>NC_133541.1:121299048-123712146 GCF_048773025.1 Camelus bactrianus | reverse complement strand
ACATAAGACGGAACCTCCCAACACTCAGAATTCCGGAACACGGATGACTGGGTGGTGGAGGTTCGGGGCCGCCCTCCACGCAGCTGCCTTGTGTCACAGGTGTTCCCTGGCAGGTGGAAGTCCGCTAATTACCTCCCCTGTCCATGGGGAGGCACTAGATGCTACCTGCGTTTCCAGCACAACCCCCTCCTTTCCCCGGCAGCCCGCACAGGGAGGGACTCTGGGAAGACACTCGAAGGGCTCCTAGGAGATCCCGGGTGCTGCAGACAGAAGACGGAACCTCCCCACAATCAGAATTCCGGAACACGATTGACTCTGTGGGGGAGGTTCGGGGCCGCCCTCCACGCAGCTGCCTGGTGTCACAGGTGTTCCCTGGCAGGGGGAAGTCCGCTAATTACCTCCCTTGTCCATGGGGAGGCACAAGATGCTACCTGCTTTTCCAGCCAAACCTCCGCCATTCCCCGGCAGCCCGCACAGTGAGGGACTGGGGGAAGACACTCGAAGGGCTCCTAGGAGATCCCGGTTGCTGCAGACATAAGACGGAACCTCCCCACACTCAGAATTCCGGAACACGGCTGACTGTGTGGGGGAGGTTCGGGGCCGCCCTCCACGCAGCTGCCTGGTGTCACAGGTGTTCCCTGGCAGGGAGAAGTCCGCTAATTACCTCCCCTGTCCATGGGGAGGCACTAGATGCTACCTGAGTTTCCAGCCCAACCCCCGCCTTTCCCGGGCAGCCCGCAGTGGGAGGGATTCGGGGAAGACACTCGAAGGGCTCCTAGGAGATCCCGGGTGCTGCAGACAGAAGACGGAACCTCCACACACTCAGAATTCCGGAACACGGCTGACTGTGTGGGGGAGGTTCGGGGCCGCCCTCCACGCAGCTGCCTGGTGTCACAGGTGTTCCCTGGCAGGGGGAAGTCCGCTAATTACCTCCTTGTCCATGGGGAGGCACAAGATGCTACCTGCGTTTCCAGCCCAACCCTCGTCTTTCCCCGGCAGCCCGCAAGGGAGGGACTGGGGGAAGACACTCGAAAGGCTCCTAGGAGAACACGGGTGCTGCAGACAGAAGACGGAACCTCCCCACACTCAGAATTCCAGAACACGTGTGACTGTGTGGGTGAGGTTTAGGGCCGCCCTCCACGCAGCTTCCTGGTGTCACAGTTGTTCCCTTGCAGGGGGAAGTCCGCTAATTACCTCCCCTGTCCATGGGGAGGCACTAGATTCTACCTGCGTTTCCAGCACAACCCCCTCCTTTCCCCGGCAGCCCGCACAGGGAGGGACTCTGGGAAGACACTCGAAGGGCTCCTAGGAGATCCCGGGTGCTGCAGACAGAAGACGGAACCTCCCCACAATCAGAATTCCGGAACACGATTGACTCTGTGGGGGAGGTACGGGGCCGCCCTCCACGCAGCTGCCTGGTGTCACAGGTGTTCCCTGGCAGGGGGAAGTCCGCTAATTACCTCCCTTGTCCATGGGGAGGCACAAGATGCTACCTGCTTTTCCAGCCAAACCTCCGCCATTCCCCGGCAGCCCGCACAGTGAGGGACTGGGGGAAGACACTCTAAGGGCTACTAGGAGATCCCGGTTGCTGCAGACATAAGACGGAACCTCCCCACACTCAGAATTCCGGAACACGGCTGACTGTGTGGGGGAGGTTCGGGGCCGCCCTCCACGCAGCTGCCTGGTGTCACAGGTGTTCCCTGGCAGGGAGAAGTCCGCTAATTACCTCCCCTGTCCATGGGGAGGCACTAGATGCTACCTGAGTTTCCAGCCCAACCCCCGCCTTTCCCCGGCAGCCCGCAGTGGGAGGGATTCGGGGAAGACACTCGAAGGGCTCCTAGGAGATCCCGGGTGCTGCAGACAGAAGACGGAACCTCCACACACTCAGAATTCCGGAACACGGCTGACTGTGTGGGGGAGGTTCGGGGCCGCCCTCCACGCAGCTGCCTGGTGTCACAGGTGTTCCCTGGCAGGGGGAAGTCCGCTAATTACCTCCTTTTCCATGGGGAGGCACAAGATGCTACCTGCTTTTCCAGCCCAACCCCCGTCTTTCCCCGGCAGCCCGCAAGGGAGGGACTGGGGGAAGACACTCGAAAGGCTCCCAGGAGTACACGGGTGCTGCAGACAGAAGACGGAACCTCCCCACACTCAGAATTCCAGAACACGTGTGACTGTGTGGGTGAGTTTTAGGGCCGCACTCCACGCAGCTTCCTGGTGTCACAGTTGTTCCCTTGCAGGGGGAAGTCCGCTAATTACCTCCCCTGTCCATGGGGAGGCACTAGATGCTACCTGCGTTTCCAGCACAACCCCCTCCTTTTCCCGGGAGCCCGCACAGGGAGGGACCCTGGGAAGACACTCGAAGCGCTCCTAGGAGATCCTGGGTGCTGCAGACAGAAGACGGATCCTCCCCACACTCAGAATTCCGGAACACGGTTGACTGTGTGGGGGAGGTTCTGGGCCGCCCTCCACGCAGCTGCCTGGTGTCACAGGTGTTCCCTGGCAGGGGGAAGTCCGCTAATTACCTCCCCTGTCCATGGGGAGGCACTAGATGCTACCTGCTTTTCCAGCCCAACCCCCGCCTTTCCCTGGCTGCCCGCACTGGGAGGGACTCGGGGAAGACTCTCGAAGGGCTTCTAGGAGATCCCGGGTGCTGCAGACATAAGACGGAACCTCCCCACACTCAGAATTCCGGAACACCCCTGACTGTGTGGGGAAGGTTCGGGGCCGCCCTCCACGCAGCTGCCTGGTGTCACAGTTGTTCCCTGGCAGGGGGAAGTCCGCTAATTTCCTCCCTTGTCCATGGGGAGGCACAAGATGCTACCTGCTTTTCCAGCCCAACCTCCGCAATTCCCCGGCAGCCCGCACAGGGAGGGACTGGGGGAAGACACTCGAAGTGCTCCTAGGTGAACTCGGGTGCTGCAGACATAAGACGGAACCTCCCCACACTCAAAATTCCGGAACACGGATGATTGTGTGGGGGAGGTTCGGGGCCGCCCTCCACGCAGCTGCCTTGTGTCACAGGTGGTCCCTGGCAGGTGGAAGTCCGCTAATTACCTCCCCTGTCCATGGGGAGGCACTAGATGCTACCTGCGTTTCCAGCACAACCCCCTCCTTTCCCCGACAGCCCGCACAGTGAGGGACTCTGGGAAGACACTCGAAGGGCTCCTAGGAGATCCCGGGTGCTGCAGACAGAAGACGGAACCTCCCCACACTCAGAATTCCGGAACACGGTTGACTGTGTGGGGGAGGTTCCGGGTTGCCCTCCACGCAGCTGCCAGGTGTCACAGGTGATCCCTGGCAGGGGGAAGTCCGCTAATTACCTCCCCTGTCCATGGGGAGGCACAAGATGCTACCTGCGTTTCCAGCTCAACCCCCGCCTTTCCCTGGCTGCCCGCACTGTGAGGGACTCGGGAAAGACTCTCGAAGGCTCCTAGGATATCCCGGGTGCTGCAGACATAAGACGGAACCTCCCAACACTCAGAATTCCGGAACACGGATGACTGGGTGGTGGAGGTTCGGGGCCGCCCTCCACGCAGCTGCCTTGTGTCACAGGTGTTCCCTGGCAGGTGGAAGTCCGCTAATTACCTCCCCTGTCCATGGGGAGGCACTAGATGCTACCTGCGTTTCCAGCACAACCCCCTCCTTTCCCCGGCAGCCCGCACAGGGAGGGACTCTGGGAAGACACTCGAAGGGCTCCTAGGAGATCCCGGGTGCTGCAGACAGAAGACGGAACCTCCCCACACTCAGAATACCGGAACACGATTGACTCTGTGGGGGAGGTTCGGGGCCGCCCTCCACGCAGCTGCCTGGTGTCACAGGTGTTCCCTGGCAGGGGGAAGTCCGCTAATTACCTCCCTTGTCCATGGGGAGGCACAAGATGCTACCTGCTTTTCCAGCCAAACCTCCGCCATTCCCCGGCAGCCCGCATAGTGAGGGACTGGGGGAAGACACTCGAAGGGCTCCTAGGAGATCCCGGTTCCTGCAGACATAAGACGGAACCTCCCCACACTCAGAATTCCGGAACACGGTTGACTGTGTGGGGGAGGTTCGGGGCCGCCCTCCACGCAGCTGCCTGGTGTCACAGGTGTTCCCTTGCAGGGGGAAGTCCGCCAATTACCTCCCTTGTCCATGGGGAGGCACATGATGCTACCTGCTTTTCCAGCCCAACCCCCGCCTATCCCGGGCAGCCCGCACAGGGAGGGACTGGGGGAAGACACTCGAAAGGCTCCTAGGAGATCCCGGGTGCTGCAGACAGAAGACGGAACCTCCCCACACTCAGAATTCCGGAAGACGGATGACTGTGTGGGGGAGGTTCGGGGCCGCCCTCCACGAAGCTGCCTTGTGTCACAGGTGTTCCCTGGCAGGGGGAAGTCCGCTAATTACTTCCCCTGTCCAGGGGGAGGCACTAGATGCTACCTGCGTTTCCAGCACAACCCCCTCATTTCCCAGGCAGTCCGCACAGAGAGGGACTCTGGGAAGACACTTGAAGGGCTCCTAGGAGAACCCGGGTGCTGCAGACAGAAGACGGAACCTCCCCACACTCAGAATTCCGGAACACGGCTGACTGTGTGGGGGAGGTTCGGGGCCGCCCTCCACGCAGCTGCCTGGTGTCACAGGTGTTCCCTGGCAGGGAGAACTCCGCTAATTACCTCCCCTGTCCATGGGGAGGCACTAGATGCTACCTGAGTTTCCAGCCCAACCCCCGCCATTCCCAGGCAGCCCGCAGTGGGAGGGATTCGGGGAAGACACTTGAAGGGCTCCTAGGAGATCCCGGGTGCTGCAGACAAAAGACGGAACCTCCCCAAACTAAGAATTCCGGAACACGGCTGATTGTGTGGGGGAGGTTCGGGGCCTCCCACCACGCAGCTGCCTTTTGTGACAGGTGTTCCCTGGCAGGGGGAAGTCCGCTAATTACCTCCCCTGTCCATGTGGAGGCATAAGATGCTACCTGCTTTTCCAGCACAACCCCCTCCTTTCCCGGCAGCCCGCACAGGGAGGGACTCTGGGAAGACACTCGAAGGGCTCCTAGGAGATCCCGGGTGCTGCAGACAGAAGACGGAACCTCCCCACACTCAGAATTCCGGAACACGGCAGACTGTGTGGGGGAGGTTCGGGGCCGCCCTCCACGAAGCTGCCTGGTGTCACAGGTGTTTCCTGGCAGGGAGAAGTCCGCTAATTACCTCCCCTGTCCATGGGGAGGCACTAGATGCTACCTGCTTTTCCAGCCCAACCCCCGCCGTTCCCCGGCTGCCCGCACAGTGAGGGACTTGGGGAAGACTCTCGAAGGGCTCCTAGGAGATCCCGGGTGCTGCAGACAGAAGACGGAACCTCCCCACACTCAGAATTCCGGAACACGACTGACTGTGTGGGGGAGGTTCGGGGCCACCCTCCACGCAGCTGCCTGGTGTCACAGGTGTTCCCTGGCAGGGAGAATTCCGCTAATTACCTCCCCTGTCCATGGGGAGGCACTAGATGCTACCTGTTTTCCAGCCCAACCTCCGCCATTCCCCGGCAGCCCGCACAGGGAGGGACTGGGGGAAGACACTCGAAGGGCTCCTAGGGGAACCCGGGTGCTGCAGTCAGAAGACGGAACCTCCCCACACTCAGAATTCCGGAACACGTTTGACTGTGTGGGGGAGGTTCGGGGCCGACCTCCACGCAGCTGCCTGGTGTCACAGGTGTTCCCTGGCAGGGGGAAGTCCGCTAATTACCTCCCCTGTGCATGGGGAGGCACTAGATGCTACCTGCGTTTCCAGACCAACCCCCGCTTTCCCTGGCTGCCCGCACTGGGATGGACTCGGGGAAGACTCTCGAAGGGCTCCTAGGAGATCCCGGGTGCTGCAGACATAAGACGGAACCTCCCCACACTCAGAATCCTGGAACATGGCTGACTGTGTGGGGAAGGTTCGGGGCTGCCCTCCACGCAGCTGCCTGGTGTCACAGGTGTTCCCTGGCAGGGGGAAGTCCGCTAATTACCTCCCTTGTCCATGGGGAGGCACTAGATGCTACCTGCTTTTCCAGCCCAACCCCCGCCTTTCCCCAGCAGCCGGCACATGGAGGGTCTTGGGGAAGATACTCGAAGGGCTCCTAGGAGAACCCGGGTGCTGCAGATATAAGATGGAACCTCCCCACACTCAGAATTCCGGAACACGGGTGACTGTGTGGGTGAGGTTTAGGGCCGCCCTCCACACAGATTCCTGGTGTCACAGGTGTTCCCTGGTAGGGGGAAGACCGCTAAATACCTCCCCTGTCCATGGGGAGGCACTAGATGCTACCTGAGTTTCCAGCCCAACCCCCGCCTTTCCCCGGCTGCCCGCACTGGGAGGGACTCGTGGAAGACTCTCGAAGGGCTCCTAGGAGATCCCGGGTGCTGCAGACAGAAGACGGAACCTCCCCACACTCAGAATCCCGGAACACGGCTGACTGTGTGGGGGAGGTTCGGGGCCGCCCTCCACGCAGCTGCCTGGTGTCACAGGTGTTCCCTGGCAGGGGGAAGTCCGCTAATTACCTCCCTTGTCCATTGGGAGGCACAAGATGCTACCTTCTTTTCCAGCCCAACCTCCGCCATTCCCCGGCAGCTCCCACAGTGAGGGACTGGGGGAAGCCACTCGAAGGGCTCCTAGGTGAACCCGGGTGCTGCACACATAAGACGGAACCTCCCCACACTCAGAATTCCGGAACACGTTTGACTGTGTGGGGGAGGTTCGGGGCCGCCCTCCACGCAGCTGCCTGGTGTCACAGGTGTTCCCTGGCAGGGAGAAGTCCGCTAATTACCTCCCCTGTCCATGGGGAGGCACTAGATGCTACCTGAGTTTCCAGCCCAACCCCCGCCTTTCCCCGGCAGCCCGCAGTGTGAGGGATTCGGGGAAGACACTCGAAGGGCTCCTAGGAGATCCCGGGTGCTGCAGACAGAAGACGGAACCTCCCCACACTCAGAATTCCGGAACACGGCTGACTGTGTGGGGGAGGTTCGGGGCCGAACTCCACGCAGCTGCCTGGTGTCACAGGTGTTCCCTGGCAGGGGGAAGTCCGCTAATTACCTCCCCTGTCCATGGGGAGGCACTAGATGCTACCTGCGTTTCCAGCCCAACCCCCGCCTTTCCCTGGCTGCCCGCACTGGGAGGGACTCGGGGAAGATTCTCGAAGGGCTCCTAGGAGATCCCGGGTTCTGCAGACTTAAAACGTAACCTCCCCACACTCAGAATTCCTTAACACGGCTGACTGTGTGGGGAAGGTTCGGGGCCGCCCTCCACGCAGCTGCCTGGTGTCTCAGGTGTTCCCTGGCAGGGGGAAGTCCGCTAATTACCTCCCTTGTCCATGAGGAGGCACTAGATGCTACCTGCTTTTCCAGCCCAACCCCCGCCTTTCCCCAGCAGCCCGCACAGGGAGGGACTTGGGGAAGACACTCGAAGGGCTCCAAAGAGAACCCGGGTGCTGCAGATATAAGACGGAACCTCCCCACATTCAGAATTCCGGAACGAGGGTGACTGTGTGGGTGAGGTTTAGGGCCGCCCTCCACACAGCTGCCTGGTGTCACAGGTGTTCCCTGGTAGGGGGAAGACCGCTAATTACCTCCCCTGTCCATGGGGAGGCACTAGATGCTACCTGAGTTTCCAGCCCAACCCCCGCCTTTCCCCGGCTGCCCGCACTGGGAGGGACTCGGGGAAGACTCTCGAAGGGCTCTTAGGAGATCCAGGGTGCTGCAGACAGAAGACGGAACCTCCCCACACTCAGAATTCCGGAACACGGATGACTGTGTGGGGGAGGTTCGGGGCCGTCCTCCACGCAGCTGCCTTGTGTCACAGGTGTTCCCTGGCAGGGGGAAGTCCGCTAATTACCTCCCCTGTCCATGGGGAGGCACTAGATGCTACCTGCTTTTCCAGCAAAACCCCCTCTTTTCCCTGGCAGCCCGCTCAGGGTGTGACTCTGGGAAGACACTCGAAGGGCTCCTAGGAGATTCCGGATGCTGCAGACTGAAGACGGAACCTCCCCACACTCAGAATTCCGGAACACGTTTGACTGTGTGGGGGAGGTTCGGGTCCGCCCTCCACGCAGCTCCCTGGTGTCACAGGTGTTCCCTTGCAGGGGGAAGTCCGCTAATTACCTCCCTTGTCCATGGGGTGTCACAAGTTGCTACCTGCTTTTCCAGCCCAACCTCCGCCATTCCCCGGCAGCCCGCACAGTGAGGGACTGGGGGAAGACACTCGAAGGGCTCCTAGGTGAACCCGGGTGCTGCAGACATAAGACGGAACCTCCCCACACTCAGAATTCCGGAACACGTCTGACTATGTGGGGGAGGATCTTGGCCGCCCTCCACGCAGCTGCCTGGTGTCACAGGTGTTCCCTGGCAGGGAGAAGTCCGCTAATTACCTCCCCTGTCCATGGGGAGGCACTAGATGCTACCTGAGTTTCCATCCCAACCCCCGCATTTCCCCGGCAGCCCGCAGTGGGAGGGATTCGGGGAAGACACTCGAAGGGCTCCTAGGAGATCCCGGGTGCTACAGACAGAAGACGGAACCTCCCCACACTCAGAATTCCGGAACACGGTTGACTGTGTGGGGGAGGTTCGGGGCCGCCCTCCACGCAGCTGCCTGGTGTCACAGGTGTTCCCTGGCAGGGGGAAGTCCGCTAATTACCTCCCTTGTCCATGGGGAGGCACAAGATGCTACCTGCTTTTCCAGCCCAATCCCCGCCTTTCACCGGCAGCCCGCAGAGGGAGGGACTGGGGGAAGACACTCGAAAGGCTCCTAGGAGAACCCGGGTGCTGCAGACAGAAGACGGAACCTCCCCACACTCAGAATTCCGGAACACGTGTGACTGTGTGGGTGAGGTTTAGGGCCGCACTCCACGCAGCTTCCTGTTGTCACAGGTGATCCCTGGCAGGGGGAAGTCCGCTAATTACCTCCCCTGTCCATGGGGAGGCACAAGATGCTACCTGCGTTTCCAGCCCAACCCCCGCCTTTCCCTGGCTGCCCGCACTGGGAGGGACTCGGGGAAGACTCTCGAAGGCTCCTAGGATATCCCGGGTGCTGCAGACATAAGACGGAACCTCCCAACACTCAGAATTCCGGAACACGGATGACTGGGTGGTGGAGGTTCGGGGCCGCCCTCCACGAAGCTGCCTTGTGTCACAGGTGTTCCCTGGCAGGTGGAAGTCCGCTAATTACCTCCGCTGTCCATGGGGAGGCACTAGATGCTACCTGCGTTTCCAGCACAACCCCCTCCTTTCCCCGGCAGCCCGCACAGGGAGGGACTTTTGGAAGACACTCGAAGGGCTCCTAGGAGATCCCGGGTGCTGCAGACAGAAGACGGAACCTCCCCACAATCAGAATTCCGGAACACGATTGACTCTGTGGGGGAGGTTCGGGGCCGCCCTCCACGCATCTGCCTGGTGTCACAGGTGATCCCTGGCAGGGGGAAGTCCGCTAATTACTTCCCCTGTCCATGGGGAGGCACTAGATGCTATCTGCGTTTCCAGCACAACCCCCTCCTTTCCCAGGCAGCCCGCACAGGGAGGGACTCTGGGAAGACACTTGAAGGGCTCCTAGGAGAACCCGGGTGCTGCAGACAGAAGACGGAACCTCCCCACACTCAGAATTCCGGAACACGGTTGACTGTGTGGGGGAGGTTCGGGGCCGCCCTCCACGCAGCTGCCTGGTGTCACAGGTGTTCCCTGGTAGCGGGAAGACCGCTAATTACCTCCCTTGTCCATGGGGAGGCACTAGATGCTACCTGCTTTTCCAGCCCAACCCCCGCCTTTCCCCAGCAGCCCGCACAATGAGGGACTTGGGGAAGACACTCGAAGGGCTCCTAGGAGAACCCGGGTGCTGCAGACATATGACGGAACCTCCCCACACTCAGAATTCCGGATCACGGGTGACTGTGTGGGTGAGGTTTAGGGCCGCCCTCCACACAGCTTCCTGGTGTCACAGGTGTTCCCTGGTAGGGGGAAGACCGCTAATTACCTCCCCTGTCCATGGGGAGGCACTAGATGCTACCTGAGTTTCCAGCCCAACCCCCGCTTTCCCCGGCAGCCCGCACAGGGAGGGACTCTGGGAAGACACTCAAAGGGCTCCTAGGAGATCCCGGGTGCTGCAGACAGAAGATGGAACCTCCCCACACTCAGAATTCCAGAACACGGTTGACTGTGTGTGGGAGGTTCGGGGCCGCCCTCCACGCAGCTGCCTGGTGTCACAGGTGTTCCCTGGCAGGGGGAAGTCCGCGAATTACCTCCCCTGTCCATGGGGAGGCACTAGATGCTACCTGCGTTTCCAGCCCAACCCCCGACTTTCCCTGGCTGCCCGCACTGGGAGGGACTCGGGGAAGACCCTCGAAGGGCTTCTAGGAGATCCCGGGTTCTGCAGACATAAGACGGAACCTCCCCACACTCAGAATTCCGGAACACCCCTGACTGTGTGGGGAAGGTTCGGGGCCGCCCTCCACGCAGCTGCCTGGTGTCACAGTTGTTCCCTGGCAGGGGGAAGTCCGCTAATTACCTCCCTTGTCCATGGGGAGGCACTAGATGCTACCTGCTTTTCCAGCCCAACCCCCGCCGTTCCCCGGCTGCCCGCAATGGGAGGGACTCGGGGAATACTCTCGAAGGGCTACTAGGAGATCCCGGGTGCTGCAGACAGAAGACGGAACCTCCCCACACTCAGAATTCCGGAACAAGTTTGACTGTGTGGGGGAGGTTCCGGGTTGCCTTCCACGCAGCTGCCAGGTGTCACAGGTGATCCCTGGCAGGGGGAAGTCCGCTAATTACCTCCCCTGTCCATGGGGAGGCACAAGATGCTACCTGCGTTTCCAGCCCAACCCCCGCCTTTCCCTGGCTGCCCGCACTGGGAGGGACTCAGGGAAGACTCTCGAAGGCTCCTAGGATATCCCGGGTGCTGCAGACATAAGACGGAACCTCCCAACACTCAGAATCCCGGAACACGGATGACTGGGTGTTGGAGGTTCGGGGCCGCCCTCCACGCAGCTGCCTTGTGTCACAGGTGTTCCCTGGCAGGTGGAAGTCCGCTAATTACCTCCGCTGTCCATGGGGAGGCACTAGATGCTACCTGCGTATCCAGCACAACCCCCTCCTTTCCCCGGCAGCCCGCACAGGGAGGGACTCTTGGAAGACACTCGAAGGGCTCCTAGGAGATCCCGGGTGCTGCAGACAGAAGACGGAACCTCCCCACAATCAGAATTCCGGAACACGATTGACTCTGTGGGGGAGGTTCGGGGCCGCCCTCCACGCAGCTGCCTGGTGTCACAGGTGATCCCTGGCAGGGGGAAGTCCGCTAATTACTTCCCCTGTCCATGGGGAGGCACTAGATGCTACCTGCGTTTCCAGCACAACCCCCTCTTTCCCAGGCAGCCCGCACAGGGTGGGACTCTGGGAAGACACTTGAAGGGCTCCTAGGAGAACCCGGGTGCTGCAGACAGAAGACGGAACCTCCCCACACTCAGAATTCCGGAACACGGTTGACTGTGTGGGGGAGGTTCGGGGCCGCCCTCCACGCAGCTGCCTGGTGTCACAGGTGTTCCCTGGTAGCGGGAAGACCGCTAATTACCTCCCTTGTCCATGGGGAGGCACTAGATGCTACCTGCTTTTCCAGCCCAACCCCCGCATTTCCCCAGCAGCCCGCACAAGGAGGGACTTGGGGAAGACACTCGAAGGGCTCCTAGGAGAACCCGGGTGCTGCAGACATATGACGGAACCTCCCCACACTCAGAATTCCGGATCACGGGTGACTGTGTGGGTGAGGTTTAGGGCCGCCCTCCACACAGCTTCCTGGTGTCACAGGTGTTCCCTGGTAGGGGGAAGACCGCTAATTACCTCCCCTGTCCATGGGGAGGCACTAGATGCTACCTGAGTTTCCAGCCCAACCACCGCTTTCCCCGGCAGCCCGCACAGGGAGGGACTCTGGGAAGTCACTCGAAGGGCTCCTAGGAGATCCCGGGTGCTGCAGACAGAAGACGGAACCTCCCCACACTCAGAATTCCAGAACACGGTTGACTGTGTGTGGGAGGTTCGGGGCCGCCCTCCACGCAGCTGCCTGGTGTCACAGGTGTTCCCTGGCAGGGGGAAGTCCGCGAATTACCTCCCCTGTCCATGGGGAGGCACTAGATGCTACCTGCGTTTCCAGCCCAACCCCCGCCTTTCCCTGGCTGCCCGCACTGGGAGGGACTCGGGGAAGACCCTCGAAGGGCTTCTAGGAGATCCCGGGTTCTGCAGACATAAGACGGAACCTCCCCAAACACAGAATTCCGGAACACCCCTGACTGTGTGGGGAAGGTTCGGGGCCGCCCTCCACGCAGCTGCCTGGTGTCACAGTTGTTCCCTGGCAGGGGGAAGTCCGCTAATTACCTCCCTTGTCCATGGGGAGGCACTAGATGCTACGTGCTTTTCCAGCCCAACCCCCGCCGTTCCCCGGCTGCCCGCAATGGGAGGGACTCGGGGAATACTCTCGAAGGGCTCCTAGGAGATCCCGGGTGCTGCAGACAGAAGACGGAACCTCCCCACAATCAGAATTCCGGAACACGATTGACTCTGTGGGGGAGGTTCGGGGCCGCCCTCCACGCAGCTGCCTGGTGTCACAGGTGATCCCTGGCAGGGGGAAGTCCGCTAATTACTTCCCCTGTCCATGGGGAGGCACTAGATGCTACCTGCGTTTCCAGCACAACCCCCTCCTTTCCCAGGCAGCCCGCACAGGGAGGGACTCTGGGAAGACACTTGAAGGGCTCCTAGGAGAACCCGGGTGCTGCAGACAGAAGACGGAACCTCCCCACACTCAGAATTCCGGAACACGATTGACTCTGTGGGGGAGGTTCGGGGCCGCCCTCCACGCAGCTGCCTGGTGTCACAGGTGATCCCTGGCAGGGGGAAGTCCGCTAATTACTTCCCCTGTCCATGGGGAGGCACTAGATGCTACCTGCGTTTCCAGCACAACCCCCTCCTTTCCCAGGCAGCCCGCACAGGGAGGGACTCTGGGAAGTCTCTTGAAGGGCTCCTAGGAGAACCCGGGTGCTGCAGACAGAAGACGGAACCTCCCCACACTCAGAATTCCGGAACACGGTTGACTGTGTGGGGGAGGTTCGGGGCCGCCCTCCACGCAGCTGCCTGGTGTCACAGGTGTTCCCTGGTAGCGGGAAGACCGCTAATTACCTCCCTTGTCCATGGGGAGGCACTAGATGCTACCTGCTTTTCCAGCCCAACCCCCGCCTTTCCCCAGCAGCCCGCACAAGGAGGGACTTGGGGAAGACACTCGAAGGGCTCCTAGGAGAACCCGGGTGCTGCAGACATATGACGGAACCTCCCCACACTCAGAATTCCGGATCACGGGTGACTGTGTGGGTGAGGTTTAGGGCCGCCCTCCACACAGATTCCTGGTGTCACAGGTGTTCCCTGGTAGGGGGAAGACCGCTAATTACCTCCCCTGTCCATGGGGAGGCACTAGATGCTACCTGAGTTTCCAGCCCAACCCCCGCTTTCCCCGGCAGCCCGCACAGGGAGGGACTCTGGGAAGACACTCGAAGGGCTCCTAGGAGATCCCGGGTGCTGCAGACAGAAGACGGAACCTCCCCACACTCAGAATTCCAGAACACGGTTGACTGTGTGTGGGAGGTTCGGGGCCGCCCTCCACGCAGCTGCCTGGTGTCACAGGTGTTCCCTGGCAGGGGGAAGTCCGCGAATTACCTCCCCTGTCCATGGGGAGGCACTAGATGCTACCTGCGTTTCCAGCCCAACCCCCGCCTTTCCCTGGCTGCCCGCACTGGGAGGGATTCGGGGAAGACCCTCGAAGGGCTTCTAGGTGATCCCGGGTTCTGCAGACATAAGACGGAACCTCCCCACACTCAGAATTCCGGAACACCCCTGACTGTGTGGGGAAGGTTCGGGGCCGCCCTCCACGCAGCTGCCTGGTGTCACAGTTGTTCCCTGGCAGGGGGAATTCCGCTAATTACCTCCCTTGTCCATGGGGAGGCACTAGATGCTACCTGCTTTTCCAGCCCAACCCCCGCTGTTCCCCGGCTTCCCGCAATGGGAGGGACTCGGGGAATACTCTCGAAGGGCTACTAGGAGATCCCGGGTGCTGCAGACAGAAGACGGAACATCCCCAAACTCAGAATACCGGAACACGTCTGACTGTGTGGGAGAGGTTCGGGGCCGCCCTCCACGCAGCTGCCTGGTGTCACAGGTGTTCCCTGGCAGGGGGAAGTCCGCTAATTATCTCCCTTGTCCATGGGGAGGCAAGAGATGCTACCTGCTTTTCCAGCCAAACCTCCGCCATTCCCCGGCAGCCCGCAAAGGGAGGGACTGGGGGAAGACACTCGAAGTGCTCCTAGGTGAACTCGGGTGCTGCAGACATAAGACGGAACCTCCCCACACTCAAAATTCCGGAACACGGATGATTGTGTGGGGGAGGTTCGGGGCCGCCTTCCACGCAGCTGCCTTGTGTCACAGGTGGTCCCTGGCAGGCGGAAGTCCGCTAATTACCTCCCCTGTCCATGGGGAGGCACTAGATGCTACCTGCGTTTCCAGCACAACCCCCTCCTTTCCCCGGCATCCCGCACAGGGAGGGACTCTGGGAAGACACTCGAAGGGCTCCTAGGAGATCCCGGGTGCTGCAGACAGAAGACGGAACCTCCCCACACTCAGAATTCCGGAACACGGTTGACAGTGTGGGGGAGGTTCCGGGTTGCCCTCCACGCAGCTGCCAGGTGTCACAGGTGATCCCTGGCAGGGGGAAGTCCGCTAATTACCTCCCCTGTCCATGGGGAGGCACAAGATGCTACCTGCGTTTCCAGGCCAACCCCCGACTTTCCCTGGCTGCCCGCACTGGGAGGGACTCGGGGAAGACTCTCGAAGGCTCCTAGGATATCCCGGGTGCTGCAGACATAAGACGGAACCTCCCAACACTCAGAATTCCGGAGCACGGATGACTGGGTGGTGGAGGTTCGGGGCCGCCCTCCACGCAGCTGCCTTGTGTCACAGGTGTTCCCTGGCAGGTGGAAGTCCGCTAATTACCTCCCCTGTCCATGGGGAGGCACTAGATGCTACCTGCGTTTCCAGCACAACCCCCTCCTTTCCCCGGCAGCCCGCACAGGGAGGGACTCTGGGAAGACACTCGAAGGGCTCCTAGGAGATCCCGGGTGCTGCAGACAGAAGACGGAACCTCCCCACAATCAGAATTCCGGAACACGATTGACTCTGTGGGGGAGGTTCGGGGCCGCCCTCCACGCAGCTGCCTGGTGTCACAGGTGTTCCCTGGCAGGGGGAAGTCCGCTAATTACCTCCCTTGTCCATGGGGAGGCACAAGATGCTACCTGCTTTTCCAGCCAAACCTCCGCCATTCCCCGGCAGCCCGCACAGTGAGGGACTGGGGGAAGACGCTCGAAGGGCTCCTAGGAGATCCCGGTTGCTGCAGACATAAGACGGAACCTCCCCACACTCAGAATTCCGGAACACGGCTGACTGTGTGGGGGAGGTTCGGGGCCGCCCTCCACGCAGCTGCCTGGTGTCACAGGTGTTCCCTGGCAGGGAGAAGTCCGCTAATTACCTCCCCTGTCCATGGGGAGGCACCAGATGCTACCTGAGTTTCCAGCCCAACACCCGCCTTTCCCAGGCAGCCCGCAGTGGGAGGGATTCGGGGAAGACACTCGAAGGGCTCCTAGGAGATCCCGGGTGCTGCAGACAGAAGACGGAACCTCCCCACACTCAGAATTCCGGAACACGGCTGACTGTGTGGGGGAGGTTCGGGGCCGCCCTCCACGCAGCTGCCTGGTGTCACAGGTGTTCCCTGGCAGGGGGAAGTCCGCTAATTACCTCCTTGTCCATGGGCAGGCACAAGATGCTACCTGCTTTTCCAGCCCAACCAACGTCTTTCCCCGGCAGCCCGCAAGGGAGGGACTGGGGGAAGACACTCGAAAGGCTCCTAGGAGAACACGGGTGCTGCAGACAGAAGACGGAACCTCCCCACACTCAGAATTCCGGAACACGTGTGACTGTGTGGGTGAGGTTTAGGGCCGCACTCCACGCAGTTTCCTGGTGTCACATTTGTTCCCTGGCAGGCGGAAGTCCGCTAATTACCTCCCCTGTCCATGGGGAGGCACTAGATGCAACTGCGTTTCCAGCACAACCCCCTCCTTTCCCCGGCAGCCCGCACAGGGAGGGACTCTGGGAAGACACTCGAAGGGCTCCTAGGAGATCCCGGGTGCTGCAGACAGAAGACGGAACCTCCCCACACTCAGAATTCCGGAACACGGTTGACTGTGTGGGGGAGGTTCCGGGTTGCCTTCCACGCAGCTGCCAGGTGTCACAGGTGATCCCTGGCAGGGGGAAGTCCGCTAATTACCTCCCCTGTCCATGGGGAGGCACAAGATGCTACCTGCGTTTCCAGCCCAACCCCCGCCTTTCCCTGGCTGCCCGCACTGGGAGGGACTCGGGGAAGACTCTCGAAGGCTCCTAGGATATCCCGGGTGCTGCAGACATAAGACGGAACCTCCCCACACTCAGAATACTGGAACACGTCTGACTGTGTGGGAGAGGTTCGTGGCCGCCCTCCACGCAGCTTCCTGGTGTCACAGGTGTTCCCTGGCAGGGAGAAGTCCGCTAATTAACTCCCTTGTCCATGGGGAGGCACAAGATGCTACCTGCTTTTCCAGCCCAACCTCCGCCATTCCCCGGCAGCCCGCACAGGGAGGGACTGGGGGAAGACACTCGAAGGGCTCCTAGGAGATCCCGGGTGCTGCAGACAGAAGACGGAACCTCCCCACACTCAGAATTCCGGAACACGGCTGACTGTGTGGGGAAGGTTCGGGGCCGCCCTCCACGCAGCTGCCTGGTGTCACAGGTGTTCCCTGGCAGGGGGAATTCCGCTAATTATCTCCCTTGTCCATAGGGAGGCACTAGATGCTACCTGCTTTTCCAGCCCAACCCCCGGCTTTCCCCAGCAGCCCGCACAGGGAGGGAATTGGGGAAGACACTCGAAGGGCTCCTAGGAGAACCCGGGTGCTGCAGACATATGACGGGACCTCCCCACACTCAGAATTCCGGAACACGGGTGACTGTGTGGGTGAGTTTCAGGGCCGCCCCCCACACAGCTTCCTGGTGTCGCAGGTGTTCCCTGGTAGGGGGAAGACCGCTAATTACCTCCCCTGTCCATGGGGAGGCACTAGATGCTACCTGAGTTTCCAGCCCAACCCCCGCCTTTCCCCGGCTGCCCGCACTGGGAGGGACTCGGGGAAGACTCTCGAGGGACTCCTAGGAGATCCCGGGTGCTGCAGACAGAAGACCGAACCTCACCACACTCAGGATTCCGGAACACGTATGACTGTGTGGGGGAGGTTCGGGGCCGCCGTCCACGCAGCTGCCTTGTGTCACAGGTGTTCCCTGGCAGGTGGAAGTCCGCTAATTACCTCCCCTATCCATGGGGAGGCACTAGATGCTATCTGCGTTTCCAGCACAACCCCCTCCATTCCCCGGCAGCCCGCAGAGGGAGGGACTCTGGGAAGACACTCGAAGGGCTCCTAGGAGATCCCGGGTGCTGCAGACAGAAGACGGAACCTCCCCACACTCAGAATTCCGGAACACGGTTGACTCTGTGGGGGAGGTTCGGGGCCGCCCTCCACGCAGCTGTCTGGTGTCACAGGTGTTCCCTGGCAGGGGGAAGTCCGCTAATTACCTCCCCTGTCCATGGAGAGGTACTAGATGCTACCTGCTTTTCCAGCCCAACCTCCGCCATTCCCCTGCAGCCAGCACAGTGAGGAACTGGGGGAAGACACTCGAAGGGCTCCTAGGTGAACCCGGGTGCTGCAGACATAAGACGGAACCTCCCCACACTCGGAATTCCGGAACACGGCTGACAGTGTGGGGGAGGTTCGGGGCCGCCATCCACGCAGCTGCCTGGTGTCACAGGTGTTCCCTGGCAGGGAGAATTCCGCTCATTACCTATCCTGTCCATGGGGAGGCACTAGATGCAACCTGAATTTCCAGCCCAACCCCCGCCTTTCCCCGGCAGCCCGCAGTGGGAGGGATTCGGGGAAGACACTCCAAGGGCTACTAGGAGATCCCGGGTGCTGCAGACAGAAGACGGAACCTCCCCACACTCAGAATTCCGGAACACGGCTGACTGTGTGGGGGAGGTTCGGGGCCGCCCTCCACGCAGCTGCCTGGTGTCACAGGTGTTCCCTGGCAGGGGGAAGTCCGCTAATTTCCTCCCCTGTCCATGGGGAGGGACTAGATGCTACCTGCGTTTCCAGCCCAAACCCCGCCTTTCCCTGGCTGCCCGCACTGGGAGGGACTCGGGGAAGACTCTCGAAGGGCTCCTAGGAGATCCCGGGTGCTGCAGACATAAGACGGAACCTCCCCACACTCAGAATTCCGGAACACGGCTGACTGTGTGGGGGAGGTTCGGGGCCGCCCTCCACGAAGCTGCCTGGTGTCACAGGTGTTCCCTGGCAGGGAGAATTCCGCTCATTACCTCCCCTGTCTATGGGGAGGCACTAGATGCAACCTGAATTTCCAGCCCAACCCCCGCCATTCCCCGGCAGCCCGCAGTGGGAGGGATTCGGGGAAGACACTCGAAGGGCTCCTAGGAGATCCCGGGTGCTGCAGACAGAAGACGGAACCTCCCCACACTCAGAATTCCGGAACACGGCTGACTGTGTGGGGAAGGTTCGGGGCCGCCCTCCACGCAGCTGCCTGGTGTCACAGGTGTTCCCTGGCAGGGGGAAGTCCGCTAATTGCCTCCCCTGTCCATGGGGAGGAACTAGATGCTACCTGCGTTTCCAGCCCAACCCCTGCCTTTCCCTGGCTGCCCGCACTGGGAGGGACTCGGGGAAGACTCTCGAAGGGCTCCTAGGAGATCCCGGGTGCTGCAGACATAAGACGGATCCTCCCCACACTCAGAATTCCGAAACACGGCTGACTGTGTGGGGAAGGTTCGGGGCCGCCCCCCACGCAGCTGCCTGGTGTCACAGGTGTTCCCTGGCAGGGGGAATTCCGCTAGTTACCTCCCTTGTCCATTGGGAGGCACTAGATGCTACCTGTTTTCCAGCCCAACCCCCGCCTTTCCCCAGCAGCCCGCACTGGGAGGGACTCGGGGAAGACTCTCGAAGGGCTCCTAGTAGAACCCGGGTGCTGCAGACATAAGACGGAACCTCCCCACACTCAGTATTCCGGAACACATGTGACTGTGTGGGTGAGGTTTAGGGCCGCCCTCCACAAAGCTTCCTGGTGTCACAGGTGTTCCCTGGCAGGGGGAAGTCCGCTAATTACCTCCCTTGTCCATGGGGAGGTACAAGATGCTACCTGCTTTTCCAGCCAAACCCCCGCCTTTCCCCGGCAGCCCGCACAGGGAGGGACTGGGGGAAGACACTCGAAAGGCTCCTAGGAGAACCCGGGTGCTGCAGACATAAGACGGAACCTCCCCACACTCAGAATTCCGGAACACGGCTGACTGTGTGGGGGAGGTTCGGGGCCGCCCTCCACGAAGCTGCCTGGTGTCACAGGTGTTCCCTGGCAGGGAGAATTCCGCTCATTACCTCCCCTGTCTATGGGGAGGCACTAGATGCAACCTGAATTTCCAGCCCAACCCCCGCCATTCCCCGGCAGCCCGCAGTGGGAGGGATTCGGGGAAGACACTCGAAGGGCTCCTAGGAGATCCCGGGTGCTGCAGACAGAAGACGGAACCTCCCCACACTCAGAATTCCGGAACACGGCTGACTGTGTGGGGGAGGTTCGGGGCCGCCCTCCACGCAGCTGCCTGGTGTCACAGGTGTTCCCTGGCAGGGGGAAGTCCGCTAATTGCCTCCCCTGTCCATGGGGAGGAACTAGATGCTACCTGCGTTTCCAGCCCAACCCCTGCCTTTCCCTGGCTGCCCGCACTGGGAGGGACTCGGGGAAGACTCTCGAAGGGCTCCTAGGAGATCCCGGGTGCTGCAGACATAAGACGGATCCTCCCCACACTCAGAATTCCGAAACACGGCTGACTGTGTGGGGAAGGTTCGGGGCCGCCCCCCACGCAGCTGCCTGGTGTCACAGGTGTTCCCTGGCAGGGGGAATTCCGCTAGTTACCTCCCTTGTCCATTGGGAGGCACTAGATGCTACCTGTTTTCCAGCCCAACCCCCGCCTTTCCCCAGCAGCCCGCACTGGGAGGGACTCGGGGAAGACTCTCGAAGGGCTCCTAGTAGAACCCGGGTGCTGCAGACATAAGACGGAACCTCCCCACACTCAGTATTCCGGAACACATGTGACTGTGTGGGTGAGGTTTAGGGCCGCCCTCCACAAAGCTTCCTGGTGTCACAGTTGTTCCCTGGCAGGGGGAAGTCCGCTAATTACCTCCCTTGTCCATGGGGAGGCACCAGATGCTACCTGCTTTTCCAGCCCAACCCCCGCGATTCCCCGGCTGCCCGCATTGGGAGGGACTCGGGGAAGACTCTCGAAGGGCTCCTAGGAGATCCCGGGTGCTGCAGACATAAGACGGAACCTCCCCACACTCAGAATACCGGAACACGGCTGACTGTGTGGGGGAGGTTCGGGGCCGCCCTCCACGCAGCTGCCTGGTGTCACAGGTGTTCCCTGGCAGGTGGAAGTCCGCTAATTACCTCCCCTGTCCATGGGGAGGCACTAGATGCTACCTGCGTTTCCAGCCCAACCCCCTCCTTTCCCAGGCAGCCCGCACAGGGAGGGACTCTGGGAAGACACTCGAAGGGCTCCTAGGAGATCCCGGGTGCTGCAGACATAAGACGGAACCTCCCCACACTCAGAAATCCGGAAAACGGTTGACTGTGTAGGGGAGGTTCGGGGCCGCCCTCCACGCAGCTGCCTGGTGTCACAGGTGTTCCCTGGCAGGGGGAAGTCCGCTAATTACCTCCCTTGTCCATGGGGAGGCACAAAATGCTACCTGCTTTTCCAGCCCAACCCCCGCCTTTCCCCGGCAGCCCGCACAGGGAGGGACTGGTGGAAGACACTCAAAAGGCTCCTAGGAGAACCCGGGTGCTGCAGATAGAAGACGGAACCTCCCCACACTCAGAATTCCGGAACACGTGTGACTGTGTGGGTGAGGTTTAGGGCCGCACTCCACGCAGCTTCCTGGTGTCAAAGTTGTTCCCTGGCATGGGGAAGTCCGCTAATTACCTCCCTTGTCCATGGGGAGGCACTAGATGCTACCTGCTTTTCCAGCCCAACCCCCGCCGTTCCCCGGCTGCCCGCACAGGGTGGGACTCGGGGAAGACTCTCGAAGGGCTCCTAGGAGATCCCGGGTGCTGCAGACAAAAGAAGGAACCTCCCCACACTCAGAATTACGGAACATGGTTGACTGTGTGGGGGAGGTTCGGGGCCGCCCTACACGCAGCTGCCTGGTGTCACAGGTGATCCATGGCAGGGGGAAGTCCGCTAATTACCTCCCCTGTCCATGGGGAGGCACTAGATGCTCCCTGCGTTTCCAGCCCAACCCCCGCCTTTCCCAGGCTGCCCGCAATGGGAGGGACTCGCGGAACAATCTCGAAGGGCTCCTAGGAGAACCCGGGTGCTGCAGACAGAAGACGGAACCTCCCCACACTCAGAATCCCGGAACACGTCTGACTGTGTGGGAGAGGTTCGGGGCTGCCCCCCACGCAGCTGCCTGATGTCACAGTTGTTCCCTGGCAGGGGGAAGTCCGCTAATTACCTCCCATGTCCATGGGGAGGCAGAAGATGCTACCTGCTTTTCGAGCCCAACCTCCGACATTCCCCGGCAGCCCGCACAGGGAGGGACTGGGGGAAGACACTCGAAGGGCTCCTAGGTGAACCCGGGTGCTGCAGACATAAGACGGAACCTTCCCACACTCAGAATTCCGGAACACGGATGACTGTGTGGGGGAGTTTCGGGGCCGCCCTCCACGCAGCTGCCTTCTGTCACAGGTGTTCCCTGGCAGGTGGAAGTCCGCTAATTACCTCCCCTATCCATGGGGAGGCACTAGAAGCTATCTGCGTTTCCAGCAAAACCCCCTTCATTCCCCGGCAGACCGCACAGGGAGGGACTCTGGGAAGACACTCGAAGGGCTCCTAGGAGATCCCGGGTGCTGCAGACAGAAGACGGAACCTCCCCACACTCAGAATTCCGGAACACGGTTGACTCTGTGGGGGAGGTTCGGGGCCGCCCTCCACGCAGCTGTCTGGTGTCACAGGTGTTCCCTGGCAGGGGGAAGTCCGCTAATTACCTCCCCTGTCCATGGGGAGGCACTAGATGCTACCTGCTTTTCCAGCCCAACCTCCGCCATTCCCCGGCATCCCGCACAGTGAGGGACTGGGGGAAGACACTCGAAGGGCTCCTAGGTGAACCCGGGTGCTGCAGACATAAGACGGAACCTCCCCACACTCAGAATTCCGGAACACGGCTGACTGTGTGGGGGAGGTTCGGGGCCGCCCTCCACGCAGCTGCCTGGTGTCACAGGTGTTCCCTGGCAGGGAGAATTCCGCTCATTACCTCCCCTGTCTATGGGGAGGCACTAGATGCAACCTGAATTTCCAGCCCAACCCCCGCCATTCCCCGGCAGCCCGCAGTGGGAGGGATTCGGGGAAGACACTCGAAGGGCTCCTAGGAGATCCCGGGTGCTGCAGACAGAAGACGGAACCTCCCCACACTCAGAATTCCGGAACACGGCTGACTGTGTGGGGGAGGTTCGGGGCCGCCCTCCACGCAGCTGCCTGGTGTCACAGGTGTTCCCTGGCAGGGGGAAGTCCGCTAATTGCCTCCCCTGTCCATGGGGAGGAACTAGATGCTACCTGCGTTTCCAGCCCAACCCCTGCCTTTCCCTGGCTGCCCGCACTGGGAGGGACTCGGGGAAGACTCTCGAAGGGCTCCTAGGAGATCCCGGGTGCTGCAGACATAAGACGGATCCTCCCCACACTCAGAATTCCGAAACACGGCTGACTGTGTGGGGAAGGTTCGGGGCCGCCCCCCACGCAGCTGCCTGGTGTCACAGGTGTTCCCTGGCAGGGGGAATTCCGCTAGTTACCTCCCTTGTCCATTGGGAGGCACTAGATGCTACCTGTTTTCCAGCCCAACCCCCGCCTTTCCCCAGCAGCCCGCACTGGGAGGGACTCGGGGAAGACTCTCGAAGGGCTCCTAGTAGAACCCGGGTGCTGCAGACATAAGACGGAACCTCCCCACACTCAGTATTCCGGAACACATGTGACTGTGTGGGTGAGGTTTAGGGCCGCCCTCCACAAAGCTTCCTGGTGTCACAGTTGTTCCCTGGCAGGGGGAAGTCCGCTAATTACCTCCCTTGTCCATGGGGAGGCACCAGATGCTACCTGCTTTTCCAGCCCAACCCCCGCGATTCCCCGGCTGCCCGCATTGGGAGGGACTCGGGGAAGACTCTCGAAGGGCTCCTAGGAGATCCCGGGTGCTGCAGACATAAGACGGAACCTCCCCACACTCAGAATACCGGAACACGGCTGACTGTGTGGGGGAGGTTCGGGGCCGCCCTCCACGCAGCTGCCTGGTGTCACAGGTGTTCCCTGGCAGGTGGAAGTCCGCTAATTACCTCCCCTGTCCATGGGGAGGCACTAGATGCTACCTGCGTTTCCAGCCCAACCCCCTCCTTTCCCAGGCAGCCCGCACAGGGAGGGACTCTGGGAAGACACTCGAAGGGCTCCTAGGAGATCCCGGGTGCTGCAGACATAAGACGGAACCTCCCCACACTCAGAAATCCGGAAAACGGTTGACTGTGTAGGGGAGGTTCGGGGCCGCCCTCCACGCAGCTGCCTGGTGTCACAGGTGTTCCCTGGCAGGGGGAAGTCCGCTAATTACCTCCCTTGTCCATGGGGAGGCACAAAATGCTACCTGCTTTTCCAGCCCAACCCCCGCCTTTCCCCGGCAGCCCGCACAGGGAGGGACTGGTGGAAGACACTCAAAAGGCTCCTAGGAGAACCCGGGTGCTGCAGATAGAAGACGGAACCTCCCCACACTCAGAATTCCGGAACACGTGTGACTGTGTGGGTGAGGTTTAGGGCCGCACTCCACGCAGCTTCCTGGTGTCAAAGTTGTTCCCTGGCATGGGGAAGTCCGCTAATTACCTCCCTTGTCCATGGGGAGGCACTAGATGCTACCTGCTTTTCCAGCCCAACCCCCGCCGTTCCCCGGCTGCCCGCACAGGGTGGGACTCGGGGAAGACTCTCGAAGGGCTCCTAGGAGATCCCGGGTGCTGCAGACAAAAGAAGGAACCTCCCCACACTCAGAATTACGGAACATGGTTGACTGTGTGGGGGAGGTTCGGGGCCGCCCTACACGCAGCTGCCTGGTGTCACAGGTGATCCATGGCAGGGGGAAGTCCGCTAATTACCTCCCCTGTCCATGGGGAGGCACTAGATGCTCCCTGCGTTTCCAGCCCAACCCCCGCCTTTCCCAGGCTGCCCGCAATGGGAGGGACTCGCGGAACAATCTCGAAGGGCTCCTAGGAGAACCCGGGTGCTGCAGACAGAAGACGGAACCTCCCCACACTCAGAATCCCGGAACACGTCTGACTGTGTGGGAGAGGTTCGGGGCTGCCCCCCACGCAGCTGCCTGATGTCACAGTTGTTCCCTGGCAGGGGGAAGTCCGCTAATTACCTCCCATGTCCATGGGGAGGCAGAAGATGCTACCTGCTTTTCGAGCCCAACCTCCGACATTCCCCGGCAGCCCGCACAGGGAGGGACTGGGGGAAGACACTCGAAGGGCTCCTAGGTGAACCCGGGTGCTGCAGACATAAGACGGAACCTTCCCACACTCAGAATTCCGGAACACGGATGACTGTGTGGGGGAGTTTCGGGGCCGCCCTCCACGCAGCTGCCTTCTGTCACAGGTGTTCCCTGGCAGGTGGAAGTCCGCTAATTACCTCCCCTATCCATGGGGAGGCACTAGAAGCTATCTGCGTTTCCAGCAAAACCCCCTTCATTCCCCGGCAGACCGCACAGGGAGGGACTCTGGGAAGACACTCGAAGGGCTCCTAGGAGATCCCGGGTGCTGCAGACAGAAGACGGAACCTCCCCACACTCAGAATTCCGGAACACGGTTGACTCTGTGGGGGAGGTTCGGGGCCGCCCTCCACGCAGCTGTCTGGTGTCACAGGTGTTCCCTGGCAGGGGGAAGTCCGCTAATTACCTCCCCTGTCCATGGGGAGGCACTAGATGCTACCTGCTTTTCCAGCCCAACCTCCGCCATTCCCCGGCATCCCGCACAGTGAGGGACTGGGGGAAGACACTCGAAGGGCTCCTAGGTGAACCCGGGTGCTGCAGACATAAGACGGAACCTCCCCACACTCAGAATTCCGGAACACGGCTGACTGTGTGGGGGAGGTTCGGGGCCGCCCTCCACGCAGCTGCCTGGTGTCACAGGTGTTCCCTGGCAGGGAGAAGTCCGCTCATTACCTCCCCTGTCCATGGGGAGGCACTAGATGCTACCTGAATTTCCAGCCCAACCCTCGCCTTTCCCCGGCAGCCTGCAGTGGGAGGGATTCCGGGAAGACACTCGAAGGGCTCCTAGGAGATCCCGGGTGCTGCAGACAGAAGACGGAACCTCCCCACAATCAGAATTCCGGAACACGGATGACTGTGTGGGGGAGGTTCGGGGCCGCCCTCCACGCAGCTGCCTGGTGTCACAGGTGTTCCCTGGCAGGGGGAAGTCCGCTAATTACCTCCCCTGTCCATGGGGAGGGACTAGATGCTACCTGCGTTTCCAGCCCAACCCCCGCCTTTCCCTGGCTGCCCGCACTGGGAGGGACTCGGGGAAGACTCTCGAAGGGCTCCTAGGAGATCCCGGGTGCTGCAGACATAAGACGGAACCTCCCCACACTCAGAATTCCGGAACACGGCTGACTGTGTGGGGAAGGTTCGGGGCCGCCCTCCACGCAGCTGCCTGGTGTCACAGGTGTTCCCTGGCAGGGGGAAGTCCGCTAAATACCTCCCTTGTCCATTGGGAGGCACTAGATGCTACCTGCTTTTCCAGCCCAACCCCCGCCTTTCCCCGGCAGCCCGCACAGGGAGGGACTGGGGGAAGACACTCAAAAGGCTCCTAGGAGAACCCGGGTGCTGCAGACAGAAGACGGAACCTCCCCACACTCAGAATTCCGGAACACGTGTGACTGTGTGGGTGAGGTTTAGGGCCGCACTCCACGCAGCTGCCTGGTGTCACAGGTGATCCCTGGCAGGGGGAAGTCCGCTAATTACCTCCCCTGTCCTTGGGGAGGCACTAGATGCTCACTGCGTTTCCAAGCCAACCCCCGCCTTTCCCAGGCTGCCCGCACTGGGTGGGACTCGCGGAAGAATCTCGAAAAGCTCCTAGGAGAACCCGGGTGCTGCAGACAGAAGACGGAACCTCCCCACACTCAGAATCCCGGAACACGTCTGACTGTGTGGGAGAGGTTCGGGGCTGCACTCCACGCAGCTGCCTGGGGTCACAGGTGTTCCCTGGCAGGGGGAAGTCCGCTAATTACCTCCCCTGTCCATGGGGAGGCACAAGATGCTACCTGCTTTTCGAGCCCAACCTCCGACATTCGCCGGCAGCCCGCACAGGGAGGGACTGGGGGAAGACACTCGAAGGGCTCCTAGGTGAACCCGGGTGCTGCAGACATAAGATGGAACCTCCCCACTCTCAGAATTCCGGAACACGGATGACTGTGTGGGGGAGTTTCGGGGCCGCCCTCCACGCAGCTGCCTTGTGTCACAGGTGTTCCCTGGCAGGTGGAAGTCCGCTAATTACCTCCCCTGTCCATGGGGAGGCACTAGATGCTACTTGCGTTTCCAGCACAACCCCCTCCTTTCCCCGGCAGCCCGCACAGTGAGGGACTCTGGGAAGACACTCGTAGGGCTCCTAGGAGATCCCGGGTGCTGCAGACAGAAGACGGAACCTCCCCACACTCAGAATTCCGGAACACGGCTGACTGTGTGGGGGAGGTTCGGGGCCGCCCTCCACGCAGCTGCCTGGTGTCACAGGTGTTCCCTGGCAGGGGGAAGTCCGCTAATTACCTCCTTTTCCATGGGGAGGCACAAGATGCTACCTGCTTTTCCAGCCCAACCCCCGCCTTTCCCCGGCAGCCCGCACAGGGAGGGACTGGGGGAAGACACTCGAAAGGCTCCTAGGAGAACCCGGGTGCTGCAGACAGAAGACGGAACCTCCCCACACTCAGAATTCCGGAACACGGTTGACTGTGTGGGGGAGGTTCGGGGCCGACCTCCACGCAGCTGCCTGGTGTCACAGGTGTTCCGTGGCAGGGGGAAGTCCGCTAATTACCTCCCCTGTGCATGGGGAGGCACTAGAAGCTACCTGCGTTTCCAGACCAACCCCCGCTTTCCCTGGCTGCCCGCACTGGGAGGGACTCGGGGAAGACTCTCGAAGGGCTCCTAGGAGATCCCGGGTGCTGCAGACATAAGACGGAACCTCCCCACACTCAGAATCCCGGAACACGGCTGACTGTGTGGGGAAGGTTCGGGGCCGCCCTCCACGCAGCTGCCTGGTGTCACAGGTGTTCCCTGGCAGGGGGAAGTCCCCTAATTACCTCCCTTGTACATGGGGAGGCACTAGATGCTACCTGCTTTTCCAGCCCAACCCCCGCCTTTCCCCAGCAGCCGGCACAGGGAGGGTCTTGGGGAAGATACTCGAAGGGCTCCTAGGAGAACCCGGGTGCTGCAGATATAAGACGGAACCTTCCCACACTCAGAATTCCGGAACACGGGTGACTGTGTGGGTGAGGTTTAGGGCCGCCCTCCACACAGATTCCTGGTGTCACAGGTGTTCCCTGGTAGGGGGTAGACTGCTAAATACCTCCCCTGTCCATGGGGAGGCACTAGATGCTACCTGAGTATCCAGCCCAACCTCCGCCTTTCCCCGGCTGCCCGCACTGGTAGGGACTCGGGGAAGACTCTCGAAGGGCTCCTAGAGATCCCGGGTGCTGCAGACAGAAGACGGAACCTCCCCACACTCAGAATTCCGGAACACGGCTGACTGTGTGGGGGAGGTTCGGGGCCGCCATCCACGCAGCTGCCTGGTGTCACAGGTGTTCCCTGGCAGGGGGAAGTCCGCTAATTACCTCCTTTTCCATGGGGAGGCACAAGATGCTACCTGCTTTTCCAGCCCAACCCCCGCCTTTCCCCGGCAGCCCGCACAGGGAGGGACTGGGGGAAGACACTCGAAAGGCTCCTAGGAGAACCCGGGTGCTGCAGACAGAAGACGGAACCTCCCCACACTCAGAATTCCGGAACACGGTTGACTGTGTGGGGGAGGTTCGGGGCCGACCTCCACGCAGCTGCCTGGTGTCACAGGTGTTCCGTGGCAGGGGGAAGTCCGCTAATTACCTCCCCTGTGCATGGGGAGGCACTAGAAGCTACCTGCGTTTCCAGACCAACCCCCGCTTTCCCTGGCTGCCCGCACTGGGAGGGACTCGGGGAAGACTCTCGAAGGGCTCCTAGGAGATCCCGGTTGCTGCATACATAAGACGGAACCTCCCCACACTCAGAATCCCGGAACACGGCCTACTGTGTGGGGAAGGTTCGGGGCCGCCCTCCACGCAGCTGCCTGGTGTCACAGGTGTTCCCTGGCAGGGGGAAGTCCGCTAATTACCTCCCTTGTCCATGGGGAGGCACTAGATGCTACCTGCTTTTCCAGCCCAACCCCCGCCTTTCCCCAGCAGCCGGCACAGGGAGGGTCTTGGGGAAGATACTCGAAGGGCTCCTAGGAGAACCCGGGTGCTGCAGATATAAGACGGAACCTTCCCACACTCAGAATTCCGGAACACGGGTGACTGTGTGGGTGAGGTTTAGGGCCGCCCTCCACACAGATTCCTGGTGTCACAGGTGTTCCCTGGTAGGGGGTAGACTGCTAAATACCTCCCCTGTCCATGGGGAGGCACTAGATGCTACCTGAGTTTCCAGCCCAACCTCCGCCTTTCCCCGGCTGCCCGCACTGGTAGGGACTCGGGGAAGACTCTCGAAGGGCTCCTAGGAGATCCCGGGTGCTGCAGACAGAAGACGGAACCTCCCCACACTCAGAATTCCGGAACACGGCTGACTGTGTGGGGGAGGTTCGGGGCCGCCCTCCACGCAGCTGCCTGGTGTCACAGGTGTTCCCTGGCAGGGGGAAGTCCGCTAACTACCTCCCTTGTCCATGGGGAGGCACAAGATGCTACCTGCTTTTCCAGCACAAACCCCGCCATTCCCCGGCAGCCCGCACAGGGAGGGACTGGGGGAAGACACTCGAAAGGCTCCTAGGAGAACCCTGGTGCTGCAGACAGAAGACGGAACCTCCCCACACTCAGAATTCCGGAACACGGATGACTGTGTGGGGGAGGTACGGGGCCGACCTCCACGCAGCTGCCTTGTGTCACAGGTGTTCCCTGGCAGGTGGAAGTCCGCTAATTACCTCCCCTGTCCATGGGGAGGCACTAGATGCTACCTGCGTTTCCAGCACAACCCCCTCCTTTCCCCGGCAGCCCGCACAGGGAGGGACTCTGGGAAGACAATCGAAGTGCTCCTAGGAGATCCCGGGTGCTGCAGACAGAAGACGGAACCTCCCCACACTCAGAATTCCGGAACACGGTTGACTGTGTGGGGGAGGTTCGGGGCCGCCCTCCACGCAGCTGCCTGGTGTCACAGTTGTTCCCTGGCAGGGGGAAGTCCGCTAATTACCTCCCTTGTCCATTGGGAGGCACAAGATGCTACCTGCTTTTCCAGCCCAACCTCCGCCATTCCCCGGCAGCCCGCACAGTGAGGGACTGGGGGAAGCCACTCGAAGGGCTCCTAGGTGAACCCGGGTGCTGCACACATAAGACGGAACTTCCCCACACTCAGAATTCCGGAACACGTTTGACTGTGTGGGGGAGGTTCGGGGCCGCCCTCCACGCAGCTGCCTGGTGTCACAGGTGTTCCCTGGCAGGGAGAAGTCCGCTAATTACCTCCCCTGTCCATGGGGAGGCACTAGATGCTACCTGAGTTTCCAGCCCAACCCCCGCCTTTCCCCGGCAGCCCGCAGTGGGAGGGATTCGGGGAAGACACTCGAAGGGCTCCTAGGAGATCCCGGGTGCTGCAGACAGAAGACGGAACCTCCCCACACTCAGAATTCCGGAACACGGCTGACTGTGTGGGTGAGGTTTAGGGCCGCACTCCACACAGCTTCCTGGTGTAACAGTTGTTCCCTGGCAGGGGGAAGTCCGCTAATTACCTCCCTTGTCCATGGGGAGGCACTAGATGCTACCTGCTTTTCCAGCACAACCCCCTCCTTTCCCCGGCAGCCCGCACAGGGAGGGACTCTGGGAAGAAACTCGAAGGGCTCCTAGGAGATCCCGAGATCTGCAGACAGAAGACGGAACCTCCCCACACTCAGAATTCCGGAACATGGTTGACTGTGTGGGGGAGATTCGGGGCCGCCCTACACGCAGCTGCCTGGTGTCACAGGTGATCCCTGGCAGGGGGAAGTCCGCTAATTACCTCCCCTGTCCTTGGGGAGGCACTAGATGCTCACTGCGTTTCCAAGCCAACCCCCGCCTTTCCCAGGCTGCCCGCACTGGGTGGGACTCGCGGAAGAATCTCGAAAAGCTCCTAGGAGAACCCGGGTGCTGCAGACAGAAGACGGAACCTCCCCACACTCAGAATCCCGGAACACGTCTGACTGTGTGGGAGAGGTTCGGGGCTGCACTCCACGCAGCTGCCTGGGGTCACAGGTGTTCCCTGGCAGGGGGAAGTCCGCTAATTACCTCCCCTGTCCATGGGGAGGCACAAGATGCTACCTGCTTTTCGAGCCCAACCTCCGACATTCGCCGGCAGCCCGCACAGGGAGGGACAGGGGGAAGACACTCGAAGGGCTCCTAGGTGAACCCGGGTGCTGCAGACATAAGATGGAACCTCCCCACTCTCAGAATTCCGGAACACGGATGACTGTGTGGGGGAGTTTCGGGGCCGCCCTCCACGCAGCTGCCTTGTGTCACAGGTGTTCCCTGGCAGGTGGAAGTCCGCTAATTACCTCCCCTGTCCATGGGGAGGCACTAGATGCTACTTGCGTTTCCAGCACAACCCCCTCCTTTCCCCGGCAGCCCGCACAGTGAGGGACTCTGGGAAGACACTCGTAGGGCTCCTAGGAGATCCCGGGTGCTGCAGACAGAAGACGGAACCTCCCCACACTCAGAATTCCGGAACACGGCTGACTGTGTGGGGGAGGTTCGGGGCCGCCCTCCACGCAGCTGCCTGGTGTCACAGGTGTTCCCTGGCAGGGGGAAGTCCGCTAATTACCTCCTTTTCCATGGGGAGGCACAAGATGCTACCTGCTTTTCCAGCCCAACCCCCGCCTTTCCCCGGCAGCCCGCACAGGGAGGGACTGGGGGAAGACACTCGAAAGGCTCCTAGGAGAACCCGGGTGCTGCAGACAGAAGACGGAACCTCCCCACACTCAGAATTCCGGAACACGGTTGACTGTGTGGGGGAGGTTCGGGGCCGACCTCCACGCAGCTGCCTGGTGTCACAGGTGTTCCGTGGCAGGGGGAAGTCCGCTAATTACCTCCCCTGTGCATGGGGAGGCACTAGAAGCTACCTGCGTTTCCAGACCAACCCCCGCTTTCCCTGGCTGCCCGCACTGGGAGGGACTCGGGGAAGACTCTCGAAGGGCTCCTAGGAGATCCCGGGTGCTGCAGACATAAGACGGAACCTCCCCACACTCAGAATCCCGGAACACGGCTGACTGTGTGGGGAAGGTTCGGGGCCGCCCTCCACGCAGCTGCCTGGTGTCACAGGTGTTCCCTGGCAGGGGGAAGTCCCCTAATTACCTCCCTTGTCCATGGGGAGGCACTAGATGCTACCTGCTTTTCCAGCCCAACCCCCGCCTTTCCCCAGCAGCCGGCACAGGGAGGGTCTTGGGGAAGATACTCGAAGGGCTCCTAGGAGAACCCGGGTGCTGCAGATATAAGACGGAACCTTCCCACACTCAGAATTCCGGAACACGGGTGACTGTGTGGGTGAGGTTTAGGGCCGCCCTCCACACAGATTCCTGGTGTCACAGGTGTTCCCTGGTAGGGGGTAGACTGCTAAATACCTCCCCTGTCCATGGGGAGGCACTAGATGCTACCTGAGTTTCCAGCCCAACCTCCGCCTTTCCCCGGCTGCCCGCACTGGTAGGGACTCGGGGAAGACTCTCGAAGGGCTCCTAGAGATCCCGGGTGCTGCAGACAGAAGACGGAACCTCCCCACACTCAGAATTCCGGAACACGGCTGACTGTGTGGGGGAGGTTCGGGGCCGCCATCCACGCAGCTGCCTGGTGTCACAGGTGTTCCCTGGCAGGGGGAAGTCCGCTAATTACCTCCTTTTCCATGGGGAGGCACAAGATGCTACCTGCTTTTCCAGCCCAACCCCCGCCTTTCCCCGGCAGCCCGCACAGGGAGGGACTGGGGGAAGACACTCGAAAGGCTCCTAGGAGAACCCGGGTGCTGCAGACAGAAGACGGAACCTCCCCACACTCAGAATTCCGGAACACGGTTGACTGTGTGGGGGAGGTTCGGGGCCGACCTCCACGCAGCTGCCTGGTGTCACAGGTGTTCCGTGGCAGGGGGAAGTCCGCTAATTACCTCCCCTGTGCATGGGGAGGCACTAGAAGCTACCTGCGTTTCCAGACCAACCCCCGCTTTCCCTGGCTGCCCGCACTGGGAGGGACTCGGGGAAGACTCTCGAAGGGCTCCTAGGAGATCCCGGTTGCTGCATACATAAGACGGAACCTCCCCACACTCAGAATCCCGGAACACGGCTGACTGTGTGGGGAAGGTTCGGGGCCGCCCTCCACGCAGCTGCCTGGTGTCACAGGTGTTCCCTGGCAGGGGGAAGTCCGCTAATTACCTCCCTTGTCCATGGGGAGGCACTAGATGCTACCTGCTTTTCCAGCCCAACCCCCGCCTTTCCCCAGCAGCCGGCACAGGGAGGGTCTTGGGGAAGATACTCGAAGGGCTCCTAGGAGAACCCGGGTGCTGCAGATATAAGACGGAACCTTCCCACACTCAGAATTCCGGAACACGGGTGACTGTGTGGGTGAGGTTTAGGGCCGCCCTCCACACAGATTCCTGGTGTCACAGGTGTTCCCTGGTAGGGGGTAGACTGCTAAATACCTCCCCTGTCCATGGGGAGGCACTAGATGCTACCTGAGTTTCCAGCCCAACCTCCGCCTTTCCCCGGCTGCCCGCACTGGTAGGGACTCGGGGAAGACTCTCGAAGGGCTCCTAGGAGATCCCGGGTGCTGCAGACAGAAGACGGAACCTCCCCACACTCAGAATTCCGGAACACGGCTGACTGTGTGGGGGAGGTTCGGGGCCGCCCTCCACGCAGCTGCCTGGTGTCACAGGTGTTCCCTGGCAGGGGGAAGTCCGCTAACTACCTCCCTTGTCCATGGGGAGGCACAAGATGCTACCTGCTTTTCCAGCACAAACCCCGCCATTCCCCGGCAGCCCGCACAGGGAGGGACTGGGGGAAGACACTCGAAAGGCTCCTAGGAGAACCCTGGTGCTGCAGACAGAAGACGGAACCTCCCCACACTCAGAATTCCGGAACACGGATGACTGTGTGGGGGAGGTACGGGGCCGACCTCCACGCAGCTGCCTTGTGTCACAGGTGTTCCCTGGCAGGTGGAAGTCCGCTAATTACCTCCCCTGTCCATGGGGAGGCACTAGATGCTACCTGCGTTTCCAGCACAACCCCCTCCTTTCCCCGGCAGCCCGCACAGGGAGGGACTCTGGGAAGACAATCGAAGTGCTCCTAGGAGATCCCGGGTGCTGCAGACAGAAGACGGAACCTCCCCACACTCAGAATTCCGGAACACGGTTGACTGTGTGGGGGAGGTTCGGGGCCGCCCTCCACGCAGCTGCCTGGTGTCACAGTTGTTCCCTGGCAGGGGGAAGTCCGCTAATTACCTCCCTTGTCCATTGGGAGGCACAAGATGCTACCTGCTTTTCCAGCCCAACCTCCGCCATTCCCCGGCAGCCCGCACAGTGAGGGACTGGGGGAAGCCACTCGAAGGGCTCCTAGGTGAACCCGGGTGCTGCACACATAAGACGGAACTTCCCCACACTCAGAATTCCGGAACACGTTTGACTGTGTGGGGGAGGTTCGGGGCCGCCCTCCACGCAGCTGCCTGGTGTCACAGGTGTTCCCTGGCAGGGAGAAGTCCGCTAATTACCTCCCCTGTCCATGGGGAGGCACTAGATGCTACCTGAGTTTCCAGCCCAACCCCCGCCTTTCCCCGGCAGCCCGCAGTGGGAGGGATTCGGGGAAGACACTCGAAGGGCTCCTAGGAGATCCCGGGTGCTGCAGACAGAAGACGGAACCTCCCCACACTCAGAATTCCGGAACACGGCTGACTGTGTGGGTGAGGTTTAGGGCCGCACTCCACACAGCTTCCTTGTGTCACAGGTGTTCCCTGGTAGGGGGAAGACCGCTAATTACCTCCCCTGTCCATGGGGAGGCACTAGATGCTACCTGAGTTTCCAGCCCAACCCCCGCCTTTCCCCGGCTGCCCGCACTGGGAGGGACTCGGGGAAGACTCTCGAAGGGCTCCTAGGAGATCCAGGGTGCTGCAGACAGAAGACGGAACCTCCCCACACTCAGAATTCCGGAACACGGCTGACTGTGTGGGGGAGGTTCGGGGCCGCCCTCCACGCAGCTGCCTTGTGTCACAGGTGTTCCCTGGCAGGTGGAAGTCCGCTAATTACCTCCCCTGTCCATGGGGAGGCACTAGATGCTACCTGCTTTTCCAGCAAAACCCCCTCCTTTCCCTGGCAGCCCGCTCAGGGTGTGACTCTGGGAAGACACTCGAAGGGCTCCTAGGAGATTCCGGATGCTGCAGACATAAGACGGAACCTCCCCACACTCAGAATTCCGGAACACGTTTGACTGTGTGGGGGAGGTTCGGGGCCGCCCTCCACGCAGCTGCCTGGTGTCACAGGTGTTCCCTGGCAGGGGGAAGTCCGCTAATTACCTCCCTTGTCCATGGGGTGTCACAAGATGCTACCTGCTTTTCCAGCCCAACCTCAGCCATTCCCCGGCAGCCCGCACAGTGAGGGACTGGGGGAAGACACTCGAAGTGCTCATAGGTGAACCCGGGTGCTGCAGACATAAGACGGAACCTCCCCACACTCAGAATTCCGGAACACGGCTGACTGTGTTGGGGAGGTTCTTGGCCGACCTCCACGCAGCTGCCTGGTGTCACAGGTGTTCCCTGGCAGGGAGAAGTCCGCTAAATACCTCCCCTGTCCATGGGGAGGCACTAGATGCTACCTGAGTTTCCATCCCAACCCCCGCATTTCCCCGGCAGCCCGCAGTGGGAGGGATTCGGGGAAGACACTCGAAGGGCTCCTAGGAGATCCCGGGTGCTGCAGACAGAAGACGGAACCTCCCCACACTCAGAATTCCGGAACACGGCTGACTGTGTGGGGGAGGTTCGGGGCCGCCCTCCACGCAGCTGCCTGGTGTCACAGGTGTTCCCTGGCAGGGGGAAGTCCGCTAATTACCTCCCTTGTCCATGGGGAGGCACTAGATGCTACCTGCTTTTCCAGACCAATCCCCGCCTTTCCCCGGCAGCCCGCAGAGGGAGGGACTGGGGGAAGACACTCGAAAGGCTCCTAGGAGAACCCGGGTGCTGCAGACAGAAGACGGAACCTCCCCACACTCAGAATTCCGGAACACGGTTGACTGTGTGGGGGAGGTTCGGGGCCGCCCTCCACGCAGCTGCCTGGTGTCACAGTTGTTCCCTGGCAGGGGGAAGTCCGCTAATTACCTCCCTTGTCCATTGGGAGGCACAAGATGCTACCTGCTTTTCCAGCCCAACCTCCGCCATTCCCTGGCAGCCCGCACAGTGAGGGACTGGGGGAAGCCACTCGAAGGGCTCCTAGGTGAACCCGGGTGCTGCACACATAAGACGGAACCTCCCACACTCAGAATTCCGGAACACGTTTGACTGTGTGGGGGAGGTTCGGGGCCGCCCTCCACGCAGCTGCCTGGTGTCACAGGTGTTCCCTGGCAGGGAGAAGTCCGCTAATTACCTCCCCTGTCCATGGGGAGGCACTAGATGCTACCTGAATTTCCAGCCCAACCCCCGCATTTCCCCGGCAGCCCGCAGTGGGAGGGATTCGGGGAAGACACTCGAAGGGCTCCTAGGAGATCCCGGGTGCTGCAGACAGAAGACGGAACCTCCCCACACTCAGAATTCCGGAACACGGCTGACTGTGTGGGGGAGGTTCGGGGCCGCCCTCCACGCAGCTGCCTGGTGTCACAGGTGTTCCCTGGCAGGGGGAAGTCCGCTAATTACCTCTCCTGTCCATGGGGAGGCACTAGATGCTACCTGCGTTTCCAGCCCAACCCCCGAATTTCCCCGGCTGCCCGCACAGGGAGGGACTCGGGGAAGACTCTCGAAGGGCTCCTAGGAGATCCCGGGTGCTGCAGACATAAGACGGAACCTCCCCACACTCAGAATTCCGGAACACGGCTGACTGTGTGGGGAAGGTTCGGGGCTGCCCTCCACGCAGCTGCCTGGTGTCTCAGGTGTTCCCTGGCAGGGGGAAGTCCGCTAATTACCTCCCTTGTCCATGGGGAGGCACTAGATGCTACCTGCTTTTCCAGCACAACCCCCGCCTTTCCCCAGCAGCCCGCACAGGGAGGGACTTGGGGAAGACACTCGAAGGGCTCCAAAGAGTACCCGGTTGCTGCAGATATAACACGGAACCTCCCCACATTCAGAATTCCGGAACGAGGGTGACTGTGTGGGTGAGGTTTAGGGCCGCCCTCCACACAGCTTCCTGGTGTCACAGGTGTTCCCTGGTAGGGGGAAGACCGCTAATTACCTCCCCTGTCCATGGGGAGGCACTAGATGCTACCTGAGTTTCCAGCCCAACCCCCGCCTTTCCCCGGCTGCCCGCACTGGGAGGGACTCGGGGAAGACTCTCGAAGGGCTCCTAGGAGATCCAGGGTGCTGCAGACAGAAGACGGAACCTCCCCACACTTAGAATTCCGGAACACGAATGACTGTGTGGGGGAGGTTCGGGGCCGCCCTCCACGCAGCTGCCTTGTGTCACAGGTGTTCCCTGGCAGGTGGAAGTCCGCTAATTACCTCCCCTGTCCATGGGGAGGCACTAGATGCTACCTGCTTTTCCAGCAAAACCCCCTCCTTTCCCCGGCAGCCCGCTCAGGGTGTGACTCTGGGAAGACACTCGAAGGGCTCCTAGGAGATTCCGGATGCTGCAGACTGAAGACGGAACCTCCCCACACTCAGAATTCCGGAACACGTTTGACTGTGTGGGGGAGGTTCGGTGCCGCACTCCACGCAGCTGCCTGTTGTCACAGTTGTTCCCTGGCAGGGGGAAGTCCGCTAATTACCTCCCTTGTCCATGGGGAGGCACTAGATGCTACCTGCTTTTCCAGCCCAACCCCCTCCGTTCCCTGGCTGCCCGCAATGGGAGGGACTCGGGGAATACTCTCGAAGGGCTACTAGGAGATCCAGGGTGCTGCAGACAGAAGACGGAACCTCCCCACACTCAGAATTCCGGAACACGGCTGACTGTGTGGGAGAGGTTCGGGGCCGCCCTCCACGCAGCTGCCTGGTGTCACAGGTGTTCCCTGGCAGGGGGAAGTCCGCTAATTACCTCCCTTGTCCATGGGGAGGCACAAGATGCTACCTGCTTTTCCAGCCCAATCCCCGCCTTTCCCCGGCAGCCCGCAGAGGGAGGGACTGGGGGAAGACTCTCGAAAGGCTCCTAGGAGAACCCGGGTGCTGCAGACAGAAGACGGAACCTCCCCACACTCAGAATTCCGGAACACGTGTGACTGTGTGGGTGAGGTTTAGGGCCGCACTCCACGCAGCTTCCTGGTGTCACAGTTGTTCCCTGGCAGGGGGAAGCCCGCTAATTACCTCCCTTGTCCATGGGGAGGCACTAGATGCTACCTGCTTTTCCAGCCCAACCCACGCCGTTCCCCGGCTGCCCGCACAGGGAGGGACTCGGGGAAGACTCTCGAAGGGCTCCTAGGAGATCCCGGGTGCTGCAGACAGAAGACGGAACCTCCCCACACTCAGAATCCCGGAACACGGATGACTGTGTGGGGGAGGTTCGGGGCCGCCCTCCACGCAACTGCCTGGTGTCACAGGTGTTCCCTGGCAGGGGGAAGTCCGCTAATTACCTCCCTTGTCCATGGGGAGGCACAAGATGCTACCTGCTTTTCCAGCCCAACCTCCGCCATTCCCCGGCAGCCCGCACAGGGATGGACTGGGGGAAGACCCTCGAAGGGCTCCTAGGTGAACCCGGGTGCTGCAGACATAAGACGGAACCTCCCCACACTCAGAATTCCGGAACACGGATGACTGTGTGGGGGAGGTTCGGGGCCGCCCTCCACGCAGCTGCCTTGTGTCACAGGAGTTCCCTGGCAGGGGGAAGTCCGCTAATTACCTCCCCTGTCCATGGGGAGGCACTAGATGCTACCTGCGTTTCCAGCACAACCCCCTCCTTTCCCCGGCAGCCCGCACAGGGAGGGACTCGGGGAAGACTCTCGAAGGGCTCCTAGGAGATCCCGGGTGCTGCAGACATAAGACGGAACCTCCCCACACTCAGAATCCCGGAACACGTCTGACTGTGTGGGAGAAGTTCGGGGCCGCCCTCCACGCAGCTGCCTGGTGTCACAGGTGTTCCCTGGCAGGGGGAAGTCCGCTAATAACCTCCCTTGACCATGGGGAGGCACAAGATGCTACCTGCTTTTCCAGCCCAACCTCCGCCATTCCCCGGCAGCCCGCACAGGGAGGGACTGGGGGAAGACCCTCGAAGGGCTCCTAGGTGAACCCGTGTGCTGCAGACATAAGACGGAACCTCCCCACACTCAGAATTCCGGAACACGGATGACTGTGTGGGGGAGGTTCGGGGCCGCACTCCACGCAGCTGCCTTGTGTCACAGGTGTTCCCTGGCAGGTGGAAGTCCGCTAATTACCTCCCCTGTCCATGGGGAGGCACTAGGTGCTACCTGCGTTTCCAGCACAACCCCCTCCTTTCCCCGGCTGCCCGCACAGTGAGGACTCTGGGAAGACACTCGAAGGGCTCCTAGGAGATCCCGGGTGCTGCAGACATAAGACGGAACCTCCCCACACTCAGAATTCCGGAACACTGCTGACTGTGTGGGGGAGGTTCGGGGCCGCCCTCCACGCAGCTGCCTGGTGTCACAGGTGTTCCCTGGCAGGGAGAAGTCCGCTAATTACCTCCCCTGTCCATGGGGAGGCACTAGATGCTACCTGAGTTTCCAGCCCAACCCCCGCCTTTCCCCGGCAGCCCGCAGTGGGAGGGATTCGGGGAAGACACTCGAATGGCTCCTAGGAGATCCCGGGTGCTGCAGACAGAAGACGGAACCTCCCCACACTCAGAATTCCGGAACACGGCTGACTGTGTGAGGGAGGTTCGGGGCCGCCCTCCACGCAGCTGCCTGGTGTCACAGGTGTTCCCTGGCAGGGGGAAGTCCGCTAATTACCTCCCTTGTCCATGGGGAGGCACAAGATGCCACCTGCTTTTCCAGCCCAACCCCCGCCTTTCCCCGGCAGCCCGCACAGGGAGGGACTCTGGGAAGAAACTCGAAGGGCTCCTAGGAGATCCCGGGTGCTGCAGACAGAAGACGGAACCTCCCCACACTCAGAATTCCGGAACATGATTGACTGTGTGGGGGAGGTTCGGGGCCGCCCTCCACGCAGCTGCCTGGTGTCACAGGTGTTCCCTGGCAGGTGGAAGTCTGCTAATTACCTCCCCTGTCCATGGGGAGGCACTAGATGCTACCTGCTTTTCCAGCCCAACCCCCGCCGTTCCCCGGCTGCCCGCAATGGGAGGGACTCGGGGAATACTCTCGAAGGGCTACTAGGAGATCCCGGGTGCTGCAGACAGAAGACGGAACCTCCCCAAACTCAGAATACCGGAACACGTCTGACTGTGTGGGAGAGGTTCGGGGCCGCCCTAAACGCAGCTGCCTGGTGTCACAGGTGTTCCCTGGCAGGGGGAAGTCCGCGAATTACCTCCCCTGTCCATGGGGAGGCACTAGATGCTACCTGCGTTTCCAGCCCAACCCCCGCCTTTCCCTGGCTGCCCGCACTGGGAGGGACTCGGGGAAGACTCTCTAAGGGCTTCTAGGAGATCCCGGGTGCTGCAGATATAAGACGGAACCTCCCCACACTCAGAATTCCGGAACACGGATGACTGCGTGGGGGAGGTTCGGGGCCGCCCTCCACACAGCTTCCTGGTGTCACAGGTGTTCCCTGGAAGGGTGAATTCCGCTAATTACCTCCCTTGTCCATGGGGAGGCACAAGATGCTACCTGCTTTTCCAGCCAAACCTCCGCCATTCCCCGGCAGCCCGCGCAGTGAGGGACTGGGGGAAGACACTCGAAGGGCTCCTAGGTGAACCCGGGTGCTGCAGACATAAGACGGAACCTCCCCACACTCAGAATTCCGGAACACGGCTGACTGTGTGGGGGAGGTTCGGGCCGCCCTCCACGCAGTTGCCAGGTGTCACAGGTGTTCCCTGGCAGGTAGAATTCCGCTAATTACCTCCCCTGTCCATGGGGAGACACTAGATGATACCTGAGTTTCCAGCCCAACCCCCGCCTTTCCCCGGCAGCACGCAGTGGGAGGGATTCGGGGAAGACACTCGAAGGGCTCCTAGGAGATCCCGGGTGCTGCAGACAGAAGACGGAACCTCCCCACCCTCAGAATTTCGGAACACGGCTGACTGTGTGGGGGAGTTTCGGGGCCGCCCTCCACGCAGCTGCCTGGTGTCACAGTTGTTCCCTGGCAGGGGGAAGTCCGCTAATTACCTCCCCTGTCCATGGGGAGGGACTAGATGCTACCTGCGTTTCCAGCCCAACCCCCGCCTTTCCCTGGCTGCCCGCACTGGGAGGGACTCGGGGAAGACTCTCGAAGGGCTCCTAGGAGATCCCGGGTGCTGCAGACATAAGACGGAACCTCCCCACACTCAGAATTCCGGAACACGGCTGACTGTGTGGGGAAGGTTCGGGGCCGCCCTCCACGCAGCTGCCTGGTGTAACAGGTGTTCCCTGGCAGGGGGAAGTCCGCTTGTTACCTCCCTTGTCCATTGGGAGGCACTAGATGCTACCTGCTTTTCCAGCCCAACCCCCGCCATTCCCCAGCAGCCCGCACAGGGAGGGACTTGGGGAAGACACTCGAAGGGCTCCTAGGAGAACCCGGGTGCTGCAGACATAAGACGGAACCTCCCCACACTCAGAATTCCGGAACACGGGTGACTTTGTGGGTGAGGTATAGGGCCGCCTTCCACACAGCTTCCTGGTGTCACAGGTGTTCCCTGGTAGGGGGAAGACCGCTAATTACCTCCCCTGTCCATGGGGAGGCACTAGATGCTACCTGCTTTTCCAGCCCAACCCCCGCCTTTCCCCAGCAGCCCGCACAGGGAGGGACTTGGGGAAGACACTCGAAGGGCTCCTAGGAGAACCCGGGTGCTGCAGACATAAGACGGAACCTCCCCACACTCAGAATTCCGGAACACGGGTGACTGTGTGGGTGAGGTTTAGGGCCGCCCTCCACACAGCTTCCTGGTGTCACAGGTGTTCCCTGGTAGGGGGAAGACCGCTAATTACCTCCCCTGTCCATGGGGAGGCACTAGATGCTACCTGAGTTTCCAGCCCTACCCCCGCCTTTCCCCGGCTGCCCGCACTGGGAGGGACTCGGGGAAGACTCTCGAAGTGCTCCTAGGTGAACCCGGGTGCTGCAGACAGAAGACGGAACCTCCCCACACTCAGAAATCCGGAACACGGATGACTGTGTGGGGGAGGTTCGGGGCCGCCCTCCATGCAGCTGCCTTGTGTCACAGGTGTTCCCTGGCAGGTGGAAGTCCGCTAATTACCTCCCATGTCCATGGGGAGGCACTAGATGCTACCTGCTTTTCCAGCACAACCCCCGCCTTTCCCCAGCAGCCCGCACAGTGAGGGACTTGGGGAAGACACTCGAAGGGCTCCTAGTAGAACCCGGGTGCTGCAGACATAAGACGGAACCTCCCCACACTCAGAATTCCGGAACACGGATGACTGTGTGGGGGAGGTTCGGGGCCGCCCTCCACGCAGCTGCCTTGTGTCACAGGTTTTCCCTGGCAGGTGGAAGTCCGCTAATTACCTCCCATGTCCATGGGGAGGCACTAGATTCTACCTGCGTTTCCAGCCCAACCCCCGCATTTCCCTGGCTGCCCGCAGTTTGAGGGACTCGGGGAAGACTCTCGAAGGGCTCCTAGGAGATCCCGGGTGCTGCAGACATAAGACGGAACCTCCCCACACTCAGAATTCCGGAACACGGCTGACTGTGTGGGGAACCTTCGGGGCCGCCCTCCACGCAGCTGCCTGGTGTCACAGGTGTTCCCTGGCAGGGGGAAGTCCGCTAATTACCTCCCTTGTCCATGGGGAGGCACTAGATGCTACCTGCTTTCCAGCACAACCCCCTCTTTCCCCAGCAGCCCGCACAGGGAGGGACTTGGGGAAGACACTCGAAGTGCTCCTAGGAGAACCCGGGTGCTGCAGACATAAGACGGAACCTCCCCACATTCAGAATTCCGGAACACGGGTGACTGAGTGGGTGAGGTTTAGGGCCGCCCTCCACACAGCTTCCTGGTGTCACAGGTGTTCCCTGGTAGGGGGAAGACCGCTAATTACCTCCCCCGTCCATGGGGAGGCACTAAATGCTACCTGAATTTCCAGCCCAACCCCCGCCTTTCCCCGGCTGCCCGCACAGGGAGGGACTCGGGGAAGACTCTCGAAGGGCTCCTAGGAGATTCCGGGTGCTGCAGACAGAAGACGGAACCTCCCTACACTCAGAATTCCGGAACACGGATGACTGTGTGGGGGAGGTTCGGGGCCGCCCTCCACGCAGCTGCCTTGTGTCACAGGTGTTCCCTGGCAGGTGGAAGTCCGCTAATTACCTCCCCTGTCCATGGGGAGGCACTAGATGCTACCTGCGTTTCCAGCACAACCCCCTCCTTTCCCCGGCTGCCCGCACAGGGAGGGACTCTGGGAAGACACTCGAAGGGCTCCTAGGAGATCCCGGGTGCTGCAGACAGAAGACGGAACCTCCCCACACTCAGAATTCCGGAACACGGTTGACTGTGTGGGGGAATTTCGGGGCCGCCCTCCACGCAGCTGCCTTGAGTCACAGGTGTTCCCTGGAAGGGGGAATTCCGCTAATTACCTCCCTTGTCCATGGGGAGGCACAAGATGCTACCTGCTTTTCCAGCCAAACCTCCGCCATTCCCCGGCAGCCCGCGCAGTGAGGGACTGGGGGAAGACACTCGAAGGGCTCCTAGGTGAACCCGGGTGCTGCAGACATAAGACGGAACCTCCCCACACTCAGAATTCCGGAACACGGCTGACTGTGTGGGGGAGGTTCGGGCCGCCCTCCACGCAGTTGCCAGGTGTCACAGGTGTTCCCTGGCAGGTAGAATTCCGCTAATTACCTCCCCTGTCCATGGGGAGACACTAGATGATACCTGAGTTTCCAGCCCAACCCCCGCCTTTCCCCGGCAGCACGCAGTGGGAGGGATTCGGGGAAGACACTCGAAGGGCTCCTAGGAGATCCCGGGTGCTGCAGACAGAAGACGGAACCTCCCCACCCTCAGAATTTCGGAACACGGCTGACTGTGTGGGGGAGTTTCGGGGCCGCCCTCCACGCAGCTGCCTGGTGTCACAGTTGTTCCCTGGCAGGGGGAAGTCCGCTAATTACCTCCCTTGTCCATGGGGAGGCACCAGATGCTACCTGCTTTTCCAGCCCAACCCCCGCGATTCCCCGGCTCCCGCACAGGGAGGGACTCGGGGAAGACTCTCGAAGTTCTCCTAGGAGATCCCGGGTGCTGCAGACATAAGACGGAACCTCCCCACACTCAGAATACCGGAACACGTCTGACTGTGTGGGGGAGGTTCGGGGCCGCCCTCCACGCATCTGCCTGGTGTCACAGGTGTTCCCTGGCAGGGGGAAGTCCGCTAATTACCTCCCCTGTCCATGGGGAGGCACTAGATGCTACCTGCTTTTCCAGCCCAACCTCCGCCATTCCCCGGCAGCCCGCAGAGTGAGGGACTGGTGGAAGACACTCGAAGGGCTCCTAGGTGAACTCGGGTGCTGCAGACATAAGACGGAACCTCCCCACACTCAGAATTCCGGAACACGGGTGACTGTGTGGGGGAGGTTCGGGGCCGCCCTCCACGCAGCTGCCTGGTGTCACAGGTGTTCCCTGGCAGGGAGAAGTCCGCTCATTACCTCCCCTGTCCATGGGGAGGCACTAAATGCTACCTGAATTTCCAGCCCAACCCCCGCCTTTCCCCGGCAGCCCGCAGTGGGAGGGATTCGGGGAAGACACTCGAATGGCTCCTAGGAGATCCCGGGTGCTGCAGACAGAAGACGGAACCTCCCCACACTCAGTATTCCGGAACACGGCTGACTGTGTGGGGGAGGTTCGGGGCCGCCCTCCACACAGCTGCCTGGTGTCACAGGTGTTCCCTGGCAGGGGGAAGTCCGCTAATTACCTCCCCTGTCCATGGGGAGGGACTAGATGCTACCTGCGTTTCCAGCCCAACCCCCGCCTTTCCCTGGCTGCCCGCACTGGGAGGGACTCGGGGAAGACTCTCGAAAGGCTCCTAGGAGATCCCGGGTGCTGCAGACATAAGACGGAACCTCCCCACACTCAGAATTCCGGAACACGGCTGACTGTGTGGGGAAGGTTCGGGGCCGCCCTCCACGCAGCTGCCTGGTGTAACAGGTGTTCCCTGGCAGGGGGAAGTCCGCTTGTTACCTCCCTTGTCCATTGGGAGGCACTAGATGCTACCTGCTTTTCCAGCCCAACCCCCGCCATTCCCCAGCAGCCCGCACAGGGAGGGACTTGGGGAAGACACTCGAAGGGCTCCTAGGAGAACCCGGGTGCTGCAGACATAAGACGGAACCTCCCCACACTCAGAATTCCGGAACACGGGTGACTTTGTGGGTGAGGTATAGGGCCGCCTTCCACACAGCTTCCTGGTGTCACAGGTGTTCCCTGGTAGGGGGAAGACCGCTAATTACCTCCCCTGTCCATGGGGAGGCACTAGATGCTACCTGCTTTTCCAGCCCAACCCCCGCCTTTCCCCAGCAGCCCGCACAGGGAGGGACTTGGGGAAGACACTCGAAGGGCTCCTAGGAGAACCCGGGTGCTGCAGACATAAGACGGAACCTCCCCACACTCAGAATTCCGGAACACGGGTGACTGTGTGGGTGAGGTTTAGGGCCGCCCTCCACACAGCTTCCTGGTGTCACAGGTGTTCCCTGGTAGGGGGAAGACCGCTAATTACCTCCCCTGTCCATGGGGAGGCACTAGATGCTACCTGAGTTTCCAGCCCTACCCCCGCCTTTCCCCGGCTGCCCGCACTGGGAGGGACTCGGGGAAGACTCTCGAAGTGCTCCTAGGTGAACCCGGGTGCTGCAGACAGAAGACGGAACCTCCCCACACTCAGAAATCCGGAACACGGATGACTGTGTGGGGGAGGTTCGGGGCCGCCCTCCATGCAGCTGCCTTGTGTCACAGGTGTTCCCTGGCAGGTGGAAGTCCGCTAATTACCTCCCATGTCCATGGGGAGGCACTAGATGCTACCTGCTTTTCCAGCACAACCCCCGCCTTTCCCCAGCAGCCCGCACAGTGAGGGACTTGGGGAAGACACTCGAAGGGCTCCTAGTAGAACCCGGGTGCTGCAGACATAAGACGGAACCTCCCCACACTCAGAATTCCGGAACACGGATGACTGTGTGGGGGAGGTTCGGGGCCGCCCTCCACGCAGCTGCCTTGTGTCACAGGTGTTCCCTGGCAGGTGGAAGTCCGCTAATTACCTCCCATGTCCATGGGGAGGCACTAGATTCTACCTGCGTTTCCAGCCCAACCCCCGCATTTCCCTGGCTGCCCGCAGTTTGAGGGACTCGGGGAAGACTCTCGAAGGGCTCCTAGGAGATCCCGGGTGCTGCAGACATAAGACGGAACCTCCCCACACTCAGAATTCCGGAACACGGCTGACTGTGTGGGGAACCTTCGGGGCCGCCCTCCACGCAGCTGCCTGGTGTCACAGGTGTTCCCTGGCAGGGGGAAGTCCGCTAATTACCTCCCTTGTCCATGGGGAGGCACTAGATGCTACCTGCTTTCCAGCACAACCCCCTCTTTCCCCAGCAGCCCGCACAGGGAGGGACTTGGGGAAGACACTCGAAGTGCTCCTAGGAGAACCCGGGTGCTGCAGACATAAGACGGAACCTCCCCACATTCAGAATTCCGGAACACGGGTGACTGAGTGGGTGAGGTTTAGGGCCGCCCTCCACACAGCTTCCTGGTGTCACAGGTGTTCCCTGGTAGGGGGAAGACCGCTAATTACCTCCCCCGTCCATGGGGAGGCACTAAATGCTACCTGAATTTCCAGCCCAACCCCCGCCTTTCCCCGGCTGCCCGCACAGGGAGGGACTCGGGGAAGACTCTCGAAGGGCTCCTAGGAGATTCCGGGTGCTGCAGACAGAAGACGGAACCTCCCTACACTCAGAATTCCGGAACACGGATGACTGTGTGGGGGAGGTTCGGGGCCGCCCTCCACGCAGCTGCCTTGTGTCACAGGTGTTCCCTGGCAGGTGGAAGTCCGCTAATTACCTCCCCTGTCCATGGGGAGGCACTAGATGCTACCTGCGTTTCCAGCACAACCCCCTCCTTTCCCCGGCTGCCCGCACAGGGAGGGACTCTGGGAAGACACTCGAAGGGCTCCTAGGAGATCCCGGGTGCTGCAGACAGAAGACGGAACCTCCCCACACTCAGAATTCCGGAACACGGTTGACTGTGTGGGGGAATTTCGGGGCCGCCCTCCACGCAGCTGCCTTGAGTCACAGGTGTTCCCTGGAAGGGGGAAGTCCGCTAATTACCTCCCTTGTCCATGGGGAGGCACAAGATGCTACCTGCTTTTCCAGCCCAACCTCCGCCATTACCCGGCAGCCCGCACAGTGAGGGACTGGGGGAAGACACTCGAAGGGCTCCTAGGTGAACCCGGGTGCTGCAGACATAAGACGGAACCTCCCCACACTCAGAATTCCGGAACACGGCTGACTGTGTGGGGGAGGTTCGGGGCCGCCCTCCAAGCAGCTGCCAGGTGTCACAGGTGTTCCCTGGCAGGTAGAATTCCGCTAATTACCTCCCCTGTCCATGGGGAGGCACTAGATGCTAACTGAGTTTCCAGCCCAACCTCCGCCTTTCCCCGGCAGCCCGCAGTGGGAGGGATTCGGGGAAGACAATCGAAGGGCTCCTAGGAGATCCCGGGTGCTGCAGACAGAAGACGGAACCTCCTCACACTCAGAATTCCGGAACACGTGTGACTGTGCGGGTGAGGTTTAGGGCCGCACTCCACGCAGCTTCCTGGTGTCACAGTTGTTCCCTGGCAGGGGGAAGTCCGGTAATTACCTCCCTTGTCCATGGGGAGGCACCAGATGCTACCTGCTTTTCCAGCCCAACCCCCGCGATTCCCCGGCTGCCCGCACTGGGAGGGACTCGGGGAAGACTCTCGAAGGGCTCCTAGGAGATCCCGGGTGCTGCAGACATAAGACGGAACCTCCCCACACTCAGAATTCCGGAACACGGCTGACTGTGTGGGGGAGGTTCTGAGCCGCCCTCCACGCAGCTGCCTGGTGTCACAGGTGTTCCCTGGCAGGTGGAAGTCCGCTAATTACCTCCCCTGTCCATGGGGAGGCACTAGATGCTACCTGCATTTCCAGCCCAACCCCCTCCTTTCCCAGGCAGCCCGCACAGGGAGGGACTCTGGGAAGACACTCGAAGGGCTCCTAGGAGATCCCGGGTGCTGCAGACATAAGACGGAACCTCCCCACACTCAGAAATCCGGAACACGGCTGACTGTGTGAGGGAGGTTCGGGGCCGCCCTCCACGCAGCTGCCTGGTGTCACAGGTTTTCCCTGGCAGGGGGAAGTCCGCTTATTACCTCCCTTGTCCATGGGGAGGCACAAAATGCTACCTGCTTTTCCAGCCCAACCCCCGCCTTTCCCAGGCAGCCCGCACAGGAAGGGACTGGGGGAAGACACTCAAAAGGCCCCTAGGAGAACCCGGGTCCTGCAGACAGAAGACGGAACCTCCCCATACTCAGAATTCCGGAACACGTGTGACTGTGTGGGTGAGGTTTAGGGCCGCACTCCACGAAGCTTCCTGGTGTCACAGTTGTTCCCTGGCAGGGGGAAGTCCGCTAATTACCTCCCTTGTCCGTGGGGAGGCACTAGATGCTACCTGCTTTTCCAGCCCAACCCCCGCCGTTCCCCGGCTGCCCGCACAGGGTGGGACTCGGGGAAGACTCTCGAAGGGCTCCTAGGAGATCCCGGGTGCTGCAGACATAAGACGGAACCTCCCCACACTCAGAATTCCGGAACACGTCTGACTGTGTGGGGGAGGTTCGGGGCCGCCCTACACGCAGCTGCCTGGTGTCACAGGTGTTCCCTGGCAGGTGGAAGTCTGCTAATTACCTCCCCTGTCCATGGGGAGGCTCTAGATGCTACCTGCATTTCCAGCACAACCCCCTCCTTTCCCCGGCAGCCCGCACAGGGAGGGACTCTGGGAAGAAACTCGAAGGGCTCCTAGGAGATCCCGAGATCTGCAGACAGAAGACGGAACCTCCCCACACTCAGAATTCCGGAACATGGTTGACTGTGTGGGGGAGATTCGGGGCCGCCCTACACGCAGCTGCCTGGTGTCACAGGTGATCCCTGGCAGGGGGAAGTCCGCTAATTACCTCCCCTGTCCATGGGGAGGCACTAGATGCTCCCTGCGTTTCCAGGCCAACCCCCACCTTTCCCAGGCTGCCCGCACTGGGAGGGACTCGCGGAAGAATCTCGAAGGGCTCCTAGGAGAACCCGGGTGCTGCAGACAGAAGACGGAACCTCCCCACACTCAGAATCCCGGAACACGTCTGACTGTGTGGGAGAGGTTCGGGGCTGCCCTCCACGCAGCTGCCTGATGTCACAGGTGTTCCCTGGCAGGGGGAAGTCCGCTAATTACCTCCCATGTCCATGGGGAGGCACAAGATGCTACCTGCTTTTCGAGCCCAACCTCCGACATTCCCCGGCAGCCCGCACAGGGAGGGACTGGGGGAAGACACTCGAAGGGCTCCTAGGTGAACCCGGGTGCTGCAGACATAAGACGGAACCTCCCCACACTCAGAATTCCGGAACACGGATGACTGTGTTGGGGAGTTTCGGGGCCGCCCTCCACGCAGCTGCCTTGTGTCACAGGTGTTCCCTGGCAGGTGGAAGTCCGCTAATTACCTCCCCTGTCCATGGGGAGGCACTAGATGCTACCTGCGTTTCCAGCACAACCCCCTCCTTTCCCCGGCAGCCCGCACAGGGAGGGACTCTGGGAAGACACTCGAAGGGCTCCTAGGAGATCCCGGGTGCTGCAGACAGAAGACGGAACCTCCCCACACTCAGAATTCCAGAACACGGTTGACTGTGTGGGGGAGGTTCGGGGCCGCCCTCCACGCAGCTGCCTGGTGTCACAGGTGTTCCCTGGCAGGGGGAAGTCCGCTAATTACCTCCTTTTCCATGGGGAGGCACAAGATGCTACCTGCTTTTCCAGCCCAACCCCCGCCTTTCCCCGGCAGACCGCACAGGGAGGGACTGGGAGAAGACACTCGAAAGGCTCCTAGGAGAACCCGGGTGCTGCAGACAGAAGACGGAACCTCCCCACAATCAGAATTCCGGAACACGTGTGACTGTGTGCGTGAGCTTTAGGGCCGCACTCCACGCAGCTTCCTGGTGTCACAGTTGTTCCCTGGCAGGGGGAAGTCCACTAATTACCTCCCTTGTCCATGGGGAGGCACTATATTCTACCTGCTTTTCCAGCCCATTCCCCCGCCGTTCCCCGGCTGCCCGCACTTGGAGGGACTCGGGGAAGACTCTCGAAGGGCTCCTAGGAGATCCCGGGTGCTGCAGACATAAGACGGAACCTCACCACACTCAGAATCCCGGAATACGTCTGACTGTGTGGGAGAGGTTCGGGGCCGCCCTCCACGCAGCTGCCTGGTGTCACAGGTGTTCCCTGGCAGGGGGAAGTCCGCTAATTACCTCCCTTGTCCAAGGGGAGGCACAAGATGCTACCTGCTTTTCCAGCCCAACCTCCGCCATTCCCCGGCAGCCCGCACAGGGAGGGACTGGGGGAAGACACTCGAAGGGCTCCTAGGTGAACCCGGGTGCTGCAGACAGAAGACGGAACCTCCCCACACTCAGAATTCCGGAACACGTATGACTGTGTGGGGGAGGTTCGGGGCCGACCTCCACGCAGCTGCCTGGTGTCACAGGTGTTCCCTGGCAGGGGGAAGTCCGCTAATTACCTCCCACGTGCATGGGGAGGCACTAGATGCTACCTGCGTTTCCAGACCAACCCCCGCTTTCCCTGGCTGCCCGCACTGGGAGGGACTCGGGGAAGACTCTCGAAGGGCTCCTAGGAGATCCCGGGTGCTGCAGACATAAGACGGAACCTCCCCACACTCAGAATGCCGGAACACGGCTGACTGTGTGGGGAAGGTTCGGGGCTGCCCTCCACGCAGCTGCCTGGTGTCACAGGTGTTCCCTGGCAGGGGGAAGTCCGCTAATTACCTCCCTTGTCCATGGGGAGGCACTAGATGCTACCTGCTTTTCCAGCCCAACCCCGGCCTTTCCCCAGCAGCCGGCACAGTGAGGGTCTTGGGGAAGATACTTGAAGGGCTCCTAGGAGAACCCGGGTGCTGCAGATATAAGACGGAACCTCCCCACACTCAGAATTCCGGAACACGGGTGACTGTGTGGGTGAGGTTTAGGGCCGCCCTCCACACAGATTCCTGGTGTCACAGGTGTTCCCTGGTAGGGGGAAGACCGCTAAATACCTCCCCTGTCCATGGGGAGGCACTAGATGCTACCTGAGTTTCCAGCCCAACCCCCGCCTTTCCCCGGCTGCCCGCACTGGGAGGGACTCGTGGAAGACTCTCGAAGGGCTCCTAGGAGATCCCGGGTGCTGCAGACAGAAGACGGAACCTCCCCACACTCAGAATCCCGGAACACGGTTGACTGTGTGGGGGAGGTTCGGGGCCGCCCTCCACGCAGCTGCCTGGTGTCACAGGTGTTCCCTGGCAGGGGGAAGTCCGCTAATTACCTCCTTTTACATGGGGAGGCACAAGATGCTACCTGCTTTTCCAGCCCAACCCCCGCCTTTCCCCGGCAGCCCGCACAGGGAGGGACTAGGGGAAGACACTCGAAAGGCTCCTAGGAGAACCCGGGTGCTGCAGACTGAAGACGGGACCTCCCCACACTCAGAATTCCGGAACACGGATGACTGTGTGGGGGAGGTACGGGGCCATCCTCCACGCAGCTGCCTTGTGTCACAGGTGTTCCCTGGCAGGTGGAAGTCCGCTAATTACCTCCCCTGTCCATGGGGAGGCACTAGATGCTACCTGCGTTTCCAGCACAACCCCCTCCTTTCCCCGGCAGCCCGCAAAGGGAGGGACTCTGGGAAGACACTCGAAGGGCTCCTAGGAGATCCCGGGTGTTGCAGACAGATGACGGAACCTCCCCACACTCAGCATTCCGGAACACGGTTGACTGTGTGGGGGAGGTTCGGGGCCGCCCTCCACGCAGCTGCCTGGTGTCACAGTTGTTCCCTGGCAGGGGGAAGTCCGCTAATTACCTCCCTTGTCCATTGGGAGGCACAAGATGCTACCTGCTTTTCCAGCCCAAACCCCGCCTTTCCCCGGCAGCCAGCACAGGGAGGGACTAGGGGAAGATACTCGAAAGCCTCCTAGGAGAACCCGGGTGCTGCAGACTGAAGACGGAACCTCCCCACACTCAGAATTCCGGAACACGGATGACTGTGTGGGGGAGGTACGGGGCCACCCTCCACGCAGCTGCCTTGTGTCACAGGTGTTCCCTGGCAGGTGGAAGTCCGCTAATTACCTCCCCTGTCCATGGGGAGGCACTAGATGCTACCTGCGTTTCCAGCACAACCCCCTCCTTTCCCCGGCAGCCCGCACAGGGAGGGACTCTGGGAAGACACTCGTAGGGCTCCTAGGAGATCCCGGGTGCTGCAGACAGAAGACGGAACCTCCCCACACTCAGAATTCCGGAACACGGTTGACTGTGTGGGGGAGGTTCGGGGCCGCCCTCCACGCAGCTGCCTGGTGTCACAGGTGTTCCCTGGCAGGGGGAAGTCCGCTAATTACCTCCTTTTACATGGGGAGGCACAAGATGCTACCTGCTTTTCCAGCCCAACCCCCGCCTTTCCCCGGCAGCCCGCACAGGGAGGGACTGGGGGAAGACACTCGAAAGGCTCCTAGGAGAACCCGGGTGCTGCAGACAGAAGACGGAACCTCCCCACACTCAGAATTCCGGAACACGTGTGACTGTGTGCGTGAGGTTTAGGGCCGCACTCCACGCAGCTTCCTGATGTCACAGTTGTTCCCTGGCAGGGGGAAGTCCACTAATTACCTCCCTTGTCCATGGGGAGGCACTAGATGCTACGTGCTTTTCCAGCCCAACCCCCGCCGTTCCCCGGTTGCCCGCACTGGGAGGGACTCGGGGAAGACTCTCGAAGGGCTCCTAGGAGATCCCGGGTTCTGCAGACATAAGACGGAACCTCCCCACACTCAGAATCCCGGAATACGTCTGACTGTGTGGGAGAGGTCCGGGGCCGCCCTCCACGCAGCTGCCTAGTGTCACAGGTGTTCCCTGGCAGGGGGAAGTCCGCTAATTACCTCCCTTGTCCATGGGGAGGCACAAGATGCTACCTGCTTTTCCAGCCCAACCTCCGCCATTCCCCGGCAGCCCGCACAGGGAGGGACTGGGGGAAGACACTCGAAGGGCTCCTAGGTGAACCCGGGTGCTGCAGACAGAAGACGGAACCTCCCCACACTCAGAATTCCGGAACACGTTTGACTGTGCGGGGGAGGTTCGGGGCCGACCTCCACGCATCTGCCTGGTGTCACAGGTGTTCCCTGGCAGGGGGAAGTCCGCTAATTACCTCCCCTGTGCATGGGGAGGCACTAGATGCTACCTGCGTTTCCAGACCAACCCCCGCTTTCCCTGGCTGCCCGCACTGGGAGGGACTCGGGGAAGACTCTCGAAGGGCTCCTAGGAGATCCCGGGTGCTGCAGACATAAGACGGAACCTCCCCACACTCAGAATCCCGGAACACGGCTGACTGTGTGGGGAAGGTTCGGGGCTGCCCTCCACGCAGCTGCCTGGTGTCACAGGTGTTCCCTGGCAGGGGGAAGTCCGCTAATTACCTCCCTTTTCCATGGGGAGGCACTAGATGCTACCTGCTTTTCCAGCCCAACCCCCGGCTTTCCCCAGCAGCCGGCACAGGGAGGGTCTTGGGGAAGATACTCGAAGGGCTCCTAGGAGAACCCGGGTGCTGCAGATATAAGACGGAACCTCCCCACACTCAGAATTCCGGAACACGGATGACTGTGTGGGTGAGGTTTAGGGCCGCCCTCCACACAGATTCCTGGTGTCACAGGTGTTCCCTGGTAGGGGGAAGACCGCTAAATACCTCCACAGTCCATGGGGAGGCACTAGATGCTACCTGAGTTTCCAGCCCAACCCCCGCCTTTCCCCGGCTGCCCGCACTGGGAGGGACTCGTGGAAGACTCTCGAAGGGCTCCTAGGAGATCCCGGGTGCTGCAGACAGAAGACGGAACCTCCCCACACTCAGAATCCCGGAACACGGCTGACTGTGTGGGGGAGGTCCGGGGCCGCCCTCCACGCAGCTGCCTGGTGTCACAGGTGTTCCCTGGCAGGTGGAAGTCCGCTAATTACCTCCCCTTTCCATGGGGAGGCACTAGATGCTACCTGCTTTTCCAGCCAAACCTCCGCCATTCCCCTGCAGCCCGCACAGGGAGGGATTGGGGGAAGACACTCGAAAGGCTCCTAGGAGAACCCGGGTGCTGCAGACAGAAGACGGAACCTCCCCACACTCAGAATTCCGGAACACGTGTGACTGTGTGCGTGAGGTTTAGGGCCGCACTCCACGCAGCTTCCTGGTGTCACAGTTGTTCCCTGGCAGGGGGAAGTCCACTAATTACCTCCCTTGTCCATGGGGTGGCACTAGATGCTACCTGCTTTTCCAGCCCAACCCCCGCCGTTCCCCGGCTGCCCGCACTGGGAGGGACTCGGGGAAGACTCTCGAAGGGCTCCTAGGAGATCCCGGGTGCTACAGACATAAGACGGAACCTCCCCACACTCAGAATTCCGGAATACGTCTGACTGTGTGGGAGAGGTTCGGGGCCGCCCTCCACGCAGCTGCCTGGTGTCACAGGTGTTCCCTGGCAGGGGGAAGTCCGCTAATTACCTCCCTTGTCCATGGGGAGGCACAAGATGCTACCTTCTTTTCCAGCCCAACCTCCGCCATTCCCCGGCAGCCCGCACAGGGAGGGACTGGGGGAAGACACTCGAAGGGCTCCTAGGTGAACCCGGGTGCTGCAGACAGAAGACGGAACCTCCCCACACTCAGAATTCCGGAACACGTTTGACTGTGTGGGGGAGGTTCGGGGCCGACCTCCACGCAGCTGCCTGGTGTCACAGGTGTTCCCTGGCAGGGGGAAGTCCGCTAATTACCTCCCCTGTCCATGGGGAGGCACTAGATGCTACCTGCGTTTCCAGACCAACCCCTGCTTTCCCTGGCTGCCCGCACTGGGAGGGACTCGGGGAAGACTCTCGAAGGGCTCCTAGGAGATCCCGGGTGCTGCAGACATAAGACGGAACCTCCCCACACTCAGAATCCCGGAACACGGCTGACTGTGTGGGGAAGGTTAGGGGCTGCCCTCCACGCAGCTGCCTGGTGTCACAGGTGTTCCCTGTCAGGGGGAAGTCCGCTAATTACCTCCCTTGTCCATGGGGAGGCACTAGATGCTACCTGCTTTTCCAGCCCAACCCCCGCCTTTCCCCAGCAGCCGGCAAAGGGAGGGTATTGGGGAAGATACTCGAAGGGCTCCTAGGAGAACCCGGGTGCTGCAGATATAAGACGGAACCTCCCCACACTCAGAATCCCGGAACACGGCTGACTGTGTGGGGGAGGTTCGGGGCCGCCCTCCACGCAGCTGCCTGGTGTCACAGGTGTTCCCTGGCAGGGGGAAGTCCGCTAATTACCTCCCTTGTCCATGGGGAGGCACAAGATGCTACCTGCTTTTCCAGCCCAAACCCCGCCTTTCCCCGGCAGCCCGCACAGGGAGGGACTAGGGGAAGACACTCGAAAGGCTCCTAGGAGAACCCGGGTGCTGCAGACTGAAGACGGAACCTTCCCACACTCAGAATTCCGGAACACGGATGACTGTGTGGGGGAGGTACGGGGCCACCCTCCACGCAGCTGCCTTGTGTCACAGGTGTTCCCTGGCAGGTGGAAGTCCGCTAATTACCTCCCCTGTCCATGGGGAGGCACTAGATGCTACCTGCGTTTCCAGCACAACCCCCACCTTTCCCCGGCAGCCCGCACAGGGAGGGACTCTGGGAAGACACTCGTAGGGCTCCTAGGAGATCCCGGGTGCTGCAGACAGAAGACGGAACCTCCCCACACTCAGAATTCCGGAACACGTTTGACTGTGTGGGGGAGGTTCGGGGCCGCCCTCCACGCAGCTGCCTGGTGTCACAGGTGTTCCCTGGCAGGTGGAAGTCCGCTAATTACCTCCTTTTCCATGGGGAGGCACAAGATGCTACCTGCTTTTCCAGCCCAACCCCCGCCTTTCCCCGGCAGCCCGTACAGGGAGGGACTGGGGGAAGACACTCGAAAGGCTCCTAGGAGAACCCGGGTGCTGCAGACAGAAGACGGAACCTCCCCACACTCAGAATTCCGGAACACGTGTGACTGTGTGCGTGAGGTTTAGGGCCGCACTCCACGCAGCTTCCTGGTGTCACAGTTGTTCCCTGGCAGGGGGAAGTCCACTAATTACCTCCCTTGTCCATGGGGAGGCACTAGATGCTACCTGCTTTTCCAGCCCAACCCCCGACTTTCCCCGGCTGCCCGCAAAGCGAGGGACTCGGGGAAGACTCTCGAAGGGCTCCTAGGAGATCCCGGGTGCTGCAGACATAAGACGGAACCTCCCCACACTCAGAATCCCGGAATACGTCTGACTGTGTGGGAGAGATTCGGGGCCGCCCTCCACGCAGCTGCCTGGTGTCACAGGTGTTCCCTGGCAGGGGGAAGTCCGCTAATTACCTCCCTTGTCCATGGGGAGGCACAAGATGCTACCTGCTTTTCCAGCCCAACCTCCGCCATTCCCCGGCAGCCCGCACAGGGAGGGACTGGGGGAAGACACTCGAAGGGCTCCTTGGTGAACCCGGGTGCTGCAGACAGAAGACGGAACCTCCCCACTCTCAGAATTCCGGAACACGTTTGACTGTGTGGGGGAGGTTCGGGGCCGACCTCCACGCAGCTGCCTGGTGTCACAGGTGTTCCCTGGCAGGGGGAAGTCCGCTAATTACCTCCCCTGTGCATGGGGAGGCACTAGATGCTACCTGCGTTTCCAGACCAACCCCCGCTTTCCCTGGCTGCCCGCACTGGGAGGGACTCGGGGAAGACTCTCGAAGGGCTCCTAGGAGATCCCGGGTGCTGCAGACATAAGACGGAACCTCCCCACACTCAGAATCCCGGAACACGGCTGACTGTGTGGGGAAGGTTCGGGGCTGCCCTCCACGCAGCTGCCTGGTGTCACAGGTGTTCCCTGGCAGGGGAAATTCCGCTAATTACCTCCCTTGTCCATGCGGAGGCACTAGATGTTACCTGCTTTTCCAGCCCAACCCCCGCCTTTCCCCAGCAGCCGGCACAGGGAGGGTCTTGGGGAAGATACTCGAAGGGCTCCTAGGAGAACCCGGGTGCTGCAGATATAAGACGGAACCTCCCCACACTCAGAATTCCGGAACACGGGTGACTGTGTGGGTGAGGTTTAGGGCCGCCCTCCACACAGATTCCTGGTGTCACAGGTGTTCCCTGGTAGGGGGAAGACCGCTAAATACCTTCCCTGTCCATGGGGAGGCACTAGATGCTACCTGAGTTTCCAGCCCAACCCCCGCATTTCCCCGGCTGCCCGCACTGGGAGGGACTCGTGGAAGACTCTCGAAGGGCTCCTAGGAGATCCCGGTTTCTGCAGACAGAAGACGGAACCTCCCCACACTCAGAATCCCGGAACACGGCTGACTGTGTGGGGGAGGTTCGGGGCCGCCCTCCACGCAGCTGCCTGGTGTCACAGGTGTTCCCTGGCAGGGGGAAGTCCGCTAATTACCTCCCTTGTCCATGGGGAGGCACAAGATGCTACCTGCTTTTCCAGCCCAAACCCCGCCATTCCCCGGCAGCCCGCACAGGGAGGGACTAGGGGAAGACACTCGAAAGGCTTCTAGGAGAACCCGGGTGCTGCAGACTGAAGACGGAACCTCCCCACACTCAGAATTCCGGAACACGGATGACTGTGTGGGGGAGGTTCGGGGCCGCCCTCCACGCAGCTGCCTTGTGTCACAGGTGTTCCCTGGAAGGTGGAAGTCCGCTAATTACCTCCCCTGTTAATGGGGAGGCACTAGATGCTACCTGCTTTTCCAGCAAATCCCCCTCTTTTCCCTGGCAGCCCGCTCAGGGTGTGACTCTGGGAAGACACTCGAAGGGCTCCTAGGAAATTCCGCATGCTGCAGACTGAAGACGGAACCTCCCCACACTCAGAATTCCGGAACACGTTTGACTGTGTGGGGGAGGTTCGGGGCCGCCCTCCACGCAGCTGCCTGGTGTCACAGGTGTTCCCTGGCAGGGGGAAGTCCGCTAATTACCTCCCTTGTCCATGGGGTGTCACAAGATGCTACCTGCTTTTCCAGCCCAACCTCCGCCATTCCCCGGCAGCCCGCACAGTGAGGGACTGGGGGAAGACACTCGAAGGGCTCATAGGTGAACCCGGGTGCTGCAGACATAAGACGGAACCTCCCCACACTCAGAATTCCGGAACACGGCTGACTATGTGGGGGAGGTTCTTGGCCGCCCTCCACGCAGCTGCCTGGTGTCACAGGTGTTCCCTGGCAGGGAGAAGTCCGCTAATTACCTCCCCTGTCCATGGGGAGGCACTAGATGCTACCTGAGTTTCCATCCCAACCCCCGCATTTCCCCCGCAGCCCGCAGTGGGAGGGATTCGGGGAAGACACTCGAAGGGCTCCTAGGAGATCCCGGGTGCTACAGACAGAAGACGGAACCTCCCCACACTCAGAATTCCGGAACACGGCTGATTGTGTGGGGGAGGTTCGGGGCCGCCCTCCACGCAGCTGCCTGGTGTCACAGGTGTTCCCTGGCAGGGGGAAGTCCGCTAATTACCTCCCTTGTCCATGGGGAGGCACAAGATGCTACCTGCTTTTCCAGCCCAATCCCCGCCTTTCCCCGGCAGCCCGCAGAGGGAGGGACTGGGGGAAGACACTCGAAAGGCTCCTAGGGAACCCGGGTGCTGCAGACAGAAGACGGAACCTCCCCACACTCAGAATTCCGGAACACGTGTGACTGTGTGGGTGAGGTTTAGGGCCGCACTCCACGCAGCTTCCTGGTGTCACAGTTGTTCCCTGGCAGGGGGAAGCCCGCTAATTACCTCCCTTGTCCATGGGGAGGCACTAGATGCTACCTGCTTTTCCAGCCCAACCCCCGCCTTTCCCCGGCTGCCTGCACTGGGAGGGACTCGGGGAAGTCTCTCGAAGGGCTCCTAGGAGATCCCGGGTGCTGCAGACAGAAGACGGAACCTCCCCACACTCAGAATTCCGGAACACGGTTGACTGTGTGGGGGAGGTTCGGGGCCGCCCTCCACGCAGCTGCCTGGTGTCACAGTTGTTCCCTGGCAGGGGGAAGTCCGCTAATTACCTCCCTTGTCCATTGGGAGGCACAAGATGCTACCTGCTTTTCCAGCCCAACCTCCGCCGTTCCCCGGCTGCCCTCACAGTGAGGGACTGGGGGAAGCCACTCGAAGGGCTCCTAGGTGAACCCGGGTGCTGCACACATAAGACGGAACCTCCCCACACTCAGAATTCCGGAACACGGCTGACTGTGTGGGGGAGGTTCGGGGCCGCCCTCCACGCAGCTGCCTGGTGTCACAGGTGTTCCCTGGCAGGGAGAATTCCGCTAATTACCTCCCTTGTCCATGGGGAGGTACTAGATGCTACCTGCTTTTCCAGCCCAACCCCCGCCGTTCCCCGGCTGCCCGCACTGGGAGGGACTCGGGGAAGACTCTCGAAGGGCTCCTAGGAGATCCCGGGTGCTGCAGACATAAGACGGAACCTCCCCACACTCAGAATTCCGGAACACGGATGACTGTGTGGGGGAGGTTCGGGGCCGCCCTCCACGCAGCTGCCTTGTGTCACAGGTGTTCCCTGGCAGGTGGAAGTCCGCTAATTACCTCCCCTGTCCATGGGGAGGCACTAGGTGCTACCTGCGTTTCCAGCACAACCCCCTCCTTTCCCCGGCTGCCCGCACAGGGAGGGACTCTGGGAAGACACTCGAAGGGCTCCTAGGAGATCCCGGGTGCTGCAGACAGAAGACGGAACCTCCCCACACTCAGAATTCCGGAACACGGTTGACTGTGTGGGGGAGGTTCGGGGCCGCCCTCCTCGCAGCTGTCTGTTGTCACAGGTGTTCCCTGGCAGGGGGAAGTTCGCTAATTACCTCCCCTGTCCATGGGGAGGCACTAGATGCTACCTGCGTTTCCAGCCCAACTCCCGCCTTTCCCTGGCTGCGCGCACTGGGAGGGACTCGGGGAAGACTCTCGAAGGGCTCCTAGGAGATCCCGGGTGCTGCAGACATAAGACGGAACCTCCCCACACTCAGAATTCCGGAACACGGCTGACTGTGTGGGGGAGGTTCGGGGCCGCCCTCCACGCAGCTGCCTGGTGTCACAGGTGTTCCCTGGCAGGGAGAAGTCCGCTAATTACCTCCCCTGTCCATGGGGAGGCACTAGATGCTACCTGAGTTTCCAGCCCAACCCCCGCCTTTCCCCGGCAGCCCGCAGTGTGAGGGATTCTGGGAAGACACTCGAAGGGCTCCTAGGAAATCCCGGGTGCTGCAGACAGAAGACGGAACCTCCCCACACTCAGAATTCCGGAACACGGCTGACTGTGTGGGGGAGGTTCGGGGCCGCCCTCCACGCAGCTGCCTGGTGTCACAGGTGTTCCCTGGCAGGGGGAAGTCCGCTAATTACCTCCCTTGTCCATGGGGAGGCACTAGATGCTACCTGCTTTTCCAGCCCAATCCCCGCCTTTCCCCGGCAGCCCGCAAAGGGAGGGACTCGGGGAAGACACTCGAAAGGCTCCTAGGAGATCCCGGGTGCTGCAGACAGAAGACGGAACCTCCCCACACTCAGAATTCCGGAACACGGCTGACTGTGTGGGTGAGGTTTAGGGCCGCCCTCCACACAGCTTCATGGTGTCAAGGGGTTCCCTGGTAGGGGGAAGACCGCTAATTACCTCCCCTGTCCATGGGGAGGCACTAGATTCTACCTGAGTTTCCAGCCCAACCCCCGCCTTTCCCCGGCTGCCCGCACTGGGAGGGACTAGGGGAAGACTCTCGAAGGGCTCCTAGGAGATCCCGGGTGCTGCAGACAGAAGACGGAACCTCCCCACACTCAGAATTCCGGAACACGGGTGACTGTGTGGGGGAGGTTCGGGGCCGCCCTCCACGCAGCTGCCTGGTGTCACAGGTGTTCCCTGGCAGGTGGAAGTCCGCTAATTACCTCCCCTGTCCATGGGGAGGCACAAGATGCTAACTGCTTTTCCAGCACAACCCCATCCTTTCCCCGGCAGCCCGCACAGGGAAGGAATCTGGGAAGACACTCGAAGTCCTCATAGGAGATCCCGGGTGCTGCAGACAGAAGACGGAACCTCCCCACACTCAGAATTCCGGAACACGGTTGACTGTGTGGGGGAGAATCGTGGCCGCCCTCCACGCAGCTGCCTGGTGTCACAGGTGTTCCCTGGCAGGGGGAAGTCCGCTAATTACCTCCCTTGTCCATGGGAAGGCACAAGATTCTACCTGCATTTCCATCCAAACCTCCGCCATTCCCCGGGAGCCCGCACAGGGAGGGATTGGGGGAAGATACTCGAAGGGCTCCTATGTGAACCCGCGTGCTGCAGACATAAGACGGAACCTCCCCACACTCAGAATTCCGGAACACGGCTGACTGTGTGGGGGAGGTTCGTGGCCGCCCTCCACGCAGCTGCCTGGTGTCACAGGTGTTCCCTGGCAGGGAGAACTCCGCTAATTACCTCCCCTGTCCATGGGGAGGCACTAGATGCTACCTGAGTTTCCAGCCCAACCCCCGCCTTTCCCCGGCAGCCCGCAGTGGGAGGGATTCGGGGAAGACACTTGAAGGGCTCCTAGGAGATCCCGGGTGCTGCAGACAAAAGACGGAACCTCCCCAAACTCAGAATTCCGGAACACGGCTGATTGTGTGGGAGAGGTTCGGGGCCGCCCACCACGCAGCTGCCTTTTGTCACAGGTGTTCCCTGGCAGGGGTAAGTCCGCTAAGTACCTCCCTTGTCCATGGGGAGGCACTAGATGCTACCTGCGTTTTCAGCACAACCCCCTCCTTTCCCCGGCTGCCCGCACAGGGAGGGACTCTGGGAAGACACTCGAAGGGCTCCTAGGAGATCCCGGGTGCTGCAGACAGAAGACGGAACCTCCCCACACTCAGAAATCCGGAACACGGATATCTGTGTGGGGGAGGTTCGGGGCCGCCCTCCACGCAGCTGCCTTGTGTCACAGGTGTTCCCTGGCAGGTGGAAGTCCGCTAATTACCTCCCCTGTCCATGTGGAGGCACAAGATGCTACCTGCTTTTCCAGCACAACCCCCTCCTTTCCCGGCAGCCCGCACAGGGAGGGACTCTGGGAAGACACTCGAAGGGCTACTAGGAGATCCCGGGTGCTGCAGACAGAAGACGGAACCTCCCCACACTCAGAATTCCGGAACACGGCTGACTGTGTGGGGGAGGTTCGGGGCCGCCCTCCACGAAGCTGCCTGGTGTCACAGGTGTTTCCTGGCAGGGAGAAGTCCGCTAATTACCTCCCCTGTCCATGGGGAGGCACTAGATGCTACCTGAATTTCCAGCCAAACCCCCGCCTTTCCCAGGCAGCCCGCAGTGGGAGGGACTCTGGGAAGACACTTGAAGGGCTCCTAGGAGATCCCGGGTGCTGCAGACAGAAGACGGAACCTCCCCACACTCAGAATTCCGGAACACGGTTGACTGTGTGTGTGAGGTTTAGGGCCGCCCTCCACGCAGCTTCCTGGTGTCACAGTTGTTCCCTGGCAGGGGGAAGTCCGCTAATTACCTCCCTTGTCCATGGGGAGGCACGAGATGCTACCTGCTTTTCCAGCCCAACCCCCGCCGTTCCCCGGCTGCCCGCACAGTGAGGGACTTGGGGAAGACTCTCGAAAGGCTCCTAGGAGATCCCGGGTGCTGCAGACAGAAGACGGAACCTCCCCACACTCAGAATTCCGGAACACGACTGACTGTGTGTGGGAGGTTCGGGGCCACCCTCCACGCAGCTGCCTGGTGTCACAGGTGTTCCCTGGCAGGGAGAATTCCGCTAATTACCTCCCCTGTCCATGGGGAGGCACTAGAAGCTACCTGAGTTTCCAGCCCAACCCCCGCCTTTCCCCGGCAGCCCGCAGTGGGAGGGATTCGGGAAGACACTCGAAGGGCTCCTAGGAGATCCCGGGTGCTGCAGACAGAAGACGGAACCTCCCCACACTCAGAATTCCGGAACACGTGTGACTGTGTGGGTGAGGTTTAGGGCCGCCCTCCAAGCAGCTTCCTGGTGTCACAGTTGTTCCCTGGCAGTGGGAAGTCCGCTAATTACCTCCCTTGTCCATGGGGAGGCACTAGATGCTACCTGCTTTTCCAGCCCAACCCCCGCTGTTCCCCGGCTGCCCGCACTGGGAGGGACTCGGGGAAGACTCTCGAAGGGCTCCTAGGATATCCCGGGTGCTGCAGACATAAGACGGAACCTCCCCACACTCAGAATTCCGGAACACAGCTGACTGTGTGGGGGAGGTTCGGGGCCGCCGTCCACGCAGCTGCCTGGTGTCACAGGTGTTCCCTGGCAGGGGGAAGTCCGCTAATTACCTCCCCTGTCCATGGGGAGGCACTAGATGCTACCTGCTTTTCCAGCACAACCCCCTCCTTTCCAGGCAGCCCGCACAGGGAGGGACTCTGGGAAGACACTCGAAGGGCTCCTAGGAGATCCCGGGTGCTGCAGACAGAAGACGGAACCTCCCCACACTCAGAATTCCGGAACACGGCTGACTGTGTGGGGGAGGTTCGGGGCCGCCCTCCACGAAGCTGCCTGGTGTCACAGGTGTTTCCTGGCAGGGAGAAGTCCGCTAATTACCTCCCCTGTCCATGGGGAGGCACTAGATGCTACCTGTATTTCCAGCCCAACCCCCGCCTTTCCCAGGCAGCCCGCAGTGGGAGGGATTCGGGGAAGACACTCGAAGGGCTCCTAGGAGATCCCGGGTGCTGCAGACAGAAGACGGAACCTCCCCACACTCAGAATTTCGGAACACGGTTGACTGTGTGTGTGAGGTTTAGGGCCGCCCTCCACGCAGCTTCCTGGTGTCACAGTTGTTCCCTGGCAGGGGGAAGTCCGCTAATTACCTCCCTTGTCCATGGGGAGGCACTAGATGCTACCTGCTTTTCCAGCCCAACCCCCGCCGTTCCCCGGCTGCCCGCACAGTGAGGGACTTGGGGAAGACTCTCGAAGGGCTCCTAGGAGATCCCGGGTGCTGCAGACAGAAGACGGAACCTCCCCACACTCAGAATTCCGGAACACGACTGACTGTGAGGGGGAGGTTCGGGGCCACCCTCCACGCAGCTGCCTGGTGTCACAGGTGTTCCCTGGCAGGGAGAATTCCGCTAATTACCTCCCCTGTCCATGGGGAGGCACTAGATGCTACCTGAGTTTCCAGCCCAACCCCCGCCTTTCCCCGGCAGCCCGCAGTGGGAGGGATTCGGGGAAGACACTCGAAGGGCTCCTAGGAGATCCCGGGTGCTGCAGACAGAAGACGGAACCTCCCCACACTCAGAATTCCGGAACACGGATGACTGTGTTGGGGAGGTTCGGGGCCGCCCTCCACGCAGCTGCCTGGTGTCACAGGTGTTCCCTGGCAGGGGGAAGTCCGCTAATTACCTCCCTGTCCATGGGGAGGCACAAGATGCTACCTGCTTTTCCAGCCCAACCCCCGCCTTTCCCCGGCAGCCCGCACAGGGAGGGACTGGGGGAAGACACTCGAATGGCTCCTAGGAGAACACGGGTGCTGCAGACAGAAGACGGAACCTCCCCACACTCAGAATTCCGGAACACGTGTGACTGTGTGGGTGAGGTTTAGGGCCGCCCTCCACGCAGCTTCCTGGTGTCACAGTTGTTCCCTGGCAGTGGGAAGTCCGCTAATTACCTCCCTTGTCCATGGGGAGGCACTAGATGCTACCTGCTTTTCCAGCCCAACCCCCGCTGTTCCCCGGCTGCCCGCACTGGGAGGGACTCGGGGAAGACTCTCGAAGGGCTCCTAGGATATCCCGGGTGCTGCAGACATAAGACGGAACCTCCCCACACTCAGAATTCCGGAACACAGCTGACTGTGTGGGGGAGGTTCGGGGCCGCCGTCCACGCAGCTGCCTGGTGTCACAGGTGTTCCCTGGCAGGGGGAAGTCCGCTAATTACCTCCCCTGTCCATGGGGAGGCACTAGATGCTACCTGCGTTTCCAGCACAACCCCCTCCTTTCCTCGGCAGCCCGCACAGGGAGGGACTCTGGGAAGACACTCGTAGGGCTCCTAGGAGATCCCGGGTGCTGCAGACAGAAGACGGAACCTCCCCACACTCAGAATTCCGGAACACGGTTGACTGTGTGGGGCAGGTTCGGGGCCGCCCTCCACGCAGGTGCCTGGTGTCACAGGTGTTCCCTGGCAGGGGGAAGTCCGCTAATTACCTCCTTTTCCATGGGGAGGCACAAGATGCTACCTGTTTTTCCAGCCCAACCCCCGCCTTTCCCCGGCATCCCGCACAGGGAGGGACTGGGGGAAGACACTCGAAAGGCTCCAAGGAGAACCCGGGTGCTGCAGACAGAAGACGGAACCTCCCCACACTCAGAATTCCGGAACACGTGTGACTGTGTGCGTGAGGTTTAGGGCCGCACTCCACGCAGCTTCCTGGTGTCACAGGTGTTCCCTGGCAGGGGGAAGTCCGCTAATTACCTCCCTTGTCCATGGGGAGGCACAAGATGCTACCTGCTTTTCCAGCCCAACCTCCGCCATTCCCCGGCAGCCCGCACAGGGAGGGACTGGGGGAAGACACTCGAAGGGCTCCTAGGTGAACCCGGGTGCTGCAGACAGAAGACGGAACCTCCCCACACTCAGAATTCCGGAACATGTTTGACTGTGTGGGGGAGGTTCGGGGCCGACCTCCACGCAGCTGCCTGGTGTCACAGGTGTTCCCTCGCAGGGGGAAGTCCGCTAATTACCTCCCTTGTCCATGGGGAGGCACTAGATGCTACCTGCGTTTCCAGACCAACCCCCGCTTTCCCTGGCTGCCCGCACTGGGAGGGACTCGGGGAAGACTCTCGAAGGGCTCCTAGGGGATCCCGGGTGCTGCAGACATAAGACGGAACCTCCCCACACTCAGAATCCCGGAACATGGCTGACTGTGTGGGGAAGGTTCGGGGCTGCCCTCCACGCAGCTGCCTGGTGTCACAGGTGTTCCCTGGCAGGGGGAAGTCCGCTAATTACCTCCCTTGTCCATGTGGAGGCACTAGATGCTACCTGCTTTTCCAGCCCAACCCCCGCCTTTCCCCAGCAGCCGGCACAGGGAGGGTCTTGGGGAAGATACTCGAAGGGCTCCTAGGAGAACCCGGGTGCTGCAGATATAAGACGGAACCTCCCCACACTCAGAATTCCGGAACACGGGTGACTGTGTGGGTGAGGTTTAGGGCCGCCCTCCACACAGATTCCTGGTGTCACAGGTGTTCCCTGGTAGGGGGAAGACCGCTAAATACCTCCCCTGTCCATGGGGAGGCACTAGATGCTACCTGAGTTTCCAGCCCAACCCCCGCCTTTCCCCGGCTGCCCGCACTGGGAGGGACTCGTGGAAGACTCTCGAAGGGCTCCTAGGAGATCCCGGGTGCTGCAGACAGAAGACGGAACCTCCCCACACTCAGAATCCCGGAACACGGCTGACTGTGTGGGGGAGGTTCGGGGCAGCCCTCCACGCAGCTGCCTGGAGTCACAGGTGTTCCCTGGCAGGGGGAAGTCCGTTAATTACCTCCCTTGTCCATGGGGAGGCACAAGATGCTACCTGCTTTTCCAGCCCAAACCCCACCTTTCCCCGGCAGCCCGCACAGGGAGGGACTAGGGGAAGACACTCGAAATGCTCCTAGGAGAACCCGGGTGCTGCAGACTGAAGACGGAACCTCCCCACACTCAGAATTCCGGAACACGGATGACTGTGTGGGGGAGGTACGGGGCCACCCTCCACGCAGCTGCCTTGTGTCACAGGTGTTCCCTGGCAGGTGGAAGTCCGCTAATTACCTCCCCTGTCCATGGGGAGGCACTAGATGCTACCTGCGATTCCAGCACAACCCCCTCCTTTCCCCGGCAGCCCGCACAGGGAGGGACTCTGGGAAGACACTCGAAGGGCTCCTAGGAGATCCCGGGTGTTGCAGACAGATGACGGAACCTCCCCACACTCAGCATTCCGGAACACGGTTGACTGTGTGGGGGAGGTTCGGGGCCGCCCTCCACGCAGCTGCCTGGTGTCACAGTTGTTCCCTGGCAGGGGGAAGTCCGCTAATTACCTCCCTTGTCCATTGGGAGGCACAAGATGCTACCTGCTTTTCCAGCCCAACCTCCGCCATTCCCCGGCAGCTCGCACAGTGAGGGACTGGGGGAATCCACTCGAAGGGCTCCTAGGTGAACCCGGGTGCTGCACACATAAGACGGAACCTCCCCACACTCAGAATTCCGGAACACGTTTGACTGTGTGGGGGAGGTTCGGGGCCGCCCTCCACGCAGCTGCCTGGTGTCACAGGTGTTCCCTGGCAGGGAGAAGTCCGCTAATTACCTCCCCTGTCCATGGGGAGGCACTAGATGCTACCTGAGTTTCCAGCCCAACCCCGGCCTTTCCCCGGCAGCCCGCAGTGGGAGGGATTCGGGGAAGACACTCGAAGGGCTCCTAGGAGATCCCGGGTGCTGCAGACAGAAGACGGAACCTCCCCACACTCAGAATTCCGGAACACGGCTGACTGTGTGGGGGAGGTTCGGGGCCGCCCTCCACGCAGCTGCCTGGTGTCACAGGTGTTCCCTGGCAGGGGGAAGTCCGCTAATTACCTCCCCTGTCCATGGGGACGCACTAGATGCTACCTGCGTTTCCAGCCCAACCCCCGCCTTTCCCTGGCTGCCCGCACTGGGAGGGACTCGGGGAAGATTCTCGAAGGGCTCCTAGGAGATCCCGGGTTCTGCAGACTTAAGACGTAACCTCCCCACACTCAGAATTCCGGAACACGGCTGACTGTGTGGGGAAGGTTCGGGGCCGCCCTCCACGCAGCTGCCTGGTGTCTCAGGTGTTCCCTGGCAGGGGGAAGTCCGCTAATTACCTCCCTTGTCCATGGGGAGGCACTAGATGCTACCTGCTTTTCCAGCCCAACCCCCGCCATTCCCCAGCAGCCCGCACAGGGAGGGACTTGGGGAAGACACTCGAAGGGCTCCTAAGAGAACCCGGGTGCTGCAGATATAAGACGGAACCTCCCCACATTCAGAATTCCGGAACGAGGGTGACTGTGTGGGTGAGGTTTAGGGCCGCCCTCCACACAGCTGCCTGGTGTCACAGGTGTTCCCTGGTAGGGGGAAGACCGCTAATTACCTCCCCTGTCCATGGGGAGGCACTAGATGCTACCTGCTTTTCCAGCAAAACCCCCTCTTTTCCCTGGCAGCCCGCTCAGGGTGTGACTCTGGGAAGACCCTCGAAGGGCTCCTAGGAGATTCCGGATGCTGCAGACTGAAGACGGAACCTCCCCACACTCAGAATTCCGGAACACGTTTGACTGTGTGGGGGAGGTTCGGGGCCGACCTCCACGCAGCTGCCTGGTGTCACAGGTGTTCCCTGGCAGGGAGAAGTCCGCTAATTACCTCCCTTGTCCATGGGGTGTCACAAGATGCTACCTGCTTTTCCAGCCCAACCTCCGCCATTCCACGGCAGCCCGCACAGTGAGGGACTGGGGGAAGACACTCGAAGGGCTCATAGGTGAACCCGGGTGCTGCAGACATAAGACGGAACCTCCCCACACTCAGAATTCCGGAACACGGTTGACTGTGTGGGGGAGGTTCTTGGCCGCCCTCCACGCAGCTGCCTGGTGTCACAGGTGTTCCCTGGCAGGGAGAAGTCCGCTTATTACCTCCCCTGTCCATGGGGAGGCACTAGATGCTACCTGAGTTTCCATCCCAACCCCCGCTTTTCCCCGGCAGCCCGCAGTGGGAGGGATTCGGGGAAGACACTCGAAGGGCTCCTAGGAGATCCCGGGTGCTACAGACAGAAGACGGAACCTCCCCACACTCAGAATTCCGGAACACGGTTGACTGTGTGGGGGAGGTTCGGGGCCGCCCTCCACGCAGCTGCCTGGTGTCACAGGTGTTCCCTGGCAGGGAGAAGTCCGCTTATTACCTCCCCTGTCCATGGGGAGGCACTAGATGCTACCTGCTTTTCCAGCCCAATCCCCGCCTTTCCCCGGCAGCCCGCAGAGGGAGGGACTGGGGGAAGACACTCGAAAGGCTCCTAGGAGAACCCGGGTGCTGCAGACAGAAGACGGAACCTCCCCACACTCAGAATTCCGGAACACGTGTGACTGTGTGGGTGAGGTTTAGGGCCGCACTCCACGCAGCTTCCTGGTGTCACAGTTGTTCCCTGGCAGGGGGAAGCCCGCTAATTACCTCCCTTGTCCATGGGGAGGCACTAGATGCTACCTGCGTTTCCAGCCCAACCCCCGCGATTCCCCGGCTGCCCGCACTGGGAGGGACTCGGGGAAGTCTCTCGAAGGGCTCCTAGGAGATCCCGGGTGCTGCAGACAGAAGACGGAACCTCCCCCACTCAGAATTGCGGAAAACGGTTGACTGTGTGGGGGAGGTTCGGGGCCGCCCTCCACGCAGCTGCCTGGTGTCACAGTTGTTCCCTGGCAGGGGGAAGTCCGCTAATTACCTCCCTTGTCCATTGGGAGGCACAAGATGCTACCTGCTTTTCCAGCCCAACCTCCGCCATTCCCCGGCAGCCCTCACAGTGAGGGACTGGGGGAAGCCACTCGAAGGGCTCCAAGGTGAACCCGGGTGCTGCACACATAAGACGGAACCTCCCCACACTCAGAATTCCGGAACACGGCTGACTGTGTGGGGGAGGTTCGGGGCCGCCCTCCACGCAGCTGCCTGGTGTCACAGGTGTTCCCTGGCAGGGAGAATTCCGCTAATTACCTCCCCTGTCCATGGGGAGGCACTAGATGCTACCTGAGTTTCCAGCCCAACCCCCGCCTTTCCCCGGCAGCCCGCAGTGGGAGGGATTCGGGGAAGACACTCGAAGGGCTCCTAAGAGAACCCGGGTGCTGCAGATATAAGACGGAACCTCCCCACATTCAGAATTCCGGAACGAGGGTGACTGTGTGGGTGAGGATTAGGGCCGCCCTCCACACAGCTTCCTGGTGTCACAGGTGTTCCCTGGTAGGGGGAAGACCGCTAATTACCTCCCCTGTCCATGGGGAGACACTAGATGCTACCTGAGTTTCCAGCCCAACCCCCGCCTTTCCCCGGCTGCCCGCACTGGGAGGGACTCGGGGAAAACTCTCGAAGGGCTCCTAGGAGATCCAGGGTGCTGCAGACAGAAGACGGAACCTCCCCACACTCAGAATTCCGGAACACGGATGACTGTGTGGGGGAGGTTCGGGGCCGCCCTCCACGCAGCTGCCTGGTGTCACAGGTGTTCCCTGGCAGGTGGAAGTCCGCTAATTACCTCCCCTGTCCATGGGGAGGCACTAGATGCTACCTGCTTTTCCAGCAAAACCCCCTCCATTCCCCGGCAGCCCGCTCAGGATGTGACTCTGGGAAGACACTCGAAGGGCTCCTAGGAGATTCCGGATGCTGCAGACTGAAGACGGAACCTCCCCACACTCAGAATTCCGGAACACGTTTGACTGTGTGGGGGAGGTTCGGGGCCGCCCTCCACGCAGCTGCCTGGTGTCACAGGTGTTCCCTGGCAGTGGGAAGTTAGCTAATTACCTCCCCTGTCCATGGGGAGGCACTAGATGCTACCTGATTTTCCATCCCAACCCCCGCATTTCCCTGGCAGCCCGCAGTGGGAGGGATTCGGGGAAGACACTCGAAGGGCTCCTAGGAGATCCCGGGTGCTGCAGACAGAAGACGGAACATCCCCACACTCAGAATTCTGGAACACGGCTGACTGTGTGGGGGAGGTTCGCGGCCGCCCTCCACGCAGCTGCCTGGTGTCACAGGTGTTCCCTGGCAGGGGGAAGTCCGCTAATTACCTCCCTTGTCCATGGGGAGGCACAAGATGCTACCTGCTTTTCCAGCCCAATCCCTGCCTTTCCCCGGCAGCCCGCAGAGGGAGGGACTGGGGGAAGACACTCGAAATGCTCCTAGTAGAACCCGGGTGCTGCAGACAGAAGACGGAACCTCCCCACACTCAGAATTCCGGAACACGTGTGACTGTGTGGGTGAGGTTTAGGGCCGCACTCCACGCAGCTTCCTGGTGTCACAGTTGTTCCCTGGCAGGGGGAAGCCCGCTAATTACCTCCCTTGTCCATGGGGAGGTACTAGATTCTACCTGCTTTTCCAGCCCAACCCCCGCCGTTCCCCGGCTGCCCGCACTGGGAGGGACTCGGGGAAGACTCTCGAAGGGCTCCTAGGAGATCCCGGGTGCTGCAGACAGAAGACGGAACCTCCCCACACTCAGAATCCCGGAACACGTCTCACTGTGTGGGAGAGGTTCGGGGCCGCCCTCCACGCAGCTGCCTGGTGTCACAGGTGTTCCCTGGCAGGGGGAAGTCCGCTAATTACCTCCCTTGTCCATGGGGAGGCACAAGATGCTACCTGCTTTTCCAGCCCAACCTCCGCCATTCCCCGGCAGCCCGCACAGGGAGGGACTGGGGGAAGACCCTCGAAGGGCTCCTACGTGAACCCGGGTGCTGCACACATAAGACGGAACCTCCCCACACTCAGAATTCCGGAACACGGCTGACTGTGTGGGGGAGGTTCGGGGCCGCCCTCCACGCAGCTGCCTGGTGTCACAGGTGTTCCCTGGCAGGGAGAATTATGCTAATTACCTCCCCTGTCCATGGGGAGGCACTAGATGCTACCTGAGTTTCCAGCCCAACCCCCGCCTTTCCCCGGCAGCCCGCAGTGGGAGGGATTCGGGGAAGACACTCGAAGGGCTCCTAAGAGAACCCGGGTGCTGCAGATATAAGACGGAACCTCCCCACATTCAGAATTCCGGAACGAGGGTGACTGTGTGGGTGAGGATTAGGGCCGCCCTCCACACAGCTTCCTGGTGTCACAGGTGTTCCCTGGTAGGGGGAAGACCGCTAATTACCTCCCCTGTCCATGGGGAGACACTAGATGCTACCTGAGTTTCCAGCCCAACCCCCGCCTTTCCCCGGCTGCCCGCACTGGGAGGGACTCGGGGAAAACTCTCGAAGGGCTCCTAGGAGATCCAGGGTGCTGCAGACAGAAGACGGAACCTCCCCACACTCAGAATTCCGGAACACGGATGACTGTGTGGGGGAGTTTCGGGGCCGCCCTCCACGCAGCTGCCTTGTGTCACAGGTGTTCCCTGGCAGGTGGAAGTCCGCTAATTACCTCCCCTGACCATGGGGAGGCACTAGATGCTACCTGCTTTTCCAGCAAAACCCCCTCCTTTCCCCGGCAGCCCGCTCAGGATGTGACTCTGGGAAGACACTCGAAGGGCTCCTAGGAGATTCCGGATGCTGCAGACTGAAGACGGAACCTCCCCACACTCAGAATTCCGGAACACGTTTGACTGTGTGGGGGAGGTTCGGGGCCGCCCTCCACGCAGCTGCCTGGTGTCACAGGTGTTCCCTGGCAGGGGGAAGTTAGCTAATTACCTCCCCTGTCCATGGGGAGGCACTAGATGCTACCTGATTTTCCATCCCAACCCCCGCATTTCCCCGGCAGCCCGCAGTGGGAGGGATTCGGGGAAGACACTCGAAGGGCTCCTAGGAGATCCCGGGTGCTGCAGACAGAAGACGGAACATCCCCACACTCAGAATTCCGGAACACGTGTGACTGTGTGCGTGAGGTTTAGGGCCGCACTCCACGCAGCTTCCTGGTGTCACAGGTGTTCCCTGGCAGGGGGAAGTCCGCTAATTACCTCCCTTGTCCATGGGGAGGCACAAGATGCTACCTGCTTTTCCAGCCCAACCTCCGCCATTCCCCGGCAGCCCGCACAGGGAGGGACTGGGGGAAGACACTCGAAGGGCTCCTAGGTGAACCCGGGTGCTGCACACATAAGACGGAACCTCCCCACACTCAGAATTCCGGAACACGTTTGACTGTGTGGGGGAGGTTCGGGGCCGACCTCCACGCAGCTGCCTGGTGTCACAGGTGTTCCCTCGCAGGGGGAAGTCCGCTAATTACCTCCCTTGTCCATGGGGAGGCACTAGATGCTACCTGCGTTTCCAGACCAACCCCCGCTTTCCCTGGCTGCCCGCACTGGGAGGGACTCGGGGAAGACTCTCGAAGGGCTCCTAGGGGATCCCGGGTGCTGCAGACATAAGACGGAACCTCCCCACACTCAGAATCCCGGAACATGGCTGACTGTGTGGGGAAGGTTCGGGGCTGCCCTCCACGCAGCTGCCTGGTGTCACAGGTGTTCCCTGGCAGGGGGAAGTCCGCTAATTACCTCCCTTGTCCATGTGGAGGCACTAGATGCTACCTGCTTTTCCAGCCCAACCCCCGCCTTTCCCCAGCAGCCGGCACAGGGAGGGTCTTGGGGAAGATACTCGAAGGGCTCCTAGGAGAACCCGGGTGCTGCAGATATAAGACGGAACCTCCCCACACTCAGAATTCCGGAACACGGGTGACTGTGTGGGTGAGGTTTAGGGCCGCCCTCCACACAGATTCCTGGTGTCACAGGTGTTCCCTGGTAGGGGGAAGACCGCTAAATACCTCCCCTGTCCATGGGGAGGCACTAGATGCTACCTGAGTTTCCAGCCCAACCCCCGCCTTTCCCCGGCTGCCCGCACTGGGAGGGACTCGTGGAAGACTCTCGAAGGGCTCCTAGGAGATCCCGGGTGCTGCAGACAGAAGACGGAACCTCCCCACACTCAGAATCCCGGAACACGGCTGACTGTGTGGGGGAGGTTCGGGGCCGCCCTCCACGCAGCTGCCTGGAGTCACAGGTGTTCCCTGGCAGGGGGAAGTCCGCTAATTACCTCCCTTGTCCATGGGGAGGCACAAGATGCTACCTGCTTTTCCAGCCCAAACCCCACCTTTCCCCGGCAGCCCGCACAGGGAGGGACTAGGGGAAGACACTCGAAAGGCTCCTAGGAGAACCCGGGTGCTGCAGACTGAAGACGGAACCTCCCCACACTCAGAATTCCGGAACACGGATGACTGTGTGGGGGAGGTACGGGGCCACCCTCCACGCAGCTGCCTTGTGTCACAGGTGTTCCCTGGCAGGTGGAAGTCCGCTAATTACCTCCCCTGTCCATGGGGAGGCACTAGATGCTACCTGCGATTCCAGCACAACCCCCTCCTTTCCCCGGCAGCCCGCACAGGGAGGGACTCTGGGAAGACACTCGAAGGGCTCCTAGGAGATCCCGGGTGTTGCAGACAGATGACGGAACCTCCCCACACTCAGCATTCCGGAACACGGTTGACTGTGTGGGGGAGGTTCGGGGCCGCCCTCCACGCAGCTGCCTGGTGTCACAGTTGTTCCCTGGCAGGGGGAAGTCCGCTAATTACCTCCCTTTTCCATTGGGAGGCACAAGATGCTACCTGCTTTTCCAGCCCAACCTCCGCCATTCCCCGGCAGCTCGCACAGTGAGGGACTGGGGGAATCCACTCGAAGGGCTCCTAGGTGAACCCGGGTGCTGCACACATAAGACGGAACCTCCCCACACTCAGAATTCCGGAACACGTTTGACTGTGTGGGGGAGGTTCGGGGCCGCCCTCCACGCAGCTGCCTGGTGTCACAGGTGTTCCCTGGCAGGGAGAAGTCCGCTAATTACCTCCCCTGTCCATGGGGAGGCACTAGATGCTACCTGAGTTTCCAGCCCAACCCCGGCCTTTCCCCGGCAGCCCGCAGTGGGAGGGATTCGGGGAAGACACTCGAAGGGCTCCTAGGAGATCCCGGGTGCTGCAGACAGAAGACGGAACCTCCCCACACTCAGAATTCCGGAACACGGCTGACTGTGTGGGGGAGGTTCGGGGCCGCCCTCCACGCAGCTGCCTGGTGTCTCAGGTGTTCCCTGGCAGGGGGAAGTCCGCTAATTACCTCCCTTGTCCATGGGGAGGCACTAGATGCTACCTGCTTTTCCAGCCCAACCCCCGCCATTCCCCAGCAGCCCGCACAGGGAGGGACTTGGGGAAGACACTCGAAGGGCTCCTAAGAGAACCCGGGTGCTGCAGATATAAGACGGAACCTCCCCACATTCAGAATTCCGGAACGAGGGTGACTGTGTGGGTGAGGTTTAGGGCCGCCCTCCACACAGCTGCCTGGTGTCACAGGTGTTCCCTGGTAGGGGGAAGACCGCTAATTACCTCCCCTGTCCATGGGGAGGCACTAGATGCTACCTGAGTTTCCAGCCCAACCCCCGCCTTTCCCCGGCTGCCCGCACTGTGAGGGACTCGGGGAAGACTCTCGAAGGGCTCTTAGGAGATCCAGGGTGCTGCAGACAGAAGACGGAACCTCCCCACACTCAGAATTCCGGAACACGGATGACTGTGTGGGGGAGGTTCGGGGCCGTTCTCCACGCAGCTGCCTTGTGTCACAGGTGTTCCCTGGCAGGTGGAAGTCCGCTAATTACCTCCCCTGTCCATGGGGAGGCACTAGATGCTACCTGCTTTTCCAGCAAAACCCCCTCTTTTCCCTGGCAGCCCGCTCAGGGTGTGACTCTGGGAAGACCCTCGAAGGGCTCCTAGGAGATTCCGGATGCTGCAGACTGAAGACGGAACCTCCCCACACTCAGAATTCCGGAACACGTTTGACTGTGTGGGGGAGGTTCGGGGCCGCCCTCCACGCAGCTGCCTGGTGTCACAGGTGTTCCCTGGCAGGGAGAAGTCCGCTAATTACCTCCCTTGTCCATGGGGTGTCACAAGATGCTACCTGCTTTTCCAGCCCAACCTCCGCCATTCCACGGCAGCCCGCACAGTGAGGGACTGGGGGAAGACACTCGAAGGGCTCATAGGTGAACCCGGGTGCTGCAGACATAAGACGGAACCTCCCCACACTCAGAATTCCGGAACACGGTTGACTGTGTGGGGGAGGTTCTTGGCCGCCCTCCACGCAGCTGCCTGGTGTCACAGGTGTTCCCTGGCAGGGAGAAGTCCGCTTATTACCTCCCCTGTCCATGGGGAGGCACTAGATGCTACCTGAGTTTCCATCCCAACCCCCGCTTTTCCCCGGCAGCCCGCAGTGGGAGGGATTCGGGGAAGACACTCGAAGGGCTCCTAGGAGATCCCGGGTGCTACAGACAGAAGACGGAACCTCCCCACACTCAGAATTCCGGAACACGGTTGACTGTGTGGGGGAGGTTCGGGGCCGCCCTCCACGCAGCTGCCTGGTGTCACAGGTGTTCCCTGGCAGGGAGAAGTCCGCTTATTACCTCCCCTGTCCATGGGGAGGCACTAGATGCTACCTGCTTTTCCAGCCCAATCCCCGCCTTTCCCCGGCAGCCCGCAGAGGGAGGGACTGGGGGAAGACACTCGAAAGGCTCCTAGGAGAACCCGGGTGCTGCAGACAGAAGACGGAACCTCCCCACACTCAGAATTCCGGAACACGTGTGACTGTGTGGGTGAGGTTTAGGGCCGCACTCCACGCAGCTTCCTGGTGTCACAGTTGTTCCCTGGCAGGGGGAAGCCCGCTAATTACCTCCCTTGTCCATGGGGAGGCACTAGATGCTACCTGCGTTTCCAGCCCAACCCCCGCGATTCCCCGGCTGCCCGCACTGGGAGGGACTCGGGGAAGTCTCTCGAAGGGCTCCTAGGAGATCCCGGGTGCTGCAGACAGAAGACGGAACCTCCCCCACTCAGAATTGCGGAAAACGGTTGACTGTGTGGGGGAGGTTCGGGGCCGCCCTCCACGCAGCTGCCTGGTGTCACAGTTGTTCCCTGGCAGGGGGAAGTCCGCTAATTACCTCCCTTGTCCATTGGGAGGCACAAGATGCTACCTGCTTTTCCAGCCCAACCTCCGCCATTCCCCGGCAGCCCTCACAGTGAGGGACTGGGGGAAGCCACTCGAAGGGCTCCAAGGTGAACCCGGGTGCTGCACACATAAGACGGAACCTCCCCACACTCAGAATTCCGGAACACGGCTGACTGTGTGGGGGAGGTTCGGGGCCGCCCTCCACGCAGCTGCCTGGTGTCACAGGTGTTCCCTGGCAGGGAGAATTCCGCTAATTACCTCCCCTGTCCATGGGGAGGCACTAGATGCTACCTGAGTTTCCAGCCCAACCCCCGCCTTTCCCCGGCAGCCCGCAGTGGGAGGGATTCGGGGAAGACACTCGAAGGGCTCCTAAGAGAACCCGGGTGCTGCAGATATAAGACGGAACCTCCCCACATTCAGAATTCCGGAACGAGGGTGACTGTGTGGGTGAGGATTAGGGCCGCCCTCCACACAGCTTCCTGGTGTCACAGGTGTTCCCTGGTAGGGGGAAGACCGCTAATTACCTCCCCTGTCCATGGGGAGACACTAGATGCTACCTGAGTTTCCAGCCCAACCCCCGCCTTTCCCCGGCTGCCCGCACTGGGAGGGACTCGGGGAAAACTCTCGAAGGGCTCCTAGGAGATCCAGGGTGCTGCAGACAGAAGACGGAACCTCCCCACACTCAGAATTCCGGAACACGGATGACTGTGTGGGGGAGGTTCGGGGCCGCCCTCCACGCAGCTGCCTGGTGTCACAGGTGTTCCCTGGCAGGTGGAAGTCCGCTAATTACCTCCCCTGTCCATGGGGAGGCACTAGATGCTACCTGCTTTTCCAGCAAAACCCCCTCCATTCCCCGGCAGCCCGCTCAGGATGTGACTCTGGGAAGACACTCGAAGGGCTCCTAGGAGATTCCGGATGCTGCAGACTGAAGACGGAACCTCCCCACACTCAGAATTCCGGAACACGTTTGACTGTGTGGGGGAGGTTCGGGGCCGCCCTCCACGCAGCTGCCTGGTGTCACAGGTGTTCCCTGGCAGGGGGAAGTTAGCTAATTACCTCCCCTGTCCATGGGGAGGCACTAGATGCTACCTGATTTTCCATCCCAACCCCCGCATTTCCCTGGCAGCCCGCAGTGGGAGGGATTCGGGGAAGACACTCGAAGGGCTCCTAGGAGATCCCGGGTGCTGCAGACAGAAGACGGAACATCCCCACACTCAGAATTCTGGAACACGGCTGACTGTGTGGGGGAGGTTCGGGGCCGCCCTCCACGCAGCTGCCTGGTGTCACAGGTGTTCCCTGGCAGGGGGAAGTCCGCTAATTACCTCCCTTGTCCATGGGGAGGCACAAGATGCTACCTGCTTTTCCAGCCCAATCCCTGCCTTTCCCCGGCAGCCCGCAGAGGGAGGGACTGGGGGAAGACACTCGAAATGCTCCTAGTAGAACCCGGGTGCTGCAGACAGAAGACGGAACCTCCCCACACTCAGAATTCCGGAACACGTGTGACTGTGTGGGTGAGGTTTAGGGCCGCACTCCACGCAGCTTCCTGGTGTCACAGTTGTTCCCTGGCAGGGGGAAGCCCGCTAATTACCTCCCTTGTCCATGGGGAGGTACTAGATTCTACCTGCTTTTCCAGCCCAACCCCCGCCGTTCCCCGGCTGCCCGCACTGGGAGGGACTCGGGGAAGACTCTCGAAGGGCTCCTAGGAGATCCCGGGTGCTGCAGACAGAAGACGGAACCTCCCCACACTCAGAATCCCGGAACACGTCTCACTGTGTGGGAGAGGTTCGGGGCCGCCCTCCACGCAGCTGCCTGGTGTCACAGGTGTTCCCTGGCAGGGGGAAGTCCGCTAATTACCTCCCTTGTCCATGGGGAGGCACAAGATGCTACCTGCTTTTCCAGCCCAACCTCCGCCATTCCCCGGCAGCCCGCACAGGGAGGGACTGGGGGAAGACCCTCGAAGGGCTCCTACGTGAACCCGGGTGCTGCACACATAAGACGGAACCTCCCCACACTCAGAATTCCGGAACACGGCTGACTGTGTGGGGGAGGTTCGGGGCCGCCCTCCACGCAGCTGCCTGGTGTCACAGGTGTTCCCTGGCAGGGAGAATTATGCTAATTACCTCCCCTGTCCATGGGGAGGCACTAGATGCTACCTGAGTTTCCAGCCCAACCCCCGCCTTTCCCCGGCAGCCCGCAGTGGGAGGGATTCGGGGAAGACACTCGAAGGGCTCCTAAGAGAACCCGGGTGCTGCAGATATAAGACGGAACCTCCCCACATTCAGAATTCCGGAACGAGGGTGACTGTGTGGGTGAGGATTAGGGCCGCCCTCCACACAGCTTCCTGGTGTCACAGGTGTTCCCTGGTAGGGGGAAGACCGCTAATTACCTCCCCTGTCCATGGGGAGACACTAGATGCTACCTGAGTTTCCAGCCCAACCCCCGCCTTTCCCCGGCTGCCCGCACTGGGAGGGACTCGGGGAAAACTCTCGAAGGGCTCCTAGGAGATCCAGGGTGCTGCAGACAGAAGACGGAACCTCCCCACACTCAGAATTCCGGAACACGGATGACTGTGTGGGGGAGTTTCGGGGCCGCCCTCCACGCAGCTGCCTTGTGTCACAGGTGTTCCCTGGCAGGTGGAAGTCCGCTAATTACCTCCCCTGACCATGGGGAGGCACTAGATGCTACCTGCTTTTCCAGCAAAACCCCCTCCTTTCCCCGGCAGCCCGCTCAGGATGTGACTCTGGGAAGACACTCGAAGGGCTCCTAGGAGATCCCGGGTGCTGCAGACAGAAGACGGAACATCCCCACACTCAGAATTCCGGAACACGGCTGACTGTGTGGGGGAGGTTCGGGGCCGCCCTCCACGCAGCTGCCTGGTGTCACAGGTGTTCCCTGGCAGGGGGAAGTCCGCTAATTACCTCCCTTGTCCATGGGGAGGCACAAGATGCTACCTGCTTTTCCAGCCCAATCCCCGCCTTTCCCCGGCAGCCCGCAGAGGGAGGGACTGGGGGAAGACACTCGAAATGCTCCTAGTAGAACCCGGGTGCTGCAGACAGAAGACGGAACCTCCCCACACTCAGAATTCCGGAACACGTGTGACTGTGTGGGTGAGGTTTAGGGCCGCACTCCACGCAGCTTCCTGGTGTCACAGTTGTTCCCTGGCAGGGGGAAGCCCGCTAATTACCTCCCTTGTCCATGGGGAGGTACTAGATTCTACCTGCTTTTCCAGCCCAACCCCCGCCGTTCCCCGGCTGCCCGCACTGGGAGGGACTCGGGGAAGACTCTCGAAGTGCTCCTAGGAGATCCCGGGTGCTGCAGACAGAAGACGGAACCTCCCCACACTCAGAATCCCGGAACACGTCTCACTGTGTGGGAGAGGTTCGGGGCCGCCCTCCACGCAGCTGCCTGGTGTCACAGGTGTTCCCTGGCAGGGGGAAGTCCGCTAATTACCTCCCTTGTCCATGGGGAGGCACAAGATGCTACCTGCTTTTCCAGCCCAACCTCCGCCATTCCCCGGCAGCCCGCACAGGGAGGGACTGGGGGAAGACCCTCGAAGGGCTCCTACGTGAACCCGGGTGCTGCAGACATAAGACGGAACCTCCCCACACTCAGAATTCCGGAACACGGATGACTGTGTTGGGGAGGTTCGGGGCCGCCCTCCACGCAGCTGCCTTGTGTCACAGGAGATCCCTGGCAGGTGGAAATCCGCTAATTACCTCCCCTGTCCATGGGGAGGCACTAGATGCTACCTGCGTTTCCAGCACAACCCCCTCCTTTCCCCGGCAGCCCGCACTGGGAGGGACTCGGGGAAGTCTCTCGAAGGGCTCCTAGGAGATCCCGGGTGCTGCAGACAGAAGACGGAACCTCCCCACACTCAGAATTCCGGAACACGGTTGACTGTGTGGGGGAGGTTCGGGGCCGCCCTCCACGCAGCTGCCTGGTGTCACAGTTGTTCCCTGGCAGGGGGAAGTCCGCTAATTACCTCCCTTGTCCATTGGGAGGCACAAGATGCTACCTGCTTTTCCAGCCCAACCTCCGCCATTCCCCGGCAGCCCTCACAGTGAGGGACTGGGGGAAGGAACTCGAAGGGCTCCTAGGTGAACCCGGGTGCTGCACACATAAGACGGAACCTCCCCACACTCAGAATTCCGGAACACGCCTGACTGTGTGGGGGAGGTTCGGGGCCGCCCTCCACACAGCTTCCTGGTGTCACAGGTGTTCCCTGGTAGGGGGAAGACCGCTAATTACCTCCCCTGTCCATGGGGAGGCACTAGATGCTACCTGAGTTTCCAGCCAAACCTCCGCCTTTCCCCGGCTGCCCGCACTCGGAGGGACTCGGGGAAGACTCTCGAAGGGCGCCTAGGAGATCCAGGGTGCTGCAGACAGAAGACGGAACCTCCCCACTCTCAGAATTCCGGAACACAGATGACTGTGTGGGGGAGGTTCGGGGCCGCCCTCCACGCAGCTGCCTTGTGTCACAGGTGTTCCCTGGCAGGTGGAAGTCCGCTAATTACCTCCCCTGTCCATGGGGAGGCACTAGATGCTACCTGCTTTTCCAGCAAAACCCCCTCCTTTCCCCGGCAGCCCGCTCAGGATGTGACTCTGGGAAGACACTCGAAGGGCTCCTAGGAGATTCCGGATGCTGCAGACTGAAGACGGAACCTCCCCACACTCAGAATTCCGGAACACGTTTGACTGTGTGGGGGAGGTTCGGGGCCGCCCTCCACGCAGCTGCCTGGTGTCACAGGTGTTCCCTGGCAGTGGGAAGTTCGCTAATTACCTCCCCTGTCCATGGGGAGGCACTAGATGCTACCTGATTTTCCATCCCAACCCCCGCATTTCCCCGGCAGCCCGCAGTGGGAGGGATTCGGGGAAGACACTCGAAGGGCTCCTAGGAGATCCCGGGTGCTGCAGACAGAAGACGGAACATCCCCACACTCAGAATTCCGGAACACGGCTGACTGTGTGGGGGAGGTTCGGGGCCGCCCTCCACGCAGCTGCCTGGTGTCACAGTTGTTCCCTGGCAGGGGGAAGTCCGCTAATTACCTCCCTTGTCCATTGGGAGGCACAAGATGCTACCTGCTTTTCCAGCCCAACCTCCGCCATTCCCCGGCAGCCCTCACAGTGAGGGACTGGGGGAAGCCACTCGAAGGGCTCCAAGGTGAACCCGGGTGCTGCACACATAAGACGGAACCTCCCCACACTCAGAATTCCGGAACACGGCTGACTGTGTGGGGGAGGTTCGGGGCCGCCCTCCACGCAGCTGCCTGGTGTCACAGGTGTTCCCTGGCAGGGAGAATTCCGCTAATTACCTCCCCTGTCCATGGGGAGGCACTAGATGCTACCTGAGTTTCCAGCCCAACCCCCGCCTTTCCCCGGCAGCCCGCAGTGGGAGGGATTCGGGGAAGACACTCGAAGGGCTCCTAAGAGAACCCGGGTGCTGCAGATATAAGACGGAACCTCCCCACATTCAGAATTCCGGAACGAGGGTGACTGTGTGGGTGAGGATTAGGGCCGCCCTCCACACAGCTTCCTGGTGTCACAGGTGTTCCCTGGTAGGGGGAAGACCGCTAATTACCTCCCCTGTCCATGGGGAGACACTAGATGCTACCTGAGTTTCCAGCCCAACCCCCGCCTTTCCCCGGCTGCCCGCACTGGGAGGGACTCGGGGAAAACTCTCGAAGGGCTCCTAGGAGATCCAGGGTGCTGCAGACAGAAGACGGAACCTCCCCACACTCAGAATTCCGGAACACGGATGACTGTGTGGGGGAGGTTCGGGGCCGCCCTCCACGCAGCTGCCTGGTGTCACAGGTGTTCCCTGGCAGGTGGAAGTCCGCTAATTACCTCCCCTGTCCATGGGGAGGCACTAGATGCTACCTGCTTTTCCAGCAAAACCCCCTCCATTCCCCGGCAGCCCGCTCAGGATGTGACTCTGGGAAGACACTCGAAGGGCTCCTAGGAGATTCCGGATGCTGCAGACTGAAGACGGAACCTCCCCACACTCAGAATTCCGGAACACGTTTGACTGTGTGGGGGAGGTTCGGGGCCGCCCTCCACGCAGCTGCCTGGTGTCACAGGTGTTCCCTGGCAGGGGGAAGTTAGCTAATTACCTCCCCTGTCCATGGGGAGGCACTAGATGCTACCTGATTTTCCATCCCAACCCCCGCATTTCCCTGGCAGCCCGCAGTGGGAGGGATTCGGGGAAGACACTCGAAGGGCTCCTAGGAGATCCCGGGTGCTGCAGACAGAAGACGGAACATCCCCACACTCAGAATTCTGGAACACGGCTGACTGTGTGGGGGAGGTTCGGGGCCGCCCTCCACGCAGCTGCCTGGTGTCACAGGTGTTCCCTGGCAGGGGGAAGTCCGCTAATTACCTCCCTTGTCCATGGGGAGGCACAAGATGCTACCTGCTTTTCCAGCCCAATCCCTGCCTTTCCCCGGCAGCCCGCAGAGGGAGGGACTGGGGGAAGACACTCGAAATGCTCCTAGTAGAACCCGGGTGCTGCAGACAGAAGACGGAACCTCCCCACACTCAGAATTCCGGAACACGTGTGACTGTGTGGGTGAGGTTTAGGGCCGCACTCCACGCAGCTTCCTGGTGTCACAGTTGTTCCCTGGCAGGGGGAAGCCCGCTAATTACCTCCCTTGTCCATGGGGAGGTACTAGATTCTACCTGCTTTTCCAGCCCAACCCCCGCCGTTCCCCGGCTGCCCGCACTGGGAGGGACTCGGGGAAGACTCTCGAAGGGCTCCTAGGAGATCCCGGGTGCTGCAGACAGAAGACGGAACCTCCCCACACTCAGAATCCCGGAACACGTCTCACTGTGTGGGAGAGGTTCGGGGCCGCCCTCCACGCAGCTGCCTGGTGTCACAGGTGTTCCCTGGCAGGGGGAAGTCCGCTAATTACCTCCCTTGTCCATGGGGAGGCACAAGATGCTACCTGCTTTTCCAGCCCAACCTCCGCCATTCCCCGGCAGCCCGCACAGGGAGGGACTGGGGGAAGACCCTCGAAGGGCTCCTACGTGAACCCGGGTGCTGCACACATAAGACGGAACCTCCCCACACTCAGAATTCCGGAACACGGCTGACTGTGTGGGGGAGGTTCGGGGCCGCCCTCCACGCAGCTGCCTGGTGTCACAGGTGTTCCCTGGCAGGGAGAATTATGCTAATTACCTCCCCTGTCCATGGGGAGGCACTAGATGCTACCTGAGTTTCCAGCCCAACCCCCGCCTTTCCCCGGCAGCCCGCAGTGGGAGGGATTCGGGGAAGACACTCGAAGGGCTCCTAAGAGAACCCGGGTGCTGCAGATATAAGACGGAACCTCCCCACATTCAGAATTCCGGAACGAGGGTGACTGTGTGGGTGAGGATTAGGGCCGCCCTCCACACAGCTTCCTGGTGTCACAGGTGTTCCCTGGTAGGGGGAAGACCGCTAATTACCTCCCCTGTCCATGGGGAGACACTAGATGCTACCTGAGTTTCCAGCCCAACCCCCGCCTTTCCCCGGCTGCCCGCACTGGGAGGGACTCGGGGAAAACTCTCGAAGGGCTCCTAGGAGATCCAGGGTGCTGCAGACAGAAGACGGAACCTCCCCACACTCAGAATTCCGGAACACGGATGACTGTGTGGGGGAGTTTCGGGGCCGCCCTCCACGCAGCTGCCTTGTGTCACAGGTGTTCCCTGGCAGGTGGAAGTCCGCTAATTACCTCCCCTGACCATGGGGAGGCACTAGATGCTACCTGCTTTTCCAGCAAAACCCCCTCCTTTCCCCGGCAGCCCGCTCAGGATGTGACTCTGGGAAGACACTCGAAGGGCTCCTAGGAGATCCCGGGTGCTGCAGACAGAAGACGGAACATCCCCACACTCAGAATTCCGGAACACGGCTGACTGTGTGGGGGAGGTTCGGGGCCGCCCTCCACGCAGCTGCCTGGTGTCACAGGTGTTCCCTGGCAGGGGGAAGTCCGCTAATTACCTCCCTTGTCCATGGGGAGGCACAAGATGCTACCTGCTTTTCCAGCCCAATCCCCGCCTTTCCCCGGCAGCCCGCAGAGGGAGGGACTGGGGGAAGACACTCGAAATGCTCCTAGTAGAACCCGGGTGCTGCAGACAGAAGACGGAACCTCCCCACACTCAGAATTCCGGAACACGTGTGACTGTGTGGGTGAGGTTTAGGGCCGCACTCCACGCAGCTTCCTGGTGTCACAGTTGTTCCCTGGCAGGGGGAAGCCCGCTAATTACCTCCCTTGTCCATGGGGAGGTACTAGATTCTACCAGCTTTTCCAGCCCAACCCCCGCCGTTCCCCGGCTGCCCGCACTGGGAGGGACTCGGGGAAGACTCTCGAAGTGCTCCTAGGAGATCCCGGGTGCTGCAGACAGAAGACGGAACCTCCCCACACTCAGAATCCCGGAACACGTCTCACTGTGTGGGAGAGGTTCGGGGCCGCCCTCCACGCAGCTGCCTGGTGTCACAGGTGTTCCCTGGCAGGGGGAAGTCCGCTAATTACCTCCCTTGTCCATGGGGAGGCACAAGATGCTACCTGCTTTTCCAGCCCAACCTCCGCCATTCCCCGGCAGCCCGCACAGGGAGGGACTGGGGGAAGACCCTCGAAGGGCTCCTACGTGAACCCGGGTGCTGCAGACATAAGACGGAACCTCCCCACACTCAGAATTCCGGAACACGGATGACTGTGTTGGGGAGGTTCGGGGCCGCCCTCCACGCAGCTGCCTTGTGTCACAGGAGATCCCTGGCAGGTGGAAATCCGCTAATTACCTCCCCTGTCCATGGGGAGGCACTAGATGCTACCTGCGTTTCCAGCACAACCCCCTCCTTTCCCCGGCAGCCCGCACTGGGAGGGACTCGGGGAAGTCTCTCGAAGGGCTCCTAGGAGATCCCGGGTGCTGCAGACAGAAGACGGAACCTCCCCACACTCAGAATTCCGGAACACGGTTGACTGTGTGGGGGAGGTTCGGGGCCGCCCTCCACGCAGCTGCCTGGTGTCACAGTTGTTCCCTGGCAGGGGGAAGTCCGCTAATTACCTCCCTTGTCCATTGGGAGGCACAAGATGCTACCTGCTTTTCCAGCCCAACCTCCGCCATTCCCCGGCAGCCCTCACAGTGAGGGACTGGGGGAAGGAACTCGAAGGGCTCCTAGGTGAACCCGGGTGCTGCACACATAAGACGGAACCTCCCCACACTCAGAATTCCGGAACACGCCTGACTGTGTGGGGGAGGTTCGGGGCCGCCCTCCACACAGCTTCCTGGTGTCACAGGTGTTCCCTGGTAGGGGGAAGACCGCTAATTACCTCCCCTGTCCATGGGGAGGCACTAGATGCTACCTGAGTTTCCAGCCAAACCTCCGCCTTTCCCCGGCTGCCCGCACTCGGAGGGACTCGGGGAAGACTCTCGAAGGGCGCCTAGGAGATCCAGGGTGCTGCAGACAGAAGACGGAACCTCCCCACTCTCAGAATTCCGGAACACAGATGACTGTGTGGGGGAGGTTCGGGGCCGCCCTCCACGCAGCTGCCTTGTGTCACAGGTGTTCCCTGGCAGGTGGAAGTCCGCTAATTACCTCCCCTGTCCATGGGGAGGCACTAGATGCTACCTGCTTTTCCAGCAAAACCCCCTCCTTTCCCCGGCAGCCCGCTCAGGATGTGACTCTGGGAAGACACTCGAAGGGCTCCTAGGAGATTCCGGATGCTGCAGACTGAAGACGGAACCTCCCCACACTCAGAATTCCGGAACACGTTTGACTGTGTGGGGGAGGTTCGGGGCCGCCCTCCACGCAGCTGCCTGGTGTCACAGGTGTTCCCTGGCAGTGGGAAGTTCGCTAATTACCTCCCCTGTCCATGGGGAGGCACTAGATGCTACCTGATTTTCCATCCCAACCCCCGCATTTCCCCGGCAGCCCGCAGTGGGAGGGATTCGGGGAAGACACTCGAAGGGCTCCTAGGAGATCCCGGGTGCTGCAGACAGAAGACGGAACATCCCCACACTCAGAATTCCGGAACACGGCTGACTGTGTGGGGGAGGTTCGGGGCCGCCCTCCACGCAGCTGCCTGGTGTCACAGGTGTTCCCTGGCAGGGGGAAGTCCGCTAAATACCTCCCTTGTCCATGGGGAGGCACAAGATGCTACCTGCTTTTCCAGCCCAATCCCCGCCTTTCCCCGGCAGCCCGCAGAGGGAGGGACTGTGGGAAGACACTCGAAATGCTCCTAGTAGAACCCGGGTGCTGCAGACAGAAGACGGAACCTCCCCACACTCAGAATTCCGGAACACGTGTGACTGTGTGGGTGAGGTTTAGGGCCGCACTCCACGCAGCTTCCTGGTGTCACAGTTGTTCCCTGGCAGGGGGAAGCCCGCTAATTACCTCCCTTGTCCATGGGGAGGTACTAGATGCTACCTGCTTTTCCAGCCCAACCCCCGCCGTTCCCCGGCTGCCCGCACTGGGAGGGACTCGGGGAAGACTCTCGAAGGGCTCCTAGGAGATCCCGGGTGCTGCAGACAGAAGACGGAACCTCCCCACACTCAGAATCCCGGAACACGTCTCACTGTGTGGGAGAGGTTCGGGGCCGCCCTCCACGCAGCTGCCTTGTGTCACAGGTGTTCCCTGGCAGGGGGAAGTCCGCTAATTACCTCCCTTGTCCATGGGGAGGCACAAGATGCTACCTGCTTTTCCAGCCCAACCTCCGCCATTCCCCGGCAGCCCGCACAGGGAGGGACTGGGGGAAGACACTCGAAGGGCTCCTACGTGAACCCGGGTGCTGCAGACATAAGACGGAACCTCCCCACACTCAGAATTCCGGAACACGGATGACTGTGTGGGGGAGGTTCGGGGCCGCCCTCCACGCAGCTGCCTTGTGTCACAGGAGATCCCTGGCAGGTGGAAATCCGCTAATTACCTCCCCTGTCCATGGGGAGGCACTAGATGCTACCTGCGTTTCCAGCACAACCCCCTCCTTTCCCCGGCAGCCCGCACAGGGAGGGACTCGGGGAAGACCCTCGAAGGGCTCCTAGGAGATCCCGGGTGCTGCAATGAGAAGACGGAACCTCCCCACACTCAGAATCCCGGAACACGTCTGACTGTGTGGGAGAGGTTCGGGGCCGCCCTCCACGCAGCTGCTTGGTGTCACAGGTGTTCCCTGGCAGGGGGAAGTCCGCTAATAACCTCCCTTGTCCATGGGGAGGCACAAGATGCTACCTGCATTTCCAGCCCAACCTCCGCCATTCCCCGGCAGCCCGCACAGGGAGGGACTGGGGGAAGACCCTCGAAGGGCTCCTAGGAGATCCCGGGTGCTGCAGACAGAAGACGGAACCTCCCCACACTCAGAATTCCGGAACACGGTTGACTGTGTGGGGGAGGTTCGGGGCCGCCTTCCACGCAGCTGCCTGGTGTCACAGGTGTTCCCTGGCAGGGGGAAGTCCGCTAATTACCTCCCCTGTCCATGGGGATGCACTAGATGCTACCTGCGTTTCCAGCCCAACTCCCGCCTTTCCCTGGCTGCGCGCACTGGGAGGGACTCGGGGAAGACTCTCGAAGGGCTCCTAGGAGATCCCGGGTGCTGCAGACATAAGACGGAACCTCCCCACACTCAGAATTCCGGAACACGGCTGACTGTGTGGGGGAGGTTCGGGGCCGCCCTCAACGCAGCTGCCTGGTGTCACAGGTGTTCCCTGGCAGGGAGAAGTCCGCTAATTACCTCCCCTGTCCGTGGGGAGGCACTAGATGCTACCTGAGTTTCCAGCCCAACCCCCGCCTTTCCCCGGGAGCCCACAGTGGGAGGGATTCGGGGAAGACACTCGAAGGGCTCCTAGGAGATCCCGGGTGCTGCAGACAGAAGACGGAACCTCCCCACACTCAGAATTCCGGAACACGGCTGACTGTGTGGGGGAGGTTCGGGGCCGCCCTCCACGCAGCTGCCTGGTGTCACAGGTGTTTCCTGGCAGGGGGAAGTCCGCTAATTACCTCCCTTATCCATGGGGAGGCACAAGATGCTACCTGCTTTTCCAGCCCAACCCCCGCCTTTCCCCGGCAGCCCGCAAAGGAAGGGACTCGGGGAAGACACTCGAAAGGCTCCTAGGAGATCCCGGGTGCTGCAGACAGAAGACGGAACCTCCCCACACTCAGAATTCCGGAACACGGCTGACTGTGTGGGGGAGTTCGGGGCCGCCCTCCACGCAGCTTCCTGTTGTCACATGTGTTCCCTGGCAGGGAGAAGTCCGCTAATTACCTCCCCTGTCCATGGGGAGGCACTAGATGCTACCTGAGTTTCCAGCCCAATCCCCACCTTTGCCTGGCTGCCCGCACTGGGAGGGACTCGGGGAAGACTCTCGAAGGGCTCCTAGGAGATCCCGGGTGCTGCAGACATAAGACGGAACCTCCCCACACTCAGAATTCCGGAACACGGCTGACTGTGTGGGTGAGGTTTAGGGCCGCCCTCCACACAGCTTCCTGGTGTCACAGGTGTTCCCTGGTAGGGGGAAGACCGCTAATTACCTCCCCTGTCCATGGGGAGGCACTAGATTCTACCTGAGTTTCCAGCCCAACCCCCGCCTTTCCCCGGCTGCCCGCACTGGGAGGGACTAGGGGAAGACTCTCGAAGGGCTCCTAGGGGATCCCGGGTGCTGCAGACAGAAGACGGAACCTCCCCACACTCAGAATTCCGGAACACGGATGACTGTGTGGGGGAGGTTCGGGGCCGCCCTCCACGCAGCTGCCTGGTGTCACAGGTGTTCCCTGGCAGGTGGAAGTCCGCTAATTACCTCCCCTGTCCATGGGGAGGCACAAGATGCTAACTGCTTTTCCAGCACAACCCCATCCTTTCCCCGGCAGCCCGCACAGGGAAGGACTCTGGGAAGACACTCGAAGTCCTCATAGGAGATCACGGGTGCTGCAGACAGAAGACGGAACCTCCCCACACTCAGAATTCCGGAACACGGTTGACTGTGTGGGGGAGTTTCGGGGCCGCCCTCCACGCAGCTGCCTGGTGTCACAGGTGTTCCCTGGCAGGGGGAAGTCCGCTAATTTCCTCCCTTGTCCATGGGAAGGCACAAGATTCTACCTGCATTTCCAGCCCAACCTCCGCCATTCCCCGGGAGCCCGCACAGGGAGGGATTGGGGGAAGACACTCGAAGTGCTCCTAGGTGAACCCGCGTGCTGCAGACATAAGACGGAACCTCCCCACACTCAGAATTCCGGAATACGGCTGACTGTGTGGGGGAGGTTCGGGGCCGCCCTCCACGCAGCTGCCTGGTGTCACAGGTGTTCCCTGGCAGGGGGAACTCCGCTAATTACCTCCCCTGTCCATGGGGAGGCACTAGATGCTACCTGAGTTTCCAGCCCAACCCCCACCTTTCCCCGGCAGCCCGCAGTGGGAGGGATTCGGGGAAGACACTTGAAGGGCTCCTAGGAGATCCCGGGTGCTGCAGACAAAAGACGGAACCTCCACAAACTCAGAATTCCGGAACACGGCTGATTGTGTGGGGGAGGTTCGGGGTCGCCCACCACGAAGCTGCCTTTTGTCACAGGTGTTCCCTGGCAGGGGGAAGTCCGCTAAGTACCTCCCTTGTCCATGGGGAGGCACTAGATGCTACCTGCGTTTTCAGCACAACCCCCTGCTTTCCCCGGCTGCCCGCACAGGGAGGGACTCTGGGAAGACACTCGAAGGGCTCCTAGGAGATCCCGGGTGCTGCAGACAGAAGACGGAACCTCCCCACAATCAGAATTCCGGAACACGGATATCTGTGTGGGGGAGGTTCGGGGCCGCCCTCCACGCAGCTGCCTTGTGTCACAGGTGTTCCCTGGCAGGTGGAAGTCCGCTAATTACCTCCCCTGTCCATGTGGAGGCACAAGATGCTACCTGCTTTTCCAGCACAACCCCCTCCTTTCCCGGCAGCCCGCACAGGGAGGGACTATGGGAAGACACTCGAAGGGCTCCTAGGAGATCCCGGGTGCTGCAGACAGAAGACGGAACCTCCCCACACTCAGAATTCCGGAACACGGCTGACTGTGTGGGGGAGTTCGGGGCCGCCCTCCACGCAGCTTCCTGTTGTCACAGGTGTTCCCTGGCAGGGAGAAGTCCGCTAATTACCTCCCCTGTCCATGGGGAGGCACTAGATGCTACCTGAGTTTCCAGCCCAACCCCCGCCTTTCCCCGGCAGCCCGCAGTGGGAGGGATTCGGGGAAGACACTCGAAGGGCTCCTAGGAGATCCCGGGTACTGCAGACAGAAGACGGAACCTCCCCACACTCAGAATTCCGTAACACGGCTGACTGTGTGGGTGAGGTTTAGGGCCGCACTCCACGCAGCTTCCTGGTGTCACAGTTGTTCCCTGGCCGGGGGAAGTCCGCTAATTACCTCCCCTGTCCATGGGGAGGCACTAGATCCTACCTGCGTTTCCAGCACATCCCCCTCCTTTCCCCGGCAGCCCGCACAGGGAGGGACTCTGGGAAGACACTCGAAGGGCTCCTAGGAGATCCTGGGTGCTGCAGACAGAAGACGGAACCTCCCCACAATCAGAATTCCGGAACACGGTTGACTGTGTGGGGGAGGTTCGGGGCCGCCCTCCACGCAGCTGCCTGGGGTCACAGGTGTTCCCTGGCAGGGGGAAGTCCGCTAATTACCTCCCCTGTACATGGGGAGGCACTAGATGCTACCTGCGTTTCCAGCCCAATCCCCACATTTCCCTGGCTACCCGCACTGGGAGGGACTCGGGGAAGACTCTCGAAGGGCTCCTAGGAGATCCCGGGTGCTGCAGACATAAGACGGAACCTCCCCACACTCCGAATTCCGGAACACGGCTGACTGTGTGGGTGAGGTTTAGGGCCGCCCTCCACACAGCTTCCTGGTGTCACAGGTGTTCCCTGGTAGGGGGAAGACCGCTAATTACCTCCCCTGTCCATGGGGAGGCACTAGATTCTACCTGAGTTTCCAGCCCAACCCCCGCCTTTCCCCGGCAGCCCGCACAGGGAGGGACTGGGGGAAGACACTCGAATGGCTCCTAGGAGAACACGGGTGCTACAGACAGAAGACGGAACCTCCCCACACTCAGAATTCCGGAACACGTGTGACTGTGTGGGTGAGGTTTAGGGCCGCCCTCCACGCAGCTTCCTGGTGTCACAGTTGTTCCCTGGCAGTGGGAAGTCCGCTAATTACCTCCCTTGTCCATGGGGAGGCACTAGATGCTACCTGCTTTTCCAGCCCAACCCCCGCTGTTCCCCGGCTGCCCGCACTGGGAGGGACTCGGGGAAGACTCTCGAAGGGCTCCTAGGATATCCCGGGTGCTGCAGACATAAGACGGAACCTCCCCACACTCAGAATTCCGGAACACAGCTGACTGTGTGGGGGAGGTTCGGGGCCGCCGTCCACGCAGCTGCCTGGTGTCACAGGTGTTCCCTGGCAGGGGGAAGTCCGCTAATTACCTCCCCTGTCCATGGGGAGGCACTAGATGCTACCTGCTTTTCCAGCACAACCCCCTCCTTTCCCGGCAGCCCGCACAGGGAGGGACTCTGGGAAGACACTCGAAGGGCTCCTAGGAGTTCCCGGGTGCTGCAGACAGAAGACGGAACCTCCCCACACTCAGAATTCCGGAACACGGCTGACTGTGTGGGGGAGGTTCGGGGCCGCCCTCCACGAAGCTGCCTGGTGTCACAGGTGTTTCCTGGCAGGGAGAAGTCCGCTAATTACCTCCCCTGTCCATGGGGAGGCACTAGATGCTACCTGTATTTCCAGCCCAACCCCCGCCTTTCCCAGGCAGCCCGCAGTGGGAGGGACTCTGGGAAGACACTTGAAGGGCTCCTAGGAGATCCCGGGTGCTGCAGACAGAAGACGGAACCTCCCCACACTCAGAATTTCGGAACACGGTTGACTGTATGTGTGAGGTTTAGGGCCGCCCTCCACGCAGCTTCCTGGTGTCACAGTTGTTCCCTGGCAGGGGGAAGTCCGCTAATTACCTCCCTTGTCCATGGGGAGGCACTAGATGCTACCTGCTTTTCCAGCCCAACCCCCGCCGTTCCCCGGCTGCCCGCACAGTGAGGGACTTGGGGAAGACTCTCGAAGGGCTCCTAGGAGATCCCGGGTGCTGCAGACAGAAGACGGAACCTCCCCACACTCAGAATTCCGGAACACGACTGACTGTGAGGGGGAGGTTCGGGGCCACCCTCCACGCAGCTGCCTGGTGTCACATGTGTTCCCTGGCAGGGAGAATTCCGCTAATTACCTCCCCTGTCCATGGGGAGGCACTAGATGCTACCTGAGTTTCCAGCCCAACCCCCGTCTTTCCCCGGCAGCCCGCAGTGGGAGGGATTCGGGGAAGACACTCGAAGGGCTCCTAGGAGATCCCGGCTGCTGCAGACAGAAGACGGAACCTCCCCACACTCAGAATTCCGGAACACGGCTGACTGTGTTGGGGAGGTTCGGGGCCGCCCTCCACGCAGCTGCCTGGTGTCACAGGTGTTCCCTGGCAGGGGGAAGTCCGCTAATTACCTCCCTGTCCATGGGGAGGCACAAGATGCTACCTGCTTTTCCAGCCCAACCCCCGCCTTTCCCCGGCAGCCCGCACAGGGAGGGACTGGGGGAAGACACTCGAATGGCTCCTAGGAGAACACGGGTGCTGCAGACAGAAGACGGAACCTCCCCACACTCAGAATTCCGGAACACGTGTGACTGTGTGGGTGAGGTTTAGGGCCGCCCTCCACGCAGCTTCCTGGTGTCACAGTTGTTCCCTGGCAGTGGGAAGTCCGCTAATTACCTCCCTTGTCCATGGGGAGGCACTAGATGCTACCTGCTTTTCCAGCCCAACCCCCGCTGTTCCCCGGCTGCCCGCACTGGGAGGGACTCGGGGAAGACTCTCGAAGGGCTCCTAGGATATCCCGGGTGCTGCAGACATAAGACGGAACCTCCCCACACTCAGAATTCCGGAACACAGCTGACTGTGTGGGGGAGGTTCGGGGCCGCCGTCCACGCAGCTGCCTTCTGTCACAGGTGTTCCCTGGCAGGGGGAAGTCCGCTAATTACCTCCCCTGTCCATGGGGAGGCACTAGATGCTACCTGCGTTTCCAGCACAACCCCCTCCTTTCCCCGGCAGCCCGCACAGGGAGGGACTCTGGGAAGACACTCGTAGGGCTCCTAGGAGATCCCGGGTGCTGCAGACAGAAGACGGAACCTCCCAACACTCAGAATTCCGGAACACGGTTGACTGTGTGGGGGAGGTTCGGGGCCGCCCTCCACGCAGCTGCCTGGTGTCACAGGTGTTCCCTGGCAGGGGGAAGTCCGCTAATTACCTCCTTTTCCATGGGGAGGCACAAGATGCTACCTGCTTTTCCAGCCCAACCCCCGTCTTTCCCCGGCATCCCGCACAGGGAGGGACTGGGGGAAGACACTCGAAAGGCTCCAAGGAGAACCCGGGTGCTGCAGACAGAAGACGGAACCTCCCCACACTCAGAATTCCGGAACACGTGTGACTGTGTGCGTGAGGTTTAGGGCCGCACTCCACGCAGCTTCCTGGTGTCACAGGTGTTCCCTGGCAGGGGGAAGTCCGCTAATTACCTCCCTTGTCCATGGGGAGGCACAAGATGCTACCTGCTTTTCCAGCCCAACCTCCGCCATTCCCCGGCAGCCCGCACAGGGAGGGACTGGGGGAAGACACTCGAAGGGCTCCTAGGTGAACCCGGGTGCTGCAGACAGAAGACGGAACCTCCCCACACTCAGAATTCCGGAACACGTTTGACTGTGTGGGGGAGGTTCGGGGCCGACCTCCACGCAGCTGCCTGGTGTCACAGGTGTTCCCTCGCAGGGGGAAGTCCGCTAATTACCTCCCTAGTCCATGGGGAGGCACTAGATGCTACCTGCGTTTCCAGACCAACCCCCGCTTTCCCTGGCTGCCCGCACTGGGAGGGACTCGGGGAAGACTCTCAAAGGGCTCCTAGGGGATCCCGGGTGCTGCAGACATAAGACGGAACCTCCCCACACTCAGAATCCCGGAACATGGCTGACTGTGTGGGGAAGGTTCGGGGCTGCCCTCCACGCAGCTGCCTGGTGTCACAGGTGTTCCCTGGCAGGGGGAAGTCCGCTAATTACCTCCCTTGTCCATGTGGAGGCACTAGATGCTACCTGCTTTTCCAGCCCAACCCCCGCCTTTCCCCAGCAGCCGGCACAGGGAGGGTCTTGGGGAAGATACTCGAAGGGCTCCTAGGAGAACCCGGGTGCTGCAGATATAAGACGGAACCTCCCCACACTCAGAATTCCGGAACACGGGTGACTGTGTGGGTGAGGTTTAGGGCCGCCCTCCACACAGATTCCTGGTGTCACAGGTGTTCCCTGGTAGGGGGAAGACCGCTAAATACCTCCCCTGTCCATGGGGAGGCACTAGATGCTACCTGCGATTCCAGCACAACCCCCTCCTTTCCCCGGCAGCCCGCACAGGGAGGGACTCTGGGAAGACACTCGAAGGGCTCCTAGGAGATCCCGGGTGTTGCAGACAGATGACGGAACCTCCCCACACTCAGCATTCCGGAACACGGTTGACTGTGTGGGGGAGGTTCGGGGCCGCCCTCCACGCAGCTGCCTGGTGTCACAGTTGTTCCCTGGCAGGGGGAAGTCCGCTAATTTCCTCCCTTGTCCATTGGGAGGCACAAGATGCTACCTGCTTTTCCAGCCCAACCTCCGCCATTCCCCGGCAGCTCGCACAGTGAGGGACTGGGGGAATCCACTCGAAGGGCTCCTAGGTGAACCCGGGTGCTGCACACATAAGACGGAACCTCCCCACACTCAGAATTCCGGAACACGTTTGACTGTGTGGGGGAGGTTCGGGGCCGCCCTCCACGCAGCTGCCTGGTGTCACAGGTGTTCCCTGGCAGGGAGAAGTCCGCTAATTACCTCCCCTGTCCATGGGGAGGCACTAGATGCTACCTGAGTTTCCAGCACAACCCCCGCCTTTCCCCGGCAGCCCGCAGTGGGAGGGATTCGGGGAAGACACTCGAAGGGCTCCTAGGAGATCCCGGGTGCTGTAGACAGAAGACGGAACCTCCCCACACTCAGAATTCCGGAACACGGCTGACTGTGTGGGGGAGGTTCGGGGCCGCCCTCCACGCAGCTGCCTGGTGTCACAGGTGTTCCCTGGCAGGGGGAAGTCCGCTAATTACCTCCCCTGTCCATGGGGACGCACTAGATGCTACCTGCGTTTCCAGCCCAACCCCCGCCTTTCCCTGGCTGCCCGCACTGGGAGGGACTCGGGGAAGATTCTCGAAGGGCTCCTAGGAGATCCCGGGTTCTGCAGACTTAAGACGTAACCTCCCCACACTCAGAATTCCGGAACACGGCTGACTGTGTGGGGAAGCTTCGGGGCCGCCCTCCACGCAGCTGCCTGGTGTCTCAGGTGTTCCCTGGCAGGGGGAAGTCCGTTAATTACCTCCCTTGTCCATGGGGAGGCACTAGATGCTACCTGCTTTTCCAGCCCAACCCCCGCCTTTCCCCAGCAGCCCGCACAGGGAGGGACTTGGGGAAGACACTCGAAGGGCTCCTAAGAGAACCCGGGTGCTGCAGATATAAGACGGAACCTCCCCACATTCAGAATTCCGGAACGAGGGTGACTGTGTGGGTGAGGTTTAGGGCCGCCCTCCACACAGCTGCCTGGTGTCACAGGTGTTCCCTGGTAGGGGGAAGACCGCTAATTACCTCCCCTGTCCATGGGGAGGCACTAGATGCTACCTGAGTTTCCAGCCCAACCCCCGCCTTTCCCCGGCTGCCCGCACTATGAGGGACTCGGGGAAGACTCTCGAAGGGCTCTTAGGAGATCCAGGGTGCTGCAGACAGAAGACGGAACCTCCCCACACTCAGAATTCCGGAACACGGATGACTGTGTGGGGGAGGTTCGGGGCCGTCCTCCACGCAGCTGCCTTGTGTCACAGGTGTTCCCTGGCAGGTGGAAGTCCGCTAATTACCTCCCCTGTCCATGGGGAGGCACTAGATGCTACCTGCTTTTCCAGCAAAACCCCCTCTTTTCCCTGGCAGCCCGCTCAGGGTGTGACTCTGGGAAGACCCTCGAAGGGCTCCTAGGAGATTCCGGATGCTGCAGACTGAAGACGGAACCTCCCCACACTCAGAATTCCGGAACACGTTTGACTGTGTGGGGGAGGTTCGGGGCCGCCCTCCACGCAGCTGCCTGGTGTCACAGGTGTTCCCTGGCAGGGGGAAGTCCGCTAATTACCTCCCTTGTCCATGGGGTGTCACAAGATGCTACCTGCTTTTCCAGCCCAACCTCCGCCATTCCCCGGCAGCCCGCACAGTGAGGGACTGGGGGAAGACACTCGAAGGGCTCATAGGTGAACCCGGGTGCTGCAGACATAAGACGGAACCTCCCCACACTCAGAATTCCGGAACACGGCTGACTATGTGGGGGAGGTTCTTGGCCGCCCTCCACGCAGCTGCCTGGTGTCACAGGTGTTCCCTGGCAGGGAGAAGTCCGCTTATTACCTCCCCTGTCCATGGGGTGGCACTAGATGCTACCTGAGTTTCCATCCCAACCCCCGCATTTCCCCGGCAGCCCGCAGTGGGAGGGATTCGGGGAAGACACTCGAAGGGCTCCTAGGAGATCCCGGGTGCTGCAGACAGAAGACGGAACCTCCCCACACTCAGAATTCCGGAACACGTGTGACTGTGTGGGTGAGGTTTAGGGCCGCACTCCACGCAGCTTCCTGGTGTCACAGTTGTTCCCTGGCAGGGGGAAGCCCGCTAATTACCTCCCTTGTCCATGGGGAGGCACTAGATGCTACCTGGGTTTCCAGCCCAACCCCCGCAGTTCCCCGGCTGCCCGCACTGGGAGGGACTCGGGGAAGTCTCTCGAAGGGCTCCTAGGAGATCCCGGGTGCTGCAGACAGAAGACGGAACCTCCCCACACTCAGAATTCCGGAACACGGTTGACTGTGTGGGGGAGGTTCGGGGCCGCCCTCCACGCAGCTGCCTGGTGTCACAGTTGTTCCCTGGCAGGGGGAAGTCCGCTAATTACCTCCCTTGTCCATTGGGAGGCACAAGATGCTACCTGCTTTTCCAGCCCAACCTCCGCCATTCCCCGGCAGCCCTCACAGTGAGGGACTGGGGGAAGCCACTCGAAGGGCTCCAAGGTTAACCCGGGTGCTGCACACATAAGACGGAACCTCCCCACACTCAGAATTCCGGAACACGGCTGACTGTGTGGGGGAGGTTCGGGGCCGCCCTCCACGCAGCTGCCTGGTGTCACAGGTGTTCCCTGGCAGGGAGAATTCCGCTAATTACCTCCCCTGTCCATGGGGAGGCACTAGATGCTACCTGAGTCTCCAGCCCAACCCCCGCTTTCCCCGGCAGCCCGCAGTGGGAGGGATTCGGGGAAGACACTCGAAGGGCTCCTAGGAGAACCCGGGTGCTGCAGATATAAGACGGAACCTCCCCACATTCAGAATTCCGGAACGAGGGTGACTGTGTGGGTGAGGATTAGGGCCGCCCTCCACACAGCTTCCTGGTGTCACAGGTGTTCCCTGGTAGGGGGAAGACCGCTAATTACCTCCCCTGTCCATGGGGAGACACTAGATGCTACCTGAGTTTCCAGCCCAACCCCCGCCTTTCCCCGGCTGCCCGCACTGGGAGGGACTCGGGGAAAACTCTCGAAAGGCTCCTAGGAGATCCAGGGTGCTGCAGACAGAAGACGGAACCTCCCCACACTCAGAATTCCGGAACACGGATGACTGTGTGGGAGAGGTTCGGGGCCGCCCTCCACGCAGCTGCCTGGTGTCACAGGTTTTCCCTGGCAGGGGGAAGTCCGCTAATTACCTCCCTTGTCCATGGGGAGGCACAAGATGCTACCTGCTTTTCCAGCCCAACCTCCGCCATTCCCCGGCAGCCCGCACAGGGACCGACTGGGGGAAGACCCTCGAAGGGCTCCTACGTGAACCCGGGTGCTGCAGACATAAGACGGAACCTCCCCACACTCAGAATTCCGGAACACGGATGACTGTGTGGGGGAGGTTCGGGGCCGCCCTCCACGCAGCTGCCTTGTGTCACAGGAGATCCCTGGCAGGTGGAAATCCGCTAATTACCTCCCCTGTCCATGGGGAGGCACTAGATGCTACCTGCATTTCCAGCACAACCCCCTCCTTTCCCCGGCAGCCCGCACAGGGAGGGACTCGGGGAAGACTCTCGAAGGGCTCCTAGGAGATCCCGGGTGCTGCAATGAGAAGACGGAACCTTCCCGCACTCAGAATCCCGGAACACGTCTGACTGTGTGGGAGAGGTTCGGGGCCGCCCTCCACGCAGCTGCTTGGTGTCACAGGTGTTCCCTGGCAGGGGGAAGTACGCTAATAACCTCCCTTGTCCATGGGGAGGCACAAGATGCTACCTGCATTTCCAGGCCAACCTCCGCCATTCCCCGGCAGCCCGCACAGGGAGGGACTGGGGGAAGACCCTCGAAGGGCTCCTAGGTGAACCCGGGTGCTGCAGACATAAGACGGAACCTCCCCACACTCAGAATTCCGGAACACGGATGACTGTGTGGGGGAGGTTCGGGGCCGCCCTCCACGCAGCTGCCTTGAGTCACAGGTGTTCCCTGGCAGGTGGAAGTCCGCTAATTACCTCCCCTGTCCATGGGGAGGCACTAGGTGCTACCTGCTTTTCCAGCCCAATCCCCGCCTTTCCCCGGCAGCCCGCAGAGGGAGGGACTGGGGGAAGACACTCGAAAGGCTCCTAGGAGAACCCGGGTGCTGCAGACAGAAGACGGAACCTCCCCACACTCAGAATTCCGGAACACGTGTGACTGTGTGGGTGAGGTTTAGGGCCGCACTCCACGCAGCTTCCTGGTGTCACAGTTGTTCCCTGGCAGGGGGAAGCCCGCTAATTACCTCCCTTGTCCATGGGGAGGCACTAGATGCTACCTGCTTTTCCAGCCCAACCCCCGCCGTTCCCCGGCTGCCCGCACAGGGAGGGACTCGGGGAAGTCTCTCGAAGGGCTCCTAGGAGATCCCGGGTGCTGCAGACAGAAGACGGAACCTCCCCACACTCAGAATTCCGGAACACGGTTGACTGTGTGGGGGAGGTTCGGGGCCGCCCTCCACGCAGCTGCCTGGTGTCACAGTTGTTCCCTGGCAGGGGGAAGTCCGCTAATTACCTCCCTTGTCCATTGGGAGGCACAAGATGCTACCTGCTTTTCCAGCCCAACCTCCGCCATTCCCCGGCAGCCCTCACAGTGAGGGACTGGGGGAAGACTCTCGAAGGGCTCCTAGGAGATCCAGGGTGCTGCAGACAGAAGACGGAACCTCCCCACTCTCAGAATTCCGGAACACGAATGACTGTGTGGGGGAGGTTCGGGGCCGCCCTCCACGCAGCTGCCTTGTGTCACAGGTGTTCCCTGGCAGGTGGAAGTCCGCTAAGTACCTCCCTTGTCCATGGGGAGGCACTAGATGCTACCTGCGTTTTCAGCACAACCCCCTCCTTTCCCCGGCTGCCCGCACAGGGAGGGACTCTGGGAAGACACTCGAAGGGCTCCTAGGAGATCCCGGGTGCTGCAGACAGAAGACGGAACCTCCCCACACTCAGAATTCCGGAACACGGTTGACTGTGTGGGGGAGGTTCGGGGCCGCCCTCCACGCAGCTGCCTGGTGTCACAGTTGTTCCCTGGCAGGGGGAAGACCGCTAATTACCTCCCCTGTCCATGGGGAGGCACTAGATGCTACCTGAGTTTCCAGCCCAACCTCCGCCTTTCCCCGGCTGCCCGCACTGGGAGGGACTCGGGGAAGACTCTCGAAGGGCTCCTAGGAGATCCAGGGTGCTGCAGACAGAAGACGGAACCTCCCCACTCTCAGAATTCCGGAACACGGATGACTGTGTGGGGGAGGTTCGGGGCCGCCCTCCACGCAGCTGCCTTGTGTCACAGGTGTTCCCTGGCAGGTGGAAGTCCGCTAATTACCTCCCCTGTCCATGGGGAGGCACTAGATGCTACCTGCTTTTCCAGCAAAACCCCCTCCTTTCCCCGGCAGCCCGCTCAGGATGTGACTCTGGGAAGACACTCGAAGGGCTCCTAGGAGATTCCGGATGCTGCAGACTGAAGACGGAACCTCCCCACACTCAGAATTCCGGAACACGTTTGACTGTGTGGGGGAGGTTCGGGGCCGCCCTCCACGCAGCTGCCTGGTGTCACAGGTGTTCCCTGGCAGGGGGAAGTTCGCTAATTACCTCCCCTGTCCATGGGGAGGCACTAGATGCTACCTGATTTTCCATCCCAACCCCCGCATTTCCCCGGCAGCCCGCAGTGGGAGGGATTCGGGGAAGACACTCGAAGGGCTCCTAGGAGATCCCGGGTGCTGCAGACAGAAGACGGAACATCCCCACACTCAGAATTCCGGAACACGGCTGACTGTGTGGGGGAGGTTCGGGGCCGCCCTCCACGCAGCTGCCTGGTGTCACAGGTGTTCCCTGGCAGGGGGAAGTCCGCTAAATACCTCCCTTGTCCATGGGGAGGCACAAGATGCTACCTGCTTTTCCAGCCCAATCCCCGCCTTTCCCCGGCAGCCCGCAGAGGGAGGGACTGGGGGAAGACACTCGAAATGCTCCTAGTAGAACCCGGGTGCTGCAGACAGAAGACGGAACCTCCCCACACTCAGAATTCCGGAACACGTGTGACTGTGTGGGTGAGTTTTAGGGCCGCACTCCACGCAGCTTCCTGGTGTCACAGTTGTTCCCTGGCAGGGGGAAGCCCGCTAATTACCTCCCTTGTCCATGGGGAGGTACTAGATGCTACCTGCTTTTCCAGCCCAACAACCGCCGTTCCCCGGCTGCCCGCACTGGGAGGGACTCGGGGAAGACTTTCGAAGGGCTCCTAGGAGATCCCGGGTGCTGCAGACAGAAGACGGAACCTCCCCACACTCAGAATCCCGGAACACGTCTCACTGTGTGGGAGAGGTTCGGGGCCGCCCTCCACGCAGCTGCCTGGTGTCACAGGTGTTCCCTGGCAGGGGGAAGTCCGCTAATTACCTCCCTTGTCCATGGGGAGGCACAAGATGCTACCTGCTTTTCCAGCCCAACCTCCGCCATTCCCCGGCAGCCCGCACAGGGAGGGACTGGGGGAAGACCCTCGAAGGGCTCCTACGTGAACCCGGGTGCTGCAGACATAAGACGGAACCTCCCCACACTCAGAATTCCGGAACACGGATGACTGTGTGGGGGAGGTTCGGGGCCGCCCTCCACGCAGCTGCCTTGTGTCACAGGAGATCCCTGGCAGGTAAATCCGCTAATTACCTCCCCTGTCCATGGGGAGGCACTAGATGCTACCTGCGTTTCCAGCACAACCCCCTCCTTTCCCCGGCAGCCCGCACAGGGAGGGACTCGGGGAAGACTCTCGAAGGGCTCCTAGGAGATCCCGGGTGCTGCAATGAGAAGACGGAACCTCCCCACACTCAGAATCCCGGAACACGTCTGACTGTGTGGGAGAGGTTCGGGGCCGCCCTCCACGCAGCTGCTTGGTGTCACAGGTGTTCCCTGGCAGGGGGAAGTCCGCTAATAACCTCCCTTGTCCATGGGGAGGCACAAGATGCTACCTGCATTTCCAGCCCAACCTCCGCCATTCCCCGGCAGCCCGCACAGGGAGGGACTGGGGGAAGACCCTTTAAGGGCTCCTAGGTGAACCCGGGTGCTGCAGACAGAAGACGGAACCTCCCCACACTCAGAATTCCGGAACACGGCTGACTGTGTGGGGGAGTTCGGGGCCGCCCTCCACGCAGCTTCCTGTTGTCACATGTGTTCCCTGGCAGGGAGAAGTCCGCTAATTACCTCCCCTGTCCATGGGGAGGCACTAGATGCTACCTGAGTTTCCAGCCCAACCCCCGCCTTTAGCCGGCAGCCCGCAGTGGGAGGGATTCGGGGAAGACACTCGAAGGGCTCCTAGGAGATCCCGGGTACTGCAGACAGAAGACGGAACCTCCCCACACTCAGAATTCCGTAACACGGCTGACTGTGTGGGGGAGGTTCGGGGCCGCCCTCCACGCAGCTGCCTGGTGTCACAGGTGTTCCCTGGCAGGGGGAAGTCCGCTAATTACCTCCCCTGTACATGGGGAGGCACTAGATGCTACCTGCGTTTCCAGCCCAATCCCCACCTTTCCCTGGCTGCCCGCACTGGGAGGGACTCGGGGAAGACTCTCAAAGGGCTCCTAGGAGATCCCGGGTGCTGCAGACATAAGACGGAACCTCCCCACACTCAGAATTCCGGAACACGGCTGACTGTGTGGGTGAGGTTTAGGGCCGCCCTCCACACAGCTTCCTGGTGTCACAGGTGTTCCCTGGTAGGGGGAAGACCGCTAATTACCTCCCCTGTCCATGGGGAGGCACTAGATTCTACCTGAGTTTCCAGCCCAACCCCCGCCTTTCCCCGGCTGCCCGCACTGGGAGGGACTAGGGGAAGACTTTCGAAGGGCTCCTAGGGGATCCCGGGTGCTGCAGACAGAAGACGGAACCTCCCCACACTCAGAATTCCGGAACACGGATGACTGTGTGGGGGAGGTTCGGGGCCGCCCTCCACGCAGCTGCCTGGTGTCACAGGTGTTCCCTGGCAGGGGGAAGTCCGCTAATTACCTCCCTTGTCCATGGGAAGGCACAAGATTCTACCTGCATTTCCAGCCCAACCTCCGCCATTCCCCGGGAGCCCGCAAAGGGAGGGATTGGGGGAAGACACTCGAAGGGCTCCTAGGTGAACCCGCGTGCTGCAGACATAAGACGGAACCTCCCCACACTCAGAATTCCGGAATACGGCTGACTGTGTGGGGGATGTTCGGGGCCGCCCTCCACGCAGCTGCCTGGTGTCACAAGTGTTCCCTGGCAGGGAGAACTCCGCTAATTACCTCCCCTGTCCATGGGGAGGCACTAGATGCTACCTGAGTTTCCAGCCCAAAACCCGCCTTTCCCCGGCAGCCCGCAGTGGGAGGGATTCGGGGAAGATACTTGAAGGGCTCCTAGGAGATCCCGGGTGCTGCAGACAAAAGACGGAACCTCCACAAACTCAGAATTCCGGAACACGGCTGATTGTGTGGGGGAGGTTCGGGGTCGCCCACCACGAAGCTGCCTTTTGTCACAGGTGTTCCCTGGCAGGGGGAAGTCCGCTAAGTACCTCCCTTGTCCATGGGGAGGCACTAGATGCTACCTGCGTTTTCAGCACAACCCCCTCCTTTCCCCGGCTGCCCGCAAAGGGAGGGACTCTGGGAAGACACTCGAAGGGCTCCTAGGAGATCCCGGGTGCTGCAGACAGAAGACGGAACCTCCCCACACTCAGAATTCCGGAACACGGATATCTGTGTGGGGGAGGTTCGGGGCCGCCCTCCACGCAGCTGCCTTGTGTCACAGGTGTTCCCTGGCAGGTGGAAGTCCGCTAATTACCTCCCCTGTCCATGTGGAGGCACAAGATGCTACCTGCTTTTCCAGCACAACCCCCTCCTTTCCCTGCAGCCCGCACAGGGAGGGACTATGGGAAGACACTCGAAGGGCTCCTAGGAGATCCCGGGTGCTGCAGACAGAAGACGGAACCTCCCCACACTCAGAATTCCGGAACACGGCTGACTGTGTGGGGGAGTTCGGGGCCGCCCTCCACGCAGCTGCCTGGTGTCACAGGTGTTCCCTGGCAGGGGGAAGTCCGCTAATTACCTCCCCTGTACATGGGGAGGCACTAGATGCTACCTGCGTTTCCAGCCCAATCCCCACTTTCCCTGGCTGCCCGCACTGGGAGGGACTCGGGGAAGACTCTCGAAGGGCTCCTAGGAGATCCCGGGTGCTGCAGACATAAGACGGAACCTCCCCACACTCCGAATTCCGGAACACGGCTGACTGTGTGGGTGAGGTTTAGGGCCGCCCTCCACACAGCTTCCTGGTGTCACAGGTGTTCCCTGGTAGGGGGAAGACCGCTAATTACCTCCCCTGTCCATGGGGAGGCACTAGATTCTACCTGAGTTTCCAGCACAACCCCCGCCTTTCCCCGGCTGCCCGCACTGGGAGGGACTAGGGGAAGACTCTCGAAGGGCTCCTAGGAGAACCCGGGTGCTGCAGACAGAAGACGGAACCTCCCCACACTCAGAATTCCGGAACACGGATGACTGTGTGGGGGAGGTTCGGGGCCGCCCTCCACGCAGCTGCCTGGTGTCACAGGTGTTCCCTGGCAGGTGGAAGTCCGCTAATTACCTCCCCTGTCCATGGGGAGGCACAAGATGCTAACTGCTTTTCCAGCACAACCCCATCCTTTCCCCGGCAGCCCGCACAGGGAAGGACTCTGGGAAGACACTCGAAGTCCTCATAGGAGATCCCGGGTGCTGCAGACAGAAGACGGAACCTCCCCACACTCAGAATTCCGGAACACGGTTGACTGTGTGGGGGAGAATCGTGGCCGCCCTCCACGCAGCTGCCTGGTGTCACAGGTGTTCCCTGGCAGGGGGAAGTCCGCTAATTACCTCCATTGTCCATGGGAAGGCACAAGATTCTACCTGCATTTCCAGCCCAACCTCCGCCATTCCCCGGGAGCCCGCACAGGGAGGGATTGGGGTAAGACACTCGAAGGGCTCCTAGGTGAACCCGCGTGCTGCAGACATAAGACGGAACCTCCCCACACTCAGAATTCCGGAACACGGCTGACTGTGTGGGGGAGGTTCGGGGCCGCCCTCCACGCAGCTGCCTGGTGTCACAGGTGTTCCCTGGCAGGGAGAACTCCGCTAATTACCTCCCCTGTCCATGGGGAGGCACTAGATGCTACCTGAGTTTCCAGCCCAACCCCCGCCTTTCCCCGGCAGCCCGCAGTGGGAGGGATTCGGGGAAGACACTTGAAGGGCTCCTAGGAGATCCCGGGTGCTGCAGACAAAAGACGGAACCTCCCCAAACTCAGAATTCCGGAACACGGCTGATTGTGTGGGGGAGGTTCGGGGCCGCCCACCACGAAGCTGCCTTTTGTCACAGGTGTTCCCTGGCAGGGGGAAGTCCGCTAAGTACCTCCCTTGTCCATGGGGAGGCACTAGATGCTACCTGCGTTTTCAGCACAACCCCCTCCATTCCCCGGCTGCCCGCACAGGGAGGGACTCTGGGAAGACACTCGAAGGGCTCCTAGGAGATCCCGGGTGCTGCAGACAGAAGACGGAACCTCCCCACACTCAGAATTCCGGAACACGGTTGACTGTGTGGGGGAGGTTCGGGGCCGCCCTCCACGCAGCTGCCTGGTGTCACAGTTGTTCCCTGGCAGGGGGAAGTCCGCTAATTACCTCCCTTGTCCATTGGGAGGCACAAGATGCTACCTGCTTTTCCAGCCCAACCTCCGCCATTCCCCGGCAGCCCTCACAGTGAGGGACTGGGGGAAGACTCTCGAAGGGCTCCTAGGAGATCCAGGGTGCTGCAGACAGAAGACGGAACCTCCCCACTCTCAGAATTCCGGAACACGGATGACTGTGTGGGGGAGGTTCGGGGCCGCCCTCCACGCAGCTGCCTTGTGTCACAGGTGTTCCCTGGCAGGTGGAAGTCCGCTAAGTACCTCCCTTGTCCATGGGGAGGCACTAGATGCTACCTGCGTTTTCAGCACAACCCCCTCCTTTCCCCGGCTGCCCGCACAGGGAGGGACTCTGGGAAGACACTCGAAGGGCTCCTAGGAGATCCCGGGTGCTGCAGACAGAAGACGGAACCTCCCCACACTCAGAATTCCGGAACACGGTTGACTGTGTGGGGGAGGTTCGGGGCCGCCCTCCACGCAGCTGCCTGGTGTCACAGTTGTTCCCTGGCAGGGGGAAGACCGCTAATTACCTCCCCTGTCCATGGGGAGGCACTAGATGCTACCTGAGTTTCCAGCCCAACCTCCGCCTTTCCCCGGCTGCCCGCACTGGGAGGGACTCGGGGAAGACACTCGAAGGGCTCCTAGGAGATCCCGGGTGCTGCAGACAGAAGACGGAACATCCCCACACTCAGAATTCCGGAACACGGCTGACTGTGTGGGGGAGGTTCGGGGCCGCCCTCCACGCAGCTGCCTGGTGTCACAGGTGTTCCCTGGCAGGGGGAAGTCCGCTAAATACCTCCCTTGTCCATGGGGAGGCACAAGATGCTACCTGCTTTTCCAGCCCAATCCCCGCCTTTCCCCGGCAGCCCGCAGAGGGAGGGACTGGGGGAAGACACTCGAAATGCTCCTAGTAGAACCCGGGTGCTGCAGACAGAAGACGGAACCTCCCCACACTCAGAATTCCGGAACACGTGTGACTGTGTGGGTGAGGTTTAGGGCCGCACTCCACGCAGCTTCCTGGTGTCACAGTTGTTCCCTGGCAGGGGGAAGCCCGCTAATTACCTCCCTTGTCCATGGGGAGGTACTAGATGCTACCTGCTTTTCCAGCCCAACCCCCGCCGTTCCCCGGCTGCCCGCACTGGGAGGGACTCGGGGAAGACTTTCGAAGGGCTCCTAGGAGATCCCGGGTGCTGCAGACAGAAGACGGAACCTCCCCACACTCAGAATCCCGGAACACGTCTCACTGTGTGGGAGAGGTTCGGGGCCGCCCTCCACGCAGCTGCCTGGTGTCACAGGTGTTCCCTGGCAGGGGGAAGTCCGCTAATTACCTCCCTTGTCCATGGGGAGGCACAAGATGCTACCTGCTTTTCCAGCCCAACCTCCGCCATTCCCCGGCAGCCCGCACAGGGAGGGACTGGGGGAAGACCCTCGAAGGGCTCCTACGTGAACCCGGGTGCTGCAGACATAAGACGGAACCTCCCCACACTCAGAATTCCGGAACACGGATGACTGTGTGGGGGAGGTTCGGGGCCGCCCTCCACGCAGCTGCCTTGTGTCACAGGAGATCCCTGGCAGGTGGAAATCCGCTAATTACCTCCCCTGTCCATGGGGAGGCACTAGATGCTACCTGCGTTTCCAGCACAACCCCCTCCTTTCCCCGGCAGCCCGCACAGGGAGGGACTCGGGGAAGACTCTCGAAGGGCTCCTAGGAGATCCCGGGTGCTGCAATGAGAAGACGGAACCTCCCCACACTCAGAATCCCGGAACACGTCTGACTGTGTGGGAGAGGTTCGGGGCCGCCCTCCACGCAGCTGCTTGGTGTCACAGGTGTTCCCTGGCAGGAGGAAGTCCGCTAATAACCTCCCTTGTCCATGGGGAGGCACAAGATGCTACCTGCATTTCCAGCCCAACCTCCGCCATTCCCCGGCAGCCCGCACAGGGAGGGACTGGGGGAAGACCCTCGAAGGGCTCCTAGGTGAACCCGGGTGCTGCAGACAGAAGACGGAACCTCCCCACACTCAGAATTCCGGAACACGGCTGACTGTGTGGGGGAGTTCGGGGCCGCCCTCCACGCAGCTTCCTGTTGTCACATGTGTTCCCTGGCAGGGAGAAGTCCGCTAATTACCTCCCCTGTCCATGGGGAGGCACTAGATGCTACCTGAGTTTCCAGCCCAACCCCCGCCTTTAGCCGGCAGCCCGCAGTGGGAGGGATTCGGGGAAGACACTCGAAGGGCTCCTAGGAGATCCCGGGTACTGCAGACAGAAGACGGAACCTCCCCACACTCAGAATTCCGTAACACGGCTGACTGTGTGGGTGAGGTTTAGGGCCGCACTCCACGCAGCTTCCTGGTGTCACAGTTGTTCCCTGGCCGGGGGAAGTCCGCTAATTACCTCCCCTGTCCATGGGGAGGCACTAGATCCTACCTGCGTTTCCAGCACAACCCCCTCCTTTCCCCGGCAGCCCGCACAGGGAGGGACTCTGGGAAGACACTCGAAGGGCTCCTAGTAGATCCCGGGTGCTGCAGACAGAAGACGGAACCTCCCCACAATCAGAATTCCGGAACACGGTTGACTGTGTGGGGGAGGTTCGGGGCCGCCCTCCACGCAGCTGCCTGGTGTCACAGGTGTTCCCTGGCAGGGGGAAGTCCGCTAATTACCTCCCCTGTACATGGGGAGGCACTAGATGCTACCTGCGTTTCCAGCCAAATCCCCACCTTTCCCTGGCTGCCCGCACTGGGAGGGACTCGGGGAAGACTCTCAAAGGGCTCCTAGGAGATCCCGGGTGCTGCAGACATAAGACGGAACCTCCCCACACTCAGAATTCCGGAACACGGCTGACTGTGTGGGTGAGGTTTAGGGCCGCCCTCCACACAGCTTCCTGGTGTCACAGGTGTTCCCTGGTAGGGGGAAGACCGCTAATTACCTCCCCTGTCCATGGGGAGGCACTAGATTCTACCTGAGTTTCCAGCCCAACCCCCGCCTTTCCCCGGCTGCCCGCACTGGGAGGGACTAGGGGAAGACTCTCGAAGGGCTCCTAGGGGATCCCGGGTGCTGCAGACAGAAGACGGAACCTCCCCACACTCAGAATTCCGGAACACGGATGACTGTGTGGGGGAGGTTCGGGGCCGCCCTCCACGCAGCTGCCTGGTGTCACAGGTGTTCCCTGGCAGGGGGAAGTCCGCTAATTACCTCCCTTGTCCATGGGAAGGTACAAGATTCTACCTGCATTTCCAGCCCAACCTCCGCCATTCCCCGGGAGCCCGCACAGGGAGGGATTAGGGGAAGACACTCGAAGGGCTCCTAGGTGAACCCGCGTGCTGCAGACATAAGACGGAACCTCCCCACACTCAGAATTCCGGAACACGGCTGACTGTGTGGGGGAGGTTCGGGGCCGCCCTCCACGCAGCTGCCTGGTGTCACAGGTGTTCCCTGGCAGGGAGAACTCCGCTAATTACCTCCCCTGTCCATGGGGAGGCACTAGATGCTACCTGAGTTTCCAGCCCAACCCCCGCCTTTCCCCGGCAGCCCGCAGTGGGAGGGATTCGGGGAAGACACTTGAAGGGCTCCTAGGAGATCCCGGGTGCTGCAGACAAAAGACGGATCCTCCCCAAACTCAGAATTCCGGAACACGGCTGATTGTGTGGGGGAGGTTCGGGGCCGCCCACCACGCAGCTGCCTTTTGTCACAGGTGTTCCCTGGCAGGGGGAAGTCCGCTAAGTACCTCCCTTGTCCATGGGGAGGCACTAGATGCTACCTGCGTTTTCAGCACAACCCCCTCCTTTCCCCGGCTGCCCGCACAGGGAGGGACTCTGGGAAGACACTCGAAGGGCTCCTAGGAGATCCCGGGTGCTGCAGACAGAAGACGGAACCTCCCCACACTCAGAATTCCGGAACACGGATATCTGTGTGGGGGAGGTTCGGGGCCGCCCTCCACGCAGCTGCCTTGTGTCACAGGTGTTCCCTGGCAGGTGGAAGTCCGCTAATTACCTCCCCTGTCCATGTGGAGGCACAAGATGCTACCTGCTTTTCCAGCACAACCCCCTCCTTTCCCTGCAGCCCGCACAGGGAGGGACTATGGGAAGACACTCGAAGGGCTCCTAGAAGATCCCGGGTGCTGCAGACAGAAGACGGAACCTCCCCACACTCAGAATTCCGGAACACGGCTGACTGTGTGGGGGAGGTTCGGGGCCGCCCTCCACGAAGCTGCCTGTTGTCACAGGTGTTTCCTGGCAGGGAGAAGTCCGCTAATTACCTCCCCTGTCCATGGGGAGGCACTAGATGCTACCTGAATTTCCAGCCCAACCCCCGCCTTTCCCAGGCAGCCCGCAGTGGGAGGGACTCTGGGAAGACACTCGAAGGGCTCCTGGGAGATCCCGGGTGCTGCAGACAGAAGACGGAACCTCCCCACACTCAGAATTCCGGAACACGGTTGACTGTGTGGGTGAGGTTTAGGGCCGCCCTCCACGCAGCTTCCTGGTGTCACAGTTGTTCCCTGGCAGGGGGAAGTCCGCTAATTACCTCCCTTGTCCATGGGGAGGCACTAGATGCTACCTGCTTTTCCAGCCCAACCCCCGCCGTTCCCCGGCTGCCCGCAAAGTGAGGGACTTGGGGAAGTCTCTCGAAGGGCTCCTAGGAGATCCCGGGTGCTGCAGACAGAAGACGGAACCTCCCCACACTCAGAATTCCGGAACACGACTGACTGTGTGGGGGAGGTTCGGGGCCACCCTCCACGCAGCTGCCTGGTGTCACAGGTGTTCCCTGGCAGGGAGAATTCCGCTAATTACCTCCCCTGTCCATGGGGAGGCACTAGATGCTACCTGAGTTTCCAGCCCAACCCCCGCCTTCCCCGGCAGCCCGCAGTGGGAGGGATTCGGGGAAGACACTCGAAGGGCTCCTAGGAGATCCCGGGTGCTGCAGACAGAAGACGGAACCTCCCCACACTCAGAATTCCGGAACACGGCTGACTGTGTTGGGGAGGTTCGGGGCCGCCCTCCACGCAGCTGCCTGATGTCACAGGTGTTCCCTGGCAGGGGGAAGTCCGCTAATTACCTCCCTGTCCATGGGGAGGCACAAGATGCTACCTGCTTTTCCAGCACAACCCCCGCCTTTCCCCGGCAGCCCGCACAGGGAGGGACTGGGGGAAGACACTCGAAAGGCTCCTAGGAGAACACGGGTGCTGCAGACAGAAGACGGAACCTCCCCACACTCAGAATTCCGGAACACGTGTGACTGTGTGGGTGAGGTTTAGGGCCGCCCTCCACGCAGCTTCCTGGTGTCACAGTTGTTCCCTGGCAGTGGGAAGTCCGCTAATTACCTCCCTTGTCCATGGGGAGGCACTAGATGCTACCTGCTTTTCCAGCCCAACCCCCGCTGTTCCCCGGCTGCCCGCACTGGGAGGGACTCGGGGAAGACTCTCGAAGGGCTCCTAGGATATCCCGGGTTCTGCAGACATAAGACGGAACCTCCCCACACTCAGAATTCCGGAACACAGCTGACTGTGTGGGGGAGGTTAGGGGCCGCCCTCCACGCAGCTTCCTGGTGTCACAGGTGTTCCCTGGCAGGGAGAATTCCGCTAATTACCTCCCCTGTCCATGGGGAGGCACTAGATGCTACCTGAGTTTCCAGCCCAACCCCCGCCTTTCCCCGGCAGCACGCAGTGGGAGGGATTCGGGGAAGACACTCGAAGGGCTCCTAGGAGATCCCGGGTCCTGCAGACAGAAGACGGAACCTCCCCACTCTCAGAATTCCGGAACACGGCTGACTGTGTTGGGGAGGTTCGGGGCCGCCCTCCACGCAGCTGCCTGGTGTCACAGGTGTTCCCTGGCAGGGGGAAGTCCGCTAATTACCTCCCTGTCCATGGGGAGGCACAAGATGCTACCTACTTTTCCAGCCCAACCCCCGCCTTTCCCCAGCAGCCCGCACAGGGAGGGACTGGCGGAAGACACTCGAAAGGCTCCTAGGAGAACACGGGTGCGGCATACAGAAGACGAAACCTCCCCACACTCAGAATTCCGGAACACGTGTGACTGTGTGGGTGAGGTTTAGGGCCGCCCTCCACGCAGCTTCCTGGTGTCACAGTTGTTCCCTGGCAGGGGGAAGTCCGCTAATTACCTCCCTTGTCCATGGGGAGGCACTAGATGCTACCTGCTTTTCCAGGCCAACCCCCGCTGTTCCCCGGCTGCCCGCACTGGGAGGGACTCGGGGAAGACTCTCGAAGGGCTCCTAGGATATCCCGGGTGCTGCAGACATAAGACGGAACCTCCCCACACTCAGAATTCCGGAACACGGGTGACTGTGTGGGTGAGGTATAGGGCCGCCTTCCACACAGCTTCCTGGTGTCACAGGTGTTCTCTGGTAGGGGGAAGACCGCTAATTATCTCCCCTGTCAATGGGGAGGCACTAGATGCTACCTGCTTTTCCAGCCCAACCCCCGACTTTCCCCAGCAGCCCGCACAGGGAGGGACTTGGGGAAGACACTCGAAGGGCTCCTAGGAGAACCCGGGTGATGCAGACATAAGACGGAACCTCCCCACACTCAGAATTCCGGAACACGGGTGACTGTGTGGGTGAGGTTTAGGGCCGCCCTCCACACAGCTTCCTGGTGTCACAGGTGTTCCCTGGTAGGGGGAAGACCGCTAATTACCTCCCCTGTCCATGGGGAGGCACTAGATGCTACCTGAGTTTCCAGCCCAACCCCCGCCATTCCCTGGCTGCCCGCACTGGGAGGGACTCGGGGAAGAATCTCGAAGGGCTCCTAGGTGAACCCGGGTGCTGCAGACAGAAGACGGAACCTCCCCACACTCAGAATTCCGGAACACGGTTGACTGTGTGGGGGAGGTTAGGGGCCGCCCTCCACGCAACTGCCTGGTGTCACAGGTGTTCCCTGGCAGGGGGAAGTCCGCTAATTACCTCCCCTGTCCATGGGGAGGCACTAGATGCTACCTGCGTTTCCAGCCAAACCCCCGCCTTTCCCTGGCTGCCCGCACTGGGAGGGACTCGGGGAAGACACTCGAAGGGCTCCTAGGAGATCCCGGTTGCTGCAGACATAAGACGGAACCTCCCCAAACTCAGAATTCCGGAACACGGCTGACTGGGTGGGGAAGGTTCGGGGCCGCCCTCCACACAGCTGCCTGGTGTCACAGGTGTTCCCTGGCAGGGGGAAGTCCTCTAATTACCTCCCCTGTCCATGGGGAGGCACTAGATGCTACCTGCGTTTCCAGCACAACCCCCTCCTTTCCCCGGCAGCCCGCACAGGGAGGGACTCTGGGAAGACACTCGAAGGGCTCCTAGGAGATCCCGGGTGCTGCGAACAAAAGACGGAACCTCCCCACACTCAGAATCCCGGAACACGGCTGACTGTGTGGGGAAGGAACGGGGCCGCCCTCCACGCAGCTGCCTGGTGTCACAGGTGTTCCCTGGCAGGGGGAAGTCCGCTAATTACCTCCCTTGTCCATGGGGAGGCACAAGATGCTACCTGCTTTTCCAGCCCAACCCCCGCCATTTGACAGCAGCCCGCACAGGGAGGTACTTGGGGAAGACACTCGAAGGGCTCCTAGGAGAACCCGGGTGCTGCAGACATAAGACGGAACCTCCCCACACTCTGAAATATGGAACACGGGTGACTGTGTGGGTGAGGTTTAGGGCCGCCCTCCACACAGCTTCCTGGTGTCACAGGTGTTCCCTGGTAGGGGGAAGACCGCTAATTACCTCCCCTGTCCATGGGGAGGCACTAGATTCTACCTGAGTTTCCAGCCCAACCCCCACCTTTCCCCGGCTGCCTGCACTGGGAGGGACTCGGGGAAGACTCTCGAAGGGCTCATAGGAGATCCCGGGTGCTGCAGACAGAAGAGGGAATCTCCCCACACTCAGAATTCCGGAACAAGGATGACTGTGTGGGGGAGGTTCGGGGCCGCCCTCCACGCAGCTGCCTTGTGTCACAGGTGTTCCCTGGCAGGTGGAAGTCCGCTAATTACCTCCCTTGTCCATGGGGAGGCACAAGATGCTACCTGCTTTTCCAGCCCAACCTCCGCCATTCCCCGGCAGCCCGCACAGTGAGGGACTGGGGGAAGACACTCGAAGGGCTCCTAGGTGAACCCGGGTGCTGCAGACATAAGACGGAACCTCCCCACACTCTGAATTCCGGAACACGGTTGACTGTGTGGGTGAGGTTTAGGGCCGCCCTCCACACAGCTTCCTGGTGTCACGGGTGTTCCCTGGTAGGGGGAAGACCGCTAATTACCTCCCCTGTCCATGGGGAGGCACTAGATGCTACCTGAGTTTCCAGCCCAACCCCCGCCTTTCCCCGGCTGCCCGCACTGTGAGAGACTCGGGGAAGACTCTCGAAGGGCTCCTAGGAGATCCCGGGTGCTGCAGACAGAAGACGGAACCTCCCCACACTCAGAATTCCTGAACACGGCTGACTGTGTGGGGAAGGTTCGGGGCCGCCCTCCACGCAGCTGCCTGTTGTCACAGGTGTTCCCTGGCAGGGGGAAGTCCGCTAGTTACCTCCCTTGTCCATTGGGACGCACTAGAAGCTACCTGTTTTTGCAGCCCAACCCCCGCCTTTCCCCAGCAGCCCGCACAGGGAGGGACTTGGGGAAGACACTAAAAGGGATCCTAGGAGAACCCGGGTGCTGCAGACATAAGACGGAACCTCCCCAAACTCAGAAATCCGGAACACGGGTGACTGTGTGGGTGAGGTTTAGGGCCGCCCTCCACACAGCTTCCTGGTGTCACAGGTGTTCCCTGGTAGGGGGAAGACCGCTAATTACCTCCCCTGTCCATGGGGAGGCACTAGATTCTACCTGAGTTTCCAGCCCAACCCCCACCTTTCCCCGGCTGCCTGCACTGGGAGGGACTCGGGGAAGACTCTCGAAGGGCTCATAGGAGATCCCGAGTGCTGCAGACAGAAGAGGGAACCTCCCCACACTCAGAATTCCGGAACAAGGATGACTGTGTGGGGGAGGTTCGGGGCCGCCCTCCACGCAGCTGCCTTGTGTCACAGGTGTTCCCTGGCAGGTGGAAGTCCGCTAATTACCTCCCCTGTCCATGGGGAGGCACTAGATGCTACCTGCGTTTCCAGCACAACCCCTTCCTTTCCCCGGCAGCCTTCAAAGGGAGGGACTCTGGGAAGACACTCGAAGGGCTCCTAGGAGATCCCGGGTGTTGCAGACAGAAGACAGAACCTCCCCACACTCAGAATTCCGGAACACGGTTGACTGTGTGGGGGAGTTTCGGGGCCGCCCTCCACGCAGCTGCCTGGTGTCACAGGTGTTCCCTGGCAGGGGGAAGTCCGCTAATTACCTCCCTTGTCCATGGGGAGGCACAAGATGCTACCTGCTTTTCCAGCCCAACCTCCGCCATTCCCCGGCAGCCCGCACAGTGAGGGACTGGGGGAAGACACTCGAAGGGCTCCTAGGTGAACCCGGGTGCTGCAGACATAAGACGGAACCTCCCCACACTCTGAATTCCGGAACACGGTTGACTGTGTGGGTGAGGTTTAGGGCCGCCCTCCACACAGCTTCCTGGTGTCACGGGTGTTCCCTGGTAGGGGGAAGACCGCTAATTACCTCCCCTGTCCATGGGGAGGCACTAGATGCTACCTGAGTTTCCAGCCCAACCCCCGCCTTTCCCCGGCTGCCCGCACTGTGAGAGACTCGGGGAAGACTCTCGAAGGGCTCCTAGGAGATCCCGGGTGCTGCAGACAGAAGACGGAACCTCCCCACACTCAGAATTCCGGAACACGGATGACTGTGTGGGGGAGGTTCGGGGCCGCCCTCCACGCAGCTGCCTTGTGTCACAGGTGTTCCCTGGCAGGTGGAAGTCCGCTAATTACCTCCCCTGTCCATGGGGAGGCATTAGATGCTACCTGCGTTTCCAGCACAACCCCCTCCTTTCCCCGGCAGCCCGCACAGGGAGGGACTGGGGGAAGACACTCGAAAGGCTCCTAGGAGAACACGGGTGCTGCAGACAGAAGACGGAACCTCCCCACACTCAGAATTCCGGAACACGTGTGACTGTGTGGGTGAGGTTTAGGGCCGCACTCCACGCAGCTTCCTGGTGTCACAGTTGTTCCCTGGCAGGGGGAAGTCCGCTAATTACCTCCCTTGTCCATGGGGAGGCACTAGATGCTACCTGCTTTTCCAGCCCAACCCCCGCCGTTCCCGGATGCCCGCACTGGGAGGGACTCGGGGAAGACTCTCGAAGGGCTCCTAGGAGATCTCGGGTGCTGCAGACATAAGACGGAACCTCCCCACACTCAGAATTCCGGAACACAGCTGACTGTGTGGGGGAGGATGGGGCCGCCCTCCACGCAGATGCCTGGTGTCACAGGTGTTAGCTGGCAGGTGGAAATCCGCTAATAACCTCCTCGGTCCATGGGGAGGCACTAGATGCTACCTGCGTTTCCAGCCCAACCCCCTCCATTCCCCGGCAGCCCGCACAGGGAGGGACTCTGTGAAGACACTCGAAAGGCTCCTAGGAGATCCCGGGTGCTGCAGAGAGAAGACGGAACCTCCCCACACTCAGAATTCCGGAACACGGTTGACTGTGTGGGGGAGGTTCGGGGCCGCCCTCCACGCAGCTGCCTGGTGTCACAGGTGTTCCCTGGCAGGGGGAAGTCCGCTAATTACCTCCCCTGTGCATGGGGAGGCACTAGATGCTACCTGCGTTTCCAGCCCAACCCCCGCCTTTCCCTGGCTGCCCGCACTGGGAGGGACACGGGGAAGACTCTCGAAGGGCTCCTAGGAGATCCCGGGTGTTTGCAGACATAAGACGGAACCTCCCCACACTCAGAATTCCTGAACACGGCTGACTGTGTGGGGAAGGTTCGGGGCCGCCCTCCACGCAGCTGCCTGGTGTCACAGGTGTTCCCTGGCAGGGGGAAGTCCGCTAGTTACCTCCCTTGTCCATTGGGACGCACTAGAAGCTACCTGTTTTTGCAGCCCAACCCCCGCCTTTCCCCAGCAGCCCGCACAGGGAGGGACTTGGGGAAGACACTAAAAGGGCTCCTAGGAGAACCCGGGTGCTGCAGACATAAGACAGAACCTCCCCAAACTCAGAATTCCGGAACACGGGTGACTGTGTGGGTGAGGTATAGGGCCGCCTTCCACACAGCTTCCTGGTGTCACAGGTGTTCTCTGGTAGGGGGAAGGCCGCTAATTACCTCCCCTGTCTATGGGGAGGCACTAGATGCTACCTGCTTTTCCAGCCAAACCCCCGACTTTCCCCAGCAGCCCGCACAGGGAGGGACTTGGGGAAGACACTCGAAGGGCTCCTAGGAGAACCCGGGTGCTGCAGACATAAGACGGAACCTCCCCACACTCAGAATCCCGGAACACGGGTGACTGTGTGGGTGAGGCTTAGGGCCGCCCTCCACACAGCTTCCTGGTGTCACAGGTGTTCCCTGGTAGGGGGAAGACCGATAATTACCTCCCCTGTCCATGGGGAGGCACTAGATGCTACCTGAGTTTCCAGCCCAACCCCCGCCTTTCCCCGGCTGCCCGCACAGGGAGGGACTCGGGGAAGAATCTCGAAGGGCTCCTAGGTGAACCCGGGTGCTGCAGACAGAAGACGGAACCTCCCCACACTCAGAATTCCGGAACACGTATGACTGTGTGTGGGAGGTTCGGGGCCGCCCTCCACGCAGCTGCCTTGTGTCACAGGTGTTCCCTGGCAGGTGGAATTCCGCTAATTACCTCCCCTGTCCATGGGGAGGCACTAGAAGCTACCTGCTTTTCCAGTACAACCCCCTCCTTTCCCTGGCAGCCCGCACAGGGAGGGACTCTGGGAAGACACTCGAAGGGCTCCTAGGAGATCCCGGGTGCTGCAGACAGAAGACGGAACCTCCCCACACTCAGAATTCCGGAACACGGTTGACTGTGTGGGGGAGGTTCGGGGCCGCCCTCCACGCAGCTGCCTTGTGTCACCTGTGTTCCCTGGCAGGGGGAAGTCCGCTAATTACCTCCCTTGTCCATGGGGATGCACAAGATGCTACCTGCTTTTCCAGCCCAACCCCCGCCATTCCCCGGCAGCCCGCACAGGGAGGGACTGGGGGAAGACACTCGAAAGGCTCCTAGGAGAACACGGGTGCTGCAGACAGAAGACGGATCCTCCCCAAACTCAGAATTCCGGAACACGGCTGACTGGGTGGGGAAGGTTCGGGGCCGCCCTCCACGCAGCTGCCTGGTGTCACAGGTGTTCCCTGGCAGGGGGAAGTCCGCAAGTTACCTCCCTTGTCCATTGGGAGGCACTAGATGCTACCTGCTTTTCCAGCCCAACCCCCACTTTTCCCAGCAGCCCGCACAGGGAGGGACTTGGGGAAGACACTCGAATGGCTCCTAGGAGAACCCGGTTGCTGCAGACATAAGACGGAACCTCCCCACACTCAGAATTCCGGAACACGGGTGACTGTGTGGGTGAGGTATAGGGCCGCCTTCCACACAGCTTCCTGGTGTCACAGGTGTTCTCTGGTAGGGGGAAGACCGCTAATTACCTCCCCTGTCAATGGGGAGGCACTAGATGCTACCTGCTTTTCCAGCCCAACCCCGCCTTTCCCCAGCAGCCCGCACAGGGAGGGACTTGGGGAAGACACTCGAAGGGCTCCTAGGAGAACCAGGGTGCTGCAGAGAGAAGACGGAACCTCCCCACACTCAGAATTCCGGAACACGGGTGACTGTGTGGGTGAGGTTTAGGGCCGCCCTCCACACATCTTCCTGGTGTCACGGGTGTTCCCTGGTAGGGGGAAGACCGCTAATTACCTCCCCTGTCCATGGGGAGGCACTAGATGCTACCTGAGTATCCAGCCCAACCCCCGCCTTTCCCCGGCTGCCCGCACTGTGAGGGACTCGGGGAAGACTCTCGAAGGGCTCCTAGGAGATCCCGGGTGCTGCAGACAGAAGACGGAACCTCCCCAAACTCAGAATTCCGGAACACGGATGACTGTGTGGGGGAGGTTCGGGGCCGCCCTCCACGCAGCTGCCTTGTGTCACAGGTGTTCCCTGGCAGGTGGAAGTCCGCTAATTACCTCCCCTGTCCATGGGGAGGCACTTGATGCTAACTGCGTTTCCAGCACAACCCCCTCCTTTCCCCGGCAGCCCGCACAGGGAGGGACTCTGGAAAGATACTCGAAGGGCTCCTAGGAGATCCCGGGTGCTGCAGACATAAGACGGAACCTCCCCACACTCAGAATTCCGGAACACGGTTGACTGTGTGGGGGAGGTTCGGGGCCGCCCTCCACGCAGCTGCCTGGTGTCACAGGTGTTCCCTGGCAGGGGGAAGTCCGCTAAATACCTCCCTTGTCCATGGGGAGGCACAAGATGCTATCTGCTTTTCCAGCCCAACCTCCGCCATTCCCCGGCAGCCCGCAGAGTGAGAGACTGGGGGAAGACACTCGAAGGGCTCCTAGGTGAACCCGGGTGCTGCAGACAGAAGACGGAACCTCCCCACACTCAGAATTCCGGAACACGGCTGACTGTGTGGGGGAGGTTCGGGGCCGCCCTCCACGCAGCTGCCTGGTGTCACAGGTGTTCCCTGGCAGGGGGAAGTCCGCTAATTACCTCCCATGTCCATGGGGAGGCACTAGATGCTACCTGCGTTTCCAGCACAACACCCTCCTTTCCCCGGCAGCCCGCACAGGTAGGGAATCTGGGAAGCCACTCGAAAGGCTCCTAGGAGATCCCGGGTGCTGCAGACAGAAGACGGAACCTCCCCACACTCAGAATTCCGGAACACGGTTGACTGTGGGGGAGGTTCGGGGCCGCCCTCCACGCAGCTGCCTGGTGTCACAGGTGTTCCCTGGCAGGGAGAATTCCGCTAATTACCTCCCCTGTCCATGGGGAGGCACTAGATGCTACCTGAGTTTCCAGCCCAACCCCCGCCTTTCCCCGGCAGCCCGCAATGTGAGGGATTCGGGGAAGACACTCGAAGGGCTCCTAGGAGATCCCGGGTGCTGCAGACAGTAGACGGAACCTCCCCACACTCAGAACTCCGGAACACGGCTGACTGCGTGGGGGAGGTTCGGGGCCGCCCTCCACGCAGTTGCCTGGTGTCACAGGTGTTTCCTGGCATTTGGAAGTCCGCTAATTACCTCCCCTGTCCATGGGGAGGCACTAGATGCTACCTGCGTTTCCAGCACAACCCCCTCTTTTCCCCATCAGCCCGCACAGGGTGGGACTCTGGGAAGACACTCGAAGGGCTCCTAGGAGATCCCGAGTGCTGCAGACAGAAGACGGAACCTCCCCACACTCAGAATTCCGGAACACGGTTGACTGTGTGGGGGAGGTTCGGGGCCGCATTCCACGCAGCTGCCTGGTGTCACAGGTGTTCCCTGGCAGGGGGAAGTCCGCTAATTACCTCCCTTGTCCATGGGGAGGCACAAGATGCTACCTGCTTTTCCAGCCCAACCTCCGCCATTCCCCGGCAGCCCGCACAGTGAGGGACTGGGGGAAGACACTCGAAGGGCTCCTAGGTGAACCCGGGTGCTGCAGACATAAGACGGAACCTCCCCACACTCAGAATTCCGGAACACGGGTGACTGTGTAGGTGAGGTTTAGGGCCGCCCTCCACACAGCTTCCTGGTGTCACAGGTGTTCCCTGGTAGGGGGAAGACCGCTAATTACCTCCCCTGTCCATGGGGAGGCACTAGATGCTACCTGAGATTCAGCCCAACCCGCGCCTTTCCCAGGCTGCCCGCAGTGGGAGGGATTCGGGGAAGACACTCGAAGGGCTCCTAGGAGATCCCGGGTGCTGCAGACAGAAGACGGAACCTCCCCACCCTCAGAATTCCGGAACACGGCTGACTGTGTGGGGGAGGTTCGGGGCCGCCCTCCACGCAGCTTCCTGGTGTCACAGTTGTTCCCTGGCAGGGGGAAGTCCGCTAATTACCTCCCTTGTCCATGGGGAGGCACTAGATGCTACCTGCTTTTCCAGCCCAACCCCCGCCGTTCCCCGGCTGCCCGCACTGGGAGAGACTCGGGGAAGTCTCTCGAAGGGCTCCTAGGTGATCCCGGGTGCTGCAGACATAAGACGGATCCTCCCCACACTCAGAATTCCGGAACACGTCTGACTGTGTGGGGGAGGTTCGGGGCCGCCCTCCACGCAGCTGCCTGGTGTCACAGGTGTTTCCTGGCATTTGGAAGTCCGCTAATTACCTCCCCTGTCCATGGGGAGGCACTAGATGCTACCTGCGTTTCCAGGACAACCCCCTCCTTTCCCCATCAGCCCGCACATGGTGGGACACTGGGAAGACACTCGAAGGGCTCCTAGGAGATCCCGAGTGCTGCAGACAGAAGACGGAACCTCCCCACACTCAGAATTCCGGAACACGGTTGACTGTGTGGGGGAGGTTCGGGGCCGCATTCCACGCAGCTGCCTGGTGTCACAGGTGTTCCCTGGCAGGGGGAATTCCGCTAATTACCTCCCCTGTCCATGGGGAGGCACTAGATGCTACCTGCGTTTCCAGCCCAACCCCCGCCTTTCCCTGGCTGCCCGCACTGGGAGGGACTCAGGGAAGACTCTCGAAGGGCTCCTAGGAGATCCCGGGTGCTGCAGACATAAGACGGAACCTCCCCACACTCAGAATTCCGGAACACGGTTGACTGTGTGTGGGGGAGTTTCGGGGCCGCCCTCCACGCAGCTGCCTGGTGTCACAGGTGTTCCCTGGCAGGGGGAAGTCCGCTAATTACCTCCCTTGTCCATGGGGAGGCACAAGATGCTACCTGCTTTTCCAGCCCAACCTCCGCCATTCCCCGGCAGCCCGCACAGTGAGGGACTGGGGGAAGACACTCGAAGGGCTCCTAGGTGAACCCGGGTGCCGCAGACATAAGACGGAACCTCCCCACACTCAGAATTCCGGAACACGGCTGACTGTGTGGGTTAGGTTCGGGGCCGCCCTCCACGCAGCTGCCTGGTGTCACAAGTGATCCCTTTCAGGGGGAAGTCCGCTAATTACCTCACTTGTCCATGGGGATGCACAAGATGCTACCTGCTTTTCCAGCCCAACCCCCGCCTTTCCCCGGCAGCCCGCACATGGAGGTACTGGGGGAAGACACTCAAAAGGCTCCTAGGAGAACCCGGGTGCTGCAGACATAAGACGGAACCTCCCCACACTCAGAATTCCGGAACACGTTTGGCTGTGTGGGTGAGGTTTAGGGCCGCACTTCCCGCAGCTTCCTGGTGTCACAGTTGTTCCCTGGCAGGGGGAAGTCCGCTAATTACCTCCCTTGTCCATGTGGAGGCACTAGATGCTACCTGCTTTTCCAGCCCAACCCCCGCCGATCCCCGGCTGCCCGCACAGGGAGGGACTCTGGGAAGACACTCGAAGGGCTGCTAGGAGATCCCGAGTGCTGCAGACAGAAGACGGAACCTCCCCACACTCAGAATTCCGGAACACGGTTGACTGTGTGGGGGAGGTTCGGGGCCGCATTCCACGCAGCTGCCTGGTGTCACAGGTGTTCCCTGGCAGGGGGAAGTCCGCTAATTACCTCCCCTGTCCATGGGGAGGCACTAGATGCTACCTGCGTTTCAAGCCCAACCCCCGACTTTCCCTGGCTGCCCGCAATGGCAGGGACTCGGGGAAGACTCTCCAAGGGCTCCTAGGAGATCCCGGTTGCTGCAGACATAAGACGGAACCTCCCCACACTCAGAAATCCGGAACACGGCTGACTGTGTGGGGAAGTTTCGGGGCCGCCCTCCACGAAGCTGCATGGTGTCACAGGTGTTCCCTGGCAGGGGGAAGTCCGCTAATTACCTCCCTTGTCCATGGGGAGGCACTAGATGCTACCTGCATTTCCAGCCCAACCCCCGCCTTTCCCCAGCAGCCCGCACAGGGAGGGAATTGGGGAAGACAGTCGAAGGGCTCCTAAGAGAACCCGGGTGCTGCAGACATAAGACGGAACCTCCCCACACTCAGAATTCCGGAACACGGGTGACTGTGTGGGTGAGGTTTAGGGCCGCCCTCCACACAGCTTCCTGGTGTCAGAGGTGTTCCCTGGTAGGGGGAAGACCGCTAATTACCTCCCCTGTCCATGGGGAGGCACTAGATGCTACCTGAGTTTCCAGCCCAACCCCCGCCTTTCCCCGGCTGCCCGCACTGGGAGGGACTCGGGGAAGAATCTCGAAGGGCTCCTAGGTGAACCCGGGTGCTGCAGACAGAAGACGGAACCTCCCCACACTCAGAATTTCGGAACACGGCTGACTGTGTGTGGGAGGTTCGGGGCCGCCCTCCACGCAGCTGCCTGGTGTCACAGGTGTTCCCTGGCAGGGGGAAGACCGCTAATTACCTCCCCTGTCCATGGGGAGGCACTAGATGCTACCTGCGTTTCCAGCAACACCCCCTCCTTCCCCGGCAGCCCGCACAAGTAGGGACTCTGGGAAGACACTCGAAGGGCTCCTAGGAGATCCCGGGTGCTGCAGACATAAGACGGAACCTCCCCACACTCTGAATTCCGGAACACGGTTGACTGTGTGTGGGGGAGTTTCGGGGCCGCCCTCCACGCAGCTGCCTGTAGTCACAGGTGTTCCCTGGCAGGGGGAAGTCCGCTAATTACCTCCCTTGTCCATGGGGAGGCACAAGATGCTACCTGCTTTTCCAGCCCAACCTCCGCCATTCCCCGGCAGCCCGCACAGTGAGGGACTGGGGGAAGTCACTCGAAGGGCTCCTAGGTGAACCCGGGTGCTGCAGACATAAGACGGAACCTCCCCGGCCTCAGAATTCCGGAACATGGCTGACTGTGTGGGGGAGGTTCGGGGCCGCCCTCCACGCAGCTTCCTGGTGTCACAGGTGTTCCCTGGCAGGGGGAAGTCCGCTAATTACCTCCCCTGTCAATGGGGAGGCACTAGATGCTACCTGAGTTTCCAGCCCAACCCCCGCCTTTCCCCGGCAGCCCACAGTGGGAGGGATTCGGGGAAGACACTCGAAGGGCTCCTAGCAGATCCCGGGTGCTGCAGACAGAAGACGGAACCTCCCCAGCCTCAGAATTCCGGAACATGGCTGACTGTGTGGGGGAGGTTCGGGGCCGCCCTCCACGCAGCTGCCTGGTGTCACAGGTGTTCCCTGGCAGGGGGAAGTCCGCTAATTACCTCCCTTGTCCATGGGGAGGCACAAGATGCTACCTGCTTTTCCAGCCCTACCCCCGCCTTTCCCCGGCAGACCGCACAGGGAGGGACTGGGGGAAGACACTCGAAAGGCTCCTAGGAGAACCCGGGTGCTGCAGACAGAAGACGGAACCTCCCCACACTCAGAATTCCGGAACACGTGTGGCTGTGTGGGTGAGGTTTACGGCCGCACTCCACGCAGCTTCCTGGTGTCACAGTTGTTCCCTGGCAGGGGGAAGTCCGCTAATTACCTCCCTTGTCCATGGGGAGGCACTAGATGCTACCTGCTTTTCCAGCACAACCCCCTCCTTTCCCCGGCAGCCCGCACAGGGAGGGACTCTGGGAAGACACTCGAAGGGCTCCTAGGAGATCCCGAGTGCTGCAGACAGAAGACGGAACCTCCCCACACTCAGAATTCCGGAACACGGTTGACTGTGTGGGGGAGGTTCGGGGCCGCATTCCACGCAGCTGCCTGGTGTCACAGGTGTTCCCTGGCAGGGGGAATTCCGCTAATTACCTCCCCTGTCCATGGGGAGGCACTAGATGCTACCTGCGTTTCCAGCCCAACCCCCGCCTTTCCCTGGATGCCCGCACTGGGAGGGACTCGGGGAAGACTCTCCAAGGGCTCCTAGGAGATCCCGGGTGCTGCAGACATAAGACGGAACCTCCCCACACTCAGAATTCCTGAACACGTTTGACTGTGTGTGGGTGAGGTTCGGGGCCGCCCTCCACGCAGCTGCCTGGTGTCACAGGTGTTCCCTGGCAGGGGGAAGTCCGCTAATTACCTCCCTTGTCCATGGGGAGGCACAAGATGCTACCTGCTTTTCCAGCCCATCCTCCGCCATTCCCCGGCATCCCGCAAAGTGAGGGAATGGGGGAAGACACTCGAAGGGCTCCTAGGTGAACCCGGGTGCTGCAGACATAAGACGGAACCTCCCCACACTCAGAATTCCGGAACACGTCTGACTGTGTGGGGGAGGTTCGGGGCCACCCTCCACGCAGCTGCCTGGTGTCACAGGTGTTCCCTGGAAGGGGGAAGTCCGCTAATTCCCTCCCCTGTCCATGGGGAGGCACTCGATGCTACCTGAGTTTCCAGCCCAACCCCCGCCTTTCCCTGGCAGCCCGCAGTGGGAGGGATTCGGGGAAGAAACTCGAAGGGCTCCTAGGAGATCCCGGGTTCTGCAGACAGAAGACGGAACCTCCCCACCCTCAGAATTCCGGAACACGGCTGACTGTGTGGGGGAGTTTCGGGGCCGCCCTCCACGCAGCTGCATGGTGTCTCAGGTGTTCCCTGGCAGGGGGAAGTCCGCTAATTACCTCCCTTGTCCATGGGGAGGCACAAGATGCTACCTGCTTTTCCAGCCCAACCCCCGCATTTTCCCGGCAGCCCGCACAGGGAGGGACAGGGGGAAGACACTCGAAAGGCTCCTAGGAGAACCCGGGTGCTGCAGACAGAAGACGGAACCTCCCCAACCTCAGAATTCCGGAACACGGCTGACTTTGTGGGGCAGGTTCGGGGCCGCATTCCACGCACCTGCCTGGTGTCACAGATGATCCCTGGCCGGGGGAAGTCCGCTAATTACCTCCCCTGTCCATGGGGAGGCACTAGATGCTACCTGCGTTTCCAGCCCAACCCCCGCCTTTCCCTGGCTGCCCGCACTGGGAGGGACTCGGGGAAGACTCTCGAAGGGCTCCTAGGAGATCCCGGGTGCTGCAGACATAAGACGGAACCTCCCCACACTCAGAATTCTGGAACACGGGTGACTGTGTGGGTGAGGTTTAGGGCCGCCCTCCACACAGCTTCCTGGTGTCAGAGGTGTTCCCTGGTAGGGGGAAGACCGCTAATTACCTCCCCTGTCCATGGGGAGGCACTAGATGCTACTTGCTTTTCCAGCCCAACCCCCGCCTTTCCCCAGCAGCCCGCACAGGGAGGGACTTGTTGAAGACACTCGAAAGGCTCCTAGGAGATCCCGGGTGCTGCAGACATAAGACAGAACCTCCCCACACTCAGAAATCCGGAACACGGGTGACTGTGTGGGTGAGGTTTTGGGCCGCCCTCCACACAGCTTCCTGGTGTCACAGGGGTTCCCTGGTAGGGGGAAGACCGCTAATTACCTCCCCTGTCCATGGGGAGGCACTAGATGCTACCTGAGTTTCCAGCCCAACCCCCGCCATTCCCCGGCTGCCCGCACTGGGAGGGACTCGGGGAAGAATCTCGAAGGGCTCCTAGGAGATCCCGGGTGCTGCAGACAGAAGACGGAACCTCCCCACACTCAGAATTCCGGAGCACGGATGACTGTGTGTGGGAGGTTCGGGGCCGCCCTCCACGCAGCTGCATTGTGTCACAGGTGTTCCCTGGCAGGTGGAAGTCTGCTAATTACCTCCCCTGTCCATGGGGAGGCACTAGATGCTACCTGCGTTTCCAGCACAACCCCCTCCTTTCCCCGGCAGCCCGCACAGGGAGGGACTCTGGGAAGACATTCGAAGTGCTCCTAGGAGATCCCGGGTGCTGCAGACAGAAGACGGAACCTCCCCACACTCAGAATTCCGGAACACGGCTGACTGTGTGGGGGAGGTTCGGGGCCGCCCTCCACGCAGCTGCCTGGTGTCACAGGTGTTCCCTGGCAGGGGGAAGTCCGCTAATTACCTCCCTTGTCCATGGGGAGGCACAAGATGCTTCCTGCTTTTCCAGCCCAACCTCCGCCATTCCCCGGCAGCCCGCACAGTGAGGGACTGGGGGAAGACACTCGAAGGGCTCCTAGGTGAACCCGGGTGCTGCAGACATAAGACGGAACCTCCCCACACTCAGAATTCCGGAACACGGCTGACTGTGTGGGGGAGGTTCGGGGCCGCCCTCCACGCAGCTGCCTGGTGTCACAGGTGTTCCCTGGCAGGGAGAAGTCCGCTAATTACCTCCCCTGCCCATGGGGAGGCACTAGATGCTACCTGAGTTTCCAGCCCAACCCCCGCCTTTCCCCGGCAGCCCGCAGTGGGAGGGATTCGGGGAAGACACTCGAAGGGCTCCTAGGAGATCCCGGGTCCTGCAGACAGAAGACGGAACCTCCCCACACTCAGAATTCCGGAACACGGGTGACTGTGTGGGGGAGATTCGGGGCCGCCCTCTACGCAGCTGCCTGGTGTCACAGGTGTTCCCTGGCAGGGGGAAGTCCGCTAATTACCTCCCTTGTCCATGGGGAGGCACAAGATGCTACCTGCTTTTCCAGCCCAACCTCCGCCATTCCCCGGCAGCCCGCACAGTGAGGGACTTGGGGAAGACAATCGAAGGGCTCCTAGGTTAACCCGGGTGCTGCAGACATAAGACGGAACCTCCCCAAACTCAGAATTCCGGAACACGGCTGACTGTGTGGGGGAGGTTCGGGGCCGCCCTCCACGCAGCTGCCTGGTGTCACAGGTGTTCCCTGGCAGGGAGAATTCCGCTAATTGCCTCCCATGTCCATGGGGAGGCACTAGATGCTACCTGAGTTTCCAGCCCAACCCCCGATTTTCCCTGGCAGCCCGCAGTGGGAGGGATTCGGGGAAGACACTCGAAGGGCTCCTAGGAGATCCCGGGTGCTGCAGACATAAGACGGAACCTCCCCACACTCAGAATTCCGGAACACGGCTGACTGTGTGGGGGAGGTTCGGGGCCGCCCTCCACACAGCTTCCTGGTGTCACAGGTGTTCCCTGGTAGGGGGAAGACCGCTAATTACCTCACCTGTCCATGGGGAGGCACTAGATGCTACCTGCGTTTCCAGCACAACCACATCCTATCCCTGATTGCCCGCACAGGGAGGGACTCTGGGAAGACACTCGAAGGGCTCCTAGGAGATCCCGGGTGCTGCAGACAGAAGACGGAACCTCCCAACACTCAGAATTCCGGAACACGGTTGACTGTGTGGGGGAGGTTCGGGGCCGCCCTCCACGCAGCTGCCTGGTGTCACAGGTGTTCCCTGGCAGGGGGAAGTCCGCTAATTAACTCCCTAGTCCATGGGGAGGCACAAGATGCTACCTGCTTTTCCAGCCCAACCTCCGCCATTCCCCGGCAGCCCACAAAGTGAGGGACTGGGGGAAGACACTAGAAGGGCTCCTAGGTGAACCCGGGTGCTGCAGACATAAGACGGAACCTCCCCACACTCAGAATTCCGGAACACGGCTGACTGTGTGGGGGAGGTTCGGGGCCGCCCTCCACGCAGCTTCCTGGTGTCACAGGTGTTCACTGGCAGGGAGAAGTCCGCTAATTACCTCCCCTGTCCATGGGGAGGCACTAGATGCTACCTGAGTTTCCAGCCCAACCCCCGCCTTTCCCCGGCAGCCCGCAGTGGGAGGGATTCGGTGAAGACACTCGAAGGGCTCCTAGGAGATCCCGGGTGCTGCAGACAGAAGACGGAACCTCCCCACACTCAGAATTCCGGAACACGGCTGACTGTGTGGGGGAGGTTCGGGGCCGCCCTCCACGCAGCTGCCTGGTGTCACAGGTGTTCCCTGGCAGGGGGAAGTCCGCTAATAACCTCCCTTGTCCATGGGGAGGCACAAGATGCTACCTGCTTTTCCAGCACAACCCCCGCCTTTCACCGGCAGCACGCACAGGGAGGGACTGGGGGAAGACACTCGAAAGGCTCCTAGGAGAACCCGGGTGCTGCAGACAGAAGACGGAACCTCCCCACACTCAGAATTCCGGAACACGTGTGACTGTGTGGGTGAGGTTTAGGGCCGCACTCCACGCAGCTGCCTTGTGTCACAGTTGTTCCCTGGCAGGGGGAAGTCCGCTAATTACCTCCCTTTTCCTTGGGGAGGCACTAGATGCTACCTGCTTTTCCAGCCCAACCCCCGCCGTTCCTCGGCTGCCTGCACTGGGAGGGACTCGAGGAAAACTCTCGAAGGGCTCCTAGGAGATCCCGGGTGCTGCAGACATAAGACGGAACCTCCCCACACTCAGAATTCCTGAACACGGCTGACTGTGTGGGGGAGGTTCGGGGCCGCCCTCCACGCAGCTGCCTGGTCTCACAGGTGTTCCCTGGCAGGGAGAAGTCCGCTAATTACCTCCCCTGTCCATGGGGAGGCACTAGATGCTACCTGAGTTTCCAGCCCAACCCCCGCCTTTCCCCGGCAGCCCGCAGTGGGAGGGATTCGGGGAAGACACTCGAAGGGCTCCTAGGAGATCCCGGGTGCTGCATACAGAAGACGGAACCTCCCTAACCTCAAAATCCGGAACACGGCTGACTGTGTGGGGGAGGTTCGGGGCCGCCCTCCACGCAGCTGCCTGGTGTCACAGGTGTTCCCTGGCAGGTGGAAGTCCGCTAATTACCTCCCCTGTCCATGGGGAGGCACTAGATGCTACCTGCGTTTCCAGCACAACCCCCTCTTTTCCCCGGCAGCCCGCACAGGGAGGGACTCTGGGAAGACACTCGAAGGGCTCCTAGGAGATCCCGGGTTCTGCAGACAGAAGACGGAACCTCCCCACACTCAGAAATCCGGAACACGGTTGACTGTGTAGGGGAGGTTCGGGGTCGCACTCCACGTAGCTGCCTGGTGTCACAGGTGTTCCCTGGCAGGGGGAAGTCCGCTAATTACCTCCCTTGTCCATGGGGAGGCACTAGATGCTACCTGCTTTTCCAGCCTAACCCCCGCCTTTCCCCAGCAGCCCGCACAGGGAGGGACTTGGGGAAGACACTCGAAGGGCTCCTAGGAGAACCCGGGTGCTGCAGACATAAGACGGAACCTCCCCACAATCAGAACTCCGGAACACGGGTGACTGTGTGGGTGAGGTTTACGGCCGCCCTCCACACAGCTTCCTGGTGTCACAGGTGTTCCCTGGTAGGGGGAAGACCGCTAATTACCTCCCCTGTCCATGGGGAGGCACTAGATGCTACCTGCTTTTCCAGCCCAACCCCCGCCTTTCCCCAGCAGCCCGCACAGTGAGGGACTGGGGGAAGACACTCGAAGGGCTCCTAGGTGAACCCGGGTTCTGCAGACATAAGACGGAACCTCCCCACACTCAGAATTCCGGAACACGGCTGACTGTGTTTGGGAGGTTCGGGGCCGCCCTCCACGCAGCTGCCTGGTGTCACAGGTGTTCCCTGGCAGGGAGAAGTCCGCTAATTGCCTCCCCTGTCCATGGGGAGGCACTAGATTCTACCTGAGTTTCCAGCCCGACCCCCGCCTTTCCCCGGCAGCCCGCACTGGGAGAGACTGGGGGAAGAGTCTCGAAAGGCTCCTAGGAGAACCCGGGTGCTGCAGACAGAAGATGGAACCTCCCCACACTCAGAATTCCGGAACACGTGTGACTGTGTGGGTGAGGTTTAGGGCCGCACTCCACGCAGCTTTCTGGTGTCACAGGTGTTCCCTGGCAGGGGGAAGTCCGCTAATTACCTCCCTTGTCCATGGGGAGGCACAAGATGCTACCTGCTTTTCCAGCCCAACCTCCGCCATTCCCCGGCAGCTCGCACAGTGAGGGACTGGGGGAAGACACTCGAAGGGCTCCTAGGAGAACCCGGGTGCTGCAGACATAAGACGGAACCTCCCCACACTCAGAATTCCGGAACACGGCTGACTGTGTGGGGGAGGTTCGGGGCCGCCCTCCACGCAGATGCCTGGTGTCACAGGTGTTCCCTGGCAGGGAGAATTCCGCTAATTGCCTCCCATGTCCATGGGGAGGCACTAGATGCTACCTGAGTTTCCAGCCCAACCCCCGATTTTCCCTGGCAGCCCGCAGTGGGAGGGATTCGGGGAAGACACTCGAAGGGCTCCTAGGAGATCCCGGGTGCTGCAGACTTAAGACGGAACCTCCCCACACTCAGAATTCCGGAACACGGCTGACTGTGTGGGGGAGGTTCGGGGCCGCCCTCCACGCAGCTGCCTGGTGTCACAGGTGTTCCCTGGCAGGGGGAAGTCCGCTAATTACCTCCCTTGTCCATGGGGAGGCACTAGATGCTACCTGCTTTTGCAGCCCAACCCCCGCCATTCCCCAGCAGCCCGCACAGGGAGGGACTTGGGGAAGACACTCGAAGGGCTCCTAGGAGAACCCGGGTGCTGCAGACATAAGACGGAACCCCCCCAAACTCAGAACTCCGGAACACGGGTGACTGTGTGGGTGAGGTTTAGGGCCGCCCTCCACACAGCTTCCTGGTGTCACAGGTGTTCCCTGGTAGGGGGAAGACCGCTAATTACCTCACCTGTCCATGGGGAGGCACTAGATGCTACCTGCGTTTCCAGCACAACCACATCCTATCCCTGGCTGCCCGCACAGGGAGGGACTCTGGGAAGACACTCGAAGGGCTCCTAGGAGATCCCGGGTGCTGCAGACAGAAGACGGAACCTCCCAACACTCAGAATTCCGGAACACGGTTGACTGTGTGGGGGAGGTTCGGGGCCGCCTTCCACGCAGCTGCCTGGTGTCACAGGTGTTCCCTGGCAGGGGGAAGTCCGCTAATTAACTCCCTTGTCCATGGGGAGGCACAAGATGCTACCTGCTTTTCCAGCCCAACCTCCGCCATTCCCCGGCAGCCCACACAGTGAGGGACTGGGGGAAGACACTAGAAGGGCTCCTAGGTGAACCCGGGTGCTGCAGACATAAGACGGAACCTCCCCACACTCAGAATTCCGGAACACGGCTGACTGTGTGGGGGAGGTTCGGGGCCGCCCTCCACGCAGCTGCCTGGTGTCACAGGTGTTCCCTGGCAGGGGGAAGTCCGCTAATAACCTCCCTTGTCCATGGGGAGGCACAAGATGCTACCTGCTATTCCAGCCCAACCCCCGCCTTTCACCGGCAGCACGCACAGGGAGGGACTGGGGGAAGACACTCGAAAGGCTCCTAGGAGAACCCGGGTGCTGCAGACAGAAGACGGAACCTCCCTAACCTCAAAATCCGGAACACGGCTGACTGTGTGGGGGAGGATCGGGGCCGCCCTCCACGCAGCTGCCTTGTGTCACAGGTGTTCCCTGGCAGGATGAAGTCCGCTAATTACCTCCCCTGTCCATGGGGAGGCACTAGATGCTACCTGCGTTTCCAGCACAACCCCCTCTTTTCCCCGGCAGCCCGCACAGGGGGGGACTCTGGGAAGACACTCGAAGGGCTCCTAGGAGATCCCGGGTGCTGCAGACAGAAGACGGAACCTCCCCACACTCAGAAATCCGGAACACGGTTGACTGTGTGGGGGAGGTTCGGGGCCGCACTCCACGTAGCTGCCTGGTGTCACAGGTGTTCCCTGGCAGAGGGAAGTCCGCTAATTACCTCCCCTGTCCATGGGGAGGCACTAGATGCTTCCTGCGTTTCCAGCCCAACCCCCCCCTTTCCCTGGCTGCCCGCACAGGGAGGGACTCGGGGAATACTCTCGAAGGGCTCCTAGGAGATCCCGGGTGCTGCAGACATAAGACGGAACCTCCCCACACTCAGAATTCCGGAACACGGCTGACTGTGTGGGGAAGGTTCGGGGCCGCCCTCCACGCAGCTGCATGGTGTCACAGGTGTTCCCTGGCAGGGGGAAGTCCGCTAATTACCTCCCCTGTCCATGGGGAGGCACTAGATTCTACCTGAGTTTCCAGCACAACCCCCGCCTTTCCCCGGCAGCACGCACTGGGAGAGACTGGGGGAAGAGTCTCGAAAGGCTCCTAGGAGAACCCGGGTGCTGCAGACAGAAGACGGAACCTCCCCACACTCAGAATTCCGGAACACGTGTGACTGTGTGGGTGAGGTTTAGGGCCGCACTCCACGCAGATTTCTGGTGTCACAGGTGTTCCCTGGCAGGGGGAAGTCCGCTAATTACCTCCCTTGTCCATGGGGAGGCACAAGATGCTACCTGCTTTTCCAGCCCAACCTCCGCCATTCCCCGGCAGCTCGCACAGTGAGGGACTGGGGGAAGACACTCGAAGGGCTCCTAGGAGAACCCGGGTGCTGCAGACATAAGACGGAACCTCCCCACAATCAGAATTCCGGAACACGGGTGACTGTGTGGGTGAAGTTTAGGGCCGCCCTCCACACAGCTTCCTGGTGTCACAGGTGTTCCCTGGCAGGGAGTAGTCCGCTAATTGCCTCCCCTGTCCATGGGGAGGCACTAGATGCTACCTGAGTTTCCAGCCCAACCCCCGCCTTTCCCCGGCAGCCCGCAGTGGGAGGGATTCGGGGAAGACCCTCGAAAGGCTCCTAGGAGATCCCGGGTGCTGCAGACAGAAGACGGAACCTCCCCACACTCAGAATTCCGGAACACGGCTGACTGTGTGGGGGAGGTTCGGGGCCGCCCTCCACGCAGCTGCCTGGTGTCACAGGTGTTCCCTGGCAGGGGGAAATCCGCTAATTACCTCCCTTGTCCATGGGGAGGCACAAGATGCTACCTGCTTTTCCAGCCCAACCCCCGCCTTTCCCCAGCAGCCCGCACAGTGAGGGACTGGGGGAAGACACTCGAAGGGCTCCTAGGTGAACCCGGGTGCTGCAGACATAAGACGGAACCTCCCCACACTCAGAATTCCGGAACACGGATGACTGTGTGGGTGAGGTTCGGGGCCGCACTCCACGTAGCTGCCTGGTGTCACAGGTGTTCCCTGGCAGGGGGAAGTCCGCTAATTACCTCCCCTGTCCATGGGGAGGCACTAGATGCTTCCTGCGTTTCCAGCCCAACCCCCCCCTTTCCCTGGCTGCCTGCACTGGGAGGGACTCGGGGAAGACTCTCGAAGGGCTCCTTGGAGATCCCGGGTGCTGCAGACATAAGACGGAACATCCCCACACTCAGAATTCCGGAACACGGCTGACTGTGTGGGGAAGGTTCGGGGCCGACCTCCACGCAACTGCCTGGTGTCACAGGTGTTCCCTGGCAGGGGGAAGTCCGCTAATTACCTCCCTTGTCCATGGGGAGGCACTAGATGCTACCTGCTTTTCCAGCCCAACCCCCGCCTTTCCTCAGCAGCCCGCACAGGGAGGGACTTGGGGAAGACACTCGAACGTCTCCTAGGAGAACCCGGGTGCTGCAGACATAAGACGGAACCTCCCCACAATCAGAACTCCGGAACACGGGTGACTGTGTGGGTGAGGTTTACGGCCGCCCTCCACACAGTTTCCTGGTGTCACAGGTGTTCCCTGGTAGGGGGAAGACCGCTAATTACCTCCCATGTCCATGGGGAGGCACTAGATGCTACCTGCTTTTCCAGCCCAACCCCTGCCTTTCACCAGCAGCCCGCACAGTGAGGGACTGGGGGAAGACACTCGAAGGGCTCCTAGGAGATCCCGGGTGCTGCAGACAGAAGACGGAACCTCCCAACACTCAGAATTCCGGAACACGGTTGACTGTGTCGGGGAGGTTCGGGGCCGCCTTCCACGCAGCTGCCTGGTGTCACAGGTGTTCCCTGGCAGGGGGAAGTCCGCTAATTAACTCCCCTGTCCATGGGGAGGCACAAGATGCTACCTGAGTTTCCAGCCCAACCCCCGCCTTTCCCCGGCAGCCCGCAGTGGGAGGGATTCGGGGAAGACACTCGAAGGGCTCCTAGGATATCCCGGGTGCTGCAGACATAAGACGGAACCTCCCCACACTCAGAATTCCGGAACACGGCTGACTGTGTGGGGGAGGTTCGGGGCCGCCCTCCACGCAGATGCCTGGTGTCACAGGTGTTCCCTGGCAGGGAGAATTCCGCTAATTGCCTCCCATGTCCATGGGGAGGCACTAGATGCTACCTGAGTTTCCAGCCCAACCCCCGATTTTCCCTGGCAGCCCGCAGTGGGAGGGATTCGGGGAAGACACTCGAAGGGCTCCTAGGAGATCCCGGGTGCTGGAGACTTAAGTCGGAACCTCCCCACACTCAGAATTCCGGAACACGGCTGACTGTGTGGGGGAGGTTCGGGGCCGCCCTCCACGCAGCTGCCTGGTGTCACAGGTGTTCCCTGGCAGGGGGAAGTCCGCTAATTACCTCCCTTGTCCATGGGGAGGCACTAGATGCTACCTGCTTTTGCAGCCCAACCCCCGCCTTTCCCCAGCAGCCCGCACAGGGAGGGACTTGGGGAAGACACTCGAAGGGCTCCTAGGAGAACCCGGGTGCTGCAGACATAAGACGGAACCCCCCCAAACTCAGAACTCCGGAACAAGGGTGACTCTGTGGGTGAGGTTTAGGGCCGCCCTCCACACAGCTTCCTGGTGTCACAGGTGTTCCCTGGTAGGGGGAAGACCGCTAATTACCTCACCTGTCCATGGGGAGGCACTAGATGCTACCTGCGTTTCCAGCACAACCACATCCTATCCCTGGCTGCCCGCACAGGGAGGGACTCTGGGAAGACACTCGAAGGGCTCCTAGGAGATCCCGGGTGCTGCAGACAGAAGACGGAACCTCCCAACACTCAGAATTCCGGAACACGGTTGACTGTGTGGGGGAGGTTCGGGGCCGCCTTCCACGCAGCTGCCTGGTGTCACAGGTGTTCCCTGGCAGGGGGAAGTCCGCTAATTAACTCCCTTGTCCATGGGGAGGCACAAGATGCTACCTGCTTTTCCAGCCCAACCTCCGCCATTCCCCGGCAGCCCACACAGTGAGGGACTGGGGGAAGACACTAGAAGGGCTCCTAGGTGAACCCGGGTGCTGCAGACATAAGACGGAACCTCCCCACACTCAGAATTCTGGAACACGGCTGGCTGTGTGGGGGAGGTTCGGGGCCGCCCTCCACGCAGCTGCCTGGTGTCACAGGTGTTCCCTGGCAGGGAGAAGTCCGCTAATTACCTCCCCTGTCCATGGGGAGGCACTAGATGCTACCTGAGTTTCCAGCCCAACCCCCGCCTTTCCCCGGCAGCCCGCAGTGGGAGGGATTCGGGAAGACACTCGAAGGGCTCCTAGGATATCCCGGGTGCTGCAGACATAAGACGGAACCTCCCCACACTCAGAATTCCGGAACACGGCTGACTGTGTGGGGGAGGTTCGGGGCCGCCCTCCACGCAGCTGCCTGGTGTCACAGGTGTTCCCTGGCAGGGGGAAGTCCGCTAATTACCTCCCTTGTCCATGGGGAGGCACAAGATGCTACCTGCTTTTCCAGCCCAACCTCCGCCATTCCCCGGCAGCTCGCACAGTGAGGGACTGGGGGAAGACACTCGAAGGGCTCCTAGGAGAACCCGGGTGCTGCAGACATAAGACGGAACCTCCCCACACTCAGAATTCCGGAACACGGGTGACTGTGTTGGTGAAGTTTAGGGCCGCCCTCCACACAGATTCCTGGTGTCACAGGTGTTCCCTGGCAGGGAGTAGTCAGCTAATTGCCTCCCCTGTCCATGGGGAGGCACTAGATGCTACCTGAGTTTCCAGCCCAACCCCCGCCTTTCCCCGGCAGCCCGCAGTGGGAGGGATTCGGGGAAGACACTCGAAAGGCTCCTAGGAGATCCCGGGTGCTGCAGACAGAAGACGGAACCTCCCCACACTCAGAATTCCGGAACACGGCTGACTGTGTGGGGGAGGTTCGGGGCCGCCCTCCACGCAGCTGCCTGGTGTCACAGGTGTTCCCTGGCAGGGGGAAATCCGCTAATTACCTCCCTTGTCCATGGGGAGGCACAAGATGCTACCTGCTTTTCCAGCCCAACCCCCGCCTTTCCCCAGCAGCCCGCACAGTGAGGGACTGGGGGAAGACACTCGAAGGGCTCCTAGGTGAACCCGGGTGCTGCAGACATAAGACGGAACCTCCCCACACTCAGAATTCCGGAACACGGATGACTGTGTGGGTGAGGTTCGGGGCCGCACTCCACGTAGCTGCCTGGTGTCACAGGTGTTCCCTGGCAGGGGGAAGTCCGCTAATTACCTCCCCTGTCCATGGGGAGGCACTAGATGCTTCCTGCGTTTCCAGCCCAACCCCCCCCTTTCCCTGGCTGCCCGCACTGGGAGGGACTCGGGGAAGACCCTCGAAGGGCTCCTTGGAGATCCCGGGTGCTGCAGACATAAGACGGAACATCCCCACACTCAGAATTCCGGAACACGGCTGACTGTGTGGGGAAGGTTCGGGGCCGCCCTCCACGCAGCTGCCTGGTGTCACAGGTGTTCCCTGGCAGGGGGAAGTCCGCTAATTACCTCCCTTGTCCATGGGGAGGCACTAGATGCTACCTGCTTTTCCAGCCCAACCCCCGCCTTTCCCCATCAGCCCGCACAGGGAGGGACTTGGGGAAGACACTCGAACGTCTCCTAGGAGAACCCGGGTGCTGCAGACATAAGACGGAACCTCCCCACAATCAGAACTCCGGAAGACGGGTGACTGTGTGGGTGAGGTTTACGGCCGCCCTCCACACAGTTTCCTGGTGTCACAGGTGTTCCCTGGTAGGGGGAAGACCGCTAATTACCTCCCATGTCCATGGGGAGGCACTAGATGCTACCTGCTTTTCCAGCCCAACCCCTGCCTTTCACCAGCAGCCCGCACAGTGAGGGACTGGGAGAAGACACTCGAAGGGCTCCTAGGTGAACCCGGGTGCTGCAGACATAAGACGGAACCTCCCCACACTCAGAATTCCGGAACACGGCTGACTGTGTCGGGGAGGTCCGGGGCCGCCCTCCACGGATCTGCCTGGTGTCACAGGTGTTCCCTGGCAGGGAGAAGTCCGTTAATTACCTCCCCTGTCCATGGGGAGGCACTAGATGCTACCTGAGTTTCCAGACCAACCCCCGCTTTCCCCGGCAGCCCGCAGTGGGAGGGATTCGGGAAGACACTCGAAAGGCTCCTAGGAGATCCCGGGTGCTGCAGACAGAAGACGGAACCTCCCCAAACTCAGAATTCCGGAACACGACTGACTGTGTGGGGGAGATTCGGGGCCGCCCTCCACGCAGCTGCCTGGTGTCACAGGTGTTCCCTGGCAGGGGGAAGTCCGCTAATTACCTCCCTAGTCCATGGGGAGCTACAAGATGCTACCTGTTTTCCAGCCCAACCTCCGCCATTCCCCGGCAGCCCGCACAGTGAGGGACTGGGGGAAGACACTCGAAGGGCTCCTAGGTGAACCCGGGTGCTGCAGACATAAGACGGAACCTCCCCACACTCAGAATTCCGGAACACGTCTGACTGTGTTTGGGAGGTTCGGGGCCGCCCTCCACGAAGCTGCCTGGTGTCACAGGTGTTCCCTGGCAGGGAGAAGTCCGCTAATTGCCTCCCCTGTCCATGGGGAGGCACTAGATTCTACCTGAGTTTCCAGCCCAACCCCCGCCTTTCCCCGGCAGCCCGCACTGGGAGAGACTGGGGGAAGAGTCTCGAAAGGCTCCTAGGAGAACCCGGGTGTGGCAGACAGAAGACGGAACCTCCCCACACTCAGAATTCCGGAACACGTGTGACTGTGTGGGTGAGGTTTAGGGCCGCACTCCACGCAGCTTTCTGGTGTCACAGGTGTTCCCTGGCAGGGGGAAGTCCGCTAATTACCTCCCTTGTCCATGGGGAGGCACAAGATGCTACCTGCTTTTCCAGCCCAACCCCCGCCTTTCCCCGGCAGCCCGCACAGGGAGGGACTGGGGGAAGACACTCGAATGGCTCCTAGGAGAACCCGGGTGCTGCACACAGAAGACGGAACCTCCCCACACTCAGAATTCCGGAACACGGATGACTGTGTGGGGCAGGTTCGGGGCCGCCCTCCACGCAGCTGCCTTGTGTCACAGGTGTTCCCTGGCAGGGGGAAGTCCGCTAATTACCTCCCCTGTCCATGGGGAGGCACTAGATGCTTCCTGCGTTTCCAGCCCAACCCCCCCCTTTCCCTGGCTGCCCGCACTGGGAGGGACTCGGGGAAGACCCTCGAAGGGCTCCTAGGCGATCCCGGGTGCTGCAGACATAAGACGGAACATCCCCACACTCAGAATTCCGGAACACGGCTGACTGTGTGGGGAAGGTTCGGGGCCGCCCTCCACGCAGCTGCCTGGTGTCACAGGTGTTCCCTGGCAGGGGGAAGTCCGCTAATTACCTCCGTTGTCCATGGGGAGGCACTAGATGCTACCTGCTTTTCCAGCCCAACCCCCGCCTTTCCCCAGCAGCCCGCACAGGGAGGGACTTGGGGAAGACACTCGAAGGGCTCCTAGGAGAACCCGGGTGCTGCAGACATAAGACGGAACCTCCCCACAATCAGAACTCCGGAACACGGGTGACTGTGTGGGTGAGGTTTACGGCCGCCCTCCACACAGCTTCCTGGTGTCACAGATGTTCCCTGGTAGGAGGAAGACCGCTAATTACCTCCCCTGTCCATGGGGAGGCACTAGATGCTACCTGCTTTTCCAGCCCAACCCCCGCCTTTCACCAGCAGCCCGCACAGTGAGGGACAGGGGGAAGACACTCGAAGGGCTCCCAGGTGAACCCGGGTGCTGCAGACATAAGACGGAACCTCCCCACACTCAGAATTCCGGAACACGGCTGACTGTGTCGGGGAGGTCCGGGGCCGCCCTCCACGGATCTGCCTGGTGTCACAGGTGTTCCCTGGCAGGGAGAATCCTTTAATTACCTCCCCTGTCCATGGGGAGGCACTAGATGCTACCTGAGTTTCCAGGCCAACCCCCGCTTTCCCCGGCAGCCCGCAGTGGGAGGGATTCGGGAAGACACTCGAAAGGTTCCTAGGAGATCCCGGGTGCTGCAGACAGAAGACGGAACCTCCCCACACTCAGAATTCCGGAACACGGCTGACTGTGTTTGGGAGGTTCGGGGCCGCCCTCCACGCAGCTGCCTGGTGTCACAGGTGTTCCCTGGCAGGGAGAAGTCGGCTAATTACCTCCCTTGTCCATGGGGAGGCACAAGATGCTACCTGCTTTTCCAGCCCAACCTCCGCCATTCCCCGGCAGCTCGCACAGTGAGGGACTGGGGGAAGACACTCGAAGGGCTCCTAGGAGAACCCGGGTGCTGCAGACATAAGACGGAACCTCCCCACACTCAGAATTCCGGAACACGGGTGACTGTGTGGGTGAGGTTTAGGGCCGCCCTCCACAAAGCTTCCTGGTGTCACAGGTGTTCCCTGGCAGGGAGAAGTCGGCTAATTGCCTCCCCTGTCCATGGGGATGCACTAGATGCTACCTGCTTTTCCAGCCCAACCCCCGCCTTTCCCCGGCAGCCCGCAGTGGGAGAGATTCGGGGAAGACACTCGAAAGTCTCCTAGGAGAACCCGGGTGCTGCACACAGAAGACGGAAACTCCCCAAACTCAGAATTCCGGAACACGGATGACTGTGTGGGGCAGGTTCGGGGCCGCCCTCCACGCAGCTGCCTTGTGTCACAGGTGTTCCCTGGCAGGTGGAAGTCCGCTAATTACCTCCCCTGTCCATGGGGAGGCACTAGATACTACCTGCGTTTCCAGCACAACCCCCTCTTTCCCCGGCAGCCCGCACAGGGAGGGACTCTGGGAAGACACTCGAAGGGCTCCTAGGAGATCCCGGGTGCTGCAGACAGAAGATGGAACCTCCACACACTCAGAATTCCGGAACACGTCTGACTGTGTGGGGGAGGTTCGGGGCCGCCCTCCACGCAGCTGCCTGGTGTCACAGGTTTTCCCTGGCAGGGGGAAGTCCGCTAATTACCTCCCTGGTCCATGGGGAGGCACAAGATGCTACCTGCTTTTCCAGCCCAACCTCCGCCATTCCCCGGCAGCCCGCACAGTGAGGGACTGGGGGAAGACACTCGAAGGGCTCCTAGGTGAACCCGGGTGCTGCAGACATAAGACGGAACCTCCCCAAACTCAGAATTCCGGAACACGGCTGACTGTGTGGGGGAGGTTCGGGGCCGCCCTCCACGCAGCTGCCTGGTGTCACAGGTGTTCCCTGGCATGGAGAAGTCCGCTAATTACCTCCCTTGTCCATGGGGAGGCACTAGATGCTACCTGAGTTTCCAGCCCAACCCCCGCCTTTCCCCGGCAGCCCGCAGTGGGAGGGATTCGGGGAAGAAACTCGAAGGGCTCCTAGGAGATCCCGGGTGCTGCAGACAGAAGACGGAACCTCCTCACACTCAGAATTCCGGAACACGGCTGACTGTGTGGGGCAGGTTCTGGGCCGCCCTCCACGCAGCTGCCTTGTGTCACAGGTGTTCCCTGGCAGGTGGAAGTCCGCTAATTACCTCCCCTGTCCATGGGGAGGCACTAGATACTACCTGCGTTTCCAGCACAACCCACTCTTTCCCCGGCAGCCCGCACAGGGAGGGACTCTGGGAAGACACTCGAAGGGCTCCTAGGAGATCCCGGGTGCTGCAGACAGAAGACGGAACCTCCCCACACTCAGAATTCCGGAACACGTCTGACTGTGTGGGGGAGGTTCGGGGCCGCCCTCCACGCAGCTGCCTGGTGTCACAGGTGTTCCCTGGCAGGGGGAAGTCCGCTAATTACCTCCCTTGTCCATGGGGAGGCACAAGATGCTACCTGCTTTTCCAGCCCAACCTCCGCCATTCCCCGGCAGCCCGCACAGTGAGGGACTGGGGGAAGACACTCGAAGGGCTCCTAGGTGAACCCGGGTGCTGCAGACATAAGACGGAACCTCCCCACACTCAGAATTCCGGAACACGGCTGACTTTGTGGCGGAGGTTCGGGGCCGCCCTCCACGCAGCTGCCTGGTGTCACAGGTGTTCCCCGGCATGGAGAAGTCCGCTAATTACCTCCCCTGTCCATGGGGAGGCACTAGATGCTACCTGAGTTTCCAGCCCAACCCCCGCCTTTCCCCGGCAGCCCGCAGTGGGAGGGATTCGGGGAAGAAACTCGAAGGGCTCCTAGGAGATCCCGGGTGCTGCAGACAGAAGACGGAACCTCCCCACACTCAGAATTCCGGAACACGGCTGACTGTGTGGGGCAGGTTCGGGGCCGCCCTCCACGCAGCTGCCTGGTGTCACAGGTGTTCCCTGTCAGGTGGAAGTCCGCTAATTACCTCCCCTGTCCATGGGGAGGCACTAGATACTACCTTCGTTTCCAGCACAACCCACTCTTTCCCCGGCAGCCCGCACAGGGAGGGACTCTGGGAAGACACTCGAAGGGCTCCTAGGAGATCCCGGGTGCTGCAGACAGAAGACGGAACCTCCCCACACTCAGAATTCCGGAACACGTCTGACTGTGTGGGGGAGGTTCGGGGCCGCCCTCCACGCAGCTGCCTGGTGTCACAGGTTTTCCCTGGCAGGGGGAAGTCCGCTAATTACCTCCCTGGTCCATGGGGAGGCACAAGATGCTACCTGCTTTTCCAGCCCAACCTCCGCCATTCCCCGGCAGCCCGCACAGTGAGGGACTGGGGGAAGACACTCGAAGGGCTCCTAGGTGAACCCGGGTGCTGCAGACATAAGACGGAACCTCCCCAAACTCAGAATTCCGGAACACGGCTGACTGTGTGGGGGAGGTTCGGGGCCGCCCTCCACGAAGCTGCCTGGTGTCACAGGTGTTCCCTGGCATGGAGAAGTCCGCTAATTACCTCCCCTGTCCATGGGGAGGCACTAGATGCTACCTGAGTTTCCAGCCCAACCCCCGCCTTTCCTCGGCAGCCCGCAGTGGGAGGGATTCGGGGAAGAAACTCGAAGGGCTCCTAGGAGATCCCGGGTGCTGCAGACAGAAGACGGAACCTCCCCACACTCAGAATTCCGGAACACGGCTGACTGTGTGGGGCAGGTTCTGGGCCGCCCTCCACGCAGCTGCCTTGTGTCACAGGTGTTCCCTGGCAGGTGGAATTCCGCTAATTACCTCCCCTGTCCATGGGGAGGCACTAGATACTACCTGCGTTTCCAGCACAACCCACTCTTTCCCCGGCAGCCCGCACAGGGAGGGACTCTGGGAAGACACTCGAAGGGCTCCTAGGAGATCCCGGGTGCTGCAGACAGAAGACGGAACCTCCCCACACTCAGAATTCCGGAACACGTCTGACTGTGTGGGGGAGGTTCGGGGCCGCCCTCCACGCAGCTGCCTGGTGTCACAGGTGTTCCCTGGCAGGGGGAAGTCCGCTAATTACCTCCCTTGTCCATGGGGAGGCACAAGATGCTACCTGCTTTTCCAGCCCAACCTCCGCAATTCCCCGGCAGCCCGCACAGTGAGGGACTGGGGGAAGACACTCGAAGGGCTCCTAGGTGAACCCGGGTGCTGCAGACATAAGACGGAACCTCCCCACACTCAGAATTCCGGAACACGGCTGACTTTGTGGCGGAGGTTCGGGGCCGCCCTCCACGCAGCTGCCTGGTGTCACAGGTGTTCCCTGGCATGGAGAAGTCCGCTAATTACCTCCCCTGTCCATGGGGAGGCACTAGATGCTACCTGAGTTTCCAGCCCAACCCCCGCCTTTCCCCGGCAGCCCGCAGTGGGAGGGATTCGGGGAAGAAACTCGAAGGGCTCCTAGGAGATCCCGGGTGCTGCAGACAGAAGACGGAACCTCCCCACACTCAGAATTCCGGAACACGGCTGACTGTGTGGGGCAGGTTCGGGGCCGCCCTCCACGCAGCTGCCTTGTGTCACAGGTGTTCCCTGTCAGGTGGAAGTCCGCTAATTACCTCCCCTGTCCATGGGGAGGCACTAGTTACTACCTTCGTTTCCAGCACAACCCACTCTTTCCCCGGCAGCCCGCACAGGGAGGGACTCTGGGAAGACACTCGAAGGGCTCCTAGGAGATCCCGGGTGCTGCAGACAGAAGACGGAACCTCCCCACACTCAGAATTCCGGAACACGTCTGACTGTGTGGGGGAGGTTCGGGGCCGCCCTCCACGCAGCTGCCTGGTGTCACAGGTGTTCCCTGGCAGGGGGAAGTCCGCTAATTACCTCCCTTTTCCATGGGGAGGCACAAGATGCTACCTGCTTTTCCAGCCCAACCTCCGCCATTCCCCGGCAGCCCGCATAGTGAGGGACTGGGGGAAGACACTCGAAGGGCTCCTAGGTGAACCCGGGTGCTGCAGACATAAGACGGAACCTCCCCACACTCAGAATTCAGGATCACGGCTGACTGTGTGGCGGAGGTTCGGGGCCGCCCTCCACGCAGCTGCCTGGTGTCACAGGTGTTCCCTGGCATGGAGAAGTCCGCTAATTACCTCCCCTGTCCATGGGGAGGCACTAGATGCTACCTGAGTTTCCAGCCCAACCCCCGATTTTCCCCGGCAGCCCGCAGTGGGAGGGATTCGGGGAAGAAACTCGAAGGGCTCCTAGGAGATCCCGGGTGCTGCAGACAGAAGACGGAACCTCCCCACACTCAGAATTCCGGAACACGGCTGACTGTGTGGGGGAGGTTCGGGGCCGCCCTCCACGCAGCTGCCTGGTGTCACAGGTGTTCCCTGGCAGGGGGAAGTCCGCTAATTACCTCCCTTGTCCATGGGGAGGCACTAGATGCTAACTGTTTTCCAGCCCAACCCCCGCCGTTCCCAGGCTGCCCGCAGTGGGAGGGACTCGGGGAAGACTCTCGAAGAGCTCCTAGGAGATCCCGGGTGCTGCAGACATAAGACGGAACCTCCCCACACTCAGAATTCCGGAACACGGCTGACTGTGTGGGGGAGGTTCGGGGCCGCACTCCACGCAGCTGCCTGGTGTCACAGGTGTTCCCTGGCAGGGGGAAGTCCGCTAATTACCTCCCCTGTCCATGGGGAGGCACTAGATGCTACCTGCGTTTCCAGCCCAAACCTCGCCTTTCCCTGGCTGCCCGCACTGGGAGGGACTCGGGGAAGACTCTCGAAGGGCTCCTAGGAGATCCCGGGTGCTGCAGACATAAGACGGAACCTCCCCACACTCAGAATTCCGGAACACGGCTGACTGTGTGGGGAAGTTTCGGGGCCATCCTCCACGCAGCTGCCTGGTGTCACAGGTGTTCCCTGGCAGGGGGAAGTCCGCTAACTACCTCCCTTGTCCATGGGGAGGCACTAGATGCTACCTGCTTTTCCAGCCCAACCCCCGTCTTTCCCCAGCAGCCCGCACAGGGAGGGACATGGGGAAGACACTCGAAGAGCTCCTAGGAGAACCCGGGTGCTGCAGACCTAAGACGGAACCTACCCACACTCAGAACTCCGGAACACGGGTGACTGTGTGGGTGAGGATTAGGGCCGCCCTCCACACAGCTTCCTTGTGTCACAGGTGTTCCCTGGTAGGGGGAAGACCGCTAATTACCTCCCCTGTCCATGGGGAGGCACTAGATGCTACCTGCTTTTCCAGCCCAACCCCCGCCTATCCCCAGCAGCCCGCACAGGGAGGGACTTGGGGAAGAAACTCGAAGGGCTCCTATGAGAACCCGGGTGCTGCAGATAGAAGACGGAATCTCCCACACTCAGAATTCCGGAACACGGGTGACTGTGTGGGTGAGGTTTAGGGCCGCCCTCCACACAGCTTCATGGTGTCACAGGTGTTCCCTGGTAGGGGGAAGACCGCTAATTACCTCCCCTATCCATGGGGAGGCACTAGATGCTACCTGAGTTTCCAGCCCAACCCCCGCCTTTTCCTGGCTGCCCGCACCGGGAGGGACTCGGGGAAGACTCTCGAAGGGCTCCTAGGAGATCCCGGGTGCTGCAGACAGAAGACGGAACCTCCCCACACTCAGAATTCCGAAACACGGGTGACTGTGTGGGTGAGGTTTAGGGCCGCCCTCCACACAGCTTCCTGGTGTCACAGGTGTTCCCTGGTAGGGGGAAGACCGCTAATTACCTCCCATGTCCATGGGGAGGCACTAGATGCTACCTGAGTTTCCAGCCCAACCCCCGCCTTTCCCCGGCTGCCCGCACTGGGAGGGACTCGGGGAAGACTCTCGAAGGGCTCCTAGGAGATCCCGGGTGCTGCAGACAGAAGACGGAACCTCCCCACACTCAGAATTCCGGAACACGGATGACTGTGTGGGGCAGGTTCGGGGCCGCCCTCCACGCAGCTGCCTTGTGTCACAGGTGTTCCCTGGCAGGTGGAAGTCCGCTAATTACCTCCCCTGTCCATGGGGAGGCACTAGATGCTACCTACGTTTCCAGCACAACCCCCTCTTTGCCCGGCAGCCCGCACAGGGAGGGACTCTGGGAAGACACTCGAAGGGCTCCTAGGAGATCCCGGGTTCTGCAGACAGAAGACGGAACCTCCCCACACTCAGAATTCAGGAACTCGGCTGACCGTGTGGGGGAGTTTCGTGGCCGCCCTCCACGCAGATGCCGGTGTCACAGGTGTTCCCTGGCAGGGGGAAGTCCGCTAATTTCCTCCCCTGTCCATGGGGAGGCACTAGATGCTACCTACGTTTCCAGCACAACCCCCTCCTTTCCCCGGCAGCCCGCACAGGGAGGGACTCTGGGAAGACACTCGAAGGGCTCCTAGGAGATCCCGGGTGCTGCAGACAGAAGACGGAACCTCCCCACACTCAGAATTCCGGAACACGGTTGATTGTGTTGGGGAGGTTCGGGGCCGCCCTCCACGCAGCTGCCTGGTGTCACAGGTGTTCCCTGGCAGGGGGAAGTCCGCTAATTACCTCCCATGTCCATGGGGAGGCACTAGATGCTACCTGCGTTTCCAGCCCAACCCCCGCCTTTCCCCAGCAGCCCGCACAGGGAGGGACTTGGGGAAGACACTCGAAGGGCTCCTAGGAGAACCCGGGTGCTGCAGACATAAGATGGAACCTCCCCACACTCAGAATTCTGGAACACGGGTGACTGTGTCGGTGATGTTTAGGGCCGCCATCCACACAGCTTCCTGGTGTCACAGGTGTTCCCTGGTAGGGGGAAGACCGCTAATTACCTCCCGTGTCCATGGGGTGGCACTAGATGCTACCTGAGTTTCCAGCCCAACCCCCGCCTTTCCCCGGCTGCCCGCACTGGGAGGGACTCGGGGAAGACTCTCGAAGGGCTCCTAGGAGATCCCGGGTGCTGCAGACAGAAGACGGAACCTCCCCACACTCAGAATTCCTGAACACGGTTTACTGTGTGGGCGAGGTTCGGGTCCGCCTTCCACGCAGCTGCCTGGTGTCACAGGTGATCCCTGGCAGGGGGAAGTCCGCTAATTATCTCCCTTGTCCATGGGGAGGCACAAGATGCTACCTGCTTTTCCAGCCCAACCTCCGCCATTCCCCGGCAGCCCGCACAGTGAGGGACTGGGGGAAGACACTCGAAGGGCTCCTAGGTGAACCCGGGTGCTGCAGACATAAGACGGAAACTCCCCACACTCAGAATTCCGGAACAGGGGTGACTGTGTGGGTGAGGTTTAGGGCCGCCCTCCACACAGCTTCCTGGTGTCACAGGTGTTCCCTGGTAGGCAGAAGTCCGCTAATTACCTCCCCTGTCCATGTGGAGGCACTAGATGCTACCTGAGTTTCCAGCCCATCCCCCGCCTTTCCCCGGCTGCCTGCATTGGGAGGGACTCGGGGAAGACTCTCGAAGGGCTCCTAGGAGATCCCGGGTGCTGCAGACAGAAGACGGAACCTCCCCACACTCAGAATTCCGGAACACGGATGACTGTGTGGGCGAGGTTCGGGGCAGCCCTCCACGCAGCTGCCTTGAGTCACAGGGGTTCCCTGGCAGGTGGAAGTCCGCTAAATACCTCCCCTGTCCATGGGGAGGCACTAGATGCTACCTGCGTTTCCAGCACAACCCCCTCCTTTCCCCTGCAGCCCGCTCAGGGAGGGACTATGGGAAGACACTCGAAGGGCTCCTAGGAGATCCCGGGTGCTGCAGACAGAAGACGGAACCTCCCCACACTCAGAATTCCGGAACACGGATGACTGTGTGGGGCAGGTTCGGGGCCGCCCTCCACGCAGCTGCCTTGTGTCACAGGTGTTCCCTGGCAGGTGGAAGTCCGCTAATTACCTCCCCTGTCCATGGGGAGGCACTAGATGCTACCTGCGTTTCCAGCACAATCCCCTCTTTCCCCGGCAGCCCGCACAGGGAGGGACTCTGGGAAGACACTCGAAGGGCTCCTAGGAGATCCCGGGTGCTGCAGACAGAAGACGGAACCTCCCCACCCTGAGAATTCCGGAACACGGCTGACTGTGTGGGGGAGGTTCGGGGCCGCCCTCCACACAGATGCCTGGTGTCACAGGTTTTCCCTGGCAGGGGTAATTCCGCTAATTACCTCCCTTGTCAATGGGGAGGCACAAGATGCTACCTGCTTTTCCAGCCCAACCCCCGCCTTTCCCCGGCAGCCCGCACAGGGAGGGACTGGGGGAAGACACTCGAAAGGCTCCTAGGAGAACCCGGGTGCTGCAGACAGAAGACGGAACCTCCCCACACTCAGAATTCCGGAACACGGTTGACTGTGTGGGGGAGGTTCGGGGCCGCCCTCCACGCAGCTGCCTGGTGTCACAGGTGTTCCCTGGCAGGGGGAAGTCCGCTAATTACCTCCCGTGTCCATGGGGAGGCACTAGATGCTACCTGCATTTCCAGCCCGACCCCCGCCTTTCCCTGGCTGCCCGCACTGGGAGGGACTCGGTGAAGACTCTCGAAGGGCTCCTAGGAGATCCCGGGTGCTGCAGACATAAGACGGAACCTCCCCACACTCAGAATTCCGGAACACGGCTGACTGTGTGGGGGAGGTTCTGGACCGCCCTCCACGCAGCTGCCTGGTGTCACAGGTGTTCCCTGGCATGTGGAATTCCGCTAATTACCTCCCCTGTCCATGGGGCGGCACTAGATGCTACCTGCGTTTCCAGCACAACCCCCTCCTTTCCCCTGCAGCCCGCACAGGGAGGGACTCTGGGAAGACACTCGAAGGGCTCCTAGAAGATCCCGGGTGCTGCAGACAGAAGACGGAACCTCCCCACACTCAGAATTCCGGAACACGGGTGACTGTGTGGGGGAGGTTCGGGACCGAACTCCACGCAGCTGCCTGGTGTCACAGGTGTTCCCTGGCAGGGGGAAGTCCGCTAATTACCTCCCCTGTCCATGGGGAGGCACTAGATGCTACCTGGGTTTCCAGTCCAACCCCCGCCTTTCCCTGGCTGCCCGCACTGGGAGGGACTTGGGGAAGACTCTCGAAGGGCTCCTAGGAGATCCCGGGTGCTGCAGACATAAGACGGAACCTCCCCACACTCAGAATTCCGGAACACGGCTTACTGTGTGGGGAAGGTTCGGGGCAGCCCTCCACGCAGCTGCCTGGTGTCACAGGTGTTCCCTGGCAGGGGGAAGTCCGCTAATTACCTCCCTTGTCCATGGGGAGGCACTTGATGCTACTGCTTTTCCAGCCCAACCCCCGCCTTTCCCCAGCAGCCCGCACAGGGAGGGACTTGGGGAAGACACTCGAAGGGCTCCTAGGAGAACCCGGGTGCTGCAGACATAAGACGGAACCTCCCCACACTCAGAACTAAGGAACAAGTGTGACTGTGTGGGTGAGGTTTAGGGCCGCCCTCCACACAGCTTCCTGGTGTCACAGGTGTTCCCTGGTAGGGGGAAGACCGCTAATTACCTCCCCTGTCCATGGGGAGGCACTAGATGCTACCTGCTTTTCCAGCCCAACCCCCGCCTTTCCCCAGCAGCCCGCACAGGGAGGGACTTGGGGAAGACACTCGAAGGGCTCCTAGGACAACCCGGGTGCTGCAGACATAAGACGGAACTTCCCCACACTCAGAATTCCGGAACACGGGTGACTGTGTGGGTGAGGTTTAGGGCCGCCCTCCACACAGCTTCCTGGTGTCACAGGTGTTCCCTGGTAGGGGGAAGACCGCTAATTACTTCCCCTGTCCATGGGGAGGCACTAGATGCTACCTGCGTTTCCAGCACAACCCCCTCCTTTCCCCTGCATCCCGCACAGGGAGGGACTCTGGGAAGACACTCGAAGGGCTCCTAGGAGATCCCGGGTGCTGCAGACAGAAGACGGAACCTCCCCACACTCAGAATTCCGGAACACGGGTGACTGTGTGGGTGAGGTTCGGGACCGCCCTCCACGCAGCTTCCTGGTGTCACAGGTGTTCCCTGGCAGGGGGAAGTCCGCTAATTACCTCCCCTGTCCATGGGGAGGCACTACATGCTACCTGCGTTTCCAGCCCAACCCCCGCCTTTCCCTGGCTGCCCGCACTGGGAGGGACTCGGGGAAGACTCTCGAAGGGCTCCTAGGAGATCCCGGGTGCTGCAGACATAAGACGGAACCTACCCACACTCAGAATTCCGGAACACGGCTTACTGTGTGGGGAAGGTTCGGGGACGCCCTCCACGCAGCTGCCTGGTGTCACAGGTGTTCCCTGGCAGGGGGAAGTCCGCTAATTACCTCCCTTGTCCATGGGGAGGCACTAGATGCTACTGCTTTTCCAGCCCAACCCCCGCCTTTCCCCAGCAGCCCGCACAGGGAGGGACTTGGGGAAGACACTCGAAGGGCTCCTAGGAGAACCCGGGTGCTGCAGACATAAGACGGAACCTCCCCACAATCAGAATTCCGGAACACGGGTGACTGTGTGGGTGAGGTTTAGGGCCGCCCTCCACACAGCTTCCTGGTGTCACAGGTGTTCCCTGGTAGGGGGAAGACCGCTAATTACCTCCATGTCCATGGGGAGGCACTAGATGCTACCTGAGTTTCCCGCCCAACCCCCGCGTTTTCCCGGCTGCCCGCACCGGGAGGGACTCGGGGAAGACTCTCGAAGGGCTCCTAGGAGATCCCGGGTGCTGCAGACAGAAGACGGAACCTCCCCACACTCAGAATTCCGTAACACGGCTGACTGTGTGGGTGAGGTTTAGGGCCGCCCTCCACACAGCTTCCTGGTGTCACAGGTGTTCCCTGGTAGGGGGAAGACCGCTAATTACCTCCATGTCCATGGGGTGGCACTAGATGCTACCTGAGTTTCCAGCCCAACCCCCAACTTTCCCCGGCAGCCCGCACAGGGAGGGACTGGGGGAAGACACTCGAAAGGCTCCTAGGAGAACCCGGGTGCTGCAGACAGAAGACGGAACCTCCCCACACTCAGAATTCCGGAACACGGCTGACTGTGTGGGGGAGGTTCGGGGCCGCCCTCCACACAGATTCCTGGTGTCACAGGTTTTCCCTGGCAGGGGGAATTCCGCTAATTACCTCCCTTGTCAATGGGGAGGCACAAGATGCTACCTGCTTTTCCAGCCCAACCCCCGCCTTTCCCCGGCAGCCCGCACAGGGAGGGACTGGGGGAAGACACTCGAAAGGCTCCTAGGAGAACCCGGGTGCTGCAGACAGAAGACGGAACCTCCCCACACTCAGAATTCCGGAACACGGTTGACTGTGTGGGGGAGGTTCGGGGCCGCCCTCCCCGCAGCTGCCTGGTGTCACAGGTGTTCCCTGGCAGGGGGAAGTCCGCTAATTACCTCCCCTGTCCATGGGGAGGCACTAGATGCTACCTGCATTTCCAGCCCGACCCCCGCCTTTCCCTGGCTGCCCGCACTAGGAGGGACTCGGGGAAGACTCTCGAAGGGCTCCTAGGAGATCCCGGGTGCTGCAGACATAAGACGGAACCTCCCCTCACTCAGAATTCCGGAACACGGCTGACTGTGTGGGGGAGGTTCTGGGCCGCCCTCCACGCAGCTGCCTGGTGTCACAGGTGTTCCCTGCCAGAGGGAAGTCCGCTAATTACCTCCCCTGTCCATGGGGAGGCACTAGATGCTACCTGCGTTTCCAGCACAACCCCCTCCTTTCCCCTGCAGCCCGCAAAGGGAGGGACTCTGGGAAGACACTCGAACGGCTCCTAGAAGATCCCGGGTGCTGCAGACAGAAGACGGAACCTCCCCACACTCAGAATTCCGGAACACGGGTGACTGTGTGGGTGAGGTTTAGGGCCGCCCTCCACACAGCTTCCTGGTGTCACAGGTGTTCCCTGGTAGGGGGAAGACCGCTAATTACCTCCCCTGTCCATGGGGAGGCACTAGATGCTACCTGCGTTTCCAGCACAACCCCCTCCTTTCCCCTGCAGCCCGCACAGGGAGGGACTCTGGGAAGACACTCGAAGGGCTCCTAGGAGATCCCGGGTGCTGCAGACAGAAGACGGAACCTCCCCACACTCAGAATTCCGGAACACGGGTGACTGTGTGGGGGAGGTTCGGGACCGCACTCCACGCAGCTGCCTGGTGTCACAGGTGTTCCCTGGCAGGGGGAAGTCCGCTAATTACCTCCCCTGTCCATGGGGAGGCACTACATTCTACCTGCGTTTCCAGCCCAACCCCCGCCTTTCCCTGGCTGCCCGCACTGGGAGGGACTCGGGGAAGACTCTCGAAGGGCTCCTAGAAGATCCGGGGTGCTGCAGACATAAGACGGAACCTACCCACACTCAGAATTCCGGAACACGGCTAACTGTGTGGTGAAGTTTCGGGGCAGCCCTCCACGCAGCTGCCTGGTGTCACAGGTGCTCCCTGGCAGGGGGAAGTCCGCTAATTACCTCCCTTGTCCATGGGGAGGCACTAGATGCTACTGCTTTTCCAGCCCAACCCCCGCCTTTCCCCAGCAGCCCGCACAGGGAGGGACTTGGGGAAGACACTCGAAGGGCTCCTAGGAGAACCCGGGTGCTGCAGACATAAGACGGAACCTCCCCACACTCAGAACTCCGGAACAAGGGTGACTGTGTGGGTGAGGTTTAGGGCCGCCCTCCGCACAGCTTCCTGGTGTCACAGGTGTTCCCTGGTAGGGGGAAGACCGCTAAATACCTCCCCTGTCCATGGGGAGGCACTAGATGCTACCTGCTTTTCCAGCCCATCCCCCGCCTTTCCCCAGCAGCCCGCACAGGGAGGGACTTGGGGAAGACACTCGAAGGGCTCCTAGGAGATCCCGGGTGCTGCAGACCTAAGACGGAACCTCCCCACAATCAGAATTCCGGAACACGGGTGACTGTGTGGGTGAGGTTTAGGGCCGCCCTCCACACAGCTTCCTGGTGTCACAGGTGTTCCATGGTAGGGTGAAGACCGCTAATTACCTCCATGTCCATGGGGAGGCACTAGATGCTACCTGAGTTTCCAGCCCAACCCCCGCGTTTTCCCGGCTGCCCGCACCGGGAGGGACTCGGGGAAGACTCTCAAAGGGCTCCTAGGAGATTCCGGGTGCTGCAGACAGAAGACGGAACCTCCCCACACTCAGAATTCCGTAACACGGCTGACTGTGTGGGTGAGGTTTAGGGCCGCCCTCCACACAGCTTCCTGGTGTCACAGGTGTTCCCTGGTAGGGGGAAGACCTCTAATTACCTCCATGTCCATGGGGTGGCACTAGATGCTACCTGAGTTTCCAGCCCAAACCCCAACTTTCCCCGGCAGCCTGCAGTGGGAGGGATTCGGGGAAGACACTCGAAGGGATCCTAGGAGATCCCGGGTGCTGCAGACAGAAGACGGAACCTACCCACACTCAGAATTCCGGAACACGGCTGACTGTGTGGGGGAGGTTCGGGGCCGCCCTCCACGCAGCTGCCTGGTGTCACAGGTGTTCCCTGGCAGGGGGAAGTCCGCTAATTACCTCCCTTGTCCATGGGGAGGCACAAGATGCTACCTGCTTTTCCAGCCCAACCCCCGCCTTTCCCCGGCAGCCCGCACAGGGAGGGACTGGGGGAAGACACTCGAAGGGCTCCTAGGAGAACCTGGGTGCTGCAGACATAAAACGGATCCTCCCCACACTCAGAATTCCGGAACATGGGTGACTGTGTGGGTGAGGTTAAGGGCCGCCCTCCACACAGCTTCCTGGTGTCACAGGTGTTCCCTGGTAGGGGGAAGACCGCTAATTACCTCCCCTGTCCATGGGGAGGCACTAGATGCTACCTGACTTTCCAGCCCAACCCCCGCCTTTCCCCGGCTGCCCGCACTGTGAGGGACTCGGGGAAGACTCTCGAAGGGCTCCTAGGAGATCCCGGGTGCTGCAGACAGAAGACGGAACCTCCCCACACTCAGAATTCCGGAACACGGATGACTGTGTCGGGGAGGTTCGGGGACGCCCTCCACGCAGCTGCCTGGTGTCACAGGTGTTCCCTGGCAGGGGGAAGTCCGCTAATTACCTCCCCTATCCATGGGGAGGCACTAGATGCTACCTGCGTTTCCAGCACAACCCCCTCCTTTCCCCGGCAGCCAGCACAGGGAGGGACTCTTGGAAGACACTCGAAGGTCTCCTAGGAGATCCCGGGTGCTGCAGACAGAAGACGGAACCTCCCCACACTCAGAATTCCGGAACACGGCTGACTGTGTGGTTTGAGGTTCGGGGCCGCCCTCCAAGCAGCTGCCTGTTGTCACAGGTTTTCCCTGGCAGGGGGAAGTTCGCTAATTACCTCCCCTGTCCATGGGGAGGCACTAGATGCTACCTGCGTTTCCAGCCCAACCCCCGCCTTTCCCTGGCTGCCCGCACTGGGAGGGACTCGGAGAAGACTCTCGAAGTGCTCCTAGGAGATCCCGGGTGCTGCAGACATAAGACGGAACCTCCGCACACTCAGAATTCCGGAACACGGCTGACTGTGTAGGGAAGGTTCGGGGCCGCCCTCCACGCAGCTGCCTGGTGTCACAGGTGTTCCCTGGCAGGGGGAAGTCCGCTAATTACCTCCCATGTCCATGGGGAGGCACTAGATGCTACCTGCATTTCCAGCCCAACCCCCGCCTTTCCCCAGCAGCCCGCACAGGGAGGGACTGGGGGAAGACACTCGAAGGGCTCCTAGGTGAACCCGGGTGCTGCAGACATAAGACGGAACCTCCCCACACTCAGAATTCCGGAACACGGCTGACTGTGTGGGGAAGGTTCGCGGCCGCCCTCCACGCAGCTGCCTGGTGTCACAGGTGTTCCCTGGCAGGGGGAAGTCCGCTAATTACCTCCCCTGTCCATGGGGAGGCACTAGATGCTACCTGCTTTTCCAGCACAACCCCTTTTTTCCCCGGCAGCCCGCACAGGGAGGGACTCTGGGAAGACACTCGAAGGGCTCCTAGGAGATCCCGGGTGCTGCAGACAGAAGACGGAACCTCCCCACACTCAGAATTCCGGAACACTGTTGACTGTGTGGGGGAGGTTCGGGGCCGCCCTCCACGCAGCTTCCTGGTGTCACAGGTGTTCCCAGGCAGGGGCAATTCCGCTAATTACCTCCCCTGTCCATGGGGAGGCACTAGATGCTACCTGCGTTTCCAGCCCAAACCCCGCCTTTCCCTGGCTACCCGCACTGGGAGGGACTGGGGGAAGACACTCGAAGGGCTCCTAGGTGAACCCGGGTGCTGCAGACAGAAGACGGAACCTCCCCACACTCAGAATTCCGGAACACGGTTGACTGTGTGGGGGAGGTTCGGGGCCGCTCTCCACGCAGCTGCCTGGTGTCACAGGTGTTCCCTGGCAGGGGGAAGTCCGCTAATTACCTCCCTTGTCCATGGGGAGGCACAAGATGCTACCTGCTTTTTCAGCCCAACCTCCGCCATTCCCCGGCAGCCCGCACAGTGAGGGACTGGGGGAAGACACTCGAAGGGCTCCTAGGTGAACCCGGGTGCTGCAGACATAAGACGGATCCTCCCCACACTCAGAATTCCGGAACACGGCTGACTGTGTGGGGGAGGTTCGGGGCCGCCCTCCACGCAGCTGCCTGGTGTCACAGGTGTTCCCTGGCAGGGAGAATTCCGCTAATTACCTCCCCTATCCATGGGGAGGCACTAGATGCTACCTGAGTTTCCAGCCCAACCCCCGCATTTCCCCGGCAGCCCGCAGTGGGAGGGATTCGGGGAAGACACTCGAAGGGCTCCTAGGAGATCCCGGGTGCTGCAGACAGAAGACGGAACCTCCCCACACTCAGAATTCCGGAACACGGCTGACTGTGTGCGGGAGGTTCGGGGCCGCCCTCCACGCAGCTCCCTGGTGTCACAGGTGTTCCCTGGCAGGGGGAAGTCCGCTAATTACCTCTCTTGTCCATGGGGAGGCACAAGATGCTACATGCTTTTCCAGCCCAACCCCAGCCTTTCCCCGGCAGCCCGCACAGGGAGTGACTGGGGGAAGACACTCGAAAGGCTCCTAGGAGAACCCGGGTGCTGCAGACAGAAGACGGAACCTCCCCACACTCAGAATTCCGGAACACGTGTGACTGTGTGGGTGAGGTTTAGGGCCGCACTCCACGCAGCTGCCTGGTGTCACAGGTGTTCCCTGGCAGGGGGAAGTCCGCTAATTACCTCCCCTGTCCATGGGGAGGCACTAGATGCTACCTGCGTTTCCAGCAAAACCCCCTCCTTTCCCTGGCTGCCCGCACTGGGAGGGACTCGGGGAAGACTCTCGAAGGGCTCCTAGGAGATCCCGGGTGCTGCAGACATAAGACGGAACTTCCCCACACTCAGAATTCCGGAACAAAGTTGACTGTGTGGGGGAGGTTCGGGGCCGCCCTCCACGCAGATGCCTGGTGTCACAGGTGTTCCCTGGCAGGGGGAATTCCGCTAATTACCTCCCCTGTCCATGGAGATGCACTAGATGCTACCTGCTTTTCCAGCCCAACCCCCGCCTTTCCCTGGCTGCCCGCACTGGGAGGGACTCGGGGAAGACTCTCGAAGGGCTCCTAGGAGATCCCGGGTGCTGCAGACATAAGACGGAACCTCCCCACACTCAGAATTCCGGAACACGGCTGACTGTGTGGGGAAGGTTCGGGGCCGCCCTCCACGCAGCTGCCTGGTGTCACAGGTGTTCCCTGGCAGGGAGAAGTCCGCGAATTACCTCCCCTATCCATGGGGAGGCACTAGATGCTACCTGAGTTTCCAGCCCAACCCCCGCATTTCCCCGGCAGCCCGCAGTGGGAGGGATTCGGGGAAGACACTCGAAGGGCTCCTAGGAGATCCCGGGTGCTGCAGACAGAAGACGGAACCTCCCCACCCTCAGAATTCCGGAACACGCCTAAATGTGTGGGGGAGTTTCGGGGCCGCCCTCCACGCAGCTGCCTGGTGTCACAGGTGTTCCCTGGCAGGGGGAAGTCCGCTAATTACCTCCCATGTCCATGGGGAGGCACTAGATGCTACCTGCTATTCCAGCCCAACCCCCGCCTTTCCCCGGCAGCCCGCAAAGGGAGGGACTGGGGGAAGACACTCGAAAGGCTCCTAGGAGAACCCGGGTACTGCAGACAGAAGACGGAACCTTCCCACACTCAAAATTTCGGAACACGTGTGACTGTGTGGGTGAGGTTTAGGGCCGCACTCCACGCAGCTTCCTGGTGTCACAGTTGTTCCCTGGCAGGGGGAAGTCCGCTAGTTACCTCCCTTGTCCATGGGGAGGCACTAGATGCTACCTGCTATTCCAGCCCAACCCCCGCAGTTCCCCGGCTGCCCGCACTGGTAGGGACTCGGGGAAGACTCTCGAAGGGCTCCTAGGAGATCCCGGGTACTGCAGACTTAAGACGGAACCTCTCCACACTCAGAATTCCGGAACACGGCTGACTGTGTGGGGGAGGTTTGGGGCCGCCCTCCACGCAGCTGCCTGGTGTCACAGGTGTTCCCTGGCAGGTGGAAGTCCGCTAATTACCTCCCCCGTCCATGGGGAGGCACTAGATGCTACCTGCGTTTCCAGCACAACCCCCGCCTTTCCCCGGCAGCCCGCACAGGGAGGGACTCTGGGAAGACACTCGAAGGGCTCCTAGGAGATCCCGAGTGCTGCAGACAGAAGACGGAACCTCCCCACACTCAGAATTCAAGAACACGGTTGACTGTGTGGGGGAGGTTCTGGGCCGCACTCCACGCAGCTGCCTGGTGTCAGAGTTGTTCCCTGGCAGGGGGAATTCCGCTAATTACCTCCCCTGTCCATGGGGAGGCACTAGGTGCTACCTGCGTTTCCAGCCCAACCCCCGCCTTTCCCTGGCTGCCCGCACTGGGAGGGACTCGGGGAAGACTCTCGAAGGGCTCCTAGGAGATCCCGGATGCTGCAGACATAAGACGGAACCTCCCCACACTCAGAATTCCGGAACACGGCTGACTGTGTGGGGAAGGTTCGGGGCCGCCCTCCACGCAGCTGCCTGGTGTCACAGGTGTTCCCTGGCAGGGGGAATTCCGCTAATTACCTCCCTTGTCCATGGGGAGGCACTAGATGCTACCTGCTTTTCCAGACCAACCCCCGCCTTTCCCCAGCAGCCCGCACAGGGAGGGAATTGGGGAAGACACTCGAAGGGCTCCTAGGAGATCCCGGGTGCTGCAGACAGAAGACGGAACCTCCCCACACTCAGAATTCCGGAACACGGTTGACTGTGTGGGGGAGTTTCGGGGCCGCCCTCCACGCAGCTGCCTGGTGTCACAGCTGTTCCCTGGCAGGGGGAAGTCCGCTAATTACCTCCCTTGTCCATGGGGAGGCACAAGATGCTACCTGCTTCTCCAGCCAAACCTCCGCCATTCCCCGACTGCCCACACAGTGAGGGACTGGGGGAAGACACTCGAAGGGCTCCTAGGTGAACCCGGGTGCTGCAGACATAAGACGGAACCTCCCCACACTCAGAAATCCGGAACACGGCTGACTGTGTGGGGGAGGTTCGGGCCGCCTTCCACGCAGCAGCCTGGTGTCACAGGTGTTCCCTGGCAGGGAGAAGTCCGCTAATTACCTCCCCTGTCCATGGGGAGGCACTAGATGCTATCTGAGTTTCCAGCCCAACCCCCGCCTTTCCCCGGAAGCCCGCAGTGGGAGGGATTCGGGGAAGACACTCGAAGGGCTCCTAGGAGATCCCGGGTGCTGCAGACAGAAGACGGAACCTCCCCACACTCAGAATTCCGGAACACGGCTGACTGTGTGCGGGAGGTTCGGGGCCGCCCTCCACGCAGCTCCCTGGTGTCACAGGTGTTCCCTGGCAGGGGGAAGTCCGCTAATTACCTCCCTTGTCCATGGGGAGGCACAAGATGCTACATGCTTTTCCAGCCCAACCCCAGCCTTTCCCCGGCAGCCCGCACAGGGAGTGACTGGGGGAAGACACTCGAAAGGCTCCTAGGAGAACCCGGGTGCTGCAGACAGAAGACGGAACCTCCCCACACTCAGAATTTCGGAACACGTGTGACTGTGTGGCTGAAGTTTAGGGCCGCACTCCACGCAGCTGCCTGGTGTCACAGGTGTTCCCTGGCAGGGGGAAGTCCGCTAATTACCTCCCCTGTCCATGGGGAGGCACTAGAAGCTACCTGCGTTTCCAGCCCAACCCCCGCCTTTCCCTGGCTGCCCGCACTGGGAGGGACTCGGGGAAGACTCTCGAAGGGCTCCTAGGAGATCCCGGGTGCTGCAGACATAAGACGGAACCTCCCCACACTCAGAATTCTGGAACACGGCTGACTGTGTGGGGAAGGTTCGGGGCCGCCCTCCACGCAGCTGCCTGGTGTCACAGGTGTTCCCTGGCAGGTGGAAGTCCGCTAATTACCTCCCCTGTCCATGGGGAGGCACTAGATGCTACCTGCGTTTCCAGCACAACCCCCTCTTTCCCCGGCAGCCCGCACAGGGAGGGACTCTGGGAAGACAATCGAAGGGCTCCTAGGAGATCCCGGGTGCTGCAGACAGAAGACGGAACCTCCCCACACTCAGAATTCCGGAACACGGTTGACTGTGTGGGGGAGGTTAATGGCCGCCCTCCACGCAGCTGCCTGGTGTCACAGGTGTTCCCTGGCAGGGGGAATTCCGCTAATTACCTCCCTTGTCCATGGGGATGCACTAGATGCTACCTGCTTTTCCAGCCAAACCCCCGCATTTCCCTGGCTGCCCGCAATGGGAGGGACTCGGGGAAGACTCTCGAAGGGCTCCTAGGAGATCCCGGGTGCTGCAGACATATGACGGAACCTCCCCACACTCAGAATTCCGGAACACGGCTGACTGTGTGGGGAAGGTTCGGGGCCGCCCTCCACGCAGCTGCCTGGTGTCACAGGTGTTCCCTGGCAGGGGGAAGTCCGCTAATTACCTCCCTTGTCCATGGGGAGGCACTAGATGCTACCTGCTTTTCCAGCCCAACCCCCGCCATTCCCCAGCAGCCCGCACAGGTAGGGACTTGGGGAAGACACTCGAAGGGCTCCGAGGAGAACCCGGGTGCTGCAGACATAAGACGGAACCTCCCCACACTCAGAATTCCGGAACACGGATGACTGTGTGGGGGAGGTTCGGGGCCGCCCTCCACGCAGCTGTCTTGTGTCACAGGTGTTCCCTGGCAGGTTGAAGTCCTCTAAATACCTCCCCTGTCCATGGGGAAGCACTAGATGCGACCTGCGTTTCCAGCACAACCCCCTCCTTTCCCCGGCAGCCCGCACAGGGAGGGACTCTGGGAAGACCCTCGAAGGGCTCCTAGGAGATCCGGGTGCTGCACACAGAAGACGGAACCTCCCCACACTCAGAATTCCGGAACACGTGTGACTGTGTGGGTGAGGTTTAGGGCCGCACTCCACGCTGCTGCCTGGTGTCACAGGTGTTCCCTGGCAGGGGGAAGTCGGCTAATTACCTCCCCTGTCCATGGGGAGGCACTAGATGCTACCTGCGTTTCCAGCACAACCCCCCCTTTCCCCGGCAGCCAGCACAGGGAGGGACTCTGGGAAGACACTCGAAGGGCTCCTAGGAGATCCCGGGTGCTGCAGACAGAAGACGGAACCTCCCCACACTAAGAATTCCGGAACACGGTTGACTGTGTGGGGGAGTTTCGGGGCCGCCCTCTACGCAGCTGCCTGGTGTCACAGGTGTTCCCTGGCAGGGGGAATTCCGCTAATTACCTCCCCTGTCCATGGGGAGGCACTAGATGCTACCTGCTTTTCCAGCCCAACCCCCGCCTTTCCCTGGCTGCCCGCAATGGGAGGGACTCGGGGAAGACTCTCGAAGGGCTCCTAGGAGATCCCGGGTGCTGCAGACATAAGACGGAACCTCCCCACACTCAGAATTCCGGAACACGGCTGACTGTGTGGGGAAGGTTCTGGGCCGCCCTCCACGCAGCTGCCTGGTGTCACAGGTGTTCCCTGGCAGGGGGAAGGCCGCTAATTACCTCCCTTGTCCATGGGGAGGCACTAGATGCTACCTGCTTTTCCAGTCCAACCCCTGCCTTTCCCCAGCAGCCCGCACAGGGAGGGAATGGGGGAAGACACTCGAAGGGCTCCTAGGTGAACCCGGGTGCTGCAGACATAAGACGGAACCTCCCAACACTCAGAATTCCGGAACACGGCTGACTGGGTGGGGGAGGTTCGGGGCCGCCCTCCACGCAGCTGCCTGGTGTCACAGGTGTTCCCTGGCAGGGAGAAGTCCGCTAATTACCTCCCCTGTCCATGGGGAGGCACTAGATGCTACCTGAGTTTCCAGCCCAACCCCCGCCTTTCCCCGGCAGCTCGCAGTGGGAGGGATTCGGGGAAGACACTCGAAGGGCTCCTAGGAGATCCCGGGTGCTGCAGACAGAAGACGGAACCTCCCCACACTCAGAATTCCGAAACACGGCTGACTGTGTGGGGGAGGTTCGGGGCCGCCCTCCACGCAGCTGCCTGGTGTCACAGGTGTTCCCTGGCAGGGGGAAGTCCGCTAATTACCTCCCTTTTCCATGGGGAGGCACAAGATGCTACATGCTTTTCCAGCCCAACCCCCGCCTTTCCCTGGCAGCCCGCACAGGGAGGGACTCTGGGAAGACACTCGAAGGGCTCCTAGGAGATCCCGGGAGCTGCAGACAGAAGACGGAACCTCCCCACACTCAGAATTCCGGAAAACGGCTGACTGTGTGGGGGAGGTTCGGGGCCGCCCTCCACGCAGCTGCCTGGTGTCACAGGTGTTCCCTGGCAGGGGGAAGTCCGCTAATTACCTCCCTTGTCCATGGGGAGGCACTAGATGCTACCTGATTTTCCAGCCCAACCCCCGCCTTTCCCCAGCAGCCCGCACAGGGAGGGACGTGGGGAAGACACTCGAAGGGCTCCTAGGAGAACCCGGGTGCTGCAGACATAAGACGGAACCTCCCCACACTCAGAATTCCGGAACACGGGTGACTGTGTGGGTGAGGTTTAGGGCCGCCCTCCACACAGCTTCCTGGAGTCACAGGTGTTCCCTGGTAGGGGGAAGACCGCTAATAACCTCCCCTGTCCATAGGGAGGCACTAGATGCTACCTGCTTTTCCAGCCCAACCCCCGCCTTTCCCCAGCAGCACGCAAAGGGAGGGACTTGGGGAAGACACTCGAAGGGCTCCTAGGAGAACCCGGGTGCTGCAGACATAAGACAGAACCTCCCCACACTCAGAATTCCGGAACACGGGTGACTGTGTGGGTTAGGTTTAGGGCCGCCCTCCACACAACTTCCTGGTGTCACAGGTGTTCCCTGGTAGGGGGAAGACCGCTAATTACCTTCCCTGTCCATGGGGAGGCACTAGATGCTACCTGAGTTTCCAGAACAACCCCCGCGTTTCCCCGGCTGCCCGCACTGGGAGGGACTCGGGGAAGACTCTCGAAGGGCTCCTAGGAGATCCCGGGTGCTGCAGACATAAGACGGAACCTCCCCACACTCAGAATTCCGGAACACGGGTGAATGTGTGGGGGAGGTTTAGGGCCGCCCTCCACGCAGCTTCCTGGTGTCTCAGGTGTTCCCTCGCAAGGGGAAGTCCGCTAATTACCTCCCCTGTCCATGGTGAGGCACTAGATGCTACCTGCGTTTCCAGCACAACCCCCGCCTTTCCCCGGCAGCCCACACTGGGAGGGGCTCGGGGGAGACACTCGAAGGGCTCCTAGGAGATCCCGGGTGCTGCAGACAGAAGACGGAACCTCTCCACACTCAGAATTCCGGAACACGGCTGACTGTGTGGGGGAGGTTCGGGGCCGCCCTCCACGCAGCTTCCTGGTGTCACAGGTGTTCCCTGACAGGCGGAAGTCCGCTAATTACCTCCGCTGTCCAGGGGGAGGCACTAGATGCTACCTGCGTTTCCAGACCAACCCCCGCCATTCCCCGGCAGCCCGCAGCGAGAGGGACTCGGGGAAGTCTCTCGAAGGGCTCCTAGGAGATCCCGGTTGCTGCAGACCGAAGACGGAACCCCCCCCACACTCAGAATTCCGGAACACAGCCGACTGTGTGGGCGAGGATCGGGGCCACCCTCCACGCAGCTGCCTGGTGTCACAGGTTTTCCCTGGAGGGGGAAGTCCGCTAATTTCCTCCCCTGTCCAGGGGGAGGCACTAGATGCTACCAGCGTTTCCAGCCTAACCCACGCCTTTCCCCGGCAGCCCGCAGTGAGAGGGACTCGGGGAAGACTCTCGAAGGGCTCCTAGGAGATCCCGGGTGCTGCAGACAGAAGACGGAACCTCCCCACACTCAGAATTCCGGAACACGGCTGACTGTGTGGAGGAGGTTCGGGGCCGCCCTCCACGCAGCTTCATGGTGTCACAGGTGTTCCCTCGCAAGGGGAAGTCCGATGATTACCTCCCCTGTCCATGGGGAGGCACTAGATGCTACCTGCGTTTCCAGCCCAACCCCCGCCTTTCCCCGGCAGCCCGCACTGGGATGGACTCGGGGGAGTCACTCGAAGTGCTCCTAGGAGATCCCGGGTGCTGCAGACAGAAGACGGAACCTCCCCACACTCAGGATTCCGGAACACGGGTGACTGTGTGGGTGAAGTTTATGGCCGCCCTCCACACAGCTTCCTGGTGTCACAGGTGTTCCCTCGCAAGGGGAAGTCCGCTAATTACCTCCCCTGTCCATGGGGAGGCACTAGATGCTACCTGCGTTTCCAGCCCAACCCCCGCCTTTCCCCGGCAGCCCGCACTGGGAGGGACTCGGGGGAGAAACTCGAAGGGCTCCTAGGAGAATCCGGGTGCTGCAGACAGAAGACGGAACCTCCCCACACTCAGGATTCCGGAACACGGGTGACTGTGTGTGTGAGGTTTATGGCCGCCCTCCACAGAGCTTCCTGGTGTCACAGGTGTTCCCTCGCAAGGGGAAGTCCGCTAATTACCTCCCCTGTCCATGGGGAGGCACTAGATGCTACCTGCGTTTCCAGCCCAACCCCCGCCATTCCCAGGCAGCCCGCGGTGGGAGGGAATCGGGGAAGACTCTCGAAGGGCTCCTAGGAGATCCCGGGTGCTGCAGACAGAAGACGGAACCTCCCCACACTCAGAATTCCGGAACACGGCGTACTGTGTGTGGGAGGTTAGGGGCCGCCCTCCACGCAGCTTCCTGGTGTCCCAGGTGTTCCCTCGCAAGGGGAAGTCCGCTAATTACCTCCCCTGTCCATGGGGAGGCACTAGATGCTACCTGCGTTTCCAGCCCAACCCCCACCTTTCCCCGGCAGCCCGCACTGGGAGGGACTCGGGGGAGAAACTCGAAGGGCTCCTAGGAGATCCCGGGTTCTGCAGACAGAAGACGGAACCTCCCCACACTCAGGATTCCGGAACACGGGTGACTGTGTGGGGGAGGTTCGGGGCCGCACTCCACGCAGCTTCCTGGTGTCACACGTGATCCCTGGCAGGGGGAATTCCGCTAATTACCTCCCCTGTCCATGGGGAGACATTAGATGCTACGTGCGTTTCCAGCCCAACCCCCGCCTTTCCCCGGGAGCCCGCAGTGAGAGGGACTCGGGGAAGATTCTCGAAGGGCTCCTAGGAGATCCCGGGTGCTGCAGAACGAAGACGGAACCTCCCCACACTCAGAATTCCGGAACACGGCTGACTGTGTGGGGGAGGTTCGGGGCCGCCCTCCACGCAGCTTCCTGGTGTCACACGTGTTCCCTGGCAGGGGGAAGTCCGCTAATTATCTCCCCTGTCCATGGGGAGGCATTAGATGCTACCTGCGTTTCCAGCCCAACCCCCGCCTTTCCCCGGGAGCCCGCAGTGAGAGGGACTCGGGGAAGATTCTCGAAGGGCTCCTAGGAGATCCCGGGTGCTGCAGAACGAAGACGGAACCTCCCCACACTCAGAATTCCGGAACACGGCTGACTGTGTGGGGGAGGTTCGGGGCCGCCCTCCACGCAGCTTCCTGGTGTCACAGGTGTTCCCTCGCAAGGGGAAGTCCGCTAATTACCTCCACTGTCCATGGGGATGCACTAGATGCTACCTGCGTTTCAAGCCCAACCCCCGCCTTTCCCCGGCAGCCCGCAATGGGAAGGACTCGGGGAAGACACTCGAAGGGCTCCTAGGAGATCCCGGGTGCTGCAGAACGAAGACGAAACCTCCCCACACTCAGAATTCCGGAACACGGCTGACTGTGTGGGGGAGGTTCGGGGCCGCCCTCCACGCAGCTTCCTGGTGTCACACGTGTTCCCTGGCAGGGGGAAGTCCGCTAATTACCTCCCCTGTCCAGGGGGAGGCACTAGATGCTACCTGCGTTTCCAGCCCAACCCCCGCATTTCCCCGGCAGCCTGCACTGGGAGGGACTCAGGGGAGACCCTCGAATGGCTCCTAGGAGATCCCGGGTGCTGCTGACAGAAGACGGAACCTCCCCACACTCAGAATTCCGGAACACGGCTGACTGTGTGGGGGAGGTTCGGGGCCGCCCTCCAAGCAGCTGCCTGGTGTCACAGGTTTTCCCTGGCAGGGGGAAGTCCGCTAACTACCTCCCCTGTCCAGGGGAGGCACTAGATGCTACCTGCGATTCCAGCCCAACCCCCGCTATTCCCCGGCAGCCCGCAGAGAGAGGGACTCGGGGAAGACTCTCGAAGGGCTCCTAGGAGATCCCGGGTGCTGCAGACAGAAGACGGAACCTCCCCACACTAGGAATTCCGGAACACGGCTGACTGTGTGGGGGAGGTTCGGGGCCGCCATCCACACAGCTTCCTGGTGTCCCAGGTGTTCCCTCGCAAGGGGAAGTCCGCTAATTTCCTCCCCTGTCCATGGGGAGGCACTAGATGCTACCTGCGTTTCCAGCCCAAACCCCGCCTTTCCCCGGCAGCCCGCACTGGGAGGGACTCGGGGGAGAAACTCGAAGGGCTCCTATGAGATCTCGGGTGCTGCAGACAGAAGACGGAACCTCCCCACACTCAGGATTCCGGAACACGGGTGACTGTGTGGGTGAAGTTTATGGCCGCCCTCCACAGAGCTTCCAGGTGTCACAGGTGTTCCCTCGCAAAGGGAAGTCCGCTAATTACCTCCCCTGTCCATGGGGAGGCACTAGATGCTACCTGCGTTTCCAGCCGAACCCCCGCCATTCCCAGGCAGCCCGCGGTGGGAGGGACTCGGGGAAGACTCTCGAAGGGCTCCTAGGAGATCCCGGGTGCTGCAGACAGAAGACGGAACCTCCCCACACTCAGAATTCCGGAACACGGCTGACTGTGTGTGGGAGGTTCGGGGCCGCCCTCCACGCAGCCTCTTGGTGTCCCAGGTGTTCCCTCGCAAGGGGAAGTCCGCTAATTACCTCCCCTGTCCATGGGGAGGCACTAGATGCTACCTGCGTTTCCAGCCCAACCCCCGACTTTCCCCGGCAGCCCGCAATGGGAGGGACTCGGGGGAGAAACTCGAAGGGCTCCTAGGAGATCCCGGGTGCTGCAGACAGAAGACGGAACCTCCCCACACTCAGGATTCCGGAACACGGGTGACTGTGTGGGTGAGGTTTATGGCCGCCCTCCACACAGCTTCCTGGTGTCACAGGTGTTCCCTCGCAAGGGGAAGTCCGCTAATTACCTCCCCTGTCCATGGGGAGGCACTAGATGCTACCTGCGTTTCCAGCCCAACCCCCGTCTTTCCCCGGCAGCCAGCACTGGGAGGGACTCGGGGGAGACACTCGAAGGGCTCCTAGGAGATCCCGGGTGCTGCAGACAGAAGACGGAACCTCCCCACACTCAGAATTCCGGAACACGGCTGACTGTGTGGGGGAGGTTCGGGGCCGCCCTCCACGCAGCTTCCTGGTGTCACAGGTGTTCCCTCGCAAGGGGAAGTCCGCTGATTACCTCCCCTGTCCATGGGGAGGCACTAGATGCTACCTGCGTTTCCAGCCCAACCTCCGCCTTTCCCCGGCAGCCCGCACTGGGAGGGACTCGGGGGAGTCACTCGAAGTGCTCCTAGGAGATCCCGGGTGCTGCAGACAGAAGACGGAACCTCCCCACACTCAGGATTCCGGAACACGGGTGACTGTGTGGGTGAGGTTTATGGCCGCCCTCCACACAGCTTCCTGGTGTCACAGGTGTTCCCTCGCAAGGGGAAGTCCGCTAATTACCTCCCCTGTCCATGGGGAGGCACTAGATGCTACCTGCGTTTCCAGCCCAACCCCCGCCTTTCCCCGGGAGCCCGCAGTGAGAGGGACTCGGGGAAGATTCTCGAAGGGCTCCTAGGAGATCCCGGGGGCTGCAGACAGAAGACGGAACCTCCCCACACTCAGAATTCCGGAACAAGGGTGACTGTGTGGGTGAGGTTCAGGGCCGCCTTCCACGCAGCTTCCTGGTGTCACAGGTGTTCCCTCGCAAGGGGAAGTCCGCTAATTACCTCCCCTGTCCATGGGGAGGCACTAGATGCTACCTGCGTTTCCAGCCCAACCCCCGTCTTTCCCCGGCAGCCCGCACTGGGAGGGACTAGGGGAAGACTCTCCAAGGGCTCCTAGGAGATCCCGGGTGCTGCAGACAGAAGACGGAACCTCCCCACACTAGGAATTCCGGAACACGGCTGACTGTGTGGGGGAGGTTCGGGGCCGCTCTCCACACAGCTTCCTGTTGTCCCAGGTGTTCCCTCGCAAGGGGAAGTCCGCTAATTACCTCCCCTGTCCATGGGGAGGCACTAGATGCTACCTGCGTTTCCAGCCCAACCCCCGTCTTTCCCCGGCAGCCCGCACTGGGAGGGACTCGGGGGAGAAACTCGAAGGGCTCCTAGGAGATCCCGGGTGCTGCAGACAGAAGACGGAACCTCCCCACACTCAGGATTCCGGAACACGGGTGACTGTGTGGGTGAGGTTTATGGCCGTCCTCCACAGTGCTTCCTGGTGTCACAGGTGTTCCCTCGCAAGGTGAAGTCCGCTAATTACCTCCCCTGTCCATGGGGGGGCACTAGATGCTACCTGCGTTTCCAGCCCAACCCCCGCCATTCCCAGGCAGCCTGCGGTGGGAGGGACTCGGGGAAGACTCTCGAAGGGCTCCTAGGAGATCCCGGGTGCTGCAGACAGAAGACGGAACCTCCCCACACTCAGAATTCCGGAACACGGCTGACTGTGTGTGGGAGGTTCGGGGCCGCCCTCCACGCAGTTTCCTGGTGTCCCAGGTGTTCCCTCGCAAGGGGAAGTCCGCTAATTACCTCCCCTGTCCATGGGGAGGCACTAGATGCTACCTGCGTTTCCAGCCCAACCCCCGCCTTTCCCCGGCAGCCCGCACTGGGAGGGACTCGGGGGAGAAACTCGAAGGGCTCCTAGGAGATCCCGGGTGCTGCAGACAGAAGACGGAAACTCCCCACACTCAGGATTCCGGAACACGGGTGACTGTGTGGGTGAGGTTTATGGCCGCCCTCCACAGAGCTTCCTGGTGTCACAGGTGTTCCCTCGCAAGGGGAAGTCCGCTAAGTACCTCCCCTGTCCATGGGGAGGCACTAGATGCTACCTGCGTTTCCAGCCCAACCCCCGCCTTTCCCAGGCAGCCCGCGGTGGGAGGGACTCGTGGAAGGCCCTCGAAGTGCTCCTAGTAGATCCCGGGTGCTGCAGACAGAAGACGGAACCTCCCCACACTCAGAATTCCTGAACACGTGTGACTGAGTGGGGGAGCTTTAGGGCCGCCTCCACGCAGATTCCTGGTGTCTCAGGTGTTCCCTCGCAAGGGGAAGTCCGCTAATTACCTCCCCTGTCCATGGGGAGGCACTAGATGCTACCTGCGTTTCCAGCCCAACCCCCGCCTTTCCCCGGCAGCCCGCACTGGGAGGGACTCGGGGGAGACACTCGAAGGGCTCCTAGGAGATCCCGGGTGCTGCAGAGAGAAGACGGAACCTCCCCACACTCATAATTCCGGAACACGGCTGACTGTGTGGGGGAAGTTCGGGGCAGCCCTCCACGCAGCTTCCTGGTGTCACAGGTTTTCCCTGGCAGGCGGAAGTCCGCTAATTACCTCCCCTGTCCAGGGGGAGGCACTAGATGCTACCAGCGTTTCCAGCCCAACCCCCGCTTTTCCCCGGCAGCCCGCAGTGATAGGGACTCGGGGAAGAATCTCGAAGGGCTCCTAGGAGATCCCGGGTGCTGCAGACAGAAGACGGTTCCTCCCCACACTCAGAATTCCGGAACACGGGTGACTGTGTTGGTGAGGTTTAGGGCCGCCCTCCACGCAGATTCCTGGTGTCACAGGTGTTCCCTCGCAAGGGGAAGTCCGCTACATACCTCCACTGTCCATGGGGAGGCACTAGATTCTACCTGCGTTTCCAGCCCAACCCCCGACTTTCCCCGGCAGCCCGCGGTGAGAGGGACTCGAGGAAGACTCTCGAAGTGCTCCTAGGAGATCCCGGGTGCTGCAGACAGAAGACGGAACCTCCCCACACTCAGAATTCCGGAACACGGCTGACTGTGTGGGCGAGGTTCGGCGCCGCCCTCCACGCAGCTGCCTGGTGTCACAGGTTTTCCCTGGCAGGGGGAAGTCCGCTAATTACTTCCCCTGTCAAGGGGGGGCACTAAATGCTACCTGCGTTTCCAGCCCAACCCCCGCTTTTCCCCGGCAGCCCGCAGTGCGAGGGACTCCGGGAAGTCTCTCGAAGGGCTCCTAGGAGATCCCGGGTGCTGCAGACAGAAGACGGAACCTCCCCACACTCAGAATTCCTGAACACGTGTGACTGTGTGGGGGAGGTTTAGGGCCGCCCTCCACGCAGCTTCCTGGTGTCTCAGGTGTTCCCTCGCAAGGGGAAGTCCGCTAATTACCTCCCCTGTCCATGGGGAGGCACTAGATGCTACCTGCGTTTCCAGCCCAACCCCCGCCTTTCCCAGGCAGCCCGCGGTGGGAGGGACTCGGGGAAGACCCTCGAAGGGCTCCTAGAAGATCCCGGGTGCTGCAGACAGAAGACGGACCCTCCCCACACTCAGAATTCCTGAACACGTGTGACAGTGTGGGGGAGCTTTAGAGCCGCCTCCACGCAGCTTCCTGGTGTCACAGGTGTTCCCTGGCAGGCGGAAGTCCGCTAACTACCTCCCCTGTCCAGGGGGAGACACTAGATGGTACCTGCGTTTCCAGCCCAACCCCCGCGTTTCCCCGGCAGCCCGCAGTGAGAGGGATTCGAGGAAGACTCTAGAAGGGCTCCTAGGAGATCCCGGGTGCTGCAGACAGAAGACGGAACCTCCCCACACTCAGGATTCCGGAACAAATGTGACTGTGTGGGTGAGGTTCAGGGCCGTCCTCCACGCAGCTTCCTGGTGTCACAGGTGTTCCCTCGCAAGGGGAAGTCCGCTAATTACCTCCCCTGTCCATGGGGTGGCACTAGATGCTACCTGCTTTTCCAGCCCAACCCCCGCTTTTCCCCGGCAGCCCGCAGTGGGAGAGACTCCGGGAAGACTCTCGAAGGGCTCCTAGGAGATCCCGGGTGCTGCAGACAGAAGACGGAACCTCCCCACACTCAGAATTCCGGTACACGGCTGACTCTGTGGGCGAGAATCGGGGCCGCCCTCCACGCAACTGCCAGGTGTCACAGGTTTTCCCTGGCAGGGGGAAGTCCGCTAATTACCTCCCCTGTCCAGGGGGAGGCACTAGATTCTACCTGCGTTTCCAGCCCAACCCCCGACTTTCCCCGGCAGCCCGCGGTGAGAGGGACTCGAGGAAGACTCTCGAAGTGCTCCTAGGAGATCCCGGGTGCTGCAGACAGAAGACGGATCCTCCCCACACTCAGAATTCCGGAACACGGGTGACTGTGTGGGTGAGGTTTAGGGCCGCCCTCCACGCAGCTTCCTGGTGTGACAGGTGTTCCCTCGCAAGGGGAAGTCCGCTACATACCTCCCCTGTCCATGGGGATTCACTAGATGTTACCTGCGTTTCCAGCCCAACCCCCTCCTTTCCCCAGCAGCCCGCGGTGAGAGGGACTTGGGGAAGACTTTCGAAGGGCTCCTAGGAGATCCCGGGTGCTGCAGACAGAAGACGGAACCTCCCCACTCTCAGGATTCCGGAACACGGCTGACTGTGTGGGCGAGGATCGGGGCCGCCCTCCACGCAGCTGCCTGGTTTCACAGGATTTCCCTGGCAGGGGGAAGTCCGCTTATTACCTCCCCTGTCCAGGGGGAGGTACTAGATGCTACCTGTGTTTCCAGCCCAACCCCCGCTTTTCCCGGCAGCCCGCAGTGCGAGGGACACGGCGAAGACTCTCGAAGGGCTCCTAGGAGTTCCCGGGTGCTGCAGACAGAAGACGGAACCTCCCCACACTCAGGATTCCGGAACACGTGTGACTGTGTGGGTGAGGTTTATGGCCGCCCTCCACGCAGCTTCCGGGTGTCACAGGTTTTCCCTGGCAGGGGGAAGTCCGCTAATTACCTCCCCTGTCCATGGGGAGGCACTAGATGCTACCTGCGTTTCCAGCCCAACCCCCGCTTTTCCCCGGCAGCCCGCAGTGCGAGGGACTCGGGGAAGACCCTCGAACGGCTCCTGGGAGATCCCGGGTGCTGCAGACAGAAGACGGAACCTCGCCACACTCAGGATTCCGGAACACGTCTGACTGTGTGGGGGAGGTTCGGGGCCGCACTCCACGCAGCTGCCTGGTGTCACAGGTGTTCCCTGACAGGCGGAGTTCCGCTAATTACCTCCCCTGTCCAGGGGGAGGCACTAGAAGCTACCTGCGTTTCCATCCCAACCCCCGCCTTTCCCCGGCAGCCCGCAGTGAGAGGGACTCGGGGAAGACTCTCGAAGGGCTCCTAGGACATCCCGGGTGCTGCAGACAGAAGACGGAACCTCCCCACACTCAGAATTCTGGAACACGGCTGACTGTGTGGGCGAGGTTCGGGGCCGCCCTCCACGCAGCTGCCTGGTGTCACAGGTTTTCTTGGCAGGGGGAAGTCCGCTAATTACCTCCCCTATCCAGGGGGAGGTAATAGATGCTACCTGCGTTTCCAGCCCAACCCCCGCTTTTCCCCGGCAGCCTGCAGTGCGAGGGACTCCGGGAAGTCTCTCGAAGGGCTCCTAGGAGATCCCGGGTGCTGCAGACAGAAGACGGAACCTCCCCACACTCAGAATTCCTGAACACGTGTGACTGTGTGGGGGAGGTTTAGGGCCGCCCTCCACGCAGCTTCCTGGTGTCTCAGGTGTTCCCTCGCAAGGGGAAGTCCGCTAATTACCTCCCCTGTCCATGGGGAGGCACTAGATGCTACCTGCGTTTCCAGCCCAACCCCCGCCTTTCCCAGGCAGCCCGCGGTGGGAGGGACTCGGGGAAGACCCTCGAAGGGCTCCTAGAAGATCCCGGGTGCTGCAGACAGAAGACGGACCCTCCCCACACTCAGAATTCCTGAACACGTGTGACTGTGTGGGGGAGCTTTAGAGCCGCCTCCACGCAGATTCCTGGTGTCACAGGTTTTCCCTGGCAGGCGGAATTCCGCTAATTACATCCCCTGTCCAGGGGGAGGCACTAGATGCTACCAGCTTTTCCAGCCCAACCCCCGCTTTTCCCCGGCAGCCCGCAGTGAGAGTGACTCGGGGAAGACTCTCGAAGGGCTCCTAGGAGATTCCGGGTGCTGCAGACAGAAGACGGATCCTCCCCACACTCAGATTCCGGAACACGGGTGACTGTGTGGGTGAGGTTTAGGGCCGCCCTCCACGCAGCTTCCTGGTGTCACAGGTGTTCCCTCGCAAGGGGAAGTCCGCTACATACCTCCACTGTCCATGGGGAGGCACTAGATGCTACCTGCGTTTCCAGCCCAACCCCCGACTTTCCCCGGCAGCCCGCGGTGAGAGGGACTTTGGGAAGACTCTCGAAGGGCTCCTAGGAGATCCCGGGTGCTGCAGAGAGAAGAGGGATCCTCCCCACACTCAGAATTCCGGAACACGGCTAACTGTGTGGGGGAGGTTCGGGGCCGCCCTCCACGCAGCTTCCTGGTGTCACAGGTGTTCCCTGGCAGGCGGAAGTCCGCTAACTACCTCCCCTGTCCAGGGGGAGACACTAGATGGTACCTGCGTTTCCAGCCCAACCCCCGCGTTTCCCCGGCAGCCCGCAGTGAGAGGGATTCGAGGAAGACTCTAGAAGGGCTCCTAGGAGATCCCGGGTGCTGCAGACAGAAGACGGAACCTCCCCACACTCAGGATTCCGGAACAAATGTGACTGTGTGGGTGAGGTTCAGGGCCGTCCTCCACGCAGCTTCCTGGTGTCACAGGTGTTCCCTCGCAAGGGGAAGTCCGCTAATTACCTCCCCTGTCCATGGGGTGGCACTAGATGCTACCTGCGTTTCCAGCCCAACCCCCGGTTTTCCCCGGCAGCCCGCACTGGGAGAGACTCGGGGAAGACTCTCGAAGGGCTCCTAGGAGATCCCGGGTGCTGCAGACAGAAGACGGAACCTCCCCACACTCAGAATTCCGGTACACGGCTGACTCTGTGGGCGAGAATCGGGGCCGCCCTCCACGCAACTGCCAGGTGTCACAGGTTTTCCCTGGCAGGGGGAAGTCCGCTAATTACCTCCCCTGTCCAGGGGGAGGCACTAGATTCTACCTGCGTTTCCAGCCCAACCCCCGACTTTCCCCGGCAGCCCGCGGTGAGAGGGACTCGAGGAAGACTCTCGAAATGCTCCTAGGAGATCCCGGGTGCTGCAGACAGAAGACGGATCCTCCCCACACTCAGAATTCCGGAACACGGGTGACTGTGTGGGTGAGGTTTAGGGCCGCCCTCCACTCAGCTTCCTGGTGTGACAGGTGTTCCCTCGCAAGGGGAAGTCCGCTACATACCTCCCCTGTCCATGGGGATTCACTAGATGCTACCTGCGTTTCCAGCCCAACCCCCGCCTTTCCCCAGCAGCCCGCGGTGAGAGGGACTTGGGGAAGACTCTCGAAGGGCTCCTAGGAGATCCCGGGTGCTGCAGACAGAAGACGGAACCTCCCCACTCTCAGGATTCCGGAACACGGCTGACTGTGTGGGCGAGGATCGGGGCCGCCCTCCACGCAGCTGCCTGGTGTCACAGGATTTCCCTGGCAGGGGGAAGTCCGCTAATTACCTCCCCTGTCCAGGGGGAGGTACTAGATGCTACCTGTGTTTCCAGCCCAACCCCCGCTTTTCCCGGCAGCCCGCAGTGCGAGGGACCCGGCGAAGACTCTCGAAGGGCTCCTAGGAGTTCCCGGGTGCTGCAGACAGAAGACGGAACCTCCCCACACTCAGGATTCCGGAACACGTGTGACTGTGTGGGTGAGGTTTATGGCCGCCCTCCACGCAGCTTCCGGGTGTCACAGGTTTTCCCTGGCAGGGGGAAGTCCGCTAATTACCTCCCCTGTCCATGGGGAGGCACTAGATGCTACCTGCGTTTCCAGCACAACCCCCGCTTTTCCCAGGCAGCCCGCGGTGGGAGGGACTCGGGGAAGACCCTCGAAAGGCTCCTAGGAGATCCTGGGTGCTGCAGACAGAAGACGGAACCTCCACACACTCAGAATCCCGGAACACGTGTGACTGTGTGGGGGAGGTTTAGGGCCGCCCTCCACGCAGCTTCCTGGTGTCTCAGGTGTTCCCTCGCAAGGGGAAGTCCGCTAATTACCTCCCCTGTCCATGGGGAGGCACTAGATGCTACCTGCGTTTCCAGCCCATCCCCCGCCTTTCCCCGGCCGCCAGCACTGGGAGGGACTCGGGGAAGACCCTCGAAGGGCTCCTAGGAGATCCCGGGTGCTGCAGACAGAAGACGGAACCTCCCCAAACTCAGAATTCCGGAACACGGCTGACTGTGTGGGGGAGGTTCGGGGCCGCCCTCCACGCAGCTTCCTGGTGTCACAGGTGTTCCCTGGCAGTCGGAAGTCCGCTAATTACCTCCCCTGTCCAGGGGGAGGCACTAGATGCTACCTGCGTTTCCAGTCCAACCCCCGCCTTTCCCCGGCAGCCCGCAGTGAAAGGGACTCGGGGAAGATTCTCGAAGAGCTCCTAGGAGATCCCGGGTGCTGCAGACAGAAGACGGAACCTCCCCACACTCAGAATTCCGGTACACGGCTGACTCTGTGGGCGAGAATCGGGGCCGCCCTCCACGCAACTGCCAGGTGTCACAGGTTTTCCCTGGCAGGGGGAAGTCCGCTAATTACCTCCCCTGTCCAGGGGGAGGCACTAGATTCTACCTGCGTTTCCAGCCCAACCCCCGACTTTCCCCGGCAGCCCGCGGTGAGAGGGACTCGAGGAAGACTCTCGAAGTGCTCCTAGGAGATCCCGGGTGCTGCAGACAGAAGACGGATCCTCCCCACACTCAGAATTCCGGAACACGGGTGACTGTGTGGGTGAGGTTTAGGGCCGCCCTCCACGCAGCTTCCTGGTGTGACAGGTGTTCCCTCGCAAGGGGAAGTCCGCTACATACCTCCCCTGTCCATGGGGATTCACTAGATGCTACCTGCGTTTCCAGCCCAACCCCCGCCTTTCCCCAGCAGCCCGCGGTGAGAGGGACTTGGGGAAGACTCTCGAAGGGCTCCTAGGAGATCCCGGGTGCTGCAGACAGAACACGGAACCTCCCCACTCTCAGGATTCCGGAACATGGCTGACTGTGTGGGCGAGGATCGGGGCCGCCCTCCACGCAGCTGCCTGGTTTCACAGGATTTCCCTGGCAGGGGGAAGTCCGCTAATTACCTCCCCTGTCCAGGGGGAGGTACTAGATGCTACCTGTGTTTCCAGCCCAACCCCCGCTTTTCCCGGCAGGCCGCAGTGCGAGGGACCCGGCGAAGACTCTCGAAGGGCTCCTAGGAGTTCCCGGGTGCTGCAGACAGAAGACGGAACCTCCCCACACTCAGGATTCCGGAACACGTGTGACTGTGTGGGTGAGGTTTATGGCCGCCCTCCACGCAGCTTCCGGGTGTCACAGGTTTTCCCTGACAGGGGGAAGTCCGCTAATTACCTCCCCTGTCCATGGGGAGGCACTAGATGCTACCTGCGTTTCCAGCCCAACCCCCGCTTTTCCCCGGCAGCCCGCAGTGCGAGGGACTCGGGGAAGACCCTCGAACGGCTCCTGGGAGATCCCGGGTGCTGCAGACAGAAGACGGAACCTCGCCACACTCAGGATTCCGGAACACGTCTGACTGTGTGGGGGAGGTTCGGGGCCGCACTCCACGCAGCTGCCTGGTGTCACAGGTGTTCCCTGGCAGGCGGAATTCCGCTAATTACCTCCCCTGTCCAGGGGGAGGCACTAGAAGCTACCTGCGTTTCCATCCCAACCCCCGCCTTTCCCCGGCAGCCCGCAGTGAGAGGGACTCGGGGAAGACTCTCGAAGGGCTCCTAGGACATCCCGGGTGCTGCAGACAGAAGACGGAACCTCCCCACACTCAGAATTCCTGAACACGTGTGACTGAGTGGGGGAGCTTTAGGGCCGCCTCCACGCAGATTCCTGGTGTCTCAGGTGTTCCCTCGCAAGGGGAAGTCCGCTAATTACCTCCCCTGTCCATGGGGAGGCACTAGATGCTACCTGCGTTTCCAGCCCAACCCCCGCCTTTCCCCGGCAGCCCGCACTGGGAGGGACTCGGGGGAGACACTCGAAGGGCTCCTAGGAGATCCCGGGTGCTGCAGAGAGAAGACGGAACCTCCCCACACTCATAATTCCGGAACACGGCTGACTGTGTGGGGGAAGTTCGGGGCAGCCCTCCACGCAGCTTCCTGGTGTCACAGGTTTTCCCTGGCAGGCGGAAGTCCGCTAATTACCTCCCCTGTCCAGGGGGAGGCACTAGATGCTACCAGCGTTTCCAGCCCAACCCCCGCTTTTCCCCGGCAGCCCGCAGTGATAGGGACTCGGGGAAGAATCTCGAAGGGCTCCTAGGAGATCCCGGGTGCTGCAGACAGAAGACGGTTCCTCCCCACACTCAGAATTCCGGAACACGGGTGACTGTGTTGGTGAGGTTTAGGGCCGCCCTCCACGCAGATTCCTGGTGTCACAGGTGTTCCCTCGCAAGGGGAAGTCCGCTACATACCTCCACTGTCCATGGGGAGGCACTAGATTCTACCTGCGTTTCCAGCCCAACCCCCGACTTTCCCCGGCAGCCCGCGGTGAGAGGGACTCGAGGAAGACTCTCGAAGTGCTCCTAGGAGATCCCGGGTGCTGCAGACAGAAGACGGAACCTCCCCACACTCAGAATTCCGGAACACGGCTGACTGTGTGGGCGAGGTTCGGCGCCGCCCTCCACGCAGCTGCCTGGTGTCACAGGTTTTCCCTGGCAGGGGGAAGTCCGCTAATTACCTCCCCTGTCAAGGGGGGGCACTAAATGCTACCTGCGTTTCCAGCCCAACCCCCGCTTTTCCCCGGCAGCCCGCAGTGCGAGGGACTCCGGGAAGTCTCTCGAAGGGCTCCTAGGAGATCCCGGGTGCTGCAGACAGAAGACGGAACCTCCCCACACTCAGAATTCCTGAACACGTGTGACTGTGTGGGGGAGGTTTAGGGCCGCCCTCCACGCAGCTTCCTGGTGTCTCAGGTGTTCCCTCGCAAGGGGAAGTCCGCTAATTACCTCCCCTGTCCATGGGGAGGCACTAGATGCTACCTGCGTTTCCAGCCCAACCCCCGCCTTTCCCAGGCAGCCCGCGGTGGGAGGGACTCGGGGAAGACCCTCGAAGGGCTCCTAGAAGATCCCGGGTGCTGCAGACAGAAGACGGACCCTCCCCACACTCAGAATTCCTGAACACGTGTGACAGTGTGGGGGAGCTTTAGAGCCGCCTCCACGCAGCTTCCTGGTGTCACAGGTGTTCCCTGGCAGGCGGAAGTCCGCTAACTACCTCCCCTGTCCAGGGGGAGACACTAGATGGTACCTGCGTTTCCAGCCCAACCCCCGGGTTTCCCCGGCAGCCCGCAGTGAGAGGGATTCGAGGAAGACTCTAGAAGGGCTCCTAGGAGATCCCGGGTGCTGCAGACAGAAGACGGAACCTCCCCACACTCAGGATTCCGGAACAAATGTGACTGTGTGGGTGAGGTTCAGGGCCGTCCTCCACGCAGCTTCCTGGTGTCACAGGTGTTCCCTCGCAAGGGGAAGTCCGCTAATTACCTCCCCTGTCCATGGGGTGGCACTAGATGCTACCTGCGTTTCCAGCCCAACCCCCGCTTTTCCCCGGCAGCCCGCAGTGGGAGAGACTCCGGGAAGACTCTCGAAGGGCTCCTAGGAGATCCCGGGTGCTGCAGACAGAAGACGGAACCTCCCCACACTCAGAATTCCGGTACACGACTGACTCTGTGGGCGAGAATCGGGGCCGCCCTCCACGCAACTGCCAGGTGTCACAGGTTTTCCCTGGCAGGGGGAAGTCCGCTAATTACCTCCCCTGTCCAGGGGGAGGCACTAGATTCTACCTGCGTTTCCAGCCCAACCCCCGACTTTCCCCGGCAGCCCGCGGTGAGAGGGACTCGAGGAAGACTCTCGAAGTGCTCCTAGGAGATCCCGGGTGCTGCAGACAGAAGACGGATCCTCCCCACACTCAGAATTCCGGAACACGGGTGACTGTGTGGGTGAGGTTTAGGGCCGCCCTCCACGCAGCTTCCTGGTGTGACAGGTGTTCCCTCGCAAGGGGAAGTCCGCTACATACCTCCCCTGTCCATGGGGATTCACTAGATGTTACCTGCGTTTCCAGCCCAACCCCCTCCTTTCCCCAGCAGCCCGCGGTGAGAGGGACTTGGGGAAGACTCTCGAAGGGCTCCTAGGAGATCCCGGGTGCTGCAGACAGAAGACGGAACCTCCCCACTCTCAGGATTCCGGAACACGGCTGACTGTGTGGGCGAGGATCGGGGCCGCCCTCCACGCAGCTGCCTGGTTTCACAGGATTTCCCTGGCAGGGGGAAGTCCGCTTATTACCTCCCCTGTCCAGGGGGAGGTACTAGATGCTACCTGTGTTTCCAGCCCAACCCCCGCTTTTCCCGGCAGCCCGCAGTGCGAGGGACACGGCGAAGACTCTCGAAGGGCTCCTAGGAGTTCCCGGGTGCTGCAGACAGAAGACGGAACCTCCCCACACTCAGGATTCCGGAACACGTGTGACTGTGTGGGTGAGGTTTATGGCCGCCCTCCACGCAGCTTCCGGGTGTCACAGGTTTTCCCTGGCAGGGGGAAGTCCGCTAATTACCTCCCCTGTCCATGGGGAGGCACTAGATGCTACCTGCGTTTCCAGCCCAACCCCCGCTTTTCCCCGGCAGCCCGCAGTGCGAGGGACTCGGGGAAGACCCTCGAACGGCTCCTGGGAGATCCCGGGTGCTGCAGACAGAAGACGGAACCTCGCCACACTCAGGATTCCGGAACACGTCTGACTGTGTGGGGGAGGTTCGGGGCCGCACTCCACGCAGCTGCCTGGTGTCACAGGTGTTCCCTGACAGGCGGAGTTCCGCTAATTACCTCCCCTGTCCAGGGGGAGGCACTAGAAGCTACCTGCGTTTCCATCCCAACCCCCGCCTTTCCCCGGCAGCCCGCAGTGAGAGGGACTCGGGGAAGACTCTCGAAGGGCTCCTAGGACATCCCGGGTGCTGCAGACAGAAGACGGAACCTCCCCACACTCAGAATTCTGGAACACGGCTGACTGTGTGGGCGAGGTTCGGGGCCGCCCTCCACGCAGCTGCCTGGTGTCACAGGTTTTCTTGGCAGGGGGAAGTCCGCTAATTACCTCCCCTATCCAGGGGGAGGTAATAGATGCTACCTGCGTTTCCAGCCCAACCCCCGACTTTCCCCGGCAGCCCGCGGTGAGAGGGACTCAAGGAAGACTCTCGAAGTGCTCCTAGGAGATCCCGGGTGCTGCAGACAGAAGACGGAACCTCCCCACACTCAGAATTCCGGAACACGGCTGACTGTGTGGGCGAGGTTCGGCGCCGCCCTCCACGCAGCTGCCTGGTGTCACAGGTTTTCCCTGGCAGGGGGAAGTCCGCTAATTACCTCCCCTGTCAAGGGGGGGCACTAAATGCTACCTGCGTTTCCAGCCCAACCCCCGCTTTTCCCCGGCAGCCCGCAGTGCGAGGGACTCCGGGAAGTCTCTCGAAGGGCTCCTAGGAGATCCCGGGTGCTGCAGACAGAAGACGGAACCTCCCCACACTCAGAATTCCTGAACACGTGTGACTGTGTGGGGGAGGTTTAGGGCCGCCCTCCACGCAGCTTCCTGGTGTCTCAGGTGTTCCCTCGCAAGGGGAAGTCCGCTAATTACCTCCCCTGTCCATGGGGAGGCACTAGATGCTACCTGCGTTTCCAGCCCAACCCCCGCCTTTCCCAGGCAGCCCGCGGTGGGAGGGACTCGGGGAAGACCCTCGAAGGGCTCCTAGAAGATCCCGGGTGCTGCAGACAGAAGACGGACCCTCCCCACACTCAGAATTCCTGAACACGTGTGACAGTGTGGGGGAGCTTTAGAGCCGCCTCCACGCAGCTTCCTGGTGTCACAGGTGTTCCCTGGCAGGCGGAAGTCCGCTAACTACCTCCCCTGTCCAGGGGGAGACACTAGATGGTACCTGCGTTTCCAGCCCAACCCCCGCGTTTCCCCGGCAGCCCGCAGTGAGAGGGATTCGAGGAAGACTCTAGAAGGGCTCCTAGGAGATCCCGGGTGCTGCAGACAGAAGACGGAACCTCCCCACACTCAGGATTCCGGAACAAATGTGACTGTGTGGGTGAGGTTCAGGGCCGTCCTCCACGCAGCTTCCTGGTGTCACAGGTGTTCCCTCGCAAGGGGAAGTCCGCTAATTACCTCCCCTGTCCATGGGGTGGCACTAGATGCTACCTGCGTTTCCAGCCCAACCCCCGCTTTTCCCCGGCAGCCCGCAGTGGGAGAGACTCCGGGAAGACTCTCGAAGGGCTCCTAGGAGATCCCGGGTGCTGCAGACAGAAGACGGAACCTCCCCACACTCAGAATTCCGGTACACGGCTGACTCTGTGGGCGAGAATCGGGGCCGCCCTCCACGCAACTGCCAGGTGTCACAGGTTTTCCCTGGCAGGGGGAAGTCCGCTAATTACCTCCCCTGTCCAGGGGGAGGCACTAGATTCTACCTGCGTTTCCAGCCCAACCCCCGACATTCCCCGGCAGCCCGCGGTGAGAGGGACTCGAGGAAGACTCTCGAAGTGCTCCTAGGAGATCCCGGGTGCTGCAGACAGAAGACGGATCCTCCCCACACTCAGAATTCCGGAACACGGGTGACTGTGTGGGTGAGGTTTAGGGCCGCCCTCCACGCAGCTTCCTGGTGTGACAGGTGTTCCCTCGCAAGGGGAAGTCCGCTACATACCTCCCCTGTCCATGGGGATTCACTAGATGTTACCTGCGTTTCCAGCCCAACCCCCTCCTTTCCCCAGCAGCCCGCGGTGAGAGGGACTTGGGGAAGACTCTCGAAGGGCTCCTAGGAGATCCCGGGTGCTGCAGACAGAAGACGGAACCTCCCCACTCTCAGGATTCCGGAACACGGCTGACTGTGTGGGCGAGGATCGGGGCCGCCCTCCACGCAGCTGCCTGGTTTCACAGGATTTCCCTGGCAGGGGGAAGTCCGCTTATTACCTCCCCTGTCCAGGGGGAGGTACTAGATGCTACCTGTGTTTCCAGCCCAACCCCCGCTTTTCCCGGCAGCCCGCAGTGCGAGGGACACGGCGAAGACTCTCGAAGGGCTCCTAGGAGTTCCCGGGTGCTGCAGACAGAAGACGGAACCTCCCCACACTCAGGATTCCGGAACACGTGTGACTGTGTGGGTGAGGTTTATGGCCGCCCTCCACGCAGCTTCCGGGTGTCACAGGTTTTCCCTGGCAGGGGGAAGTCCGCTAATTACCTCCCCTGTCCATGGGGAGGCACTAGATGCTACCTGCGTTTCCAGCCCAACCCCCGCTTTTCCCCGGCAGCCCGCAGTGCGAGGGACTCGGGGAAGACCCTCGAACGGCTCCTGGGAGATCCCGGGTGCTGCAGACAGAAGACGGAACCTCGCCACACTCAGGATTCCGGAACACGTCTGACTGTGTGGGGGAGGTTCGGGGCCGCACTCCACGCAGCTGCCTGGTGTCACAGGTGTTCCCTGACAGGCGGAGTTCCGCTAATTACCTCCCCTGTCCAGGGGGAGGCACTAGAAGCTACCTGCGTTTCCATCCCAACCCCCGCCTTTCCCCGGCAGCCCGCAGTGAGAGGGACTCGGGGAAGACTCTCGAAGGGCTCCTAGGACATCCCGGGTGCTGCAGACAGAAGACGGAACCTCCCCACACTCAGAATTCTGGAACACGGCTGACTGTGTGGGCGAGGTTCGGGGCCGCCCTCCACGCAGCTGCCTGGTGTCACAGGTTTTCTTGGCAGGGGGAAGTCCGCTAATTACCTCCCCTATCCAGGGGGAGGTAATAGATGCTACCTGCGTTTCCAGCCCAACCCCCGCTTTTCCCCGGCAGCCTGCAGTGCGAGGGACTCCGGGAAGTCTCTCGAAGGGCTCCTAGGAGATCCCGGGTGCTGCAGACAGAAGACGGAACCTCCCCACACTCAGAATTCCTGAACACGTGTGACTGTGTGGGGGAGGTTTAGGGCCGCCCTCCACGCAGCTTCCTGGTGTCTCAGGTGTTCCCTCGCAAGGGGAAGTCCGCTAATTACCTCCCCTGTCCATGGGGAGGCACTAGATGCTACCTGCGTTTCCAGCCCAACCCCCGCCTTTCCCAGGCAGCCCGCGGTGGGAGGGACTCGGGGAAGACCCTCGAAGGGCTCCTAGAAGATCCCGGGTGCTGCAGACAGAAGACGGACCCTCCCCACACTCAGAATTCCTGAACACGTGTGACTGTGTGGGGGAGCTTTAGAGCCGCCTCCACGCAGATTCCTGGTGTCACAGGTTTTCCCTGGCAGGCGGAATTCCGCTAATTACATCCCCTGTCCAGGGGGAGGCACTAGATGCTACCAGCTTTTCCAGCCCAACCCCCGCTTTTCCCCGGCAGCCCGCAGTGAGAGTGACTCGGGGAAGACTCTCGAAGGGCTCCTAGGAGATTCCGGGTGCTGCAGACAGAAGACGGATCCTCCCCACACTCAGATTCCGGAACACGGGTGACTGTGTGGGTGAGGTTTAGGGCCGCCCTCCACGCAGCTTCCTGGTGTCACAGGTGTTCCCTCGCAAGGGGAAGTCCGCTACATACCTCCACTGTCCATGGGGAGGCACTAGATGCTACCTGCGTTTCCAGCCCAACCCCCGACTTTCCCCGGCAGCCCGCGGTGAGAGGGACTTTGGGAAGACTCTCGAAGGGCTCCTAGGAGATCCCGGGTGCTGCAGAGAGAAGAGGGATCCTCCCCACACTCAGAATTCCGGAACACGGCTAACTGTGTGGGGGAGGTTCGGGGCCGCCCTCCACGCAGCTTCCTGGTGTCACAGGTGTTCCCTGGCAGGCGGAAGTCCGCTAACTACCTCCCCTGTCCAGGGGGAGACACTAGATGGTACCTGCGTTTCCAGCCCAACCCCCGCGTTTCCCCGGCAGCCCGCAGTGAGAGGGATTCGAGGAAGACTCTAGAAGGGCTCCTAGGAGATCCCGGGTGCTGCAGACAGAAGACGGAACCTCCCAACACTCAGGATTCCGGAACAAATGTGACTGTGTGGGTGAGGTTCAGGGCCGTCCTCCACGCAGCTTCCTGGTGTCACAGGTGTTCCCTCGCAAGGGGAAGTCCGCTAATTACCTCCCCTGTCCATGGGGTGGCACTAGATGCTACCTGCGTTTCCAGCCCAACCCCCGGTTTTCCCCGGCAGCCCGCACTGGGAGAGACTCGGGGAAGACTCTCGAAGGGCTCCTAGGAGATCCCGGGTGCTGCAGACAGAAGACGGAACCTCCCCACACTCAGAATTCCGGTACACGGCTGACTCTGTGGGCGAGAATCGGGGCCGCCCTCCACGCAACTGCCAGGTGTCACAGGTTTTCCCTGGCAGGGGGAAGTCCGCTAATTACCTCCCCTGTCCAGGGGGAGGCACTAGATTCTACCTGCGTTTCCAGCCCAACCCCCGACTTTCCCCGGCAGCCCGCGGTGAGAGGGACTCGAGGAAGACTCTCGAAATGCTCCTAGGAGATCCCGGGTGCTGCAGACAGAAGACGGATCCTCCCCACACTCAGAATTCCGGAACACGGGTGACTGTGTGGGTGAGGTTTAGGGCCGCCCTCCACTCAGCTTCCTGGTGTGACAGGTGTTCCCTCGCAAGGGGAAGTCCGCTACATACCTCCCCTGTCCATGGGGATTCACTAGATGCTACCTGCGTTTCCAGCCCAACCCCCGCCTTTCCCCAGCAGCCCGCGGTGAGAGGGACTTGGGGAAGACTCTCGAAGGGCTCCTAGGAGATCCCGGGTGCTGCAGACAGAAGACGGAACCTCCCCACTCTCAGGATTCCGGAACACGGCTGACTGTGTGGGCGAGGATCGGGGCCGCCCTCCACGCAGCTGCCTGGTGTCACAGGATTTCCCTGGCAGGGGGAAGTCCGCTAATTACCTCCCCTGTCCAGGGGGAGGTACTAGATGCTACCTGTGTTTCCAGCCCAACCCCCGCTTTTCCCGGCAGCCCGCAGTGCGAGGGACCCGGCGAAGACTCTCGAAGGGCTCCTAGGAGTTCCCGGGTGCTGCAGACAGAAGACGGAACCTCCCCACACTCAGGATTCCGGAACACGTGTGACTGTGTGGGTGAGGTTTATGGCCGCCCTCCACGCAGCTTCCGGGTGTCACAGGTTTTCCCTGGCAGGGGGAAGTCCGCTAATTACCTCCCCTGTCCATGGGGAGGCACTAGATGCTACCTGCGTTTCCAGCACAACCCCCGCTTTTCCCAGGCAGCCCGCGGTGGGAGGGACTCGGGGAAGACCCTCGAAGGGCTCCTAGGAGATCCTGGGTGCTGCAGACAGAAGACGGAACCTCCACACACTCAGAATCCCGGAACACGTGTGACTGTGTGGGGGAGGTTTAGGGCCGCCCTCCACGCAGCTTCCTGGTGTCTCAGGTGTTCCCTCGCAAGGGGAAGTCCGCTAATTACCTCCCCTGTCCATGGGGAGGCACTAGATGCTACCTGCGTTTCCAGCCCATCCCCCGCCTTTCCCCGGCCGCCAGCACTGGGAGGGACTCGGGGAAGACCCTCGAAGGGCTCCTAGGAGATCCCGGGTGCTGCAGACAGAAGACGGAACCTCCCCAAACTCAGAATTCCGGAACACGGCTGACTGTGTGGGGGAGGTTCGGGGCCGCCCTCCACGCAGCTTCCTGGTGTCACAGGTGTTCCCTGGCAGTCGGAAGTCCGCTAATTACCTCCCCTGTCCAGGGGGAGGCACTAGATGCTACCTGCGTTTCCAGTCCAACCCCCGCCTTTCCCCGGCAGCCCGCAGTGAAAGGGACTCGGGGAAGATTCTCGAAGAGCTCCTAGGAGATCCCGGGTGCTGCAGACAGAAGACGGAACCTCCCCACACTCAGAATTCCGGTACACGGCTGACTCTGTGGGCGAGAATCGGGGCCGCCCTCCACGCAACTGCCAGGTGTCACAGGTTTTCCCTGGCAGGGGGAAGTCCGCTAATTACCTCCCCTGTCCAGGGGGAGGCACTAGATTCTACCTGCGTTTCCAGCCCAACCCCCGACTTTCCCCGGCAGCCCGCGGTGAGAGGGACTCGAGGAAGACTCTCGAAGTGCTCCTAGGAGATCCCGGGTGCTGCAGACAGAAGACGGATCCTCCCCACACTCAGAATTCCGGAACACGGGTGACTGTGTGGGTGAGGTTTAGGGCCGCCCTCCACGCAGCTTCCTGGTGTGACAGGTGTTCCCTCGCAAGGGGAAGTCCGCTACATACCTCCCCTGTCCATGGGGATTCACTAGATGCTACCTGCGTTTCCAGCCCAACCCCCGCCTTTCCCCAGCAGCCCGCGGTGAGAGGGACTTGGGGAAGACTCTCGAAGGGCTCCTAGGAGATCCCGGGTGCTGCAGACAGAACACGGAACCTCCCCACTCTCAGGATTCCGGAACATGGCTGACTGTGTGGGCGAGGATCGGGGCCGCCCTCCACGCAGCTGCCTGGTTTCACAGGATTTCCCTGGCAGGGGGAAGTCCGCTAATTACCTCCCCTGTCCAGGGGGAGGTACTAGATGCTACCTGTGTTTCCAGCCCAACCCCCGCTTTTCCCGGCAGGCCGCAGTGCGAGGGACCCGGCGAAGACTCTCGAAGGGCTCCTAGGAGTTCCCGGGTGCTGCAGACAGAAGACGGAACCTCCCCACACTCAGGATTCCGGAACACGTGTGACTGTGTGGGTGAGGTTTATGGCCGCCCTCCACGCAGCTTCCGGGTGTCACAGGTTTTCCCTGACAGGGGGAAGTCCGCTAATTACCTCCCCTGTCCATGGGGAGGCACTAGATGCTACCTGCGTTTCCAGCCCAACCCCCGCTTTTCCCCGGCAGCCCGCAGTGCGAGGGACTCGGGGAAGACCCTCGAACGGCTCCTGGGAGATCCCGGGTGCTGCAGACAGAAGACGGAACCTCGCCACACTCAGGATTCCGGAACACGTCTGACTGTGTGGGGGAGGTTCGGGGCCGCACTCCACGCAGCTGCCTGGTGTCACAGGTGTTCCCTGGCAGGCGGAATTCCGCTAATTACCTCCCCTGTCCAGGGGGAGGCACTAGAAGCTACCTGCGTTTCCATCCCAACCCCCGCCTTTCCCCGGCAGCCCGCAGTGAGAGGGACTCGGGGAAGACTCTCGAAGGGCTCCTAGGACATCCCGGGTGCTGCAGACAGAAGACGGAACCTCCCCACACTCAGAATTCTGGAACACGGCTGACTGTGTGGGCGAGGTTCGGGGCCGCCCTCCACGCAGCTGCCTGGTGTCACAGGTTTTCTTGGCAGGGGGAAGTCCGCTAATTACCTCCCCTATCCAGGGGGAGGTAATAGATGCTACCTGCGTTTCCAGCCCAACCCCCGCTTTTCCCCGGCAGCCCGCAGTGCGAGGGACTCCGGGAAGTCTCTCGAAGGGCTCCTAGGAGATCCCGGGTGCTGCAGACAGAAGACGGAACCTCCCCACACTCAGAATTCCTGAACACGTGTGACTGTGTGGGGGAGGTTTAGTGCCGCCCTCCACGCAGCTTCCTGGTGTCTCAGGTGTTCCCTCGCAAGGGGAAGTCCGCTAATTACCTCCCCTGTCCATGGGGAGGCACTAGATGCTACCTGCGTTTCCAGCCCAACCCCCGCCTTTCCCAGGCAGCCCGCGGTGGGAGGGACTCGGGGAAGACCCTCGAAGGGCTCCTAGAAGATCCCGGGTGCTGCAGACAGAAGACGGACCCTCCCCACACTCAGAATTCCTGAACACGTGTGACTGTGTGGGGGAGCTTTAGAGCCGCCTCCACGCAGATTCCTGGTGTCACAGGTTTTCCCTGGCAGGCGGAATTCCGCTAATTACATCCCCTGTCCAGGGGGAGGCACTAGATGCTACCAGCTTTTCCAGCCAAACCCCCGCTTTTCCCCGGCAGCCCGCAGTGAGAGTGACTCGGGGAAGACTCTCGAAGGGCTCCTAGGAGATTCCGGGTGCTGCAGACAGAAGACGGATCCTCCCCACACTCAGATTCCGGAACACGGGTGACTGTGTGGGTGAGGTTTAGGGCCGCCCTCCACGCAGCTTCCTGGTGTCACAGGTGTTCCCTCGCAAGGGGAAGTCCGCTACATACCTCCACTGTCCATGGGGAGGCACTAGATGCTACCTGCGTTTCCAGCCCAACCCCCGACTTTCCCCGGCAGCCCGCGGTGAGAGGGACTTTGGGAAGACTCTCGAAGGGCTCCTAGGAGATCCCGGGTGCTGCAGAGAGAAGAGGGATCCTCCCCACACTCAGAATTCCGGAACACGGCTAACTGTGTGGGGGAGGTTCGGGGCCGCCCTCCACGCAGCTTCCTGGTGTCACAGGTGTTCCCTGGCAGGCGGAAGTCCGCTAACTACCTCCCCTGTCCAGGGGGAGACACTAGATGGTACCTGCGTTTCCAGCCCAACCCCCGCGTTTCCCCGACAGCCCGCACTGAGAGGGATTCGAGGAAGACTCTAGAAGGGCTCCTAGGAGATCCCGGGTGCTGCAGACAGAAGACGGAACCTCCCCACACTCAGGATTCCGGAACAAATGTGACTGTGTGGGTGAGGTTCAGGGCCGTCCTCCACGCAGCTTCCTGGTGTCACAGGTGTTCCCTCGCAAGGGGAAGTCCGCTAATTACCTCCCCTGTCCATGGGGTGGCACTAGATGCTACCTGCGTTTCCAGCCCAACCCCCGGTTTTCCCCGGCAGCCCGCACTGGGAGAGACTCGGGGAAGACTCTCGAAGGGCTCCTAGGAGATCCCGGGTGCTGCAGACAGAAGACGGAACCTCCCCACACTCAGAATTCCGGTACACGGCTGACTCTGTGGGCGAGAATCGGGGCCGCCCTCCACGCAACTGCCAGGTGTCACAGGTTTTCCCTGGCAGGGGGAAGTCCGCTAATTACCTCCCCTGTCCAGGGGGAGGCACTAGATTCTACCTGCGTTTCCAGCCCAACCCCCGACTTTCCCCGGCAGCCCGCGGTGAGAGGGACTCGAGGAAGACTCTCGAAGTGCTCCTAGGAGATCCCGGGTGCTGCAGACAGAAGACGGATCCTCCCCACACTCAGAATTCCGGAACACGGGTGACTGTGTGGGTGAGGTTTAGGGCCGCCCTCCACTCAGCTTCCTGGTGTGACAGGTGTTCCCTCGCAAGGGGAAGTCCGCTACATACCTCCCCTGTCCATGGGGATTCACTAGATGCTACCTGCGTTTCCAGCCCAACCCCCGCCTTTCCCCAGCAGCCCGCGGTGAGAGGGACTTGGGGAAGACTCTCGAAGGGCTCCTAGGAGATCCCGGGTGCTGCAGACAGAAGACGGAACCTCCCCACTCTCAGGATTCCGGAACACGGCTGACTGTGTGGGCGAGGATCGGGGCCGCCCTCCACGCAGCTGCCTGGTGTCACAGGATTTCCCTGGCAGGGGGAAGTCCGCTAATTACCTCCCCTGTCCAGGGGGAGGTACTAGATGCTACCTGTGTTTCCAGCCCAACCCCCGCTTTTCCCGGCAGCCCGCAGTGCGAGGGACCCGGCGAAGACTCTCGAAGGGCTCCTAGGAGTTCCCGGGTGCTGCAGACAGAAGACGGAACCTCCCCACACTCAGGATTCCGGAACACGTGTGACTGTGTGGGTGAGGTTTATGGCCGCCCTCCACGCAGCTTCCGGGTGTCACAGGTTTTCCCTGGCAGGGGGAAGTCCGCTAATTACCTCCCCTGTCCATGGGGAGGCACTAGATGCTACCTGCGTTTCCAGCACAACCCCCGCTTTTCCCAGGCAGCCCGCGGTGGGAGGGACTCGGGGAAGACCCTCGAAGGGCTCCTAGGAGATCCTGGGTGCTGCAGACAGAAGACGGAACCTCCACACACTCAGAATCCCGGAACACGTGTGACTGTGTGGGGGAGGTTTAGGGCCGCCCTCCACGCAGCTTCCTGGTGTCTCAGGTGTTCCCTCGCAAGGGGAAGTCCGCTAATTACCTCCCCTGTCCATGGGGAGGCACTAGATGCTACCTGCGTTTCCAGCCCATCCCCCGCCTTTCCCCGGCCGCCAGCACTGGGAGGGACTCGGGGAAGACACTCGAAGGGCTCCTAGGAGATCCCGGGTGCTGCAGACAGAAGACGGAACCTCCCCAAACTCAGAATTCCGGAACACGGCTGACTGTGTGGGGGAGGTTCGGGGCCGCCCTCCACGCAGCTTCCTGGTGTCACAGGTGTTCCCTGGCAGTCGGAAGTCCGCTAATTACCTCCCCTGTCCAGGGGGAGGCACTAGATGCTACCTGCGTTTCCAGTCCAACCCCCGCCTTTCCCCGGCAGCCCGCAGTGAGAGGGACTCGGGGAAGATTCTCGAAGAGCTCCTAGGAGATCCCGGGTGCTGCAGACAGAAGACGGAACCTCCCCACACTCAGAATTCCGGAACACGGGTGACTGTGTGGGTGAGGTTTAGGGCCACCCTTCACTCAGCTTCTTGGTGTCACAGTGTTCCCTCGCAAGGGGAAGTCCGCTATTTACCTCCCCTGTCCATGGGGAGGCACTAGATGCTACCTGCGTTTCCAGCCCAACCCCCGCCTTTCCCCGGCAGCCCGTACTGGGTGGGACTCGGGGGAGACACTCGAAGGGCTCCTAGGAAATCCCGGGTGCTGCAGACAGAAGACGGAACCTCCCCACACTCAGAATTCCGGAACACAGGTGACTGTGTGGGTGAGGTTTATGGCCGCCCTCCACAGAGCTTCCTGGTGTCACAGGTGTTCCCTCGCAAGGGGAAGTCCGCTAATTACCTCCCCTGTCCATGGGGAGGCACTAGATGCTACCTGCGTTTCCAGCCCAACCCCCGCCTTTCCCCGGCAGCCCGCACTGGGAGGGACTCGGGGGAGACACTCGAAGGGCTCCTAGGAGATCCCGGGTGCTGCAGACAGAAGACGGATCCTCCCCACACTCAGAATTCCGGAACACGGCTGACTGTGTGGGGGAGCTTTGGGGCCGCCCTCCACGCAGCTTCCTGGTGTCACAGGTGTTCCCTGACAGGCGGAAGTCCGCTAATTACCTCCCCTGTCCAGGGGGAGGCACTAGATTCTACCTGCGTTTCCAGCCCAACCCCCACCTTTCCCCGGCAGCCCGCAGTGAGAGGGACTCGGGGAAGACTCGCGAAGGGCTCCTAGGAGATCCCGGGTGCTGCAGACCGAAGACGGAACCTCCCCACACTCAGAATTCCGGAACACAGCCGACTGTGTGGGCGAGGATCGGGGCCAACTTCCACGCAGCTGTCTGGTGGCACAGGTTTTCCCTGGCAGGGGGAAGTTCTCTAATTACCTCCCCTGTCCATGGGGAAGCACTAGATGCTACCTGCGTTTCCAGCCCAACCCCCACCTTTCCCCGGCAGCCCGCACTGGGAGGGACTCGGGGGAGTCACTCGAAGTGCTCCTAGGAGATCCCGGGTGCTGCAGACAGAAGACGGAACCTCCCCACACTCAGGATTCCGGAACACGGGTGACTGAGTGGGTGAGGTTTATGGCCGCCCTCCACACAGCTTACTGGTGTCACAGGTGTTCCCTCGCAAGGGGAAGTCCGCTAATTACCTCCCCTGTCCATGGGGAGGCACTAGATGCTACCTGCGTTTCCAGCCCAACCCCCGCCTTTCCCAGGCAGCCCGCAGTGGGAGGGACTCAGGGAAGACCCTCGAATGGCTCCTAGGAGATCCCGGGTGCTGCAGAACGAAGACGGAACCTCCCCACACTCAGAATTCCGGAACACGGGTGACTGTGTGGGGGAGGTTCAGGGCTGCCCTTCACGCAGCTTCCTGGTGTCACACGTGTTCCCTGGCAGGGGGAAGTCCGCTAATTACCTCCCCTGTCCAGGGGGAGGTACTAGATGCTACCTGTGTTTCCAGCCCAACCCCCGCTTTTCCCCGGCAGCCCGCAGTGCGAGGGACCCGGCGAAGACTCTCGAAGGGCTCCTAGGAGTTCCCGGGTGCTGCAGACAGAAGACGGAACCTCCCCACACTCAGGATTCCGGAACACGTGTGACTGTGTGGGTGAGGTGTATGGCCGCCCTCAACGCAGCTTCCGGGTGTCACAGGTTTTCCCTGGCAGGGGGAAGTCCGCTAATTACCTCCCCTGTCCATGGGGAGGCACTAGATGCTACCTGCGTTTCCAGCACAACCCCCGCTTTTCCCAGGCAGCCCGCGGTGGGAGGGACTCGGGGAAGACCCTCGAAGGGCTCCTAGGAGATCCTGGGTGCTGCAGACCGAAGACGGAACCTCCACACACTCAGAATCCCGGAACACGTGTGACTGTGTGGGGGAGGTTTAGGGCCGCCCTCCACGCAGCTTCCTGGTGTCTCAGGTGTTCCCTCGCAAGGGGAAGTCCGCTAATTACCTCCCCTGTCCATGGGGAGGCACTAGATGCTACCTGCGTTTCCAGCCCATCCCCCGCATTTCCCCGGCCGCCAGCACTGGGAGGGACTCGGGGAAGACACTCGAAGGGCTCCTAGGAGATCCCGGGTGCTGCAGACAGAAGACGGAACCTCCCCAAACTCAGAATTCCGGAACACGGCTGACTGTGTGGGGGAGGTTCGGGGCCGCACTCCACGCAGCTTCCTGGTGTCACAGGTGTTCCCTGGCAGTCGGAAGTCCGCTAATTACCTCCCCTGTCCATGGGGAGGCACTAGATGCTACCTGCGTTTCCAGTCCAACCCCCGCCTTTCCCCGGCAGCCCGCAGTGAGAGGGACTCGGGGAAGAATCTCGAAGAGCTCCTAGGAGATCCCGGGTGCTGCAGACAGAAGACGGAACCTCCCCACACTCAGAATTCCGGAACACGGGTGACTGTGTGGGTGAGGTTTAGGGCCACCCTTCACGCAGCTTCCTGGTGTCACAGTGTTCCCTCGCAAGGGGAAGTCCGCTAATTACCTCCCCTGTCCATGGGGAGGCACTAGATGCTACCTGCGTTTCCAGCCCAACCCCCGCCTTTCCCCGGCAGCCCGTACTGGGTGGGACTCGGGGGAGACACTCGAAGGGCTCCTAGGAAATCCCGGGTGCTGCAGACAGAAGACGGAACCTCCCCACACTCAGAATTCCGGAACACGGCTGACTGTGTGGGGGAGGTTTATGGCCGCCCTCCACAGAGCTTCCTGGTGTCACAGGTATTCCCTCGCAAGGGGAAGTCCGCTAATTACCTCCCCTGTCTATGTGGAGGCACTAGATTCTACCTGCGTTTCCAGCCCAACCCTCGCCTTTCCCAGGCAGACCGCGGTGGGAGGGACTCGGGGAAGACCCTCTAAGTGCTCCTAGGAGATCCCGGGTCCTGCAGACAGAAGACGGAACCTCCCCATTCTCAGAATCCCGGAACACGGGTGACTGTGTGGGGGAGGTTTAGGGCCGCCCTCCACGCAGCTTCCTGATGTCTCAGGTGTTCCCTCGCAAGGGGAAGTCCGCTAATTACCTCCCCTGTCCATGGGGAGGCACTAGATGCTACCTGCGTTTCCAGCCCAACCCCCGCCTTTCCCCGGCAGCCCGCACTGGGAGGGACTCGGGGGAGACACTCGAAGGGCTCCTAGGAGATCCCGGGTGCTGCAGACAGAAGACGGAACCTCCCCACACTCAGAATTCCGGAACACGGCTGACTGTGTGGGGGAGCTTTGGGGCCGCCCTCCACGCAGCTTCCTGGTGTCACAGGTGTTCCCTGACAGGCGGAAGTCCGCTAATTACCTCCCCTGTCCACGGGGAGGCACTAGATGCTACCTGCGTTTCCAGCCCAACCCCCACCTTTCCCCGGCAGCCCGCAGTGAGAGGGACTCGGGGAAGACTCTCGAAGGGCTCCTAGGAGATCCCGGGTGCTGCAGACCGAAGACGGAACCTCCCCACACTCAGAATTCCGGAACACAGCCGACTGTGTGGGCGAGGATCTGGGCCAACCTCCACGCAGCTGTCTGGTGGCACAGGTTTTCCCTGGCAGGGGGAAGTTCTCTAATTACCTCCCCTGTCCATGGGGAGGCACTAGATGCTACCTGCGTTTCCAGCCCAACCCCCACCTTTCCCCGGCAGCCCGCACTGGGAGGGACTCGGGGGAGTCACTCGAAGTGCTCCTAGGAGATCCCGGGTGCTGCAGACAGAAGACGGAACCTCCCCACACTCAGGATTCCGGAACACGGGTGACTGTGTGGGTGAGGTTTATGGACGCCCTCCACACAGCTTCCTGGTGTCACAGGTGTTCCCTCGCAAGGGGAAGTCCGCTAATTACCTCCCCTGTCCATGGGGAGGCACTAGATGCTACCTGCGTTTCCAGCCCAACCCCCGCCTTTCCCAGGCAGCCCGCGGTGGGAGGGACTCAGGGAAGACCCTCGAATGGCTCCTAGGAGATCCCGGGTGCTGCAGAACGAAGACGGAACCTCCCCACACTCAGAATTCCGGAACACGTCTGACTGTGTTGGGGAGGTTCGGGGCCGCCCTCCACGGAGCTTCCTGGTGTCACAGGTGTTCCCCCGCAAGGGGAAGTCCACTAATTACCTCCCCTGTCCATGGGGAGGCACTAGATGCTCCCTGCGATTCCAGCCCAACCCCCGCCTTTACCCGGCAGCCCGTACTGGGAGGCACTCGGGGAAGACTCTCGAAGGGCTCATAGGAGATCCCGGGTGCTGCAGACAGAAGACGGAACCTCCCCACACTCAGAATTCCGGTACACGGCTGTCTCTGTGGGCGACGATCGGTGCCGCCCTCCACGCAACTGCCAGGTGTCACAGGTTTTCCCTGGCAGGGGGAAGTCCGCTAGTTACCTCCCCTGTCCAGGGGGAGGCACTAGATGCTACCTGCGTTTCCAGCCCAACCCCCGCTTTTCCCCGGCAGCCCACAGTTGGAGGGACTCGGGGAAGACTCTCGAAGGGCTCCTAGGAGATCCCGGGTGCTGCAGACAGAAGACGGAACCTCCCCACACTCAGGATTCCGGAACACGTGTGACTGTGTGGGTGAGGTTTATGGCCGCCCTCCACGCAGCTTCCTGGTGTCACAGGTGTTCCCTCGCAAGGGGAAGTCCGCTAATTACCTCCCCTGTCCATGGGGAGGCACTAGAAGCTACCTGCTTTTCCAGCCCAACCCCCGCATTTCCCAGGCAGCCCGCGGTGGGAGGGACTCGGGGAAGAACCTCGAACGGCTCCTAGGAGATCCCGGGTGCTGCAGACAGAAGACGGAACCTCCCCACACTCAGAATTCCGGAATACGGTTGACTGTGTGGGGGAGGTTAAGGGCCGCCCTCCACGCAGCTTCCTGGTGTCACAGGTGTTCCCTCGCAAGGGGAAGTCCGCTAATTACCTCCCCTGTCCATTAGGGAGGCACTAGATGCTACCTGCGTTTCCAGCCCAACCCCCGCCTTTACCCAGCAGCCCACACTGGGAGGGACCTGGGGGAGACACTCGAAGGGCTCCTAGGAGATCCCGGGTGCTGCAGACAGATGACGGAACATCCCCACACTCAGAATTCCGGAACACGGGTGACTGTGTGGGTGAGGTTTAGGGCCGCCCTCCACGCAGCTTCCTGGTGTCACAGGTGTTCCCTCGCAAGGGGAAGTCCGCTACTTACCTCCCCTGTCCATGGGGATTCACTAGATGCTACCTGCTTTTCCAGCCCAACCCCCGCCTTTCCCCAGCAGCCCGCGGTGAGAGGGACTTGGGGAAGACTCTCAAAGGGCTCTTAGGAGATCCCGGGTGCTGCAGACAGAAGACGGAACCTCCCCACTCTCAGGATTCCGGAACACGGCTGACTGTGTGGGCGAGGATCGGGGCCGCATTCCACGCAGCTGCCTGGTGTCACAGGTTTTCCCTGGCAGGGGGAAGTCCGCTAATTACCTCCCCTGTCCAGGGGGAGGCACTAGATGCTACCTGCGTTTCCAGCCCAACCCCCGCTTTTCCCCGGCAGCCCGCAGTGAAAGGGACTCGGGGAAGACACTCGAAGGGCTCCTAGGAGATCCCGGGTGCTGCAGACAGAAGACGGAACCTCCCCACACTCAGGATTCCGGAACACGGGTGACTGTGTGGGTGAGGTTTATGGCCGCCCTCCACACAGCTTCCTGGTGTCACAGGTGTTCCCTCGCAAGGGGAAGTCCGCTAATTACCTCCCCTGTCCATGGGGAGGCACCAGATTCTACCTGCGTTTCCAGCCGAACCCCCGCCTTTCCCAGGCATACCGCGGTGGGAGGGACTCGGGGAAGACCCTCGAAGTGCTCCTAGGAGATCCCGGGTTCTGCAGACAGAAGACGGAACCTCCCCATTCTCAGAATCCCGGAACAAGTGTGACTGTGTGGGGGAGGTTTAGGGCCGCCCTCCACGCAGCTTCCTGGTGTCACACTTGTTCCCTGGCAGGGGGAAGTCCGCTAATTACCTCCCCTGTCCAGGGGGAGGCACTAGATGCTACCTGCGTTTCCAGCCCAACCCCCGCCTTTCCCCGGGAGCCCGCAGTGAGAGGGACTCGGGGAAGAGTCTCGAAGGGATCCTAGGAGATCCCGGGTGCTGCAGACAGAAGACGGAACCTCCCCACACTCAGAATTCTGGTACACGGCTGACTCTGTGGGCGAGGATCGGTGCCGCCCTCCACGCAACTGCCAGGTGTCACAGGTTTTCCCTGGCAGGGGGAAGTCCGCTAATTACCTCCCCTGTCTAGGGGGAGGCACTAGATGCTACCTGCGTTTCCAGCCCAACCCCCGCTTTTCCCCGGCAGCCCACAGTTGGAGGGACTCGGGGAAGACTCTCGAAGGGCTCCTAGGAGATCCCGGGTGCTGCAGACAGAAGACGGAACCTCCCCACACTCAGAATTCCGGAATACGGTTGACTGTGTGGGAGAGGTTAAGGGCCGCCCTCCACGCAGCTTCCTGGTGTCACAGGTGTTCCCTCGCAAGGGGAAGTCCGCTAATTACCTCCCCTGTCCATGGGGAGGCACTAGATGCTACCTGCGTTTCCAGCCCAACCCCCGCCTTTCCCCAGCAGCCCACACTGGGAGGGACCTGGGGGAGACTCTCGAAGGGCTCCTAGGAGATCCCGGGTGCTGCAGACAGAAGACGGAACCTCCCCACTCTCAGGATTCCGGAACACGGCTGACTGTGTGGGCGAGGATCGGGGCCGCCCTCCACGCAGCTGCCTGGTGTCACAGGTTTTCCCTGGCAGGGGGAAGTCCGCTAATTACCTCCCCTGTCCATGGGGAGGCACTAGATTCTACCTGCGTTTCCAGCCCAACCCCCGCATTTCCCAGGCAGACCGCGGTGTGAGGGACTCGGGAAAACCCTCGAAGTGCTCCTAGGAGATCCCGGGTTCTGCAGACAGAAGACGGAACCTCCCCATTCTCAGAATCCCGGAACACGGGTGACTGTGTGGGGGAGGTTTAGGGCCGCCCTCCACGCAGCTTCCTGATGTCTCAGGTGTTCCCTCGCAAGGGGAAGTCCGCTAATTACCTCCCCTGTCCATGGGGAGGCACTAGATGCTACCTGCGTTTCCAGCCCAACCCCCGCCTTTCCCCGGGAGCCCGCACTGGGAGGTACTCGGGGGAGACACTCGAAGGGCTCCTAGGAGAATCCGGGTGCTACAGACAGAAGACGGAAACTCCCCACACTCATAATTCCGGAACACGTCTGACTGTGTGGGGGAGGTTCGGGGCCGCCCTCCACGGAGCTTCCTGGTGTCACAGGTTATCCCCCGCAAGGGGAAGTCCACTAATTACCTCCCCTGTCCATGGGGAGGCACTAGATGCTACCTGCGATTCCAGCCCAACCCCCGCCTTTCCCCGGCAGCCCGTACTGGGAGGGACTCGGGGAAGACTCTCGAAGGGCTCCTAGGAGATCCCGGATGCTGCAGACAGAAGACGGAACCTCCCCACACTCAGAATTCCGGAACACGTCTGACTGTGTGGGGGAGGTTCGGGGCCGCCCTCCACGGAGCTTCCTGGTGTCACAGGTGTTCCCCCACAAGGGGAAGTCCACTAATTACCTCCCCTGTCCATGGGGAGGCACTAGATGCTACCTGCGTTTCCAGCCCAACCCCCGCCTTTCCCCGGCAGCCCGCACTGGTAGGGACTAGGGGAAGACTCTCGAAGGGCTCCTAGGAGATCCCGGGTTCTGCAGACAGAAGACGGAACCTCCCAACACTCAGAATTCCGGAACACGGCTGACTGTGTGGGGGAGGTTCGGGACCGCCCTCCACGCAGCTTCCTGGTGTCACAGGTGTTCCCTCGCAAGGGGAAGTCCGCTAATTACCTCCCCTGTCCATGGGGAGGCACTAGATCCTACCTGCGTTTCCAGCCCAACCCCAGCCTTTCCCCGGCAGCCCGCACTGGGAAGGACTCGGGGAAGACACTCGAAGGGCTCCAAGGAGACCCCGGGTGCTGCAGAACGAAGACGGAACCTCCCCACACTCAGAATTCCGGAACACGGCTGACTGTGTGGGGGAGGTTCGGGGCCGCCCTCCACTCAGCTTCCTGGTGTCACAGGTGTTCCCTCGCAAGGGGAAGTACGCTAATTACCTCCCCTGTCCATGGGGAGGCACTAGATGCTACCTGCGTTTCCAGCCCATCCCCCGCCTTTCCCCGGCAGCCCGTAATGGGAGGGACTCGGGGAAGACTCTTGAAGGGCTCCTAGGAGATCCCGGGTGCTGCAGACAGAAGACGGAACCTTCCCACACTCAGAATTCCGGAACACGGGTGACTGTGTGCGGGAGGTTTAGGGCCGCCCTCCACGCAGCTTCCTGGTGTCACAGGTGTTCCCTCGCAAGGGGAATTCCGCTAATTACCTCCCCTGTCCATGGGGATGCACTAGATGCTACCTGCGTTTCAAGCCCAACCCCCGCCTTTCCCCGGCAGCCCGCAATGGGAAGGTCTCGGGGAAGACACTCGAAGGGCTCCTAGGAGATCCCGGGTGCTGCAGAACGAAGACGGAACCTCCCCACACTCAGAATTCCGGAACACGGCTGACTGTGTGGGGGAGGTTCGGGGCCGCCCTCCACGCAGCTTCCTGGTGTCACACGTGTTCCCTCGCAAGGGGAAGTCCGCTAATTACCTCCCCTGTCCTTGGGGAGGCACTAGATTCTACCTGCATTTCCAGCCCAACCCCCGCCTTTCCCAGGCAGCCCGGGGTGGGAGGGACTCGGGGAAGACCCTCGAAGTGCTCCTAGGAGATCCCGGGTGCTGCAGACATAAGACGGAACCTCCCCACACTCAGAATTCCGGAACACGGGTGACGGTGTGGGGGAGGTTTAAGGCCGCCCTCCACGCTGCTTCCTGGTGGCTCAGGTGTTCCCTCGCAAGGGGAAGTCCGCTAATTACCTCCCAAGTCCATGGGGAGGCACTAGATGCTACCTGCGTTTCCAGCCCAACCCCCGCCTTTCCCCGGCAGCACGCACTGGGAGGGACTCGGGGGAGACACTCGAAGGGCTCCTAGGAAATCCCGGGTGCTGCAGACAGAAGACGGAACCTCCCCACAATCAGAATTCCGGAACACGGCTGACTGTGTGGGGGAGCTTTGGGGCCGCCCTCCACGCAGCTTCCTGGTGTCACAGGTGTTCCCTGACAGGCGGAAATCCGCTAATTACCTTCCCTGTCCAGGGGGAGGCACTAGATGCTACCTGCGTTTCCAGCCCAACCCCCGCCTTTCCCCGGGAGCCCGCAGTGAGAGGGACTCGGGGAAGATTCTCGAAGGGCTCCTAGGAGATCCCGGGTGCTGCAGACAGAAGACGGAACCTCCCCACACTCAGAATTCCGGAACACGTCTGACTGTGTGGGGGAGGTTCGGGGCCGCCCTCCACGGAGCTTCCTGGTGTCACAGGTGTTCCCCAGCAAGGGGAAGTCCACTAATTACCTCCCCTGTCCATGGGGAGGCACTAGATGCTACCTGCGATTCCAGCACAACCCCCGCCTTTACCCGGCAGCCCGTACTGGGAGGCACTCGGGGAAGACTCTCGAAGGGCTCCTAGGAGATCCCGGGTGCTGCAGACAGAAGACGGAACCTCCCCACACTCAGAATTCCGGAACACGGCTGACTCTGTGGGCGAGGATCGGTGCCGCCCTCCACACAGCTTCCTGGTGTCACAGGTGTTCCCTCGCAAGGGGAAGTCCGCTAATTACCTCCCCTGTCCATGGGGAGGCACTAGATTCTACCTGCGTTTCCAGCCCAACCCCCGCCATTCCCAGGCAGACCGCGGTGGGAGGGACTCGGGGAAGACCCTCGAATTGCTCCTAGGAGATCCCGGGTTCTGCAGACAGAAGACGGAACCTCCCCATTCTCAGAATCCCGGAACACGGGTGACTGTGTTGGGGAGGTTTAGGGCCGCCCTCCACGCAGCTTCCTGATGTCTCAGGTGTTCCCTCGCAAGGGGAAGTCCGCTAATTACCTCCCCTGTCCATGGGGAGGCACTAGATGCTACCTGCGTTTCCAGCCCAACCCCCGCCTTTCCCCTGCAGCCCGCACTGGGAGGGACTCGGGGGAGACACTCGAAGGGCTCCTAGGAGATCCCGGGTGCTGCAGACTGAAGACGGAACCTCCCCAAACTCAGAATTCCGGAACACGGCTGACTGTGTGGGGGAGCTTTGGGGCCGCCTCCACGCAGCTTCCTGGTCTCACAGGTGTTCCCTGACAGGCGGAAGTCCGCTAATTACCTCCCCTGTCCAGGGGGAGGCACTAGATGCTACCTGCGTTTCCAGCCCAACCCCCACATTTCCCCGGCAGCCCGCAGTGAGAGGGACTCGGGGAAGACTCTCGAAGGGCTCCTAGGAGATCCCGGGTGCTGCAGACCGAAGACGGAACCTCCCCACACTCAGAATTCCGGAACACAGCCGACTGTGAGGGCGAGGATCGGGGCCAACCTCCACGCAGCTGTCTGGTGTCACAGGTTTTCCCTGGCAGGGGGAAGTTCTCTAATTACCTCCCCTGTCCATGGGGAGGCACTAGATGCTACCTGCGTTTCCAGCCCAACCCCCGCCTTTCCCCGGCAGCCCGCACTGGGAGGGACTCGGGGGAGTCACTCGAAGTGCTCCTAGGAGATCCCGGGTGCTGCAGACAGAAGACGGAACCTCCCCACACTCAGGATTCCGGAACACGGGTGACTGTGTGGGTGAGGTTTATGGCCGCCCTCCACACAGCTTCCTGGTGTCACAGGTGTTCCCTCGCAAGGGGAAGTCCGCTAATTACCTCCCCTGTCCATGGGGAGGCACTAGATGCTACCTGCGTTTCCAGACAAACCCCCGCCTTTCCCAGGCAGCCCGCGGTGGGAGGGACTCAGGAAGACCCTCGAATGGCTCCTAGGAGATCCCGGGTGCTGCAGAACGAAGACGGAACCTCCCCACACTCAGAATTCCGGAACACGGGTGACTGTGTTGGGGAGGTTCGGGGCTGCCCTTCACGCAGCTTCCTGGTGTCACACGTGTTCCCTGGCAGGGGGAAGTCCGCTAATTACCTCCCCTGTCCAGGTGGAGGCACTAGATGCTACCTGCGTTTCCAGCCCAACCCCCGCCTTTCCCCGGCAGCACGCACTGGGAGGGACTCGGGGGAGACACTCGAAGGGCTCCTAGGAAATCCCGGGTGCTGCAGACGGAAGACGGAACCTCCCCACACTCAGAATTCCGGAACACAGGTGACTGTGTGGGTGAGGTTTATGGCCGCCCTCCACACAGCTTCCTGGTGTCACAGGTGTTCCCTCGCAAGGGGAAGTCCGCTAATTACCTCCCCTGTCCATGGGGAGGCACTAGATTCTACCTGCGTTTCCAGCCCAACCCCCGCATTTCCCAGGCAGACCGCGGTGTGAGGGACTCGGGGAAGACCCTCGAAGTGCTCCTAGGAGATCCCGGGTTCTGCAGACAGAAGACGGAACCTCCCCATTCTCAGAATCCCGGAACACGGGTGACTGTGTGGGGGAGGTTTAGGGCCGCCCTCCACGCAGCTTCCTGATGTCTCAGGTGTTCCCTCGCAAGGGGAAGTCCGCTAATTACCTCCCCTGTCCATGGGGAGGCACTAGATGCTACCTGCGTTTCCAGCCCAACCCCCGCCTTTCCCCGGGAGCCCGCACTGGGAGGGACTCGGGGGAGACACTCGAAGGGCTCCTAGGAGATCCCGGGTGCTACAGACAGAAGACGGAAACTCCCCACACTCAGAATTCCGGAACACGGCTGACTGTGTGGTGGAGCTTTGGGGCCGCCCTCCACGCAGCTTCCTGGTGTCACAGGTGTTCCCTGACAGGCGGAAGTCCGCTAATTACCTCCCCTGTCCAGGGGGAGGCACTAGATGCTACCTGCGTTTCCAGCCCAACCCCCACCTTTCCCCGGCAGCCCGCAGAGAGAGGGACTCGGGGAAGACTCTCGAAGGGCTCCTAGGAGATCCCGGGTGCTGCAGACCGAAGACGGAACCTCCCCACACTCAGAATTCCGGAACACAGCCGAGTGTGTGGGCGAGGATCGGGGCCAACCTCCACGCAGCAGTCTGGTGTCACAGGTTTTCCCTGGCAGGGGGAAGTTCTCTAATTACCTCCCCTGTCCATGGGGAGGCACTAGATGCTACCTGCGTTTCCAACCCAACCCCCGCCTTTCCCCGGCAGCCCGCACTGGGAGGGACTCGGGGGAGTCACTCGAAGTGCTCCTAGGAGATCCCGGGTGCTGCAGACAGAAGACGGAACCTCCCCACACTCATAATTCCGGAACACGTCTGACTGTGTGGGGGAGGTTCGGGGCCGCCCTCCACGGAGCTTCCTGGTGTCACAGGTTATCCCCCGCAAGGGGAAGTCCACTAATTACCTCCCCTGTCCATGGGGAGGCACTAGATTCTACCTGCGTTTCCAGCCCAACCCCAGCCTTTCCCCGGCAGCCCGCACTGGGAAGGACTCGGGGAAGACACTCGAAGGGCTCCAAGGAGACCCCGGGTGCTGCAGAACGAAGACGGAACCTCCCCACACTCAGAATTCCGGAACACGGCTGACTGTGTGGGGGAGGTTCGGGGCCGCCCTCCACTCAGCTTCCTGGTGTCACAGGTGTTCCCTCGCAAGGGGAAGTACGCTAATTACCTCCCCTGTCCATGGGGAGGCACTAGATGCTACCTGCGTTTCCAGCCCATCCCCCGCCTTTCCCTGGCAGCCCGTAATGGGAGGGACTCGGGGAAGACTCTCGAAGGGCTCCTAGGAGATCCCGGGTGCTGCAGACAGAAGACGGAACCTTCCCACTCTCAGAATTCCGGAACACGGGTGACTGTGTGCGGGAGGTTTAGGGCCGCCCTCCACGCAGCTTCCTGGTGTCACAGGTGTTCCCTCGCAAGGGGAATTCCGCTAATTACCTCCCCTGTCCATGGGGAGGCACTAGATTCTACCTGCGTTTCCAGCCCAACCCCCGCCTTTCCCAGGCAGCCCGGGGTGGGAGGGACTCGGGGAAGACCCTCAAAGTGCTCCTAGGAGATCCCGGGTGCTGCAGACAGAAGACGGAACCTCCCCACACTCAGAATTCCGGAACACGGGTGACTGTGTGGGAGAGGTTTAGGGCCGCCCTCCACGCAGCTTCCTGGTGTCTCAGGTGTTCCCTCGCAAGGGGAAGTCCGCTAATTACCTCCCCTGTCCATGGGGAGGCACTAGATGCTACCTGCGTTTCCAGCCCAACCCCCGCCTTTCCCCGGCAGCCCGCACGGGGAGGGACTCGGGGGAGACACTCGAAGGGCTCCTAGGAGATCCCGGGTGCTGCAGACAGAAGACGGAACCTCCCCAAACTCAGAATTCCGGAACACGGCTGACTGTGTGGGGGAGGTTCGGGGCCGCCCTCCACGCAGCTTCCTGGTGTCACAGGTGTTCCCTGACAGGCGGAATTCCGCTAATTACCTCCCCTGTCCAGGGGGAGGCACTAGATGCTACCTGCGTTTCCAGACCAACCCCCGACTTTCCCCGGCAGCCCGCAGTGAGAGGGACTCGGGAAAGACTCTCGAAGGGCTCCTAGGAGATCCCGGGTGCTGCAGACCGAAGACGGAACCCCCCCCACACTCAGAATTCCGGAACATAGCCGACTGTGTGGGCGAGGATCGGGGCCACCCTCCAAGCAGCTGCCTGGTGTCACAGGTTTTCCCTGGCAGGGGGAAGTCCGCTAATTACCTCCCCTGTCCAGGGGGAGGCACTAGATGCTACCAGCGTTTCCAGCAAAACCCCCGCCTTTCCCCGGCAGCCCGCAGTGAGAGGGACTCGGGGAAGACTCTCGAAGGGCTCCTAGGAGATCCCGGGTGCTGCAGACAGAAGACGGAACCTCCCCACACTCAGAATTCCGGAACACGGCTGACTGTGTGGGGGAGGTTCGGGGCCGCCCTCCACGCAGCTTCATGGTGTCACAGGTGTTCCCTCGCAAGGGGAAGTCCGCTAATTACCTCCCCTGTCCATGGGGAGGCACTAGATGCTACCTGCGTTTCCAGCCCAACCCCCGCCTTTCCCAGGCAGCCCGCGGTGGGAGGGACTCAGGGAAGACCCTCGAATGGCTCCTAGGAGATCCCGGGGGCTGCAGAACGAAGACGGAACCTCCCCACACTCAGAATCCCGGAACAAGGGTGACTGTGTGGGTGAGGTTTAGGGCCGCCCTCCACGCAGCTTCCTGGTGTCACACGTGTTCCCTGGCAGGGGGAAGTCCGCTAATTACCTCCCCTGTCCATGGGGAGGCACTAGATGCTACCTGCGTTTCCAGCCCAACCCCCGCCTTTCCCCGGCAGCCCGCACTGGGAGGTACTAGGGGAAGACTCTCGAAGGGCTCCTAGGAGATCCCGCGTGCTGCAGACAGAAGACAGAACCTCCCCACACACAGAATTCCGGAACACGGGTGACTGTGTGGGGGAGGTTTAGGGCCACCCTTCACGCAGCTTCCTGGTGTCACAGTGTTCCCTCGCAAGGGGAAGTCCGCTAATTACCTCCCCTGTCCATGGGGAGGCACTAGATGCTACCTGCGTTTCCAGCACAACCCCCGTCTTTCCCCGGCAGCCCGTAATGGGTGGGACTCGGGGAAGACTCTCGAAGGGCTCCTAGGAGATCCCGGGTGCTGCAGACAGAAGACGGAACCTCCCCACACTCAGAATTCCGCAGCACGGCTGACTGTGTGGGGGAGGTTCGGGGCCGCCCTCCACGAGGCTTCCTTGTGTCACAGGTGTTCCCTCGCAAGGGGAAGTCCGCTAATTACCTCCCCTGTCCATGGGGAGGCACTAGATGCTACCTGCGTTTCCTGCCCAACCCCCGCCTTTCCCTGGCAGCACGCACTGGGAGGGACTCGGGGGAGACACTCTTATGGCTCCTAGGAAATCCCGGGTGCTGCAGACAAAAGACGGAACATCCCCACACTTAGAATTCCGGAACACAGGTAACTGTGTGGGTGAGGTTTATGGCCGCCCTCCACACAGCTTCCTGGTGTCACAGGTGTTCCCTCGCAAGGGGAAGTCCGCTAATTACCTCCCCTGTCCATGGGGAGGCACTAGATTCTACCTGCTTTTCCAGCACAACCCCCGCCATTCCCAGGCAGACCGCAGTGGGAAGGACTCGGGGAAGACCCTCGAAGTGCTCCTAGGAGATCCCGGGTTCTGCAGACAGAAGACGGAAGCTCCCCATTCTCAGAATCCCGGAACACGGGTGACTGTGTTGAGGAGGTTTAGGGCCGCCCTCCACGCAGCTTCCTGATGTCTCAGGTGTTCCCTCGCAAGGGGAAGTCCGCTAATTACCTCCCCTGTCCATGGGGAGGCACTAGATGCTACCTGCGTTTCCAGCCCAACCCCCGAATTTCCCCGGCAGCCCGCACTGGGAGGGACTCGGGTGAGACACTCGAAGGGCTCCTAGGAGATCCCGGGTGCTGCAGACAGAAGACGGAACCTCCCCACACTCAGAATTCCTGAACACGGCTGACTGTGTGGGGGAGATTTGGGGCCGCCCTCCACGCAGCTACCTGGTGTCACAGGTGTTCCCTGACAGGCGGAAGTCCGCTAATTACCTCCCCTGTCCAGGGGGAGGCACTAGATGCTACCTGCGTTTCCAGCCCAACCCCCACCTTTCCCCGGCAGCCCGCAGTGAGAGGGACTCGGGGAAGACTCTCGAAGGGCTCCTAGGAGATCCCGGGTGCTGCAGACCGAAGACGGAACCTCCCCACACTCAGAATTCCGGAACACAGCCGACTGTGTGGGCGAGGATCGGGGCCAACCTCCACGCAGCTGTCTGGTGTCACAGGTTTTCCCTGGCTGGGGGAAGTTCTCTAATTACCTCCCCTGTCCATGGGGAGGCACTAGATGCTACCTGCGTTTCCAGCCCAACCCCTGCCTTTCCCCGGCAGCCCGTACTGGGAGGGACTCGGGGAAGACTCTCGAAGGGCTCCTAGGAGATCCCGGGTGCTGCAGACAGAAGACGGAACCTCCCCACACTCAGAATTCCGGAACACGGCTGACTGTGTGGGGGAGGTTCGGGGCCGCCCTCCACGGAGCTTCCTGGTGTCACAGGTGTTCCCCCACAAGGGGAAGTCCACTAATTACCTCCCCTGTCCATGGGGAGGCACTAGATGCTACCTGCGATTCCAGCCCAACCCCCGCCTTTCCCCGGCAGCCCGCACTGGGAGGGACTAGGGGAAGACTCTCGAAGGGCTCCTAGGAGATCCCGGGTGCTGCAGACAGAAGACGGAACCTCCCCACACTCAGAATTCCGGAACACGGCTGACTGTGTGGGGGAGGTTCGGGACCGCCCTCCACGCAGCTTCCTGGTGTCACAGGTGTTCCCTCGCAAGGGGAAGTCCGCTAATTACCTCCCCTGTCCATGGGGAGGCACTAGATGCTACCTGCGTTTCCATCCCAACCCCCGCCTTTCCCCGGCAGCCCGCACTGGGAAGGACTCGGGGAAGACACTCGAAGGGCTCCTAGGAGACCCCGGGTGCTGCAGAACGAAGACGGAACCTCCCCACACTCAGAATTCCGGAGCACGGCTGACTGTGTGGGGGAGGTTCGGGGCCGCCCTCCACGCAGCTTCCTGGTGTCACAGGTGTTCCCTCACAAGGGGAAGTCCGCTAATTACCTCCCATGTCCATGGGGAGGCACTAGATGCTACCTGCGTTTCCAGCCCAACCCCCGCCTTTCCCCGGCAGCACGCACTGGGAGGGACTCGGGGGAGACACTCGAAGGGCTCCTAGGAAATCCCGGGTGCTGCAGACAGAAGACGGAACCTCCCCACACTCAGAATTCCGGAACACAGTTGACTGTGTGGTTGAGGTTTATGGCCGCCCTCCACACAGCTTCCTGGTGTCACAGGTGTTCCCTCGCAACGGGAAGTCCGCTAATTACCTCCCCTGTCCAGGTGGAGGCACTAGATGCTACCTGCGTTTCCAGCCCAACCCCCGCCTTTCCCCGGGAGCCCGCAGTGAGAGGGACTCGGGGAAGATTCTCGAAGGGCTCCTAGGAGATCCCGGGTGCTGCAGACAGAAGACGGAACCTCCCCACACTCAGAATTCCGGAACACGTCTGACTGTGTGGGGGAGGTTCGGGGCCGCACTCCACGGAGCTTCCTGGTGTCACAGGTGTTCCCCCACAAGGGGAAGTCCACTAATTACCTCCCCTGTCCATGGGGAGGACTAGATGCTACCTGGGTTTCCAGCCCAACCCCCGCGTTTCCCCGGCAGCCCGCACTGGGAGGGACTAGGGGAAGACTCTCGAAGGGCTCCTAGGAGATCCCGGGTGCTGCAGACAGAAGACGGAACCTCCCCACACTCAGAATTCCGGAACACGTCTGACTGTGTGGGGGAGGTTCGGGACCGCTCTCCACGCAGCTTCCTGGTGTCACAGGTGTTCCCTCGCAAGGGGAAGTCCGCTAATTACCTCCCCTGTCCATGGGGAGGCACTAGATTCTACCTGCGTTTCCAGCCCAACCCCCGCCTTTCCCTGGCAGCCCGCACTGGGAAGGACTCGGGGAAGACACTCGAAGGGCTCCTAGGAGATCCCGGGTGCTGCAGACAGAAGACGGAACCTCCCCACACTCAGAATTCCGGAACACGTCTGACTGTGTGGGGGAGCTTCGGGGCCGCCCTCCACGGAGCTTCCTGGTGTCACAGGTGTTCCCCCACAAGGGGAAGTCCACTAATTACCTCCCCTGTCCATGGGGAGGCACTAGATGCTACCTGGGTTTCCAGCCCAACCCCCGCCTTTCCCCGGCAGCCCGCACTGGGAGGGACTAGGGGAAGACTCTCGAAGGGCTCCTAGGAGATCCCGGGTGCTGCAGACAGAAGACGGAACCTCCCCACACTCAGAATTCCGGAACACGGCTGACTGTGTGGGGGAGGTTCGGGACCGCCCTCCACGCAGCTTCCTGGTGTCTCAGGTGTTCCCACGCAAGGGGAAGTCCGCTAATTACCTCCCCTGTCCATGGGGAGGCACTAGATGCTACCTGCGTTTCCAGACCAACCCCCGCCTTTCCCAGGCAGCCCGCACTGGGAAGGACTCGGGGAAGACACTCGAAGGGCTCCTAGGAGACCCCGGGTGCTGCAGAACGAAGACGGAACCTCCCCACACTCAGAATTCCGGAGCACGGCTGACTGTGTGGGGGAGGTTCGGGGCCGCCCTCCACGCAGCTTCCTGTTGTCACAGGTGTTCCCTCGCAAGGGGAAGTCCGCTAATTACCTCCCCTGTCCATGGGGAGGCACTAGATGCTACCTGCGTTTCCAGCCCAACCCCCGCCTTTCCCCGGCAGCACGCACTGGGAGGGACTCGGGGGAGACACTCGAAGGGCTCCTAGGAAATCCCGGGTGCTGCAGACAGAAGACGGAACCTCCCCACACTCAGAATTCCGGAACACAGGTGACTGTGTGGGTGAGGTTTATGGCCGCCCTCCACACAGCTTCCTGGTGTCACAGGTGTTCCCTCGCAAGGGGAAGTCCGCTAATTACCTCCCCTGTCCATGGGGAGGCACTAGATTCTACCTGCGTTTCCAGCCCAACCCCCGCATTTCCCAGGCAGACCGCGGTGTGAGGGACTCGGGGAAGACCCTCGAAGTGCTCCTAGGAGATCCCGGGTTCTGCAGACAGAAGACGGAACCTCCCCATTCTCAGAATCCCGGAACACGGGTGACTGTGTGGGGGAGGTTTAGGGCCGCCCTCCACGCAGCTTCCTGATGTCTCAGGTGTTCCCTCGCAAGGGGAAGTCCGCTAATTACCTCCCCTGTCCATGGGGAGGCACTAGATGCTACCTGCGTTTCCAGCCCAACCCCCGCCTTTCCCCGGGAGACCGCACTGGGAGGGACTCGGGGGAGACACTCGAAGGGCTCCTAGGAGATCCCGGGTGCTACAGACAGAAGACGGAAACTCCCCACACTCAGAATTCCGGAACACGGCTGACTGTGTGGTGGAGCTTTGGGGCCGCCCTCCACGCAGCTTCCTGGTGTCACAGGTGTTCCCTGACAGGCGGAAGTCCGCTAATTACCTCCCCTGTCCAGGGGGAGGCACTAGATGCTACCTGCGTTTCCAGCCCAACCCCCACCTTTCCCCGGCAGCCCGCAGAGAGAGGGACTCGGGGAAGACTCTCGAAGGGCTCCTAGGAGATCCCGGGTGCTGCAGACCGAAGACGGAACCTCCCCACACTCAGAATTCCGGAACACAGCCGAGTGTGTGGGCGAGGATCGGGGCCAACCTCCACGCAGCAGTCTGGTGTCACAGGTTTTCCCTGGCAGGGGGAAGTTCTCTAATTACCTCCCCTGTCCATGGGGAGGCACTAGATGCTACCTGCGTTTCCAACCCAACCCCCGCCTTTCCCCGGCAGCCCGCACTGGGAGGGACTCGGGGGAGTCACTCGAAGTGCTCCTAGGAGATCCCGGGTGCTGCAGACAGAAGACGGAACCTCCCCACACTCATAATTCCGGAACACGTCTGACTGTGTGGGGGAGGTTCGGGGCCGCCCTCCACAGAGCTTCCTGGTGTCACAGGTTATCCCCCGCAAGGGGAAGTCCACTAATTACCTCCCCTGTCCATGGGGAGGCACTAGATTCTACCTGCGTTTCCAGCCCAACCCCAGCCTTTCCCCGGCAGCCCGCACTGGGAAGGACTCGGGGAAGACACTCGAAGGGCTCCAAGGAGACCCCGGGTGCTGCAGAACGAAGACGGAACCTCCCCACACTCAGAATTCCGGAACACGGCTGACTGTGTGGGGGAGGTTCGGGGCCGCCCTCCACTCAGCTTCCTGGTGTCACAGGTGTTCCCTCGCAAGGGGAAGTACGCTAATTACCTCCCCTGTACATGGGGAGGCACTAGATGCTACCTGCGTTTCCAGCCCATCCCCCGCCTTTCCCCGGCAGCCCGTAATGGGAGGGACTCGGGGAAGACTCTCGAAGGGCTCCTAGGAGATCCCGGGTGCTGCAGACAGAAGACGGAACCTTCCCACTCTCAGAATTCCGGAACACGGGTGACTGTGTGCGGGAGGTTTAGGGCCGCCCTCCACGCAGCTTCCTGGTGTCACAGGTGTTCCCTCGCAAGGGGAATTCCGCTAATTACCTCCCCTGTCCATGGGGATGCACTAGATGCTACCTGCGTTTCAAGCCCAACCCCCGCCTTTCCCCGGCAGCCCGCAATGGGAAGGTCTCGGGGAAGACACTCGAAGGGCTCCTAGGAGATCCCGGGTGCTGCAGAACGAAGACGGAACCTCCCCACACTCAGAATTCCGGAACACGGCTGACTGTGTGGGGGAGGTTCGGGGCCGCCCTCCACGCAGCTTCCTGGTGTCACACCTGTTCCCTCGCAAGGGGAAGTCCGCTAATTACCTCCCCTGTCCATGGGGAGGCACTAGATTCTACCTGCGTTTCCAGCCCAACCCCCGCCTTTCCCAGGCAGCCCGGGGTGGGAGGGACTCGGGGAAGACCCTCGAAGTGCTCCTAGGAGATCCCGGGTGCTGCAGACAGAAGACGGAACCTCCCCACACTCAGAATTCCGGAACACGGGTGACTGTGTGGGGGAGGTTTAGGGCCGCCCTCCACGCAGCTTCCTGGTGTCTCAGGTGTTCCCTCGCAAGGGGAAGTCCGCTAATTACCTCCCCTGTCCATGGGGAGGCACTAGATGCTACCTGCGTTTCCAGCCCAACCCCCGCCTTTCCCCGGCAGCCCGCACGGGGAGGGACTCGGGGGAGACACTCGAAGGGCTCCTAGGAGATCCCGGGTGCTGCAGACAGAAGACGGAACCTCCCCAAACTCAGAATTCCGGAACACGGCTGACTGTGTGGGGGAGGTTCGGGGCCGCCCTCCACGCAGCTTCCTGGTGTCACAGGTGTTCCCTGGCAGGGGGAAGTCCGCTAATTACCTCCCCTGTCCAGGGGGAGGCACTAGATGCTACCTGCGTTTCCAGTACAACCCCCGACATTCCCCGGCAGCCCGCAGTGAGAGGGACTCGGGAAAGACTCTCGAAGGGCTCCTAGGAGATCCCGGGTGCTGCAGACCGAAGACGGAACCCCCCCCACACTCAGAATTCCGGAACATAGCCGACTGTGTGGGCGAGGATCGGGGCCACCCTCCAAGCAGCTGCCTGGTGTCACAGGTTTTCCCTGGCAGGGGGAAGTCCGCTAATTACCTCCCCTGTCCAGGGGGAGGCACTAGATGCTACCAGCGTTTCCAGCAAAACCCCCGCCTTTCCCCGGCAGCCCGCAGTGAGAGGGACTCGGGGAAGACTCTCGAAGGGCTCCTAGGAGATCCCGGGTGCTGCAGACAGAAGACGGAACATCCCCACACTCAGAATTCCGGAACACGGCTGACTGTGTGGGGGAGGTTCGGGGCCGCCCTCCACGCAGCTTCCTGGTGTCACACGTGTTCCCTGGCAGGGGGAAGTCCGCTAATTACCTCCCCTGTCCAGGGGGAGGCACTAGATGCTACCTGCGTTTCCAGCCCAACCCCCGCCTTTCCCCGGCAGCCCGCACTGGGAGGGACTCGGGGGAGACAATCGAAGGGCTGCTAGGAGATCCCGGGTGCTGCAGACAGAAGACGGAACCTCCCCACACTCAGAATTCCGGAACACGGCTGACTGTGTGGGGGAGGTTCGGGGCCGCCCTCCACGCAGCTTCATGGTGTCACAGGTGTTCCCTCGCAAGGGGAAGTCCGCTAATTACCTCCCCTGTCCATGGGGAGGCACTAGATGCTACCTGCGTTTCCAGCCCAACCCCCGTCTTTCCCAGGCAGCCCGCGGTGGGAGGGACTCAGGGAAGACCCTCGAATGGCTCCTAGGAGATCCCGGGGGCTGCAGAACGAAGACGGAACCTCCCCACACTCAGAATCCCGGAACAAGTGTGACTGTGTGGGTGAGGTTTAGGGCCGCCCTCCACGCAGCTTCCTGGTGTCACACGTGTTCCCTGGCAGGGGGAAGTCCGCTAATTACCTCCCCTGTCCATGGGGAGGCACTAGATGCTACCTGCGTTTCCAGCCCAACCCCCGCCTTTCCCCGGCAGCCCGCACTGGGAGGGACTAGGGGAAGACTCTCGAAGGGCTCCTAGGAGATCCCGGGTGCTGCAGACAGAAGACGGAACCTCCCCACACTCAGAATTCCGGAACACAGGTGACTGTGTGGGTGAGGTTTATGGCCGCCCTCCACACAGCTTCCTGGTGTCACAGGTGTTCCCTCGCAAGGGGAAGTCCGCTAATTACCTCCCCTGTCCATGGGGAGGCACTAGATTCTACCTGCGTTTCCAGCCCAACCCCCGCATTTCCCAGGCAGACCGCGGTGTGAGGGACTCGGGGAAGACCCTCGAAGTGCTCCTAGGAGATCCCGGGTTCTGCAGACAGAAGACGGAACCTCCCCATTCTCAGAATCCCGGAACACGGGTGACTGTGTGGGGGAGGTTTAGGGCCGCCCTCCACGCAGCTTCCTGATGTCTCAGGTGTTCCCTCGCAAGGGGAAGTCCGCTAATTACCTCCCCTGTCCATGGGGAGGCACTAGATGCTACCTGCGTTTCCAGCCCAACCCCCGCCTTTCCCCGGGAGACCGCACTGGGAGGGACTCGGGGGAGACACTCGAAGGGCTCCTAGGAGATCCCGGGTGCTACAGACAGAAGACGGAAACTCCCCACACTCAGAATTCCGGAACACGGCTGACTGTGTGGTGGAGCTTTGGGGCCGCCCTCCACGCAGCTTCCTGGTGTCACAGGTGTTCCCTGACAGGCGGAAGTCCGCTAATTACCTCCCCTGTCCAGGGGGAGGCACTAGATGCTACCTGCGTTTCCAGCCCAACCCCCACCTTTCCCCGGCAGCCCGCAGAGAGAGGGACTCGGGGAAGACTCTCGAAGGGCTCCTAGGAGATCCCGGGTGCTGCAGACCGAAGACGGAACCTCCCCACACTCAGAATTCCGGAACACAGCCGAGTGTGTGGGCGAGGATCGGGGCCAACCTCCACGCAGCAGTCTGGTGTCACAGGTTTTCCCTGGCAGGGGGAAGTTCTCTAATTACCTCCCCTGTCCATGGGGAGGCACTAGATGCTACCTGCGTTTCCAACCCAACCCCCGCCTTTCCCCGGCAGCCCGCACTGGGAGGGACTCGGGGGAGTCACTCGAAGTGCTCCTAGGAGATCCCGGGTGCTGCAGACAGAAGACGGAACCTCCCCACACTCATAATTCCGGAACACGTCTGACTGTGTGGGGGAGGTTCGGGGCCGCCCTCCACAGAGCTTCCTGGTGTCACAGGTTATCCCCCGCAAGGGGAAGTCCACTAATTACCTCCCCTGTCCATGGGGAGGCACTAGATTCTACCTGCGTTTCCAGCCCAACCCCAGCCTTTCCCCGGCAGCCCGCACTGGGAAGGACTCGGGGAAGACACTCGAAGGGCTCCAAGGAGACCCCGGGTGCTGCAGAACGAAGACGGAACCTCCCCACACTCAGAATTCCGGAACACGGCTGACTGTGTGGGGGAGGTTCGGGGCCGCCCTCCACTCAGCTTCCTGGTGTCACAGGTGTTCCCTCGCAAGGGGAAGTACGCTAATTACCTCCCCTGTACATGGGGAGGCACTAGATGCTACCTGCGTTTCCAGCCCATCCCCCGCCTTTCCCCGGCAGCCCGTAATGGGAGGGACTCGGGGAAGACTCTCGAAGGGCTCCTAGGAGATCCCGGGTGCTGCAGACAGAAGACGGAACCTTCCCACTCTCAGAATTCCGGAACACGGGTGACTGTGTGCGGGAGGTTTAGGGCCGCCCTCCACGCAGCTTCCTGGTGTCACAGGTGTTCCCTCGCAAGGGGAATTCCGCTAATTACCTCCCCTGTCCATGGGGATGCACTAGATGCTACCTGCGTTTCAAGCCCAACCCCCGCCTTTCCCCGGCAGCCCGCAATGGGAAGGTCTCGGGGAAGACACTCGAAGGGCTCCTAGGAGATCCCGGGTGCTGCAGAATGAAGACGGAACCTCCCCACACTCAGAATTCCGGAACACGGCTGACTGTGTGGGGGAGGTTCGGGGCCGCCCTCCACGCAGCTTCCTGGTGTCACACCTGTTCCCTCGCAAGGGGAAGTCCGCTAATTACCTCCCCTGTCCATGGGGAGGCACTAGATTCTACCTGCGTTTCCAGCCCAACCCCCGCCTTTCCCAGGCAGCCCGGGGTGGGAGGGACTCGGGGAAGACCCTCGAAGTGCTCCTAGGAGATCCCGGGTGCTGCAGACAGAAGACGGAACCTCCCCACACTCAGAATTCCGGAACACGGGTGACTGTGTGGGGGAGGTTTAGGGCCGCCCTCCACGCAGCTTCCTGGTGTCTCAGGTGTTCCCTCGCAAGGGGAAGTCCGCTAATTACCTCCCCTGTCCATGGGGAGGCACTAGATGCTACCTGCGTTTCCAGCCCAACCCCCGCCTTTCCCCGGCAGCCCGCACGGGGAGGGACTCGGGGGAGACACTCGAAGGGCTCCTAGGAGATCCCGGGTGCTGCAGACAGAAGACGGAACCTCCCCAAACTCAGAATTCCGGAACACGGCTGACTGTGTGGGGGAGGTTCGGGGCCGCCCTCCACGCAGCTTCCTGGTGTCACAGGTGTTCCCTGGCAGGGGGAAGTCCGCTAATTACCTCCCCTGTCCAGGGGGAGGCACTAGATGCTACCTGCGTTTCCAGTACAACCCCCGACATTCCCCGGCAGCCCGCAGTGAGAGGGACTCGGGAAAGACTCTCGAAGGGCTCCTAGGAGATCCCGGGTGCTGCAGACCGAAGACGGAACCCCCCCCACACTCAGAATTCCGGAACATAGCCGACTGTGTGGGCGAGGATCGGGGCCACCCTCCAAGCAGCTGCCTGGTGTCACAGGTTTTCCCTGGCAGGGGGAAGTCCGCTAATTACCTCCCCTGTCCAGGGGGAGGCACTAGATGCTACCAGCGTTTCCAGCAAAACCCCCGCCTTTCCCCGGCAGCCCGCAGTGAGAGGGACTCGGGGAAGACTCTCGAAGGGCTCCTAGGAGATCCCGGGTGCTGCAGACAGAAGACGGAACATCCCCACACTCAGAATTCCGGAACACGGCTGACTGTGTGGGGGAGGTTCGGGGCCGCCCTCCACGCAGCTTCCTGGTGTCACACGTGTTCCCTGGCAGGGGGAAGTCCGCTAATTACCTCCCCTGTCCAGGGGGAGGCACTAGATGCTACCTGCGTTTCCAGCCCAACCCCCGCCTTTCCCCGGCAGCCCGCACTGGGAGGGACTCGGGGGAGACAATCGAAGGGCTGCTAGGAGATCCCGGGTGCTGCAGACAGAAGACGGAACCTCCCCACACTCAGAATTCCGGAACACGGCTGACTGTGTGGGGGAGGTTCGGGGCCGCCCTCCACGCAGCTTCATGGTGTCACAGGTGTTCCCTCGCAAGGGGAAGTCCGCTAATTACCTCCCCTGTCCATGGGGAGGCACTAGATGCTACCTGCGTTTCCAGCCCAACCCCCGTCTTTCCCAGGCAGCCCGCGGTGGGAGGGACTCAGGGAAGACCCTCGAATGGCTCCTAGGAGATCCCGGGGGCTGCAGAACGAAGACGGAACCTCCCCACACTCAGAATCCCGGAACAAGTGTGACTGTGTGGGTGAGGTTTAGGGCCGCCCTCCACGCAGCTTCCTGGTGTCACACGTGTTCCCTGGCAGGGGGAAGTCCGCTAATTACCTCCCCTGTCCATGGGGAGGCACTAGATGCTACCTGCGTTTCCAGCCCAACCCCCGCCTTTCCCCGGCAGCCCGCACTGGGAGGGACTAGGGGAAGACTCTCGAAGGGCTCCTAGGAGATCCCGCGTGCTGCAGACAGAAGACAGAACCTCCCCACACACAGAATTCCGGAACACGGGTGACTGTGTGGGGGAGGTTTAGGGCCACCCTTCACGCAGCTTCCTGGTGTCACAGTGTTCCCTCGCAAGGGGAAGTCCGCTAATTACCTCCCCTGTCCATGGGGAGGCACTAGATGCTACCTGCGTTTCCAGCACAACCCCCGTCTTTCCCCGGCAGCCCGTAATGGGTGGGACTCGGGGAAGACTCTCGAAGGGCTCCTAGGAGATCCCGGGTGCTGCAGACAGAAGACGGAACCTCCCCACACTCAGAATTCCGCAGCACGGCTGACTGTGTGGGGGAGGTTCGGGGCCGCCCTCCACGAGGCTTCCTTGTGTCACAGGTGTTCCCTCGCAAGGGGAAGTCCGCTAATTACCTCCCCTGTCCATGGGGAGGCACTAGATGCTACCTGCGTTTCCTGCCCAACCCCCGCCTTTCCCTGGCAGCACGCACTGGGAGGGACTCGGGGGAGACACTCTTATGGCTCCTAGGAAATCCCGGGTGCTGCAGACAAAAGACGGAACATCCCCACACTTAGAATTCCGGAACACAGGTAACTGTGTGGGTGAGGTTTATGGCCGCCCTCCACACAGCTTCCTGGTGTCACAGGTGTTCCCTCGCAAGGGGAAGTCCGCTAATTACCTCCCCTGTCCATGGGGAGGCACTAGATTCTACCTGCTTTTCCAGCACAACCCCCGCCATTCCCAGGCAGACCGCAGTGGGAAGGACTCGGGGAAGACCCTCGAAGTGCTCCTAGGAGATCCCGGGTTCTGCAGACAGAAGACGGAACCTCCCCATTCTCAGAATCCCGGAACACGGGTGACTGTGTTGAGGAGGTTTAGGGCCGCCCTCCACGCAGCTTCCTGATGTCTCAGGTGTTCCCTCGCAAGGGGAAGTCCGCTAATTACCTCCCCTGTCCATGGGGAGGCACTAGATGCTACCTGCGTTTCCAGCCCAACCCCCGAATTTCCCCGGCAGCCCGCACTGGGAGGGACTCGGGTGAGACACTCGAAGGGCTCCTAGGAGATCCCGGGTGCTGCAGACAGAAGACGGAACCTCCCCACACTCAGAATTCCTGAACACGGCTGACTGTGTGGGGGAGATTTGGGGCCGCCCTCCACGCAGCTACCTGGTGTCACAGGTGTTCCCTGACAGGCGGAAGTCCGCTAATTACCTCCCCTGTCCAGGGGGAGGCACTAGATGCTACCTGCGTTTCCAGCCCAACCCCCACCTTTCCCCGGCAGCCCGCAGTGAGAGGGACTCGGGGAAGACTCTCGAAGGGCTCCTAGGAGATCCCGGGTGCTGCAGACCGAAGACGGAACCTCCCCACACTCAGAATTCCGGAACACAGCCGACTGTGTGGGCGAGGATCGGGGCCAACCTCCACGCAGCTGTCTGGTGTCACAGGTTTTCCCTGGCTGGGGGAAGTTCTCTAATTACCTCCCCTGTCCATGGGGAGGCACTAGATGCTACCTGCGTTTCCAGCCCAACCCCTGCCTTTCCCCGGCAGCCCGTACTGGGAGGGACTCGGGGAAGACTCTCGAAGGGCTCCTAGGAGATCCCGGGTGCTGCAGACAGAAGACGAAACCTCCCCACACTCAGAATTCCGGAACACGGCTGACTGTGTGGGGGAGGTTCGGGGCCGCCCTCCACGGAGCTTCCTGGTGTCACAGGTGTTCCCCCACAAGGGGAAGTCCACTAATTACCTCCCCTGTCCATGGGGAGGCACTAGATGCTACCTGCGTTTCCAGCCCAACCCCCGCCTTTCCCCGGCAGCCCGCACTGGGAGGGACTAGGGGAAGACTCTCGAAGGGCTCCTAGGAGATCCCGGGTGCTGCAGACAGAAGACGGAACCTCCCCACACTCAGAATTCCGGAACACGGCTGACTGTGTGGGGGAGGTTCGGGACCGCCCTCCACGCAGCTTCCTGGTGTCACAGGTGTTCCCTCGCAAGGGGAAGTCCGCTAATTACCTCCCCTGTCCATGGGGAGGCACTAGATGCTACCTGCGTTTCCATCCCAACCCCCGCCTTTCCCCGGCAGCCCGCACTGGGAAGGACTCGGGGAAGACACTCGAAGGGCTCCTAGGAGACCCCGGGTGCTGCAGAACGAAGACGGAACCTCCCCACACTCAGAATTCCGGAGCACGGCTGACTGTGTGGGGGAGGTTCGGGGCCGCCCTCCACGCAGCTTCCTGGTGTCACAGGTGTTCCCTCACAAGGGGAAGTCCGCTAATTACCTCCCATGTCCATGGGGAGGCACTAGATGCTACCTGCGTTTCCAGCCCAACCCCCGCCTTTCCCCGGCAGCACGCACTGGGAGGGACTCGGGGGAGACACTCGAAGGGCTCCTAGGAAATCCCGGGTGCTGCAGACAGAAGACGGAACCTCCCCACACTCAGAATTCCGGAACACAGTTGACTGTGTGGTTGAGGTTTATGGCCGCCCTCCACACAGCTTCCTGGTGTCACAGGTGTTCCCTCGCAACGGGAAGTCCGCTAATTACCTCCCCAGTCCAGGGGGAGGCACTAGATTCTACCTGCGTTTCCAGCCCAACCCCCGCCTTTCCCAGGCAGACCGCGGTGGGAGGGACTCGGGGAAGACCCTCGAAGTGCTCCTAGGAGATCCCGGGTTCTGCAGACAGAAGACGGAACCTCCCCATTCTCAGAATCCCGGAACACGGTTGACTGTGTGGGGGAGGTTTAGGGCCGCCCTCCACGCAGCTTCCTGATGTCTCAGGTGTTCCCTTGCAAGGGGAAGTCCGCTAATTACCTCCCCTGTCCATGGGGAGGCACTAGATGCTACCTGCGTTTCCAGCCCAACCCCCGCCTTTCCCCGGCAGCCCGTAATGGGAGGGACTCGGGGAAGACTCTCGAAGGGCTCCTAGGAGATCCCGGGTGCTGCAGACAGAAGACGGAACCTCCCCACACTCAGAATTCCGGAACACGGCTGACTGTGTGGGGGAGGTTCGGGGCCGCCCTCCACGCAGCTTCCTGGTGTCACACGTGTTCCCTCGCAAGGGGAAGTCCGCTAATTACCTCCCCTGTCCATGGGGAGGCACTAGATTCTACCTGCGTTTCCAGCCCAACCCCCGCCTTTCCCAGGCAGCCCGGGGTGGGAGGGACTCGGGGAAGACACTCGAAATGCTCCTAGGAGATCCCGGGTGCTGCAGACAGAAGACGGAACCTCCCCACACTCAGAATTCCGGAACACGGGTGACTGAGTGGGGGAGGTTTAGGGCCGCCCTCCACGCAGCTTCCTGGTGTCTCAGGTGTTCCCTCGCAAGGGGAAGTCCGCTAATTACCTCCCCTGTCCGTGGGGAGGCACTAGATGCTACCTGCGTTTCCAGCCAAACCCCCGCCATTCCCCGGCTGCCCGCACTGGGAGGGACTCGGGGGAGACACTCGAAGGGCTCCTAGGAGATCCCGGGTGCTGCAGACAGAAGACGGAACCTCCCCACACTCAGAATTCCGGAACACGGCTGACTGTGTGGGGGAGGTTCGGGGCCGCCCTCCACGCAGCTTCCTGGTGTCACAGGTGTTCCCTGACAGGCGGAATTCCGCTAATTACCTCCCCTGTCCAGGGGGAGGCACTAGATGCTACCTGCGTTTCCAGACCAACCCCCGCCTTTCCCCGGCAGCCCGCAGTGAGAGGGACTCGGGAAAGACTCTCGAAGGGCTCCTAGGAGATCCCGGGTGCTGCAGACCGAAGACGGAACCCCCCCCAAACTCAGAATTCCGGAACACAGCCGACTGTGTGGGCGAGGATCGGGGCCACCCTCCACGCAGCTGCCTGGTGTCACAGGTTTTCCCTGGCAGGGGGAAGTCCGCTAATTACCTCCCCTGTCCAGGGGGAGGCACTAGATGCTACCAGCGTTTCCAGCCCAACCCCCGCCGTTCCCCGGGAGCCCGCACTGTGAGGGACTTGGGGGACACTATCAAAGGGCTCCTAGGAGATCTCGGGTGCTGCAGACCGAAGACGGAACCTCCCCACACTCAGAATTCCGGAACACGGCTGACTGTGTGGGGGAAGTTCGGGGCCGCCCTCCACGCATCTTCATGGTGTCACAGGTGTTCCCTCGCAAGGGGAAGTCCGCTAAATACCTCCCCTGTCCATGGGGAGGCACTAGATGCTACCTGCGTTTCCAGCCCAACCCCCGCCTTTCCCCGGCAGCCCGCACTGGGAGGGACTCGGGGGAGTCACTCGAAGTGCTCCTAGGAGATCCCGGGTGCTGCAGAACGAAGACGAAACCTCCCCACACTCAGAATTCCGGAACACGGCTGACTGTGTGGGGGAGGTTCGGGGCCGCCCTCCACGCAGCTTCCGTGTGTCACACGTGTTCACTGGCAGGGCGAAGTCCGCTAATTACCTCCCCTGTCCATGGGGATGCACTAGATGCTACCTGCGTTTCAAGCCCAACCCCCGCCTTTCCCCGGCAGCCCGCAATGGGAAGGACTCGGGGAAGACTCTCAAAGGGTTCCTAGGATATCCCGGGTGCCGCAGACATAAGACGGAACCTCCCCAAACTCAGAATTCCGAAACATGGCTGACTGTGTGGGGGAGATTCGGGGCCGCACTCCACGCAGCTTCCTGGTGTCACAGGTGTTCCCTCGCAAGGGGAAGTCCGCTAATTACCTCCCCTGTCCATGGGGAGGCACAAGATGCTACCTGCGTTTCCAGCCAAACCCCCGCCTTTCCCGGCAGCCCGCACTGGAAAGGACTCGGGGAAGACACTCGAAGGGCTCCTAGGAGATCCCGGGTAATGCAGAACGAAGACGGAACCTCCCCACACTCAGAATTCCGGAACACGGCTGACTGTGTGGGGGAGGTTCGGGGCCGCCCTCCACGAAGCTTCCTGGAGTCACAGGTGTTCCCTGGCAGGCGGAAGTCCGCTAATTACCTCCCCTGTCCAGGGGGAAGCACTAGATGCTACCTGCGTTTACAGCCCAACCCCCGCATTTCCCAGGCAGCCCGCACTGGGAAGGACTCGGGGGAGACACTCGAATGGCTCCTAGGAGATCCCGGGTGCTGCAGACAGAAGTCGGAACTTCCCCACACTCAGAATTCCGGAACACGGCTGACTGTGTGGGGGAGATTCGGGGTCGCCCTCCACGCAGCTTCCTGGTGTCACATGTGTTCCCTCGCAAGGGGAAGTCCGCTAATTACCTCCCCTGTCCATAGGGAGGCACTAGATGCTACCTGAGTTTCCAGCACAACCCCCACATTTCCCCGGAAGCCCGCGATGGGAGGGACTCGGTGAAGACACTCGAAGGGCTCCTAGGAGATCCCGGGTGCTGCAGACCGAAGACGGAACCTCCCCACACTCAGAATTCCGGAACACGGCTGACTGTGTGGGCGAGGATCGGGGCCGCCCTCCATGCAACTGCCAGGTGTCACAGGTTTTCCCTGGCAGGGGGAAGTCCGCTAATTACCTCCCCTGTCCAGGGGGAGGCACTAGATGCTACCTGCGTTTCCAGCCCAACCCCCGCTTTTCCCCGGCAGCCCACAGTTGGAGGGACTCGGGGAAGACTCTCGAAGGGCTCCTAGGAGATCCCGGGTGCTGCAGACAGAAGACGGAACCTCCCCACACTCAGGATTCCGGAACACGGGTGACTGTGTGGGTGAGGTTTATGGCCGCCCTCCACGCAGCTTCCTGTTGTCACAGGTGTTCCCTCGCAAGGGGAATTCCGCTAATTATCTCCCCTGTCCATGGGGAGGCACTAGATGCTACCTGCGTTTCCAGCCCAACCCCAGCCTTTCCCCAGCAGCCCGCACAGGGAGGGACCTGGGGGAGACACTCGAAGGGCTCCTAGGAGATCCCGGGTGCTGCAGACAGAAGACGGAACCTCCCCACACTCAGGATTCCGGAACACGTGTGACTGTGTGGGTGAGGTTTATGGCCGCCCTCCACGCAGCTTCCAGGTGTCACAGGTGTTCCCTCGCAAGGGGAAGTCCGCTAATTACCTCCCCTGTCCATGGGGAGGCACTAGATGCTACCTGCTTTTCCAGTCCAACCCCCGCCTTTCCCCGGCCGCCCGCACTGGGAGGGACTCGGGGAAGACACTCCAAGGGCTCCTAGGAGATCCCGGGTGCTGCAGACAGAAGACGGAACCTCCCCAAACTCAGAATTCCGGAACACGGCTGACTGTGTGGGGGAGGTTCGGGGCCGCCCTCCACGCAGCTTCCTGGTGTCACAGGTGTTCCCTGGCAGGCGGAGGTCTGCTAATTACCTCCCCTGTCTAGGGGGAGGCACTAGATGCTACCTGCTTTTCCAGCCCAACCGCCGCTTTTCCCCGGCAGCCCGCAGTGAGAGGGACTCTGGGAAGTCTCTCGAAGAGCTCCTAGGCGATCCCGGGTGCTGCAGACAGAAGACGGAACCTCCCCACACTCAGAATTCCGGAACACGGCTGACTGTGTGGGGGAGGTTCGGGGCCGCCCTCCACGCAGCTTACTGGTGTCACAGGTGTTCCTTCGCAAGGGGAAGTCCGCTAATTACCTCCCATGTCCATGGGGAGGCACTAGATGCTACCTGTGTTTCCAGCACAACACCCGCTTTCCCCGGCAGCCCGCACTGCGAAGGACTCGGGGAAGACACTCGAAGGGCTCCTAGGAGATCCTGGGTGCTGCAGAACGAAGACGGAACCTCCCCACACTCAGAATTCCGGAACACGGCTGACTGTGTGGGGGAGGTTCGGGGCCGCCCTCCACGCAGCTTCCTGGTGTCACAGGTGTTCCCTCGCAAGGGGAGATCCGCTAATTTCCTCCCCTGTCCATGGGAAGGCACAAGATGCTACCTGCGTTTCCAGCCAAACCCCCGCCTTTCCCCGGCAGCCCGCACTGTGAAGGACTCGGGGAAGACACTCGAAGGACTCCTAGGAGATCCTGGGTGCTGCAGAACGAAGATGGAACCTCCCCACACTCAGAATGCTGGAACACGGCTGACTGTGTGGGCGAGTTTCGGGGCCGACTCCACGCAGGTGCCTGGTGTCACAGGTTTTCCCTGGCAGTTGGAAGTCCGCTAATTACCTCCCCTGTCCAGGGGGAGGCACTAGATTTTACCTGAATTTCCAGCAAACCCCCGATTTTCCCCGGCAGCCCGCAGTGCGAGGGACTCGGGGAAGACTCTCGAAGGGCTCCTAGGTGATCCCGGGTGCTGCAGACAGAAGACGGAACCTCCCCACACTCAGAATTCCGGAACACGGGTGACTGTGTGCGTGAGGTTTATGGCCGCCCTCCACGCAGCTTCCTGGTGTCACAGGTGTTCCCTCGCAAGTGGAAGTGCGCTAATTACCTCCCCCGTCCATGGGGAGGCACTAGATGCTACCTGCGTTTCCAGCCCAACCCCCGCCTTTCCCAAGCAGCCCGCACTTGGAGGGACTCGGGGAAGACCCTCGAAGGTCTCCTAGTAGATCCCGGGTGCTGCAGACAGAAGACGGAACCTCACAACACTCAGAATTCCGGAACACGGGTGACTGTGTGGGGGAGGTTTAGGGCCGCTCTCCAGGCAGCTTCCTGGTGTCTCAGGTGTTCCCTCGCAAGGGGAAGTCCGCTAATAACCTCCCCTGTCCATGGGGAGGCACTAGATGCTACCTGCGTTTCCAGCCCAACCCCCGCCTTTCCCCGGCAGCCTGCACTGGGAGGGACTCGGGGGAGACACTCGAAGGGTTCCTAGGAGATCCCGGGTGCTGCAGACAGAAGACGGAACCTCCCCACACTCAGAATTCCGGAACACGGCTGACTGTGTGGGGGAGGAACAAGGCCGCCCTCCACGCAGCTTCCTGGTGTCACAGGTGTTCCCTGGCAGTTGGAAGTCCGCTAATTACCTCCCCTGTCCAGGAGGAGGCACTAGATGCTACCAGCGTTTCCAGCCCAACCCCTGCATTTCCCCGGCAGCCCGCAGTGAGAGGGACTCGGGGAAGACTCTCTAAGTGCTCCTAGGAGATCCCGGGTGCTGCAGACAGAAGACGGAACCTCCCCACACTCAGAATTCCGGAACACGGCTGACTGTGTGGGGGAGGTTCGTGGCCGCCATCCACGCAGCTTCCTGGTGTCACAGGTGTTCCCTCGCAAGGGGAAGTCCGCTAAATACCTCCCCTGTCCATGGGGAGGCACTAGATGCTACCTGCGTTTCCAGCCCAACCCCCGCCTTTCCCCGGCAGCCCGCACTGGGAGGGACTCGGGGAAGACTCTCGAAGGGCACCTAGGAGATCCCGGGTGCTGCAAAACGAAGACGGAACCTCCCCACACTCAGAATTCCGGAACACGGCTGACTGTGTGGGGGAGGTTCGGGGCCGCCCTCCACGCAGCTTCCTGGTGTCACAGGTGTTCCCTGGCAGTCGGAAGTCCGCTAATTACCTCCCCTGTCCAGGGGGAGGCACTAGATGCTACCTGTGTTTCCAGCCCAACCCCCGCCTTTCCCCGGCAGCCCGCACTGGGAGGGACACGGGGGAGACACTCGAAGGGCTCCTAGGAGATCCCGGGTGCTGCAGACAGAAGACGGAACCTCCCCACACTCAGAATTCCGGAACACGGATGACTGTGTGGGGGAGATTCGGGGCCGCCCTCCACGCAGCTTCCTGGTGTCACAGGTGTTCCCTGGCAGGCGGAAATCCGCTAATTACCTCCCCTGTCCAGGGGGAGGCACTAGATGCTACCTGCGTTTCCAGCCCAACCGCCGCTTTTCCCCGGCAGCCCGCAGTTGGAGGGACTCGGGGAAGACTCTCGAAGGGCTCCTAGGAGATCCCGGGTGCTGCAGACTGAAGACGGAACCTCCCCACACTCAGAATTCCGGAACAAGTGTGACTGGGTTGGTGAGGTTCAGGGCCGCCCTCCTCGCAGCTTCCTGGTGTCACAGGTGTTCCCTCACAAGGGGAAGTCCGCTAATTACCTCCCCTGTCCATGGGGAGGCACTAGATGCTACCTGCGTTTCCAGCCCAACCCCCGCCTTTCCCCGGCAGCCCGAACTGGGAGCGACTCGGGGAAGACTCTCAAAGGGCTCCTAGGATATCCCGGGTGCCGCAGACATAAGACGGAACCTCCCCACATTCAGAATTCCGAAACATGGCTGACTGTGTGGGGGAGATTCGGGGCCGCCCTCCACGCAGCTTCCTGGTGTCACAGGTGTTCCCTCGCAAGGGTAAGTCCGCTAATTACCTCCCCTGTCCATAGGGAGGCACTAGATGCTACCTGCGTTTCCAGCACAACCCCCACATTTCCCCGGCAGCCCGCGATGTGAGGGTCTCGGTGAAGACTCTCGAAGGTCTCCTAGGACATCCCGGGTGCTGCAGACAGAAGACGGAACCTCCCCACACTCAGAATTCCGGAACACGGCTGACTGTGTGGGGGAGGTTCGGGGCCGCCCTCCACGCAGCTTCCTGGTGTCACAGGTGTTCCCTCGCAAGGGGAAGTCCGCTAATTACCTCCCCTGTCCATGGGGAGGCACCAGATGCTACCTGCGTTTCCAGCCAAACCCCCGCCTTTCCCGGCAGCCCGCACTGGAAAGGACTCGGGGAAGACACTCGAAGGGCTCCTAGGAGATCCCGGGTGATGCAGAACGAAGACGGAACCTCCCCACACTCAGAATTCCGGAACAAGTGTGACTGGGTTGGTGAGGTTCAGGGCCGCCCTCCTCGCAGCTTCCTGGTGTCACAGGTGTTCCCTGGCAGTTGGAAGTCCGCTAATTACCTAGCCTGTCCAGGAGGAGGCACTAGATGCTACCAGCGTTTCCAGCCCAACCCCCGCATTTCCCCGGCAGCCCGCAGTGAGAGGGACTCGGGGAAGACTCTCTAAGTGCTCCTAGGGGATCCCGGGTGCTGCAGACAGAAGACGGAACCTCCCCACACTCAGAATTCCGGAACACGGCTGACTGTGTGGGGGAGGTTCGGGGCCGCCCTCCACGCAGCTTCCTGGTGTCACAGGTGTTCCCTCGCAAGGGGAAGTCCGCTAAATACCTCCCCTGTCCATGGGGAGGCACTAGATGCTACCTGCGTTTCCAGCCCAACCCCCGCCTTTCCCCGGCAGCCCGCACTGGGAGGGACTCGGGGAAGACTCTCGAAGGGCACCTAGGAGATCCCGGGTGCTGCAAAACGAAGACGGAACCTCCCCACACTCAGAATTCCGGAACACGGCTGACTGTGTGGGGGAGGTTCGGGGCCGCACTCCACGCAGCTTCCTGGTGTCACAGGTGTTCCCTGGCAGTCGGAAGTCCGCTAATTACCTCCCCTGTCCAGGGGGAGGCACTAGATACTACCTGCGTTTCCAGCCCAACCCCCGCCTTTCCCCGGCAGCCCGCACTGGGAGGGACACGGGGGAGACACTCGAAGGGCTCCTAGGAGATCCCGGGTGCTGCAGACAGAAGACGGAACCTCCCCACACTCAGAATTCCGGAACACGGGTGACTGTGTGCGTGAGGTTTATGGCCGCCCTCCACGCAGCTTCCTGGTGTCACAGGTGTTCCCTCGCAAGTGGAAGTGCGCTAATTACCTCCCCCGTCCATGGGGAGGCACTAGATGCTACCTGCGTTTCCAGCCCAACCCTCGCCTTTCCCAAGCAGCCCGCACTGGGAGGGACTCGGGGAAGACCCTCGAAGGTCTCCTAGTAGATCCCGGGTGCTGCAGACAGAAGACGGAACCTCACAACACTCAGAATTCCGGAACACGGGTGACTGTGTGGGGGAGGTTTAGGGCCGCTCTCCAGGCAGCTTCCTGGTGTCTCAGGTGTTCCCTCTCAAGGGGAATTCCGCTAATAACCTCCCCTGTCCATGGGGAGGCACTAGATGCTACCTGCGTTTCCAGCCCAACCCCCGCCTTTCCCCGGCAGCCTGCAGTGGAGGGACTCGGGGGAGACACTCGAAGGGCTCCTAGGAGATCCCGGGTGCTGCAGACAGAAGACGGAACCTCCCCACACTCAGAATTCCGGAACACGGCTGACTGTGTGGGGGAGGTTCGGGGCCGCCCTCCACGCAGCTTCCTGGTGTCACAGGTGTTCCCTCGCAAGGGGAAGTCCGCTAATTACCTCCCCTGTCCAGGGAGAGGCACTAGATGCTACCTGCGTTTCCAGCCCAACCCCCGCCTTTTCCCGACATCCCGCACTGGGAGGGATTCGGGGAAGACCCTCGAAGGGCTCCTAGGAGATCCCGGGTTCTGCAGACAGAAGACGGAACGTCCCCACACTCAGAATTACGGAACACGGGTGACTGTGTGGGGGAGGTTTAGGGCCGCCCTCCACGCAGCTTCCTGGTGTCTCAGGTGTTCCCTCGCAAGGGGAAGTCCGCTAATTACCTCCCCTGTCCATGGGGAGGCACTAGATGCTACCTGCGTTTCCAGCCCAACCCCCGCCTTTCCCCGGCAGCCCGCACTGGGAGGGACTCGGGGGAGACAATCGTAGGGCTCCAAGGAGATCCCGGGTGCTGCGGACAGAAGCGGAACCTCCCCACACTCAGAATTCCGGAACATGGCTGACTGTGTGGGGGAGGTTCGGGGCCGCCCTCCACGCAGCTTCCTGGTGTCACAGGTGTTCCCTGGCAGGCGGAAATCCGCTAAATACCTCCCCTGTCCAGGGGGAGGCACTAGATGCTACCTGCGTTTCCAGCCAAACCTCCGCTTTTCCCCGGCAGCCCGCAGTGAGAGGGACTCCGGGAAGACTCTTGAAGGGCTCCTAGGAGATCCCGGGTGCTGCAGACAGAAGACGGAACCTCCCCACTCTGAGAATTCCGGAACACGGCTGACTGTGTGGGCGAGGTTCGGATCCGCCCTCAACGCAGCTGCCTTGGGTCACAGGTTTTCCCTGGCAGGGGGAAGTCCGCTAATTACCTCCCCTGTCCAGGGGGAGGCACTAGATGCTACCTGCGTTTCCAGCCCAACCCCCGCTTTTCCCCGGCAGCCCGCAGTGAGAGGGACTCGGGGAAGATTCTCGAAGGGTTCCTAGGAGATCCCGGGTGCTGCAGACAGAAGACGGAACCTCCCCACACTCAGAATTCCGGAACACGGGTGACTGTGTGGGTGAGGTTTAGGGCCGACCTCCACGCAGCTTCCTGGTGTCACAGGTGTTCCCTCGCAAGGGGAAGTCCGCTAATTACCACCCCTGTCCATGGGGAGGAACTAGATGCTACCTGCGTTTCCAGCCCAACCCCCCCTTTTCCCCGGCAGCCCGCACTGGGAGGGATCGGGGGAGACACTCGAAGGGCTCCTAGGAGATCCTGGGTGCTGCAGACAGAAGACGGAACCTCCCCAAACTCAGAATTCCGGAACACGGCTGACTGTGTGGGGGAGGTTCGGGGCCGCCCTCCACGCAGCTGCCTGGTGTCGTAGGTTTTCTCTGGCAGGGGGAAGTCCGCTAATTACCTCCCCTGTCCAGGGGGAGGCACTAGATGCTACCTGCGTTTCCAGCCCAACCCCCGCTTTTCCCCGGCAGCTCGCAGTGCGAGGGACTCGGGGAAGACTCTCGAAGGGCTCCTAGGAGATCCCGGTTGCTGCAGATAGAAGACGGAACCTCCCCACACTCAGAATTCCGGAACAAGGGTGACTGTGTGGGTGAGGTTTAGGGCCGCCCTCCACGCAGCTTCCTGGTGTCACAGGTGTTCCCTCGCAAGGGGAAGTCCGCTAATTACCTCCCCTGTCCATGGGGAGGAACTAGATGCTACCTGCGTTTCCAGCCCAACCCCCGCCTTTCCCCGGCAGCCCGCACTGGGAGGGACTCGGGGGAGACACTCGAATGGCTCCTAGGAGATCCTGGGTGCCGCAGACAGAAGACGGAACCTCCCCAAACTCAGAATTCCGGAACACGGCTGACTGTGTGGGGGCGGTTTGGGGCCGCACTCCACGGAGCTTCCTGGTGTCACAGGTGTTCCCTGACAGGCGGAAGTCCGCTAATTACCTCCCCTGTCCAGGGGGAGGCACTAGATGCTACCTGCGTTTCCAGCCCAACCCTCGCCTTTCCCCGGGAGCCCACACTGGGAGGGACTCGGGGGAGACACTCGAAGGGCTCCTAGGAGATCCCGGGTGCTGCAGAACGAAGACGGAACCTACACACACTCAGAATTCCGGAACACGGCTGAATGAGTGGGAGGTTCGGGGCCGCACTCCACGCTGCTTCCTGGTGTCACAGGTGTTCCCTCGCAAGGGGAAGTCCGCTATTTACCTCCCCAGTCCATGGGGAGGCACTAGATGCTACCTGCGTTTCCAGCCAATCCCTCGCATTTTCCAGGCAGCCCGCAGTGTGAGGGACTCTTGGAAGACCCTCAATGGGCTCCTAGGATATCCCGGCTGCTGCAGACAGAAGACGGAACCTCCCCACACTCAGAATTCCGTAACAAGGGTGACTGTGTTGGGGAGGATTAGGGCCGCCCTCCACGCAGCTTCCTGGTGTCTCAGGTGTTCCCTCGCAAGAGGAAGTCCGCTAATTACCTCCCATGTCCTTGGGGAGGCACCAGATGCTACCTGCGTTTCCAGACCAACCCCCGCCTTTCCCCGACAGCCAGCAATGGGAGGGACTCGGGGAAGACCCTCGAAGGGCTCCTAGGAGATCCCGGGTGCTGCAGACAGAAGACGGAACCTCCCCACACTCAGAATTCCAGAACACGTCTGACTGTGTGGCGGAGGTTCGGGGCCGCACTCCACGAAGCTTCCTGGTGTCACAGGTGTTCCCTGGCAGGCGGAATTCCGCTAATTACCTCCCCTGTCCAGGGGTAGGCACTAGATGCTACCTGAGTTTCCAGCCCAACCCCCACTTTTCACCAGCAGCCCGCAGTGAGAGGGACTCGGGGAAGACTCTTGAAGGGCTCCTAGGAGATCCCGGGTGCTGCAGACAGAAGACGGAACCTCCCCACACTCAGAATTCCGGAACACGGGTGACTGTGTGTGTGAGGTTTAGGGCCGCCCTCCAGGCAACTTCCTGGTGTCACAGGTGTTCCCTCGCAAGGGGAGGTCCGCTAAATACCTCCCCTGTCCTTGGGGAGGCACTAGATGCTACCTGCGTTTCCAGCCCAACCCCCACCTTTCCCCGGCAGTCCGCACTGGGAGGGACTCGGGGGACACACTCGAAGGGCTCTTAGGAGATCCCGGGTGCTGCAGTCAGAAGACGGAACCTCCCCACACTCAGAATTCCGGAACACGGCTGACTGTGTGGGGGAGGTTCGGGGCCTCCCTCCACGGAGCTTCCTGGTGTCACAGGTGTTCCCTGGCAGGCGGAAGTCCGCTAATTACCTCCCCTGTCCAGAGGGAGGCACTAGATGCTACCTGCTTTTCCAGCCCAAACCCCGCCTTTCCCCGGCAGCCCGCAGTGAGAGGGACTCAGGGAAGATTCTCGAAGGGCTCCTAGGAGATCCCGGTGCTGCAGACAGAAGACGGAACCTCCCCACACTCAGAATTCCGGAACACGGGTGACTGTGTGGGTGAGGTTTAGGGCCGCCCTCCACGCAGCTTCCTGGTGTCACAGGTGTTCCCTCGCAAGGGGAAGTCCGCTAATTACCTCCCCTGTCCATGGAGAGGAACTAGATGCTACCTGCGTTTCCAGCCCAACCCCCGATTTTCCCCGGCAGCCCGCACTGTGAGGGACTCGGGGGAGACACTCGAAGGGCTCCTAGGAGATCCTGGGTGCTGCAGACAAAAGACGGAACCTCCCCAAACTCAGAAATCCGGAACACGTCTGACTGTGTGAGGGAGGTTCGGGGCCGCACTCCACGCAGCTGCCTGGTGTCGTAGGTTATCTCTGGCAGTGGGAAGTCCGCTAATTACCTCCCCTGTCCAGGGGGAGGCACTAGAAGCTACTTGCGTTTCCAGCCCAACCCCCGCTTTTCCCTGGCTGCCCGCAGTGAGAGGGACTCGGGGAAGACACTCGAAGGGCTCCTAGGAGATCCCGGGTGCTGCAGACTGAAGACGGAACCTCCCCACACTCAGAATTCCGGAACACGGCTGACTGTGTGGGGGAGGTTCGGGGCCGCCCTCCACGCAGCTGCCTGTTGTCACAGGTGTTCCCTGGCAGTTGGAAGTCCGCTAATTACCTCCCCTGTCCAGGGGGAGGCACTAGATGCTACCTGCGTTTCCAGCCCAACCCCCGCTATTCCCCGGCTGCCCGCAGTGAGAGGGACTCGGGGAAGACTCTCGAAGGGCTCCTAAGAGATCCCGGGTGCTGCAGATAGAAGACGGAACGTCCCCACACTCAGAATTCCGGAACACGGCTGACTGTGTGGGCGAGGTTCGGGGCCGCCCTCCACGCAGCTGCCTGGTGTCACAGGTATTCCCTGGCAGGGGAAAGTCCGCTAATTACCTCCTCTGTCCAGGGGGAGGCACTAGATGCTCCCTGCGTTTCCAGCCCAACCCCCGCTTTTCTCCGGCAGCTCGCAGTGCGAGGGACTCGGGGAAGACTCTCGAAGGGCTCCTAGGAGATCCCGGGTGCTGCAGACAGAAGACGGAACCTCCCCACACTCAGAATTCCGGAACAAGGGTGACTGTGTGGGTGAGGTTTAGGGCCGCCCTCCACGCAGCTTCCTGGTGTCACAGGTTTTCCCTGGCAGGGGAAAGTCCGCTAATTACCTCCTCTGTCCAGGGGGAGGCACTAGATGCTCCCTGCGTTTCCAGCCCAACCCCCGCCTTTCCCCGGCAGCCCGCACTGGGAGGGACTCGGGGGAAGATTCTCGAAGGGCTCCTAGGAGATCCCGGTGCTGCAGACAGAAGACGGAACCTCCCCACACTCAGAATTCCGGAACACGGCTGACTGTGTGGGGGAGGTTCGGGGCCGCCCTCCACGCAGCTTCCTGGTGTCACAGGTGTTCCCTCGCAAGGGGAAGTCCGCTAATTACCTCCCCTGTCCATGGGGAGGCACTAGATGCTACCTGCGTTTCCAGCCCAACCCTCGCCTTTCCCCGGGAGCCCGCACTGGGAGGGACTCGGGGGAGACAGTCGAAGGGCTCTTAGGAGATCCCGGGTGCTGCAGAACGGAGACGGAACCTACCCACACTCAGAATTCCGGAACACGGCTGACTGAGTGGGAGGTTCGGGGCCGCACTCCACGCAACTTCCTGGTGTCACAGGTGTTCCCTCGCAAGGGGAAGTCCTCTCATTACCTCCCCAGTCCATGGGGAGGCACTAGATGCTACCTGCGTTTCCAGCCCAACCCCCGCCTTTCCCCGGCAGCCCGCAGTGATAGGGACTCGGGGAAGACTCTCGAAGGGCTCCTAGGAGATCCCGGGTGCTGCAGACCGAAGACGGAACCTCCCCACACTCAGAATTCCGGAACACAGCCGACTGTGTGGGCGAGGATCGGGGCCACCCTCCACGCAGCTGCCTGGTGTCACAGGTTTTCCCTGGCAGGGGGAAGTCCGCTAATTACCTCCCCTGTCCAGGGGGAGGCACTAGATGCTACCTGCGTTTCCAGCCCAACCCCCGCCTTTCCCCGGCAGCCCGCAGTGAGAGGGACTCGGGGAAGACTTTCGAAGGGCTCCTAGGAGATCCCGGGTGCTGCAGACAGAAGACGGAACCTCCCCACACTCAGAATTCCGGAACACGGCTGACTGTGTGGGGGAGTTTCGGGGCCGCCCTCCACGCATCTTCATGGTGTCACAGGTGTTCCCTCGCAAGGGGAAGTCCGCTAATTACCTCCCCTGTCCATGGGGATGCACTAGATGCTACCTGCGTTTCCAGCCCAACCCCCGCCTTTCCTCGGCAGCCCGTACTGTGAGGGACTCGTGGAAGACTCTCGAAGGGCTCCTAGGAGATCCCGGGTGCTGCAGAACGAAGACGGAACCTACCCACACTCAGAATTCCGGAACATGGCTGACTGAGTGGGAGGTTCGGGGCCGCACTCCACGCAACTTCCTGGTGTCACAGGTGTTCCCTCGCAAGGGGAAGTCCGCTAATTACCTCCCCAGTCCATGGGGAGGCACTAGATGCTACCTGCGTTTCCAGCCAATCCCCCGCATTTTCCAGGCAGCCCGCAGTGTGAGGGACTCTTGGAAGACCCTCAAAGGGCTCCTAGGATATCCCGGCTGCTGCAGACAGAAGACGGAACCTCCCCACACTCAGAATTCCGTAACAAGGGTGACTGTGTTGGGGAGGATTAGGGCCGCCCTCCACGCAGCTTCCTGGTGTCTCAGGTGTTCCCTCGCAAGAGGAAGTCCGCTAATTACCTCCCATGTCCTTGGGGAGGCACCAGATGCTACCTGCGTTTCCAGACCAACCCCCGCCTTTCCCCGACAGCCAGCAATGGGAGGGACTCGGGGAAGACCCTCGAAGGGCTCCTAGGAGATCCCGGGTGCTGCAGACAGAAGACGGAACCTCCCCACACTCAGAATTCCAGAACACGTCTGACTGTGTGGCGGAGGTTCGGGGCCGCACTCCACGAAGCTTCCTGGTGTCACAGGTGTTCCCTGGCAGGCGGAATTCCGCTAATTACCTCCCCTGTCCAGGGGTAGGCACTAGATGCTACCTGCGTTTCCAGCCCAACCCCCACCTTTCCCCGGCAGTCCGCACTGGGAGGGACTCGGGGGACACACTCGAAGGGCTCTTAGGAGATCCCGGGTGCTGCAGTCAGAAGACGGAACCTCCCCACACTCAGAATTCCGGAACACGGCTGACTGTGTGGGGGAGGTTCGGGGCCTCCCTCCACGGAGCTTCCTGGTGTCACAGGTGTTCCCTGGCAGGCGGAAGTCCGCTAATTACCTCCCCTGTCCAGAGGGAGGCACTAGATGCTACCTGCGTTTCCAGCCCAACCCCCGCCTTTCCCCGGCAGTCCGCACTGGGAGGGACTCGGGGGACACACTCGAAGGGCTCTTAGGAGATCCCGGGTGCTGCAGTCAGAAGACGGAACCTCCCCACACTCAGAATTCCGGAACACGGCTGACTGTGTGGGGGAGGTTCGGGGCCTCCCTCCACGGAGCTTCCTGGTGTCACAGGTGTTCCCTGGCAGGCGGAAGTCCGCTAATTACCTCCCCTGTCCAGAGGGAGGCACTAGATGCTACCTGCGTTTCCAGCCCAACCCCCGCCTTTCCCCGGCAGCCCGCAGTGAGAGGGACTCAGGGAAGATTCTCGAAGGGCTCCTAGGAGATCCCGGTGCTGCAGACAGAAGACGGAACCTCCCCACACTCAGAATTCCGGAACACGGGTGACTGTGTGGGTGAGGTTTAGGGCCGCCCTCCACGCAGCTTCCTGGTGTCACAGGTGTTCCCTCGCAAGGGGAAGTCCGCTAATTACCTCCCCTGTCCATGGAGAGGAACTAGATGCTACCTGCGTTTCCAGCCCAACCCCCGATTTTCCCCGGCAGCCCGCAATGTGAGGGACTCGGGGGAGACACTCGAAGGGCTCCTAGGAGATCCTGGGTGCTGCAGACAAAAGACGGAACCTCTCCAAACTCAGAAATCCGGAACACGTCTGACTGTGTGAGGGAGGTTCGGGGCCGCACTCCACGCAGCTGCCTGGTGTCGTAGGTTTTCTCTGGCAGTGGGAAGTCCGCTAATTACCTCCCCTGTCCAGGGGGAGGCACTAGAAGCTACTTGCGTTTCCAGCCCAACCCCCGCTTTTCCCTGGCTGCCCGCAGTGAGAGGGACTCGGGGAAGACTCTCGAAGGGCTCCTAGGAGATCCCGGGTGCTGCAGACCGAAGACGGAACCTCCCCACACTCAGAATTCCGGAACACAGCCGACTGTGTGGGTGAGGATCGGGGCCACCCTCCACGCAGCTGCCTGGTGTCACAGGTTTTCCCTGGCAGGGGGAAGTCCGCTAATTACCTCCCCTGTCCAGGGGGAGGCACTAGATGCTACCTGCGTTTCCAGCCCAACCCCCGCCTTTCCCCGGCAGCCCGCAGTGAGAGGGACTCGGGGAAGACTTTCGAAGGGCTCCTAGGAGATCCCGGGTGCTGCAGACAGAAGACGGAACCTCCCCACACTCAGAATTCCGGAACACGGCTGACTGTGTGGGAAAGTTTCGGGGCCGCCCTCCACGCATCTTCATGGTGTCACAGGTGTTCCCTCGCAAGGGGAAGTCCGCTAATTACCTCCCCTGTCCATGGGGAGGCACTAGATGCTACCTGCGTTTCCACCCATCCCCCGCCTTTCCCCGGCAGCCCGTACTGTGAGGGACTCGTGGAAGACTCTCGATGGGCTCCTAGGAGATCCAGGGTGCTGCAGACAGAAGACGGAACCTCCCCACACTCAGAATTCCGGAACACGTCTGACTGTGTGGGGGAGGTTCGGGGCCGCCCTCCACGCAGCTTCCTGGTGTCACAGGTGTTCCCCCGCAAGGGGAAGTCCGCTAATTACCTCCCCTGTCCATGGGGAGGCACTAGATGCTACCTGCGTTTCCAGCCCAACCCCCGCCTTTCCCCGGCAGCCCGCACTGGGAGGGACTCGGGGAAGACTCTCGAAGGGCTCCTAGGAGATCCCGGGTGCTGCAGACAGAAGACGGAACCTCCCCACACTCAGAATTCCGGAACACAGCCGAATGTGTGGGCGAGGATCGGGGCCACCCTCCACGCAGCTGCCTGGTGTCACAGGTTTTCCCTGGCAGGGGGAAGTCCGCTAATTACCTCCCCTGTCCAGGGTGAGGCACTAGATGCTAACTGCGTTTCCAGCCCAACCCCCGCCTTTCCCCGGCAACCCGCAGTGAGAGGGACTCGAGGAAGACTTTCGAAGGGCTCCTAGGAGATCCCGGGTGCTGCAGACAGAAGACGGAACCTCCCCACACTCAGAATTCCGGAACACGGCTGACTGTGTGGGGGAGTTTCGGGGCCGCCCTTCACGCAGCTTCATGGTGTCACAGGTGTTCCCTCGCAAGGGGAAGTCCGCTAATTACCTTCCCTGTCCATGGGGAGGCACTAGACGCTACCTGGGTTTCCAGCACAACCCCTGCCTTTTCCTGGCAGCCCGCACTGGGAGGGACTCGTGGAAGACACTCGAAGGGCTCCTAGGAGATCCCGGGTGCTGCAGACAGAAGACGGAACCTCACCACACTCAGAAATCCGGAACACGGCTGACTGTGTGGGCGAGGTTCGTGGCCGCCCTCCACGCAGCTTCCTGGTGTCACAGGTGTTCCCTCGCAAGGGGAAGTCCGCTAATAACCTCCCCTGTCCATGGGGAGGCACTAGATGCTACCTGCGTTTCCAGCCCAACCCCCGCCTTTCCCCGGCAGCCTGCACAGGGAGTGACTCGGGGAAGACTCTCAAAAGGCTCCTAGGAGATCCCGGGTGCTGCAGTCAGAAGACGGAACCTCCCCAAACTCAGAATTCCGGAACACGGCTGACTGTGTGGGCGAGGTTCTGGGCCGCCCTCCACGCAGGTGCCTTGTGTCACAGGATTTCCCTGGCAGGGGGAAGTCCGCTAATTACCTCCCCTGTCCATGGGGAGGCACTAGATGCTACCTGCGTTTCCAGCCCAACCCTCGCCTTTCCCCGGGAGCCCGCACTGGGAGGGACTCGGGGGAGACAGTCGAAGGGCTCCTAGGAGATCCCGGGTGCTGCAGAACGGAGACGGAACCTACCCACACTCAGAATTCCGGAACACGGCTGACTGAGTGGGAGGTTCGGGGCCGCACTCCACGCAACTTCCTGGTGTCACAGGTGTTCCCTCGCAAGGGGAAGTCCTCTCATTACCTCCCCAGTCCATGGGGAGGCACTAGATGCTACCTGCGTTTCCAGCCCAACCCCCGCCTTTCCCCGGCAGCCCGCAGTGATAGGGACTCGGGGAAGACTCTCGAAGGGCTCCTAGGAGATCCCGGGTGCTGCAGACCGAAGACGGAACCTCCCCACACTCAGAATTCCGGAACACAGCCGACTGTGTGGGCGAGGATCGGGGCCACCCTCCACGCAGCTGCCTGGTGTCACAGGTTTTCCCTGGCAGGGGGAAGTCCGCTAATTACCTCCCCTGTCCAGGGGGAGGCACTAGATGCTACCTGCGTTTCCAGCCCAACCCCCGCCTTTCCCCGGCAGCCCGCAGTGAGAGGGACTCGGGGAAGACTTTCGAAGGGCTCCTAGGAGATCCCGGGTGCTGCAGACAGAAGACGGAACCTCCCCACACTCAGAATTCCGGAACACGGCTGACTGTGTGGGGGAGTTTCGGGGCCGCCCTCCACGCATCTTCATGGTGTCACAGGTGTTCCCTCGCAAGGGGAAGTCCGCTAATTACCTCCCCTGTCCATGGGGATGCACTAGATGCTACCTGCGTTTCCAGCCCAACCCCCGCCTTTCCTCGGCAGCCCGTACTGTGAGGGACTCGTGGAAGACTCTCGAAGGGCTCCTAGGAGATCCCGGGTGCTGCAGAACGAAGACGGAACCTACCCACACTCAGAATTCCGGAACATGGCTGACTGAGTGGGAGGTTCGGGGCCGCACTCCACGCAACTTCCTGGTGTCACAGGTGTTCCCTCGCAAGGGGAAGTCCGCTAATTACCTCCCCAGTCCATGGGGAGGCACTAGATGCTACCTGCGTTTCCAGCCAATCCCCCGCATTTTCCAGGCAGCCCGCAGTGTGAGGGACTCTTGGAAGACCCTCAAAGGGCTCCTAGGATATCCCGGCTGCTGCAGACAGAAGACGGAACCTCCCCACACTCAGAATTCCGTAACAAGGGTGACTGTGTAGGGGAGGATTAGGGCCGCCCTCCACGCAGCTTCCTGGTGTCTCAGGTGTTCCCTCGCAAGAGGAAGTCCGCTAATTACCTCCCATGTCCTTGCGGAGGCACCAGATGCTACCTGCGTTTCCAGACCAACCCCCGCCTTTCCCCGACAGCCAGCAATGGGAGGGACTCGGGGAAGACCCTCGAAGGGCTCCTAGGAGATCCCGGGTGCTGCAGACAGAAGACGGAACCTCCCCACACTCAGAATTCCAGAACACGTCTGACTGTGTGGCGGAGGTTCGGGGCCGCACTCCACGAAGCTTCCTGGTGTCACAGGTGTTCCCTGGCAGGCGGAATTCCGCTAATTACCTCCCCTGTCCAGGGGTAGGCACTAGATGCTACCTGCGTTTCCAGCCCAACCCCCACCTTTCCCCGGCAGTCCGCACTGGGAGGGACTCGGGGGACACACTCGAAGGGCTCTTAGGAGATCCCGGGTGCTGCAGTCAGAAGACGGAACCTCCCCACACTCAGAATTCCGGAACACGGCTGACTGTGTGGGGGAGGTTCGGGGCCTCCCTCCACGGAGCTTCCTGGTGTCACAGGTGTTCCCTGGCAGGCGGAAGTCCGCTAATTACCTCCCCTGTCCAGAGGGAGGCACTATATGCTACCTGCGTTTCCAGCCCAACCCCCGCCTTTCCCCGGCAGCCCGCAGTGAGAGGGACTCAGGGAAGATTCTCGAAGGGCTCCTAGGAGATCCCGGTGCTGCAGATAGAAGACGGAACCTCCCCACACTCAGAATTCCGGAACACGGGTGACTGTGTGGGTGAGGTTTAGGGCCGCCCTCCACGCAGCTTCCTGGTGTCACAGGTGTTCCCTCGCAAGGGGAAGTCCGCTAATTACCTCCCCTGTCCATGGAGAGGAACTAGATGCTACCTGCGTTTCCAGCCCAACCCCCGCCTTTCCCCGGCAGCCCGCACTGTGAGGGACTCGGGGGAGACACTCGAAGGGCTCCTAGGAGATCCTGGGTGCTGCAGACAAAAGACGGAACCTCCCCAAACTCAGAAATCCGGAACACGTCTGACTGTGTGAGGGAGGTTCGGGGCCGCACTCCACGCAGCTGCCTGGTGTCGTAGGTTTTCTCTGGCAGTGGGAAGTCCGCTAATTACCTCCCCTGTCCAGGGGGAGGCACTAGAAGCTACTTGCGTTTCCAGCCCAACCCCCGCTTTTCCCTGGCTGCCCGCAGTGAGAGGGACTCGGGGAAGACACTCGAAGGGCTCCTAGGAGATCCCGGGTGCTGCAGACTGAAGACGGAACCTCCCCACACTCAGAATTCCGGAACACGGCTGACTGTGTGGGGGAGGTTCGGGGCCGCCCTCCACGCAGCTGCCTGTTGTCACAGGTGTTCCCTGGCAGTTGGATGTCCGCTAATTACCTCCCCTGTCCAGGGGGAGGCACTAGATGCTACCTGCGTTTCCAGCCCAACCCCCGCTATTCCCCGGCTGCCCGCAGTGAGAGGGACTCGGGGAAGACTCTCGAAGGGCTCCTAAGAGATCCCGGGTGCTGCAGATAGAAGACGGAACGTCCCCACACTCAGAATTCCGGAACACGGCTGACTGTGTGGGCGAGGTTCGGGGCCGCCCTCCACGCAGCTGCCTGGTGTCACAGGTTTTCCCTGGCAGGGGAAAGTCCGCTAATTACCTCCTCTGTCCAGGGGGAGGCACTAGATGCTCCCTGCGTTTCCAGCCCAACCCCCGCTTTTCTCCGGCAGCTCGCAGTGCGAGGGACTCGGGGAAGACTCTCGAAGGGCTCCTAGGAGATCCCGGGTGCTGCAGACAGAAGACGGAACCTCCCCACACTCAGAATTCCGGAACAAGGGTGACTGTGTGGGTGAGGTTTAGGGCCGCCCTCCACGCAGCTTCCTGGTGTCACAGGTGTTCCCTCGCAAGGGGAAGTCCGCTAATTACCTCCCCTGTCCATGGGGAGGAACTAGATGCTACCTGCGTTTCCAGCCCAACCCCCACCTTTCCCCGGCACCCCGCACTGGGAGGGACTCGGGGGAAACACTCGAAGGGCTCCTAGGAGATCCTGGGTGCTGCAGACAGAAGACGGAACCTCCCCAAACTCAGAATTCCGGAACACGGCTGACTGTGTGGGGGAGGTTTGGGGCCGCCCTCCACGGAGCTTCCTGGTGTCACAGGTGTTCCCTGACAGGCGGAAGTCCGCTAATTACCTCCCCTGTCCAAGGGGAGGCACTAGATGCTACTTGCGTTTCCAGCCCATTCCCCGCCTTTGCCCGGCAGCCCGCAGTGAGAGGGACTCGGGGAAGACTCTCGAAGGGCTCCTAGGAGATCCCGGGTGCTGCAGTCAGAAGACGGAACCTCCACAAACTCAGAATTCCGAAACACGGCTGACTGTGTGGGCGAGGTTCGGGGCCGCCCTCCACGCAGGTGCCTTGTGTCACAGGTTTTCCCTGGCAGGGGGAAGTCCGCTAATTACCTCCCATGTCCATGGAGAGGCACTAGATGCTACCTGCGTTTCCAGCCCAACCCTCGCCTTTCCCCAGGAGCCCGCACTGGGATGGACTCGGGGGAGACACTCGAAGGGCTCCTAGGAGATCCCGGGTGCTGCAGAACGAAGACGGAACCTACCCACACTCAGAATTCCGGAACACGGCTGACTGAGTGGGAGGTTCGGGGCCGCACTCCACGCAGCTTCCTGGTGTCACAGGTGTTCCCTCGCAAGGGGAAGTCCGCTATTTACCTCCCCAGTCCATGGGGAGGCACTAGATGCTACCTGCGTTTCCAGCCAAACCCCCGCATTTTCCAGGCAGCCCGCAGTGTGAGGGACTCTTGGAAGACCCTCAAAGGGCTCCTAGGAGATCCCGGGTGCTGCAGACAGAAGACGGAACCTCCCCACACTCAGAATTCCGTAACAAGGGTGACTGTGTTGGGGAGGTTTGGGGCCGCCCTCCACGCAGCTTCCTGGTGTCTCAGGTGTTCCCTCGCAAGAGGAAGTCCGCTAATTACCTCCCATGTCCTTGGGGAGGCACCAGATGCTACCTGCGTTTCCAGACCAACCCCCGCCTTTCCCTGGCAGCCAGCACTGTGAGGGACTCGGGGAAGACCCTCGAAGGGCTCCTAGGAGATCCCGGGTGCTGCAGACAGAAGACGGAACCTCCCCACACTCAGAATTCCAGAACACGTCTGACTGTGTGGCGGAGGTTCGGGGCCGCCCTCCACGCAGCTTCCTGGTGTCACAGGTGTTCCCTGGCAGGCGGATGTCCGCTAATTACCTCCCCTGTCCAGGGGTAGGCACTAGATGCTCCCTGCGTTTCCAGCCCAACCCCCGCTTTTCCCCGGCAGCCTGCAGTGAGAGGGACTCGGGGAAGACTCTCGAAGGGCTCCTAGGAGATCCCGGGTGCTGCAGACAGAAGACGGAACCTCCCCACACTCAGAATTCCGGAACACGGGTGACTGTGTGTGTGAGGTTTAGGGCCGCCCTCCAGGCAACTTCCTGGTGTCACAGGTGTTCCCTCGCAAGGGGAGGTCCGCTAATTACCTCCCCTGTCCTTGGGTAGGCACTAGATGCTACCTGCGTTTCCAGCCCAACCCCCGCCTTTCCCCGGCAGTCCGCACTGGGAGGGACTCGGGGGACACACTCGAAGGGCTCCTAGGAGATCCCGGGTGCTGCAGTCAGAAGACGGAACCTCCCCACACTCAGAATTCCGGAACACGGCTGACTGTGTGGGGGAGGTTCGGGGCCGCCCTCCACGGAGCTTCCTGGTGTCACAGGTGTTCCCTGGCAGGCGGAAGTCCGCTAATTACCTCCCCTGTCCAGGGGAAGGCACTAGATGCTACCTGCGTTTCCAGCCCAACCCCCGCCTTTCCCCGGCAGCCCGCAGTGACAGGGACTCGGGGAAGACTCTCGAAGGGCTTCTAGGAGATTCCGGGTGCTGCAGACAGAAGACAGAACCTCCCCACACTCAGAATTCCGGGACACGTGTGAGTGTGTGTGAGGTTTAGGGACGCCCTCCACGCAGATTCCTGGAGTCACAGGTGTTCCCTCGCAAGGGGAAGTCCGCTAATTACCTCCCCTGTCCATGGGGAGGCACTAGATGCTACCTGCGTTTAAAGCCCAACCCCGCCATTCCCCGGCAGCCCGCACTGGGAGGGACTCTTGGAAGACACTCGAAGGGCTCCTAGGAGATCCCGGGTGCTGCAGTCAGAAGACGGAACCTCCCCACACTCAGAATTCCGGAACCCGGCTGACTGTGTGGGCGAGGTTCTGTGCCGCCCTCCACGCAGCTGCCTTGTTTCACAGGTTTTCCCTGGCAGGGGGAAGTCCGCTAATTACCTCCCATATCCATGGGGAGGCACTAGATGCTACCTCCGTTTCCAGCCCAACCCCCGCCTTTCCCCTGCAGCCTGCACTGGGAGGGACTCGGGGAAGACACTCGAAGGGCTCCTAGGAGATCCCGGGTGCTGCAGAACGAAGACGGAACCTCCCCACACTCAGAATTCAGGAACACGGCTGACTGTGTGGGGGAGGTTCGGGGCCGCCCTCCACGAAGCTTCCTGGTGTCACAGGTGTTCCCTCGCAAGGGGAAGTCCGCTAATTAAATCCCCTGTCCATGGGGAGGCACTAGATGCTACCTGCGTTTCCAGCCAAACCCCCGCCTTTCTCAGGCAGCCCGCAGTGGGAGGGACTCGGCGAAGACCCTCGAAGGGCTCCTAGGAGATCCCAGGTGCTGCAGACAGAAGACGGAACCTCCCCACACTCAGAATTCCGTAACACGGGTGACTGTGTGGGGGAGGTTTAGGGCCGCACTCCACTCAGCTTCCTGGTGTCACAGGTGTTCCCTTGCAAGGGGAAGTCCGCTAATTACCTCCCCTGTCCATGGGGAGGTACTAGATGTTACCTGCGTTTCCAGACCAACCCCCGCCTTTCCCCGGCATTCCGTACTGGGAGGGACTCGGGGGACACACTCGAAGGGCTCCTAGGAGATCCCGGGTGCTGCAGTCAGAAGACGGAACCTCCCCACACTCAGAATTCTGGAACACGGGTGACTGTGTGGGGGAGGTTTAGGGCCGACCTCCACGCAGTTTCCTGGTGTCTCAGGTGTTCCCTCGCAAGGGGAAGTCCGCTAGTTACCTCCCCTGTCCTTGGGGAGGCACTAGATGCTACCTGCGTTTCCAGCCCAACCCCCACATTTCCCCGGCAGCCCGCACTGGGAGGGACTCGGGGGAGACACTCGTAGGGCTCCTAGGAGATCCCGGGTGCTGCCTACAAAAGACGGAACCTCCCCACACTCAGAATTCCGGAACACGGTTGACTGTGTGGGGGAGGTTCGGGGCCGCACTCCACGAAGCTTCCTGGTGTCACAGGTGTTCCCTGGCAGGCGGAAGTCCGCTAATTACCTCCTCTGCCTAGGGGGAGGCACTAGATGCTACCTGCGTTTCCAGCCCAACCCCCGCTTTTCCCCGGCAGCCCGCAGTGAGAGGGACTCGGGGAAGACTCTCGAAGGGCTCCTAGGAGATCCCGGGTGCTGCAGACAGAAGACGGAACCTCCCCACACTCAGAATTCCGGAACACGGGTGACTGTGTGGGCGAGGTTCTTGGCCGCCCTCCACGCAGCTGCCTTGTGTCACAGGTTTTCCCTGGTAGGGGGAAGTCCGCTAATAACCTCCCCTGTCCATGGGGAGGCACTAGATGCTACCTGCGTTTCCAGCCCAACCCCCGCCTTTTCCCGACATCCCGCACTGGGAGGGATTCGGGGAAGACCCTCGAAGGGCTCCTAGGAGATCCCGGGTTCTGCAGACAGAAGACGGAACGTCCCCACACTCAGAATTACGGAACACGGGTGACTGTGTGGGGGAGGTTTAGGGCCGCCCTCCACGCAGCTTCCTTGTGTCTCAGGTGTTCCCTCGCAAGGGGAAGTCCGCTAATTACCTCCCCTGTCCATGGGGAGGCACTAGATGCTACCTGAGTTTCCAGCCCAACCCCCGCCTTTCCCCGGCAGCCCGCAGTGAGAGGGACTCCGGGAAGACTCTTGAAGGGCTCCTAGGAGATCCCGGGTGCTGCAGACAGAAGACGGAACCTCCCCACTCTGAGAATTCCGGAACACGGCTGACTGTGTGCGGGAGGTTCGGGGCCGCCCTCCACGCAGCTGCCTGGTGTCACAGGTGTTCCCTGGCAGTTGGAAGTCCGCTAATTACCTCCCCAGTCCATGGGGAGGCACTAGATGCTACCTGCGTTTCCAGCCAAACCCCCGCATTTTCCAGGCAGCCCGCAGTGTGAGGGACTCTTGGAAGACCCTCAAAGGGCTCCTAGGAGATCCCGGGTGCTGCAGACAGAAGACGGAACCTCCCCACACTCAGAATTCCGTAACAAGGGTGACTGTGTTGGGGAGGTTTAGGGCCGCCCTCCACGCAGCTTCCTGGTGTCTCAGGTGTTCCCTCGCAAGAGGAAGTCCGCTAATTACCTCCCATGTCCTTGGGGAGGCACCAGATGCTACCTGCGTTTCCAGACCAACCCCCGCCTTTCCCTGGCAGCCAGCACTGTGAGGGACTCGGGGAAGACCCTCGAAGGGCTCCTAGGAGATCCCGGGTGCTGCAGACAGAAGACGGAACCTCCCCACACTCAGAATTCCAGAACACGTCTGACTGTGTGGCGGAGGTTCGGGGCCGCCCTCCACGCAGCTTCCTGGTGTCACAGGTGTTCCCTGGCAGGCGGATGTCCGCTAATTACCTCCCCTGTCCAGGGGTAGGCACTAGATGCTCCCTGCGTTTCCAGCCCAACCCCCGCTTTTCCCCGGCAGCCTGCAGTGAGAGGGACTCGGGGAAGACTCTCGAAGGGCTCCTAGGAGATCCCGGGTGCTGCAGACAGAAGACGGAACCTCCCCACACTCAGAATTCCGGAACACGGGTGACTGTGTGTGTGAGGTTTAGGGCCGCCCTCCAGGCAACTTCCTGGTGTCACAGGTGTTCCCTCGCAAGGGGAGGTCCGCTAATTACCTCCCCTGTCCTTGGGTAGGCACTAGATGCTACCTGCGTTTCCAGCCCAACCCCCGCCTTTCCCCGGCAGTCCGCACTGGGAGGGACTCGGGGGACACACTCGAAGGGCTCCTAGGAGATCCCGGGTGCTGCAGTCAGAAGACGGAACCTCCCCACACTCAGAATTCCGGAACACGGCTGACTGTGTGGGGGAGGTTCGGGGCCGCCCTCCACGGAGCTTCCTGGTGTCACAGGTGTTCCCTGGCAGGCGGAAGTCCGCTAATTACCTCCCCTGTCCAGGGGAAGGCACTAGATGCTACCTGCGTTTCCAGCCCAACCCCCGCCTTTCCCCGGCAGCCCGCAGTGACAGGGACTCGGGGAAGACTCTCGAAGGGCTTCTAGGAGATTCCGGGTGCTGCAGACAGAAGACAGAACCTCCCCACACTCAGAATTCCGGGACACGGGTGAGTGTGTGTGAGGTTTAGGGACGCCCTCCACGCAGCTTCCTGGAGTCACAGGTGTTCCCTCGCAAGGGGAAGTCCGCTAATTACCTCCCCTGTCCATGGGGAGGCACTAGATGCTACCTGCGTTTCCAGCCCAACCCCGCCATTCCCCGGCAGCCCGCACTGGGAGGGACTCTTGGAAGACACTCGAAGGACTCCTAGGAGATCCCGGGTGCTGCAGTCAGAAGACGGAACCTCCCCACACTCAGAATTCCGGAACCCGGCTGACTGTGTGGGCGAGGTTCTGTGCCGCCCTCCACGCAGCTGCCTTGTGTCACAGGTTTTCCCTGGCAGGGGGAAGTCCGCTAATTACCTCCCATATCCATGGGGAGGCACTAGATGCTACCTCCGTTTCCAGCCCAACCCCCGCCTTTCCCCTGCAGCCCGCACTGGGAGGGACTCGGGGAAGACACTCGAAGGGCTCCTAGGAGATCCCGGGTGCTGCAGAACGAAGACGGAACCTCCCCACACTCAGAATTCAGGAACACGGCTGACTGTGTGGGGGAGGTTCGGGGCCGCCCTCCACGAAGCTTCCTGGTGTCACAGGTGTTCCCTCGCAAGGGGAAGTCCGCTAATTAAATCCCCTGTCCATGGGGAGGCACTAGATGCTACCTGCGTTTCCAGCCAAACCCCCGCCTTTCTCAGGCAGCCCGCAGTGGGAGGGACTCGGCGAAGACCCTCGAAGGGCTCCTAGGAGATCCCAGGTGCTGCAGACAGAAGACGGAACCTCCCCACACTCAGAATTCCGTAACACGGGTGACTGTGTGGGGGAGGTTTAGGGCCGCACTCCACTCAGCTTCCTGGTGTCACAGGTGTTCCCTTGCAAGGGGAAGTCCGCTAATTACCTCCCCTGTCCATGGGGAGGTACTAGATGTTACCTGCGTTTCCAGACCAACCCCCGCCTTTCCCCGGCATTCCGTACTGGGAGGGACTCGGGGGACACACTCGAAGGGCTCCTAGGAGATCCCGGGTGCTGCAGTCAGAAGACGGAACCTCCCCACACTCAGAATTCCGGAACACGGCTGACTGTGTGGGGGAGGTTCGGGGCCGCCCTCCACGGAGCTTCCTGGTGTCACAGGTGTTCCCTGGCAGGCGGAAGTCCGCTAATTACCTCCCCTGTTCAGAGGAAGGCACTAGATGCTACCTGCGTTTCCAGACCAACCCCCGCCTTTCCCTGGCAGCCAGCACTGGGAGGGACTCGGGGAAGACCCTCGAAGGGCTCCTAGGAGATCCCGGGTGCTGCAGACAGAAGACGGAACCTCCCCACACTCAGAATTCTGGAACACGGGTGACTGTGTGGGGGAGGTTTAGGGCCGACCTCCACGCAGTTTCCTGGTGTCTCAGGTGTTCCCTCGCAAGGGGAAGTCCGCTAATTACCTCCCCTGTCCTTGGGGAGGCACTAGATGCTACCTGCGTTTCCAGCCCAACCCCCACATTTCCCCGGCAGCCCGCACTGGGAGGGACTCGGGGGAGACACTCGTAGGGCTCCTAGGAGATCCCGGGTGCTGCCTACAAAAGACGGAACCTCCCCACACTCAGAATTCCGGAACACGGTTGACTGTGTGGGGGAGGTTCGGGGCCGCACTCCACGCAGCTTCCTGGTGTCACAGGTGTTCCCTGGCAGGCGGAAGTCCGCTAATTACCTCCTCTGCCTAGGGGGAGGCACTAGATGCTACCTGCGTTTCCAGCCCAACCCCCGCTTTTCCCCGGCAGCCCGCAGTGAGAGGGACTCGGGGAAGACTCTCGAAGGGCTCCTAGGAGATCCCGGGTGCTGCAGACAGAAGACGGAACCTCCCCACACTCAGAATTCCGGAACACGGGTGACTGTGTGGGCGAGGTTCTTGGCCGCCCTCCACGCAGCTGCCTTGTGTCACAGGTTTTCCCTGGTAGGGGGAAGTCCGCTAATAACCTCCCCTGTCCATGGGGAGGCACTAGATGCTACCTGCGTTTCCAGCCCAACCCCCGCCTTTTCCCGACATCCCGCACTGGGAGGGATTCGGGGAAGACCCTCGAAGGGCTCCTAGGAGATCCCGGGTTCTGCAGACAGAAGACGGAACGTCCCCACACTCAGAATTACGGAACACGGGTGACTGTGTGGGGGAGGTTTAGGGCCGCCCTCCACGCAGCTTCCTGGTGTCTCAGGTGTTCCCTCGCAAGGGGAAGTCCGCTAATTACCTCCCCTGTCCATGGGGAGGCACTAGATGCTACCTGAGTTTCCAGCCCAACCCCCGCCTTTCCCCGGCAGCCCGCAGTGAGAGGGACTCCGGGAAGACTCTTGAAGGGCTCCTAGGAGATCCCGGGTGCTGCAGACAGAAGACGGAACCTCCCCACTCTGAGAATTCCGGAACACGGCTGACTGTGTGGGGGAGGTTCGGGGCCGCCCTCCACGCAGCTGCCTGGTGTCACAGGTGTTCCCTGGCAGTTGGAAGTCCGCTAATTACCTCCCCAGTCCATGGGGAGGCACTAGATGCTACCTGCGTTTCCAGCCAAACCCCCGCATTTTCCAGGCAGCCCGCAGTGTGAGGGACTCTTGGAAGACCCTCAAAGGGCTCCTAGGATATCCCGGCTGCTGCAGACAGAAGACGAAACCTCCCCACACTCAGAATTCCGTAACAAGGGTGACTGTGTTGGGGAGGATTAGGGCCGCCCTCCACGCAGCTTCCTGGTGTCTCAGGTGTTCCCTCGCAAGAGGAAGTCCGCTAATTACCTCCCATGTCCTTGGGGAGGCACCAGAAGCTACCTGCGTTTCCAGACCAACCCCCGCCTTTCCCCGGCAGCCAGCACTGGGAGGGACTCGGGGAAGACCCTCGAAGGGCTCCTAGGAGATCCCGGGTGCTGCAGACAGAAGACGGAACCTCCCCACACTCAGAATTCCAGAACACGTCTGACTGTGTGGCGGAGGTTCGGGGCCGCACTCCACGAAGCTTCCTGGTGTCACAGGTGTTCCCTGGCAGGCGGAAGTCCGCTAATTACCTCCCCTGTCCAGGGGTAGGCACTAGATGCTACCTGCGTTTCCAGCCCAACCCCCGCTTTTCACCGGCAGCCCGCAGTGAGAGGGACTCGGGGAAGACTCTCGAAGGGCTCCTAGGAGATCCCGGGTGCTGCATACAGAAGACGGAACCTCCCCACACTCAGAATTCCAGAACACGGGTGACTGTGTGTGTGAGGTTAAGGGCCGCCCTCCAGGCAACTTCCTGGTGTCACAGGTGTTCCCTCGCAAGGGGAGGTCCGCTAAATACCTCCCCTGTCCTTGGGGAGGCACTAGATGCTACCTGCGTTTCCAGCCCAACCCCCACCTTTCCCCGGCAGTCCGCACTGGGAGGGACTCGGGGGACACACTCGAAGGGCTCCTAGGAGATCCCGGGTGCTGCAGTCAGAAGACGGAACCTCCCCACACTCAGAATTCCGGAACACGGCTGACTGTGTGGGGGAGGTTCGGGGCCTCCCTCCACGGAGCTTCCTGGTGTCACAGGTGTTCCCTGGCAGGCGGAAGTCCGCTAATTACCTCCCCTGTCCAGAGGGAGGCACTAGATGCTACCTGCGTTTCCAGCCAACCCCCGCCTTTCCCCGGCAGCCCGCAGTGAGAGGGACTCGGGGAAGATTCTCGAAGGGTTCCTAGGAGATCCCGGTGCTGCAGACAGAAGACGGAACCTCCCCACACTCAGAATTCCGGAACACGGGTGACTGTGTGGGTGAGGTTTAGGGCCGCCCTCCACGCAGCTTCCTGGTGTCACAGGTGTTCCCTCGCAAGGGGAAGTCCGCTAATTACCTCCCCTGTCCATGGGGAGGAACTAGATGCTACCTGCGTTTCCAGCCCAACCCCCGATTTTCCCCGGCAGCCCGCACTGTGAGGGACTCGGGGGAGACACTCGAAGGGCTCCTAGGAGTTCCTGGGTGCTGCAGACAGAAGACGGAACCTCCCCAAACTCAGAAATCCGGAACACGTCTGACTGTGTGAGGGAGGTTCGGGGCCGCACTCCACGCAGCTGCCTGGTGTCGTAGGTTTTCTCTGGCAGGGGGAAGTCCGCTAATTACCTCCCCTGTCCAGGGGGAGGCACTAGAAGCTACTTGCGTTTCCAGCCCAACCCCCGCTTTTCCCTGGCTGCCCGCAGTGAGAGGGACTCGGGGAATACACTCGAAGGGCTCCTAGGAGATCCCGGGTGCTGCAGACTGAAGACGGAACCTCCCCACACTCAGAATTCCGGAACACGGCTGACTGTGTGGGGGAGGTTCGGGGCCGCCCTCCACGCAGCTGCCTGTTGTCACAGGTGTTCCCTGGCAGTTGGAAGTCCGCTAATTACCTCCCCTGTCCAGGGGGAGGCACTAGATGCTACCTGCGTTTCCAGCCCAACCCCCGCTATTCCCCGGCTGCCCGCAGTGAGAGGGACTCGGGGAAGACTCTCGAAGGGCTCCTAAGAGATCCCGGGTGCTGCAGATAGAAGACGGAACGTCCCCACACTCAGAATTCCGGAACACGGCTGACTGTGTGGGCGAGGTTCGGGGCCGCCCTCCACGCAGCTGCCTGGTGTCACAGGTTTTCCCTGGCAGGGGAAAGTCCGCTAATTACCTCCTCTGTCCAGGGGGAGGCACTAGATGCTCCCTGCGTTTCCAGCCCAACCCCCGCTTTTCTCCGGCAGCTCGCAGTGCGAGGGACTCGGGGAAGACTCTCGAAGGGCTCCTAGGAGATCCCGGGTGCTGCAGACAGAAGACGGAACCTCCCCACACTCAGAATTCCGGAACAAGGGTGACTGTGTGGGTGAGGTTTAGGGCCGCCCTCCACGCAGCTTCCTGTTGTCACAGGTGTTCCCTCGCAAGGGGAAGTCCGCTAATTACCTCCCCTGTCCATGGGGAGGAACTAGATGCTATCTGCGTTTCCAGCCCAACCCCCACCTTTCCCCGGCAGCCCGCACTGGGAGGGACTCGGGGGAAACACTCGAAGGGCTCCTAGGTGATCCTGGGTGCTGCAGACAGAAGACGGAACCTCCCCAAACTCAGAATTCCGGAACACGGCTGACTGTGTGGGGGAGGTTTGGGGCCGCCCTCCACGGAGCTTCCTGGTGTCACAGGTGTTCCCTGACAGGCGGAAGTCCGCTAATTACCTCCCCTGTCCAGGGGGAGGCACTAGATGCTACTTGCGTTTCCAGCCCATTCCCCGCCTTTCCCCGGCAGCCCGCAGTGAGAGGGACTCGGGGAAGACTCTCGAAGGGCTCCTAGGAGATCCCGGGTGCTGCAGTCAGAAGACGGAACCTCCACAAACTCAGAATTCCGAAACACGGCTGACTGTGTGGGCGAGGTTCGGGGCCGCCCTCCACGCAGCTGCCTGGTGTCACAGGTTTTCCCTGGCAGGGGGAAGTCCGCTAATTACCTCCCCTGTCCATGGAGAGGCACTAGATGCTACCTGCGTTTCCAGCCCAACCCTCGCCTTTCCCCAGGAGCCCGCACTGGGATGGACTCGGGGGAGACACTCGAAGGGCTCCTAGGAGATCCCGGGTGCTGCAGAACGAAGACGGAACCTACCCACACTCAGAATTGCGGAACACGGCTGACTGAGTGGGAGGTTCGGGGCCGCACTCCACGCAGCTTCCTGGTGTCACAGGTGTTCCCTCGCAAGGGGAAGTCCGCTATTTACCTCCCCAGTCCATGGGGAGGCACTAGATGCTACCTGCGTTTCCAGCCAAACCCCCGCATTTTCCAGGCAGCCCGCAGTGTGAGGGACTCTTGGAAGACCCTCAAAGGGCTCCTAGGAGATCCCGGGTGCTGCAGACAGAAGACGGAACCTCCCCACACTCAGAATTCCAGAACAATTCTGACTGTGTGGCGGAGGTTCGGGGCCGCCCTCCACGCAGCTTCCTGGTGTCACAGGTGTTCCCTGGCAGGCGGATGTCCGCTAATTACCTCCCCTGTCCAGGGGTAGGCACTAGATGCTCCCTGCGTTTCCAGCCCAACCCCCGCTTTTCCCCGGCAGCCTGCAGTGAGAGGGACTCGGGGAAGACTCTCGAAGGGCTCCTAGGAGATCCCGGGTGCTGCAGACAGAAGACGGAACCTCCCCACACTCAGAATTCCGGAACACGGGTGACTGTGTGTGTGAGGTTTAGGGCCGCCCTCCAGGCAACTTCCTGGTGTCACAGGTGTTCCCTCGCAAGGGGAGTTCCGCTAATTACCTCCCCTGTCCTTGGGGAGGCACTAGATGCTACCTGCGTTTCCAGCCCAACCCCCGCCTTTCCCCGGCAGTCCGCACTGGGAGGGACTCGGGGGACACACTCGAAGGGCTCCTAGGAGATCCCGGGTGCTGCAGTCAGAAGACGGAACCTCCCCACACTCAGAATTCCGGAACACGGCTGACTGTGTGGGGGAGGTTCGGGGCCGCCCTCCACGGAGCTTCCTGGTGTCACAGGTGTTCCCTGGCAGGCGGAAGTCCGCTAATTACCTCCCCTGTCCAGGGGAAGGCACTAGATGCTACCTGCGTTTCCAGCCCAACCCCCGCCTTTCCCCGGCAGCCCGCAGTGACAGGGACTCGGGGAAGACTCTCGAAGGGCTCCTAGGAGATTCCGGGTGCTGCAGACAGAAGACAGAACCTCCCCACACTCAGAATTCCGGGACACGGGTGAGTGTGTGTGAGGTTTAGGGACGCCCTCCACGCAGCTTCCTGGAGTCACAGGTGTTCCCTCGCAAGGGGAAGTCCGCTAATTACCTCCCCTGTCCATGGGGAGGCACTAGATGCTACCTGCGTTTCCAGCCCAACCCCGCCATTCCCCGGCAGCCCGCACTGGGAGGGACTCGTGGAAGACACTCGAAGGGCTCCTAGGAGATCCCGGGTGCTGCAGTCAGAAGACGGAACCTCCCCACACTCAGAATTCCGGAACCCGGCTGACTGTGTGGGCGAGGTTCTGTGCCGCCCTCCACGCAGCTGCCTTGTGTCACAGGTTTTCCCTGGCAGGGGGAAGTCCGCTAATTACCTCCCATATCCATGGGGAGGCACTAGATGCTACCTCCGTTTCCAGCCCAACCCCCGCCTTTCCCCTGCAGCCCGCACTGGGAGGGACTCGGGGAAGACACTCGAAGGGCTCCTAGGAGATCCCGGGTGCTGCAAAACGAAGACGGAACCTCCCCACACTCCGAATGCAGGAACACGGCTGACTGTGTGGGGGAGGTTCAGGGCCGCCCTCCACGAAGCTTCCTGGTGTCACAGGTGTTCCCTCGCAAGGGGAAGTCCGCTAATTAAATCCCCTGTCCATGGGGAGGCACTAGATGCTACCTGCGTTTCCAGCCAAACCCCCGCCTTTCTCAGGCAGCCCGCAGTGGGAGGGACTCGGCGAAGACCCTCGAAGGGCTCCTAGGAGATCCCGGGTGCTGCAGACAGAAGACGGAACCTCCCCACACTCAGAATTCCGTAACACGGGTGACTGTGTGGGGGAGGTTTAGGGCCGCACTCCACTCAGCTTCCTAGTGTCACAGGTGTTCCCTTGCAAGGGGAAGTCCGCTAATTACCTCCCCTGTCCATGGGGAGGTACTAGATGTTACCTGCGTTTCCAGACCAACCCCCGCCTTTCCCCGGCATTCCGCACTGGGAGGGACTCGGGGGACACACTCGAAGGGCTCCTAGGAGATCCCGGGTGCTGCAGTCAGAAGACGGAACCTCCCCACACTCAGAATTCCGGAACACGGCTGACTGTGTGGGGGAGGTTCGGGGCCGCCCTCCACGGAGCTTCCTGGTGTCACAGGTGTTCCCTGGCAGGCGGAAGTCCGCTAATTACCTCCCCTGTCCAGGGGAAGGCACTAGATGCTACCTGCGTTTCCAGCCCAACCCCCGCCTTTCCCCGGCAGCCCGCAGTGATAGGGACTCGGGGAAGACTATCGAAGGGCTCCTAGGAGATTCCGGGTGCTGCAGACAGAAGACAGAACCTCCCCACACTCAGAATTCCGGAACACGGGTGAGTGTGTGTGAGGTTTAGGGACGCCCTCCACGCAGCTTCCTGGAGTCATAGGTGTTCCCTCGCAAGGGGAAGTCCGCTAATTACCTCCCCTGTCCATGGGGAGGCACTAGATGCTACCTGCGTTTCCAGCCCAACCCCCGCCATTCCCCGGCAGCCCGCACTGGGAGGGACTCGTGGAAGACACTCGAAGGGCTCCTAGGAGATCTCGGGTGCTGCAGTCAGAAGACGGAAACTCCCCACACTCAGAATTCCGGAACCCGGCTGAATGTGTGGGCGAGGTTCTGTGCCGCCCTCCACGAAGCTGCCTTGTGTCACAGATTTTCCCTGGCAGGGGGAAGTCCGCTAATTACCTCCCATATCCATGGGGAGGCACTAGAAGCTACCTCCGTTTCCAGCCCAACCCCCGCCTTTCCCCGGCAGCCCGCACTGGGAGGGACTCGGGGGAAACACTCGAAGGGCTCCTAGGAGATCCTGGGTGCTGCAGACAGAAGACGGAACCTCCCCAAACTCAGAATTCCGGAACACGGCTGACTGTGTGGGGGAAGTTTGGGGCCGCCCTCCACGGAGCTTCCTGGTGTCACAGGTGTTCCCTGACAGGCGGAAGTCCGCTAAATACCTCCCCTGTCCAGGGGGAGGCACTAGATGCTACTTGCGTTTCCAGCCCATTCCCCGCCTTTCCCCGGCAGCCCGCAGTGAGAGGGACTCGGGGAAGACTCTCGAAGGGCTCCTAGGAGATCCCGGGTGCTGCAGTCGGAAGACGGAACCTCCACAAACTCAGAATTCCGAAACACGGCTGACTGTGTGGGCGAGGTTCGGGGCCGCCCTCCACGCAGCTGCCTGGTGTCACAGGTTTTCCCTGGCAGGGGGAAGTCCGCTAATTACCTCCCCTGTCCAGGGGGAGGCACTAGATGCTACCTGCGTTTCCAGCCAAACCCTCGCCTTTCCCCAGGAGCCCGCACTGGGATGGACTCGGGGGAGACACTCGAAGGGCTCCTAGGAGATCCCGGGTGCTGCAGAACGAAGACGGAACCTACCCACACTCAGAATTCCGGAACACGGCTGACTGAGTGGGAGGTTCGGGGCCGCACTCCACGCAGCTTCCTGGTGTCACAGGTGTTCCCTCGCAAGGGGAAGTCCGCTATTTACCTCCCCAGTCCATGGGGAGGCACTAGATGCTACCTGCGTTTCCAGCCAAACCCCCGCATTTTCCAGGCAGCCCGCAGTGTGAGGGACCCTTGGAAGACCCTCAAAGGGCTCCTAGGATATCCCGGGTGCTGCAGACAGAAGACGGAACCTCCCCACACTCAGAATTCCGTAACAAGGGTGACTGTGTTGGGGAGGTTTAGGGCCGCCCTCCACGCAGCTTCCTGGTGTCTCAGGTGTTCCCTCGCAAGAGGAAGTCCGCTAATTACCTCCCCCGTCCTTGGGGAGGCACTAGATGCTACCTGCGTTTCCAGCCCAACCCCCGCTTTTCCCCGGCAGCCCGCAGTGAGAGGGACTCGGGGAAGAGACTTAGGGCTCCTAGTAGATCCCGGGTGCTGCAGACAGAAGACGGAACCTCCCCACACTCAGAATTCCGGAAGACGGGTGAGTGTGGGTGAGGTTTAGGGACGCCCTCCACGCAGCTTCCTGGAGTCACAGGTGTTCCCTCGCAAGGGGAAGACCGCTAATTACCTTCCCTGTCCATGGGGAGGCACTAGACGCTACCTGCGTTTCCAGCACAACCCCTGCCTTTCCCCGGCAGCCCGCACTGGGAGGGACTCGTGGAAGACTCTCAAAAGGCTCCTAGGAGATCCCGGGTGCTGCAGTCAGAAGACGGAACCTCCCCAAACTCAGAATTCCGGAACACGGCTGACTGTTTGGGCGAGGTTCTGGGCCGCCCTCCACACAGCTGCCTTGTGTCACAGGTTTTCCCTGGCAGGGGGAAGTCCGCTAAATACCTCCCCTGTCCATGGGGAGGCACTAGATGCTACCTGCGTTTCCAGCCAAACCCCCGCATTTTCCAGGCAGCCCGCAGTGGGAGGGACTCGGGGAAAACCCTCAAAGGGCTCCTAGGAGATCCCGGGTGCTGCAGACAGAAGACGGAACCTCCCCACACTCAGAATTCCGGAACCCGGCTGAATGTGTGGGCGAGGTTCTGTGCCGCCCTCCACGAAGCTGCCTTGTGTCACAGATTTTCCCTGGCAGGGGGAAGTCCGCTAATTACCTCCCATATCCATGGGGAGGCACTAGAAGCTACCTCCGTTTCCAGCCCAACCCCCGCCTTTCCCCGGCAGCCCGCACTGGGAGGGACTCGGGGGAAACACTCGAAGGGCTCCTAGGAGATCCTGGGTGCTGCAGACAGAAGACGGAACCTCCCCAAACTCAGAATTCCGGAACACGGCTGACTGTGTGGGGGAAGTTTGGGGCCGCCCTCCACGGAGCTTCCTGGTGTCACAGGTGTTCCCTGACAGGCGGAAGTCCGCTAAATACCTCCCCTGTCCAGGGGGAGGCACTAGATGCTACTTGCGTTTCCAGCCCATTCCCCGCCTTTCCCCGGCAGCCCGCAGTGAGAGGGACTCGGGGAAGACTCTCGAAGGGCTCCTAGGAGATCCCGGGTGCTGCAGTCGGAAGACGGAACCTCCACAAACTCAGAATTCCGAAACACGGCTGACTGTGTGGGCGAGGTTCGGGGCCGCCCTCCACGCAGCTGCCTGGTGTCACAGGTTTTCCCTGGCAGGGGGAAGTCCGCTAATTACCTCCCCTGTCCAGGGGGAGGCACTAGATGCTACCTGCGTTTCCAGCCAAACCCTCGCCTTTCCCCAGGAGCCCGCACTGGGATGGACTCGGGGGAGACACTCGAAGGGCTCCTAGGAGATCCCGGGTGCTGCAGAACGAAGACGGAACCTACCCACACTCAGAATTCCGGAACACGGCTGACTGAGTGGGAGGTTCGGGGCCGCACTCCACGCAGCTTCCTGGTGTCACAGGTGTTCCCTCGCAAGGGGAAGTCCGCTATTTACCTCCCCAGTCCATGGGGAGGCACTAGATGCTACCTGCGTTTCCAGCCAAACCCCCGCATTTTCCAGGCAGCCCGCAGTGTGAGGGACCCTTGGAAGACCCTCAAAGGGCTCCTAGGATATCCCGGGTGCTGCAGACAGAAGACGGAACCTCCCCACACTCAGAATTCCGTAACAAGGGTGACTGTGTTGGGGAGGTTTAGGGCCGCCCTCCACGCAGCTTCCTGGTGTCTCAGGTGTTCCCTCGCAAGAGGAAGTCCGCTAATTACCTCCCCCGTCCTTGGGGAGGCACTAGATGCTACCTGCGTTTCCAGCCCAACCCCCGCTTTTCCCCGGCAGCCCGCAGTGAGAGGGACTCGGGGAAGAGACTTAGGGCTCCTAGTAGATCCCGGGTGCTGCAGACAGAAGACGGAACCTCCCCACACTCAGAATTCCGGAAGACGGGTGAGTGTGGGTGAGGTTTAGGGACGCCCTCCACGCAGCTTCCTGGAGTCACAGGTGTTCCCTCGCAAGGGGAAGACCGCTAATTACCTTCCCTGTCCATGGGGAGGCACTAGACGCTACCTGCGTTTCCAGCACAACCCCTGCCTTTCCCCGGCAGCCCGCACTGGGAGGGACTCGTGGAAGACTCTCAAAAGGCTCCTAGGAGATCCCGGGTGCTGCAGTCAGAAGACGGAACCTCCCCAAACTCAGAATTCCGGAACACGGCTGACTGTTTGGGCGAGGTTCTGGGCCGCCCTCCACACAGCTGCCTTGTGTCACAGGTTTTCCCTGGCAGGGGGAAGTCCGCTAAATACCTCCCCTGTCCATGGGGAGGCACTAGATGCTACCTGCGTTTCCAGCCAAACCCCCGCATTTTCCAGGCAGCCCGCAGTGGGAGGGACTCGGGGAAAACCCTCAAAGGGCTCCTAGGAGATCCCGGGTGCTGCAGACAGAAGACGGAACCTCCCCACACTCAGAATTCCGTAACAAGGGTGACTGTGTGGGGGAGGTTTAGGGCCGCCCTCCACGCAGCATCCTGGTGTCTCAGGTGTTCCCTCGCAAGGGGAAGTCCGCTAATTACCTCCCCTGTCCTTCGGGAGGCACTAGATGCTACCTGCGTTTCCAGCCCAACCCCCGCCTTTCCCCGGCAGTCCGCACTGGGAGGGACTCGGGGGAGACAGTCGAAGAGCTCCTAGGAGATCCCGGGTGCTGCAGACAGAAGACGGAACCTCCCCACACTCAGAATTCTGGAACACGGCTGACTGTGTGCGGGAGGTTCGGGGCCGCCCTCCACGCAGCTTCCTGGTGTCACAGGTGTTCCCTGGCAGGCGGAAGTCCGCTAATTACCTCCCCTGTCCAGGGGAAGGCACTAGATGCTACCTGCGTTTCCAGCCCAACCCCTGCCTTTCCCCGGCAGCCCGCAGTGAGAGGGACTCGGGGAAGACTCTCGAAGGGCTCCTAGGAGATCCCGGGTGCTGCAGACAGAAGACGGAACCTCCCCACACTCAGAATTCCGGAACACGGCTGACTGTGTGGGGGAGGTTCGGGGCCGCCCTCCACGAAGCTTCCTGTTGTCACAGGTGTTCCCTCGCAAGGGGAAGTCCGCTAATTATCTCCCCTGTCCATGGGGAGGCACTAGATGCTACCTGCGTTTCCAGGCAAACCCCCGCCTTTCTCAGGCGGCCCGCAGTGGGAGGGACTCGGGGAAGACCCTCGAAGGGCTCCTAGGAGATCCCGGGTGCTGCAGAACGAAGACGGAACCTCCCCACACTCAGAATTCCGGAACACGGCTGACTGTGTGGGGGAGGTTCGGGGCCGCCCTCCACGAAGCTTCCTGGTGTCACAGGTGTTCCCTCGCAAGGGGAAGTCCGCTAATTACCTCCCCTGTCCATGGGGAGGCACTAGATGCTACCTGCGTTTCCAGCCCAACCCCCTCCTTTTCCCGACATCCCGCACTGGGAGGGACTCGGGGAAGACCCTCGAAGGGCTCCTAGGAGATCCCGGGTGCTGCAGACAGAAGACGGAACCTCCCCACACTCAGAATTCCGGAACACGTTTGACTGTGTGGGGGAGGTTTAGGGCCGCTCTCCACGCAGCTTCCTGGTGTCTCAGGTGTTCCCTCGCAAGGGGAAGTCCGCTAATTACCTCCCCTGTCCTTGGAGAGGCACTAGATGCTACCTGCGTTTCCAGCCCAACCCCCGCCTTTCCCCGGCAGCCCGCACTGGGAGGGACTCGTGGGAGACACTCATAGGGCTCCTAGGAGATCCCGGGTGCTGCAGACAAAAGACGGAACCTCCCCACACTCAGAATTCCGGAACACGGTTGACTGTGTGGGGGAGGTTCGGGGCCGCTCTCCACGCAGCTTCCTGGTGTCAAAGGTGTTCCCTGGCAGGCGGAAGTCCGCTAATTACCTCCCCTGCCTAGGGGGAGGCACTAGATTCTACCTGCGTTTCCAGCCCAACCCCCGCTTTTCCCCAGCAGCCCGCAGTGAGAGGGACTCGGGGAAGACTCTCGAAGGGCTCCTAGGAGATCCCGGGTGCTGCAGACAGAAGACGGAACCTCCCCACACTCAGAATTCCGGAACACGTGTGACTGTGTGTGTGAGGTTTAGGGCCGCCCTCCAGGCAGCTTCCTGGTGTCACAGGTGTTCCCTCGCAAGGGGAAGTCCGCTAATAACCTCCCCTGTCCATGGGGAGGCACTAGATGCTACCTGCGTTTCCAGCCCAACCCCCGCATTTCCCCGGCAGCCCGCACTGGGAGGGACACGGGGGAGACACTCGTAGGGCTCCTAGGAGACCCCGGGTACTGCAGACAGAAGACGGAACCTCCCCACACTGAGAATTCCGGAACACGGCTGTCTGTGTGGGGGAGGTTCGGGGCCGCACTCCACGCAGCTTCCTGGTGTCACAGGTGTTCCCTGGCAGGCGGAAGTCCGCTAATTACCTCCCCTGTCCAGGGGGAGGCACTAGATTCTACCTGCGTTTCCAGCCCAACCCCCGCTTTTCCCCGGCAGCCCGCAGTGAGAGGGACTCGGGGAAGACTCTCGAAGGGCTCCTAGGAGATCCCGGGTGCTGCAGACAGAAGACGGAACCTCCCCACACTCAGAATTCCGGAACACGCTTTACTGTGTGGGTGAGGTTTATGGCCGCCCTCCACGCAGCTTCCTGGTGTCACAGGTGTTCCCTGGCAAGGGGAAGTCCACTAATTACCTCCCCTGTCCATGTGGAGGCACTAGATGCTACCTGCGTTTCCAGCCAAACCCCCGCCTTTCCCAGGCAGCCCGCGGTGGGAGGGACTCGGGGAAGACCCTCGAAGGGCTCCTAGGTGATCCTGGATGCTGCAGACAGAAGACGGAACCTCCCCACACTCAGAATTCCGGAACTCGGGTGACTGTGTGGGGGAGGTTTGGGGCCGCCCTCCACGCAGCTTCCTGGTGTCTCAGGTGTTCCCTCGCAAGGGGAAGTCCGCTGATTACCTCCCCTGTCCATGGGGAGGCACTAGATGCTACCTGCGTTTCCAGCCAAACCCCCGCATTTCCCCGGCAGCCCGCACTGTTAGGGACTCGGGGGAGACTCTTAGGGCTCCTAGTAGATCCCGGGTGCTGCAGACAGAAGGCGGAACCTCCCCACACTCAGAATTCCGGAACACGGCTGACTGTGTGGGGGAGGTTCGGGGCCGCCCTCCACGAAGCTTTCTGGTGTCACACGTGTTCCTTGGCAGGCGGAAGTCCGCTAATTACCTCCCCTGTCCAGGGGGAGGCACTAGATTCTACCTGCGTTTCCAGCCCAACCGCCGCTTTTCCCCGGCAGCCCGCAGTGAGAGGGACTCGGGGAACACTCTCGAAGGGCTCCTAGGAGATCCCGGGTGCTGCAGACAGAAGACGGAACCTCCCCACACTCAGAATTCCGGAACACGGCTGACTGTGTGTGTGAGGTTTAGGGCCGCCCTCCAGGCAGCTTCCTGGTGTCTCAGGTGTTCCCTCGCAAGGGGAAGTCCGCTACTTACATCCCCTGTCCATGGGGAGGCACTAGATGCTACCTGCGTTTCCAGCCCATCCCCCGCCTTTCCCCGGCAGCCCGCACTGGGAGGGACTCGGGGGAGACACTCGAAGGGCTCCTAGGAGATCCCGGGTGCTGCAGACAGAAGACGGAACCTCCCCACACTCAGAATTCCGGAACACGGCTAACTGTGTGGGCGAGGTTCGGGGCCGCCCTCCACGCAGCTTCCTGGTGTCACAGGTGTTCCCTCGCAAGGGGAAGTCCGCTAATTACCTCCCCTGTCCATGTGGAGGCACTAGATGCTACCTGCGTTTCCAGCCAAACCCCCGCCTTTCCCAGGCAGCCCGCGATGGGAGGGACTCGGGGAAGACCCTCGAAGGGCTCCTAGGTGATCCCGGATGCTGCAGACAAAAGACGGAACCTCCCCACACTCAGAATTCCGGAAATCGGGTGGCTGTGTGGGGGAGGTTTAGGGCCGCCCTCCACGCAGCTTCCTGGTGTCTCAGGTGTTCCCTCGCAAGGGGAAGTCCGTTAATTACCTCCCCTGTCCATGGGGAGGCACTAGATGCTACCTGCGTTTCCAGCCAAACCCCCGCATTTCCCCGGCAGCCCGCACTGGGAGGGACTCGGGGGAGACACTCGTAGGGCTCCTAGGAGATCCCGGGTGCTGCACACAGAAGACGGAACCTCCCCACACTCAGAATTCTGGAACACGGCTGACTGTGTGGGGTAGGTTCGGGGCCGCCCTCCACGCAGCTTCCTGGTGTCACAGGTGTTCCCTGGCAGGCGGAAGTCCGCTAATTACCTCCCCTGTCCAGGGGGAGGCACTAGATGCTACCTGCGTTTCCAGCCCAACCCCCGCTTTTCCCCGGCAGCCCGCAGTGAGAGGGACTCGGGGAAGACTCTTAGGGCTCCTAGTAGATCCCGGGTGCTGCAGACAGAAGGCGGAACCTCCCCACACTCAGAATTCCGGAACACGGCTGACTGTGTGGGGGAGGTTCGGGGCCGCCCTCCACGCAGCTGCCTGGTGTCACAGGTTTTCCCTGGCAGGGGGAAGTCCGCTAATTACCTCCCCTGTCCGGGGGAGGCACTAGATTCTACCTGCGTTTCCAGCCCAACCCCCGCTTTTCCCCGGCAGCCCGCAGTGAGAGGGACTCGGGGAAGAATCTCGAAGGGCTCCTAGGTGATCCCGGGTGCTGCAGACAGAAGACGGAACCTCCCCACACTCAGAATTCCGGAACACGGCTGACTGTGTGTGTGAGGTTTAGGGCCGCCCTCCAGGCAGCTTCCTGGTGTCACAGGTGTTCCCTCGCAAGGGGAAGTCCGCTACTTACCTCCCCTGTCCATGGGGATGCACTAGATGCTACCTGCGTTTCCAGCCCATCCCCCGCCTTTCCCCGGCATCCCGCACTGGGAGGGACTCGGGGGAGACACTCGAAGGGCTCATAGGAGATCCCGGGTGCTGCAGACAGAAGACGGAACCTCCCCACACTCAGAATTCCGGAACAAGGCTGACTGTGTGGGCGAGGTTCGGGGCCGCCCTCCACGCAGCTGCCTGGTGTCACAGGTTTTCCCTGGCAGGGGGAACTCCGCTAATTACCTCCCCTGTCCATGGGGAGGCACTAGATGCTACCTGCGTTTCCAGCCAAACCCCCGCCTTTCCAGGCAGCCCGCGGTGGGAGGGACTCGGGGAAGACCCTCGAAGTGCTCCTAGGTGATCCCGGATGCTGCAGAAAGAAGACGGAACCTCCCCACACTCAGAATTCCTGAACTCGGGTGACTGTGTGGGGGAGGTTTAGGGCCGCCCTCCACGCAGCTTCCTGGTGTCTCAGGTGTTCCCTCGCAAGGGGAAGTCCGCTAATTTCCTTCCCTGTCCATGGGGAGGCACTAGATGCTACCTGCGTTTCCAGCCAAACCCCCGCATTTCCCCGGCAGCCCGCACTGGGAGTGACTCGGGGGAGACACTCGAAGGGCTCCTAGGAGTTCCCGGGTGCTGCAGACAGCAGATGGAACCTCCCCACACTCAGAATTCCGGAACATGGCTGACTGTGTGGGCGAGGTTCGGGGCCGCCCTCCATGCAGCTGCCTGGTGTCACAGGTTTTCCCTGGTAGGGGGAATTCCGCTAATTACCTCCCCTGTCCAGGGGGAGGCACTAGATGGTACCTGTGTTTCCAGCCCAACCCCCGCTTTTCCCCGGCAGCCCGCAGTGCGAGGGACTCGGGGAAGTCTCTCGAAAGGCTCCTAGGAGATCCCGGGTGCTGCAGACAGAAGACGGAACCTCCCCACACTCAGAATTCCGGAACACGGCTGACAGTGTGGGGGAATTTCGGGGCCGCCCTCCACTCAGCATCCTGGTGTCTCAGGTGTTCCCTCGCAAGGGGAAGTCCGCTAATTTCCTCCCTTGTCCATGGGGAGGCACTAGATGCTACCTGCGTTTCCAGCCCAACCCCCGCTTTTCCCCGGCATCCCGCACTGGGAGGGACTCGGAGGAGACACTCGAAGGGCTCCTAGGAGATCCCGGGTGCTGCAGACAGAAGACGGAACCTCCCCACACTCAGAATTCCGGAACACGGCTGACTGTGTGGGCGAGGTTCGGGGCCGCCCTCCACGCAGCTGCCTGGTGTCACAGGTTTTCCCTGGCAGGGGGAATTCCGCTAATTACCTCCCCTGTCCAGGGGGAGGCACTAGATGCTACCTGCGTTTCCAGCCCAACCCCCGCTTTTCCCCGGCAGCCCGCAGTGAGAGGGACTCGGGGAAGACTCTCGAAGGGCTCCTAGGAGATCCCGGGTGCTGCAGACAGAAGACGGAACCTCCCCACACTCAGAATTCCGGAACACGGCTGACTGTGTGGGGGAGGTTCGGGGCCGCCCTCCACGAAGCTTCCTGGTGTCACAGGTGTTCCCTCGCAAGGGGAAGTCCGCTAATTACCTCCCCTGTCCATGGGGAGGCACTAGATGCTACCTGCGTTTCCAGCCCAACCCCCTCCTTTTCCCGACATCCCGCACTGGGAGGGACTCGGGGAATACCCTCGAAGGGCTCCTAGGAGATCCCGGGTTCTGCAGACAGAAGACGGAACCTCCCCACACTCAGAATTCCGGAACACGGTTGACTGTGTGGGGGAGGTTTAGGGCCGCTCTCCACGCAGCTTCCTGGTGTCTCAGGTGTTCCCTCGCAAGGGGAAGTCCGCTAATTACCTCCCCTGTCCAGGGGGAGGCACTAGATGCTACCTGCGTTTCCAGCCCAACCCCCGCTTTTCCCCGGCAGCCCGCAGTGAGAGGGACTCGGGGAAGACTCTCGAAGGGCTCCTAGGAGATCCCGGGTGCTGCAGACAGAAGACGGAACCTCCCCACACTCAGAATTCCGGAACACGTGTGACTGTGTGTGTGAGGTTTAGGGCCGCCCTCCAGGCAGCTTCCTGGTGTCACAGGTGTTCCCTCGCAAGGGGAAGTCCGCTAATAACCTCCCCTGTCCATGGGGAGGCACTAGATGCTACCTGCGTTTCCAGCCCAACCCCCGCATTTCCCCGGCAGCCCGCACTGGGAGGGACTCGGGGGAGACACTCGTAGGGCTCCTAGGAGACCCCGGGTACTGCAGACAGAAGACGGAACCTCCCCACACTGAGAATTCCGGAACACGGCTGTCTGTGTGGGGGAGGTTCGGGGCCGCACTCCACGCAGCTTCCTGGTGTCACAGGTGTTCCCTGGCAGGCGGAAGTCCGCTAATTACCTCCCCTGACCAGGGGGAGGCACTAGATTCTACCTGCGTTTCCAGCCCAACCCCCGCTTTTCCCCGGCAGCCCGCAGTGAGAGGGACTCGGGGAAGACTCTCGAAGGGCTCCTAGGAGATCCCGGGTGCTGCAGACAGAAGACGGAACCTCCCCACACTCAGAATTCCGGAACACGTGTGACTGTGTGTGTGAGGTTTAGGGCCGACCTCCAGGCAGCTTCCTGGTGTCACAGTTGTTCCCTCGCAAGGGGAAGTCCGCTAATTACCTCCCCTGTCCATGGGGAGGCACTAGATGCTACCTGCGTTTCCAGCCCAACCCCCGCCTTTCCCCGGCAGCCCGCAGTGTGAGGGACTCGGGGGAGACACTCGAAGGGCTCCTAGGAGATCCCGGGTGCTGCAGACGGAAGACGGAACCTCCCCACACTCAGAATTCCGGGACACGGCTGACTGTGTGGGCGAGGTTCGGGGCCGCCCTCCACGCAGCTGCCTGGTGTCACAGGTTTTCCCTGGCAGAGGGAAGTCCGCTAATTACCTCCCCTGTCCAGGGGGAGGCACTAGATGCTACCTGCGTTTCCAGCCCAACCCCCGTTATTCCCCGGCAGCCCGCAGTGAGAGGGACTCGGGGAAGACTCTCGAAGGGCTCCTTGGAGATCCCGGGTGCTGCAGACAGAAGACGGAACCTCCCCACACTCAGAATTCCGGAACACGCTTTACTGTGTGGGTGAGGTTTATGGCCGCCCTCCACGCAGCTTCCTGGTGTCACAGGTGTTCCCTGACAAGGGGAAGTCCGCTAATTACCTCCCCTGTCCATGTGGAGGCACTAGATGCTACCTGCGTTTCCAGCCAAACCCCCGCCTTTCCCAGGCAGCCCGCGGTGGGAGGGACTCGGGGAAGACCCTCGAAGGGCTCCTAGGTGATCCCGGATGCTGCAGACAGAAGACGGAACCTCCCCACACTCAGAATTCCGGAACTCGGGTGACTGTGTGGGGGAGGTTTGGGGCCGCCCTCCACGCAGCTTCCTGGTGTCTCAGGTGTTCCCGCGCAAGGGGAAGTCCGCTGATTACCTCCCCTGTCCATGGGGAGGCACTAGATGCTACCTGCGTTTCCAGCCAAACCCCCGTATTTCCCCGGCAGCCCGCACAGTGAGGGACTCGGGGGAGACACTCGTAGGGCTCCTAGGAGATCCCCGGTGCTGCAGACAGAAGACGGAACCTCCCCACACTCAGAATTCCGGAACACGGCTGACTGTGTGGGGTAGGTTCGGGGCCGCACTCCACGCAGCTTCCTGGTGTCACAGGTGTTCCCTGGCACGCGGAAGTCCGCTAATTACCTCCCCTGTCCAGGGGGAGGCACTAGATGCTACCTGCTTTTCCAGCCCAACCCCCGCTTTTCCCCGGCAGCCCGCAGTGAGAGGGACTCGGGGAAGACTCTTAGGGCTCCCAGTAGATCCCGGGTGCTGCAGACAGAAGGCGGAACCTCCCCACACTCAGAATTCCGGAACACGGCTGACTGTGTGGGGGAGGTTCGGGGCCGCCCTCCACGAAGCTTTCTGGTGTCACAGGTGTTCCTTGGCAGGCGGAAGTCCGCTAATTACCTCCCCTGTCCAGGGGGAGGCACTAGATTCTACCTGCGTTTCCAGCCCAACCGCCGCTTTTCCCCGGCAGCCCGCAGTGAGAGGGACTCGGGGAAGACTCTCGAAGGGCTCCTAGGAGATCCCGGGTGCTGCAGACAGAAGACGGAACCTCCCCACACTCAGAATTCCGGAACACGGCTGACTGTGTGTGTGAGGTTTAGGGCCGCCCTCCAGGCAGCTTCCTGGTGTCTCAGGTGTTCCCTCGCAAGGGGAAGTCCGCTACTTACATCCCCTGTCCATGGGGAGGCACTAGATGCTACCTGCGTTTCCAGCCCATCCCCCGCCTTTCCCCGGCAGTCCGCACTGGGAGGGACTCGGGGGAGACACTCGAAGGGCTCATAGGAGATCCCGGGTGCTGCAGACAGAAGACGGAACCTCCCCACACTCAGAATTCCGGAACACGGCTGACTGTGTGGGCGAGGTTCGGGGCCGCCCTCCACGCAGCTTCCTGGTGTCACAGGTGTTCCCTCGCAAGGGGAAGTCCGCTAATTACCTCCCCTGTCCATGTGGAGGCACTAGATGCTACCTGCGTTTCCAGCCAAACCCGCGCCTTTCCCAGGCAGCCCGCGGTGGGAGGGACTCGGGGAAGACCCTCGAAGGGCTCCTAGGTGATCCCGGATGCTGCAGACAAAAGACGGAACCTCCCCACACTCAGAATTCCGGAACTCGGGTGGCTGTGTGGGGGAGGTTTAGGGCCGCCCTCCACGCAGCTTCCTGGTGTCTCAGGTGTTCCCTCGCAAGGGGAAGTCCGCTAATTACCTCCCCTGTCCATGGGGAGGCACTAGATGCTACCTGCGTTTCCAGCCAAACCCCCGCATTTCCCCGGCAGCCCGCACTGGGAGGGACTCGGGGGAGACACTCGTAGGGCTCCTAGGAGATCCCGGGTGCTGCACACAGAAGACGGAACCTCCCCACACTCAGAATTCCGGAACACGGCTGACTGTGTGGGGTAGGTTCGGGGCCGCCCTCCACGCAGCTTCCTGGTGTCACAGGTGTTCCCTGGCAGGCGGAAGTCCGCTAATTACCTCCCCTGTCCAGGGGGAGGCACTAGATGCTACCTGCGTTTCCAGCCCAACCCCCGCTTTTCCCCGGCAGCCCGCAGTGAGAGGGACTCGGGGAAGACTCTTAGGGCTCCTAGTAGATCCCGGGTGCTGCAGACAGAAGACGGAACCTCCCCACACTCAGAATTCCGGAACACGGCTGACTGTGTGGGGGAGGTTCGGGGCCGCCCTCCACGCAGCTGCCTGGTGTCACAGGTTTTCCCTGGCAGGGGGAAGTCCGCTAATTACCTCCCCTGTCCGGGGGAGGCACTAGATTCTACCTGCGTTTCCAGCCCAACCCCCGCTTTTCCCCGGCAGCCCGCAGTGAGAGGGACTCGGGGAAGAATCTCGAAGGGCTCCTAGGTGATCCCGGGTGCTGCAGACAGAAGACGGAACCTCCCCACACTCAGAATTCCGGAACACGGCTGACTGTGTGTGTGAGGTTTAGGGCCGCCCTCCAGGCAGCTTCCTGGTGTCACAGGTGTTCCCTCGCAAGGGGAAGTCCGCTACTTACCTCCCCTGTCCATGGGGATGCACTAGATGCTACCTGCGTTTCCAGCCCATCCCCCGCCTTTCCCCGGCATCCCGCACTGGGAGGGACTCGGGGGAGACACTCGAAGGGCTCATAGGAGATCCCGGGTGCTGCAGACAGAAGACGGAACCTCCCCACACTCAGAATTCCGGAACAAGGCTGACTGTGTGGGCGAGGTTCGGGGCCGCCCTCCACGCAGCTGCCTGGTGTCACAGGTTTTCCCTGGCAGGGGGAAATCCGCTAATTACCTCCCCTGTCCATGGGGAGGCACTAGATGCTACCTGCGTTTCCAGCCAAACCCCCGCCATTTCCAGGCAGCCCGCGGTGGGAGGGACTCGGGGAAGACCCTCGAAGGGCTCCTAGGTGATCCCGGATGCTGCAGACAGAAGACGGAACCTCCCCAAACTCAGAATTCCGGAACTCGGGTGACAGTGTGGGGGAGGTTTAGGGCCGCCCTCCACGCAGCTTCCTGGTGTCTCAGGTGTTCCCTCGCAAGAGGAAGTGCGCTAATTACCTCCCCTGTCCATGGGGAGGCACTAGATGCTACCTGCGTTTCCAGCCAAACCCCAGCTTTTCCCCGGCAGCCCGCACTGGGAGTGACTCGGGGGAGACACTCGAAGGGCTCCTCGGAGATCACGGGTTCTGCAGACAGAAGACGGAACCTCCCCACACTCAGAATTACGGAACATGGATGACTGTGTGGGCGAGGTACGGGGCCGCCCTCCATGCAGCTGCCTGGTGTCAGGTTTTCCCTGGCAGGGGGAATTCCGCTAATTACCTACCCTGTCCAGGGGGAGGCACTAGATGCTACCTGCGTTTCCAGCCCAACCACCGCATTTCCCCGGCATCCCGCAGTGAGAGGGACTCGGGGAAGTCTCTCGAAGGGCTTCTAGGAGATCCCGGGTGCTGCAGACAGGAGACGGAACCTCCCCACACTCAGAAATCCGGAACACGGCTGACTGTGTGTGTGAGGTTTAGGGCCGCCCTCCAGGCAGCTTCCAGGTGTCACAGGTGTTCCCTCGCAAGGGGAAGTCCGCTACTTACCTCCCCTGTCCATGGGGAGGCACTAGATGCTACCTGCGTTTCCAGCCCAACCCCCGCCTTTCCCCGGCAGCCCGCACTGGGAGGGACTCGGGGGAGACACTCGAATGTCTCCTAGGAGATCCCGGGTGCTGCAGACCGAAGACGGAACCTCCCCACACTCAGGATTCCGGAACACGGCTGACCTTGTGGGCGAGGTTCGGGGCCGCCCTCCACGCAGCTGCCTGGTATCACAGGTTTTCCCTGGCAGGGGGAAGTCCGCTAATTACCTCCCCTGTCCATGGGGAGGCACTAGATGCTACCTGCGTTTCCAGCCAAACCCCCGCATTTCCCCGGCAGCCCGCACTGGGAGTGACTCGGGGGAGACACTCGAAGGGCTCCTAGGAGTTCCCGGGTGCTGCAGACAGCAGATGGAACCTCCCCACACTCAGAATTCCGGAACATGGCTGACTGTGTGGGCGAGGTTCGGGGCCGCCCTCCATGCAGCTGCCTGGTGTCACAGGTTTTCCCTGGTAGGGGGAATTCCGCTAATTACCTCCCCTGTCCAGGGGGAGGCACTAGATGCTACCTGTGTTTCCAGCCCAACCCCCGCTTTTCCCCGGCAGCCCGCAGTGCGAGGGACTCGGGGAAGTCTCTCGAAAGGCTCCTAGGAGATCCCGGGTGCTGCAGACAGAAGACGGAACCTCCCCACACTCAGAATTCCGGAACACGGCTGACAGTGTGGGGGAATTTCGGGGCCGCCCTCCACTCAGCATCCTGGTGTCTCAGGTGTTCCCTCGCAAGGGGAAGTCCGCTAATTTCCTCCCTTGTCCATGGGGAGGCACTAGATGCTACCTGCGTTTCCAGCCCAACCCCCGCTTTTCCCCGGCATCCCGCACTGGGAGGGACTCGGAGGAGACACTCGAAGGGCTCCTAGGAGATCCCGGGTGCTGCAGACAGAAGACGGAACCTCCCCACACTCAGAATTCCGGAACACGGCTGACTGTGTGGGCGAGGTTCGGGGCCGCCCTCCACGCAGCTGCCTGGTGTCACAGGTTTTCCCTGGCAGGGGGAATTCCGCTAATTACCTCCCCTGTCCAGGGGGAGACACTAGATGCTACCTGCGTTTCCAGCCCAACCCCCGCTTTTCCCCGGCAGCCCGCAGTGAGAGGGACTCGGGGAAGACTCTCGAAGGGCTCCTAGGAGATCCCGGGTGCTGCAGACAGAAGACGGAACCTCCCCACACTCAGAATTCCGGAACACGGCTGACAGTGTGGGGGAAGTTCGGGGCCGCCCTCCACGCAGCATCCTGGTGTCTCAGGTGTTCCCTCGCAAGGGGAAGTCCGCTAATTACCTCCCCTGTCCATGGGGAGGCACTAGATGCTACCTGCGTTTCCAGCCCAACCCCCGACTTTCCCTGGCAGCCTGCACTGGGAGGGACTCGGGGAAGAAACTCGAAGGGCTCCTAGGAGATCCCGGGAACTGCAGACAGAAGACGGAACCTCCCCACACTCAGAAATCCGGAACACGGCTGACTGTGTGTGTGAGGTTTAGGGCCGCCCTCCAGGCAGCTTCCAGGTGTCACAGGTGTTCCCTCGCAAGGGGAAGTCCGCTACTTACCTCCCCTGTCCATGGGGAGGCACTAGATGCTACCTGCGTTTCCAGCCCAACCCCCGCCTTTCCCCGGCAGCCCGCACTGGGAGGGACTCGGGGGAGAAACTCGAATGTCTCCTAGGAGATCCCGGGTGCTGCAGACCGAAGACGGAACCTCCCCACACTCAGGATTCCGGAACACGGCTGACCTTGTGGGCGAGTTTCGGGGCCGCCCTCCACGCAGCTGCCTGGTATCACAGGTTTTCCCTGGCAGGGGGAAGTCCGCTAATTACCTCCCCTGTCCATGGGGAGGCACTAGATGCTACCTGCGTTTCCAGCCAAACCCCCGCATTTCCCCGGCAGCCCGCACTGGGAGTGACTCGGGGGAGACACTCGAAGGGCTCCTAGGAGTTCCCGGGTGCTGCAGACAGCAGATGGAACCTCCCCACACTCAGAATTCCGGAACATGGCTGACTGTGTGGGCGAGGTTCGGGGCCGCCCTCCATGCAGCTGCCTGGTGTCACAGGTTTTCCCTGGTAGGGGGAATTCCGCTAATTACCTCCCCTGTCCAGGGGGAGGCACTAGATGCTACCTGTGTTTCCAGCCCAACCCCCGCTTTTCCCCGGCAGCCCGCAGTGCGAGGGACTCGGGGAAGTCTCTCGAAAGGCTCCTAGGAGATCCCGGGTGCTGCAGACAGAAGACGGAACCTCCCCACACTCAGAATTCCGGAACACGGCTGACAGTGTGGGGGAATTTCGGGGCCGCCCTCCACTCAGCATCCTGGTGTCTCAGGTGTTCCCTCGCAAGGGGAAGTCCGCTAATTTCCTCCCTTGTCCATGGGGAGGCACTAGATGCTACCTGCGTTTCCAGCCCAACCCCCGCTTTTCCCCGGCATCCCGCACTGGGAGGGACTCGGAGGAGACACTCGAAGGGCTCCTAGGAGATCCCGGGTGCTGCAGACAGAAGACGGAACCTCCCCACACTCAGAATTCCGGAACACGGCTGACTGTGTGGGCGAGGTTCGGGGCCGCCCTCCACACAGCTGCCTGGTGTCACAGGTTTTCCCTGGCAGGGGGAATTCCGCTAATTACCTCCCATGTCCAGGGGGAGACACTAGATGCTACCTGCGTTTCCAGCCCAACCCCCGCTTTTCCCCGGCAGCCCGCAGTGAGAGGGACTCGGGGAAGACTCTCGAAGGGCTCCTAGGAGATCCCGGGTGCTGCAGACAGAAGACGGAACCTCCCCACACTCAGAATTCCGGAACACGGCTGACAGTGTGGGGGAAGTTCGGGGCCGCCCTCCACGCAGCATCCTGGTGTCTCAGGTGTTCCCTCGCAAGGGGAAGTCCGCTAATTACCTCCCCTGTCCATGGGGAGGCACTAGATGCTACCTGCGTTTCCAGCCCAACCCCCGACTTTCCCTGGCAGCCTGCACTGGGAGGGACTCGGGGAAGAAACTCGAAGGGCTCCTAGGAGATCCCGGGAACTGCAGACAGAAGACGGAACCTCCCCACACTCAGAATTCCGGAACACGGTTGAGTGTGTGGGTGAGGTTTAGGGCCGCCCTCCACGCAGCTTCCTGGTGTCACAGGTGTTCCCTCGCAAGGGGAAGTCCGCTAATTACCTCCCCTGTCCATGGGGAGGCACTAGATGCTACCTGCGTTTCCAGCCAAACCCCAGCTTTTCCCCGGCAGCCCGCACTGGGAGTGACTCGGGGGAGACACTCGAAGGGCTCCTCGGAGATCACGGGTTCTGCAGACAGAAGACGGAACCTCCCCACACTCAGAATTACGGAACATGGCTGACTGTGTGGGCGAGGTTCGGGGCCGCCCTCCATGCAGCTGCCTGGTGTCACAGGTTTTCCCTGGTAGGGGGAATTCCGCTAATTACCTCCCCTGTCCAGGGGGAGGCACTAGATGCTACCTGTGTTTCCAGCCCAACCCCCGCTTTTCCCCGGCAGCCCGCAGTGCGAGGGACTCGGGGAAGTCTCTCGAAAGGCTCCTAGGAGATCCCGGGTGCTGCAGACAGAAGACGGAACCTCCCCACACTCAGAATTCCGGAACACGGCTGACAGTGTGGGGGAATTTCGGGGCCGCCCTCCACTCAGCATCCTGGTGTCTCAGGTGTTCCCTCGCAAGGGGAAGTCCGCTAATTTCCTCCCTTGTCCATGGGGAGGCACTAGATGCTACCTGCGTTTCCAGCCCAACCCCCGCTTTTCCCCAGCATCCCGCACTGGGAGGGACTCGGAGGAGACACTCGAAGGGCTCCTAGGAGATCCCGGGTGCTGCAGACAGAAGACGGAACCTCCCCACACTCAGAATTCCGGAACACGGCTGACTGTGTGGGCGAGGTTCGGGGCCGCCCTCCACGCAGCTGCCTGGTGTCACAGGTTTTCCCTGGCAGGGGGAATTCCGCTAATTACCTCCCCTGTCCAGGGGGAGACACTAGATGCTACCTGCGTTTCCAGCCCAACCCCCGCTTTTCCCCGGCAGCCCGCAGTGAGAGGGACTCGGGGAAGACTCTCGAAGGGCTCCTAGGAGATCCCGGGTGCTGCAGACAGAAGACGGAACCTCCCCACACTCAGAATTCCGGAACACGGCTGACTGTGTGTGTGAGGTTTAGGGCCGCCCTCCAGGCAGCTTCCTGGTGTCACAGGTGTTCCCTCGCAAGGGGAATTCCGCTACTTACCTCCCCTGTCCATGGGGAGGCACTAGATGCTACCTGCGTTTCCAGCCCAACCCCCGCCTTTCCCCGGCAGCCCGCACTGGGAGGCACTCGGGGGAGACACTCGAAGGGCTCCTAGGAGATCCCGGGTGCTGCAGACAGAAGACGGAACCTCCCCACACTCAGAATTCCGGAACACGGCTGACTGTGTGGGCGAGGTTCGGGGCCGCCCTCCACGCAGCTGCCTGGTGTCACAGGTTTTCCCTGGCAGGGGGAAGTCCGCTAATTACCTCCCCTGTCCATGGGGAGGCACTAGATGCTACCTGCGTTTCCAGCCATACCCCCGCCTTTCCCAGGCAGCCCGCGGTGGGAGGGACTCGGGGAAGTCTCTCGAAGGGCTCCTAGGAGATCCCGAGTGCTGCAGACAGAAGACGGAACCTCCCCACACTCAGAATTCCGGAACACGGCTGACAGTGTGGGGGAAGTTCGGGGCCGCCCTCCACGCAGCATCCTGGTGTCTCAGGTGTTCCCTCGCAAGGGGAAGTCCGCTAATTACCTCCCCTGTCCATGGGGAGGCACTAGATGCTACCTGCGTTTCCAGCCCAACCCCCGACTTTCCCTGGCAGCCTGCACTGGGAGGGACTCGGGGAAGAAACTCGAAGGGCTCCTAGGAGATCCCGGGAACTGCAGACAGAAGACGGAACCTCCCCACACTCAGAATTCCGGAACACGGTTGAGTGTGTGGGTGAGGTTTAGGGCCGCCCTCCACGCAGCTTCCTGGTGTCACAGGTGTTCCCTCGCAAGGGGAAGTCCGCTAATTACCTCCCCTGTCCATGGGGAGGCACTAGATACTACCTGCGTTTCCAGCCCAGCCCCCGCCTATCCCAGGCAGCCCGCACTGGGAGGGACTCGGGGGATACACTCGAAGGGCTCCTAGGAGATCCCGGTTGCTGCAGACAGAAGACGGAACCTCCCCACACTCAGAATTCCGGAACACGGCTGACTGTGTGGGTGAGGTTTAGGGCCGCCCTCCACGCAGCTTCCTGGTGTCACAGGTGTTCCATCGCAAGGGGAAGTCCGCTAATTACCTCCCCTGTACATGGGGAGGCACTAGATGCTACCTGCGTTTCCAGCCCAACCCCCGCCTTTTCCCGGCAGCCCGCACGGGGAGGGACTCGGGGGAGACACTCGAAAGGCTCCTAGGAGATCCCGGGTGCTGCAGACAGAAGACGGAATCTCCCCACACTCAGAATTCCGGAACACGGCTGACTGTGTTGGGGAGGTTCGGAGTCGCCCTCCACGAAGCTTCCTGGTGTCACAGGTTTTCCCTGGCAGAGGGAAGTCCGCTAATTACCTCCCCTGTCCAGGGGGAGGCACTAGATGCTACCTGCGTTTCCAGCCCAACCCCCGCTATTCCCCGGCAGCCCGCAGTGAGAGGGACTCGGGGAAGACTCTCGAAGGGCTCCTTGGAGATCCCGGGTGCTGCAGACAGAAGACGGAACCTCCCCACACTCAGAATTCCGGAACACGCTTTACTGTGTGGGTGAGGTTTATGGCCGCCCTCCACGCAGCTTCCTGGTGTCACAGGTGTTCCCTGGCAAGTGGAAGTCCGCTAATTACCTCCCCTGTCCATGTGGAGGCACTAGATGCTACCTGCGTTTCCAGCCAAACCCCCGCCTTTCCCAGGCAACCCGCGGTGGGAGGGACTCGGGGAAGACCCTCGAAGGGCTCCTAGGTGATCCCGGATGCTGCAGACAGAAGACGGAACCTCCCCACACTCAGAATTCCGGAACTCGGGTGACTGTGTGGGGGAGGTTTGGGGCCGCCCTCCACGCAGCTTCCTGGTGTCTCAGGTGTTCCCTCGCAAGGGGAAGTCCGCTGATTACCTCCCCTGTCCATGGGGAGGCACTAGATGCTACCTGCGTTTCCAGCCAAACCCCCGCATTTCCCCGGCAGCCCGCACTGTGAGGGACTCGGGGGAGACACTCGTAGGGCTCCTAGGAGATCCCGGGTGCTGCAGACAGAAGACGGAACCTCCCCACACTCAGAATTCCGGAACACGGCTGACTGTGTGGGGTAGGTTCGGGGCCGCACTCCACGCAGCTTCCTGGTGTCACAGGTGTTCCCTTGCACGCGGAAGTCCGCTAATTACCTCCCCTGTCCAGGGGGAGGCACTAGATGCTACCTGCTTTTCCAGCCCAACCCCCGCTTTTCCCCGGCAGCCCGCAGTGAGAGGGACTCGGGGAAGACTCTTAGGGCTCCTAGTAGATCCCGGGTGCTGCAGACAGAAGGCGGAACCTCCCCACACTCAGAATTCCGGAACACGGCTGACTGTGTGGGGGAGGTTCGGGGCCGCCCTCCACGAAGCTTTCTGGTGTCACAGGTGTTCCTTGGCAGGCGGAAGTCCGCTAATTACCTCCCCTGTCCATGTGGAGGCACTAGATGCTACCTGCGTTTCCAGCCAAACCCCCGCCTTTCCCAGGCAGCCCGCGGTGGGAGGGACTCGGGGAAGACCCTCGAAGGGCTCCTAGGTGATCCCGGATGCTGCAGACAAAAGACGGAACCTCCCCACACTCAGAATTCCGGAACTCGGGTGGCTGTGTGGGGGAGGTTTAGGGCCGCCCTCCACGCAGCTTCCTGGTGTCTCAGGTGTTCCCTCACAAGGGGAAGTCCGCTAATTACCTCCCCTGTCCATGGGGAGGCACTAGATGCTACCTGCGTTTCCAGCCAAACCCCCGCATTTCCCCGGCAGCCCGCACTGGGAGGGACTCGGGGGAGACACTCGTACGGCTCCTAGGAGATCCCGGGTGCTGCAAACAGAAGACGGAACCTCCCCACACTCAGAATTCCGGAACACGTCTGACTGTGTGGGGTAGGTTCGGGGCCGCCCTCCACGCAGCTTCCTGGTGTCACAGGTGTTCCCTGGCAGGCGGAAGTCCCCTAATTACCTCCCGTGTCCAGGGGGAGGCAGTAGAAGCTACCTGCGTTTCCAGCCCAACCCCCGCTTTTCCCCGGCAGCCCGCAGTGAGAGGGACTCGGGGAAGACTCTTAGGGCTCCTAGTAGATCCCGGGTGCTGCAGACAGAAGGCGGAACCTCCCCACACTCAGAATTCCGGAACACGGCTGACTGTGTGGGGGAGGTTCGGGGCCGCCCTCCACGCAGCTGCCTGGTGTCACAGGTTTTCCCTGGCAGGGGGAAGTCCGCTAATTACCTCCCCTGTCCGGGGGAGGCACTAGATTCTACCTGCATTTCCAGCCCAACCCCCGCTGTTCCCCGGCAGCCCGCAGTGAGAGGGACTCGGGGAAGAATCTCGAAGGGCTCCTGGGTGATCCCGGGTGCTGCAGACAGAAGACGGAACCTCCCCACACTCAGAATTCCGGAACACGGCTGACTGTGTGTGTGAGGTTTAGGGCCGCCCTCCAGGCAGCTTCCTGGTGTCACAGGTGTTCCCTCGCAAGGGGAAGTCCGCTACTTACCTCCCCTGTCCATGGGGATGCACTAGATGCTACCTGCGTTTCCAGACCATCCCCCGCCTTTCCCCGGCATCCCGCACTGGGAGGGACTCGGGGGAGACACTCGAAGGGCTCATAGGAGATCCCGGGTGCTGCAGACAGAAGACGGAACCTCCCCACACTCAGAATTCCGGAACAAGGCTGACTGTGTGGGCGAGGTTCGGGGCCGCCCTCCACGCAGCTGCCTGGTGTCACAGGTTTTCCCTGGCAGGGGGAAATCCGCTAATTACCTCCCCTGTCCATGGGGAGGCACTAGATGCTACCTGCGTTTCCAGCCAAACCCCCGCCATTTCCAGGCAGCCCGCGGTGGGAGGGACTCGGGGAAGACCCTCGAAGGGCTCCTAGGTGATCCCGGATGCTGCAGACAGAAGACGGAACCTCCCCAAACTCAGAATTCCGGAACTCGGGTGACTGTGTGGGGGAGGTTTAGGGCCGCCCTCCACGCAGCTTCCTGGTGTCTCAGGTGTTCCCTCGCAAGAGGAAGTGCGCTAATTACCTCCCCTGTCCATGGGGAGGCACTAGATGCTACCTGCGTTTCCAGCCAAACCCCAGCTTTTCCCCGGCAGCCCGCACTGGGAGTGACTCGGGGGAGACACTCGAAGGGCTCCTCGGAGATCACGGGTTCTGCAGACAGAAGACGGAACCTCCCCACACTCAGAATTACGGAACATGGCTGACTGTGTGGGCGAGGTTCGGGGCCGCCCTCCATGCAGCTGCCTGGTGTCAGGTTTTCCCTGGCAGGGGGAATTCCGCTAATTACCTACCCTTACCAGGGGGAGGCACTAGATGCTACCTGCGTTTCCAGCCCAACCACCGCATTTCCCCGGCATCCCGCAGTGAGAGGGACTCGGGGAAGACTCTCGAAGGGCTTCTAGGAGATCCCGGGTGCTGCAGACAGGAGACGGAACCTCCCCACACTCAGAACTCCGGAACACGGCTGACTGTGTGTGTGAGGTTTAGGGCCGCCCTCCAGGCAGCTTCCAGGTGTCACAGGTGTTCCCTCGCAAGGGGAAGTCCGCTACTTACCTCCCCTGTCCATGGGGAGGCACTAGATGCTACCTGCGTTTCCAGCCCAACCCCCGCCTTTCCCCGGCAGCCCGCACTGGGAGGGACTCGGGGGAGACACTCGAATGTCTCCTAGGAGATCCCGGGTGCTGCAGACAGAAGACGGAACCTCCCCACACTCAGAATTCCGGAACACGGCTGACCTTGTGGGCGAGGTTCGGGGCCGCCCTCCACGCAGCTGCCTGGTATCACAGGTTTTTCCTGGCAGGGGGAAGTCCGCTAATTACCTCCCCTGTCCATGGGGAGGCACTAGATGCTACCTGCGTTTCCAGCCAAACCCCCGCCTTTCCAGGCAGCCCGCGGTGGGAGGGACTCGGGGAAGACCCTCGAAGTGCTCCTAGGTGATCCCGGATGCTGCAGACAGAAGACGGAACCTCCCCACACTCAGAATTCCGGAACTCGGGTGACTGTGTGGGGGAGGTTTAGGGCCGCCCTCCACGCAGCTTCCTGGTGTCTCAGGTGTTCCCTCGCAAGGGGAAGTCCGCTAATTTCCTCCCCTGTCCATGGGGAGGCACTAGATGCTACCTGCGTTTCCAGCAAAACCCCCGCATTTCCCCGGCAGCCCGCACTGGGAGTGACTCGGGGGAGACACACGAAGGGCTCCTAGGAGTTCCCGGGTGCTGCAGACAGCAGATGGAACCTCCCCAGACTCAGAATTCCGGAACATGACTGACTGTGTGGGCGAGGTTCGGGGCCGCCCTCCATGCAGCTGCCTGGTGTCACAGGTTTTCCCTGGTAGGGGGAATTCCGCTAATTACCTCCCCTGTCCAGGGGGAGGCACTAGATGCTACCTGTGTTTCCAGCCCAACCCCCGCTTTTCCCCGGCAGCCCGCAGTGCGAGGGACTCGGGGAAGTCTCTCGAAAGGCTCCTAGGAGATTACGGGTGCTGCAGACAGAAGACGGAACCTCCCCACACTCAGAATTCCGGAACACGGCTGACAGTGTGGGGGAATTTCGGGGCCGCCCTCCACTCAGCATCCTGGTGTCTCAGGTGTTCCCTCGCAAGGGGAAGTCCGCTAATTTCCTCCCTTGTCCATGGGGAGGCACTAGATGCTACCTGCGTTTCCAGCCCAACCCCCGCTTTTCCCCGGCATCCCGCACTGGGAGGGACTCGGAGGAGACACTCGAAGGGCTCCTAGGAGATCCCGGGTGCTGCAGACAGAAGACGGAACCTCCCCACACTCAGAATTCCGGAACACGGCTGACTGTGTGGGCGAGGTTCGGGGCCGCCCTCCACGCAGCTGCCTGGTGTCACAGGTTTTCCCTGGCAGGGGGAATTCCGCTAATTACCTCCCCTGTCCAGGGGGAGGCACTAGATGCTACCTGCGTTTCCAGCCCAACCCCCGCTTTTCCCCGGCAGCCCGCAGTGAGAGGGACTCGGGGAAGACTCTCGAAGGGCTCCTAGGAGATCCCGGGTGCTGCAGACAGAAGACGGAACCTCCCCACACTCAGAATTCCGGAACACGGCTGACTGTGTGTGTGAGGTTTAGGGCCGCCCTCCAGGCAGCTTCCTGGTGTCACAGGTGTTCCCTCGCAAGGGGAATTCCGCTACTTACCTCCCCTGTCCATGGAGAGGCACTAGATGCTACCTGCGTTTCCAGCCCAACCCCCGCCTTTCCCCGGCAGCCCGCACTGGGAGGCACTCGGGGGAGACACTCGAAGGGCTCCTAGGAGATCCCGGGTGCTGCAGACAGAAGACGGAACCTCCCCACACTCAGAATTCCGGAACACGGCTGACTGTGTGGGCGAGTTTCGGGGCCGCCCTCCACGCAGCTGCCTGGTGTCACAGGTTTTCCCTGGCAGGGGGAAGTCCGCTAATTACCTCCCCTGTCCATGGGGAGGCACTAGATGCTACCTGCGTTTCCAGCCCAACCCCCGCTTTTCCCCGGCATCCCGCACTGGGAGGGACTCGGAGGAGACACTCGAAGGGCTCCTAGGAGATCCCGGGTGCTGCAGACAGAAGACGGAACCTCCCCACACTCAGAATTCCGGAACACGGCTGACTGTGTGGGCGAGGTTCGGGGCCGCCCTCCACGCAGCTGCCTGGTGTCACAGGTTTTCCCTGGCAGGGGGAATTCCGCTAATTACCTCCCCTGTCCAGGGGGAGGCACTAGATGCTACCTGCGTTTCCAGCCCAACCCCCGCTTTTCCCCGGCAGCCCGCAGTGAGAGGGACTCGGGGAAGACTCTCGAAGGGCTCCTAGGAGATCCCGGGTGCTGCAGACAGAAGACGGAACCTCCCCACACTCAGAATTCCGGAACACGGCTGACTGTGTGTGTGAGGTTTAGGGCCGCCCTCCAGGCAGCTTCCTGGTGTCACAGGTGTTCCCTCGCAAGGGGAATTCCGCTACTTACCTCCCCTGTCCATGGAGAGGCACTAGATGCTACCTGCGTTTCCAGCCCAACCCCCGCCTTTCCCCGGCAGCCCGCACTGGGAGGCACTCGGGGGAGACACTCGAAGGGCTCCTAGGAGATCCCGGGTGCTGCAGACAGAAGACGGAACCTCCCCACACTCAGAATTCCGGAACACGGCTGACTGTGTGGGCGAGGTTCGGGGCCGCCCTCCACGCAGCTGCCTGGTGTCACAAGTGTTCCCTGGCAGGGGGAAGTCCGCTAATTACCTCCCCTGTCCATGGGGAGGCACTAGATGCTACCTGCGTTTCCAGCCATACCCCCGCCTTTCCCAGGCAGCCCGCGGTGGGAGGGACTCGGGGAAGTCTCTCGAAGGGCTCCTAGGAGATCCCGAGTGCTGCAGACAGAAGACGGAACCTCCCCACACTCAGAATTCCGGAACACGGCTGACAGTGTGGGGGAACTTCGGGGCCGCCCTCCACGCAGCATCCTGGTGTCTCAGGTGTTCCCTCGCAAGGGGAAGTCCGCTAATTACCTCCCCTGTCCATGGGGAGGCACTAGATGCTACCTGCGTTTCCAGCCCAACCCCCGAATTTCCCTGGCAGCCTGCACTGGGAGGGACTCGGGGAAGAAACTCGAAGGGCTCCTAGGAGATCCCGGGAACTGCAGACAGAAGACGGAACCTCCCCACACTCAGAATTCCGGAACACGGCTGACTGTGTGGGTGAGGTTTAGGGCCGCCCTCCACGCAGCTTCCTGGTGTCACAGGTGTTCCATCGCAAGGGGAAGTCCGCTAATTACCTCCCCTGTACATGGGGAGGCACTAGATGCTACCTGCGTTTCCAGCCCAACCCCCGCCTTTCCCCGGCAGCCCGCACGGGGAGGGACTCGGGGGAGACACTCGAAGGGCTCCTAGGAGATCCCGGGTGCTGCAGACAGAAGACGGAATCTCCCCACACTCAGAATTCCGGAACACGGCTGACTGTGTTGGGGAGGTTCGGAGTCGCCCTCCACGAAGCTTCCTGGTATCACAGGTGTTCCCTGGCAGGCGGAAGTCCGCTAATTACCTCCCCTGTCCAGGGGGAGGCACTAGATGCTACCTGGGTTTCCAGCCCAACCCCCGCTTTTCCCCTGCAGCCCGCAGTGAGAGGGACTCAGGGAAGACTCTCGAAGTGCTCCTAGGAGATCCCGGGTGCTGCAGACAGAAGACGGAACCTCCCCACACTCAGAATTCCGGAACACGGGTGACTGTGTGGGTGAGATTTAGGGCCGCCCTCCACGCAGCTTCCTGGGGTCTCAGGTGTTCCCTCGCAATGGGAAGTCCGCTAATTACCTCCCTTGTCCATGGGGAGGCACTAGATGCTACCTGCGTTTCCAGCCAAACCCCCGCATTTCCCCGGCAGCCCGCACTGGGAGGGACTCGGGGGAGACACTCGAAGGGCTCCTAGGAGATCCCGGGTGCTGCAGACAGAAGACGAAACCTCCACACACTCAGAATTCCGGAACACGGCTGACAGTGTGGGGGAAGTTCGGGGCCGCCTCCACGCAGCATCCTGGTGTCACAGGTGTTCCCTCGCAAGGGGAAGTCCGCTAATTACCTCCCGTGACAATGGGGAGGCACTAGATGCTACCTGCCTTTCCAGCCCAACCCCCGCCTTTCCCTGGCAGCCTGCACTGGGAGGGACTCGGGGAAGACATTCGAAGGGCTCCTATGAGATCTCAGGAGCTGCAGACAGAAGACGGAACTTCCCCACACTCAGAATTCCGGAACACGGGTGAGTGTGGGTGAGGTTTATGGACGCCCTCCACGCAGTTTCCTGGTGTCTCAGGTGTTCCCTCGCAAGGGGAATTCCGCTAATTACCTCCCCTGTCCATGGGGAGGCACTAGATGCTGAATGCGTTTCCAGTCCAAACCCCGCCTTTCCCCTGCAGCCCGCACTGGGAGGGACTCGGGGGAGACTCTTGAAGGGCTCCTAGGAGATCCCGGGTGCTGCAGACCGAAGACGGAACCTCCCTACACTCAGAATTCCGGAACACGGGTGACTGTGTGGGTGAGATTTAGGGCCGCCCTCCACGCAGCTTCCTGGGGTCTCAGGTGTTCCCTCGCAATGGGAAGTCCGCTAATTACCTCCCTTGTCCATGGGGAGGCACTAGATGCTACCTGTGTTTCCAGGCCAACCCCCGCATTTCTCAGGCAGCCCGCGGTGTGTGGGACTCGGGGAAGACCCTCGAAGGGCTCCTAGGAGATCCCGGGTGCTGCAGACAGATGACGGAACCTCCCCACACTCAGAATTCCGGAACACGGCTGACTGTGTGGGGGAGGTTCGGGGCCGCCCTCCACGCAGCTTCCTGGTGTCTCAGGTGTTCCCTCGCAAGGGGAAGTCCGCTAATAACCTCCCCAGTCCATGGGGAGGCACTAGATGCTACCTGCGTTTCCAGCCAAACCCCCGCATTTCCCCGGCAGCCCGCACTGGGAGGGACTCGGGGGAGACACTCGAAGGGCTCCTAGGAGATCCCGGGTGCTGCAGACAGAAGACGAAACCTCCCCACACTCAGAATTCCGGAACACGGCTGACAGTGTGGGGGAAGTTCGGGGCCGCCTCCACGCAGCATCCTGGTGTCACAGGTGTTCCCCCGCAAGGGGAAGTCCGCTAATTACCTCCCGTGACAATGGGGAGGCACTAGATGCTACCTGCCTTTCCAGCCCAACCCCCGCCTTTCCCTGGCAGCCTGCACTGGGAGGGACTCGGGGAAGACATTCGAAGGGCTCCTATGAGATCTCAGGAGCTGCAGACAGAAGACGGAACTTCCCCACACTCAGAATTCTGGAACACGGGTGAGTGTGGGTGAGGTTTATGGACGCCCTCCACGCAGCTTCCTGGTGTCTCAGGTGTTCCCTCGCAAGGGGAATTCCGCTAATTACCTCCCCTGTCCATGGGGAGGCACTAGATGCTGAATGAGTTTCCAGTCCAAACCCCGCCTTTCCCCTGCAGCCCGCACTGGGAGGGACTCGGGGAAGACTCTCGAAGGGCTCCTAGGAGATCCCGGGTGCTGCAGACAGAAGACGGAACCTCCCCACACTCAGAATTCCGAAACAAGGCTGACTGTGTGGGGGAGGTTCGTGGCCGCCCTCCACGCAGCTTCCTGGTGTCACATGTGTTCCCTCGCAATGGGAAGTCCGCTAATTACCTCCCCTGTCCATGGGGAGGCACTAAATGCTACCTGCGTTTCCAGGCCAACCCCCGAATTTCTCAGGCAGCCCGCACTGGGAGGGACTCGGGGAAGACCCTCGAAGGGCTCCTAGGAGATCCCGGGTGCTGCAGACAGAAGACATAACCTCCCCACACTCAGAATTCCGGAACACGGCTGACTGTGAGGGGGAGGTTCGGGGCCGCACTCCACGCAGCTTCCTGATGTCTCAGGTGTTCCCTCGCAAGGGGAAGTCCGCTAATTACCTCCCCAGTCCATGGGGAGGCACTAGATGCTACCTGCGTTTCCAGCCCAACCCCCGCCTTTCCCTGGCAGCCTGCACTGGGAGGGACTCGGGGAAGACACTCGAAGGGCTCCTAGGAGATCCCGGGTGCTGCAGACAGAAGTCGGAACCTCCCCACACTCAGAATTCCGGAACACGGCTGACAGTGTGGGGGAAGTTCGGGGCCGCCTCCACGCAGCATCCTGGTGTCACAGGTGTTCCCTCGCAAGGGGAAGTCCGTTAATTACCTCCCCTGTCCATGGGGAGGCACTAGATGCTACCTGCGTTTCCAGCCCAACCCCCGCCTTTCCCTGGCAGCCTGCACTGGGAGGGACTCGGGGAAGACACTCGAAGGGCTCCTAGGAGATCCCGGGAGCTGCAGACAGAAGACGGAACCTCCCCACACTCAGAATTCCGGAGCACGGGTGAGTGTGGGTGAGGTTTAGGGCCGCCCTCCACGCAGCTTCCTGGTGTCTCAGGTGTTCCCTCGCAAGGGGAAGTCCGCTAATTACCTCCCCTGTCCATGGGGAGGCACTAGATGCTACCTGCGTTTCCAGCCCAAACACAGCCTTTCCCCGGCAGCCCGCACTGGGAGGGACTCGGGGGAAACATTCGAAGGGCTCCTAGGAGATCCCGGTTGCTGCAGACCGAAGACGGATCCTCCCCACACTCAGAATTCCGGAACACGGCTGACTGTGTGGGCGAGGTTCGGGGCCGCCCTCCACGCAGCTGCCTGGTGTCACAGGTTTTCCCTGGCAGGGGGAATTCCGCTAATTACCTCCCCTGTCCAGGGGGAGGCACTAGATGCTACCTGTGTTTCCAGCCCAACCCCCGCTTTTCCCCGGGAGCCCGCAGTGCGAGGGACTCGGGGAAGTCTCTCGAAGGGCTCCTAGGAGATCCCGGGTGCTGCAGACAGAAGACGGAACCTCCCCACACTCAGAATTCCGGAACACGGCTGACAGTTTGGGGGAAGTTCGGGGCCGCCCTCCACGCAGCATCCTGGTGTCTCAGGTGTTCCCTCGCAAGGGGAATTCCGCTAATTACCTCCCCTGTCCATGGGGAGGCACTAGATGCTACCTGCGTTTCCAGCCCAACCCCCGACTTTCCCTGGCAGCCTGCACTGGGAGGGACTCGGGGAAGAAACTCGAAGGGCTCCTAGGAGATCCTGGGAACTGCAGACAGAAGACGGAACCTCCCCACACTCAGAATTCCGGAACACGGTTGAGTGTGTGGGTGAGGTTTAGGGCCGCCCTCCACGCAGCTTCCTGGTGTCACAGGTGTTCCCTCGCAAGGGGAAGTCCGCTAATTACCTCCCCTGTCCATGGGGAGGCACTAGATGCTACCTGCGTTTCCAGCCCAGCCCCCGCCTATCCCAGGCAGCCCGCACTGGGAGGGACTCGGGGGATACACTCGAAGGGCTCCTAGGAGATCCCGGTTGCTGCAGACAGAAGACGGAACCTCCCCACACTCAGAATTCCGGAACACGGCTGACTGTGTGGGTGAGGTTTAGGGCCGCCCTCCACGCAGCTTCCTGGTGTCACAGGTGTTCCATCGCAAGGGGAAGTCCGCTAATTACCTCCCCTGTACATGGGGAGGCACTAGATGCTACCTGCGTTTCCAGCCCAACCCCCGCCTTTCCCCGGCAGCCCGCACGGGGAGGGACTCGGGGGAGACACTCGAAGGGCTCCTAGGAGATCCCGGGTGCTGCAGACAGAAGACGGAATCTCCCCACACTCAGAATTCCGGAACACGGCTGACTGTGTTGGGGAGGTTCGGAGTCGCCCTCCACGAAGCTTCCTGGTATCACAGGTGTTCCCTGGCAGGCGGAAGTCCGCTAATTACCTCCCCTGTCCAGGGGGAGGCACTAGATGCTACCTGGGTTTCCAGCCCAACCCCCGCTTTTCCCCTGCAGCCCGCAGTGAGAGGGACTCAGGGAAGACTCTCGAAGTGCTCCTAGGAGATCCCGGGTGCTGCAGACAGAAGACGGAACCTCCCCACACTCAGAATTCCGGAACACGGGTGACTGTGTGGGTGAGGTTTAGGGCCGCCCTCCACGCAGCTTCCTGGGGTCTCAGGTGTTCCCTCGCAATGGGAAGTCCGCTAATTACCTCCCTTGTCCATGGGGAGGCACTAGATGCTACCTGCGTTTCCAGGCCAACCCCCGCATTTCTCAGGCAGCCCGCGGTGTGTGGGACTCGGGGAAGACCCTCGAAGGGCTCCTAGGAGATCCCGGGTGCTGCAGACAGATGACGGAACCTCCCCACACTCAGAATTCCGGAACACGGCTGACTGTGTGGGGGAGGTTCGGGGCCGCCCTCCACGCAGCTTCCTGGTGTCTCAGGTGTTCCCTCGCAAGGGGAAGTCCGCTAATAACCTCCCCAGTCCATGGGGAGGCACTAGATGCTACCTGCGTTTCCAGCCAAACCCCCGCCTTTCCCCGGCAGCCCGCACTGGGAGGGACTCGGGGGAGACACTCGAAGGGCTCCTAGGAGATCCCGGGTGCTGCAGACAGAAGACGAAACCTCCCCACACTCAGAATTCCGGAACACGGCTGACAGTGTGGGGGAAGTTCGGGGCCGCCTCCACGCAGCATCCTGGTGTCACAGGTGTTCCCTCGCAAGGGGAAGTCCGCTAATTACCTCCCGTGACAATGGGGAGGCACTAGATGCTACCTGCCTTTCCAGCCCAACCCCCGCCTTTCCCTGGCAGCCTGCACTGGGAGGGACTCGGGGAAGATATTCGAAGGGCTCCTATGAGATCTCGGGAGCTGCAGACAGAAGACGGAACCTCCCCACACTCAGAATTCCGGAACACGGGTGAGTGTGGGTGAGGTTTAGGGACGCCCTCCACGCAGCTTCCTGGTGTCTCAGGTGTTCCCTCGCAAGGGGAATTCCGCTAATTACCTCCCCTGTCCATGGGGAGGCACTAGATGCTGAATGCGTTTCCAGTCCAAACCCCGCCTTTCCCCTGCAGCCCGCACTGGGAGGGACTCGGGGGAGACTCTTGAAGGGCTCCTAGGAGATCCCGGGTGCTGCAGACCGAAGACGGAACCTCCCTACACTCAGAATTCCGGAACAAGTCTGACTGTGTTGGGGAGGTTCGGGGCCGCCCTCCACGAAGCTTCCTGGTGTCACAGGTTTTCCATGGCAGGGGAAAGTCCGCTGATTACCTCCCCTGTCCAGGGGGAGGCACTAGATGCTACCTGCGTTTCCAGCCCAACCCCCGCTTTTCCCCGGCAGCCCGCAGTGGGAGGGACTCGGGGAAGACTCTCGAAGGGCTCCTAGGAGATCCCGGGTGCTGCAGACAGTAGACGGAACCTCCCCACACTCAGAATTCCGGAACAAGGCTGACTGTGAGGGGGAGGTTCGGGGCCGCACTCCACGCAGCTTCCTGATGTCTCAGGTGATCCCTCGCAAGGGGAAGTCCGCTAATTACCTCCCCAGTCCATGGGGAGGCACTAGATGCTACCTGCGTTTCCAGCCGAAAATCCGCCGTTCCCCGGCAGCCCGCACTGGGAGGGACTCGGGGAAGACACTCGAAGGGCTCCTAGGAGATCCCGGGTGCTACAGACAGAAGACGAAACCTCCCCACACTCAAAATTCCGGAACACGGCTGACAGTGTGGGGGAAGTTCGGGGCCGCCTCCACGCAGCATCCTGGTGTCACAGGTGTTCCCTCGCAAGGGGAAGTCCGCTAATTACCTCCCGTGACAATGGGGAGGCACTAGATGCTACCTGCCTTTCCAGCCCAACCCCCGCCTTTCCCTGGCAGCCTGCACTGGGAGGGACTCGGGGAAGATATTCGAAGGGCTCCTATGAGATCTCGGGAGCTGCAGATAGAAGACGGAACCTCCCCAAACTCAGAATTCCGGAACACGGGTGAGTGTGGGTGAGGTTTAGGGACGCCCTCCACGCAGCTTCCTGGTGTCTCAGGTGTTCCCTCGCAAGGGGAATTCCGCTAATTACCTCCCCTGTCCATGGGGAGGCACTAGATGCTGAATGCGTTTCCAGTCCAAACCCCGCCTTTCCCCTGCAGCCCGCACTGGGAGGGACTCGGGGGAGACTCTTGAAGGGCTCCTAGGAGATCCCGGGTGCTGCAGACCGAAGACGGAACCTCCCTACACTCAGAATTCCGGAACAAGTCTGACTGTGTTGGGGAGGTTCGGGGCCGCCCTCCACGAAGCTTCCTGGTGTCACAGGTTTTCCATGGCAGGGGAAAGTCCGCTGATTACCTCCCATGTCCAGGGGGAGGCACTAGATGCTACCTGCGTTTCCAGCCCAACCCCCGCTTTTCCCCGGCAGCCCGCAGTGGGAGGGACTCGGGGAAGACTCTCGAAGGGCTCCTAGGAGATCCCGGGTGCTGCAGACAGTACACGGAACCTCCCCACACTCAGAATTCCGGAACAAGGCTGACTGTGAGGGGGAGGTTCGGGGCCGCACTCCACGCAGCTTCCTGATGTCTCAGGTGATCCCTCGCAAGGGGAAGTCCGCTAATTACCTCCCCAGTCCATGGGGAGGCACTAGATGCTACCTGCGTTTCCAGCCGAAAATCCGCCGTTCCCCGGCAGCCCGCACTGGGAGGGACTCGGGGAAGACACTCGAAGGGCTCCTAGGAGATCCCGGGTGCTGCAGAGAGAAGTCGGAACCTCCCCACACTCAGAATTCCGGAACACGGCTGACAGTGTGGGGGAAGTTCGGGGCCGCCTCCACGCAGCATCCTGGTGTCACAGTTGTTCCCTCGCAAGGGGAAGTCCGTTAATTACCTCCCCTGTTCATGGGGAGGCACTAGATGCTACCTGCGTTTCCAGCCCAACCCCCGCCTTTCCCTGGCAGCCTGCACTGTGAGGGACTCGGGGAAGACACTCGAAGGGCTCCTAGGAGATCCCGGGTGCTGCAGACAGAAGACGGAACCTCCCCACACTCAGAATTCCGGAACACGGGTGACTGTGTGGGTGAGATTTAGGGCCGCCCTCCACGCAGCTTCCTGGGGTCTCAGGTGTTCCCTCGCAATGGGAAGTCCGCTAATTACCTCCCTTGTCCATGGGGAGGCACTAGATGCTACCTGTGTTTCCAGGCCAACCCCCGCATTTCTCAGGCAGCCCGCGGTGTGTGGGACTCGGGGAAGACCCTCGAAGGGCTCCTAGGAGATCCCGGGTGCTGCAGACAGATGACGGAACCTCCCCACACTCAGAATTCCGGAACACGGCTGACTGTGTGGGGGAGGTTCGGGGCCGCCCTCCACGCAGCTTCCTGGTGTCTCAGGTGTTCCCTCGCAAGGGGAAGTCCGCTAATAACCTCCCCAGTCCATGGGGAGGCACTAGATGCTACCTGCGTTTCCAGCCAAACCCCCGCATTTCCCCGGCAGCCCGCACTGGGAGGGACTCGGGGGAGACACTCGAAGGGCTCCTAGGAGATCCCGGGTGCTGCAGACAGAAGACGAAACCTCCACACACTCAGAATTCCGGAACACGGCTGACAGTGTGGGGGAAGTTCGGGGCCGCCTCCACGCAGCATCCTGGTGTCACAGGTGTTCCCTCGCAAGGGGAAGTCCGCTAATTACCTCCCGTGACAATGGGGAGGCACTAGATGCTACCTGCCTTTCCAGCCCAACCCCCGCCTTTCCCTGGCAGCCTGCACTGGGAGGGACTCGGGGAAGACATTCGAAGGGCTCCTATGAGATCTCAGGAGCTGCAGACAGAAGACGGAACTTCCCCACACTCAGAATTCCGGAACACGGGTGAGTGTGGGTGAGGTTTATGGACGCCCTCCACGCAGCTTCCTGGTGTCTCAGGTGTTCCCTCGCAAGGGGAATTCCGCTAATTACCTCCCCTGTCCATGGGGAGGCACTAGATGCTGAATGCGTTTCCAGTTCAAACCCCGCCTTTCCCCTGCAGCCCGCACTGGGAGGGACTCGGGGGAGACTCTTGAAGGGCTCCTAGGAGATCCCGGGTGCTGCAGACCGAAGACGGAACCTCCCTACACTCAGAATTCCGGAACACGGGTGACTGTGTGGGTGAGATTTAGGGCCGCCCTCCACGCAGCTTCCTGGGGTCTCAGGTGTTCCCTCGCAATGGGAAGTCCGCTAATTACCTCCCTTGTCCATGGGGAGGCACTAGATGCTACCTGTGTTTCCAGGCCAACCCCCGCATTTCTCAGGCAGCCCGCGGTGTGTGGGACTCGGGGAAGACCCTCGAAGGGCTCCTAGGAGATCCCGGGTGCTGCAGACAGATGACGGAACCTCCCCACACTCAGAATTCCGGAACACGGCTGACTGTGTGGGGGAGGTTCGGGGCCGCCCTCCACGCAGCTTCCTGGTGTCTCAGGTGTTCCCTCGCAAGGGGAAGTCCGCTAATAACCTCCCCAGTCCATGGGGAGGCACTAGATGCTACCTGCGTTTCCAGCCAAACCCCCGCCTTTCCCCGGCAGCCCGCACTGGGAGGGACTCGGGGGAGACACTCGAAGGGCTCCTAGGAGATCCCGGGTGCTGCAGACAGAAGACGAAACCTCCCCACACTCAGAATTCCGGAACACGGCTGACAGTGTGGGGGAAGTTCGGGGCCGCCTCCACGCAGCATCCTGGTGTCACAGGTGTTCCCTCGCAAGGGGAAGTCCGCTAATTACCTCCCGTGACAATGGGGAGGCACTAGATGCTACCTGCCTTTCCAGCCCAACCCCCGCCTTTCCCTGGCAGCCTGCACTGGGAGGGACTCGGGGAAGACATTCGAAGGGCTCCTATGAGATCTCAGGAGCTGCAGACAGAAGACGGAACTTCCCCACACTCAGAATTCTGGAACACGGGTGAGTGTGGGTGAGGTTTATGGACGCCCTCCACGCAGCTTCCTGGTGTCTCAGGTGTTCCCTCGCAAGGGGAATTCCGCTAATTACCTCCCCTGTCCATGGGGAGGCACTAGATGCTGAATGAGTTTCCAGTCCAAACCCCGCCTTTCCCCTGCAGCCCGCACTGGGAGGGACTCGGGGGAGACTCTTGAAGGGCTCCTAGGAGATCCCGGGTGCTGCAGACCGAAGACGGAACCTCCCTACACTCAGAATTCCGGAACAAGTCTGACTGTGTTGGGGAGGTTCGGGGCCGGCCTCCACGAAGCTTCCTGGTGTCACAGGTTTTCCATGGCAGGGGAAAGTCCGCTGATTACCTCCCCTGTCCAGGGGGAGGCACTAGATGCTACCTGCGTTTCCAGCCCAACCCCCGCTTTTCCCCGGAAGCCCGCAGTGGGAGGGACTCGGGGAAGACTCTCGAAGGGCTCCTAGGAGATCCCGGGTGCTGCAGACAGAAGACGGAACCTCCCCACACTCAGAATTCCGAAACAAGACTGACTGTGTGGGGGAGGTTCGTGGCCGCCCTCCACGCAGCTTCCTGGTGTCACATGTGTTCCCTCGCAATGGGAAGTCCGCTAATTACCTCCCCTGTCCATGGGGAGGCACTAAATGCTACCTGCGTTTCCAGGCCAACCCCCGAATTTCTCAGGCAGCCCGCACTGGGAGGGACTCGGGGAAGACCCTCGAAGGGCTCCTAGGAGATCCCGGGTGCTGCAGACAGAAGACATAACCTCCCCACACTCAGAATTCCGGAACACGGCTGACTGTGAGGGGGAGGTTCGGGGCCGCACTCCACGCAGCTTCCTGATGTCTCAGGTGTTCCCTCGCAAGGGGAAGTCCGCTAATTACCTCCCCAGTCCATGGGGAGGCACTAGATGCTATTTGCGTTTCCAGCCCAACCCCCGCCTTTCCCTGGCAGCCTGCACTGAGAGGGACTCGGGGAAGACACTCGAAGGGCTCCTAGGAGATCCCGGGTGCTGCAGACAGAAGTCGGAACCTCCCCACACTCAGAATTCCGGAACACGGCTGACAGTGTGGGGGAAGTTCGGGGCCGCCTCCACGCAGCATCCTGGTGTCACAGGTGTTCCCTCGCAAGGGGAAGTCCGTTAATTACCTCCCCTGTCCATGGGGAGGCACTAGATGCTACCTGCGTTTCCAGCCCAACCCCCGCCTTTCCCTGGCAGCCTGCACTGGGAGGGACTCGGGGAAGACACTCGAAGGGCTCCTAGGAGATCCCGGGAGCTGCAGACAGAAGACGGAACCTCCCCACACTCAGAATTCCGGAGCACGGGTGAGTGTGGGTGAGGTTTAGGGCCGCCCTCCACGCAGCTTCCTGGTGTCTCAGGTGTTCCCTCGCAAGGGGAAGTCCGCTAATTACCTCCCCTGTCCATGGGGAGGCACTAGATGCTACCTGCGTTTCCAGCCCAAACACAGCCTTTCCCCGGCAGCCCGCACTGGGAGGGACTCGGGGGAAACATTCGAAGGGCTCCTAGGAGATCCCGGTTGCTGCAGACCGAAGACGGATCCTCCCCACACTCAGAATTCCGGAACACGGCTGACTGTGTGGGCGAGGTTCGGGGCCGCCCTCCACGCAGCTGCCTGGTGTCACAGGTTTTCCCTGGCAGGGGGAATTCCGCTAATTACCTCCCCTGTCCAGGGGGAGGCACTAGATGCTACCTGTGTTTCCAGCCCAACCCCCGCTTTTCCCCGGGAGCCCGCAGTGCGAGGGACTCGGGGAAGTCTCTCGAAGGGCTCCTAGGAGATCCCGGGTGCTGCAGACAGAAGACGGAACCTCCCCACACTCAGAATTCCGGAACACGGCTGACAGTTTGGGGGAAGTTCGGGGCCGCCCTCCACGCAGCATCCTGGTGTCTCAGGTGTTCCCTCGCAAGGGGAATTCCGCTAATTACCTCCCCTGTCCATGGGGAGGCACTAGATGCTACCTGCGTTTCCAGCCCAACCCCCGACTTTCCCTGGCAGCCTGCACTGGGAGGGACTCGGGGAAGAAACTCGAAGGGCTCCTAGGAGATCCTGGGAACTGCAGACAGAAGACGGAACCTCCCCACACTCAGAATTCCGGAACACGGTTGAGTGTGTGGGTGAGGTTTAGGGCCGCCCTCCACGCAGCTTCCTGGTGTCACAGGTGTTCCCTCGCAAGGGGAAGTCCGCTAATTACCTCCCCTGTCCATGGGGAGGCACTAGATGCTACCTGCGTTTCCAGCCCAGCCCCCGCCTATCCCAGGCAGCCCGCACTGGGAGGGACTCGGGGGATACACTCGAAGGGCTCCTAGGAGATCCCGGTTGCTGCAGACAGAAGACGGAACCTCCCCACACTCAGAATTCCGGAACACGGCTGACTGTGTGGGTGAGGTTTAGGGCCGCCCTCCACGCAGCTTCCTGGTGTCACAGGTGTTCCATCGCAAGGGGAAGTCCGCTAATTACCTCCCCTGTACATGGGGAGGCACTAGATGCTACCTGCGTTTCCAGCCCAACCCCCGCCTTTCCCCGGCAGCCCGCACGGGGAGGGACTCGGGGGAGACACTCGAAGGGCTCCTAGGAGATCCCGGGTGCTGCAGACAGAAGACGGAATCTCCCCACACTCAGAATTCCGGAACACGGCTGACTGTGTTGGGGAGGTTCGGAGTCGCCCTCCACGAAGCTTCCTGGTATCACAGGTGTTCCCTGGCAGGCGGAAGTCCGCTAATTACCTCCCCTGTCCAGGGGGAGGCACTAGATGCTACCTGGGTTTCCAGCCCAACCCCCGCTTTTCCCCTGCAGCCCGCAGTGAGAGGGACTCAGGGAAGACTCTCGAAGTGCTCCTAGGAGATCCCGGGTGCTGCAGACAGAAGACGGAACCTCCCCACACTCAGAATTCCGGAACACGGGTGACTGTGTGGGTGAGGTTTAGGGCCGCCCTCCACGCAGCTTCCTGGGGTCTCAGGTGTTCCCTCGCAATGGGAAGTCCGCTAATTACCTCCCTTGTCCATGGGGAGGCACTAGATGCTACCTGCGTTTCCAGGCCAACCCCCGCATTTCTCAGGCAGCCCGCGGTGTGTGGGACTCGGGGAAGACCCTCGAAGGGCTCCTAGGAGATCCCGGGTGCTGCAGACAGATGACGGAACCTCCCCACACTCAGAATTCCGGAACACGGCTGACTGTGTGGGGGAGGTTCGGGGCCGCCCTCCACGCAGCTTCATGGTGTCTCAGGTGTTCCCTCGCAAGGGGAAGTCCGCTAATTACCTCCCGTGACAATGGGGAGGCACTAGATGCTACCTGCCTTTCCAGCCCAACCCCCGCCTTTCCCTGGCAGCCTGCACTGGGAGGGACTCGGGGAAGATATTCGAAGGGCTCCTATGAGATCTCGGGAGCTGCAGACAGAAGACGGAACCTCCCCACACTCAGAATTCCGGAACACGGGTGAGTGTGGGTGAGGTTTAGGGACGCCCTCCACGCAGCTTCCTGGTGTCTCAGGTGTTCCCTCGCAAGGGGAATTCCGCTAATTACCTCCCCTGTCCATGGGGAGGCACTAGATGCTGAATGCGTTTCCAGTCCAAACCCCGCCTTTCCCCTGCAGCCCGCACTGGGAGGGACTCGGGGGAGACTCTTGAAGGGCTCCTAGGAGATCCCGGGTGCTGCAGACCGAAGACGGAACCTCCCTACACTCAGAATTCCGGAACAAGTCTGACTGTGTTGGGGAGGTTCGGGGCCGCCCTCCACGAAGCTTCCTGGTGTCACAGGTTTTCCATGGCAGGGGAAAGTCCGCTGATTACCTCCCCTGTCCAGGGGGAGGCACTAGATGCTACCTGCGTTTCCAGCCCAACCCCCGCTTTTCCCCGGCAGCCCGCAGTGGGAGGGACTCGGGGAAGACTCTCGAAGGGCTCCTAGGAGATCCCGGGTGCTGCAGACAGTAGACGGAACCTCCCCACACTCAGAATTCCGGAACAAGGCTGACTGTGAGGGGGAGGTTCGGGGCCGCACTCCACGCAGCTTCCTGATGTCTCAGGTGATCCCTCGCAAGGGGAATTCCGCTAATTACCTCCCCAGTCCATGGGGAGGCACTAGATGCTACCTGCGTTTCCAGACGAAAATCCGCCGTTCCCCGGCAGCCCGCACTGGGAGGGACTCGGGGAAGACACTCGAAGGGCTCCTAGGAGATCCCGGGTGCTGCAGACAGAAGACGAAACCTCCCCACACTCAAAATTCCGGAACACGGCTGACAGTGTGGGGGAAGTTCGGGGCCGACTCCACGCAGCATCCTGGTGTCACAGGTGTTCCCTCGCAAGGGGAAGTCCGCTAATTACCTCCCGTGACAATGGGGAGGCACTAGATGCTACCTGCCTTTCCAGCCCAACCCCCGCCTTTCCCTGGCAGCCTGCACTGGGAGGGACTCGGGGAAGATATTCGAAGGGCTCCTATGAGATCTCGGGAGCTGCAGATAGAAGACGGAACCTCCCCAAACTCAGAATTCCGGAACACGGGTGAGTGTGGGTGAGGTTTAGGGACGCCCTCCACGCAGCTTCCTGGTGTCTCAGGTGTTCCCTCGCAAGGGGAATTCCGCTAATTACCTCCCCTGTCCATGGGGAGGCACTAGATGCTGAATGCGTTTCCAGTCCAAACCCCGCCTTTCCCCTGCAGCCCGCACTGGGAGGGACTCGGGGGAGACTCTTGAAGGGCTCCTAGGAGATCCCGGGTGCTGCAGACCGAAGACGGAACCTCCCTACACTCAGAATTCCGGAACAAGTCTGACTGTGTTGGGGAGGTTCGGGGCCGCCCTCCACGAAGCTTCCTGGTGTCACAGGTTTTCCATGGCAGGGGAAAGTCCGCTGATTACCTCCCCTGTCCAGGGGGAGGCACTAGATGCTACCTGCGTTTCCAGCCCAACCCCCGCTTTTCCCCGGCAGCCCGCAGTGGGAGGGACTCGGGGAAGACTCTCGAAGGGCTCCTAGGAGATCCCGGGTGCTGCAGACAGTAGACGGAACCTCCCCACACTCAGAATTCCGGAACAAGGCTGACTGTGAGGGGGAGGTTCGGGGCCGCACTCCACGCAGCTTCCTGATGTCTCAGGTGATCCCTCGCAAGGGGAAGTCCGCTAATTACCTCCCCAGTCCATGGGGAGGCACTAGATGCTACCTGCGTTTCCAGCCGAAAATCCGCCGTTCCCCGGCAGCCCGCACTGGGAGGGACTCGGGGAAGACACTCGAAGGGCTCCTAGGAGATCCCGGGTGCTGCAGAGAGAAGTCGGAACCTCCCCACACTCAGAATTCCGGAACACGGCTGACAGTGTGGGGGAAGTTCGGGGCCGCCTCCACGCAGCATCCTGGTGTCACAGTTGTTCCCTCGCAAGGGGAAGTCCGTTAATTACCTCCCCTGTTCATGGGGAGGCACTAGATGCTACCTGCGTTTCCAGCCCAACCCCCGCCTTTCCCTGGCAGCCTGCACTGTGAGGGACTCGGGGAAGACACTCGAAGGGCTCCTAGGAGATCCCGGGAGCTGCAGACAGAAGACGGAACCTCCCCACACTCAGAATTCCGGAACACGGGTGAGTGTGGGTGAGGTTTAGGGCCGCCCTCCACGCAGCTTCCTGGTGTCTCAGGTGTTCCCTCGCAAGGGGAAGTCCGCTAATTACCTCCCATGTCCATGGGGAGGCACTAGATGCTACCTGCGTTTCCAGCCCAACCACAGCCTTTCCCCGGCAGCCCGCACTGGGAGGGACTCGGGGGAAATATTCGAAGGGCTCCTAGGAGATCCCGGTTGCTGCAGACCGAAGACGGAACCTCCCCACACTCAGAATTCCGGAACACGGCTGACTGTGTGGGCGAGGTTCGGGGCCGCCCTCCACGCAGCTGCCTGGTGTCACAGGTTTTCCCTGGCAGGGGGAATTCCGCTAATTACCTCCCCTGTCCAGGGGGAGGCACTAGATGCTACCTGTGTTTCCAGCCAAACCCCCGCTTTTCCCCGGGAGCCCGCAGTGCGAGGGACTCGGGGAAGTCTCTCGAAGGGCTCCTAGGAGATCCCGGGTGCTGCAGACAGAAGACGGAACCTCCCCACACTCAGAATTCCGGAACACGGTTGACTGTGCGGGTGAGGTTTATGGCCGCCCTCCACGCAGCTTCCTGGTGTCTCAGGTGTTCCCTCGCAAGGGGAAGTCCTCTAATTACCTCCCCTGTCCATGGGGAGGCACTAGATGCTACCTGCGTTTCCAGCCCAACCCCCGCTTTTCCCCGGCAGCCCGCAGTGAGAGGGACTCGGGGAAGACTCTCGAATGGCTCCTAGGAGATCCCGGGTGCTGCAGACAGAAGACGGAACCTCCCCACACTCAGAATTGCGGAACACGGGTGACTGTGTGGGTGAGGTTTAGGGCCGCCCTCCACGCAGCTTCCTGGTGTCACAGGTGTTCCCTCGCAAGGGGAAGTCCGCTAATTACCTCCCCTATCCAGGGGGAGGCACTAGATGCTACCTGCGTTTCCAGCCCAACCCCCGCCTTTCCCAGGCAGCCCGCAGTGAGAGGGACTCGGGGAAGACACTCGAAGGGCTCCTAGGAGATCCCGGGTGCTGCAGACAGAAGACGGAACCTCCCCACACTCAGAATTCCGGAACACTTGTGACTGTGTGGGTGAGGTTTAAGGCCGCCCTCCACGCAGCTTCCTGGTGTCACAGGTGTTCCCTCGCAAGGGGAAGTCCGCTAATTACCTCCCCTGTCCATGGGGAGGCACTAGATGCTACCTGCTTTTCCAGCCCAACCCCCGCCTTTCCCAAGCAGCCCGCGGTGGGAGGGACTCGGAGAAGACCCTCGACAGGCTCCTAGGAGATCCCGGTTGCTGCAGACAGAAGACGGATCCTCCTCACACTCATAATTCCGGAACACGGGTGACTGTGTGGGGGAGGTTTAGGGCCGCCCTCCACGCAGGTTCCTGGTGTCTCAGGTGTTCCCTCACAAGGGGAAGTCCGCTAATTACCTCCCCTGTCCAGGGGGAGGCACTAGATGCTACCTGCGTTTCCAGCCCAACCCCCGCTTTTCCCCGGCAGCCCGCAATGGGAGGGACTCGGGGAAGACACGCGAAGGGCTCCTAGGGGATCCCGGGTGCTGCAGACAGAAGACGGAACCTCCCCACACTCAGAATTCCGGAACACGGCTGACTGTGTGGGGGAGGTTCGGGGCCGCCCTCCACGCAGCTTCCTGGTGTCACAGGTGTTCCCTGGCAGGCGGAAGTCCGCTAATTACCTCCCCTGTCCATGGGGAGGCACTAGATGCTACCTGCGTTTCCAGCACAACCCCCGCCTTTCCCCAGCAGCCCGCACTGGGAGGGACTCGGGGAAGACACTCGAAGGGCTCCTAGGTGATCCCGGGTTCTGCAGACAGAAGACGGAACCTCCCCACACTCAAAATTCTGGAACACGGGTGACTGTGTGGGTGAGGTTTAGGGCCGCCCTCCACGAAGCTTCCTGGTGTCACAGGCGTTCCCTCGCAAGGGGAAGTCCGCTAATTACCTCCCCTGTCCATGGGGAGGCACTAGATGCTACATGCGTTTCCAGCCCAACCCCGCCTTTCCCCGGCAGCCCGCACTGGGAGGGACTCGTGGAAGACACTCGAAGGGCTCCTAGGAGATCCCGGGTGCTGCAGATAGAAGACGGAACCTCCCCACACTCAGAATTCCGGAACACGGCTGACTGTGTGGGGGAGGTTCGTGGCCGCCCTCCACGCAGCTTTCTGGTGTCACAGGTGTTCCCTCGCAAGGGGAAGTCCGCTAATTACCTCCCATGTCCATGGGGAGGCACTAGATGCTACCTGCGTTTCCGGCCCAACCCCCGCCTTTCCCCGGCAGCCCGCACTGGGAGGGACTCCGGGAAGACTCTCGAAGGGCTCCTAGAAGATCCAAGGTGCTGCAGATAGAAGACGGAACCTCCCCACACTCAGAATTCCGGAACACGGTTGAGTGTGTGGGTGAGGTTTAGGGCCGCCCTCCACGCAGCTTCCTGGTGTTACAGGTGTTCCCTCGCAAGGGGAAGTCCGCTAATTACCTCCCCTGTCCATGGGGAGGCACTAAATGCTACCTGCGTTTCCAGCCCAGCCCCCGCCTATCCCAGGCAGCCCGCACTGGGAGGGACTCGGGGGATACACTCGAATGGCTCCTAGGAGATCCCGGGTGCTGCAGACAGAAGACGGAATCTCCCCACACTCAGAATTCCGGAACACGGCTGACTGTGTGGGTGAGGTTTAGGGCCGCCCTCCACGCAGCTTCCTGGTGTCACAGGTGTTCCATCGCAAGGGGAATTCCGCTAATTACCTCCCCTGTACATGGGGAGGCACTAGATGCTACCTGCTTTTCCAGCCCAACCCCCGCCTTTCCCCGGCAGCCCGCACGGGGAGGGACTCGGTGGAGACACTCGAAGGGCTCCTAGGAGATCCCGTTTGCTGCAGACAGAAGACGGAATCTCCCCACACTCAGAATTCCGGAACACGGCTGTCTGTGTTGGGGAGGTTCGGAGTCGCCCTCAACGAAGCTTCCTGGTATCACAGGTGTTCCCTGGCAGGCGGAAGTCCGCTAATTACCTCCCCTGTCCAGGGGGAGGCACTAGATGCTACCTGGGTTTCCAGCCCAACCCCCGCTTTTCCCCTGCAGCCCGCAGTGAGAGGGACTCAGGGAAGACTCTCGAAGTGCTCCTAGGAGATCCCGGGTGCTGCAGACAGAAGACGGAACCTCCCCACACTCAGAATTCCGGAACACGGGTGACTGTGTGGGTGAGGTTTAGGGCCGCCCTCCACGCAGCTTCCTGGGGTCTCAGGTGTTCCCTCGCAATGGGAAGTCCGCTAATTACCTCCCTTGTCCATGGGGAGGCACTAGATGCTACCTGCGTTTCCAGCCAAACCCCCGCCTTTCCCCGGCAGCCCGCACTGGGAGGGACTCGGGGGAGACACTCGAAGGGCTCCTAGGAGATCCCGGGTGCTGCAGACAGAAGACGGAACCTCCCCACACTCAGAATTCCGGAACACGGCTGACAGTGTGGGGGAAGTTCGGGGCCGCCTCCACGCAGCATCCTGGTGTCACAGGTGTTCCCTCGCAAGGGGAAGTCCGCTAATTACCTCCCGTGACAATGGGGAGGCACTAGATGCTACCTGCCTTTCCAGCCCAACCCCCGCCTTTCCCTGGCAGCCTGCACTGGGAGGGACTCGGGGAAGACATTCGAAGGGCTCCTATGAGATCTCGGGAGCTGCAGACAGAAGACGGAACCTCCCCACACTCAGAATTCCGGAACACGGGTGAGTGTGGGTGAGGTTTAGGGACGCCCTCCACGCAGCTTCCTGGTGTCTCAGGTGTTCCCTCGCAAGGGGAATTCCGCTAATTACCTCCCCTGTCCATGGGGAGGCACTAGATGCTGAATGCGTTTCCAGTCCAAACCCCGCCTTTCCCCTGCAGCCCGCACTGGGAGGGACTCGGGGGAGACTCTTGAAGGGCTCCTAGGAGATCCCGGGTGCTGCAGACCGAAGACGGAACCTCCCTACACTCAGAATTCCGGAACAAGTCTGACTGTGTTGGGGAGGTTCGGGGCCGCCCTCCACGAAGCTTCCTGGTGTCACAGGTTTTCCATGGCAGGGGAAAGTCCGCTGATTACCTCCCCTGTCCAGGGGGAGGCACTAGATGCTACCTGCGTTTCCAGCCCAACCCCCGCTTTTCCCCGGCAGCCCGCAGTGGGAGGGATCGGGGAAGACTCTCGAAGGGCTCCTAGGTGATCCCGGGTGCTGCAGACAGTAGACGGAACCTCCCCACACTCAGAATTCCGGAACAAGGCTGACTGTGTGGGGGAGGTTCGTGGCCGCCCTCCACGCAGCTTCCTGGTGTCACATGTGTTCCCTCGCAATGGGAAGTCCGCTAATTACCTCCCCTGTCCATGGGGAGGCACTAAATGCTACCTGCGTTTCCAGGCCAACCCCCGAATTTCTCAGGCAGCCCGCGGTGTGTGGGACTCGGGGAAGACCCTCGAAGGGCTCCTAGGAGATCCCGGGTGCTGCAGACAGAAGACATAACCTCCCCACACTCAGAATTCCGGAACACGGCTGACTGTGAGGGGGAGGTTCGGGGCCGCACTCCACGCAGCTTCCTGATGTCTCAGGTGATCCCTCGCAAGGGGAAGTCCGCTAATTACCTCCCCAGTCCATGGGGAGGCACTAGATGCTACCTGCGTTTCCAGCCGAAAATCCGCCGTTCCCCGGCAGCCCGCACTGGGAGGGACTCGGGGAAGACACTCGAAGGGCTCCTAGGAGATCCCGGGTGCTGCAGAGAGAAGTCGGAACCTCCCCACACTCAGAATTCCGGAACACGGCTGACAGTGTGGGGGAAGTTCGGGGCCGCCTCCACGCAGCATCCTGGTGTCACAGGTGTTCCCTCGCAAGGGGAAGTCCTCTAATTACCTCCCCTGTCCATGGGGAGGCACTAGATGCTACCTGCGTTTCCAGCCCAACCCCCGCTTTTCCCCGGCAGCCCGCAGTGAGAGGGACTCGGGGAAGACTCTCGAATGGCTCCTAGGAGATCCCGGGTGCTGCAGACAGAAGACGGAACCTCCCCACACTCAGAATTGCGGAACACGGGTGACTGTGTGGGTGAGGTTTAGGGCCGCCCTCCACGCAGCTTCCTGGTGTCACAGGTGTTCCCTGGCAGGCGGAAGTCCGCAAATTACCTCCCCTATCCAGGGGGAGGCACTAGATGCTACCTGCGTTTCCAGCCCAACCCCCGCCTTTCCCAGGCAGCCCGCAGTGAGAGGGACTCGGGGAATACACTCGAAGGGCTCCTAGGAGATCCCGGGTGCTGCAGACAGAAGACGGAACCTCCCCACACTCAGAATTCCGGAAACTTGTGTCTGTGTGGGTGAGGTTTAAGGCCGCCCTCCACGCAGCTTCCTGGTGTCACAGGTGTTCCCTCGCAAGGGGAAGTCCGCTAATTACCTCCCCTGTCCATGGGGAGGCACTAGATGCTACCTGCGTTTCCAGCCCAACCCCCGCCTTTCCCAAGCAGCCCGCGGTGGGAGGGACTCGGGGAAGACCCTCGAAAGGCTCCTAGGAGATCTCGGTTGCTGCAGACAGAAGACGGATCCTCCTCACACTCATAATTCCGGAACACGGGTGACTGTGTGGGGGAGGTTTAGGGCCGCCCTCCACGCAGGTTCCTGGTGTCTCAGGTGTTCCCTCACAAGGGGAAGTCCGCTAATTACCTCCCCTGTCCAGGGGGAGGCACTAGATGCTACCTGCGTTTCCAGCCCAACCCCCGCTTTTCCCCGGCAGCCCGCAATGGGAGGGACTCGGGGAAGACACGCGAAGGGCTCCTAGGGGATCCCGGTTGCTGCAGACAGAAGACGGAACCTCCCCACACTCAGAATTCCGGAACACGGCTGACTGTGTGGGGGAGGTTCGGGGCCGCCCTCCACGAAGCTTCCTGGTGTCACAGGTGTTCTCTGGCAGGCGGAAGTCCGCTAATTACCTCCCCTGTCCATGGGGAGGCACTAGATGCTACCTGCGTTTCCAGCACAACCCCCGCCTTTCCCCAGCAGCCCGCACTGGGAGGGACTCGGGGAAGACACTCGAAGGGCTCCTAGGTGATCCCGGGTTCTGCAGACAGAGGACGGAACCTCCCCACACTCAGAATTCCGGAACACGGCTGACTGTGTGGGGGAGGTTCGTGGCCGCCCTCCACGCAGCTTTCTGGTGTCACAGGTGTTCCCTCGCAAGGGGAAGTCCGCTAATTACCTCCCATGTCCATGGGGAGGCACTAGATGCTACCTGCGTTTCCGGCCCAACCCCCGCCTTTCCCCGGCATCCCGCACTGGGAGGGACTCCGGGAAGACTCTCGAAGGGCTCCTAGATGATCCAAGGTGCTGCAGATTAAAGAAGGAACCTCCCCACACTCAGAATTCCGGAACACGGTTGACTGTGTGGGTGAGGTTTAGGGCCGCCTTCCACGCAGCTTCCTGGTTTCACAGGTGTTGCCTCGCAAGGGGAAGTCCGCTAATTACCTCCCCTGTCCAGGGGGAGGCACTAGATGCTACCTGCGTTTCCAGCCCAACCCCCGCTTTTCCCCGGCAGCCCGCACTGGGAGGGACTCGTGGAAGACACGCGAAGGGCTCCTAGGGGATCCCGGGTGCTGCAGACAGAAGACGGAACCTCCCCACACTCAGAATTCCGGAACACGGCTGACTGTGTGGGGGAGGTTCGGGGCCGCCCTCCACGCAGCTTCCTGGTGTCACAGGTGTTCCCTGGCAGGCGGAAGTCCGCTAATTACCTCCCCCGTCCATGGGGAGGCACTAGATGCTACCTGCGTTTCCAGCCCAACCCCCGCATTTCCCCGGCAGCCCGCACCGGGAGGGACTCGGGGAAGACTCTCGAAGGGCTCCTAGGGGATCCCGGGTGCTGCAGACAGAAGACGGAACCTCCACACACTCAGAATTCCGGAACACGGGTGACTGTGTGGGTGAGGTTTAGGGCCGCCCTCCACGCAGCTTCCTGGTGTCACAGGTGTTCCCTCGCAAGGGGAAGTCCGCTAATTACCTCCCCTGTCCATGGGGAGGCACTAGATGCTACCTGCGTTTCCAGCACAACCCCCGCCTTTCCCCAGCTGCCCGCACTGGGAGGGACTCGGGGAAGACACTCGAAGGGCTCCTAGGAGATCCCGGGTTCTGCAGACAGAAGACGGAACCTCCCCACACTCAAAATTCCGGAACACGGGTGACTGTGTGGGTGAGGTTTAGGGCCGCACTCCACGAAGCTTCCTGGAGTCACAGGTGTTCCCTCGCAAGGGGAAGTCCGCTAATTACCTCCCCTGTCCATGGGGAGGCACTAGATGCTACATGCGTTTCCAGCCCAACCCCGCCTTTCCCCGGCAGCCCGCACTGGGAGGGACTCGTGGAAGACACTCGAAGGGCTCCTAGGAGATCCCGGGTGCTGCAGACAGAAGACGGAACCTCCCCACACTCAGAATTCCGGAACACGGCTGACTGTGTGGGGGAGGTTCGTGGCCGCCCTCCACGCAGCTTCCTGGTGTCACAGGTGTTCCCTCGCAAGGGGAAGTCCGCTAATTACCTCCCCTGTCCAGGGGGAGGCACTAGATGCTACCTGCGTTTCCAGCCCAACCCCCGATTTTCTCCGGCAGCCCGCAGTGCGAGGGACTCGGGGAAGACTCTCGAAGGGCTCCTTGGAGATCCCGGGTGCTGCAGACAAAAGACGGAACCTCCTCACACTCAGGATTCCGGAACACGTGTGACTGTGTGTGTGAGGTTTATGGCCGCCCTCCACGCAGCTTCCTGGTGTCACAGGTTTTCCCTCGTAAGGGAAAGTCCGCTAATTACCTCCCCTGTCCATGTGGAGGCACTAGATGCTACCTGCGTTTCCAGCCCAACCCCCGCCTTTCACCGGCAGCCCGCACTGGGAGGGACTCGGGGAAGACTCTCGAAGGGCTCCTAGGTGATCCCGGGTGCTGCAGACAGTAGACGGAACCTCCCCACACTCAGAATTCCGGAACAAGGCTGACTGTTTGGGGGAGGTTCGGGGCCGCCCTCCACGAAGCTTCCTGGTGTCACAGGTTTTCCATGGCAGGGGAAAGTCCGCTGATTACCTCCCCTGTCCAGGGGGAGGCACTAGATGCTACCTGCGTTTCCAGCCCAACCCCCGCTTTTCCCCGGCAGCCCGCAGTGGGAGGGACTCGGGGAAGACTCTCGAAGGGCTCCTAGGTGATCCCGGGTGCTGCAGACAGTAGACGGAACCTCCCCACACTCAGAATTCCGGAACAAGGCTGACTGTGTGGGGGAGGTTCGTGGCCGCCCTCCACGCAGCTTCCTGGTGTCACATGTGTTCCCTCGCAATGGGAAGTCCGCTAATTACCTCCCCTGTCCATGGGGAGGCACTAAATGCTACCTGCGTTTCCAGGCCAACCCCCGAATTTCTCAGGCAGCCCGCGGTGTGTGGGACTCGGGGAAGACCCTCGAAGGGCTCCTAGGAGATCCCGGGTGCTGCAGACAGAAGACATAACCTCCCCACACTCAGAATTCCGGAACACGGCTGACTGTGAGGGGGAGGTTCGGGGCCGCACTCCACGCAGCTTCCTGATGTCTCAGGTGATCCCTCGCAAGGGGAAGTCCGCTAATTACCTCCCCAGTCCATGGGGAGGCACTAGATGCTACCTGCGTTTCCAGCCGAAAATCCGCCGTTCCCCGGCAGCCCGCACTGTGAGGGACTCGGGGAAGACACTCGAAGGGCTCCTAGGAGATCCCGGGTGCTGCAGAGAGAAGTCGGAACCTCCCCACACTCAGAATTCCGGAACACGGCTGACAGTGTGGGGGAAGTTCGGGGCCGCCTCCACGCAGCATCCTGGTGTCACAGGTGTTCCCTCGCAAGGGGAAGTCCTCTAATTACCTCCCCTGTCCATGGGGAGGCACTAGATGCTACCTGCGTTTCCAGCCCAACCCCCGCTTTTCCCCGGCAGCCCGCAGTGAGAGGGACTCGGGGAAGACTCTCGAATGGCTCCTAGGAGATCCCGGGTGCTGCAGACAGAAGACGGAACCTCCCCACACTCAGAATTGCGGAACACGGGTGACTGTGTGGGTGAGGTTTAGGGCCGCCCTCCACGCAGCTTCCTGGTGTCACAGGTGTTCCCTGGCAGGCGGAAGTCCGCAAATTACCTCCCCTATCCAGGGGGAGGCACTAGATGCTACCTGCGTTTCCAGCCCAACCCCCGCCTTTCCCAGGCAGCCCGCAGTGAGAGGGACTCGGGGAATACACTCGAAGGGCTCCTAGGAGATCCCGGGTGCTGCAGACAGAAGACGGAACCTCCCCACACTCAGAATTCCGGAAACTTGTGTCTGTGTGGGTGAGGTTTAAGGCCGCCCTCCACGCAGCTTCCTGGTGTCACAGGTGTTCCCTCGCAAGGGGAAGTCCGCTAATTACCTCCCCTGTCCATGGGGAGGCACTAGATGCTACCTGCGTTTCCAGCCCAACCCCCGCCTTTCCCAAGCAGCCCGCGGTGGGAGGGACTCGGGGAAGACCCTCGAAAGGCTCCTAGGAGATCTCGGTTGCTGCAGACAGAAGACGGATCCTCCTCACACTCATAATTCCGGAACACGGGTGACTGTGTGGGGGAGGTTTAGGGCCGCCCTCCACGCAGGTTCCTGGTGTCTCAGGTGTTCCCTCACAAGGGGAAGTCCGCTAATTACCTCCCCTGTCCAGGGGGAGGCACTAGATGCTACCTGCGTTTCCAGCCGAACCCCCGCTTTTCCCCGGCAGCCCGCAATGGGAGGGACTCGGGGAAGACACGCGAAGGGCTCCTAGGGGATCCCGGTTGCTGCAGACAGAAGACGGAACCTCCCCACACTCAGAATTCCGGAACACGGCTGACTGTGTGGGGGAGGTTCGGGGCCGCCCTCCACGAAGCTTCCTGGTGTCACAGGTGTTCTCTGGCAGGCGGAAGTCCGCTAATTACCTCCCCTGTCCATGGGGAGGCACTAGATGCTACCTGCGTTTCCAGCACAACCCCCGCCTTTCCCCAGCAGCCCGCACTGGGAGGGACTCGGGGAAGACACTCGAAGGGCTCCTAGGTGATCCCGGGTTCTGCAGACAGAGGACGGAACCTCCCCACACTCAGAATTCCGGAACACGGCTGACTGTGTGGGGGAGGTTCGTGGCCGCCCTCCACGCAGCTTTCTGGTGTCACAGGTGTTCCCTCGCAAGGGGAAGTCCGCTAATTACCTCCCATGTCCATGGGGAGGCACTAGATGCTACCTGCGTTTCCGGCCCAACCCCCGCCTTTCCCCGGCATCCCGCACTGGGAGGGACTCCGGGAAGACTCTCGAAGGGCTCCTAGATGATCCAAGGTGCTGCAGATTAAAGAAGGAACCTCCCCACACTCAGAATTCCGGAACACGGCTGACTGTGTGGGGGAGGTTCGGGGCCGCCCTCCACGCAGCTTCCTGGTGTCACAGGTGTTCCCTCGCAAGGGGAAGTCCGCTAATAACCTCCCCTGTCCAGGGGGAGGCACTAGATGCTACCTGCGTTTCCAGCCCAACCCCCGATTTTCTCCGGCAGCCCGCAGTGCGAGGGACTCGGGGAAGACTCTCGAAGGGCTCCTTGGAGATCCCGGGTGCTGCAGACAAAAGACGGAACCTCCCCACACTCAGGATTCCGGAACACGTGTGACTGTGTGTGTGAGGTTTATGGCCGCCCTCCACGCAGCTTCCTGGTGTCACAGGTTTTCCCTCGTAAGGGAAAGTCCGCTAATTACCTCCCCTGTCCATGGGGAGGCACTAGATGCTACCTGCGTTTCCAGCCCAACCCCCGCCTTTCACCGGCAGCCCGCACTGGGAGGGACTCGGGGGAGACACTCGAAGGGCTCCTAGGAGATCCCGGGTGCTGCAGACAGAAGACGGAACCTACCCACACTCAGAATTCCGGAACACGGCTGACTGTGTGGGGGAGGTTCGGGTCCGCCCTCCACGCAGCTTCCTGGTGTCACAGGTGTTCCCTGACAGGCGGAAGTCCGCTAATTACCTCCCCTATCCATTGGGAGGCACTAGATGCTACCTGCGTTTCCAGCCCAACCCCCGCATTTCCCCGGCAGCCCGCAGTGAGAGGGACTCGGGGAAGACTCTCGAAGGGCTCCTAGCAGATCCCGGGTGCTGCAGACAGAAGACGGAACCTCCCCACACTCAGAATTCCGGAACACGGTTGACTGTGTGGGTGAGGTTTAGGGCCGCCTTCCACGCAGCTTCCTGGTTTCACAGGTGTTGCCTCGCAAGGGGAAGTCCGCTAATTACCTCCCCTGTCCAGGGGGAGGCACTAGATGCTACCTGCGTTTCCAGCCCAACCCCCGCTTTTCCCCGGCAGCCCGCACTGGGAGGGACTCGTGGAAGACACGCGAAGGGCTCCTAGGGGATCCCGGGTGCTGCAGACAGAAGACGGAACCTCCCCACACTCAGAATTCCGGAACACGGCTGACTGTGTGGGGGAGGTTCGGGGCCGCCCTCCACGCAGCTTCCTGGTGTCACAGGTGTTCCCTGGCAGGCGGAAGTCCGCTAATTACCTCCCCCGTCCATGGGGAGGCACTAGATGCTACCTGCGTTTCCAGCCCAACCCCCGCATTTCCCCGGCAGCCCGCACCGGGAGGGACTCGGGGAAGACTCTCGAAGGGCTCCTAGGGGATCCCGGGTGCTGCAGACAGAAGACGGAACCTCCACACACTCAGAATTCCGGAACACGGGTGACTGTGTGGGTGAGGTTTAGGGCCGCCCTCCACGCAGCTTCCTGGTGTCACAGGTGTTCCCTCGCAAGGGGAAGTCCGCTAATTACCTCCCCTGTCCATGGGGAGGCACTAGATGCTACCTGCGTTTCCAGCACAACCCCCGCCTTTCCCCAGCAGCCCGCACTGGGAGGGACTCGGGGAAGACACTCGAAGGGCTCCTAGGAGATCCCGGGTTCTGCAGACAGAAGACGGAACCTCCCCACACTCAAAATTCTGGAACACGGGTGACTGTGTGGGTGAGGTTTAGGGCCGCACTCCACGAAGCTTCCTGGAGTCACAGGTGTTCCCTCGCAAGGGGAAGTCCGCTAATTACCTCCCCTGTCCATGGGGAGGCACTAGATGCTACATGCGTTTCCAGCCCAACCCCGCGTTTCCCCGGCAGCCCGCACTGGGAGGGACTCGTGGAAGACACTCGAAGGGCTCCTAGGAGATCCCGGGTGCTGCAGATAGAAGACGGAACCTCCCCACACTCAGAATTCCGGAACACGGCTGACTGTGTGGGGGAGGTTCGTGGCCGCCCTCCACGCAGCTTCCTGGTGTCACAGGTGTTCCCTCGCAAGGGGAAGTCCGCTAATTACCTCCCCTGTCCAGGGGGAGGCACTAGATGCTACCTGCGTTTCCAGCCCAACCCCCGATTTTCTCCGGCAGCCCGCAGTGCGAGGGACTCGGGGAAGACTCTCGAAGGGCTCCTTGGAGATCCCGGGTGCTGCAGACAAAAGACGGAACCTCCTCACACTCAGGATTCCGGAACACGTGTGACTGTGTGTGTGAGGTTTATGGCCGCCCTCCACGCAGCTTCCTGGTGTCACAGGTTTTCCCTCGTAAGGGAAAGTCCGCTAATTACCTCCCCTGTCCATGTGGAGGCACTAGATGCTACCTGCGTTTCCAGCCCAACCCCCGCCTTTCACCGGCAGCCCGCACTGGGAGGGACTCGGGGAAGACTCTCGAAGGGCTCCTAGGAGATCCCGGGTGCTGCAGATCGAAGACAGAACCTCCCCACACTCAGAATTCCGGAACACGGCTGACAGTGTGGGGGAAGTTCGGGGCCGCCCTCCACGCAGCATCCTGGTGTCTCAGGTGTTCCCTCGCAAGGGGAAGTCCGCTAATTACCTCCCCTGTCCATGGGGAGGCACTAGATGCTACCTGCGTTTCCAGCCCAACCCCCGACTTTCCCTGGCAGCCTGCACTGGGAGGGACTCGGGGAAGAAACTCGAAGGGCTCCTAGGAGATCCCGGGAACTGCAGACAGAAGACGGAACCTCCCCACACTCAGAATTCCGGAACACGGTTGAGTGTGTGGGTGAGGTTTAGGGCCGCCCTCCACGCAGCTTCCTGGTGTTACAGGTGTTCCCTCGCAAGGGGAAGTCCGCTAATTACCTCCCCTGTCCATGGGGAGGCACTAAATGCTACCTGCGTTTCCAGCCCAGCCCCCGCCTATCCCAGGCAGCCCGCACTGGGAGGGACTCGGGGGATACACTCGAATGGCTCCTAGGAGATCCCGGGTGCTGCAGACAGAAGACGGAATCTCCCCACACTCAGAATTCCGGAACACGGCTGACTGTGTGGGTGAGGTTTAGGGCCGCCCTCCACGCAGCTTCCTGGTGTCACAGGTGTTCCATCGCAAGGGGAAGTCCGCTAATTACCTCCCCTGTACATGGGGAGGCACTAGATGCTACCTGCGTTTCCAGCCCAACCCCCGCCTTTCCCCGGCAGCCCGCACGGGGAGGGACTCGGTGGAGACACTCGAAGGGCTCCTAGGTGATCCCGTTTGCTGCAGACAGAAGACGGAATCTCCCCACACTCAGAATTCCGGAACACGGCTGTCTGTGTTGGGGAGGTTCGGAGTCGCCCTCCACGAAGCTTCCTGGTATCACAGGTGTTCCCTGGCAGGCGGAAGTCCGCTAATTACCTCCCCTGTCCAGGGGGAGGCACTAGATGCTACCTGGGTTTCCAGCCCAACCCCCGCTTTTCCCCTGCAGCCCGCAGTGAGAGGGACTCAGGGAAGACTCTCGAAGTGCTCCTAGGAGATCCCGGGTGCTGCAGACAGAAGACGGAACCTCCCCACACTCAGAATTCCGGAACACGGGTGACTGTGTGGGTGAGGTTTAGGGCCGCCCTCCACGCAGCTTCCTGGGGTCTCAGGTGTTCCCTCGCAATGGGAAGTCCGCTAATTACCTCCCTTGTCCATGGGGAGGCACTAGATGCTACCTGCGTTTCCAGCCAAACCCCCGCCTTTCCCCGGCAGCCCGCACTGGGAGGGACTCGGGGGAGACACTCGAAGGGCTCCTAGGAGATCCCGGGTGCTGCAGACAGAAGACGGAACCTCCCCACACTCAGAATTCCGGAACACGGCTGACAGTGTGGGGGAAGTTCGGGGCCGCCTCCACGCAGCATCCTGGTGTCACAGGTGTTCCCTCGCAAGGGGAAGTCCGCTAATTACCTCCCGTGACAATGGGGAGGCACTAGATGCTACCTGCGTTTCCAGCCCAACCCCCGCCTTTCCCTGGCAGCCTGCACTGGGAGGGACTCGGGGAAGACATTCGAAGGGCTCCTATGAGATCTCGGGAGCTGCAGACAGAAGACGGAACCTCCCCACACTCAGAATTCCGGAACACGGGTGAGTGTGGGTGAGGTTTAGGGACGCCCTCCACGCAGCTTCCTGGTGTCTCAGGTGTTCCCTCGCAAGGGGAATTCCGCTAATTACCTCCCCTGTCCATGGGGAGGCACTAGATGCTGAATGCGTTTCCAGTCCAAACCCCGCCTTTCCCCTGCAGCCCGCACTGGGAGGGACTCGGGGGAGACTCTTGAAGGGCTCCTAGGAGATCCCGGGTGCTGCAGACCGAAGACGGAACCTCCCTACACTCAGAATTCCGGAACAAGTCTGACTGTGTTGGGGAGGTTCGGGGCCGCCCTCCACGAAGCTTCCTGGTGTCACAGGTTTTCCATGGCAGGGGAAAGTCCGCTGATTACCTCCCCTGTCCAGGGGGAGGCACTAGATGCTACCTGCGTTTCCAGCCCAACCCCCGCTTTTCCCCGGCAGCCCGCAGTGGGAGGGACTCGGGGAAGACTCTCGAAGGGCTCCTAGGTGATCCCGGGTGCTGCAGACAGTAGACGGAACCTCCCCACACTCAGAATTCCGGAACAAGGCTGACTGTGTGGGGGAGGTTCGTGGCCGCCCTCCACGCAGCTTCCTGGTGTCACATGTGTTCCCTCGCAATGGGAAGTCCGCTAATTACCTCCCCTGTCCATGGGGAGGCACTAAATGCTACCTGCGTTTCCAGGCCAACCCCCGAATTTCTCAGGCAGCCCGCGGTGTGTGGGACTCGGGGAAGACCCTCGAAGGGCTCCTAGGAGATCCCGGGTGCTGCAGACAGAAGACATAACCTCCCCACACTCAGAATTCCGGAACACGGCTGACTGTGAGGGGGAGGTTCGGGGCCGCACTCCACGCAGCTTCCTGATGTCTCAGGTGATCCCTCGCAAGGGGAAGTCCGCTAATTACCTCCCCAGTCCATGGGGAGGCACTAGATGCTACCTGCGTTTCCAGCCGAAAATCCGCCGTTCCCCGGCAGCCCGCACTGGGAGGGACTCGGGGAAGACACTCGAAGGGCTCCTAGGAGATCCCGGGTGCTGCAGAGAGAAGTTGGAACCTCCCCACACTCAGAATTCCGGAACACGGCTGACAGTGTGGGGGAAGTTCGGGGCCGCCTCCACGCAGCATCCTGGTGTCACAGGTGTTCCCTCGCAAGGGGAAGTCCTCTAATTACCTCCCCTGTCCATGGGGAGGCACTAGATGCTACCTGCGTTTCCAGCCCAACCCCCGCTTTTCCCCGGCAGCCCGCAGTGAGAGGGACTCGGGGAAGACTCTCGAATGGCTCCTAGCAGATCCCGGGTGCTGCAGACAGAAGACGGAACCTCCCCACACTCAGAATTGCGGAACACGGGTGACTGTGTGGGTGAGGTTTAGGGCCGCCCTCCACGCAGCTTCCTGGTGTCACAGGTGTTCCCTGGCAGGCGGAAGTCCGCAAATTACCTCCCCTATCCAGGGGGAGGCACTAGATGCTACCTGCGTTTCCAGCCCAACCCCCGCCTTTCCCAGGCAGCCCGCAGTGAGAGGGACTCGGGGAATACACTCGAAGGGCTCCTAGGAGATCCCGGGTGCTGCAGACAGAAGACGGAACCTCCCCACACTCAGAATTCCGGAAACTTGTGACTGTGTGGGTGAGGTTTAAGGCCGCCCTCCACGCAGCTTCCTGGTGTCACAGGTGTTCCCTCGCAAGGGGAAGTCCGCTAATTACCTCCCCTGTCCATGGGGAGGCACTAGATGCTACCTGCGTTTCCAGCCCAACCCCCGCCTTTCCCAAGCAGCCCGCGGTGGGAGGGACTCGGGGAAGACCCTCGAAAGGCTCCTAGGAGATCTCGGTTGCTGCAGACAGAAGACGGATCCTCCTCACACTCATAATTCCGGAACACGGGTGACTGTGTAGGGGAGGTTTAGGGCCGCCCTCCACGCAGTTTCCTGGTGTCTCAGGTGTTCCCTCACAAGGGGAAGTCCGCTAATTACCTCCCCTGTCCAGGGGGAGGCACTAGATGCTACCTGCGTTTCCAGCCCAACCCCCGCTTTTCCCCGGCAGCCCGCAATGGGAGGGACTCGGGGAAGACACGCGAAGGGCTCCTAGGGGATCCCGGTTGCTGCAGACAGAAGACGGAACCTCCCCACACTCAGAATTCCGGAACACGGCGGACTGTGTGGGGGAGGTTCGGGGCCGCCCTCCACGAAGCTTCCTGGTGTCACAGGTGTTCTCTGGCAGGCGGAAGTCCGCTAATTACCTCCCCTGTCCATGGGGAGGCACTAGATGCTACCTGCGTTTCCAGCACAACCCCCGCCTTTCCCCAGCAGCCCGCACTGGGAGGGACTCGGGGAAGACACTCGAAGGGCTCCTAGGTGATCCCGGGTTCTGCAGACAGAGGACGGAACCTCCCCACACTCAGAATTCCGGAACACGGCTGACTGTGTGGGGGAGGTTCGTGGACGCCCTCCACGCAGCTTTCTGGTGTCACAGGTGTTCCCTCGCAAGGGGAAGTCCGCTAATTACCTCCCATGTCCATGGGGAGGCACTAGATGCTACCTGCGTTTCCGGCCCAACCCCCGCCTTTCCCCGGCATCCCGCACTGGGAGGGACTCCGGGAAGACTCTCGAAGGGCTCCTAGATGATCCAAGGTGCTGCAGATTAAAGAAGGAACCTCCCCACACTCAGAATTCCGGAACACGGCTGACTGTGTGGGGGAGGTTCGGGGCCGCCCTCCACGCAGCTTCCTGGTGTCACAGGTGTTCCCTCGCAAGGGGAAGTCCGCTAATAACCTCCCCTGTCCAGGGGGAGGCACTAGATGCTACCTGCGTTTCCAGCCCAACCCCCGATTTTCTCCGGCAGCCCGCAGTGCGAGGGACTCGGGGAAGACTCTCGAAGGGCTCCTTGGAGATCCCGGGTGCTGCAGACAAAAGACGGAACCTCCCCACACTCAGGATTCCGGAACACGTGTGACTGTGTGTGTGAGGTTTATGGCCGCCCTCCACGCAGCTTCCTGGTGTCACAGGTTTTCCCTCGTAAGGGAAAGTCCGCTAATTACCTCCCCTGTCCATGGGGAGGCACTAGATGCTACCTGCGTTTCCAGCCCAACCCCCGCCTTTCACCGGCAGCCCGCACTGGAAGGGACTCGGGGGAGACACTCGAAGGGCTCCTAGGAGATCCCGGGTGCTGCAGACAGAAGACGGAACCTACCCACACTCAGAATTCCGGAACACGGCTGACTGTGTGGGGGAGGTTCGGGTCCGCCCTCCACGCAGCTTCCTGGTGTCACAGGTGTTCCCTGACAGGCGGAAGTCCGCTAATTACCTCCCCTATCCATGGGGAGGCACTAGATGCTACCTGCGTTTCCAGCCCAACCCCCGCATTTCCCCGGCAGCCCGCAGTGAGAGGGACTCGGGGAAGACTCTCGAAGGGCTCCTAGCAGATCCCGGGTGCTGCAGACAGAAGACGGAACCTCCCCACACTCAGAATTCCGGAACACGGCTGACTGTGTGGGCGAGTTTCGGGGCCGCCCTCCACGAAGCTGCCTGTTGTCACAGTTTTTCCCTGGCAGGGGGAAGTCCGCTAATTACCTCCCCTGTCCAGAGGGAGGCACTAGAAGCTACCTGCGTTTCCAGCCCAACCCCCGCTTTTTCCCGGCAGCCCGCAGTGAGAGGGATTCGGGGAAGACTCTCGAAGGGCTCCTAGAAGATCCCGGGTGCTGCAGACAGAAGACGGAACCTCCCCACACTCAGAATTCCGGAACACGGTTGACTGTGTGGGTGAGGTTTAGGGCCGCCTTCCACGCAGCTTCCTGGTTTCACAGGTGTTGCCTCGCAAGGGGAAGTCCGCTAATTACCTCCCCTGTCCAGGGGGAGGCACTAGATGCTACCTGCGTTTCCAGCCCAACCCCCGCTTTTCCCCGGCAGCCCGCACTGGGAGGGACTCGTGGAAGACACGCGAAGGGCTCCTAGGGGATCCCGGGTGCTGCAGACAGAAGACGGAACCTCCCCACACTCAGAATTCCGGAACACGGCTGACTGTGTGGGGGAGGTTCGGGGCCGCCCTCCACGCAGCTTCCTGGTGTCACAGGTGTTCCCTGGCAGGCGGAAGTCCGCTAATTACCTCCCCCGTCCATGGGGAGGCACTAGATGCTACCTGCGTTTCCAGCCCAACCCCCGCATTTCCCCGGCAGCCCGCACCGGGAGGGACTCGGGGAAGACTCTCGAAGGGCTCCTAGGGGATCCCGGGTGCTGCAGACAGAAGACGGATCCTCCACACACTCAGAATTCCGGAACACGGGTGACTGTGTGGGTGAGGTTTAGGGCCGCCCTCCACGCAGCTTCCTGGTGTCACAGGTGTTCCCTCGCAAGGGGAAGTCCGCTAATTACCTCCCCTGTCCATGGGGAGGCACTAGATGCTACCTGCGTTTCCAGCACAACCCCCGCCTTTCCCCAGCAGCCCGCACTGGGAGGGACTCGGGGAAGACACTCGAAGGGCTCCTAGGAGATCCCGGGTTCTGCAGACAGAAGACGGATCCTCCCCACACTCAAAATTCTGGAACACGGGTGACTGTGTGGGTGAGGTTTAGGGCCGCACTCCACGAAGCTTCCTGGAGTCACAGGTGTTCCCTCGCAAGGGGAAGTCCGCTAATTACCTCCCCTGTCCATGGGGAGGCACTAGATGCTACATGCGTTTCCAGCCCAACCCCGCCTTTCCCCGGCAGCCCGCACTGGGAGGGACTCGTGGAAGACACTCGAAGGGCTCCTAGGAGATCCCGGGTGCTGCAGATAGAAGACGGAACCTCCCCACACTCAGAATTCCGGAACACGGCTGACTGTGTGGGGGAGGTTCGTGGCCGCCCTCCACGCAGCTTTCTGGTGTCACAGGTGTTCCCTCGCAAGGGGAAGTCCGCTAATTACCTCCCATGTCCATGGGGAGGCACTAGATGCTACCTGCGTTTCCGGCCCAACCCCCGCCTTTCCCCGGCAGCCCGCACTGGGAAGGACTCCGGGAAGACTCTCGAAGGGCTCCTAGAAGATCCCGGGTGCTGCAGATTAAAGAAGGAACCTCCCCACACTCAGAATTCCGGAACACGGCTGACTGTGTGGGGGAGGTTCGGGGCCGCCCTCCACGCAGCTTCCTGGTGTCACAGGTGTTCCCTCGCAAGGGGAAGTCCGCTAATTACCTCCCCTGTCCAGGGGGAGGCACTAGATGCTACCTGCGTTTCCAGCCCAACCCCCGATTTTCCCCGGCAGCCCGCAGTGCGAGGGACTCGGGGAAGACTCTCGAAGGGCTCCTTGGAGATCCCGGGTACTGCAGCCAAAAGACGGAACCTCCCCACACTCAGGATTCCGGAACACGTGTGACTGTGTGTGTGAGGTTTATGGCCGCCCTCCACGCAGCTTCCTGGTGTCACAGGTTTTCCCTCGTAAGGGAAAGTCCGCTAATTACCTCCCCTGTCCATGGGGAGGCAATAGACGCTACCTGCGTTTCCAGCCCAACCCCCGCCTTTCCCCGGCAGCCGGCAGTGAGAGGGACTCGGGGAAGACTCTCGAAAGGCTCCTAGGAGATCCCGGGTGCTGCAGACTGAAGATGGAACCTCCCCACACTCAGAATTCCGGAACACGGCTGACTGTGTGGGCGAGGTTCGGGGCCGCCCTCCAAGCAGCTTCCTGGTGTCACAGGTGTTCCCTGGCAGGCGGAAGTCCGCTAATTACCTCCCCAGTCCAGGGGGAGGCACTAGATGCTACCTGCGTTTCCAGCCCAACCCCTGCTATTCCCCGGCAACCCGCAGTGAGAGGGACTCGGGGAAGACTCTCGAAGGGCTCCTAGGAGATCCCGGGTGCTGCAGACAGAAGACGGAACCTCCCCACACTCAGAATTCCGGAACACGGGTGAGTGTGTGTGAGGTTTAGGGACGCCTTCCACGCAGTTTCCTGGAGTCACAGGTGTTCCCTCACAAGGGGAAATCCGCTAATTACCTCCCCTGTCCATGGGGAGGCACTAGATGCTACCTGCGTTTCCAGCCCAACCCCCGCCTTTCCCCGGCAGCCCGCAATGTGAGGTACTCGTGGAAGACACTCGAAGGGCTCCTAGGAGATCCCGGGTGCTGCAGACAGAACACGGAACCTAACCACACTCAGAATTCCGGAACACGGGTGACTGTGTGGGTGAGTTTTAGGGCCGCCCTCCACGCAGATTCCTGGTGTCACAGGTGTTCCCTGACAGGCTGAAGTCCGCTAATTACCTCCGCTGTCCAGGGGGAGGCACTAGATGCTACCTGCGTTTCCAGCCCAACCCCCGCCTTTCCCCGGAAGCCCGCACTGGGAGGGACTCGTGGAAGACACTCGAAGGGCTCCTAGGAGATCCCGGGTGCTGCAGACAGAAGACGGAACCTCCCCACACTCAGAATTCCGGAAAACGGCTGACTGTGTGGGGGAGGATCGGTGTCGCCCTCCACGCAGCTTCCTGGTGTCACAGGTGTTCCCTGGCAGTTGGAAGTCCGCTAATTACCTCCCCTGTCCAGTGGGAGGCACTAGATGCTACCTGCATTTCCAGCCCAACCCCCGCATTTCCCCGGCAGCCCGCAGTGAGAGGGACTCGGGGAAGACTCTCTAAGGGCTCCTAGGAGATCCCGGGTGCTGCAGACAGAAGACAGAACCTCCCCACACTCAGAATTCCGGAACACGGGTGACTGTGTGGGTAAGGTTTAGGGCCGCCCTCCACGCAGATTCCTGGTGTCACAGGTGTTCCCTGACAGGCGGAAGTCCGCTAATTACCTCCCCTGTCCAGGGGGAGGCACTAGATGCTACCTGCGTTTCCAGCCCAACGCCCGCTTTTCCCCGGCAGCCCGCAGTGCGAGGGACTCCGGGAAGAGTCTCGAAGGGCTCCTAGGAGATCCCGGGAGCTGCAGACAGAAGACGGAACCTCCCCACACTCAGAATTCCGGAACACGGGTGACTTTGTGTGGGAGGTTTAGGGCCGCTCTCCACGCAGATTCCTGGTGTCTCAGGTGTTCCCTCGCAAGGGGAAGTCCGCTAATTACCTCCCCTGTCCATGGGGAGGCACTAGATGCTACCTGCGTTTCCAGCCCAACCCCCGCCTTTCCCCAGCAGCCCGCACTGGGAGGGACTCGGGGGAGACACTCGAAAGGCTCCTAGGAGATCCCGGGTGCTGCAGACAGAAGACGGAACCTCCCCACACTCAGAATTCCGGAACACGGCTGACTGTTTGGGGGAGGTTCGGGGCCGCCCTCCACGCAGCTTCCTGGTGTCACAGGTGTTCCCTGGCAGGCGGAAGTCCGCTAATTACCTCCCCTGTCCAGGGGGAGGCACTAGATGCTACCTGCGTTTCCAGCCCAACCCCTGCTATTCCCCGGCAGACCGCAGTGAGAGGGACTCGGGGAAGTCTCTCGAAGGGCTCCTAGGAGATCCCGGGTGCTGCAGACAGAAGACGGAACCTCCCCACACTCAGAATTCCGGAACACGGGTGAGTGTGTGTGAGGTTTAGGGACGCCCTCCACGCAGCTTCCTGGAGTCACAGGTGTTCCCTCACAAGGGGAAATCCGCTAATTACCTCCCCTGTCCATGGGGAGGCACTAGATGCTACCTGCGTTTGCAGCCCAACCCCCGCCTTTCTCCGGCAGCCCGCACTGTGAGGGACTCGTGGAATACACTCGAAGGGCTCCTAGGAGATCCCGGGTGCTGCAGACAGAAGACGGAACCTCCCCACACTCAGAATTCCGGAACACGGGTGACTGTGTGGGTGAGGATTATGGTCGCCCTCCACGCAGCTTCCTGGTGTCTCAGGTGTTCCCTCGCAAGTGGAAGTCCGCTAATTACCTCCCCTGTCCATGGGAAGGCACTTGATGCTACCTGCGTTTCCAGCCCAACCCCCGCCTTTCCCCGGCAGCCCGCACTGGGAGGGACTCGGGGAAGACACTCGAAGGGCTCCTAGGAGATCCCGGTTGCTGCAGACAGAAGACGGAACCTCCCCACACTCAGAATTCCGGAACACGGGTGACTGTGTGGGTGAGGTTTATGGCCGCCCTCCACGCAGCTTCCTGGTGTCACAGGTGTTCCCTCGCAAGGGGAAGTGCGCTAATTACCTCCCCTGTCCATGGGGAGGTACTAGATGCTACCTGCGTTTCCAGCCCAACCCCCGCCTTTCCCAGGCAGCCCGCACTGTGACGGACTCGTGGAAGACCCTCGAAGGGCTCCTAGGAGATCCCGGGTGCTGCAGACAGAAGACGGGACCTCACAACACTCAGAATTCCGGAACACGGGTTACTGTGTGGGGGAGGTTTAGGGCCGCTCTCCACGCAGCTTCCTGATGTCTCAGGTGTTCCCTCGCAAGGGGAAGTCCGCTAATTACCTCCCCTGTCCATGGGGAGGCACTAGATGCTACCTGAGTTTGCAGCCCAACCCCCGCATTTCCCCGGCAGCCCGCACTAGGAGGGACTCGGGGGAGACAATCGTAGGGCTCCTAGGAGATCCCGGGTGCTGCGGACAGAAGACGGAACCTCCCCACACTCAGAATTCCGGAACATGGCTGACTGTGTGGGGGAGGTTCGGGGCCGCCCTCCACGCAGCTTCCTGGTGTCACAGGTGTTCCCTGGCAGGCGGAAATCCGCTAATTACCTCCCCTGTCCGGGGGAAGGCACTAGATTCTACCTGCGTTTCCAGCCAAACCCCCGCTTTTCCCCGGCAGCCCGCAGTGAGAGGGACTCCTGGAAGACTCTCGAAGGGCTCCTAGGAGATCCCGGGTGCTGCAGACAGAAGACGGAACCTCCCCACTCTGAGAATTCCGGAACACGGCTGACTGTGTGGGCGAGGTTCGGGGCCGCCCTCCACGCAGCTGCCTTGTGTCACAGGCTTTCCCTGGCAGGGGGAAGTCCGCTAATTACCTCCCCTGTCCAGGAGGAGACACTAGATGCTCCCTGCGTTTCCAGCCCAACCCCCGCTTTTCCCCTGCAGCTCGCAGTGCGAGGGAATCGGGGAAGACTCTCGAAGGGCTCCTAGGAGATCCCGGGTGCTGCAGACAGAAGACGGAACCTCCCCACACTCAGAATTCCGGAACAGGGATGACTGTGTGGGTGAGGTTTAGGGCCGCCCTCCACGCAGCTTCCTGGTGTCACAGGTGTTCCCTCGCAAGGGGAAGTCCGCTAATTACCTCCCCTGTCCATGGGGAGGCACTAGATGCTACCTGCTTTTCCAGCCCAACCCCCGCATTTCCCCGGCAGCCCGCACTGGGAGGGACTCGGGGGAGACACTCGAAGGGCTCCTAGGAGATCCCGGGTGCTGCAGACAGAAGACGGAACCTCCCCACACTCAGAATACCGGAACACGGGTGACTGTGTGGGGGAGGTTTAGGGCCGCCCTCCACGCAGCTTCCTGGTGTCACAGGTGTTCCCTGGCAGGCGGAAGACCGCTAATTACCTCCCCTGTCCAGGGGGAGGCACTAGATGCTACCTGCGTTTTCAGCCCAACCCCCGCTTTTCCCCTGCAGCCCGCACTGGGAGGGACTCGGGGGAGACACTCGAAGGGCTCCTAGGAGATCCTGGATGCTGCAGACAGAAGACGGAACCTCCCCAAACTCAGAATTCCGGAACATGGCTGACTGTGTGAGGGAGGTTCGGGGCCGCACTCCACGCAGCTGCCTGGTGTCATAGGTTTTCACTGGCAGGGGGAAGTCCGCTAATTACCTCCCTTTTCCAGGGGGAGGCACTAGATGCTACTTGCGTTTCCAGCCCAACCCCCGCTTTTCCCCAGCAGCCCGCAGTGCGAGGGACTCGGGGAATACTCTCGAAGGGCTCCTAGGTGATCCCGGGTCCTGGAGACAGAAGACGGAACCTCCCCACACTCAGAATTCCGGAACAAGGGTGACTGTGTGGGTGAGGTTTAGGGCCGCCCTCCACGCAGCTTCCTGGTGTCACAGGTGTTCCCTCGCAAGGGGAAGTCCGCTAATTACCTCCCCTGTCCATGGGGAGGCACTAGATGCTACCTGCGTTTCCAGCCCAACCCCCGCCTTTCCCCGGCAGCCCGCACTGGGAGGGACTCGGGGGAGACACTCGAAGGGCTCCTACGAGATCCCGGGTGCTGCAGACAGAAGACGGAACCTCCCCACACTCAGAATTCCGGAACACGGCTGACTGTGTGGGGGAGGTTCGGGGCCGCCCTCCACGCAGCTTCCTGGTGTCACAGGTGTTCCCTGGCAGGCGGAAGTCCGCTAATTACCTCCCCTGTCCAGGGGGAGGCACTAGATTTTACCTGAGTTTCCAGCAAACCCCCGATTTTCCCCGGCAGCCCGCAGTGCGAGGGACTCGGGGAAGACTCTCGAAGGGCTCCTAGGAGATCCCGGTTGCTGCAGACAGAAGACGGAACCTCCCCACACTCATAATTCCGGAACACGGGTGACTGTGTGGGTGAGGTTTATGGCCGCCCTCCACGCAGCTTCCTGGTGTCACAGGTGTTCCCTCGCAAGGGGAAGTGCGCTAATTACCTCCCCTGTCCATGGGGAGGAACTAGATGCTACCTGCGTTTCCAGCCCAACCCCCGCCTTTCCCAGGCAGCCCGCACTGTGACGGACTCGGGGAAGACCCTCGAAGGGCTCCTAGGAGATCCCGGGTTCTGCAGACAGAAGACGGAACCTCACAACACTCAGAATTCCGGAACACGGTTGACTGTGTGGGGGAGGTTTAGGGCCGCTCTCCACGCAGCTTCCTGGTGTCTCAGGTGTTCCCTCGCAAGGGGAATTCCGCTAATTACCTCCCCTGTCCATGGGGAGGCACTAGATGCTACCTGCGTTTGCAGCCCAACCCCCGCATTTCCCCGGCAGCCCGCACTGGGAGGGACTCGGGGGAGACACTCGAAGGGCTCCTAGGAGATCCCGGGTGCTGCAGACAGAAGACGGAACCTCCCCACACTCAGAATACCGGAACACGGGTGACTGTGTGGGGGAGGTTTAGGGCCGCCCTCCACGCAGCTTCCTGGTGTCACAGGTGTTCCCTCGCAAGGGGAAGTCCGCTAATTACCTCCCCTGTCCATGGGGAGGCACTAGATGCTACCTGCGTTTCCAGCCCAACCCCCGCCTTTCCCCGGCAGCCCGCACTGGGAGGGACTCGGGGGAGACACTCGAAGGGCTCCTACGAGATCCCGGGTGCTGCAGACAGAAGACGGAACCTCCCCACACTCAGAATTCCGGAACACGGCTGACTGTGTGGGGGAGGTTCGGGGCCGCCCTCCACGCAGCTTCCTGGTGTCACAGGTGTTCCCTGGCAGGCGGAAGTCCGCTAATTACCTCCCCTGTCCAGGGGGAGGCACTAGATTTTACCTGAGTTTCCAGCAAACCCCCGATTTTCCCCGGCAGCCCGCAGTGCGAGGGACTCGGGGAAGACTCTCGAAGGGCTCCTAGGAGATCCCGGTTGCTGCAGACAGAAGACGGAACCTCCCCACACTCAGAATTCCGGAACACGGGTGACTGTGTGGGTGAGGTTTATGGCCGCCCTCCACGCAGCTTCCTGGTGTCACAGGTGTTCCCTCGCAAGGGGAAGTGCGCTAATTACCTCCCCTGTCCATGGGGAGGAACTAGATGCTACCTGCGTTTCCAGCCCAACCCCCGCCTTTCCCAGGCAGCCCGCACTGTGACGGACTCAGGGAAGACCCTCGAAGGGCTCCTAGGAGATCCCGGGTTCTGCAGACAGAAGACGGAACCTCACAACACTCAGAATTCCGGAACACGGGTGACTGTGTGGGGGAGGTTTAGGGCCGCTCTCCACGCAGCTTCCTGGTGTCTCAGGTGTTCCCTCGCAAGGGGAATTCCGCTAATTACCTCCCCTGTCCATGGGGAGGCACTAGATGCTACCTGCGTTTGCAGCCCATCCCCCGCCTTTCCCCGGCAGCCCGCAGTGAGAGGGACTCCGGGAAGACTCTCGAAGGGCTCCTAGGAGATCCCGGTTGCTGCAGACAGAACACGGAACCTTCCCACTCTGAGAATTCCGGAACACGGCTGACTGTGTGGGCGAGGTTCGGGGCCGCCCTCCACGCAGCTGCCTTGTGTCACAGGTTTTCCCTGGCAGGGGGAATTCCGCTAATTACCTCCCCTGTCCAGGGGGAGGCACTAGATGCTCCCTGCGTTTCCAGCCCATCCCCCGCTTTTCCCCGGCAGCTCGCAGTGCGAGGGACTCGGGGAAGACCCTCGAAGGGCTCCTAGGAGATCCCGGGTGTTGCAGACAGAAGACGGAACCTCCCCACACTCAGAATTCCGGAACACGGGTGACTGTGTTGGTGAGGTTTAGGGCCGCCCTCCACGCAGCTTCCTGGTGTCACAGGTGTTCCCTCGCAAGGGGAAGTCCGCTAATTACCTCCCCTGTCCATGGGGAGGAACTAGATGCTACCTGCGTTTCCAGCCCAACCCCCGCCTTTCCCCGGCAGCCCGCACTGGGAGGGACTCGGGGGAGACACTCGAAGGGCTCCTAGGAGATCCTGGGTGCTGCAGACAGAAGACGGAACCTCCCCAAACTCAGAATTCCGGAACACGGCTGACTGTGTGGGAGAGGTTCGGGGCCGCCATCCAGGAAGCTGCCTGGTGTCACAAGTTTTCCCTGGCAGGGGGAAGTCCGCTAATTACCTCCCCTGTCCAGGGGGAGGCACTAGATGCTACCTGCGTTTCCAGCCCAACCCCCGCTTTTCCCCGGCAGCCCGCAGAGCGAGGGACTCGGGGAAGACTCTCGAAGGGCTCCTGGAGATCCCGGGTGCTGCAGACAGAAGACGGAACCTCCCCACACTCAGAATTCCGGAACACGGGTGAGTGTGGGTGAGGTTTAGGGACGCACTCCACGCAGCTTCCTTGAGTCACAGGTGTTCCCTCGCAAGGGGAAATCCGCTAATTACCTTCCCTGTCCATGGGGAGGCACTAGACGCTACCTGGGTTTCCAGCACAACCCCTGCCTTTCCCCGGAAGCCCGCACTGGGAGGGACTCTTGGAAGACACTCGAAGGGCTCCTAGGAGATCCCGGGTGCTGCAGACAGAAGACGGAACCTCCCCACACTCAGAATTCCGGAACACGGCTGACTGTGTGGGCGAGGTTCGGGGCCGCCCTCCACGCAGCTTCCTGGTGTCAAATGTATTCCCTCGCAAGGGGAAGTCCGCTAATTACCTCCCCTGTCCATGGGGAGGCACTAGATGCTACCTGCGTTTCCAGCCCAACCCCCGCCTTTCCCCGGCAGCCTGCACTGGGAGGGACTCGGGGAAGACTCTCAAAAGGCTTCTAGGAGATCCCGGGTGCTGCAGTCAGAAGACGGAACCTCCCCAAACTCAGAATTCCGGAACACGTCTGACTGTGTGGGCGAGGTTCTGGGCCGATCTCCACGCAGTTGCCTTGTGTCACAGGTTTTCCCTGGCAGGGGGATGTCCGCTAATTTCTTCCCCTGTCCATGGGGAGGCACTAGATGCTACCTGCGTTTCCAGCACAACCCTCGACTCTCCCCGGGAGCCCGCACTGGGAGGGACTCGGGGGAGACACTCGAAGGGCTCATAGGAGATCCCGGGTGCTGCAGAACGAAGACGGAACCTACCCACACTCAGAATTCCGGAACACGGCTGACTGAGTGGGCGAGGTTCGGGGCCGCCCTCCACGCAGCTTCCTGGTGTCACAGGTGTTCCCTCGCAAGTGGAAGTCCGCTAATTACCTCCCCAGTCCATGGGGAGGCACTAGATGCTACCTGCGTTTCCAGCCCAACCCCCGGCTTTCCCCGGCCGCCCGCAATGGGAGGGACTCGGGGGAGACACTCGAAGGGCTCCTAGGAGATCCCGGGTGCAGCAGACAGAAGACGGAACCTCCCCACACTCAGAATTCCGGAACACGCCTGACTGTGTGGTGAGGTTCGGGGCCGCCCTCCACGCAGCTTCCTGGTGTCACAGGGGTTCCCTTGCAAGGGGAAGTCCGCTAATTACCACCCCAGTCCAGGGAGAGGCACTAGATACTACCTGCGTTTCTAGCCCAACCCCCGCCTTTTCCGGACATCCCGCACTGGGAGGGATTCGGGGAAGACCCTCGAAGGGCTCCTAGGAGATCCCGGGTGCTGCAGACAGAAGACGGAACCTAACCACCCTCAGAATTCCGGAACACGTGTGACTGTGTGAGTGAGTTTTAGGGCCGCCCTCCACGCAGCTTCCTGGTGTCACAGGTGTTCCCTCGCAAGGGGAAGTCCGCTAATTACCTCCCCTGTCCATGGGGAGGCACTAGATGCTACCTTCGTTTACAGCCCAACCCCCGCTTTTCCCCGGCAGCCCGCACTGGGAGGGACTCGGGGGAGACACTCGAAGGGCTCCTAGGAGATCCCGGTTGCTGCAGACAGAAGACGGAACCTCCCCACACTCAGAATACCGGAACACGGCTGACTGTGTGGGTGAGGTTTATGGCCGCCCTCCACGCAGCTTCCTGGTGTCACAGGTGTTCCCTGGAAGGCGGAAGTCCGCTAATTACCTCCCCTGTCCAGGGGGAGGCAATAGATGCTACCTGCGTTTCCAGCCCAACCCCCGCTTTTCCCCGGCAGCCCGCAGTGAGAGGGACTCGGGGAAGATTTTCGAAGGGCTCCTAGGAGATCCCGGGTGCTGCAGACAGAAGACGGAACCTCCCCACACTCAGAATTCCGGAACACGTGTGACTGTGTGGGTGAGGTTTAGGGCCGCCCTCCACGCAGCTTCCTGGTGTCACAGGTGTTCCCTCGCAAGGGGAAGTCCGCTAATTACCTCCCCTGTCCAGGGGGAGGCACTAGATTTTACCTGAATTTCCAGCAAAGCCCCGATTTTCCCCGGCAGCCCGCAGTGCGAGGGACTCGGGGAAGACTCTCGAAGGGCTCCTAGGAGATCCCGGGTGCTGCAGACAGAAGACGGAACCTCCCCACACTCAGAATTCCGGAACACTGGTGACTGTGTGGGTGAGGTTTATGGCCGCCCTCCACGTAGCTTCCTGGTGTCACAGGTGTTCCCTCGCAAGGGGAATTGCGCTAATTACCTCCCCTGTCCATGGGGAGGCACTAGATGCTACCTGCGTTTCCAGCCCAACCCCCGACTTTCCCAGGCAGCCCGCACTGGGAGGGACTCGAGGAAGACCCTCGAAGGGCTCCTAGGAGATCCCGGGTGCTGCAGACAGAAGACGGAATCTCACAACACTCAGAATTCCGGAACACGGGTGACTGTGTGGGGGAGGTGTAGGGCCGCTCTCCACGCAGCTTCCTGGTGTCTCAGGTGTTCCCTCGCAAGGGAAATCCGCTAATTACCTCCCCTTTCCATGGGGAGGCACTAGATGCTACCTGCGTTTCCAGCCCAACCCCCGCCTTTCCCCGGCAGCCCGCACTGGGAGGGTCTCGGGGGAGACACTCGAAGGGGTCCTAGGAGATCCCGGGTGCTGCAGACAGAAGACGGAACCTCCCCACACTCAGAATTCCGGAACACGGCTGACTGTGTGGGGGAAGTACGGGGCCGCCCTCCACGCAGCTTCCTGGTGTCACAGATGTTCTCTTGCAAGTGGAATTCCGCTAATTACCTCCCCTGTCCAGGGAGAGGCACTAGATGCTACCTGCGTTTCCAGCCCAACCCCCGCCTTTTCCCGATATCCCGCACTGGGAGGGATTCGGGGAAGACCCTCGAAAGGCTCCAAGGAGCTCCCGGGTTCTGCAGACAGAAGACGGAACGTCCCCACACTCAGAATTACGGAACACGGGTGACTGTGTGGGGGAGGTTTAGGGCCGCCCTCCACGCAGCTTCCTGGTGTCTCAGGTGTTCCCTCGCAAGGGGAAGTCCGCTAATTACCTCCCCTGTGTATGGGGAGGCACTAGATGCTACCTGCGTTTCCAGGCCAACCCCCGATTTTCCCCGGCAGCCCGCACTGTGAGGGACTCGGGGGAGACAATCGTAGGGCTCCTAGGAGATCCCGGGTGCTGCGGACAAAAGACGGAACCTCCCCACACTCAGAATTCCGGAACATGGCTGACTGTGTGGGGGAGGTTCGGGGCCGCCCTCCACGCAGCTTCCTGGTGTCACAGGTGTTCCCTGGCAGGCGGAAATCTGCTAATTACCTCCCCTGTCCAGGGGGAGGCACTAGATGCTACCTGCGTTTCCAGCACAACCCCCGCTTTTCCCCGGCAGCCCGCAGGGCGAGGGACTCGGGGAAGACTCTCGAAGGGCTCCTAGGAGATCCCGGGTGATGCAGACAAAAGACGGAACCTCCCCACACTCAGAATTCCGGAACACGGCTGAGTGTGGGTGAGGTTTAGGGACGCCCTCCACGCAGCTTCCTGGAGTCACAGGTGTTCCCTCGCAAGGGGAAGTGCGCTACTTACCTTCCCTGTCCATGGGGAGGCACTAGACGCTACCTGGGTTTCCAGCACAACCCCTGCTTTTTCCCGGCAGCCCACACTGGGAGGGACTCGTTGAAGACACTCGAAGGGCTCCTAGGAGATCCCGGGTACTGCAGACAGAAGACGGAACCTCCCCACACTCAGAATTCCGGAACACGGCTGTCTGTGTGGGCGAGGTTCTGGGCCGCCCTCCACGCAGCTTCCTGGTGTCTCAGGTGTTCCCTCGCAAGGGGAAGTCCGCTAATTACCTCCCCTGTCCTTGGGGAGGCACTAGATTCTACCTGCGTTTCCAGCCCAACCCCCGCCTTTCCCCGGCAGCCCGCACTGTGTGGGACTCCGGGGAGACACTCGTAGGGCTCCTAAGAGATCCCGGGTTCTGCAGACAAAAGACGGAACCTCCCCTCATTCAGATTTCCGGAACACGGTTGACTGTGATGGGGAGGTTCGGGGTCGCACTCCACGCAGCTTCCTGGTGTCACAGGTGTTCCCTGGCAGGCGGAAGTCCGCTAATTACCTCCCCTGTTCAGGGGGAGGCACTAGATGCTACCTGCGTTTCCAGCCCAACCCCCGCTTTTCCCCAGCAGCCCGCAGTGAGAGGGACTCGGGGAAGACTCTCGAAGGGCTCCTAGGAGATCCCGGGTGCTGCAGACAGAAGACGGAACCTCCCCACACTCAGAATTCCGGAACACGGCTGACTGTGTGCGGGAGGTTCGGGGCCGCCCTCCACGCAGCTTCCTGGTGTCACAGGTGTTCCCTGGCAGGCGGAAGTCCGCTAATTACCTCCCCCGTCCAGGGGAAGGCACTAGATGCTACCTGCGTTTCCAGCCCAACCCCCGCCTTTCCCCGGCAGCCCGCAGTGAGAGGGACTCGGGGAAGACTCTCGAAGGGCTCCTAGGAGATCCCGGGTGCTGCAGACAGAAGACGGAACCTCCCCACACTCAGAATTCCGGAACACGGGTGAGTGTTGGTGAGGTTTACGGACGCCCTCCACGAAGATTCCTGGAGTCACAGGTGTTCCCTCGCAAGGGGAATTCCGCTAATTACCTTCCCTGTCCATGGGGAGGCACTAGGTGCTACCTGCGTTTCCAGCCCAACCCCCGCCATTCCCCGGTAGCCCGCACTGGGAGGGACTCGTGGAAGAAACTCGAAGGGCTCCTAGTAGATCCCGGGTGCTGCAGTCAGAAGACGGAACCTCCCCACACTCAGAATTCCGGAACACGGCTGACTGGGTGGGCGAGGTTCTGTGCCGCACTCCACGCAGCTGCCTTGTGTCACAGGTTTTCCCTGGAAGGGGAAGTCCGCTAATTACCTCCCATATCCATGGGGAGGCACTAGATGCTACCTGCGTTTCCAGCCCAACCCTCGCATTTCCCCGGCAGCCCGCACTGGGAGGGACTCGGGGAAGACACTCGAATGGCTCCTAGGAGATCCCGGGTGCTGCAGAACGAAGACGGAACCTCCCCACACTCAGAATTCCGGAACACGGCTGACTGTGTGGGGGAGGTTCGGGGCCGCCCTCCACGAAGCTTCCTGTTCTCACAGGTGTTCCCTCGCAAGGGGAAGTCCGCTAATTACCTCCCCTGTCCATGGGGAGGCACTAGATGCTACCTGCGTTTCCAGCCAAACCCCCGCCTTTCTCAGGCAGCCCGCAGTGGGAGGGACTCGGGGAAGACCATCGAAGGGCTCCTAGGAGATCCCAGGTGCTGCAGAACGAAGACGGAACCTCCCTACACTCAGAATTCCGGAACACGGCTGACTGTGTGGGGGAGGTTCGGGGCCGCCCTCCACGCAGCTTCCTGGTGTCACAGGTGTTCCCTCGCAAGGGGAAGTCCGCTAATTACCTCCCCTGTCCATGGGGAGGCACTAGATGCTACCTGCGTTTCCAGCCCAACCCCCGCCTTTCCCCGGCAGCCCGCACTGGGAAGGACTCGGGGAAGACACTCGAACTGCTCCTAGGAGATCCCGGGTGCTGCAGACAGAAGACGGAACCTCCCCACACTCAGAATTCCGGAACACGGCTGACTGTGTGGGGGAGGTTCGGGGCCGCCCTCCACGCAGCTTCCTGGTGTCACAGGTTTTCCCTCGCAAGGGGAAGTCCGCTAATTACCTCCCCTGTCCATGGGGAGGCAGTAGATGCTACCTGCGTTTGCAGCCCAACCCCCGCCTTTCCCCGGCAGCCCGCACTGGGAAGGACTCGGGGAAGACACTCGAAGGGCTCCTAGGAGATCCCGGGTGCTGCAGACAGAAGACGGAACCTCCCCACACTCAGAATTCCGGAACACGGCTGACTGTGTGGGGGAGGTTCGGGGCCGCCCTCCACGCAGCTTCCTGGTGTCACAGCTGTTCCCTGGCAGGCGGAAGTCCGCTAATTACCTCCCCTGTCCAGGGGGAGGCACTAGATGCTACCTGCGTTTCCAGCCCAACCACCGCATTTCCCCGGCAGCCCGCAGTGAGAGGGACTCGGGGAAGACTCTAGAAAGGCTCCTAGGAGATCCCGGGTGCTGCAGACAGAAGACGGAACCTCCCAACACTCAGAATTCCGGAACATGGGTGACTGTGTGGGTGAGGTTCAGGGCCGCCCTCCACGCAGCTTCCTAGTGTCACAGGTGTTCCCTCGCAAGGGGAAGTCCGCTAATTACCTCCCCTGTCCATGGGGAGGCACTAGATTCTACCTGCGTTTCCAGCCCAACCCCCGCTTTTCCCCGGCAGCCCGCAGTGAGAGGGACTGGGAGAAGACTCTCGAAGGGCTCCTAGGAGATCCCGGATGCTGCAGACAGAAGACGGAACCTCCCCACACTCAGAATTCCGGAACACGGCTGACTGTGTGGGGGAGGTTCGGGGCCGCCCTCCACGGAGCATCCTGGTGTCACAGGTGTTCCCTCGCAAGGGAAAGTCCGCTAATTACCTCCCCTGTCCATGGGGAGGCACTAGATGCTACCTGCGTTTCCAGCCCAACCCCCGCCTTTCCCCGGCAGCCCGCACTGGGAGGGACTCGGGGAAGACTCTCGAAGGGCTCCTAGGAGATCCCGGGTGCTGCAGACAGAAGACGGAACCTCCCCACACTCAGAAATCCGGAACACGGCTGACTGGGTGCGGGAGGTTCGGGGCCGCCCTCCACGAAGATTCCTGGTGTCACAGGTGTTCCCTCGCAAGGGGAAGTCAGCTAATTACCTCCTCAGTCCAAGGGGAGGCACTAGATGCTACCTGCCTTTGCAGTCCAACCCCCGCCTTTCCCCGGCAGCCCGCACTGTGAAGGACTTGGGGAAGACACTCTAAGTGCTCCTAGGAGATCCCGGGTGCTGCAGAACGAAGACGGAACCTCCCCACACTCAGAATTCCGGAACACGGCTGACTGTGTGGGGGAGGTTCGGTGCCTCCCTCCACGCAGCTTCCTGGTGTCACAGGTGTTCCCTGGCAGGCGGAAGTCCGCTAATTACCTCCCCTGTTCAGGGGGAGGCACTAGATGCTACCTGCGTTTCCAGACCAACCCCCGCCTTTCCCCGGCAGCCCGCAGTGAGAGGGACTCGGGGAAGACTTTCGAAGGGCTCCTAGGAGATCCCGGGTGCTGCAGACAGAAGACGGAACCTCCCCACACTCAGAATTCCGGAACACGGCTGACTGTGTGGGGGAGTTTCGGGGCGCCCTCCACGCAGCTTCATGGTGTCACAGGTGTTCCCTCGCAAGGGGAATTCCGCTAATTACCTCACCTGTCCATGGGGAGGCACTAGATGCTACCAGCGTTTCCAGCCCAACCCCCGCCTTTCCCCGGCAGCCCGTACTGTGAGGGACTCGTGGAAGACTCTCGAAGGGCTCCTAGGAGATCCCGGGTGCTGCAGACAGAAGACGGAACCTCCCCACACTCAGAATTCCGGAACACGTCTGACTGTGTGGGGGAGGTTCGGGGCCGCCCTCCACGCAGCTTCCTGGTGTCACAGGTGTTCCCCCGCAAGGGGAATTCCGCTAATTACCTCCCCTGTCCATGGGGAGGCACTAGATGCTACCTGCGTTTCCATCCAAACCACCGCCTTTCCCCGGCAGCCCGCACTGGGAGGGACTCGGGGAAGACTCTTGAAGGGCTCCTAGGAGATCCCGGGTGCTGCAGACCGAAGACGGAACCTCCTCACACTCAGAATTCCGGAACACAGCCGAATGTGTGGGCGAGGATCGGGGACACACTCCACGCAGCTTCCTGGTGTCACAGGTGTTCCCTGGCAGGCGGAAGTCCGCTAATTACCTCCCCTGTTCAGGGGGAGGCACTAGATGCTACCTGCGTTTCCAGCCCAACCCCCGCTTTTCCCCAGCAGCCCGCAGTGAGAGGGACTCGGGGAAGACTCTCGAAGGGCTCCTAGGAGATCCCGGGTGCTGCAGACAGAAGACGGAACCTCCCCACACTCAGAATTCCGGAACACGGCTGACTGTGTGCGGGAGGTTCGGGGCCGCCCTCCACGCAGCTTCCTGGTGTCACAGGTGTTCCCTGGCAGGCGGAAGTCCGCTAATTACCTCCCCCGTCCAGGGGAAGGCACTAGATGCTACCTGCGTTTCCAGCCCAACCCCCGCCTTTCCCCGGCAGCCCGCAGTGAGAGGGACTCGGGGAAGACTCTCGAAGGGCTCCTAGGAGATCCCGGGTGCTGCAGACAGAAGACGGAACCTCCCCACACTCAGAATTCCGGAACACGGGTGAGTGTTGGTGAGGTTTACGGACGCCCTCCACGAAGATTCCTGGAGTCACAGGTGTTCCATCGCAAGGGGAATTCCGCTAATTACCTTCCCCGACCATGGGGAGGCACTAGGTGCTACCTGCGTTTCCAGCCCAACCCCCGCCATTCCCCGGTAGCCCGCACTGGGAGGGACTCGTGGAAGAAACTCGAAGGGCTCCTAGTAGATCCCGGGTGCTGCAGTCAGAAGACGGAACCTCCCCACACTCAGAATTCCGGAACACGGCTGACTGGGTGGGCGAGGTTCTGTGCCGCAATCCACGCAGCTGCCTTGTGTCACAGGTTTTCCCTGGAAGGGGAAGTCCGCTAATTACCTCCCATATCCATGGGGAGGCACTAGATGCTACCTGCGTTTCCAGCCCAACCCTCGCATTTCCCCGGCAGCCCGCACTGGGAGGGACTCGGGGAAGACACTCGAATGGCTCCTAGGAGATCCCGGGTGCTGCAGAACGAAGACGGAACCTCCCCACACTCAGAATTCCGGAACACGGCTGACTGTGTGGGGGAGGTTCGGGGCCGCCCTCCACGAAGCTTCCTGTTGTCACAGGTGTTCCCTTGCAAGGGGAAGTCCGCTAATTACCTCCCCTGTCCATGGGGAGGCACTAGATGCTACCTGCGTTTCCAGCCAAACCCCCGCCTTTCTCAGGCAGCCCGCAGTGGGAGGGACTCGGGGAAGACCCTCGAAGGGCTCCTAGGAGATCCCAGGTGCTGCAGAACGAAGACGGAACCTCCCCACACTCAGAATTCCGGAACACGGCTGACTGTGTGGGGGAGGTTCGGGGCCGCCCTCCACGCAGCTTCCTGGTGTCACAGGTATTCCCTCGCAAGGGGAAGTCCGCTAATTACCTCCCCTGTCCATGGGGAGGCACTAGATGCTACCTGCGTTTCCAGCCCAACCCCCGCCTTTCCCCGGCAGCCCGCACTGGGAAGGACTCGGGGAAGACACTCGAACTGCTCCTAGGAGATCCCGGGTGCTGCAGACAGAAGACGGAACCTCCCCACACTCAGAATTCCGGAACACGGCTGACTGTGTGGGGGAGGTTCGGGGCCGCCCTCCACGCAGCTTCCTGGTGTCACAGGTTTTCCCTCGCAAGGGGAAGTCCGCTAATTACCTCCCCTGTCCATGGGGAGGCAGTAGATGCTACCTGCGTTTGCAGCCCAACCCCCGCCTTTCCCCGGCAGCCCGCACTGGGAAGGACTCGGGGAAGACACTCGAAGGGCTCCTAGGAGATCCCGGGTGCTGCAGACAGAAGACGGAACCTCCCCACACTCAGAATTCCGGAACACGGCTGACTGTGTGGGGTAGGTTCGGGGCCGCCCTCCACGCAGCTTCCTGGTGTCACAGCTGTTCCCTGGCAGGCGGAAGTCCGCTAATTACCTCCCCTGTCCATGGGGAGGCACTAGATTCTACCTGCGTTTCCAGCCCAACCCCCGCTTTTCCCCGGCAGCCCGCAGTGAGAGGGACTGGGAGAAGACTCTCGAAGGGCTCCTAGGAGATCCCGGATGCTGCAGACAGAAGACGGAACCTCCCCACACTCAGAATTCCGGAACACGGCTGACTGTGTGGGGGAGGTTCGGGGCCGCCCTCCACGGAGCATCCTGGTGTCACAGGTGTTCCCTCGCAAGGGAAAGTCCGCTAATTACCTCCCCTGTCCATGGGGAGGCACTAGATGCTACCTGCGTTTCCAGCCCAACCCCCGCCTTTCCCCGGCAGCCCGCACTGGGAGGGACTCGGGGAAGACTCTCGAAGGGCTCCTAGGAGATCCCGGGTGCTGCAGACAGAAGACGGAACCTCCCCACACTCAGAAATCCGGAACACGGCTGACTGGGTGCGGGAGGTTCGGGGCCGCCCTCCACGCAGATTCCTGGTGTCACAGGTGTTCCCTCGCAAGGGGAAGTCAGCTAATTACCTCCTCAGTCCAAGGGGAGGCACTAGATGCTACCTGCCTTTGCAGTCCAACCCAAGCCTTTCCCCGGCAGCCCGCACTGTGAAGGACTTGGGGAAGACACTCTAAGTGCTCCTAGGAGATCCCGGGTGCTGCAGAACGAAGACGGAACCTCCCCACACTCAGAATTCCGGAACACGGCTGACTGTGTGGGGGAGGTTCGGTGCCTCCCTCCACGCAGCTTCCTGGTGTCACAGGTGTTCCCTGGCAGGCGGAAGTCCGCTAATTACCTCCCCTGTTCAGGGGGAGGCACTAGATGCTACCTGCGTTTCCAGACCAACCCCCGCCTTTCCCCGGCAGCCCGTACTGTGAGGGACTCGTGGAAGACTCTCGAAGGGCTCCTAGGAGATCCCGGGTGCTGCAGACAGAAGACGGAACCTCCCCACACTCAGAATTCCGGAACACGTCTGACTGTGTGGGGGAGGTTCGGGGCCGCCCTCCACGCAGCTTCCTGGTGTCACAGGTGTTCCCCCGCAAGGGGAATTCCGCTAATTACCTCCCCTGTCCATGGGGAGGCACTAGATGCTACCTGCGTTTCCATCCAAACCACCGCCTTTCCCCGGCAGCCCGCACTGGGAGGGACTCGGGGAAGACTCTTGAAGGGCTCCTAGGAGATCCCGGGTGCTGCAGACCGAAGACGGAACCTCCTCACACTCAGAATTCCGGAACACAGCCGAATGTGTGGGCGAGGATCGGGGCCACCCTCCACGCAGCTGCCTGGTGTCACAGGTTTTCCCTGGCAGGGGGAAGTCCGCTAATTACCTCCCCTGTCCAGGGGGAGGCACTAGATGCTACCTGCGTTTCCAGCCCAACCCCCGCCTTTCCCCGGCAGCCCGCAGTGAGAGGGACTCGGGGAAGACTCTCGAAGGGCTCTTAGGAGATCCCTGGTGCTGCAGACAGAAGACGGAACCTCCCCACACTCAGAATTCCGGAACACAGCCGACTGTGTGGGCGAGGTTCTGGGCCGCCCTCCACGCATCTCCCTTGTGTGACAGGTTTTCCCTGGTAGGGGAAGTCCGCTAATAACCTACCCTGTCCATGGGGAGGCACTAGATGCTACCTGCGTTTCCAGCCCAACCCCCGCCTTTCCCCGGCAGCCCGCACTGGGAGGGACTCGGGGGAGACTCTCGTAGGGCTCCTAGGAGATCCCGGGTGCTGCAGACAGAAGACGGAACCTCCCCACACTCAGAATTCCGGAACACGGCTGTCTGTGTGGGGGAGGTTAGGGGCCGCCCTCCACGCAGTTTCCTGGTGTCACAGGTGTTCCCTGGCAGGCGGAAGTCCTCTAATTACCTCCCCTGTCCAGGGGGAGGCACTAGATGCTACCTGCGTTTCCAGCCCAACCCCCGCTTTTCCCCGGCAGCCCGCAGTGAGAGGGACTCGGGGAACACTCTCGAAGGGCTCCTAGGAGATCCCGGGTGCTGCAGACAGAAGACGGAACCTCCCCACACTCAGAATTCCGGAACAAGTGTGACTGTGTGTGTGACGTTTAGGGCCGCCTTCCAGGCAGCTTCCAGGTGTCACAGGTGTTCCCTCGCAAGGGGAAATCCGCTAATTACCTCCCCTGTCCATGGGGAGGCACTAGATGCTACCTGCTTTTCCAGCCCAACCCCCGCCTTTCCCCGGCAGCCCGCACTGGGAGGGACTCGGGGGAGACATTCGAAGGGCTCCTAGTAGATCCCGGGTGCTGCAGACAGAAGACGGAACCTCCCCACACTCAGAATTCCGGAACACGGCTGACTGTGTGGGCGAGGTTCGGGGCCGCCCTCCACGCAGTTGCCTGGTGTCACAGGTTTTCCCTGGCAGGGGGAATTCCGCTAATTACCTCCCCTGTCCAGGGGGAGGCACTAGATGCTACCTGCGTTTCCAGCCCAACCCCCGCTATTCCCCGGCAGCCCGCAGTGAGAGGGACTCGGGGAAGACTCTCGAAGGGCTCCTTGGAGATCCCGGGTGCTGCAGACAGAAGACGCAACCTCCCCACACTCAGAATTCCGGAACACGGTTGACTGTGTGGGTGAGGTTTATGGCCGCCCTCCACGCAGCTTCCTGGTGTCACAGGTGTTCCCTCGCAAGGGGAAGTCCGCTAATTACCTCCCCTGTCCATGTGGAGGCACTAGATGCTACCTGCGTTTCCAGCCAAACCCCCGCCTTTCCCAGGCAGCCCACGGTGGGAGGGACTCGGGGAAGACCCTCGAACGGCTCCTAGGTGATCCCGGATGCTGCAGACAGAAGACGGAACCTCCCCACACTCAGAATTCCGGAACTCGGGCGACTGTGTGGGGGAGGTTTAGGGTCGCCCTCCACGCAGCTTCCTGGTGTCTCAGGTGTTCCCTCGCAAGTGGAAGTCCGCTAATTACCTCCCCTGTCCATGGGGAGGCACTAGATGCTACCTGCTTTTCCAGCCACACCCCCGCATTTCCCCGGCAGCCCGCACTGGGAGGGACTTGGGGGAGACACTCGTAGGGCTCCTAGGAGATCCCGGGTGCTGCAGACAGAAGACGGAACCTCCCCACACTCAGAATTCCGGAACAAGTGTGATTGTGTGGGTGAGGTTCAGGGCCGCCCTCCACGCAGCTTCCTGGTGTCACAGGTGTTCCCTCGCAAGGGGAAGTCCGCTAATTACCTCCCCTGTCCATGGGGAGGCACTAGATGCTACCTGCGTTTCCAGCCCAACTCCCGCCTTTCCCCGGCAGCCCGCACTGGGAAGGACTCGGGGAAGACCCTCGAACTGCTCCTAGGAGATCCCGGGTGCTGCAGACAGAAGACGGAACCTCCCCACACTCAGAATTCCGGAACACGGCTGACTGTGTGGGGGAGGTTCGGGGCCGCCCTCCACGCAGCTTCCTGGTGTCACAGGTTTTCCCTCGCAAGGGGAAGTCCGCTAATTACCTCCCCTGTCCAGGGGGAGGCACTAGATGCTACCTGCATTTGCAGCCCAACACCCGCCTTTCCCCGGCAGCCCGCACTGGGAAGGACTCGGGGAAGACACTCGAAGGGCTCCTAGGAGATCCCGGGTGCTGCAGAACGAAGACGGAACCTCCCCACACTCAGAATTCCGCAACACGGCTGACTGTGTGGGGGAGGTTCGGGGCCGCCCTCCACGCAGCTTCCTGGTGTCACAGGTGTTCCCTGGCAGGCGGAAGTCCGCTAATTACCTCCCCTGTCCAGGGGGAGGCACTAGATGCTACCTGCGTTTCCAGCCCAACCACCGCATTTCCCCGGCAGCCCGCAGTGAGAGGGACTCGGGGAAGACTCTAGAAGGGCTACTAGGAGATCCCGGGTGCTGCAGACAAAAGACGGAACCTCCCAACACTCAGAATTCTGGAACAAGGGTGACTGTGGGAGAGGTTCAGGGCCGCCCTCCACGCAGCTTCCTGGTGTCACAGGTGTTCCCTCGCAAGGGGAAGTCCGCTAATTACCTCCCCTGTCCATGGGGAGGCACTAGATGCTACCTGCGTTTCCAGCCCAACCCCCGCTTTTCCCCGGCAGCCCGCAGTGAGAGGGACTGGGAGAAGTCTCTCGAAGGGCTCCTAGGAGATCCCGGATGCTGCAGACAGAAGACGGAACCTCCCCACACTCAGAATTCCGGAACACGGCTGACTGTGTGGGGGAGGTTCGGGACCGCCCTCCACGCAGCTTCCTGGTGTCACAGGTGTTCCCTCGCAAGGGAAAGTCCGCTAATTACCTCCCCTGTCCATGGGGAGGCACTAGATGCTACCTGCGTTTCCAGCCCAACACCCGCCTTTCCCCGGCAGCCCGCACTGGGAGGGACTCGGGGAAGACTCTCGAAGGGCTCCTAGGAGATCCCGGGTGCTGCAGACCGAAGACGGAACCTCCTCACACTCAGAATTCCGGAACACAGCCGAATGTGTGGGCGAGGATCGGGGCCACCCTCCACGCAGCTGCCTGGTGTCACAGGTTTTCCCTGGCAGGGGGAAGTCCGATAATTACCTCCCCTGTCCAGGGGGAGGCACTAGATGCTACCTGCGTTTCCAGCCCAACCCCCGCCTTTCCCCGGCAGCCCGCAGTGAGAGGGACTCGGGGAAGACTCTCGAAGGGCTCCTAGGAGATCCCGGGTGCTGCAGACCGAAGACGGAACCTCCCCACACTCAGAATTCCGGAACACAACCGACTGTGTGGGCGAGGATCGGGGCCACACTCCACGCAGCTGCCTGGTGTCACAGGTTTTCCCTGGTAGGGGGAAGTCCGCTAATTACCTCCCCTGTCCAGGGGGAGGCACTAGATGCTACCTGCGTTTCCAGCCCAACCCCCGCCTTTCCCCAGCAGCCCGCAGTGAGAGGGACTCGGGGAAGACTCTCGAAGGGCTCCTAGGAGATCCCGGGTGCTGCAGACAGAAGACGGAACCTCCCCACACTCAGAATTCCGGAACACGGCTGACTGTGTGGTTGAGGTTCGGGGCCGCCCTCCACGCAGCTTCATGGTGTCACAGGTGTTCCCTCGCAAGGGGAAGTCCGCTAATTACCTCCCCTGTCCATGGGGAGGCACTAGATGCTACCTGAGTTTCCAGCCCAACCCCCGCTTTTCCCCGGCAGCCCGCACTGGGAGGGACTCGGCGGAGTCACTCGAAGTGCTCCTAGGAGATCCCAGGTGCTGCAGAACGAAGACGGAACCTCCCCACACTCAGAATTCCGGAACACGGCTGACTGTGTGGGGGAGGTTCAGGGACGACCTCCACGAAGCTTCCTGGTGTCACAGGTGTTCCCTCGCAAGGGGAAGTCCGCTAATTACCTCTCCTGTCCATGGGGTGGCACTAGATGCTACCTGCTTTTCCAGCCCAACCCCCGCCTTTTCCCGACATCCCGCACAGGGAGGGACTCGGGGAAGACCCTCGAAGGGCTCCTAGGAGATCCCGGGTGCTGCAGACAGAAGACGGAACCTCCCCACACTCAGAATTCCGGAACACGGGTGACTGTGTGGGGGAGGTTTAGGGCCGCCCTCCACGCAGCTTCCTGGTGTCTCAGGTGTTCCCTCGCAAGAGGAAGTCCGCTAATTACCTCCCCTGTCCTTGGGGAGGCACTAGATGCTACCTGCGTTTCCAGCCCAACCCCCGCATTTCCCCGGCAGCCCGCACTGGGAGGGACTCGGGGGAGACACTCGAAGGGCTCCTAGTAGATCCCGGGTGCTGCAGACAGAAGACGGAACCTCCCCACACTCAGAATTCCGGAACAAGGCTGACTGTGTGGACGAGGTTCGGGGCCGCCATCCACGCAGCTGCCTGGTGTCACAGGTTTTCCCTGGCAGGGGGAATTCCGCTAATTACCTCCCCTGTCCAGGGGGAGTCACTAGATGCTACGTGCGTTTCCAGCCCAACCCCCGCTATTCCCCGGCAGCCCGCAGTGAGAGGGACACGGGGAAGACTCTCGAAAGGCTCCTTGGAGATCCCGGGTGCTGCAGACAGAAGACGGAACCTCCCCACACTCAGAATTCCGGAACACGGTTGACTGTGTGGGTGAGGTTTATGGCCGCCCTCCACGCAGCTTCCTGGTGTCACAGGTGTTCCCTAGCAAGGGGAAGTCCGCTAATTACCTCCCCTGTCCATGTGGAGGCACTAGATGCAACCTGCTTTTCCAGCCAAACCCCCGCCTTTCCCAGGCAGCCCACGGTGGGAGGGACTCGGGGAAGACCCTCGAACGGCTCCTAGGTGATCCCGGATGCTGCAGACAGAAGACGGAACCTCCGCACACTAAGAATTCCGGAACTCGGGTGACTGTGTGGGGGAGGTTTAGGGTCGCCCTCCACGCAGCTTCCTGGTGTCTCAGGTGTTCCCTCGCAAGGGCAAGTCCGCTAATTACCTCCCCTGTCCATGGGGTGGCACTAGATGCTACCTGCGTTTCCAGCCAAACCCCCGAATTTCCCCGGCAGCCCGCACTGGGAGGGACTCGGGGGAGACACTCGTAGGGCTCCTAAGAGATCCCGGGTGCTGCAGACAGAAGACGGAACCTCCCCACACTCAGAATTCCGGAACAAGGGTGATTGTGTGGGTGAGGTTCAGGGCCGCCCTCCACGCAGCTTCCTGGTGTCACAGGTGTTCCCTCGCAAGGGGAAGTCCGCTAATTACCTCCCCTGTCCATGGGGAGGCACTAGATGCTACCTGCGTTTCCAGCCCAACCACCGCCTTTCCCCGGCAGCCCGCACTGGGAAGGACTCGGGGAAGACACTCGAACTGCTCCTAGGAGATCCCAGGTGCTGCAGACAGAAGACCGAACCTCCCCACACTCAGAATTCCGGAACACGGCTGACTGTGTGGGGGAGGTTCGGGGCCGCCCTCCACGCAGCTTCCTGGTGTCACAGGTTTTCCCTCGCAAGGGGAAGTCCGCTAATTACCTCCCCTGTCCATGGGGAGGCACTAGATGCTACCTGCGTTTGCAGCCCAACCCCCGCCTTTCCCCGGCAGCCCGCACTGGGAAGGACTCGGGGAAGACTCTAGAAGGGCTCCTAGGAGATCCCGGGTGCTGCAGACAGAAGACGGATCCTCCCAACACTCAGAATTCCGGAACAAGGGTGACTGTGTGGGTGAGGTTCAGGGCCGCCCTCCACGCAGCTTCCTGGTGTCACAGGTGTTCCCTCGCAAGGGGAAGTCCGCTAATTACCTCCCCTGTCCATGGGGAGGCACTAGATGCTACCTGCGTTTCCAGCCCAACCCCCGCTTTTCCCCGGCAGCCCGCAGTGAGAGGGACTCGGGGAAGGCTCTCGAAGGGCTCCTAGGAGATCCCGGGTTCTGCAGAACGAAGACGGAACCTCCCCACACTCAGAATTCCGGAACACGGCTGACTGTGTGGGGGAGGTTCGGGGCCGCCCTCCACGCAGCTTCCTGGTGTCACAGGTGTTCCCTGACAGGCGGAAGTCCGCTAATTACCTCCCCTGTCCAGGGGGAGGCACTAGATGCTACCTGCGTTTCCAGCCCAACCCCCGCCTTTCCCCGGCAGCCCGCAGTGAGAGGGACTCGGGGAAGACTCTCGAAGGGCTCCTAGGAGATCCCGGGTGCTGCAGACCGAAGACGGAACCTCCCCACACTCAGAATTCCGGAACACAGCCGAATGTGTGGGCGAGGATCGGGGCCACCCTCCACGCAGCTGCCTGGTGTCACAGGTTTTCCCTGGCAGGGGGAAGTTGGCTAATTACCTCCCCTGTCCAGGGGGAGGCACTAGATGCTACCTGCGTTTCCAGACCAACCCCCGCCTTTCCCCGGCAGCCCCCAGTGAGAGGGCCTCGGGGAAGACTTTCGAAGGGCTCCTAGGAGATCCCGGGTGCTGCAGACAGAAGACGGAACCTCCCCACACTCAGAATTCCGGAACACGGCTGACTGTGTGGGGGAGTTTCGGGGCCGCCCTCCACGCAGCTTCATGGTGTCACAGGTGTTCCCTCGCAAGGGGAATTCCGCTAATTACCTCCCCTGTCCATGGGGAGGCACTAGATGCTACCTGCGTTTCCAGCCAAACCCCCGCCTTTCCCCGGCAGCCCGTACTGTGAGGGACTCGGGGAAGACTCTCGAAGGGCTCCTAGGAGATCCAGGGTGCTGCAGACAGAAGACGGAACCTCCCCACACTCAGAATTCCGGAACACGTCTGACTGTGTGGGGGAGGTTCGGGGCCGCCCTCCACGCAGCTTCCTGGTGTCACAGGTGTTCCCCCGCAAGGGGAAGTCCGCTAATTACCTCCCCTGTCCATGGGGAGGCACTGGATGCTACCTGCGTTTCCAGCCCAACCCCCGCCTTTCCCCGGCAGCCCACACTGGGAGGGACTCGGGGAAGACTCTCGAAGGGCTCCTAGGAGATCCCGGGTGCTGCAGACCGAAGACGGAACCTCCTCACACTCAGAATTCCGGAACACAGCCGACTGTGTGGGCGAGGATCGGCGCCACCCTCCACGCAGCTGCCTGGTGTCACAGGTTTTCCCTGGCAGGGGGAAGTCCGCTAATTACCTCCCCTGTCCAGGGGGAGGCACTAGATGCTACCTGCGTTTCCAGCCCAACCCCCGCCTTTCCCCGGCAGCCCGCAGTGAGAGGGACTCGGGGAAGACTCTCGAAGGGCTACAAGGAGATCCCGGGTGCTGCAGACCGAAGACGGAACCTCCCCACACTCAGAATTCCGGAACACAGCCGACTGTGTGGGCGAGGATCGGGGCCACACTCCACGCAGCTTCCTGGTGTCACAGGTTTTCCCTGGCAGGGGGAAGTCCGCTAATTACCTCCCCTGTCCAGGGGGAGGCACTAGATGCTACCTGCGTTTCCAGCCCAACCCCCGCCTTTCCCCAGCTGCCCGCAGTGAGAGGGACTCGGGGAAGACTCTCGAAGGGCTCCTAGGAGATCCCGGGTGCTGCAGACAGAAGACGGAACCTCCCCACACTCAGAATTCCGGAACACGTCTGACTGTGTGGGGGAGGTTCGGGGCCGCCCTCCACGCAGCTTCCTGGTGTCACAGGTGTTCCCCCGCAAGGGGAAGTCCGCTAATTACCTCCCATGTCCATGGGGAGGCACTAGATGCTACCTGCGTTTCCAGCCCAACCCCCGCATTTCCCCGGCAGCCCTCACTGGGAGGGACTCGGGGAAGACTCTCGAAGGGCTCCTAGGAGATCCCGGGTGCTGCAGACAGAAGACCGAACCTCCCCACACTCAGAATTCCGGAACACGGCTGTCTGTGTGGGGGAGGTTAGGGGCCGCCCTCCACGCAGATTCCTGGTGTCACAGGTGTTCCCTCGCAAGGGGAAGTCCGCTAATTACCTCCCCTGTCCTTGGGGAGGCACTAGATGCTACCTGCGTTTCCAGCCCAACCCCCGCAATTCCCCGGCAGCCCGCACTGGGAGGGACTCGGGGGAGACACTCGAAGGGCTCCTAGTAGATCCCGGGTGCTGCAGACAGAAGACGGAACCTCCCCACACTCAGAATTCCGGAACAAGGCTGACTGTGTGGACGAGGTTCGGGGCCGCCATCCACGCAGCTGCCTGGTGTCACAGGTTTTCCCTGGCAGGGGGAATTCCGCTAATTACCTCCCCTGTCCAGGGGGAGGCACTAGATGCTACGTGCGTTTCCAGCCCAACCCCCGCTATTCCCCGGCAGCCCGCAGTGAGAGGGACTCGGGGAAGACTCTCGAAAGGCTCCTTGGAGATCCCGGGTGCTGCAGACAGAAGACGGAACCTCCCCACACTCAGAATTCCGGAACACGGTTGACTGTGTGGGTGAGGTTTATGGCCGCCCTCCACGCAGCTTCCTGGTGTCACAGGTGTTCCCTAGCAAGGGGAAGTCCGCTAATTACCTCCCCTGTCCATGTGGAGGCACTAGATGCAACCTGCTTTTCCAGCCAAACCCCCGCCTTTCCCAGGCAGCCCACGGTGGGAGGGACTCGGGGAAGACCCTCGAACGGCTCCTAGGTGATCCCGGATGCTGCAGACAGAAGACGGAACCTCCGCACACTAAGAATTCCGGAACTCGGGTGACTGTGTGGGGGAGGTTTAGGGTCGCCCTCCACGCAGCTTCCTGGTGTCTCAGGTGTTCCCTCGCAAGGGCAAGTCCGCTAATTACCTCCCCTGTCCATGGGGTGGCACTAGATGCTACCTGCGTTTCCAGCCAAACCCCCGAATTTCCCCGGCAGCCCGCACTGGGAGGGACTCGGGGGAGACACTCGTAGGGCTCCTAAGAGATCCCGGGTGCTGCAGACAGAAGACGGAACCTCCCCACACTCAGAATTCCGGAACAAGGGTGATTGTGTGGGTGAGGTTCAGGGCCGCCCTCCACGCAGCTTCCTGGTGTCACAGGTGTTCCCTCGCAAGGGGAAGTCCGCTAATTACCTCCCCTGTCCATGGGGAGGCACTAGATGCTACCTGCGTTTCCAGCCCAACCACCGCCTTTCCCCGGCAGCCCGCACTGGGAAGGACTCGGGGAAGACACTCGAACTGCTCCTAGGAGATCCCAGGTGCTGCAGACAGAAGACCGAACCTCCCCACACTCAGAATTCCGGAACACGGCTGACTGTGTGGGGGAGGTTCGGGGCCGCCCTCCACGCAGCTTCCTGGTGTCACAGGTTTTCCCTCGCAAGTGGAAGTCCGCTAATTACCTCCCCTGTCCATGGGGAGGCACTAGATGCTACCTGCGTTTGCAGCCCAACCCCCGCCTTTCCCAGGCAGCCCGCACTGGGAAGGACTCGGGGAAGACACTCGAAGGGCTCCTAGGAGATCCCGGGTGCTGCAGAACGAAGACGGAACCTCCCCATACTCAGAATTCCGGAACACGGCTGACTGTGTGGGGGAGGTTCGGGGCCGCCCTCCACGCAGCTTCCTGGTGTCACAGGTGTTCCCTGGCAGGCGGAAGTCCGCTAATTACCTCCCCTGTCCAGGGGGAGGCACTAGATGCTACCTGCGTTTCCAGCCCAACCACCGCATTTCCCCGGCAGCCCGCAGTGAGAGGGAGTCGGGGAAGACTCTAGAAGGGCTCCTAGGAGATCCCGGGTGCTGCAGACAGAAGACGGATCCTCCCAACACTCAGAATTCCGGAACAAGGGTGACTGTGTGGGTGAGGTTCAGGGCCGCCCTCCACGCAGCTTCCTGGTGTCACAGGTGTTCCCTCGCAAGGGGAAGTCCGCTAATTACCTCCCCTGTCCATGGGGAGGCACTAGATGCTACCTGCGTTTCCAGCCCAACCCCCGCCTTTCCCCGGCAGCCCGCAGTGAGAGGGACTCGGGGAAGACTCTCGAAGGGCTCCTAGGAGATCCCGGGTGCTGCAGACCGAAGACGGAACCTCCCCACACTCAGAATTCCGGAACACAGCCGAATGTGTGGGCGAGGATCGGGGCCACCCTCCACGCAGCTGCCTGGTGTCACAGGTTTTCCCTGGCAGGGGGAAGTCGGCTAATTACCTCCCCTGTCCAGGGGGAGGCACTAGATGCTACCTGCGTTTCCAGACCAACCCCCGCCTTTCCCCGGCAGCCCCCAGTGAGAGGGCCTCGGGGAAGACTTTCGAAGGGCTCCTAGGAGATCCCGGGTGCTGCAGACAGAAGACGGAACCTCCCCACACTCAGAATTCCGGAACACGGCTGACTGTGTGGGGGAGTTTCGGGGCCGCCCTCCACGCAGCTTCATGGTGTCACAGGTGTTCCCTCGCAAGGGGAATTCCGCTAATTACCTCCCCTGTCCATGGGGAGGCACTAGATGCTACCTGCGTTTCCAGCCAAACCCCCGCCTTTCCCCGGCAGCCCGTACTGTGAGGGACTCGGGGAAGACTCTCGAAGGGCTCCTAGGAGATCCAGGGTGCTGCAGACAGAAGACGGAACCTCCCCACACTCAGAATTCCGGAACACGTCTGACTGTGTGGGGGAGGTTCGGGGCCGCCTTCCACGCAGCTTCCTGGTGTCACAGGTGTTCCCCCGCAAGGGGAAGTCCGCTAATTACCTCCCCTGTCCATGGGGAGGCACTGGATGCTACCTGCGTTTCCAGCCCAACCCCCGCCTTTCCCCGGCAGCCCACACTGGGAGGGACTCGGGGAAGACTCTCGAAGGGCTCCTAGGAGATCCCGGGTGCTGCAGACCGAAGACGGAACCTCCTCACACTCAGAATTCCGGAACACACCCGACTGTGTGGGCGAGGATCGGCGCCACCCTCCACGCAGCTGCCTGGTGTCACAGGTTTTCCCTGGCAGGGGGAAGTCCGCTAATTACCTCCCCTGTCCAGGGGGAGGCACTAGATGCTACCTGCGTTTCCAGCCCAACCCCCGCCTTTCCCCGGCAGCCCGCAGTGAGAGGGACTCGGGGAAGACTCTCGAAGGGCTACAAGGAGATCCCGGGTGCTGCAGACCGAAGACGGAACCTCCCCACACTCAGAATTCCGGAACACAGCCGACTGTGTGGGCGAGGATCGGGGCCACACTCCACGCAGCTTCCTGGTGTCACAGGTTTTCCCTGGCAGGGGGAAGTCCGCTAATTACCTCCCCTGTCCAGGGGGAGGCACTAGATGCTACCTGCGTTTCCAGCCCAACCCCCGCCTTTCCCCAGCTGCCCGCAGTGAGAGGGACTCGGGGAAGACTCTCGAAGGGCTCCTAGGAGATCCCGGGTGCTGCAGACAGAAGACGGAACCTCCCCACACTCAGAATTCCGGAACACGTCTGACTGTGTGGGGGAGGTTCGGGGCCGCCCTCCACGCAGCTTCCTGGTGTCACAGGTGTTCCCCCGCAAGGGGAAGTCCGCTAATTACCTCCCATGTCCATGGGGAGGCACTAGATGCTACCTGCGTTTCCAGCCCAACCCCCGCATTTCCCCGGCAGCCCTCACTGGGAGGGACTCGGGGAAGACTCTCGAAGGGCTCCTAGGAGATCCCGGGTGCTGCAGACCGAAGACGGAACCTCCCCACACTCAGAATTCCGGAACACAGCCGAATGTGTGGGCGAGGATCGGGGCCACCCTCCACGCAGCTGCCTGGTGTCACAGGTTTTCCCTGGCAGGGGGAAGTCCGCTAATTACCTCCCCTGTCCAGGGGGAGGCACTAGATGCTAACTGCGTTTCCAGCCCAACCCCCGCCTTTCCCCGGCAACCCGCAGTGAGAGGGACTCGGGGAAGACTTTCGAAGGGCTCCTAGGAGATCCCGGGTGCTGCAGACAGAAGACGGAACCTCCCCACACTCAGAATTCCGGAACAAGGGTGATTGTGTGGGTGAGGTTCAGGGCCGCATTCCACGCAGCTTCCTGGTGTCACAGGTGTTCCCTCGCAAGGGGAAGTCCGCTAATTACCTCCCCTGTCCATGGGGAGGCACTAGATGCTACCTGCGTTTCCAGCCCAACCACCGCCTTTCCCCGGCAGCCCGCACTGGGAAGGACTCGGGGAAGACACTCGAACTGCTCCTAGGAGATCCCAGGTGCTGCAGACAGAAGACCGAACCTCCCCACACTCAGAATTCCGGAACACGGCTGACTGTGTGGGGGAGGTTCGGGGCCGCCCTCCACGCAGCTTCCTGGTGTCACAGGTTTTCCCTCGCAAGGGGAAGTCCGCTAATTACCTCCCCTGTCCATGGGGAGGCACTAGATGCTACCTGCGTTTGCAGCCCAACCCCCGCCTTTCCCCGGCAGCCCGCACTGGGAAGGACTCGGGGAAGACACTCGAAGGGCTCCTAGGAGATCCCGGGTGCTGCAGAACGAAGACGGAACCTCCCCACACTCAGAATTCCGGAACACGGCTGACTGTGTGGGGGAGGTTCGGGGCCGCCCTCCACGCAGCTTCCTGGTGTCACAGGTGTTCCCTGGCAGGCGGAAGTCCGCTAATTACCTCCCCTGTCCAGGGGGAGGCACTAGATGCTACCTGCGTTTCCAGCCCAACCACCGCATTTCCCCGGCAGCCCGCAGTGAGAGGGAGTCGGGGAAGACTCTAGAAGGGCTCCTAGGAGATCCCGGGTGCTGCAGACAGAAGACGGATCCTCCCAACACTCAGAATTCCGGAACAAGGGTGACTGTGTGGGTGAGGTTCAGGGCCGCCCTCCACGCAGCTTCCTGGTGTCACAGGTGTTCCCTCGCAAGGGGAAGTCCGCTAATTACCTCCCCTGTCCATGGGGAGGCACTAGATGCTACCTGCGTTTCCAGCCCAACCCCCGCTTTTCCCCGGCAGCCCGCACTGGGAGGGACTCGGGGAAGACTCTCGAAGGGCTCCTAGGAGATCCCGGGTGCTGCAGAACGAAGACGGAACCTCCCCACACTCAGAATTCCGGAACACGGCTGACTGTGTGGGGGAGGTTCGGGGCCGCCCTCCACGCAGCTTCCTGGTGTCACAGGTGTTCCCTGACAGGCGGAAGTCCGCTAATTACCTCCCCTGTCCAGGGGGAGGCACTAGATGCTACCTGCGTTTCCAGCCCAACCCCCGCCTTTCCCCGGCAGCCCGCAGTGAGAGGGACTCGGGGAAGACTCTCGAAGGGCTCCTAGGAGATCCCGGGTGCTGCAGACCGAAGACGGAACCTCCCCACACTCAGAATTCCGGAACACAGCCGAATGTGTGGGCGAGGATCGGGGCCAACCTCCACGCAGCTGCCTGGTGTCACAGGTTTTCCCTGGCAGGGGGAAGTCGGCTAATTACCTCCCCTGTCCAGGGGGAGGCACTAGATGCTACCTGCGTTTCCAGACCAACCCCCGCCTTTCCCCGGCAGCCCCCAGTGAGAGGGCCTCGGGGAAGACTTTCGAAGGGCTCCTAGGAGATCCCGGGTGCTGCAGACAGAAGACGGAACCTCCCCACACTCAGAATTCCGGAACACGGCTGACTGTGTGGGGGAGTTTCGGGGCCGCCCTCCACGCAGCTTCATGGTGTCACAGGTGTTCCCTCGCAAGGGGAATTCCGCTAATTACCTCCCCTGTCCATGGGGAGGCACTAGATGCTACCTGCGTTTCCAGCCAAACCCCCGCCTTTCCCCGGCAGCCCGTACTGTGAGGGACTCGGGGAAGACTCTCGAAGGGCTCCTAGGAGATCCAGGGTGCTGCAGACAGAAGACGGAACCTCCCCACACTCAGAATTCCGGAACACGTCTGACTGTGTGGGGGAGGTTCGGGGCCGCCCTCCACGCAGCTTCCTGGTGTCACAGGTGTTCCCCCGCAAGGGGAAGTCCGCTAATTACCTCCCCTGTCCATGGGGAGGCACTGGATGCTACCTGCGTTTCCAGCCCAACCCCCGCCTTTCCCCGGCAGCCCACACTGGGAGGGACTCGGGGAAGACTCTCGAAGGGCTCCTAGGAGATCCCGGGTGCTGCAGACCGAAGACGGAACCTCCTCACACTCAGAATTCCGGAACACAGCCGACTGTGTGGGCGAGGATCGGCGCCACCCTCCACGCAGCTGCCTGGTGTCACAGGTTTTCCCTGGCAGGGGGAAGTCCGCTAATTACCTCCCCTGTCCAGGGGGAGGCACTAGATGCTACCTGCTTTCCAGCCCAACCCCCGCCTTTCCCCGGCAGCCCGCAGTGAGAGGGACTCGGGGAAGACTCTCGAAGGGCTACAAGGAGATCCCGGGTGCTGCAGACCGAAGACGGAACCTCCCCACACTCAGAATTCCGGAACACAGCCGACTGTGTGGGCGAGGATCGGGGCCACACTCCACGCAGCTTCCTGGTGTCACAGGTTTTCCCTGGCAGGGGGAATTCCGCTAATTACCTCCCCTGTCCAGGGGGAGGCACTAGATGCTACCTGCGTTTCCAGCCCAACCCCCGCCTTTCCCCAGCTGCCCGCAGTGAGAGGGACTCGGGGAAGACTCTCGAAGGGCTCCTAGGAGATCCCGGGTGCTGCAGACAGAAGACGGAACCTCCCCACACTCAGAATTCCGGAACACGTCTGACTGTGTGGGGGAGGTTCGGGGCCGCCCTCCACGCAGCTTCCTGGTGTCACAGGTGTTCCCCCGCAAGGGGAACTCCGCTAATTACCTCCCATGTCCATGGGGAGGCACTAGATGCTACCTGCGTTTCCAGCCCAACCCCCGCATTTCCCCGGCAGCCCTCACTGGGAGGGACTCGGGGAAGACTCTCGAAGGGCTCCTAGGAGATCCCGGGTGCTGCAGACCGAAGACGGAACCTCCCCACACTCAGAATTCCGGAACACAGCCGAATGTGTGGGCGAGGATCGGGGCCACCCTCCACGCAGCTGCCTGGTGTCACAGGTTTTCCCTGGCAGGGGGAAGTCCGCTAATTACCTCCCCTGTCCAGGGGGAGGCACTAGATGCTAACTGCGTTTCCAGCCCAACCCCCGCCTTTCCCCGGCAACCCGCAGTGAGAGGGACTCGGGGAAGACTTTCGAAGGGCTCCTAGGAGATCCCGGGTGCTGCAGACAGAAGACGGAACCTCCCCACACTCAGAATTCCGGAACACGGCTGACTGTGTTGGGGAGGTTCGGGGCCGCCCTCCACGGAGCTTCCTGGTGTCACAGGTGTTCCCTCGCAAGGGAAAGTCCGCTAATTACCTCCCCTGTCCAGGGGGAGGCACTAGATGCTACCTGAGTTTCCAGCCCAACCCCCGCCTTTCCCCGGCAGGCCGCACTGGGAGGGACTCGGGGAAGACTCTCGAAGGGCTCCTAGGAGATCCCGGGTGCTGCAGACAGAAGACGGAACCTCCCCACACTCAGAAATCCGGAACACGGCTGACTGGGTGGGGGAGGTTCGGGGCCGCCCTCCACGCAGATTCCTGGTGTCACAGGTGTTCCTCGCAAGGGGAAGTCAGCTAATTACCTCCTCTGTCCATGGGGAGGCACTACATGCTACCTGCCTTTGCAGCCCAACCCCCGCCTTTCCCCGGCAGCCCGCACTGTGAAGGACTTGGGGAAGACACTCGAAGGGCTCCTAGGAGATCCCGGGTGCTGCAGAACGAAGACGGAACCTCCCCACACTCAGAATTCCGGAACACGGCTGACTGTGTGGGGGAGGTTCGGTGCCGCCCTCCACGCAGCTTCCTGGTGTCACAGGTGTTCCCTGGCAGGCGGAAGTCCGCTAATTACCTCCCCTGTCCAGGGGGAGGCACTTGATGCTACCTGCGTTTCCAGCCCAACCCCCGCTTTTCCCCGGCAGCCCGCAGTGGGAGGGACTCGGGGAAGACCCTCGAAGGGCTCCTAGGAGATCCCGGGTGCTGCAGACAGAAGACGGAACCTCCCCACACTCAGAATTCCGTAACACGGGTGACTGTGTGGGGGAGGTTTAGGGCCGCACTCACTCAGCTTCCTGGTGTCACAGGTGTTCCCTTGCAAGGGGAAGTCCGCTAATTACCTCCCCTGTCCTTGGGGAGGCACTAGATGCTACCTGCGTTTCCAGCCCAACCCCCGCCTTTCCCTGGCAGCCCGCACTGGGAGGGACTCGGGGGAGACACTCGTAGGGCTCCTAGGAGATCCCGGGTGCTGCAGACAAAAGCCGGAACCTCCCCACACTCAGAATTCCGGAACACAGTTGACTGTGTTGGGGAGGTTCGGGGTCGCACTCCACGCAGCTTCCTGGTGTCACAGGTGTTCCCTGGCAGGCGGAAGTCCGCTAATTACCTCCCCTGTCCAGGGGTAGGCACTAGATGCTACCTGCGTTTCCAGCCCAACCCCCGCTTTTCCCCAGCAGCCCGCAGTGATAGGGACTCTGGGAAGACACTCGAAGGGCTCCTAGGAGATCCCGGGTGCTGCAGACAGAAGACGGAACCTCCCCACACTCAGAATTCCGGAACACGGCTGACTGTGTGCGGGAGGTTCGGGGCCGCCCTCCACGCAGCTTCCTGGTGTCACAGGTGTTCCCTGGCAGGCGGAAGTCCGCTAAATACCTCCCCTGTCCAGGGGAAGGCACTAGATGCTACCTGCGTTTCCAGCCCAACCCCCGCATTTCCCCGGCAGCCCGCAGTGAGAGGGACTCGGGGAAGACTCTCGTAGGGCTCCTAGGAGATCCCGGGTGCTGCAGACAGAAGACGGAACCTCCCCACACTCAGAATTCCGGAACAAGTGTGATTGTGTGGGTGAGGTTCAGGGCCGCCCTCCACAAGGCTTCCTGGTGTCACAGGTGTTCCCTCGCAAGGGGAAGTCCGCTAATTACCTCCCCTGTCCATGGGGAGGCACTAGATGCTACCTGCGTTTCCAGCCCAACCCCCGCCTTTCCCAGGCAGCCCGCACTGGGAAGGACTCGGGGAAGACACTCGAACTGCTCCTAGGAGATCCCGGGTGCTGCAGACAGAAGACGGAACCTCCCCACACTCAGAATTCCGGAACACGGCTGACTGTGTGGGGGAGGTTCAGGGCCGCCCTCCACGGAGCTTCCTGGTGTCACAGGTTTTCCCTCGCAAGGGGAAGTCCGCTAATTACCTCCCCTGTCCATGGGGAGGCACTAGATGCTACCTGCGTTTGCAGCCCAACCCCCGCCTTTCCCCGGCAGCCCGCACTGGGAATGACTCGGGGAAGACACTGGAAGTGCTCCTAGGAGATCCCAGGTGCTGCAGAACGAAGACGGAACCTCCCCACACTCAGAATTCCAGAACACGGCTGACTGTGTGGGGGAGGTTCGGGGCCGCCCTCCACGCATCTTCATGGTGTCACAGGTGTTCCCTGGCAGGCGGAAGTCCGCTAATTACCTCCCCTGTCCAGGGGGAGGCACTTGATGCTACCTGCGTTTCCAGCCCAACCCCCGCTTTTCCCCGGCAGCCCGCAGTGAGAGGGACTCGGGGAAGACTCTAGAAGGGCTCCTAGGAGATCCCGGGTGCTGCAGACAGAAGACGGAACCTCCCCACACTCAGAATTCCGGAACACGGCTGACTGTGTGGGGGAGGTTCGGGGCCGCCCTCCACGCAGCTTCCTGGTGTCACAGGTGTTCCCTGACAGGCGGAAGTCCGCTAATTACCTCCCCTGTCCAGGGGGAGGCACTAGATGCTACCTGCGTTTCCAGCCCAACCCCCGCCTTTCCCCGGCAGCCCGCAGTGAGAGGGACTCGGGGAAGACTCTCGAAGGGCTCCTTGGAGATCCCGGGTGCTGCAGACCGAAGACGGAATCTCCCCACACTCAGAATTCCGGAACACAGCCGACTGTGTGGGCGAGGATCGGGGCCACACCCCACGCAGCTGCCTGGTGTCACAGGTTTTCCCTGGCAGGGGGAATTCCGCTAATTACCTCCCCTGTCCAGGGGGAGGCACTAGATGCTACCTGTGTTTCCAGCCCAACCCCCGCATTTCCCCGGCAGCCCACAGTGAGAGGGACTCGGGGAAGACTCTCGAAGTGCTCCTAGGAGATCCCGGGTGCTGCAGACAGAAGACGGAACCTCCCCACACTCAGAATTCCGGAACACGGCTGACTGTGTGGGGGAGTTTCGGGGCCGCCCTCCACGCAGCTTCATGGTGTCACAGGTGTTCCCTCGCAAGGGGAAGTCCGCTAATTACCTCACCTGTCCATGGGGAGGCACTAGATGCTACCTGCGTTTCCAGCCCAACCCCCGGCTTTCCCCGGCAGCCCGTACTGTGAGGGACTCGTGGAAGTCTCTCGAAGGGCTCCTAGGAGATCCCGGGTTCTGCAGACAGAAGACGGAACCTCCCCACACTCAGAATTCCGGAACAAGTCTGACTGTGTGGGGGAGGTTCGGGGCCGCCCTCCACGCAGCTTCCTGGTGTCACAGGTGTTCCCCCGCAAGGGGAAGTCCGCTAATTACCTCCCCTGTCCATGGGGAGGCACTAGATGCTACCTGCGTTTCCAGCCCAACCCCCGCCTTTCCCCGGCAGCCCGCACTGGGAGGGACTCGGGGAAAACTCTCGAAGGGCTCCTAGGAGATCCCGGGTGCTGCAGACCGAAGACGGAACCTCCTCACACTTAGAATTCCGGAACACATCCGAATGTGTGGGCGAGGATCGGGGCCACCCTCCACGCAGCTGCCTTGTGTCACAGGTTTTCCCTGGCAGGGGGAAGTCCGCTAATTACCTCCCCTGTCCAGGGGGAGGCACTAGATGCTACCTGCGTTTCCAGCCCAACCCCCGCCTTTCCCCGGCAGCCCGCAGTGAGAGGGACTCGGGGAAGACTCTCGAAGGGCTCCTAGGAGATCCCGGGTGCTGCAGACCGAAGACGGAACCTCCCCACACTCAGAATTCCGGAACACAGCCGACTGTGTGTGCGAGGATCGGGGCCACACTCCACGCAGCTGCCTGGTGTCACAGGTGTTCCCTCGCAAGGGGAAGTCAGCTAATTACCTCCTCTGTCCATGGGGAGGCACTAGATGCTACCTGCCTTTGCAGCCCAACCCCCGCCTTTCCCCGGCAGCCCGCACTGTGAAGGACTTGGGGAAGACACTCGAAGGGCTCCTAGGAGATCCCGGGTGCTGCAGAACGAAGACGGAACCTCCCCACACTCAGAATTCCGGAACACGGCTGACTGTGTGGGGGAGGTACGGTGCCGCCCTCCACGCAGCTTCCTGGTGTCACAGGTGTTCCTTGGCAGGCGGAAGTCGGCTAATTACCTCCCCTGTCCTGGGGGAGGCACTTGATGCTACCTGCGTTTCCAGCCCAACCCCCGCTTTTCCCCGGCAGCCCGCAGTGAGAGGGACTCGGGGAAGGCTCTCGAAGGGCTCCTAGGAGATCCCGCGTGCTGCAGACAGAAGACAGAACCTCCCCACACTCAGAATTCCGGAACACGTGTGAGTGTGTGTGAGGTTTAGGGACGCCCTCCACGCAGCTTCCTGGAGTCACAGGTGTTCCCTCGCAAGGGGAAGTCCGCTAATTACCTCCCCTGTCCAGGGGTAGGCACTAGATGCTACCTGCGTTTCCAGCCCAACCCCCGCTTTTCCCCAGCAGCCCGCAGTGAGAGGGACTCTGGGAAGACACTCGAAGGGGTCCTAGGAGATCCCGGGTGCTGCAGACAGAAGACGGAACCTCCCCACACTCAGAATTCCGGAACACGGCTGACTGTGTGCGGGAGGTTCGGGGCCGCCCTCCACGCAGCTTCCTGGTGTCACAGGCGTTCCCTGGCAGGCGGAAGTCCGCTAAATACCTCCCCTGTCCAGGGGAAGGCACTAGATGCTACCTGCGTTTCCAGCCCAACCCCCGCATTTCCCCGGCAGCCCGCAGTGAGAGAGACTCGGGGAAGACTCTCGTAGAGCTCCTAGGAGATCCCGGGTGCTGCAGACAGAAGACGGAACCTCCCCACACTCAGAATTCCGGAACAAGGGTGATTGTGTGGTTGAGGTTCAGGGCCGCCCTCCACGCAGCTTCCTGGTGTCACAGGTGTTCCCTCGCAAGGGGAAGTCCGCTAATTACCTCCCCTGTCCATGGGGAGGCACTAGATGCTACCTGCGTTTCCAGCCCAACCCCCGCCTTTCCCAGGCAGCCCGCACTGGGAAGGACTCGGGGAAGACACTCGAACTGCTCCTAGGAGATCCCGGGTGCTGCAGACAGAAGACGGAACCTCCCCACACTCAGAATTCAGGAACACGGCTGACTGTGTGGGGGAGGTTCAGGGCCGCCCTCCACGGAGCTTCCTGGTGTCACAGGTTTTCCCTCGCAAGGGGAAGTCCGCTAATTACCTCCCCTGTCCATGGGGAGGCACTAGATGCTACCTGCGTTTGCAGCACAACCCCCGCCTTTCCCCGGCAGCCCGCACTGGGAATGACTCGGGGAAGACACTGGAAGTGCTCCTAGGAGATCCCAGGTGCTGCAGAACGAAGACGGAACCTCCCCACACTCAGAATTCCAGAACACGGCTGACTGTGTGGGGGAGGTTCGGGGCCGCCCTCCACGCATCTTCATGGTGTCACAGGTGTTCCCTGGCAGGCGGAAGTCCGCTAATTACCTCCCCTGTCCAGGGGGAGGCACTTGATGCTACCTGCGTTTCCAGCCCAACCCCCGCTTTTCCCCGGCAGCCCGCAGTGAGAGGGACTCGGGGAAGACTCTAGAAGGGCTCCTAGGAGATCCCGGGTGCTGCAGACAGAAGACGGAACCTCCCCACACTCAGAATTCCGGAACACGGCTGACTGTGTGGGGGAGGTTCGGGGCCGCCCTCCACGCAGCTTCCTGGTGTCACAGGTGTTCCCTGACAGGCGGAAGTCCGCTAATTACCTCCCCTGTCCAGGGGGAGGCACTAGATGCTACCTGCGTTTCCAGCCCAACCCCCGCCTTTCCCCGGCAGCCCGCAGTGAGAGGGACTCGGGGAAGACTCTCGAAGGGCTCCTTGGAGATCCCGGGTGCTGCAGACCGAAGACGGAACCTCCCCACACTCAGAATTCCGGAACACAGCCGACTGTGTGGGCGAGGATCGGGGCCACACTCCACGCAGCTGCCTGGTGTCACAGGTTTTCCCTGGCAGGGGGAAGTCCGCTAATTACCTCCCCTGTCCAGGGGGAGGCACTAGATGCTACCTGTGTTTCCAGCCCAACCCCCGCATTTCCCCGGCAGCCCACAGTGAGAGGGATTCGGGGAAGACTCTCGAAGGGCTCCTAGGAGATCCCGGGTGCTGCAGACAGAAGACGGAACCTCCCCACACTCAGAATTCCGGAACACGGCTGACTGTGTCGGGGAGTTTCGGGGCCGCCCTCCACGCAGCTTCATGGTGTCACAGGTGTTCCCTCGCAAGGGGAAGTCCGCTAATTACCTCACCTGTCCAGGGGGAGGCACTAGATGCTACCTGCGTTTCCAGCCCAACCCCCGCCTTTCCCCGGCAGCCCGCAGTGAGAGGGACTCGGGGAAGACTCTCGAAGGGCTCCTAGGAGATCCCGGGTGCTGCAGACCGAAGACGGAACCTCCCCACACTCAGAATTCCGGAACACAGCCGACTGTGTGTGCGAGGATCGGGGCCACACTCCACGCAGCTGCCTGGTGTCTCAGGTTTTCCCTGGCAGGCGGAAGTCCGCTAATTACCTCCCCTGCCTAGCGGGAGGCACTAGATGCTACCTGCGTTTCCAGCCCAACCCCTGCTTTTCCCCGGCAGCCCGCACTGGGAGGGACTCGGGGGAGACACTCGTATGGCTCCTAGGAGATCCCGGGTGCTGCAGACAGAAGACGGAACCTCCCCACACTCAGAATTCCGGAACACAGCCGAATGTGTGGGCGAGGATCGGGGCCAACCTCCACGCAGGTGCCTTGTGTCACAGGTTTTCCCTGGCAGGGGGAAGTCCGCTAATTACCTCCCCTGTCCAGGGGGAGGCACTAGATGCTGCCTGCGTTTCCAGCACAACCCCCGCCTTTCCCCGGGAGCCCGCAGTGAGAGGGACTCGGGGAAGACTCTCGAAGGGCTCCTAGGAGATCCCGGGTGCTGCAGACCGAAGACGGAACCTCCCCACACTCAGAATTCCGGAACACAGCCGACTGTGTGGGCGAGGATCGGGGCCACCCTCCACGCAGCAGCCTGGTGTCACAGGTTTTCCCTGGCAGGCGGAAGTCCGCTAATTACCTCCCCTGCCTAGCGGGAGGCACTAGATTCTACCTGCGTTTCCAGCCCAACCCCCGCTTTTCCCCGGCAGCCCGCACTGGGAGGGACTCGGGGGAGACACTCGTATGGCTCCTAGGAGATCCCTGGTGCTGCAGACAGAAGACGGAACCTCCCCACACTCAGAATTCCGGAACACGGGTGACTGTGTGTGTGAGGTTTAGGGCCGCCCTCCACGCAGCTTCCTGGTGTCTCAGGTGTTCCCTCGCAAGGGGAAGTCCGCTAATTACCTCCCCTGTCCTTGGGGAGGCACTAGATGCTACCAGCGTTTCCAGCCCAACCCCCGCCTTTCCCCGGCAGTCCGCACTGGGAGGGACTCTGGGAAGACTCTCGAAGGGCTCCTAGGAGATCCCGGGTGCTGCAGACAGAAGACGGAACTTCCCCACACTCAGAATTTGGGAACACGGCTGACTGTGTGCGGGAGGATCGGGGCTGCCCTCCACGCAGCTTCCTGGAGTCACAGGTGTTCCCTCGCCAGGGGAAGTCTGCTAATTACCTCCCCTGTCCATGGGGAGGCACTAGATGCTACCTGCGTTTCCAGCCCAACCCCCGCCTTTCCCCGGCAGCCCGCACTGGGAGGGACTCGGGGAAGACACTCGAACTGCTCCTAGGAGATCCCGGGTGCTGCAGACAGAAGACGGAACCTCCCCACACTCAGAATTCCGGAACACGGCTGACTGGGTGGGGGAGGTTCGGGGCCGCCCTCCACGCAGATTCCTGGTGTCACAGGTGTTCCCTCGCAAGGGGAAGTCAGCTAATTACCTCCTCTGTCCATGGGGAGGCACTAGATGCTACCTGCCTTTGCAGCCCAACCCCCGCCTTTCCCCGGCTGCCCGCACTGGGAGGGACTCGGGGAAGACTCTCGAAGGGCTCCTAGGAGATCCCGGGTGCTGCAGACAGAAGACGGAACCTCCCCACACTCAGAATCCCAGAAAAAGTCTGACTGTGTGGGAGAGGTTCGGGGCCGCCCTCCACGCAGCTGCCGGGTGTCAGAGGTGTTCCCTGGCAGGGGGAAGTCCGCTAATTACCTCCCTTGTCCATGGGGAGGCAGAAGATGCTACCTGCTTTTCCAGCCCAACCTCCGCCATTCCCCGGCAGCCCGCACAGGGAGGGACTGGGGAAGACACTCGAAGGGCTCCTAGGAGATCCCAGGTGCTGCAGACAGAAGACGGAACCTCCCCACACTCAGAATTCCGGAACACGGCTGACTGTTGGGGGAGGTTCGGGGCCGCCCTCCACGCAGCTGCCTTGTGTCACAGGTGTTCCCTGGCAGGGGGAAGTCCGCTAGTTACCTCCCCTGTCCATGGGGAGGCACTAGATGCTACCTGCGTTTCCAGCACAACCCCCTCCTTTCCCCGGCAGTCCGCACAGGGAGGGACTCTGGGAAGACACTCGAAGGGCTCCTTGGAGATCCCGGGTCCTGCAGAAAGAAGACGGAACCTCCCCACACTCAGAATTCCGGAACACGGTTGACTGTGTGGGGGAGGTTCGGGGCCGCCCTCCACGCAGCTGCCTGGTGTCACAGGTGTTCCCTGGCAGGGGGAAGTCCGCTAATTACCTCCCCTGTCCATGGGGAGGCACTAGATGCTACCTGCGTTTCCAGCCCAACCCCCGACTTTCCATGGCTGCCCGCACTGGGAGGGACTCGGGGAAGACTCTCGAAGGGCTCCTAGGAGATCCCGGGTGCTGCAGACAGAAGACGGAACCTCCCCACACTCAGAATTCCGGAACACGGCTGACTGTGTGGGGAAAGTTCGGGGCCGCCCTCCACGCAGATGCCTGGTGTCACAGGTGTTCCCTCGCAGGGGGAAGTCCGCTAATTACCTCCCTTGTCCATGGGGAGGCACAAGATGTTACCTGCTTTTCCAGCCCAACCTCCGCCATTCCCCGGCAGCCCGCACAAGGAGGGACTGGGGGAAGACCCTCGAAGGGCTCCTAGGTGATCCCGGGTGCTGCAGACATATGACGGAACCTCCACAAACTCAGAATTCCGGAACACGGCTGACTGTTGGGGGAGGTTTAGGGCCGACCTCCACACAGCTTCCTGGTGTCACAGGTGTTCCCTGGTAGGGGGAAGACCGCTAATTACCTCCCCTGTCCATGGGGAGGCACTAGATCCTACCTGAGTTTCCAGCCCCACCCCTGCCTTTCCCCGGCTGCCCGCACTGGGAGGGACTCGGGGAAGACTCTCGAAGGGCTCCTAGGAGATCCCGGGTGCTGCAGACAGAAGACGGAACCTCCCCACACTCAGAATTCCGGAACAGTGATGACTGTGTGGGGGAGGTTCTGGGCCGCCCTCCACGCAGCTGCCTGTTGTCACAGGTGTTCCCTGGCAGGGGGAAGTCCGCTAATTACCTCCCTTGTCCATGGGGAGGCACAAGATGCTACCTGCTTTTCCAGCCCAACCCCCGCCTTTCCCCGGCAGCCCGCACAGGTAGGGACTGGGGGAAGACACTCGAAAGGCACCTAGGAGAACCCGGGTGCTGCAGACAGAAGACGGAACCTCCCCACACTCAGAATTCCGGAACACGTGTGACTGAGTGGGTAAGGTATAGGGCCGCACTCCACGCAGCTTCCTGGTGTCACAGTTGTTCCCTGGCAGGGGAAGTGCGCTAAATACCTCCCTTGTCCATCGGGAGGCACTAGATGCTACCTGCTTTTCCAGCCCAACCCCCGCCGTTCCCCTGCTGCCCGCACTGGGAGGGACTCGGGGAAGACACTCGAAGGGCTCCTAGGAGATCCCGGGTGCTGCAGACAGAAGACGGAACCTCCCCACACTCAGAATCCCAGAACACGTCTGACTGTGTGGGAGAGGTTCGGGGCCGCCGTCCACGCAGCTGGCTGGTGTCACAGGTGTTCCCTTGCAGGGGGAAGTCCGCTAATTACCTCCCTTGTCCATGGGGAGGCACAAGATGCTACCTGCTTTTCCAGCCCAACCTCCGCCATTCCCCGGCAGCCCGCACAGGGAGGGACGGGGGAAGACACCCGAAGGGCTCCTAGGAGATCCCGGGTGCTGCAGACAGAAGACGGAACCTCCCCACACTCAGAATTCCGGAACACGGCTGACTGTTGGCGGAGGTTCGGGGCCGCCCTCCACGCAGCTGCATTGTGTCACAGGTGTTCCCTGGCAGGGGGAAGTCCGCTAGTTACCTCCCCTGTCCATGGGGAGGCACTAGATGCTACCTGCGTTTCCAGCACAACCCCCTCCTTTCCCCGGCAGCCCGCAATGGGAGGGACTCGGGGAAGACTCTCGAAGGGCTCCTAGGAGATCCTGGGTGCTGCAGAGATAAGACGGAACCTCCCCACACTCAGAATTCCGGAACAGGGCTGACTGTGTTGGGAAGGTTCGGGGCCGCCCTCCACGCAGCTGCCTGGTGTCACAGGTGTTCCCTGGCAGGGGGAAGTCCGCTAATTACCTCCCTTGTCAATGGGGAGGCACTAGATGCTACCTGCTTTTCCAGACCATCCCCCGCCTTTCGCCAGCAGCCCGCACAGGGAGGGACTTGGGGAAGACACTCGATGGGCTCCTAGGAGAACCCGGGTGCTGCAGACATATGACGGAACCTCCCCACACTCAGAATTCCGGAACACGGGTGACTGTGTGGGTGAGTTATCGGGCCGCACTCCACACAGCTTCCTGGTGTCACAGGTGTTCCCTGGCAGGTGGAAGTCCGCTAATTACCTCCCTTGTCCATGGGGAGGCACTAGATGCTACCTGCTTTTCCAGCACAACCCCCTCTTTTCCCCGGCAGCCCGCACAGGGAGGGACTCTGGGAAGACACTCGAAGGGCTCCTAGGATATCCCGGGTGCTGCAGACAGAAGACGGAACCTCCCCACACTCAGAATTCCGGAACACGGTTGACTGTGTGGGGGAGTTTCGGGGCCGCCCTCCACGCAGCTGCCTGGTGTCACAGGTGTTCCCTGGCAGGGGGAAGTCTGCTAATTACCTCCCCTGTCCATGGGGATGCAATAGATGCTACCTGCGTTTCCAGCCCAACCTCCGCCATTCCCAGGCAGCCCGCACAGGGAGGGACTGGGGGAAGACACTCGAAGGGCTCCTAGGTGAACCCGGGTGCTGCAGACAGAAGAAGGAACCTCCCCACACTCAGAATTCCGGAAAACGGCTGACTGTTGCGGGAGGTTCGGGGCCGCCCTCCACGCAGTTGCCTGGTGTCACAGGTGTTCCCTGGCAGGGAGAATTCCGCTAATTACCTCCCCTGTCCATGGGGAGGCACTAGATGCTTCCTGAGTTTTCAGCACAACCCCCGCCTTTCCCCGGCAGCCCGCAGTGGGAGGGATTCGGGGAAGACACTCGAAGGGCTCCTAGGAGATCCCGGGTGCTTCAGACAGAAGACGGAACCTCCCCACACTCAGAATTCCGGAACACGGCAGACTGTGTGGGGGAGGTTCGGGGCCGCCCTCCAAGCAGCTGCCTGGTGTCACAGGTGTTCCCTGGCAGGGGGAAGTCCGCTAATTACCTCCCTTTTCCATGGGGAGGCACAAGATGCTACCTGCTTTTCCAGCCCAACCCCCGCCTTTCCCCGGCAGCCCGCACAGGGAGGGACTGGGGGAAGACACTCGAAAGGCTCCTAGGAGAACCCGGGTGCTGCAGACAGAAGACGGAACCTCCCCACACTCAGAATTCCGGAACACGTGTGACTGTGTGGGTAAGGTTTAGGGCCGCACTCCACGCATTTTCCTGGTGTCACAGTTGTTCCCTGGCAGGGGGAAGTCCGCTAAATTCCTCCCTTGTCCATCGAGAGGCACTAGATGCTACCTGCTTTTCCAGCCCAACCCCCGCCGTTCCCCGGCTGCCCGCACTGGGAGGGACTCGGGGAAGACTCTCGAAGGGCTCCTAGGAGATCCCGGGTGCTGCAGACAGAAGACGGAACCTCCCCACACTCAGAATCCCAGAACACGTCTGACTGTGTGGGAGAGGTTCGGGGCCGCCCTCCACGCAGCTGCCTGGTGTCAGAGGTGTTCCCTGGCAGGGGGAAGTCCGCTAATTACCTCCCTTGTCCATGGGGAGGCACAAGATGCTACCTGCTTTTCCAGCCCAACCTCCGCCATTCCCCGGCAGCCCGCACAGGGAGGGACTGGGGAAGACACTCGAAGGGCTCCTAGGAGATCCCAGGTGCTGCAGACAGAAGACGGAACCTCCCCACACTCAGAATTCCGGAACACGGCTGACTGTTGGGGGAGGTTCGGGGCCGCCCTCCACGCAGCTGCCTTGTGTCACAGGTGTTCCCTGGCAGGGGGAAGTCCGCTAGTTACCTCCCCTGTCCATGGGGAGGCACTAGATGCTACCTGCGTTTCCAGCACAACCCCCTCCTTTCCCCGGCAGTCCGCACAGGGAGGGACTCTGGGAAGACACTCGAAGGGCTCCTAGGAGATCCCGGGTCCTGCAGAAAGAAGACGGAACCTCCCCACACTCAGAATTCCGGAACACGGTTGACTGTGTGGGGGAGGTTCGGGGCCGCCCTCCACGCAGCTGCCTGGTGTCACAGGTGTTCCCTGGCAGGGGGAAGTCCGCTAATTACCTCCCCTGTCCATGGGGAGGCACTAGATGCTACCTGCGTTTCCAGCCCAACCCCCGACTTTCCATGGCTGCCCGCACAGGGAGGGACTTGGGGAAGACACTCGAAGGGCTCCTAGGAGAACCCGGGTGCTGCAGACATATGACGGAACCTCCCCACACTCAGAATTCCGGAACACGGGTGACTGTGTGGGTGAGGTTTCGGGCCGCACTCCACACAGCTTCCTGGTGTCACAGGTGTTCCCTGGCAGGTGGAATTCCGCTAATTACCTCCCTTGTCCATGGGGAGGCACTAGATGCTACCTGCGTTTCCAGCACAACCCCCTCCTTTCCCCGGCAGCCCGCACAGGGAGGGACTCTGGGAAGACACTCGAAGGGCTCCTAGGAGATCCCGGGTGCTGCAGACAGAAGACGGAACCTCCCCACATTCAGAATTCTGGAACACGGTTGACTGTGTGGGGGAGGTTCGGGGCCGCCCTCCACGCAGCTGCCTGGTGTCACAGGTGTTCCCTGGCAGGGGGAAGTCTGCTAAATACCTCCCCTGTCCATGGGGATGCACTAGATGCTACCTGCGTTTCCAGCCCAACCCCCTCCTTTCCCTGGCTGCCCGCACTGGGAGGGACTCGGGGAAGACTCTCGAAGTGCTCCTAGGAGATCCCGGGTGCTGCAGACTTAAGACGGAACCTCCCCACACTCAGAATTCCGGAACACGGCTGACGGTTTGGGGGAGGTTCGGGGCCGAACTCCACGCAGCTGCCTGGTGTCACAGGTGTTCCCTGGCAGGTGGAAGTCCGCTAATTACCTCCCCTGTCCATGGGGATGCACTAGATGCTACCTGCGTTTCCAGCCCAACCTCCGCCATTCCCAGGCAGCCCGCACAGTGAGGGACTGGGGGAAGACACTCGAAGGGCTCCTAGGTGAACCCGGGTGCTGCAGACAGAAGACGGAACCTCCCCACACTCAGAATTCCGGAACACGGCTGACTGTGTGGGGAAGGTTCGGGGCCGCCCTCCACGCAGCTGCCTGGTGTCACAGGTGTTCCGTGGCAGGGGGAAGTCCGCTAATTACCTCCCTTGTCCATGGGGAGGCACTAGATGCTACCTGCTTTTCCAGCCCAACCCCCGCCTTTCCCCAGCAGCCCTCACAGGGAGGGACTTGGGGAAGACACTCGAAGGGCTCCTAGGAGAACCCGGGTGCTGCAGACATAAGACGGAACCTCCCCACACTCAGAATTCCGGAACACGGGTGACTGTGTGGGTGAGGTTTAGGGCCGCCCTCCACACAGATTCCTGTTGTCACAGGTGTTCCCTGGTAGGGGGAAGACCGCTAATTACCTCCCCTGTCCATGGGGAGGCAATAGATGCTACCTGAGTTTCCAGCCCAACCCCCGCCTTTCCCCGGCTGCCCGCACTGGGAGGGACTCGGGGAAGACTCTCGAAGGGCTCCTAGGAGATCCCGGGTGCTGCAGACATAAGACGGAACCTCCCCACACTCAGAATTCCGGAACACGGCTGACTGTGTGGGGAAGGTTCGGGGCCGCCCTCCACGCAGCTGCCTGGTGTCACAGGTGTTCCCTGGTAGGGGGAAGTCCGCTAATTACCTCCCTTGTCCATGGGGAGACACTAGATGCTACCTGCTTTTCCAGCACAACCCCCGCCTTTCCCAAGCAGCCCGCAAAGGGAGGGACTTGGGGAAGACACTCGAAGGGCTCCTAGGAGAACCCCGGTGCTGCAGACATAAGACGGAACCTCCCCACATTCAGAATTCCGGAACACGGGTGACTGTGTTGGTGAGGTTTAGGGCCGCACTCCACACAGCTTCCTGGTGTCACAGGTGTTCCCTGGTAGGGGGAGGACCGCTAATTACCTCCCCTGTCCATGGGTAGGCACTATATGCTACCTGCGTTTCCAGCACAACCCCCTCCTTTCCCCGGCAACCCGCACAGGGAGGGACTCTGGGAAGACACTCGAATGGCTCCTAGGAGATCCCGGGTGCTGCAGACAGAAGACGGAACCTCCCCACACTCAGAATTCCGGAACACGGTTGACTGTGTGGGGGAGGTTCGGGGCCGCCCTCCACGCAGCTGCCTGGTTTCACAGGTGTTCCCTGGCAGGGGGAAGTCCGCTAATTACCTCCCTTGTCCATGGGGAGGCACAAGATACTACCTGCTTTTCCAGCCCAACCTCCGCCATTCCCCGGCAGCCCGCACAGTGAGGGACTAGGGGAAGACACTCGAAGGGCTCCTAGGTGAACCCGGGTGCTGCAGACATAAGACGGAACCTCCCCACACTCAGAATTCCGGAACACGGCTGACTGTGTGCGGGAGGTTAGGGACCTCCCTCCACGCAGCTGCCTGGTGTCACAGGTGTTCCCTGGCAGGGAGAATTCCGCTAATTACCTCCCCTGTCCTTGGGGAGGCACAAGATGCTACCTGCTTTTCCAGCCCAACCCACGCCTTTCCCCGGCAGCCCGCACAGGGAGGGAATGGGGGAAGAATCTCCAAAGGCTCCTAGGAGAACCCGGGTGCAGCAGACTTAAGACGGAACCTCCCCACACTCAGAATTCCGGAACACGGCTGACTGTGTGGGGGAGGTTAGGGACCTCCCTCCACGCAGCTTCCTGGTGTCACAGTTGTTCCCTGGCAGGGGGAAGTCCGCTAATTACCTCCCTTGCCGATGGGGAGGCACTAGATGCTACCCGCGTTTCCAGCACAACCCCCTCCTTTCCCCGGCAGCCCGCACAGGGAGGGACTCTGGGAAGACACTCGAAGGGCTCCTAGGAGATCCCAGGTGCTGCAGACAGAAGACAGAACCTCCCCACACTCAGAATTCCGGAACACGGTTGACTGTGTGGGGGAGGTTCGGGGCCGCCCTCCACGCAGCTGCCTGGTGTCACAGGTGTTCCCTGGCAGGGGGAATACCGCTAATTACCTCCCCTGTCCATGGGGAGGCAATAGATGCTACCTGAGTTTCCAGCCAAACCCCCGCCTTTCCCCGGCTGCCCGCACTGGGAGGGACTCGGGGAAGACCCTCGAAGGGCTCCTAGGAGATCCCGGGTGCTGCAGAGACAAGACGGAACCTCCCCTCACTCAGAATTCCGGAACACGGATGACTGTGTGGGGGAGGTTCGGGGCCGCCCTCCACGCAGCTGCCTGGTGTCACAGGTGTTCCCTGGCAGGGGGAGTCCGCTAATTACCTCCCTTGTCCATGGGGAGGCACAAGATGCTACCTGCTTTTCCAGCCCAACCTCCGCAATTCCCCGGCAGCCCGCACAGTGAGGGACTGGGGGAAGACACTCGAAGGGCTCCTAGGTGAACCCGGGTGCTGCAGACATAAGACGGAACCTCCCCACACTCAGAATTCCGGAACACGGCTGACTGTGTGTTGGAGGTTCGGGGCCGCCCTCCACGCAGCTGCCTTGTGTCACAGGTGTTCCCTGGCAGGGAGAAGTCCGCTAAATACCTCCCCTGACCATGGGGAGGAACTAGATGCTACCTGAGTTTCCAGCCCAACCCCCGCCTTTCCCCGGCAGCCCGCAGTGGGAGGGATTCGGGGAAGACACTCGAAGGGCTCCTAGGAGATCCCGGGTGCTGCAGACAGAAGACGGAACCTCCCCACACTCAGAATTCCGGAACACGGCTGACTGTGTTGGGGAGGTTCGGGGCCGCCCTCCACGCAGCTGCCTGGTGTCACAGGTGATCCCTGGCAGGGGGAAGTCCGCTAATTACCTCCCTTGTCCATGGGGAGGCACAAGATGCTACCTGCTTTTCCAGCCCAACCCCCGCCTTTCCCCGGCAGCCCGCACACGGAGGGACTGGGGGAAGACACTCGAAGGGCTCCTAGGTGAACCCGGGTGCTGCAGACCGATGACGGAACCTCCCCACACTCAGAATTTCGGAACACGGGTGACTGTGTGGGGGAGGTTCGGGGCCGCCCTCCACGCAGCTGCCTGGTGTCACAGGTGTTCCCTGGCAGGGGGAAGTCCGCTAATTACCTCCCATGTCCATGGGGAGGCACTAGATGCTACCTGCGTTCCAGCCCAACCCCCGCCTTTCCCTGGCTGCCCGCACTGGTAGGGACTCGGGGAAGACTCTCGAAGGGCTCCTAGGAGATCCCGGGTGCTGCAGACAGAAGACGGAACCTCCCCACACTCAGAATTCCGGAACACGTCTGACTGTGTGGGGAAGGTTCGGGGCCGCCCTCCACGCAGCTGCCTGGTGTCACAGGTGTTCCTTGGCAGGGGGAAGTCCGCTAATTACCTCCCTTGTCCATGGGGAGGCACTAGATGCTACCTGCTTTTCCAGACCAACCCCCGCCTTTCCCCAGCAGCCCGCACAGGTAGGGACTTGGGGAAGACACTCGAAGGGCTCCTAGGAGAACCCGGGTTCTGCAGACATAAGACGGAACCTCCCCACACTCAGAATTCCGGAACCCCGTGACTGTGTGGGTGAGGTTTATGGCCGCCCTCCACACAGCTTCCTGGTGTCACAGGTGTTCCCTGGTAGGGGGAAGACCGCTAATTACCTCCCCTGTCCATGGGGAGGCACTAGATGCTACCTGAGTTTCCAGCCCAACCCCCGCCTTTCCCCGGCTGCCCGCACTGGGAGGGACTCGGGGAAGACTCTCGAAGGGCTCCTTGGAGATCCCGGGTGCTGCAGACAGAAGACGGAACCTCCCCACACTCAGAATTCCGGAACAGTGATGACTGTGTGGGGGAGGATCGGGGCCGCCCTCCACGCAGCTGCCTTGTGTCACAGGTGTTCCCTGGCAGGTGGAAGTCCGCTAATTACCTCCCTCGTCCATGGGGAGGCATAAGATGCTGCCTGCTTTTCCAGCCCAACCTCCGCCATTCCCCGGCAGCCCGCACAGGGAGGGACTGGGGGAAGACACTCGAAGGGCTCCTAGGAGATCCCGGGTGCTGCAGACAGAAGACGGAACCTCCCCACACTCAGAATTCCGGAACACGGCTGACTGTGTGGGGAAGGTTCGGGGCCGCCCTCCACGCAGTTGCCTGGTGTCACAGGTGTTCCCTGGCAGGGGGAAGTCCGCTAATTACCTCCCTTGTCCATGGGGAGGCACTAGATGCTACCTGCTTTTCCAGCAAAACCCCCGCCATTCGCCAGCAGCCCGCACAGGGAGGGACTTGGGGAAGACACTCGAAGGGCTCCTAGGAGAACCCGGGTGCTGCAGACATATGACGGAACCTCCCCACACTCAGAATTCCGGAACACGGGTGACTGTGTGGGTGAGGTTTCGGGCCGCACTCCACACAGCTTCCTGGTGTCACAGGTGTTCCCTGGCAGGTGGAAGTCCGCTAATTACCTCCCTTGTCCATGGGGAGGCACTAGATGCTACCTGCGTTTCCAGCACAACCCCCTCCTTTCCCCGGCAGCCCGCACAGGGAGGGACTCTGGGAAGACACTCGAAGGGCTCCTAGGAGATCCCGGGTGCTGCAGACAGAAGACGGAACGTCCCCACACTCAGAATTCCGGAACACGGTTGACTGTGTGGGGGAGGTTCGTGGCCGCCCTCCACGCAGCTGCCTGGTGTCACAGGTGTTCCCTGGCAGGGGGAAGTCTGCTAATTACCTCCCCTGTCCATGGGGATGCACTAGATGCTACCTGCGTTTCCAGCCCAACCTCCGCCATTCCCAGGCAGCCCGCACAGGGAGGGACTGGGGGAAGACACTCGAAGGGCTCCTAGGTGAACCCGGGTGCTGCAGACATAAGACGGAACCTCCCCACACTCAGAATTCCGGAACACGGCTGACTGTTGGGGGAGGTTCGGGGCAGCCCTCCACGCAGTTGCCTGGTGTCACAGGTGTTCCCTGGCAGGGAGAATTCCGCTAAATACCTCCCCTGTCCATGGGGAGGCACTAGATGCTACCTGAGTTTCCAGCAAAACCCCCGCCTTTCCCCGGCAGCCCGCAGTGGGAGGGATTCGGGGAAGACACTCGAAGGGCTCCTATGAGATCCCGGGTGCTGTAGACAGAAGACGGAACCTCCCCACACTCAGAATTCCGGAACACGGCTGACTGTGTGGGGGAGGTTCGGGGACGCCCTCCACGCAGCTGCCTGGTGTCACAGGTGTTCCCTGGCAGGGGGAAGTCCGCTAATTACCTCCCTTGTCCATGGGGAGGCACAAGATGCTACCTGCTTTTCCAGCCCAACCCCCGCCTTTCCCCGGCAGCCCGCACAGGGAGGGACTGGGGGAAGACACTCGAAAGGCTCCTAGGAGAACCCGGGTGCTGCAGACAGAAGACGGAACCTCCCCACACTCAGAATTCCGGAACACGTGTGACTGTGTGGGTGAGGTTTAGGGCCGCACTCCACGCAGCATCCTGGTGTCACATTTGTTCCCTGGCAGGGGGAAGTCCGCTAATTACCTCCCTTGTCCATGGGGAGGCACTAGATGCTACCTGCATTTCCAGCCCAACCCCCGCATTTCCCCTGCAGCCCGCACTGGGAGGAACTCGGGGAAGACTCTCGAAATGCTCCTAGGAGATCCCGGGTGCTGCAGACAAAAGACGGAACCTCCCCAAACTCAGAATCCCGGAACACGGATGACTGTGTGGGGGAGGTTCGGGGCCGCCCTCCTCGCAGCTGCCTTGTGTCACAGGTGTTCCATGGCAGGTAGAAGTCCGCTAATTACCTCCCCTGTCCATGGGGAGGCACTAGATGCTACCTGCGTTTTCAGCACAACCCCCTCCTTTCCCCGGCAGCCCGCAGTGGGAGGGACTGGGGGAAGACACTCGAAAGGCTCCTAGGAGTTCCCGGGTGCTGCAGACAGAAGACGGAACCTCCCCACACTCAGAATTCCGGAACACGTGTGACTGTGTGGGTGAGGTTTAGGGCCGCACTCCACGCAGCTTCCTGGTGTCACAGTTGTTCCCTGGCAGGGGGAAGTCCGCTAATTACCTCCATTGTACATGGGGAGGCACAAGATGCTACCTGCTTTTCCAGCCCAACCTCCGCCATTCCCCAGCAGCCCGCACAGGGAGGCACTGGGGGAAGACACTCGAAGGGCTCCTAGGTGAACCCGGGTGCTGCAGACATAAGACGGAACCTCCCCACACTCAGAATTCCGGAACATGGATGACTGTGTGGGGGAGGTTCGGGGCCGCCCTCCACGCAGCTGCCTTGTGTCACAGGTGTTCCCTGGCAGGGGGAAGTCCGCTAGTTACCTCCCCTGTCCATGGGGAGGCACTAGATGCTACCTGCGTTTCCAGCACAACCCCCTCCTTTCCCCGGCAGTCCGCACAGGGAGGGACTCTGGGAAGACACTCGAAGGGCTCCTAGGAGATCCCGGGTCCTGCAGAAAGAAGACGGAACCTCCCCACACTCAGAATTCCGGAACACGGTTGACTGTGTGGGGGAGGTTCGGGGCCGCCCTCCACGCAGCTGCCTGGTGTCACAGGTGTTCCCTGGCAGGGGGAAGTCCGCTAATTACCTCCCCTGTCCATGGGGAGGCACTAGATGCTACCTGCGTTTCCAGCCCAACCCCCGACTTTCCATGGCTGCCCGCACAGGGAGGGACTTGGGGAAGACACTCGAAGGGCTCCTAGGAGAACCCGGGTGCTGCAGACATATGACGGAACCTCCCCACACTCAGAATTCCGGAACACGGGTGACTGTGTGGGTGAGGTTTCGGGCCGCACTCCACACAGCTTCCTGGTGTCACAGGTGTTCCCTGGCAGGTGGAATTCCGCTAATTACCTCCCTTGTCCATGGGGAGGCACTAGATGCTACCTGCGTTTCCAGCACAACCCCCTCCTTTCCCCGGCAGCCCGCACAGGGAGGGACTCTGGGAAGACACTCGAAGGGCTCCTAGGAGATCCCGGGTGCTGCAGACAGAAGACGGAACCTCCCCACATTCAGAATTCTGGAACACGGTTGACTGTGTGGGGGAGGTTCGGGGCCGCCCTCCACGCAGCTGCCTGGTGTCACAGGTGTTCCCTGGCAGGGGGAAGTCTGCTAAATACCTCCCCTGTCCATGGGGATGCACTAGATGCTACCTGCGTTTCCAGCCCAACCCCCTCCTTTCCCTGGCTGCCCGCACTGGGAGGGACTCGGGGAAGACTCTCGAAGTGCTCCTAGGAGATCCCGGGTGCTGCAGACTTAAGACGGAACCTCCCCACACTCAGAATTCCGGAACACGGCTGACGGTTTGGGGGAGGTTCGGGGCCGAACTCCACGCAGCTGCCTGGTGTCACAGGTGTTCCCTGGCAGGTGGAAGTCCGCTAATTACCTCCCCTGTCCATGGGGATGCACTAGATGCTACCTGCGTTTCCAGCCCAACCTCCGCCATTCCCAGGCAGCCCGCACAGTGAGGGACTGGGGGAAGACACTCGAAGGGCTCCTAGGTGAACCCGGGTGCTGCAGACAGAAGACGGAACCTCCCCACACTCAGAATTCCGGAACACGGCTGACTGTGTGGGGAAGGTTCGGGGCCGCCCTCCACGCAGCTGCCTGGTGTCACAGGTGTTCCGTGGCAGGGGGAAGTCCGCTAATTACCTCCCTTGTCCATGGGGAGGCACTAGATGCTACCTGCTTTTCCAGCCCAACCCCCGCCTTTCCCCAGCAGCCCTCACAGGGAGGGACTTGGGGAAGACACTCGAAGGGCTCCTAGGAGAACCCGGGTGCTGCAGACATAAGACGGAACCTCCCCACACTCAGAATTCCGGAACACGGGTGACTGTGTGGGTGAGGTTTAGGGCCGCCCTCCACACAGATTCCTGTTGTCACAGGTGTTCCCTGGTAGGGGGAAGACCGCTAATTACCTCCCCTGTCCATGGGGAGGCAATAGATGCTACCTGAGTTTCCAGCCCAACCCCCGCCTTTCCCCGGCTGCCCGCACTGGGAGGGACTCGGGGAAGACTCTCGAAGGGCTCCTAGGAGATCCCGGGTGCTGCAGACATAAGACGGAACCTCCCCACACTCAGAATTCCGGAACACGGCTGACTGTGTGGGGAAGGTTCGGGGCCGCCCTCCACGCAGCTGCCTGGTGTCACAGGTGTTCCCTGGTAGGGGGAAGTCCGCTAATTACCTCCCTTGTCCATGGGGAGACACTAGATGCTACCTGCTTTTCCAGCACAACCCCCGCCTTTCCCAAGCAGCCCGCAAAGGGAGGGACTTGGGGAAGACACTCGAAGGGCTCCTAGGAGAACCCCGGTGCTGCAGACATAAGACGGAACCTCCCCACATTCAGAATTCCGGAACACGGGTGACTGTGTTGGTGAGGTTTAGGGCCGCACTCCACACAGCTTCCTGGTGTCACAGGTGTTCCCTGGTAGGGGGAGGACCGCTAATTACCTCCCCTGTCCATGGGTAGGCACTATATGCTACCTGCGTTTCCAGCACAACCCCCTCCTTTCCCCGGCAACCCGCACAGGGAGGGACTCTGGGAAGACACTCGAATGGCTCCTAGGAGATCCCGGGTGCTGCAGACAGAAGACGGAACCTCCCCACACTCAGAATTCCGGAACACGGTTGACTGTGTGGGGGAGGTTCGGGGCCGCCCTCCACGCAGCTGCCTGGTTTCACAGGTGTTCCCTGGCAGGGGGAAGTCCGTTAATTACCTCCCTTGTCCATGGGGAGGCACAAGATACTACCTGCTTTTCCAGCCCAACCTCCGCCATTCCCCGGCAGCCCGCACAGTGAGGGACTAGGGGAAGACACTCGAAGGGCTCCTAGGTGAACCCGGGTGCTGCAGACATAAGACGGAACCTCCCCACACTCAGAATTCCGGAACACGGCTGACTGTGTGCGGGAGGTTAGGGACCTCCCTCCACGCAGCTGCCTGGTGTCACAGGTGTTCCCTGGCAGGGAGAATTCCGCTAATTACCTCCCCTGTCCTTGGGGAGGCACAAGATGCTACCTGCTTTTCCAGCCCAACCCACGCCTTTCCCCGGCAGCCCGCACAGGGAGGGAATGGGGGAAGAATCTCCAAAGGCTCCTAGGAGAACCCGGGTGCAGCAGACTTAAGACGGAACCTCCCCACACTCAGAATTCCGGAACACGGCTGACTGTGTGGGGGAGGTTAGGGACCTCCCTCCACGCAGCTTCCTGGTGTCACAGTTGTTCCCTGGCAGGGGGAAGTCCGCTAATTACCTCCCTTGCCGATGGGGAGGCACTAGATGCTACCCGCGTTTCCAGCACAACCCCCTCCTTTCCCCGGCAGCCCGCACAGGGAGGGACTCTGGGAAGACACTCGAAGGGCTCCTAGGAGATCCCAGGTGCTGCAGACAGAAGACAGAACCTCCCCACACTCAGAATTCCGGAACACGGTTGACTGTGTGGGGGAGGTTCGGGGCCGCCCTCCACGCAGCTGCCTGGTGTCACAGGTGTTCCCTGGCAGGGGGAATACCGCTAATTACCTCCCCTGTCCATGGGGAGGCAATAGATGCTACCTGAGTTTCCAGCCAAACCCCCGCCTTTCCCCGGCTGCCCGCACTGGGAGGGACTCGGGGAAGACCCTCGAAGGGCTCCTAGGAGATCCCGGGTGCTGCAGAGACAAGACGGAACCTCCCCTCACTCAGAATTCCGGAACACGGATGACTGTGTGGGGGAGGTTCGGGGCCGCCCTCCACGCAGCTGCCTGGTGTCACAGGTGTTCCCTGGCAGGGGGAGTCCGCTAATTACCTCCCTTGTCCATGGGGAGGCACAAGATGCTACCTGCTTTTCCAGCCCAACCTCCGCAATTCCCCGGCAGCCCGCACAGTGAGGGACTGGGGGAAGACACTCGAAGGGCTCCTAGGTGAACCCGGGTGCTGCAGACATAAGACGGAACCTCCCCACACTCAGAATTCCGGAACACGGCTGACTGTGTGTTGGAGGTTCGGGGCCGCCCTCCACGCAGCTGCCTTGTGTCACAGGTGTTCCCTGGCAGGGAGAAGTCCGCTAAATACCTCCCCTGACCATGGGGAGGAACTAGATGCTACCTGAGTTTCCAGCCCAACCCCCGCCTTTCCCCGGCAGCCCGCAGTGGGAGGGATTCGGGGAAGACACTCGAAGGGCTCCTAGGAGATCCCGGGTGCTGCAGACAGAAGACGGAACCTCCCCACACTCAGAATTCCGGAACACGGCTGACTGTGTTGGGGAGGTTCGGGGCCGCCCTCCACGCAGCTGCCTGGTGTCACAGGTGATCCCTGGCAGGGGGAAGTCCGCTAATTACCTCCCTTGTCCATGGGGAGGCACAAGATGCTACCTGCTTTTCCAGCCCAACCCCCGCCTTTCCCCGGCAGCCCGCACACGGAGGGACTGGGGGAAGACACTCGAAGGGCTCCTAGGTGAACCCGGGTGCTGCAGACCGATGACGGAACCTCCCCACACTCAGAATTTCGGAACACGGGTGACTGTGTGGGGGAGGTTCGGGGCCGCCCTCCACGCAGCTGCCTGGTGTCACAGGTGTTCCCTGGCAGGGGGAAGTCCGCTAATTACCTCCCATGTCCATGGGGAGGCACTAGATGCTACCTGCGTTCCAGCCCAACCCCCGCCTTTCCCTGGCTGCCCGCACTGGTAGGGACTCGGGGAAGACTCTCGAAGGGCTCCTAGGAGATCCCGGGTGCTGCAGACAGAAGACGGAACCTCCCCACACTCAGAATTCCGGAACACGTCTGACTGTGTGGGGAAGGTTCGGGGCCGCCCTCCACGCAGCTGCCTGGTGTCACAGGTGTTCCTTGGCAGGGGGAAGTCCGCTAATTACCTCCCTTGTCCATGGGGAGGCACTAGATGCTACCTGCTTTTCCAGACCAACCCCCGCCTTTCCCCAGCAGCCCGCACAGGTAGGGACTTGGGGAAGACACTCGAAGGGCTCCTAGGAGAACCCGGGTTCTGCAGACATAAGACGGAACCTCCCCACACTCAGAATTCCGGAACCCCGTGACTGTGTGGGTGAGGTTTATGGCCGCCCTCCACACAGCTTCCTGGTGTCACAGGTGTTCCCTGGTAGGGGGAAGACCGCTAATTACCTCCCCTGTCCATGGGGAGGCACTAGATGCTACCTGAGTTTCCAGCCCAACCCCCGCCTTTCCCCGGCTGCCCGCACTGGGAGGGACTCGGGGAAGACTCTCGAAGGGCTCCTTGGAGATCCCGGGTGCTGCAGACAGAAGACGGAACCTCCCCACACTCAGAATTCCGGAACAGTGATGACTGTGTGGGGGAGGATCGGGGCCGCCCTCCACGCAGCTGCCTTGTGTCACAGGTGTTCCCTGGCAGGTGGAAGTCCGCTAATTACCTCCCTCGTCCATGGGGAGGCATAAGATGCTGCCTGCTTTTCCAGCCCAACCTCCGCCATTCCCCGGCAGCCCGCACAGGGAGGGACTGGGGGAAGACACTCGAAGGGCTCCTAGGAGATCCCGGGTGCTGCAGACAGAAGACGGAACCTCCCCACACTCAGAATTCCGGAACACGGCTGACTGTGTGGGGAAGGTTCGGGGCCGCCCTCCACGCAGTTGCCTGGTGTCACAGGTGTTCCCTGGCAGGGGGAAGTCCGCTAATTACCTCCCTTGTCCATGGGGAGGCACTAGATGCTACCTGCTTTTCCAGCAAAACCCCCGCCATTCGCCAGCAGCCCGCACAGGGAGGGACTTGGGGAAGACACTCGAAGGGCTCCTAGGAGAACCCGGGTGCTGCAGACATATGACGGAACCTCCCCACACTCAGAATTCCGGAACACGGGTGACTGTGTGGGTGAGGTTTCGGGCCGCACTCCACACAGCTTCCTGGTGTCACAGGTGTTCCCTGGCAGGTGGAAGTCCGCTAATTACCTCCCTTGTCCATGGGGAGGCACTAGATGCTACCTGCGTTTCCAGCACAACCCCCTCCTTTCCCCGGCAGCCCGCACAGGGAGGGACTCTGGGAAGACACTCGAAGGGCTCCTAGGAGATCCCGGGTGCTGCAGACAGAAGACGGAACGTCCCCACACTCAGAATTCCGGAACACGGTTGACTGTGTGGGGGAGGTTCGTGGCCGCCCTCCACGCAGCTGCCTGGTGTCACAGGTGTTCCCTGGCAGGGGGAAGTCTGCTAATTACCTCCCCTGTCCATGGGGATGCACTAGATGCTACCTGCGTTTCCAGCCCAACCTCCGCCATTCCCAGGCAGCCCGCACAGGGAGGGACTGGGGGAAGACACTCGAAGGGCTCCTAGGTGAACCCGGGTGCTGCAGACATAAGACGGAACCTCCCCACACTCAGAATTCCGGAACACGGCTGACTGTTGGGGGAGGTTCGGGGCAGCCCTCCACGCAGTTGCCTGGTGTCACAGGTGTTCCCTGGCAGGGAGAATTCCGCTAAATACCTCCCCTGTCCATGGGGAGGCACTAGATGCTACCTGAGTTTCCAGCAAAACCCCCGCCTTTCCCCGGCAGCCCGCAGTGGGAGGGATTCGGGGAAGACACTCGAAGGGCTCCTATGAGATCCCGGGTGCTGTAGACAGAAGACGGAACCTCCCCACACTCAGAATTCCGGAACACGGCTGACTGTGTGGGGGAGGTTCGGGGACGCCCTCCACGCAGCTGCCTGGTGTCACAGGTGTTCCCTGGCAGGGGGAAGTCCGCTAATTACCTCCCTTGTCCATGGGGAGGCACAAGATGCTACCTGCTTTTCCAGCCCAACCCCCGCCTTTCCCCGGCAGCCCGCACAGGGAGGGACTGGGGGAAGACACTCGAAAGGCTCCTAGGAGAACCCGGGTGCTGCAGACAGAAGACGGAACCTCCCCACACTCAGAATTCCGGAACACGTGTGACTGTGTGGGTGAGGTTTAGGGCCGCACTCCACGCAGCATCCTGGTGTCACATTTGTTCCCTGGCAGGGGGAAGTCCGCTAATTACCTCCCTTGTCCATGGGGAGGCACTAGATGCTACCTGCATTTCCAGCCCAACCCCCGCATTTCCCCTGCAGCCCGCACTGGGAGGAACTCGGGGAAGACTCTCGAAATGCTCCTAGGAGATCCCGGGTGCTGCAGACAAAAGACGGAACCTCCCCAAACTCAGAATCCCGGAACACGGATGACTGTGTGGGGGAGGTTCGGGGCCGCCCTCCTCGCAGCTGCCTTGTGTCACAGGTGTTCCATGGCAGGTAGAAGTCCGCTAATTACCTCCCCTGTCCATGGGGAGGCACTAGATGCTACCTGCGTTTTCAGCACAACCCCCTCCTTTCCCCGGCAGCCCGCAGTGGGAGGGACTGGGGGAAGACACTCGAAAGGCTCCTAGGAGTTCCCGGGTGCTGCAGACAGAAGACGGAACCTCCCCACACTCAGAATTCCGGAACACGTGTGACTGTGTGGGTGAGGTTTAGGGCCGCACTCCACGCAGCTTCCTGGTGTCACAGTTGTTCCCTGGCAGGGGGAAGTCCGCTAATTACCTCCATTGTACATGGGGAGGCACAAGATGCTACCTGCTTTTCCAGCCCAACCTCCGCCATTCCCCAGCAGCCCGCACAGGGAGGCACTGGGGGAAGACACTCGAAGGGCTCCTAGGTGAACCCGGGTGCTGCAGACATAAGACGGAACCTCCCCACACTCAGAATTCCGGAACATGGATGACTGTGTGGGGGAGGTTCGGGGCCGCCCTCCACGCAGCTGCCTTGTGTCACAGGTGTTCCCTGGCAGGGGGAAGTCCGCTAATTACCTCCCCTGTCCATGGGGAGGCACTAGATGCTACCTGCGTTTCCAGCACAACCCCCTCCTTTCCCTGGCAGCCCGCAGAAGGAGGGACTCTGGGAAGACACTCGAAGGGCTCCTAGGAGATCCCGGGCGCTGCAGACAGAAGACGGAACCTCCCCACACTCAGAATTCCGGAACACGGTTGACTGTGTGGGGGAGTTTCGGGGCCGCCCTCCACGCAACTGCCTGGTGTCACAGTGTTCCCTGGCAGGAAGAAGTCCGCTAATTACCTCCCCTATCCATGGGGATGCACTAGATGCTACCTGCGTTTCCAGCCCAACCCCCGCCTTTCCCTGGATGCCCGCACTGGGAGGGACTCGGGGAAGGCTCTCGAAGGGCTCCTAGGAGATCCCGGGTGCTGCAGACATAAGACGGAACCTCCCCACACTCAGAATTCCGGAACACGGATGACTGTGTGGGGGAGGTTCGGTGCCGACCTCCACGCAGCTGCCTGGTGTCACAGGTGTTCCCTGGTAGGGGGAAGACCGCTAATAACCTCCTCTGTCCATGGGGAGGCACTAGATGCTACCTGAGTTTCCAGTCCAACCCCCGCCTTTCCCAGGCAGCCCGCAGTGGGAGGGATTCTGGGAAGACACTCGAAGGGCTCCTAGGAGATCCCGGGTGCTGCAGACAGAAGACGGAACCTCCCCACACTCAGAATTCCGGAACACGGCTGACTGTGTGGGGGAGTTTCGGGGACGCCCCCCACGCAGCTGCCTGGTGTCACAGGTGTTCCCTGGCAGGGGGAAGTCCGCTAATTACCTCCCTTTTCCATGGGGAGGCACAAGATGCTACCTGCTTTTCCACCCAAACCCCCGCCTTTCCCCGGCAGCCCGCACAGGGAGGGACTGGGGGAAGACACTCGAAAGGCTCCTAGGAGAACCCGGGTGCTGCAGACAGAAGACGGAACCTACCCACACTCAGAATTCCAGAACACGGCTGACTGTGTGGGGAAGGTTCGGGGCCGCCCTCCACGCAGCTGCCTGGTGTCACAGTTGTTCCCTGGTAGGGGGAAGTCAGCTAATTACCTCCCTAGTCCATGGGGAGGCACTAGATGCTACCTGCTTTTCCAGCCCAACCCCCGCCGTTCCCCTGCTGCCCGCAAGGGGAGGGACTCGGGGAAGACTCTCGAAGGGCTCCTAGGAGATCCCGGGTGCTGCAGACAGAACGGAACCTCCCCACACTCAGAATCCCGGAACACGTCTGACTGTGTGGGAGAGGTTCAGGGCCGCCCTCCACGCAGCTGCCTGGTGTCACAGGTGTTCCCTTGCAGGGGGAAGTCCGCTAATTACCTCTCTTGTCCATGGGGAGGCACAAGATGCTACCTGCTTTTCCAGCCCAACCCCCGCTTTCCCCTGCAGCCCGCACTGGGAGGGAATCGGGGAAGACTCTCGAAGGGCTCCTAGGAGATCCCGGTTGCTGCAGACATAAGACGGAACCTCCCCACACTCAGAATTCCGGAACACGGATGACTGTGTTGGGGAGGTTCGGGGCCGACCTCCACGCAGCTGCCTGGTGTCACAGGTGTTCCCTGGTAGGGGGAAGACCGCTAATTACCTCCCTTGTCCATGGGGAGGCACAAGATGCTACCTGCTTTTCCAGCAAAACCCCCGCCTTTCCCCGGCAGCCCGCACAGGGAGGGACTGGGGGAAGACACTCGAAAGGCTCCTAGGAGAACCCGGGTGCTGCAGACAGAAGACGGAACCTCCCCACAATCAGAATTCCGGAACACGTGTGACTGTGTGGGTGAGGTTTAGGGCCGCACTCCACGCAGCTTCCTGGTGTCACATTTGTTCCCTGGCAGGGGGAAGTCCGCTAATTACCTCCCTTGTCCATGGGGAGGCACTAGATTCTACCTGCTTTTCCAGCCCAACCCCCGCATTTCCCCTGCAGCCCGCACTGGGAGGGACTCGGGGAAGACTCTCGAAAGGCTCCTAGGAGATCCCGGGTGCTGCAGACAAAAGACGGAACCTCCCCACACTCAGAATCACGGAACACGGATGACTGTGTGGGGGAGGTTCGGGGCCGCCATCCACGCAGCTGCCTTGTGTCACAGGTGTTCCATGGCAGGTAGAAGTCCGCTAATTACCTCCCCTGTCCATGGGGAGGCACTAGATGCTACCTGCGTTTTCAGCACAACCCCCTCCTTTCCCCGGCAGCCCGCAGTGGGAGGGACTGGGGGAAGACACTCGAAAGGCTCCTAGGAGTACCCGGGTGCTGCAGACAGAAGACGGAACCTCCCCACACTCAGAATTCCGGAACACGTGTGACTGTGTGGGTGAGGTTTAAGGCCGCACTCCACGCAGCTTCCTGGTGTCACAGTTGTTCCCTGGCAGGGGGAAATCCGCTAATTACCTCCCTTGTCCATGGGGAGGCACAAGATGCTACCTGCTTTTCCAGCCCAACCTCCGCCATTCCCCGGCAGCCCGCACAGGGAGGGACTGGGGGAAGACAATCGAAGGGTTCCTAGGTGAACCCGGGTGCTGCAGACATAAGACGGAACCTCCCCACACTCAGAATTCCGGAACATGGATGACTGTGTGGGGGAGGTTCGGGGCCGCCCTCCACGCAGCTGCCTTGTGTACAGGTGTTCCCTGGCAGGGGGAAGTCCGCTAATTACCTCCCCTGTCCATGGGGAGGCACTAGATGCTACCTGCGTTTCCAGCACAACCCCCTCCTTTCCCTGGCAGCCCGCAGAGTGAGGTACTCTGGGAAGACACTCGAAGGGCTCCTAGGAGATCCCGGGTGCTGCAGACAGAAGACGGAACCTCCCCACACTCAGAATTCCGGAACACGGTTGACTGTGTGGGGGAGTTTCGGGGCCGCCCTCCACGCAGCTGCCTGGTGTCACAGGTGTTCCCTGGCAGGAAGAAGTCCGCTAATTACCTCCCCTATCCATGGGGATGCACTAGATGCTACGTGCGTTTCCAGCCCTCCCCGCGCCTTTCCCTGGAAGCCCGCACCGGGAGGGACACGGGGAAGATACTCGAAGGGCTCCTAGGAGATCCCGGGTGCTGCAGACATAAGACGGAACCTCCCCACACTCAGAATTCCGGAACACGGATGACTGTGTGGGGGAAGTTCGGTGCCGACCTCCACGCAGCTGCCTGGTGTCACAGGTGTTCCCTGGTAGGGGGAAGACCGCTAATAACCTCCCCTGTCCATGGGGAGGCACTAGATGCTACCTGAGTTTCCAGCCCAACCCCCGCATTTCCCAGGCAGCCCGCAGTGGGAGGGATTCGGGGAAGACACTCGAAGGGCTCCTAGGAGATCCCGGGTGCTGCAGACAGAAGACGGAACCTACCCACACTCAGAATTCCGGAACACGTGTGACTGTGTGGGTGAGGTTTAGGACCGCACTCCACGCAGCTTCCTGGTGTCACATTTGTTCCCTGGCAGGGGGAAGTCCGCTAATTACCTCCCTTGTCCATTTGGAGGCACTAGATGCTACCTGCTTTTCCAGCCCAACCCCCGCCTTTCCCCTGCAGCCCGCACTGGGAGGGACTCGGGGAAGACTCTCGAAAGGCTCCTAGGAGATCCCGGGTGCTACAGACAAATGACGGAACCTCCCCACACTCAGAATCCCGGAACACGGATGACTGTGTGGGGGAGGTTCGAGGCCGTCCTCCACGAAGCTGCCTGTTGTCACAGGTGTTCCCTGGCAGGTGGAAGTCCGCTAATTACCTCCCCTGTCCATGGGGAGGCACTAGATGCTACCTGCGTTTCCAACACAACCCCCTCCTTTCCCCGGCAGCCCGCACAGGGAGTGACTCTGGGAAGACCCTCGAAGGGATCCTGGAAGATCCCGGGTGCTGCAGACAGAAGACAGAACCTCCCCACACTCAGAATTCCGGAACACGGTTGACTGTGTGGGGGAGGTTCGGGGCCGCCCTCCACACAGCTGCCTGGTGTCACAGGTGTTCCCTGGCAGGGGGAAATCCGCTAATTACCTCCCTTGTCCATGGGGAGGCACAAGATGCTACCTGCTTTTCCAGCCCAACCTCCGCCATTCCCCGACAGCCCGCACAGTGAGGGACTGGGGGAAGACACTCGAATGGCTCCTAGGTAAACCAGGGTGCAGCAGACATAAGAAGGAACCTCCCCACACTCAGAATTCCGAAACACGGATGACTGTGTGGGGGAGGTTCGGGGCCGCCATCCACGCAGCTGCCTTGTGTCACAGGTGTTGCTGGCAGGTGGAAGTCCGCTAAATACCTCCCCTGTCCATGGGGAGGCACTAGATGCTACCTGCGTTTCCAGCACAACCCCCTCGTTTCCCCGGCAGCCCGCACAGGGAGTGACTCTGGGGAGACACTCGAAGGGCTCCTAGGGGTTCCCGGGTGCTGCAGACAGAAGACGGAACCTCCCCACACTCAGTATTCCGGAACACGGTTGACTGTGTGGGGGAGTTTCGGGGCCGCCCTCCACGCAGCTGCCTGGTGTCACAGGTGTTCCCTGGCAGGGGGAAGTCCGCTAAATACCTCCCCTGTCCATGGGGAGGCACTAGATGCTACCTGCGTTTCCAGCCCAACCCCCGCTTTCCCTGGCTTCCGGCACTGGGAGTGACTCGGGGAAGACTCTCGAAGGGCTCCTAGGAGATCCCGGGTGCTGCAGACATAAGACGGAACCTCCCCACACTCAGAATTCCGGAACACGGCTGACTATTTGGGGAAGGTTCGGGGCCGCTCTCCACGCAGCTGCCTTGTGTCACAGGTGTTCCCTGGCAGGGGGAAGTCCGCTAATTACCTCCCCTGTCCATGGGGAGGCACTAGATGCTACCTGCGTTTCCAGCACAACCCCCTCCTTTCCCTGGCAGCCCGCAGAGTGAGGGACTCTGGGAAGACACTCGAAGGGCTCCTAGGAGATCCCGGGTGCTGCAGACAGAAGACGGAACCTCCCCACACTCAGAATTCCGGAACACGGTTGACTGTGTGGGGGAGGTTCGGGGCCGCCCTCCACGCAGCTGCCTGGTGTCACAGGTGTTCCCTGGCAGGAAGAAGTCCGCTAATTACCTCCCCTATCCATGGGAATGCACTAGATGGTACCTGCGTTTCCAGCCCAACCCCCGCCTTTCCCTGGATGCCCGCACTGGGAGGGACTCGGGTAAGACTATCGAAGGGCTCCTAGGAGATCCCGGGTGCTGCAGACAGAAGACGGAACTTCCCCACACTCAGAATTCCGGAACACAGCTGACTGTGTTGGGGAGTTTCGGGGACGCCCCCCACGCAGCTGCCTGGTGTCACATTTGTTCCCTGGCAGGGGGAAGTCCGCTAATTACCTCCCTTGTCCATTTGGAGGCACTAGATGCTACCTGCTTTTCCAGCCCAACCCCCGCCTTTCCCCTGCAGCCCGCACTGGGAGGGACTCGGGGAAGACTCTCGAAAGGCTCCTAGGAGATCCCGGGTGCTGCAGACAAAAGACGGAACCTCCCCACACTCAGAATCCCGGAACACGGATGACTGTGTGGGGGAGGTTCGGGGCCGCCCTCCACGCAGCTGCCTGGTGTCACAGGTGTTCCCTGGCAGGTGGAAGTCCGCTAATTACCTCCCCTGTCCATGGGGAGGCACTAGATGCTACCTGCGTTTCCAGCAAAACCCCCTCCTTTCCCCGGCAGCCCGCACAGGGAGTGACTCTGGGAAGACACTCGAAGGGATCCTGGGAGATCCCGGGTGCTGCAGACAGAAGACGGAACCTCCCCACACTCAGAATTCCGGAACACGGTTGACTGTGTGGGGGAGGTTCGGGGCCGCCCTCCACATAGCTGCCTGGTGTCACAGGTGTTCCCTGGCAGGGGGAAATCCGCTAATTACCTCCCTTGTCCATGGGGAGGCACAGGATGCTACCTGCTTTTCCAGCCCAACCTCCGCCATTCCCCGGCAGCCCGCACAGTGAGGGACTGGGGGAAGACACTCGAAGCGCTCCTAGGTGAACCAGGGTGCTGCAGACATAAGAAGGAACCTCCCCACACTCAGAATTTCGAAACACGGATGACTCTGTTGGGGAGGTTCGGGGCCGCCATCCACGCAGCTGCCTTGTGTCACAGGTGTTGCTGGCAGGTGGAAGTCCGCTAATTACCTCCCCTGTCCATGGGGAGGCACTAGATGCTACCTGCGTTTCCAGCACAACCCCCTCGTTTCCCCGGCAGCCCGCACAGGGAGGGACTCTGGGGAGACACTCGAATGGCTCCTAGGGGATCCCGGGTGCTGCAGACAGAAGACGGAACCTCCCCACACTCAGAATTCCGGAACACGGTTGACTGTGTGGGGGAGTTTCGGGGCCGCCCTCCACGCAGCTGCCTGGTGTCACAGGTGTTCCCTTGCAGGGGGAAGTCCGCTAAATACCTCCCCTGTCCATGGGGAGGCACTAGATGCTACCTGCGTTTCCAGCCCAACCCCCGCTTTCCCTGGCTTCCGGCACTGGGAGGGACTCGGGGAAGACTCTCGAAGGGCTCCTAGGAGATCCCGGGTGCTGCAGACATAAGACGGAACCTCCCCACACTCAGAATTCCGGAACACGGCTGACTGTTTTTGGAAGGTTCGGGGCCGCACTCCACGCAGCTGCCTGGTGTCACAGGTGTTCCCTGGCAGGGGGAAGTCCGCTAATTACCTCCCTTGTCCATGGGGAGGCACTAGATGCTACCTGCTTTTCCAGCCCAACCCCCGCCTTTCCCCAGCAGCCCGCACAGGGAGGGACTTGGGGAAGACACTCGAAGGGCTCCTAGGAGAACCCGGGTGCTGCAGACAGAAGACGGAACCTCCCCACACTCAGAATTCCGGAACACGGGTGACTGTGTGGGTGAGGTTTAGGGCCGCCCTCCACACAGCTTCCTGGTGTCACAGGTGTTCCCTGGTAGGGGGAAGACCGCTAATTACCTCCCCTGTCCATGGGGAGGCACTAGATGCTACCTGAGTTTCCAGGGCAACCCCCGCCTTTCCCCGGCTGCCCGCACTAGGAGGGACTCGGGGAAGACTCTCGAAGGGCTCCTAGGAGATCCCGGGTGCTGCAGACAGAAGATGGAACCTCCCCACACTCAGAATTCCGGAACACGGATGACTGTGTGGGGGAGATTCGGGGCCGCCCTCCACGCAGCTGCCTTGTGTCACAGGTGTTCCCTGGCAGGTGGAAGTCCGCTAATTACCTCCCCTGTCCATGGAGAGGCACTAGATGCTACCATCGTTTCCAGCACAACCTCCTCCTTTCCCCGGCAGCCCGCACAGGGAGGGACTCTGGGAAGACACTCGAAGGGCTCCTAGGAGATCCCGGGTGCTGCAGACAGAAGACGGAACCTCCCCACACTCAGAATTCCCGAACACGGGTGACTGTGTGGGTGAGGTTTAGGGCCGCCCTCCACACAGCTTCCTGGTGTCACAGGTGTTCCCTGGTAGGGGGAAGACCGCTAATTACCTCCCCTCTCCATGGGGAGGAACTAGATGCTACCTGATTTTCCAGCCCACACCCCGCCTTTCCCCGGCTGCCCGCACTGGGAGGGACTCGGGGAAGACTCTCGAAGGGCTCCTAGGAGATCCCGGGTGCTGCAGACAGAAGACGGAACCTCCCCACACTCAGAATTCCGGAACACGGTTGACTGTGTGGGGGAGTTTCGGGGACGCCCCCCACGCAGCTGCCTGGTGTCACATTTGTTCCCTGGCAGGGGGAAGTCCGCTAATTACCTCCCTTGTCCATTTGGAGGCACTAGATGCTACCTGCTTTTCCAGCCCAACCCCCGCCTTTCCCCTGCAGCCCGCACTGGGAGGGACTCGGGGAAGACTCTCGAAAGGCTCCTAGGAGATCCCGGGTGCTGCAGACAAAAGACGGAACCTCCCCACACTCAGAATCCCGGAACACGGATGACTGTGTGGGGGAGGTTCGGGGCCGCCCTCCACGCAGCTGCCTGGTGTCACAGGTGTTCCCTGGCAGGTGGAAGTCCGCTAATTACCTCCCCTGTCCATGATGAGGCACTAGATGCTACCTGCGTTTCCAGCAAAACCCCCTCCTTTCCCCGGCAGCCCGCACAGGGAGTGACTCTGGGAAGACACTCGAAAGGATCCTGGGAGATCCCGGGTGCTGCAGACAGAAGACGGAACCTCCCCACACTCAGAATTCCGGAACACGGTTGACTGTGTGGGGGTGGTTCGGGGCCGCCATCCACGCAGCTGCCTGGTGTCACAGGTGTTCCCTTGCAGGGGGAAGTCCGCTAAATACCTCCCCTGTCCATGGGGAAGCACTAGATGCTACCTGCGTTTCCAGCCCAACCCCCGCTTTCCCTGGCTTCCGGCACTGGGAGGGACTCGGGGAAGACTTTCGAAGGGCTCCTAGGAGATCCCGGGTGCTGCAGACATAAGACGGAACCTCCCCACACTCAGAATTCCGGAACACGGCTGACTATTTGGGGAAGGTTCGGGGCCGCCCTCCACGCAGCTGCCTGGTGTCAAAGGTGTTCACTGGCAGGGGGAAGTCCGCTAATTACCTCCCTTGTCCATGGGGAGGCACTAGATGCTACCTGCTTTTCCAGCCAAACCCCCGCCTTTCCCCAGCAGCCCGCACAGGGAGGGACTTGGGGAATACACTCGAAGGGCTCCTAGGAGAACCCGGGTGCTGCAGACAGAAGACGGAACCTCCCCACACTCTGAATTCCGGAACACGGGTGACTGTGTGGGTGAGGTTTAGGGCCGCTCTCCACACAGCTTCCTGGTGTCACAGGTGTTCCCTGGTATGGGGAAGACCGCTAATTACCTCCCCTGTCCATGGGGAGGCACTAGATGCTACCTGAGTTTCCAGGGCAACCCCCGCCTTTCCCCGGCTGCCCGCACTAGGAGGGACTCGGGGAAGACTCTCGAAGGGCTCCTAGGAGATCCCGGGTGCTGCAGACAGAAGATGGAACCTCCCCACACTCAGAATTCCGGAACACGGATGACTGTGTGGGGGAGGTTCGGGGCCGCCCTCCACGCAGCTGCCTTGTGTCACAGGTGTTCCCTGGCAGGTGGAAGTCCGCTAATTACCTCCCCTGTCCATGGAGAGGCACTAGATGCTACCATCGTTTCCAGCACAACCCCCTCCTTTCCCCGGCAGCCCGCACAGGGAGGGACTCTGGGAAGACACTCGAAGGGCTCCTAGGAGATCCCGGGTGCTGCAGACAGAAGACGGAACCTCCCCACACTCAGAATTCCCGAACACGGGTGACTGTGTGGGTGAGGTTTAGGGCCGCCCTCCACACAGCTTCCTGGTGTCACAGGTGTTCCCTGGTAGGGGGAAGACCGCTAATTACCTCCCGTCTCCATGGGGAGGAACTAGATGCTACCTGATTTTCCAGCCCACACCCCGCCTTTCCCCGGCTGCCCGCACAGGGAGGGACTCGGGGAAGACTCTCGAAGGGCTCCTAGGAAATCCTGGGTGCTGCAGACAGAAGACGGAACCTCCCCACACTCAGAATTCCGGAACACGGATGACTGTGTGGGGGAGGTTCGGGGCCGCCCTCCACGCAGCTGCCTGGTGTCACAGGTGTTCCCTGGCAGGTGGAAGTCCGCTAATTACCTCCCCTGTCCATGGGGAGGCACTAGATGCTACCTGCGTTTCCAGCACAACCCCTTCCTTTCCCCGGCAGCCCGCACAGGGAGGGACTCTGGGAAGACACTCGAAGGGCTCCTAGGGGATCCCGGGTGCTGCAGACAGAAGACGGAACCTCCCCACACTCAGAATTCCGGAACACGGTTTACTGTGTGGGGGAGGATCGGGGCCGCCCTCCACGCAGCTGCCTGGTGTCACAGGTGTTCCCTGGAAGGGGGAAGTCCGCTAATTACCTCCCTTGTCCATGGGGAGGCACAAGATGTTACCTGCTTTTCCAGCCCAACCTCCGCAATTCCCCGGCAGCCCGCACAGTGAGGGACTGGGGGAAGACTCTCGAAGGGCTCCTAGGTGAACCCGGGTGCTGCAGACATAAGACGGAACCTCCCCACACTCAGAATTCCGGAACACGGCTGACTGTGTGGGGGAGGTTCAGGGCCGCCCTCCACGCAGCTGCCTGGTGTCACAGGTGTTCCCTGGCAGGGAGAAGTCCGCTAATTACCTCCCCTATCCATGGGGAGGCACTAGATGCTACCTGAGTTTCCAGCCCAACCCCCGCCTTTCCCCGGCAGCCCGCAGTGGGAGGGATTCGGGGAAGACACTCAATGGGCTCCTAGGAGATCCCGGGTGCTGCAGACAGAAGACGGAACCTCCCCACACTCAGAATTCCGGAACACGGCTGACTGTGTGGGGGAGGTTCGGGGCCGCACTCCACGCAGCTGCCTGGTGTCACAGGTGTTCCCTGGCAGGGGGAAGTCCGCTAAATACCTCCCTTGTCCATGGGGAGGTAGAAGATGCTACCTGCTTTTCCAGCCCAACCCCCGCCTTTCCCCGGCAGCCCGCACAGGGAGAGACTGGGGGAAGACACTCGAAAGGCTCCTAGGCGAACACGGGTGCTGCAGACAGAAGACGGAACCTCCCCACACTCAGAATTCCGGAACACGTGTGAGTGTGTGGGTGTGGTTTAGGGCCGCACTCCACGCAGCTTCCTGGTGTCACAGCTGTTCCCTGGCAGGGGGAAGTCTGCTAACTACTTCCCTTGTCAATGGGGAGGCACTAGATGCTACCTGCGTTTCCAGCACAACCCCCTCATTTGCCCGGCAGCCCGCACTGGGAGGGACTCTGGGAAGACACTCGAAGGGCTCCTAGGAGATCCCGGGTGCTGCAGACAGAAGACGGAACCTCCCCACACTCAGAATTCCGGAACACGGTTGACTGTGTGGGGGAGGTACGGGGAAGCACTCCACGCAGCTGCCTGGTGTCACAGGTGTTCCCTGGCAGGGGGAAATCCGCTAATTACCTCCCTTGTCCATGGGGAGGCACAAGATGCTACCTGCTTTTCCAGAACAACCTCCGCCATTCCCCGGTAGCCCGCACAGTGAGGGACTGTGGGAAGACACTCGAAAGGCTCCTAGGTGAACCCGGGTGCTGCAGACATAAGACGAAACCTCCCCACACTCAGAATTCCGGAACACGGCTGACTGTGTGAGGGAGGTTCGGGGCCGCCCTCCACGCAGCTGCCTGGTGTCACAGGTGTTCCCTGGCAGGGAGAAGTCCGCTAATTACCTCCCCTGTCCATGGGGAGGCACTAGATGCTACCTGAGTTTCCAGCCCAACCCCCGCCTTTCCCCCCAGCCCGCAGTGGGAGGGATTCGGGGAAGACACTCGAAGGGCTCCTAGGAGATCCCGGGTGCTGCAGACAGAAGACGGAACCTCCCCACACTCAGAATTCGGGAACACGGCTGACTGTGTGGGGGAGTTTCGGGGCCGCCCTCCACGCAGCTGCCTGGTGTCACAGGTGTTCCCTGGCAGGGGGAAGTCCGCTAATTACCTCCCTTGTCCATGGGGAGGCACAAGATGCTACCTGCTTTTCCAGCCCAACCTCCGCCATTCCCCGGCAACCCGCACAGGGAGGGACTTGGGGAAGACACTCGAAGGGCTCCTAGGAGAACCCGGGTGCTGCAGACATAAGACGGAACCTCCCCACACTCAGAATTCCGGAACACGGATGACTGTGTGGGGGAGGTCCGGGGCCGCCCTCCACGCATCTGCCTGGTGTCACAGGTGTTCCCTGGCAGGGGGAAGTCCGCTAATTACCTCCCTTGTCCATGGGGAGGCACTAGATGCTACCTGCTTTTCCAGCCCAACCCCCGCATTTCCTCGGCTGCCCGCATAGGGAGGGACTCGGGGAAGACTCTCGAAGGGCTCCTAGGAGATCCCGGGTGCTGCAGACATTAGATGGAACCTCCCCGCCCTCAGAATTCCGGAACACGGCTGACTGTGTGGGTAAGGTTCGGGGCCGCCCTCCACGCAGCTGCCTGGTGTCACAGGTGTTCCCTGGCAGGGGGAAGTCCGCTAATTACCTCCCTTGTCCATGGGGAGGTAGAAGATGCTACCTGCTTTTCCAGACCAACCCCAGCCTTTCCCCGGCAGCCCGCACAGGGAGAGACTGGGGGAAGACACTCGAAAGGCTCCTAGGCGAACACGGGTGCTGCAGACAGAAGACGGAACCTCCCCACACTCAGAATTCCGGAACACGTGTGAGTGTGTGGGTGTGGTTTAGGGCCGCACTCCACGCAGCTTCCTGGTGTCACAGCTGTTCCCTGGCAGGGGGAAGTCTGCTAAGTACCTCCCTTGTCAATGGGGAGGCACTAGATGCTACCTGCGTTTCCAGCACAACCCCCTCATTTGCCCGGCAGCCCGCACTGGGAGGGACTCTGGGAAGACACTCGAAGGGCTCCTAGGAGATCCCGGGTGCTGCAGACAGAAGACGGAACCTCCCCACACTCAGAATTCCGGAACACGGTTGACTGTGTGGGGGAGGTACGGGGAAGCACTCCACGCAGCTGCCTGGTGTCACAGGTGTTCCCTGGCAGGGGGAAATCCGCTAATTACCTCCCTTGTCCATGGGGAGGCACAAGATGCTACCTGCTTTTCCAGAACAACCTCCGCCATTCCCCGGTAGCCCGCACAGTGAGGGACTGTGGGAAGACACTCGAAAGGCTCCTAGGTGAACCCGGGTGCTGCAGACATAAGACGAAACCTCCCCACACTCAGAATTCCGGAACACGGCTGACTGTGTGAGGGAGGTTCGGGGCCGCCCTCCACGCAGCTGCCTGGTGTCACAGGTGTTCCCTGGCAGGGAGAAGTCCGCTAATTACCTCCCCTGTCCATGGGGAGGCACTAGATGCTACCTGAGTTTCCAGCCCAACCCCCGCCTTTCCCCCCAGCCCGCAGTGGGAGGGATTCGGGGAAGACACTCGAAGGGCTCCTAGGAGATCCCGGGTGCTGCAGACAGAAGACGGAACCTCCCCACACTCAGAATTCGGGAACACGGCTGACTGTGTGGGGGAGTTTCGGGGCCGCCCTCCACGCAGCTTCCTGGTGTCACAGGTGTTCCCTGGCAGGGGGAAGTCCGCTAATTACCTCCCTTGTCCATGGGGAGGCACAAGATGCTACCTGCTTTTCCACCCTAACCTCCGCCATTCCCCGGCAACCCGCACAGGGAGGGACTTGGGGAAGACACTCGAAGGGCTCCTAGGAGAACCCGGGTGCTGCAGACATAAGACGGAACCTCCCCACACTCAGAATTCCGGAACACGGATGACTGTGTGGGGGAGGTTCGGGGCCGCCCTCCACGCATCTGCCTGGTGTCACAGGTGTTCCCTGGCAGGGGGAAGTCCGCTAATTACCTCCCTTGTCCATGGGGAGGCACTAGATGCTACCTGCTTTTTCAGCCCAACCCCCGCATTTCCTCGGCTGCCTGCATAGGGAGGGACTCGGGGAAGACTCTCGAAGGGCTCCTAGGAGATCCCGGGTGCTGCAGACATTAGATGGAACCTCCCCGCCCTCAGAATTCCGGAACACGGCTGACTGTGTGGGGAAGGTTCGGGGCCGCCCTCCACGCAGCTGCCTGGTGTCACAGGTGTTCCCTGGCAGGGGGAAGTCCGCTAATTACCTCCCTTGTCCATGCGGAGGCACTAGATGCTACCTGCTTTTCCAGCCCAACCCCCGCCTTTCCCCAGGAGCCCGCACACTGAGGGACGTGGAGAAGACACTCGAAGGGCTCCTAGGAGAACCCGGGTGCTGCAGACATAAGACGGAACCTCCCCACACTCAGAATTCCGGAACACGGGTGACTGTGTGGGTGAGGTTTAGGGCCGCAATCCACACAGTTTCCTGGTGTCACAGGTGTTCCCTGGTAGGGGGAAGACCGCTAAATACCTCCCCTGTCCATGGGGAGGCACTAGATTCTACCTGCTTTTCCAGCCCAACCCCCGCCTTTCCCCAGCAGCCCGCACAGAGAGGGACTTGGGGAAGACACTCGAAGGGCTCCTAGGAGAACCCGGGTGCTGCATACATAAGACGGAACCTCCCCACACTCAGAATTCCGGAACACGGGTGACTGTGTGGGTGAGGTTTAGGGCCGCCCTCCACACAGCTTCCTGGTGTCACAGGTGTTCCCTGGTAGGGGGAAGACCGCTAATTACCTCCCTTGTCCATGGGAAGGCACTAGATGCTACCTGCTTTTCCAGCCCAACCCCCGCCTTTCCCCAGCAGCCCGCACAGGGAGGGACTTGGGGAAGACACTCGAAGGGCTCCTAGGAGAACCCGTGTGCTTCAGACATAAGACAGAAACTCCCCACACTCAGAATTCCTGAACACGGGTGACTGTGTGGGTGAGGTTTAGGGCCGCCCTCCACACAGCTTCCTGGTGTCACAGGTGTTCCCTGGTAGGGGGAAGACCGCTAATTACCTCCCTTGTCCATGGGAAGGCACTAGATGCTACCTGCTTTTCCAGCCCAACCCCCGCATTTCCCCAGCAGCCCGCACAGGGAGGGACTTGGGGAAGACACTCGAAGGGCTCCTAGGAGAACCCGTGTGCTTCAGACATAAGACAGAACCTCCCCACACTCAGAATTCCTGAACACGGGTGACTGTGTGGGTGAGGTTTAGGGCCGCCCTCCACACAGTTTCCTGGTGTCACAGGTGTTCCCTGGTAGGGGGAAGACCGCTAAATACCTCCCCTGTCCATGGGGAGGCACTAGATGCTACCTGATTTTCCAGACCAACCCCCGACTTTCCCCGGCTGCCCGCACTGGGAGGGACTCGGGGAAGACTCTCGAAGGGCTCCTAGGAGATCCCGGGTGCTGCAGACAGAAGACGGAACCTCCCCACACTCAGAATTCCGGAACACGGATGACTGTGTGGGGGAGGTTCGGGGCCGCCTTCCACGCAGCTGCCTTTTGTCACAGGTGTTCCCTGGCAGGTGGAAGTCCGCTAATTACCTCCCCTGTCCATGGGGAGGCACTAGGTGCTACCTGCCTTTCCAGCCCAACCCCCTCCTTTCCCCGGCAGCCCGCAAAGGGAGGGACTCTGGGAAGACACTCGAAGGGCTCCTAGGAGATCCCGGGTGCTGCAGACAGAAGACGGAACCTCCCCACACTCAGAATTCCGGAACACGGTTGACTGTGTGTGGGAGGTTCGGGGCCGCCCTTCACGCAGCTGCCTGGTGTCACAGGTGTTCCCTGGCAGGGGGAAGTCCGCTAATTACCTCCCTTGTCCATGGGGTGGCACAAGATGCTACCTGCTTTTCCAGCCCAACCTCCGCCATTCCCCGGCAGCCCGCAAAGTGAGGGACTGGGGGAAGACACACGAAGGGCTCCTAGGTGAACTCGGGTGCTGCAGACATAAGACGGAACCTCCCCACACTCAGATTTCCGGAACACGTCTGACTGTGTGGGGGAGGTTCGGGGCCGCACTCCACGCAGCTGCCTGGTGTCACAGGTGTTCCCTGGCAGGGAGAAGTCCGCTAATTACCTCCCCTGTCCATGGGGAGGCACTAGATGCTACCTGAGTTTCCAGCCCAACCCCCGCCTTTCCCCGGCTGCCCGCACTGGGAGGGACTCGGGGAAGACTCTCGAAGGGCTCCTAGGAGATCCCGGGTGCTGCAGACAGAAGACGGAACCTCCCCACACTCAGAATTCCGGAACACGGCTGACTGTGTGGGGGAGGTTCGGGGCCGCCCTCCACGCAGCTGCCTTGTGTCACAGGTGTTCCCTGGCAGGTGGAAGTCCGCTAATTACCTCCCCTGTCCATGGGGAGGCACTAGGTGCTACCTGCGTTTCCAGCCCAACCCCCTCCTTTCCCCGGCAGCCAGCACAGGGAGGGACTGGGGGAAGACACTCGAAAGGCTCCTAGGAGAACCCGGGTGCTGCAGACAGAAGACGGAACCTCCCCACACTCAGAATTCCGGAACACGTGTGACTGTGTGGGTGAGGTTTAGGGCCGCACTCCATGCAGCTTCCTGGTGTCACATTTGTTCCCTGGCAGGGGGATTTCCGCTAATTACCTCCCTTGTCCATGGGGAGGCACTAGATGCTACCTGCTTTTCCAGCCCAACCCCCGCATTTCCTCGGCTGCCCGCACTGGGAGGGACTCGGGGAAGACTCTCGAAGGGCTCCTAGGAGATCCCGGGTGCTGCAGACATAAGATGGAACCTCCCCGCCCTCAGAATTCCGGAACACGGCTGACTGTGTGGGGAAGGTTCGGGGCCGCCCTCCACGCACCTGCCTGGTGTCACAGGTGTTCCCTGGCAGGGGGAAGTCCGCTAATTACCTCCCTTGTCCATGGGGAGGCACTAGATGCTACCTGCTTTTCCAGCCCAACCCCCGCCTTTCCCCAGGAGCCCGCACACTGAGGGACGTGGAGAAGACACTCGAAGGGCTCCTAGGAGAACCCGGGTGCTGCAGACATAAGACGGAACCTCCCCACACTCAGAATTCCGGAACACGGGTGACTGTGTGGGTGAGGTTTAGGGCCGCACTCCACACAGTTTCCTGGTGTCACAGGTGTTCCCTGGTAGGGGGAAGACCGCTAAATACCTCCCCTGTCCATGGGGAGGCACTAGATGCTACCTGCTTTTCCAGCCCAACCCCCGCCTTTCCCCAGCAGCCCGCAAAGAGAGGGACTTGGGGAAGACACTCGAAGGGCTCCTAGGGGAACCCGGGTGCTGCAGACATAAGACGGAACCTCCCCACACTCAGAATTCCGGAACACGGGTGACTGTGTGGGTGAGGTTTAGGGCCGAACTCCACACAGCTTCCTGGTGTCAGAGGTGTTCCCTGGTAGGGGGAAGACCGCTAATTACCTCCCATGTCCATGGGGAGGCACTAGATGCTACCTGAGTTTCCAGCCCAACCCCCGCCTTTCCCCGGCTGCCCGCACTGGGAGGGACTCGGGGAAGACTCTCGAAGGGCTCCTAGGAGATCCCGGGTGCTGCAGACAGAAGACGGAACCTCCCCACACACAGAATTCCGGAACACGGATGACTGTGTGGGGGAGGTTCGGGGCCGCCCTCCACGCAGCTGCCTGGTGTCACAGGTGTTCCCTGGCAGGGGGAAATCCGCTAATTACCTCCCTTGTCCATGGGGAGGCACTAGATGCTACCTGCATTTCCAGCCCAACCCCCGCCTTTCCCCAGGAGCCCGCACAGGGAGGGACGTGGAGAAGACACTCGAAGGGCTCCTAGGAGAACCCGGGTGCTGCAGACATAAGACGGAACCTCCCCACAGTCAGAATTCCGGAACACGGGTGACTGTGTGGGTGAGGTTTAGGGCCGCCCTCCACACAGCTTCCTGGTGTCACAGGTGTTCCCTGGTAGGGGGAAGACCGCTAATTACCTCCCTTGTCCATGGGGAGGCACTAGATGCTACCTGCTTTTCCAGCCCAACCCCCGCCTTTCCCCAGCAGCCCGCACAGGGAGGGACTTGGGGAAGACACTCGAAGGGCTCCTAGGAGATCCCGTGTGCTTCAGACATAAGACAGAACCTCCCCACACTCACAATTCCTGAACACGGGTGACTGTGTGGGTGAGGTTTAGGGCCGCCCTCCACACAGTTTCCTGGTGTCACAGGTGTTCCCTGGTAGGGGGAAGACCGCTAAATACCTCCCCTGTCCATGGGGAGGCACTAGATGCTACCTGCTTTTCCAGCCCAACCCCTGCCTTTCCCCAGCAGCCCGCACAGAGAGGGACTTGGGGAAGACACTCGAAGGGCTCCTAGGAGAACCCGGGTGCTGCAGACATAAGACGGAACCTCCCCACACTCAGAATTCCGGAACACGGGTGACTGTGTGGGTGAGGTTTAGGGCCGCCCTCCACACAGCTTCCTGGTGTCACAGGTGTTCCCTGGTAGGGGGAAGACCGCTAATTACCTCCCCTGTCCATGGGGAGGCACTAGATGCTACCTGATTTTCCAGCCCAACCCCCGCCTTTCCCCGGCTGCCCGCACTGGGAGGGACTCGGGGAAGACTCTCGAAGGGCTCCTAGGAGATCCCGGGTGCTGCAGACAGAAGACGGAACCTCCCCACACTCAGAATTCCGGAACACGGATGACTGTGTGGGGGAGGTACGCCGCCGCCCTCCACGCAGCTGCCTTGTGTCACAGGTGTTCCCTGGCAGGTGGAAGTCCGCTAATTACCTCCCCTGTCCATGGGGAGGCACTAGGTGCTACCTGCGTTTCCAGCCCAACCCCCTCCTTTCCCCAGCAGCCAGCACAGGGAGGGACTCTTTGAAGACACTCGAAGGGCTCCTAGGAGAACCCGGGTGCTGCAGACAGAAGACGGAACCTCCCCACACTCAGAATTCCGGAACACGTGTGACTGTGTGGGGGAGGTTCGGGGCCGCCCTCCACGCAGCTGCCTGGTGTCACAGGTGTTCCCTGGCAGGGGGAAGTCCGCTAATTACCTCCCTTGTCTATGGGGAGGCACAAGATGCTACCTGCTTTTCCAGCCCAACCCCCGCCTTTCCCCGGCAGCCCGCACAGGGAGGGACTGGGGGAAGACACTCGAAAGGCTCCTAGGAGAACCCGGGTGCTGCAGACAGAAGACGGAACCTCCCCACACTCAGAATTCCGGAACACGTGTGACTGTGTGGGTGAGGTTTAGGGCCGCACTCCATGCAGCTTCCTGGTGTCACATTTGTTCCCTGGCAGGGGGAAGTCCGCTAATTACCTCCCTTGTCCATGGGGAGGCACTAGATGCTACCTGAGTTTCCAGCCCAACCCCCGCATTTCCTCGGCTGCCCGCACTGGGAGGGACTCGGGGAAGACTCTCGAAGGGCTCCTAGGAGATCCCGGGTGCTGCAGACATAAGACGGAACCTCCCCACACTCAGAATTCCGGAACACGGATGACTGGGTGGGGGAGGTTCGGGGCCGCCCTCCACGCAGCTGCCTTGTGTCACAGGTGTTCCCTGGCAGGTGGAAGTCCGCTAATTACCTCCCCTGTCCATGGGGAGGCACTAGATGCTACCTGCGTTTCCAGCACAACCCCAGTCTTTCCCCGGCAGCCCGCAGTGGGAGGGATTCGGGGAAGACACTTGATGGGCTCCTAGGAGATCCCGGGTGCTGCAGACAGAAGACGGAACCTCCCCAGGCTCAGAATCCCGGAACACGGCTGACTGTGTGGGGGAGGTTCGGGACCGCCCTCCACGCAGCTGCCTGGTTTCACAGGTTTTCCCTGGCAGGGGGAACACCGCTAATTACCTTCCTTGTCCATGGGGAGGCACAAGATGCTACCTGCTTTTCCAGCACAACCCCCGCATTTCCTCGGCTGCCAGCAAAGGGAGGGGCTGGGGGAAGACACTCGAAAGGCTCCTAGGAGAACCCGGGTGCTGCAGACAGAAGACGGAACCTCCCCACACTCAGAATTCCGGAACACGGGTGACTGTGTCTGTGAGGTTTAGGGCCGCACTCCACGAAGCTTCCTGGTGTCACAGTTGTTCCCTGGCAGGGGGAAGTCCGCTAATTACCTCCCTTGTTCATGGGGAGGCACTAGATGCTACCTGCTTTTCCAGCCCAACCCCCGCCGTTCCCCGGCTGCCCGCACTGGGAGGGACTCGGGGAAGACTCTAGAAGGGCTCCTAGGAGATCCCGGGTGCTGCAGATATAAGACGGAACCTTCCCACACTCAGAATTCCGGAACACGGCTGACTGTGTGGGGGAGGTTCGGGGCCGCCCTCCACGCAGCTGCCTGGTGTCACAGGTGTTCCCTGGCAGGGGGAAGTCCGCTAATTACCTCCCTTGTCCATGGGGAGGCACAAGATGCTACCTGCTTTTCCAGCCCAACCTCCGCCATTCCCAGGCAGCCCGCACAGTGAGGGACTGGGGGAAGAAACTCGAAGGGCTCCTAGGTGAACCCGGGTGCTGCAGACATAAGACGGAACCTCCCCACACTCAGAATTCCGGAACACGGCTGACTGTGTGGGGGAGGTTCGGGGCCGCCCTCCACGCAGCTGCCTGGTGTCACAGGTGTTCCCTGGCAGGTGGAAGTCCGCTAATTACCTCCCCTGTCCATGGGGAAGCACTAGATGCTACCTGCTTTTCCAGCCCAACCCCCGCCATTCCCCAGCAGCCCGCACTGGGAGGGACTCGGGGAAGTCTCCTGAAGGGCTCCTAGGAGATCCCGGGTGCTGCAGACAGAAGACAAAACCTCCCCACACTGAGAATTACGGAACACGGATGACTGTGTGGGGGAGGTTCATGGCCGCCCTCCACGCAGATGCCTTGTGGCACAGGTGTTCCCTGGCAGGTGGAATTCCGCTAATTACCTCCCCTGTCCATGGGGAGGCTCTAGATGCTACCTGCGTTTCCAGCACAACCCCCTCCTTTCCCCGGCAGCCCGCACATGGAGGGAATCTGGGAAGACACTCGAAGGGCTCTTAGGAGATCCCGGGTGCTGCAGACAGAAGACGGAACCTCCCCACACTCAGAATTCCGGAACACGGTTGACTGTGTGGGGGAGGTTCGGAGCCGCCCTCCACGCAGCTGCCTGGTGTCACAGGTGTTCCCTGGCAGGGGGAATTCCGCTAATTACCTCCCTTGTCCATGGGGAGGCACAAGAGGCTACCTGCTTTTCAAGCCCAACCTCCGATATTCCCCGGCGGTCCGCACAGTGAGGGACTGGGGGAAGACACTCGAAGGACTCCTAGGTGTACCCGGAACCTGCAGACTTAAGACGGAACCTCCCCACACTCAGAATTCCGGAACACGGCTGACTGTGTTTGGGGAGGTACGGGGCCGCCCTCCACGCAGCTGCCTGGTGACACAGGTGTTCCCTGGCAGGTGGAAGTCCGCTAATTACCTCCCCAGTCCATGGGGAGGCACCAGATTCTACCTGCGTTTCCAGCACAACCCCCTCCTTTCCCCGGCAGCCATCAAAGGGAGGGACTCTGGGAAGACACTCGAAGGGCTCCTAGGAGATCCCGGGTGCTGCATACAGAAGACGGAACCTCCCCACACTCAGAATTCCGGAACACGGTTGACTGTGTTCGGGAGGTTCATGGCCGCCCTCCACGCAGCTGCCTGGTGTCACAGGTGTTCCCTGGCAGGGGGAAGTCCGCTAATTACCTCCCCTGTACATGGGGAGTCACTAGATGCTACCTGCGTTTCCAGCCCAACCCCCGCATTTCCCTGGCTGCCCGCACTGGGAGGGACTCGGGGAAGACTCTCGAAGGGCTCCTAGGAGATTCCGGGTGCTGCAGACATAAGACGGAACCTCCCAACACTCAGAATTCCGGAACATGGCTGACAGTGTGGGGAAGGTTCAGGGCCGCCCTCCACGCAGCTGCCTGGTGTCACAGGTTTTCCCTGGCAGGGGGAAGTCCGCTAATTACCTCCCTTGTCCTTGAGGAGGCACTAGATGCTACCTGCTTTTCCAGCCCAACCCCCGCCATTCCCCAGCAGCCCGCACAGGGAGGGACTTTGGGAAGGTACTCGAAGTGCTCCTAGGAGAACTCGGGTGCTGCAGACATAAGACGGAACCTCCCCACACTCAGAATTCCGGAACACGGATGACTGTGTGGAGGAGGTTCGGGGCCGCCCTCCACGCAGCTGCCTTGTGTCACAGGGGTTCCCTGGCAGGTGGAAGTCCGCTAATTACCTCCCCTGTCCTTGGGGAGGCACTAGATGCTACCTGCGTTTCCAGCACAACCCCCTCCTTTCCCCGGCAGCCCGCACAGGGAGGGACTCTGGGAAGACACTCGAAGGGCTCCTAGGAGATCCCGGGTGCTGCAGACAGAAGACGGAACCTCCCCACACTCAGAATACCGGAACACGATTGACTCTGTGGGGGAGGTTCGGGGCCGCCCTCCACGCAGCTGCCTGGTGTCACAGGTGTTCCCTGGCAGGGGGAAGTCCGCTAATTACCTCCCTTGTCCATGCGGAGGCACTAGATGCTACCTGCTTTTCCAGCCCAACCCCCGCCTTTCCCCAGGAGCCCGCACACTGAGGGACGTGGAGAAGACACTCGAAGGGCTCCTAGGAGAACCCGGGTGCTGCAGACATAAGACGGAACCTCCCCACACTCAGAATTCCGGAACACGGGTGACTGTGTGGGTGAGGTTTAGGGCCGCAATCCACACAGTTTCCTGGTGTCACAGGTGTTCCCTGGTAGGGGGAAGACCGCTAAATACCTCCCCTGTCCATGGGGAGGCACTAGATTCTACCTGCTTTTCCAGCCCAACCCCCGCCTTTCCCCAGCAGCCCGCACAGAGAGGGACTTGGGGAAGACACTCGAAGGGCTCCTAGGAGAACCCGGGTGCTGCATACATAAGACGGAACCTCCCCACACTCAGAATTCCGGAACACGGGTGACTGTGTGGGTGAGGTTTAGGGCCGCCCTCCACACAGCTTCCTGGTGTCACAGGTGTTCCCTGGTAGGGGGAAGACCGCTAATTACCTCCCTTGTCCATGGGAAGGCACTAGATGCTACCTGCTTTTCCAGCCCAACCCCCGCCTTTCCCCAGCAGCCCGCACAGGGAGGGACTTGGGGAAGACACTCGAAGGGCTCCTAGGAGAACCCGTGTGCTTCAGACATAAGACAGAAACTCCCCACACTCAGAATTCCTGAACACGGGTGACTGTGTGGGTGAGGTTTAGGGCCGCCCTCCACACAGCTTCCTGGTGTCACAGGTGTTCCCTGGTAGGGGGAAGACCGCTAATTACCTCCCTTGTCCATGGGAAGGCACTAGATGCTACCTGCTTTTCCAGCCCAACCCCCGCCTTTCCCCAGCAGCCCGCACAGGGAGGGACTTGGGGAAGACACTCGAAGGGCTCCTAGGAGAACCCGTGTGCTTCAGACATAAGACAGAACCTCCCCACACTCAGAATTCCTGAACACGGGTGACTGTGTGGGTGAGGTTTAGGGCCGCCCTCCACACAGTTTCCTGGTGTCACAGGTGTTCCCTGGTAGGGGGAAGAACGCTAAATACCTCCCCTGTCCATGGGGAGGCACTAGATGCTACCTGATTTTCCAGACCAACCCCCGACTTTCCCCGGCTGCCCGCACTGGGAGGGACTCGGGGAAGACTCTCGAAGGGCTCCTAGGAGATCCCGGGTGCTGCAGACAGAAGACGGAACCTCCCCACACTCAGAATTCCGGAACACGGATGACTGTGTGGGGGAGGTTCGGGGCCGCCTTCCACGCAGCTGCCTTTTGTCACAGGTGTTCCCTGGCAGGTGGAAGTCCGCTAATTACCTCCCCTGTCCATGGGGAGGCACTAGGTGCTACCTGCCTTTCCAGCCCAACCCCCTCCTTTCCCCGGCAGCCCGCAAAGGGAGGGACTCTGGGAAGACACTCGAAGGGCTCCTAGGAGATCCCGGGTGCTGCAGACAGAAGACGGAACCTCCCCACACTCAGAATTCCGGAACACGGTTGACTGTGTGTGGGAGGTTCGGGGCCGCCCTTCACGCAGCTGCCTGGTGTCACAGGTGTTCCCTGGCAGGGGGAAGTCCGCTAATTACCTCCCTTGTCCATGGGGTGGCACAAGATGCTACCTGCTTTTCCAGCCCAACCTCCGCCATTCCCCGGCAGCCCGCAAAGTGAGGGACTGGGGGAAGACACACGAAGGGCTCCTAGGTGAACTCGGGTGCTGCAGACATAAGACGGAACCTCCCCACACTCAGATTTCCGGAACACGTCTGACTGTGTGGGGGAGGTTCGGGGCCGCACTCCACGCAGCTGCCTGGTGTCACAGGTGTTCCCTGGCAGGGAGAAGTCCGCTAATTACCTCCCCTGTCCATGGGGAGGCACTAGATGCTACCTGAGTTTCCAGCCCAACCCCCGCCTTTCCCCGGCTGCCCGCACTGGGAGGGACTCGGGGAAGACTCTCGAAGGGCTCCTAGGAGATCCCGGGTGCTGCAGACAGAAGACGGAACCTCCCCACACTCAGAATTCCGGAACACGGCTGACTGTGTGGGGGAGGTTCGGGGCCGCCCTCCACGCAGCTGCCTTGTGTCACAGGTGTTCCCTGGCAGGTGGAAGTCCGCTAATTACCTCCCCTGTCCATGGGGAGGCACTAGGTGCTACCTGCGTTTCCAGCCCAACCCCCTCCTTTCCCCGGCAGCCAGCACAGGGAGGGACTGGGGGAAGACACTCGAAAGGCTCCTAGGAGAACCCGGGTGCTGCAGACAGAAGACGGAACCTCCCCACACTCAGAATTCCGGAACACGTGTGACTGTGTGGGTGAGGTTTAGGGCCGCACTCCATGCAGCTTCCTGGTGTCACATTTGTTCCCTGGCAGGGGGATTTCCGCTAATTACCTCCCTTGTCCATGGGGAGGCACTAGATGCTACCTGCTTTTCCAGCCCAACCCCCGCATTTCCTCGGCTGCCCGCACTGGGAGGGACTCGGGGAAGACTCTCGAAGGGCTCCTAGGAGATCCCGGGTGCTGCAGACATAAGATGGAACCTCCCCGCCCTCAGAATTCCGGAACACGGCTGACTGTGTGGGGAAGGTTCGGGGCCGCCCTCCACGCACCTGCCTGGTGTCACAGGTGTTCCCTGGCAGGGGGAAGTCCGCTAATTACCTCCCTTGTCCATGGGGAGGCACTAGATGCTACCTGCTTTTCCAGCCCAACCCCCGCCTTTCCCCAGGAGCCCGCACACTGAGGGACGTGGAGAAGACACTCGAAGGGCTCCTAGGAGAACCCGGGTGCTGCAGACATAAGACGGAACCTCCCCACACTCAGAATTCCGGAACACGGGTGACTGTGTGGGTGAGGTTTAGGGCCGCACTCCACACAGTTTCCTGGTGTCACAGGTGTTCCCTGGTAGGGGGAAGACCGCTAAATACCTCCCCTGTCCATGGGGAGGCACTAGATGCTACCTGCTTTTCCAGCCCAACCCCCGCCTTTCCCCAGCAGCCCGCAAAGAGAGGGACTTGGGGAAGACACTCGAAGGGCTCCTAGGGGAACCCGGGTGCTGCAGACATAAGACGGAACCTCCCCACACTCAGAATTCCGGAACACGGGTGACTGTGTGGGTGAGGTTTAGGGCCGAACTCCACACAGCTTCCTGGTGTCAGAGGTGTTCCCTGGTAGGGGGAAGACCGCTAATTACCTCCCCTGTCCATGGGGAGGCACTAGATGCTACCTGAGTTTCCAGCCCAACCCCCGCCTTTCCCCGGCTGCCCGCACTGGGAGGGACTCGGGGAAGACTCTCGAAGGGCTCCTAGGAGATCCCGGGTGCTGCAGACAGAAGACGGAACCTCCCCACACACAGAATTCCGGAACACGGATGACTGTGTGGGGGAGGTTCGGGGCCGCCCTCCACGCAGCTGCCTGGTGTCACAGGTGTTCCCTGGCAGGGGGAAATCCGCTAATTACCTCCCTTGTCCATGGGGAGGCACTAGATGCTACCTGCATTTCCAGCCCAACCCCCGCCTTTCCCCAGGAGCCCGCACAGGGAGGGACGTGGAGAAGACACTCGAAGGGCTCCTAGGAGAACCCGGGTGCTGCAGACATAAGACGGAACCTCCCCACAGTCAGAATTCCGGAACACGGGTGACTGTGTGGGTGAGGTTTAGGGCCGCCCTCCACACAGCTTCCTGGTGTCACAGGTGTTCCCTGGTAGGGGGAAGACCGCTAATTACCTCCCTTGTCCATGGGGAGGCACTAGATGCTACCTGCTTTTCCAGCCCAACCCCCGCCTTTCCCCAGCAGCCCGCACAGGGAGGGACTTGGGGAAGACACTCGAAGGGCTCCTAGGAGATCCCGTGTGCTTCAGACATAAGACAGAACCTCCCCACACTCACAATTCCTGAACACGGGTGACTGTGTGGGTGAGGTTTAGGGCCGCCCTCCACACAGTTTCCTGGTGTCACAGGTGTTCCCTGGTAGGGGGAAGACCGCTAAATACCTCCCCTGTCCATGGGGAGGCACTAGATGCTACCTGCTTTTCCAGCCCAACCCCTGCCTTTCCCCAGCAGCCCGCACAGAGAGGGACTTGGGGAAGACACTCGAAGGGCTCCTAGGAGAACCCGGGTGCTGCAGACATAAGACGGAACCTCCCCACACTCAGAATTCCGGAACACGGGTGACTGTGTGGGTGAGGTTTAGGGCCGCCCTCCACACAGCTTCCTGGTGTCACAGGTGTTCCCTGGTAGGGGGAAGACCGCTAATTACCTCCCCTGTCCATGGGGAGGCACTAGATGCTACCTGATTTTCCAGCCCAACCCCCGCCTTTCCCCGGCTGCCCGCACTGGGAGGGACTCGGGGAAGACTCTCGAAGGGCTCCTAGGAGATCCCGGGTGCTGCAGACAGAAGACGGAACCTCCCCACACTCAGAATTCCGGAACACGGATGACTGTGTGGGGGAGGTACGCCGCCGCCCTCCACGCAGCTGCCTTGTGTCACAGGTGTTCCCTGGCAGGTGGAAGTCCGCTAATTACCTCCCCTGTCCATGGGGAGGCACTAGGTGCTACCTGCGTTTCCAGCCCAACCCCCTCCTTTCCCCAGCAGCCAGCACAGGGAGGGACTCTTTGAAGACACTCGAAGGGCTCCTAGGAGAACCCGGGTGCTGCAGACAGAAGACGGAACCTCCCCACACTCAGAATTCCGGAACACGTGTGACTGTGTGGGGGAGGTTCGGGGCCGCCCTCCACGCAGCTGCCTGGTGTCACAGGTGTTCCCTGGCAGGGGGAAGTCCGCTAATTACCTCCCTTGTCTATGGGGAGGCACAAGATGCTACCTGCTTTTCCAGCCCAACCCCCGCCTTTCCCCGGCAGCCCGCACAGGGAGGGACTGGGGGAAGACACTCGAAAGGCTCCTAGGAGAACCCGGGTGCTGCAGACAGAAGACGGAACCTCCCCACACTCAGAATTCCGGAACACGTGTGACTGTGTGGGTGAGGTTTAGGGCCGCACTCCATGCAGCTTCCTGGTGTCACATTTGTTCCCTGGCAGGGGGAAGTCCGCTAATTACCTCCCTTGTCCATGGGGAGGCACTAGATGCTACCTGAGTTTCCAGCCCAACCCCCGCATTTCCTCGGCTGCCCGCACTGGGAGGGACTCGGGGAAGACTCTCGAAGGGCTCCTAGGAGATCCCGGGTGCTGCAGACATAAGACGGAACCTCCCCACACTCAGAATTCCGGAACACGGATGACTGGGTGGGGGAGGTTCGGGGCCGCCCTCCACGCAGCTGCCTTGTGTCACAGGTGTTCCCTGGCAGGTGGAAGTCCGCTAATTACCTCCCCTGTCCATGGGGAGGCACTAGATGCTACCTGCGTTTCCAGCACAACCCCAGTCTTTCCCCGGCAGCCCGCAGTGGGAGGGATTCGGGGAAGACTCTTGATGGGCTCCTAGGAGATCCCGGGTGCTGCAGACAGAAGACAGAACCTCCCCAGGCTCAGAATCCCGGAACACGGCTGACTGTGTGGGGGAGGTTCGGGACCGCCCTCCACGCAGCTGCCTGGTTTCACAGGTTTTCCCTGGCAGGGGGAACACCGCTAATTACCTTCCTTGTCCATGGGGAGGCACAAGATGCTACCTGCTTTTCCAGCACAACCCCCGCATTTCCTCGGCTGCCAGCAAAGGGAGGGGCTGGGGGAAGACACTCGAAAGGCTCCTAGGAGAACCCGGGTGCTGCAGACAGAAGACGGAACCTCCCCACACTCAGAATTCCGGAACACGGGTGACTGTGTCTGTGAGGTTTAGGGCCGCACTCCACGAAGCTTCCTGGTGTCACAGTTGTTCCCTGGCAGGGGGAAGTCCGCTAATTACCTCCCTTGTTCATGGGGAGGCACTAGATGCTACCTGCTTTTCCAGCCCAACCCCCGCCGTTCCCCGGCTGCCCGCACTGGGAGGGACTCGGGGAAGACTCTAGAAGGGCTCCTAGGAGATCCCGGGTGCTGCAGATATAAGACGGAACCTTCCCACACTCAGAATTCCGGAACACGGCTGACTGTGTGGGGGAGGTTCGGGGCCGCCCTCCACGCAGCTGCCTGGTGTCACAGGTGTTCCCTGGCAGGGGGAAGTCCGCTAATTACCTCCCTTGTCCATGGGGAGGCACAAGATGCTACCTGCTTTTCCAGCCCAACCTCCGCCATTCCCAGGCAGCCCGCACAGTGAGGGACTGGGGGAAGAAACTCGAAGGGCTCCTAGGTGAACCCGGGTGCTGCAGACATAAGACGGAACCTCCCCACACTCAGAATTCCGGAACACGGCTGACTGTGTGGGGGAGGTTCGGGGCCGCCCTCCACGCAGCTGCCTGGTGTCACAGGTGTTCCCTGGCAGGTGGAAGTCCGCTAATTACCTCCCCTGTCCATGGGGAAGCACTAGATGCTACCTGCTTTTCCAGCCCAACCCCCGCCATTCCCCAGCAGCCCGCACTGGGAGGGACTCGGGGAAGTCTCCTGAAGGGCTCCTAGGAGATCCCGGGTGCTGCAGACAGAAGACAAAACCTCCCCACACTGAGAATTACGGAACACGGATGACTGTGTGGGGGAGGTTCATGGCCGCCCTCCACGCAGATGCCTTGTGGCACAGGTGTTCCCTGGCAGGTGGAATTCCGCTAATTACCTCCCCTGTCCATGGGGAGGCTCTAGATGCTACCTGCGTTTCCAGCACAACCCCCTCCTTTCCCCGGCAGCCCGCACATGGAGGGAATCTGGGAAGACACTCGAAGGGCTCTTAGGAGATCCCGGGTGCTGCAGACAGAAGACGGAACCTCCCCACACTCAGAATTCCGGAACACGGTTGACTGTGTGGGGGAGGTTCGGAGCCGCCCTCCACGCAGCTGCCTGGTGTCACAGGTGTTCCCTGGCAGGGGGAATTCCGCTAATTACCTCCCTTGTCCATGGGGAGGCACAAGAGGCTACCTGCTTTTCAAGCCCAACCTCCGATATTCCCCGGCGGTCCGCACAGTGAGGGACTGGGGGAAGACACTCGAAGGACTCCTAGGTGTACCCGGAACCTGCAGACTTAAGACGGAACCTCCCCACACTCAGAATTCCGGAACACGGCTGACTGTGTTTGGGGAGGTACGGGGCCGCCCTCCACGCAGCTGCCTGGTGACACAGGTGTTCCCTGGCAGGTGGAAGTCCGCTAATTACCTCCCCAGTCCATGGGGAGGCACCAGATTCTACCTGCGTTTCCAGCACAACCCCCTCCTTTCCCCGGCAGCCATCAAAGGGAGGGACTCTGGGAAGACACTCGAAGGGCTCCTAGGAGATCCCGGGTGCTGCATACAGAAGACGGAACCTCCCCACACTCAGAATTCCGGAACACGGTTGACTGTGTTCGGGAGGTTCATGGCCGCCCTCCACGCAGCTGCCTGGTGTCACAGGTGTTCCCTGGCAGGGGGAAGTCCGCTAATTACCTCCCCTGTACATGGGGAGTCACTAGATGCTACCTGCGTTTCCAGCCCAACCCCCGCATTTCCCTGGCTGCCCGCACTGGGAGGGACTCGGGGAAGACTCTCGAAGGGCTCCTAGGAGATTCCGGGTGCTGCAGACATAAGACGGAACCTCCCAACACTCAGAATTCCGGAACATGGCTGACAGTGTGGGGAAGGTTCAGGGCCGCCCTCCACGCAGCTGCCTGGTGTCACAGGTTTTCCCTGGCAGGGGGAAGTCCGCTAATTACCTCCCTTGTCCTTGAGGAGGCACTAGATGCTACCTGCTTTTCCAGCCCAACCCCCGCCATTCCCCAGCAGCCCGCACAGGGAGGGACTTTGGGAAGGTACTCGAAGTGCTCCTAGGAGAACTCGGGTGCTGCAGACATAAGACGGAACCTCCCCACACTCAGAATTCCGGAACACGGATGACTGTGTGGAGGAGGTTCGGGGCCGCCCTCCACGCAGCTGCCTTGTGTCACAGGGGTTCCCTGGCAGGTGGAAGTCCGCTAATTACCTCCCCTGTCCTTGGGGAGGCACTAGATGCTACCTGCGTTTCCAGCACAACCCCCTCCTTTCCCCGGCAGCCCGCACAGGGAGGGACTCTGGGAAGACACTCGAAGGGCTCATAGGAGATCCCGGGTGCTGCAGACAGAAGACGGAACCTCCCCACACTCAGAATTCCGGAACACGGTTGACTGTGTGGGGGAGGTTCGGGGCCGCCCTCCACGCAGCTGCCTGGTGTCACAGGTGTTCCCTGGCAGGGGGAAGTCCGCTAATTACCTCCCTTGTCCATGGGGAGGCACAAGATGCTACCTGCTTTTCCAGCCCAACCTCCGCCATTCCCAGGCAGCCCGCACAGTGAGGGACTGGGGGAAAACACTCGAATGGCTCCTAGGTGAACCCGGGTGCTGCAGACATAAGACGGAATCTCCCCACACTCAGAATTCCGGAACACGGCTGACTGTGTGGGGGAGGTTCGGGGCCGCCCTCCACGAAGCTGCCTGGTACCACATGTGTTCCCTGGCAGGGGGAATTCCGCTAATTACCTCCCTTGTCCATGGGGAGGCACTAGATGCTACCTGCGTTTCCAGCAAAACCCCCTCCATTCCCCGGGAGCCCGCACAGGGAGGGACTCTGGGAAGACACTCGAAGGGCTCCTAGGAGATCCCGGGTGCTGCAGACAGAAGACGGAACCTCCCCACACTCAGAATTCCGGAACACGGTTGACTGTGTGGGGGAGGTTCGGGGCCGCCCTCCACACAGCTGCCTGGTGTCACAGGTGTTCCCTGGCAGGGTGAAGTCCGCTAATTAACTCCCCTATCCATGGGGAGGCACTAGATGCTACCTGCGTTTCCAGCCCAACCCCCGCCTTTCCCCAGCAGCCCGCAAAGTTAGGGACTTGGGGAAGACACTCGAAAGGCTCCTAGGAGATCCCGGGTGCTGCAGACAGAAGACGGAACCTCCCCACACTCAGAATTCCGGAAAACGGATGACTGTGTGGGCGAGGTTCGGGGCAGCCCTCCACGCAGCTGCCTTGTCTCACAGGTGTTCCCTGGCAGGTGGAAGTCCGCTAATTACCTCCCCTGTCCATGGAGAGGCACTAGATGCTACCTGCGTTTCCAGCAAAACCCCCTCCTTTCCCCGGCAGCCCGCACAGGGAGGGACTCTGGGAAGACACTCGAAGGGCTCCTAGGAGATCCCGGGTGCTGCAGACAGAAGACGGAACCTCCCCACACTCAGAAATCCGGAACACGGTTGACTGTGTGGGGGAGGTACGGGGCCGCCCTCCACGCAGCTGCCTGGTGTCACAGGTGTTCCCTGGCAGGGGGAAGTCCGCTAATTACCTCCCTTGTCCATGGGGAGGCACAATATGCTACCTGATTTTCCAGCCCAACCCCCGCCATTCCCCGGGAGCCCGCACAGTGAGGGACTGGGGGAAGACACTCGAAGGGCTCCTAGGTGAACCCGGGTGCTGCAGACATAAGACGGAACCTCCCCACACTCAGAATTCCGAAACAAGGGTGACTGTGTGGGTGAGGTTTAGGGCCGCCCTCCACACAGCTTCCTGGTGTCACAGGTGTTCCCTGGTAGGGGGAAGACCGCTAATTACCTCCCCTGTCCATGGGGAGGCACTAGATGCTACCTGAGTTTCCAGCCCAACCCCCGACTTTCCCCGGATGCTCGCACTGTGAGGGACTCGGGGAAGACTCTCGAATGGCTCCTAGGAGATCCCGGGTGCTGCAGACAGAAGACAGAACCTCCCCACACTCAGAATTCCGGAACACGGATGACTGTGTGGGAGAGGTTCGGGGCCGCCCTCCACGCAGCTGCCTTGTGTCACAGGGGTTCCCTGGCAGGTGGAATTCCGCTAATTACCTCCCCTGTCCATGGGGAGGCACTAGATGCTACCCGCGTTTCCAGCACAACCCACACCTTTCCCCGGCAGCCCGCACAGGGAGGGACTCTGGGAAGACACTCGAAGGCCTCCTAGGAGAACCCGGGTGCTGCAGACAGAAGACGGAACCTCCCCATACTCAGAATTCCGGAACACGGTTGACTGTGTGGGGGAGGTTCGGGGCCGCCCTCCACGCAGCTGCCTGGTGTCACAGGTGTTCCCTGGCACGGGGAAGTCCGCTAATTACCTCCCTTGTCCATGGGGAGGCACAAGATGCTACCTGATTTTCCAGCCCAACCTCCGCCATTCCCCGGCAGCCCGCAAAGTGAGGGACTGGGGGAAGACACTCGAAGGGCTCCTAGGTGAACACGGGTCCTGCAAACATAAGACGGAACCTCCCCACACTCAGAATTCCGGAACACGGCTGACTGTGTGGGGGAGGTTCGGGGCCGCACACCACGCAGATGCCTGGTGTCACAGGTGTTCCCTGGCAGGGGGAAGTCCGCTAATTACCTCCCCTATCCATGGGGAGGCACTAGATGCTACCAGCGTTTCCAGCCCAACCCCCGCCTTTCCCCAGCAGCCCGCAAAGTGAGGTACTTAGGGAAGACACTCGAAGGGCTCCTAGGAGATCCCGGGTGCTGCAGACAGAAGACGGAACCTCCCCACACTCAGAATACCGGAACACGGATGACTGTGTGGGCGAGGATCGGGGCAGCCCTCCACGCAGCTGCCTTGTGTCACAGGTGTTCCCTGGCAGGTGGAAGTCCGCTAATTACCTCCCCTGTCCATGGGGAGGCACAAGATGCTACCTGCTTTTCCAGCACAACCCCCGCATTTCCTCGGCTGCCAGCAAAGGGAGGGACTGGGGGAAGACACTCGAAAGGCTCCTAGGAGAACACGGGTGCTGCAGACAGAAGACGGAACCTTCCCACACTCAGAATTCTGGAACACGGTTGACTGTGTGGGGGAGGTTAGGGGCCGCCCTCCACGCAGCTGCCTGGTGTCACAGGTGTTCCCTGGCAGGGGGAAGTCCGCTAATTACCTCCCTTGTCCATGGGGAGGCATAAGATGCTACCTGCTTTTCCAGCCCAACCTCCCCCATTCCCAGGCAGCCCGCAAAGTGAGGGACTGGGGGAAGACACTCGAAGGGCTCCTAGGTGAACCCGTGTGCTGCAGACATAAGACGGAACCTCCCCACACTCAGAATTCCGGAACACGGCTGACTGTGTGGGGGAGGTTCGGGGCCGCCCTCCATGCAGCTGCCTGGTGTCACAGGTGTTCCCTGACAGGTGGAAGTCCGCTAATTCCTCCCCTGTCCATGGGGAGGCACTAGATGCTACCTGCTTTTCCAGCCCAACCCCCGCCATTCCCCAGCAGCCCGCACAGGGAGGGACTTGAGGAAGACACTCGAAGGGCTCCTAGGAGAACTCGGGTGCTGCAGACATAAGACGGAACCTCCCCACACTCAGAATTCCGGAACACAGGTGACTGTGTAGGTGAGGTTTAGGGCCGCCCTCCACACAGCTTCCTGGTGTCACAGGTGTTCCCTGGTAGAGGGAAGACCGCTAATTACCTCCCCTGACCATGGGTAGGCACTAGATGCTACCTGAGTTTCCAGCCCAACCCCCGCCTTTCCCCGGCTGCCCGCACTGGGAGGGACTCGGGGAAGTCTCCCGAAGGGCTCCTAGGGGATCCCGGGTGCTGCAGACAGAAGACAAAACCTCCCCACACTCAGAATTACGGAACACGGCTGACTGTGTTTGGGGAGGTTCGGGGATGCCCTCCACGCAGCTGCCTGGTGACACAGGTGTTCCCTGGCAGGTGGAAGTCCGCTAATTACCTCCCCTGTCCATGGGGAGGCACTAGATTCTACCTGCGTTTCCAGCACAACCCCCTCCTTTCCCCGGCAGCCCTCAAAGTGAGGGACTCTGGGAAGACACTCGAAGGGCTCCTAGGAGATCCCGGGTGCTGCATACAGAAGACGGAACCTCCCCACACTCAGAATTCCGGAACACGGTTGACTGTGTTGGGGAGGTTCATGGCCGCCCTCCACGCAGCTGCCTGGTGTCACAGGTGTTCCCTGGCAGGGGGAAGTCCGCTAATTACCTCCCCTGTCCATGGGGAGGCACTAGATGCTACCTGCGTTTCCAGCCCAACCCCCGCATTTCCCTGGCTGCCCGCAATGGGAGGGACTCGGGGAAGACTCTCGAAGGGCTCCTAGGAGATCCCGGGTGCTGCAGACATAAGACGGAACCTCCCCACACTCAGAATTCCGAAACATGGCTGACAGTGTGGGGAAGGTTCAGGGCCGCACTCCACGCAGCTGCCTTGTGTCACAGGTGTTCCCTGGCAGGTGGAAGTCCGCTAATTACCTCCCCTGTCCTTGGGGAGGCACTAGATGCTACCTGCGTTTCCAGCACAACCCTCTCTTTCCCCGGCAGCCCGCAAAGGGAGGGACTCTGGGAAGACACTCGAAGGGCTCCTAGGAGATCCCGGGTGCTGCAGACAGAAGACGGAACCTCCCCACACTCAGAATTCCGGAACACGGTTGACTGTGTGGGGGAGGTTCGGGGCCGCCCTCCACGCAGCTGCCTGGTGTCACAGGTGTTCCCTGGCAGGGGGAAGTCCGCTAATTACCTCCCTTGTCCATGGGGAGGCACAAGATGCTACCTGCTTTTCCAGCCCAACCTCCGCCATTCCCAGGCAGCCCGCACAGTGAGGGACTGGGGGAAAACACTCGAATGGCTCCTAGGTGAACCCGGGTGCTGCAGACAGAAGACGGAATCTCCCGACAGTCAGAATTCCGGAACACGGCTGACTGTGTGGGGGAGCTTCGGGGCCGCCCTCCACGAAGCTGCCTGGTGCCACAGGTGTTCCCTGGCAGGGGGAATTCCGCTAATTACCTCCCCTGTCCATGGGGAGGCACTAGATGCTACCCGCGTTTCCAGCACAACCCACTCTTTTCCCCGGCAGCCCGCACAGGGAGGGATTCTGGGAAGACACTCGAAGGCCTGCTAGGAGAACCCGGGTGCTGCAGACAGAAGACGGAACCTCCCCACACTCAGAATTCCGGAACACGGTTGACTGTGTGGGGGAGGTTCGGGGCCGCCCTCCACGCAGCTGCCTGGTGTCACAGGTGTTCCCTGGCACGGGGAAGTCCGCTAATTACCTCCCTTGTCCATGGGGAGGCACAAGATGCTACCTGATTTTCCAGCCCAACCTCCGCCATTCCCCGGCAGCCCGCAAAGTGAGGGACTGGGGGAAGACACTCGAAGGGCTCCTAGGTGAACCCGGGTGCTGCAGACATAAGACGGAACCTCCCCACACTCAGAATTCCGAAACACGGGTGACTGTGTGGGTGAGGTTTAGGGCCGCCCTCCACACAGCTTCCTGGTGTCACAGGTGTTCCCTGGTAGGGGGAAGACCGCTAATTACCTCCCCTGTCCATGGGGAGGCACTAGATGCTACCTGAGTTTCCAGCCCAACCCCCGACTTTCCCCGGATGCCAGCACTGTGAGGGACTCGGGGAAGACTCTAGAATGGCTCCTAGGAGATCCCGGGTGCTGCAGAATGAAGACAGAACCTCCCCACACTCAGAATTCCGGAACACGGATGACTGTGTGGGAGAGGTTCGGTGCCGCCCTCCACGCAGCTGCCTTGTGTCACAGGGGTTCCCTGGCAGGTGGAATTCCGCTAATTACCTTCCCTGTCCATGGGGAGGCACTAGATGCTACCTGCGTTTCCAGCACAACCCCCTCCTTTCCCCGGCAGCACGCAAAGGGAGGGACTCTGGGAAGACACTCGAAGGGCTCCTAGGAGATCCCGGGTGCTGCAGACAGAAGACGGAACCTCCCCACACTCAGAATTCCGGAACACGTTTCACTATTTGGGGGAAGTTCGGGGCCGCACTCCACGCAGCTGCCTGGTGTCACAGGTGTTCCCTGGCAGGGGGAAGTCCGCTAATTACCTCCCTTGTCCATGGGGAGGCACAAGATGCTACCTGCTTTTCCAGCCCAACCTCCGCCATTCCCCGGCAGCCCGCACAGTGAGGGACTGGGGGAAGACACTCGAAGGGCTTCTAGGTGAACCCGGGTGCTGCAGACATAAGACGGAACCTCCCCACACTCAGAATTCCGGAACACGGGTGACTGTGTGGGTGAGGCTTAGGGCCGCCCTCCACACAGCTTCCTGGTTTCACAGGTGTTCCCTTGTAGGGGGAAGACCGCTAATTACCTCCCCTGACCATGGGGAGGCACTAGATGCTACCTGAGTTTCCAGCACAACCCCCGCCTTTCCCCGGCTGCCCGCACTGGGAGGGACACGGGGAAGACTCTCGAAGGGCTCCAAGGAGATCCCGGGTGCTGCAGACAGAAGACAGAACCTCCCCACACTCAAAATTCCGGAACACGGATGACTGTGTGGGGGAGGTTCGGGGCCGCCCTCCACGCAGCTGCCTGGTGTCACAGGTGTTCCCTGGCACGGGGAAGTCCGCTAATTACCTCCCTTGTCCATGGGGAGGCACAAGATGCTACCTGATTTTCCAGCCCAACCTCCGCCATTCCCCGGCAGCCCGCAAAGTGAGGGACTGAGGGAAGACACTCGAAGGGCTCCTAGGTGAACCCGGGTGCTGCAAACATAAGACGGAACCTCCCCACACTCAGAATTCCGGAACACGGCTGACTGTGTGGGGGAGGTTCGGGGCCGCACTCCACGCAGCTGCCTGGTGTCACAGGTTTTCCCTGGCAGGGGGAAGTCCGCTAATTACCTCCCCTATCCATGGGGAGGCACTAGATGCTACCTGCGTTTCCAGCCCAACCCCCGCCTTTCCCCAGCAGCCCGCAAAGGGAGGGACTTGGGGAAGAAACTCGAAGGGCTCCTAGGAGATCCCGGGTGCTGCAGACAGAAGACGGAACCTCCCCACACTCAGAATTCCGGAACACGGATGACTGTGTGGGCGAGGTTCGGGGCAGCCCTCCACGCAGCTGCCTTGTGTCACAGGTGTTCCCTGGCAGGTGGAAGTCCGCTAATTACCTCCCCTGTCCATGGGGAGGCACTAGATGCTACCTGCGTTTCCAGCACAACCCCCTCCTTTCCCCGGCAGCCCGCACAGGGAGGGACTCTGGGAAGACACTCGAAAGGCTCCTAGGAGATCCCGGGTGCTGCAGACAGAAGACGGAACCTCCCCACACTCAGAATTCCGGAACACGGTTGACTGTGTGGGGGAGGTTCGGGGCCGCCCTCCACGCAGCTGCCTGGTGTCACAGGTGTTCCCTGGCAGGGGGAAGTCCGTTAATTACCTCCCTTGTCCATGGGGAGGCACAATATGCTACCTGCTTTTCCAGCCCAACCTCCGCCATTCCCCAGGAGCCCGCACAGTGAGGGACTGGGGGAAGACACTCGAAGGGCTCCTAGGTGAACCCGGGTGCTGCAGACATAAGACGGAACCTCCCCACACTCAGAATTCCGAAACAAGGGTGACTGTGTGGGTGAGGTTTAGGGCCGCCCTCCACACAGCTTCCTGGTGTCACAGGTGTTCCCTGGTAGGGGGAAGACCGCTAATTACCTCCCCTGTCCATGGGGAGGCACTAGATGCTACCTGAGTTTCCAGCCCAACCCCTGACTTTCCCCGGATGCCCGCACTGTGAGGGACTCGGGGAAGACTCTCGAATGGCTCCTAGGAGATCCCGGGTGCTGCAGACTGAAGACAGAACCTCCCCACACTCAGAATTCCGGAACACGGATGGCTGTGTGGGAGAGGTTCGGGGCCGCCCTCCACGCAGCTGCCTTGTGTCACAGGGGTTCCCTGGCAGGTGGAATTCCGCTAATTACCTCCCCTGTCCATGGGGAGGCACTAGATGCTACCCGCGTTTCCAGCACAACCCCCAACATTCCCCGGCAGCCCGCACAGGGAGGGACTCTGTGAAGACACTCGAAGGCCTCCTAGGAGAACCCGGGTGCTGCAGACAGAAGACGGATTCTCCCCACACTCAGAATTCCGGAACACGGATGACTGTGTGGGGGAGGTTCGGGGCAGCCCTCCACGCAGCTGCCTTGTGTCACAGGTGTTCCCTGGCAAGTGGAAGTCCGCTAATTACCTCCCCTGTACATGGGGAGGCACTAGATGCTACCTGCGTTTCCAGCACAACCCCCTCCTTTCCCCGGCAGCACGCACAGGGAGGGACTCTGGGAAGACACTCGAAGGGCTCCTAGGAGATCCCGGGTGCTGCAGACAGAAGACGGAACCTCCCCACACTCAGAATTCCGGAACACGTTTCACTGTTTGGGGGAAGTTCGGGGCCGCACTCCACGCAGCTGCCTGGTGTCACAGGTGTTCCCTGGCAGGGGGAAGTCCGCTAATTACCTCCCTTGTCCATGGGGAGGCACAAGATGCTACCTGCTTTTCCAGCCCAACCTCCGCCATTCCCCGGCAGCCCGCACAGTGAGGGACTGGGGGAAGACACTCGAAGGGCTCCTAGGTGAACCCGGGTGCTGCAGACATAAGACGGAACCTCCCCACACTCAGAATTCCGGAACACGGGTGACTGTGTGGGTGAGGCTTAGGGCCGCCCTCCACACAGCTTCCTGGTTTAACAGGTGTTCCCTGGTAGGGGGAAGACCGCTAATTACCTCCCCTGACCATGGGGAGGCACTAGATGCTACCTGAGTTTCCAGCACAACCCCCGCCTTTCCCCGGCTGCCCGCACTGGGAGGGACACGGGGAACACTCTCGAAGGGCTCCAAGGAGATCCCGGGTGCTGCAGACAGAAGACAGAACCTCCCCACACTCAGAATTCCGGAACACGGATGACTGTGTGGGGGAGGTTCGGTGCCGCCCTCCACGCAGCTGCCTTGTGTCACAGGTGTTCCGTGGCAGGTGGAAGTCCGCTAATTACCTCCCCTGTCCTTGGGGAGGCACTAGATGCTACCTGCGTTTCCAGCACAACCCCCTCCTTTCCCCGGCTGCCCGCAAAGTGAGGGACTCTGGGAAGACATTCGAAGGGCTCCTAGGAGATCCCGGGTGCTGCAGACAGAAGACGAAACCTCCCAACACTCAGAATTCCGGAACACGGTTGACTGTGTTGGGGAGGTTCGGGGCCCCCCTCCACGCAGCTGCCTGGTGTCACAGGTGTTCCCTGGCAGGGGGAAGTCCGCTAATTACCTCCATTGTCCATGGGGAGGCACAAGATGCTACCTGCTTTTCCAGCCCAAACTCCGCCATTCCCAGGCAGCCCGCACAGTGAGGGACTGGGGGAAGAAACTCGAATGGCTCCTAGGTGAACCCGGGTGCTGCAGACATAAGACGGAATCTCCCCACACTCAGAATTCCGGAACACGGCTGACTGTGTGGGGGAGGTTCGGGGCCGAACTCCACGCAGCTGCCTGGTGTCACAGGTGTTCCCTGGCAGGGGGAAGTCCGCTAATTACCTCCCCTGTCCATGGGGAGGCACTAGATGCTACCTGCGTTTCCAGCACAACCCCCTCCTTTCCCCGGCAGCCCGCACAGGGAGGGACTCTGGGAAGACACTCGAAGGGCTCCTAGGAGATCCCGGGTGCTGCAGACATAAGACGGAACCTCCCCACACTCAGAATTCCGGAACACGGTTGACTGTGTGGGGGAGGTTCGGGGCCGCCCTCCACGCAGCTGCCTGGTGTCACAGGTGTTCCCTGGCAGGGGGAAGTCCGCTAATTACCTCCCCTGTCCATGGGGAGGCACTAGATGCTACCTGCGTTTCCAGCCCAAACCCCGCCTTTCCCCAGCAGCCCGCACAGGGAGGGAATTGGGGAAGACATTCGAAGGGCTCCTAGGAGAACCCGGGTGCTGCAGACATAAGACGGAACCTCCCCACACTCAGAATTCTGGAACACGGGTGACTTTGTGGGTGAGGTTTAGGGCCGCCCTCCACACAGCTTCCTGGTGTCACAGGTGTTCCCTGGTAGGGGGAAGACCGCTAATTACCTCCCCTTTCCATGGGGAGGCACTAGATGCTACCTGCGTTTCCAGCCCAACCCCCGCCTTTCCCCGGCTGCCCGCACTGGGAGGGACTCGGGGAAGACACTCGAAGGGCTCGTAGGAGATCCCGGGTGCTGCAGACAGAAGACGGAACCTCCCCACACTCAGAATTCCGGAACACGGATGACTGTGTGGGGGAGGTTCGGGGCAGCCCTCCACGCAGCTGCCTTGTGTCACAGGTGTTCCCTGGCAGGGGGAAGTCCGCTAATTACCTCCCTGGTCCATGGGGAGGCACTAGATGCTACCTGCATTTCCAGCCCAACCCCCGCCGTTCCCCGGCTGCCCGCACTGGGAGGGACTCGGGGAAGACTCTCGAAGGGCTCCTAGGAAATCACGGGTGCTGCAGACATAAGACGGAACCTCCCCACATTCAGAATTCCGGAACACGGTTAACTGTGTGGGGGAGGTCCGGGGCCGCCCTCCACGCAGCTGCCTGGTGTCACAGGTGTTCCCTGGCAGGTGGAAGTCCGCTAATTCCCTCCCCTGTCCATGGGGAGGCACTAGATGCTACCTGCGTTTCCAGCCCAACCCCCGCCTTTCCCTGGCTGCCCGCACAGGGAGGGACTCGGGGAAGACTCTCGAATGGCTCCTAGGACATCCCGGGTGCTGCAGACATAAGACGGAACCTCCCCACACTCAGAATTCCGGAACACGTGTGACTGTGTGGGTGAGGTTAAGGGCCGCACTCCACACAGCTTCCTGGTGTCACAGGTGTTCCCTGGTAGGGGGAAGACCGCTAATTACTTCCCCTGTCCATGGGGAGGCACTAGATGCTACCTGCGTTTCCAGCCCAACCCCCGCCTTTCCCCAGCAGCCCGCACAGGGAGGGACTGGGGGAAGACACTCGAAGTGCTCCTAGGTGAACCCGGTTGCTGCAGACCTAAGACGGATCCTCCCCACACTCAGAATTCCGGAACACGGTTGACTGTGTGGGGGAGGTTCGGGGCCGCCCTCCACGCAGCTGCCTGGTGTCACAGGTGTTCCCTGGCAGGGGGAAGTCCGCTAATTACCTCCCCTGTCCATGGGGAGGCACTAGATGCTACCTGCGTTTCCAGCCCAACCCCCGCCTTTCCCCAGCAGCCCGCACATGGACGGACTTGGGGAAGACACTCGAATGTCTCCTAGGAGAACCCGGGTGCTGCAGACATAAGACGGAACCTCCCCACACTCAGAATTCTGGAACAAGGGTGACTTTGTGGGTGAGGTTTAGGGCCGCCCTCCACACAGCTTCCTGGTGTCACAGGTGTTCCCTGGTAGGGGGAAGACCGCTAATTACCTCCCCTGTCCGTGGGGAGGCACTAGATGCTACCTGAGTTTCCAGCCCAACCCCCGCCTTTCCCCGGCTGCCCGCACTGGGAGGGACTCGGGCAAGACTCTCGAAGGGCTCGTAGGAGATCCCGGGTGCTGCAGACAGAAGACGGAACCTCCCCACACTCAGAATTCCGGAACACGGATGACTGTGTGGGGGAGGATCGGGGCAGCCTTCCACGCAGCTGCCTTGTGTCTCAGGTGTTCCCTGGCAGGTGGAAGTCCGCTAATTACCTCCCCTGTCCATGGGGAGGCACTAGAAGCTACCTGCTTTTCCAGCCCAACCCCCGCAGTTCCCCAGCAGCCCGCACATGGAGGGACTTGGGTAAGACACTCGAAGGTCTCCTAGGAGAACCCGGGTTCTGCAGACATAAGACGGAACCTCCCCACACTCAGAATTCTGGAACACGGGTGACTTTGTGGGTGAGGTTTAGGGCCGCCCTCCACACAGCTTCCTGGTGTCACAGGTGTTCCCTGGCAGGTGGAAGTCCGCTACATACCTCCCCTTTCCATGGGGAGGCACAAGATGCTACCTGCGTTTCCAGCACAACCCCCTCCTTTCCCCGGCAGCCCGCACAGGGAGGGACTCTGGGAAGACACTCGAAGGGCTCCTAGGAGATCCAGGGTGCTGCAGACAGAAGACGGAACCTCCCCACACTCAGAAATCCGGAACACGGTTGACTGTGTGGGGGAGGTTCGGGGCCGCCCTCCTCGCAGCTGCCTGGTTTCACAGATGTTCCCTGGCAGGGGGAAGTTCGCTAATTACCTCCCTTGTCCATGGGGAGGCACTAGATGCTACCTGCTTTTCCAGCCCAACCCCCGCAGTTCCCCAGCAGCCCGCACAGGGAGGGAATTGGGGAAGACACTCGAAGGGCTCCTAGTAGAACCCGGGTGCTGCCGACATAAGACGGAACCTCCCCACACTCAGAATTCCGGAACACGGCTGACTGTGTGGGGGAGGTTCGGGGCCGTCCTCCACGCAGCTGCCTGGTGTCACAGGTGTTCCCTGGCAGGGGGAAGTCCGCTAATTACCTCCCTTGTATATGGGGAGGCACAAGATGCTACCTGCTTTTCCAGCCCAAACCCCGCCTTTCCCCGGCAGCCCGCACAGGGAGGGACTGGGGGAAGACACTCGAAAGGCTCCTAGGAGAACCCGGGTGCTGCAGACAGAAGACGGAACCTCCCCACACTCAGAATTCCGGAACACGTGTGACTGTGTGGGTGAGATTTAGGGCCGCACTCCACGCAGCTTCTTGGTGTCACAGTTGTTCCCTGGCAGGGGGAAGTCCGCTAATTACCTCCCTTGTCCATGGGGAGGCACTAGATGCTACCTGCTTTTCCAGCCCAACCCCCGCCGTTCCCGACTGCCCGCACTGGGAGGGACTCGGGGAAGACTCTCGAAGGGCTCCTAGGAGATCCCGGGTGCTGCAGACATAAGACGGAACCTCCCCACATTCAGAATTCTGGAACACGGTTGACTGTGTGGGGGAGGTCCGGGGCCGCCCTCCACGCAGCTGCCTGGTGTCACAGGTGTTCCCTGGCAGGGGGAAGTCCGCTATTACCTCCACTGTCCATGGGGAGGCACTAGACGCTACCTGCGTTTCCAGCCCAACCCCCGCCTTTCCCTGGCTGCCCGCACAGGGAGGGACTCGGGGAAGACTCTCGAAGGGCTCCTAGGAGATCCCGGGTGCTGCAGACATAAGACGGAACCTCCCCACACTCAAAATTCCGGAACACGGCTGACTGTGTGGGGAAGGTTCGGGGCCGCCCTCCACGCAGCTGCCTGGTGTCACAGGTGTTCCCTGGCAGGGGGAAGTCCGCTAATTACCTCCCTTTTCCATGGGGAGGCACTAGATGCTACCTGCTTTTCCAGCCCAACCCCCGCCTTTCCCAAGCAGCCCGCATAGGGAGGGACTTGGGGCAGACACTCGAAGGGCTCCTAGGAGAACCCGGGTGCTGCAGACATAAGACGGAACCTCCCCACACTCAGAATTCCGGAACACGGGTGACTGTGTGGGTGAGGTTTAGGGCCGCCCTCCACACAGCTTCCTGGTGTCACAGGTGTTCCCTGGTAGGAGGAAGACCGCTAATTACCTCCCCTGTCAATGGGGAGGCACTAGATACTACCAGAGTTTCCAGCCCAACCCCCGCCATTCCCCGGCTGCCCGCACTGTGAGGGACTCGGGGAAGACTCTCGAAGGGCTCCTAGGAGATCCCGGGTGCTGCAGACAGAAGACGGAACCTCCCCACACTCAAAATTCCGGAACACGGTTGACTGTGAGGGGGAGGTTCGGGGCCGACCTCCACGAAGCTGCCTGGTGTCACAGGTGTTCCCTGGCAGGGGGAAGTCCGCTAATTACCTCCCTTGTCCATGGGGAGGCACAAGATGCTACCTGCTTTTCCAGCTAAACCTCCGCCATTCCCCGGCAGTCCGCACAGTGAGGGACTGGGGGAAGACACTCGAAGGGCTCCTAGGTGAACCCGGTTGCTGCAGACATAAGACGGATCCTCCCCACACTCAGAATTCCGGAACACGGCTGACTGTGTGGGGGAGGTTGGGGCCGCCCTCCACGCAGCTGCCTGGTGTCACAGGTGTTCCCTGGCAGGGGGAAGTCCGCTAATTACCTCCCCTGTCCATGGGGAGGCACTAGATGCTACCTGCGTTTCCAGCCCAACCCCCGCCTTTCCCCAGCAGCCCGCACATGGAGGGACTTGGGGAAGACACTCGAAGGTCTCCTAGGAGAACCCGGGTGCTGCAGACATAAGACGGAACCTCCCCACACTCAGAATTCTGGAACACGGGTGACTTTGTGGGTGAGGTTTAGGGCCGCCCTCCACACAGCTTCCTGGTGTCACAGGTGTTCCCTGGCACGGGGAAGACCGCTAATTACCTCCCCTGTCCGTGGGGAGGCACTAGATGCTACCTGAGTTTCCAGCCCAACCCCTGCCTTTCCCCGGCTGCCCGCACTGGTAGGGACTCGGGGAAGACTCTCGAAGGGCTCGTAGGAGATCCCGGGTGCTGCAGACAGAAGACGGAACCTCCCCACACTCAGAATTCCGGAACACGGATGACTGTGTGGGGGAGGTTCGGGGCAGCCCTCCACGCAGCTGCCTTGTGTCACAGGTGTTCCCTGGCAGGTGGAAGTCCGCTAATTACCTCCCCTGTCCATGGGGAGGCACTAGATGCTACCTGCGTTTCCAGCACAACCCCCTCCTTTCCCCGGCAGCCCGCACAGGGAGGGACTCTGGGAAGACACTCGAAGGGCTCCTAGGAGATCCCGGGTGCTGCAGACATAAGACGGAACCTCCCCACACTCAGAATTCCGGAACACGGTTGACTGTGTGGGGGAGGTTCGTGGCCGCCCTCCACGCAGCTGCCTGGTGTCACAGGTGTTCCCTGGCAGGGGGAAGTCCGCTAATTACCTCCCTTGTCCATGGGGAGGCACAAGATGCTACCTGCTTTTCCAGCCCAACCTCCGCCATTCCCCGGCAGCCCGCAAAGTGAGGGACTGGGGGAAGACACTCGAAGGGCTCCTAGGTGAACCCGGGTGCTGCAGACATAAGACGGAACCTCCCCACACTCAGAATTCCGGAACACGGGTGACTGTGTGGGTGAGGTTTAGGGCCGCCCTCCACACAGCTTCCTGGTGTCACAGGTGTTCCCTGGTAGGGGGAAGACCGCTAATTACCTCCCCTGTCCATGGGGAGGCACTAGATGCTACCTGCTTTTCCAGCCCAACCTCCGCCATTCCCCGGCAGCCCGCACAGTTAGGGACTGGGGGAAGACACTCGAAGGGCTCCTAGGAGAACCCGGGTGCTGCAGACATAAGACGGAACCTCCCCACACTCAGAAATCCGGAACACGGCTGACTGTGTGGGAAAGGTTCGGGGCCGCCCTCCACGCAGCTGCCTGGTGTCACAGGTGTTCCCTGGCAGGGAGAAGTCCGCTAATTACCTCCCCTGTCCATGGGGAGGCACTAGATGCTACCTGAATTTCCAGCCCAACCTCCGCCTTTCCCCGGCAGCCCGCAGTGGGAGGGATTCGGGGAAGACACTCGAAGGGCTCCTAGGAGATCCCGGGTGCTGCAGACAGAAGACGGAACCTCCCCACACTCAGAATTCCGGAACACGACTGACTGTGTGGGGGAGTTTCGGGGCCGCCCTCCACGCAGCTGCCTGGTGTCACAGGTGTTCCCTGGCAGGGGGAAGTCCGCTAATTACCTCCCTTGTCCATGGGGAGGCACAAGATGCTACCTGCTTTTCCAGCCCAACCCCCGCCTTTCCCCGGCAGCCCGCACAGGGAGGGACTGGGGGAAGACACTCGAAAGGCTCCTAGGAGAACCCGGGTGCTGCAGACAGAAGACGGAACCTCCCCACACTCAGAATTCCGGAACACGTGTGACTGTGTTGGTGAGGTTTAGGGCCGCACTCCACGCAGCTTCCTGGTGTCACAGTTGTTCCCTGGCAGGGGGAAGTCCGCTAATTACCTCCCTTGTCCATGGGGAGGCACTAGATGCTACCTGCTTTTCCAGCCCAACCCCCGCAGTTCCCCGGATGCCCGCACGGGGAGGCACTCGGGGAAGTCTCTCGAAGGTCTCCTAGGGGATCCCGGGTGCTGCAGACATAAGACGGAACCTCCCCACACTCAGAATTCCGGAACACGGCTGACTGTGTGGGGGAGGTTCGGGGCCGCCCTCCACGCAGCTGCCTGGTGTCACAGGTGTTCCCTGGCAGGTGGAAGTCCGCTAAATACCTCCCCTGTCCATGGGGAGGCACAAGATGCTACCTGCGTTTCCAGCAAAACCCCCTCCTTTCCCCGGCCGCCCGCACAGGGAGGGACTCTGGGAAGACATTCGAAGGGCTCCTAGGAGATCCAGGGTGCTGCAGACAGAAGACGGAACCTCCCCACACTCAGAAATCCGGAACACGGTTGACTGTGTGGGGGAGGTTCGGGGCCGCCCTCCTCGCAGCTGCCTGGTTTCACAGGTGTTCCCTGGCAGGGGGAAGTCCGCTAATTACCTCCCTTGTCCATGGGGAGGCACAATATGCTACCTGCTTTTCCAGCCCAACCCCAGCATTTCCCCAGCAGCCCGCACAGGGAGGGACTTGGGGAAGACACTCGAAGGGCTCCTAGGAGAACCCGGGTGCTGCAGACATAAGACGGAACCTCCCCACACTCAGAATTCCGGAACACGGCTGACTGTGTGGGGGAGGTTCGGGTCCGCCCTCCACGCAGCTGCCTGGTGTCACAGGTGTTCCCTGGCAGGGGGAAGTCCGCTTATTACCTCCCTTGTCCATGGGGAGGCACAAGATGCTACCTGCTTTTCCAGCCCAACCCCCACCTTTCCCCGGCAGCCTGCACAGGGAGGGACTGGGGGAAGACACTCAAAAGGCTCCTAGGAGAACCCGGGTGCTGCAGACAGAAGACGGAACCTCCCCACACTCAGAATTCCGGAACACGTGTGACTGTGTGGGTGAGGTTTAGGGCCGCACTCCACGCAGCTTCTTGGTGTCACAGTTGTTCCCTGGCAGGGGGAAGTCCGCTAATTACCTCCCTTGTCCATGGGGAGGCACTAGATGCTACCAGCTTTTCCAGCCCAACCCCCGCCGTTCCCGGCTGCCCGCACTGTGAGGGACTCGGGGAAGACTGTCGAAGGGCTCCTAGGAGATCCCGGGTGCTGCAGACATAAGACGGAACCTCCCCACACTCAGAATTCCGGAACACGGATGACTGTGGGGGGGAGGTTCGGGGCAGCCCTCCACGCAGCTGCCTTGTGTCACAGGTGTTCCCTGGCAGGTGGAAGTCCGCTAATTACCTCCCCTGTCCATGGGGAGGCACTAGATGCTACCTGCGTTTGCAGCACAACCCCCTCATTTCCCCGGCAGCCCGCACAGGGAGGGACTCTGTGAAGACACTCGAAGGGCTCCTAGGAGATCCCGGGTGCTGCAGACATAAGACGGAACCTCCCCACACTCAGAATTCCGGAACACGGTTGACTGTGTGGGGGAGGTACGGGGCCGCCCTCCACGCAGCTGCCTGGTGTCACAGGTGTTCCCTGGCAGGGGGAAGTCCGCTAATTACCTCCCTTGTCCATGGGGAGGCACAAGATGCTACCTGCTTTTCCAGCCCAACCTCCGCCATTACCCGGCAGCCCGCACAGTGAGGGACTGGGGGAAGACACTCGAAGGGCTCCTAGGTGAACCCGGGTCCTGCACACATAAGACGGAACCTCCCCACACTCAGAATTCCGGAACACGGGTGACTGTGTGGGTGAGGTTTAGGGCCGCCCTCCACACAGCTTCCTGGTGTCACAGGTGTTCCCTGGTAGGGGGAAGACCGCTAATTACCTCCCCTGTCCATGGGGAGGCACTAGATGCTACCTGAGTTTCCAGCCCAACCCCCGCCTTTCCCCGGCTGCTCGCAATGGGAGGGACTCGGGGAAGACTCTCGAATGGCTCCTAGGTGAACCCGGGTGCTGCAGACTGAAGACAGAACCTCCCCACACTCAGAATTCCGGAACACGGATGACTGTGTGGGGGAGGTTCGGGGCCGCCCTCCACGCAGCTGCCTTGTGTCACAGGGGTTCCCTGGCAGGTGGAAGTCCGCTAATTTCCTCCCCTGTCCATGGGGAGGCACTAGATGCTACCTGCGTTTCCAGCACAACCCCCTCCTTTCCCCGGCAGCCCGCACAGGGAGGGACTCTGGGAAGACACTCGAAGGGCTCCTAGGAGATCCCGGGTGCTGCAGACAGAAGACGGAACCTCCCCACACTCAGAATTCCGGAACACGGTTGACTGTGTGTGGGAGGATCGGGGCCGACTTCCCCGCAGCTGCCTTGTGTCACAGGTGTTCCCTGGCAGGGAGAAGTCCGCTAATTACCTCCCTTGTCCATGGGGAGGCACAAGATGCTACCTGCTTTTCCAGCCCAACCTCCGCCATTCCCCGGCAGCCCGCACAGGGAGGGACTGGGGGAAGACACTCGAAGGGCTCCTAGGTGAACCCGGGTGCTGCAGACATAAGACGGAACCTCCCCACACTCAGAATTCCGGAACACGGATGACTGTGTGGGAAAGGTTCGGGGCCGCCCTCCACGCAGCTGCCTGGTGTCACAGGTGTTCCCTGGCAGGGAGAAGTCCGCTAATTACCTCCCTTGTCCATGGGGAGGCACTAGATGCTACCTGAATTTCCAGCCCAACCTCCGCCTTTCCCCGGCAGCCCGCAGTGGGAGGGATTCGGGGAAGACACTCGAAAGGCTCCTAGGAGATCCCGGGTGCTGCAGACAGAAGACGGAACCTCCCCACACTCAGAATTCCGGAACACGACTGACTGTGTGGGGGAGTTTCGGGGCCGCCCTCCACGCAGCTGCCTTGTGTCACAGGGGTTCCCTGCAGGTGGAAGTCCGCTAATTTCCTCCCCTGTCCATGGGGAGGCACTAGATGCTACCTGCGTTTCCAGCAAAACCCCCTCCTTTCCCAGGCAGCCCGCATAGGGAGGGACACTGGGAAAACACTCGAAGGGCTCCTAGGAGATCCCGGGTGCTGCAGACAGAAGACGGAACCTCCCCACACTCAGAATTCCGGAACACGGTTTACTGTGTGTGGGAGGATCGAGGCCGCATTCCCCGCAGCTGCCTGGTGTCACAGGTGTTCCCTGGCAGGGGGAAGTCCGCTAATTACCTCCCTTGTCCATGGGGAGGCACTAGATGCTACCTGCTTTTCCAGCTAAACCTCCGCCATTCCCCGGCAGTCCGCACAGTGAGGGACTGGGGGAAGACACTCAAAGGGCTCCTAGGTGAACCCGGTTGCTGCAGACATAAGACGGATCCTCCCCACACTCAGAATTCCGGAACACGGCTGACTGTGTGGGGGAGGTTGGGGCCGCCCTCCACGCAGCTGCCTGGTGTCACAGGTGTTCCCTGGCAGGGGGAAGTCCGCTAATTACCTCCCCTGTCCATGGGGAGGCACTAGATGCTACCTGCGTTTCCAGCCCAACCCCCGCCTTTCCCCAGCAGCCCGCACATGGAGGGACTTGGGGAAGACACTCGAAGGTCTCCTAGGAGAACCCGGGTGCTGCAGACATAAGACGGAACCTCCCCACACTCAGAATTCTGGAACACGGGTGACTTTGTGGGTGAGGTTTAGGGCCGCCCTCCACACAGCTTCCTGGTGTCACAGGTGTTCCCTGGCACGGGGAAGACCGCTAATTACCTCCCCTGTCCGTGGGGAGGCACTAGATGCTACCTGAGTTTCCAGCCCAACCCCTGCCTTTCCCCGGCTGCCCGCACTGGTAGGGACTCGGGGAAGACTCTCGAAGGGCTCGTAGGAGATCCCGGGTGCTGCAGACAGAAGACGGAACCTCCCCACACTCAGAATTCCGGAACACGGATGACTGTGTGGGGGAGGTTCGGGGCAGCCCTCCACGCAGCTGCCTTGTGTCACAGGTGTTCCCTGGCAGGTGGAAGTCCGCTAATTACCTCCCCTGTCCATGGGGAGGCACTAGATGCTACCTGCGTTTCCAGCACAACCCCCTCCTTTCCCCGGCAGCCCGCACAGGGAGGGACTCTGGGAAGACACTCGAAGGGCTCCTAGGAGATCCCGGGTGCTGCAGACATAAGACGGAACCTCCCCACACTCAGAATTCCGGAACACGGTTGACTGTGTGGGGGAGGTTCGTGGCCGCCCTCCACGCAGCTGCCTGGTGTCACAGGTGTTCCCTGGCAGGGGGAAGTCCGCTAATTACCTCCCTTGTCCATGGGGAGGCACAAGATGCTACCTGCTTTTCCAGCCCAACCTCCACCATTCCCCGGCAGCCCGCAAAGTGAGGGACTGGGGGAAGACACTCGAAGGGCTCCTAGGTGAACCCGGGTGCTGCAGACATAAGACGGAACCTCCCCACACTCAGAATTCCGGAACACGGGTGACTGTGTGGGTGAGGTTTAGGGCCGCCCTCCACACAGCTTCCTGGTGTCACAGGTGTTCCCTGGTAGGGGGAAGACCGCTAATTACCTCCCCTGTCCATGGGGAGGCACTAGATGCTACCTGAGTTTCCAGCCCAACCCCCGCCTTTCCCCGGCTGCTCCCAATGGGAGGGACTCGGGGAAGACTCTCGAATGGCTCCTAGGTGAACCCGGGTGCTGCAGACTGAAGACAGAACCTCCCCACACTCTGAATTCCGGAACACGTGTGACTGTGTGGGGGAGGTTCGGGGCCGCCCTCCACACAGCTGCCTTGTGTCACAGGGGTTCCCTGGCAGGTGGAAGTCCGCTAATTTCCTCCCCTGTCCATGGGGAGGCACTAGATGCTACCTGCGTTTCCAGCACAACCCCCTCCTTTCCCCGGCATCCCGCACAGGGAGGGACTCTGGGAAGACACTCGAAGGGCTCCTAGGAGATCCCGGGTGCTGCAGACAGAAGACGGAACCTCCCCACACTCAGAATTCCGGAACACGGTTGACTGTGTGTGGGAGGATCGGGGCCGCCTTCCCCGCAGCTGCCTGGTGTCACAGGTGTTCCCTGGCAGGGGGAAGTCCGCTAATTACCTCCCTTGTCCATGGGGAGGCACAAGATGCTACCTGCTTTTCCAGCCCAACCTCCGCCATTCCCCGGCAGCCCGCACAGTTAGGGACTGGGGGAAGACACTCGAAGGGCTCCTAGGAGAACCCGGGTGCTGCAGACATAAGACGGAACCTCCCCACACTCAGAATTCCGGAACACGGCTGACTGTGTGGGAAAGGTTCGGGGCCGCCCTCCACGCAGCTGCCTGGTGTCACAGGTGTTCCCTGGCAGGGAGAAGTCCGCTAATTACCTCCCCTGTCCATGGGGAGGCACTAGATGCTACCTGAATTTCCAGCCCAACCTCCGCCTTTCCCCGGCAGCCCGCAGTGGGAGGGATTCGGGGAAGACACTCGAAGGGCTCCTAGGAGATCCCGGGTGCTGCAGACAGAAGACGGAACCTCCCCACACTCAGAATTCCGGAACACGACTGACTGTGTGGGGGAGTTTCGGGGCCGCCCTCCACGCAGCTGCCTGGTGTCACAGGTGTTCCCTGGCAGGGGGAAGTCCGCTAATTACCTCCCTTGTCCATGGGGAGGCACAAGATGCTACCTGCTTTTCCAGCCCAACCCCCGCCTTTCCCGGGCAGCCCGCACAGGGAGGGACTGGGGGAAGACACTCGAAAGGCTCCTAGGAGAACCCGGGTGCTGCAGACAGAAGACGGAACCTCCCCACACTCAGAATTCCGGAACACGTGTGACTGTGTTGGTGAGGTTTAGGGCCGCACTCCACGCAGCTTCCTGGTGTCACAGTTGTTCCCTGGCAGGGGGAAGTCCGCTAATTACCTCCCTTGTCCATGGGGAGGCACTAGATGCTACCTGCTTTTCCAGCCCAACCCCCGCCGTTCCCCGGATGCCCGCACGGGGAGGCACTCGGGGAAGTCTCTCGAAGGTCTCCTAGGGGATCCCGGGTGCTGCAGACATAAGACGGAACCTCCCCACACTCAGAATTCCGGAACACGGCTGACTGTGTGGGGGAGGTTCGGGGCCGCCCTCCACGCAGCTGCCTGGTGTCACAGGTGTTCCCTGGCAGGTGGAAGTCCGCTAAATACCTCCCCTGTCCATGGGGAGGCACAAGATGCTACCTGCGTTTCCAGCAAAACCCCCTCCTTTCCCCGGCCGCCCGCACAGGGAGGGACTCTGGGAAGACATTCGAAGGGCTCCTAGGAGATCCAGGGTGCTGCAGACAGAAGACGGAACCTCCCCACACTCAGAAATCCGGAACACGGTTGACTGTGTGGGGGAGGTTCGGGGCCGCCCTCCTCGTAGCTGCCTGGTTTCACAGGTGTTCCCTGGCAGGGGGAAGTCCGCTAATTACCTCCCTTGTCCATGGGGAGGCACAATATGCTACCTGCTTTTCCAGCCCAACCCCAGCATTTCCCCAGCAGCCCGCACAGGGAGGGACTTGGGGAAGACACTCGAAGGGCTCCTAGGAGAACCCGGGTGCTGCAGACATAAGACGGAACCTCCCCACACTCAGAATTCCGGAACACGGCTGACTGTGTGGGGGAGGTTCGGGGCCGCCCTCCACGCAGCTGCCTGGTGTCACAGGTGTTCCCTGGCAGGGGGAAGTCCGCTTATTACCTCCCTTGTCCATGGGGAGGCACAAGATGCTACCTGCTTTTCCAGCCCAACCCCCGCCTTTCCCCGGCAGCCTGCACAGGGAGGGACTGGGGGAAGACACTCAAAAGGCTCCTAGGAGAACCCGGGTGCTGCAGACAGAAGACGGAACCTCCCCACACTCAGAATTCCGGAACACGTGTGACTGTGTGGGTGAGGTTTAGGGCCGCACTCCACGCAGCTTCTTGGTGTCACAGTTGTTCCCTGGCAGGGGGAAGTCCGCTAATTACCTCCCTTGTCCATGGGGAGGCACTAGATGCTACCAGCTTTTCCAGCCCAACCCCCGCCGTTCCCGGCTGCCCGCACTGGGAGGGACTCGGGGAAGACTGTCGAAGGGCTCCTAGGAGATCCCGGGTGCTGCAGACATAAGACGGAACCTCCCCACACTCAGAATTCCGGAACACGGATGACTGTGGGGGGGAGGTTCGGGGCAGCCCTCCACGCAGCTGCCTTGTGTCACAGGTGTTCCCTGGCAGGTGGAAGTCCGCTAATTACCTCCCCCGTCCATGGGGAGGCACTAGATGCTACCTGCGTTTGCAGCACAACCCCCTCATTTCCCCGGCAGCCCGCACAGGGAGGGACTCTGGGAAGACACTCGAAGGGCTCCTAGGAGATCCCGGGTGCTGCAGACATAAGACGGAACCTCCCCACACTCAGAATTCCGGAACACGGTTGACTGTGTGGGGGAGGTACGGGGCCGCCCTCCACGCAGCTGCCTGGTGTCACAGGTGTTCCCTGGCAGGGGGAAGTCCGCTAATTACCTCCCTTGTCCATGGGGAGGCACAAGATGCTACCTGCTTTTCCAGCCCAACCTCCGCCATTACCCGGCAGCCCGCACAGTGAGGGACTGGGGGAAGACACTCGAAGGGCTCCTAGGTGAACCCGGGTCCTGCACACATAAGACGGAACCTCCCCACACTCAGAATTCCGGAACACGGGTGACTGTGTGGGTGAGGTTTAGGGCCGCACTCCACGCAGCTTCCTGGTGTCACAGCTGTTCCCTGGCAGGGGGAAGTCCGCTAATTACCTCCCTTGTCCATGGGGAGGCACTAGATGCTACCTGCTTTTCCAGCCCAACCCCCGCCGTTCCCGGCTGCCCGCACTGGGAGGGACTCGGGGAAGACTCTCGAAGGGCTCCTAGGAGATCCCGGGTTCTGCAGACATAAGACGGAACCTCCCCACACTCAGAATTCCGGAACACGGATGACTGTGTGGGGGAGGTTCTGGGCCGCCCTCCACGCAGCTGCCTTGTGTCACAGGGGTTCCCTGCAGGTGGAAGTCCGCTAATTTCCTCCCCTGTCCATGGGGAGGCACTAGATGCTACCTGCGTTTCCAGCACAACCCCCTCCTTTCCCAGGCAGCCCGCATAGGGAGGGACACTGGGAAAACACTCGAAGGGCTCCTAGGAGATCCCGGGTGCTGCAGACAGAAGACGGAACCTCCCCACACTCAGAATTCCGGAACACGGTTTACTGTGTGTGGGAGGATCGAGGCCGCATTCCCCGCAGCTGCCTGGTGTCACAGGTGTTCCCTGGCAGGGGGAAGTCCGCTAATTACCTCCCTTGTCCATGGGGAGGCACAAGATGCTACCTGCTTTTCCAGCCCAACCTCCGCCATTCCCCGGCAGCCCGCACAGTGAGGGACTGGGGGAAGACACTCGAAGGGCTCCTAGGTGAACCCTGGTGCTGCAGACATAAGACGGAACCTCCCCACACTCAGAATTCCGGAACACGGCTGACTGTGTGGGAAAGGTTCGGGGCCGCCCTCCACGCAGCTGCCTGGTGTCACAGGTGTTCCCTGGCAGGGAGAATTCCGCTAATTACCTCCCCTCTCCATGGGGAGGCACTAGATGCTACCTGAATTTCCAGCCCAACCTCCGCCTTTCCCCGGCAGCCCGCAGTGGGAGGGATTCGGGGAAGACACTCGAAGGGCTCCTAGGAGATCCCGGGTGCTGCAGACAGAAGACGGAACCTCCCCACACTCAGAATTCCGGAACACGACTGACTGTGTGGGGGAGGTTCGGGGCCGCCCTCCACGCAGCTGCCTGGTGTCACAGGTGTTCCCTGGCAGGGGGAAGTCCGCTAATTACCTCCCTTGTCCATGGGGAGGCACAAGATGCTACCTGTTTTTCCAGCCCAACCCCCGCCTTTCCCCGGCAGCCCGCACAGGGAGGGACTGGGGGAAGACACTCGAAAGGCTCCTAGGAGAACCCGGGTGCTGCAGACAGAAGACGGAACCTCCCCACACTCAGAATTCCGGAACACGTGTGACTGTGTGGGTGAGGTTTAGGGCCGCCCTCCACGCAGCTGCCTGGTGTCACAGGTGTTCCCTGGCAGGGGGAAGTCCGCTTATTACCTCCCTTGTCCATGGGGAGGCACAAGATGCTACCTGCTTTTCCAGCCCAACCCCCGCCTTTCCCCGGCAGCCTGCACAGGGAGGGACTGGGGGAAGACACTCAAAAGGCTCCTAGGAGAACCCGGGTGCTGCAGACAGAAGACGGAACCTCCCCACACTCAGAATTCCGGAACACGTGTGACTGTGTGGGTGAGGTTTAGGGCCGCACTCCACGCAGCTTCTTGGTGTCACAGTTGTTCCCTGGCAGGGGGAAGTCCGCTAATTACCTCCCTTGTCCATGGGGAGGCACTAGATGCTACCAGCTTTTCCAGCCCAACCCCCGCCGTTCCCGGCTGCCCGCACTGGGAGGGACTCGGGGAAGACTGTCGAAGGGCTCCTAGGAGATCCCGGGTGCTGCAGACATAAGACGGAACCTCCCCACACTCAGAATTCCGGAACACGGATGACTGTGGGGGGGAGGTTCGGGGCAGCCCTCCACGCAGCTGCCTTGTGTCACAGGTGTTCCCTGGCAGGTGGAAGTCCGCTAATTACCTCCCCCGTCCATGGGGAGGCACTAGATGCTACCTGCGTTTGCAGCACAACCCCCTCATTTCCCCGGCAGCCCGCACAGGGAGGGACTCTGGGAAGACACTCGAAGGGCTCCTAGGAGATCCCGGGTGCTGCAGACATAAGACGGAACCTCCCCACACTCAGAATTCCGGAACACGGTTGACTGTGTGGGGGAGGTACGGGGCCGCCCTCCACGCAGCTGCCTGGTGTCACAGGTGTTCCCTGGCAGGGGGAAGTCCGCTAATTACCTCCCTTGTCCATGGGGAGGCACAAGATGCTACCTGCTTTTCCAGCCCAACCTCCGCCATTACCCGGCAGCCCGCACAGTGAGGGACTGGGGGAAGACACTCGAAGGGCTCCTAGGTGAACCCGGGTCCTGCACACATAAGACGGAACCTCCCCACACTCAGAATTCCGGAACACGGGTGACTGTGTGGGTGAGGTTTAGGGCCGCACTCCACGCAGCTTCCTGGTGTCACAGCTGTTCCCTGGCAGGGGGAAGTCCGCTAATTACCTCCCTTGTCCATGGGGAGGCACTAGATGCTACCTGCTTTTCCAGCCCAACCCCCGCCGTTCCCGGCTGCCCGCACTGGGAGGGACTCGGGGAAGACTCTCGAAGGGCTCCTAGGAGATCCCGGGTTCTGCAGACATAAGACGGAACCTCCCCACACTCAGAATTCCGGAACACGGATGACTGTGTGGGGGAGGTTCTGGGCCGCCCTCCACGCAGCTGCCTTGTGTCACAGGGGTTCCCTGCAGGTGGAAGTCCGCTAATTTCCTCCCCTGTCCATGGGGAGGCACTAGATGCTACCTGCGTTTCCAGCACAACCCCCTCCTTTCCCAGGCAGCCCGCATAGGGAGGGACACTGGGAAAACACTCGAAGGGCTCCTAGGAGATCCCGGGTGCTGCAGACAGAAGACGGAACCTCCCCACACTCAGAATTCCGGAACACGGTTTACTGTGTGTGGGAGGATCGAGGCCGCATTCCCCGCAGCTGCCTGGTGTCACAGGTGTTCCCTGGCAGGGGGAAGTCCGCTAATTACCTCCCTTGTCCATGGGGAGGCACAAGATGCTACCTGCTTTTCCAGCCCAACCTCCGCCATTCCCCGGCAGCCCGCACAGTGAGGGACTGGGGGAAGACACTCGAAGGGCTCCTAGGTGAACCCTGGTGCTGCAGACATAAGACGGAACCTCCCCACACTCAGAATTCCGGAACACGGCTGACTGTGTGGGAAAGGTTCGGGGCCGCCCTCCACGCAGCTGCCTGGTGTCACAGGTGTTCCCTGGCAGGGAGAATTCCGCTAATTACCTCCCCTCTCCATGGGGAGGCACTAGATGCTACCTGAATTTCCAGCCCAACCTCCGCCTTTCCCCGGCAGCCCGCAGTGGGAGGGATTCGGGGAAGACACTCGAAGGGCTCCTAGGAGATCCCGGGTGCTGCAGACAGAAGACGGAACCTCCCCACACTCAGAATTCCGGAACACGACTGACTGTGTGGGGGAGGTTCGGGGCCGCCCTCCACGCAGCTGCCTGGTGTCACAGGTGTTCCCTGGCAGGGGGAAGTCCGCTAATTACCTCCCTTGTCCATGGGGAGGCACAAGATGCTACCTGTTTTTCCAGCCCAACCCCCGCCTTTCCCCGGCAGCCCGCACAGGGAGGGACTGGGGGAAGACACTCGAAAGGCTCCTAGGAGAACCCGGGTGCTGCAGACAGAAGACGGAACCTCCCCACACTCAGAATTCCGGAACACGTGTGACTGTGTGGGTGAGGTTTAGGGCCGCACTCCACGCAGCTTCCTGGTGTCACAGTTGTTCCCTGGCAGGGGGAAGTCCGCTAATTACCTCCCTTGTCCATGGGGAGGCACTAGATGCTACCTGCTTTTCCAGCACAACCCCCGCCGTTCCCCGGCTGCCCGCACTGGGAGGCACTCGGGGAAGACTCTCGAAGGGCTCCTAGGGGATCCCGTGTGCTGCAGACTTAAGACGGAACCTCCCCACCCTCAGAATTCCGGAACACGGCTGACTGTGTGGGGGAGGTTCGGGGCCGCCCTCCACGCAGCTGCCTGGTGTCACAGGTGTTCCCTGGCAGGTGGAAGTCCGCTAAAAACCTCCCCTGTCCATGGGGAGGCACAAGATGCTACCTGCGTTTCCAGCACAACACCCTCCTTTCCCCGGCAGCCCGCACAGGGAGGGACTCTGGGAAGACACTCGAAGGGCTCCTAGGAGTTCCAGGGTGCTGCAGACAGAAGACGGAACCTCCCAACACTCAGAAATCCGGAACACGGTTGACTGTGTGGGGGAGGTTCGGGGCCGCCCTCCTCGCAGCTGCCTGGTTTCACAGGTGTTCCCTGGCAGGGGGAAGTCCGCTAATTACCTCCCTTGTCCATGGGGAGGCACTAGATGCTACCTGCTTTTCCAGCCCAACCCCCGCATTTCCCCAGCAGCCCGCACAGGGAGGGACTTGGGGAAGACACTCGAAGGGCTCCTAGGAGAACCCGGGTGCTGCAGACATAAGACGGAACCTCCCCACACTCAGAATTCCGGAACACGGCTGACTGTGTGGGGGAGGTTCGGGGCCGCCCTCCACGCAGCTGCCTGGTGTCACAGGTGTTTCCTGGCAGGGGGAAGTCCGCTAATTACCTCCCTTGTCCATGGGGAGGCACAAGATGCTACCTGCTTTTCCAGCCCAACCCCCGCCTTTCCCCGGCAGACCGCACAGGGAGGGACTGGGGGAAGACACTCGAAAGGCTCCTAGGAGAACCCGGGTGCTGCAGACAGAAGACGGAACCTCCCCACACTCAGAATTCCGGAACACGTGTGACTGTGTGGGTGAGGTTTATGGCCGCACTCCACGCAGCTTCTTGGTGTCACAGTTGTTCCCTGGCAGGGGGAAGTCCGCTAATTACCTCCCCTGTCCATTGGGAGGCACTAGATGCTACCTGCTTTTCCAGCCCAACCCCCTCCGTTCCCGGCTGCCCGCACTGGGAGGGACTCGGGGAAGTCTCTCGAAGGGCTCCTAGGAGATCCCGGGTGCTGCAGACATAAGACGGAACCTCCCCACATTCAGAATTCTGGTACAAGGTTGACTGTGTGGGGGAGGTCCGGGGCCGCCCTCCACGCAGCTGCCTGGTGTCACAGGTGTTCCCTGGCAGGGGGAAGTCCGCTAATTACCTCCCCTGTCCATGGGGACGGACTAGACGGTACCTGCGTTTCCAGCCCAACCTCCGCCTTTCCCTGGCTGCCCGCACAGGGAGGGACTCGGGGAAGACTCTCGAAGGGCTCCTAGGAGATCCCGGTTGCTGCAGACATAAGACGGAAACTCCCCACACTCAGAATTCCGGAACACGGCTGACTGTGTGGGGAAGGTTCGGGGCCGCCCTCCACGCAGCTGCCTGGTGTCACAGGTGTTCCCTGGCAGGGGGAAGTCCGCTAATTACCTCCCTTGTCCATGGGGAGGCACTAGATGCTACCTGCTTTTCCAGCCCAACCCCCGCCTTTCCCCAGCAGCCCGCACAGGGAGGGACTTGGGGAAGACACTCGAAAGGCTCCTAGGAGAACCCGGGTGCTGCAGACATAAGACGGAACCTCCCCACACTCAGAATTCCGGAACACGGTTGACTGTGTGGGTGAGGTTTAGGGCCGCCCTCCACACAGCTTCCTGGAGTCACAGGTGTTCACTGGTAGGAGGAAGACCGCTAATTACCTCCCCTGTCCATGGGGAGGCACTAGATACTACCTGAGTTTCCAGCCCAACCCCCGCCATTCCCCGGCTGCCCGCACTGGGAGGGACTCGGGGAAGACTCTCGAAGGGCTCCTAGGAGATCCCGGGTGCTGCAGACAGAAGACGGAACCTCCCCACACTCAGAATTCCGGAACACGAATGACTGTGTGGGGGAGGTTCGGGGCCGCCCTCCACGCAGCTGCCTGGTGTCACAGGTGTTCCCTGGCTGGGAGAAGTCCGCTAATTTCCTCCCCTGTCCATGGGGAGGCACTAGATGCTACCTGAGTTTCCAGCCCAACCCCCGCCTTTCCCCGGCAGCCCGCAGTGGGAGGGATTCGGGGAAGACACTCGAAAGGCTCCTAGGAGAACCCGGGTGCTGCAGACATAAGACGGAACCTCCCCACACTCAGAATTCCGGAACACGGGTGACTGTGTGGGTGAGGTTTAGGGCCGCCCTCCACACATCTTCCTGGTGTCACAGGTGTTCCCTGGCAGGGGGAAGTCCGCTAATTACCTCCCCTGTCCATGGGGAGGCACTAGATGCTACCTGATTTTCCAGCCCAACCCCCGCCGTTCCTTGGCTGCCCGCACTGGGGGGGACTCGAGGAAGACTCTCGAAGGGCTCCTAGGAGATCCCGGGTGCTGCAGACAGAAGACGGAACCTCCCCACACTCAGAATTCCGGAACACGGATGACTGTGTGGGTGAGGTTTAGGGCCGCACTCCACGCAGCTGCCTGGTGTCACAAGTGTTCCCTGGCAGGCGGAAGTCCGCTAATTACCTCCCCTGTCCATGGGGAGGCACTAGATGCTACCTGCGTTTCCAGCCCAACCCCCGGCTTTCCCTGGCTGTCCGCACTGTGAGGGACTCGGGGAAGACTCTCGAAGGGCTCCTAGGAGATCCCGGTTGCTGCAGACATAAGACGGAACCTCCCCACACTCAAAATTTCGGAACACGGCTGACTGTGTGGGGAAGGTTCGGGGCCGACCTCCACGCAGCTGCCTGGTGTCACAGGTGTTCCCTGGCAGGTGGAAGTCCGCTAATTACCTCCCCTGTCCATGGGGAGGCACTAGATGCTACCTGCGTTTCCAGCACCACCCCATCCTTTCCCCGGCAGCCCGCAAACGGAGGGACTCTGGGAAGACACTCGAAGGGCTCCTAGGAGATCCTGTGTGCTGCAGACAGAAGACGGAACCTCCCCACACTCAGAATTCCGGAACACGGTTGACTGTGTGGGGGAGGTTCAGGGCCGCACTCCACGCAGTTGCCTGGTGTCACAGGTGTTCCCTGGCAGGGGGAATTTCGCTAATTACCTCCCTTGTCCATGGGGAGACACAAGATGCTACCTGCTTTTCCAGTACAACCTCCGCCATTCCCCGGCAGCCCGCTCAGTGTGGGACTGGGGGAAGACACTCGAAGGGCTCCTAGGTGAACCCGGGTGCTGCAGATATAAGACGGAACCTCCCCACACTCAGAATTCCGGAACACGGCTGACTGTGTGGGGGAGGTTCGGGGCCGCCCTCCACGCAGCTGCCTGGTGTCATAGGTGTTCCCTGGCAGGTGGAAGTCCGCTAATTACCTCCCCTGTCCATGGGGAGGCACTAGATGCTACCTGCGTTTCCAGCACAACCCCATTCTTTCCCCGGAAGCCCGCACAGGGAGGGACTCTGGGAAGACACTCGAAGGGCTCCTAGGAGATCCCGGGTGCTGCAGACAGAAGACGGAACCTCCCCACACTCAGAATTCCGGAACACGGTTGACTGTGTGGGGGAGGTTCGGGGCCGCCCTCCACGCAGCTGCCTGCTGTCACAGGTGTTCCCTGGCAGGGGGAAGTCCACTAATTACCTCCCCTGTCCATGGGGAGGCACTAGATGCTACCTGCGTTTCCAGCCCAACCCCCGCCTTTCCCCAGCAACCCGCACAGGGAGGGACTTGGGGAAGACACTCGAAGGGCTCCTAGGAGAACCCGGGTGCTGCAGACATAAGACGGAACCTCCCCACACTCAGAATACCGGAACACGGCTGACTGTGTGGGGGAGGTTCGGGGCCGCCCTCCACGCAGCTGCCTGGTGTCACAGGTGTTCCCTGGCAGGTGGAAGTCCGCTATTACCTCCCCTGTCCATGGGGAGGCACTAGATGCTACCTGCGTTTCCAGCCCAACCCCCTCCTTTCCCCGGCAGCCCGCAAAGGAGGGACTCTGGGAAGACACTCGAAGGGCTCCTAGGTGATCCCGGGTGCTGCAGACAGAAGACGGAACCTCCCCACACTCAGAATTCCGGAACACGTGTGACTGTGTGGGTGAGGTTTAGGGCCGCACTCCACGCAGCCTCCTGGTGTCACAGTTGTTCCCTGGCAGGGGGAAGTCCGCTAATTACCTCCCTTGTCCATGGGGAGGCACTAGATGCTACCTGCTTTTCCAGCCCAACCCCCGCCGTTCCCCGGCTGCCCGCACTGGCAGGGACCCGGGGAAGACTCTCGAAGGGCTCCTAGGAGATCCCGGGTGCTGCAGACATAACACGGAACCTCCCCAAACTCAGAAATCCTGAACACGGCTGACTGTGTGGGGGAGGTTCGGGGCCGCCGTCCACGCAGCTGCCTGTTGTCACAGGTGTTCCCTGGCAGGTGGAAGTCCGCTAATTACCTCCCCTGTCCATCGGGAGGCACTAAATGCTACCTGCGTTTCCAGCACAACCCCCTCCTTTCCCCGGCAGCCCGCACAGGGAGGGACACTGGGAAGACACTCGAAGGGCTCCTAGGAGATCCCGAGTGCTGCAGATAAAAGACGGAACCTCCCCACACTCAGAATTCCGGAACATGGTTGACTGTGTGGGGGAGGTTCGGGGCCGCCCTCCACGCAGCTGCCTGGTGTCACAGGTGTTCCCAGGCAGGGGGAAGTCCGCTAATTACCTCCCCTGTCCATGGGGAGGCACTAGATGCTACCTGCGTTTCCATCCCAACCCCCGCCTTTCCCCGGCTGCCCGCACTGGGAGGGACTCGCGGAAGAATCTCGAAGGGCTCCTAGGAGATCCCGGGTGCTGTAGACAGAAGACGGAACCTCCCCACACTCAGAATTCCGGAACACGGTTGACTGTGTGGGGGAGGTTCGGGGCCGCCCTCCACGCAGCTGCCTGGTGTCACAGGTGTTCCCTGGCAGGGGGAAGTCCGCTAATTAACTCCCTTGCCCATGGGGAGGCACAAGATGCTACCTCCTTTTCCAGCCCAACCTCCGCCATTCCCCGGCAGCCCGCACAGTGAGGGACTGGGGGAAGACACTCGAATGGCTCCTACGTGAACCCGGGTGCTGCAGACATAAGACGGAACCTCCCCACACTCAGAATTCCGGAACACGGCTGACTGTGTGGGGGAGGTTCGGGGCCGCCCTCCACGCAGCTGCCTGGTGTCACAGGTGTTCCCTGGCAGGTGGAAGTCCGCTAATTACCTCCCCTGTCCATGGGGAGGCATTAGATGCTACCTGCGTTTCCAGCACAACCCCCTCCTTTCCCCGGCAGCCCGCACAGGGAGGGACTCTGGGAAGACACTCGAAGGGCTTCTAGGAGATCCCGGGTGCTGCAGACAGAAGACGGAACCTCCCCACACTCAGAATTCCGGAACACGGATGACTGTGTGGGGGAGGTTCGGGGCCGCCCTCCAGGAAGCTGCCTTGTGTCACAGGTGTTCCCTGGCAGGGGGAAGTCCGCTAATTACCTCCCCTGTCCATGGGGAGGCACTAGATGCTACCTGCATTTCCAGCACAACCCCCTCCTTTCCCTGGCAGCCCGCACAGGGAGGGACTCTGGGAAGACACTCGAAGGGCTCCTAGGAGATCCCGGGTGCTGCAGACAGAAGACGGAACCTCCCCACACTCAGAATTCCGGAACACGGATGACTGTGTGGGGGAGGTTCGGGGCCGCCCTCCACGCAGCTGCCTGGTGTCACAGGTGTTCCCTGGCAGGGGGAAGTCCGCTAATTACCTCCCCTGTCCATGGGGAGGCACAAGATGCTACCTGCGTTTCCAGCCCAACCCCCGCGTTTCCCTGGCTGCCCGCACTGGGAGGGACTCAGGGAAGACTCTCGAAGGGCTCCTAGGAGATCCCGGGTGCTGCAGACAGAAGACGGAACCTCCCCACATTCAGAATTCCGGAACACGGCTGACTGTGTGGGGAAGGTTCGGGGCCGCCCTCCACGCAGCTGCCTGGTGTCACAGGTGTTCCCTGGCAGGGGGAAGTCCGCTAATTACCTCCCCTGTCCATGGGGAGGCACTAGATGCTACCTGCATTTCCAGCACAACCCCCTCCTTTCCCTGGCAGCCCGCACAGGGAGGGACTCTGGGAAGACACTCGAAGGGCTCCTAGGAGATCCCGGGTGCTGCAGACAGAAGACGGAACCTCCCCACACTCAGAATTCCGGAACACGGATGACTGTGTGGGGGAGGTTCGGGGCCGCCCTCCACACAGCTGCCTGGTGTCACAGGTGTTCCCTGGCAGGGGGAAGTCCGCTAATTACCTCCCCTCTCCATGGGGAGGCACAAGATGGTACCTGCGTTTCCAGCCCAACCTCCGCCTTTCCCTGGCTGCCCGCACTGGGAGGGACTCAGGGAAGACTCTCGAAGGGCTCCTAGGAGATCCCGGGTGCTGCAGACAGAAGACGGAACCTCCCCACATTCAGAATTCCGGAACACGTCTGACTGTGTGGGGAAGGTTCGGGGCCGCCCTCCACGCAGCTGCCTGGTGTCACAGGTGTTCCCTGGCAGGGGGAAGTCCGCTAATTACCTAGCTTGTCCATGGGGAGCCACTAGATGCTACCTGCTATTCCAGCCAAACCTCCGCCATTCCCCGGCAGCCCGCACTGTGAGGGACTGGGGGAAGACACTCGAAGGGCTCCTAGGTGAACCCGGGTGCTGCAGACATAAGACGGATCCTCCCCACACTCAGAAGTCCGGAACACGGATGACTGTGTAGGGGAGGTACGGGGCCGCCCTCCACGCAGCTGCCTGGTGTCACAGGTGTTTCCTGGCAGGGAGAAGTCCGCTAATTACCTCCCCTGTCCATGGGGAGGCCCTAGATGCTACCTGCGTTTCCAGCACAACCCCCTCCTTTCCCCGGCAGCCCGCACAGGGAGGGAGTCTGGGAAGACACTCGAAGGGCTCCTAGGAGATCCCGGGTGCTGCAGACAGAAGACGGAACCTCCCCACACTCAGAATTCCGGAACACGGTTGACTGTGTGGGGGAGGTTAGGGGTCGCCCTCCACGCAGCTGCCTGGTGTCACAGGTGTTCCCTGGCAGGGGGAAGTCCGCTAATTACCTCCCTTGTCCATGGGGAGGCACAAGATTCTACCTGCTTTTCCAGCCGAACCCCCGCCTTTCCCCGGCAGCACGCACAGGGAGGGAATGGGGGAAGACACTCGAAAGGCTCCTAGGAGAACCCGGGTGCTGCAGACAGAAGACGGAACCTCCCCACACTCAGAATTCCGGAACACGTGTGACTGTGTGGGTGAGGTTTAGGGCCGCACTCCACGCAGCTTCCTGGTGTCACAGTTGTTCCCTGGCAGGGGGAAGTCCGCTAATTACCTCCCTTGTCCATGGGGAGGCACTAGATGCTACCTGCTTTTCCAGCCCACCCCCGCTGTTCCCCGGCTGCCCGCACTGGGAGGGACTCGGGGAAGAATCTCGAAGGACTCCTAGGAGATCCCGGGTTCTGCAGAGATAAGACGGAACCTCCCCACACTCAGAATTCCGGAACACGGTTGACTGTGTGGGTGAGGTATAGGGTCGACCTCCACACAGCTTCCTGGTGTCACAGGTGTTCCCTGGTAGGGGGAAGACCGCTAATTACCTTCCCTGTCCATGGGGAGGCACTAGATGCTACCTGTTTTCCAGCCCAACCCCCGCATTTCCCCAGCAGCCCGCAAAAGGAGGGACTTGGGGAAGACACTCGAAGGGCTCCTAGGAGAACCCGGGTGCTGCAGACATAAGACGGAACCTCCCCACACTCAGAATTCCGGAACACGGCTGACTGTGTGGGGGAGGTTTAGGGCCGCCCTCCACACAGCTTCCTGGTGTCACAGGTGTTCCCTGGTGGGGGAAAACCGCTAATTACCTCCCCTGTCCATGGGAAGGCACTAGATTCTACCTGAGTTTCCAGCCCAACCCCCGCATTTCCCCGGCTGCCCGCACTGGGAGGGACACGGGGAAGACTCTCGAAGGGCTCCTAGGAGATCCCGGGTGCTGCAGACAGAAGACGGAACCTCCCCACACTCAGAATTCCGGAACACGGATGACTGTGTGGGGGAGGTTCGGGGCCGCCCTCCACGCAGCTGCCTTGTGTCACAGGTGTTCCCTGGCAGGTGGAAGTCCGCTAATTACCTCCCCTGTCCATGGGGAGGCACAAGATGCTACCTGCTTTTCCAGCACAACCCCCTCCTTTCCCCGGCAGCCCGCACAAGGAGGGACTCTGGGAAGACACTCGAAGGCCTCCTAGGAGATCCCTGGTGCTGCAGACAGAAGACGGAACCTTCCCACACTCAGAATTCCGGAACACGGTTGACTGTGTGGGGGAGGTTCGGGGCCGCCCTCCACGCAGCTGCCTGGTGTCACAGGTGTTCCCTGGCAGGGGGAAGTCCGCTAATTACCACCCTTGTCCATGGGAAGGCACAAGATGCTACCTGCTTTTCCAGCCCAACCTCCGCCATTCCCCGGCAGCCCGCACAGTGAGGGACTCGGGGAAGGCTCTCGAAGGGCTACTAGGAGATCCCGGGTGCTGCAGACAGAAGACGGAACCTCCCCACACTCAGAATACCGGAACACGTCTGACTGTGTGGGAGAGGTTCGGGGCCGCCCTCCACGCAGCTGCCTGGTGTCACAGGTGTTCCCTGGCAGTGGGAAGTCCGCTAATTAACTCCCTTGTCCATGGGGAGGCACAAGATGCTACCTGCTTTTCCAGCCCAACCTCCGCCATTCCCCGGCAGCCCTCACAGGGAGGGACTGGCGGAAGAAACTCGAAGGGCTCCTAGGTGAACTCGGGTGCTGCAGACATAAGACGGAACCTCCCCACACTCAGAATTCCGGAACACGGATGACTGTGTGGGGGAGGTTCGGGGCCGCCCTCCACGCAGCTGCCTTGTGTCACAGGTGTTCCCTGGCAGGTGGAAGTCCGCTAATTACCTCCCATGTCCATGGGGAGGCACTAGATGCTACCTGCGTTTCCAGCACAACCCCCTCCTTTCCCCGGCAGCCCGCACGGGGAGAGACTCTGGGAAGACACTCGAAGGGCTCCTAGGAGATCCCGGGTGCTGCAGACAGAAGACGGAACCTCCCCACACTCAGGATTCCGGAACACGGTTGACTGTGAGGGGGAGGTTCGGGGTCGCCCTCCACGCAGCTGCCAGGTATCACAGGTGTTCACTGGCAGGGGCAAGTCCGCTAATTACCTCCCCTGTCCATGGGGAGGCACTAGATGCTTCCTGCGTTTCCAGCCCAACCCCCGCCTTTCCCTGGCTGCCCGCACTGGGAGGGACTCGGGGAAGACTCTCGAAGGGCTCCTAGGATATCCCGGGTGCTGCAGACATAAGACGGAACCTCCGTACAATCAGAATTCCGGAACAAGTCTGACAGTGTGGGGAAGTTTCAGGGCCGACCTCCACGCAGCTGCCTGGTGTCACAGGTGTTCCCTGGCAGGGGGAATTCCGCTAATTACCTCCATTGTCCATGGGGAGGCACTAGATGCTACCTGCTTTTCCAGCCCCACCCCCGCCTTTCCCCAGCAGCCCCCACAGGGAGGGAATTGGGGAAGACACTCGAAGGGTTCCTAGGAGAACCCGGGTTCTGCAGACATAAGACGGAACCTCCCAACACTCAGAATTCCGGAACACGGGTGACTGTGTGGGTGAGGTTTAGGGCCGAACTCCACACAGCTTCCTGGTGTCAGAGGTGTTCCCTGGTAGGGGGAAGACGGCTAATTAACTCCCTCGTCCATGGGGAGGCACTAGATGCTACCTGAGTTTCCAGACTAACCCCCGCCTTTCCCCGGCTGCCCGCACTGGGAGGGACTCGGGGAAGACTCTCGAAGGGCTCCTAGGAGATCCCGGGTGCTGCAGACAGAAGACGGAACCTCCCCACACTCAGAATTCCGGAACACGGATGACTGTGTGTGGGAGGTTCGGGGCCGCCCTCCACGCAGCTGCCTAGTGTCACAGGTGTTCCCTGGCAGGTGGAAGTCCGCTAATTACCTCCCATGTCCATGGGGAGGCACTAGATGCTACCTGCGTTTCCAGCACAACCCCTTCCTTTCCCCGGCTGCCCGCACTGGGAGGGACTCGGGGAAGAATCTCGAAGGACTCCTAGGAGATCCCGGGTTCTGCAGAGATAAGACGGAACCTCCCCACACTCAGAATTCCGGAACACGGTTGACTGTGTGGGGGAGGTTCGGGGCCGCCCTCCACGCAGCTGCCTGGTGTCACAGGTGTTCCCTGGCAGGGGGAAGTCCGCTAATTACCACCCTTGTCCATGGGAAGGCACAAGATGCTACCTGCTTTTCCAGCCCAACCTCCGCCATTCCCCGGCAGCCCGCACAGGGAGGGACTCGGGGAAGGCTCTCGAAGGGCTACTAGGAGATCCCGGGTGCTGCAGACAGAAGACGGAACCTCCCCACACTCAGAATACCGGAACACGTCTGACTGTGTGAGAGAGGTTCGGGGCCGCCCTCCACGCAGCTGCCTGGTGTCACAGGTGTTCCCTGGCAGTGGGAAGTCCGCTAATTAACTCCCTTGTCCATGGGGAGGCACAAGATGCTACCTGCTTTTCCAGCCCAACCTCCGCCATTCCCCGGCCGCACTCACAGGGAGGGACTGGCGGAAGAAACTCGAAGGGCTCCTAGGTGAACTCGGGTGCTGCAGACTTAAGACGGAACCTCCCCACACTCAGAATTCCGGAACACGGATGACTGTGTGGGGGAGGTTCGGGGCCGCCCTCCACGCAGCTGCCTTGTGTCACAGGTGTTCCCTGGCAGGTGGAAGTCCGCTAATTACCTCCCCTGTCCATGGGGAGGCACTAGATGCTACATGCGTTTCCAGCACAACCTCCTCCTTTCCCCGGCACCCCGCACGGGGAGAGACTCTGGGAAGACACTCGAAGGGCTCCTAGGAGATCCCGGGTGCTGCAGACAGAAGACGGAACCTCCCCACACTCAGAATTCCGGAACACGGGTGACTGTGTGGGTGAGGTTTAGGGCCGAACTCCACACAGCTTCCTGGTGTCAGAGGTGTTCCCTGGTAGGGGGAAGACGGCTAATTAACTCCCTCGTCCATGGGGAGGCACTAGATGCTACCTGAGTTTCCAGACCAACCCCCGCCTTTCCCCGGCTGCCCGCACTGGGAGGGACTCTTGGAAGACTCTCGAAGGGCTCCTAGGAGATCCCGGGTGCTGCAGACAGAAGACGGAACCTCCCCACACTCAGAATTCCGGAACACGGATGACTGTGTGTGGGAGGTTCGGGGCCGCCCTCCACGCAGCTGCCTAGTGTCACAGGTGTTCCCTGGCAGGTGGAAGTCCGCTAATTACCTCCCATGTCCATGGGGAGGCACTAGATGCTACCTGCGTTTCCAGCACAACCCCCTCCTTTCCCCGGAAGCCCGCACAGGGAGGGACTCTGGGAAGACACTCGAAGGGCTCCTAGGAGATCCCGGGTGCTGCAGACAGAAGACGGAACCTCCCCACACTCAGAATTCCGGAACACGGTTGACTGTGTGGGGGAGGTTCAGGGCCGCCCTCCACGCAGCTGCCTGGTGTCACAGGTGTTCCCTGGCAGGGGGAAGTCCGCTAATTACCTCCCTTGTCCATGGGGAGGCACATGATGCTACCTGAATTTCCAGCCAAACCCCCGCCTTTCCCCAGCAGCCCGCACAGGGAGGGACTTGGGAAAGACACTCGAAGGGCTCCTAGGAGAACCCGGGTGCTGCGGACATATGACGGAACCTCCCCACACTCAGAATTCCGGATCACGGGTGACTGTGTGGGTGAGGTTTAGGGCCGCCCTCCACACAGCTGCCTGGTGTCACAGGTGTTCCCTGGCAGGGGGAAGTCCGCTAATTACCTCCCATGGCCATGGGGAGGCACTAGATGCTACCTGCTTTTCCAGCCCAACCCCCGCCTTTCCCCAGCAGCCCCCACAGGGAGGGAATTGGGGAAGACACTCGAAGGGTTCCTAGGAGAACCCGGGTTCTGCAGACATAAGACGGAACCTCCCCACACTCAGAATTCCGGAACACGGGTGACTGTGTGCGTGAGGTTTAGGGCCGCACTCCACGCAGCTTCCTGGTGTCAGAGGTGTTCCCTGGTAGGGGGAAGACGGCTAATTAACTCCCTCGTCCATGGGGAGGCACTAGATGCTACCTGAGTTTCCAGACCAACCCCCGCCTTTCCCCGGCTGCCCGCACTGGGAGGGACTCGGGGAAGACTCTCGAAGGGCTCCTAGGAGATCCCGGGTGCTGCAGACAGAAGACGGAACCTCCCCACACTCAGAATTCCGGAACACGGATGACTGTGTGTGGGAGGTTCGGGGCCGCCCTCCACGCAGCTGCCTAGTGTCACAGGTGTTCCCTGGCAGGTGGAAGTCCGCTAATTACCTCCCATGTCCATGGGGAGGCACTAGATGCTACCTGCGTTTCCAGCACAACCCCCTCCTTTCCCCGGAAGCCCGCACAGGGAGGGACTCTTGGAAGACACTCGAAGGGCTCCTAGGAGATCCCGGGTGCTGCAGACAGAAGACGGAACCTCCCCACACTCAGAATTCCGGAACAAGGTTGACTGTGTGGGGGAGGTTCGGGGCCGCCCTCCACGCAGCTGCCTGGTGTCACAGGTGTTCCCTGGCAGGGGGAATTCCGCTAATTACCTCCCTTGTCCATGGGGAGGCACATGATGCTACCTGCTTTTCCAGCCCAACCCCCGCCTATCCCCGGCAGCCCGCACAGGGAGGGATTGGGGGAAGACACTCTAAAGGCTCCTAGGAGATCCCGGGTGCTGCAGACAGAAGACGGAACCTCCCCACACTCAGAATTCCGGAACACGTTTGACTGTGTGGGGGAGGTTCGGGGCCGCCCTCCACGCAGCTGCCTGGTGTCACAGGTGTTCCCTGGTAGGGGGAAGACCGCTAATTACCTCCCTTGTCCATGGGGAGGCACTAGATGCTACCTGCTTTTCCAGCCAAACCCCCGCCTTTCCCCAGCAGCCCGCACAGGGAGGGACTTGGGAAAGACACTCGAAGGGCTCCTAGGAGAACCCGGGTGCTGCGGACATATGACGGAACCTCCCCACACTCAGAATTCCGGATCACGGGTGACTGTGTGGGTGAGGTTTAGGGCCGCCCTCCACACAGCTGCCTGGTGTCACAGGTGTTCCCTGGCAGGGGGAAGTCCGCTAATTACCTCCCATGTCCATGGGGAGGCACTAGATGCTACCTGCGTTTCCAGCACAACCCCTTCCTTTCCCCGGCTGCCCGCAATGGGAGGGACTCGGGGAAGAATCTCGAAGGACTCCTAGGAGATCCCGGGTTCTGCAGAGATAAGACGGAACCTCCCCACACTCAGAATTCCGGAACACGGTTGACTGTGTGGGTGAGGTATAGGGCCGACCTCCACACAGCTTCCTGGTGTCACAGGTGTTCCCTGGTAGGGGGAAGACCGCTATTTACCTTCCCTGTCCATGGGGAGGCACTAGATGCTACCTGTTTTCCAGCCCAACCCCCGCCTTTCCCCAGCAGCCCGCAAAAGGAGGGACTTGGGGAAGACACTCGAAGGGCTCCTAGGAGAACCCGGGTGCTGCAGACATAAGACGGAACCTCCCCACACTCAGAATTCCGGAACACGGCTGACTGTGTGGGGGAGGTTTAGGGCCGCCCTCCACACAGCTTCCTGGTGTCACAGGTGTTCCCTGGTGGGGGGAAGACCGCTAATTACCTCCCCTGTCCATGGGAAGGCACTAGATTCTACCTGAGTTTCCAGCACAACCCCCGCATTTCCCCGGCTGCCCGCACTGGGAGGGACTCGGGGAAGACTCTCGAAGGGCTCCTAGGAGATCCCGGGTGCTGCAGACTGAAGAAGGAACCTCCCCACACTCAGAATTCCGGAACACGGATGACTGTGTGGGGGAGGTTCGGGGCCGCCCTCCACGCAGCTGCCTTGTGTCACAGGTGTTCCCTGGCAGGTGGAAGTCCGCTAATTACCTCCCCTGTCCATGGGGAGGCACAGGATGCTACCTGCTTTTCCAGCACAACCCCCTCCTTTCCCCGGCAGCCCGCACAAGGAGGGACTCTGGGAAGACACTCGAAGTCCTCCTAGGAGATCCCTGGTGCTGCAGACAGAAGACGGAACCTCCCCACACTCAGAATTCCGGAACACGGTTGACTGTGTGGGGGAGGTTCGGGGCCGCCCTCCACGCAGCTGCCTGGTGTCACAGGTGTTCCCTGGCAGGGGGAAGTCCGCTAATTACCACCCTTGTCCATGGGAAGGCACAAGATGCTACCTGCTTTTCCAGCCCAAACTCCGCCATTCCCCGGCAGCCCGCACAGGGAGGGACTCGGGGAAGGCTCTCGAAGGGCTACTAGGAGATCCCGGGTGCTGCAGACAGAAGACGGAACCTCCCCACACTCAGAATACCGGAACACGTCTGACTGTGTGAGAGAGGTTCGGGGCCGCCCTCCACGCAGCTGCCTGGTGTCACAGGTGTTCCCTGGCAGTGGGAAGTCCGCTAATTAACTCCCTTGTCCATGGGGAGGCACAAGATGCTACCTGCTTTTCCAGCCCAACCTCCGCCATTCCCCGGCCGCACTCACAGGGAGGGACTGGCGGAAGAAACTCGAAGGGCTCCTAGGTGAACTCGGGTGCTGCAGACTTAAGACGGAACCTCCCCACACTCAGAATTCCGGAACACGGATGACTGTGTGGGGGAGGTTCGGGGCCGCCCTCCACGCAGCTGCCTTGTGTCACAGGTGTTCCCTGGCAGGTGGAAGTCCGCTAATTACCTCCCCTGTCCATGGGGAGGCACTAGATGCTACCTGCGTTTCCAGCACAACCTCCTCCTTTCCCCGGCACCCCGCACGGGGAGAGACTCTGGGAAGACACTCGAAGGGCTCCTAGGAGTTCCCGGGTGCTGCAGACAGAAGACGGAACCTCCCCACACTCAGAATTCCGGAACACGGGTGACTGTGTGGGTGAGGTTTAGGGCCGAACTCCACACAGCTTCCTGGTGTCAGAGGTGTTCCCTGGTAGGGGGAAGACGGCTAATTAACTCCCTCGTCCATGGGGAGGCACTAGATGCTACCTGAGTTTCCAGACCAACCCCCGCCTTTCCCCGGCTGCCCGCACTGGGAGGGACTCTGGGAAGACACTCGAAGGGCTCCTAGGAGATCCCGGGTGCTGCAGACAGAAGACGGAACCTCCCCACACTCAGAATTCCGGAACACGGTTGACTGTGTGGGGGAGGTTCAGGGCCGCCCTCCACGCAGCTGCCTGGTGTCACAGGTGTTCCCTGGCAGGGGGAAGTCCGCTAATTACCTCCCTTGTCCATGGGGAGGCACATGATGCTACCTGAATTTCCAGCCAAACCCCCGCCTTTCCCCAGCAGCCCGCACAGGGAGGGACTTGGGAAAGACACTCGAAGGGTTCCTAGGAGAACCCGGGTTCTGCAGACATAAGACGGAACCTCCCCACACTCAGAATTCCGGAACACGGGTGACTGTGTGCGTGAGGTTTAGGGCCGCACTCCACGCAGCTTCCTGGTGTCAGAGGTGTTCCCTGGTAGGGGGAAGACGGCTAATTAACTCCCTCGTCCATGGGGAGGCACTAGATGCTACCTGAGTTTCCAGACCAACCCCCGCCTTTCCCCGGCTGCCCGCACTGGGAGGGACTCGGGGAAGACTCTCGAAGGGCTCCTAGGAGATCCCGGGTGCTGCAGACAGAAGACGGAACCTCCCCACACTCAGAATTCCGGAACACGGATGACTGTGTGTGGGAGGTTCGGGGCCGCCCTCCACGCAGCTGCCTAGTGTCACAGGTGTTCCCTGGCAGGTGGAAGTCCGCTAATTACCTCCCATGTCCATGGGGAGGCACTAGATGCTACCTGCGTTTCCAGCACAACCCCCTCCTTTCCCCGGAAGCCCGCACAGGGAGGGACTCTTGGAAGACACTCGAAGGGCTCCTAGGAGATCCCGGGTGCTGCAGACAGAAGACGGAACCTCCCCACACTCAGAATTCCGGAACAAGGTTGACTGTGTGGGGGAGGTTCGGGGCCGCCCTCCACGCAGCTGCCTGGTGTCACAGGTGTTCCCTGGCAGGGGGAATTCCGCTAATTACCTCCCTTGTCCATGGGGAGGCACATGATGCTACCTGCTTTTCCAGCCAAACCCCCGCCTATCCCAGGCAGCCCGCAAAGGGAGGGATTGGGGGAAGACACTCTAAAGGCTCCTAGGAGATCCCGGGTGCTGCAGACAGAAGACGGAACCTCCCCACACTCAGAATTCCGGAACACGTTTGACTGTGTGGGGGAGGTTCGGGGCCGCCCTCCACGCAGCTGCCTGGTGTCACAGGTGTTCCCTGGCAGGGGGAAGTCCGCTAATTACCTCCCTTGTCCATGGGGAGGCACATGATGCTACATGCTTTTCCTGCCCAACCCCCGCCTATCCCCGGCAGCCCGCACAGGGAGGGACTGGGGGAAGACACTCGAAAGGCTCCTAGGAGATCCCGGGTGCTGCAGACATAAGACGGAACCTCCCCACACTCAGAATTCCGGAACACCCCTGACTGTGTGGGGAAGGTTCGGGGCCGCCCTCCACGCAGCTGCCTGGTGTCACAGTTGTTCCCTGGCAGGGGGAAGTCCGCTAATTACCTCCCTTGTCCATGGGGAGGCACTAGATGCTACCTGCTTTTCCAGCCCAACCCCCGCCGTTCCCCGGCTGCCCGCAATGGGAGGGACTCGGGGAATACTCTCGAAGGGCTACTAGGAGATCCCGGGTGCTGCAGACAGAAGACGGAACCTCCCCAAACTAAAAAATACGGAACACGTCTGACTGTGTGGGAGAGGTTCGGGGCCGCCCTCCACGCAGCTGCCTGGTGTCACAGGTGTTCCCTGGCAGGGGGAAGTCCGCTAATTAACTCCCTTGTCCATGGGGAGGCACAAGATGCTACCTGCTTTTCCAGCCCAACCTCCGCCATTCCCCGGCAGCTCGCACAGGGAGGGACTGGGGGAAGACACTCGAAGTGCTCCTAGGTGAACTCGTGTGCTGCAGACATAAGACGGAACCTCCCCACACTCAAAATTCCGGAACACGGTTGACTGTGCGGGGGAGGTTCCGGGTTGCCCTCCACGCAGCTGCCAGGTGTCACAGGTGATCCCTGGCAGGGGGAAGTCCGCTAATTACCTCCCCTGTCCATGGGGAGGCACAAGATGCTACCTGCGTTTCCAGCCCAACCCCCGCCTTTCCATGGCTGCCCGCACTGGGAGGGACTCGGGGAAGACTCTCGAAGGCTCCTAGGATATCCCGGGTGCTGCAGACATAAGACGGAACCTCCCAACACTCAGAATTCCGGAACACGGATGACTGGGTGGTGGAGGTTCGGGGCCGCCCTCCACGCAGCTGCCTTGTGTCACAGGTGTTCCCTGGCAGGGGGAATTCCGCTAATTACCTCCATTGTCCATGGGGAGGCACTAGATGCTACCTGTTTTCCAGCCCAACCCCCGCCTTTCCCCAGCAGCCCCCACAGGGAGGGAATTGGGGAAGACACTCGAAGGGTTCCTAGGAGAACCCGGGTTCTGCAGACATAAGACGGAACCTCCCCACACTCAGAATTCCGGAACACGGGTGACTGTGTGGGTGAGGTTTAGGGCCGAACTCCACACAGCTTCCTGGTGTCAGAGGTGTTCCCTGGTAGGGGGAAGACGGCTAATTAACTCCCTCGTCCATGGGGAGGCACTAGATGCTACCTGAGTTTCCAGACCAACCCCCGCCTTTCCCCGGCTGCCCGCACTGGGAGGGACTCTTGGAAGACTCTCGAAGGGCTCCTAGGAGATCCCGGGTGCTGCAGACAGAAGACGGAACCTCCCCACACTCAGAATTCCGGAACACGGATGACTGTGTGTGGGAGGTTCGGGGCCGCCCTCCACGCAGCTGCCTAGTGTCACAGGTGTTCCCTGGCAGGTGGAAGTCCGCTAATTACCTCCCATGTCCATGGGGAGGCACTAGATGCTACCTGCGTTTCCAGCACAACCCCCTCCTTTCCCCGGAAGCCCGCACAGGGAGGGACTCTGGGAAGACACTCGAAGGGCTCCTAGGAGATCCCGGGTGCTGCAGACAGAAGACGGAACCTCCCCACACTCAGAATTCCGGAACACGGTTGACTGTGTGGGGGAGGTTCAGGGCCGCCCCCAACGCAGCTGCCTGGTGTCACAGGTGTTCCCTGGCAGGGGGAAGTCCGCTAATTACCTCCCTTGTCCATGGGGAGGCACATGATACTACCTGAATATCCAGCCAAACCCCCGCCTTTCCCCAGCAGCCCGCACAGGGAGGGACTTGGGAAAGACACTCGAAGGGCTCCTAGGAGAACCCGGGTGCTGCGGACATATGACGGAACCTCCCCACACTCAGAATTCCGGATCACGGGTGACTGTGTGGGTGAGGTTTAGGGCCGCCCTCCACACAGCTGCCTGGTGTCACAGGTGTTCCCTGGCAGGGGGAAGTCCGCTAATTACCTCCCATGGCCATGGGGAGGCACTAGATGCTACCTGCTTTTCCAGCCCAACCCCCGCCTTTCCCCAGCAGCCCCCACAGGGAGGGAATTGGGGAAGACACTCGAAGGGTTCCTAGGAGAACCCGGGTTCTGCAGACATAAGACGGAACCTCCCCACACTCAGAATTCCGGAACACGGGTGACTGTGTGCGTGAGGTTTAGGGCCGCACTCCACGCAGCTTCCTGGTTTCAGAGGTGTTCCCTGGTAGGGGGAAGACGGCTAATTAACTCCCTCGTCCATGGGGAGGCACTAGATGCTACCTGAGTTTCCAGACCAACCCCCGCCTTTCCCCGGCTGCCCGCACTGGGAGGGACTCGGGGAAGACTCTCGAAGGGCTCCTAGGAGATCCCGGGTGCTGCAGACAGAAGACGGAACCTCCCCACACTCAGAATTCCGGAACACGGATGACTGTGTGTGGGAGGTTCGGGGCCGCCCTCCACGCAGCTGCCTAGTGTCACAGGTGTTCCCTGGCAGGTGGAAGTCCGCTAATTACCTCCCATGTCCATGGGGAGGCACTAGATGCTACCTGCGTTTCCAGCACAACCCCCTCCTTTCCCCGGAAGCCCGCACAGGGAGGGACTCTTGGAAGACACTCGAAGGGCTCCTAGGAGATCCCGGGTGCTGCAGACAGAAGACGGAACCTCCCCACACTCAGAATTCCGGAACAAGGTTGACTGTGTGGGGGAGGTTCGGGGCCGCCCTCTACGCAGCTGCCTGGTGTCACAGGTGTTCCCTGGCAGGGGGAATTCCGCTAATTACCTCCCTTGTCCATGGGGAGGCACATGATGCTACCTGCTTTTCCAGCCCAACCCCCGCCTATCCCCGGCAGCCCGCACAGGGAGGGATTGGGGGAAGACACTCTAAAGGCTCCTAGGAGATCCCGGGTGCTGCAGACAGAAGACGGAACCTCCCCACACTCAGAATTCCGGAACACGTTTGACTGTGTGGGGGAGGTTCGGGGCCGCCCTCCACGCAGCTGCCTGGTGTCACAGGTGTTCCCTGGTAGGGGGAAGACCGCTAATTACCTCCCTTGTCCATGGGGAGGCACTAGATGCTACCTGCTTTTCCAGCCAAACCCCCGCCTTTCCCCAGCAGCCTGCACAGGGAGGGACTTGGGAAAGACACTCGAAGGGCTCCTAGGAGAACCCGGGTGCTGCGGACATATGACGGAACCTCCCCACACTCAGAATTCCGGATCACGGGTGACTGTGTGGGTGAGGTTTAGGGCCGCCCTCCACACAGCTGCCTGGTGTCACAGGTGTTCCCTGGCAGGGGGAAGTCCGCTAATTACCTCCCATGGCCATGGGGAGGCACTAGATGCTACCTGCGTTTCCAGCACAACCCCCTCCTTTCCCCGGAAGCCCGCACAGGGAGGGACTCTGGGAAGACACTCGAAGGGCTCCTAGGAGATCCCGGGTGCTGCAGACAGAAGACGGAACCTCCCCACACTCAGAATTCCTGAACACGGTTGACTGTGTGGGGGAGTTTCGGGGCCGCCCTCCACGCAGCTGCCTGGTGTCACAGGTGTTCCCTGGCAGGGGGAAGTCCGCTAATTACCTCCCTTGTCCATGGGGAGGCACATGATGCTACATGCTTTTCCTGCCCAACCCCCGCCTATCCCCGGCAGCCCGCACAGGGAGGGACTGGGGGAAGACACTCGAAAGGCTCCTAGGAGATCCCGGGTGCTGCAGACATAAGACGGAACCTCCCCACACTCAGAATTCCGGAACACCCCTGACTGTGTGGGGAAGGTTCGGGGCCGCCCTCCACGCAGCTGCCTGGTGTCACAGTTGTTCCCTGGCAGGGGGAAGTCCGCTAATTACCTCCCTTGTCCATGGGGAGGCACTAGATGCTACCTGCTTTTCCAGCCCAACCCCCGCCGTTCCCCGGCTGCCCGCAATGGGAGGGACTCGGGGAATACTCTCGAAGGGCTACTAGGAGATCCCGGGTGCTGCAGACAGAAGACGGAACCTCCCCAAACTCAAAAATACGGAACACGTCTGACTGTGTGGGAGAGGTTCGGGGCCGCCCTCCACGCAGCTGCCTGGTGTCACAGGTGTTCCCTGGCAGGGGGAAGTCCGCTAATTAACTCCCTTGTCCATGGGGAGGCACAAGATGCTACCTGCTTTTCCAGCCCAACCTCCGCCATTCCCCGGCAGCTCGCACAGGGAGGGACTGGGGGAAGACACTCGAAGTGCTCCTAGGTGAACTCGTGTGCTGCAGACATAAGACGGAACCTCCCCACACTCAAAATTCCGGAACACGGTTGACTGTGCGGGGGAGGTTCCGGGTTGCCCTCCACGCAGCTGCCAGGTGTCACAGGTGATCCCTGGCAGGGGGAAGTCCGCTAATTACCTCCCCTGTCCATGGGGAGGCACAAGATGCTACCTGCGTTTCCAGCCCAACCCCCGCCTTTCCATGGCTGCCCGCACTGGGAGGGACTCGGGGAAGACTCTCGAAGGCTCCTAGGATATCCCGGGTGCTGCAGACATAAGACGGAACCTCCCAACACTCAGAATTCCGGAACACGGATGACTGGGTGGTGGAGGTTCGGGGCCGCCCTCCACGCAGCTGCCTTGTGTCACAGGTGTTCCCTGGCAGGTGGAAGTCCGCTAATTACCTCCCCTGTCCATGGGGAGGCACTAGATGCTACCTGCGTTTCCAGCACAACCCCCTCCTTTCCCGGGCAGCCCGCACAGGGAGGGACTCTGGGAAGACACTCGAAGGGCTCCTAGGAGATCCCGGGTGCTGCAGACAGAAGACGGAACCTCCCCACAATCAGAATTCCGGAACACGATTGACTCTGTGGGGGAGGTTCGGGGCCGCCCTCCACGCAGATGCCTGGTGTCACAGGTGTTCCCTGGCAGGGGGAAGTCCGCTAATTACCTCCCTTGTCCATGGGGAGTCACAAGATGCTACCTGCTTTTCCAGCCAAACCTCCGCCATTCCCCGGCAGCCCGCACAGTGAGGGACTGGGGGAAGACACTCGAAGGGCTCCTAGAAGATCCCGGTTGCTGTAGACATAAGACGGAACCTCCCCACACTCAGAATTCCGGAACACGGCTGACTGTGTGGGGGAGGTTCGGGGCCGCCCTCCACGCAGCTGCCTGGTGTCACAGGTGTTCCCTGGCAGGGAGAAGTCCGCTAATTACCTCCCCTGTCCATGGGGAGGCACTAGATGCTACCTGAGTTTCCAGCCCAACCCCCGCCTTTCCCCGGCAGCCCGCCGTGGGAGGGATTCGGGGAAGACACTCGAAGGGCTCCTAGGAGATCCCGGGTGCTGCAGACAGAAGACGGAACCTCCACACACTCAGAATTCCGGAACACGGCTGACTGTGTGGGGGAGTTTCGGGGCTGCCCTCCACGCAGCTGCCTGGTGTCAAAGGTGTTCCCTGGCAGGGGGAAGTCCGCTAATTACCTCCTTGTCCATGGGGAGGCACAAGATGCTACCTGCGTTTCCAGCCCAACCCCCGCCTTTCCCTGGCTGTCCGCACTGGGAGGGACTCGGGGAAGACTCTCGAAGGCTCCTAGGATATCCCGGGTGCTGCAGACATAAGACGGAACCTCCCAACACTCAGAATTCCGGAACACGGATGACTGGGTGGTGGAGGTTCGGGGCCGCCCTCCACGCAGCTGCCTTGTGTCACAGGTGTTCCCTGGCAGGTGGAAGTCCGCTAATTACCTCCCCTGTCCATGGGGAGGCACTAGATGCTACCTGCGTTTCCAGCACAACCCCCTCCTTTCCCCGGCAGCCCGCACAGGGAGGGACTCTGGGAAGACACTCGAAGGGCTCCTAGGAGATCCCGGGTGCTGCAGACAGAAGACGGAACCTCCCCACAATCAGAATTCCGGAACACGATTGACTCTGTGGGGGAGGTTCGGGGCCGCCCTCCACGCAGCTGCCTGGTGTCACAGGTGTTCCCTGGCAGGGGGAAGTCCGCTAATTACCTCCCTTGTCCATGGGGAGGCACAAGATGCTACCTGCTTTTCCAGCCAAACCTCCGCCATTCCCCGGCAGCCCGCACAGTGAGGGACTGGGGGAAGACACTCGAAGGGCTCCTAGGAGATCCCGGTTGCTGCAGACATAAGACGGAACCTCCCCACACTCAGAATTCCGGAACACGGCTGACTGTGTGGGGGAGGTTCGGGGCCGCCCTCCACGCAGCTGCCTGGTGTCACAGGTGTTCCCTGGCAGGGAGAAGTCCGCTAATTACCTCCCCTGTCCATGGGGAGGCACTAGATGCTACCTGAGTTTCCAGCCCAACCCCCGCCTTTCCCGGGCAGCCCGCAGTGGGAGGGATTCGGGGAAGACACTCGAAGGGCTCCTAGGAGATCCCGGGTGCTGCAGACAGAAGACGGAACCTCCACACACTCAGAATTCCGGAACACGGCTGACTGTGTGGGGGAGGTTCGGGGCCGCCCTCCACGCAGCTGCCTGGTGTCACAGGTGTTCCCTGGCAGGGGGAAGTCCGCTAATTACCTCCTTGTCCATGGGGAGGCACAAGATGCTACCTGCGTTTCCAGCCCAACCCTCGTCTTTCCCCGGCAGCCCGCAAGGGAGGGACTGGGGGAAGACACTCGAAAGGCTCCTAGGAGAACACGGGTGCTGCAGACAGAAGACGGAACCTCCCCACACTCAGAATTCCAGAACACGTGTGACTGTGTGGGTGAGGTTTAGGGCCGCCCTCCACGCAGCTTCCTGGTGTCACAGTTGTTCCCTTGCAGGGGGAAGTCCGCTAATTACCTCCCCTGTCCATGGGGAGGCACTAGATTCTACCTGCGTTTCCAGCACAACCCCCTCCTTTCCCCGGCAGCCCGCACAGGGAGGGACTCTGGGAAGACACTCGAAGGGCTCCTAGGAGATCCCGGGTGCTGCAGACAGAAGACGGAACCTCCCCACAATCAGAATTCCGGAACACGATTGACTCTGTGGGGGAGGTACGGGGCCGCCCTCCACGCAGCTGCCTGGTGTCACAGGTGTTCCCTGGCAGGGGGAAGTCCGCTAATTACCTCCCTTGTCCATGGGGAGGCACAAGATGCTACCTGCTTTTCCAGCCAAACCTCCGCCATTCCCCGGCAGCCCGCACAGTGAGGGACTGGGGGAAGACACTCTAAGGGCTACTAGGAGATCCCGGTTGCTGCAGACATAAGACGGAACCTCCCCACACTCAGAATTCCGGAACACGGCTGACTGTGTGGGGGAGGTTCGGGGCCGCCCTCCACGCAGCTGCCTGGTGTCACAGGTGTTCCCTGGCAGGGAGAAGTCCGCTAATTACCTCCCCTGTCCATGGGGAGGCACTAGATGCTACCTGAGTTTCCAGCCCAACCCCCGCCTTTCCCCGGCAGCCCGCAGTGGGAGGGATTCGGGGAAGACACTCGAAGGGCTCCTAGGAGATCCCGGGTGCTGCAGACAGAAGACGGAACCTCCACACACTCAGAATTCCGGAACACGGCTGACTGTGTGGGGGAGGTTCGGGGCCGCCCTCCACGCAGCTGCCTGGTGTCACAGGTGTTCCCTGGCAGGGGGAAGTCCGCTAATTACCTCCTTTTCCATGGGGAGGCACAAGATGCTACCTGCTTTTCCAGCCCAACCCCCGTCTTTCCCCGGCAGCCCGCAAGGGAGGGACTGGGGGAAGACACTCGAAAGGCTCCCAGGAGTACACGGGTGCTGCAGACAGAAGACGGAACCTCCCCACACTCAGAATTCCAGAACACGTGTGACTGTGTGGGTGAGTTTTAGGGCCGCACTCCACGCAGCTTCCTGGTGTCACAGTTGTTCCCTTGCAGGGGGAAGTCCGCTAATTACCTCCCCTGTCCATGGGGAGGCACTAGATGCTACCTGCGTTTCCAGCACAACCCCCTCCTTTTCCCGGGAGCCCGCACAGGGAGGGACCCTGGGAAGACACTCGAAGCGCTCCTAGGAGATCCTGGGTGCTGCAGACAGAAGACGGATCCTCCCCACACTCAGAATTCCGGAACACGGTTGACTGTGTGGGGGAGGTTCTGGGCCGCCCTCCACGCAGCTGCCTGGTGTCACAGGTGTTCCCTGGCAGGGGGAAGTCCGCTAATTACCTCCCCTGTCCATGGGGAGGCACTAGATGCTACCTGCTTTTCCAGCCCAACCCCCGCCTTTCCCTGGCTGCCCGCACTGGGAGGGACTCGGGGAAGACTCTCGAAGGGCTTCTAGGAGATCCCGGGTGCTGCAGACATAAGACGGAACCTCCCCACACTCAGAATTCCGGAACACCCCTGACTGTGTGGGGAAGGTTCGGGGCCGCCCTCCACGCAGCTGCCTGGTGTCACAGTTGTTCCCTGGCAGGGGGAAGTCCGCTAATTTCCTCCCTTGTCCATGGGGAGGCACAAGATGCTACCTGCTTTTCCAGCCCAACCTCCGCAATTCCCCGGCAGCCCGCACAGGGAGGGACTGGGGGAAGACACTCGAAGTGCTCCTAGGTGAACTCGGGTGCTGCAGACATAAGACGGAACCTCCCCACACTCAAAATTCCGGAACACGGATGATTGTGTGGGGGAGGTTCGGGGCCGCCCTCCACGCAGCTGCCTTGTGTCACAGGTGGTCCCTGGCAGGTGGAAGTCCGCTAATTACCTCCCCTGTCCATGGGGAGGCACTAGATGCTACCTGCGTTTCCAGCACAACCCCCTCCTTTCCCCGACAGCCCGCACAGTGAGGGACTCTGGGAAGACACTCGAAGGGCTCCTAGGAGATCCCGGGTGCTGCAGACAGAAGACGGAACCTCCCCACACTCAGAATTCCGGAACACGGTTGACTGTGTGGGGGAGGTTCCGGGTTGCCCTCCACGCAGCTGCCAGGTGTCACAGGTGATCCCTGGCAGGGGGAAGTCCGCTAATTACCTCCCCTGTCCATGGGGAGGCACAAGATGCTACCTGCGTTTCCAGCTCAACCCCCGCCTTTCCCTGGCTGCCCGCACTGTGAGGGACTCGGGAAAGACTCTCGAAGGCTCCTAGGATATCCCGGGTGCTGCAGACATAAGACGGAACCTCCCAACACTCAGAATTCCGGAACACGGATGACTGGGTGGTGGAGGTTCGGGGCCGCCCTCCACGCAGCTGCCTTGTGTCACAGGTGTTCCCTGGCAGGTGGAAGTCCGCTAATTACCTCCCCTGTCCATGGGGAGGCACTAGATGCTACCTGCGTTTCCAGCACAACCCCCTCCTTTCCCCGGCAGCCCGCACAGGGAGGGACTCTGGGAAGACACTCGAAGGGCTCCTAGGAGATCCCGGGTGCTGCAGACAGAAGACGGAACCTCCCCACACTCAGAATACCGGAACACGATTGACTCTGTGGGGGAGGTTCGGGGCCGCCCTCCACGCAGCTGCCTGGTGTCACAGGTGTTCCCTGGCAGGGGGAAGTCCGCTAATTACCTCCCTTGTCCATGGGGAGGCACAAGATGCTACCTGCTTTTCCAGCCAAACCTCCGCCATTCCCCGGCAGCCCGCATAGTGAGGGACTGGGGGAAGACACTCGAAGGGCTCCTAGGAGATCCCGGTTCCTGCAGACATAAGACGGAACCTCCCCACACTCAGAATTCCGGAACACGGTTGACTGTGTGGGGGAGGTTCGGGGCCGCCCTCCACGCAGCTGCCTGGTGTCACAGGTGTTCCCTTGCAGGGGGAAGTCCGCCAATTACCTCCCTTGTCCATGGGGAGGCACATGATGCTACCTGCTTTTCCAGCCCAACCCCCGCCTATCCCGGGCAGCCCGCACAGGGAGGGACTGGGGGAAGACACTCGAAAGGCTCCTAGGAGATCCCGGGTGCTGCAGACAGAAGACGGAACCTCCCCACACTCAGAATTCCGGAAGACGGATGACTGTGTGGGGGAGGTTCGGGGCCGCCCTCCACGAAGCTGCCTTGTGTCACAGGTGTTCCCTGGCAGGGGGAAGTCCGCTAATTACTTCCCCTGTCCAGGGGGAGGCACTAGATGCTACCTGCGTTTCCAGCACAACCCCCTCATTTCCCAGGCAGTCCGCACAGAGAGGGACTCTGGGAAGACACTTGAAGGGCTCCTAGGAGAACCCGGGTGCTGCAGACAGAAGACGGAACCTCCCCACACTCAGAATTCCGGAACACGGCTGACTGTGTGGGGGAGGTTCGGGGCCGCCCTCCACGCAGCTGCCTGGTGTCACAGGTGTTCCCTGGCAGGGGGAACTCCGCTAATTACCTCCCCTGTCCATGGGGAGGCACTAGATGCTACCTGAGTTTCCAGCCCAACCCCCGCCATTCCCAGGCAGCCCGCAGTGGGAGGGATTCGGGGAAGACACTTGAAGGGCTCCTAGGAGATCCCGGGTGCTGCAGACAAAAGACGGAACCTCCCCAAACTAAGAATTCCGGAACACGGCTGATTGTGTGGGGGAGGTTCGGGGCCTCCCACCACGCAGCTGCCTTTTGTGACAGGTGTTCCCTGGCAGGGGGAAGTCCGCTAATTACCTCCCCTGTCCATGTGGAGGCATAAGATGCTACCTGCTTTTCCAGCACAACCCCCTCCTTTCCCGGCAGCCCGCACAGGGAGGGACTCTGGGAAGACACTCGAAGGGCTCCTAGGAGATCCCGGGTGCTGCAGACAGAAGACGGAACCTCCCCACACTCAGAATTCCGGAACACGGCAGACTGTGTGGGGGAGGTTCGGGGCCGCCCTCCACGAAGCTGCCTGGTGTCACAGGTGTTTCCTGGCAGGGAGAAGTCCGCTAATTACCTCCCCTGTCCATGGGGAGGCACTAGATGCTACCTGCTTTTCCAGCCCAACCCCCGCCGTTCCCCGGCTGCCCGCACAGTGAGGGACTTGGGGAAGACTCTCGAAGGGCTCCTAGGAGATCCCGGGTGCTGCAGACAGAAGACGGAACCTCCCCACACTCAGAATTCCGGAACACGACTGACTGTGTGGGGGAGGTTCGGGGCCACCCTCCACGCAGCTGCCTGGTGTCACAGGTGTTCCCTGGCAGGGAGAATTCCGCTAATTACCTCCCCTGTCCATGGGGAGGCACTAGATGCTACCTGTTTTCCAGCCCAACCTCCGCCATTCCCCGGCAGCCCGCACAGGGAGGGACTGGGGGAAGACACTCGAAGGGCTCCTAGGGGAACCCGGGTGCTGCAGTCAGAAGACGGAACCTCCCCACACTCAGAATTCCGGAACACGTTTGACTGTGTGGGGGAGGTTCGGGGCCGACCTCCACGCAGCTGCCTGGTGTCACAGGTGTTCCCTGGCAGGGGGAAGTCCGCTAATTACCTCCCCTGTGCATGGGGAGGCACTAGATGCTACCTGCGTTTCCAGACCAACCCCCGCTTTCCCTGGCTGCCCGCACTGGGATGGACTCGGGGAAGACTCTCGAAGGGCTCCTAGGAGATCCCGGGTGCTGCAGACATAAGACGGAACCTCCCCACACTCAGAATCCTGGAACATGGCTGACTGTGTGGGGAAGGTTCGGGGCTGCCCTCCACGCAGCTGCCTGGTGTCACAGGTGTTCCCTGGCAGGGGGAAGTCCGCTAATTACCTCCCTTGTCCATGGGGAGGCACTAGATGCTACCTGCTTTTCCAGCCCAACCCCCGCCTTTCCCCAGCAGCCGGCACATGGAGGGTCTTGGGGAAGATACTCGAAGGGCTCCTAGGAGAACCCGGGTGCTGCAGATATAAGATGGAACCTCCCCACACTCAGAATTCCGGAACACGGGTGACTGTGTGGGTGAGGTTTAGGGCCGCCCTCCACACAGATTCCTGGTGTCACAGGTGTTCCCTGGTAGGGGGAAGACCGCTAAATACCTCCCCTGTCCATGGGGAGGCACTAGATGCTACCTGAGTTTCCAGCCCAACCCCCGCCTTTCCCCGGCTGCCCGCACTGGGAGGGACTCGTGGAAGACTCTCGAAGGGCTCCTAGGAGATCCCGGGTGCTGCAGACAGAAGACGGAACCTCCCCACACTCAGAATCCCGGAACACGGCTGACTGTGTGGGGGAGGTTCGGGGCCGCCCTCCACGCAGCTGCCTGGTGTCACAGGTGTTCCCTGGCAGGGGGAAGTCCGCTAATTACCTCCCTTGTCCATTGGGAGGCACAAGATGCTACCTTCTTTTCCAGCCCAACCTCCGCCATTCCCCGGCAGCTCCCACAGTGAGGGACTGGGGGAAGCCACTCGAAGGGCTCCTAGGTGAACCCGGGTGCTGCACACATAAGACGGAACCTCCCCACACTCAGAATTCCGGAACACGTTTGACTGTGTGGGGGAGGTTCGGGGCCGCCCTCCACGCAGCTGCCTGGTGTCACAGGTGTTCCCTGGCAGGGAGAAGTCCGCTAATTACCTCCCCTGTCCATGGGGAGGCACTAGATGCTACCTGAGTTTCCAGCCCAACCCCCGCCTTTCCCCGGCAGCCCGCAGTGTGAGGGATTCGGGGAAGACACTCGAAGGGCTCCTAGGAGATCCCGGGTGCTGCAGACAGAAGACGGAACCTCCCCACACTCAGAATTCCGGAACACGGCTGACTGTGTGGGGGAGGTTCGGGGCCGAACTCCACGCAGCTGCCTGGTGTCACAGGTGTTCCCTGGCAGGGGGAAGTCCGCTAATTACCTCCCCTGTCCATGGGGAGGCACTAGATGCTACCTGCGTTTCCAGCCCAACCCCCGCCTTTCCCTGGCTGCCCGCACTGGGAGGGACTCGGGGAAGATTCTCGAAGGGCTCCTAGGAGATCCCGGGTTCTGCAGACTTAAAACGTAACCTCCCCACACTCAGAATTCCTTAACACGGCTGACTGTGTGGGGAAGGTTCGGGGCCGCCCTCCACGCAGCTGCCTGGTGTCTCAGGTGTTCCCTGGCAGGGGGAAGTCCGCTAATTACCTCCCTTGTCCATGAGGAGGCACTAGATGCTACCTGCTTTTCCAGCCCAACCCCCGCCTTTCCCCAGCAGCCCGCACAGGGAGGGACTTGGGGAAGACACTCGAAGGGCTCCAAAGAGAACCCGGGTGCTGCAGATATAAGACGGAACCTCCCCACATTCAGAATTCCGGAACGAGGGTGACTGTGTGGGTGAGGTTTAGGGCCGCCCTCCACACAGCTGCCTGGTGTCACAGGTGTTCCCTGGTAGGGGGAAGACCGCTAATTACCTCCCCTGTCCATGGGGAGGCACTAGATGCTACCTGAGTTTCCAGCCCAACCCCCGGTTTCCCCGGCTGCCCGCACTGGGAGGGACTCGGGGAAGACTCTCGAAGGGCTCTTAGGAGATCCAGGGTGCTGCAGACAGAAGACGGAACCTCCCCACACTCAGAATTCCGGAACACGGATGACTGTGTGGGGGAGGTTCGGGGCCGTCCTCCACGCAGCTGCCTTGTGTCACAGGTGTTCCCTGGCAGGGGGAAGTCCGCTAATTACCTCCCCTGTCCATGGGGAGGCACTAGATGCTACCTGCTTTTCCAGCAAAACCCCCTCTTTTCCCTGGCAGCCCGCTCAGGGTGTGACTCTGGGAAGACACTCGAAGGGCTCCTAGGAGATTCCGGATGCTGCAGACTGAAGACGGAACCTCCCCACACTCAGAATTCCGGAACACGTTTGACTGTGTGGGGGAGGTTCGGGGCCGCCCTCCACGCAGCTCCCTGGTGTCACAGGTGTTCCCTTGCAGGGGGAAGTCCGCTAATTACCTCCCTTGTCCATGGGGTGTCACAAGTTGCTACCTGCTTTTCCAGCCCAACCTCCGCCATTCCCCGGCAGCCCGCACAGTGAGGGACTGGGGGAAGACACTCGAAGGGCTCCTAGGTGAACCCGGGTGCTGCAGACATAAGACGGAACCTCCCCACACTCAGAATTCCGGAACACGTCTGACTATGTGGGGGAGGATCTTGGCCGCCCTCCACGCAGCTGCCTGGTGTCACAGGTGTTCCCTGGCAGGGAGAAGTCCGCTAATTACCTCCCCTGTCCATGGGGAGGCACTAGATGCTACCTGAGTTTCCATCCCAACCCCCGCATTTCCCCGGCAGCCCGCAGTGGGAGGGATTCGGGGAAGACACTCGAAGGGCTCCTAGGAGATCCCGGGTGCTACAGACAGAAGACGGAACCTCCCCACACTCAGAATTCCGGAACACGGTTGACTGTGTGGGGGAGGTTCGGGGCCGCCCTCCACGCAGCTGCCTGGTGTCACAGGTGTTCCCTGGCAGGGGGAAGTCCGCTAATTACCTCCCTTGTCCATGGGGAGGCACAAGATGCTACCTGCTTTTCCAGCCCAATCCCCGCCTTTCACCGGCAGCCCGCAGAGGGAGGGACTGGGGGAAGACACTCGAAAGGCTCCTAGGAGAACCCGGGTGCTGCAGACAGAAGACGGAACCTCCCCACACTCAGAATTCCGGAACACGTGTGACTGTGTGGGTGAGGTTTAGGGCCGCACTCCACGCAGCTTCCTGTTGTCACAGGTGATCCCTGGCAGGGGGAAGTCCGCTAATTACCTCCCCTGTCCATGGGGAGGCACAAGATGCTACCTGCGTTTCCAGCCCAACCCCCGCCTTTCCCTGGCTGCCCGCACTGGGAGGGACTCGGGGAAGACTCTCGAAGGCTCCTAGGATATCCCGGGTGCTGCAGACATAAGACGGAACCTCCCAACACTCAGAATTCCGGAACACGGATGACTGGGTGGTGGAGGTTCGGGGCCGCCCTCCACGAAGCTGCCTTGTGTCACAGGTGTTCCCTGGCAGGTGGAAGTCCGCTAATTACCTCCGCTGTCCATGGGGAGGCACTAGATGCTACCTGCGTTTCCAGCACAACCCCCTCCTTTCCCCGGCAGCCCGCACAGGGAGGGACTTTTGGAAGACACTCGAAGGGCTCCTAGGAGATCCCGGGTGCTGCAGACAGAAGACGGAACCTCCCCACAATCAGAATTCCGGAACACGATTGACTCTGTGGGGGAGGTTCGGGGCCGCCCTCCACGCATCTGCCTGGTGTCACAGGTGATCCCTGGCAGGGGGAAGTCCGCTAATTACTTCCCCTGTCCATGGGGAGGCACTAGATGCTATCTGCGTTTCCAGCACAACCCCCTCCTTTCCCAGGCAGCCCGCACAGGGAGGGACTCTGGGAAGACACTTGAAGGGCTCCTAGGAGAACCCGGGTGCTGCAGACAGAAGACGGAACCTCCCCACACTCAGAATTCCGGAACACGGTTGACTGTGTGGGGGAGGTTCGGGGCCGCCCTCCACGCAGCTGCCTGGTGTCACAGGTGTTCCCTGGTAGCGGGAAGACCGCTAATTACCTCCCTTGTCCATGGGGAGGCACTAGATGCTACCTGCTTTTCCAGCCCAACCCCCGCCTTTCCCCAGCAGCCCGCACAATGAGGGACTTGGGGAAGACACTCGAAGGGCTCCTAGGAGAACCCGGGTGCTGCAGACATATGACGGAACCTCCCCACACTCAGAATTCCGGATCACGGGTGACTGTGTGGGTGAGGTTTAGGGCCGCCCTCCACACAGCTTCCTGGTGTCACAGGTGTTCCCTGGTAGGGGGAAGACCGCTAATTACCTCCCCTGTCCATGGGGAGGCACTAGATGCTACCTGAGTTTCCAGCCCAACCCCCGCTTTCCCCGGCAGCCCGCACAGGGAGGGACTCTGGGAAGACACTCAAAGGGCTCCTAGGAGATCCCGGGTGCTGCAGACAGAAGATGGAACCTCCCCACACTCAGAATTCCAGAACACGGTTGACTGTGTGTGGGAGGTTCGGGGCCGCCCTCCACGCAGCTGCCTGGTGTCACAGGTGTTCCCTGGCAGGGGGAAGTCCGCGAATTACCTCCCCTGTCCATGGGGAGGCACTAGATGCTACCTGCGTTTCCAGCCCAACCCCCGACTTTCCCTGGCTGCCCGCACTGGGAGGGACTCGGGGAAGACCCTCGAAGGGCTTCTAGGAGATCCCGGGTTCTGCAGACATAAGACGGAACCTCCCCACACTCAGAATTCCGGAACACCCCTGACTGTGTGGGGAAGGTTCGGGGCCGCCCTCCACGCAGCTGCCTGGTGTCACAGTTGTTCCCTGGCAGGGGGAAGTCCGCTAATTACCTCCCTTGTCCATGGGGAGGCACTAGATGCTACCTGCTTTTCCAGCCCAACCCCCGCCGTTCCCCGGCTGCCCGCAATGGGAGGGACTCGGGGAATACTCTCGAAGGGCTACTAGGAGATCCCGGGTGCTGCAGACAGAAGACGGAACCTCCCCACACTCAGAATTCCGGAACAAGTTTGACTGTGTGGGGGAGGTTCCGGGTTGCCTTCCACGCAGCTGCCAGGTGTCACAGGTGATCCCTGGCAGGGGGAAGTCCGCTAATTACCTCCCCTGTCCATGGGGAGGCACAAGATGCTACCTGCGTTTCCAGCCCAACCCCCGCCTTTCCCTGGCTGCCCGCACTGGGAGGGACTCAGGGAAGACTCTCGAAGGCTCCTAGGATATCCCGGGTGCTGCAGACATAAGACGGAACCTCCCAACACTCAGAATCCCGGAACACGGATGACTGGGTGTTGGAGGTTCGGGGCCGCCCTCCACGCAGCTGCCTTGTGTCACAGGTGTTCCCTGGCAGGTGGAAGTCCGCTAATTACCTCCGCTGTCCATGGGGAGGCACTAGATGCTACCTGCGTATCCAGCACAACCCCCTCCTTTCCCCGGCAGCCCGCACAGGGAGGGACTCTTGGAAGACACTCGAAGGGCTCCTAGGAGATCCCGGGTGCTGCAGACAGAAGACGGAACCTCCCCACAATCAGAATTCCGGAACACGATTGACTCTGTGGGGGAGGTTCGGGGCCGCCCTCCACGCAGCTGCCTGGTGTCACAGGTGATCCCTGGCAGGGGGAAGTCCGCTAATTACTTCCCCTGTCCATGGGGAGGCACTAGATGCTACCTGCGTTTCCAGCACAACCCCCTCTTTCCCAGGCAGCCCGAACAGGGTGGGACTCTGGGAAGACACTTGAAGGGCTCCTAGGAGAACCCGGGTGCTGCAGACAGAAGACGGAACCTCCCCACACTCAGAATTCCGGAACACGGTTGACTGTGTGGGGGAGGTTCGGGGCCGCCCTCCACGCAGCTGCCTGGTGTCACAGGTGTTCCCTGGTAGCGGGAAGACCGCTAATTACCTCCCTTGTCCATGGGGAGGCACTAGATGCTACCTGCTTTTCCAGCCCAACCCCCGCATTTCCCCAGCAGCCCGCACAAGGAGGGACTTGGGGAAGACACTCGAAGGGCTCCTAGGAGAACCCGGGTGCTGCAGACATATGACGGAACCTCCCCACACTCAGAATTCCGGATCACGGGTGACTGTGTGGGTGAGGTTTAGGGCCGCCCTCCACAAAGCTTCCTGGTGTCACAGGTGTTCCCTGGTAGGGGGAAGACCGCTAATTACCTCCCCTGTCCATGGGGAGGCACTAGATGCTACCTGAGTTTCCAGCCCAACCACCGCTTTCCCCGGCAGCCCGCACAGGGAGGGACTCTGGGAAGTCACTCGAAGGGCTCCTAGGAGATCCCGGGTGCTGCAGACAGAAGACGGAACCTCCCCACACTCAGAATTCCAGAACACGGTTGACTGTGTGTGGGAGGTTCGGGGCCGCCCTCCACGCAGCTGCCTGGTGTCACAGGTGTTCCCTGGCAGGGGGAAGTCCGCGAATTACCTCCCCTGTCCATGGGGAGGCACTAGATGCTACCTGCGTTTCCAGCCCAACCCCCGCCTTTCCCTGGCTGCCCGCACTGGGAGGGACTCGGGGAAGACCCTCGAAGGGCTTCTAGGAGATCCCGGGTTCTGCAGACATAAGACGGAACCTCCCCAAACACAGAATTCCGGAACACCCCTGACTGTGTGGGGAAGGTTCGGGGCCGCCCTCCACGCAGCTGCCTGGTGTCACAGTTGTTCCCTGGCAGGGGGAAGTCCGCTAATTACCTCCCTTGTCCATGGGGAGGCACTAGATGCTACGTGCTTTTCCAGCCCAACCCCCGCCGTTCCCCGGCTGCCCGCAATGGGAGGGACTCGGGGAATACTCTCGAAGGGCTCCTAGGAGATCCCGGGTGCTGCAGACAGAAGACGGAACCTCCCCACAATCAGAATTCCGGAACACGATTGACTCTGTGGGGGAGGTTCGGGGCCGCCCTCCACGCAGCTGCCTGGTGTCACAGGTGATCCCTGGCAGGGGGAAGTCCGCTAATTACTTCCCCTGTCCATGGGGAGGCACTAGATGCTACCTGCGTTTCCAGCACAACCCCCTCCTTTCCCAGGCAGCCCGCACAGGGAGGGACTCTGGGAAGACACTTGAAGGGCTCCTAGGAGAACCCGGGTGCTGCAGACAGAAGACGGAACCTCCCCACACTCAGAATTCCGGAACACGATTGACTCTGTGGGGGAGGTTCGGGGCCGCCCTCCACGCAGCTGCCTGGTGTCACAGGTGATCCCTGGCAGGGGGAAGTCCGCTAATTACTTCCCCTGTCCATGGGGAGGCACTAGATGCTACCTGCGTTTCCAGCACAACCCCCTCCTTTCCCAGGCAGCCCGCACAGGGAGGGACTCTGGGAAGTCTCTTGAAGGGCTCCTAGGAGAACCCGGGTGCTGCAGACAGAAGACGGAACCTCCCCACACTCAGAATTCCGGAACACGGTTGACTGTGTGGGGGAGGTTCGGGGCCGCCCTCCACGCAGCTGCCTGGTGTCACAGGTGTTCCCTGGTAGCGGGAAGACCGCTAATTACCTCCCTTGTCCATGGGGAGGCACTAGATGCTACCTGCTTTTCCAGCCCAACCCCCGCCTTTCCCCAGCAGCCCGCACAAGGAGGGACTTGGGGAAGACACTCGAAGGGCTCCTAGGAGAACCCGGGTGCTGCAGACATATGACGGAACCTCCCCACACTCAGAATTCCGGATCACGGGTGACTGTGTGGGTGAGGTTTAGGGCCGCCCTCCACACAGATTCCTGGTGTCACAGGTGTTCCCTGGTAGGGGGAAGACCGCTAATTACCTCCCCTGTCCATGGGGAGGCACTAGATGCTACCTGAGTTTCCAGCCCAACCCCCGCTTTCCCCGGCAGCCCGCACAGGGAGGGACTCTGGGAAGACACTCGAAGGGCTCCTAGGAGATCCCGGGTGCTGCAGACAGAAGACGGAACCTCCCCACACTCAGAATTCCAGAACACGGTTGACTGTGTGTGGGAGGTTCGGGGCCGCCCTCCACGCAGCTGCCTGGTGTCACAGGTGTTCCCTGGCAGGGGGAAGTCCGCGAATTACCTCCCCTGTCCATGGGGAGGCACTAGATGCTACCTGCGTTTCCAGCCCAACCCCCGCCTTTCCCTGGCTGCCCGCACTGGGAGGGATTCGGGGAAGACCCTCGAAGGGCTTCTAGGTGATCCCGGGTTCTGCAGACATAAGACGGAACCTCCCCACACTCAGAATTCCGGAACACCCCTGACTGTGTGGGGAAGGTTCGGGGCCGCCCTCCACGCAGCTGCCTGGTGTCACAGTTGTTCCCTGGCAGGGGGAATTCCGCTAATTACCTCCCTTGTCCATGGGGAGGCACTAGATGCTACCTGCTTTTCCAGCCCAACCCCCGCTGTTCCCCGGCTTCCCGCAATGGGAGGGACTCGGGGAATACTCTCGAAGGGCTACTAGGAGATCCCGGGTGCTGCAGACATAAGACGGAACATCCCCAAACTCAGAATACCGGAACACGTCTGACTGTGTGGGAGAGGTTCGGGGCCGCCCTCCACGCAGCTGCCTGGTGTCACAGGTGTTCCCTGGCAGGGGGAAGTCCGCTAATTATCTCCCTTGTCCATGGGGAGGCAAGAGATGCTACCTGCTTTTCCAGCCAAACCTCCGCCATTCCCCGGCAGCCCGCAAAGGGAGGGACTGGGGGAAGACACTCGAAGTGCTCCTAGGTGAACTCGGGTGCTGCAGACATAAGACGGAACCTCCCCACACTCAAAATTCCGGAACACGGATGATTGTGTGGGGGAGGTTCGGGGCCGCCTTCCACGCAGCTGCCTTGTGTCACAGGTGGTCCCTGGCAGGCGGAAGTCCGCTAATTACCTCCCCTGTCCATGGGGAGGCACTAGATGCTACCTGCGTTTCCAGCACAACCCCCTCCTTTCCCCGGCATCCCGCACAGGGAGGGACTCTGGGAAGACACTCGAAGGGCTCCTAGGAGATCCCGGGTGCTGCAGACAGAAGACGGAACCTCCCCACACTCAGAATTCCGGAACACGGTTGACAGTGTGGGGGAGGTTCCGGGTTGCCCTCCACGCAGCTGCCAGGTGTCACAGGTGATCCCTGGCAGGGGGAAGTCCGCTAATTACCTCCCCTGTCCATGGGGAGGCACAAGATGCTACCTGCGTTTCCAGCCCAACCCCCGACTTTCCCTGGCTGCCCGCACTGGGAGGGACTCGGGGAAGACTCTCGAAGGCTCCTAGGATATCCCGGGTGCTGCAGACATAAGACGGAACCTCCCAACACTCAGAATTCCGGAGCACGGATGACTGGGTGGTGGAGGTTCGGGGCCGCCCTCCACGCAGCTGCCTTGTGTCACAGGTGTTCCCTGGCAGGTGGAAGTCCGCTAATTACCTCCCCTGTCCATGGGGAGGCACTAGATGCTACCTGCGTTTCCAGCACAACCCCCTCCTTTCCCCGGCAGCCCGCACAGGGAGGGACTCTGGGAAGACACTCGAAGGGCTCCTAGGAGATCCCGGGTGCTGCAGACAGAAGACGGAACCTCCCCACAATCAGAATTCCGGAACACGATTGACTCTGTGGGGGAGGTTCGGGGCCGCCCTCCACGCAGCTGCCTGGTGTCACAGGTGTTCCCTGGCAGGGGGAAGTCCGCTAATTACCTCCCTTGTCCATGGGGAGGCACAAGATGCTACCTGCTTTTCCAGCCAAACCTCCGCCATTCCCCGGCAGCCCGCACAGTGAGGGACTGGGGGAAGACGCTCGAAGGGCTCCTAGGAGATCCCGGTTGCTGCAGACATAAGACGGAACCTCCCCACACTCAGAATTCCGGAACACGGCTGACTGTGTGGGGGAGGTTCGGGGCCGCCCTCCACGCAGCTGCCTGGTGTCACAGGTGTTCCCTGGCAGGGAGAAGTCCGCTAATTACCTCCCCTGTCCATGGGGAGGCACCAGATGCTACCTGAGTTTCCAGCCCAACACCCGCCTTTCCCAGGCAGCCCGCAGTGGGAGGGATTCGGGGAAGACACTCGAAGGGCTCCTAGGAGATCCCGGGTGCTGCAGACAGAAGACGGAACCTCCCCACACTCAGAATTCCGGAACACGGCTGACTGTGTGGGGGAGGTTCGGGGCCGCCCTCCACGCAGCTGCCTGGTGTCACAGGTGTTCCCTGGCAGGGGGAAGTCCGCTAATTACCTCCTTGTCCATGGGCAGGCACAAGATGCTACCTGCTTTTCCAGCCCAACCAACGTCTTTCCCCGGCAGCCCGCAAGGGAGGGACTGGGGGAAGACACTCGAAAGGCTCCTAGGAGAACACGGGTGCTGCAGACAGAAGACGGAACCTCCCCACACTCAGAATTCCGGAACACGTGTGACTGTGTGGGTGAGGTTTAGGGCCGCACTCCACGCAGTTTCCTGGTGTCACATTTGTTCCCTGGCAGGCGGAAGTCCGCTAATTACCTCCCCTGTCCATGGGGAGGCACTAGATGCAACTGCGTTTCCAGCACAACCCCCTCCTTTCCCCGGCAGCCCGCACAGGGAGGGACTCTGGGAAGACACTCGAAGGGCTCCTAGGAGATCCCGGGTGCTGCAGACAGAAGACGGAACCTCCCCACACTCAGAATTCCGGAACACGGTTGACTGTGTGGGGGAGGTTCCGGGTTGCCTTCCACGCAGCTGCCAGGTGTCACAGGTGATCCCTGGCAGGGGGAAGTCCGCTAATTACCTCCCCTGTCCATGGGGAGGCACAAGATGCTACCTGCGTTTCCAGCCCAACCCCCGCCTTTCCCTGGCTGCCCGCACTGGGAGGGACTCGGGGAAGACTCTCGAAGGCTCCTAGGATATCCCGGGTGCTGCAGACATAAGACGGAACCTCCCCACACTCAGAATACTGGAACACGTCTGACTGTGTGGGAGAGGTTCGTGGCCGCCCTCCACGCAGCTTCCTGGTGTCACAGGTGTTCCCTGGCAGGGAGAAGTCCGCTAATTAACTCCCTTGTCCATGGGGAGGCACAAGATGCTACCTGCTTTTCCAGCCCAACCTCCGCCATTCCCCGGCAGCCCGCACAGGGAGGGACTGGGGGAAGACACTCGAAGGGCTCCTAGGAGATCCCGGGTGCTGCAGACAGAAGACGGAACCTCCCCACACTCAGAATTCCGGAACACGGCTGACTGTGTGGGGAAGGTTCGGGGCCGCCCTCCACGCAGCTGCCTGGTGTCACAGGTGTTCCCTGGCAGGGGGAATTCCGCTAATTATCTCCCTTGTCCATAGGGAGGCACTAGATGCTACCTGCTTTTCCAGCCCAACCCCCGGCTTTCCCCAGCAGCCCGCACAGGGAGGGAATTGGGGAAGACACTCGAAGGGCTCCTAGGAGAACCCGGGTGCTGCAGACATATGACGGGACCTCCCCACACTCAGAATTCCGGAACACGGGTGACTGTGTGGGTGAGTTTCAGGGCGGCCCCCCACACAGCTTCCTGGTGTCGCAGGTGTTCCCTGGTAGGGGGAAGACCGCTAATTACCTCCCCTGTCCATGGGGAGGCACTAGATGCTACCTGAGTTTCCAGCCCAACCCCCGCCTTTCCCCGGCTGCCCGCACTGGGAGGGACTCGGGGAAGACTCTCGAGGGACTCCTAGGAGATCCCGGGTGCTGCAGACAGAAGACCGAACCTCACCACACTCAGGATTCCGGAACACGTATGACTGTGTGGGGGAGGTTCGGGGCCGCCGTCCACGCAGCTGCCTTGTGTCACAGGTGTTCCCTGGCAGGTGGAAGTCCGCTAATTACCTCCCCTATCCATGGGGAGGCACTAGATGCTATCTGCGTTTCCAGCACAACCCCCTCCATTCCCCGGCAGCCCGCAGAGGGAGGGACTCTGGGAAGACACTCGAAGGGCTCCTAGGAGATCCCGGGTGCTGCAGACAGAAGACGGAACCTCCCCACACTCAGAATTCCGGAACACGGTTGACTCTGTGGGGGAGGTTCGGGGCCGCCCTCCACGCAGCTGTCTGGTGTCACAGGTGTTCCCTGGCAGGGGGAAGTCCGCTAATTACCTCCCCTGTCCATGGAGAGGTACTAGATGCTACCTGCTTTTCCAGCCCAACCTCCGCCATTCCCCTGCAGCCAGCACAGTGAGGAACTGGGGGAAGACACTCGAAGGGCTCCTAGGTGAACCCGGGTGCTGCAGACATAAGACGGAACCTCCCCACACTCGGAATTCCGGAACACGGCTGACAGTGTGGGGGAGGTTCGGGGCCGCCATCCACGCAGCTGCCTGGTGTCACAGGTGTTCCCTGGCAGGGAGAATTCCGCTCATTACCTATCCTGTCCATGGGGAGGCACTAGATGCAACCTGAATTTCCAGCCCAACCCCCGCCTTTCCCCGGCAGCCCGCAGTGGGAGGGATTCGGGGAAGACACTCCAAGGGCTACTAGGAGATCCCGGGTGCTGCAGACAGAAGACGGAACCTCCCCACACTCAGAATTCCGGAACACGGCTGACTGTGTGGGGGAGGTTCGGGGCCGCCCTCCACGCAGCTGCCTGGTGTCACAGGTGTTCCCTGGCAGGGGGAAGTCCGCTAATTTCCTCCCCTGTCCATGGGGAGGGACTAGATGCTACCTGCGTTTCCAGCCCAAACCCCGCCTTTCCCTGGCTGCCCGCACTGGGAGGGACTCGGGGAAGACTCTCGAAGGGCTCCTAGGAGATCCCGGGTGCTGCAGACATAAGACGGAACCTCCCCACACTCAGAATTCCGGAACACGGCTGACTGTGTGGGGGAGGTTCGGGGCCGCCCTCCACGAAGCTGCCTGGTGTCACAGGTGTTCCCTGGCAGGGAGAATTCCGCTCATTACCTCCCCTGTCTATGGGGAGGCACTAGATGCAACCTGAATTTCCAGCCCAACCCCCGCCATTCCCCGGCAGCCCGCAGTGGGAGGGATTCGGGGAAGACACTCGAAGGGCTCCTAGGAGATCCCGGGTGCTGCAGACAGAAGACGGAACCTCCCCACACTCAGAATTCCGGAACACGGCTGACTGTGTGGGGAAGGTTCGGGGCCGCCCTCCACGCAGCTGCCTGGTGTCACAGGTGTTCCCTGGCAGGGGGAAGTCCGCTAATTGCCTCCCCTGTCCATGGGGAGGAACTAGATGCTACCTGCGTTTCCAGCCCAACCCCTGCCTTTCCCTGGCTGCCCGCACTGGGAGGGACTCGGGGAAGACTCTCGAAGGGCTCCTAGGAGATCCCGGGTGCTGCAGACATAAGACGGATCCTCCCCACACTCAGAATTCCGAAACACGGCTGACTGTGTGGGGAAGGTTCGGGGCCGCCCCCCACGCAGCTGCCTGGTGTCACAGGTGTTCCCTGGCAGGGGGAATTCCGCTAGTTACCTCCCTTGTCCATTGGGAGGCACTAGATGCTACCTGTTTTCCAGCCCAACCCCCGCCTTTCCCCAGCAGCCCGCACTGGGAGGGACTCGGGGAAGACTCTCGAAGGGCTCCTAGTAGAACCCGGGTGCTGCAGACATAAGACGGAACCTCCCCACACTCAGTATTCCGGAACACATGTGACTGTGTGGGTGAGGTTTAGGGCCGCCCTCCACAAAGCTTCCTGGTGTCACAGGTGTTCCCTGGCAGGGGGAAGTCCGCTAATTACCTCCCTTGTCCATGGGGAGGTACAAGATGCTACCTGCTTTTCCAGCCAAACCCCCGCCTTTCCCCGGCAGCCCGCACAGGGAGGGACTGGGGGAAGACACTCGAAAGGCTCCTAGGAGAACCCGGGTGCTGCAGACATAAGACGGAACCTCCCCACACTCAGAATTCCGGAACACGGCTGACTGTGTGGGGGAGGTTCGGGGCCGCCCTCCACGAAGCTGCCTGGTGTCACAGGTGTTCCCTGGCAGGGAGAATTCCGCTCATTACCTCCCCTGTCTATGGGGAGGCACTAGATGCAACCTGAATTTCCAGCCCAACCCCCGCCATTCCCCGGCAGCCCGCAGTGGGAGGGATTCGGGGAAGACACTCGAAGGGCTCCTAGGAGATCCCGGGTGCTGCAGACAGAAGACGGAACCTCCCCACACTCAGAATTCCGGAACACGGCTGACTGTGTGGGGGAGGTTCGGGGCCGCCCTCCACGCAGCTGCCTGGTGTCACAGGTGTTCCCTGGCAGGGGGAAGTCCGCTAATTGCCTCCCCTGTCCATGGGGAGGAACTAGATGCTACCTGCGTTTCCAGCCCAACCCCTGCCTTTCCCTGGCTGCCCGCACTGGGAGGGACTCGGGGAAGACTCTCGAAGGGCTCCTAGGAGATCCCGGGTGCTGCAGACATAAGACGGATCCTCCCCACACTCAGAATTCCGAAACACGGCTGACTGTGTGGGGAAGGTTCGGGGCCGCCCCCCACGCAGCTGCCTGGTGTCACAGGTGTTCCCTGGCAGGGGGAATTCCGCTAGTTACCTCCCTTGTCCATTGGGAGGCACTAGATGCTACCTGTTTTCCAGCCCAACCCCCGCCTTTCCCCAGCAGCCCGCACTGGGAGGGACTCGGGGAAGACTCTCGAAGGGCTCCTAGTAGAACCCGGGTGCTGCAGACATAAGACGGAACCTCCCCACACTCAGTATTCCGGAACACATGTGACTGTGTGGGTGAGGTTTAGGGCCGCCCTCCACAAAGCTTCCTGGTGTCACAGTTGTTCCCTGGCAGGGGGAAGTCCGCTAATTACCTCCCTTGTCCATGGGGAGGCACCAGATGCTACCTGCTTTTCCAGCCCAACCCCCGCGATTCCCCGGCTGCCCGCATTGGGAGGGACTCGGGGAAGACTCTCGAAGGGCTCCTAGGAGATCCCGGGTGCTGCAGACATAAGACGGAACCTCCCCACACTCAGAATACCGGAACACGGCTGACTGTGTGGGGGAGGTTCGGGGCCGCCCTCCACGCAGCTGCCTGGTGTCACAGGTGTTCCCTGGCAGGTGGAAGTCCGCTAATTACCTCCCCTGTCCATGGGGAGGCACTAGATGCTACCTGCGTTTCCAGCCCAACCCCCTCCTTTCCCAGGCAGCCCGCACAGGGAGGGACTCTGGGAAGACACTCGAAGGGCTCCTAGGAGATCCCGGGTGCTGCAGACATAAGACGGAACCTCCCCACACTCAGAAATCCGGAAAACGGTTGACTGTGTAGGGGAGGTTCGGGGCCGCCCTCCACGCAGCTGCCTGGTGTCACAGGTGTTCCCTGGCAGGGGGAAGTCCGCTAATTACCTCCCTTGTCCATGGGGAGGCACAAAATGCTACCTGCTTTTCCAGCCCAACCCCCGCCTTTCCCCGGCAGCCCGCACAGGGAGGGACTGGTGGAAGACACTCAAAAGGCTCCTAGGAGAACCCGGGTGCTGCAGATAGAAGACGGAACCTCCCCACACTCAGAATTCCGGAACACGTGTGACTGTGTGGGTGAGGTTTAGGGCCGCACTCCACGCAGCTTCCTGGTGTCAAAGTTGTTCCCTGGCATGGGGAAGTCCGCTAATTACCTCCCTTGTCCATGGGGAGGCACTAGATGCTACCTGCTTTTCCAGCCCAACCCCCGCCGTTCCCCGGCTGCCCGCACAGGGTGGGACTCGGGGAAGACTCTCGAAGGGCTCCTAGGAGATCCCGGGTGCTGCAGACAAAAGAAGGAACCTCCCCACACTCAGAATTACGGAACATGGTTGACTGTGTGGGGGAGGTTCGGGGCCGCCCTACACGCAGCTGCCTGGTGTCACAGGTGATCCATGGCAGGGGGAAGTCCGCTAATTACCTCCCCTGTCCATGGGGAGGCACTAGATGCTCCCTGCGTTTCCAGCCCAACCCCCGCCTTTCCCAGGCTGCCCGCAATGGGAGGGACTCGCGGAACAATCTCGAAGGGCTCCTAGGAGAACCCGGGTGCTGCAGACAGAAGACGGAACCTCCCCACACTCAGAATCCCGGAACACGTCTGACTGTGTGGGAGAGGTTCGGGGCTGCCCCCCACGCAGCTGCCTGATGTCACAGTTGTTCCCTGGCAGGGGGAAGTCCGCTAATTACCTCCCATGTCCATGGGGAGGCAGAAGATGCTACCTGCTTTTCGAGCCCAACCTCCGACATTCCCCGGCAGCCCGCACAGGGAGGGACTGGGGGAAGACACTCGAAGGGCTCCTAGGTGAACCCGGGTGCTGCAGACATAAGACGGAACCTTCCCACACTCAGAATTCCGGAACACGGATGACTGTGTGGGGGAGTTTCGGGGCCGCCCTCCACGCAGCTGCCTTCTGTCACAGGTGTTCCCTGGCAGGTGGAAGTCCGCTAATTACCTCCCCTATCCATGGGGAGGCACTAGAAGCTATCTGCGTTTCCAGCAAAACCCCCTTCATTCCCCGGCAGACCGCACAGGGAGGGACTCTGGGAAGACACTCGAAGGGCTCCTAGGAGATCCCGGGTGCTGCAGACAGAAGACGGAACCTCCCCACACTCAGAATTCCGGAACACGGTTGACTCTGTGGGGGAGGTTCGGGGCCGCCCTCCACGCAGCTGTCTGGTGTCACAGGTGTTCCCTGGCAGGGGGAAGTCCGCTAATTACCTCCCCTGTCCATGGGGAGGCACTAGATGCTACCTGCTTTTCCAGCCCAACCTCCGCCATTCCCCGGCATCCCGCACAGTGAGGGACTGGGGGAAGACACTCGAAGGGCTCCTAGGTGAACCCGGGTGCTGCAGACATAAGACGGAACCTCCCCACACTCAGAATTCCGGAACACGGCTGACTGTGTGGGGGAGGTTCGGGGCCGCCCTCCACGCAGCTGCCTGGTGTCACAGGTGTTCCCTGGCAGGGAGAATTCCGCTCATTACCTCCCCTGTCTATGGGGAGGCACTAGATGCAACCTGAATTTCCAGCCCAACCCCCGCCATTCCCCGGCAGCCCGCAGTGGGAGGGATTCGGGGAAGACACTCGAAGGGCTCCTAGGAGATCCCGGGTGCTGCAGACAGAAGACGGAACCTCCCCACACTCAGAATTCCGGAACACGGCTGACTGTGTGGGGGAGGTTCGGGGCCGCCCTCCACGCAGCTGCCTGGTGTCACAGGTGTTCCCTGGCAGGGGGAAGTCCGCTAATTGCCTCCCCTGTCCATGGGGAGGAACTAGATGCTACCTGCGTTTCCAGCCCAACCCCTGCCTTTCCCTGGCTGCCCGCACTGGGAGGGACTCGGGGAAGACTCTCGAAGGGCTCCTAGGAGATCCCGGGTGCTGCAGACATAAGACGGATCCTCCCCACACTCAGAATTCCGAAACACGGCTGACTGTGTGGGGAAGGTTCGGGGCCGCCCCCCACGCAGCTGCCTGGTGTCACAGGTGTTCCCTGGCAGGGGGAATTCCGCTAGTTACCTCCCTTGTCCATTGGGAGGCACTAGATGCTACCTGTTTTCCAGCCCAACCCCCGCCTTTCCCCAGCAGCCCGCACTGGGAGGGACTCGGGGAAGACTCTCGAAGGGCTCCTAGTAGAACCCGGGTGCTGCAGACATAAGACGGAACCTCCCCACACTCAGTATTCCGGAACACATGTGACTGTGTGGGTGAGGTTTAGGGCCGCCCTCCACAAAGCTTCCTGGTGTCACAGTTGTTCCCTGGCAGGGGGAAGTCCGCTAATTACCTCCCTTGTCCATGGGGAGGCACCAGATGCTACCTGCTTTTCCAGCCCAACCCCCGCGATTCCCCGGCTGCCCGCATTGGGAGGGACTCGGGGAAGACTCTCGAAGGGCTCCTAGGAGATCCCGGGTGCTGCAGACATAAGACGGAACCTCCCCACACTCAGAATACCGGAACACGGCTGACTGTGTGGGGGAGGTTCGGGGCCGCCCTCCACGCAGCTGCCTGGTGTCACAGGTGTTCCCTGGCAGGTGGAAGTCCGCTAATTACCTCCCCTGTCCATGGGGAGGCACTAGATGCTACCTGCGTTTCCAGCCCAACCCCCTCCTTTCCCAGGCAGCCCGCACAGGGAGGGACTCTGGGAAGACACTCGAAGGGCTCCTAGGAGATCCCGGGTGCTGCAGACATAAGACGGAACCTCCCCACACTCAGAAATCCGGAATACGGTTGACTGTGTAGGGGAGGTTCGGGGCCGCCCTCCACGCAGCTGCCTGGTGTCACAGGTGTTCCCTGGCAGGGGGAAGTCCGCTAATTACCTCCCTTGTCCATGGGGAGGCACAAAATGCTACCTGCTTTTCCAGCCAAACCCCCGCCTTTCCCCGGCAGCACGCACAGGGAGGGACTGGTGGAAGACACTCAAAAGGCTCCTAGGAGAACCCGGGTGCTGCAGATAGAAGACGGAACCTCCCCACACTCAGAATTCCGGAACACGTGTGACTGTGTGGGTGAGGTTTAGGGCCGCACTCCACGCAGCTTCCTGGTGTCAAAGTTGTTCCCTGGCATGGGGAAGTCCGCTAATTACCTCCCTTGTCCATGGGGAGGCACTAGATGCTACCTGCTTTTCCAGCCCAACCCCCGCCGTTCCCCGGCTGCCCGCACAGGGTGGGACTCGGGGAAGACTCTCGAAGGGCTCCTAGGAGATCCCGGGTGCTGCAGACAAAAGAAGGAACCTCCCCACACTCAGAATTACGGAACATGGTTGACTGTGTGGGGGAGGTTCGGGGCCGCCCTACACGCAGCTGCCTGGTGTCACAGGTGATCCATGGCAGGGGGAAGTCCGCTAATTACCTCCCCTGTCCATGGGGAGGCACTAGATGCTCCCTGCGTTTCCAGCCCAACCCCCGCCTTTCCCAGGCTGCCCGCAATGGGAGGGACTCGCGGAACAATCTCGAAGGGCTCCTAGGAGAACCCGGGTGCTGCAGACAGAAGACGGAACCTCCCCACACTCAGAATCCCGGAACACGTCTGACTGTGTGGGAGAGGTTCGGGGCTGCCCCCCACGCAGCTGCCTGATGTCACAGTTGTTCCCTGGCAGGGGGAAGTCCGCTAATTACCTCCCATGTCCATGGGGAGGCAGAAGATGCTACCTGCTTTTCGAGCCCAACCTCCGACATTCCCCGGCAGCCCGCACAGGGAGGGACTGGGGGAAGACACTCGAAGGGCTCCTAGGTGAACCCGGGTGCTGCAGACATAAGACGGAACCTTCCCACACTCAGAATTCCGGAACACGGATGACTGTGTGGGGGAGTTTCGGGGCCGCCCTCCACGCAGCTGCCTTCTGTCACAGGTGTTCCCTGGCAGGTGGAAGTCCGCTAATTACCTCCCCTATCCATGGGGAGGCACTAGAAGCTATCTGCGTTTCCAGCAAAACCCCCTTCATTCCCCGGCAGACCGCACAGGGAGGGACTCTGGGAAGACACTCGAAGGGCTCCTAGGAGATCCCGGGTGCTGCAGACAGAAGACGGAACCTCCCCACACTCAGAATTCCGGAACACGGTTGACTCTGTGGGGGAGGTTCGGGGCCGCCCTCCACGCAGCTGTCTGGTGTCACAGGTGTTCCCTGGCAGGGGGAAGTCCGCTAATTACCTCCCCTGTCCATGGGGAGGCACTAGATGCTACCTGCTTTTCCAGCCCAACCTCCGCCATTCCCCGGCATCCCGCACAGTGAGGGACTGGGGGAAGACACTCGAAGGGCTCCTAGGTGAACCCGGGTGCTGCAGACATAAGACGGAACCTCCCCACACTCAGAATTCCGGAACACGGCTGACTGTGTGGGGGAGGTTCGGGGCCGCCCTCCACGCAGCTGCCTGGTGTCACAGGTGTTCCCTGGCAGGGAGAAGTCCGCTCATTACCTCCCCTGTCCATGGGGAGGCACTAGATGCTACCTGAATTTCCAGCCCAACCCTCGCCTTTCCCCGGCAGCCTGCAGTGGGAGGGATTCCGGGAAGACACTCGAAGGGCTCCTAGGAGATCCCGGGTGCTGCAGACAGAAGACGGAACCTCCCCACAATCAGAATTCCGGAACACGGATGACTGTGTGGGGGAGGTTCGGGGCCGCCCTCCACGCAGCTGCCTGGTGTCACAGGTGTTCCCTGGCAGGGGGAAGTCCGCTAATTACCTCCCCTGTCCATGGGGAGGGACTAGATGCTACCTGCGTTTCCAGCCCAACCCCCGCCTTTCCCTGGCTGCCCGCACTGGGAGGGACTCGGGGAAGACTCTCGAAGGGCTCCTAGGAGATCCCGGGTGCTGCAGACAGAAGACGGAACCTCCCCACACTCAGAATTCCGGAACACGTGTGACTGTGTGGGTGAGGTTTAGGGCCGCACTCCACGCAGCTTCCTGGTGTCACAGTTGTTCCCTGGCAGGGGGAAGTCCGCTAATTACCTCCCTTGTCCATGGGGAGGCACTAGATGCTACCTGCTTTTCCAGCACAACCCCCTCCTTTCCCCGGCAGCCCGCACAGGGAGGGACTCTGGGAAGAAACTCGAAGGGCTCCTAGGAGATCCCGAGATCTGCAGACAGAAGACGGAACCTCCCCACACTCAGAATTCCGGAACATGGTTGACTGTGTGGGGGAGATTCGGGGCCGCCCTACACGCAGCTGCCTGGTGTCACAGGTGATCCCTGGCAGGGGGAAGTCCGCTAATTACCTCCCCTGTCCTTGGGGAGGCACTAGATGCTCACTGCGTTTCCAAGCCAACCCCCGCCTTTCCCAGGCTGCCCGCACTGGGTGGGACTCGCGGAAGAATCTCGAAAAGCTCCTAGGAGAACCCGGGTGCTGCAGACAGAAGACGGAACCTCCCCACACTCAGAATCCCGGAACACGTCTGACTGTGTGGGAGAGGTTCGGGGCTGCACTCCACGCAGCTGCCTGGGGTCACAGGTGTTCCCTGGCAGGGGGAAGTCCGCTAATTACCTCCCCTGTCCATGGGGAGGCACAAGATGCTACCTGCTTTTCGAGCCCAACCTCCGACATTCGCCGGCAGCCCGCACAGGGAGGGACTGGGGGAAGACACTCGAAGGGCTCCTAGGTGAACCCGGGTGCTGCAGACATAAGATGGAACCTCCCCACTCTCAGAATTCCGGAACACGGATGACTGTGTGGGGGAGTTTCGGGGCCGCCCTCCACGCAGCTGCCTTGTGTCACAGGTGTTCCCTGGCAGGTGGAAGTCCGCTAATTACCTCCCCTGTCCATGGGGAGGCACTAGATGCTACTTGCGTTTCCAGCACAACCCCCTCCTTTCCCCGGCAGCCCGCACAGTGAGGGACTCTGGGAAGACACTCGTAGGGCTCCTAGGAGATCCCGGGTGCTGCAGACAGAAGACGGAACCTCCCCACACTCAGAATTCCGGAACACGGCTGACTGTGTGGGGGAGGTTCGGGGCCGCCCTCCACGCAGCTGCCTGGTGTCACAGGTGTTCCCTGGCAGGGGGAAGTCCGCTAATTACCTCCTTTTCCATGGGGAGGCACAAGATGCTACCTGCTTTTCCAGCCCAACCCCCGCCTTTCCCCGGCAGCCCGCACAGGGAGGGACTGGGGGAAGACACTCGAAAGGCTCCTAGGAGAACCCGGGTGCTGCAGACAGAAGACGGAACCTCCCCACACTCAGAATTCCGGAACACGGTTGACTGTGTGGGGGAGGTTCGGGGCCGACCTCCACGCAGCTGCCTGGTGTCACAGGTGTTCCGTGGCAGGGGGAAGTCCGCTAATTACCTCCCCTGTGCATGGGGAGGCACTAGAAGCTACCTGCGTTTCCAGACCAACCCCCGCTTTCCCTGGCTGCCCGCACTGGGAGGGACTCGGGGAAGACTCTCGAAGGGCTCCTAGGAGATCCCGGGTGCTGCAGACATAAGACGGAACCTCCCCACACTCAGAATCCCGGAACACGGCTGACTGTGTGGGGAAGGTTCGGGGCCGCCCTCCACGCAGCTGCCTGGTGTCACAGGTGTTCCCTGGCAGGGGGAAGTCCCCTAATTACCTCCCTTGTACATGGGGAGGCACTAGATGCTACCTGCTTTTCCAGCCCAACCCCCGCCTTTCCCCAGCAGCCGGCACAGGGAGGGTCTTGGGGAAGATACTCGAAGGGCTCCTAGGAGAACCCGGGTGCTGCAGATATAAGACGGAACCTTCCCACACTCAGAATTCCGGAACACGGGTGACTGTGTGGGTGAGGTTTAGGGCCGCCCTCCACACAGATTCCTGGTGTCACAGGTGTTCCCTGGTAGGGGGTAGACTGCTAAATACCTCCCCTGTCCATGGGGAGGCACTAGATGCTACCTGAGTATCCAGCCCAACCTCCGCCTTTCCCCGGCTGCCCGCACTGGTAGGGACTCGGGGAAGACTCTCGAAGGGCTCCTAGAGATCCCGGGTGCTGCAGACAGAAGACGGAACCTCCCCACACTCAGAATTCCGGAACACGGCTGACTGTGTGGGGGAGGTTCGGGGCCGCCATCCACGCAGCTGCCTGGTGTCACAGGTGTTCCCTGGCAGGGGGAAGTCCGCTAATTACCTCCTTTTCCATGGGGAGGCACAAGATGCTACCTGCTTTTCCAGCCCAACCCCCGCCTTTCCCCGGCAGCCCGCACAGGGAGGGACTGGGGGAAGACACTCGAAAGGCTCCTAGGAGAACCCGGGTGCTGCAGACAGAAGACGGAACCTCCCCACACTCAGAATTCCGGAACACGGTTGACTGTGTGGGGGAGGTTCGGGGCCGACCTCCACGCAGCTGCCTGGTGTCACAGGTGTTCCGTGGCAGGGGGAAGTCCGCTAATTACCTCCCCTGTGCATGGGGAGGCACTAGAAGCTACCTGCGTTTCCAGACCAACCCCCGCTTTCCCTGGCTGCACGCACTGGGAGGGACTCGGGGAAGACTCTCGAAGGGCTCCTAGGAGATCCCGGTTGCTGCATACATAAGACGGAACCTCCCCACACTCAGAATCCCGGAACACGGCCTACTGTGTGGGGAAGGTTCGGGGCCGCCCTCCACGCAGCTGCCTGGTGTCACAGGTGTTCCCTGGCAGGGGGAAGTCCGCTAATTACCTCCCTTGTCCATGGGGAGGCACTAGATGCTACCTGCTTTTCCAGCCCAACCCCCGCCTTTCCCCAGCAGCCGGCACAGGGAGGGTCTTGGGGAAGATACTCGAAGGGCTCCTAGGAGAACCCGGGTGCTGCAGATATAAGACGGAACCTTCCCACACTCAGAATTCCGGAACACGGGTGACTGTGTGGGTGAGGTTTAGGGCCGCCCTCCACACAGATTCCTGGTGTCACAGGTGTTCCCTGGTAGGGGGTAGACTGCTAAATACCTCCCCTGTCCATGGGGAGGCACTAGATGCTACCTGAGTTTCCAGCCCAACCTCCGCCTTTCCCCGGCTGCCCGCACTGGTAGGGACTCGGGGAAGACTCTCGAAGGGCTCCTAGGAGATCCCGGGTGCTGCAGACAGAAGACGGAACCTCCCCACACTCAGAATTCCGGAACACGGCTGACTGTGTGGGGGAGGTTCGGGGCCGCCCTCCACGCAGCTGCCTGGTGTCACAGGTGTTCCCTGGCAGGGGGAAGTCCGCTAACTACCTCCCTTGTCCATGGGGAGGCACAAGATGCTACCTGCTTTTCCAGCACAAACCCCGCCATTCCCCGGCAGCCCGCACAGGGAGGGACTGGGGGAAGACACTCGAAAGGCTCCTAGGAGAACCCTGGTGCTGCAGACAGAAGACGGAACCTCCCCACACTCAGAATTCCGGAACACGGATGACTGTGTGGGGGAGGTACGGGGCCGACCTCCACGCAGCTGCCTTGTGTCACAGGTGTTCCCTGGCAGGTGGAAGTCCGCTAATTACCTCCCCTGTCCATGGGGAGGCACTAGATGCTACCTGCGTTTCCAGCACAACCCCCTCCTTTCCCCGGCAGCCCGCACAGGGAGGGACTCTGGGAAGACAATCGAAGTGCTCCTAGGAGATCCCGGGTGCTGCAGACAGAAGACGGAACCTCCCCACACTCAGAATTCCGGAACACGGTTGACTGTGTGGGGGAGGTTCGGGGCCGCCCTCCACGCAGCTGCCTGGTGTCACAGTTGTTCCCTGGCAGGGGGAAGTCCGCTAATTACCTCCCTTGTCCATTGGGAGGCACAAGATGCTACCTGCTTTTCCAGCCCAACCTCCGCCATTCCCCGGCAGCCCGCAGAGTGAGGGACTGGGGGAAGCCACTCGAAGGGCTCCTAGGTGAACCCGGGTGCTGCACACATAAGACGGAACTTCCCCACACTCAGAATTCCGGAACACGTTTGACTGTGTGGGGGAGGTTCGGGGCCGCCCTCCACGCAGCTGCCTGGTGTCACAGGTGTTCCCTGGCAGGGAGAAGTCCGCTAATTACCTCCCCTGTCCATGGGGAGGCACTAGATGCTACCTGAGTTTCCAGCCCAACCCCCGCCTTTCCCCGGCAGCCCGCAGTGGGAGGGATTCGGGGAAGACACTCGAAGGGCTCCTAGGAGATCCCGGGTGCTGCAGACAGAAGACGGAACCTCCCCACACTCAGAATTCCGGAACACGGCTGACTGTGTGGGTGAGGTTTAGGGCCGCACTCCACACAGCTTCCTGGTGTAACAGTTGTTCCCTGGCAGGGGGAAGTCCGCTAATTACCTCCCTTGTCCATGGGGAGGCACTAGATGCTACCTGCTTTTCCAGCACAACCCCCTCCTTTCCCCGGCAGCCCGCACAGGGAGGGACTCTGGGAAGAAACTCGAAGGGCTCCTAGGAGATCCCGAGATCTGCAGACAGAAGACGGAACCTCCCCACACTCAGAATTCCGGAACATGGTTGACTGTGTGGGGGAGATTCGGGGCCGCCCTACACGCAGCTGCCTGGTGTCACAGGTGATCCCTGGCAGGGGGAAGTCCGCTAATTACCTCCCCTGTCCTTGGGGAGGCACTAGATGCTCACTGCGTTTCCAAGCCAACCCCCGCCTTTCCCAGGCTGCCCGCACTGGGTGGGACTCGCGGAAGAATCTCGAAAAGCTCCTAGGAGAACCCGGGTGCTGCAGACAGAAGACGGAACCTCCCCACACTCAGAATCCCGGAACACGTCTGACTGTGTGGGAGAGGTTCGGGGCTGCACTCCACGCAGCTGCCTGGGGTCACAGGTGTTCCCTGGCAGGGGGAAGTCCGCTAATTACCTCCCCTGTCCATGGGGAGGCACAAGATGCTACCTGCTTTTCGAGCCCAACCTCCGACATTCGCCGGCAGCCCGCACAGGGAGGGACAGGGGGAAGACACTCGAAGGGCTCCTAGGTGAACCCGGGTGCTGCAGACATAAGATGGAACCTCCCCACTCTCAGAATTCCGGAACACGGATGACTGTGTGGGGGAGTTTCGGGGCCGCCCTCCACGCAGCTGCCTTGTGTCACAGGTGTTCCCTGGCAGGTGGAAGTCCGCTAATTACCTCCCCTGTCCATGGGGAGGCACTAGATGCTACTTGCGTTTCCAGCACAACCCCCTCCTTTCCCCGGCAGCCCGCACAGTGAGGGACTCTGGGAAGACACTCGTAGGGCTCCTAGGAGATCCCGGGTGCTGCAGACAGAAGACGGAACCTCCCCACACTCAGAATTCCGGAACACGGCTGACTGTGTGGGGGAGGTTCGGGGCCGCCCTCCACGCAGCTGCCTGGTGTCACAGGTGTTCCCTGGCAGGGGGAAGTCCGCTAATTACCTCCTTTTCCATGGGGAGGCACAAGATGCTACCTGCTTTTCCAGCCCAACCCCCGCCTTTCCCCGGCAGCCCGCACAGGGAGGGACTGGGGGAAGACACTCGAAAGGCTCCTAGGAGAACCCGGGTGCTGCAGACAGAAGACGGAACCTCCCCACACTCAGAATTCCGGAACACGGTTGACTGTGTGGGGGAGGTTCGGGGCCGACCTCCACGCAGCTGCCTGGTGTCACAGGTGTTCCGTGGCAGGGGGAAGTCCGCTAATTACCTCCCCTGTGCATGGGGAGGCACTAGAAGCTACCTGCGTTTCCAGACCAACCCCCGCTTTCCCTGGCTGCCCGCACTGGGAGGGACTCGGGGAAGACTCTCGAAGGGCTCCTAGGAGATCCCGGGTGCTGCAGACATAAGACGGAACCTCCCCACACTCAGAATCCCGGAACACGGCTGACTGTGTGGGGAAGGTTCGGGGCCGCCCTCCACGCAGCTTCCTGGTGTCACAGGTGTTCCCTGGCAGGGGGAAGTCCCCTAATTACCTCCCTTGTCCATGGGGAGGCACTAGATGCTACCTGCTTTTCCAGCCCAACCCCCGCCTTTCCCCAGCAGCCGGCACAGGGAGGGTCTTGGGGAAGATACTCGAAGGGCTCCTAGGAGAACCCGGGTGCTGCAGATATAAGACGGAACCTTCCCACACTCAGAATTCCGGAACACGGGTGACTGTGTGGGTGAGGTTTAGGGCCGCCCTCCACACAGATTCCTGGTGTCACAGGTGTTCCCTGGTAGGGGGTAGACTGCTAAATACCTCCCCTGTCCATGGGGAGGCACTAGATGCTACCTGAGTTTCCAGCCCAACCTCCGCCTTTCCCCGGCTGCCCGCACTGGTAGGGACTCGGGGAAGACTCTCGAAGGGCTCCTAGAGATCCCGGGTGCTGCAGACAGAAGACGGAACCTCCCCACACTCAGAATTCCGGAACACGGCTGACTGTGTGGGGGAGGTTCGGGGCCGCCATCCACGCAGCTGCCTGGTGTCACAGGTGTTCCCTGGCAGGGGGAAGTCCGCTAATTACCTCCTTTTCCATGGGGAGGCACAAGATGCTACCTGCTTTTCCAGCCCAACCCCCGCCTTTCCCCGGCAGCCCGCACAGTGAGGGACTGGGGGAAGACACTCGAAAGGCTCCTAGGAGAACCCGGGTGCTGCAGACAGAAGACGGAACCTCCCCACACTCAGAATTCCGGAACACGGTTGACTGTGTGGGGGAGGTTCGGGGCCGACCTCCACGCAGCTGCCTGGTGTCACAGGTGTTCCGTGGCAGGGGGAAGTCCGCTAATTACCTCCCCTGTGCATGGGGAGGCACTAGAAGCTACCTGCGTTTCCAGACCAACCCCCGCTTTCCCTGGCTGCCCGCACTGGGAGGGACTCGGGGAAGACTCTCGAAGGGCTCCTAGGAGATCCCGGTTGCTGCATACATAAGACGGAACCTCCCCACACTCAGAATCCCGGAACACGGCTGACTGTGTGGGGAAGGTTCGGGGCCGCCCTCCACGCAGCTGCCTGGTGTCACAGGTGTTCCCTGGCAGGGGGAAGTCCGCTAATTACCTCCCTTGTCCATGGGGAGGCACTAGATGCTACCTGCTTTTCCAGCCCAACCCCCGCCTTTCCCCAGCAGCCGGCACAGGGAGGGTCTTGGGGAAGATACTCGAAGGGCTCCTAGGAGAACCCGGGTGCTGCAGATATAAGACGGAACCTTCCCACACTCAGAATTCCGGAACACGGGTGACTGTGTGGGTGAGGTTTAGGGCCGCCCTCCACACAGATTCCTGGTGTCACAGGTGTTCCCTGGTAGGGGGTAGACTGCTAAATACCTCCCCTGTCCATGGGGAGGCACTAGATGCTACCTGAGTTTCCAGCCCAACCTCCGCCTTTCCCCGGCTGCCCGCACTGGTAGGGACTCGGGGAAGACTCTCGAAGGGCTCCTAGGAGATCCCGGGTGCTGCAGACAGAAGACGGAACCTCCCCACACTCAGAATTCCGGAACACGGCTGACTGTGTGGGGGAGGTTCGGGGCCGCCCTCCACGCAGCTGCCTGGTGTCACAGGTGTTCCCTGGCAGGGGGAAGTCCGCTAACTACCTCCCTTGTCCATGGGGAGGCACAAGATGCTACCTGCTTTTCCAGCACAAACCCCGCCATTCCCCGGCAGCCCGCACAGGGAGGGACTGGGGGAAGACACTCGAAAGGCTCCTAGGAGAACCCTGGTGCTGCAGACAGAAGACGGAACCTCCCCACACTCAGAATTCCGGAACACGGATGACTGTGTGGGGGAGGTACGGGGCCGACCTCCACGCAGCTGCCTTGTGTCACAGGTGTTCCCTGGCAGGTGGAAGTCCGCTAATTACCTCCCCTGTCCATGGGGAGGCACTAGATGCTACCTGCGTTTCCAGCACAACCCCCTCCTTTCCCCGGCAGCCCGCACAGGGAGGGACTCTGGGAAGACAATCGAAGTGCTCCTAGGAGATCCCGGGTGCTGCAGACAGAAGACGGAACCTCCCCACACTCAGAATTCCGGAACACGGTTGACTGTGTGGGGGAGGTTCGGGGCCGCCCTCCACGCAGCTGCCTGGTGTCACAGTTGTTCCCTGGCAGGGGGAAGTCCGCTAATTACCTCCCTTGTCCATTGGGAGGCACAAGATGCTACCTGCTTTTCCAGCCCAACCTCCGCCATTCCCCGGCAGCCCGCACAGTGAGGGACTGGGGGAAGCCACTCGAAGGGCTCCTAGGTGAACCCGGGTGCTGCACACATAAGACGGAACTTCCCCACACTCAGAATTCCGGAACACGTTTGACTGTGTGGGGGAGGTTCGGGGCCGCCCTCCACGCAGCTGCCTGGTGTCACAGGTGTTCCCTGGCAGGGAGAAGTCCGCTAATTACCTCCCCTGTCCATGGGGAGGCACTAGATGCTACCTGAGTTTCCAGCCCATCCCCCGCCTTTCCCCGGCAGCCCGCAGTGGGAGGGATTCGGGGAAGACACTCGAAGGGCTCCTAGGAGATCCCGGGTGCTGCAGACAGAAGACGGAACCTCCCCACACTCAGAATTCCGGAACACGGCTGACTGTGTGGGTGAGGTTTAGGGCCGCACTCCACACAGCTTCCTGGTGTCACAGGTGTTCCCTGGTAGGGGGAAGACCGCTAATTACCTCCCCTGTCCATGGGGAGGCACTAGATGCTACCTGAGTTTCCAGCCCAACCCCCGCCTTTCCCCGGCTGCCCGCACTGGGAGGGACTCGGGGAAGACTCTCGAAGGGCTCCTAGGAGATCCAGGGTGCTGCAGACAGAAGACGGAACCTCCCCACACTCAGAATTCCGGAACACGGCTGACTGTGTGGGGGAGGTTCGGGGCCGCCCTCCACGCAGCTGCCTTGTGTCACAGGTGTTCCCTGGCAGGTGGAAGTCCGCTAATTACCTCCCCTGTCCATGGGGAGGCACTAGATGCTACCTGCTTTTCCAGCAAAACCCCCTCCTTTCCCTGGCAGCCTGCTCAGGGTGTGACTCTGGGAAGACACTCGAAGGGCTCCTAGGAGATTCCGGATGCTGCAGACATAAGACGGAACCTCCCCACACTCAGAATTCCGGAACACGTTTGACTGTGTGGGGGAGGTTCGGGGCCGCCCTCCACGCAGCTGCCTGGTGTCACAGGTGTTCCCTGGCAGGGGGAAGTCCGCTAATTACCTCCCTTGTCCATGGGGTGTCACAAGATGCTACCTGCTTTTCCAGCCCAACCTCAGCCATTCCCCGGCAGCCCGCACAGTGAGGGACTGGGGGAAGACACTCGAAGTGCTCATAGGTGAACCCGGGTGCTGCAGACATAAGACGGAACCTCCCCACACTCAGAATTCCGGAACACGGCTGACTGTGTTGGGGAGGTTCTTGGCCGACCTCCACGCAGCTGCCTGGTGTCACAGGTGTTCCCTGGCAGGGAGAAGTCCGCTAAATACCTCCCCTGTCCATGGGGAGGCACTAGATGCTACCTGAGTTTCCATCCCAACCCCCGCATTTCCCCGGCAGCCCGCAGTGGGAGGGATTCGGGGAAGACACTCGAAGGGCTCCTAGGAGATCCCGGGTGCTGCAGACAGAAGACGGAACCTCCCCACACTCAGAATTCCGGAACACGGCTGACTGTGTGGGGGAGGTTCGGGGCCGCCCTCCACGCAGCTGCCTGGTGTCACAGGTGTTCCCTGGCAGGGGGAAGTCCGCTAATTACCTCCCTTGTCCATGGGGAGGCACTAGATGCTACCTGCTTTTCCAGACCAATCCCCGCCTTTCCCCGGCAGCCCGCAGAGGGAGGGACTGGGGGAAGACACTCGAAAGGCTCCTAGGAGAACCCGGGTGCTGCAGACAGAAGACGGAACCTCCCCACACTCAGAATTCCGGAACACGGTTGACTGTGTGGGGGAGGTTCGGGGCCGCCCTCCACGCAGCTGCCTGGTGTCACAGTTGTTCCCTGGCAGGGGGAAGTCCGCTAATTACCTCCCTTGTCCATTGGGAGGCACAAGATGCTACCTGCTTTTCCAGCCCAACCTCCGCCATTCCCTGGCAGCCCGCACAGTGAGGGACTGGGGGAAGCCACTCGAAGGGCTCCTAGGTGAACCCGGGTGCTGCACACATAAGACGGAACCTCCCACACTCAGAATTCCGGAACACGTTTGACTGTGTGGGGGAGGTTCGGGGCCGCCCTCCACGCAGCTGCCTGGTGTCACAGGTGTTCCCTGGCAGGGAGAAGTCCGCTAATTACCTCCCCTGTCCATGGGGAGGCACTAGATGCTACCTGAATTTCCAGCCCAACCCCCGCATTTCCCCGGCAGCCCGCAGTGGGAGGGATTCGGGGAAGACACTCGAAGGGCTCCTAGGAGATCCCGGGTGCTGCAGACAGAAGACGGAACCTCCCCACACTCAGAATTCCGGAACACGGCTGACTGTGTGGGGGAGGTTCGGGGCCGCCCTCCACGCAGCTGCCTGGTGTCACAGGTGTTCCCTGGCAGGGGGAAGTCCGCTAATTACCTCTCCTGTCCATGGGGAGGCACTAGATGCTACCTGCGTTTCCAGCCCAACCCCCGAATTTCCCCGGCTGCCCGCACAGGGAGGGACTCGGGGAAGACTCTCGAAGGGCTCCTAGGAGATCCCGGGTGCTGCAGACATAAGACGGAACCTCCCCACACTCAGAATTCCGGAACACGGCTGACTGTGTGGGGAAGGTTCGGGGCTGCCCTCCACGCAGCTGCCTGGTGTCTCAGGTGTTCCCTGGCAGGGGGAAGTCCGCTAATTACCTCCCTTGTCCATGGGGAGGCACTAGATGCTACCTGCTTTTCCAGCACAACCCCCGCCTTTCCCCAGCAGCCCGCACAGGGAGGGACTTGGGGAAGACACTCGAAGGGCTCCAAAGAGTACCCGGTTGCTGCAGATATAACACGGATCCTCCCCACATTCAGAATTCCGGAACGAGGGTGACTGTGTGGGTGAGGTTTAGGGCCGCCCTCCACACAGCTTCCTGGTGTCACAGGTGTTCCCTGGTAGGGGGAAGACCGCTAATTACCTCCCCTGTCCATGGGGAGGCACTAGATGCTACCTGAGTTTCCAGCCCAACCCCCGCCTTTCCCCGGCTGCCCGCACTGGGAGGGACTCGGGGAAGACTCTCGAAGGGCTCCTAGGAGATCCAGGGTGCTGCAGACAGAAGACGGAACCTCCCCACACTTAGAATTCCGGAACACGAATGACTGTGTGGGGGAGGTTCGGGGCCGCCCTCCACGCAGCTGCCTTGTGTCACAGGTGTTCCCTGGCAGGTGGAAGTCCGCTAATTACCTCCCCTGTCCATGGGGAGGCACTAGATGCTACCTGCTTTTCCAGCAAAACCCCCTCCTTTCCCCGGCAGCCCGCTCAGGGTGTGACTCTGGGAAGACACTCGAAGGGCTCCTAGGAGATTCCGGATGCTGCAGACTGAAGACGGAACCTCCCCACACTCAGAATTCCGGAACACGTTTGACTGTGTGGGGGAGGTTCGGTGCCGCACTCCACGCAGCTGCCTGTTGTCACAGTTGTTCCCTGGCAGGGGGAAGTCCGCTAATTACCTCCCTTGTCCATGGGGAGGCACTAGATGCTACCTGCTTTTCCAGCCCAACCCCCTCCGTTCCCTGGCTGCCCGCAATGGGAGGGACTCGGGGAATACTCTCGAAGGGCTACTAGGAGATCCAGGGTGCTGCAGACAGAAGACGGAACCTCCCCACACTCAGAATTCCGGAACACGGCTGACTGTGTGGGAGAGGTTCGGGGCCGCCCTCCACGCAGCTGCCTGGTGTCACAGGTGTTCCCTGGCAGGGGGAAGTCCGCTAATTACCTCCCTTGTCCATGGGGAGGCACAAGATGCTACCTGCTTTTCCAGCCCAATCCCCGCCTTTCCCCGGCAGCCCGCAGAGGGAGGGACTGGGGGAAGACTCTCGAAAGGCTCCTAGGAGAACCCGGGTGCTGCAGACAGAAGACGGAACCTCCCCACACTCAGAATTCCGGAACACGTGTGACTGTGTGGGTGAGGTTTAGGGCCGCACTCCACGCAGCTTCCTGGTGTCACAGTTGTTCCCTGGCAGGGGGAAGCCCGCTAATTACCTCCCTTGTCCATGGGGAGGCACTAGATGCTACCTGCTTTTCCAGCCCAACCCACGCCGTTCCCCGGCTGCCCGCACAGGGAGGGACTCGGGGAAGACTCTCGAAGGGCTCCTAGGAGATCCCGGGTGCTGCAGACAGAAGACGGAACCTCCCCACACTCAGAATCCCGGAACACGGATGACTGTGTGGGGGAGGTTCGGGGCCGCCCTCCACGCAACTGCCTGGTGTCACAGGTGTTCCCTGGCAGGGGGAAGTCCGCTAATTACCTCCCTTGTCCATGGGGAGGCACAAGATGCTACCTGCTTTTCCAGCCCAACCTCCGCCATTCCCCGGCAGCCCGCACAGGGATGGACTGGGGGAAGACCCTCGAAGGGCTCCTAGGTGAACCCGGGTGCTGCAGACATAAGACGGAACCTCCCCACACTCAGAATTCCGGAACACGGATGACTGTGTGGGGGAGGTTCGGGGCCGCCCTCCACGCAGCTGCCTTGTGTCACAGGAGTTCCCTGGCAGGGGGAAGTCCGCGAATTACCTCCCCTGTCCATGGGGAGGCACTAGATGCTACCTGCGTTTCCAGCCCAACCCCCGCCTTTCCCTGGCTGCCCGCACTGGGAGGGACTCGGGGAAGACTCTCTAAGGGCTTCTAGGAGATCCCGGGTGCTGCAGATATAAGACGGAACCTCCCCACACTCAGAATTCCGGAACACGGATGACTGCGTGGGGGAGGTTCGGGGCCGCCCTCCACACAGTTTCCTGGTGTCACAGGTGTTCCCTGGAAGGGTGAATTCCGCTAATTACCTCCCTTGTCCATGGGGAGGCACAAGATGCTACCTGCTTTTCCAGCCAAACCTCCGCCATTCCCCGGCAGCCCGCGCAGTGAGGGACTGGGGGAAGACACTCGAAGGGCTCCTAGGTGAACCCGGGTGCTGCAGACATAAGACGGAACCTCCCCACACTCAGAATTCCGGAACACGGCTGACTGTGTGGGGGAGGTTCGGGCCGCCCTCCACGCAGTTGCCAGGTGTCACAGGTGTTCCCTGGCAGGTAGAATTCCGCTAATTACCTCCCCTGTCCATGGGGAGACACTAGATGATACCTGAGTTTCCAGCCCAACCCCCGCCTTTCCCCGGCAGCACGCAGTGGGAGGGATTCGGGGAAGACACTCGAAGGGCTCCTAGGAGATCCCGGGTGCTGCAGACAGAAGACGGAACCTCCCCACCCTCAGAATTTCGGAACACGGCTGACTGTGTGGGGGAGTTTCGGGGCCGCCCTCCACGCAGCTGCCTGGTGTCACAGTTGTTCCCTGGCAGGGGGAAGTCCGCTAATTACCTCCCCTGTCCATGGGGAGGGACTAGATGCTACCTGCGTTTCCAGCCCAACCCCCGCCTTTCCCTGGCTGCCCGCACTGGGAGGGACTCGGGGAAGACTCTCGAAGGGCTCCTAGGAGATCCCGGGTGCTGCAGACATAAGACGGAACCTCCCCACACTCAGAATTCCGGAACACGGCTGACTGTGTGGGGAAGGTTCGGGGCCGCCCTCCACGCAGCTGCCTGGTGTAACAGGTGTTCCCTGGCAGGGGGAAGTCCGCTTGTTACCTCCCTTGTCCATTGGGAGGCACTAGATGCTACCTGCTTTTCCAGCCCAACCCCCGCCATTCCCCAGCAGCCCGCACAGGGAGGGACTTGGGGAAGACACTCGAAGGGCTCCTAGGAGAACCCGGGTGCTGCAGACATAAGACGGAACCTCCCCACACTCAGAATTCCGGAACACGGGTGACTTTGTGGGTGAGGTATAGGGCCGCCTTCCACACAGCTTCCTGGTGTCACAGGTGTTCCCTGGTAGGGGGAAGACCGCTAATTACCTCCCCTGTCCATGGGGAGGCACTAGATGCTACCTGCTTTTCCAGCCCAACCCCCGCCTTTCCCCAGCAGCCCGCACAGGGAGGGACTTGGGGAAGACACTCGAAGGGCTCCTAGGAGAACCCGGGTGCTGCAGACATAAGACGGAACCTCCCCACACTCAGAATTCCGGAACACGGGTGACTGTGTGGGTGAGGTTTAGGGCCGCCCTCCACACAGCTTCCTGGTGTCACAGGTGTTCCCTGGTAGGGGGAAGACCGCTAATTACCTCCCCTGTCCATGGGGAGGCACTAGATGCTACCTGAGTTTCCAGCCCTACCCCCGCCTTTCCCCGGCTGCCCGCACTGGGAGGGACTCGGGGAAGACTCTCGAAGTGCTCCTAGGTGAACCCGGGTGCTGCAGACAGAAGACGGAACCTCCCCACACTCAGAAATCCGGAACACGGATGACTGTGTGGGGGAGGTTCGGGGCCGCCCTCCATGCAGCTGCCTTGTGTCACAGGTGTTCCCTGGCAGGTGGAAGTCCGCTAATTACCTCCCATGTCCATGGGGAGGCACTAGATGCTACCTGCTTTTCCAGCACAACCCCCGCCTTTCCCCAGCAGCCCGCACAGTGAGGGACTTGGGGAAGACACTCGAAGGGCTCCTAGTAGAACCCGGGTGCTGCAGACATAAGACGGAACCTCCCCACACTCAGAATTCCGGAACACGGATGACTGTGTGGGGGAGGTTCGGGGCCGCCCTCCACGCAGCTGCCTTGTGTCACAGGTGTTCCCTGGCAGGTGGAAGTCCGCTAATTACCTCCCATGTCCATGGGGAGGCACTAGATTCTACCTGCGTTTCCAGCCCAACCCCCGCATTTCCCTGGCTGCCCGCAGTTTGAGGGACTCGGGGAAGACTCTCGAAGGGCTCCTAGGAGATCCCGGGTGCTGCAGACATAAGACGGAACCTCCCCACACTCAGAATTCCGGAACACGGCTGACTGTGTGGGGAACCTTCGGGGCCGCCCTCCACGCAGCTGCCTGGTGTCACAGGTGTTCCCTGGCAGGGGGAAGTCCGCTAATTACCTCCCTTGTCCATGGGGAGGCACTAGATGCTACCTGCTTTCCAGCACAACCCCCTCTTTCCCCAGCAGCCCGCACAGGGAGGGACTTGGGGAAGACACTCGAAGTGCTCCTAGGAGAACCCGGGTGCTGCAGACATAAGACGGAACCTCCCCACATTCAGAATTCCGGAACACGGGTGACTGAGTGGGTGAGGTTTAGGGCCGCCCTCCACACAGCTTCCTGGTGTCACAGGTGTTCCCTGGTAGGGGGAAGACCGCTAATTACCTCCCCCGTCCATGGGGAGGCACTAAATGCTACCTGAATTTCCAGCCCAACCCCCGCCTTTCCCCGGCTGCCCGCACAGGGAGGGACTCGGGGAAGACTCTCGAAGGGCTCCTAGGAGATTCCGGGTGCTGCAGACAGAAGACGGAACCTCCCTACACTCAGAATTCCGGAACACGGATGACTGTGTGGGGGAGGTTCGGGGCCGCCCTCCACGCAGCTGCCTTGTGTCACAGGTGTTCCCTGGCAGGTGGAAGTCCGCTAATTACCTCCCCTGTCCATGGGGAGGCACTAGATGCTACCTGCGTTTCCAGCACAACCCCCTCCTTTCCCCGGCTGCCCGCACAGGGAGGGACTCTGGGAAGACACTCGAAGGGCTCCTAGGAGATCCCGGGTGCTGCAGACAGAAGACGGAACCTCCCCACACTCAGAATTCCGGAACACGGTTGACTGTGTGGGGGAATTTCGGGGCCGCCCTCCACGCAGCTGCCTTGAGTCACAGGTGTTCCCTGGAAGGGGGAATTCCGCTAATTACCTCCCTTGTCCATGGGGAGGCACAAGATGCTACCTGCTTTTCCAGCCAAACCTCCGCCATTCCCCGGCAGCCCGCGCAGTGAGGGACTGGGGGAAGACACTCGAAGGGCTCCTAGGTGAACCCGGGTGCTGCAGACATAAGACGGAACCTCCCCACACTCAGAATTCCGGAACACGGCTGACTGTGTGGGGGAGGTTCGGGCCGCCCTCCACGCAGTTGCCAGGTGTCACAGGTGTTCCCTGGCAGGTAGAATTCCGCTAATTACCTCCCCTGTCCATGGGGAGACACTAGATGATACCTGAGTTTCCAGCCCAACCCCCGCCTTTCCCCGGCAGCACGCAGTGGGAGGGATTCGGGGAAGACACTCGAAGGGCTCCTAGGAGATCCCGGGTGCTGCAGACAGAAGACGGAACCTCCCCACCCTCAGAATTTCGGAACACGGCTGACTGTGTGGGGGAGTTTCGGGGCCGCCCTCCACGCAGCTGCCTGGTGTCACAGTTGTTCCCTGGCAGGGGGAAGTCCGCTAATTACCTCCCTTGTCCATGGGGAGGCACCAGATGCTACCTGCTTTTCCAGCCCAACCCCCGCGATTCCCCGGCTCCCGCACAGGGAGGGACTCGGGGAAGACTCTCGAAGTTCTCCTAGGAGATCCCGGGTGCTGCAGACATAAGACGGAACCTCCCCACACTCAGAATACCGGAACACGTCTGACTGTGTGGGGGAGGTTCGGGGCCGCCCTCCACGCATCTGCCTGGTGTCACAGGTGTTCCCTGGCAGGGGGAAGTCCGCTAATTACCTCCCCTGTCCATGGGGAGGCACTAGATGCTACCTGCTTTTCCAGCCCAACCTCCGCCATTCCCCGGCAGCCCGCAGAGTGAGGGACTGGTGGAAGACACTCGAAGGGCTCCTAGGTGAACTCGGGTGCTGCAGACATAAGACGGAACCTCCCCACACTCAGAATTCCGGAACACGGGTGACTGTGTGGGGGAGGTTCGGGGCCGCCCTCCACGCAGCTGCCTGGTGTCACAGGTGTTCCCTGGCAGGGAGAAGTCCGCTCATTACCTCCCCTGTCCATGGGGAGGCACTAAATGCTACCTGAATTTCCAGCCCAACCCCCGCCTTTCCCCGGCAGCCCGCAGTGGGAGGGATTCGGGGAAGACACTCGAATGGCTCCTAGGAGATCCCGGGTGCTGCAGACAGAAGACGGAACCTCCCCACACTCAGTATTCCGGAACACGGCTGACTGTGTGGGGGAGGTTCGGGGCCGCCCTCCACACAGCTGCCTGGTGTCACAGGTGTTCCCTGGCAGGGGGAAGTCCGCTAATTACCTCCCCTGTCCATGGGGAGGGACTAGATGCTACCTGCGTTTCCAGCCCAACCCCCGCCTTTCCCTGGCTGCCCGCACTGGGAGGGACTCGGGGAAGACTCTCGAAGGGCTCCTAGGAGATCCCGGGTGCTGCAGACATAAGACGGAACCTCCCCACACTCAGAATTCCGGAACACGGCTGACTGTGTGGGGAAGGTTCGGGGCCGCCCTCCACGCAGCTGCCTGGTGTAACAGGTGTTCCCTGGCAGGGGGAAGTCCGCTTGTTACCTCCCTTGTCCATTGGGAGGCACTAGATGCTACCTGCTTTTCCAGCCCAACCCCCGCCATTCCCCAGCAGCCCGCACAGGGAGGGACTTGGGGAAGACACTCGAAGGGCTCCTAGGAGAACCCGGGTGCTGCAGACATAAGACGGAACCTCCCCACACTCAGAATTCCGGAACACGGGTGACTTTGTGGGTGAGGTATAGGGCCGCCTTCCACACAGCTTCCTGGTGTCACAGGTGTTCCCTGGTAGGGGGAAGACCGCTAATTACCTCCCCTGTCCATGGGGAGGCACTAGATGCTACCTGCTTTTCCAGCCCAACCCCCGCCTTTCCCCAGCAGCCCGCACAGGGAGGGACTTGGGGAAGACACTCGAAGGGCTCCTAGGAGAACCCGGGTGCTGCAGACATAAGACGGAACCTCCCCACACTCAGAATTCCGGAACACGGGTGACTGTGTGGGTGAGGTTTAGGGCCGCCCTCCACACAGCTTCCTGGTGTCACAGGTGTTCCCTGGTAGGGGGAAGACCGCTAATTACCTCCCCTGTCCATGGGGAGGCACTAGATGCTACCTGAGTTTCCAGCCCTACCCCCGCCTTTCCCCGGCTGCCCGCACTGGGAGGGACTCGGGGAAGACTCTCGAAGTGCTCCTAGGTGAACCCGGGTGCTGCAGACAGAAGACGGAACCTCCCCACACTCAGAAATCCGGAACACGGATGACTGTGTGGGGGAGGTTCGGGGCCGCCCTCCATGCAGCTGCCTTGTGTCACAGGTGTTCCCTGGCAGGTGGAAGTCCGCTAATTACCTCCCATGTCCATGGGGAGGCACTAGATGCTACCTGCTTTTCCAGCACAACCCCCGCCTTTCCCCAGCAGCCCGCACAGTGAGGGACTTGGGGAAGACACTCGAAGGGCTCCTAGTAGAACCCGGGTGCTGCAGACATAAGACGGAACCTCCCCACACTCAGAATTCCGGAACACGGATGACTGTGTGGGGGAGGTTCGGGGCCGCCCTCCACGCAGCTGCCTTGTGTCACAGGTGTTCCCTGGCAGGTGGAAGTCCGCTAATTACCTCCCATGTCCATGGGGAGGCACTAGATTCTACCTGCGTTTCCAGCCCAACCCCCGCATTTCCCTGGCTGCCCGCAGTTTGAGGGACTCGGGGAAGACTCTCGAAGGGCTCCTAGGAGATCCCGGGTGCTGCAGACATAAGACGGAACCTCCCCACACTCAGAATTCCGGAACACGGCTGACTGTGTGGGGAACCTTCGGGGCCGCCCTCCACGCAGCTGCCTGGTGTCACAGGTGTTCCCTGGCAGGGGGAAGTCCGCTAATTACCTCCCTTGTCCATGGGGAGGCACTAGATGCTACCTGCTTTCCAGCACAACCCCCTCTTTCCCCAGCAGCCCGCACAGGGAGGGACTTGGGGAAGACACTCGAAGTGCTCCTAGGAGAACCCGGGTGCTGCAGACATAAGACGGAACCTCCCCACATTCAGAATTCCGGAACACGGGTGACTGAGTGGGTGAGGTTTAGGGCCGCCCTCCACACAGCTTCCTGGTGTCACAGGTGTTCCCTGGTAGGGGGAAGACCGCTAATTACCTCCCCCGTCCATGGGGAGGCACTAAATGCTACCTGAATTTCCAGCCCAACCCCCGCCTTTCCCCGGCTGCCCGCACAGGGAGGGACTCGGGGAAGACTCTCGAAGGGCTCCTAGGAGATTCCGGGTGCTGCAGACAGAAGACGGAACCTCCCTACACTCAGAATTCCGGAACACGGATGACTGTGTGGGGGAGGTTCGGGGCCGCCCTCCACGCAGCTGCCTTGTGTCACAGGTGTTCCCTGGCAGGTGGAAGTCCGCTAATTACCTCCCCTGTCCATGGGGAGGCACTAGATGCTACCTGCGTTTCCAGCACAACCCCCTCCTTTCCCCGGCTGCCCGCACAGGGAGGGACTCTGGGAAGACACTCGAAGGGCTCCTAGGAGATCCCGGGTGCTGCAGACAGAAGACGGAACCTCCCCACACTCAGAATTCCGGAACACGGTTGACTGTGTGGGGGAATTTCGGGGCCGCCCTCCACGCAGCTGCCTTGAGTCACAGGTGTTCCCTGGAAGGGGGAAGTCCGCTAATTACCTCCCTTGTCCATGGGGAGGCACAAGATGCTACCTGCTTTTCCAGCCCTACCTCCGCCATTACCCGGCAGCCCGCACAGTGAGGGACTGGGGGAAGACACTCGAAGGGCTCCTAGGTGAACCCGGGTGCTGCAGACATAAGACGGAACCTCCCCACACTCAGAATTCCGGAACACGGCTGACTGTGTGGGGGAGGTTCGGGGCCGCCCTCCAAGCAGCTGCCAGGTGTCACAGGTGTTCCCTGGCAGGTAGAATTCCGCTAATTACCTCCCCTGTCCATGGGGAGGCACTAGATGCTAACTGAGTTTCCAGCCCAACCTCCGCCTTTCCCCGGCAGCCCGCAGTGGGAGGGATTCGGGGAAGACAATCGAAGGGCTCCTAGGAGATCCCGGGTGCTGCAGACAGAAGACGGAACCTCCTCACACTCAGAATTCCGGAACACGTGTGACTGTGCGGGTGAGGTTTAGGGCCGCACTCCACGCAGCTTCCTGGTGTCACAGTTGTTCCCTGGCAGGGGGAAGTCCGGTAATTACCTCCCTTGTCCATGGGGAGGCACCAGATGCTACCTGCTTTTCCAGCCCAACCCCCGCGATTCCCCGGCTGCCCGCACTGGGAGGGACTCGGGGAAGACTCTCGAAGGGCTCCTAGGAGATCCCGGGTGCTGCAGACATAAGACGGAACCTCCCCACACTCAGAATTCCGGAACACGGCTGACTGTGTGGGGGAGGTTCTGAGCCGCCCTCCACGCAGCTGCCTGGTGTCACAGGTGTTCCCTGGCAGGTGGAAGTCCGCTAATTACCTCCCCTGTCCATGGGGAGGCACTAGATGCTACCTGCATTTCCAGCCCAACCCCCTCCTTTCCCAGGCAGCCCGCACAGGGAGGGACTCTGGGAAGACACTCGAAGGGCTCCTAGGAGATCCCGGGTGCTGCAGACATAAGACGGAACCTCCCCACACTCAGAAATCCGGAACACGGCTGACTGTGTGAGGGAGGTTCGGGGCCGCCCTCCACGCAGCTGCCTGGTGTCACAGGTTTTCCCTGGCAGGGGGAAGTCCGCTTATTACCTCCCTTGTCCATGGGGAGGCACAAAATGCTACCTGCTTTTCCAGCCCAACCCCCGCCTTTCCCAGGCAGCCCGCACAGGAAGGGACTGGGGGAAGACACTCAAAAGGCCCCTAGGAGAACCCGGGTCCTGCAGACAGAAGACGGAACCTCCCCATACTCAGAATTCCGGAACACGTGTGACTGTGTGGGTGAGGTTTAGGGCCGCACTCCACGAAGCTTCCTGGTGTCACAGTTGTTCCCTGGCAGGGGGAAGTCCGCTAATTACCTCCCTTGTCCGTGGGGAGGCACTAGATGCTACCTGCTTTTCCAGCCCAACCCCCGCCGTTCCCCGGCTGCCCGCACAGGGTGGGACTCGGGGAAGACTCTCGAAGGGCTCCTAGGAGATCCCGGGTGCTGCAGACATAAGACGGAACCTCCCCACACTCAGAATTCCGGAACACGTCTGACTGTGTGGGGGAGGTTCGGGGCCGCCCTACACGCAGCTGCCTGGTGTCACAGGTGTTCCCTGGCAGGTGGAAGTCTGCTAATTACCTCCCCTGTCCATGGGGAGGCTCTAGATGCTACCTGCATTTCCAGCACAACCCCCTCCTTTCCCCGGCAGCCCGCACAGGGAGGGACTCTGGGAAGAAACTCGAAGGGCTCCTAGGAGATCCCGAGATCTGCAGACAGAAGACGGAACCTCCCCACACTCAGAATTCCGGAACATGGTTGACTGTGTGGGGGAGATTCGGGGCCGCCCTACACGCAGCTGCCTGGTGTCACAGGTGATCCCTGGCAGGGGGAAGTCCGCTAATTACCTCCCCTGTCCATGGGGAGGCACTAGATGCTCCCTGCGTTTCCAGGCCAACCCCCACCTTTCCCAGGCTGCCCGCACTGGGAGGGACTCGCGGAAGAATCTCGAAGGGCTCCTAGGAGAACCCGGGTGCTGCAGACAGAAGACGGAACCTCCCCACACTCAGAATCCCGGAACACGTCTGACTGTGTGGGAGAGGTTCGGGGCTGCCCTCCACGCAGCTGCCTGATGTCACAGGTGTTCCCTGGCAGGGGGAAGTCCGCTAATTACCTCCCATGTCCATGGGGAGGCACAAGATGCTACCTGCTTTTCGAGCCCAACCTCCGACATTCCCCGGCAGCCCGCACAGGGAGGGACTGGGGGAAGACACTCGAAGGGCTCCTAGGTGAACCCGGGTGCTGCAGACATAAGACGGAACCTCCCCACACTCAGAATTCCGGAACACGGATGACTGTGTTGGGGAGTTTCGGGGCCGCCCTCCACGCAGCTGCCTTGTGTCACAGGTGTTCCCTGGCAGGTGGAAGTCCGCTAATTACCTCCCCTGTCCATGGGGAGGCACTAGATGCTACCTGCGTTTCCAGCACAACCCCCTCCTTTCCCCGGCAGCCCGCACAGGGAGGGACTCTGGGAAGACACTCGAAGGGCTCCTAGGAGATCCCGGGTGCTGCAGACAGAAGACGGAACCTCCCCACACTCAGAATTCCAGAACACGGTTGACTGTGTGGGGGAGGTTCGGGGCCGCCCTCCACGCAGCTGCCTGGTGTCACAGGTGTTCCCTGGCAGGGGGAAGTCCGCTAATTACCTCCTTTTCCATGGGGAGGCACAAGATGCTACCTGCTTTTCCAGCCCAACCCCCGCCTTTCCCCGGCAGACCGCACAGGGAGGGACTGGGAGAAGACACTCGAAAGGCTCCTAGGAGAACCCGGGTGCTGCAGACAGAAGACGGAACCTCCCCACAATCAGAATTCCGGAACACGTGTGACTGTGTGCGTGAGCTTTAGGGCCGCACTCCACGCAGCTTCCTGGTGTCACAGTTGTTCCCTGGCAGGGGGAAGTCCACTAATTACCTCCCTTGTCCATGGGGAGGCACTATATTCTACCTGCTTTTCCAGCCCATTCCCCCGCCGTTCCCCGGCTGCCCGCACTTGGAGGGACTCGGGGAAGACTCTCGAAGGGCTCCTAGGAGATCCCGGGTGCTGCAGACATAAGACGGAACCTCACCACACTCAGAATCCCGGAATACGTCTGACTGTGTGGGAGAGGTTCGGGGCCGCCCTCCACGCAGCTGCCTGGTGTCACAGGTGTTCCCTGGCAGGGGGAAGTCCGCTAATTACCTCCCTTGTCCAAGGGGAGGCACAAGATGCTACCTGCTTTTCCAGCCCAACCTCCGCCATTCCCCGGCAGCCCGCACAGGGAGGGACTGGGGGAAGACACTCGAAGGGCTCCTAGGTGAACCCGGGTGCTGCAGACAGAAGACGGAACCTCCCCACACTCAGAATTCCGGAACACGTATGACTGTGTGGGGGAGGTTCGGGGCCGACCTCCACGCAGCTGCCTGGTGTCACAGGTGTTCCCTGGCAGGGGGAAGTCCGCTAATTACCTCCCACGTGCATGGGGAGGCACTAGATGCTACCTGCGTTTCCAGACCAACCCCCGCTTTCCCTGGCTGCCCGCACTGGGAGGGACTCGGGGAAGACTCTCGAAGGGCTCCTAGGAGATCCCGGGTGCTGCAGACATAAGACGGAACCTCCCCACACTCAGAATGCCGGAACACGGCTGACTGTGTGGGGAAGGTTCGGGGCTGCCCTCCACGCAGCTGCCTGGTGTCACAGGTGTTCCCTGGCAGGGGGAAGTCCGCTAATTACCTCCCTTGTCCATGGGGAGGCACTAGATGCTACCTGCTTTTCCAGCCCAACCCCGGCCTTTCCCCAGCAGCCGGCACAGTGAGGGTCTTGGGGAAGATACTTGAAGGGCTCCTAGGAGAACCCGGGTGCTGCAGATATAAGACGGAACCTCCCCACACTCAGAATTCCGGAACACGGGTGACTGTGTGGGTGAGGTTTAGGGCCGCCCTCCACACAGATTCCTGGTGTCACAGGTGTTCCCTGGTAGGGGGAAGACCGCTAAATACCTCCCCTGTCCATGGGGAGGCACTAGATGCTACCTGAGTTTCCAGCCCAACCCCCGCCTTTCCCCGGCTGCCCGCACTGGGAGGGACTCGTGGAAGACTCTCGAAGGGCTCCTAGGAGATCCCGGGTGCTGCAGACAGAAGACGGAACCTCCCCACACTCAGAATCCCGGAACACGGTTGACTGTGTGGGGGAGGTTCGGGGCCGCCCTCCACGCAGCTGCCTGGTGTCACAGGTGTTCCCTGGCAGGGGGAAGTCCGCTAATTACCTCCTTTTACATGGGGAGGCACAAGATGCTACCTGCTTTTCCAGCCCAACCCCCGCCTTTCCCCGGCAGCCCGCACAGGGAGGGACTAGGGGAAGACACTCGAAAGGCTCCTAGGAGAACCCGGGTGCTGCAGACTGAAGACGGGACCTCCCCACACTCAGAATTCCGGAACACGGATGACTGTGTGGGGGAGGTACGGGGCCATCCTCCACGCAGCTGCCTTGTGTCACAGGTGTTCCCTGGCAGGTGGAAGTCCGCTAATTACCTCCCCTGTCCATGGGGAGGCACTAGATGCTACCTGCGTTTCCAGCACAACCCCCTCCTTTCCCCGGCAGCCCGCAAAGGGAGGGACTCTGGGAAGACACTCGAAGGGCTCCTAGGAGATCCCGGGTGTTGCAGACAGATGACGGAACCTCCCCACACTCAGCATTCCGGAACACGGTTGACTGTGTGGGGGAGGTTCGGGGCCGCCCTCCACGCAGCTGCCTGGTGTCACAGTTGTTCCCTGGCAGGGGGAAGTCCGCTAATTACCTCCCTTGTCCATTGGGAGGCACAAGATGCTACCTGCTTTTCCAGCCCAAACCCCGCCTTTCCCCGGCAGCCAGCACAGGGAGGGACTAGGGGAAGATACTCGAAAGCCTCCTAGGAGAACCCGGGTGCTGCAGACTGAAGACGGAACCTCCCCACACTCAGAATTCCGGAACACGGATGACTGTGTGGGGGAGGTACGGGGCCACCCTCCACGCAGCTGCCTTGTGTCACAGGTGTTCCCTGGCAGGTGGAAGTCCGCTAATTACCTCCCCTGTCCATGGGGAGGCACTAGATGCTACCTGCGTTTCCAGCACAACCCCCTCCTTTCCCCGGCAGCCCGCACAGGGAGGGACTCTGGGAAGACACTCGTAGGGCTCCTAGGAGATCCCGGGTGCTGCAGACAGAAGACGGAACCTCCCCACACTCAGAATTCCGGAACACGGTTGACTGTGTGGGGGAGGTTCGGGGCCGCCCTCCACGCAGCTGCCTGGTGTCACAGGTGTTCCCTGGCAGGGGGAAGTCCGCTAATTACCTCCTTTTACATGGGGAGGCACAAGATGCTACCTGCTTTTCCAGCCCAACCCCCGCCTTTCCCCGGCAGCCCGCACAGGGAGGGACTGGGGGAAGACACTCGAAAGGCTCCTAGGAGAACCCGGGTGCTGCAGACAGAAGACGGAACCTCCCCACACTCAGAATTCCGGAACACGTGTGACTGTGTGCGTGAGGTTTAGGGCCGCACTCCACGCAGCTTCCTGATGTCACAGTTGTTCCCTGGCAGGGGGAAGTCCACTAATTACCTCCCTTGTCCATGGGGAGGCACTAGATGCTACGTGCTTTTCCAGCCCAACCCCCGCCGTTCCCCGGTTGCCCGCACTGGGAGGGACTCGGGGAAGACTCTCGAAGGGCTCCTAGGAGATCCCGGGTTCTGCAGACATAAGACGGAACCTCCCCACACTCAGAATCCCGGAATACGTCTGACTGTGTGGGAGAGGTCCGGGGCCGCCCTCCACGCAGCTGCCTAGTGTCACAGGTGTTCCCTGGCAGGGGGAAGTCCGCTAATTACCTCCCTTGTCCATGGGGAGGCACAAGATGCTACCTGCTTTTCCAGCCCAACCTCCGCCATTCCCCGGCAGCCCGCACAGGGAGGGACTGGGGGAAGACACTCGAAGGGCTCCTAGGTGAACCCGGGTGCTGCAGACAGAAGACGGAACCTCCCCACACTCAGAATTCCGGAACACGTTTGACTGTGCGGGGGAGGTTCGGGGCCGACCTCCACGCATCTGCCTGGTGTCACAGGTGTTCCCTGGCAGGGGGAAGTCCGCTAATTACCTCCCCTGTGCATGGGGAGGCACTAGATGCTACCTGCGTTTCCAGACCAACCCCCGCTTTCCCTGGCTGCCCGCACTGGGAGGGACTCGGGGAAGACTCTCGAAGGGCTCCTAGGAGATCCCGGGTGCTGCAGACATAAGACGGAACCTCCCCACACTCAGAATCCCGGAACACGGCTGACTGTGTGGGGAAGGTTCGGGGCTGCCCTCCACGCAGCTGCCTGGTGTCACAGGTGTTCCCTGGCAGGGGGAAGTCCGCTAATTACCTCCCTTTTCCATGGGGAGGCACTAGATGCTACCTGCTTTTCCAGCCCAACCCCCGGCTTTCCCCAGCAGCCGGCACAGGGAGGGTCTTGGGGAAGATACTCGAAGGGCTCCTAGGAGAACCCGGGTGCTGCAGATATAAGACGGAACCTCCCCACACTCAGAATTCCGGAACACGGATGACTGTGTGGGTGAGGTTTAGGGCCGCCCTCCACACAGATTCCTGGTGTCACAGGTGTTCCCTGGTAGGGGGAAGACCGCTAAATACCTCCACAGTCCATGGGGAGGCACTAGATGCTACCTGAGTTTCCAGCCCAACCCCCGCCTTTCCCCGGCTGCCCGCACTGGGAGGGACTCGTGGAAGACTCTCGAAGGGCTCCTAGGAGATCCCGGGTGCTGCAGACAGAAGACGGAACCTCCCCACACTCAGAATCCCGGAACACGGCTGACTGTGTGGGGGAGGTCCGGGGCCGCCCTCCACGCAGCTGCCTGGTGTCACAGGTGTTCCCTGGCAGGTGGAAGTCCGCTAATTACCTCCCCTTTCCATGGGGAGGCACTAGATGCTACCTGCTTTTCCAGCCAAACCTCCGCCATTCCCCTGCAGCCCGCACAGGGAGGGATTGGGGGAAGACACTCGAAAGGCTCCTAGGAGAACCCGGGTGCTGCAGACAGAAGACGGAACCTCCCCACACTCAGAATTCCGGAACACGTGTGACTGTGTGCGTGAGGTTTAGGGCCGCACTCCACGCAGCTTCCTGGTGTCACAGTTGTTCCCTGGCAGGGGGAAGTCCACTAATTACCTCCCTTGTCCATGGGGTGGCACTAGATGCTACCTGCTTTTCCAGCCCAACCCCCGCCGTTCCCCGGCTGCCCGCACTGGGAGGGACTCGGGGAAGACTCTCGAAGGGCTCCTAGGAGATCCCGGGTGCTACAGACATAAGACGGAACCTCCCCACACTCAGAATTCCGGAATACGTCTGACTGTGTGGGAGAGGTTCGGGGCCGCCCTCCACGCAGCTGCCTGGTGTCACAGGTGTTCCCTGGCAGGGGGAAGTCCGCTAATTACCTCCCTTGTCCATGGGGAGGCACAAGATGCTACCTTCTTTTCCAGCCCAACCTCCGCCATTCCCCGGCAGCCCGCACAGGGAGGGACTGGGGGAAGACACTCGAAGGGCTCCTAGGTGAACCCGGGTGCTGCAGACAGAAGACGGAACCTCCCCACACTCAGAATTCCGGAACACGTTTGACTGTGTGGGGGAGGTTCGGGGCCGACCTCCACGCAGCTGCCTGGTGTCACAGGTGTTCCCTGGCAGGGGGAAGTCCGCTAATTACCTCCCCTGTCCATGGGGAGGCACTAGATGCTACCTGCGTTTCCAGACCAACCCCTGCTTTCCCTGGCTGCCCGCACTGGGAGGGACTCGGGGAAGACTCTCGAAGGGCTCCTAGGAGATCCCGGGTGCTGCAGACATAAGACGGAACCTCCCCACACTCAGAATCCCGGAACACGGCTGACTGTGTGGGGAAGGTTAGGGGCTGCCCTCCACGCAGCTGCCTGGTGTCACAGGTGTTCCCTGTCAGGGGGAAGTCCGCTAATTACCTCCCTTGTCCATGGGGAGGCACTAGATGCTACCTGCTTTTCCAGCCCAACCCCCGCCTTTCCCCAGCAGCCGGCAAAGGGAGGGTATTGGGGAAGATACTCGAAGGGCTCCTAGGAGAACCCGGGTGCTGCAGATATAAGACGGAACCTCCCCACACTCAGAATCCCGGAACACGGCTGACTGTGTGGGGGAGGTTCGGGGCCGCCCTCCACGCAGCTGCCTGGTGTCACAGGTGTTCCCTGGCAGGGGGAAGTCCGCTAATTACCTCCCTTGTCCATGGGGAGGCACAAGATGCTACCTGCTTTTCCAGCCCAAACCCCGCCTTTCCCCGGCAGCCCGCACAGGGAGGGACTAGGGGAAGACACTCGAAAGGCTCCTAGGAGAACCCGGGTGCTGCAGACTGAAGACGGAACCTTCCCACACTCAGAATTCCGGAACACGGATGACTGTGTGGGGGAGGTACGGGGCCACCCTCCACGCAGCTGCCTTGTGTCACAGGTGTTCCCTGGCAGGTGGAAGTCCGCTAATTACCTCCCCTGTCCATGGGGAGGCACTAGATGCTACCTGCGTTTCCAGCACAACCCCCACCTTTCCCCGGCAGCCCGCACAGGGAGGGACTCTGGGAAGACACTCGTAGGGCTCCTAGGAGATCCCGGGTGCTGCAGACAGAAGACGGAACCTCCCCACACTCAGAATTCCGGAACACGTTTGACTGTGTGGGGGAGGTTCGGGGCCGCCCTCCACGCAGCTGCCTGGTGTCACAGGTGTTCCCTGGCAGGTGGAAGTCCGCTAATTACCTCCTTTTCCATGGGGAGGCACAAGATGCTACCTGCTTTTCCAGCCCAACCCCCGCCTTTCCCCGGCAGCCCGTACAGGGAGGGACTGGGGGAAGACACTCGAAAGGCTCCTAGGAGAACCCGGGTGCTGCAGACAGAAGACGGAACCTCCCCACACTCAGAATTCCGGAACACGTGTGACTGTGTGCGTGAGGTTTAGGGCCGCACTCCACGCAGCTTCCTGGTGTCACAGTTGTTCCCTGGCAGGGGGAAGTCCACTAATTACCTCCCTTGTCCATGGGGAGGCACTAGATGCTACCTGCTTTTCCAGCCCAACCCCCGACTTTCCCCGGCTGCCCGCAAAGCGAGGGACTCGGGGAAGACTCTCGAAGGGCTCCTAGGAGATCCCGGGTGCTGCAGACATAAGACGGAACCTCCCCACACTCAGAATCCCGGAATACGTCTGACTGTGTGGGAGAGATTCGGGGCCGCCCTCCACGCAGCTGCCTGGTGTCACAGGTGTTCCCTGGCAGGGGGAAGTCCGCTAATTACCTCCCTTGTCCATGGGGAGGCACAAGATGCTACCTGCTTTTCCAGCCCAACCTCCGCCATTCCCCGGCAGCCCGCACAGGGAGGGACTGGGGGAAGACACTCGAAGGGCTCCTTGGTGAACCCGGGTGCTGCAGACAGAAGACGGAACCTCCCCACTCTCAGAATTCCGGAACACGTTTGACTGTGTGGGGGAGGTTCGGGGCCGACCTCCACGCAGCTGCCTGGTGTCACAGGTGTTCCCTGGCAGGGGGAAGTCCGCTAATTACCTCCCCTGTGCATGGGGAGGCACTAGATGCTACCTGCGTTTCCAGACCAACCCCCGCTTTCCCTGGCTGCCCGCACTGGGAGGGACTCGGGGAAGACTCTCGAAGGGCTCCTAGGAGATCCCGGGTGCTGCAGACATAAGACGGAACCTCCCCACACTCAGAATCCCGGAACACGGCTGACTGTGTGGGGAAGGTTCGGGGCTGCCCTCCACGCAGCTGCCTGGTGTCACAGGTGTTCCCTGGCAGGGGAAATTCCGCTAATTACCTCCCTTGTCCATGCGGAGGCACTAGATGTTACCTGCTTTTCCAGCCCAACCCCCGCCTTTCCCCAGCAGCCGGCACAGGGAGGGTCTTGGGGAAGATACTCGAAGGGCTCCTAGGAGAACCCGGGTGCTGCAGATATAAGACGGAACCTCCCCACACTCAGAATTCCGGAACACGGGTGACTGTGTGGGTGAGGTTTAGGGCCGCCCTCCACACAGATTCCTGGTGTCACAGGTGTTCCCTGGTAGGGGGAAGACCGCTAAATACCTTCCCTGTCCATGGGGAGGCACTAGATGCTACCTGAGTTTCCAGCCCAACCCCCGCATTTCCCCGGCTGCCCGCACTGGGAGGGACTCGTGGAAGACTCTCGAAGGGCTCCTAGGAGATCCCGGTTTCTGCAGACAGAAGACGGAACCTCCCCACACTCAGAATCCCGGAACACGGCTGACTGTGTGGGGGAGGTTCGGGGCCGCCCTCCACGCAGCTGCCTGGTGTCACAGGTGTTCCCTGGCAGGGGGAAGTCCGCTAATTACCTCCCTTGTCCATGGGGACGCACAAGATGCTACCTGCTTTTCCAGCCCAAACCCCGCCATTCCCCGGCAGCCCGCACAGGGAGGGACTAGGGGAAGACACTCGAAAGGCTTCTAGGAGAACCCGGGTGCTGCAGACTGAAGACGGAACCTCCCCACACTCAGAATTCCGGAACACGGATGACTGTGTGGGGGAGGTTCGGGGCCGCCCTCCACGCAGCTGCCTTGTGTCACAGGTGTTCCCTGGAAGGTGGAAGTCCGCTAATTACCTCCCCTGTTAATGGGGAGGCACTAGATGCTACCTGCTTTTCCAGCAAATCCCCCTCTTTTCCCTGGCAGCCCGCTCAGGGTGTGACTCTGGGAAGACACTCGAAGGGCTCCTAGGAAATTCCGCATGCTGCAGACTGAAGACGGAACCTCCCCACACTCAGAATTCCGGAACACGTTTGACTGTGTGGGGGAGGTTCGGGGCCGCCCTCCACGCAGCTGCCTGGTGTCACAGGTGTTCCCTGGCAGGGGGAAGTCCGCTAATTACCTCCCTTGTCCATGGGGTGTCACAAGATGCTACCTGCTTTTCCAGCCCAACCTCCGCCATTCCCCGGCAGCCCGCACAGTGAGGGACTGGGGGAAGACACTCGAAGGGCTCATAGGTGAACCCGGGTGCTGCAGACATAAGACGGAACCTCCCCACACTCAGAATTCCGGAACACGGCTGACTATGTGGGGGAGGTTCTTGGCCGCCCTCCACGCAGCTGCCTGGTGTCACAGGTGTTCCCTGGCAGGGAGAAGTCCGCTAATTACCTCCCCTGTCCATGGGGAGGCACTAGATGCTACCTGAGTTTCCATCCCAACCCCCGCATTTCCCCCGCAGCCCGCAGTGGGAGGGATTCGGGGAAGACACTCGAAGGGCTCCTAGGAGATCCCGGGTGCTACAGACAGAAGACGGAACCTCCCCACACTCAGAATTCCGGAACACGGCTGATTGTGTGGGGGAGGTTCGGGGCCGCCCTCCACGCAGCTGCCTGGTGTCACAGGTGTTCCCTGGCAGGGGGAAGTCCGCTAATTACCTCCCTTGTCCATGGGGAGGCACAAGATGCTACCTGCTTTTCCAGCCCAATCCCCGCCTTTCCCCGGCAGCCCGCAGAGGGAGGGACTGGGGGAAGACACTCGAAAGGCTCCTAGGGAACCCGGGTGCTGCAGACAGAAGACGGAACCTCCCCACACTCAGAATTCCGGAACACGTGTGACTGTGTGGGTGAGGTTTAGGGCCGCACTCCACGCAGCTTCCTGGTGTCACAGTTGTTCCCTGGCAGGGGGAAGCCCGCTAATTACCTCCCTTGTCCATGGGGAGGCACTAGATGCTACCTGCTTTTCCAGCCCAACCCCCGCCTTTCCCCGGCTGCCTGCACTGGGAGGGACTCGGGGAAGTCTCTCGAAGGGCTCCTAGGAGATCCCGGGTGCTGCAGACAGAAGACGGAACCTCCCCACACTCAGAATTCCGGAACACGGTTGACTGTGTGGGGGAGGTTCGGGGCCGCCCTCCACGCAGCTGCCTGGTGTCACAGTTGTTCCCTGGCAGGGGGAAGTCCGCTAATTACCTCCCTTGTCCATTGGGAGGCACAAGATGCTACCTGCTTTTCCAGCCCAACCTCCGCCGTTCCCCGGCTGCCCTCACAGTGAGGGACTGGGGGAAGCCACTCGAAGGGCTCCTAGGTGAACCCGGGTGCTGCACACATAAGACGGAACCTCCCCACACTCAGAATTCCGGAACACGGCTGACTGTGTGGGGGAGGTTCGGGGCCGCCCTCCACGCAGCTGCCTGGTGTCACAGGTGTTCCCTGGCAGGGAGAATTCCGCTAATTACCTCCCTTGTCCATGGGGAGGTACTAGATGCTACCTGCTTTTCCAGCCCAACCCCCGCCGTTCCCCGGCTGCCCGCACTGGGAGGGACTCGGGGAAGACTCTCGAAGGGCTCCTAGGAGATCCCGGGTGCTGCAGACATAAGACGGAACCTCCCCACACTCAGAATTCCGGAACACGGATGACTGTGTGGGGGAGGTTCGGGGCCGCCCTCCACGCAGCTGCCTTGTGTCACAGGTGTTCCCTGGCAGGTGGAAGTCCGCTAATTACCTCCCCTGTCCATGGGGAGGCACTAGGTGCTACCTGCGTTTCCAGCACAACCCCCTCCTTTCCCCGGCTGCCCGCACAGGGAGGGACTCTGGGAAGACACTCGAAGGGCTCCTAGGAGATCCCGGGTGCTGCAGACAGAAGACGGAACCTCCCCACACTCAGAATTCCGGAACACGGTTGACTGTGTGGGGGAGGTTCGGGGCCGCCCTCCTCGCAGCTGTCTGTTGTCACAGGTGTTCCCTGGCAGGGGGAAGTTCGCTAATTACCTCCCCTGTCCATGGGGAGGCACTAGATGCTACCTGCGTTTCCAGCCCAACTCCCGCCTTTCCCTGGCTGCGCGCACTGGGAGGGACTCGGGGAAGACTCTCGAAGGGCTCCTAGGAGATCCCGGGTGCTGCAGACATAAGACGGAACCTCCCCACACTCAGAATTCCGGAACACGGCTGACTGTGTGGGGGAGGTTCGGGGCCGCCCTCCACGCAGCTGCCTGGTGTCACAGGTGTTCCCTGGCAGGGAGAAGTCCGCTAATTACCTCCCCTGTCCATGGGGAGGCACTAGATGCTACCTGAGTTTCCAGCCCAACCCCCGCCTTTCCCCGGCAGCCCGCAGTGTGAGGGATTCTGGGAAGACACTCGAAGGGCTCCTAGGAAATCCCGGGTGCTGCAGACAGAAGACGGAACCTCCCCACACTCAGAATTCCGGAACACGGCTGACTGTGTGGGGGAGGTTCGGGGCCGCCCTCCACGCAGCTGCCTGGTGTCACAGGTGTTCCCTGGCAGGGGGAAGTCCGCTAATTACCTCCCTTGTCCATGGGGAGGCACTAGATGCTACCTGCTTTTCCAGCCCAATCCCCGCCTTTCCCCGGCAGCCCGCAAAGGGAGGGACTCGGGGAAGACACTCGAAAGGCTCCTAGGAGATCCCGGGTGCTGCAGACAGAAGACGGAACCTCCCCACACTCAGAATTCCGGAACACGGCTGACTGTGTGGGTGAGGTTTAGGGCCGCCCTCCACACAGCTTCATGGTGTCACAGGTGTTCCCTGGTAGGGGGAAGACCGCTAATTACCTCCCCTGTCCATGGGGAGGCACTAGATTCTACCTGAGTTTCCAGCCCAACCCCCGCCTTTCCCCGGCTGCCCGCACTGGGAGGGACTAGGGGAAGACTCTCGAAGGGCTCCTAGGAGATCCCGGGTGCTGCAGACAGAAGACGGAACCTCCCCACACTCAGAATTCCGGAACACGGGTGACTGTGTGGGGGAGGTTCGGGGCCGCCCTCCACGCAGCTGCCTGGTGTCACAGGTGTTCCCTGGCAGGTGGAAGTCCGCTAATTACCTCCCCTGTCCATGGGGAGGCACAAGATGCTAACTGCTTTTCCAGCACAACCCCATCCTTTCCCCGGCAGCCCGCACAGGGAAGGAATCTGGGAAGACACTCGAAGTCCTCATAGGAGATCCCGGGTGCTGCAGACAGAAGACGGAACCTCCCCACACTCAGAATTCCGGAACACGGTTGACTGTGTGGGGGAGAATCGTGGCCGCCCTCCACGCAGCTGCCTGGTGTCACAGGTGTTCCCTGGCAGGGGGAAGTCCGCTAATTACCTCCCTTGTCCATGGGAAGGCACAAGATTCTACCTGCATTTCCATCCAAACCTCCGCCATTCCCCGGGAGCCCGCACAGGGAGGGATTGGGGGAAGATACTCGAAGGGCTCCTATGTGAACCCGCGTGCTGCAGACATAAGACGGAACCTCCCCACACTCAGAATTCCGGAACACGGCTGACTGTGTGGGGGAGGTTCGTGGCCGCCCTCCACGCAGCTGCCTGGTGTCACAGGTGTTCCCTGGCAGGGAGAACTCCGCTAATTACCTCCCCTGTCCATGGGGAGGCACTAGATGCTACCTGAGTTTCCAGCCCAACCCCCGCCTTTCCCCGGCAGCCCGCAGTGGGAGGGATTCGGGGAAGACACTTGAAGGGCTCCTAGGAGATCCCGGGTGCTGCAGACAAAAGACGGAACCTCCCCAAACTCAGAATTCCGGAACACGGCTGATTGTGTGGGGGAGGTTCGGGGCCGCCCACCACGCAGCTGCCTTTTGTCACAGGTGTTCCCTGGCAGGGGTAAGTCCGCTAAGTACCTCCCTTGTCCATGGGGAGGCACTAGATGCTACCTGCGTTTTCAGCACAACCCCCTCCTTTCCCCGGCTGCCCGCACAGGGAGGGACTCTGGGAAGACACTCGAAGGGCTCCTAGGAGATCCCGGGTGCTGCAGACAGAAGACGGAACCTCCCCACACTCAGAAATCCGGAACACGGATATCTGTGTGGGGGAGGTTCGGGGCCGCCCTCCACGCAGCTGCCTTGTGTCACAGGTGTTCCCTGGCAGGTGGAAGTCCGCTAATTACCTCCCCTGTCCATGTGGAGGCACAAGATGCTACCTGCTTTTCCAGCACAACCCCCTCCTTTCCCGGCAGCCCGCACAGGGAGGGACTCTGGGAAGACACTCGAAGGGCTACTAGGAGATCCCGGGTGCTGCAGACAGAAGACGGAACCTCCCCACACTCAGAATTCCGGAACACGGCTGACTGTGTGGGGGAGGTTCGGGGCCGCCCTCCACGAAGCTGCCTGGTGTCACAGGTGTTTCCTGGCAGGGAGAAGTCCGCTAATTACCTCCCCTGTCCATGGGGAGGCACTAGATGCTACCTGAATTTCCAGCCCAACCCCCGCCTTTCCCAGGCAGCCCGCAGTGGGAGGGACTCTGGGAAGACACTTGAAGGGCTCCTAGGAGATCCCGGGTGCTGCAGACAGAAGACGGAACCTCCCCACACTCAGAATTCCGGAACACGGTTGACTGTGTGTGTGAGGTTTAGGGCCGCCCTCCACGCAGCTTCCTGGTGTCACAGTTGTTCCCTGGCAGGGGGAAGTCCGCTAATTACCTCCCTTGTCCATGGGGAGGCACTAGATGCTACCTGCTTTTCCAGCCCAACCCCCGCCGTTCCCCGGCTGCCCGCACAGTGAGGGACTTGGGGAAGACTCTCGAAAGGCTCCTAGGAGATCCCGGGTGCTGCAGACAGAAGACGGAACCTCCCCACACTCAGAATTCCGGAACACGACTGACTGTGTGTGGGAGGTTCGGGGCCACCCTCCACGCAGCTGCCTGGTGTCACAGGTGTTCCCTGGCAGGGAGAATTCCGCTAATTACCTCCCCTGTCCATGGGGAGGCACTAGAAGCTACCTGAGTTTCCAGCCCAACCCCCGCCTTTCCCCGGCAGCCCGCAGTGGGAGGGATTCGGGAAGACACTCGAAGGGCTCCTAGGAGATCCCGGGTGCTGCAGACAGAAGACGGAACCTCCCCACACTCAGAATTCCGGAACACGTGTGACTGTGTGGGTGAGGTTTAGGGCCGCCCTCCAAGCAGCTTCCTGGTGTCACAGTTGTTCCCTGGCAGTGGGAAGTCCGCTAATTACCTCCCTTGTCCATGGGGAGGCACTAGATGCTACCTGCTTTTCCAGCCCAACCCCCGCTGTTCCCCGGCTGCCCGCACTGGGAGGGACTCGGGGAAGACTCTCGAAGGGCTCCTAGGATATCCCGGGTGCTGCAGACATAAGACGGAACCTCCCCACACTCAGAATTCCGGAACACAGCTGACTGTGTGGGGGAGGTTCGGGGCCGCCGTCCACGCAGCTGCCTGGTGTCACAGGTGTTCCCTGGCAGGGGGAAGTCCGCTAATTACCTCCCCTGTCCATGGGGAGGCACTAGATGCTACCTGCTTTTCCAGCACAACCCCCTCCTTTCCAGGCAGCCCGCACAGGGAGGGACTCTGGGAAGACACTCGAAGGGCTCCTAGGAGATCCCGGGTGCTGCAGACAGAAGACGGAACCTCCCCACACTCAGAATTCCGGAACACGGCTGACTGTGTGGGGGAGGTTCGGGGCCGCCCTCCACGAAGCTGCCTGGTGTCACAGGTGTTTCCTGGCAGGGAGAAGTCCGCTAATTACCTCCCCTGTCCATGGGGAGGCACTAGATGCTACCTGTATTTCCAGCCCAACCCCCGCCTTTCCCAGGCAGCCCGCAGTGGGAGGGATTCGGGGAAGACACTCGAAGGGCTCCTAGGAGATCCCGGGTGCTGCAGACAGAAGACGGAACCTCCCCACACTCAGAATTTCGGAACACGGTTGACTGTGTGTGTGAGGTTTAGGGCCGCCCTCCACGCAGCTTCCTGGTGTCACAGTTGTTCCCTGGCAGGGGGAAGTCCGCTAATTACCTCCCTTGTCCATGGGGAGGCACTAGATGCTACCTGCTTTTCCAGCCCAACCCCCGCCGTTCCCCGGCTGCCCGCACAGTGAGGGACTTGGGGAAGACTCTCGAAGGGCTCCTAGGAGATCCCGGGTGCTGCAGACAGAAGACGGAACCTCCCCACACTCAGAATTCCGGAACACGACTGACTGTGAGGGGGAGGTTCGGGGCCACCCTCCACGCAGCTGCCTGGTGTCACAGGTGTTCCCTGGCAGGGAGAATTCCGCTAATTACCTCCCCTGTCCATGGGGAGGCACTAGATGCTACCTGAGTTTCCAGCCCAACCCCCGCCTTTCCCCGGCAGCCCGCAGTGGGAGGGATTCGGGGAAGACACTCGAAGGGCTCCTAGGAGATCCCGGGTGCTGCAGACAGAAGACGGAACCTCCCCACACTCAGAATTCCGGAACACGGATGACTGTGTTGGGGAGGTTCGGGGCCGCCCTCCACGCAGCTGCCTGGTGTCACAGGTGTTCCCTGGCAGGGGGAAGTCCGCTAATTACCTCCCTGTCCATGGGGAGGCACAAGATGCTACCTGCTTTTCCAGCCCAACCCCCGCCTTTCCCCGGCAGCCCGCACAGGGAGGGACTGGGGGAAGACACTCGAATGGCTCCTAGGAGAACACGGGTGCTGCAGACAGAAGACGGAACCTCCCCACACTCAGAATTCCGGAACACGTGTGACTGTGTGGGTGAGGTTTAGGGCCGCCCTCCACGCAGCTTCCTGGTGTCACAGTTGTTCCCTGGCAGTGGGAAGTCCGCTAATTACCTCCCTTGTCCATGGGGAGGCACTAGATGCTACCTGCTTTTCCAGCCCAACCCCCGCTGTTCCCCGGCTGCCCGCACTGGGAGGGACTCGGGGAAGACTCTCGAAGGGCTCCTAGGATATCCCGGGTGCTGCAGACATAAGACGGAACCTCCCCACACTCAGAATTCCGGAACACAGCTGACTGTGTGGGGGAGGTTCGGGGCCGCCGTCCACGCAGCTGCCTGGTGTCACAGGTGTTCCCTGGCAGGGGGAAGTCCGCTAATTACCTCCCCTGTCCATGGGGAGGCACTAGATGCTACCTGCGTTTCCAGCACAACCCCCTCCTTTCCTCGGCAGCCCGCACAGGGAGGGACTCTGGGAAGACACTCGTAGGGCTCCTAGGAGATCCCGGGTGCTGCAGACAGAAGACGGAACCTCCCCACACTCAGAATTCCGGAACACGGTTGACTGTGTGGGGCAGGTTCGGGGCCGCCCTCCACGCAGGTGCCTGGTGTCACAGGTGTTCCCTGGCAGGGGGAAGTCCGCTAATTACCTCCTTTTCCATGGGGAGGCACAAGATGCTACCTGTTTTTCCAGCCCAACCCCCGCCTTTCCCCGGCATCCCGCACAGGGAGGGACTGGGGGAAGACACTCGAAAGGCTCCAAGGAGAACCCGGGTGCTGCAGACAGAAGACGGAACCTCCCCACACTCAGAATTCCGGAACACGTGTGACTGTGTGCGTGAGGTTTAGGGCCGCACTCCACGCAGCATCCTGGTGTCACAGGTGTTCCCTGGCAGGGGGAAGTCCGCTAATTACCTCCCTTGTCCATGGGGAGGCACAAGATGCTACCTGCTTTTCCAGCCCAACCTCCGCCATTCCCCGGCAGCCCGCACAGGGAGGGACTGGGGGAAGACACTCGAAGGGCTCCTAGGTGAACCCGGGTGCTGCAGACAGAAGACGGAACCTCCCCACACTCAGAATTCCGGAACATGTTTGACTGTGTGGGGGAGGTTCGGGGCCGACCTCCACGCAGCTGCCTGGTGTCACAGGTGTTCCCTCGCAGGGGGAAGTCCGCTAATTACCTCCCTTGTCCATGGGGAGGCACTAGATGCTACCTGCGTTTCCAGACCAACCCCCGCTTTCCCTGGCTGCCCGCACTGGGAGGGACTCGGGGAAGACTCTCGAAGGGCTCCTAGGGGATCCCGGGTGCTGCAGACATAAGACGGAACCTCCCCACACTCAGAATCCCGGAACATGGCTGACTGTGTGGGGAAGGTTCGGGGCTGCCCTCCACGCAGCTGCCTGGTGTCACAGGTGTTCCCTGGCAGGGGGAAGTCCGCTAATTACCTCCCTTGTCCATGTGGAGGCACTAGATGCTACCTGCTTTTCCAGCCCAACCCCCGCCTTTCCCCAGCAGCCGGCACAGGGAGGGTCTTGGGGAAGATACTCGAAGGGCTCCTAGGAGAACCCGGGTGCTGCAGATATAAGACGGAACCTCCCCACACTCAGAATTCCGGAACACGGGTGACTGTGTGGGTGAGGTTTAGGGCCGCCCTCCACACAGATTCCTGGTGTCACAGGTGTTCCCTGGTAGGGGGAAGACCGCTAAATACCTCCCCTGTCCATGGGGAGGCACTAGATGCTACCTGAGTTTCCAGCCCAACCCCCGCCTTTCCCCGGCTGCCCGCACTGGGAGGGACTCGTGGAAGACTCTCGAAGGGCTCCTAGGAGATCCCGGGTGCTGCAGACAGAAGACGGAACCTCCCCACACTCAGAATCCCGGAACACGGCTGACTGTGTGGGGGAGGTTCGGGGCCGCCCTCCACGCAGCTGCCTGGAGTCACAGGTGTTCCCTGGCAGGGGGAAGTCCGCTAATTACCTCCCTTGTCCATGGGGAGGCACAAGATGCTACCTGCTTTTCCAGCCCAAACCCCACCTTTCCCCGGCAGCCCGCACAGGGAGGGACTAGGGGAAGACACTCGAAAGGCTCCTAGGAGAACCCGGGTGCTGCAGACTGAAGACGGAACCTCCCCACACTCAGAATTCCGGAACACGGATGACTGTGTGGGGGAGGTACGGGGCCACCCTCCACGCAGCTGCCTTGTGTCACAGGTGTTCCCTGGCAGGTGGAAGTCCGCTAATTACCTCCCCTGTCCATGGGGAGGCACTAGATGCTACCTGCGATTCCAGCACAACCCCCTCCTTTCCCCGGCAGCCCGCACAGGGAGGGACTCTGGGAAGACACTCGAAGGGCTCCTAGGAGATCCCGGGTGTTGCAGACAGATGACGGAACCTCCCCACACTCAGCATTCCGGAACACGGTTGACTGTGTGGGGGAGGTTCGGGGCCGCCCTCCACGCAGCTGCCTGGTGTCACAGTTGTTCCCTGGCAGGGGGAAGTCCGCTAATTACCTCCCTTGTCCATTGGGAGGCACAAGATGCTACCTGCTTTTCCAGCCCAACCTCCGCCATTCCCCGGCAGCTCGCACAGTGAGGGACTGGGGGAATCCACTCGAAGGGCTCCTAGGTGAACCCGGGTGCTGCACACATAAGACGGAACCTCCCCACACTCAGAATTCCGGAACACGTTTGACTGTGTGGGGGAGGTTCGGGGCCGCCCTCCACGCAGCTGCCTGGTGTCACAGGTGTTCCCTGGCAGGGAGAAGTCCGCTAATTACCTCCCCTGTCCATGGGGAGGCACTAGATGCTACCTGAGTTTCCAGCCCAACCCCGGCCTTTCCCCGGCAGCCCGCAGTGGGAGGGATTCGGGGAAGACACTCGAAGGGCTCCTAGGAGATCCCGGGTGCTGCAGACAGAAGACGGAACCTCCCCACACTCAGAATTCCGGAACACGGCTGACTGTGTGGGGGAGGTTCGGGGCCGCCCTCCACGCAGCTGCCTGGTGTCACAGGTGTTCCCTGGCAGGGGGAAGTCCGCTAATTACCTCCCCTGTCCATGGGGACGCACTAGATGCTACCTGCGTTTCCAGCCCAACCCCCGCCTTTCCCTGGCTGCCCGCACTGGGAGGGACTCGGGGAAGATTCTCGAAGGGCTCCTAGGAGATCCCGGGTTCTGCAGACTTAAGACGTAACCTCCCCACACTCAGAATTCCGGAACACGGCTGACTGTGTGGGGAAGGTTCGGGGCCGCCCTCCACGCAGCTGCCTGGTGTCTCAGGTGTTCCCTGGCAGGGGGAAGTCCGCTAATTACCTCCCTTGTCCATGGGGAGGCACTAGATGCTACCTGCTTTTCCAGCCCAACCCCCGCCATTCCCCAGCAGCCCGCACAGGGAGGGACTTGGGGAAGACACTCGAAGGGCTCCTAAGAGAACCCGGGTGCTGCAGATATAAGACGGAACCTCCCCACATTCAGAATTCCGGAACGAGGGTGACTGTGTGGGTGAGGTTTAGGGCCGCCCTCCACACAGCTGCCTGGTGTCACAGGTGTTCCCTGGTAGGGGGAAGACCGCTAATTACCTCCCCTGTCCATGGGGAGGCACTAGATGCTACCTGCTTTTCCAGCAAAACCCCCTCTTTTCCCTGGCAGCCCGCTCAGGGTGTGACTCTGGGAAGACCCTCGAAGGGCTCCTAGGAGATTCCGGATTCTGCAGACTGAAGACGGAACCTCCCCACACTCAGAATTCCGGAACACGTTTGACTGTGTGGGGGAGGTTCGGGGCCGACCTCCACGCAGCTGCCTGGTGTCACAGGTGTTCCCTGGCAGGGAGAAGTCCGCTAATTACCTCCCTTGTCCATGGGGTGTCACAAGATGCTACCTGCTTTTCCAGCCCAACCTCCGCCATTCCACGGCAGCCCGCACAGTGAGGGACTGGGGGAAGACACTCGAAGGGCTCATAGGTGAACCCGGGTGCTGCAGACATAAGACGGAACCTCCCCACACTCAGAATTCCGGAACACGGTTGACTGTGTGGGGGAGGTTCTTGGCCGCCCTCCACGCAGCTGCCTGGTGTCACAGGTGTTCCCTGGCAGGGAGAAGTCCGCTTATTACCTCCCCTGTCCATGGGGAGGCACTAGATGCTACCTGAGTTTCCATCCCAACCCCCGCTTTTCCCCGGCAGCCCGCAGTGGGAGGGATTCGGGGAAGACACTCGAAGGGCTCCTAGGAGATCCCGGGTGCTACAGACAGAAGACGGAACCTCCCCACACTCAGAATTCCGGAACACGGTTGACTGTGTGGGGGAGGTTCGGGGCCGCCCTCCACGCAGCTGCCTGGTGTCACAGGTGTTCCCTGGCAGGGAGAAGTCCGCTTATTACCTCCCCTGTCCATGGGGAGGCACTAGATGCTACCTGCTTTTCCAGCCCAATCCCCGCCTTTCCCCGGCAGCCCGCAGAGGGAGGGACTGGGGGAAGACACTCGAAAGGCTCCTAGGAGAACCCGGGTGCTGCAGACAGAAGACGGAACCTCCCCACACTCAGAATTCCGGAACACGTGTGACTGTGTGGGTGAGGTTTAGGGCCGCACTCCACGCAGCTTCCTGGTGTCACAGTTGTTCCCTGGCAGGGGGAAGCCCGCTAATTACCTCCCTTGTCCATGGGGAGGCACTAGATGCTACCTGCGTTTCCAGCCCAACCCCCGCGATTCCCCGGCTGCCCGCACTGGGAGGGACTCGGGGAAGTCTCTCGAAGGGCTCCTAGGAGATCCCGGGTGCTGCAGACAGAAGACGGAACCTCCCCCACTCAGAATTGCGGAAAACGGTTGACTGTGTGGGGGAGGTTCGGGGCCGCCCTCCACGCAGCTGCCTGGTGTCACAGTTGTTCCCTGGCAGGGGGAAGTCCGCTAATTACCTCCCTTGTCCATTGGGAGGCACAAGATGCTACCTGCTTTTCCAGCCCAACCTCCGCCATTCCCCGGCAGCCCTCACAGTGAGGGACTGGGGGAAGCCACTCGAAGGGCTCCAAGGTGAACCCGGGTGCTGCACACATAAGACGGAACCTCCCCACACTCAGAATTCCGGAACACGGCTGACTGTGTGGGGGAGGTTCGGGGCCGCCCTCCACGCAGCTGCCTGGTGTCACAGGTGTTCCCTGGCAGGGAGAATTCCGCTAATTACCTCCCCTGTCCATGGGGAGGCACTAGATGCTACCTGAGTTTCCAGCCCAACCCCCGCCTTTCCCCGGCAGCCCGCAGTGGGAGGGATTCGGGGAAGACACTCGAAGGGCTCCTAAGAGAACCCGGGTGCTGCAGATATAAGACGGAACCTCCCCACATTCAGAATTCCGGAACGAGGGTGACTGTGTGGGTGAGGATTAGGGCCGCCCTCCACACAGCTTCCTGGTGTCACAGGTGTTCCCTGGTAGGGGGAAGACCGCTAATTACCTCCCCTGTCCATGGGGAGACACTAGATGCTACCTGAGTTTCCAGCCCAACCCCCGCCTTTCCCCGGCTGCCCGCACTGGGAGGGACTCGGGGAAAACTCTCGAAGGGCTCCTAGGAGATCCAGGGTGCTGCAGACAGAAGACGGAACCTCCCCACACTCAGAATTCCGGAACACGGATGACTGTGTGGGGGAGGTTCGGGGCCGCCCTCCACGCAGCTGCCTGGTGTCACAGGTGTTCCCTGGCAGGTGGAAGTCCGCTAATTACCTCCCCTGTCCATGGGGAGGCACTAGATGCTACCTGCTTTTCCAGCAAAACCCCCTCCATTCCCCGGCAGCCCGCTCAGGATGTGACTCTGGGAAGACACTCGAAGGGCTCCTAGGAGATTCCGGATGCTGCAGACTGAAGACGGAACCTCCCCACACTCAGAATTCCGGAACACGTTTGACTGTGTGGGGGAGGTTCGGGGCCGCCCTCCACGCAGCTGCCTGGTGTCACAGGTGTTCCCTGGCAGGGGGAAGTTAGCTAATTACCTCCCCTGTCCATGGGGAGGCACTAGATGCTACCTGATTTTCCATCCCAACCCCCGCATTTCCCTGGCAGCCCGCAGTGGGAGGGATTCGGGGAAGACACTCGAAGGGCTCCTAGGAGATCCCGGGTGCTGCAGACAGAAGACGGAACATCCCCACACTCAGAATTCTGGAACACGGCTGACTGTGTGGGGGAGGTTCGCGGCCGCCCTCCACGCAGCTGCCTGGTGTCACAGGTGTTCCCTGGCAGGGGGAAGTCCGCTAATTACCTCCCTTGTCCATGGGGAGGCACAAGATGCTACCTGCTTTTCCAGCCCAATCCCTGCCTTTCCCCGGCAGCCCGCAGAGGGAGGGACTGGGGGAAGACACTCGAAATGCTCCTAGTAGAACCCGGGTGCTGCAGACAGAAGACGGAACCTCCCCACACTCAGAATTCCGGAACACGTGTGACTGTGTGGGTGAGGTTTAGGGCCGCACTCCACGCAGCTTCCTGGTGTCACAGTTGTTCCCTGGCAGGGGGAAGCCCGCTAATTACCTCCCTTGTCCATGGGGAGGTACTAGATTCTACCTGCTTTTCCAGCCCAACCCCCGCCGTTCCCCGGCTGCCCGCACTGGGAGGGACTCGGGGAAGACTCTCGAAGGGCTCCTAGGAGATCCCGGGTGCTGCAGACAGAAGACGGAACCTCCCCACACTCAGAATCCCGGAACACGTCTCACTGTGTGGGAGAGGTTCGGGGCCGCCCTCCACGCAGCTGCCTGGTGTCACAGGTGTTCCCTGGCAGGGGGAAGTCCGCTAATTACCTCCCTTGTCCATGGGGAGGCACAAGATGCTACCTGCTTTTCCAGCCCAACCTCCGCCATTCCCCGGCAGCCCGCACAGGGAGGGACTGGGGGAAGACCCTCGAAGGGCTCCTACGTGAACCCGGGTGCTGCACACATAAGACGGAACCTCCCCACACTCAGAATTCCGGAACACGGCTGACTGTGTGGGGGAGGTTCGGGGCCGCCCTCCACGCAGCTGCCTGGTGTCACAGGTGTTCCCTGGCAGGGAGAATTATGCTAATTACCTCCCCTGTCCATGGGGAGGCACTAGATGCTACCTGAGTTTCCAGCCCAACCCCCGCCTTTCCCCGGCAGCCCGCAGTGGGAGGGATTCGGGGAAGACACTCGAAGGGCTCCTAAGAGAACCCGGGTGCTGCAGATATAAGACGGAACCTCCCCACATTCAGAATTCCGGAACGAGGGTGACTGTGTGGGTGAGGATTAGGGCCGCCCTCCACACAGCTTCCTGGTGTCACAGGTGTTCCCTGGTAGGGGGAAGACCGCTAATTACCTCCCCTGTCCATGGGGAGACACTAGATGCTACCTGAGTTTCCAGCCCAACCCCCGCCTTTCCCCGGCTGCCCGCACTGGGAGGGACTCGGGGAAAACTCTCGAAGGGCTCCTAGGAGATCCAGGGTGCTGCAGACAGAAGACGGAACCTCCCCACACTCAGAATTCCGGAACACGGATGACTGTGTGGGGGAGTTTCGGGGCCGCCCTCCACGCAGCTGCCTTGTGTCACAGGTGTTCCCTGGCAGGTGGAAGTCCGCTAATTACCTCCCCTGACCATGGGGAGGCACTAGATGCTACCTGCTTTTCCAGCAAAACCCCCTCCTTTCCCCGGCAGCCCGCTCAGGATGTGACTCTGGGAAGACACTCGAAGGGCTCCTAGGAGATTCCGGATGCTGCAGACTGAAGACGGAACCTCCCCACACTCAGAATTCCGGAACACGTTTGACTGTGTGGGGGAGGTTCGGGGCCGCCCTCCACGCAGCTGCCTGGTGTCACAGGTGTTCCCTGGCAGGGGGAAGTTAGCTAATTACCTCCCCTGTCCATGGGGAGGCACTAGATGCTACCTGATTTTCCATCCCAACCCCCGCATTTCCCCGGCAGCCCGCAGTGGGAGGGATTCGGGGAAGACACTCGAAGGGCTCCTAGGAGATCCCGGGTGCTGCAGACAGAAGACGGAACATCCCCACACTCAGAATTCCGGAACACGTGTGACTGTGTGCGTGAGGTTTAGGGCCGCACTCCACGCAGCTTCCTGGTGTCACAGGTGTTCCCTGGCAGGGGGAAGTCCGCTAATTACCTCCCTTGTCCATGGGGAGGCACAAGATGCTACCTGCTTTTCCAGCCCAACCTCCGCCATTCCCCGGCAGCCCGCACAGGGAGGGACTGGGGGAAGACACTCGAAGGGCTCCTAGGTGAACCCGGGTGCTGCACACATAAGACGGAACCTCCCCACACTCAGAATTCCGGAACACGTTTGACTGTGTGGGGGAGGTTCGGGGCCGACCTCCACGCAGCTGCCTGGTGTCACAGGTGTTCCCTCGCAGGGGGAAGTCCGCTAATTACCTCCCTTGTCCATGGGGAGGCACTAGATGCTACCTGCGTTTCCAGACCAACCCCCGCTTTCCCTGGCTGCCCGCACTGGGAGGGACTCGGGGAAGACTCTCGAAGGGCTCCTAGGGGATCCCGGGTGCTGCAGACATAAGACGGAACCTCCCCACACTCAGAATCCCGGAACATGGCTGACTGTGTGGGGAAGGTTCGGGGCTGCCCTCCACGCAGCTGCCTGGTGTCACAGGTGTTCCCTGGCAGGGGGAAGTCCGCTAATTACCTCCCTTGTCCATGTGGAGGCACTAGATGCTACCTGCTTTTCCAGCCCAACCCCCGCCTTTCCCCAGCAGCCGGCACAGGGAGGGTCTTGGGGAAGATACTCGAAGGGCTCCTAGGAGAACCCGGGTGCTGCAGATATAAGACGGAACCTCCCCACACTCAGAATTCCGGAACACGGGTGACTGTGTGGGTGAGGTTTAGGGCCGCCCTCCACACAGATTCCTGGTGTCACAGGTGTTCCCTGGTAGGGGGAAGACCGCTAAATACCTCCCCTGTCCATGGGGAGGCACTAGATGCTACCTGAGTTTCCAGCCCAACCCCCGCCTTTCCCCGGCTGCCCGCACTGGGAGGGACTCGTGGAAGACTCTCGAAGGGCTCCTAGGAGATCCCGGGTGCTGCAGACAGAAGACGGAACCTCCCCACACTCAGAATCCCGGAACACGGCTGACTGTGTGGGGGAGGTTCGGGGCCGCCCTCCACGCAGCTGCCTGGAGTCACAGGTGTTCCCTGGCAGGGGGAAGTCCGCTAATTACCTCCCTTGTCCATGGGGAGGCACAAGATGCTACCTGCTTTTCCAGCCCAAACCCCACCTTTCCCCGGCAGCCCGCACAGGGAGGGACTAGGGGAAGACACTCGAAAGGCTCCTAGGAGAACCCGGGTGCTGCAGACTGAAGACGGAACCTCCCCACACTCAGAATTCCGGAACACGGATGACTGTGTGGGGGAGGTACGGGGCCACCCTCCACGCAGCTGCCTTGTGTCACAGGTGTTCCCTGGCAGGTGGAAGTCCGCTAATTACCTCCCCTGTCCATGGGGAGGCACTAGATGCTACCTGCGATTCCAGCACAACCCCCTCCTTTCCCCGGCAGCCCGCACAGGGAGGGACTCTGGGAAGACACTCGAAGGGCTCCTAGGAGATCCCGGGTGTTGCAGACAGATGACGGAACCTCCCCACACTCAGCATTCCGGAACACGGTTGACTGTGTGGGGGAGGTTCGGGGCCGCCCTCCACGCAGCTGCCTGGTGTCACAGTTGTTCCCTGGCAGGGGGAAGTCCGCTAATTACCTCCCTTTTCCATTGGGAGGCACAAGATGCTACCTGCTTTTCCAGCCCAACCTCCGCCATTCCCCGGCAGCTCGCACAGTGAGGGACTGGGGGAATCCACTCGAAGGGCTCCTAGGTGAACCCGGGTGCTGCACACATAAGACGGAACCTCCCCACACTCAGAATTCCGGAACACGTTTGACTGTGTGGGGGAGGTTCGGGGCCGCCCTCCACGCAGCTGCCTGGTGTCACAGGTGTTCCCTGGCAGGGAGAAGTCCGCTAATTACCTCCCCTGTCCATGGGGAGGCACTAGATGCTACCTGAGTTTCCAGCCCAACCCCGGCCTTTCCCCGGCAGCCCGCAGTGGGAGGGATTCGGGGAAGACACTCGAAGGGCTCCTAGGAGATCCCGGGTGCTGCAGACAGAAGACGGAACCTCCCCACACTCAGAATTCCGGAACACGGCTGACTGTGTGGGGGAGGTTCGGGGCCGCCCTCCACGCAGCTGCCTGGTGTCTCAGGTGTTCCCTGGCAGGGGGAAGTCCGCTAATTACCTCCCTTGTCCATGGGGAGGCACTAGATGCTACCTGCTTTTCCAGCCCAACCCCCGCCATTCCCCAGCAGCCCGCACAGGGAGGGACTTGGGGAAGACACTCGAAGGGCTCCTAAGAGAACCCGGGTGCTGCAGATATAAGACGGAACCTCCCCACATTCAGAATTCCGGAACGAGGGTGACTGTGTGGGTGAGGTTTAGGGCCGCCCTCCACACAGCTGCCTGGTGTCACAGGTGTTCCCTGGTAGGGGGAAGACCGCTAATTACCTCCCCTGTCCATGGGGAGGCACTAGATGCTACCTGAGTTTCCAGCCCAACCCCCGCCTTTCCCCGGCTGCCCGCACTGTGAGGGACTCGGGGAAGACTCTCGAAGGGCTCTTAGGAGATCCAGGGTGCTGCAGACAGAAGACGGAACCTCCCCACACTCAGAATTCCGGAACACGGATGACTGTGTGGGGGAGGTTCGGGGCCGTTCTCCACGCAGCTGCCTTGTGTCACAGGTGTTCCCTGGCAGGTGGAAGTCCGCTAATTACCTCCCCTGTCCATGGGGAGGCACTAGATGCTACCTGCTTTTCCAGCAAAACCCCCTCTTTTCCCTGGCAGCCCGCTCAGGGTGTGACTCTGGGAAGACCCTCGAAGGGCTCCTAGGAGATTCCGGATGCTGCAGACTGAAGACGGAACCTCCCCACACTCAGAATTCCGGAACACGTTTGACTGTGTGGGGGAGGTTCGGGGCCGCCCTCCACGCAGCTGCCTGGTGTCACAGGTGTTCCCTGGCAGGGAGAAGTCCGCTAATTACCTCCCTTGTCCATGGGGTGTCACAAGATGCTACCTGCTTTTCCAGCCCAACCTCCGCCATTCCACGGCAGCCCGCACAGTGAGGGACTGGGGGAAGACACTCGAAGGGCTCATAGGTGAACCCGGGTGCTGCAGACATAAGACGGAACCTCCCCACACTCAGAATTCCGGAACACGGTTGACTGTGTGGGGGAGGTTCTTGGCCGCCCTCCACGCAGCTGCCTGGTGTCACAGGTGTTCCCTGGCAGGGAGAAGTCCGCTTATTACCTCCCCTGTCCATGGGGAGGCACTAGATGCTACCTGAGTTTCCATCCCAACCCCCGCTTTTCCCCGGCAGCCCGCAGTGGGAGGGATTCGGGGAAGACACTCGAAGGGCTCCTAGGAGATCCCGGGTGCTACAGACAGAAGACGGAACCTCCCCACACTCAGAATTCCGGAACACGGTTGACTGTGTGGGGGAGGTTCGGGGCCGCCCTCCACGCAGCTGCCTGGTGTCACAGGTGTTCCCTGGCAGGGAGAAGTCCGCTTATTACCTCCCCTGTCCATGGGGAGGCACTAGATGCTACCTGCTTTTCCAGCCCAATCCCCGCCTTTCCCCGGCAGCCCGCAGAGGGAGGGACTGGGGGAAGACACTCGAAAGGCTCCTAGGAGAACCCGGGTGCTGCAGACAGAAGACGGAACCTCCCCACACTCAGAATTCCGGAACACGTGTGACTGTGTGGGTGAGGTTTAGGGCCGCACTCCACGCAGCTTCCTGGTGTCACAGTTGTTCCCTGGCAGGGGGAAGCCCGCTAATTACCTCCCTTGTCCATGGGGAGGCACTAGATGCTACCTGCGTTTCCAGCCCAACCCCCGCGATTCCCCGGCTGCCCGCACTGGGAGGGACTCGGGGAAGTCTCTCGAAGGGCTCCTAGGAGATCCCGGGTGCTGCAGACAGAAGACGGAACCTCCCCCACTCAGAATTGCGGAAAACGGTTGACTGTGTGGGGGAGGTTCGGGGCCGCCCTCCACGCAGCTGCCTGGTGTCACAGTTGTTCCCTGGCAGGGGGAAGTCCGCTAATTACCTCCCTTGTCCATTGGGAGGCACAAGATGCTACCTGCTTTTCCAGCCCAACCTCCGCCATTCCCCGGCAGCCCTCACAGTGAGGGACTGGGGGAAGCCACTCGAAGGGCTCCAAGGTGAACCCGGGTGCTGCACACATAAGACGGAACCTCCCCACACTCAGAATTCCGGAACACGGCTGACTGTGTGGGGGAGGTTCGGGGCCGCCATCCACGCAGCTGCCTGGTGTCACAGGTGTTCCCTGGCAGGGAGAATTCCGCTAATTACCTCCCCTGTCCATGGGGAGGCACTAGATGCTACCTGAGTTTCCAGCCCAACCCCCGCCTTTCCCCGGCAGCCCGCAGTGGGAGGGATTCGGGGAAGACACTCGAAGGGCTCCTAAGAGAACCCGGGTGCTGCAGATATAAGACGGAACCTCCCCACATTCAGAATTCCGGAACGAGGGTGACTGTGTGGGTGAGGATTAGGGCCGCCCTCCACACAGCTTCCTGGTGTCACAGGTGTTCCCTGGTAGGGGGAAGACCGCTAATTACCTCCCCTGTCCATGGGGAGACACTAGATGCTACCTGAGTTTCCAGCCCAACCCCCGCCTTTCCCCGGCTGCCCGCACTGGGAGGGACTCGGGGAAAACTCTCGAAGGGCTCCTAGGAGATCCAGGGTGCTGCAGACAGAAGACGGAACCTCCCCACACTCAGAATTCCGGAACACGGATGACTGTGTGGGGGAGGTTCGGGGCCGCCCTCCACGCAGCTGCCTGGTGTCACAGGTGTTCCCTGGCAGGTGGAAGTCCGCTAATTACCTCCCCTGTCCATGGGGAGGCACTAGATGCTACCTGCTTTTCCAGCAAAACCCCCTCCATTCCCCGGCAGCCCGCTCAGGATGTGACTCTGGGAAGACACTCGAAGGGCTCCTAGGAGATTCCGGATGCTGCAGACTGAAGACGGAACCTCCCCACACTCAGAATTCCGGAACACGTTTGACTGTGTGGGGGAGGTTCGGGGCCGCCCTCCACGCAGCTGCCTGGTGTCACAGGTGTTCCCTGGCAGGGGGAAGTTAGCTAATTACCTCCCCTGTCCATGGGGAGGCACTAGATGCTACCTGATTTTCCATCCCAACCCCCGCATTTCCCTGGCAGCCCGCAGTGGGAGGGATTCGGGGAAGACACTCGAAGGGCTCCTAGGAGATCCCGGGTGCTGCAGACAGAAGACGGAACATCCCCACACTCAGAATTCTGGAACACGGCTGACTGTGTGGGGGAGGTTCGGGGCCGCCCTCCACGCAGCTGCCTGGTGTCACAGGTGTTCCCTGGCAGGGGGAAGTCCGCTAATTACCTCCCTTGTCCATGGGGAGGCACAAGATGCTACCTGCTTTTCCAGCCCAATCCCTGCCTTTCCCCGGCAGCCCGCAGAGGGAGGGACTGGGGGAAGACACTCGAAATGCTCCTAGTAGAACCCGGGTGCTGCAGACAGAAGACGGAACCTCCCCACACTCAGAATTCCGGAACACGTGTGACTGTGTGGGTGAGGTTTAGGGCCGCACTCCACGCAGCTTCCTGGTGTCACAGTTGTTCCCTGGCAGGGGGAAGCCCGCTAATTACCTCCCTTGTCCATGGGGAGGTACTAGATTCTACCTGCTTTTCCAGCCCAACCCCCGCCGTTCCCCGGCTGCCCGCACTGGGAGGGACTCGGGGAAGACTCTCGAAGGGCTCCTAGGAGATCCCGGGTGCTGCAGACAGAAGACGGAACCTCCCCACACTCAGAATCCCGGAACACGTCTCACTGTGTGGGAGAGGTTCGGGGCCGCCCTCCACGCAGCTGCCTGGTGTCACAGGTGTTCCCTGGCAGGGGGAAGTCCGCTAATTACCTCCCTTGTCCATGGGGAGGCACAAGATGCTACCTGCTTTTCCAGCCCAACCTCCGCCATTCCCCGGCAGCCCGCACAGGGAGGGACTGGGGGAAGACCCTCGAAGGGCTCCTACGTGAACCCGGGTGCTGCACACATAAGACGGAACCTCCCCACACTCAGAATTCCGGAACACGGCTGACTGTGTGGGGGAGGTTCGGGGCCGCCCTCCACGCAGCTGCCTGGTGTCACAGGTGTTCCCTGGCAGGGAGAATTATGCTAATTACCTCCCCTGTCCATGGGGAGGCACTAGATGCTACCTGAGTTTCCAGCCCAACCCCCGCCTTTCCCCGGCAGCCCGCAGTGGGAGGGATTCGGGGAAGACACTCGAAGGGCTCCTAAGAGAACCCGGGTGCTGCAGATATAAGACGGAACCTCCCCACATTCAGAATTCCGGAACGAGGGTGACTGTGTGGGTGAGGATTAGGGCCGCCCTCCACACAGCTTCCTGGTGTCACAGGTGTTCCCTGGTAGGGGGAAGACCGCTAATTACCTCCCCTGTCCATGGGGAGACACTAGATGCTACCTGAGTTTCCAGCCCAACCCCCGCCTTTCCCCGGCTGCCCGCACTGGGAGGGACTCGGGGAAAACTCTCGAAGGGCTCCTAGGAGATCCAGGGTGCTGCAGACAGAAGACGGAACCTCCCCACACTCAGAATTCCGGAACACGGATGACTGTGTGGGGGAGTTTCGGGGCCGCCCTCCACGCAGCTGCCTTGTGTCACAGGTGTTCCCTGGCAGGTGGAAGTCCGCTAATTACCTCCCCTGACCATGGGGAGGCACTAGATGCTACCTGCTTTTCCAGCAAAACCCCCTCCTTTCCCCGGCAGCCCGCTCAGGATGTGACTCTGGGAAGACACTCGAAGGGCTCCTAGGAGATCCCGGGTGCTGCAGACAGAAGACGGAACATCCCCACACTCAGAATTCCGGAACACGGCTGACTGTGTGGGGGAGGTTCGGGGCCGCCCTCCACGCAGCTGCCTGGTGTCACAGGTGTTCCCTGGCAGGGGGAAGTCCGCTAATTACCTCCCTTGTCCATGGGGAGGCACAAGATGCTACCTGCTTTTCCAGCCCAATCCCCGCCTTTCCCCGGCAGCCCGCAGAGGGAGGGACTGGGGGAAGACACTCGAAATGCTCCTAGTAGAACCCGGGTGCTGCAGACAGAAGACGGAACCTCCCCACACTCAGAATTCCGGAACACGTGTGACTGTGTGGGTGAGGTTTAGGGCCGCACTCCACGCAGCTTCCTGGTGTCACAGTTGTTCCCTGGCAGGGGGAAGCCCGCTAATTACCTCCCTTGTCCATGGGGAGGTACTAGATTCTACCTGCTTTTCCAGCCCAACCCCCGCCGTTCCCCGGCTGCCCGCACTGGGAGGGACTCGGGGAAGACTCTCGAAGTGCTCCTAGGAGATCCCGGGTGCTGCAGACAGAAGACGGAACCTCCCCACACTCAGAATCCCGGAACACGTCTCACTGTGTGGGAGAGGTTCGGGGCCGCCCTCCACGCAGCTGCCTGGTGTCACAGGTGTTCCCTGGCAGGGGGAAGTCCGCTAATTACCTCCCTTGTCCATGGGGAGGCACAAGATGCTACCTGCTTTTCCAGCCCAACCTCCGCCATTCCCCGGCAGCCCGCACAGGGAGGGACTGGGGGAAGACCCTCGAAGGGCTCCTACGTGAACCCGGGTGCTGCAGACATAAGACGGAACCTCCCCACACTCAGAATTCCGGAACACGGATGACTGTGTTGGGGAGGTTCGGGGCCGCCCTCCACGCAGCTGCCTTGTGTCACAGGAGATCCCTGGCAGGTGGAAATCCGCTAATTACCTCCCCTGTCCATGGGGAGGCACTAGATGCTACCTGCGTTTCCAGCACAACCCCCTCCTTTCCCCGGCAGCCCGCACTGGGAGGGACTCGGGGAAGTCTCTCGAAGGGCTCCTAGGAGATCCCGGGTGCTGCAGACAGAAGACGGAACCTCCCCACACTCAGAATTCCGGAACACGGTTGACTGTGTGGGGGAGGTTCGGGGCCGCCCTCCACGCAGCTGCCTGGTGTCACAGTTGTTCCCTGGCAGGGGGAAGTCCGCTAATTACCTCCCTTGTCCATTGGGAGGCACAAGATGCTACCTGCTTTTCCAGCCCAACCTCCGCCATTCCCCGGCAGCCCTCACAGTGAGGGACTGGGGGAAGGAACTCGAAGGGCTCCTAGGTGAACCCGGGTGCTGCACACATAAGACGGAACCTCCCCACACTCAGAATTCCGGAACACGCCTGACTGTGTGGGGGAGGTTCGGGGCCGCCCTCCACACAGCTTCCTGGTGTCACAGGTGTTCCCTGGTAGGGGGAAGACCGCTAATTACCTCCCCTGTCCATGGGGAGGCACTAGATGCTACCTGAGTTTCCAGCCAAACCTCCGCCTTTCCCCGGCTGCCCGCACTCGGAGGGACTCGGGGAAGACTCTCGAAGGGCGCCTAGGAGATCCAGGGTGCTGCAGACAGAAGACGGAACCTCCCCACTCTCAGAATTCCGGAACACAGATGACTGTGTGGGGGAGGTTCGGGGCCGCCCTCCACGCAGCTGCCTTGTGTCACAGGTGTTCCCTGGCAGGTGGAAGTCCGCTAATTACCTCCCCTGTCCATGGGGAGGCACTAGATGCTACCTGCTTTTCCAGCAAAACCCCCTCCTTTCCCCGGCAGCCCGCTCAGGATGTGACTCTGGGAAGACACTCGAAGGGCTCCTAGGAGATTCCGGATGCTGCAGACTGAAGACGGAACCTCCCCACACTCAGAATTCCGGAACACGTTTGACTGTGTGGGGGAGGTTCGGGGCCGCCCTCCACGCAGCTGCCTGGTGTCACAGGTGTTCCCTGGCAGTGGGAAGTTCGCTAATTACCTCCCCTGTCCATGGGGAGGCACTAGATGCTACCTGATTTTCCATCCCAACCCCCGCATTTCCCCGGCAGCCCGCAGTGGGAGGGATTCGGGGAAGACACTCGAAGGGCTCCTAGGAGATCCCGGGTGCTGCAGACAGAAGACGGAACATCCCCACACTCAGAATTCCGGAACACGGCTGACTGTGTGGGGGAGGTTCGGGGCCGCCCTCCACGCAGCTGCCTGGTGTCACAGGTGTTCCCTGGCAGGGGGAAGTCCGCTAAATACCTCCCTTGTCCATGGGGAGGCACAAGATGCTACCTGCTTTTCCAGCCCAATCCCCGCCTTTCCCCGGCAGCCCGCAGAGGGAGGGACTGTGGGAAGACACTCGAAATGCTCCTAGTAGAACCCGGGTGCTGCAGACAGAAGACGGAACCTCCCCACACTCAGAATTCCGGAACACGTGTGACTGTGTGGGTGAGGTTTAGGGCCGCACTCCACGCAGCTTCCTGGTGTCACAGTTGTTCCCTGGCAGGGGGAAGCCCGCTAATTACCTCCCTTGTCCATGGGGAGGTACTAGATGCTACCTGCTTTTCCAGCCCAACCCCCGCCGTTCCCCGGCTGCCCGCACTGGGAGGGACTCGGGGAAGACTCTCGAAGGGCTCCTAGGAGATCCCGGGTGCTGCAGACAGAAGACGGAACCTCCCCACACTCAGAATCCCGGAACACGTCTCACTGTGTGGGAGAGGTTCGGGGCCGCCCTCCACGCAGCTGCCTTGTGTCACAGGTGTTCCCTGGCAGGGGGAAGTCCGCTAATTACCTCCCTTGTCCATGGGGAGGCACAAGATGCTACCTGCTTTTCCAGCCCAACCTCCGCCATTCCCCGGCAGCCCGCACAGGGAGGGACTGGGGGAAGACACTCGAAGGGCTCCTACGTGAACCCGGGTGCTGCAGACATAAGACGGAACCTCCCCACACTCAGAATTCCGGAACACGGATGACTGTGTGGGGGAGGTTCGGGGCCGCCCTCCACGCAGCTGCCTTGTGTCACAGGAGATCCCTGGCAGGTGGAAATCCGCTAATTACCTCCCCTGTCCATGGGGAGGCACTAGATGCTACCTGCGTTTCCAGCACAACCCCCTCCTTTCCCCGGCAGCCCGCACAGGGAGGGACTCGGGGAAGACCCTCGAAGGGCTCCTAGGAGATCCCGGGTGCTGCAATGAGAAGACGGAACCTCCCCACACTCAGAATCCCGGAACACGTCTGACTGTGTGGGAGAGGTTCGGGGCCGCCCTCCACGCAGCTGCTTGGTGTCACAGGTGTTCCCTGGCAGGGGGAAGTCCGCTAATAACCTCCCTTGTCCATGGGGAGGCACAAGATGCTACCTGCATTTCCAGCCCAACCTCCGCCATTCCCCGGCAGCCCGCACAGGGAGGGACTGGGGGAAGACCCTCGAAGGGCTCCTAGGAGATCCCGGGTGCTGCAGACAGAAGACGGAACCTCCCCACACTCAGAATTCCGGAACACGGTTGACTGTGTGGGGGAGGTTCGGGGCCGCCTTCCACGCAGCTGCCTGGTGTCACAGGTGTTCCCTGGCAGGGGGAAGTCCGCTAATTACCTCCCCTGTCCATGGGGATGCACTAGATGCTACCTGCGTTTCCAGCCCAACTCCCGCCTTTCCCTGGCTGCGCGCACTGGGAGGGACTCGGGGAAGACTCTCGAAGGGCTCCTAGGAGATCCCGGGTGCTGCAGACATAAGACGGAACCTCCCCACACTCAGAATTCCGGAACACGGCTGACTGTGTGGGGGAGGTTCGGGGCCGCCCTCAACGCAGCTGCCTGGTGTCACAGGTGTTCCCTGGCAGGGAGAAGTCCGCTAATTACCTCCCCTGTCCGTGGGGAGGCACTAGATGCTACCTGAGTTTCCAGCCCAACCCCCGCCTTTCCCCGGGAGCCCACAGTGGGAGGGATTCGGGGAAGACACTCGAAGGGCTCCTAGGAGATCCCGGGTGCTGCAGACAGAAGACGGAACCTCCCCACACTCAGAATTCCGGAACACGGCTGACTGTGTGGGGGAGGTTCGGGGCCGCCCTCCACGCAGCTGCCTGGTGTCACAGGTGTTTCCTGGCAGGGGGAAGTCCGCTAATTACCTCCCTTATCCATGGGGAGGCACAAGATGCTACCTGCTTTTCCAGCCCAACCCCCGCCTTTCCCCGGCAGCCCGCAAAGGAAGGGACTCGGGGAAGACACTCGAAAGGCTCCTAGGAGATCCCGGGTGCTGCAGACAGAAGACGGAACCTCCCCACACTCAGAATTCCGGAACACGGCTGACTGTGTGGGGGAGTTCGGGGCCGCCCTCCACGCAGCTTCCTGTTGTCACATGTGTTCCCTGGCAGGGAGAAGTCCGCTAATTACCTCCCCTGTCCATGGGGAGGCACTAGATGCTACCTGAGTTTCCAGCCCAATCCCCACCTTTGCCTGGCTGCCCGCACTGGGAGGGACTCGGGGAAGACTCTCGAAGGGCTCCTAGGAGATCCCGGGTGCTGCAGACATAAGACGGAACCTCCCCACACTCAGAATTCCGGAACACGGCTGACTGTGTGGGTGAGGTTTAGGGCCGCCCTCCACACAGCTTCCTGGTGTCACAGGTGTTCCCTGGTAGGGGGAAGACCGCTAATTACCTCCCCTGTCCATGGGGAGGCACTAGATTCTACCTGAGTTTCCAGCCCAACCCCCGCCTTTCCCCGGCTGCCCGCACTGGGAGGGACTAGGGGAAGACTCTCGAAGGGCTCCTAGGGGATCCCGGGTGCTGCAGACAGAAGACGGAACCTCCCCACACTCAGAATTCCGGAACACGGATGACTGTGTGGGGGAGGTTCGGGGCCGCCCTCCACGCAGCTGCCTGGTGTCACAGGTGTTCCCTGGCAGGTGGAAGTCCGCTAATTACCTCCCCTGTCCATGGGGAGGCACAAGATGCTAACTGCTTTTCCAGCACAACCCCATCCTTTCCCCGGCAGCCCGCACAGGGAAGGACTCTGGGAAGACACTCGAAGTCCTCATAGGAGATCACGGGTGCTGCAGACAGAAGACGGAACCTCCCCACACTCAGAATTCCGGAACACGGTTGACTGTGTGGGGGAGTTTCGGGGCCGCCCTCCACGCAGCTGCCTGGTGTCACAGGTGTTCCCTGGCAGGGGGAAGTCCGCTAATTTCCTCCCTTGTCCATGGGAAGGCACAAGATTCTACCTGCATTTCCAGCCCAACCTCCGCCATTCCCCGGGAGCCCGCACAGGGAGGGATTGGGGGAAGACACTCGAAGTGCTCCTAGGTGAACCCGCGTGCTGCAGACATAAGACGGAACCTCCCCACACTCAGAATTCCGGAATACGGCTGACTGTGTGGGGGAGGTTCGGGGCCGCCCTCCACGCAGCTGCCTGGTGTCACAGGTGTTCCCTGGCAGGGGGAACTCCGCTAATTACCTCCCCTGTCCATGGGGAGGCACTAGATGCTACCTGAGTTTCCAGCCCAACCCCCACCTTTCCCCGGCAGCCCGCAGTGGGAGGGATTCGGGGAAGACACTTGAAGGGCTCCTAGGAGATCCCGGGTGCTGCAGACAAAAGACGGAACCTCCACAAACTCAGAATTCCGGAACACGGCTGATTGTGTGGGGGAGGTTCGGGGTCGCCCACCACGAAGCTGCCTTTTGTCACAGGTGTTCCCTGGCAGGGGGAAGTCCGCTAAGTACCTCCCTTGTCCATGGGGAGGCACTAGATGCTACCTGCGTTTTCAGCACAACCCCCTGCTTTCCCCGGCTGCCCGCACAGGGAGGGACTCTGGGAAGACACTCGAAGGGCTCCTAGGAGATCCCGGGTGCTGCAGACAGAAGACGGAACCTCCCCACAATCAGAATTCCGGAACACGGATATCTGTGTGGGGGAGGTTCGGGGCCGCCCTCCACGCAGCTGCCTTGTGTCACAGGTGTTCCCTGGCAGGTGGAAGTCCGCTAATTACCTCCCCTGTCCATGTGGAGGCACAAGATGCTACCTGCTTTTCCAGCACAACCCCCTCCTTTCCCGGCAGCCCGCACAGGGAGGGACTATGGGAAGACACTCGAAGGGCTCCTAGGAGATCCCGGGTGCTGCAGACAGAAGACGGAACCTCCCCACACTCAGAATTCCGGAACACGGCTGACTGTGTGGGGGAGTTCGGGGCCGCCCTCCACGCAGCTTCCTGTTGTCACAGGTGTTCCCTGGCAGGGAGAAGTCCGCTAATTACCTCCCCTGTCCATGGGGAGGCACTAGATGCTACCTGAGTTTCCAGCCCAACCCCCGCCTTTCCCCGGCAGCCCGCAGTGGGAGGGATTCGGGGAAGACACTCGAAGGGCTCCTAGGAGATCCCGGGTACTGCAGACAGAAGACGGAACCTCCCCACACTCAGAATTCCGTAACACGGCTGACTGTGTGGGTGAGGTTTAGGGCCGCACTCCACGCAGCTTCCTGGTGTCACAGTTGTTCCCTGGCCGGGGGAAGTCCGCTAATTACCTCCCCTGTCCATGGGGAGGCACTAGATCCTACCTGCGTTTCCAGCACATCCCCCTCCTTTCCCCGGCAGCCCGCACAGGGAGGGACTCTGGGAAGACACTCGAAGGGCTCCTAGGAGATCCTGGGTGCTGCAGACAGAAGACGGAACCTCCCCACAATCAGAATTCCGGAACACGGTTGACTGTGTGGGGGAGGTTCGGGGCCGCCCTCCACGCAGCTGCCTGGGGTCACAGGTGTTCCCTGGCAGGGGGAAGTCCGCTAATTACCTCCCCTGTACATGGGGAGGCACTAGATGCTACCTGCGTTTCCAGCCCAATCCCCACATTTCCCTGGCTGCCCGCACTGGGAGGGACTCGGGGAAGACTCTCGAAGGGCTCCTAGGAGATCCCGGGTGCTGCAGACATAAGACGGAACCTCCCCACACTCCGAATTCCGGAACACGGCTGACTGTGTGGGTGAGGTTTAGGGCCGCCCTCCACACAGCTTCCTGGTGTCACAGGTGTTCCCTGGTAGGGGGAAGACCGCTAATTACCTCCCCTGTCCATGGGGAGGCACTAGATTCTACCTGAGTTTCCAGCCCAACCCCCGCCTTTCCCCGGCAGCGCGCACAGGGAGGGACTGGGGGAAGACACTCGAATGGCTCCTAGGAGAACACGGGTGCTACAGACAGAAGACGGAACCTCCCCACACTCAGAATTCCGGAACACGTGTGACTGTGTGGGTGAGGTTTAGGGCCGCCCTCCACGCAGCTTCCTGGTGTCACAGTTGTTCCCTGGCAGTGGGAAGTCCGCTAATTACCTCCCTTGTCCATGGGGAGGCACTAGATGCTACCTGCTTTTCCAGCCCAACCCCCGCTGTTCCCCGGCTGCCCGCACTGGGAGGGACTCGGGGAAGACTCTCGAAGGGCTCCTAGGATATCCCGGGTGCTGCAGACATAAGACGGAACCTCCCCACACTCAGAATTCCGGAACACAGCTGACTGTGTGGGGGAGGTTCGGGGCCGCCGTCCACGCAGCTGCCTGGTGTCACAGGTGTTCCCTGGCAGGGGGAAGTCCGCTAATTACCTCCCCTGTCCATGGGGAGGCACTAGATGCTACCTGCTTTTCCAGCACAACCCCCTCCTTTCCCGGCAGCCCGCACAGGGAGGGACTCTGGGAAGACACTCGAAGGGCTCCTAGGAGTTCCCGGGTGCTGCAGACAGAAGACGGAACCTCCCCACACTCAGAATTCCGGAACACGGCTGACTGTGTGGGGGAGGTTCGGGGCCGCCCTCCACGAAGCTGCCTGGTGTCACAGGTGTTTCCTGGCAGGGAGAAGTCCGCTAATTACCTCCCCTGTCCATGGGGAGGCACTAGATGCTACCTGTATTTCCAGCCCAACCCCCGCCTTTCCCAGGCAGCCCGCAGTGGGAGGGACTCTGGGAAGACACTTGAAGGGCTCCTAGGAGATCCCGGGTGCTGCAGACAGAAGACGGAACCTCCCCACACTCAGAATTTCGGAACACGGTTGACTGTATGTGTGAGGTTTAGGGCCGCCCTCCACGCAGCTTCCTGGTGTCACAGTTGTTCCCTGGCAGGGGGAAGTCCGCTAATTACCTCCCTTGTCCATGGGGAGGCACTAGATGCTACCTGCTTTTCCAGCCCAACCCCCGCCGTTCCCCGGCTGCCCGCACAGTGAGGGACTTGGGGAAGACTCTCGAAGGGCTCCTAGGAGATCCCGGGTGCTGCAGACAGAAGACGGAACCTCCCCACACTCAGAATTCCGGAACACGACTGACTGTGAGGGGGAGGTTCGGGGCCACCCTCCACGCAGCTGCCTGGTGTCACATGTGTTCCCTGGCAGGGAGAATTCCGCTAATTACCTCCCCTGTCCATGGGGAGGCACTAGATGCTACCTGAGTTTCCAGCCCAACCCCCGTCTTTCCCCGGCAGCCCGCAGTGGGAGGGATTCGGGGAAGACACTCGAAGGGCTCCTAGGAGATCCCGGCTGCTGCAGACAGAAGACGGAACCTCCCCACACTCAGAATTCCGGAACACGGCTGACTGTGTTGGGGAGGTTCGGGGCCGCCCTCCACGCAGCTGCCTGGTGTCACAGGTGTTCCCTGGCAGTGGGAAGTCCGCTAATTACCTCCCTGTCCATGGGGAGGCACAAGATGCTACCTGCTTTTCCAGCCCAACCCCCGCCTTTCCCCGGCAGCCCGCACAGGGAGGGACTGGGGGAAGACACTCGAATGGCTCCTAGGAGAACACGGGTGCTGCAGACAGAAGACGGAACCTCCCCACACTCAGAATTCCGGAACACGTGTGACTGTGTGGGTGAGGTTTAGGGCCGCCCTCCACGCAGCTTCCTGGTGTCACAGTTGTTCCCTGGCAGTGGGAAGTCCGCTAATTACCTCCCTTGTCCATGGGGAGGCACTAGATGCTACCTGCTTTTCCAGCCCAACCCCCGCTGTTCCCCGGCTGCCCGCACTGGGAGGGACTCGGGGAAGACTCTCGAAGGGCTCCTAGGATATCCCGGGTGCTGCAGACATAAGACGGAACCTCCCCACACTCAGAATTCCGGAACACAGCTGACTGTGTGGGGGAGGTTCGGGGCCGCCGTCCACGCAGCTGCCTTCTGTCACAGGTGTTCCCTGGCAGGGGGAAGTCCGCTAATTACCTCCCCTGTCCATGGGGAGGCACTAGATGCTACCTGCGTTTCCAGCACAACCCCCTCCTTTCCCCGGCAGCCCGCACAGGGAGGGACTCTGGGAAGACACTCGTAGGGCTCCTAGGAGATCCCGGGTGCTGCAGACAGAAGACGGAACCTCCCAACACTCAGAATTCCGGAACACGGTTGACTGTGTGGGGGAGGTTCGGGGCCGCCCTCCACGCAGCTGCCTGGTGTCACAGGTGTTCCCTGGCAGGGGGAAGTCCGCTAATTACCTCCTTTTCCATGGGGAGGCACAAGATGCTACCTGCTTTTCCAGCCCAACCCCCGTCTTTCCCCGGCATCCCGCACAGGGAGGGACTGGGGGAAGACACTCGAAAGGCTCCAAGGAGAACCCGGGTGCTGCAGACAGAAGACGGAACCTCCCCACACTCAGAATTCCGGAACACGTGTGACTGTGTGCGTGAGGTTTAGGGCCGCACTCCACGCAGCTTCCTGGTGTCACAGGTGTTCCCTGGCAGGGGGAAGTCCGCTAATTACCTCCCTTGTCCATGGGGAGGCACAAGATGCTACCTGCTTTTCCAGCCCAACCTCCGCCATTCCCCGGCAGCCCGCACAGGGAGGGACTGGGGGAAGACACTCGAAGGGCTCCTAGGTGAACCCGGGTGCTGCAGACAGAAGACGGAACCTCCCCACACTCAGAATTCCGGAACACGTTTGACTGTGTGGGGGAGGTTCGGGGCCGACCTCCACGCAGCTGCCTGGTGTCACAGGTGTTCCCTCGCAGGGGGAAGTCCGCTAATTACCTCCCTAGTCCATGGGGAGGCACTAGATGCTACCTGCGTTTCCAGACCAACCCCCGCTTTCCCTGGCTGCCCGCACTGGGAGGGACTCGGGGAAGACTCTCAAAGGGCTCCTAGGGGATCCCGGGTGCTGCAGACATAAGACGGAACCTCCCCACACTCAGAATCCCGGAACATGGCTGACTGTGTGGGGAAGGTTCGGGGCTGCCCTCCACGCAGCTGCCTGGTGTCACAGGTGTTCCCTGGCAGGGGGAAGTCCGCTAATTACCTCCCTTGTCCATGTGGAGGCACTAGATGCTACCTGCTTTTCCAGCCCAACCCCCGCCTTTCCCCAGCAGCCGGCACAGGGAGGGTCTTGGGGAAGATACTCGAAGGGCTCCTAGGAGAACCCGGGTGCTGCAGATATAAGACGGAACCTCCCCACACTCAGAATTCCGGAACACGGGTGACTGTGTGGGTGAGGTTTAGGGCCGCCCTCCACACAGATTCCTGGTGTCACAGGTGTTCCCTGGTAGGGGGAAGACCGCTAAATACCTCCCCTGTCCATGGGGAGGCACTAGATGCTACCTGCGATTCCAGCACAACCCCCTCCTTTCCCCGGCAGCCCGCACAGGGAGGGACTCTGGGAAGACACTCGAAGGGCTCCTAGGAGATCCCGGGTGTTGCAGACAGATGACGGAACCTCCCCACACTCAGCATTCCGGAACACGGTTGACTGTGTGGGGGAGGTTCGGGGCCGCCCTCCACGCAGCTGCCTGGTGTCACAGTTGTTCCCTGGCAGGGGGAAGTCCGCTAATTTCCTCCCTTGTCCATTGGGAGGCACAAGATGCTACCTGCTTTTCCAGCCCAACCTCCGCCATTCCCCGGCAGCTCGCACAGTGAGGGACTGGGGGAATCCACTCGAAGGGCTCCTAGGTGAACCCGGGTGCTGCACACATAAGACGGAACCTCCCCACACTCAGAATTCCGGAACACGTTTGACTGTGTGGGGGAGGTTCGGGGCCGCCCTCCACGCAGCTGCCTGGTGTCACAGGTGTTCCCTGGCAGGGAGAAGTCCGCTAATTACCTCCCCTGTCCATGGGGAGGCACTAGATGCTACCTGAGTTTCCAGCACAACCCCCGCCTTTCCCCGGCAGCCCGCAGTGGGAGGGATTCGGGGAAGACACTCGAAGGGCTCCTAGGAGATCCCGGGTGCTGTAGACAGAAGACGGAACCTCCCCACACTCAGAATTCCGGAACACGGCTGACTGTGTGGGGGAGGTTCGGGGCCGCCCTCCACGCAGCTGCCTGGTGTCACAGGTGTTCCCTGGCAGGGGGAAGTCCGCTAATTACCTCCCCTGTCCATGGGGACGCACTAGATGCTACCTGCGTTTCCAGCCCAACCCCCGCCTTTCCCTGGCTGCCCGCACTGGGAGGGACTCGGGGAAGATTCTCGAAGGGCTCCTAGGAGATCCCGGGTTCTGCAGACTTAAGACGTAACCTCCCCACACTCAGAATTCCGGAACACGGCTGACTGTGTGGGGAAGCTTCGGGGCCGCCCTCCACGCAGCTGCCTGGTGTCTCAGGTGTTCCCTGGCAGGGGGAAGTCCGTTAATTACCTCCCTTGTCCATGGGGAGGCACTAGATGCTACCTGCTTTTCCAGCCCAACCCCCGCCTTTCCCCAGCAGCCCGCACAGGGAGGGACTTGGGGAAGACACTCGAAGGGCTCCTAAGAGAACCCGGGTGCTGCAGATATAAGACGGAACCTCCCCACATTCAGAATTCCGGAACGAGGGTGACTGTGTGGGTGAGGTTTAGGGCCGCCCTCCACACAGCTGCCTGGTGTCACAGGTGTTCCCTGGTAGGGGGAAGACCGCTAATTACCTCCCCTGTCCATGGGGAGGCACTAGATGCTACCTGAGTTTCCAGCCCAACCCCCGCCTTTCCCCGGCTGCCCGCACTATGAGGGACTCGGGGAAGACTCTCGAAGGGCTCTTAGGAGATCCAGGGTGCTGCAGACAGAAGACGGAACCTCCCCACACTCAGAATTCCGGAACACGGATGACTGTGTGGGGGAGGTTCGGGGCCGTCCTCCACGCAGCTGCCTTGTGTCACAGGTGTTCCCTGGCAGGTGGAAGTCCGCTAATTACCTCCCCTGTCCATGGGGAGGCACTAGATGCTACCTGCTTTTCCAGCAAAACCCCCTCTTTTCCCTGGCAGCCCGCTCAGGGTGTGACTCTGGGAAGACCCTCGAAGGGCTCCTAGGAGATTCCGGATGCTGCAGACTGAAGACGGAACCTCCCCACACTCAGAATTCCGGAACACGTTTGACTGTGTGGGGGAGGTTCGGGGCCGCCCTCCACGCAGCTGCCTGGTGTCACAGGTGTTCCCTGGCAGGGGGAAGTCCGCTAATTACCTCCCTTGTCCATGGGGTGTCACAAGATGCTACCTGCTTTTCCAGCCCAACCTCCGCCATTCCCCGGCAGCCCGCACAGTGAGGGACTGGGGGAAGACACTCGAAGGGCTCATAGGTGAACCCGGGTGCTGCAGACATAAGACGGAACCTCCCCACACTCAGAATTCCGGAACACGGCTGACTATGTGGGGGAGGTTCTTGGCCGCCCTCCACGCAGCTGCCTGGTGTCACAGGTGTTCCCTGGCAGGGAGAAGTCCGCTTATTACCTCCCCTGTCCATGGGGTGGCACTAGATGCTACCTGAGTTTCCATCCCAACCCCCGCATTTCCCCGGCAGCCCGCAGTGGGAGGGATTCGGGGAAGACACTCGAAGGGCTCCTAGGAGATCCCGGGTGCTGCAGACAGAAGACGGAACCTCCCAACACTCAGAATTCCGGAACACGTGTGACTGTGTGGGTGAGGTTTAGGGCCGCACTCCACGCAGCTTCCTGGTGTCACAGTTGTTCCCTGGCAGGGGGAAGCCCGCTAATTACCTCCCTTGTCCATGGGGAGGCACTAGATGCTACCTGGGTTTCCAGCCCAACCCCCGCAGTTCCCCGGCTGCCCGCACTGGGAGGGACTCGGGGAAGTCTCTCGAAGGGCTCCTAGGAGATCCCGGGTGCTGCAGACAGAAGACGGAACCTCCCCACACTCAGAATTCCGGAACACGGTTGACTGTGTGGGGGAGGTTCGGGGCCGCCCTCCACGCAGCTGCCTGGTGTCACAGTTGTTCCCTGGCAGGGGGAAGTCCGCTAATTACCTCCCTTGTCCATTGGGAGGCACAAGATGCTACCTGCTTTTCCAGCCCAACCTCCGCCATTCCCCGGCAGCCCTCACAGTGAGGGACTGGGGGAAGCCACTCGAAGGGCTCCAAGGTTAACCCGGGTGCTGCACACATAAGACGGAACCTCCCCACACTCAGAATTCCGGAACACGGCTGACTGTGTGGGGGAGGTTCGGGGCCGCCCTCCACGCAGCTGCCTGGTGTCACAGGTGTTCCCTGGCAGGGAGAATTCCGCTAATTACCTCCCCTGTCCATGGGGAGGCACTAGATGCTACCTGAGTCTCCAGCCCAACCCCCGCATTCCCCGGCAGCCCGCAGTGGGAGGGATTCGGGGAAGACACTCGAAGGGCTCCTAGGAGAACCCGGGTGCTGCAGATATAAGACGGAACCTCCCCACATTCAGAATTCCGGAACGAGGGTGACTGTGTGGGTGAGGATTAGGGCCGCCCTCCACACAGCTTCCTGGTGTCACAGGTGTTCCCTGGTAGGGGGAAGACCGCTAATTACCTCCCCTGTCCATGGGGAGACACTAGATGCTACCTGAGTTTCCAGCCCAACCCCCGCCTTTCCCCGGCTGCCCGCACTGGGAGGGACTCGGGGAAAACTCTCGAAAGGCTCCTAGGAGATCCAGGGTGCTGCAGACAGAAGACGGAACCTCCCCACACTCAGAATTCCGGAACACGGATGACTGTGTGGGAGAGGTTCGGGGCCGCCCTCCACGCAGCTGCCTGGTGTCACAGGTTTTCCCTGGCAGGGGGAAGTCCGCTAATTACCTCCCTTGTCCATGGGGAGGCACAAGATGCTACCTGCTTTTCCAGCCCAACCTCCGCCATTCCCCGGCAGCCCGCACAGGGACCGACTGGGGGAAGACCCTCGAAGGGCTCCTACGTGAACCCGGGTGCTGCAGACATAAGACGGAACCTCCCCACACTCAGAATTCCGGAACACGGATGACTGTGTGGGGGAGGTTCGGGGCCGCCCTCCACGCAGCTGCCTTGTGTCACAGGAGATCCCTGGCAGGTGGAAATCCGCTAATTACCTCCCCTGTCCATGGGGAGGCACTAGATGCTACCTGCATTTCCAGCACAACCCCCTCCTTTCCCCGGCAGCCCGCACAGGGAGGGACTCGGGGAAGACTCTCGAAGGGCTCCTAGGAGATCCCGGGTGCTGCAATGAGAAGACGGAACCTCCCCGCACTCAGAATCCCGGAACACGTCTGACTGTGTGGGAGAGGTTCGGGGCCGCCCTCCACGCAGCTGCTTGGTGTCACAGGTGTTCCCTGGCAGGGGGAAGTACGCTAATAACCTCCCTTGTCCATGGGGAGGCACAAGATGCTACCTGCATTTCCAGGCCAACCTCCGCCATTCCCCGGCAGCCCGCACAGGGAGGGACTGGGGGAAGACCCTCGAAGGGCTCCTAGGTGAACCCGGGTGCTGCAGACATAAGACGGAACCTCCCCACACTCAGAATTCCGGAACACGGATGACTGTGTGGGGGAGGTTCGGGGCCGCCCTCCACGCAGCTGCCTTGAGTCACAGGTGTTCCCTGGCAGGTGGAAGTCCGCTAATTACCTCCCCTGTCCATGGGGAGGCACTAGGTGCTACCTGCTTTTCCAGCCCAATCCCCGCCTTTCCCCGGCAGCCCGCAGAGGGAGGGACTGGGGGAAGACACTCGAAAGGCTCCTAGGAGAACCCGGGTGCTGCAGACAGAAGACGGAACCTCCCCACACTCAGAATTCCGGAACACGTGTGACTGTGTGGGTGAGGTTTAGGGCCGCACTCCACGCAGCTTCCTGGTGTCACAGTTGTTCCCTGGCAGGGGGAAGCCCGCTAATTACCTCCCTTGTCCATGGGGAGGCACTAGATGCTACCTGCTTTTCCAGCCCAACCCCCGCCGTTCCCCGGCTGCCCGCACAGGGAGGGACTCGGGGAAGTCTCTCGAAGGGCTCCTAGGAGATCCCGGGTGCTGCAGACAGAAGACGGAACCTCCCCACACTCAGAATTCCGGAACACGGTTGACTGTGTGGGGGAGGTTCGGGGCCGCCCTCCACGCAGCTGCCTGGTGTCACAGTTGTTCCCTGGCAGGGGGAAGTCCGCTAATTACCTCCCTTGTCCATTGGGAGGCACAAGATGCTACCTGCTTTTCCAGCCCAACCTCCGCCATTCCCCGGCAGCCCTCACAGTGAGGGACTGGGGGAAGACTCTCGAAGGGCTCCTAGGAGATCCAGGGTGCTGCAGACAGAAGACGGAACCTCCCCACTCTCAGAATTCCGGAACACGAATGACTGTGTGGGGGAGGTTCGGGGCCGCCCTCCACGCAGCTGCCTTGTGTCACAGGTGTTCCCTGGCAGGTGGAAGTCCGCTAAGTACCTCCCTTGTCCATGGGGAGGCACTAGATGCTACCTGCGTTTTCAGCACAACCCCCTCCTTTCCCCGGCTGCCCGCACAGGGAGGGACTCTGGGAAGACACTCGAAGGGCTCCTAGGAGATCCCGGGTGCTGCAGACAGAAGACGGAACCTCCCCACACTCAGAATTCCGGAACACGGTTGACTGTGTGGGGGAGGTTCTGGGCCGCCCTCCACGCAGCTGCCTGGTGTCACAGTTGTTCCCTGGCAGGGGGAAGACCGCTAATTACCTCCCCTGTCCATGGGGAGGCACTAGATGCTACCTGAGTTTCCAGCCCAACCTCCGCCTTTCCCCGGCTGCCCGCACTGGGAGGGACTCGGGGAAGACTCTCGAAGGGCTCCTAGGAGATCCAGGGTGCTGCAGACAGAAGACGGAACCTCCCCACTCTCAGAATTCCGGAACACGGATGACTGTGTGGGGGAGGTTCGGGGCCGCCCTCCACGCAGCTGCCTTGTGTCACAGGTGTTCCCTGGCAGGTGGAAGTCCGCTAATTACCTCCCCTGTCCATGGGGAGGCACTAGATGCTACCTGCTTTTCCAGCAAAACCCCCTCCTTTCCCCGGCAGCCCGCTCAGGATGTGACTCTGGGAAGACACTCGAAGGGCTCCTAGGAGATTCCGGATGCTGCAGACTGAAGACGGAACCTCCCCACACTCAGAATTCCGGAACACGTTTGACTGTGTGGGGGAGGTTCGGGGCCGCCCTCCACGCAGCTGCCTGGTGTCACAGGTGTTCCCTGGCAGGGGGAAGTTCGCTAATTACCTCCCCTGTCCATGGGGAGGCACTAGATGCTACCTGATTTTCCATCCCAACCCCCGCATTTCCCCGGCAGCCCGCAGTGGGAGGGATTCGGGGAAGACACTCGAAGGGCTCCTAGGAGATCCCGGGTGCTGCAGACAGAAGACGGAACATCCCCACACTCAGAATTCCGGAACACGGCTGACTGTGTGGGGGAGGTTCGGGGCCGCCCTCCACGCAGCTGCCTGGTGTCACAGGTGTTCCCTGGCAGGGGGAAGTCCGCTAAATACCTCCCTTGTCCATGGGGAGGCACAAGATGCTACCTGCTTTTCCAGCCCAATCCCCGCCTTTCCCCGGCAGCCCGCAGAGGGAGGGACTGGGGGAAGACACTCGAAATGCTCCTAGTAGAACCCGGGTGCTGCAGACAGAAGACGGAACCTCCCCACACTCAGAATTCCGGAACACGTGTGACTGTGTGGGTGAGTTTTAGGGCCGCACTCCACGCAGCTTCCTGGTGTCACAGTTGTTCCCTGGCAGGGGGAAGCCCGCTAATTACCTCCCTTGTCCATGGGGAGGTACTAGATGCTACCTGCTTTTCCAGCCCAACAACCGCCGTTCCCCGGCTGCCCGCACTGGGAGGGACTCGGGGAAGACTCTCGAAGGGCTCCTAGGAGATCCCGGGTGCTGCAATGAGAAGACGGAACCTCCCCACACTCAGAATCCCGGAACACGTCTGACTGTGTGGGAGAGGTTCGGGGCCGCCCTCCACGCAGCTGCTTGGTGTCACAGGTGTTCCCTGGCAGGGGGAAGTCCGCTAATAACCTCCCTTGTCCATGGGGAGGCACAAGATGCTACCTGCATTTCCAGCCCAACCTCCGCCATTCCCCGGCAGCCCGCACAGGGAGGGACTGGGGGAAGACCCTTTAAGGGCTCCTAGGTGAACCCGGGTGCTGCAGACAGAAGACGGAACCTCCCCACACTCAGAATTCCGGAACACGGCTGACTGTGTGGGGGAGTTCGGGGCCGCCCTCCACGCAGCTTCCTGTTGTCACATGTGTTCCCTGGCAGGGAGAAGTCCGCTAATTACCTCCCCTGTCCATGGGGAGGCACTAGATGCTACCTGAGTTTCCAGCCCAACCCCCGCCTTTAGCCGGCAGCCCGCAGTGGGAGGGATTCGGGGAAGACACTCGAAGGGCTCCTAGGAGATCCCGGGTACTGCAGACAGAAGACGGAACCTCCCCACACTCAGAATTCCGTAACACGGCTGACTGTGTGGGGGAGGTTCGGGGCCGCCCTCCACGCAGCTGCCTGGTGTCACAGGTGTTCCCTGGCAGGGGGAAGTCCGCTAATTACCTCCCCTGTACATGGGGAGGCACTAGATGCTACCTGCGTTTCCAGCCCAATCCCCACCTTTCCCTGGCTGCCCGCACTGGGAGGGACTCGGGGAAGACTCTCAAAGGGCTCCTAGGAGATCCCGGGTGCTGCAGACATAAGACGGAACCTCCCCACACTCAGAATTCCGGAACACGGCTGACTGTGTGGGTGAGGTTTAGGGCCGCCCTCCACACAGCTTCCTGGTGTCACAGGTGTTCCCTGGTAGGGGGAAGACCGCTAATTACCTCCCCTGTCCATGGGGAGGCACTAGATTCTACCTGAGTTTCCAGCCCAACCCCCGCCTTTCCCCGGCTGCCCGCACTGGGAGGGACTAGGGGAAGACTTTCGAAGGGCTCCTAGGGGATCCCGGGTGCTGCAGACAGAAGACGGAACCTCCCCACACTCAGAATTCCGGAACACGGATGACTGTGTGGGGGAGGTTCGGGGCCGCCCTCCACGCAGCTGCCTGGTGTCACAGGTGTTCCCTGGCAGGGGGAAGTCCGCTAATTACCTCCCTTGTCCATGGGAAGGCACAAGATTCTACCTGCATTTCCAGCCCAACCTCCGCCATTCCCCGGCAGCCCGCAAAGGGAGGGATTGGGGGAAGACACTCGAAGGGCTCCTAGGTGAACCCGCGTGCTGCAGACATAAGACGGAACCTCCCCACACTCAGAATTCCGGAATACGGCTGACTGTGTGGGGGATGTTCGGGGCCGCCCTCCACGCAGCTGCCTGGTGTCACAGGTGTTCCCTGGCAGGGAGAACTCCGCTAATTACCTCCCCTGTCCATGGGGAGGCACTAGATGCTACCTGAGTTTCCAGCCCAAAACCCGCCTTTCCCCGGCAGCCCGCAGTGGGAGGGATTCGGGGAAGATACTTGAAGGGCTCCTAGGAGATCCCGGGTGCTGCAGACAAAAGACGGAACCTCCACAAACTCAGAATTCCGGAACACGGCTGATTGTGTGGGGGAGGTTCGGGGTCGCCCACCACGAAGCTGCCTTTTGTCACAGGTGTTCCCTGGCAGGGGGAAGTCCGCTAAGTACCTCCCTTGTCCATGGGGAGGCACTAGATGCTACCTGCGTTTTCAGCACAACCCCCTCCTTTCCCCGGCTGCCCGCAAAGTGAGGGACTCTGGGAAGACACTCGAAGGGCTCCTAGGAGATCCCGGGTGCTGCAGACAGAAGACGGAACCTCCCCACACTCAGAATTCCGGAACACGGATATCTGTGTGGGGGAGGTTCGGGGCCGCCCTCCACGCAGCTGCCTTGTGTCACAGGTGTTCCCTGGCAGGTGGAAGTCCGCTAATTACCTCCCCTGTCCATGTGGAGGCACAAGATGCTACCTGCTTTTCCAGCACAACCCCCTCCTTTCCCTGCAGCCCGCACAGGGAGGGACTATGGGAAGACACTCGAAGGGCTCCTAGGAGATCCCGGGTGCTGCAGACAGAAGACGGAACCTCCCCACACTCAGAATTCCGGAACACGGCTGACTGTGTGGGGGAGTTCGGGGCCGCCCTCCACGCAGCTGCCTGGTGTCACAGGTGTTCCCTGGCAGGGGGAAGTCCGCTAATTACCTCCCCTGTACATGGGGAGGCACTAGATGCTACCTGCGTTTCCAGCCCAATCCCCACTTTCCCTGGCTGCCCGCACTGGGAGGGACTCGGGGAAGACTCTCGAAGGGCTCCTAGGAGATCCCGGGTGCTGCAGACATAAGACGGAACCTCCCCACACTCCGAATTCCGGAACACGGCTGACTGTGTGGGTGAGGTTTAGGGCCGCCCTCCACACAGCTTCCTGGTGTCACAGGTGTTCCCTGGTAGGGGGAAGACCGCTAATTACCTCCCCTGTCCATGGGGAGGCACTAGATTCTACCTGAGTTTCCAGCACAACCCCCGCCTTTCCCCGGCTGCCCGCACTGGGAGGGACTAGGGGAAGACTCTCGAAGGGCTCCTAGGAGAACCCGGGTGCTGCAGACAGAAGACGGAACCTCCCCACACTCAGAATTCCGGAACACGGATGACTGTGTGGGGGAGGTTCGGGGCCGCCCTCCACGCAGCTGCCTGGTGTCACAGGTGATCCCTGGCAGGTGGAAGTCCGCTAATTACCTCCCCTGTCCATGGGGAGGCACAAGATGCTAACTGCTTTTCCAGCACAACCCCATCCTTTCCCCGGCAGCCCGCACAGGGAAGGACTCTGGGAAGACACTCGAAGTCCTCATAGGAGATCCCGGGTGCTGCAGACAGAAGACGGAACCTCCCCACACTCAGAATTCCGGAACACGGTTGACTGTGTGGGGGAGAATCGTGGCCGCCCTCCACGCAGCTGCCTGGTGTCACAGGTGTTCCCTGGCAGGGGGAAGTCCGCTAATTACCTCCATTGTCCATGGGAAGGCACAAGATTCTACCTGCATTTCCAGCCCAACCTCCGCCATTCCCCGGGAGCCCGCACAGGGAGGGATTGGGGTAAGACACTCGAAGGGCTCCTAGGTGAACCCGCGTGCTGCAGACATAAGACGGAACCTCCCCACACTCAGAATTCCGGAACACGGCTGACTGTGTGGGGGAGGTTCGGGGCCGCCCTCCACGCAGCTGCCTGGTGTCACAGGTGTTCCCTGGCAGGGAGAACTCCGCTAATTACCTCCCCTGTCCATGGGGAGGCACTAGATGCTACCTGAGTTTCCAGCCCAACCCCCGCCTTTCCCCGGCAGCCCGCAGTGGGAGGGATTCGGGGAAGACACTTGAAGGGCTCCTAGGAGATCCCGGGTGCTGCAGACAAAAGACGGAACCTCCCCAAACTCAGAATTCCGGAACACGGCTGATTGTGTGGGGGAGGTTCGGGGCCGCCCACCACGAAGCTGCCTTTTGTCACAGGTGTTCCCTGGCAGGGGGAAGTCCGCTAAGTACCTCCCTTGTCCATGGGGAGGCACTAGATGCTACCTGCGTTTTCAGCACAACCCCCTCCATTCCCCGGCTGCCCGCACAGGGAGGGACTCTGGGAAGACACTCGAAGGGCTCCTAGGAGATCCCGGGTGCTGCAGACAGAAGACGGAACCTCCCCACACTCAGAATTCCGGAACACGGTTGACTGTGTGGGGGAGGTTCGGGGCCGCCCTCCACGCAGCTGCCTGGTGTCACAGTTGTTCCCTGGCAGGGGGAAGTCCGCTAATTACCTCCCTTGTCCATTGGGAGGCACAAGATGCTACCTGCTTTTCCAGCCCAACCTCCGCCATTCCCCGGCAGCCCTCACAGTGAGGGACTGGGGGAAGACTCTCGAAGGGCTCCTAGGAGATCCAGGGTGCTGCAGACAGAAGACGGAACCTCCCCACTCTCAGAATTCCGGAACACGGATGACTGTGTGGGGGAGGTTCGGGGCCGCCCTCCACGCAGCTGCCTTGTGTCACAGGTGTTCCCTGGCAGGTGGAAGTCCGCTAAGTACCTCCCTTGTCCATGGGGAGGCACTAGATGCTACCTGCGTTTTCAGCACAACCCCCTCCTTTCCCCGGCTGCCCGCACAGGGAGGGACTCTGGGAAGACACTCGAAGGGCTCCTAGGAGATCCCGGGTGCTGCAGACAGAAGACGGAACCTCCCCACACTCAGAATTCCGGAACACGGTTGACTGTGTGGGGGAGGTTCGGGGCCGCCCTCCACGCAGCTGCCTGGTGTCACAGTTGTTCCCTGGCAGGGGGAAGACCGCTAATTACCTCCCCTGTCCATGGGGAGGCACTAGATGCTACCTGAGTTTCCAGCCCAACCTCCGCCTTTCCCCGGCTGCCCGCACTGGGAGGGACTCGGGGAAGACACTCGAAGGGCTCCTAGGAGATCCCGGGTGCTGCAGACAGAAGACGGAACATCCCCACACTCAGAATTCCGGAACACGGCTGACTGTGTGGGGGAGGTTCGGGGCCGCCCTCCACGCAGCTGCCTGGTGTCACAGGTGTTCCCTGGCAGGGGGAAGTCCGCTAAATACCTCCCTTGTCCATGGGGAGGCACAAGATGCTACCTGCTTTTCCAGCCCAATCCCCGCATTTCCCCGGCAGCCCGCAGAGGGAGGGACTGGGGGAAGACACTCGAAATGCTCCTAGTAGAACCCGGGTGCTGCAGACAGAAGACGGAACCTCCCCACACTCAGAATTCCGGAACACGTGTGACTGTGTGGGTGAGGTTTAGGGCCGCACTCCACGCAGCTTCCTGGTGTCACAGTTGTTCCCTGGCAGGGGGAAGCCCGCTAATTACCTCCCTTGTCCATGGGGAGGTACTAGATGCTACCTGCTTTTCCAGCCCAACCCCCGCCGTTCCCCGGCTGCCCGCACTGGGAGGGACTCGGGGAAGACTTTCGAAGGGCTCCTAGGAGATCCCGGGTGCTGCAGACAGAAGACGGAACCTCCCCACACTCAGAATCCCGGAACACGTCTCACTGTGTGGGAGAGGTTCGGGGCCGCCCTCCACGCAGCTGCCTGGTGTCACAGGTGTTCCCTGGCAGGGGGAAGTCCGCTAATTACCTCCCTTGTCCATGGGGAGGCACAAGATGCTACCTGCTTTTCCAGCCCAACCTCCGCCATTCCCCGGCAGCCCGCACAGGGAGGGACTGGGGGAAGACCCTCGAAGGGCTCCTACGTGAACCCGGGTGCTGCAGACATAAGACGGAACCTCCCCACACTCAGAATTCCGGAACACGGATGACTGTGTGGGGGAGGTTCGGGGCCGCCCTCCACGCAGCTGCCTTGTGTCACAGGAGATCCCTGGCAGGTGGAAATCCGCTAATTACCTCCCCTGTCCATGGGGAGGCACTAGATGCTACCTGCGTTTCCAGCACAACCCCCTCCTTTCCCCGGCAGCCCGCACAGGGAGGGACTCGGGGAAGACTCTCGAAGGGCTCCTAGGAGATCCCGGGTGCTGCAATGAGAAGACGGAACCTCCCCACACTCAGAATCCCGGAACACGTCTGACTGTGTGGGAGAGGTTCGGGGCCGCCCTCCACGCAGCTGCTTGGTGTCACAGGTGTTCCCTGGCAGGAGGAAGTCCGCTAATAACCTCCCTTGTCCATGGGGAGGCACAAGATGCTACCTGCATTTCCAGCCCAACCTCCGCCATTCCCCGGCAGCCCGCACAGGGAGGGACTGGGGGAAGACCCTCGAAGGGCTCCTAGGTGAACCCGGGTGCTGCAGACAGAAGACGGAACCTCCCCACACTCAGAATTCCGGAACACGGCTGACTGTGTGGGGGAGTTCGGGGCCGCCCTCCACGCAGCTTCCTGTTGTCACATGTGTTCCCTGGCAGGGAGAAGTCCGCTAATTACCTCCCCTGTCCATGGGGAGGCACTAGATGCTACCTGAGTTTCCAGCCCAACCCCCGCCTTTAGCCGGCAGCCCGCAGTGGGAGGGATTCGGGGAAGACACTCGAAGGGCTCCTAGGAGATCCCGGGTACTGCAGACAGAAGACGGAACCTCCCCACACTCAGAATTCCGTAACACGGCTGACTGTGTGGGTGAGGTTTAGGGCCGCACTCCACGCAGCTTCCTGGTGTCACAGTTGTTCCCTGGCCGGGGGAAGTCCGCTAATTACCTCCCCTGTCCATGGGGAGGCACTAGATCCTACCTGCGTTTCCAGCACAACCCCCTCCTTTCCCCGGCAGCCCGCACAGGGAGGGACTCTGGGAAGACACTCGAAGGGCTCCTAGTAGATCCCGGGTGCTGCAGACAGAAGACGGAACCTCCCCACAATCAGAATTCCGGAACACGGTTGACTGTGTGGGGGAGGTTCGGGGCCGCCCTCCACGCAGCTGCCTGGTGTCACAGGTGTTCCCTGGCAGGGGGAAGTCCGCTAATTACCTCCCCTGTACATGGGGAGGCACTAGATGCTACCTGCGTTTCCAGCCAAATCCCCACCTTTCCCTGGCTGCCCGCACTGGGAGGGACTCGGGGAAGACTCTCAAAGGGCTCCTAGGAGATCCCGGGTGCTGCAGACATAAGACGGAACCTCCCCACACTCAGAATTCCGGAACACGGCTGACTGTGTGGGTGAGGTTTAGGGCCGCCCTCCACACAGCTTCCTGGTGTCACAGGTGTTCCCTGGTAGGGGGAAGACCGCTAATTACCTCCCCTGTCCATGGGGAGGCACTAGATTCTACCTGAGTTTCCAGCCCAACCCCCGCCTTTCCCCGGCTGCCCGCACTGGGAGGGACTAGGGGAAGACTCTCGAAGGGCTCCTAGGGGATCCCGGGTGCTGCAGACAGAAGACGGAACCTCCCCACACTCAGAATTCCGGAACACGGATGACTGTGTGGGGGAGGTTCGGGGCCGCCCTCCACGCAGCTGCCTGGTGTCACAGGTGTTCCCTGGCAGGGGGAAGTCCGCTAATTACCTCCCTTGTCCATGGGAAGGTACAAGATTCTACCTGCATTTCCAGCCCAACCTCCGCCATTCCCCGGGAGCCCGCACAGGGAGGGATTAGGGGAAGACACTCGAAGGGCTCCTAGGTGAACCCGCGTGCTGCAGACATAAGACGTAACCTCCCCACACTCAGAATTCCGGAACACGGCTGACTGTGTGGGGGAGGTTCGGGGCCGCCCTCCACGCAGCTGCCTGGTGTCACAGGTGTTCCCTGGCAGGGAGAACTCCGCTAATTACCTCCCCTGTCCATGGGGAGGCACTAGATGCTACCTGAGTTTCCAGCCCAACCCCCGCCTTTCCCCGGCAGCCCGCAGTGGGAGGGATTCGGGGAAGACACTTGAAGGGCTCCTAGGAGATCCCGGGTGCTGCAGACAAAAGACGGATCCTCCCCAAACTCAGAATTCCGGAACACGGCTGATTGTGTGGGGGAGGTTCGGGGCCGCCCACCACGCAGCTGCCTTTTGTCACAGGTGTTCCCTGGCAGGGGGAAGTCCGCTAAGTACCTCCCTTGTCCATGGGGAGGCACTAGATGCTACCTGCGTTTTCAGCACAACCCCCTCCTTTCCCCGGCTGCCCGCACAGGGAGGGACTCTGGGAAGGCACTCGAAGGGCTCCTAGGAGATCCCGGGTGCTGCAGACAGAAGACGGAACCTCCCCACACTCAGAATTCCGGAACACGGATATCTGTGTGGGGGAGGTTCGGGGCCGCCCTCCACGCAGCTGCCTTGTGTCACAGGTGTTCCCTGGCAGGTGGAAGTCCGCTAATTACCTCCCCTGTCCATGTGGAGGCACAAGATGCTACCTGCTTTTCCAGCACAACCCCCTCCTTTCCCTGCAGCCCGCACAGGGAGGGACTATGGGAAGACACTCGAAGGGCTCCTAGAAGATCCCGGGTGCTGCAGACAGAAGACGGAACCTCCCCACACTCAGAATTCCGGAACACGGCTGACTGTGTGGGGGAGGTTCGGGGCCGCCCTCCACGAAGCTGCCTGTTGTCACAGGTGTTTCCTGGCAGGGAGAAGTCCGCTAATTACCTCCCCTGTCCATGGGGAGGCACTAGATGCTACCTGAATTTCCAGCCCAACCCCCGCCTTTCCCAGGCAGCCCGCAGTGGGAGGGACTCTGGGAAGACACTCGAAGGGCTCCTGGGAGATCCCGGGTGCTGCAGACAGAAGACGGAACCTCCCCACACTCAGAATTCCGGAACACGGTTGACTGTGTGGGTGAGGTTTAGGGCCGCCCTCCACGCAGCTTCCTGGTGTCACAGTTGTTCCCTGGCAGGGGGAAGTCCGCTAATTACCTCCCTTGTCCATGGGGAGGCACTAGATGCTACCTGCTTTTCCAGCCCAACCCCCGCCGTTCCCCGGCTGCCCGCAAAGTGAGGGACTTGGGGAAGTCTCTCGAAGGGCTCCTAGGAGATCCCGGGTGCTGCAGACAGAAGACGGAACCTCCCCACACTCAGAATTCCGGAACACGACTGACTGTGTGGGGGAGGTTCGGGGCCACCCTCCACGCAGCTGCCTGGTGTCACAGGTGTTCCCTGGCAGGGAGAATTCCGCTAATTACCTCCCCTGTCCATGGGGAGGCACTAGATGCTACCTGAGTTTCCAGCCCAACCCCCGCCTTCCCCGGCAGCCCGCAGTGGGAGGGATTCGGGGAAGACACTCGAAGGGCTCCTAGGAGATCCCGGGTGCTGCAGACAGAAGACGGAACCTCCCCACACTCAGAATTCCGGAACACGGCTGACTGTGTTGGGGAGGTTCGGGGCCGCCCTCCACGCAGCTGCCTGATGTCACAGGTGTTCCCTGGCAGGGGGAAGTCCGCTAATTACCTCCCTGTCCATGGGGAGGCACAAGATGCTACCTGCTTTTCCAGCACAACCCCCGCCTTTCCCCGGCAGCCCGCACAGGGAGGGACTGGGGGAAGACACTCGAAAGGCTCCTAGGAGAACACGGGTGCTGCAGACAGAAGACGGAACCTCCCCACACTCAGAATTCCGGAACACGTGTGACTGTGTGGGTGAGGTTTAGGGCCGCCCTCCACGCAGCTTCCTGGTGTCACAGTTGTTCCCTGGCAGTGGGAAGTCCGCTAATTACCTCCCTTGTCCATGGGGAGGCACTAGATGCTACCTGCTTTTCCAGCCCAACCCCCGCTGTTCCCCGGCTGCCCGCACTGGGAGGGACTCGGGGAAGACTCTCGAAGGGCTCCTAGGATATCCCGGGTTCTGCAGACATAAGACGGAACCTCCCCACACTCAGAATTCCGGAACACAGCTGACTGTGTGGGGGAGGTTAGGGGCCGCCCTCCACGCAGCTTCCTGGTGTCACAGGTGTTCCCTGGCAGGGAGAATTCCGCTAATTACCTCCCCTGTCCATGGGGAGGCACTAGATGCTACCTGAGTTTCCAGCCCAACCCCCGCCTTTCCCCGGCAGCACGCAGTGGGAGGGATTCGGGGAAGACACTCGAAGGGCTCCTAGGAGATCCCGGGTCCTGCAGACAGAAGACGGAACCTCCCCACTCTCAGAATTCCGGAACACGGCTGACTGTGTTGGGGAGGTTCGGGGCCGCCCTCCACGCAGCTGCCTGGTGTCACAGGTGTTCCCTGGCAGGGGGAAGTCCGCTAATTACCTCCCTGTCCATGGGGAGGCACAAGATGCTACCTACTTTTCCAGCCCAACCCCCGCCTTTCCCCAGCAGCCCGCACAGGGAGGGACTGGCGGAAGACACTCGAAAGGCTCCTAGGAGAACACGGGTGCGGCATACAGAAGACGAAACCTCCCCACACTCAGAATTCCGGAACACGTGTGACTGTGTGGGTGAGGTTTAGGGCCGCCCTCCACGCAGCTTCCTGGTGTCACAGTTGTTCCCTGGCAGGGGGAAGTCCGCTAATTACCTCCCTTGTCCATGGGGAGGCACTAGATGCTACCTGCTTTTCCAGGCCAACCCCCGCTGTTCCCCGGCTGCCCGCACTGGGAGGGACTCGGGGAAGACTCTCGAAGGGCTCCTAGGATATCCCGGGTGCTGCAGACATAAGACGGAACCTCCCCACACTCAGAATTCCGGAACACGGGTGACTGTGTGGGTGAGGTATAGGGCCGCCTTCCACACAGCTTCCTGGTGTCACAGGTGTTCTCTGGTAGGGGGAAGACCGCTAATTATCTCCCCTGTCAATGGGGAGGCACTAGATGCTACCTGCTTTTCCAGCCCAACCCCCGACTTTCCCCAGCAGCCCGCACAGGGAGGGACTTGGGGAAGACACTCGAAGGGCTCCTAGGAGAACCCGGGTGATGCAGACATAAGACGGAACCTCCCCACACTCAGAATTCCGGAACACGGGTGACTGTGTGGGTGAGGTTTAGGGCCGCCCTCCACACAGCTTCCTGGTGTCACAGGTGTTCCCTGGTAGGGGGAAGACCGCTAATTACCTCCCCTGTCCATGGGGAGGCACTAGATGCTACCTGAGTTTCCAGCCCAACCCCCGCCATTCCCTGGCTGCCCGCACTGGGAGGGACTCGGGGAAGAATCTCGAAGGGCTCCTAGGTGAACCCGGGTGCTGCAGACAGAAGACGGAACCTCCCCACACTCAGAATTCCGGAACACGGTTGACTGTGTGGGGGAGGTTAGGGGCCGCCCTCCACGCAACTGCCTGGTGTCACAGGTGTTCCCTGGCAGGGGGAAGTCCGCTAATTACCTCCCCTGTCCATGGGGAGGCACTAGATGCTACCTGCGTTTCCAGCCAAACCCCCGCCTTTCCCTGGCTGCCCGCACTGGGAGGGACTCGGGGAAGACACTCGAAGGGCTCCTAGGAGATCCCGGTTGCTGCAGACATAAGACGGAACCTCCCCAAACTCAGAATTCCGGAACACGGCTGACTGGGTGGGGAAGGTTCGGGGCCGCCCTCCACACAGCTGCCTGGTGTCACAGGTGTTCCCTGGCAGGGGGAAGTCCTCTAATTACCTCCCCTGTCCATGGGGAGGCACTAGATGCTACCTGCGTTTCCAGCACAACCCCCTCCTTTCCCCGGCAGCCCGCACAGGGAGGGACTCTGGGAAGACACTCGAAGGGCTCCTAGGAGATCCCGGGTGCTGCGAACAAAAGACGGAACCTCCCCACACTCAGAATCCCGGAACACGGCTGACTGTGTGGGGAAGGAACGGGGCCGCCCTCCACGCAGCTGCCTGGTGTCACAGGTGTTCCCTGGCAGGGGGAAGTCCGCTAATTACCTCCCTTGTCCATGGGGAGGCACAAGATGCTACCTGCTTTTCCAGCCCAACCCCCGCCATTTGACAGCAGCCCGCACAGGGAGGTACTTGGGGAAGACACTCGAAGGGCTCCTAGGAGAACCCGGGTGCTGCAGACATAAGACGGAACCTCCCCACACTCTGAAATATGGAACACGGGTGACTGTGTGGGTGAGGTTTAGGGCCGCCCTCCACACAGCTTCCTGGTGTCACAGGTGTTCCCTGGTAGGGGGAAGACCGCTAATTACCTCCCCTGTCCATGGGGAGGCACTAGATTCTACCTGAGTTTCCAGCCCAACCCCCACCTTTCCCCGGCTGCCTGCACTGGGAGGGACTCGGGGAAGACTCTCGAAGGGCTCATAGGAGATCCCGGGTGCTGCAGACAGAAGAGGGAATCTCCCCACACTCAGAATTCCGGAACAAGGATGACTGTGTGGGGGAGGTTCGGGGCCGCCCTCCACGCAGCTGCCTTGTGTCACAGGTGTTCCCTGGCAGGTGGAAGTCCGCTAATTACCTCCCTTGTCCATGGGGAGGCACAAGATGCTACCTGCTTTTCCAGCCCAACCTCCGCCATTCCCCGGCAGCCCGCACAGTGAGGGACTGGGGGAAGACACTCGAAGGGCTCCTAGGTGAACCCGGGTGCTGCAGACATAAGACGGAACCTCCCCACACTCTGAATTCCGGAACACGGTTGACTGTGTGGGTGAGGTTTAGGGCCGCCCTCCACACAGCTTCCTGGTGTCACGGGTGTTCCCTGGTAGGGGGAAGACCGCTAATTACCTCCCCTGTCCATGGGGAGGCACTAGATGCTACCTGAGTTTCCAGCCCAACCCCCGCCTTTCCCCGGCTGCCCGCACTGTGAGAGACTCGGGGAAGACTCTCGAAGGGCTCCTAGGAGATCCCGGGTGCTGCAGACAGAAGACGGAACCTCCCCACACTCAGAATTCCTGAACACGGCTGACTGTGTGGGGAAGGTTCGGGGCCGCCCTCCACGCAGCTGCCTGTTGTCACAGGTGTTCCCTGGCAGGGGGAAGTCCGCTAGTTACCTCCCTTGTCCATTGGGACGCACTAGAAGCTACCTGTTTTTGCAGCCCAACCCCCGCCTTTCCCCAGCAGCCCGCACAGGGAGGGACTTGGGGAAGACACTAAAAGGGATCCTAGGAGAACCCGGGTGCTGCAGACATAAGACGGAACCTCCCCAAACTCAGAAATCCGGAACACGGGTGACTGTGTGGGTGAGGTTTAGGGCCGCCCTCCACACAGCTTCCTGGTGTCACAGGTGTTCCCTGGTAGGGGGAAGACCGCTAATTACCTCCCCTGTCCATGGGGAGGCACTAGATTCTACCTGAGTTTCCAGCCCAACCCCCACCTTTCCCCGGCTGCCTGCACTGGGAGGGACTCGGGGAAGACTCTCGAAGGGCTCATAGGAGATCCCGAGTGCTGCAGACAGAAGAGGGAACCTCCCCACACTCAGAATTCCGGAACAAGGATGACTGTGTGGGGGAGGTTCGGGGCCGCCCTCCACGCAGCTGCCTTGTGTCACAGGTGTTCCCTGGCAGGTGGAAGTCCGCTAATTACCTCCCCTGTCCATGGGGAGGCACTAGATGCTACCTGCGTTTCCAGCACAACCCCTTCCTTTCCCCGGCAGCCTTCAAAGGGAGGGACTCTGGGAAGACACTCGAAGGGCTCCTAGGAGATCCCGGGTGTTGCAGACAGAAGACAGAACCTCCCCACACTCAGAATTCCGGAACACGGTTGACTGTGTGGGGGAGTTTCGGGGCCGCCCTCCACGCAGCTGCCTGGTGTCACAGGTGTTCCCTGGCAGGGGGAAGTCCGCTAATTACCTCCCTTGTCCATGGGGAGGCACAAGATGCTACCTGCTTTTCCAGCCCAACCTCCGCCATTCCCCGGCAGCCCGCACAGTGAGGGACTGGGGGAAGACACTCGAAGGGCTCCTAGGTGAACCCGGGTGCTGCAGACATAAGACGGAACCTCCCCACACTCTGAATTCCGGAACACGGTTGACTGTGTGGGTGAGGTTTAGGGCCGCCCTCCACACAGCTTCCTGGTGTCACGGGTGTTCCCTGGTAGGGGGAAGACCGCTAATTACCTCCCCTGTCCATGGGGAGGCACTAGATGCTACCTGAGTTTCCAGCCCAACCCCCGCCTTTCCCCGGCTGCCCGCACTGTGAGAGACTCGTGGAAGACTCTCGAAGGGCTCCTAGGAGATCCCGGGTGCTGCAGACAGAAGACGGAACCTCCCCACACTCAGAATTCCGGAACACGGATGACTGTGTGGGGGAGGTTCGGGGCCGCCCTCCACGCAGCTGCCTTGTGTCACAGGTGTTCCCTGGCAGGTGGAAGTCCGCTAATTACCTCCCCTGTCCATGGGGAGGCATTAGATGCTACCTGCGTTTCCAGCACAACCCCCTCCTTTCCCCGGCAGCCCGCACAGGGAGGGACTGGGGGAAGACACTCGAAAGGCTCCTAGGAGAACACGGGTGCTGCAGACAGAAGACGGAACCTCCCCACACTCAGAATTCCGGAACACGTGTGACTGTGTGGGTGAGGTTTAGGGCCGCACTCCACGCAGCTTCCTGGTGTCACAGTTGTTCCCTGGCAGGGGGAAGTCCGCTAATTACCTCCCTTGTCCATGGGGAGGCACTAGATGCTACCTGCTTTTCCAGCCCAACCCCCGCCGTTCCCGGATGCCCGCACTGGGAGGGACTCGGGGAAGACTCTCGAAGGGCTCCTAGGAGATCTCGGGTGCTGCAGACATAAGACGGAACCTCCCCACACTCAGAATTCCGGAACACAGCTGACTGTGTGGGGGAGGATGGGGCCGCCCTCCACGCAGATGCCTGGTGTCACAGGTGTTAGCTGGCAGGTGGAAATCCGCTAATAACCTCCTCGGTCCATGGGGAGGCACTAGATGCTACCTGCGTTTCCAGCCCAACCCCCTCCATTCCCCGGCAGCCCGCACAGGGAGGGACTCTGTGAAGACACTCGAAAGGCTCCTAGGAGATCCCGGGTGCTGCAGAGAGAAGACGGAACCTCCCCACACTCAGAATTCCGGAACACGGTTGACTGTGTGGGGGAGGTTCGGGGCCGCCCTCCACGCAGCTGCCTGGTGTCACAGGTGTTCCCTGGCAGGGGGAAGTCCGCTAGTTACCTCCCTTGTCCATTGGGACGCACTAGAAGCTACCTGTTTTTGCAGCCCAACCCCCGCCTTTCCCCAGCAGCCCGCACAGGGAGGGACTTGGGGAAGACACTAAAAGGGCTCCTAGGAGAACCCGGGTGCTGCAGACATAAGACAGAACCTCCCCAAACTCAGAATTCCGGAACACGGGTGACTGTGTGGGTGAGGTATAGGGCCGCCTTCCACACAGCTTCCTGGTGTCACAGGTGTTCTCTGGTAGGGGGAAGACCGCTAATTACCTCCCCTGTCTATGGGGAGGCACTAGATGCTACCTGCTTTTCCAGCCAAACCCCCGACTTTCCCCAGCAGCCCGCACAGGGAGGGACTTGGGGAAGACACTCGAAGGGCTCCTAGGAGAACCCGGGTGCTGCAGACATAAGACGGAACCTCCCCACACTCAGAATCCCGGAACACGGGTGACTGTGTGGGTGAGGCTTAGGGCCGCCCTCCACACAGCTTCCTGGTGTCACAGGTGTTCCCTGGTAGGGGGAAGACCGATAATTACCTCCCCTGTCCATGGGGAGGCACTAGATGCTACCTGAGTTTCCAGCCCAACCCCCGCCTTTCCCCGGCTGCCCGCACAGGGAGGGACTCGGGGAAGAATCTCGAAGGGCTCCTAGGTGAACCCGGGTGCTGCAGACAGAAGACGGAACCTCCCCACACTCAGAATTCCGGAACACGTATGACTGTGTGTGGGAGGTTCGGGGCCGCCCTCCACGCAGCTGCCTTGTGTCACAGGTGTTCCCTGGCAGGTGGAATTCCGCTAATTACCTCCCCTGTCCATGGGGAGGCACTAGAAGCTACCTGCTTTTCCAGTACAACCCCCTCCTTTCCCTGGCAGCCCGCACAGGGAGGGACTCTGGGAAGACACTCGAAGGGCTCCTAGGAGATCCCGGGTGCTGCAGACAGAAGACGGAACCTCCCCACACTCAGAATTCCGGAACACGGTTGACTGTGTGGGGGAGGTTCGGGGCCGCCCTCCACGCAGCTGCCTTGTGTCACCTGTGTTCCCTGGCAGGGGGAAGTCCGCTAATTACCTCCCTTGTCCATGGGGATGCACAAGATGCTACCTGCTTTTCCAGCCCAACCCCCGCCATTCCCCGGCAGCCCGCACAGGGAGGGACTGGGGGAAGACACTCGAAAGGCTCCTAGGAGAACACGGGTGCTGCAGACAGAAGACGGATCCTCCCCAAACTCAGAATTCCGGAACACGGCTGACTGGGTGGGGAAGGTTCGGGGCCGCCCTCCACGCAGCTGCCTGGTGTCACAGGTGTTCCCTGGCAGGGGGAAGTCCGCAAGTTACCTCCCTTGTCCATTGGGAGGCACTAGATGCTACCTGCTTTTCCAGCCCAACCCCCACTTTTCCCAGCAGCCCGCACAGGGAGGGACTTGGGGAAGACACTCGAATGGCTCCTAGGAGAACCCGGTTGCTGCAGACATAAGACGGAACCTCCCCACACTCAGAATTCCGGAACACGGGTGACTGTGTGGGTGAGGTATAGGGCCGCCTTCCACACAGCTTCCTGGTGTCACAGGTGTTCTCTGGTAGGGGGAAGACCGCTAATTACCTCCCCTGTCAATGGGGAGGCACTAGATGCTACCTGCTTTTCCAGCCCAACCCCGCCTTTCCCCAGCAGCCCGCACAGGGAGGGACTTGGGGAAGACACTCGAAGGGCTCCTAGGAGAACCAGGGTGCTGCAGAGAGAAGACGGAACCTCCCCACACTCAGAATTCCGGAACACGGGTGACTGTGTGGGTGAGGTTTAGGGCCGCCCTCCACACATCTTCCTGGTGTCACGGGTGTTCCCTGGTAGGGGGAAGACCGCTAATTACCTCCCCTGTCCATGGGGAGGCACTAGATGCTACCTGAGTATCCAGCCCAACCCCCGCCTTTCCCCGGCTGCCCGCACTGTGAGGGACTCGGGGAAGACTCTCGAAGGGCTCCTAGGAGATCCCGGGTGCTGCAGACAGAAGACGGAACCTCCCCAAACTCAGAATTCCGGAACACGGATGACTGTGTGGGGGAGGTTCGGGGCCGCCCTCCACGCAGCTGCCTTGTGTCACAGGTGTTCCCTGGCAGGTGGAAGTCCGCTAATTACCTCCCCTGTCCATGGGGAGGCACTTGATGCTAACTGCGTTTCCAGCACAACCCCCTCCTTTCCCCGGCAGCCCGCACAGGGAGGGACTCTGGAAAGATACTCGAAGGGCTCCTAGGAGATCCCGGGTGCTGCAGACATAAGACGGAACCTCCCCACACTCAGAATTCCGGAACACGGTTGACTGTGTGGGGGAGGTTCGGGGCCGCCCTCCACGCAGCTGCCTGGTGTCACAGGTGTTCCCTGGCAGGGGGAAGTCCGCTAAATACCTCCCTTGTCCATGGGGAGGCACAAGATGCTATCTGCTTTTCCAGCCCAACCTCCGCCATTCCCCGGCAGCCCGCAGAGTGAGAGACTGGGGGAAGACACTCGAAGGGCTCCTAGGTGAACCCGGGTGCTGCAGACAGAAGACGGAACCTCCCCACACTCAGAATTCCGGAACACGGCTGACTGTGTGGGGGAGGTTCGGGGCCGCCCTCCACGCAGCTGCCTGGTGTCACAGGTGTTCCCTGGCAGGGGGAAGTCCGCTAATTACCTCCCATGTCCATGGGGAGGCACTAGATGCTACCTGCGTTTCCAGCACAACACCCTCCTTTCCCCGGCAGCCCGCACAGGTAGGGAATCTGGGAAGCCACTCGAAAGGCTCCTAGGAGATCCCGGGTGCTGCAGACAGAAGACGGAACCTCCCCACACTCAGAATTCCGGAACACGGTTGACTGTGGGGGAGGTTCGGGGCCGCCCTCCACGCAGCTGCCTGGTGTCACAGGTGTTCCCTGGCAGGGAGAATTCCGCTAATTACCTCCCCTGTCCATGGGGAGGCACTAGATGCTACCTGAGTTTCCAGCCCAACCCCCGCCTTTCCCCGGCAGCCCGCAATGTGAGGGATTCGGGGAAGACACTCGAAGGGCTCCTAGGAGATCCCGGGTGCTGCAGACAGTAGACGGAACCTCCCCACACTCAGAACTCCGGAACACGGCTGACTGCGTGGGGGAGGTTCGGGGCCGCCCTCCACGCAGTTGCCTGGTGTCACAGGTGTTTCCTGGCATTTGGAAGTCCGCTAATTACCTCCCCTGTCCATGGGGAGGCACTAGATGCTACCTGCGTTTCCAGCACAACCCCCTCTTTTCCCCATCAGCCCGCACAGGGTGGGACTCTGGGAAGACACTCGAAGGGCTCCTAGGAGATCCCGAGTGCTGCAGACAGAAGACGGAACCTCCCCACACTCAGAATTCCGGAACACGGTTGACTGTGTGGGGGAGGTTCGGGGCCGCATTCCACGCAGCTGCCTGGTGTCACAGGTGTTCCCTGGCAGGGGGAAGTCCGCTAATTACCTCCCTTGTCCATGGGGAGGCACAAGATGCTACCTGCTTTTCCAGCCCAACCTCCGCCATTCCCCGGCAGCCCGCACAGTGAGGGACTGGGGGAAGACACTCGAAGGGCTCCTAGGTGAACCCGGGTGCTGCAGACATAAGACGGAACCTCCCCACACTCAGAATTCCGGAACACGGGTGACTGTGTAGGTGAGGTTTAGGGCCGCCCTCCACACAGCTTCCTGGTGTCACAGGTGTTCCCTGGTAGGGGGAAGACCGCTAATTACCTCCCCTGTCCATGGGGAGGCACTAGATGCTACCTGAGATTCAGCCCAACCCGCGCCTTTCCCAGGCTGCCCGCAGTGGGAGGGATTCGGGGAAGACACTCGAAGGGCTCCTAGGAGATCCCGGGTGCTGCAGACAGAAGACGGAACCTCCCCACCCTCAGAATTCCGGAACACGGCTGACTGTGTGGGGGAGGTTCGGGGCCGCCCTCCACGCAGCTTCCTGGTGTCACAGTTGTTCCCTGGCAGGGGGAAGTCCGCTAATTACCTCCCTTGTCCATGGGGAGGCACTAGATGCTACCTGCTTTTCCAGCCCAACCCCCGCCGTTCCCCGGCTGCCCGCACTGGGAGAGACTCGGGGAAGTCTCTCGAAGGGCTCCTAGGTGATCCCGGGTGCTGCAGACATAAGACGGATCCTCCCCACACTCAGAATTCCGGAACACGTCTGACTGTGTGGGGGAGGTTCGGGGCCGCCCTCCACGCAGCTGCCTGGTGTCACAGGTGTTTCCTGGCATTTGGAAGTCCGCTAATTACCTCCCCTGTCCATGGGGAGGCACTAGATGCTACCTGCGTTTCCAGGACAACCCCCTCCTTTCCCCATCAGCCCGCACATGGTGGGACACTGGGAAGACACTCGAAGGGCTCCTAGGAGATCCCGAGTGCTGCAGACAGAAGACGGAACCTCCCCACACTCAGAATTCCGGAACACGGTTGACTGTGTGGGGGAGGTTCGGGGCCGCATTCCACGCAGCTGCCTGGTGTCACAGGTGTTCCCTGGCAGGGGGAATTCCGCTAATTACCTCCCCTGTCCATGGGGAGGCACTAGATGCTACCTGCGTTTCCAGCCCAACCCCCGCCTTTCCCTGGCTGCCCGCACTGGGAGGGACTCAGGGAAGACTCTCGAAGGGCTCCTAGGAGATCCCGGGTGCTGCAGACATAAGACGGAACCTCCCCACACTCAGAATTCCGGAACACGGTTGACTGTGTGTGGGGGAGTTTCGGGGCCGCCCTCCACGCAGCTGCCTGGTGTCACAGGTGTTCCCTGGCAGGGGGAAGTCCGCTAATTACCTCCCTTGTCCATGGGGAGGCACAAGATGCTACCTGCTTTTCCAGCCCAACCTCCGCCATTCCCCGGCAGCCCGCACAGTGAGGGACTGGGGGAAGACACTCGAAGGGCTCCTAGGTGAACCCGGGTGCTGCAGACATAAGACGGAACCTCCCCACACTCAGAATTCCGGAACACGGCTGACTGTGTGGGTTAGGTTCGGGGCCGCCCTCCACGCAGCTGCCTGGTGTCACAAGTGATCCCTTTCAGGGGGAAGTCCGCTAATTACCTCACTTGTCCATGGGGATGCACAAGATGCTACCTGCTTTTCCAGCCCAACCCCCGCCTTTCCCCGGCAGCCCGCACATGGAGGTACTGGGGGAAGACACTCAAAAGGCTCCTAGGAGAACCCGGGTGCTGCAGACATAAGACGGAACCTCCCCACACTCAGAATTCCGGAACACGTTTGGCTGTGTGGGTGAGGTTTAGGGCCGCACTTCCCGCAGCTTCCTGGTGTCACAGTTGTTCCCTGGCAGGGGGAAGTCCGCTAATTACCTCCCTTGTCCATGTGGAGGCACTAGATGCTACCTGCTTTTCCAGCCCAACCCCCGCCGATCCCCGGCTGCCCGCACAGGGAGGGACTCTGGGAAGACACTCGAAGGGCTGCTAGGAGATCCCGAGTGCTGCAGACAGAAGACGGAACCTCCCCACACTCAGAATTCCGGAACACGGTTGACTGTGTGGGGGAGGTTCGGGGCCGCATTCCACGCAGCTGCCTGGTGTCACAGGTGTTCCCTGGCAGGGGGAAGTCCGCTAATTACCTCCCCTGTCCATGGGGAGGCACTAGATGCTACCTGCGTTTCAAGCCCAACCCCCGACTTTCCCTGGCTGCCCGCACTGGCAGGGACTCGGGGAAGACTCTCCAAGGGCTCCTAGGAGATCCCGGTTGCTGCAGACATAAGACGGAACCTCCCCACACTCAGAAATCCGGAACACGGCTGACTGTGTGGGGAAGTTTCGGGGCCGCCCTCCACGAAGCTGCATGGTGTCACAGGTGTTCCCTGGCAGGGGGAAGTCCGCTAATTACCTCCCTTGTCCATGGGGAGGCACTAGATGCTACCTGCATTTCCAGCCCAACCCCCGCCTTTCCCCAGCAGCCCGCACAGGGAGGGAATTGGGGAAGACAGTCGAAGGGCTCCTAAGAGAACCCGGGTGCTGCAGACATAAGACGGAACCTCCCCACACTCAGAATTCCGGAACACGGGTGACTGTGTGGGTGAGGTTTAGGGCCGCCCTCCACACAGCTTCCTGGTGTCAGAGGTGTTCCCTGGTAGGGGGAAGACCGCTAATTACCTCCCCTGTCCATGGGGAGGCACTAGATGCTACCTGAGTTTCCAGCCCAACCCCCGCCTTTCCCCGGCTGCCCGCACTGGGAGGGACTCGGGGAAGAATCTCGAAGGGCTCCTAGGTGAACCCGGGTGCTGCAGACAGAAGACGGAACCTCCCCACACTCAGAATTTCGGAACACGGCTGACTGTGTGTGGGAGGTTCGGGGCCGCCCTCCACGCAGCTGCCTGGTGTCACAGGTGTTCCCTGGCAGGGGGAAGACCGCTAATTACCTCCCCTGTCCATGGGGAGGCACTAGATGCTACCTGCGTTTCCAGCAACACCCCCTCCTTCCCCGGCAGCCCGCACAAGTAGGGACTCTGGGAAGACACTCGAAGGGCTCCTAGGAGATCCCGGGTGCTGCAGACATAAGACGGAACCTCCCCACACTCTGAATTCCGGAACACGGTTGACTGTGTGTGGGGGAGTTTCGGGGCCGCCCTCCACGCAGCTGCCTGTAGTCACAGGTGTTCCCTGGCAGGGGGAAGTCCGCTAATTACCTCCCTTGTCCATGGGGAGGCACAAGATGCTACCTGCTTTTCCAGCCCAACCTCCGCCATTCCCCGGCAGCCCGCACAGTGAGGGACTGGGGGAAGTCACTCGAAGGGCTCCTAGGTGAACCCGGGTGCTGCAGACATAAGACGGAACCTCCCCGGCCTCAGAATTCCGGAACATGGCTGACTGTGTGGGGGAGGTTCGGGGCCGCCCTCCACGCAGCTTCCTGGTGTCACAGGTGTTCCCTGGCAGGGGGAAGTCCGCTAATTACCTCCCCTGTCAATGGGGAGGCACTAGATGCTACCTGAGTTTCCAGCCCAACCCCCGCCTTTCCCCGGCAGCCCACAGTGGGAGGGATTCGGGGAAGACACTCGAAGGGCTCCTAGCAGATCCCGGGTGCTGCAGACAGAAGACGGAACCTCCCCAGCCTCAGAATTCCGGAACATGGCTGACTGTGTGGGGGAGGTTCGGGGCCGCCCTCCACGCAGCTGCCTGGTGTCACAGGTGTTCCCTGGCAGGGGGAAGTCCGCTAATTACCTCCCTTGTCCATGGGGAGGCACAAGATGCTACCTGCTTTTCCAGCCCTACCCCCGCCTTTCCCCGGCAGACCGCACAGGGAGGGACTGGGGGAAGACACTCGAAAGGCTCCTAGGAGAACCCGGGTGCTGCAGACAGAAGACGGAACCTCCCCACACTCAGAATTCCGGAACACGTGTGGCTGTGTGGGTGAGGTTTACGGCCGCACTCCACGCAGCTTCCTGGTGTCACAGTTGTTCCCTGGCAGGGGGAAGTCCGCTAATTACCTCCCTTGTCCATGGGGAGGCACTAGATGCTACCTGCTTTTCCAGCACAACCCCCTCCTTTCCCCGGCAGCCCGCACAGGGAGGGACTCTGGGAAGACACTCGAAGGGCTCCTAGGAGATCCCGAGTGCTGCAGACAGAAGACGGAACCTCCCCACACTCAGAATTCCGGAACACGGTTGACTGTGTGGGGGAGGTTCGGGGCCGCATTCCACGCAGCTGCCTGGTGTCACAGGTGTTCCCTGGCAGGGGGAATTCCGCTAATTACCTCCCCTGTCCATGGGGAGGCACTAGATGCTACCTGCGTTTCCAGCCCAACCCCCGCCTTTCCCTGGATGCCCGCACTGGGAGGGACTCGGGGAAGACTCTCCAAGGGCTCCTAGGAGATCCCGGGTGCTGCAGACATAAGACGGAACCTCCCCACACTCAGAATTCCTGAACACGTTTGACTGTGTGTGGGTGAGGTTCGGGGCCGCCCTCCACGCAGCTGCCTGGTGTCACAGGTGTTCCCTGGCAGGGGGAAGTCCGCTAATTACCTCCCTTGTCCATGGGGAGGCACAAGATGCTACCTGCTTTTCCAGCCCATCCTCCGCCATTCCCCGGCATCCCGCAAAGTGAGGGAATGGGGGAAGACACTCGAAGGGCTCCTAGGTGAACCCGGGTGCTGCAGACATAAGACGGAACCTCCCCACACTCAGAATTCCGGAACACGTCTGACTGTGTGGGGGAGGTTCGGGGCCACCCTCCACGCAGCTGCCTGGTGTCACAGGTGTTCCCTGGAAGGGGGAAGTCCGCTAATTCCCTCCCCTGTCCATGGGGAGGCACTCGATGCTACCTGAGTTTCCAGCCCAACCCCCGCCTTTCCCTGGCAGCCCGCAGTGGGAGGGATTCGGGGAAGAAACTCGAAGGGCTCCTAGGAGATCCCGGGTTCTGCAGACAGAAGACGGAACCTCCCCACCCTCAGAATTCCGGAACACGGCTGACTGTGTGGGGGAGTTTCGGGGCCGCCCTCCACGCAGCTGCATGGTGTCTCAGGTGTTCCCTGGCAGGGGGAAGTCCGCTAATTACCTCCCTTGTCCATGGGGAGGCACAAGATGCTACCTGCTTTTCCAGCCCAACCCCCGCATTTTCCCGGCAGCCCGCACAGGGAGGGACAGGGGGAAGACACTCGAAAGGCTCCTAGGAGAACCCGGGTGCTGCAGACAGAAGACGGAACCTCCCCAACCTCAGAATTCCGGAACACGGCTGACTTTGTGGGGCAGGTTCGGGGCCGCATTCCACGCACCTGCCTGGTGTCACAGATGATCCCTGGCCGGGGGAAGTCCGCTAATTACCTCCCCTGTCCATGGGGAGGCACTAGATGCTACCTGCGTTTCCAGCCCAACCCCCGCCTTTCCCTGGCTGCCCGCACTGGGAGGGACTCGGGGAAGACTCTCGAAGGGCTCCTAGGAGATCCCGGGTGCTGCAGACATAAGACGGAACCTCCCCACACTCAGAATTCTGGAACACGGGTGACTGTGTGGGTGAGGTTTAGGGCCGCCCTCCACACAGCTTCCTGGTGTCAGAGGTGTTCCCTGGTAGGGGGAAGACCGCTAATTACCTCCCCTGTCCATGGGGAGGCACTAGATGCTACTTGCTTTTCCAGCCCAACCCCCGCCTTTCCCCAGCAGCCCGCACAGGGAGGGACTTGTTGAAGACACTCGAAAGGCTCCTAGGAGATCCCGGGTGCTGCAGACATAAGACAGAACCTCCCCACACTCAGAAATCCGGAACACGGGTGACTGTGTGGGTGAGGTTTTGGGCCGCCCTCCACACAGCTTCCTGGTGTCACAGGGGTTCCCTGGTAGGGGGAAGACCGCTAATTACCTCCCCTGTCCATGGGGAGGCACTAGATGCTACCTGAGTTTCCAGCCCAACCCCCGCCATTCCCCGGCTGCCCGCACTGGGAGGGACTCGGGGAAGAATCTCGAAGGGCTCCTAGGAGATCCCGGGTGCTGCAGACAGAAGACGGAACCTCCCCACACTCAGAATTCCGGAGCACGGATGACTGTGTGTGGGAGGTTCGGGGCCGCCCTCCACGCAGCTGCATTGTGTCACAGGTGTTCCCTGGCAGGTGGAAGTCTGCTAATTACCTCCCCTGTCCATGGGGAGGCACTAGATGCTACCTGCGTTTCCAGCACAACCCCCTCCTTTCCCCGGCAGCCCGCACAGGGAGGGACTCTGGGAAGACATTCGAAGTGCTCCTAGGAGATCCCGGGTGCTGCAGACAGAAGACGGAACCTCCCCACACTCAGAATTCCGGAACACGGCTGACTGTGTGGGGGAGGTTCGGGGCCGCCCTCCACGCAGCTGCCTGGTGTCACAGGTGTTCCCTGGCAGGGGGAAGTCCGCTAATTACCTCCCTTGTCCATGGGGAGGCACAAGATGCTTCCTGCTTTTCCAGCCCAACCTCCGCCATTCCCCGGCAGCCCGCACAGTGAGGGACTGGGGGAAGACACTCGAAGGGCTCCTAGGTGAACCCGGGTGCTGCAGACATAAGACGGAACCTCCCCACACTCAGAATTCCGGAACACGGCTGACTGTGTGGGGGAGGTTCGGGGCCGCCCTCCACGCAGCTGCCTGGTGTCACAGGTGTTCCCTGGCAGGGAGAAGTCCGCTAATTACCTCCCCTGCCCATGGGGAGGCACTAGATGCTACCTGAGTTTCCAGCCCAACCCCCGCCTTTCCCCGGCAGCCCGCAGTGGGAGGGATTCGGGGAAGACACTCGAAGGGCTCCTAGGAGATCCCGGGTCCTGCAGACAGAAGACGGAACCTCCCCACACTCAGAATTCCGGAACACGGGTGACTGTGTGGGGGAGATTCGGGGCCGCCCTCTACGCAGCTGCCTGGTGTCACAGGTGTTCCCTGGCAGGGGGAAGTCCGCTAATTACCTCCCTTGTCCATGGGGAGGCACAAGATGCTACCTGCTTTTCCAGCCCAACCTCCGCCATTCCCCGGCAGCCCGCACAGTGAGGGACTTGGGGAAGACAATCGAAGGGCTCCTAGGTTAACCCGGGTGCTGCAGACATAAGACGGAACCTCCCCAAACTCAGAATTCCGGAACACGGCTGACTGTGTGGGGGAGGTTCGGGGCCGCCCTCCACGCAGCTGCCTGGTGTCACAGGTGTTCCCTGGCAGGGAGAATTCCGCTAATTGCCTCCCATGTCCATGGGGAGGCACTAGATGCTACCTGAGTTTCCAGCCCAACCCCCGATTTTCCCTGGCAGCCCGCAGTGGGAGGGATTCGGGGAAGACACTCGAAGGGCTCCTAGGAGATCCCGGGTGCTGCAGACATAAGACGGAACCTCCCCACACTCAGAATTCCGGAACACGGCTGACTGTGTGGGGGAGGTTCGGGGCCGCCCTCCACACAGCTTCCTGGTGTCACAGGTGTTCCCTGGTAGGGGGAAGACCGCTAATTACCTCACCTGTCCATGGGGAGGCACTAGATGCTACCTGCGTTTCCAGCACAACCACATCCTATCCCTGATTGCCCGCACAGGGAGGGACTCTGGGAAGACACTCGAAGGGCTCCTAGGAGATCCCGGGTGCTGCAGACAGAAGACGGAACCTCCCAACACTCAGAATTCCGGAACACGGTTGACTGTGTGGGGGAGGTTCGGGGCCGCCCTCCACGCAGCTGCCTGGTGTCACAGGTGTTCCCTGGCAGGGGGAAGTCCGCTAATTAACTCCCTAGTCCATGGGGAGGCACAAGATGCTACCTGCTTTTCCAGCCCAACCTCCGCCATTCCCCGGCAGCCCACAAAGTGAGGGACTGGGGGAAGACACTAGAAGGGCTCCTAGGTGAACCCGGGTGCTGCAGACATAAGACGGAACCTCCCCACACTCAGAATTCCGGAACACGGCTGACTGTGTGGGGGAGGTTCGGGGCCGCCCTCCACGCAGCTTCCTGGTGTCACAGGTGTTCACTGGCAGGGAGAAGTCCGCTAATTACCTCCCCTGTCCATGGGGAGGCACTAGATGCTACCTGAGTTTCCAGCCCAACCCCCGCCTTTCCCCGGCAGCCCGCAGTGGGAGGGATTCGGTGAAGACACTCGAAGGGCTCCTAGGAGATCCCGGATGCTGCAGACAGAAGACGGAACCTCCCCACACTCAGAATTCCGGAACACGGCTGACTGTGTGGGGGAGGTTCGGGGCCGCCCTCCACGCAGCTGCCTGGTGTCACAGGTGTTCCCTGGCAGGGGGAAGTCCGCTAATAACCTCCCTTGTCCATGGGGAGGCACAAGATGCTACCTGCTTTTCCAGCACAACCCCCGCCTTTCACCGGCACCACGCACAGGGAGGGACTGGGGGAAGACACTCGAAAGGCTCCTAGGAGAACCCGGGTGCTGCAGACAGAAGACGGAACCTCCCCACACTCAGAATTCCGGAACACGTGTGACTGTGTGGGTGAGGTTTAGGGCCGCACTCCACGCAGCTGCCTTGTGTCACAGTTGTTCCCTGGCAGGGGGAAGTCCGCTAATTACCTCCCTTGTCCTTGGGGAGGCACTAGATGCTACCTGCTTTTCCAGCCCAACCCCCGCCGTTCCTCGGCTGCCTGCACTGGGAGGGACTCGAGGAAAACTCTCGAAGGGCTCCTAGGAGATCCCGGGTGCTGCAGACATAAGACGGAACCTCCCCACACTCAGAATTCCTGAACACGGCTGACTGTGTGGGGGAGGTTCGGGGCCGCCCTCCACGCAGCTGCCTGGTCTCACAGGTGTTCCCTGGCAGGGAGAAGTCCGCTAATTACCTCCCCTGTCCATGGGGAGGCACTAGATGCTACCTGAGTTTCCAGCCCAACCCCCGCCTTTCCCCGGCAGCCCGCAGTGGGAGGGATTCGGGGAAGACACTCGAAGGGCTCCTAGGAGATCCCGGGTGCTGCATACAGAAGACGGAACCTCCCTAACCTCAAAATCCGGAACACGGCTGACTGTGTGGGGGAGGTTCGGGGCCGCCCTCCACGCAGCTGCCTGGTGTCACAGGTGTTCCCTGGCAGGTGGAAGTCCGCTAATTACCTCCCCTGTCCATGGGGAGGCACTAGATGCTACCTGCGTTTCCAGCACAACCCCCTCTTTTCCCCGGCAGCCCGCACAGGGAGGGACTCTGGGAAGACACTCGAAGGGCTCCTAGGAGATCCCGGGTTCTGCAGACAGAAGACGGAACCTCCCCACACTCAGAAATCCGGAACACGGTTGACTGTGTAGGGGAGGTTCGGGGTCGCACTCCACGTAGCTGCCTGGTGTCACAGGTGTTCCCTGGCAGGGGGAAGTCCGCTAATTACCTCCCTTGTCCATGGGGAGGCACTAGATGCTACCTGCTTTTCCAGCCTAACCCCCGCCTTTCCCCAGCAGCCCGCACAGGGAGGGACTTGGGGAAGACACTCGAAGGGCTCCTAGGAGAACCCGGGTGCTGCAGACATAAGACGGAACCTCCCCACAATCAGAACTCCGGAACACGGGTGACTGTGTGGGTGAGGTTTACGGCCGCCCTCCACACAGCTTCCTGGTGTCACAGGTGTTCCCTGGTAGGGGGAAGACCGCTAATTACCTCCCCTGTCCATGGGGAGGCACTAGATGCTACCTGCTTTTCCAGCCCAACCCCCGCCTTTCCCCAGCAGCCCGCACAGTGAGGGACTGGGGGAAGACACTCGAAGGGCTCCTAGGTGAACCCGGGTTCTGCAGACATAAGACGGAACCTCCCCACACTCAGAATTCCGGAACACGGCTGACTGTGTTTGGGAGGTTCGGGGCCGCCCTCCACGCAGCTGCCTGGTGTCACAGGTGTTCCCTGGCAGGGAGAAGTCCGCTAATTGCCTCCCCTGTCCATGGGGAGGCACTAGATTCTACCTGAGTTTCCAGCCCGACCCCCGCCTTTCCCCGGCAGCCCGCACTGGGAGAGACTGGGGGAAGAGTCTCGAAAGGCTCCTAGGAGAACCCGGGTGCTGCAGACAGAAGATGGAACCTCCCCACACTCAGAATTCCGGAACACGTGTGACTGTGTGGGTGAGGTTTAGGGCCGCACTCCACGCAGCTTTCTGGTGTCACAGGTGTTCCCTGGCAGGGGGAAGTCCGCTAATTACCTCCCTTGTCCATGGGGAGGCACAAGATGCTACCTGCTTTTCCAGCCCAACCTCCGCCATTCCCCGGCAGCTCGCACAGTGAGGGACTGGGGGAAGACACTCGAAGGGCTCCTAGGAGAACCCGGGTGCTGCAGACATAAGACGGAACCTCCCCACACTCAGAATTCCGGAACACGGCTGACTGTGTGGGGGAGGTTCGGGGCCGCCCTCCACGCAGATGCCTGGTGTCACAGGTGTTCCCTGGCAGGGAGAATTCCGCTAATTGCCTCCCATGTCCATGGGGAGGCACTAGATGCTACCTGAGTTTCCAGCCCAACCCCCGATTTTCCCTGGCAGCCCGCAGTGGGAGGGATTCGGGGAAGACACTCGAAGGGCTCCTAGGAGATCCCGGGTGCTGCAGACTTAAGACGGAACCTCCCCACACTCAGAATTCCGGAACACGGCTGACTGTGTGGGGGAGGTTCGGGGCCGCCCTCCACGCAGCTGCCTGGTGTCACAGGTGTTCCCTGGCAGGGGGAAGTCCGCTAATTACCTCCCTTGTCCATGGGGAGGCACTAGATGCTACCTGCTTTTGCAGCCCAACCCCCGCCATTCCCCAGCAGCCCGCACAGGGAGGGACTTGGGGAAGACACTCGAAGGGCTCCTAGGAGAACCCGGGTGCTGCAGACATAAGACGGAACCCCCCCAAACTCAGAACTCCGGAACACGGGTGACTGTGTGGGTGAGGTTTAGGGCCGCCCTCCACACAGCTTCCTGGTGTCACAGGTGTTCCCTGGTAGGGGGAAGACCGCTAATTACCTCACCTGTCCATGGGGAGGCACTAGATGCTACCTGCGTTTCCAGCACAACCACATCCTATCCCTGGCTGCCCGCACAGGGAGGGACTCTGGGAAGACACTCGAAGGGCTCCTAGGAGATCCCGGGTGCTGCAGACAGAAGACGGAACCTCCCAACACTCAGAATTCCGGAACACGGTTGACTGTGTGGGGGAGGTTCGGGGCCGCCTTCCACGCAGCTGCCTGGTGTCACAGGTGTTCCCTGGCAGGGGGAAGTCCGCTAATTAACTCCCTTGTCCATGGGGAGGCACAAGATGCTACCTGCTTTTCCAGCCCAACCTCCGCCATTCCCCGGCAGCCCACACAGTGAGGGACTGGGGGAAGACACTAGAAGGGCTCCTAGGTGAACCCGGGTGCTGCAGACATAAGACGGAACCTCCCCACACTCAGAATTCCGGAACACGGCTGACTGTGTGGGGGAGGTTCGGGGCCGCCCTCCACGCAGCTGCCTGGTGTCACAGGTGTTCCCTGGCAGGGGGAAGTCCGCTAATAACCTCCCTTGTCCATGGGGAGGCACAAGATGCTACCTGCTATTCCAGCCCAACCCCCGCCTTTCACCGGCAGCACGCACAGGGAGGGACTGGGGGAAGACACTCGAAAGGCTCCTAGGAGAACCCGGGTGCTGCAGACAGAAGACGGAACCTCCCTAACCTCAAAATCCGGAACACGGCTGACTGTGTGGGGGAGGATCGGGGCCGCCCTCCACGCAGCTGCCTTGTGTCACAGGTGTTCCCTGGCAGGATGAAGTCCGCTAATTACCTCCCCTGTCCATGGGGAGGCACTAGATGCTACCTGCGTTTCCAGCACAACCCCCTCTTTTCCCCGGCAGCCCGCACAGGGGGGGACTCTGGGAAGACACTCGAAGGGCTCCTAGGAGATCCCGGGTGCTGCAGACAGAAGACGGAACCTCCCCACACTCAGAAATCCGGAACACGGTTGACTGTGTGGGGGAGGTTCGGGGCCGCACTCCACGTAGCTGCCTGGTGTCACAGGTGTTCCCTGGCAGAGGGAAGTCCGCTAATTACCTCCCCTGTCCATGGGGAGGCACTAGATGCTTCCTGCGTTTCCAGCCCAACCCCCCCCTTTCCCTGGCTGCCCGCACAGGGAGGGACTCGGGGAATACTCTCGAAGGGCTCCTAGGAGATCCCGGGTGCTGCAGACATAAGACGGAACCTCCCCACACTCAGAATTCCGGAACACGGCTGACTGTGTGGGGAAGGTTCGGGGCCGCCCTCCACGCAGCTGCATGGTGTCACAGGTGTTCCCTGGCAGGGGGAAGTCCGCTAATTACCTCCCCTGTCCATGGGGAGGCACTAGATTCTACCTGAGTTTCCAGCACAACCCCCGCCTTTCCCCCGCAGCCCGCACTGGGAGAGACTGGGGGAAGAGTCTCGAAAGGCTCCTAGGAGAACCCGGGTGCTGCAGACAGAAGACGGAACCTCCCCACACTCAGAATTCCGGAACACGTGTGACTGTGTGGGTGAGGTTTAGGGCCGCACTCCACGCAGATTTCTGGTGTCACAGGTGTTCCCTGGCAGGGGGAAGTCCGCTAATTACCTCCCTTGTCCATGGGGAGGCACAAGATGCTACCTGCTTTTCCAGCCCAACCTCCGCCATTCCCCGGCAGCTCGCACAGTGAGGGACTGGGGGAAGACACTCGAAGGGCTCCTAGGAGAACCCGGGTGCTGCAGACATAAGACGGAACCTCCCCACAATCAGAATTCCGGAACACGGGTGACTGTGTGGGTGAAGTTTAGGGCCGCCCTCCACACAGCTTCCTGGTGTCACAGGTGTTCCCTGGCAGGGAGTAGTCCGCTAATTGCCTCCCCTGTCCATGGGGAGGCACTAGATGCTACCTGAGTTTCCAGCCCAACCCCCGCCTTTCCCCGGCAGCCCGCAGTGGGAGGGATTCGGGGAAGACCCTCGAAAGGCTCCTAGGAGATCCCGGGTGCTGCAGACAGAAGACGGAACCTCCCCACACTCAGAATTCCGGAACACGGCTGACTGTGTGGGGGAGGTGCGGGGCCGCCCTCCACGCAGCTGCCTGGTGTCACAGGTGTTCCCTGGCAGGGGGAAATCCGCTAATTACCTCCCTTGTCCATGGGGAGGCACAAGATGCTACCTGCTTTTCCAGCCCAACCCCCGCCTTTCCCCAGCAGCCCGCACAGTGAGGGACTGGGGGAAGACACTCGAAGGGCTCCTAGGTGAACCCGGGTGCTGCAGACATAAGACGGAACCTCCCCACACTCAGAATTCCGGAACACGGATGACTGTGTGGGTGAGGTTCGGGGCCGCACTCCACGTAGCTGCCTGGTGTCACAGGTGTTCCCTGGCAGGGGGAAGTCCGCTAATTACCTCCCCTGTCCATGGGGAGGCACTAGATGCTTCCTGCGTTTCCAGCCCAACCCCCCCCTTTCCCTGGCTGCCTGCACTGGGAGGGACTCGGGGAAGACTCTCGAAGGGCTCCTTGGAGATCCCGGGTGCTGCAGACATAAGACGGAACATCCCCACACTCAGAATTCCGGAACACGGCTGACTGTGTGGGGAAGGTTCGGGGCCGCCCTCCACGCAACTGCCTGGTGTCACAGGTGTTCCCTGGCAGGGGGAAGTCCGCTAATTACCTCCCTTGTCCATGGGGAGGCACTAGATGCTACCTGCTTTTCCAGCCCAACCCCCGCCTTTCCTCAGCAGCCCGCACAGGGAGGGACTTGGGGAAGACACTCGAACGTCTCCTAGGAGAACCCGGGTGCTGCAGACATAAGACGGAACCTCCCCACAATCAGAACTCCGGAACACGGGTGACTGTGTGGGTGAGGTTTACGGCCGCCCTCCACACAGTTTCCTGGTGTCACAGGTGTTCCCTGGTAGGGGGAAGACCGCTAATTACCTCCCATGTCCATGGGGAGGCACTAGATGCTACCTGCTTTTCCAGCCCAACCCCTGCCTTTCACCAGCAGCCCGCACAGTGAGGGACTGGGGGAAGACACTCGAAGGGCTCCTAGGAGATCCCGGGTGCTGCAGACAGAAGACGGAACCTCCCAACACTCAGAATTCCGGAACACGGTTGACTGTGTCGGGGAGGTTCGGGGCCGCCTTCCACGCAGCTGCCTGGTGTCACAGGTGTTCCCTGGCAGGGGGAAGTCCGCTAATTAACTCCCCTGTCCATGGGGAGGCACAAGATGCTACCTGAGTTTCCAGCCCAACCCCCGCCTTTCCCCGGCAGCCCGCAGTGGGAGGGATTCGGGGAAGACACTCGAAGGGCTCCTAGGATATCCCGGGTGCTGCAGACATAAGACGGAACCTCCCCACACTCAGAATTCCGGAACACGGCTGACTGTGTGGGGGAGGTTCGGGGCCGCCCTCCACGCAGATGCCTGGTGTCACAGGTGTTCCCTGGCAGGGAGAATTCCGCTAATTGCCTCCCATGTCCATGGGGAGGCACTAGATGCTACCTGAGTTTCCAGCCCAACCCCCGATTTTCCCTGGCAGCCCGCAGTGGGAGGGATTCGGGGAAGACACTCGAAGGGCTCCTAGGAGATCCCGGGTGCTGGAGACTTAAGTCGGAACCTCCCCACACTCAGAATTCCGGAACACGGCTGACTGTGTGGGGGAGGTTCGGGGCCGCCCTCCACGCAGCTGCCTGGTGTCACAGGTGTTCCCTGGCAGGGGGAAGTCCGCTAATTACCTCCCTTGTCCATGGGGAGGCACTAGATGCTACCTGCTTTTGCAGCCCAACCCCCGCCTTTCCCCAGCAGCCCGCACAGGGAGGGACTTGGGGAAGACACTCGAAGGGCTCCTAGGAGAACCCGGGTGCTGCAGACATAAGACGGAACCCCCCCAAACTCAGAACTCCGGAACAAGGGTGACTCTGTGGGTGAGGTTTAGGGCCGCCCTCCACACAGCTTCCTGGTGTCACAGGTGTTCCCTGGTAGGGGGAAGACCGCTAATTACCTCACCTGTCCATGGGGAGGCACTAGATGCTACCTGCGTTTCCAGCACAACCACATCCTATCCCTGGCTGCCCGCACAGGGAGGGACTCTGGGAAGACACTCGAAGGGCTCCTAGGAGATCCCGGGTGCTGCAGACAGAAGACGGAACCTCCCAACACTCAGAATTCCGGAACACGGTTGACTGTGTGGGGGAGGTTCGGGGCCGCCTTCCACGCAGCTGCCTGGTGTCACAGGTGTTCCCTGGCAGGGGGAAGTCCGCTAATTAACTCCCTTGTCCATGGGGAGGCACAAGATGCTACCTGCTTTTCCAGCCCAACCTCCGCCATTCCCCGGCAGCCCACACAGTGAGGGACTGGGGGAAGACACTAGAAGGGCTCCTAGGTGAACCCGGGTGCTGCAGACATAAGACGGAACCTCCCCACACTCAGAATTCTGGAACACGGCTGGCTGTGTGGGGGAGGTTCGGGGCCGCCCTCCACGCAGCTGCCTGGTGTCACAGGTGTTCCCTGGCAGGGAGAAGTCCGCTAATTACCTCCCCTGTCCATGGGGAGGCACTAGATGCTACCTGAGTTTCCAGCCCAACCCCCGCCTTTCCCAGGCAGCCCGCAGTGGGAGGGATTCGGGGAAGACACTCGAAGGGCTCCTAGGATATCCCGGGTGCTGCAGACATAAGACGGAACCTCCCCACACTCAGAATTCCGGAACACGGCTGACTGTGTGGGGGAGGTTCGGGGCCGCCCTCCACGCAGCTGCCTGGTGTCACAGGTGTTCCCTGGCAGGGGGAAGTCCGCTAATTACCTCCCTTGTCCATGGGGAGGCACAAGATGCTACCTGCTTTTCCAGCCCAACCTCCGCCATTCCCCGGCAGCTCGCACAGTGAGGGACTGGGGGAAGACACTCGAAGGGCTCCTAGGAGAACCCGGGTGCTGCAGACATAAGACGGAACCTCCCCACACTCAGAATTCCGGAACACGGGTGACTGTGTTGGTGAAGTTTAGGGCCGCCCTCCACACAGATTCCTGGTGTCACAGGTGTTCCCTGGCAGGGAGTAGTCAGCTAATTGCCTCCCCTGTCCATGGGGAGGCACTAGATGCTACCTGAGTTTCCAGCCCAACCCCCGCCTTTCCCCGGCAGCCCGCAGTGGGAGGGATTCGGGGAAGACACTCGAAAGGCTCCTAGGAGATCCCGGGTGCTGCAGACAGAAGACGGAACCTCCCCACACTCAGAATTCCGGAACACGGCTGACTGTGTGGGGGAGGTTCGGGGCCGCCCTCCACGCAGCTGCCTGGTGTCACAGGTGTTCCCTGGCAGGGGGAAATCCGCTAATTACCTCCCTTGTCCATGGGGAGGCACAAGATGCTACCTGCTTTTCCAGCCCAACCCCCGCCTTTCCCCAGCAGCCCGCACAGTGAGGGACTGGGGGAAGACACTCGAAGGGCTCCTAGGTGAACCCGGGTGCTGCAGACATAAGACGGAACCTCCCCACACTCAGAATTCCGGAACACGGATGACTGTGTGGGTGAGGTTCGGGGCCGCACTCCACGTAGCTGCCTGGTGTCACAGGTGTTCCCTGGCAGGGGGAAGTCCGCTAATTACCTCCCCTGTCCATGGGGAGGCACTAGATGCTTCCTGCGTTTCCAGCCCAACCCCCCCCTTTCCCTGGCTGCCCGCACTGGGAGGGACTCGGGGAAGACCCTCGAAGGGCTCCTTGGAGATCCCGGGTGCTGCAGACATAAGACGGAACATCCCCACACTCAGAATTCCGGAACACGGCTGACTGTGTGGGGAAGGTTCGGGGCCGCCCTCCACGCAGCTGCCTGGTGTCACAGGTGTTCCCTGGCAGGGGGAAGTCCGCTAATTACCTCCCTTGTCCATGGGGAGGCACTAGATGCTACCTGCTTTTCCAGCCCAACCCCCGCCTTTCCCCATCAGCCCGCACAGGGAGGGACTTGGGGAAGACACTCGAACGTCTCCTAGGAGAACCCGGGTGCTGCAGACATAAGACGGAACCTCCCCACAATCAGAACTCCGGAAGACGGGTGACTGTGTGGGTGAGGTTTACGGCCGCCCTCCACACAGTTTCCTGGTGTCACAGGTGTTCCCTGGTAGGGGGAAGACCGCTAATTACCTCCCATGTCCATGGGGAGGCACTAGATGCTACCTGCTTTTCCAGCCCAACCCCTGCCTTTCACCAGCAGCCCGCACAGTGAGGGACTGGGAGAAGACACTCGAAGGGCTCCTAGGTGAACCCGGGTGCTGCAGACATAAGACGGAACCTCCCCACACTCAGAATTCCGGAACACGGCTGACTGTGTCGGGGAGGTCCGGGGCCGCCCTCCACGGATCTGCCTGGTGTCACAGGTGTTCCCTGGCAGGGAGAAGTCCGTTAATTACCTCCCCTGTCCATGGGGAGGCACTAGATGCTACCTGAGTTTCCAGACCAACCCCCGCTTTCCCCGGCAGCCCGCAGTGGGAGGGATTCGGGAAGACACTCGAAAGGCTCCTAGGAGATCCCGGGTGCTGCAGACAGAAGACGGAACCTCCCCAAACTCAGAATTCCGGAACACGACTGACTGTGTGGGGGAGATTCGGGGCCGCCCTCCACGCAGCTGCCTGGTGTCACAGGTGTTCCCTGGCAGGGGGAAGTCCGCTAATTACCTCCCTAGTCCATGGGGAGCTACAAGATGCTACCTGTTTTCCAGCCCAACCTCCGCCATTCCCCGGCAGCCCGCACAGTGAGGGACTGGGGGAAGACACTCGAAGGGCTCCTAGGTGAACCCGGGTGCTGCAGACATAAGACGGAACCTCCCCACACTCAGAATTCCGGAACACGTCTGACTGTGTTTGGGAGGTTCGGGGCCGCCCTCCACGAAGCTGCCTGGTGTCACAGGTGTTCCCTGGCAGGGAGAAGTCCGCTAATTGCCTCCCCTGTCCATGGGGAGGCACTAGATTCTACCTGAGTTTCCAGCCCAACCCCCGCCTTTCCCCGGCAGCCCGCACTGGGAGAGACTGGGGGAAGAGTCTCGAAAGGCTCCTAGGAGAACCCGGGTGTGGCAGACAGAAGACGGAACCTCCCCACACTCAGAATTCCGGAACACGTGTGACTGTGTGGGTGAGGTTTAGGGCCGCACTCCACGCAGCTTTCTGGTGTCACAGGTGTTCCCTGGCAGGGGGAAGTCCGCTAATTACCTCCCTTGTCCATGGGGAGGCACAAGATGCTACCTGCTTTTCCAGCCCAACCTCCGCCATTCCCCGGCAGCTCGCACAGTGAGGGACTGGGGGAAGACACTCGAAGGGCTCGTAGGAGAACCCAGGTGCTGCAGACATAAGACGGAACCTCCCCACACTCAGAATTCCGGAACACGGGTGACTGTGTGGGTGAGGTTTAGGGCCGCCCTCCACACAGCTTCCTGGTGTCACAGGTGTTCCCTGGCAGGGAGAAGTCGGCTAATTGCCTCCCCTGTCCATGGGGAGGCACTAGATGCTACCTGAGTTTCCAGCCCAACCCCCGCCTTTCCCCGGCAGCCCGCAGTGGGAGGGATTCGGGGAAGACACTCGAAAGGCTCCTAGGAGATCCCGGGTGCTGCAGACAGAAGACGGAACCTCCCCACCCTCAGAATTCCGGAACACGGCTGACTGTGTGGGGGAGGTTCGGGGCCGCCCTCCACGCAGCTGCCTGGTGTCACAGGTGTTCCCTGGCAGGGTGAAATCCGCTAATTACCTCCCTTGTCCATGGGGAGGCACAAGATGCTACCTGCTTTTCCAGCCCAACCCCCGCCTTTCCCCGGCAGCCCGCACAGGGAGGGACTGGGGGAAGACACTCGAATGGCTCCTAGGAGAACCCGGGTGCTGCACACAGAAGACGGAACCTCCCCACACTCAGAATTCCGGAACACGGATGACTGTGTGGGGCAGGTTCGGGGCCGCCCTCCACGCAGCTGCCTTGTGTCACAGGTGTTCCCTGGCAGGGGGAAGTCCGCTAATTACCTCCCCTGTCCATGGGGAGGCACTAGATGCTTCCTGCGTTTCCAGCCCAACCCCCCCCTTTCCCTGGCTGCCCGCACTGGGAGGGACTCGGGGAAGACCCTCGAAGGGCTCCTAGGCGATCCCGGGTGCTGCAGACATAAGACGGAACATCCCCACACTCAGAATTCCGGAACACGGCTGACTGTGTGGGGAAGGTTCGGGGCCGCCCTCCACGCAGCTGCCTGGTGTCACAGGTGTTCCCTGGCAGGGGGAAGTCCGCTAATTACCTCCGTTGTCCATGGGGAGGCACTAGATGCTACCTGCTTTTCCAGCCCAACCCCCGCCTTTCCCCAGCAGCCCGCACAGGGAGGGACTTGGGGAAGACACTCGAAGGGCTCCTAGGAGAACCCGGGTGCTGCAGACATAAGACGGAACCTCCCCACAATCAGAACTCCGGAACACGGGTGACTGTGTGGGTGAGGTTTACGGCCGCCCTCCACACAGCTTCCTGGTGTCACAGATGTTCCCTGGTAGGAGGAAGACCGCTAATTACCTCCCCTGTCCATGGGGAGGCACTAGATGCTACCTGCTTTTCCAGCCCAACCCCCGCCTTTCACCAGCAGCCCGCACAGTGAGGGACAGGGGGAAGACACTCGAAGGGCTCCCAGGTGAACCCGGGTGCTGCAGACATAAGACGGAACCTCCCCACACTCAGAATTCCGGAACACGGCTGACTGTGTCGGGGAGGTCCGGGGCCGCCCTCCACGGATCTGCCTGGTGTCACAGGTGTTCCCTGGCAGGGAGAATCCTTTAATTACCTCCCCTGTCCATGGGGAGGCACTAGATGCTACCTGAGTTTCCAGGCCAACCCCCGCTTTCCCCGGCAGCCCGCAGTGGGAGGGATTCGGGAAGACACTCGAAAGGTTCCTAGGAGATCCCGGGTGCTGCAGACAGAAGACGGAACCTCCCCACACTCAGAATTCCGGAACACGGCTGACTGTGTTTGGGAGGTTCGGGGCCGCCCTCCACGCAGCTGCCTGGTGTCACAGGTGTTCCCTGGCAGGGAGAAGTCGGCTAATTACCTCCCTTGTCCATGGGGAGGCACAAGATGCTACCTGCTTTTCCAGCCCAACCTCCGCCATTCCCCGGCAGCTCGCACAGTGAGGGACTGGGGGAAGACACTCGAAGGGCTCCTAGGAGAACCCGGGTGCTGCAGACATAAGACGGAACCTCCCCACACTCAGAATTCCGGAACACGGGTGACTGTGTGGGTGAGGTTTAGGGCCGCCCTCCACAAAGCTTCCTGGTGTCACAGGTGTTCCCTGGCAGGGAGAAGTCGGCTAATTGCCTCCCCTGTCCATGGGGATGCACTAGATGCTACCTGCTTTTCCAGCCCAACCCCCGCCTTTCCCCGGCAGCCCGCAGTGGGAGAGATTCGGGGAAGACACTCGAAAGTCTCCTAGGAGAACCCGGGTGCTGCACACAGAAGACGGAAACTCCCCAAACTCAGAATTCCGGAACACGGATGACTGTGTGGGGCAGGTTCGGGGCCGCCCTCCACGCAGCTGCCTTGTGTCACAGGTGTTCCCTGGCAGGTGGAAGTCCGCTAATTACCTCCCCTGTCCATGGGGAGGCACTAGATACTACCTGCGTTTCCAGCACAACCCCCTCTTTCCCCGGCAGCCCGCACAGGGAGGGACTCTGGGAAGACACTCGAAGGGCTCCTAGGAGATCCCGGGTGCTGCAGACAGAAGATGGAACCTCCACACACTCAGAATTCCGGAACACGTCTGACTGTGTGGGGGAGGTTCGGGGCCGCCCTCCACGCAGCTGCCTGGTGTCACAGGTTTTCCCTGGCAGGGGGAAGTCCGCTAATTACCTCCCTGGTCCATGGGGAGGCACAAGATGCTACCTGCTTTTCCAGCCCAACCTCCGCCATTCCCCGGCAGCCCGCACAGTGAGGGACTGGGGGAAGACACTCGAAGGGCTCCTAGGTGAACCCGGGTGCTGCAGACATAAGACGGAACCTCCCCAAACTCAGAATTCCGGAACACGGCTGACTGTGTGGGGGAGGTTCGGGGCCGCCCTCCACGCAGCTGCCTGGTGTCACAGGTGTTCCCTGGCATGGAGAAGTCCGCTAATTACCTCCCCTGTCCATGGGGAGGCACTAGATGCTACCTGAGTTTCCAGCCCAACCCCCGCCTTTCCCCGGCAGCCCGCAGTGGGAGGGATTCGGGGAAGAAACTCGAAGGGCTCCTAGGAGATCCCGGGTGCTGCAGACAGAAGACGGAACCTCCTCACACTCAGAATTCCGGAACACGGCTGACTGTGTGGGGCAGGTTCTGGGCCGCCCTCCACGCAGCTGCCTTGTGTCACAGGTGTTCCCTGGCAGGTGGAAGTCCGCTAATTACCTCCCCTGTCCATGGGGAGGCACTAGATACTACCTGCGTTTCCAGCACAACCCACTCTTTCCCCGGCAGCCCGCACAGGGAGGGACTCTGTGAAGACACTCGAAGGGCTCCTAGGAGATCCCGGGTGCTGCAGACAGAAGACGGAACCTCCCCACACTCAGAATTCCGGAACACGTCTGACTGTGTGGGGGAGGTTCGGGGCCGCCCTCCACGCAGCTGCCTGGTGTCACAGGTGTTCCCTGGCAGGGGGAAGTCCGCTAATTACCTCCCTTGTCCATGGGGAGGCACAAGATGCTACCTGCTTTTCCAGCCCAACCTCCGCCATTCCCCGGCAGCCCGCACAGTGAGGGACTGGGGGAAGACACTCGAAGGGCTCCTAGGTGAACCCGGGTGCTGCAGACATAAGACGGAACCTCCCCACACTCAGAATTCCGGAACACGGCTGACTTTGTGGCGGAGGTTCGGGGCCGCCCTCCACGCAGCTGCCTGGTGTCACAGGTGTTCCCCGGCATGGAGAAGTCCGCTAATTACCTCCCCTGTCCATGGGGAGGCACTAGATGCTACCTGAGTTTCCAGCCCAACCCCCGCCTTTCCCCGGCAGCCCGCAGTGGGAGGGATTCGGGGAAGAAACTCGAAGGGCTCCTAGGAGATCCCGGGTGCTGCAGACAGAAGACGGAACCTCCCCACACTCAGAATTCCGGAACACGGCTGACTGTGTGGGGCAGGTTCGGGGCCGCCCTCCACGCAGCTGCCTGGTGTCACAGGTGTTCCCTGTCAGGTGGAAGTCCGCTAATTACCTCCCCTGTCCATGGGGAGGCACTAGATACTACCTTCGTTTCCAGCACAACCCACTCTTTCCCCGGCAGCCCGCACAGGGAGGGACTCTGGGAAGACACTCGAAGGGCTCCTAGGAGATCCCGGGTGCTGCAGACAGAAGACGGAACCTCCCCACACTCAGAATTCCGGAACACGTCTGACTGTGTGGGGGAGGTTCGGGGCCGCCCTCCACGCAGCTGCCTGGTGTCACAGGTTTTCCCTGGCAGGGGGAAGTCCGCTAATTACCTCCCTGGTCCATGGGGAGGCACAAGATGCTACCTGCTTTTCCAGCCCAACCTCCGCCATTCCCCGGCAGCCCGCACAGTGAGGGACTGGGGGAAGACACTCGAAGGGCTCCTAGGTGAACCCGGGTGCTGCAGACATAAGACGGAACCTCCCCAAACTCAGAATTCCGGAACACGGCTGACTGTGTGGGGGAGGTTCGGGGCCGCCCTCCACGAAGCTGCCTGGTGTCACAGGTGTTCCCTGGCATGGAGAAGTCCGCTAATTACCTCCCCTGTCCATGGGGAGGCACTAGATGCTACCTGAGTTTCCAGCCCAACCCCCGCCTTTCCTCGGCAGCCCGCAGTGGGAGGGATTCGGGGAAGAAACTCGAAGGGCTCCTAGGAGATCCCGGGTGCTGCAGACAGAAGACGGAACCTCCCCACACTCAGAATTCCGGAACACGGCTGACTGTGTGGGGCAGGTTCTGGGCCGCCCTCCACGCAGCTGCCTTGTGTCACAGGTGTTCCCTGGCAGGTGGAATTCCGCTAATTACCTCCCCTGTCCATGGGGAGGCACTAGATACTACCTGCGTTTCCAGCACAACCCACTCTTTCCCCGGCAGCCCGCACAGGGAGGGACTCTGGGAAGACACTCGAAGGGCTCCTAGGAGATCCCGGGTGCTGCAGACAGAAGACGGAACCTCCCCACACTCAGAATTCCGGAACACGTCTGACTGTGTGGGGGAGGTTCGGGGCCGCCCTCCACGCAGCTGCCTGGTGTCACAGGTGTTCCCTGGCAGGGGGAAGTCCGCTAATTACCTCCCTTGTCCATGGGGAGGCACAAGATGCTACCTGCTTTTCCAGCCCAACCTCCGCAATTCCCCGGCAGCCCGCACAGTGAGGGACTGGGGGAAGACACTCGAAGGGCTCCTAGGTGAACCCGGGTGCTGCAGACATAAGACGGAACCTCCCCACACTCAGAATTCCGGAACACGGCTGACTTTATGGCGGAGGTTCGGGGCCGCCCTCCACGCAGCTGCCTGGTGTCACAGGTGTTCCCTGGCATGGAGAAGTCCGCTAATTACCTCCCCTGTCCATGGGGAGGCACTAGATGCTACCTGAGTTTCCAGCCCAACCCCCGCCTTTCCCCGGCAGCCCGCAGTGGGAGGGATTCGGGGAAGAAACTCGAAGGGCTCCTAGGAGATCCCGGGTGCTGCAGACAGAAGACGGAACCTCCCCACACTCAGAATTCCGGAACACGGCTGACTGTGTGGGGCAGGTTCGGGGCCGCCCTCCACGCAGCTGCCTTGTGTCACAGGTGTTCCCTGTCAGGTGGAAGTCCGCTAATTACCTCCCCTGTCCATGGGGAGGCACTAGTTACTACCTTCGTTTCCAGCACAACCCACTCTTTCCCCGGCAGCCCGCACAGGGAGGGACTCTGGGAAGACACTCGAAGGGCTCCTAGGAGATCCCGGGTGCTGCAGACAGAAGACGGAACCTCCCCACACTCAGAATTCCGGAACACGTCTGACTGTGTGGGGGAGGTTCGGGGCCGCCCTCCACGCAGCTGCCTGGTGTCACAGGTGTTCCCTGGCAGGGGGAAGTCCGCTAATTACCTCCCTTTTCCATGGGGAGGCACAAGATGCTACCTGCTTTTCCAGCCCAACCTCCGCCATTCCCCGGCAGCCCGCATAGTGAGGGACTGGGGGAAGACACTCGAAGGGCTCCTAGGTGAACCCGGGTGCTGCAGACATAAGACGGAACCTCCCCACACTCAGAATTCAGGATCACGGCTGACTGTGTGGCGGAGGTTCGGGGCCGCCCTCCACGCAGCTGCCTGGTGTCACAGGTGTTCCCTGGCATGGAGAAGTCCGCTAATTACCTCCCCTGTCCATGGGGAGGCACTAGATGCTACCTGAGTTTCCAGCCCAACCCCCGATTTTCCCCGGCAGCCCGCAGTGGGAGGGATTCGGGGAAGAAACTCGAAGGGCTCCTAGGAGATCCCGGGTGCTGCAGACAGAAGACGGAACCTCCCCACACTCAGAATTCCGGAACACGGCTGACTGTGTGGGGGAGGTTCGGGGCCGCCCTCCACGCAGCTGCCTGGTGTCACAGGTGTTCCCTGGCAGGGGGAAGTCCGCTAATTACCTCCCTTGTCCATGGGGAGGCACTAGATGCTAACTGTTTTCCAGCCCAACCCCCGCCGTTCCCAGGCTGCCCGCAGTGGGAGGGACTCGGGGAAGACTCTCGAAGAGCTCCTAGGAGATCCCGGGTGCTGCAGACATAAGACGGAACCTCCCCACACTCAGAATTCCGGAACACGGCTGACTGTGTGGGGGAGGTTCGGGGCCGCACTCCACGCAGCTGCCTGGTGTCACAGGTGTTCCCTGGCAGGGGGAAGTCCGCTAATTACCTCCCCTGTCCATGGGGAGGCACTAGATGCTACCTGCGTTTCCAGCCCAAACCTCGCCTTTCCCTGGCTGCCCGCACTGGGAGGGACTCGGGGAAGACTCTCGAAGGGCTCCTAGGAGATCCCGGGTGCTGCAGACATAAGACGGAACCTCCCCACACTCAGAATTCCGGAACACGGCTGACTGTGTGGGGAAGTTTCGGGGCCATCCTCCACGCAGCTGCCTGGTGTCACAGGTGTTCCCTGGCAGGGGGAAGTCCGCTAACTACCTCCCTTGTCCATGGGGAGGCACTAGATGCTACCTGCTTTTCCAGCCCAACCCCCGTCTTTCCCCAGCAGCCCGCACAGGGAGGGACATGGGGAAGACACTCGAAGAGCTCCTAGGAGAACCCGGGTGCTGCAGACCTAAGACGGAACCTACCCACACTCAGAACTCCGGAACACGGGTGACTGTGTGGGTGAGGATTAGGGCCGCCCTCCACACAGCTTCCTTGTGTCACAGGTGTTCCCTGGTAGGGGGAAGACCGCTAATTACCTCCCCTGTCCATGGGGAGGCACTAGATGCTACCTGCTTTTCCAGCCCAACCCCCGCCTATCCCCAGCAGCCCGCACAGGGAGGGACTTGGGGAAGAAACTCGAAGGGCTCCTATGAGAACCCGGGTGCTGCAGATAGAAGACGGAATCTCCCACACTCAGAATTCCGGAACACGGGTGACTGTGTGGGTGAGGTTTAGGGCCGCCCTCCACACAGCTTCATGGTGTCACAGGTGTTCCCTGGTAGGGGGAAGACCGCTAATTACCTCCCCTATCCATGGGGAGGCACTAGATGCTACCTGAGTTTCCAGCCCAACCCCCGCCTTTTCCTGGCTGCCCGCACCGGGAGGGACTCGGGGAAGACTCTCGAAGGGCTCCTAGGAGATCCCGGGTGCTGCAGACAGAAGACGGAACCTCCCCACACTCAGAATTCCGAAACACGGGTGACTGTGTGGGTGAGGTTTAGGGCCGCCCTCCACACAGCTTCCTGGTGTCACAGGTGTTCCCTGGTAGGGGGAAGACCGCTAATTACCTCCCATGTCCATGGGGAGGCACTAGATGCTACCTGAGTTTCCAGCCCAACCCCCGCCTTTCCCCGGCTGCCCGCACTGGGAGGGACTCGGGGAAGACTCTCGAAGGGCTCCTAGGAGATCCCGGGTGCTGCAGACAGAAGACGGAACCTCCCCACACTCAGAATTCCGGAACACGGATGACTGTGTGGGGCAGGTTCGGGGCCGCCCTCCACGCAGCTGCCTTGTGTCACAGGTGTTCCCTGGCAGGTGGAAGTCCGCTAATTACCTCCCCTGTCCATGGGGAGGCACTAGATGCTACCTACGTTTCCAGCACAACCCCCTCTTTGCCCGGCAGCCCGCACAGGGAGGGACTCTGGGAAGACACTCGAAGGGCTCCTAGGAGATCCCGGGTTCTGCAGACAGAAGACGGAACCTCCCCACACTCAGAATTCAGGAACTCGGCTGACCGTGTGGGGGAGTTTCGTGGCCGCCCTCCACGCAGATGCCGGTGTCACAGGTGTTCCCTGGCAGGGGGAAGTCCGCTAATTTCCTCCCCTGTCCATGGGGAGGCACTAGATGCTACCTACGTTTCCAGCACAACCCCCTCCTTTCCCCGGCAGCCCGCACAGGGAGGGACTCTGGGAAGACACTCGAAGGGCTCCTAGGAGATCCCGGGTGCTGCAGACAGAAGACGGAACCTCCCCACACTCAGAATTCCGGAACACGGTTGATTGTGTTGGGGAGGTTCGGGGCCGCCCTCCACGCAGCTGCCTGGTGTCACAGGTGTTCCCTGGCAGGGGGAAGTCCGCTAATTACCTCCCATGTCCATGGGGAGGCACTAGATGCTACCTGCGTTTCCAGCCCAACCCCCGCCTTTCCCCAGCAGCCCGCACAGGGAGGGACTTGGGGAAGACACTCGAAGGGCTCCTAGGAGAACCCGGGTGCTGCAGACATAAGATGGAACCTCCCCACACTCAGAATTCTGGAACACGGGTGACTGTGTCGGTGATGTTTAGGGCCGCCATCCACACAGCTTCCTGGTGTCACAGGTGTTCCCTGGTAGGGGGAAGACCGCTAATTACCTCCCGTGTCCATGGGGTGGCACTAGATGCTACCTGAGTTTCCAGCCCAACCCCCGCCTTTCCCCGGCTGCCCGCACTGGGAGGGACTCGGGGAAGACTCTCGAAGGGCTCCTAGGAGATCCCGGGTGCTGCAGACAGAAGACGGAACCTCCCCACACTCAGAATTCCTGAACACGGTTTACTGTGTGGGCGAGGTTCGGGTCCGCCTTCCACGCAGCTGCCTGGTGTCACAGGTGATCCCTGGCAGGGGGAAGTCCGCTAATTATCTCCCTTGTCCATGGGGAGGCACAAGATGCTACCTGCTTTTCCAGCCCAACCTCCGCCATTCCCCGGCAGCCCGCACAGTGAGGGACTGGGGGAAGACACTCGAAGGGCTCCTAGGTGAACCCGGGTGCTGCAGACATAAGACGGAAACTCCCCACACTCAGAATTCCGGAACAGGGGTGACTGTGTGGGTGAGGTTTAGGGCCGCCCTCCACACAGCTTCCTGGTGTCACAGGTGTTCCCTGGTAGGCAGAAGTCCGCTAATTACCTCCCCTGTCCATGTGGAGGCACTAGATGCTACCTGAGTTTCCAGCCCATCCCCCGCCTTTCCCCGGCTGCCTGCATTGGGAGGGACTCGGGGAAGACTCTCGAAGGGCTCCTAGGAGATCCCGGGTGCTGCAGACAGAAGACGGAACCTCCCCACACTCAGAATTCCGGAACACGGATGACTGTGTGGGCGAGGTTCGGGGCAGCCCTCCACGCAGCTGCCTTGAGTCACAGGGGTTCCCTGGCAGGTGGAAGTCCGCTAAATACCTCCCCTGTCCATGGGGAGGCACTAGATGCTACCTGCGTTTCCAGCACAACCCCCTCCTTTCCCCTGCAGCCCGCTCAGGGAGGGACTATGGGAAGACACTCGAAGGGCTCCTAGGAGATCCCGGGTGCTGCAGACAGAAGACGGAACCTCCCCACACTCAGAATTCCGGAACACGGATGACTGTGTGGGGCAGGTTCGGGGCCGCCCTCCACGCAGCTGCCTTGTGTCACAGGTGTTCCCTGGCAGGTGGAAGTCCGCTAATTACCTCCCCTGTCCATGGGGAGGCACTAGATGCTACCTGCGTTTCCAGCACAATCCCCTCTTTCCCCGGCAGCCCGCACAGGGAGGGACTCTGGGAAGACACTCGAAGGGCTCCTAGGAGATCCCGGGTGCTGCAGACAGAAGACGGAACCTCCCCACCCTGAGAATTCCGGAACACGGCTGACTGTGTGGGGGAGGTTCGGGGCCGCCCTCCACACAGATGCCTGGTGTCACAGGTTTTCCCTGGCAGGGGTAATTCCGCTAATTACCTCCCTTGTCAATGGGGAGGCACAAGATGCTACCTGCTTTTCCAGCCCAACCCCCGCCTTTCCCCGGCAGCCCGCACAGGGAGGGACTGGGGGAAGACACTCGAAAGGCTCCTAGGAGAACCCGGGTGCTGCAGACAGAAGACGGAACCTCCCCACACTCAGAATTCCGGAACACGGTTGACTGTGTGGGGGAGGTTCGGGGCCGCCCTCCACGCAGCTGCCTGGTGTCACAGGTGTTCCCTGGCAGGGGGAAGTCCGCTAATTACCTCCCGTGTCCATGGGGAGGCACTAGATGCTACCTGCATTTCCAGCCCGACCCCCGCCTTTCCCTGGCTGCCCGCACTGGGAGGGACTCGGTGAAGACTCTCGAAGGGCTCCTAGGAGATCCCGGGTGCTGCAGACATAAGACGGAACCTCCCCACACTCAGAATTCCGGAACACGGCTGACTGTGTGGGGGAGGTTCTGGACCGCCCTCCACGCAGCTGCCTGGTGTCACAGGTGTTCCCTGGCATGTGGAATTCCGCTAATTACCTCCCCTGTCCATGGGGCGGCACTAGATGCTACCTGCGTTTCCAGCACAACCCCCTCCTTTCCCCTGCAGCCCGCACAGGGAGGGACTCTGGGAAGACACTCGAAGGGCTCCTAGAAGATCCCGGGTGCTGCAGACAGAAGACGGAACCTCCCCACACTCAGAATTCCGGAACACGGGTGACTGTGTGGGGGAGGTTCGGGACCGAACTCCACGCAGCTGCCTGGTGTCACAGGTGTTCCCTGGCAGGGGGAAGTCCGCTAATTACCTCCCCTGTCCATGGGGAGGCACTAGATGCTACCTGGGTTTCCAGTCCAACCCCCGCCTTTCCCTGGCTGCCCGCACTGGGAGGGACTTGGGGAAGACTCTCGAAGGGCTCCTAGGAGATCCCGGGTGCTGCAGACATAAGACGGAACCTCCCCACACTCAGAATTCCGGAACACGGCTTACTGTGTGGGGAAGGTTCGGGGCAGCCCTCCACGCAGCTGCCTGGTGTCACAGGTGTTCCCTGGCAGGGGGAAGTCCGCTAATTACCTCCCTTGTCCATGGGGAGGCACTTGATGCTACTGCTTTTCCAGCCCAACCCCCGCCTTTCCCCAGCAGCCCGCACAGGGAGGGACTTGGGGAAGACACTCGAAGGGCTCCTAGGAGAACCCGGGTGCTGCAGACATAAGACGGAACCTCCCCACACTCAGAACTAAGGAACAAGTGTGACTGTGTGGGTGAGGTTTAGGGCCGCCCTCCACACAGCTTCCTGGTGTCACAGGTGTTCCCTGGTAGGGGGAAGACCGCTAATTACCTCCCCTGTCCATGGGGAGGCACTAGATGCTACCTGCTTTTCCAGCCCAACCCCCGCCTTTCCCCAGCAGCCCGCACAGGGAGGGACTTGGGGAAGACACTCGAAGGGCTCCTAGGACAACCCGGGTGCTGCAGACATAAGACGGAACTTCCCCACACTCAGAATTCCGGAACACGGGTGACTGTGTGGGTGAGGTTTAGGGCCGCCCTCCACACAGCTTCCTGGTGTCACAGGTGTTCCCTGGTAGGGGGAAGACCGCTAATTACTTCCCCTGTCCATGGGGAGGCACTAGATGCTACCTGCGTTTCCAGCACAACCCCCTCCTTTCCCCTGCATCCCGCACAGGGAGGGACTCTGGGAAGACACTCGAAGGGCTCCTAGGAGATCCCGGGTGCTGCAGACAGAAGACGGAACCTCCCCACACTCAGAATTCCGGAACACGGGTGACTGTGTGGGTGAGGTTCGGGACCGCCCTCCACGCAGCTTCCTGGTGTCACAGGTGTTCCCTGGCAGGGGGAAGTCCGCTAATTACCTCCCCTGTCCATGGGGAGGCACTACATGCTACCTGCGTTTCCAGCCCAACCCCCGCCTTTCCCTGGCTGCCCGCACTGGGAGGGACTCGGGGAAGACTCTCGAAGGGCTCCTAGGAGATCCCGGGTGCTGCAGACATAAGACGGAACCTACCCACACTCAGAATTCCGGAACACGGCTTACTGTGTGGGGAAGGTTCGGGGACGCCCTCCACGCAGCTGCCTGGTGTCACAGGTGTTCCCTGGCAGGGGGAAGTCCGCTAATTACCTCCCTTGTCCATGGGGAGGCACTAGATGCTACTGCTTTTCCAGCCCAACCCCCGCCTTTCCCCAGCAGCCCGCACAGGGAGGGACTTGGGGAAGACACTCGAAGGGCTCCTAGGAGAACCCGGGTGCTGCAGACATAAGACGGAACCTCCCCACAATCAGAATTCCGGAACACGGGTGACTGTGTGGGTGAGGTTTAGGGCCGCCCTCCACACAGCTTCCTGGTGTCACAGGTGTTCCCTGGTAGGGGGAAGACCGCTAATTACCTCCATGTCCATGGGGAGGCACTAGATGCTACCTGAGTTTCCCGCCCAACCCCCGCGTTTTCCCGGCTGCCCGCACCGGGAGGGACTCGGGGAAGACTCTCGAAGGGCTCCTAGGAGATCCCGGGTGCTGCAGACAGAAGACGGAACCTCCCCACACTCAGAATTCCGTAACACGGCTGACTGTGTGGGTGAGGTTTAGGGCCGCCCTCCACACAGCTTCCTGGTGTCACAGGTGTTCCCAGGTAGGGGGAAGACCGCTAATTACCTCCATGTCCATGGGGTGGCACTAGATGCTACCTGAGTTTCCAGCCCAACCCCCAACTTTCCCCGGCAGCCCGCACAGGGAGGGACTGGGGGAAGACACTCGAAAGGCTCCTAGGAGAACCCGGGTGCTGCAGACAGAAGACGGAACCTCCCCACACTCAGAATTCCGGAACACGGCTGACTGTGTGGGGGAGGTTCGGGGCCGCCCTCCACACAGATTCCTGGTGTCACAGGTTTTCCCTGGCAGGGGGAATTCCGCTAATTACCTCCCTTGTCAATGGGGAGGCACAAGATGCTACCTGCTTTTCCAGCCCAACCCCCGCCTTTCCCCGGCAGCCCGCACAGGGAGGGACTGGGGGAAGACACTCGAAAGGCTCCTAGGAGAACCCGGGTGCTGCAGACAGAAGACGGAACCTCCCCACACTCAGAATTCCGGAACACGGTTGACTGTGTGGGGGAGGTTCGGGGCCGCCCTCCCCGCAGCTGCCTGGTGTCACAGGTGTTCCCTGGCAGGGGGAAGTCCGCTAATTACCTCCCCTGTCCATGGGGAGGCACTAGATGCTACCTGCATTTCCAGCCCGACCCCCGCCTTTCCCTGGCTGCCCGCACTAGGAGGGACTCGGGGAAGACTCTCGAAGGGCTCCTAGGAGATCCCGGGTGCTGCAGACATAAGACGGAACCTCCCCTCACTCAGAATTCCGGAACACGGCTGACTGTGTGGGGGAGGTTCTGGGCCGCCCTCCACGCAGCTGCCTGGTGTCACAGGTGTTCCCTGCCAGAGGGAAGTCCGCTAATTACCTCCCCTGTCCATGGGGAGGCACTAGATGCTACCTGCGTTTCCAGCACAACCCCCTCCTTTCCCCTGCAGCCCGCAAAGGGAGGGACTCTGGGAAGACACTCGAACGGCTCCTAGAAGATCCCGGGTGCTGCAGACAGAAGACGGAACCTCCCCACACTCAGAATTCCGGAACACGGGTGACTGTGTGGGTGAGGTTTAGGGCCGCCCTCCACACAGCTTCCTGGTGTCACAGGTGTTCCCTGGTAGGGGGAAGACCGCTAATTACCTCCCCTGTCCATGGGGAGGCACTAGATGCTACCTGCGTTTCCAGCACAACCCCCTCCTTTCCCCTGCAGCCCGCACAGGGAGGGACTCTGGGAAGACACTCGAAGGGCTCCTAGGAGATCCCGGGTGCTGCAGACAGAAGACGGAACCTCCCCACACTCAGAATTCCGGAACACGGGTGACTGTGTGGGGGAGGTTCGGGACCGCACTCCACGCAGCTGCCTGGTGTCACAGGTGTTCCCTGGCAGGGGGAAGTCCGCTAATTACCTCCCCTGTCCATGGGGAGGCACTACATTCTACCTGCGTTTCCAGCCCAACCCCCGCCTTTCCCTGGCTGCCCGCACTGGGAGGGACTCGGGGAAGACTCTCGAAGGGCTCCTAGAAGATCCGGGGTGCTGCAGACATAAGACGGAACCTACCCACACTCAGAATTCCGGAACACGGCTAACTGTGTGGTGAAGTTTCGGGGCAGCCCTCCACGCAGCTGCCTGGTGTCACAGGTGCTCCCTGGCAGGGGGAAGTCCGCTAATTACCTCCCTTGTCCATGGGGAGGCACTAGATGCTACTGCTTTTCCAGCCCAACCCCCGCCTTTCCCCAGCAGCCCGCACAGGGAGGGACTTGGGGAAGACACTCGAAGGGCTCCTAGGAGAACCCGGGTGCTGCAGACATAAGACGGAACCTCCCCACACTCAGAACTCCGGAACAAGGGTGACTGTGTGGGTGAGGTTTAGGGCCGCCCTCCGCACAGCTTCCTGGTGTCACAGGTGTTCCCTGGTAGGGGGAAGACCGCTAAATACCTCCCCTGTCCATGGGGAGGCACTAGATGCTACCTGCTTTTCCAGCCCATCCCCCGCCTTTCCCCAGCAGCCCGCACAGGGAGGGACTTGGGGAAGACACTCGAAGGGCTCCTAGGAGATCCCGGGTGCTGCAGACCTAAGACGGAACCTCCCCACAATCAGAATTCCGGAACACGGGTGACTGTGTGGGTGAGGTTTAGGGCCGCCCTCCACACAGCTTCCTGGTGTCACAGGTGTTCCATGGTAGGGTGAAGACCGCTAATTACCTCCATGTCCATGGGGAGGCACTAGATGCTACCTGAGTTTCCAGCCCAACCCCCGCGTTTTCCCGGCTGCCCGCACCGGGAGGGACTCGGGGAAGACTCTCAAAGGGCTCCTAGGAGATTCCGGGTGCTGCAGACAGAAGACGGAACCTCCCCACACTCAGAATTCCGTAACACGGCTGACTGTGTGGGTGAGGTTTAGGGCCGCCCTCCACACAGCTTCCTGGTGTCACAGGTGTTCCCTGGTAGGGGGAAGACCTCTAATTACCTCCATGTCCATGGGGTGGCACTAGATGCTACCTGAGTTTCCAGCCCAAACCCCAACTTTCCCCGGCAGCCTGCAGTGGGAGGGATTCGGGGAAGACACTCGAAGGGATCCTAGGAGATCCCGGGTGCTGCAGACAGAAGACGGAACCTACCCACACTCAGAATTCCGGAACACGGCTGACTGTGTGGGGGAGGTTCGGGGCCGCCCTCCACGCAGCTGCCTGGTGTCACAGGTGTTCCCTGGCAGGGGGAAGTCCGCTAATTACCTCCCTTGTCCATGGGGAGGCACAAGATGCTACCTGCTTTTCCAGCCCAACCCCCGCCTTTCCCCGGCAGCCCGCACAGGGAGGGACTGGGGGAAGACACTCGAAGGGCTCCTAGGAGAACCTGGGTGCTGCAGACATAAAACGGATCCTCCCCACACTCAGAATTCCGGAACATGGGTGACTGTGTGGGTGAGGTTAAGGGCCGCCCTCCACACAGCTTCCTGGTGTCACAGGTGTTCCCTGGTAGGGGGAAGACCGCTAATTACCTCCCCTGTCCATGGGGAGGCACTAGATGCTACCTGACTTTCCAGCCCAACCCCCGCCTTTCCCCGGCTGCCCGCACTGTGAGGGACTCGGGGAAGACTCTCGAAGGGCTCCTAGGAGATCCCGGGTGCTGCAGACAGAAGACGGAACCTCCCCACACTCAGAATTCCGGAACACGGATGACTGTGTCGGGGAGGTTCGGGGACGCCCTCCACGCAGCTGCCTGGTGTCACAGGTGTTCCCTGGCAGGGGGAAGTCCGCTAATTACCTCCCCTATCCATGGGGAGGCACTAGATGCTACCTGCGTTTCCAGCACAACCCCCTCCTTTCCCCGGCAGCCAGCACAGGGAGGGACTCTTGGAAGACACTCGAAGGTCTCCTAGGAGATCCCGGGTGCTGCAGACAGAAGACGGAACCTCCCCACACTCAGAATTCCGGAACACGGCTGACTGTGTGGTTTGAGGTTCGGGGCCGCCCTCCAAGCAGCTGCCTGTTGTCACAGGTTTTCCCTGGCAGGGGGAAGTTCGCTAATTACCTCCCCTGTCCATGGGGAGGCACTAGATGCTACCTGCGTTTCCAGCCCAACCCCCGCCTTTCCCTGGCTGCCCGCACTGGGAGGGACTCGGAGAAGACTCTCGAAGTGCTCCTAGGAGATCCCGGGTGCTGCAGACATAAGACGGAACCTCCGCACACTCAGAATTCCGGAACACGGCTGACTGTGTAGGGAAGGTTCGGGGCCGCCCTCCACGCAGCTGCCTGGTGTCACAGGTGTTCCCTGGCAGGGGGAAGTCCGCTAATTACCTCCCATGTCCATGGGGAGGCACTAGATGCTACCTGCATTTCCAGCCCAACCCCCGCCTTTCCCCAGCAGCCCGCACAGGGAGGGACTGGGGGAAGACACTCGAAGGGCTCCTAGGTGAACCCGGGTGCTGCAGACATAAGACGGAACCTCCCCACACTCAGAATTCCGGAACACGGCTGACTGTGTGGGGAAGGTTCGCGGCCGCCCTCCACGCAGCTGCCTGGTGTCACAGGTGTTCCCTGGCAGGGGGAAGTCCGCTAATTACCTCCCCTGTCCATGGGGAGGCACTAGATGCTACCTGCTTTTCCAGCACAACCCCTTTTTTCCCCGGCAGCCCGCACAGGGAGGGACTCTGGGAAGACACTCGAAGGGCTCCTAGGAGATCCCGGGTGCTGCAGACAGAAGACGGAACCTCCCCACACTCAGAATTCCGGAACACTGTTGACTGTGTGGGGGAGGTTCGGGGCCGCCCTCCACGCAGCTTCCTGGTGTCACAGGTGTTCCCAGGCAGGGGCAATTCCGCTAATTACCTCCCCTGTCCATGGGGAGGCACTAGATGCTACCTGCGTTTCCAGCCCAAACCCCGCCTTTCCCTGGCTACCCGCACTGGGAGGGACTGGGGGAAGACACTCGAAGGGCTCCTAGGTGAACCCGGGTGCTGCAGACAGAAGACGGAACCTCCCCACACTCAGAATTCCGGAACACGGTTGACTGTGTGGGGGAGGTTCGGGGCCGCTCTCCACGCAGCTGCCTGGTGTCACAGGTGTTCCCTGGCAGGGGGAAGTCCGCTAATTACCTCCCTTGTCCATGGGGAGGCACAAGATGCTACCTGCTTTTTCAGCCCAACCTCCGCCATTCCCCGGCAGCCCGCACAGTGAGGGACTGGGGGAAGACACTCGAAGGGCTCCTAGGTGAACCCGGGTGCTGCAGACATAAGACGGATCCTCCCCACACTCAGAATTCCGGAACACGGCTGACTGTGTGGGGGAGGTTCGGGGCCGCCCTCCACGCAGCTGCCTGGTGTCACAGGTGTTCCCTGGCAGGGAGAATTCCGCTAATTACCTCCCCTATCCATGGGGAGGCACTAGATGCTACCTGAGTTTCCAGCCCAACCCCCGCATTTCCCCGGCAGCCCGCAGTGGGAGGGATTCGGGGAAGACACTCGAAGGGCTCCTAGGAGATCCCGGGTGCTGCAGACAGAAGACGGAACCTCCCCACACTCAGAATTCCGGAACACGGCTGACTGTGTGCGGGAGGTTCGGGGCCGCCCTCCACGCAGCTCCCTGGTGTCACAGGTGTTCCCTGGCAGGGGGAAGTCCGCTAATTACCTCTCTTGTCCATGGGGAGGCACAAGATGCTACATGCTTTTCCAGCCCAACCCCAGCCTTTCCCCGGCAGCCCGCACAGGGAGTGACTGGGGGAAGACACTCGAAAGGCTCCTAGGAGAACCCGGGTGCTGCAGACAGAAGACGGAACCTCCCCACACTCAGAATTCCGGAACACGTGTGACTGTGTGGGTGAGGTTTAGGGCCGCACTCCACGCAGCTGCCTGGTGTCACAGGTGTTCCCTGGCAGGGGGAAGTCCGCTAATTACCTCCCCTGTCCATGGGGAGGCACTAGATGCTACCTGCGTTTCCAGCAAAACCCCCTCCTTTCCCTGGCTGCCCGCACTGGGAGGGACTCGGGGAAGACTCTCGAAGGGCTCCTAGGAGATCCCGGGTGCTGCAGACATAAGACGGAACTTCCCCACACTCAGAATTCCGGAACAAAGTTGACTGTGTGGGGGAGGTTCGGGGCCGCCCTCCACGCAGATGCCTGGTGTCACAGGTGTTCCCTGGCAGGGGGAATTCCGCTAATTACCTCCCCTGTCCATGGAGATGCACTAGATGCTACCTGCTTTTCCAGCCCAACCCCCGCCTTTCCCTGGCTGCCCGCACTGGGAGGGACTCGGGGAAGACTCTCGAAGGGCTCCTAGGAGATCCCGGGTGCTGCAGACATAAGACGGAACCTCCCCACACTCAGAATTCCGGAACACGGCTGACTGTGTGGGGAAGGTTCGGGGCCGCCCTCCACGCAGCTGCCTGGTGTCACAGGTGTTCCCTGGCAGGGAGAAGTCCGCGAATTACCTCCCCTATCCATGGGGAGGCACTAGATGCTACCTGAGTTTCCAGCCCAACCCCCGCATTTCCCCGGCAGCCCGCAGTGGGAGGGATTCGGGGAAGACACTCGAAGGGCTCCTAGGAGATCCCGGGTGCTGCAGACAGAAGACGGAACCTCCCCACCCTCAGAATTCCGGAACACGCCTAAATGTGTGGGGGAGTTTCGGGGCCGCCCTCCACGCAGCTGCCTGGTGTCACAGGTGTTCCCTGGCAGGGGGAAGTCCGCTAATTACCTCCCATGTCCATGGGGAGGCACTAGATGCTACCTGCTATTCCAGCCCAACCCCCGCCTTTCCCCGGCAGCCCGCAAAGGGAGGGACTGGGGGAAGACACTCGAAAGGCTCCTAGGAGAACCCGGGTACTGCAGACAGAAGACGGAACCTTCCCACACTCAAAATTTCGGAACACGTGTGACTGTGTGGGTGAGGTTTAGGGCCGCACTCCACGCAGCTTCCTGGTGTCACAGTTGTTCCCTGGCAGGGGGAAGTCCGCTAGTTACCTCCCTTGTCCATGGGGAGGCACTAGATGCTACCTGCTATTCCAGCCCAACCCCCGCAGTTCCCCGGCTGCCCGCACTGGTAGGGACTCGGGGAAGACTCTCGAAGGGCTCCTAGGAGATCCCGGGTACTGCAGACTTAAGACGGAACCTCTCCACACTCAGAATTCCGGAACACGGCTGACTGTGTGGGGGAGGTTTGGGGCCGCCCTCCACGCAGCTGCCTGGTGTCACAGGTGTTCCCTGGCAGGTGGAAGTCCGCTAATTACCTCCCCCGTCCATGGGGAGGCACTAGATGCTACCTGCGTTTCCAGCACAACCCCCGCCTTTCCCCGGCAGCCCGCACAGGGAGGGACTCTGGGAAGACACTCGAAGGGCTCCTAGGAGATCCCGAGTGCTGCAGACAGAAGACGGAACCTCCCCACACTCAGAATTCAAGAACACGGTTGACTGTGTGGGGGAGGTTCTGGGCCGCACTCCACGCAGCTGCCTGGTGTCAGAGTTGTTCCCTGGCAGGGGGAATTCCGCTAATTACCTCCCCTGTCCATGGGGAGGCACTAGGTGCTACCTGCGTTTCCAGCCCAACCCCCGCCTTTCCCTGGCTGCCCGCACTGGGAGGGACTCGGGGAAGACTCTCGAAGGGCTCCTAGGAGATCCCGGATGCTGCAGACATAAGACGGAAACTCCCCACACTCAGAATTCCGGAACACGGCTGACTGTGTGGGGAAGGTTCGGGGCCGCCCTCCACGCAGCTGCCTGGTGTCACAGGTGTTCCCTGGCAGGGGGAATTCCGCTAATTACCTCCCTTGTCCATGGGGAGGCACTAGATGCTACCTGCTTTTCCAGCCCAACCCCCGCCTTTCCCCAGCAGCCCGCACAGGGAGGGAATTGGGGAAGACACTCGAAGGGCTCCTAGGAGATCCCGGGTGCTGCAGACAGAAGACGGAACCTCCCCACACTCAGAATTCCGGAACACGGTTGACTGTGTGGGGGAGTTTCGGGGCCGCCCTCCACGCAGCTGCCTGGTGTCACAGCTGTTCCCTGGCAGGGGGAAGTCCGCTAATTACCTCCCTTGTCCATGGGGAGGCACAAGATGCTACCTGCTTCTCCAGCCAAACCTCCGCCATTCCCCGACTGCCCACACAGTGAGGGACTGGGGGAAGACACTCGAAGGGCTCCTAGGTGAACCCGGGTGCTGCAGACATAAGACGGAACCTCCCCACACTCAGAAATCCGGAACACGGCTGACTGTGTGGGGGAGGTTCGGGCCGCCTTCCACGCAGCAGCCTGGTGTCACAGGTGTTCCCTGGCAGGGAGAAGTCCGCTAATTACCTCCCCTGTCCATGGGGAGGCACTAGATGCTATCTGAGTTTCCAGCCCAACCCCCGCCTTTCCCCGGAAGCCCGCAGTGGGAGGGATTCGGGGAAGACACTCGAAGGGCTCCTAGGAGATCCCGGGTGCTGCAGACAGAAGACGGAACCTCCCCACACTCAGAATTCCGGAACACGGCTGACTGTGTGCGGGAGGTTCGGGGCCGCCCTCCACGCAGCTCCCTGGTGTCACAGGTGTTCCCTGGCAGGGGGAAGTCCGCTAATTACCTCCCTTGTCCATGGGGAGGCACAAGATGCTACATGCTTTTCCAGCCCAACCCCAGCCTTTCCCCGGCAGCCCGCACAGGGAGTGACTGGGGGAAGACACTCGAAAGGCTCCTAGGAGAACCCGGGTGCTGCAGACAGAAGACGGAACCTCCCCACACTCAGAATTTCGGAACACGTGTGACTGTGTGGCTGAAGTTTAGGGCCGCACTCCACGCAGCTGCCTGGTGTCACAGGTGTTCCCTGGCAGGGGGAAGTCCGCTAATTACCTCCCCTGTCCATGGGGAGGCACTAGAAGCTACCTGCGTTTCCAGCCCAACCCCCGCCTTTCCCTGGCTGCCCGCACTGGGAGGGACTCGGGGAAGACTCTCGAAGGGCTCCTAGGAGATCCCGGGTGCTGCAGACATAAGACGGAACCTCCCCACACTCAGAATTCTGGAACACGGCTGACTGTGTGGGGAAGGTTCGGGGCCGCCCTCCACGCAGCTGCCTGGTGTCACAGGTGTTCCCTGGCAGGTGGAAGTCCGCTAATTACCTCCCCTGTCCATGGGGAGGCACTAGATGCTACCTGCGTTTCCAGCACAACCCCCTCTTTCCCCGGCAGCCCGCACAGGGAGGGACTCTGGGAAGACAATCGAAGGGCTCCTAGGAGATCCCGGGTGCTGCAGACAGAAGACGGAACCTCCCCACACTCAGAATTCCGGAACACGGTTGACTGTGTGGGGGAGGTTAATGGCCGCCCTCCACGCAGCTGCCTGGTGTCACAGGTGTTCCCTGGCAGGGGGAATTCCGCTAATTACCTCCCTTGTCCATGGGGATGCACTAGATGCTACCTGCTTTTCCAGCCAAACCCCCGCATTTCCCTGGCTGCCCGCAATGGGAGGGACTCGGGGAAGACTCTCGAAGGGCTCCTAGGAGATCCCGGGTGCTGCAGACATATGACGGAACCTCCCCACACTCAGAATTCCGGAACACGGCTGACTGTGTGGGGAAGGTTCGGGGCCGCCCTCCACGCAGCTGCCTGGTGTCACAGGTGTTCCCTGGCAGGGGGAAGTCCGCTAATTACCTCCCTTGTCCATGGGGAGGCACTAGATGCTACCTGCTTTTCCAGCCCAACCCCCGCCATTCCCCAGCAGCCCGCACAGGTAGGGACTTGGGGAAGACACTCGAAGGGCTCCGAGGAGAACCCGGGTGCTGCAGACATAAGATGGAACCTCCCCACACTCAGAATTCCGGAACACGGATGACTGTGTGGGGGAGGTTCGGGGCCGCCCTCCACGCAGCTGTCTTGTGTCACAGGTGTTCCCTGGCAGGTTGAAGTCCTCTAAATACCTCCCCTGTCCATGGGGAAGCACTAGATGCGACCTGCGTTTCCAGCACAACCCCCTCCTTTCCCCGGCAGCCCGCACAGGGAGGGACTCTGGGAAGACCCTCGAAGGGCTCCTAGGAGATCCGGGTGCTGCACACAGAAGACGGAACCTCCCCACACTCAGAATTCCGGAACACGTGTGACTGTGTGGGTGAGGTTTAGGGCCGCACTCCACGCTGCTGCCTGGTGTCACAGGTGTTCCCTGGCAGGGGGAAGTCGGCTAATTACCTCCCCTGTCCATGGGGAGGCACTAGATGCTACCTGCGTTTCCAGCACAACCCCCCCTTTCCCCGGCAGCCAGCACAGGGAGGGACTCTGGGAAGACACTCGAAGGGCTCCTAGGAGATCCCGGGTGCTGCAGACAGAAGACGGAACCTCCCCACACTAAGAATTCCGGAACACGGTTGACTGTGTGGGGGAGTTTCGGGGCCGCCCTCTACGCAGCTGCCTGGTGTCACAGGTGTTCCCTGGCAGGGGGAATTCCGCTAATTACCTCCCCTGTCCATGGGGAGGCACTAGATGCTACCTGCTTTTCCAGCCCAACCCCCGCCTTTCCCTGGCTGCCCGCAATGGGAGGGACTCGGGGAAGACTCTCGAAGGGCTCCTAGGAGATCCCGGGTGCTGCAGACATAAGACGGAACCTCCCCACACTCAGAATTCCGGAACACGGCTGACTGTGTGGGGAAGGTTCTGGGCCGCCCTCCACGCAGCTGCCTGGTGTCACAGGTGTTCCCTGGCAGGGGGAAGGCCGCTAATTACCTCCCTTGTCCATGGGGAGGCACTAGATGCTACCTGCTTTTCCAGTCCAACCCCTGCCTTTCCCCAGCAGCCCGCACAGGGAGGGAATGGGGGAAGACACTCGAAGGGCTCCTAGGTGAACCCGGGTGCTGCAGACATAAGACGGAACCTCCCAACACTCAGAATTCCGGAACACGGCTGACTGGGTGGGGGAGGTTCGGGGCCGCCCTCCACGCAGCTGCCTGGTGTCACAGGTGTTCCCTGGCAGGGAGAAGTCCGCTAATTACCTCCCCTGTCCATGGGGAGGCACTAGATGCTACCTGAGTTTCCAGCCCAACCCCCGCCTTTCCCCGGCAGCTCGCAGTGGGAGGGATTCGGGGAAGACACTCGAAGGGCTCCTAGGAGATCCCGGGTGCTGCAGACAGAAGACGGAACCTCCCCACACTCAGAATTCCGAAACACGGCTGACTGTGTGGGGGAGGTTCGGGGCCGCCCTCCACGCAGCTGCCTGGTGTCACAGGTGTTCCCTGGCAGGGGGAAGTCCGCTAATTACCTCCCTTTTCCATGGGGAGGCACAAGATGCTACATGCTTTTCCAGCCCAACCCCCGCCTTTCCCTGGCAGCCCGCACAGGGAGGGACTCTGGGAAGACACTCGAAGGGCTCCTAGGAGATCCCGGGAGCTGCAGACAGAAGACGGAACCTCCCCACACTCAGAATTCCGGAAAACGGCTGACTGTGTGGGGGAGGTTCGGGGCCGCCCTCCACGCAGCTGCCTGGTGTCACAGGTGTTCCCTGGCAGGGGGAAGTCCGCTAATTACCTCCCTTGTCCATGGGGAGGCACTAGATGCTACCTGATTTTCCAGCCCAACCCCCGCCTTTCCCCAGCAGCCCGCACAGGGAGGGACGTGGGGAAGACACTCGAAGGGCTCCTAGGAGAACCCGGGTGCTGCAGACATAAGACGGAACCTCCCCACACTCAGAATTCCGGAACACGGGTGACTGTGTGGGTGAGGTTTAGGGCCGCCCTCCACACAGCTTCCTGGAGTCACAGGTGTTCCCTGGTAGGGGGAAGACCGCTAATAACCTCCCCTGTCCATAGGGAGGCACTAGATGCTACCTGCTTTTCCAGCCCAACCCCCGCCTTTCCCCAGCAGCACGCAAAGGGAGGGACTTGGGGAAGACACTCGAAGGGCTCCTAGGAGAACCCGGGTGCTGCAGACATAAGACAGAACCTCCCCACACTCAGAATTCCGGAACACGGGTGACTGTGTGGGTTAGGTTTAGGGCCGCCCTCCACACAGCTTCCTGGTGTCACAGGTGTTCCCTGGTAGGGGGAAGACCGCTAATTACCTTCCCTGTCCATGGGGAGGCACTAGATGCTACCTGAGTTTCCAGAACAACCCCCGCGTTTCCCCGGCTGCCCGCACTGGGAGGGACTCGGGGAAGACTCTCGAAGGGCTCCTAGGAGATCCCGGGTGCTGCAGACATAAGACGGAACCTCCCCACACTCAGAATTCCGGAACACGGGTGAATGTGTGGGGGAGGTTTAGGGCCGCCCTCCACGCAGCTTCCTGGTGTCTCAGGTGTTCCCTCGCAAGGGGAAGTCCGCTAATTACCTCCCCTGTCCATGGTGAGGCACTAGATGCTACCTGCGTTTCCAGCACAACCCCCGCCTTTCCCCGGCAGCCCACACTGGGAGGGGCTCGGGGGAGACACTCGAAGGGCTCCTAGGAGATCCCGGGTGCTGCAGACAGAAGACGGAACCTCTCCACACTCAGAATTCCGGAACACGGCTGACTGTGTGGGGGAGGTTCGGGGCCGCCCTCCACGCAGCTTCCTGGTGTCACAGGTGTTCCCTGACAGGCGGAAGTCCGCTAATTACCTCCGCTGTCCAGGGGGAGGCACTAGATGCTACCTGCGTTTCCAGACCAACCCCCGCCATTCCCCGGCAGCCCGCAGCGAGAGGGACTCGGGGAAGTCTCTCGAAGGGCTCCTAGGAGATCCCGGTTGCTGCAGACCGAAGACGGAACCCCCCCCACACTCAGAATTCCGGAACACAGCCGACTGTGTGGGCGAGGATCGGGGCCACCCTCCACGCAGCTGCCTGGTGTCACAGGTTTTCCCTGGAGGGGGAAGTCCGCTAATTTCCTCCCCTGTCCAGGGGGAGGCACTAGATGCTACCAGCGTTTCCAGCCTAACCCACGCCTTTCCCCGGCAGCCCGCAGTGAGAGGGACTCGGGGAAGACTCTCGAAGGGCTCCTAGGAGATCCCGGGTGCTGCAGACAGAAGACGGAACCTCCCCACACTCAGAATTCCGGAACACGGCTGACTGTGTGGAGGAGGTTCGGGGCCGCCCTCCACGCAGCTTCATGGTGTCACAGGTGTTCCCTCGCAAGGGGAAGTCCGATGATTACCTCCCCTGTCCATGGGGAGGCACTAGATGCTACCTGCGTTTCCAGCCCAACCCCCGCCTTTCCCCGGCAGCCCGCACTGGGATGGACTCGGGGGAGTCACTCGAAGTGCTCCTAGGAGATCCCGGGTGCTGCAGACAGAAGACGGAACCTCCCCACACTCAGGATTCCGGAACACGGGTGACTGTGTGGGTGAAGTTTATGGCCGCCCTCCACACAGCTTCCTGGTGTCACAGGTGTTCCCTCGCAAGGGGAAGTCCGCTAATTACCTCCCCTGTCCATGGGGAGGCACTAGATGCTACCTGCGTTTCCAGCCCAACCCCCGCCTTTCCCCGGCAGCCCGCACTGGGAGGGACTCGGGGGAGAAACTCGAAGGGCTCCTAGGAGAATCCGGGTGCTGCAGACAGAAGACGGAACCTCCCCACACTCAGGATTCCGGAACACGGGTGACTGTGTGTGTGAGGTTTATGGCCGCCCTCCACAGAGCTTCCTGGTGTCACAGGTGTTCCCTCGCAAGGGGAAGTCCGCTAATTACCTCCCCTGTCCATGGGGAGGCACTAGATGCTACCTGCGTTTCCAGCCCAACCCCCGCCATTCCCAGGCAGCCCGCGGTGGGAGGGAATCGGGGAAGACTCTCGAAGGGCTCCTAGGAGATCCCGGGTGCTGCAGACAGAAGACGGAACCTCCCCACACTCAGAATTCCGGAACACGGCGTACTGTGTGTGGGAGGTTAGGGGCCGCACTCCACGCAGCTTCCTGGTGTCCCAGGTGTTCCCTCGCAAGGGGAAGTCCGCTAATTACCTCCCCTGTCCATGGGGAGGCACTAGATGCTACCTGCGTTTCCAGCCCAACCCCCACCTTTCCCCGGCAGCCCGCACTGGGAGGGACTCGGGGGAGAAACTCGAAGGGCTCCTAGGAGATCCCGGGTTCTGCAGACAGAAGACGGAACCTCCCCACACTCAGGATTCCGGAACACGGGTGACTGTGTGGGGGAGGTTCGGGGCCGCACTCCACGCAGCTTCCTGGTGTCACACGTGATCCCTGGCAGGGGGAATTCCGCTAATTACCTCCCCTGTCCATGGGGAGACATTAGATGCTACGTGCGTTTCCAGCCCAACCCCCGCCTTTCCCCGGGAGCCCGCAGTGAGAGGGACTCGGGGAAGATTCTCGAAGGGCTCCTAGGAGATCCCGGGTGCTGCAGAACGAAGACGGAACCTCCCCACACTCAGAATTCCGGAACACGGCTGACTGTGTGGGGGAGGTTCGGGGCCGCCCTCCACGCAGCTTCCTGGTGTCACACGTGTTCCCTGGCAGGGGGAAGTCCGCTAATTATCTCCCCTGTCCATGGGGAGGCATTAGATGCTACCTGCGTTTCCAGCCCAACCCCCGCCTTTCCCCGGGAGCCCGCAGTGAGAGGGACTCGGGGAAGATTCTCGAAGGGCTCCTAGGAGATCCCGGGTGCTGCAGAACGAAGACGGAACCTCCCCACACTCAGAATTCCGGAACACGGCTGACTGTGTGGGGGAGGTTCGGGGCCGCCCTCCACGCAGCTTCCTGGTGTCACAGGTGTTCCCTCGCAAGGGGAAGTCCGCTAATTACCTCCACTGTCCATGGGGATGCACTAGATGCTACCTGCGTTTCAAGCCCAACCCCCGCCTTTCCCCGGCAGCCCGCAATGGGAAGGACTCGGGGAAGACACTCGAAGGGCTCCTAGGAGATCCCGGGTGCTGCAGAACGAAGACGAAACCTCCCCACACTCAGAATTCCGGAACACGGCTGACTGTGTGGGGGAGGTTCGGGGCCGCCCTCCACGCAGCTTCCTGGTGTCACACGTGTTCCCTGGCAGGGGGAAGTCCGCTAATTACCTCCCCTGTCCAGGGGGAGGCACTAGATGCTACCTGCGTTTCCAGCCCAACCCCCGCATTTCCCCGGCAGCCTGCACTGGGAGGGACTCAGGGGAGACCCTCGAATGGCTCCTAGGAGATCCCGGGTGCTGCTGACAGAAGACGGAACCTCCCCACACTCAGAATTCCGGAACACGGCTGACTGTGTGGGGGAGGTTCGGGGCCGCCCTCCAAGCAGCTGCCTGGTGTCACAGGTTTTCCCTGGCAGGGGGAAGTCCGCTAACTACCTCCCCTGTCCAGGGGAGGCACTAGATGCTACCTGCGATTCCAGCCCAACCCCCGCTATTCCCCGGCAGCCCGCAGAGAGAGGGACTCGGGGAAGACTCTCGAAGGGCTCCTAGGAGATCCCGGGTGCTGCAGACAGAAGACGGAACCTCCCCACACTAGGAATTCCGGAACACGACTGACTGTGTGGGGGAGGTTCGGGGCCGCCATCCACACAGCTTCCTGGTGTCCCAGGTGTTCCCTCGCAAGGGGAAGTCCGCTAATTTCCTCCCCTGTCCATGGGGAGGCACTAGATGCTACCTGCGTTTCCAGCCCAAACCCCGCCTTTCCCCGGCAGCCCGCACTGGGAGGGACTCGGGGGAGAAACTCGAAGGGCTCCTATGAGATCTCGGGTGCTGCAGACAGAAGACGGAACCTCCCCACACTCAGGATTCCGGAACACGGGTGACTGTGTGGGTGAAGTTTATGGCCGCCCTCCACAGAGCTTCCAGGTGTCACAGGTGTTCCCTCGCAAAGGGAAGTCCGCTAATTACCTCCCCTGTCCATGGGGAGGCACTAGATGCTACCTGCGTTTCCAGCCGAACCCCCGCCATTCCCAGGCAGCCCGCGGTGGGAGGGACTCGGGGAAGACTCTCGAAGGGCTCCTAGGAGATCCCGGGTGCTGCAGACAGAAGACGGAACCTCCCCACACTCAGAATTCCGGAACACGGCTGACTGTGTGTGGGAGGTTCGGGGCCGCCCTCCACGCAGCCTCTTGGTGTCCCAGGTGTTCCCTCGCAAGGGGAAGTCCGCTAATTACCTCCCCTGTCCATGGGGAGGCACTAGATGCTACCTGCGTTTCCAGCCCAACCCCCGACTTTCCCCGGCAGCCCGCAATGGGAGGGACTCGGGGGAGAAACTCGAAGGGCTCCTAGGAGATCCCGGGTGCTGCAGACAGAAGACGGAACCTCCCCACACTCAGGATTCCGGAACACGGGTGACTGTGTGGGTGAGGTTTATGGCCGCCCTCCACACAGCTTCCTGGTGTCACAGGTGTTCCCTCGCAAGGGGAAGTCCGCTAATTACCTCCCCTGTCCATGGGGAGGCACTAGATGCTACCTGCGTTTCCAGCCCAACCCCCGTCTTTCCCCGGCAGCCAGCACTGGGAGGGACTCGGGGGAGACACTCGAAGGGCTCCTAGGAGATCCCGGGTGCTGCAGACAGAAGACGGAACCTCCCCACACTCAGAATTCCGGAACACGGCTGACTGTGTGGGGGAGGTTCGGGGCCGCCCTCCACGCAGCTTCCTGGTGTCACAGGTGTTCCCTCGCAAGGGGAAGTCCGCTGATTACCTCCCCTGTCCATGGGGAGGCACTAGATGCTACCTGCGTTTCCAGCCCAACCTCCGCCTTTCCCCGGCAGCCCGCACAGGGAGGGACTCGGGGGAGTCACTCGAAGTGCTCCTAGGAGATCCCGGGTGCTGCAGACAGAAGACGGAACCTCCCCACACTCAGGATTCCGGAACACGGGTGACTGTGTGGGTGAGGTTTATGGCCGCCCTCCACACAGCTTCCTGGTGTCACAGGTGTTCCCTCGCAAGGGGAAGTCCGCTAATTACCTCCCCTGTCCATGGGGAGGCACTAGATGCTACCTGCGTTTCCAGCCCAACCCCCGCCTTTCCCCGGGAGCCCGCAGTGAGAGGGACTCGGGGAAGATTCTCGAAGGGCTCCTAGGAGATCCCGGGGGCTGCAGACAGAAGACGGAACCTCCCCACACTCAGAATTCCGGAACAAGGGTGACTGTGTGGGTGAGGTTCAGGGCCGCCTTCCACGCAGCTTCCTGGTGTCACAGGTGTTCCCTCGCAAGGGGAAGTCCGCTAATTACCTCCCCTGTCCATGGGGAGGCACTAGATGCTACCTGCGTTTCCAGCCCAACCCCCGTCTTTCCCCGGCAGCCCGCACTGGGAGGGACTAGGGGAAGACTCTCCAAGGGCTCCTAGGAGATCCCGGGTGCTGCAGACAGAAGACGGAACCTCCCCACACTAGGAATTCCGGAACACGGCTGACTGTGTGGGGGAGGTTCGGGGCCGCTCTCCACACAGCTTCCTGTTGTCCCAGGTGTTCCCTCGCAAGGGGAAGTCCGCTAATTACCTCCCCTGTCCATGGGGAGGCACTAGATGCTACCTGCGTTTCCAGCCCAACCCCCGTCTTTCCCCGGCAGCCCGCACTGGGAGGGACTCGGGGGAGAAACTCGAAGGGCTCCTAGGAGATCCCGGGTGCTGCAGACAGAAGACGGAACCTCCCCACACTCAGGATTCCGGAACACGGGTGACTGTGTGGGTGAGGTTTATGGCCGTCCTCCACAGTGCTTCCTGGTGTCACAGGTGTTCCCTCGCAAGGTGAAGTCCGCTAATTACCTCCCCTGTCCATGGGGGGGCACTAGATGCTACCTGCGTTTCCAGCCCAACCCCCGCCATTCCCAGGCAGCCTGCGGTGGGAGGGACTCGGGGAAGACTCTCGAAGGGCTCCTAGGAGATCCCGGGTGCTGCAGACAGAAGACGGAACCTCCCCACACTCAGAATTCCGGAACACGGCTGACTGTGTGTGGGAGGTTCGGGGCCGCCCTCCACGCAGTTTCCTGGTGTCCCAGGTGTTCCCTCGCAAGGGGAAGTCCGCTAATTACCTCCCCTGTCCATGGGGAGGCACTAGATGCTACCTGCGTTTCCAGCCCAACCCCCGCCTTTCCCCGGCAGCCCGCACTGGGAGGGACTCGGGGGAGAAACTCGAAGGGCTCCTAGGAGATCCCGGGTGCTGCAGACAGAAGACGGAAACTCCCCACACTCAGGATTCCGGAACACGGGTGACTGTGTGGGTGAGGTTTATGGCCGCCCTCCACAGAGCTTCCTGGTGTCACAGGTGTTCCCTCGCAAGGGGAAGTCCGCTAAGTACCTCCCCTGTCCATGGGGAGGCACTAGATGCTACCTGCGTTTCCAGCCCAACCCCCGCCTTTCCCAGGCAGCCCGCGGTGGGAGGGACTCGTGGAAGGCCCTCGAAGTGCTCCTAGTAGATCCCGGGTGCTGCAGACAGAAGACGGAACCTCCCCACACTCAGAATTCCTGAACACGTGTGACTGAGTGGGGGAGCTTTAGGGCCGCCTCCACGCAGATTCCTGGTGTCTCAGGTGTTCCCTCGCAAGGGGAAGTCCGCTAATTACCTCCCCTGTCCATGGGGAGGCACTAGATGCTACCTGCGTTTCCAGCCCAACCCCCGCCTTTCCCCGGCAGCCCGCACTGGGAGGGACTCGGGGGAGACACTCGAAGGGCTCCTAGGAGATCCCGGGTGCTGCAGAGAGAAGACGGAACCTCCCCACACTCATAATTCCGGAACACGGCTGACTGTGTGGGGGAAGTTCGGGGCAGCCCTCCACGCAGCTTCCTGGTGTCACAGGTTTTCCCTGGCAGGCGGAAGTCCGCTAATTACCTCCCCTGTCCAGGGGGAGGCACTAGATGCTACCAGCGTTTCCAGCCCAACCCCCGCTTTTCCCCGGCAGCCCGCAGTGATAGGGACTCGGGGAAGAATCTCGAAGGGCTCCTAGGAGATCCCGGGTGCTGCAGACAGAAGACGGTTCCTCCCCACACTCAGAATTCCGGAACACGGGTGACTGTGTTGGTGAGGTTTAGGGCCGCCCTCCACGCAGATTCCTGGTGTCACAGGTGTTCCCTCGCAAGGGGAAGTCCGCTACATACCTCCACTGTCCATGGGGAGGCACTAGATTCTACCTGCGTTTCCAGCCCAACCCCCGACTTTCCCCGGCAGCCCGCGGTGAGAGGGACTCGAGGAAGACTCTCGAAGTGCTCCTAGGAGATCCCGGGTGCTGCAGACAGAAGACGGAACCTCCCCACACTCAGAATTCCGGAACACGGCTGACTGTGTGGGCGAGGTTCGGCGCCGCCCTCCACGAAGCTGCCTGGTGTCACAGGTTTTCCCTGGCAGGGGGAAGTCCGCTAATTACTTCCCCTGTCAAGGGGGGGCACTAAATGCTACCTGCGTTTCCAGCCCAACCCCCGCTTTTCCCCGGCAGCCCGCAGTGCGAGGGACTCCGGGAAGTCTCTCGAAGGGCTCCTAGGAGATCCCGGGTGCTGCAGACAGAAGACGGAACCTCCCCACACTCAGAATTCCTGAACACGTGTGACTGTGTGGGGGAGGTTTAGGGCCGCCCTCCACGCAGCTTCCTGGTGTCTCAGGTGTTCCCTCGCAAGGGGAAGTCCGCTAATTACCTCCCCTGTCCATGGGGAGGCACTAGATGCTACCTGCGTTTCCAGCCCAACCCCCGCCTTTCCCAGGCAGCCCGCGGTGGGAGGGACTCGGGGAAGACCCTCGAAGGGCTCCTAGAAGATCCCGGGTGCTGCAGACAGAAGACGGACCCTCCCCACACTCAGAATTCCTGAACACGTGTGACAGTGTGGGGGAGCTTTAGAGCCGCCTCCACGCAGCTTCCTGGTGTCACAGGTGTTCCCTGGCAGGCGGAAGTCCGCTAACTACCTCCCCTGTCCAGGGGGAGACACTAGATGGTACCTGCGTTTCCAGCCCAACCCCCGCGTTTCCCCGGCAGCCCGCAGTGAGAGGGATTCGAGGAAGACTCTAGAAGGGCTCCTAGGAGATCCCGGGTGCTGCAGACAGAAGACGGAACCTCCCCACACTCAGGATTCCGGAACAAATGTGACTGTGTGGGTGAGGTTCAGGGCCGTCCTCCACGCAGCTTCCTGGTGTCACAGGTGTTCCCTCGCAAGGGGAAGTCCGCTAATTACCTCCCCTGTCCATGGGGTGGCACTAGATGCTACCTGCTTTTCCAGCCCAACCCCCGCTTTTCCCCGGCAGCCCGCAGTGGGAGAGACTCCGGGAAGACTCTCGAAGGGCTCCTAGGAGATCCCGGGTGCTGCAGACAGAAGACGGAACCTCCCCACACTCAGAATTCCGGTACACGGCTGACTCTGTGGGCGAGAATCGGGGCCGCCCTCCACGCAACTGCCAGGTGTCACAGGTTTTCCCTGGCAGGGGGAAGTCCGCTAATTACCTCCCCTGTCCAGGGGGAGGCACTAGATTCTACCTGCGTTTCCAGCCCAACCCCCGACTTTCCCCGGCAGCCCGCGGTGAGAGGGACTCGAGGAAGACTCTCGAAGTGCTCCTAGGAGATCCCGGGTGCTGCAGACAGAAGACGGATCCTCCCCACACTCAGAATTCCGGAACACGGGTGACTGTGTGGGTGAGGTTTAGGGCCGCCCTCCACGCAGCTTCCTGGTGTGACAGGTGTTCCCTCGCAAGGGGAAGTCCGCTACATACCTCCCCTGTCCATGGGGATTCACTAGATGTTACCTGCGTTTCCAGCCCAACCCCCTCCTTTCCCCAGCAGCCCGCGGTGAGAGGGACTTGGGGAAGACTCTCGAAGGGCTCCTAGGAGATCCCGGGTGCTGCAGACAGAAGACGGAACCTCCCCACTCTCAGGATTCCGGAACACGGCTGACTGTGTGGGCGAGGATCGGGGCCGCCCTCCACGCAGCTGCCTGGTTTCACAGGATTTCCCTGGCAGGGGGAAGTCCGCTTATTACCTCCCCTGTCCAGGGGGAGGTACTAGATGCTACCTGTGTTTCCAGCCCAACCCCCGCTTTTCCCGGCAGCCCGCAGTGCGAGGGACACGGCGAAGACTCTCGAAGGGCTCCTAGGAGTTCCCGGGTGCTGCAGACAGAAGACGGAACCTCCCCACACTCAGGATTCCGGAACACGTGTGACTGTGTGGGTGAGGTTTATGGCCGCCCTCCACGCAGCTTCCGGGTGTCACAGGTTTTCCCTGGCAGGGGGAAGTCCGCTAATTACCTCCCCTGTCCATGGGGAGGCACTAGATGCTACCTGCGTTTCCAGCCCAACCCCCGCTTTTCCCCGGCAGCCCGCAGTGCGAGGGACTCGGGGAAGACCCTCGAACGGCTCCTGGGAGATCCCGGGTGCTGCAGACAGAAGACGGAACCTCGCCACACTCAGGATTCCGGAACACGTCTGACTGTGTGGGGGAGGTTCGGGGCCGCACTCCACGCAGCTGCCTGGTGTCACAGGTGTTCCCTGACAGGCGGAGTTCCGCTAATTACCTCCCCTGTCCAGGGGGAGGCACTAGAAGCTACCTGCGTTTCCATCCCAACCCCCGCCTTTCCCCGGCAGCCCGCAGTGAGAGGGACTCGGGGAAGACTCTCGAAGGGCTCCTAGGACATCCCGGGTGCTGCAGACAGAAGACGGAACCTCCCCACACTCAGAATTCTGGAACACGGCTGACTGTGTGGGCGAGGTTCGGGGCCGCCCTCCACGCAGCTGCCTGGTGTCACAGGTTTTCTTGGCAGGGGGAAGTCCGCTAATTACCTCCCCTATCCAGGGGGAGGTAATAGATGCTACCTGCGTTTCCAGCCCAACCCCCGCTTTTCCCCGGCAGCCTGCAGTGCGAGGGACTCCGGGAAGTCTCTCGAAGGGCTCCTAGGAGATCCCGGGTGCTGCAGACAGAAGACGGAACCTCCCCACACTCAGAATTCCTGAACACGTGTGACTGTGTGGGGGAGGTTTAGGGCCGCCCTCCACGCAGCTTCCTGGTGTCTCAGGTGTTCCCTCGCAAGGGGAAGTCCGCTAATTACCTCCCCTGTCCATGGGGAGGCACTAGATGCTACCTGCGTTTCCAGCCCAACCCCCGCCTTTCCCAGGCAGCCCGCGGTGGGAGGGACTCGGGGAAGACCCTCGAAGGGCTCCTAGAAGATCCCGGGTGCTGCAGACAGAAGACGGACCCTCCCCACACTCAGAATTCCTGAACACGTGTGACTGTGTGGGGGAGCTTTAGAGCCGCCTCCACGCAGATTCCTGGTGTCACAGGTTTTCCCTGGCAGGCGGAATTCCGCTAATTACATCCCCTGTCCAGGGGGAGGCACTAGATGCTACCAGCTTTTCCAGCCCAACCCCCGCTTTTCCCCGGCAGCCCGCAGTGAGAGTGACTCGGGGAAGACTCTCGAAGGGCTCCTAGGAGATTCCGGGTGCTGCAGACAGAAGACGGATCCTCCCCACACTCAGATTCCGGAACACGGGTGACTGTGTGGGTGAGGTTTAGGGCCGCCCTCCACGCAGCTTCCTGGTGTCACAGGTGTTCCCTCGCAAGGGGAAGTCCGCTACATACCTCCACTGTCCATGGGGAGGCACTAGATGCTACCTGCGTTTCCAGCCCAACCCCCGACTTTCCCCGGCAGCCCGCGGTGAGAGGGACTTTGGGAAGACTCTCGAAGGGCTCCTAGGAGATCCCGGGTGCTGCAGAGAGAAGAGGGATCCTCCCCACACTCAGAATTCCGGAACACGGCTAACTGTGTGGGGGAGGTTCGGGGCCGCCCTCCACGCAGCTTCCTGGTGTCACAGGTGTTCCCTGGCAGGCGGAAGTCCGCTAACTACCTCCCCTGTCCAGGGGGAGACACTAGATGGTACCTGCGTTTCCAGCCCAACCCCCGCGTTTCCCCGGCAGCCCGCAGTGAGAGGGATTCGAGGAAGACTCTAGAAGGGCTCCTAGGAGATCCCGGGTGCTGCAGACAGAAGACGGAACCTCCCCACACTCAGGATTCCGGAACAAATGTGACTGTGTGGGTGAGGTTCAGGGCCGTCCTCCACGCAGCTTCCTGGTGTCACAGGTGTTCCCTCGCAAGGGGAAGTCCGCTAATTACCTCCCCTGTCCATGGGGTGGCACTAGATGCTACCTGCGTTTCCAGCCCAACCCCCGGTTTTCCCCGGCAGCCCGCACTGGGAGAGACTCGGGGAAGACTCTCGAAGGGCTCCTAGGAGATCCCGGGTGCTGCAGACAGAAGACGGAACCTCCCCACACTCAGAATTCCGGTACACGGCTGACTCTGTGGGCGAGAATCGGGGCCGCCCTCCACGCAACTGCCAGGTGTCACAGGTTTTCCCTGGCAGGGGGAAGTCCGCTAATTACCTCCCCTGTCCAGGGGGAGGCACTAGATTCTACCTGCGTTTCCAGCCCAACCCCCGACTTTCCCCGGCAGCCCGCGGTGAGAGGGACTCGAGGAAGACTCTCGAAATGCTCCTAGGAGATCCCGGGTGCTGCAGACAGAAGACGGATCCTCCCCACACTCAGAATTCCGGAACACGGGTGACTGTGTGGGTGAGGTTTAGGGCCGCCCTCCACTCAGCTTCCTGGTGTGACAGGTGTTCCCTCGCAAGGGGAAGTCCGCTACATACCTCCCCTGTCCATGGGGATTCACTAGATGCTACCTGCGTTTCCAGCCCAACCCCCGCCTTTCCCCAGCAGCCCGCGGTGAGAGGGACTTGGGGAAGACTCTCGAAGGGCTCCTAGGAGATCCCGGGTGCTGCAGACAGAAGACGGAACCTCCCCACTCTCAGGATTCCGGAACACGGCTGACTGTGTGGGCGAGGATCGGGGCCGCCCTCCACGCAGCTGCCTGGTGTCACAGGATTTCCCTGGCAGGGGGAAGTCCGCTAATTACCTCCCCTGTCCAGGGGGAGGTACTAGATGCTACCTGTGTTTCCAGCCCAACCCCCGCTTTTCCCGGCAGCCCGCAGTGCGAGGGACCCGGCGAAGACTCTCGAAGGGCTCCTAGGAGTTCCCGGGTGCTGCAGACAGAAGACGGAACCTCCCCACACTCAGGATTCCGGAACACGTGTGACTGTGTGGGTGAGGTTTATGGCCGCCCTCCACGCAGCTTCCGGGTGTCACAGGTTTTCCCTGGCAGGGGGAAGTCCGCTAATTACCTCCCCTGTCCATGGGGAGGCACTAGATGCTACCTGCGTTTCCAGCACAACCCCCGCTTTTCCCAGGCAGCCCGCGGTGGGAGGGACTCGGGGAAGACCCTCGAAAGGCTCCTAGGAGATCCTGGGTGCTGCAGACAGAAGACGGAACCTCCACACACTCAGAATCCCGGAACACGTGTGACTGTGTGGGGGAGGTTTAGGGCCGCCCTCCACGCAGCTTCCTGGTGTCTCAGGTGTTCCCTCGCAAGGGGAAGTCCGCTAATTACCTCCCCTGTCCATGGGGAGGCACTAGATGCTACCTGCGTTTCCAGCCCATCCCCCGCCTTTCCCCGGCCGCCAGCACTGGGAGGGACTCGGGGAAGACCCTCGAAGGGCTCCTAGGAGATCCCGGGTGCTGCAGACAGAAGACGGAACCTCCCCAAACTCAGAATTCCGGAACACGGCTGACTGTGTGGGGGAGGTTCGGGGCCGCCCTCCACGCAGCTTCCTGGTGTCACAGGTGTTCCCTGGCAGTCGGAAGTCCGCTAATTACCTCCCCTGTCCAGGGGGAGGCACTAGATGCTACCTGCGTTTCCAGTCCAACCCCCGCCTTTCCCCGGCAGCCCGCAGTGAAAGGGACTCGGGGAAGATTCTCGAAGAGCTCCTAGGAGATCCCGGGTGCTGCAGACAGAAGACGGAACCTCCCCACACTCAGAATTCCGGTACACGGCTGACTCTGTGGGCGAGAATCGGGGCCGCCCTCCACGCAACTGCCAGGTGTCACAGGTTTTCCCTGGCAGGGGGAAGTCCGCTAATTACCTCCCCTGTCCAGGGGGAGGCACTAGATTCTACCTGCGTTTCCAGCCCAACCCCCGACTTTCCCCGGCAGCCCGCGGTGAGAGGGACTCGAGGAAGACTCTCGAAGTGCTCCTAGGAGATCCCGGGTGCTGCAGACAGAAGACGGATCCTCCCCACACTCAGAATTCCGGAACACGGGTGACTGTGTGGGTGAGGTTTAGGGCCGCCCTCCACGCAGCTTCCTGGTGTGACAGGTGTTCCCTCGCAAGGGGAAGTCCGCTACATACCTCCCCTGTCCATGGGGATTCACTAGATGCTACCTGCGTTTCCAGCCCAACCCCCGCCTTTCCCAGGCAGCCCGCGGTGGGAGGGACTCGGGGAAGACCCTCGAAGGGCTCCTAGAAGATCCCGGGTGCTGCAGACAGAAGACGGACCCTCCCCAAACTCAGAATTCCTGAACACGTGTGACAGTGTGGGGGAGCTTTAGAGCCGCCTCCACGCAGCTTCCTGGTGTCACAGGTGTTCCCTGGCAGGCGGAAGTCCGCTAACTACCTCCCCTGTCCAGGGGGAGACACTAGATGGTACCTGCGTTTCCAGCCCAACCCCCGGGTTTCCCCGGCAGCCCGCAGTGAGAGGGATTCGAGGAAGACTCTAGAAGGGCTCCTAGGAGATCCCGGGTGCTGCAGACAGAAGACGGAACCTCCCCACACTCAGGATTCCGGAACAAATGTGACTGTGTGGGTGAGGTTCAGGGCCGTCCTCCACGCAGCTTCCTGGTGTCACAGGTGTTCCCTCGCAAGGGGAAGTCCGCTAATTACCTCCCCTGTCCATGGGGTGGCACTAGATGCTACCTGCGTTTCCAGCCCAACCCCCGCTTTTCCCCGGCAGCCCGCAGTGGGAGAGACTCCGGGAAGACTCTCGAAGGGCTCCTAGGAGATCCCGGGTGCTGCAGACAGAAGACGGAACCTCCCCACACTCAGAATTCCGGTACACGACTGACTCTGTGGGCGAGAATCGGGGCCGCCCTCCACGCAACTGCCAGGTGTCACAGGTTTTCCCTGGCAGGGGGAAGTCCGCTAATTACCTCCCCTGTCCAGGGGGAGGCACTAGATTCTACCTGCGTTTCCAGCCCAACCCCCGACTTTCCCCGGCAGCCCGCGGTGAGAGGGACTCGAGGAAGACTCTCGAAGTGCTCCTAGGAGATCCCGGGTGCTGCAGACAGAAGACGGATCCTCCCCACACTCAGAATTCCGGAACACGGGTGACTGTGTGGGTGAGGTTTAGGGCCGCCCTCCACGCAGCTTCCTGGTGTGACAGGTGTTCCCTCGCAAGGGGAAGTCCGCTACATACCTCCCCTGTCCATGGGGATTCACTAGATGTTACCTGCGTTTCCAGCCCAACCCCCTCCTTTCCCCAGCAGCCCGCGGTGAGAGGGACTTGGGGAAGACTCTCGAAGGGCTCCTAGGAGATCCCGGGTGCTGCAGACAGAAGACGGAACCTCCCCACTCTCAGGATTCCGGAACACGGCTGACTGTGTGGGCGAGGATCGGGGCCGCCCTCCACGCAGCTGCCTGGTTTCACAGGATTTCCCTGGCAGGGGGAAGTCCGCTTATTACCTCCCCTGTCCAGGGGGAGGTACTAGATGCTACCTGTGTTTCCAGCCCAACCCCCGCTTTTCCCGGCAGCCCGCAGTGCGAGGGACACGGCGAAGACTCTCGAAGGGCTCCTAGGAGTTCCCGGGTGCTGCAGACAGAAGACGGAACCTCCCCACACTCAGGATTCCGGAACACGTGTGACTGTGTGGGTGAGGTTTATGGCCGCCCTCCACGCAGCTTCCGGGTGTCACAGGTTTTCCCTGGCAGGGGGAAGTCCGCTAATTACCTCCCCTGTCCATGGGGAGGCACTAGATGCTACCTGCGTTTCCAGCCCAACCCCCGCTTTTCCCCGGCAGCCCGCAGTGCGAGGGACTCGGGGAAGACCCTCGAACGGCTCCTGGGAGATCCCGGGTGCTGCAGACAGAAGACGGAACCTCGCCACACTCAGGATTCCGGAACACGTCTGACTGTGTGGGGGAGGTTCGGGGCCGCACTCCACGCAGCTGCCTGGTGTCACAGGTGTTCCCTGACAGGCGGAGTTCCGCTAATTACCTCCCCTGTCCAGGGGGAGGCACTAGAAGCTACCTGCGTTTCCATCCCAACCCCCGCCTTTCCCCGGCAGCCCGCAGTGAGAGGGACTCGGGGAAGACTCTCGAAGGGCTCCTAGGACATCCCGGGTGCTGCAGACAGAAGACGGAACCTCCCCACACTCAGAATTCTGGAACACGGCTGACTGTGTGGGCGAGGTTCGGGGCCGCCCTCCACGCAGCTGCCTGGTGTCACAGGTTTTCTTGGCAGGGGGAAGTCCGCTAATTACCTCCCCTATCCAGGGGGAGGTAATAGATGCTACCTGCGTTTCCAGCCCAACCCCCGACTTTCCCCGGCAGCCCGCGGTGAGAGGGACTCGAGGAAGACTCTCGAAGTGCTCCTAGGAGATCCCGGGTGCTGCAGACAGAAGACGGAACCTCCCCACACTCAGAATTCCGGAACACGGCTGACTGTGTGGGCGAGGTTCGGCGCCGCCCTCCACGCAGCTGCCTGGTGTCACAGGTTTTCCCTGGCAGGGGGAAGTCCGCTAATTACCTCCCCTGTCAAGGGGGGGCACTAAATGCTACCTGCGTTTCCAGCCCAACCCCCGCTTTTCCCCGGCAGCCCGCAGTGCGAGGGACTCCGGGAAGTCTCTCGAAGGGCTCCTAGGAGATCCCGGGTGCTGCAGACAGAAGACGGAACCTCCCCACACTCAGAATTCCTGAACACGTGTGACTGTGTGGGGGAGGTTTAGGGCCGCCCTCCACGCAGCTTCCTGGTGTCTCAGGTGTTCCCTCGCAAGGGGAAGTCCGCTAATTACCTCCCCTGTCCATGGGGAGGCACTAGATGCTACCTGCGTTTCCAGCCCAACCCCCGCCTTTCCCAGGCAGCCCGCGGTGGGAGGGACTCGGGGAAGACCCTCGAAGGGCTCCTAGAAGATCCCGGGTGCTGCAGACAGAAGACGGACCCTCCCCACACTCAGAATTCCTGAACACGTGTGACAGTGTGGGGGAGCTTTAGAGCCGCCTCCACGCAGCTTCCTGGTGTCACAGGTGTTCCCTGGCAGGCGGAAGTCCGCTAACTACCTCCCCTGTCCAGGGGGAGACACTAGATGGTACCTGCGTTTCCAGCCCAACCCCCGCGTTTCCCCGGCAGCCCGCAGTGAGAGGGATTCGAGGAAGACTCTAGAAGGGCTCCTAGGAGATCCCGGGTGCTGCAGACAGAAGACGGAACCTCCCCACACTCAGGATTCCGGAACAAATGTGACTGTGTGGGTGAGGTTCAGGGCCGTCCTCCACGCAGCTTCCTGGTGTCACAGGTGTTCCCTCGCAAGGGGAAGTCCGCTAATTACCTCCCCTGTCCATGGGGTGGCACTAGATGCTACCTGCGTTTCCAGCCCAACCCCCGCTTTTCCCCGGCAGCCCGCAGTGGGAGAGACTCCGGGAAGACTCTCGAAGGGCTCCTAGGAGATCCCGGGTGCTGCAGACAGAAGACGGAACCTCCCCACACTCAGAATTCCGGTACACGGCTGACTCTGTGGGCGAGAATCGGGGCCGCCCTCCACGCAACTGCCAGGTGTCACAGGTTTTCCCTGGCAGGGGGAAGTCCGCTAATTACCTCCCCTGTCCAGGGGGAGGCACTAGATTCTACCTGCGTTTCCAGCCCAACCCCCGACTTTCCCCGGCAGCCCGCGGTGAGAGGGACTCGAGGAAGACTCTCGAAGTGCTCCTAGGAGATCCCGGGTGCTGCAGACAGAAGACGGATCCTCCCCACACTCAGAATTCCGGAACACGGGTGACTGTGTGGGTGAGGTTTAGGGCCGCCCTCCACGCAGCTTCCTGGTGTGACAGGTGTTCCCTCGCAAGGGGAAGTCCGCTACATACCTCCCCTGTCCATGGGGATTCACTAGATGTTACCTGCGTTTCCAGCCCAACCCCCTCCTTTCCCCAGCAGCCCGCGGTGAGAGGGACTTGGGGAAGACTCTCGAAGGGCTCCTAGGAGATCCCGGGTGCTGCAGACAGAAGACGGAACCTCCCCACTCTCAGGATTCCGGAACACGGCTGACTGTGTGGGCGAGGATCGGGGCCGCCCTCCACGCAGCTGCCTGGTTTCACAGGATTTCCCTGGCAGGGGGAAGTCCGCTTATTACCTCCCCTGTCCAGGGGGAGGTACTAGATGCTACCTGTGTTTCCAGCCCAACCCCCGCTTTTCCCGGCAGCCCGCAGTGCGAGGGACACGGCGAAGACTCTCGAAGGGCTCCTAGGAGTTCCCGGGTGCTGCAGACAGAAGACGGAACCTCCCCACACTCAGGATTCCGGAACACGTGTGACTGTGTGGGTGAGGTTTATGGCCGCCCTCCACGCAGCTTCCGGGTGTCACAGGTTTTCCCTGGCAGGGGGAAGTCCGCTAATTACCTCCCCTGTCCATGGGGAGGCACTAGATGCTACCTGCGTTTCCAGCCCAACCCCCGCTTTTCCCCGGCAGCCCGCAGTGCGAGGGACTCGGGGAAGACCCTCGAACGGCTCCTGGGAGATCCCGGGTGCTGCAGACAGAAGACGGAACCTCGCCACACTCAGGATTCCGGAACACGTCTGACTGTGTGGGGGAGGTTCGGGGCCGCACTCCACGCAGCTGCCTGGTGTCACAGGTGTTCCCTGACAGGCGGAGTTCCGCTAATTACCTCCCCTGTCCAGGGGGAGGCACTAGAAGCTACCTGCGTTTCCATCCCAACCCCCGCCTTTCCCCGGCAGCCCGCAGTGAGAGGGACTCGGGGAAGACTCTCGAAGGGCTCCTAGGACATCCCGGGTGCTGCAGACAGAAGACGGAACCTCCCCACACTCAGAATTCTGGAACACGGCTGACTGTGTGGGCGAGGTTCGGGGCCGCCCTCCACGCAGCTGCCTGGTGTCACAGGTTTTCTTGGCAGGGGGAAGTCCGCTAATTACCTCCCCTATCCAGGGGGAGGTAATAGATGCTACCTGCGTTTCCAGCCCAACCCCCGCTTTTCCCCGGCAGCCTGCAGTGCGAGGGACTCCGGGAAGTCTCTCGAAGGGCTCCTAGGAGATCCCGGGTGCTGCAGACAGAAGACGGAACCTCCCCACACTCAGAATTCCTGAACACGTGTGACTGTGTGGGGGAGGTTTAGGGCCGCCCTCCACGCAGCTTCCTGGTGTCTCAGGTGTTCCCTCGCAAGGGGAAGTCCGCTAATTACCTCCCCTGTCCATGGGGAGGCACTAGATGCTACCTGCGTTTCCAGCCCAACCCCCGCCTTTCCCAGGCAGCCCGCGGTGGGAGGGACTCGGGGAAGACCCTCGAAGGGCTCCTAGAAGATCCCGGGTGCTGCAGACAGAAGACGGACCCTCCCCACACTCAGAATTCCTGAACACGTGTGACTGTGTGGGGGAGCTTTAGAGCCGCCTCCACGCAGATTCCTGGTGTCACAGGTTTTCCCTGGCAGGCGGAATTCCGCTAATTACATCCCCTGTCCAGGGGGAGGCACTAGATGCTACCAGCTTTTCCAGCCCAACCCCCGCTTTTCCCCGGCAGCCCGCAGTGAGAGTGACTCGGGGAAGACTCTCGAAGGGCTCCTAGGAGATTCCGGGTGCTGCAGACAGAAGACGGATCCTCCCCACACTCAGATTCCGGAACACGGGTGACTGTGTGGGTGAGGTTTAGGGCCGCCCTCCACGCAGCTTCCTGGTGTCACAGGTGTTCCCTCGCAAGGGGAAGTCCGCTACATACCTCCACTGTCCATGGGGAGGCACTAGATGCTACCTGCGTTTCCAGCCCAACCCCCGACTTTCCCCGGCAGCCCGCGGTGAGAGGGACTTTGGGAAGACTCTCGAAGGGCTCCTAGGAGATCCCGGGTGCTGCAGAGAGAAGAGGGATCCTCCCCACACTCAGAATTCCGGAACACGGCTAACTGTGTGGGGGAGGTTCGGGGCCGCCCTCCACGCAGCTTCCTGGTGTCACAGGTGTTCCCTGGCAGGCGGAAGTCCGCTAACTACCTCCCCTGTCCAGGGGGAGACACTAGATGGTACCTGCGTTTCCAGCCCAACCCCCGCGTTTCCCCGGCAGCCCGCAGTGAGAGGGATTCGAGGAAGACTCTAGAAGGGCTCCTAGGAGATCCCGGGTGCTGCAGACAGAAGACGGAACCTCCCCACACTCAGGATTCCGGAACAAATGTGACTGTGTGGGTGAGGTTCAGGGCCGTCCTCCACGCAGCTTCCTGGTGTCACAGGTGTTCCCTCGCAAGGGGAAGTCCGCTAATTACCTCCCCTGTCCATGGGGTGGCACTAGATGCTACCTGCGTTTCCAGCCCAACCCCCGGTTTTCCCCGGCAGCCCGCACTGGGAGAGACTCGGGGAAGACTCTCGAAGGGCTCCTAGGAGATCCCGGGTGCTGCAGACAGAAGACGGAACCTCCCCACACTCAGAATTCCGGTACACGGCTGACTCTGTGGGCGAGAATCGGGGCCGCCCTCCACGCAACTGCCAGGTGTCACAGGTTTTCCCTGGCAGGGGGAAGTCCGCTAATTACCTCCCCTGTCCAGGGGGAGGCACTAGATTCTACCTGCGTTTCCAGCCCAACCCCCGACTTTCCCCGGCAGCCCGCGGTGAGAGGGACTCGAGGAAGACTCTCGAAATGCTCCTAGGAGATCCCGGGTGCTGCAGACAGAAGACGGATCCTCCCCACACTCAGAATTCCGGAACACGGGTGACTGTGTGGGTGAGGTTTAGGGCCGCCCTCCACTCAGCTTCCTGGTGTGACAGGTGTTCCCTCGCAAGGGGAAGTCCGCTACATACCTCCCCTGTCCATGGGGATTCACTAGATGCTACCTGCGTTTCCAGCCCAACCCCCGCCTTTCCCCAGCAGCCCGCGGTGAGAGGGACTTGGGGAAGACTCTCGAAGGGCTCCTAGGAGATCCCGGGTGCTGCAGACAGAAGACGGAACCTCCCCACTCTCAGGATTCCGGAACACGGCTGACTGTGTGGGCGAGGATCGGGGCCGCCCTCCACGCAGCTGCCTGGTGTCACAGGATTTCCCTGGCAGGGGGAAGTCCGCTAATTACCTCCCCTGTCCAGGGGGAGGTACTAGATGCTACCTGTGTTTCCAGCCCAACCCCCGCTTTTCCCGGCAGCCCGCAGTGCGAGGGACCCGGCGAAGACTCTCGAAGGGCTCCTAGGAGTTCCCGGGTGCTGCAGACAGAAGACGGAACCTCCCCACACTCAGGATTCCGGAACACGTGTGACTGTGTGGGTGAGGTTTATGGCCGCCCTCCACGCAGCTTCCGGGTGTCACAGGTTTTCCCTGGCAGGGGGAAGTCCGCTAATTACCTCCCCTGTCCATGGGGAGGCACTAGATGCTACCTGCGTTTCCAGCACAACCCCCGCTTTTCCCAGGCAGCCCGCGGTGGGAGGGACTCGGGGAAGACCCTCGAAGGGCTCCTAGGAGATCCTGGGTGCTGCAGACAGAAGACGGAACCTCCACACACTCAGAATCCCGGAACACGTGTGACTGTGTGGGGGAGGTTTAGGGCCGCCCTCCACGCAGCTTCCTGGTGTCTCAGGTGTTCCCTCGCAAGGGGAAGTCCGCTAATTACCTCCCCTGTCCATGGGGAGGCACTAGATGCTACCTGCGTTTCCAGCCCATCCCCCGCCTTTCCCCGGCCGCCAGCACTGGGAGGGACTCGGGGAAGACCCTCGAAGGGCTCCTAGGAGATCCCGGGTGCTGCAGACAGAAGACGGAACCTCCCCAAACTCAGAATTCCGGAACACGGCTGACTGTGTGGGGGAGGTTCGGGGCCGCCCTCCACGCAGCTTCCTGGTGTCACAGGTGTTCCCTGGCAGTCGGAAGTCCGCTAATTACCTCCCCTGTCCAGGGGGAGGCACTAGATGCTACCTGCGTTTCCAGTCCAACCCCCGCCTTTCCCCGGCAGCCCGCAGTGAAAGGGACTCGGGGAAGATTCTCGAAGAGCTCCTAGGAGATCCCGGGTGCTGCAGACAGAAGACGGAACCTCCCCACACTCAGAATTCCGGTACACGGCTGACTCTGTGGGCGAGAATCGGGGCCGCCCTCCACGCAACTGCCAGGTGTCACAGGTTTTCCCTGGCAGGGGGAAGTCCGCTAATTACCTCCCCTGTCCAGGGGGAGGCACTAGATTCTACCTGCGTTTCCAGCCCAACCCCCGACTTTCCCCGGCAGCCCGCGGTGAGAGGGACTCGAGGAAGACTCTCGAAGTGCTCCTAGGAGATCCCGGGTGCTGCAGACAGAAGACGGATCCTCCCCACACTCAGAATTCCGGAACACGGGTGACTGTGTGGGTGAGGTTTAGGGCCGCCCTCCACGCAGCTTCCTGGTGTGACAGGTGTTCCCTCGCAAGGGGAAGTCCGCTACATACCTCCCCTGTCCATGGGGATTCACTAGATGCTACCTGCGTTTCCAGCCCAACCCCCGCCTTTCCCCAGCAGCCCGCGGTGAGAGGGACTTGGGGAAGACTCTCGAAGGGCTCCTAGGAGATCCCGGGTGCTGCAGACAGAACACGGAACCTCCCCACTCTCAGGATTCCGGAACATGGCTGACTGTGTGGGCGAGGATCGGGGCCGCCCTCCACGCAGCTGCCTGGTTTCACAGGATTTCCCTGGCAGGGGGAAGTCCGCTAATTACCTCCCCTGTCCAGGGGGAGGTACTAGATGCTACCTGTGTTTCCAGCCCAACCCCCGCTTTTCCCGGCAGGCCGCAGTGCGAGGGACCCGGCGAAGACTCTCGAAGGGCTCCTAGGAGTTCCCGGGTGCTGCAGACAGAAGACGGAACCTCCCCACACTCAGGATTCCGGAACACGTGTGACTGTGTGGGTGAGGTTTATGGCCGCCCTCCACGCAGCTTCCGGGTGTCACAGGTTTTCCCTGACAGGGGGAAGTCCGCTAATTACCTCCCCTGTCCATGGGGAGGCACTAGATGCTACCTGCGTTTCCAGCCCAACCCCCGCTTTTCCCCGGCAGCCCGCAGTGCGAGGGACTCGGGGAAGACCCTCGAACGGCTCCTGGGAGATCCCGGGTGCTGCAGACAGAAGACGGAACCTCGCCACACTCAGGATTCCGGAACACGTCTGACTGTGTGGGGGAGGTTCGGGGCCGCACTCCACGCAGCTGCCTGGTGTCACAGGTGTTCCCTGGCAGGCGGAATTCCGCTAATTACCTCCCCTGTCCAGGGGGAGGCACTAGAAGCTACCTGCGTTTCCATCCCAACCCCCGCCTTTCCCCGGCAGCCCGCAGTGAGAGGGACTCGGGGAAGACTCTCGAAGGGCTCCTAGGACATCCCGGGTGCTGCAGACAGAAGACGGAACCTCCCCACACTCAGAATTCTGGAACACGGCTGACTGTGTGGGCGAGGTTCGGGGCCGCCCTCCACGCAGCTGCCTGGTGTCACAGGTTTTCTTGGCAGGGGGAAGTCCGCTAATTACCTCCCCTATCCAGGGGGAGGTAATAGATGCTACCTGCGTTTCCAGCCCAACCCCCGCTTTTCCCCGGCAGCCCGCAGTGCGAGGGACTCCGGGAAGTCTCTCGAAGGGCTCCTAGGAGATCCCGGGTGCTGCAGACAGAAGACGGAACCTCCCCACACTCAGAATTCCTGAACACGTGTGACTGTGTGGGGGAGGTTTAGTGCCGCCCTCCACGCAGCTTCCTGGTGTCTCAGGTGTTCCCTCGCAAGGGGAAGTCCGCTAATTACCTCCCCTGTCCATGGGGAGGCACTAGATGCTACCTGCGTTTCCAGCCCAACCCCCGCCTTTCCCAGGCAGCCCGCGGTGGGAGGGACTCGGGGAAGACCCTCGAAGGGCTCCTAGAAGATCCCGGGTGCTGCAGACAGAAGACGGACCCTCCCCACACTCAGAATTCCTGAACACGTGTGACTGTGTGGGGGAGCTTTAGAGCCGCCTCCACGCAGATTCCTGGTGTCACAGGTTTTCCCTGGCAGGCGGAATTCCGCTAATTACATCCCCTGTCCAGGGGGAGGCACTAGATGCTACCAGCTTTTCCAGCCCAACCCCCGCTTTTCCCCGGCAGCCCGCAGTGAGAGTGACTCGGGGAAGACTCTCGAAGGGCTCCTAGGAGATTCCGGGTGCTGCAGACAGAAGACGGATCCTCCCCACACTCAGATTCCGGAACACGGGTGACTGTGTGGGTGAGGTTTAGGGCCGCCCTCCACGCAGCTTCCTGGTGTCACAGGTGTTCCCTCGCAAGGGGAAGTCCGCTACATACCTCCACTGTCCATGGGGAGGCACTAGATGCTACCTGCGTTTCCAGCCCAACCCCCGACTTTCCCCGGCAGCCCGCGGTGAGAGGGACTTTGGGAAGACTCTCGAAGGGCTCCTAGGAGATCCCGGGTGCTGCAGAGAGAAGAGGGATCCTCCCCACACTCAGAATTCCGGAACACGGCTAACTGTGTGGGGGAGGTTCGGGGCCGCCCTCCACGCAGCTTCCTGGTGTCACAGGTGTTCCCTGGCAGGCGGAAGTCCGCTAACTACCTCCCCTGTCCAGGGGGAGACACTAGATGGTACCTGCGTTTCCAGCCCAACCCCCGCGTTTCCCCGACAGCCCGCACTGAGAGGGATTCGAGGAAGACTCTAGAAGGGCTCCTAGGAGATCCCGGGTGCTGCAGACAGAAGACGGAACCTCCCCACACTCAGGATTCCGGAACAAATGTGACTGTGTGGGTGAGGTTCAGGGCCGTCCTCCACGCAGCTTCCTGGTGTCACAGGTGTTCCCTCGCAAGGGGAAGTCCGCTAATTACCTCCCCTGTCCATGGGGTGGCACTAGATGCTACCTGCGTTTCCAGCCCAACCCCCGGTTTTCCCCGGCAGCCCGCACTGGGAGAGACTCGGGGAAGACTCTCGAAGGGCTCCTAGGAGATCCCGGGTGCTGCAGACAGAAGACGGAACCTCCCCACACTCAGAATTCCGGTACACGGCTGACTCTGTGGGCGAGAATCGGGGCCGCCCTCCACGCAACTGCCAGGTGTCACAGGTTTTCCCTGGCAGGGGGAAGTCCGCTAATTACCTCCCCTGTCCAGGGGGAGGCACTAGATTCTACCTGCGTTTCCAGCCCAACCCCCGACTTTCCCCGGCAGCCCGCGGTGAGAGGGACTCGAGGAAGACTCTCGAAGTGCTCCTAGGAGATCCCGGGTGCTGCAGACAGAAGACGGATCCTCCCCACACTCAGAATTCCGGAACACGGGTGACTGTGTGGGTGAGGTTTAGGGCCGCCCTCCACTCAGCTTCCTGGTGTGACAGGTGTTCCCTCGCAAGGGGAAGTCCGCTACATACCTCCCCTGTCCATGGGGATTCACTAGATGCTACCTGCGTTTCCAGCCCAACCCCCGCCTTTCCCCAGCAGCCCGCGGTGAGAGGGACTTGGGGAAGACTCTCGAAGGGCTCCTAGGAGATCCCGGGTGCTGCAGACAGAAGACGGAACCTCCCCACTCTCAGGATTCCGGAACACGGCTGACTGTGTGGGCGAGGATCGGGGCCGCCCTCCACGCAGCTGCCTGGTGTCACAGGATTTCCCTGGCAGGGGGAAGTCCGCTAATTACCTCCCCTGTCCAGGGGGAGGTACTAGATGCTACCTGTGTTTCCAGCCCAACCCCCGCTTTTCCCGGCAGCCCGCAGTGCGAGGGACCCGGCGAAGACTCTCGAAGGGCTCCTAGGAGTTCCCGGGTGCTGCAGACAGAAGACGGAACCTCCCCACACTCAGGATTCCGGAACACGTGTGACTGTGTGGGTGAGGTTTATGGCCGCCCTCCACGCAGCTTCCGGGTGTCACAGGTTTTCCCTGGCAGGGGGAAGTCCGCTAATTACCTCCCCTGTCCATGGGGAGGCACTAGATGCTACCTGCGTTTCCAGCACAACCCCCGCTTTTCCCAGGCAGCCCGCGGTGGGAGGGACTCGGGGAAGACCCTCGAAGGGCTCCTAGGAGATCCTGGGTGCTGCAGACAGAAGACGGAACCTCCACACACTCAGAATCCCGGAACACGTGTGACTGTGTGGGGGAGGTTTAGGGCCGCCCTCCACGCAGCTTCCTGGTGTCTCAGGTGTTCCCTCGCAAGGGGAAGTCCGCTAATTACCTCCCCTGTCCATGGGGAGGCACTAGATGCTACCTGCGTTTCCAGCCCATCCCCCGCCTTTCCCCGGCCGCCAGCACTGGGAGGGACTCGGGGAAGACACTCGAAGGGCTCCTAGGAGATCCCGGGTGCTGCAGACAGAAGACGGAACCTCCCCAAACTCAGAATTCCGGAACACGGCTGACTGTGTGGGGGAGGTTCGGGGCCGCCCTCCACGCAGCTTCCTGGTGTCACAGGTGTTCCCTGGCAGTCGGAAGTCCGCTAATTACCTCCCCTGTCCAGGGGGAGGCACTAGATGCTACCTGCGTTTCCAGTCCAACCCCCGCCTTTCCCCGGCAGCCCGCAGTGAGAGGGACTCGGGGAAGATTCTCGAAGAGCTCCTAGGAGATCCCGGGTGCTGCAGACAGAAGACGGAACCTCCCCACACTCAGAATTCCGGAACACGGGTGACTGTGTGGGTGAGGTTTAGGGCCACCCTTCACTCAGCTTCTTGGTGTCACAGTGTTCCCTCGCAAGGGGAAGTCCGCTAATTACCTCCCCTGTCCATGGGGAGGCACTAGATGCTACCTGCGTTTCCAGCCCAACCCCCGCCTTTCCCCGGCAGCCCGTACTGGGTGGGACTCGGGGGAGACACTCGAAGGGCTCCTAGGAAATCCCGGGTGCTGCAGACAGAAGACGGAACCTCCCCACACTCAGAATTCCGGAACACAGGTGACTGTGTGGGTGAGGTTTATGGCCGCCCTCCACAGAGCTTCCTGGTGTCACAGGTGTTCCCTCGCAAGGGGAAGTCCGCTAATTACCTCCCCTGTCCATGGGGAGGCACTAGATGCTACCTGCGTTTCCAGCCCAACCCCCGCCTTTCCCCGGCAGCCCGCACTGGGAGGGACTCGGGGGAGACACTCGAAGGGCTCCTAGGAGATCCCGGGTGCTGCAGACAGAAGACGGATCCTCCCCACACTCAGAATTCCGGAACACGGCTGACTGTGTGGGGGAGCTTTGGGGCCGCCCTCCACGCAGCTTCCTGGTGTCACAGGTGTTCCCTGACAGGCGGAAGTCCGCTAATTACCTCCCCTGTCCAGGGGGAGGCACTAGATTCTACCTGCGTTTCCAGCCCAACCCCCACCTTTCCCCGGCAGCCCGCAGTGAGAGGGACTCGGGGAAGACTCGCGAAGGGCTCCTAGGAGATCCCGGGTGCTGCAGACCGAAGACGGAACCTCCCCACACTCAGAATTCCGGAACACAGCCGACTGTGTGGGCGAGGATCGGGGCCAACTTCCACGCAGCTGTCTGGTGGCACAGGTTTTCCCTGGCAGGGGGAAGTTCTCTAATTACCTCCCCTGTCCATGGGGAAGCACTAGATGCTACCTGCGTTTCCAGCCCAACCCCCACCTTTCCCCGGCAGCCCGCACTGGGAGGGACTCGGGGGAGTCACTCGAAGTGCTCCTAGGAGATCCCGGGTGCTGCAGACAGAAGACGGAACCTCCCCACACTCAGGATTCCGGAACACGGGTGACTGAGTGGGTGAGGTTTATGGCCGCCCTCCACACAGCTTACTGGTGTCACAGGTGTTCCCTCGCAAGGGGAAGTCCGCTAATTACCTCCCCTGTCCATGGGGAGGCACTAGATGCTACCTGCGTTTCCAGCCCAACCCCCGCCTTTCCCAGGCAGCCCGCAGTGGGAGGGACTCAGGGAAGACCCTCGAATGGCTCCTAGGAGATCCCGGGTGCTGCAGAACGAAGACGGAACCTCCCCACACTCAGAATTCCGGAACACGGGTGACTGTGTGGGGGAGGTTCAGGGCTGCCCTTCACGCAGCTTCCTGGTGTCACACGTGTTCCCTGGCAGGGGGAAGTCCGCTAATTACCTCCCCTGTCCAGGGGGAGGTACTAGATGCTACCTGTGTTTCCAGCCCAACCCCCGCTTTTCCCCGGCAGCCCGCAGTGCGAGGGACCCGGCGAAGACTCTCGAAGGGCTCCTAGGAGTTCCCGGGTGCTGCAGACAGAAGACGGAACCTCCCCACACTCAGGATTCCGGAACACGTGTGACTGTGTGGGTGAGGTGTATGGCCGCCCTCAACGCAGCTTCCGGGTGTCACAGGTTTTCCCTGGCAGGGGGAAGTCCGCTAATTACCTCCCCTGTCCATGGGGAGGCACTAGATGCTACCTGCGTTTCCAGCACAACCCCCGCTTTTCCCAGGCAGCCCGCGGTGGGAGGGACTCGGGGAAGACCCTCGAAGGGCTCCTAGGAGATCCTGGGTGCTGCAGACCGAAGACGGAACCTCCACACACTCAGAATCCCGGAACACGTGTGACTGTGTGGGGGAGGTTTAGGGCCGCCCTCCACGCAGCTTCCTGGTGTCTCAGGTGTTCCCTCGCAAGGGGAAGTCCGCTAATTACCTCCCCTGTCCATGGGGAGGCACTAGATGCTACCTGCGTTTCCAGCCCATCCCCCGCATTTCCCCGGCCGCCAGCACTGGGAGGGACTCGGGGAAGACACTCGAAGGGCTCCTAGGAGATCCCGGGTGCTGCAGACAGAAGACGGAACCTCCCCAAACTCAGAATTCCGGAACACGGCTGACTGTGTGGGGGAGGTTCGGGGCCGCACTCCACGCAGCTTCCTGGTGTCACAGGTGTTCCCTGGCAGTCGGAAGTCCGCTAATTACCTCCCCTGTCCATGGGGAGGCACTAGATGCTACCTGCGTTTCCAGTCCAACCCCCGCCTTTCCCCGGCAGCCCGCAGTGAGAGGGACTCGGGGAAGAATCTCGAAGAGCTCCTAGGAGATCCCGGGTGCTGCAGACAGAAGACGGAACCTCCCCACACTCAGAATTCCGGAACACGGGTGACTGTGTGGGTGAGGTTTAGGGCCACCCTTCACGCAGCTTCCTGGTGTCACAGTGTTCCCTCGCAAGGGGAAGTCCGCTAATTACCTCCCCTGTCCATGGGGAGGCACTAGATGCTACCTGCGTTTCCAGCCCAACCCCCGCCTTTCCCCGGCAGCCCGTACTGGGTGGGACTCGGGGGAGACACTCGAAGGGCTCCTAGGAAATCCCGGGTGCTGCAGACAGAAGACGGAACCTCCCCACACTCAGAATTCCGGAACACGGCTGACTGTGTGGGGGAGGTTTATGGCCGCCCTCCACAGAGCTTCCTGGTGTCACAGGTATTCCCTCGCAAGGGGAAGTCCGCTAATTACCTCCCCTGTCTATGTGGAGGCACTAGATTCTACCTGCGTTTCCAGCCCAACCCTCGCCTTTCCCAGGCAGACCGCGGTGGGAGGGACTCGGGGAAGACCCTCTAAGTGCTCCTAGGAGATCCCGGGTCCTGCAGACAGAAGACGGAACCTCCCCATTCTCAGAATCCCGGAACACGGGTGACTGTGTGGGGGAGGTTTAGGGCCGCCCTCCACGCAGCTTCCTGATGTCTCAGGTGTTCCCTCGCAAGGGGAAGTCCGCTAATTACCTCCCCTGTCCATGGGGAGGCACTAGATGCTACCTGCGTTTCCAGCCCAACCCCCGCCTTTCCCCGGCAGCCCGCACTGGGAGGGACTCGGGGGAGACACTCGAAGGGCTCCTAGGAGATCCCGGGTGCTGCAGACAGAAGACGGAACCTCCCCACACTCAGAATTCCGGAACACGGCTGACTGTGTGGGGGAGCTTTGGGGCCGCCCTCCACGCAGCTTCCTGGTGTCACAGGTGTTCCCTGACAGGCGGAAGTCCGCTAATTACCTCCCCTGTCCACGGGGAGGCACTAGATGCTACCTGCGTTTCCAGCCCAACCCCCACCTTTCCCCGGCAGCCCGCAGTGAGAGGGACTCGGGGAAGACTCTCGAAGGGCTCCTAGGAGATCCCGGGTGCTGCAGACCGAAGACGGAACCTCCCCACACTCAGAATTCCGGAACACAGCCGACTGTGTGGGCGAGGATCTGGGCCAACCTCCACGCAGCTGTCTGGTGGCACAGGTTTTCCCTGGCAGGGGGAAGTTCTCTAATTACCTCCCCTGTCCATGGGGAGGCACTAGATGCTACCTGCGTTTCCAGCCCAACCCCCACCTTTCCCCGGCAGCCCGCACTGGGAGGGACTCGGGGGAGTCACTCGAAGTGCTCCTAGGAGATCCCGGGTGCTGCAGACAGAAGACGGAACCTCCCCACACTCAGGATTCCGGAACACGGGTGACTGTGTGGGTGAGGTTTATGGACGCCCTCCACACAGCTTCCTGGTGTCACAGGTGTTCCCTCGCAAGGGGAAGTCCGCTAATTACCTCCCCTGTCCATGGGGAGGCACTAGATGCTACCTGCGTTTCCAGCCCAACCCCCGCCTTTCCCAGGCAGCCCGCGGTGGGAGGGACTCAGGGAAGACCCTCGAATGGCTCCTAGGAGATCCCGGGTGCTGCAGAACGAAGACGGAACCTCCCCACACTCAGAATTCCGGAACACGTCTGACTGTGTTGGGGAGGTTCGGGGCCGCCCTCCACGGAGCTTCCTGGTGTCACAGGTGTTCCCCCGCAAGGGGAAGTCCACTAATTACCTCCCCTGTCCATGGGGAGGCACTAGATGCTCCCTGCGATTCCAGCCCAACCCCCGCCTTTACCCGGCAGCCCGTACTGGGAGGCACTCGGGGAAGACTCTCGAAGGGCTCATAGGAGATCCCGGGTGCTGCAGACAGAAGACGGAACCTCCCCACACTCAGAATTCCGGTACACGGCTGTCTCTGTGGGCGACGATCGGTGCCGCCCTCCACGCAACTGCCAGGTGTCACAGGTTTTCCCTGGCAGGGGGAAGTCCGCTAGTTACCTCCCCTGTCCAGGGGGAGGCACTAGATGCTACCTGCGTTTCCAGCCCAACCCCCGCTTTTCCCCGGCAGCCCACAGTTGGAGGGACTCGGGGAAGACTCTCGAAGGGCTCCTAGGAGATCCCGGGTGCTGCAGACAGAAGACGGAACCTCCCCACACTCAGGATTCCGGAACACGTGTGACTGTGTGGGTGAGGTTTATGGCCGCCCTCCACGCAGCTTCCTGGTGTCACAGGTGTTCCCTCGCAAGGGGAAGTCCGCTAATTACCTCCCCTGTCCATGGGGAGGCACTAGAAGCTACCTGCTTTTCCAGCCCAACCCCCGCATTTCCCAGGCAGCCCGCGGTGGGAGGGACTCGGGGAAGAACCTCGAACGGCTCCTAGGAGATCCCGGGTGCTGCAGACAGAAGACGGAACCTCCCCACACTCAGAATTCCGGAATACGGTTGACTGTGTGGGGGAGGTTAAGGGCCGCCCTCCACGCAGCTTCCTGGTGTCACAGGTGTTCCCTCGCAAGGGGAAGTCCGCTAATTACCTCCCCTGTCCATTAGGGAGGCACTAGATGCTACCTGCGTTTCCAGCCCAACCCCCGCCTTTACCCAGCAGCCCACACTGGGAGGGACCTGGGGGAGACACTCGAAGGGCTCCTAGGAGATCCCGGGTGCTGCAGACAGATGACGGAACATCCCCACACTCAGAATTCCGGAACACGGGTGACTGTGTGGGTGAGGTTTAGGGCCGCCCTCCACGCAGCTTCCTGGTGTCACAGGTGTTCCCTCGCAAGGGGAAGTCCGCTACTTACCTCCCCTGTCCATGGGGATTCACTAGATGCTACCTGCTTTTCCAGCCCAACCCCCGCCTTTCCCCAGCAGCCCGCGGTGAGAGGGACTTGGGGAAGACTCTCAAAGGGCTCTTAGGAGATCCCGGGTGCTGCAGACAGAAGACGGAACCTCCCCACTCTCAGGATTCCGGAACACGGCTGACTGTGTGGGCGAGGATCGGGGCCGCATTCCACGCAGCTGCCTGGTGTCACAGGTTTTCCCTGGCAGGGGGAAGTCCGCTAATTACCTCCCCTGTCCAGGGGGAGGCACTAGATGCTACCTGCGTTTCCAGCCCAACCCCCGCTTTTCCCCGGCAGCCCGCAGTGAAAGGGACTCGGGGAAGACACTCGAAGGGCTCCTAGGAGATCCCGGGTGCTGCAGACAGAAGACGGAACCTCCCCACACTCAGGATTCCGGAACACGGGTGACTGTGTGGGTGAGGTTTATGGCCGCCCTCCACACAGCTTCCTGGTGTCACAGGTGTTCCCTCGCAAGGGGAAGTCCGCTAATTACCTCCCCTGTCCATGGGGAGGCACCAGATTCTACCTGCGTTTCCAGCCGAACCCCCGCCTTTCCCAGGCATACCGCGGTGGGAGGGACTCGGGGAAGACCCTCGAAGTGCTCCTAGGAGATCCCGGGTTCTGCAGACAGAAGACGGAACCTCCCCATTCTCAGAATCCCGGAACAAGTGTGACTGTGTGGGGGAGGTTTAGGGCCGCCCTCCACGCAGCTTCCTGGTGTCACACTTGTTCCCTGGCAGGGGGAAGTCCGCTAATTACCTCCCCTGTCCAGGGGGAGGCACTAGATGCTACCTGCGTTTCCAGCCCAACCCCCGCCTTTCCCCGGGAGCCCGCAGTGAGAGGGACTCGGGGAAGAGTCTCGAAGGGATCCTAGGAGATCCCGGGTGCTGCAGACAGAAGACGGAACCTCCCCACACTCAGAATTCTGGTACACGGCTGACTCTGTGGGCGAGGATCGGTGCCGCCCTCCACGCAACTGCCAGGTGTCACAGGTTTTCCCTGGCAGGGGGAAGTCCGCTAATTACCTCCCCTGTCTAGGGGGAGGCACTAGATGCTACCTGCGTTTCCAGCCCAACCCCCGCTTTTCCCCGGCAGCCCACAGTTGGAGGGACTCGGGGAAGACTCTCGAAGGGCTCCTAGGAGATCCCGGGTGCTGCAGACAGAAGACGGAACCTCCCCACACTCAGAATTCCGGAATACGGTTGACTGTGTGGGAGAGGTTAAGGGCCGCCCTCCACGCAGCTTCCTGGTGTCACAGGTGTTCCCTCGCAAGGGGAAGTCCGCTAATTACCTCCCCTGTCCATGGGGAGGCACTAGATTCTACCTGCGTTTCCAGCCCAACCCCCGCATTTCCCAGGCAGACCGCGGTGTGAGGGACTCGGGGAAGACCCTCGAAGTGCTCCTAGGAGATCCCGGGTTCTGCAGACAGAAGACGGAACCTCCCCATTCTCAGAATCCCGGAACACGGGTGACTGTGTGGGGGAGGTTTAGGGCCGCCCTCCACGCAGCTTCCTGATGTCTCAGGTGTTCCCTCGCAAGGGGAAGTCCGCTAATTACCTCCCCTGTCCATGGGGAGGCACTAGATGCTACCTGCGTTTCCAGCCCAACCCCCGCCTTTCCCCGGGAGCCCGCACTGGGAGGGACTCGGGGGAGACACTCGAAGGGCTCCTAGGAGAATCCGGGTGCTACAGACAGAAGACGGAAACTCCCCACACTCATAATTCCGGAACACGTCTGACTGTGTGGGGGAGGTTCGGGGCCGCCCTCCACGGAGCTTCCTGGTGTCACAGGTTATCCCCCGCAAGGGGAAGTCCACTAATTACCTCCCCTGTCCATGGGGAGGCACTAGATGCTACCTGCGATTCCAGCCCAACCCCCGCCTTTCCCCGGCAGCCCGTACTGGGAGGGACTCGGGGAAGACTCTCGAAGGGCTCCTAGGAGATCCCGGATGCTGCAGACAGAAGACGGAACCTCCCCACACTCAGAATTCCGGAACACGTCTGACTGTGTGGGGGAGGTTCGGGGCCGCCCTCCACGGAGCTTCCTGGTGTCACAGGTGTTCCCCCACAAGGGGAAGTCCACTAATTACCTCCCCTGTCCATGGGGAGGCACTAGATGCTACCTGCGTTTCCAGCCCAACCCCCGCCTTTCCCCGGCAGCCCGCACTGGTAGGGACTAGGGGAAGACTCTCGAAGGGCTCCTAGGAGATCCCGGGTTCTGCAGACAGAAGACGGAACCTCCCAACACTCAGAATTCCGGAACACGGCTGACTGTGTGGGGGAGGTTCGGGACCGCCCTCCACGCAGCTTCCTGGTGTCACAGGTGTTCCCTCGCAAGGGGAAGTCCGCTAATTACCTCCCCTGTCCATGGGGAGGCACTAGATCCTACCTGCGTTTCCAGCCCAACCCCAGCCTTTCCCCGGCAGCCCGCACTGGGAAGGACTCGGGGAAGACACTCGAAGGGCTCCAAGGAGACCCCGGGTGCTGCAGAACGAAGACGGAACCTCCCCACACTCAGAATTCCGGAACACGGCTGACTGTGTGGGGGAGGTTCGGGGCCGCCCTCCACTCAGCTTCCTGGTGTCACAGGTGTTCCCTCGCAAGGGGAAGTACGCTAATTACCTCCCCTGTCCATGGGGAGGCACTAGATGCTACCTGCGTTTCCAGCCCATCCCCCGCCTTTCCCCGGCAGCCCGTAATGGGAGGGACTCGGGGAAGACTCTTGAAGGGCTCCTAGGAGATCCCGGGTGCTGCAGACAGAAGACGGAACCTTCCCACACTCAGAATTCCGGAACACGGGTGACTGTGTGCGGGAGGTTTAGGGCCGCCCTCCACGCAGCTTCCTGGTGTCACAGGTGTTCCCTCGCAAGGGGAATTCCGCTAATTACCTCCCCTGTCCATGGGGATGCACTAGATGCTACCTGCGTTTCAAGCCCAACCCCCGCCTTTCCCCGGCAGCCCGCAATGGGAAGGTCTCGGGGAAGACACTCGAAGGGCTCCTAGGAGATCCCGGGTGCTGCAGAACGAAGACGGAACCTCCCCACACTCAGAATTCCGGAACACGGCTGACTGTGTGGGGGAGGTTCGGGGCCGCCCTCCACGCAGCTTCCTGGTGTCACACGTGTTCCCTCGCAAGGGGAAGTCCGCTAATTACCTCCCCTGTCCTTGGGGAGGCACTAGATTCTACCTGCATTTCCAGCCCAACCCCCGCCTTTCCCAGGCAGCCCGGGGTGGGAGGGACTCGGGGAAGACCCTCGAAGTGCTCCTAGGAGATCCCGGGTGCTGCAGACATAAGACGGAACCTCCCCACACTCAGAATTCCGGAACACGGGTGACGGTGTGGGGGAGGTTTAAGGCCGCCCTCCACGCTGCTTCCTGGTGGCTCAGGTGTTCCCTCGCAAGGGGAAGTCCGCTAATTACCTCCCAAGTCCATGGGGAGGCACTAGATGCTACCTGCGTTTCCAGCCCAACCCCCGCCTTTCCCCGGCAGCACGCACTGGGAGGGACTCGGGGGAGACACTCGAAGGGCTCCTAGGAAATCCCGGGTGCTGCAGACAGAAGACGGAACCTCCCCACAATCAGAATTCCGGAACACGGCTGACTGTGTGGGGGAGCTTTGGGGCCGCCCTCCACGCAGCTTCCTGGTGTCACAGGTGTTCCCTGACAGGCGGAAATCCGCTAATTACCTTCCCTGTCCAGGGGGAGGCACTAGATGCTACCTGCGTTTCCAGCCCAACCCCCGCCTTTCCCCGGGAGCCCGCAGTGAGAGGGACTCGGGGAAGATTCTCGAAGGGCTCCTAGGAGATCCCGGGTGCTGCAGACAGAAGACGGAACCTCCCCACACTCAGAATTCCGGAACACGTCTGACTGTGTGGGGGAGGTTCGGGGCCGCCCTCCACGGAGCTTCCTGGTGTCACAGGTGTTCCCCAGCAAGGGGAAGTCCACTAATTACCTCCCCTGTCCATGGGGAGGCACTAGATGCTACCTGCGATTCCAGCCCAACCCCCGCCTTTACCCGGCAGCCCGTACTGGGAGGCACTCGGGGAAGACTCTCGAAGGGCTCCTAGGAGATCCCGGGTGCTGCAGACAGAAGACGGAACCTCCCCACACTCAGAATTCCGGAACACGGCTGACTCTGTGGGCGAGGATCGGTGCCGCCCTCCACACAGCTTCCTGGTGTCACAGGTGTTCCCTCGCAAGGGGAAGTCCGCTAATTACCTCCCCTGTCCATGGGGAGGCACTAGATTCTACCTGCGTTTCCAGCCCAACCCCCGCCATTCCCAGGCAGACCGCGGTGGGAGGGACTCGGGGAAGACCCTCGAATTGCTCCTAGGAGATCCCGGGTTCTGCAGACAGAAGACGGAACCTCCCCATTCTCAGAATCCCGGAACACGGGTGACTGTGTTGGGGAGGTTTAGGGCCGCCCTCCACGCAGCTTCCTGATGTCTCAGGTGTTCCCTCGCAAGGGGAAGTCCGCTAATTACCTCCCCTGTCCATGGGGAGGCACTAGATGCTACCTGCGTTTCCAGCCCAACCCCCGCCTTTCCCCTGCAGCCCGCACTGGGAGGGACTCGGGGGAGACACTCGAAGGGCTCCTAGGAGATCCCGGGTGCTGCAGACTGAAGACGGAACCTCCCCAAACTCAGAATTCCGGAACACGGCTGACTGTGTGGGGGAGCTTTGGGGCCGCCTCCACGCAACTTCCTGGTCTCACAGGTGTTCCCTGACAGGCGGAAGTCCGCTAATTACCTCCCCTGTCCAGGGGGAGGCACTAGATGCTACCTGCGTTTCCAGCCCAACCCCCACCTTTCCCCGGCAGCCCGCAGTGAGAGGGACTCGGGGAAGACTCTCGAAGGGCTCCTAGGAGATCCCGGGTGCTGCAGACCGAAGACGGAACCTCCCCACACTCAGAATTCCGGAACACAGCCGACTGTGAGGGCGAGGATCGGGGCCAACCTCCACGCAGCTGTCTGGTGTCACAGGTTTTCCCTGGCAGGGGGAAGTTCTCTAATTACCTCCCCTGTCCATGGGGAGGCACTAGATGCTACCTGCGTTTCCAGCCCAACCCCCGCCTTTCCCCGGCAGCCCGCACTGGGAGGGACTCGGGGGAGTCACTCGAAGTGCTCCTAGGAGATCCCGGGTGCTGCAGACAGAAGACGGAACCTCCCCACACTCAGGATTCCGGAACACGGGTGACTGTGTGGGTGAGGTTTATGGCCGCCCTCCACACAGCTTCCTGGTGTCACAGGTGTTCCCTCGCAAGGGGAAGTCCGCTAATTACCTCCCCTGTCCATGGGGAGGCACTAGATGCTACCTGCGTTTCCAGACAAACCCCCGCCATCCCAGGCAGCCCGCGGTGGGAGGGACTCAGGAAGACCCTCGAATGGCTCCTAGGAGATCCCGGGTGCTGCAGAACGAAGACGGAACCTCCCCACACTCAGAATTCCGGAACACGGGTGACTGTGTTGGGGAGGTTCGGGGCTGCCCTTCACGCAGCTTCCTGGTGTCACACGTGTTCCCTGGCAGGGGGAAGTCCGCTAATTACCTCCCCTGTCCAGGTGGAGGCACTAGATGCTACCTGCGTTTCCAGCCCAACCCCCGCCTTTCCCCGGCAGCACGCACTGGGAGGGACTCGGGGGAGACACTCGAAGGGCTCCTAGGAAATCCCGGGTGCTGCAGACGGAAGACGGAACCTCCCCACACTCAGAATTCCGGAACACAGGTGACTGTGTGGGTGAGGTTTATGGCCGCCCTCCACACAGCTTCCTGGTGTCACAGGTGTTCCCTCGCAAGGGGAAGTCCGCTAATTACCTCCCCTGTCCATGGGGAGGCACTAGATTCTACCTGCGTTTCCAGCCCAACCCCCGCATTTCCCAGGCAGACCGCGGTGTGAGGGACTCGGGGAAGACCCTCGAAGTGCTCCTAGGAGATCCCGGGTTCTGCAGACAGAAGACGGAACCTCCCCATTCTCAGAATCCCGGAACACGGGTGACTGTGTGGGGGAGGTTTAGGGCCGCCCTCCACGCAGCTTCCTGATGTCTCAGGTGTTCCCTCGCAAGGGGAAGTCCGCTAATTACCTCCCCTGTCCATGGGGAGGCACTAGATGCTACCTGCGTTTCCAGCCCAACCCCCGCCTTTCCCCGGGAGCCCGCACTGGGAGGGACTCGGGGGAGACACTCGAAGGGCTCCTAGGAGATCCCGGGTGCTACAGACAGAAGACGGAAACTCCCCACACTCAGAATTCCGGAACACGGCTGACTGTGTGGTGGAGCTTTGGGGCCGCCCTCCACGCAGCTTCCTGGTGTCACAGGTGTTCCCTGACAGGCGGAAGTCCGCTAATTACCTCCCCTGTCCAGGGGGAGGCACTAGATGCTACCTGCGTTTCCAGCCCAACCCCCACCTTTCCCCGGCAGCCCGCAGAGAGAGGGACTCGGGGAAGACTCTCGAAGGGCTCCTAGGAGATCCCGGGTGCTGCAGACCGAAGACGGAACCTCCCCACACTCAGAATTCCGGAACACAGCCGAGTGTGTGGGCGAGGATCGGGGCCAACCTCCACGCAGCAGTCTGGTGTCACAGGTTTTCCCTGGCAGGGGGAAGTTCTCTAATTACCTCCCCTGTCCATGGGGAGGCACTAGATGCTACCTGCGTTTCCAACCCAACCCCCGCCTTTCCCCGGCAGCCCGCACTGGGAGGGACTCGGGGGAGTCACTCGAAGTGCTCCTAGGAGATCCCGGGTGCTGCAGACAGAAGACGGAACCTCCCCACACTCATAATTCCGGAACACGTCTGACTGTGTGGGGGAGGTTCGGGGCCGCCCTCCACGGAGCTTCCTGGTGTCACAGGTTATCCCCCGCAAGGGGAAGTCCACTAATTACCTCCCCTGTCCATGGGGAGGCACTAGATTCTACCTGCGTTTCCAGCCCAACCCCAGCCTTTCCCCGGCAGCCCGCACTGGGAAGGACTCGGGGAAGACACTCGAAGGGCTCCAAGGAGACCCCGGGTGCTGCAGAACGAAGACGGAACCTCCCCACACTCAGAATTCCGGAACACGGCTGACTGTGTGGGGGAGGTTCGGGGCCGCCCTCCACTCAGCTTCCTGGTGTCACAGGTGTTCCCTCGCAAGGGGAAGTACGCTAATTACCTCCCCTGTCCATGGGGAGGCACTAGATGCTACCTGCGTTTCCAGCCCATCCCCCGCCTTTCCCTGGCAGCCCGTAATGGGAGGGACTCGGGGAAGACTCTCGAAGGGCTCCTAGGAGATCCCGGGTGCTGCAGACAGAAGACGGAACCTTCCCACTCTCAGAATTCCGGAACACGGGTGACTGTGTGCGGGAGGTTTAGGGCCGCCCTCCACGCAGCTTCCTGGTGTCACAGGTGTTCCCTCGCAAGGGGAATTCCGCTAATTACCTCCCCTGTCCATGGGGAGGCACTAGATTCTACCTGCGTTTCCAGCCCAACCCCCGCCTTTCCCAGGCAGCCCGGGGTGGGAGGGACTCGGGGAAGACCCTCAAAGTGCTCCTAGGAGATCCCGGGTGCTGCAGACAGAAGACGGAACCTCCCCACACTCAGAATTCCGGAACACGGGTGACTGTGTGGGAGAGGTTTAGGGCCGCCCTCCACGCAGCTTCCTGGTGTCTCAGGTGTTCCCTCGCAAGGGGAAGTCCGCTAATTACCTCCCCTGTCCATGGGGAGGCACTAGATGCTACCTGCGTTTCCAGCCCAACCCCCGCCTTTCCCCGGCAGCCCGCACGGGGAGGGACTCGGGGGAGACACTCGAAGGGCTCCTAGGAGATCCCGGGTGCTGCAGACAGAAGACGGAACCTCCCCAAACTCAGAATTCCGGAACACGGCTGACTGTGTGGGGGAGGTTCGGGGCCGCCCTCCACGCAGCTTCCTGGTGTCACAGGTGTTCCCTGACAGGCGGAATTCCGCTAATTACCTCCCCTGTCCAGGGGGAGGCACTAGATGCTACCTGCGTTTCCAGACCAACCCCCGACTTTCCCCGGCAGCCCGCAGTGAGAGGGACTCGGGAAAGACTCTCGAAGGGCTCCTAGGAGATCCCGGGTGCTGCAGACCGAAGACGGAACCCCCCCCACACTCAGAATTCCGGAACATAGCCGACTGTGTGGGCGAGGATCGGGGCCACCCTCCAAGCAGCTGCCTGGTGTCACAGGTTTTCCCTGGCAGGGGGAAGTCCGCTAATTACCTCCCCTGTCCAGGGGGAGGCACTAGATGCTACCAGCGTTTCCAGCAAAACCCCCGCCTTTCCCCGGCAGCCCGCAGTGAGAGGGACTCGGGGAAGACTCTCGAAGGGCTCCTAGGAGATCCCGGGTGCTGCAGACAGAAGACGGAACCTCCCCACACTCAGAATTCCGGAACACGGCTGACTGTGTGGGGGAGGTTCGGGGCCGCCCTCCACGCAGCTTCATGGTGTCACAGGTGTTCCCTCGCAAGGGGAAGTCCGCTAATTACCTCCCCTGTCCATGGGGAGGCACTAGATGCTACCTGCGTTTCCAGCCCAACCCCCGCCTTTCCCAGGCAGCCCGCGGTGGGAGGGACTCAGGGAAGACCCTCGAATGGCTCCTAGGAGATCCCGGGGGCTGCAGAACGAAGACGGAACCTCCCCACACTCAGAATCCCGGAACAAGGGTGACTGTGTGGGTGAGGTTTAGGGCCGCCCTCCACGCAGCTTCCTGGTGTCACACGTGTTCCCTGGCAGGGGGAAGTCCGCTAATTACCTCCCCTGTCCATGGGGAGGCACTAGATGCTACCTGCGTTTCCAGCCCAACCCCCGCCTTTCCCCGGCAGCCCGCACTGGGAGGTACTAGGGGAAGACTCTCGAAGGGCTCCTAGGAGATCCCGCGTGCTGCAGACAGAAGACAGAACCTCCCCACACACAGAATTCCGGAACACGGGTGACTGTGTGGGGGAGGTTTAGGGCCACCCTTCACGCAGCTTCCTGGTGTCACAGTGTTCCCTCGCAAGGGGAAGTCCGCTAATTACCTCCCCTGTCCATGGGGAGGCACTAGATGCTACCTGCGTTTCCAGCACAACCCCCGTCTTTCCCCGGCAGCCCGTAATGGGTGGGACTCGGGGAAGACTCTCGAAGGGCTCCTAGGAGATCCCGGGTGCTGCAGACAGAAGACGGAACCTCCCCACACTCAGAATTCCGCAGCACGGCTGACTGTGTGGGGGAGGTTCGGGGCCGCCCTCCACGAGGCTTCCTTGTGTCACAGGTGTTCCCTCGCAAGGGGAAGTCCGCTAATTACCTCCCCTGTCCATGGGGAGGCACTAGATGCTACCTGCGTTTCCTGCCCAACCCCCGCCTTTCCCTGGCAGCACGCACTGGGAGGGACTCGGGGGAGACACTCTTATGGCTCCTAGGAAATCCCGGGTGCTGCAGACAAAAGACGGAACATCCCCACACTTAGAATTCCGGAACACAGGTAACTGTGTGGGTGAGGTTTATGGCCGCCCTCCACACAGCTTCCTGGTGTCACAGGTGTTCCCTCGCAAGGGGAAGTCCGCTAATTACCTCCCCTGTCCATGGGGAGGCACTAGATTCTACCTGCTTTTCCAGCACAACCCCCGCCATTCCCAGGCAGACCGCAGTGGGAAGGACTCGGGGAAGACCCTCGAAGTGCTCCTAGGAGATCCCGGGTTCTGCAGACAGAAGACGGAAGCTCCCCATTCTCAGAATCCCGGAACACGGGTGACTGTGTTGAGGAGGTTTAGGGCCGCCCTCCACGCAGCTTCCTGATGTCTCAGGTGTTCCCTCGCAAGGGGAAGTCCGCTAATTACCTCCCCTGTCCATGGGGAGGCACTAGATGCTACCTGCGTTTCCAGCCCAACCCCCGAATTTCCCCGGCAGCCCGCACTGGGAGGGACTCGGGTGAGACACTCGAAGGGCTCCTAGGAGATCCCGGGTGCTGCAGACAGAAGACGGAACCTCCCCACACTCAGAATTCCTGAACACGGCTGACTGTGTGGGGGAGATTTGGGGCCGCCCTCCACGCAGCTACCTGGTGTCACAGGTGTTCCCTGACAGGCGGAAGTCCGCTAATTACCTCCCCTGTCCAGGGGGAGGCACTAGATGCTACCTGCGTTTCCAGCCCAACCCCCACCTTTCCCCGGCAGCCCGCAGTGAGAGGGACTCGGGGAAGACTCTCGAAGGGCTCCTAGGAGATCCCGGGTGCTGCAGACCGAAGACGGAACCTCCCCACACTCAGAATTCCGGAACACAGCCGACTGTGTGGGCGAGGATCGGGGCCAACCTCCACGCAGCTGTCTGGTGTCACAGGTTTTCCCTGGCTGGGGGAAGTTCTCTAATTACCTCCCCTGTCCATGGGGAGGCACTAGATGCTACCTGCGTTTCCAGCCCAACCCCTGCCTTTCCCCGGCAGCCCGTACTGGGAGGGACTCGGGGAAGACTCTCGAAGGGCTCCTAGGAGATCCCGGGTGCTGCAGACAGAAGACGGAACCTCCCCACACTCAGAATTCCGGAACACGGCTGACTGTGTGGGGGAGGTTCGGGGCCGCCCTCCACGGAGCTTCCTGGTGTCACAGGTGTTCCCCCACAAGGGGAAGTCCACTAATTACCTCCCCTGTCCATGGGGAGGCACTAGATGCTACCTGCGATTCCAGCCCAACCCCCGCCTTTCCCCGGCAGCCCGCACTGGGAGGGACTAGGGGAAGACTCTCGAAGGGCTCCTAGGAGATCCCGGGTGCTGCAGACAGAAGACGGAACCTCCCCACACTCAGAATTCCGGAACACGGCTGACTGTGTGGGGGAGGTTCGGGACCGCCCTCCACGCAGCTTCCTGGTGTCACAGGTGTTCCCTCGCAAGGGGAAGTCCGCTAATTACCTCCCCTGTCCATGGGGAGGCACTAGATGCTACCTGCGTTTCCATCCCAACCCCCGCCTTTCCCCGGCAGCCCGCACTGGGAAGGACTCGGGGAAGACACTCGAAGGGCTCCTAGGAGACCCCGGGTGCTGCAGAACGAAGACGGAACCTCCCCACACTCAGAATTCCGGAGCACGGCTGACTGTGTGGGGGAGGTTCGGGGCCGCCCTCCACGCAGCTTCCTGGTGTCACAGGTGTTCCCTCACAAGGGGAAGTCCGCTAATTACCTCCCATGTCCATGGGGAGGCACTAGATGCTACCTGCGTTTCCAGCCCAACCCCCGCCTTTCCCCGGCAGCACGCACTGGGAGGGACTCGGGGGAGACACTCGAAGGGCTCCTAGGAAATCCCGGGTGCTGCAGACAGAAGACGGAACCTCCCCACACTCAGAATTCCGGAACACAGTTGACTGTGTGGTTGAGGTTTATGGCCGCCCTCCACACAGCTTCCTGGTGTCACAGGTGTTCCCTCGCAACGGGAAGTCCGCTAATTACCTCCCCTGTCCAGGTGGAGGCACTAGATGCTACCTGCGTTTCCAGCCCAACCCCCGCCTTTCCCCGGGAGCCCGCAGTGAGAGGGACTCGGGGAAGATTCTCGAAGGGCTCCTAGGAGATCCCGGGTGCTGCAGACAGAAGACGGAACCTCCCCACACTCAGAATTCCGGAACACGTCTGACTGTGTGGGGGAGGTTCGGGGCCGCACTCCACGGAGCTTCCTGGTGTCACAGGTGTTCCCCCACAAGGGGAAGTCCACTAATTACCTCCCCTGTCCATGGGGAGGACTAGATGCTACCTGGGTTTCCAGCCCAACCCCCGCGTTTCCCCGGCAGCCCGCACTGGGAGGGACTAGGGGAAGACTCTCGAAGGGCTCCTAGGAGATCCCGGGTGCTGCAGACAGAAGACGGAACCTCCCCACACTCAGAATTCCGGAACACGTCTGACTGTGTGGGGGAGGTTCGGGACCGCTCTCCACGCAGCTTCCTGGTGTCACAGGTGTTCCCTCGCAAGGGGAAGTCCGCTAATTACCTCCCCTGTCCATGGGGAGGCACTAGATTCTACCTGCGTTTCCAGCCCAACCCCCGCCTTTCCCTGGCAGCCCGCACTGGGAAGGACTCGGGGAAGACACTCGAAGGGCTCCTAGGAGATCCCGGGTGCTGCAGACAGAAGACGGAACCTCCCCACACTCAGAATTCCGGAACACGTCTGACTGTGTGGGGGAGCTTCGGGGCCGCCCTCCACGGAGCTTCCTGGTGTCACAGGTGTTCCCCCACAAGGGGAAGTCCACTAATTACCTCCCCTGTCCATGGGGAGGCACTAGATGCTACCTGGGTTTCCAGCCCAACCCCCGCCTTTCCCCGGCAGCCCGCACTGGGAGGGACTAGGGGAAGACTCTCGAAGGGCTCCTAGGAGATCCCGGGTGCTGCAGACAGAAGACGGAACCTCCCCACACTCAGAATTCCGGAACACGGCTGACTGTGTGGGGGAGGTTCGGGACCGCCCTCCACGCAGCTTCCTGGTGTCTCAGGTGTTCCCACGCAAGGGGAAGTCCGCTAATTACCTCCCCTGTCCATGGGGAGGCACTAGATGCTACCTGCGTTTCCAGACCAACCCCCGCCTTTCCCAGGCAGCCCGCACTGGGAAGGACTCGGGGAAGACACTCGAAGGGCTCCTAGGAGACCCCGGGTGCTGCAGAACGAAGACGGAACCTCCCCACACTCAGAATTCCGGAGCACGGCTGACTGTGTGGGGGAGGTTCGGGGCCGCCCTCCACGCAGCTTCCTGTTGTCACAGGTGTTCCCTCGCAAGGGGAAGTCCGCTAATTACCTCCCCTGTCCATGGGGAGGCACTAGATGCTACCTGCGTTTCCAGCCCAACCCCCGCCTTTCCCCGGCAGCACGCACTGGGAGGGACTCGGGGGAGACACTCGAAGGGCTCCTAGGAAATCCCGGGTGCTGCAGACAGAAGACGGAACCTCCCCACACTCAGAATTCCGGAACACAGGTGACTGTGTGGGTGAGGTTTATGGCCGCCCTCCACACAGCTTCCTGGTGTCACAGGTGTTCCCTCGCAAGGGGAAGTCCGCTAATTACCTCCCCTGTCCATGGGGAGGCACTAGATTCTACCTGCGTTTCCAGCCCAACCCCCGCATTTCCCAGGCAGACCGCGGTGTGAGGGACTCGGGGAAGACCCTCGAAGTGCTCCTAGGAGATCCCGGGTTCTGCAGACAGAAGACGGAACCTCCCCATTCTCAGAATCCCGGAACACGGGTGACTGTGTGGGGGAGGTTTAGGGCCGCCCTCCACGCAGCTTCCTGATGTCTCAGGTGTTCCCTCGCAAGGGGAAGTCCGCTAATTACCTCCCCTGTCCATGGGGAGGCACTAGATGCTACCTGCGTTTCCAGCCCAACCCCCGCCTTTCCCCGGGAGACCGCACTGGGAGGGACTCGGGGGAGACACTCGAAGGGCTCCTAGGAGATCCCGGGTGCTACAGACAGAAGACGGAAACTCCCCACACTCAGAATTCCGGAACACGGCTGACTGTGTGGTGGAGCTTTGGGGCCGCCCTCCACGCAGCTTCCTGGTGTCACAGGTGTTCCCTGACAGGCGGAAGTCCGCTAATTACCTCCCCTGTCCAGGGGGAGGCACTAGATGCTACCTGCGTTTCCAGCCCAACCCCCACCTTTCCCCGGCAGCCCGCAGAGAGAGGGACTCGGGGAAGACTCTCGAAGGGCTCCTAGGAGATCCCGGGTGCTGCAGACCGAAGACGGAACCTCCCCACACTCAGAATTCCGGAACACAGCCGAGTGTGTGGGCGAGGATCGGGGCCAACCTCCACGCAGCAGTCTGGTGTCACAGGTTTTCCCTGGCAGGGGGAAGTTCTCTAATTACCTCCCCTGTCCATGGGGAGGCACTAGATGCTACCTGCGTTTCCAACCCAACCCCCGCCTTTCCCCGGCAGCCCGCACTGGGAGGGACTCGGGGGAGTCACTCGAAGTGCTCCTAGGAGATCCCGGGTGCTGCAGACAGAAGACGGAACCTCCCCACACTCATAATTCCGGAACACGTCTGACTGTGTGGGGGAGGTTCGGGGCCGCCCTCCACAGAGCTTCCTGGTGTCACAGGTTATCCCCCGCAAGGGGAAGTCCACTAATTACCTCCCCTGTCCATGGGGAGGCACTAGATTCTACCTGCGTTTCCAGCCCAACCCCAGCCTTTCCCCGGCAGCCCGCACTGGGAAGGACTCGGGGAAGACACTCGAAGGGCTCCAAGGAGACCCCGGGTGCTGCAGAACGAAGACGGAACCTCCCCACACTCAGAATTCCGGAACACGGCTGACTGTGTGGGGGAGGTTCGGGGCCGCCCTCCACTCAGCTTCCTGGTGTCACAGGTGTTCCCTCGCAAGGGGAAGTACGCTAATTACCTCCCCTGTACATGGGGAGGCACTAGATGCTACCTGCGTTTCCAGCCCATCCCCCGCCTTTCCCCGGCAGCCCGTAATGGGAGGGACTCGGGGAAGACTCTCGAAGGGCTCCTAGGAGATCCCGGGTGCTGCAGACAGAAGACGGAACCTTCCCACTCTCAGAATTCCGGAACACGGGTGACTGTGTGCGGGAGGTTTAGGGCCGCCCTCCACGCAGCTTCCTGGTGTCACAGGTGTTCCCTCGCAAGGGGAATTCCGCTAATTACCTCCCCTGTCCATGGGGATGCACTAGATGCTACCTGCGTTTCAAGCCCAACCCCCGCCTTTCCCCGGCAGCCCGCAATGGGAAGGTCTCGGGGAAGACACTCGAAGGGCTCCTAGGAGATCCCGGGTGCTGCAGACAGAAGACGGAACCTCCCCACACTCAGAATTCCGGAACACGGCTGACTGTGTGGGGGAGGTTCGGGGCCGCCCTCCACGCAGCTTCCTGGTGTCACACCTGTTCCCTCGCAAGGGGAAGTCCGCTAATTACCTCCCCTGTCCATGGGGAGGCACTAGATTCTACCTGCGTTTCCAGCCCAACCCCCGCCTTTCCCAGGCAGCCCGGGGTGGGAGGGACTCGGGGAAGACCCTCGAAGTGCTCCTAGGAGATCCCGGGTGCTGCAGACAGAAGACGGAACCTCCCCACACTCAGAATTCCGGAACACGGGTGACTGTGTGGGGGAGGTTTAGGGCCGCCCTCCACGCAGCTTCCTGGTGTCTCAGGTGTTCCCTCGCAAGGGGAAGTCCGCTAATTACCTCCCCTGTCCATGGGGAGGCACTAGATGCTACCTGCGTTTCCAGCCCAACCCCCGCCTTTCCCCGGCAGCCCGCACGGGGAGGGACTCGGGGGAGACACTCGAAGGGCTCCTAGGAGATCCCGGGTGCTGCAGACAGAAGACGGAACCTCCCCAAACTCAGAATTCCGGAACACGGCTGACTGTGTGGGGGAGGTTCGGGGCCGCCCTCCACGCAGCTTCCTGGTGTCACAGGTGTTCCCTGGCAGGGGGAAGTCCGCTAATTACCTCCCCTGTCCAGGGGGAGGCACTAGATGCTACCTGCGTTTCCAGTACAACCCCCGACATTCCCCGGCAGCCCGCAGTGAGAGGGACTCGGGAAAGACTCTCGAAGGGCTCCTAGGAGATCCCGGGTGCTGCAGACCGAAGACGGAACCCCCCCCACACTCAGAATTCCGGAACATAGCCGACTGTGTGGGCGAGGATCGGGGCCACCCTCCAAGCAGCTGCCTGGTGTCACAGGTTTTCCCTGGCAGGGGGAAGTCCGCTAATTACCTCCCCTGTCCAGGGGGAGGCACTAGATGCTACCAGCGTTTCCAGCAAAACCCCCGCCTTTCCCCGGCAGCCCGCAGTGAGAGGGACTCGGGGAAGACTCTCGAAGGGCTCCTAGGAGATCCCGGGTGCTGCAGACAGAAGACGGAACATCCCCACACTCAGAATTCCGGAACACGGGTGACTGTGTGGGGGAGGTTTAGGGCCACCCTTCACGCAGCTTCCTGGTGTCACAGTGTTCCCTCGCAAGGGGAAGTCCGCTAATTACCTCCCCTGTCCATGGGGAGGCACTAGATGCTACCTGCGTTTCCAGCACAACCCCCGTCTTTCCCCGGCAGCCCGTAATGGGTGGGACTCGGGGAAGACTCTCGAAGGGCTCCTAGGAGATCCCGGGTGCTGCAGACAGAAGACGGAACCTCCCCACACTCAGAATTCCGCAGCACGGCTGACTGTGTGGGGGAGGTTCGGGGCCGCCCTCCACGAGGCTTCCTTGTGTCACAGGTGTTCCCTCGCAAGGGGAAGTCCGCTAATTACCTCCCCTGTCCATGGGGAGGCACTAGATGCTACCTGCGTTTCCTGCCCAACCCCCGCCTTTCCCTGGCAGCACGCACTGGGAGGGACTCGGGGGAGACACTCTTATGGCTCCTAGGAAATCCCGGGTGCTGCAGACAAAAGACGGAACATCCCCACACTTAGAATTCCGGAACACAGGTAACTGTGTGGGTGAGGTTTATGGCCGCCCTCCACACAGCTTCCTGGTGTCACAGGTGTTCCCTCGCAAGGGGAAGTCCGCTAATTACCTCCCCTGTCCATGGGGAGGCACTAGATTCTACCTGCTTTTCCAGCACAACCCCCGCCATTCCCAGGCAGACCGCAGTGGGAAGGACTCGGGGAAGACCCTCGAAGTGCTCCTAGGAGATCCCGGGTTCTGCAGACAGAAGACGGAACCTCCCCATTCTCAGAATCCCGGAACACGGGTGACTGTGTTGAGGAGGTTTAGGGCCGCCCTCCACGCAGCTTCCTGATGTCTCAGGTGTTCCCTCGCAAGGGGAAGTCCGCTAATTACCTCCCCTGTCCATGGGGAGGCACTAGATGCTACCTGCGTTTCCAGCCCAACCCCCGAATTTCCCCGGCAGCCCGCACTGGGAGGGACTCGGGTGAGACACTCGAAGGGCTCCTAGGAGATCCCGGGTGCTGCAGACAGAAGACGGAACCTCCCCACACTCAGAATTCCTGAACACGGCTGACTGTGTGGGGGAGATTTGGGGCCGCCCTCCACGCAGCTACCTGGTGTCACAGGTGTTCCCTGACAGGCGGAAGTCCGCTAATTACCTCCCCTGTCCAGGGGGAGGCACTAGATGCTACCTGCGTTTCCAGCCCAACCCCCACCTTTCCCCGGCAGCCCGCAGTGAGAGGGACTCGGGGAAGACTCTCGAAGGGCTCCTAGGAGATCCCGGGTGCTGCAGACCGAAGACGGAACCTCCCCACACTCAGAATTCCGGAACACAGCCGACTGTGTGGGCGAGGATCGGGGCCAACCTCCACGCAGCTGTCTGGTGTCACAGGTTTTCCCTGGCTGGGGGAAGTTCTCTAATTACCTCCCCTGTCCATGGGGAGGCACTAGATGCTACCTGCGTTTCCAGCCCAACCCCTGCCTTTCCCCGGCAGCCCGTACTGGGAGGGACTCGGGGAAGACTCTCGAAGGGCTCCTAGGAGATCCCGGGTGCTGCAGACAGAAGACGAAACCTCCCCACACTCAGAATTCCGGAACACGGCTGACTGTGTGGGGGAGGTTCGGGGCCGCCCTCCACGGAGCTTCCTGGTGTCACAGGTGTTCCCCCACAAGGGGAAGTCCACTAATTACCTCCCCTGTCCATGGGGAGGCACTAGATGCTACCTGCGTTTCCAGCCCAACCCCCGCCTTTCCCCGGCAGCCCGCACTGGGAGGGACTAGGGGAAGACTCTCGAAGGGCTCCTAGGAGATCCCGGGTGCTGCAGACAGAAGACGGAACCTCCCCACACTCAGAATTCCGGAACACGGCTGACTGTGTGGGGGAGGTTCGGGACCGCCCTCCACGCAGCTTCCTGGTGTCACAGGTGTTCCCTCGCAAGGGGAAGTCCGCTAATTACCTCCCCTGTCCATGGGGAGGCACTAGATGCTACCTGCGTTTCCATCCCAACCCCCGCCTTTCCCCGGCAGCCCGCACTGGGAAGGACTCGGGGAAGACACTCGAAGGGCTCCTAGGAGACCCCGGGTGCTGCAGAACGAAGACGGAACCTCCCCACACTCAGAATTCCGGAGCACGGCTGACTGTGTGGGGGAGGTTCGGGGCCGCCCTCCACGCAGCTTCCTGGTGTCACAGGTGTTCCCTCACAAGGGGAAGTCCGCTAATTACCTCCCATGTCCATGGGGAGGCACTAGATGCTACCTGCGTTTCCAGCCCAACCCCCGCCTTTCCCCGGCAGCACGCACTGGGAGGGACTCGGGGGAGACACTCGAAGGGCTCCTAGGAAATCCCGGGTGCTGCAGACAGAAGACGGAACCTCCCCACACTCAGAATTCCGGAACACAGTTGACTGTGTGGTTGAGGTTTATGGCCGCCCTCCACACAGCTTCCTGGTGTCACAGGTGTTCCCTCGCAACGGGAAGTCCGCTAATTACCTCCCCAGTCCAGGGGGAGGCACTAGATTCTACCTGCGTTTCCAGCCCAACCCCCGCCTTTCCCAGGCAGACCGCGGTGGGAGGGACTCGGGGAAGACCCTCGAAGTGCTCCTAGGAGATCCCGGGTTCTGCAGACAGAAGACGGAACCTCCCCATTCTCAGAATCCCGGAACACGGTTGACTGTGTGGGGGAGGTTTAGGGCCGCCCTCCACGCAGCTTCCTGATGTCTCAGGTGTTCCCTTGCAAGGGGAAGTCCGCTAATTACCTCCCCTGTCCATGGGGAGGCACTAGATGCTACCTGCGTTTCCAGCCCAACCCCCGCCTTTCCCCGGCAGCCCGTAATGGGAGGGACTCGGGGAAGACTCTCGAAGGGCTCCTAGGAGATCCCGGGTGCTGCAGACAGAAGACGGAACCTCCCCACACTCAGAATTCCGGAACACGGCTGACTGTGTGGGGGAGGTTCGGGGCCGCCCTCCACGCAGCTTCCTGGTGTCACACGTGTTCCCTCGCAAGGGGAAGTCCGCTAATTACCTCCCCTGTCCATGGGGAGGCACTAGATTCTACCTGCGTTTCCAGCCCAACCCCCGCCTTTCCCAGGCAGCCCGGGGTGGGAGGGACTCGGGGAAGACACTCGAAATGCTCCTAGGAGATCCCGGGTGCTGCAGACAGAAGACGGAACCTCCCCACACTCAGAATTCCGGAACACGGGTGACTGAGTGGGGGAGGTTTAGGGCCGCCCTCCACGCAGCTTCCTGGTGTCTCAGGTGTTCCCTCGCAAGGGGAAGTCCGCTAATTACCTCCCCTGTCCGTGGGGAGGCACTAGATGCTACCTGCGTTTCCAGCCAAACCCCCGCCATTCCCCGGCTGCCCGCACTGGGAGGGACTCGGGGGAGACACTCGAAGGGCTCCTAGGAGATCCCGGGTGCTGCAGACAGAAGACGGAACCTCCCCACACTCAGAATTCCGGAACACGGCTGACTGTGTGGGGGAGGTTCGGGGCCGCCCTCCACGCAGCTTCCTGGTGTCACAGGTGTTCCCTGACAGGCGGAATTCCGCTAATTACCTCCCCTGTCCAGGGGGAGGCACTAGATGCTACCTGCGTTTCCAGACCAACCCCCGCCTTTCCCCGGCAGCCCGCAGTGAGAGGGACTCGGGAAAGACTCTCGAAGGGCTCCTAGGAGATCCCGGGTGCTGCAGACCGAAGACGGAACCCCCCCCAAACTCAGAATTCCGGAACACAGCCGACTGTGTGGGCGAGGATCGGGGCCACCCTCCACGCAGCTGCCTGGTGTCACAGGTTTTCCCTGGCAGGGGGAAGTCCGCTAATTACCTCCCCTGTCCAGGGGGAGGCACTAGATGCTACCAGCGTTTCCAGCCCAACCCCCGCCGTTCCCCGGGAGCCCGCACTGGGAGGGACTTGGGGGACACTATCAAAGGGCTCCTAGGAGATCTCGGGTGCTGCAGACCGAAGACGGAACCTCCCCACACTCAGAATTCCGGAACACGGCTGACTGTGTGGGGGAAGTTCGGGGCCGCCCTCCACGCATCTTCATGGTGTCACAGGTGTTCCCTCGCAAGGGGAAGTCCGCTAAATACCTCCCCTGTCCATGGGGAGGCACTAGATGCTACCTGCGTTTCCAGCCCAACCCCCGCCTTTCCCCGGCAGCCCGCACTGGGAGGGACTCGGGGGAGTCACTCGAAGTGCTCCTAGGAGATCCCGGGTGCTGCAGAACGAAGACGAAACCTCCCCACACTCAGAATTCCGGAACACGGCTGACTGTGTGGGGGAGGTTCGGGGCCGCCCTCCACGCAGCTTCCGTGTGTCACACGTGTTCACTGGCAGGGCGAAGTCCGCTAATTACCTCCCCTGTCCATGGGGATGCACTAGATGCTACCTGCGTTTCAAGCCCAACCCCCGCCTTTCCCCGGCAGCCCGCAATGGGAAGGACTCGGGGAAGACTCTCAAAGGGTTCCTAGGATATCCCGGGTGCCGCAGACATAAGACGGAACCTCCCCAAACTCAGAATTCCGAAACATGGCTGACTGTGTGGGGGAGATTCGGGGCCGCACTCCACGCAGCTTCCTGGTGTCACAGGTGTTCCCTCGCAAGGGGAAGTCCGCTAATTACCTCCCCTGTCCATGGGGAGGCACAAGATGCTACCTGCGTTTCCAGCCAAACCCCCGCCTTTCCCGGCAGCCCGCACTGGAAAGGACTCGGGGAAGACACTCGAAGGGCTCCTAGGAGATCCCGGGTAATGCAGAACGAAGACGGAACCTCCCCACACTCAGAATTCCGGAACACGGCTGACTGTGTGGGGGAGGTTCGGGGCCGCCCTCCACGAAGCTTCCTGGAGTCACAGGTGTTCCCTGGCAGGCGGAAGTCCGCTAATTACCTCCCCTGTCCAGGGGGAAGCACTAGATGCTACCTGCGTTTACAGCCCAACCCCCGCATTTCCCAGGCAGCCCGCACTGGGAAGGACTCGGGGGAGACACTCGAATGGCTCCTAGGAGATCCCGGGTGCTGCAGACAGAAGTCGGAACTTCCCCACACTCAGAATTCCGGAACACGGCTGACTGTGTGGGGGAGATTCGGGGTCGCCCTCCACGCAGCTTCCTGGTGTCACATGTGTTCCCTCGCAAGGGGAAGTCCGCTAATTACCTCCCCTGTCCATAGGGAGGCACTAGATGCTACCTGAGTTTCCAGCACAACCCCCACATTTCCCCGGAAGCCCGCGATGGGAGGGACTCGGTGAAGACACTCGAAGGGCTCCTAGGAGATCCCGGGTGCTGCAGACCGAAGACGGAACCTCCCCACACTCAGAATTCCGGAACACGGCTGACTGTGTGGGCGAGGATCGGGGCCGCCCTCCATGCAACTGCCAGGTGTCACAGGTTTTCCCTGGCAGGGGGAAGTCCGCTAATTACCTCCCCTGTCCAGGGGGAGGCACTAGATGCTACCTGCGTTTCCAGCCCAACCCCCGCTTTTCCCCGGCAGCCCACAGTTGGAGGGACTCGGGGAAGACTCTCGAAGGGCTCCTAGGAGATCCCGGGTGCTGCAGACAGAAGACGGAACCTCCCCACACTCAGGATTCCGGAACACGGGTGACTGTGTGGGTGAGGTTTATGGCCGCCCTCCACGCAGCTTCCTGTTGTCACAGGTGTTCCCTCGCAAGGGGAATTCCGCTAATTATCTCCCCTGTCCATGGGGAGGCACTAGATGCTACCTGCGTTTCCAGCCCAACCCCAGCCTTTCCCCAGCAGCCCGCACAGGGAGGGACCTGGGGGAGACACTCGAAGGGCTCCTAGGAGATCCCGGGTGCTGCAGACAGAAGACGGAACCTCCCCACACTCAGGATTCCGGAACACGTGTGACTGTGTGGGTGAGGTTTATGGCCGCCCTCCACGCAGCTTCCAGGTGTCACAGGTGTTCCCTCGCAAGGGGAAGTCCGCTAATTACCTCCCCTGTCCATGGGGAGGCACTAGATGCTACCTGCTTTTCCAGTCCAACCCCCGCCTTTCCCCGGCCGCCCGCACTGGGAGGGACTCGGGGAAGACACTCCAAGGGCTCCTAGGAGATCCCGGGTGCTGCAGACAGAAGACGGAACCTCCCCAAACTCAGAATTCCGGAACACGGCTGACTGTGTGGGGGAGGTTCGGGGCCGCCCTCCACGCAGCTTCCTGGTGTCACAGGTGTTCCCTGGCAGGCGGAGGTCTGCTAATTACCTCCCCTGTCTAGGGGGAGGCACTAGATGCTACCTGCTTTTCCAGCCCAACCGCCGCTTTTCCCCGGCAGCCCGCAGTGAGAGGGACTCTGGGAAGTCTCTCGAAGAGCTCCTAGGCGATCCCGGGTGCTGCAGACAGAAGACGGAACCTCCCCACACTCAGAATTCCGGAACACGGCTGACTGTGTGGGGGAGGTTCGGGGCCGCCCTCCACGCAGCTTACTGGTGTCACAGGTGTTCCTTCGCAAGGGGAAGTCCGCTAATTACCTCCCATGTCCATGGGGAGGCACTAGATGCTACCTGTGTTTCCAGCACAACACCCGCTTTCCCCGGCAGCCCGCACTGCGAAGGACTCGGGGAAGACACTCGAAGGGCTCCTAGGAGATCCTGGGTGCTGCAGAACGAAGACGGAACCTCCCCACACTCAGAATTCCGGAACACGGCTGACTGTGTGGGGGAGGTTCGGGGCCGCCCTCCACGCAGCTTCCTGGTGTCACAGGTGTTCCCTCGCAAGGGGAGATCCGCTAATTTCCTCCCCTGTCCATGGGAAGGCACAAGATGCTACCTGCGTTTCCAGCCAAACCCCCGCCTTTCCCCGGCAGCCCGCACTGTGAAGGACTCGGGGAAGACACTCGAAGGACTCCTAGGAGATCCTGGGTGCTGCAGAACGAAGATGGAACCTCCCCACACTCAGAATGCTGGAACACGGCTGACTGTGTGGGCGAGTTTCGGGGCCGACTCCACGCAGGTGCCTGGTGTCACAGGTTTTCCCTGGCAGTTGGAAGTCCGCTAATTACCTCCCCTGTCCAGGGGGAGGCACTAGATTTTACCTGAATTTCCAGCAAACCCCCGATTTTCCCCGGCAGCCCGCAGTGCGAGGGACTCGGGGAAGACTCTCGAAGGGCTCCTAGGTGATCCCGGGTGCTGCAGACAGAAGACGGAACCTCCCCACACTCAGAATTCCGGAACACGGGTGACTGTGTGCGTGAGGTTTATGGCCGCCCTCCACGCAGCTTCCTGGTGTCACAGGTGTTCCCTCGCAAGTGGAAGTGCGCTAATTACCTCCCCCGTCCATGGGGAGGCACTAGATGCTACCTGCGTTTCCAGCCCAACCCCCGCCTTTCCCAAGCAGCCCGCACTTGGAGGGACTCGGGGAAGACCCTCGAAGGTCTCCTAGTAGATCCCGGGTGCTGCAGACAGAAGACGGAACCTCACAACACTCAGAATTCCGGAACACGGGTGACTGTGTGGGGGAGGTTTAGGGCCGCTCTCCAGGCAGCTTCCTGGTGTCTCAGGTGTTCCCTCGCAAGGGGAAGTCCGCTAATAACCTCCCCTGTCCATGGGGAGGCACTAGATGCTACCTGCGTTTCCAGCCCAACCCCCGCCTTTCCCCGGCAGCCTGCACTGGGAGGGACTCGGGGGAGACACTCGAAGGGTTCCTAGGAGATCCCGGGTGCTGCAGACAGAAGACGGAACCTCCCCACACTCAGAATTCCGGAACACGGCTGACTGTGTGGGGGAGGAACAAGGCCGCCCTCCACGCAGCTTCCTGGTGTCACAGGTGTTCCCTGGCAGTTGGAAGTCCGCTAATTACCTCCCCTGTCCAGGAGGAGGCACTAGATGCTACCAGCGTTTCCAGCCCAACCCCTGCATTTCCCCGGCAGCCCGCAGTGAGAGGGACTCGGGGAAGACTCTCTAAGTGCTCCTAGGAGATCCCGGGTGCTGCAGACAGAAGACGGAACCTCCCCACACTCAGAATTCCGGAACACGGCTGACTGTGTGGGGGAGGTTCGTGGCCGCCATCCACGCAGCTTCCTGGTGTCACAGGTGTTCCCTCGCAAGGGGAAGTACGCTAAATACCTCCCCTGTCCATGGGGAGGCACTAGATGCTACCTGCGTTTCCAGCCCAACCCCCGCCTTTCCCCGGCAGCCCGCACTGGGAGGGACTCGGGGAAGACTCTCGAAGGGCACCTAGGAGATCCCGGGTGCTGCAAAACGAAGACGGAACCTCCCCACACTCAGAATTCCGGAACACGGCTGACTGTGTGGGGGAGGTTCGGGGCCGCCCTCCACGCAGCTTCCTGGTGTCACAGGTGTTCCCTGGCAGTCGGAAGTCCGCTAATTACCTCCCCTGTCCAGGGGGAGGCACTAGATGCTACCTGTGTTTCCAGCCCAACCCCCGCCTTTCCCCGGCAGCCCGCACTGGGAGGGACACGGGGGAGACACTCGAAGGGCTCCTAGGAGATCCCGGGTGCTGCAGACAGAAGACGGAACCTCCCCACACTCAGAATTCCGGAACACGGATGACTGTGTGGGGGAGATTCGGGGCCGCCCTCCACGCAGCTTCCTGGTGTCACAGGTGTTCCCTGGCAGGCGGAAATCCGCTAATTACCTCCCCTGTCCAGGGGGAGGCACTAGATGCTACCTGCGTTTCCAGCCCAACCGCCGCTTTTCCCCGGCAGCCCGCAGTTGGAGGGACTCGGGGAAGACTCTCGAAGGGCTCCTAGGAGATCCCGGGTGCTGCAGACTGAAGACGGAACCTCCCCACACTCAGAATTCCGGAACAAGTGTGACTGGGTTGGTGAGGTTCAGGGCCGCCCTCCTCGCAGCTTCCTGGTGTCACAGGTGTTCCCTCACAAGGGGAAGTCCGCTAATTACCTCCCCTGTCCATGGGGAGGCACTAGATGCTACCTGCGTTTCCAGCCCAACCCCCGCCTTTCCCCGGCAGCCCGAACTGGGAGCGACTCGGGGAAGACTCTCAAAGGGCTCCTAGGATATCCCGGGTGCCGCAGACATAAGACGGAACCTCCCCACATTCAGAATTCCGAAACATGGCTGACTGTGTGGGGGAGATTCGGGGCCGCCCTCCACGCAGCTTCCTGGTGTCACAGGTGTTCCCTCGCAAGGGTAAGTCCGCTAATTACCTCCCCTGTCCATAGGGAGGCACTAGATGCTACCTGCGTTTCCAGCACAACCCCCACATTTCCCCGGCAGCCCGCGATGTGAGGGTCTCGGTGAAGACTCTCGAAGGTCTCCTAGGACATCCCGGGTGCTGCAGACAGAAGACGGAACCTCCCCACACTCAGAATTCCGGAACACGGCTGACTGTGTGGGGGAGGTTCGGGGCCGCCCTCCACGCAGCTTCCTGGTGTCACAGGTGTTCCCTCGCAAGGGGAAGTCCGCTAATTACCTCCCCTGTCCATGGGGAGGCACCAGATGCTACCTGCGTTTCCAGCCAAACCCCCGCCTTTCCCGGCAGCCCGCACTGGAAAGGACTCGGGGAAGACACTCGAAGGGCTCCTAGGAGATCCCGGGTGATGCAGAACGAAGACGGAACCTCCCCACACTCAGAATTCCGGAACAAGTGTGACTGGGTTGGTGAGGTTCAGGGCCGCCCTCCTCGCAGCTTCCTGGTGTCACAGGTGTTCCCTGGCAGTTGGAAGTCCGCTAATTACCTAGCCTGTCCAGGAGGAGGCACTAGATGCTACCAGCGTTTCCAGCCCAACCCCCGCATTTCCCCGGCAGCCCGCAGTGAGAGGGACTCGGGGAAGACTCTCTAAGTGCTCCTAGGGGATCCCGGGTGCTGCAGACAGAAGACGGAACCTCCCCACACTCAGAATTCCGGAACACGGCTGACTGTGTGGGGGAGGTTCGGGGCCGCCCTCCACGCAGCTTCCTGGTGTCACAGGTGTTCCCTCGCAAGGGGAAGTCCGCTAAATACCTCCCCTGTCCATGGGGAGGCACTAGATGCTACCTGCGTTTCCAGCCCAACCCCCGCCTTTCCCCGGCAGCCCGCACTGGGAGGGACTCGGGGAAGACTCTCGAAGGGCACCTAGGAGATCCCGGGTGCTGCAAAACGAAGACGGAACCTCCCCACACTCAGAATTCCGGAACACGGCTGACTGTGTGGGGGAGGTTCGGGGCCGCACTCCACGCAGCTTCCTGGTGTCACAGGTGTTCCCTGGCAGTCGGAAGTCCGCTAATTACCTCCCCTGTCCAGGGGGAGGCACTAGATACTACCTGCGTTTCCAGCCCAACCCCCGCCTTTCCCCGGCAGCCCGCACTGGGAGGGACACGGGGGAGACACTCGAAGGGCTCCTAGGAGATCCCGGGTGCTGCAGACAGAAGACGGAACCTCCCCACACTCAGAATTCCGGAACACGGGTGACTGTGTGCGTGAGGTTTATGGCCGCCCTCCACGCAGCTTCCTGGTGTCACAGGTGTTCCCTCGCAAGTGGAAGTGCGCTAATTACCTCCCCCGTCCATGGGGAGGCACTAGATGCTACCTGCGTTTCCAGCCCAACCCTCGCCTTTCCCAAGCAGCCCGCACTGGGAGGGACTCGGGGAAGACCCTCGAAGGTCTCCTAGTAGATCCCGGGTGCTGCAGACAGAAGACGGAACCTCACAACACTCAGAATTCCGGAACACGGGTGACTGTGTGGGGGAGGTTTAGGGCCGCTCTCCAGGCAGCTTCCTGGTGTCTCAGGTGTTCCCTCTCAAGGGGAATTCCGCTAATAACCTCCCCTGTCCATGGGGAGGCACTAGATGCTACCTGCGTTTCCAGCCCAACCCCCGCCTTTCCCCGGCAGCCTGCAGTGGAGGGACTCGGGGGAGACACTCGAAGGGCTCCTAGGAGATCCCGGGTGCTGCAGACAGAAGACGGAACCTCCCCACACTCAGAATTCCGGAACACGGCTGACTGTGTGGGGGAGGTTCGGGGCCGCCCTCCACGCAGCTTCCTGGTGTCACAGGTGTTCCCTCGCAAGGGGAAGTCCGCTAATTACCTCCCCTGTCCAGGGAGAGGCACTAGATGCTACCTGCGTTTCCAGCCCAACCCCCGCCTTTTCCCGACATCCCGCACTGGGAGGGATTCGGGGAAGACCCTCGAAGGGCTCCTAGGAGATCCCGGGTTCTGCAGACAGAAGACGGAACGTCCCCACACTCAGAATTACGGAACACGGGTGACTGTGTGGGGGAGGTTTAGGGCCGCCCTCCACGCAGCTTCCTGGTGTCTCAGGTGTTCCCTCGCAAGGGGAAGTCCGCTAATTACCTCCCCTGTCCATGGGGAGGCACTAGATGCTACCTGCGTTTCCAGCCCAACCCCCGCCTTTCCCCGGCAGCCCGCACTGGGAGGGACTCGGGGGAGACAATCGTAGGGCTCCAAGGAGATCCCGGGTGCTGCGGACAGAAGCGGAACCTCCCCACACTCAGAATTCCGGAACATGGCTGACTGTGTGGGGGAGGTTCGGGGCCGCCCTCCACGCAGCTTCCTGGTGTCACAGGTGTTCCCTGGCAGGCGGAAATCCGCTAAATACCTCCCCTGTCCAGGGGGAGGCACTAGATGCTACCTGCGTTTCCAGCCAAACCTCCGCTTTTCCCCGGCAGCCCGCAGTGAGAGGGACTCCGGGAAGACTCTTGAAGGGCTCCTAGGAGATCCCGGGTGCTGCAGACAGAAGACGGAACCTCCCCACTCTGAGAATTCCGGAACACGGCTGACTGTGTGGGCGAGGTTCGGATCCGCCCTCAACGCAGCTGCCTTGGGTCACAGGTTTTCCCTGGCAGGGGGAAGTCCGCTAATTACCTCCCCTGTCCAGGGGGAGGCACTAGATGCTACCTGCGTTTCCAGCCCAACCCCCGCTTTTCCCCGGCAGCCCGCAGTGAGAGGGACTCGGGGAAGATTCTCGAAGGGTTCCTAGGAGATCCCGGGTGCTGCAGACAGAAGACGGAACCTCCCCACACTCAGAATTCCGGAACACGGGTGACTGTGTGGGTGAGGTTTAGGGCCGACCTCCACGCAGCTTCCTGGTGTCACAGGTGTTCCCTCGCAAGGGGAAGTCCGCTAATTACCACCCCTGTCCATGGGGAGGAACTAGATGCTACCTGCGTTTCCAGCCCAACCCCCCCTTTTCCCCGGCAGCCCGCACTGGGAGGGATCGGGGGAGACACTCGAAGGGCTCCTAGGAGATCCTGGGTGCTGCAGACAGAAGACGGAACCTCCCCAAACTCAGAATTCCGGAACACGGCTGACTGTGTGGGGGAGGTTCGGGGCCGCCCTCCACGCAGCTGCCTGGTGTCGTAGGTTTTCTCTGGCAGGGGGAAGTCCGCTAATTACCTCCCCTGTCCAGGGGGAGGCACTAGATGCTACCTGCGTTTCCAGCCCAACCCCCGCTTTTCCCCGGCAGCTCGCAGTGCGAGGGACTCGGGGAAGACTCTCGAAGGGCTCCTAGGAGATCCCGGTTGCTGCAGATAGAAGACGGAACCTCCCCACACTCAGAATTCCGGAACAAGGGTGACTGTGTGGGTGAGGTTTAGGGCCGCCCTCCACGCAGCTTCCTGGTGTCACAGGTGTTCCCTCGCAAGGGGAAGTCCGCTAATTACCTCCCCTGTCCATGGGGAGGAACTAGATGCTACCTGCGTTTCCAGCCCAACCCCCGCCTTTCCCCGGCAGCCCGCACTGGGAGGGACTCGGGGGAGACACTCGAATGGCTCCTAGGAGATCCTGGGTGCCGCAGACAGAAGACGGAACCTCCCCAAACTCAGAATTCCGGAACACGGCTGACTGTGTGGGGGCGGTTTGGGGCCGCACTCCACGGAGCTTCCTGGTGTCACAGGTGTTCCCTGACAGGCGGAAGTCCGCTAATTACCTCCCCTGTCCAGGGGGAGGCACTAGATGCTACCTGCGTTTCCAGCCCAACCCTCGCCTTTCCCCGGGAGCCCACACTGGGAGGGACTCGGGGGAGACACTCGAAGGGCTCCTAGGAGATCCCGGGTGCTGCAGAACGAAGACGGAACCTACACACACTCAGAATTCCGGAACACGGCTGAATGAGTGGGAGGTTCGGGGCCGCACTCCACGCTGCTTCCTGGTGTCACAGGTGTTCCCTCGCAAGGGGAAGTCCGCTATTTACCTCCCCAGTCCATGGGGAGGCACTAGATGCTACCTGCGTTTCCAGCCAATCCCTCGCATTTTCCAGGCAGCCCGCAGTGTGAGGGACTCTTGGAAGACCCTCAATGGGCTCCTAGGATATCCCGGCTGCTGCAGACAGAAGACGGAACCTCCCCACACTCAGAATTCCGTAACAAGGGTGACTGTGTTGGGGAGGATTAGGGCCGCCCTCCACGCAGCTTCCTGGTGTCTCAGGTGTTCCCTCGCAAGAGGAAGTCCGCTAATTACCTCCCATGTCCTTGGGGAGGCACCAGATGCTACCTGCGTTTCCAGACCAACCCCCGCCTTTCCCCGACAGCCAGCAATGGGAGGGACTCGGGGAAGACCCTCGAAGGGCTCCTAGGAGATCCCGGGTGCTGCAGACAGAAGACGGAACCTCCCCACACTCAGAATTCCAGAACACGTCTGACTGTGTGGCGGAGGTTCGGGGCCGCACTCCACGAAGCTTCCTGGTGTCACAGGTGTTCCCTGGCAGGCGGAATTCCGCTAATTACCTCCCCTGTCCAGGGGTAGGCACTAGATGCTACCTGAGTTTCCAGCCCAACCCCCACTTTTCACCAGCAGCCCGCAGTGAGAGGGACTCGGGGAAGACTCTTGAAGGGCTCCTAGGAGATCCCGGGTGCTGCAGACAGAAGACGGAACCTCCCCACACTCAGAATTCCGGAACACGGGTGACTGTGTGTGTGAGGTTTAGGGCCGCCCTCCAGGCAACTTCCTGGTGTCACAGGTGTTCCCTCGCAAGGGGAGGTCCGCTAAATACCTCCCCTGTCCTTGGGGAGGCACTAGATGCTACCTGCGTTTCCAGCCCAACCCCCACCTTTCCCCGGCAGTCCGCACTGGGAGGGACTCGGGGGACACACTCGAAGGGCTCTTAGGAGATCCCGGGTGCTGCAGTCAGAAGACGGAACCTCCCCACACTCAGAATTCCGGAACACGGCTGACTGTGTGGGGGAGGTTCGGGGCCTCCCTCCACGGAGCTTCCTGGTGTCACAGGTGTTCCCTGGCAGGCGGAAGTCCGCTAATTACCTCCCCTGTCCAGAGGGAGGCACTAGATGCTACCTGCTTTTCCAGCCCAAACCCCGCCTTTCCCCGGCAGCCCGCAGTGAGAGGGACTCAGGGAAGATTCTCGAAGGGCTCCTAGGAGATCCCGGTGCTGCAGACAGAAGACGGAACCTCCCCACACTCAGAATTCCGGAACACGGGTGACTGTGTGGGTGAGGTTTAGGGCCGCCCTCCACGCAGCTTCCTGGTGTCACAGGTGTTCCCTCGCAAGGGGAAGTCCGCTAATTACCTCCCCTGTCCATGGAGAGGAACTAGATGCTACCTGCGTTTCCAGCCCAACCCCCGATTTTCCCCGGCAGCCCGCACTGTGAGGGACTCGGGGGAGACACTCGAAGGGCTCCTAGGAGATCCTGGGTGCTGCAGACAAAAGACGGAACCTCCCCAAACTCAGAAATCCGGAACACGTCTGACTGTGTGAGGGAGGTTCGGGGCCGCACTCCACGCAGCTGCCTGGTGTCGTAGGTTATCTCTGGCAGTGGGAAGTCCGCTAATTACCTCCCCTGTCCAGGGGGAGGCACTAGAAGCTACTTGCGTTTCCAGCCCAACCCCCGCTTTTCCCTGGCTGCCCGCAGTGAGAGGGACTCGGGGAAGACACTCGAAGGGCTCCTAGGAGATCCCGGGTGCTGCAGACTGAAGACGGAACCTCCCCACACTCAGAATTCCGGAACACGGCTGACTGTGTGGGGGAGGTTCGGGGCCGCCCTCCACGCAGCTGCCTGTTGTCACAGGTGTTCCCTGGCAGTTGGAAGTCCGCTAATTACCTCCCCTGTCCAGGGGGAGGCACTAGATGCTACCTGCGTTTCCAGCCCAACCCCCGCTATTCCCCGGCTGCCCGCAGTGAGAGGGACTCGGGGAAGACTCTCGAAGGGCTCCTAAGAGATCCCGGGTGCTGCAGATAGAAGACGGAACGTCCCCACACTCAGAATTCCGGAACACGGCTGACTGTGTGGGCGAGGTTCGGGGCCGCCCTCCACGCAGCTGCCTGGTGTCACAGGTATTCCCTGGCAGGGGAGAGTCCGCTAATTACCTCCTCTGTCCAGGGGGAGGCACTAGATGCTCCCTGCGTTTCCAGCCCAACCCCCGCTTTTCTCCGGCAGCTCGCAGTGCGAGGGACTCGGGGAAGACTCTCGAAGGGCTCCTAGGAGATCCCGGGTGCTGCAGACAGAAGACGGAACCTCCCCACACTCAGAATTCCGGAACAAGGGTGACTGTGTGGGTGAGGTTTAGGGCCGCCCTCCACGCAGCTTCCTGGTGTCACAGGTTTTCCCTGGCAGGGGAAAGTCCGCTAATTACCTCCTCTGTCCAGGGGGAGGCACTAGATGCTCCCTGCGTTTCCAGCCCAACCCCCGCCTTTCCCCGGCAGCCCGCACTGGGAGGGACTCGGGGGAAGATTCTCGAAGGGCTCCTAGGAGATCCCGGTGCTGCAGACAGAAGACGGAACCTCCCCACACTCAGAATTCCGGAACACGGCTGACTGTGTGGGGGAGGTTCGGGGCCGCCCTCCACGCAGCTTCCTGGTGTCACAGGTGTTCCCTGGCAGGGGGAAGTCCGCTAATTACCTCCCCTGTCCATGGGGAGGCACTAGATGCTACCTGCGTTTCCAGCCCAACCCTCGCCTTTCCCCGGGAGCCCGCACTGGGAGGGATTCGGGGGAGACAGTCGAAGGGCTCTTAGGAGATCCCGGGTGCTGCAGAACGGAGACGGAACCTACCCACACTCAGAATTCCGGAACACGGCTGACTGAGTGGGAGGTTCGGGGCCGCACTCCACGCAACTTCCTGGTGTCACAGGTGTTCCCTCGCAAGGGGAAGTCCTCTCATTACCTCCCCAGTCCATGGGGAGGCACTAGATGCTACCTGCGTTTCCAGCCCAACCCCCGCCTTTCCCCGGCAGCCCGCAGTGATAGGGACTCGGGGAAGACTCTCGAAGGGCTCCTAGGAGATCCCGGGTGCTGCAGACCGAAGACGGAACCTCCCCACACTCAGAATTCCGGAACACAGCCGACTGTGTGGGCGAGGATCGGGGCCACCCTCCACGCAGCTGCCTGGTGTCACAGGTTTTCCCTGGCAGGGGGAAGTCCGCTAATTACCTCCCCTGTCCAGGGGGAGGCACTAGATGCTACCTGCGTTTCCAGCCCAACCCCCGCCTTTCCCCGGCAGCCCGCAGTGAGAGGGACTCGGGGAAGACTTTCGAAGGGCTCCTAGGAGATCCCGGGTGCTGCAGACAGAAGACGGAACCTCCCCACACTCAGAATTCCGGAACACGGCTGACTGTGTGGGGGAGTTTCGGGGCCGCCCTCCACGCATCTTCATGGTGTCACAGGTGTTCCCTCGCAAGGGGAAGTCCGCTAATTACCTCCCCTGTCCATGGGGATGCACTAGATGCTACCTGCGTTTCCAGCCCAACCCCCGCCTTTCCTCGGCAGCCCGTACTGTGAGGGACTCGTGGAAGACTCTCGAAGGGCTCCTAGGAGATCCCGGGTGCTGCAGAACGAAGACGGAACCTACCCACACTCAGAATTCCGGAACATGGCTGACTGAGTGGGAGGTTCGGGGCCGCACTCCACGCAACTTCCTGGTGTCACAGGTGTTCCCTCGCAAGGGGAAGTCCGCTAATTACCTCCCCAGTCCATGGGGAGGCACTAGATGCTACCTGCGTTTCCAGCCAATCCCCCGCATTTTCCAGGCAGCCCGCAGTGTGAGGGACTCTTGGAAGACCCTCAAAGGGCTCCTAGGATATCCCGGCTGCTGCAGACAGAAGACGGAACCTCCCCACACTCAGAATTCCGTAACAAGGGTGACTGTGTTGGGGAGGATTAGGGCCGCCCTCCACGCAGCTTCCTGGTGTCTCAGGTGTTCCCTCGCAAGAGGAAGTCCGCTAATTACCTCCCATGTCCTTGGGGAGGCACCAGATGCTACCTGCGTTTCCAGACCAACCCCCGCCTTTCCCCGACAGCCAGCAATGGGAGGGACTCGGGGAAGACCCTCGAAGGGCTCCTAGGAGATCCCGGGTGCTGCAGACAGAAGACGGAACCTCCCCACACTCAGAATTCCAGAACACGTCTGACTGTGTGGCGGAGGTTCGGGGCCGCACTCCACGAAGCTTCCTGGTGTCACAGGTGTTCCCTGGCAGGCGGAATTCCGCTAATTACCTCCCCTGTCCAGGGGTAGGCACTAGATGCTACCTGCGTTTCCAGCCCAACCCCCACCTTTCCCCGGCAGTCCGCACTGGGAGGGACTCGGGGGACACACTCGAAGGGCTCTTAGGAGATCCCGGGTGCTGCAGTCAGAAGACGGAACCTCCCCACACTCAGAATTCCGGAACACGGCTGACTGTGTGGGGGAGGTTCGGGGCCTCCCTCCACGGAGCTTCCTGGTTTCACAGGTGTTCCCTGGCAGGCGGAAGTCCGCTAATTACCTCCCCTGTCCAGAGGGAGGCACTAGATGCTACCTGCGTTTCCAGCCCAACCCCCGCCTTTCCCCGGCAGTCCGCACTGGGAGGGACTCGGGGGACACACTCGAAGGGCTCTTAGGAGATCCCGGGTGCTGCAGTCAGAAGACGGAACCTCCCCACACTCAGAATTCCGGAACACGGCTGACTGTGTGGGGGAGGTTCGGGGCCTCCCTCCACGGAGCTTCCTGGTGTCACAGGTGTTCCCTGGCAGGCGGAAGTCCGCTAATTACCTCCCCTGTCCAGAGGGAGGCACTAGATGCTACCTGCGTTTCCAGCCCAACCCCCGCCTTTCCCCGGCAGCCCGCAGTGAGAGGGACTCAGGGAAGATTCTCGAAGGGCTCCTAGGAGATCCCGGTGCTGCAGACAGAAGACGGAACCTCCCCACACTCAGAATTCCGGAACACGGGTGACTGTGTGGGTGAGGTTTAGGGCCGCCCTCCACGCAGCTTCCTGGTGTCACAGGTGTTCCCTCGCAAGGGGAAGTCCGCTAATTACCTCCCCTGTCCATGGAGAGGAACTAGATGCTACCTGCGTTTCCAGCCCAACCCCCGATTTTCCCCGGCAGCCCGCAATGTGAGGGACTCGGGGGAGACACTCGAAGGGCTCCTAGGAGATCCTGGGTGCTGCAGACAAAAGACGGAACCTCTCCAAACTCAGAAATCCGGAACACGTCTGACTGTGTGAGGGAGGTTCGGGGCCGCACTCCACGCAGCTGCCTGGTGTCGTAGGTTTTCTCTGGCAGTGGGAAGTCCGCTAATTACCTCCCCTGTCCAGGGGGAGGCACTAGAAGCTACTTGCGTTTCCAGCCCAACCCCCGCTTTTCCCTGGCTGCCCGCAGTGAGAGGGACTCGGGGAAGACTCTCGAAGGGCTCCTAGGAGATCCCGGGTGCTGCAGACCGAAGACGGAACCTCCCCACACTCAGAATTCCGGAACACAGCCGACTGTGTGGGTGAGGATCGGGGCCACCCTCCACGCAGCTGCCTGGTGTCACAGGTTTTCCCTGGCAGGGGGAAGTCCGCTAATTACCTCCCCTGTCCAGGGGGAGGCACTAGATGCTACCTGCGTTTCCAGCCCAACCCCCGCCTTTCCCCGGCAGCCCGCAGTGAGAGGGACTCGGGGAAGACTTTCGAAGGGCTCCTAGGAGATCCCGGGTGCTGCAGACAGAAGACGGAACCTCCCCACACTCAGAATTCCGGAACACGGCTGACTGTGTGGGAAAGTTTCGGGGCCGCCCTCCACGCATCTTCATGGTGTCACAGGTGTTCCCTCGCAAGGGGAAGTCCGCTAATTACCTCCCCTGTCCATGGGGAGGCACTAGATGCTACCTGCGTTTCCACCCATCCCCCGCCTTTCCCCGGCAGCCCGTACTGTGAGGGACTCGTGGAAGACTCTCGATGGGCTCCTAGGAGATCCAGGGTGCTGCAGACAGAAGACGGAACCTCCCCACACTCAGAATTCCGGAACACGTCTGACTGTGTGGGGGAGGTTCGGGGCCGCCCTCCACGCAGCTTCCTGGTGTCACAGGTGTTCCCCCGCAAGGGGAAGTCCGCTAATTACCTCCCCTGTCCATGGGGAGGCACTAGATGCTACCTGCGTTTCCAGCCCAACCCCCGCCTTTCCCCGGCAGCCCGCACTGGGAGGGACTCGGGGAAGACTCTCGAAGGGCTCCTAGGAGATCCCGGGTGCTGCAGACAGAAGACGGAACCTCCCCACACTCAGAATTCCGGAACACAGCCGAATGTGTGGGCGAGGATCGGGGCCACCCTCCACGCAGCTGCCTGGTGTCACAGGTTTTCCCTGGCAGGGGGAAGTCCGCTAATTACCTCCCCTGTCCAGGGTGAGGCACTAGATGCTAACTGCGTTTCCAGCCCAACCCCCGCCTTTCCCCGGCAACCCGCAGTGAGAGGGACTCGAGGAAGACTTTCGAAGGGCTCCTAGGAGATCCCGGGTGCTGCAGACAGAAGACGGAACCTCCCCACACTCAGAATTCCGGAACACGGCTGACTGTGTGGGGGAGTTTCGGGGCCGCCCTTCACGCAGCTTCATGGTGTCACAGGTGTTCCCTCGCAAGGGGAAGTCCGCTAATTACCTTCCCTGTCCATGGGGAGGCACTAGACGCTACCTGGGTTTCCAGCACAACCCCTGCCTTTTCCTGGCAGCCCGCACTGGGAGGGACTCGTGGAAGACACTCGAAGGGCTCCTAGGAGATCCCGGGTGCTGCAGACAGAAGACGGAACCTCACCACACTCAGAAATCCGGAACACGGCTGACTGTGTGGGCGAGGTTCGTGGCCGCCCTCCACGCAGCTTCCTGGTGTCACAGGTGTTCCCTCGCAAGGGGAAGTCCGCTAATAACCTCCCCTGTCCATGGGGAGGCACTAGATGCTACCTGCGTTTCCAGCCCAACCCCCGCCTTTCCCCGGCAGCCTGCACAGGGAGTGACTCGGGGAAGACTCTCAAAAGGCTCCTAGGAGATCCCGGGTGCTGCAGTCAGAAGACGGAACCTCCCCAAACTCAGAATTCCGGAACACGGCTGACTGTGTGGGCGAGGTTCTGGGCCGCCCTCCACGCAGGTGCCTTGTGTCACAGGATTTCCCTGGCAGGGGGAAGTCCGCTAATTACCTCCCCTGTCCATGGGGAGGCACTAGATGCTACCTGCGTTTCCAGCCCAACCCTCGCCTTTCCCCGGGAGCCCGCACTGGGAGGGACTCGGGGGAGACAGTCGAAGGGCTCCTAGGAGATCCCGGGTGCTGCAGAACGGAGACGGAACCTACCCACACTCAGAATTCCGGAACACGGCTGACTGAGTGGGAGGTTCGGGGCCGCACTCCACGCAACTTCCTGGTGTCACAGGTGTTCCCTCGCAAGGGGAAGTCCTCTCATTACCTCCCCAGTCCATGGGGAGGCACTAGATGCTACCTGCGTTTCCAGCCCAACCCCCGCCTTTCCCCGGCAGCCCGCAGTGATAGGGACTCGGGGAAGACTCTCGAAGGGCTCCTAGGAGATCCCGGGTGCTGCAGACCGAAGACGGAACCTCCCCACACTCAGAATTCCGGAACACAGCCGACTGTGTGGGCGAGGATCGGGGCCACCCTCCACGCAGCTGCCTGGTGTCACAGGTTTTCCCTGGCAGGGGGAAGTCCGCTAATTACCTCCCCTGTCCAGGGGGAGGCACTAGATGCTACCTGCGTTTCCAGCCCAACCCCCGCCTTTCCCCGGCAGCCCGCAGTGAGAGGGACTCGGGGAAGACTTTCGAAGGGCTCCTAGGAGATCCCGGGTGCTGCAGACAGAAGACGGAACCTCCCCACACTCAGAATTCCGGAACACGGCTGACTGTGTGGGGGAGTTTCGGGGCCGCCCTCCACGCATCTTCATGGTGTCACAGGTGTTCCCTCGCAAGGGGAAGTCCGCTAATTACCTCCCCTGTCCATGGGGATGCACTAGATGCTACCTGCGTTTCCAGCCCAACCCCCGCCTTTCCTCGGCAGCCCGTACTGTGAGGGACTCGTGGAAGACTCTCGAAGGGCTCCTAGGAGATCCCGGGTGCTGCAGAACGAAGACGGAACCTACCCACACTCAGAATTCCGGAACATGGCTGACTGAGTGGGAGGTTCGGGGCCGCACTCCACGCAACTTCCTGGTGTCACAGGTGTTCCCTCGCAAGGGGAAGTCCGCTAATTACCTCCCCAGTCCATGGGGAGGCACTAGATGCTACCTGCGTTTCCAGCCAATCCCCCGCATTTTCCAGGCAGCCCGCAGTGTGAGGGACTCTTGGAAGACCCTCAAAGGGCTCCTAGGATATCCCGGCTGCTGCAGACAGAAGACGGAACCTCCCCACACTCAGAATTCCGTAACAAGTGTGACTGTGTTGGGGAGGATTAGGGCCGCCCTCCACGCAGCTTCCTGGTGTCTCAGGTGTTCCCTCGCAAGAGGAAGTCCGCTAATTACCTCCCATGTCCTTGGGGAGGCACCAGATGCTACCTGCGTTTCCAGACCAACCCCCGCCTTTCCCCGACAGCCAGCAATGGGAGGGACTCGGGGAAGACCCTCGAAGGGCTCCTAGGAGATCCCGGGTGCTGCAGACAGAAGACGGAACCTCCCCACACTCAGAATTCCAGAACACGTCTGACTGTGTGGCGGAGGTTCGGGGCCGCACTCCACGAAGCTTCCTGGTGTCACAGGTGTTCCCTGGCAGGCGGAATTCCGCTAATTACCTCCCCTGTCCAGGGGTAGGCACTAGATGCTACCTGCGTTTCCAGCCCAACCCCCACCTTTCCCCGGCAGTCCGCACTGGGAGGGACTCGGGGGACACACTCGAAGGGCTCTTAGGAGATCCCGGGTGCTGCAGTCAGAAGACGGAACCTCCCCACACTCAGAATTCCGGAACACGGCTGACTGTGTGGGGGAGGTTCGGGGCCTCCCTCCACGGAGCTTCCTGGTGTCACAGGTGTTCCCTGGCAGGCGGAAGTCCGCTAATTACCTCCCCTGTCCAGAGGGAGGCACTATATGCTACCTGCGTTTCCAGCCCAACCCCCGCCTTTCCCCGGCAGCCCGCAGTGAGAGGGACTCAGGGAAGATTCTCGAAGGGCTCCTAGGAGATCCCGGTGCTGCAGATAGAAGACGGAACCTCCCCACACTCAGAATTCCGGAACACGGGTGACTGTGTGGGTGAGGTTTAGGGCCGCCCTCCACGCAGCTTCCTGGTGTCACAGGTGTTCCCTCGCAAGGGGAAGTCCGCTAATTACCTCCCCTGTCCATGGAGAGGAACTAGATGCTACCTGCGTTTCCAGCCCAACCCCCGCCTTTCCCCGGCAGCCCGCACTGTGAGGGACTCGGGGGAGACACTCGAAGGGCTCCTAGGAGATCCTGGGTGCTGCAGACAAAAGACGGAACCTCCCCAAACTCAGAAATCCGGAACACGTCTGACTGTGTGAGGGAGGTTCGGGGCCGCACTCCACGCAGCTGCCTGGTGTCGTAGGTTTTCTCTGGCAGTGGGAAGTCCGCTAATTACCTCCCCTGTCCAGGGGGAGGCACTAGAAGCTACTTGCGTTTCCAGCCCAACCCCCGCTTTTCCCTGGCTGCCCGCAGTGAGAGGGACTCGGGGAAGACACTCGAAGGGCTCCTAGGAGATCCCGGGTGCTGCAGACTGAAGACGGAACCTCCCCACACTCAGAATTCCGGAACACGGCTGACTGTGTGGGGGAGGTTCGGGGCCGCCCTCCACGCAGCTGCCTGTTGTCACAGGTGTTCCCTGGCAGTTGGATGTCCGCTAATTACCTCCCCTGTCCAGGGGGAGGCACTAGATGCTACCTGCGTTTCCAGCCCAACCCCCGCTATTCCCCGGCTGCCCGCAGTGAGAGGGACTCGGGGAAGACTCTCGAAGGGCTCCTAAGAGATCCCGGGTGCTGCAGATAGAAGACGGAACGTCCCCACACTCAGAATTCCGGAACACGGCTGACTGTGTGGGCGAGGTTCGGGGCCGCCCTCCACGCAGCTGCCTGGTGTCACAGGTTTTCCCTGGCAGGGGAAAGTCCGCTAATTACCTCCTCTGTCCAGGGGGAGGCACTAGATGCTCCCTGCGTTTCCAGCCCAACCCCCGCTTTTCTCCGGCAGCTCGCAGTGCGAGGGACTCGGGGAAGACTCTCGAAGGGCTCCTAGGAGATCCCGGGTGCTGCAGACAGAAGACGGAACCTCCCCACACTCAGAATTCCGGAACAAGGGTGACTGTGTGGGTGAGGTTTAGGGCCGCCCTCCACGCAGCTTCCTGGTGTCACAGGTGTTCCCTCGCAAGGGGAAGTCCGCTAATTACCTCCCCTGTCCATGGGGAGGAACTAGATGCTACCTGCGTTTCCAGCCCAACCCCCACCTTTCCCCGGCACCCCGCACTGGGAGGGACTCGGGGGAAACACTCGAAGGGCTCCTAGGAGATCCTGGGTGCTGCAGACAGAAGACGGAACCTCCCCAAACTCAGAATTCCGGAACACGGCTGACTGTGTGGGGGAGGTTTGGGGCCGCCCTCCACGGAGCTTCCTGGTGTCACAGGTGTTCCCTGACAGGCGGAAGTCCGCTAATTACCTCCCCTGTCCAAGGGGAGGCACTAGATGCTACTTGCGTTTCCAGCCCATTCCCCGCCTTTGCCCGGCAGCCCGCAGTGAGAGGGACTCGGGGAAGACTCTCGAAGGGCTCCTAGGAGATCCCGGGTGCTGCAGTCAGAAGACGGAACCTCCACAAACTCAGAATTCCGAAACACGGCTGACTGTGTGGGCGAGGTTCGGGGCCGCCCTCCACGCAGGTGCCTTGTGTCACAGGTTTTCCCTGGCAGGGGGAAGTCCGCTAATTACCTCCCATGTCCATGGAGAGGCACTAGATGCTACCTGCGTTTCCAGCCCAACCCTCGCCTTTCCCCAGGAGCCCGCACTGGGATGGACTCGGGGGAGACACTCGAAGGGCTCCTAGGAGATCCCGGGTGCTGCAGAACGAAGACGGAACCTACCCACACTCAGAATTCCGGAACACGGCTGACTGAGTGGGAGGTTCGGGGCCGCACTCCACGCAGCTTCCTGGTGTCACAGGTGTTCCCTCGCAAGGGGAAGTCCGCTATTTACCTTCCCAGTCCATGGGGAGGCACTAGATGCTACCTGCGTTTCCAGCCAAACCCCCGCATTTTCCAGGCAGCCCGCAGTGTGAGGGACTCTTGGAAGACCCTCAAAGGGCTCCTAGGAGATCCCGGGTGCTGCAGACAGAAGACGGAACCTCCCCACACTCAGAATTCCGTAACAAGGGTGACTGTGTTGGGGAGGTTTGGGGCCGCCCTCCACGCAGCTTCCTGGTGTCTCAGGTGTTCCCTCGCAAGAGGAAGTCCGCTAATTACCTCCCATGTCCTTGGGGAGGCACCAGATGCTACCTGCGTTTCCAGACCAACCCCCGCCTTTCCCTGGCAGCCAGCACTGTGAGGGACTCGGGGAAGACCCTCGAAGGGCTCCTAGGAGATCCCGGGTGCTGCAGACAGAAGACGGAACCTCCCCACACTCAGAATTCCAGAACACGTCTGACTGTGTGGCGGAGGTTCGGGGCCGCCCTCCACGCAGCTTCCTGGTGTCACAGGTGTTCCCTGGCAGGCGGATGTCCGCTAATTACCTCCCCTGTCCAGGGGTAGGCACTAGATGCTCCCTGCGTTTCCAGCCCAACCCCCGCTTTTCCCCGGCAGCCTGCAGTGAGAGGGACTCGGGGAAGACTCTCGAAGGGCTCCTAGGAGATCCCGGGTGCTGCAGACAGAAGACGGAACCTCCCCACACTCAGAATTCCGGAACACGGGTGACTGTGTGTGTGAGGTTTAGGGCCGCCCTCCAGGCAACTTCCTGGTGTCACAGGTGTTCCCTCGCAAGGGGAGGTCCGCTAATTACCTCCCCTGTCCTTGGGTAGGCACTAGATGCTACCTGCGTTTCCAGCCCAACCCCCGCCTTTCCCCGGCAGTCCGCACTGGGAGGGACTCGGGGGACACACTCGAAGGGCTCCTAGGAGATCCCGGGTGCTGCAGTCAGAAGACGGAACCTCCCCACACTCAGAATTCCGGAACACGGCTGACTGTGTGGGGGAGGTTCGGGGCCGCCCTCCACGGAGCTTCCTGGTGTCACAGGTGTTCCCTGGCAGGCGGAAGTCCGCTAATTACCTCCCCTGTCCAGGGGAAGGCACTAGATGCTACCTGCGTTTCCAGCCCAACCCCCGCCTTTCCCCGGCAGCCCGCAGTGACAGGGACTCGGGGAAGACTCTCGAAGGGCTTCTAGGAGATTCCGGGTGCTGCAGACAGAAGACAGAACCTCCCCACACTCAGAATTCCGGGACACGTGTGAGTGTGTGTGAGGTTTAGGGACGCCCTCCACGCAGATTCCTGGAGTCACAGGTGTTCCCTCGCAAGGGGAAGTCCGCTAATTACCTCCCCTGTCCATGGGGAGGCACTAGATGCTACCTGCGTTTCCAGCCCAACCCCGCCATTCCCCGGCAGCCCGCACTGGGAGGGACTCTTGGAAGACACTCGAAGGGCTCCTAGGAGATCCCGGGTGCTGCAGTCAGAAGACGGAACCTCCCCACACTCAGAATTCCGGAACCCGGCTGACTGTGTGGGCGAGGTTCTGTGCCGCCCTCCACGCAGCTGCCTTGTTTCACAGGTTTTCCCTGGCAGGGGGAAGTCCGCTAATTACCTCCCATATCCATGGGGAGGCACTAGATGCTACCTCCGTTTCCAGCCCAACCCCCGCCTTTCCCCTGCAGCCTGCACTGGGAGGGACTCGGGGAAGACACTCGAAGGGCTCCTAGGAGATCCCGGGTGCTGCAGAACGAAGACGGAACCTCCCCACACTCAGAATTCAGGAACACGGCTGACTGTGTGGGGGAGGTTCGGGGCCGCCCTCCACGAAGCTTCCTGGTGTCACAGGTGTTCCCTCGCAAGGGGAAGTCCGCTAATTAAATCCCCTGTCCATGGGGAGGCACTAGATGCTACCTGCGTTTCCAGCCAAACCCCCGCCTTTCTCAGGCAGCCCGCAGTGGGAGGGACTCGGCGAAGACCCTCGAAGGGCTCCTAGGAGATCCCAGGTGCTGCAGACAGAAGACGGAACCTCCCCACACTCAGAATTCCGTAACACGGGTGACTGTGTGGGGGAGGTTTAGGGCCGCACTCCACTCAGCTTCCTGGTGTCACAGGTGTTCCCTTGCAAGGGGAAGTCCGCTAATTACCTCCCCTGTCCATGGGGAGGTACTAGATGTTACCTGCGTTTCCAGACCAACCCCCGCCTTTCCCCGGCATTCCGTACTGGGAGGGACTCGGGGGACACACTCGAAGGGCTCCTAGGAGATCCCGGGTGCTGCAGTCAGAAGACGGAACCTCCCCACACTCAGAATTCTGGAACACGGGTGACTGTGTGGGGGAGGTTTAGGGCCGACCTCCACGCAGTTTCCTGGTGTCTCAGGTGTTCCCTCGCAAGGGGAAGTCCGCTAGTTACCTCCCCTGTCCTTGGGGAGGCACTAGATGCTACCTGCGTTTCCAGCCCAACCCCCACATTTCCCCGGCAGCCCGCACTGGGAGGGACTCGGGGGAGACACTCGTAGGGCTCCTAGGAGATCCCGGGTGCTGCCTACAAAAGACGGAACCTCCCCACACTCAGAATTCCGGAACACGGTTGACTGTGTGGGGGAGGTTCGGGGCCGCACTCCACGAAGCTTCCTGGTGTCACAGGTGTTCCCTGGCAGGCGGAAGTCCGCTAATTACCTCCTCTGCCTAGGGGGAGGCACTAGATGCTACCTGCGTTTCCAGCCCAACCCCCGCTTTTCCCCGGCAGCCCGCAGTGAGAGGGACTCGGGGAAGACTCTCGAAGGGCTCCTAGGAGATCCCGGGTGCTGCAGACAGAAGACGGAACCTCCCCACACTCAGAATTCCGGAACACGGGTGACTGTGTGGGCGAGGTTCTTGGCCGCCCTCCACGCAGCTGCCTTGTGTCACAGGTTTTCCCTGGTAGGGGGAAGTCCGCTAATAACCTCCCCTGTCCATGGGGAGGCACTAGATGCTACCTGCGTTTCCAGCCCAACCCCCGCCTTTTCCCGACATCCCGCACTGGGAGGGATTCGGGGAAGACCCTCGAAGGGCTCCTAGGAGATCCCGGGTTCTGCAGACAGAAGACGGAACGTCCCCACACTCAGAATTACGGAACACGGGTGACTGTGTGGGGGAGGTTTAGGGCCGCCCTCCACGCAGCTTCCTTGTGTCTCAGGTGTTCCCTCGCAAGGGGAAGTCCGCTAATTACCTCCCCTGTCCATGGGGAGGCACTAGATGCTACCTGAGTTTCCAGCCCAACCCCCGCCTTTCCCCGGCAGCCCGCAGTGAGAGGGACTCCGGGAAGACTCTTGAAGGGCTCCTAGGAGATCCCGGGTGCTGCAGACAGAAGACGGAACCTCCCCACTCTGAGAATTCCGGAACACGGCTGACTGTGTGGGGGAGGTTCGGGGCCGCCCTCCACGCAGCTGCCTGGTGTCACAGGTGTTCCCTGGCAGTTGGAAGTCCGCTAATTACCTCCCCAGTCCATGGGGAGGCACTAGATGCTACCTGCGTTTCCAGCCAAACCCCCGCATTTTCCAGGCAGCCCGCAGTGTGAGGGACTCTTGGAAGACCCTCAAAGGGCTCCTAGGAGATCCCGGGTGCTGCAGACAGAAGACGGAACCTCCCCACACTCAGAATTCCGTAACAAGGGTGACTGTGTTGGGGAGGTTTAGGGCCGCCCTCCACGCAGCTTCCTGGTGTCTCAGGTGTTCCCTCGCAAGAGGAAGTCCGCTAATTACCTCCCATGTCCTTGGGGAGGCACCAGATGCTACCTGCGTTTCCAGACCAACCCCCGCCTTTCCCTGGCAGCCAGCACTGTGAGGGACTCGGGGAAGACCCTCGAAGGGCTCCTAGGAGATCCCGGGTGCTGCAGACAGAAGACGGAACCTCCCCACACTCAGAATTCCAGAACACGTCTGACTGTGTGGCGGAGGTTCGGGGCCGCCCTCCACGCAGCTTCCTGGTGTCACAGGTGTTCCCTGGCAGGCGGATGTCCGCTAATTACCTCCCCTGTCCAGGGGTAGGCACTAGATGCTCCCTGCGTTTCCAGCCCAACCCCCGCTTTTCCCCGGCAGCCTGCAGTGAGAGGGACTCGGGGAAGACTCTCGAAGGGCTCCTAGGAGATCCCGGGTGCTGCAGACAGAAGACGGAACCTCCCCACACTCAGAATTCCGGAACACGGGTGACTGTGTGTGTGAGGTTTAGGGCCGCCCTCCAGGCAACTTCCTGGTGTCACAGGTGTTCCCTCGCAAGGGGAGGTCCGCTAATTACCTCCCCTGTCCTTGGGTAGGCACTAGATGCTACCTGCGTTTCCAGCCCAACCCCCGCCTTTCCCCGGCAGTCCGCACTGGGAGGGACTCGGGGGACACACTCGAAGGGCTCCTAGGAGATCCCGGGTGCTGCAGTCAGAAGACGGAACCTCCCCACACTCAGAATTCCGGAACACGGCTGACTGTGTGGGGGAGGTTCGGGGCCGCCCTCCACGGAGCTTCCTGGTGTCACAGGTGTTCCCTGGCAGGCGGAAGTCCGCTAATTACCTCCCCTGTCCAGGGGAAGGCACTAGATGCTACCTGCGTTTCCAGCCCAACCCCCGCCTTTCCCCGGCAGCCCGCAGTGACAGGGACTCGGGGAAGACTCTCGAAGGGCTTCTAGGAGATTCCGGGTGCTGCAGACAGAAGACAGAACCTCCCCACACTCAGAATTCCGGGACACGGGTGAGTGTGTGTGAGGTTTAGGGACGCCCTCCACGCAGCTTCCTGGAGTCACAGGTGTTCCCTCGCAAGGGGAAGTCCGCTAATTACCTCCCCTGTCCATGGGGAGGCACTAGATGCTACCTGCGTTTCCAGCCCAACCCCGCCATTCCCCGGCAGCCCGCACTGGGAGGGACTCTTGGAAGACACTCGAAGGACTCCTAGGAGATCCCGGGTGCTGCAGTCAGAAGACGGAACCTCCCCACACTCAGAATTCCGGAACCCGGCTGACTGTGTGGGCGAGGTTCTGTGCCGCCCTCCACGCAGCTGCCTTGTGTCACAGGTTTTCCCTGGCAGGGGGAAGTCCGCTAATTACCTCCCATATCCATGGGGAGGCACTAGATGCTACCTCCGTTTCCAGCCCAACCCCCGCCTTTCCCCTGCAGCCCGCACTGGGAGGGACTCGGGGAAGACACTCGAAGGGCTCCTAGGAGATCCCGGGTGCTGCAGAACGAAGACGGAACCTCCCCACACTCAGAATTCAGGAACACGGCTGACTGTGTGGGGGAGGTTCGGGGCCGCCCTCCACGAAGCTTCCTGGTGTCACAGGTGTTCCCTCGCAAGGGGAAGTCCGCTAATTAAATCCCCTGTCCATGGGGAGGCACTAGATGCTACCTGCGTTTCCAGCCAAACCCCCGCCTTTCTCAGGCAGCCCGCAGTGGGAGGGACTCGGCGAAGACCCTCGAAGGGCTCCTAGGAGATCCCAGGTGCTGCAGACAGAAGACGGAACCTCCCCACACTCAGAATTCCGTAACACGGGTGACTGTGTGGGGGAGGTTTAGGGCCGCACTCCACTCAGCTTCCTGGTGTCACAGGTGTTCCCTTGCAAGGGGAAGTCCGCTAATTACCTCCCCTGTCCATGGGGAGGTACTAGATGTTACCTGCGTTTCCAGACCAACCCCCGCCTTTCCCCGGCATTCCGTACTGGGAGGGACTCGGGGGACACACTCGAAGGGCTCCTAGGAGATCCCGGGTGCTGCAGTCAGAAGACGGAACCTCCCCACACTCAGAATTCCGGAACACGGCTGACTGTGTGGGGGAGGTTCGGGGCCGCCCTCCACGGAGCTTCCTGGTGTCACAGGTGTTCCCTGGCAGGCGGAAGTCCGCTAATTACCTCCCCTGTTCAGAGGAAGGCACTAGATGCTACCTGCGTTTCCAGACCAACCCCCGCCTTTCCCTGGCAGCCAGCACTGGGAGGGACTCGGGGAAGACCCTCGAAGGGCTCCTAGGAGATCCCGGGTGCTGCAGACAGAAGACGGAACCTCCCCACACTCAGAATTCTGGAACACGGGTGACTGTGTGGGGGAGGTTTAGGGCCGACCTCCACGCAGTTTCCTGGTGTCTCAGGTGTTCCCTCGCAAGGGGAAGTCCGCTAATTACCTCCCCTGTCCTTGGGGAGGCACTAGATGCTACCTGCGTTTCCAGCCCAACCCCCACATTTCCCCGGCAGCCCGCACTGGGAGGGACTCGGGGGAGACACTCGTAGGGCTCCTAGGAGATCCCGGGTGCTGCCTACAAAAGACGGAACCTCCCCACACTCAGAATTCCGGAACACGGTTGACTGTGTGGGGGAGGTTCGGGGCCGCACTCCACGCAGCTTCCTGGTGTCACAGGTGTTCCCTGGCAGGCGGAAGTCCGCTAATTACCTCCTCTGCCTAGGGGGAGGCACTAGATGCTACCTGCGTTTCCAGCCCAACCCCCGCTTTTCCCCGGCAGCCCGCAGTGAGAGGGACTCGGGGAAGACTCTCGAAGGGCTCCTAGGAGATCCCGGGTGCTGCAGACAGAAGACGGAACCTCCCCACACTCAGAATTCCGGAACACGGGTGACTGTGTGGGCGAGGTTCTTGGCCGCCCTCCACGCAGCTGCCTTGTGTCACAGGTTTTCCCTGGTAGGGGGAAGTCCGCTAATAACCTCCCCTGTCCATGGGGAGGCACTAGATGCTACCTGCGTTTCCAGCCCAACCCCCGCCTTTTCCCGACATCCCGCACTGGGAGGGATTCGGGGAAGACCCTCGAAGGGCTCCTAGGAGATCCCGGGTTCTGCAGACAGAAGACGGAACGTCCCCACACTCAGAATTACGGAACACGGGTGACTGTGTGGGGGAGGTTTAGGGCCGCCCTCCACGCAGCTTCCTGGTGTCTCAGGTGTTCCCTCGCAAGGGGAAGTCCGCTAATTACCTCCCCTGTCCATGGGGAGGCACTAGATGCTACCTGAGTTTCCAGCCCAACCCCCGCCTTTCCCCGGCAGCCCGCAGTGAGAGGGACTCCGGGAAGACTCTTGAAGGGCTCCTAGGAGATCCCGGGTGCTGCAGACAGAAGACGGAACCTCCCCACTCTGAGAATTCCGGAACACGGCTGACTGTGTGGGGGAGGTTCGGGGCCGCCCTCCACGCAGCTGCCTGGTGTCACAGGTGTTCCCTGGCAGTTGGAAGTCCGCTAATTACCTCCCCAGTCCATGGGGAGGCACTAGATGCTACCTGCGTTTCCAGCCAAACCCCCGCATTTTCCAGGCAGCCCGCAGTGTGAGGGACTCTTGGAAGACCCTCAAAGGGCTCCTAGGATATCCCGGCTGCTGCAGACAGAAGACGAAACCTCCCCACACTCAGAATTCCGTAACAAGGGTGACTGTGTTGGGGAGGATTAGGGCCGCCCTCCACGCAGCTTCCTGGTGTCTCAGGTGTTCCCTCGCAAGAGGAAGTCCGCTAATTACCTCCCATGTCCTTGGGGAGGCACCAGAAGCTACCTGCGTTTCCAGACCAACCCCCGCCTTTCCCCGGCAGCCAGCACTGGGAGGGACTCGGGGAAGACCCTCGAAGGGCTCCTAGGAGATCCCGGGTGCTGCAGACAGAAGACGGAACCTCCCCACACTCAGAATTCCAGAACACGTCTGACTGTGTGGCGGAGGTTCGGGGCCTCACTCCACGAATCTTCCTGGTGTCACAGGTGTTCCCTGGCAGGCGGAAGTCCGCTAATTACCTCCCCTGTCCAGGGGTAGGCACTAGATGCTACCTGCGTTTCCAGCCCAACCCCCGCTTTTCACCGGCAGCCCGCAGTGAGAGGGACTCGGGGAAGACTCTCGAAGGGCTCCTAGGAGATCCCGGGTGCTGCATACAGAAGACGGAACCTCCCCACACTCAGAATTCCAGAACACGGGTGACTGTGTGTGTGAGGTTAAGGGCCGCCCTCCAGGCAACTTCCTGGTGTCACAGGTGTTCCCTCGCAAGGGGAGGTCCGCTAAATACCTCCCCTGTCCTTGGGGAGGCACTAGATGCTACCTGCGTTTCCAGCCCAACCCCCACCTTTCCCCGGCAGTCCGCACTGGGAGGGACTCGGGGGACACACTCGAAGGGCTCCTAGGAGATCCCGGGTGCTGCAGTCAGAAGACGGAACCTCCCCACACTCAGAATTCCGGAACACGGCTGACTGTGTGGGGGAGGTTCGGGGCCTCCCTCCACGGAGCTTCCTGGTGTCACAGGTGTTCCCTGGCAGGCGGAAGTCCGCTAATTACCTCCCCTGTCCAGAGGGAGGCACTAGATGCTACCTGCGTTTCCAGCCAACCCCCGCCTTTCCCCGGCAGCCCGCAGTGAGAGGGACTCGGGGAAGATTCTCGAAGGGTTCCTAGGAGATCCCGGTGCTGCAGACAGAAGACGGAACCTCCCCACACTCAGAATTCCGGAACACGGGTGACTGTGTGGGTGAGGTTTAGGGCCGCCCTCCACGCAGCTTCCTGGTGTCACAGGTGTTCCCTCGCAAGGGGAAGTCCGCTAATTACCTCCCCTGTCCATGGGGAGGAACTAGATGCTACCTGCGTTTCCAGCCCAACCCCCGATTTTCCCCGGCAGCCCGCACTGTGAGGGACTCGGGGGAGACACTCGAAGGGCTCCTAGGAGTTCCTGGGTGCTGCAGACAGAAGACGGAACCTCCCCAAACTCAGAAATCCGGAACACGTCTGACTGTGTGAGGGAGGTTCGGGGCCGCACTCCACGCAGCTGCCTGGTGTCGTAGGTTTTCTCTGGCAGGGGGAAGTCCGCTAATTACCTCCCCTGTCCAGGGGGAGGCACTAGAAGCTACTTGCGTTTCCAGCCCAACCCCCGCTTTTCCCTGGCTGCCCGCAGTGAGAGGGACTCGGGGAATACACTCGAAGGGCTCCTAGGAGATCCCGGGTGCTGCAGACTGAAGACGGAACCTCCCCACACTCAGAATTCCGGAACACGGCTGACTGTGTGGGGGAGGTTCGGGGCCGCCCTCCACGCAGCTGCCTGTTGTCACAGGTGTTCCCTGGCAGTTGGAAGTCCGCTAATTACCTCCCCTGTCCAGGGGGAGGCACTAGATGCTACCTGCGTTTCCAGCCCAACCCCCGCTATTCCCCGGCTGCCCGCAGTGAGAGGGACTCGGGGAAGACTCTCGAAGGGCTCCTAAGAGATCCCGGGTGCTGCAGATAGAAGACGGAACGTCCCCACACTCAGAATTCCGGAACACGGCTGACTGTGTGGGCGAGGTTCGGGGCCGCCCTCCACGCAGCTGCCTGGTGTCACAGGTTTTCCCTGGCAGGGGAAAGTCCGCTAATTACCTCCTCTGTCCAGGGGGAGGCACTAGATGCTCCCTGCGTTTCCAGCCCAACCCCCGCTTTTCTCCGGCAGCTCGCAGTGCGAGGGACTCGGGGAAGACTCTCGAAGGGCTCCTAGGAGATCCCGGGTGCTGCAGACAGAAGACGGAACCTCCCCACACTCAGAATTCCGGAACAAGGGTGACTGTGTGGGTGAGGTTTAGGGCCGCCCTCCACGCAGCTTCCTGTTGTCACAGGTGTTCCCTCGCAAGGGGAAGTCCGCTAATTACCTCCCCTGTCCATGGGGAGGAACTAGATGCTATCTGCGTTTCCAGCCCAACCCCCACCTTTCCCCGGCAGCCCGCACTGGGAGGGACTCGGGGGAAACACTCGAAGGGCTCCTAGGTGATCCTGGGTGCTGCAGACAGAAGACGGAACCTCCCCAAACTCAGAATTCCGGAACACGGCTGACTGTGTGGGGGAGGTTTGGGGCCGCCCTCCACGGAGCTTCCTGGTGTCACAGGTGTTCCCTGACAGGCGGAAGTCCGCTAATTACCTCCCCTGTCCAGGGGGAGGCACTAGATGCTACTTGCGTTTCCAGCCCATTCCCCGCCTTTCCCCGGCAGCCCGCAGTGAGAGGGACTCGGGGAAGACTCTCGAAGGGCTCCTAGGAGATCCCGGGTGCTGCAGTCAGAAGACGGAACCTCCACAAACTCAGAATTCCGAAACACGGCTGACTGTGTGGGCGAGGTTCGGGGCCGCCCTCCACGCAGCTGCCTGGTGTCACAGGTTTTCCCTGGCAGGGGGAAGTCCGCTAATTACCTCCCCTGTCCATGGAGAGGCACTAGATGCTACCTGCGTTTCCAGCCCAACCCTCGCCTTTCCCCAGGAGCCCGCACTGGGATGGACTCGGGGGAGACACTCGAAGGGCTCCTAGGAGATCCCGGGTGCTGCAGAACGAAGACGGAACCTACCCACACTCAGAATTGCGGAACACGGCTGACTGAGTGGGAGGTTCGGGGCCGCACTCCACGCAGCTTCCTGGTGTCACAGGTGTTCCCTCGCAAGGGGAAGTCCGCTATTTACCTCCCCAGTCCATGGGGAGGCACTAGATGCTACCTGCGTTTCCAGCCAAACCCCCGCATTTTCCAGGCAGCCCGCAGTGTGAGGGACTCTTGGAAGACCCTCAAAGGGCTCCTAGGAGATCCCGGGTGCTGCAGACAGAAGACGGAACCTCCCCACACTCAGAATTCCAGAACAATTCTGACTGTGTGGCGGAGGTTCGGGGCCGCCCTCCACGCAGCTTCCTGGTGTCACAGGTGTTCCCTGGCAGGCGGATGTCCGCTAATTACCTCCCCTGTCCAGGGGTAGGCACTAGATGCTCCCTGCGTTTCCAGCCCAACCCCCGCTTTTCCCCGGCAGCCTGCAGTGAGAGGGACTCGGGGAAGACTCTCGAAGGGCTCCTAGGAGATCCCGGGTGCTGCAGACAGAAGACGGAACCTCCCCACACTCAGAATTCCGGAACACGGGTGACTGTGTGTGTGAGGTTTAGGGCCGCCCTCCAGGCAACTTCCTGGTGTCACAGGTGTTCCCTCGCAAGGGGAGTTCCGCTAATTACCTCCCCTGTCCTTGGGGAGGCACTAGATGCTACCTGCGTTTCCAGCCCAACCCCCGCCTTTCCCCGGCAGTCCGCACTGGGAGGGACTCGGGGGACACACTCGAAGGGCTCCTAGGAGATCCCGGGTGCTGCAGTCAGAAGACGGAACCTCCCCACACTCAGAATTCCGGAACACGGCTGACTGTGTGGGGGAGGTTCGGGGCCGCCCTCCACGGAGCTTCCTGGTGTCACAGGTGTTCCCTGGCAGGCGGAAGTCCGCTAATTACCTCCCCTGTCCAGGGGAAGGCACTAGATGCTACCTGCGTTTCCAGCCCAACCCCCGCCTTTCCCCGGCAGCCCGCAGTGACAGGGACTCGGGGAAGACTCTCGAAGGGCTCCTAGGAGATTCCGGGTGCTGCAGACAGAAGACAGAACCTCCCCACACTCAGAATTCCGGGACACGGGTGAGTGTGTGTGAGGTTTAGGGACGCCCTCCACGCAGCTTCCTGGAGTCACAGGTGTTCCCTCGCAAGGGGAAGTCCGCTAATTACCTCCCCTGTCCATGGGGAGGCACTAGATGCTACCTGCGTTTCCAGCCCAACCCCGCCATTCCCCGGCAGCCCGCACTGGGAGGGACTCGTGGAAGACACTCGAAGGGCTCCTAGGAGATCCCGGGTGCTGCAGTCAGAAGACGGAACCTCCCCACACTCAGAATTCCGGAACCCGGCTGACTGTGTGGGCGAGGTTCTGTGCCGCCCTCCACGCAGCTGCCTTGTGTCACAGGTTTTCCCTGGCAGGGGGAAGTCCGCTAATTACCTCCCATATCCATGGGGAGGCACTAGATGCTACCTCCGTTTCCAGCCCAACCCCCGCCTTTCCCCTGCAGCCCGCACTGGGAGGGACTCGGGGAAGACACTCGAAGGGCTCCTAGGAGATCCCGGGTGCTGCAAAACGAAGACGGAACCTCCCCACACTCCGAATGCAGGAACACGGCTGACTGTGTGGGGGAGGTTCAGGGCCGCCCTCCACGAAGCTTCCTGGTGTCACAGGTGTTCCCTCGCAAGGGGAAGTCCGCTAATTAAATCCCCTGTCCATGGGGAGGCACTAGATGCTACCTGCGTTTCCAGCCAAACCCCCGCCTTTCTCAGGCAGCCCGCAGTGGGAGGGACTCGGCGAAGACCCTCGAAGGGCTCCTAGGAGATCCCGGGTGCTGCAGACAGAAGACGGAACCTCCCCACACTCAGAATTCCGTAACACGGGTGACTGTGTGGGGGAGGTTTAGGGCCGCACTCCACTCAGCTTCCTAGTGTCACAGGTGTTCCCTTGCAAGGGGAAGTCCGCTAATTACCTCCCCTGTCCATGGGGAGGTACTAGATGTTACCTGCGTTTCCAGACCAACCCCCGCCTTTCCCCGGCATTCCGCACTGGGAGGGACTCGGGGGACACACTCGAAGGGCTCCTAGGAGATCCCGGGTGCTGCAGTCAGAAGACGGAACCTCCCCACACTCAGAATTCCGGAACACGGCTGACTGTGTGGGGGAGGTTCGGGGCCGCCCTCCACGGAGCTTCCTGGTGTCACAGGTGTTCCCTGGCAGGCGGAAGTCCGCTAATTACCTCCCCTGTCCAGGGGAAGGCACTAGATGCTACCTGCGTTTCCAGCCCAACCCCCGCCTTTCCCCGGCAGCCCGCAGTGATAGGGACTCGGGGAAGACTATCGAAGGGCTCCTAGGAGATTCCGGGTGCTGCAGACAGAAGACAGAACCTCCCCACACTCAGAATTCCGGAACACGGGTGAGTGTGTGTGAGGTTTAGGGACGCCCTCCACGCAGCTTCCTGGAGTCATAGGTGTTCCCTCGCAAGGGGAAGTCCGCTAATTACCTCCCCTGTCCATGGGGAGGCACTAGATGCTACCTGCGTTTCCAGCCCAACCCCCGCCATTCCCCGGCAGCCCGCACTGGGAGGGACTCGTGGAAGACACTCGAAGGGCTCCTAGGAGATCTCGGGTGCTGCAGTCAGAAGACGGAAACTCCCCACACTCAGAATTCCGGAACCCGGCTGAATGTGTGGGCGAGGTTCTGTGCCGCCCTCCACGAAGCTGCCTTGTGTCACAGATTTTCCCTGGCAGGGGGAAGTCCGCTAATTACCTCCCATATCCATGGGGAGGCACTAGAAGCTACCTCCGTTTCCAGCCCAACCCCCGCCTTTCCCCGGCAGCCCGCACTGGGAGGGACTCGGGGGAAACACTCGAAGGGCTCCTAGGAGATCCTGGGTGCTGCAGACAGAAGACGGAACCTCCCCAAACTCAGAATTCTGGAACACGGCTGACTGTGTGGGGGAAGTTTGGGGCCGCCCTCCACGGAGCTTCCTGGTGTCACAGGTGTTCCCTGACAGGCGGAAGTCCGCTAAATACCTCCCCTGTCCAGGGGGAGGCACTAGATGCTACTTGCGTTTCCAGCCCATTCCCCGCCTTTCCCCGGCAGCCCGCAGTGAGAGGGACTCGGGGAAGACTCTCGAAGGGCTCCTAGGAGATCCCGGGTGCTGCAGTCGGAAGACGGAACCTCCACAAACTCAGAATTCCGAAACACGGCTGACTGTGTGGGCGAGGTTCGGGGCCGCCCTCCACGCAGCTGCCTGGTGTCACAGGTTTTCCCTGGCAGGGGGAAGTCCGCTAATTACCTCCCCTGTCCAGGGGGAGGCACTAGATGCTACCTGCGTTTCCAGCCAAACCCTCGCCTTTCCCCAGGAGCCCGCACTGGGATGGACTCGGGGGAGACACTCGAAGGGCTCCTAGGAGATCCCGGGTGCTGCAGAACGAAGACGGAACCTACCCACACTCAGAATTCCGGAACACGGCTGACTGAGTGGGAGGTTCGGGGCCGCACTCCACGCAGCTTCCTGGTGTCACAGGTGTTCCCTCGCAAGGGGAAGTCCGCTATTTACCTCCCCAGTCCATGGGGAGGCACTAGATGCTACCTGCGTTTCCAGCCAAACCCCCGCATTTTCCAGGCAGCCCGCAGTGTGAGGGACCCTTGGAAGACCCTCAAAGGGCTCCTAGGATATCCCGGGTGCTGCAGACAGAAGACGGAACCTCCCCACACTCAGAATTCCGTAACAAGGGTGACTGTGTTGGGGAGGTTTAGGGCCGCCCTCCACGCAGCTTCCTGGTGTCTCAGGTGTTCCCTCGCAAGAGGAAGTCCGCTAATTACCTCCCCCGTCCTTGGGGAGGCACTAGATGCTACCTGCGTTTCCAGCCCAACCCCCGCTTTTCCCCGGCAGCCCGCAGTGAGAGGGACTCGGGGAAGAGACTTAGGGCTCCTAGTAGATCCCGGGTGCTGCAGACAGAAGACGGAACCTCCCCACACTCAGAATTCCGGAAGACGGGTGAGTGTGGGTGAGGTTTAGGGACGCCCTCCACGCAGCTTCCTGGAGTCACAGGTGTTCCCTCGCAAGGGGAAGACCGCTAATTACCTTCCCTGTCCATGGGGAGGCACTAGACGCTACCTGCGTTTCCAGCACAACCCCTGCCTTTCCCCGGCAGCCCGCACTGGGAGGGACTCGTGGAAGACTCTCAAAAGGCTCCTAGGAGATCCCGGGTGCTGCAGTCAGAAGACGGAACCTCCCCAAACTCAGAATTCCGGAACACGGCTGACTGTTTGGGCGAGGTTCTGGGCCGCCCTCCACACAGCTGCCTTGTGTCACAGGTTTTCCCTGGCAGGGGGAAGTCCGCTAAATACCTCCCCTGTCCATGGGGAGGCACTAGATGCTACCTGCGTTTCCAGCCAAACCCCCGCATTTTCCAGGCAGCCCGCAGTGGGAGGGACTCGGGGAAAACCCTCAAAGGGCTCCTAGGAGATCCCGGGTGCTGCAGACAGAAGACGGAACCTCCCCACACTCAGAATTCCGTAACAAGGGTGACTGTGTGGGGGAGGTTTAGGGCCGCCCTCCACGCAGCATCCTGGTGTCTCAGGTGTTCCCTCGCAAGGGGAAGTCCGCTAATTACCTCCCCTGTCCTTCGGGAGGCACTAGATGCTACCTGCGTTTCCAGCCCAACCCCCGCCTTTCCCCGGCAGTCCGCACTGGGAGGGACTCGGGGGAGACAGTCGAAGAGCTCCTAGGAGATCCCGGGTGCTGCAGACAGAAGACGGAACCTCCCCACACTCAGAATTCTGGAACACGGCTGACTGTGTGCGGGAGGTTCGGGGCCGCCCTCCACGCAGCTTCCTGGTGTCACAGGTGTTCCCTGGCAGGCGGAAGTCCGCTAATTACCTCCCCTGTCCAGGGGAAGGCACTAGATGCTACCTGCGTTTCCAGCCCAACCCCTGCCTTTCCCCGGCAGCCCGCAGTGAGAGGGACTCGGGGAAGACTCTCGAAGGGCTCCTAGGAGATCCCGGGTGCTGCAGACAGAAGACGGAACCTCCCCACACTCAGAATTCCGGAACACGGCTGACTGTGTGGGGGAGGTTCGGGGCCGCCCTCCACGAAGCTTCCTGTTGTCACAGGTGTTCCCTCGCAAGGGGAAGTCCGCTAATTATCTCCCCTGTCCATGGGGAGGCACTAGATGCTACCTGCGTTTCCAGGCAAACCCCCGCCTTTCTCAGGCGGCCCGCAGTGGGAGGGACTCGGGGAAGACCCTCGAAGGGCTCCTAGGAGATCCCGGGTGCTGCAGAACGAAGACGGAACCTCCCCACACTCAGAATTCCGGAACACGGCTGACTGTGTGGGGGAGGTTCGGGGCCGCCCTCCACGAAGCTTCCTGGTGTCACAGGTGTTCCCTCGCAAGGGGAAGTCCGCTAATTACCTCCCCTGTCCATGGGGAGGCACTAGATGCTACCTGCGTTTCCAGCCCAACCCCCTCCTTTTCCCGACATCCCGCACTGGGAGGGACTCGGGGAAGACCCTCGAAGGGCTCCTAGGAGATCCCGGGTGCTGCAGACAGAAGACGGAACCTCCCCACACTCAGAATTCCGGAACACGTTTGACTGTGTGGGGGAGGTTTAGGGCCGCTCTCCACGCAGCTTCCTGGTGTCTCAGGTGTTCCCTCGCAAGGGGAAGTCCGCTAATTACCTCCCCTGTCCTTGGAGAGGCACTAGATGCTACCTGCGTTTCCAGCCCAACCCCCGCCTTTCCCCGGCAGCCCGCACTGGGAGGGACTCGGGGGAGACACTCATAGGGCTCCTAGGAGATCCCGGGTGCTGCAGACAAAAGACGGAACCTCCCCACACTCAGAATTCCGGAACACGGTTGACTGTGTGGGGGAGGTTCGGGGCCGCTCTCCACGCAGCTTCCTGGTGTCAAAGGTGTTCCCTGGCAGGCGGAAGTCCGCTAATTACCTCCCCTGCCTAGGGGGAGGCACTAGATTCTACCTGCGTTTCCAGCCCAACCCCCGCTTTTCCCCAGCAGCCCGCAGTGAGAGGGACTCGGGGAAGACTCTCGAAGGGCTCCTAGGAGATCCCGGGTGCTGCAGACAGAAGACGGAACCTCCCCACACTCAGAATTCCGGAACACGTGTGACTGTGTGTGTGAGGTTTAGGGCCGCCCTCCAGGCAGCTTCCTGGTGTCACAGGTGTTCCCTCGCAAGGGGAAGTCCGCTAATAACCTCCCCTGTCCATGGGGAGGCACTAGATGCTACCTGCGTTTCCAGCCCAACCCCCGCATTTCCCCGGCAGCCCGCACTGGGAGGGACACGGGGGAGACACTCGTAGGGCTCCTAGGAGACCCCGGGTACTGCAGACAGAAGACGGAACCTCCCCACACTGAGAATTCCGGAACACGGCTGTCTGTGTGGGGGAGGTTCGGGGCCGCACTCCACGCAGCTTCCTGGTGTCACAGGTGTTCCCTGGCAGGCGGAAGTCCGCTAATTACCTCCCCTGTCCAGGGGGAGGCACTAGATTCTACCTGCGTTTCCAGCCCAACCCCCGCTTTTCCCCGGCAGCCCGCAGTGAGAGGGACTCGGGGAAGACTCTCGAAGGGCTCCTAGGAGATCCCGGGTGCTGCAGACAGAAGACGGAACCTCCCCACACTCAGAATTCCGGAACACGCTTTACTGTGTGGGTGAGGTTTATGGCCGCCCTCCACGCAGCTTCCTGGTGTCACAGGTGTTCCCTGGCAAGGGGAAGTCCACTAATTACCTCCCCTGTCCATGTGGAGGCACTAGATGCTACCTGCGTTTCCAGCCAAACCCCCGCCTTTCCCAGGCAGCCCGCGGTGGGAGGGACTCGGGGAAGACCCTCGAAGGGCTCCTAGGTGATCCTGGATGCTGCAGACAGAAGACGGAACCTCCCCACACTCAGAATTCCGGAACTCGGGTGACTGTGTGGGGGAGGTTTGGGGCCGCCCTCCACGCAGCTTCCTGGTGTCTCAGGTGTTCCCTCGCAAGGGGAAGTCCGCTGATTACCTCCCCTGTCCATGGGGAGGCACTAGATGCTACCTGCGTTTCCAGCCAAACCCCCGCATTTCCCCGGCAGCCCGCACTGTTAGGGACTCGGGGGAGACTCTTAGGGCTCCTAGTAGATCCCGGGTGCTGCAGACAGAAGGCGGAACCTCCCCACACTCAGAATTCCGGAACACGGCTGACTGTGTGGGGGAGGTTCGGGGCCGCCCTCCACGAAGCTTTCTGGTGTCACACGTGTTCCTTGGCAGGCGGAAGTCCGCTAATTACCTCCCCTGTCCAGGGGGAGGCACTAGATTCTACCTGCGTTTCCAGCCCAACCGCCGCTTTTCCCCGGCAGCCCGCAGTGAGAGGGACTCGGGGAACACTCTCGAAGGGCTCCTAGGAGATCCCGGGTGCTGCAGACAGAAGACGGAACCTCCCCACACTCAGAATTCCGGAACACGGCTGACTGTGTGTGTGAGGTTTAGGGCCGCCCTCCAGGCAGCTTCCTGGTGTCTCAGGTGTTCCCTCGCAAGGGGAAGTCCGCTACTTACATCCCCTGTCCATGGGGAGGCACTAGATGCTACCTGCGTTTCCAGCCCATCCCCCGCCTTTCCCCGGCAGCCCGCACTGGGAGGGACTCGGGGGAGACACTCGAAGGGCTCCTAGGAGATCCCGGGTGCTGCAGACAGAAGACGGAACCTCCCCACACTCAGAATTCCGGAACACGGCTAACTGTGTGGGCGAGGTTCGGGGCCGCCCTCCACGCAGCTTCCTGGTGTCACAGGTGTTCCCTCGCAAGGGGAAGTCCGCTAATTACCTCCCCTGTCCATGTGGAGGCACTAGATGCTACCTGCGTTTCCAGCCAAACCCCCGCCTTTCCCAGGCAGCCCGCGATGGGAGGGACTCGGGGAAGACCCTCGAAGGGCTCCTAGGTGATCCCGGATGCTGCAGACAAAAGACGGAACCTCCCCACACTCAGAATTCCGGAAATCGGGTGGCTGTGTGGGGGAGGTTTAGGGCCGCCCTCCACGCAGCTTCCTGGTGTCTCAGGTGTTCCCTCGCAAGGGGAAGTCCGTTAATTACCTCCCCTGTCCATGGGGAGGCACTAGATGCTACCTGCGTTTCCAGCCAAACCCCCGCATTTCCCCGGCAGCCCGCACTGGGAGGGACTCGGGGGAGACACTCGTAGGGCTCCTAGGAGATCCCGGGTGCTGCACACAGAAGACGGAACCTCCCCACACTCAGAATTCTGGAACACGGCTGACTGTGTGGGGTAGGTTCGGGGCCGCCCTCCACGCAGCTTCCTGGTGTCACAGGTGTTCCCTGGCAGGCGGAAGTCCGCTAATTACCTCCCCTGTCCAGGGGGAGGCACTAGATGCTACCTGCGTTTCCAGCCCAACCCCCGCTTTTCCCCGGCAGCCCGCAGTGAGAGGGACTCGGGGAAGACTCTTAGGGCTCCTAGTAGATCCCGGGTGCTGCAGACAGAAGGCGGAACCTCCCCACACTCAGAATTCCGGAACACGGCTGACTGTGTGGGGGAGGTTCGGGGCCGCCCTCCACGCAGCTGCCTGGTGTCACAGGTTTTCCCTGGCAGGGGGAAGTCCGCTAATTACCTCCCCTGTCCGGGGGAGGCACTAGATTCTACCTGCGTTTCCAGCCCAACCCCCGCTTTTCCCCGGCAGCCCGCAGTGAGAGGGACTCGGGGAAGAATCTCGAAGGGCTCCTAGGTGATCCCGGGTGCTGCAGACAGAAGACGGAACCTCCCCACACTCAGAATTCCGGAACACGGCTGACTGTGTGTGTGAGGTTTAGGGCCGCCCTCCAGGCAGCTTCCTGGTGTCACAGGTGTTCCCTCGCAAGGGGAAGTCCGCTACTTACCTCCCCTGTCCATGGGGATGCACTAGATGCTACCTGCGTTTCCAGCCCATCCCCCGCCTTTCCCCGGCATCCCGCACTGGGAGGGACTCGGGGGAGACACTCGAAGGGCTCATAGGAGATCCCGGGTGCTGCAGACAGAAGACGGAACCTCCCCACACTCAGAATTCCGGAACAAGGCTGACTGTGTGGGCGAGGTTCGGGGCCGCCCTCCACGCAGCTGCCTGGTGTCACAGGTTTTCCCTGGCAGGGGGAACTCCGCTAATTACCTCCCCTGTCCATGGGGAGGCACTAGATGCTACCTGCGTTTCCAGCCAAACCCCCGCCTTTCCAGGCAGCCCGCGGTGGGAGGGACTCGGGGAAGACCCTCGAAGTGCTCCTAGGTGATCCCGGATGCTGCAGAAAGAAGACGGAACCTCCCCACACTCAGAATTCCTGAACTCGGGTGACTGTGTGGGGGAGGTTTAGGGCCGCCCTCCACGCAGCTTCCTGGTGTCTCAGGTGTTCCCTCGCAAGGGGAAGTCCGCTAATTTCCTTCCCTGTCCATGGGGAGGCACTAGATGCTACCTGCGTTTCCAGCCAAACCCCCGCATTTCCCCGGCAGCCCGCACTGGGAGTGACTCGGGGGAGACACTCGAAGGGCTCCTAGGAGTTCCCGGGTGCTGCAGACAGCAGATGGAACCTCCCCACACTCAGAATTCCGGAACATGGCTGACTGTGTGGGCGAGGTTCGGGGCCGCCCTCCATGCAGCTGCCTGGTGTCACAGGTTTTCCCTGGTAGGGGGAATTCCGCTAATTACCTCCCCTGTCCAGGGGGAGGCACTAGATGGTACCTGTGTTTCCAGCCCAACCCCCGCTTTTCCCCGGCAGCCCGCAGTGCGAGGGACTCGGGGAAGTCTCTCGAAAGGCTCCTAGGAGATCCCGGGTGCTGCAGACAGAAGACGGAACCTCCCCACACTCAGAATTCCGGAACACGGCTGACAGTGTGGGGGAATTTCGGGGCCGCCCTCCACTCAGCATCCTGGTGTCTCAGGTGTTCCCTCGCAAGGGGAAGTCCGCTAATTTCCTCCCTTGTCCATGGGGAGGCACTAGATGCTACCTGCGTTTCCAGCCCAACCCCCGCTTTTCCCCGGCATCCCGCACTGGGAGGGACTCGGAGGAGACACTCGAAGGGCTCCTAGGAGATCCCGGGTGCTGCAGACAGAAGACGGAACCTCCCCACACTCAGAATTCCGGAACACGGCTGACTGTGTGGGCGAGGTTCGGGGCCGCCCTCCACGCAGCTGCCTGGTGTCACAGGTTTTCCCTGGCAGGGGGAATTCCGCTAATTACCTCCCCTGTCCAGGGGGAGGCACTAGATGCTACCTGCGTTTCCAGCCCAACCCCCGCTTTTCCCCGGCAGCCCGCAGTGAGAGGGACTCGGGGAAGACTCTCGAAGGGCTCCTAGGAGATCCCGGGTGCTGCAGACAGAAGACGGAACCTCCCCACACTCAGAATTCCGGAACACGGCTGACTGTGTGGGGGAGGTTCGGGGCCGCCCTCCACGAAGCTTCCTGGTGTCACAGGTGTTCCCTCGCAAGGGGAAGTCCGCTAATTACCTCCCCTGTCCATGGGGAGGCACTAGATGCTACCTGCGTTTCCAGCCCAACCCCCTCCTTTTCCCGACATCCCGCACTGGGAGGGACTCGGGGAATACCCTCGAAGGGCTCCTAGGAGATCCCGGGTTCTGCAGACAGAAGACGGAACCTCCCCACACTCAGAATTCCGGAACACGGTTGACTGTGTGGGGGAGGTTTAGGGCCGCTCTCCACGCAGCTTCCTGGTGTCTCAGGTGTTCCCTCGCAAGGGGAAGTCCGCTAATTACCTCCCCTGTCCTTGGAGAGGCACTAGATGCTACCTGCGTTTCCAGCCCAACCCCCGCCTTTCCCCGGCAGCCCGCACTGGGAGGGACTCGGGGGAGACACACGTAGGGCTCCTAGGAGATCCCGGGTGCTGCAGACAAAAGACGGAACCTCCCCACACTCAGAATCCCGGAACACGGTTGACTGTGTGGGGGAGGTTCGGGGCCGCTCTCCACGCAGCTTCCTGGTGTCACAGGTGTTCCCTGGCAGGCGGAAGTCCGCTAATTACCTCCCCTGCCTAGGGGGAGGCACTAGATTCTACCTGCGTTTCCAGCCCAACCCCCGCTTTTCCCCGGCAGCCCGCAGTGAGAGGGACTCGGGGAAGACTCTCGAAGGGCTCCTAGGAGATCCCGGGTGCTGCAGACAGAAGACGGAACCTCCCCACACTCAGAATTCCGGAACACGTGTGACTGGGCGAGGTTCTGGGCCGCCCTCCACGCAGCTGCCTTGTGTCACAGGTTTTCCCTGGTAGGGGGAAGTCCGCTAATAACCTCCCCTGTCCATGGGGAGGCACTAGATGCTACCTGCGTTTCCAGCCCAACCCCCGCATTTCCCCGGCAGCCCGCACTGGGAGGGACTCGAGGGAGACACTCGTAGGGCTCCTAGGAGACCCCGAGTACTGCAGACAGAAGACGGAACCTCCCCACACTGAGAATTCCGGAACACGGCTGTCTGTGTGGGGGAGGTTCGGGGCCGCACTCCACGCAGCTTCCTGGTGTCACAGGTGTTCCCTGGCAGGCGGAAGTCCGCTAATTACCTCCCCTGTCCAGGGGGAGGCACTAGATGCTACCTGCGTTTCCAGCCCAACCCCCGCTTTTCCCCGGCAGCCCGCAGTGAGAGGGACTCGGGGAAGACTCTCGAAGGGCTCCTAGGAGATCCCGGGTGCTGCAGACAGAAGACGGAACCTCCCCACACTCAGAATTCCGGAACACGTGTGACTGTGTGTGTGAGGTTTAGGGCCGCCCTCCAGGCAGCTTCCTGGTGTCACAGGTGTTCCCTCGCAAGGGGAAGTCCGCTAATAACCTCCCCTGTCCATGGGGAGGCACTAGATGCTACCTGCGTTTCCAGCCCAACCCCCGCATTTCCCCGGCAGCCCGCACTGGGAGGGACTCGGGGGAGACACTCGTAGGGCTCCTAGGAGACCCCGGGTACTGCAGACAGAAGACGGAACCTCCCCACACTGAGAATTCCGGAACACGGCTGTCTGTGTGGGGGAGGTTCGGGGCCGCACTCCACGCAGCTTCCTGGTGTCACAGGTGTTCCCTGGCAGGCGGAAGTCCGCTAATTACCTCCCCTGACCAGGGGGAGGCACTAGATTCTACCTGCGTTTCCAGCCCAACCCCCGCTTTTCCCCGGCAGCCCGCAGTGAGAGGGACTCGGGGAAGACTCTCGAAGGGCTCCTAGGAGATCCCGGGTGCTGCAGACAGAAGACGGAACCTCCCCACACTCAGAATTCCGGAACACGTGTGACTGTGTGTGTGAGGTTTAGGGCCGCCCTCCAGGCAGCTTCCTGGTGTCACAGTTGTTCCCTCGCAAGGGGAAGTCCGCTAATTACCTCCCCTGTCCATGGGGAGGCACTAGATGCTACCTGCGTTTCCAGCCCAACCCCCGCCTTTCCCCGGCAGCCCGCAGTGTGAGGGACTCGGGGGAGACACTCGAAGGGCTCCTAGGAGATCCCGGGTGCTGCAGACGGAAGACGGAACCTCCCCACACTCAGAATTCCGGGACACGGCTGACTGTGTGGGCGAGGTTCGGGGCCGCCCTCCACGCAGCTGCCTGGTGTCACAGGTTTTCCCTGGCAGAGGGAAGTCCGCTAATTACCTCCCCTGTCCAGGGGGAGGCACTAGATGCTACCTGCGTTTCCAGCCCAACCCCCGTTATTCCCCGGCAGCCCGCAGTGAGAGGGACTCGGGGAAGACTCTCGAAGGGCTCCTTGGAGATCCCGGGTGCTGCAGACAGAAGACGGAACCTCCCCACACTCAGAATTCCGGAACACGCTTTACTGTGTGGGTGAGGTTTATGGCCGCCCTCCACGCAGCTTCCTGGTGTCACAGGTGTTCCCTGACAAGGGGAAGTCCGCTAATTACCTCCCCTGTCCATGTGGAGGCACTAGATGCTACCTGCGTTTCCAGCCAAACCCCCGCCTTTCCCAGGCAGCCCGCGGTGGGAGGGACTCGGGGAAGACCCTCGAAGGGCTCCTAGGTGATCCCGGATGCTGCAGACAGAAGACGGAACCTCCCCACACTCAGAATTCCGGAACTCGGGTGACTGTGTGGGGGAGGTTTGGGGCCGCCCTCCACGCAGCTTCCTGGTGTCTCAGGTGTTCCCGCGCAAGGGGAAGTCCGCTGATTACCTCCCCTGTCCATGGGGAGGCACTAGATGCTACCTGCGTTTCCAGCCAAACCCCCGTATTTCCCCGGCAGCCCGCACAGTGAGGGACTCGGGGGAGACACTCGTAGGGCTCCTAGGAGATCCCCGGTGCTGCAGACAGAAGACGGAACCTCCCCACACTCAGAATTCCGGAACACGGCTGACTGTGTGGGGTAGGTTCGGGGCCGCACTCCACGCAGCTTCCTGGTGTCACAGGTGTTCCCTGGCACGCGGAAGTCCGCTAATTACCTCCCCTGTCCAGGGGGAGGCACTAGATGCTACCTGCTTTTCCAGCCCAACCCCCGCTTTTCCCCGGCAGCCCGCAGTGAGAGGGACTCGGGGAAGACTCTTAGGGCTCCCAGTAGATCCCGGGTGCTGCAGACAGAAGGCGGAACCTCCCCACACTCAGAATTCCGGAACAAGGCTGACTGTGTGGGCGAGGTTCGGGGCCGCCCTCCACGCAGCTGCCTGGTGTCACAGGTTTTCCCTGGCAGGGGGAAATCCGCTAATTACCTCCCCTGTCCATGGGGAGGCACTAGATGCTACCTGCGTTTCCAGCCAAACCCCCGCCATTTCCAGGCAGCCCGCGGTGGGAGGGACTCGGGGAAGACCCTCGAAGGGCTCCTAGGTGATCCCGGATGCTGCAGACAGAAGACGGAACCTCCCCAAACTCAGAATTCCGGAACTCGGGTGACAGTGTGGGGGAGGTTTAGGGCCGCCCTCCACGCAGCTTCCTGGTGTCTCAGGTGTTCCCTCGCAAGAGGAAGTGCGCTAATTACCTCCCCTGTCCATGGGGAGGCACTAGATGCTACCTGCGTTTCCAGCCAAACCCCAGCTTTTCCCCGGCAGCCCGCACTGGGAGTGACTCGGGGGAGACACTCGAAGGGCTCCTCGGAGATCACGGGTTCTGCAGACAGAAGACGGAACCTCCCCACACTCAGAATTACGGAACATGGATGACTGTGTGGGCGAGGTACGGGGCCGCCCTCCATGCAGCTGCCTGGTGTCAGGTTTTCCCTGGCAGGGGGAATTCCGCTAATTACCTACCCTGTCCAGGGGGAGGCACTAGATGCTACCTGCGTTTCCAGCCCAACCACCGCATTTCCCCGGCATCCCGCAGTGAGAGGGACTCGGGGAAGTCTCTCGAAGGGCTTCTAGGAGATCCCGGGTGCTGCAGACAGGAGACGGAACCTCCCCACACTCAGAAATCCGGAACACGGCTGACTGTGTGTGTGAGGTTTAGGGCCGCCCTCCAGGCAGCTTCCAGGTGTCACAGGTGTTCCCTCGCAAGGGGAAGTCCGCTACTTACCTCCCCTGTCCATGGGGAGGCACTAGATGCTACCTGCGTTTCCAGCCCAACCCCCGCCTTTCCCCGGCAGCCCGCACTGGGAGGGACTCGGGGGAGACACTCGAATGTCTCCTAGGAGATCCCGGGTGCTGCAGACCGAAGACGGAACCTCCCCACACTCAGGATTCCGGAACACGGCTGACCTTGTGGGCGAGGTTCGGGGCCGCCCTCCACGCAGCTGCCTGGTATCACAGGTTTTCCCTGGCAGGGGGAAGTCCGCTAATTACCTCCCCTGTCCATGGGGAGGCACTAGATGCTACCTGCGTTTCCAGCCAAACCCCCGCATTTCCCCGGCAGCCCGCACTGGGAGTGACTCGGGGGAGACACTCGAAGGGCTCCTAGGAGTTCCCGGGTGCTGCAGACAGCAGATGGAACCTCCCCACACTCAGAATTCCGGAACATGGCTGACTGTGTGGGCGAGGTTCGGGGCCGCCCTCCATGCAGCTGCCTGGTGTCACAGGTTTTCCCTGGTAGGGGGAATTCCGCTAATTACCTCCCCTGTCCAGGGGGAGGCACTAGATGCTACCTGTGTTTCCAGCCCAACCCCCGCTTTTCCCCGGCAGCCCGCAGTGCGAGGGACTCGGGGAAGTCTCTCGAAAGGCTCCTAGGAGATCCCGGGTGCTGCAGACAGAAGACGGAACCTCCCCACACTCAGAATTCCGGAACACGGCTGACAGTGTGGGGGAATTTCGGGGCCGCCCTCCACTCAGCATCCTGGTGTCTCAGGTGTTCCCTCGCAAGGGGAAGTCCGCTAATTTCCTCCCTTGTCCATGGGGAGGCACTAGATGCTACCTGCGTTTCCAGCCCAACCCCCGCTTTTCCCCGGCATCCCGCACTGGGAGGGACTCGGAGGAGACACTCGAAGGGCTCCTAGGAGATCCCGGGTGCTGCAGACAGAAGACGGAACCTCCCCACACTCAGAATTCCGGAACACGGCTGACTGTGTGGGCGAGGTTCGGGGCCGCCCTCCACGCAGCTGCCTGGTGTCACAGGTTTTCCCTGGCAGGGGGAATTCCGCTAATTACCTCCCCTGTCCAGGGGGAGACACTAGATGCTACCTGCGTTTCCAGCCCAACCCCCGCTTTTCCCCGGCAGCCCGCAGTGAGAGGGACTCGGGGAAGACTCTCGAAGGGCTCCTAGGAGATCCCGGGTGCTGCAGACCGAAGACGGAACCTCCCCACACTCAGAATTCCGGAACACGGCTGACAGTGTGGGGGAAGTTCGGGGCCGCCCTCCACGCAGCATCCTGGTGTCTCAGGTGTTCCCTCGCAAGGGGAAGTCCGCTAATTACCTCCCCTGTCCATGGGGAGGCACTAGATGCTACCTGCGTTTCCAGCCCAACCCCCGACTTTCCCTGGCAGCCTGCACTGGGAGGGACTCGGGGAAGAAACTCGAAGGGCTCCTAGGAGATCCCGGGAACTGCAGACAGAAGACGGAACCTCCCCACACTCAGAAATCCGGAACACGGCTGACTGTGTGTGTGAGGTTTAGGGCCGCCCTCCAGGCAGCTTCCAGGTGTCACAGGTGTTCCCTCGCAAGGGGAAGTCCGCTACTTACCTCCCCTGTCCATGGGGAGGCACTAGATGCTACCTGCGTTTCCAGCCCAACCCCCGCCTTTCCCCGGCAGCCCGCACTGGGAGGGACTCGGGGGAGAAACTCGAATGTCTCCTAGGAGATCCCGGGTGCTGCAGACCGAAGACGGAACCTCCCCACACTCAGGATTCCGGAACACGGCTGACCTTGTGGGCGAGGTTCGGGGCCGCCCTCCACGCAGCTGCCTGGTATCACAGGTTTTCCCTGGCAGGGGGAAGTCCGCTAATTACCTCCCCTGTCCATGGGGAGGCACTAGATGCTACCTGCGTTTCCAGCCAAACCCCCGCATTTCCCCGGCAGCCCGCACTGGGAGTGACTCGGGGGAGACACTCGAAGGGCTCCTAGGAGTTCCCGGGTGCTGCAGACAGCAGATGGAACCTCCCCACACTCAGAATTCCGGAACATGGCTGACTGTGTGGGCGAGGTTCGGGGCCGCCCTCCATGCAGCTGCCTGGTGTCACAGGTTTTCCCTGGTAGGGGGAATTCCGCTAATTACCTCCCCTGTCCAGGGGGAGGCACTAGATGCTACCTGTGTTTCCAGCCCAACCCCCGCTTTTCCCCGGCAGCCCGCAGTGCGAGGGACTCGGGGAAGTCTCTCGAAAGGCTCCTAGGAGATCCCGGGTGCTGCAGACAGAAGACGGAACCTCCCCACACTCAGAATTCCGGAACACGGCTGACAGTGTGGGGGAATTTCGGGGCCGCCCTCCACTCAGCATCCTGGTGTCTCAGGTGTTCCCTCGCAAGGGGAAGTCCGCTAATTTCCTCCCTTGTCCATGGGGAGGCACTAGATGCTACCTGCGTTTCCAGCCCAACCCCCGCTTTTCCCCGGCATCCCGCACTGGGAGGGACTCGGAGGAGACACTCGAAGGGCTCCTAGGAGATCCCGGGTGCTGCAGACAGAAGACGGAACCTCCCCACACTCAGAATTCCGGAACACGGCTGACTGTGTGGGCGAGGTTCGGGGCCGCCCTCCACACAGCTGCCTGGTGTCACAGGTTTTCCCTGGCAGGGGGAATTCCGCTAATTACCTCCCATGTCCAGGGGGAGACACTAGATGCTACCTGCGTTTCCAGCCCAACCCCCGCTTTTCCCCGGCAGCCCGCAGTGAGAGGGACTCGGGGAAGACTCTCGAAGGGCTCCTAGGAGATCCCGGGTGCTGCAGACAGAAGACGGAACCTCCCCACACTCAGAATTCCGGAACACGGCTGACAGTGTGGGGGAAGTTCGGGGCCGCCCTCCACGCAGCATCCTGGTGTCTCAGGTGTTCCCTCGCAAGGGGAAGTCCGCTAATTACCTCCCCTGTCCATGGGGAGGCACTAGATGCTACCTGCGTTTCCAGCCCAACCCCCGACTTTCCCTGGCAGCCTGCACTGGGAGGGACTCGGGGAAGAAACTCGAAGGGCTCCTAGGAGATCCCGGGAACTGCAGACAGAAGACGGAACCTCCCCACACTCAGAATTCCGGAACACGGTTGAGTGTGTGGGTGAGGTTTAGGGCCGCCCTCCACGCAGCTTCCTGGTGTCACAGGTGTTCCCTCGCAAGGGGAAGTCCGCTAATTACCTCCCCTGTCCATGGGGAGGCACTAGATGCTACCTGCGTTTCCAGCCAAACCCCAGCTTTTCCCCGGCAGCCCGCACTGGGAGTGACTCGGGGGAGACACTCGAAGGGCTCCTCGGAGATCACGGGTTCTGCAGACAGAAGACGGAACCTCCCCACACTCAGAATTACGGAACATGGCTGACTGTGTGGGCGAGGTTCGGGGCCGCCCTCCATGCAGCTGCCTGGTGTCACAGGTTTTCCCTGGTAGGGGGAATTCCGCTAATTACCTCCCCTGTCCAGGGGGAGGCACTAGATGCTACCTGTGTTTCCAGCCCAACCCCCGCTTTTCCCCGGCAGCCCGCAGTGCGAGGGACTCGGGGAAGTCTCTCGAAAGGCTCCTAGGAGATCCCGGGTGCTGCAGACAGAAGACGGAACCTCCCCACACTCAGAATTCCGGAACACGGCTGACAGTGTGGGGGAATTTCGGGGCCGCCCTCCACTCAGCATCCTGGTGTCTCAGGTGTTCCCTCGCAAGGGGAAGTCCGCTAATTTCCTCCCTTGTCCATGGGGAGGCACTAGATGCTACCTGCGTTTCCAGCCCAACCCCCGCTTTTCCCCAGCATCCCGCACTGGGAGGGACTCGGAGGAGACACTCGAAGGGCTCCTAGGAGATCCCGGGTGCTGCAGACAGAAGACGGAACCTCCCCACACTCAGAATTCCGGAACACGGCTGACTGTGTGGGCGAGGTTCGGGGCCGCCCTCCACGCAGCTGCCTGGTGTCACAGGTTTTCCCTGGCAGGGGGAATTCCGCTAATTACCTCCCCTGTCCAGGGGGAGACACTAGATGCTACCTGCGTTTCCAGCCCAACCCCCGCTTTTCCCCGGCAGCCCGCAGTGAGAGGGACTCGGGGAAGACTCTCGAAGGGCTCCTAGGAGATCCCGGGTGCTGCAGACAGAAGACGGAACCTCCCCACACTCAGAATTCCGGAACACGGCTGACTGTGTGTGTGAGGTTTAGGGCCGCCCTCCAGGCAGCTTCCTGGTGTCACAGGTGTTCCCTCGCAAGGGGAATTCCGCTACTTACCTCCCCTGTCCATGGGGAGGCACTAGATGCTACCTGCGTTTCCAGCCCAACCCCCGCCTTTCCCCGGCAGCCCGCACTGGGAGGCACTCGGGGGAGACACTCGAAGGGCTCCTAGGAGATCCCGGGTGCTGCAGACAGAAGACGGAACCTCCCCACACTCAGAATTCCGGAACACGGCTGACTGTGTGGGCGAGGTTCGGGGCCGCCCTCCACGCAGCTGCCTGGTGTCACAGGTTTTCCCTGGCAGGGGGAAGTCCGCTAATTACCTCCCCTGTCCATGGGGAGGCACTAGATGCTACCTGCGTTTCCAGCCATACCCCCGCCTTTCCCAGGCAGCCCGCGGTGGGAGGGACTCGGGGAAGTCTCTCGAAGGGCTCCTAGGAGATCCCGAGTGCTGCAGACAGAAGACGGAACCTCCCCACACTCAGAATTCCGGAACACGGCTGACAGTGTGGGGGAAGTTCGGGGCCGCCCTCCACGCAGCATCCTGGTGTCTCAGGTGTTCCCTCGCAAGGGGAAGTCCGCTAATTACCTCCCCTGTCCATGGGGAGGCACTAGATGCTACCTGCGTTTCCAGCCCAACCCCCGACTTTCCCTGGCAGCCTGCACTGGGAGGGACTCGGGGAAGAAACTCGAAGGGCTCCTAGGAGATCCCGGGAACTGCAGACAGAAGACGGAACCTCCCCACACTCAGAATTCCGGAACACGGTTGAGTGTGTGGGTGAGGTTTAGGGCCGCCCTCCACGCAGCTTCCTGGTGTCACAGGTGTTCCCTCGCAAGGGGAAGTCCGCTAATTACCTCCCCTGTCCATGGGGAGGCACTAGATACTACCTGCGTTTCCAGCCCAGCCCCCGCCTATCCCAGGCAGCCCGCACTGGGAGGGACTCGGGGGATACACTCGAAGGGCTCCTAGGAGATCCCGGTTGCTGCAGACAGAAGACGGAACCTCCCCACACTCAGAATTCCGGAACACGGCTGACTGTGTGGGTGAGGTTTAGGGCCGCCCTCCACGCAGCTTCCTGGTGTCACAGGTGTTCCATCGCAAGGGGAAGTCCGCTAATTACCTCCCCTGTACATGGGGAGGCACTAGATGCTACCTGCGTTTCCAGCCCAACCCCCGCCTTTTCCCGGCAGCCCGCACGGGGAGGGACTCGGGGGAGACACTCGAAAGGCTCCTAGGAGATCCCGGGTGCTGCAGACAGAAGACGGAATCTCCCCACACTCAGAATTCCGGAACACGGCTGACTGTGTTGGGGAGGTTCGGAGTCGCCCTCCACGAAGCTTCCTGGTGTCACAGGTTTTCCCTGGCAGAGGGAAGTCCGCTAATTACCTCCCCTGTCCAGGGGGAGGCACTAGATGCTACCTGCGTTTCCAGCCCAACCCCCGCTATTCCCCGGCAGCCCGCAGTGAGAGGGACTCGGGGAAGACTCTCGAAGGGCTCCTTGGAGATCCCGGGTGCTGCAGACAGAAGACGGAACCTCCCCACACTCAGAATTCCGGAACACGCTTTACTGTGTGGGTGAGGTTTATGGCCGCCCTCCACGCAGCTTCCTGGTGTCACAGGTGTTCCCTGGCAAGGGGAAGTCCGCTAATTACCTCCCCTGTCCATGTGGAGGCACTAGATGCTACCTGCGTTTCCAGCCAAACCCCCGCCTTTCCCAGGCAACCCGCGGTGGGAGGGACTCGGGGAAGACCCTCGAAGGGCTCCTAGGTGATCCCGGATGCTGCAGACAGAAGACGGAACCTCCCCACACTCAGAATTCCGGAACTCGGGTGACTGTGTGGGGGAGGTTTGGGGCCGCCCTCCACGCAGCTTCCTGGTGTCTCAGGTGTTCCCTCGCAAGGGGAAGTCCGCTGATTACCTCCCCTGTCCATGGGGAGGCACTAGATGCTACCTGCGTTTCCAGCCAAACCCCCGCATTTCCCCGGCAGCCCGCACTGTGAGGGACTCGGGGGAGACACTCGTAGGGCTCTTAGGAGATCCCGGGTGCTGCAGACAGAAGACGGAACCTCCCCACACTCAGAATTCCGGAACACGGCTGACTGTGTGGGGTAGGTTCGGGGCCGCACTCCACGCAGCTTCCTGGTGTCACAGGTGTTCCCTTGCACGCGGAAGTCCGCTAATTACCTCCCCTGTCCAGGGGGAGGCACTAGATGCTACCTGCTTTTCCAGCCCAACCCCCGCTTTTCCCCGGCAGCCCGCAGTGAGAGGGACTCGGGGAAGACTCTTAGGGCTCCTAGTAGATCCCGGGTGCTGCAGACAGAAGGCGGAACCTCCCCACACTCAGAATTCCGGAACACGGCTGACTGTGTGGGGGAGGTTCGGGGCCGCCCTCCACGAAGCTTTCTGGTGTCACAGGTGTTCCTTGGCAGGCGGAAGTCCGCTAATTACCTCCCCTGTCCATGTGGAGGCACTAGATGCTACCTGCGTTTCCAGCCAAACCCCCGCCTTTCCCAGGCAGCCCGCGGTGGGAGGGACTCGGGGAAGACCCTCGAAGGGCTCCTAGGTGATCCCGGATGCTGCAGACAAAAGACGGAACCTCCCCACACTCAGAATTCCGGAACTCGGGTGGCTGTGTGGGGGAGGTTTAGGGCCGCCCTCCACGCAGCTTCCTGGTGTCTCAGGTGTTCCCTCACAAGGGGAAGTCCGCTAATTACCTCCCCTGTCCATGGGGAGGCACTAGATGCTACCTGCGTTTCCAGCCAAACCCCCGCATTTCCCCGGCAGCCCGCACTGGGAGGGACTCGGGGGAGACACTCGTACGGCTCCTAGGAGATCCCGGGTGCTGCAAACAGAAGACGGAACCTCCCCACACTCAGAATTCCGGAACACGTCTGACTGTGTGGGGTAGGTTCGGGGCCGCCCTCCACGCAGCTTCCTGGTGTCACAGGTGTTCCCTGGCAGGCGGAAGTCCCCTAATTACCTCCCGTGTCCAGGGGGAGGCAGTAGAAGCTACCTGCGTTTCCAGCCCAACCCCCGCTTTTCCCCGGCAGCCCGCAGTGAGAGGGACTCGGGGAAGACTCTTAGGGCTCCTAGTAGATCCCGGGTGCTGCAGACAGAAGGCGGAACCTCCCCACACTCAGAATTCCGGAACACGGCTGACTGTGTGGGGGAGGTTCGGGGCCGCCCTCCACGCAGCTGCCTGGTGTCACAGGTTTTCCCTGGCAGGGGGAAGTCCGCTAATTACCTCCCCTGTCCGGGGGAGGCACTAGATTCTACCTGCATTTCCAGCCCAACCCCCGCTGTTCCCCGGCAGCCCGCAGTGAGAGGGACTCGGGGAAGAATCTCGAAGGGCTCCTGGGTGATCCCGGGTGCTGCAGACAGAAGACGGAACCTCCCCACACTCAGAATTCCGGAACACGGCTGACTGTGTGTGTGAGGTTTAGGGCCGCCCTCCAGGCAGCTTCCTGGTGTCACAGGTGTTCCCTCGCAAGGGGAAGTCCGCTACTTACCTCCCCTGTCCATGGGGATGCACTAGATGCTACCTGCGTTTCCAGACCATCCCCCGCCTTTCCCCGGCATCCCGCACTGGGAGGGACTCGGGGGAGACACTCGAAGGGCTCATAGGAGATCCCGGGTGCTGCAGACAGAAGACGGAACCTCCCCACACTCAGAATTCCGGAACAAGGCTGACTGTGTGGGCGAGGTTCGGGGCCGCCCTCCACGCAGCTGCCTGGTGTCACAGGTTTTCCCTGGCAGGGGGAAATCCGCTAATTACCTCCCCTGTCCATGGGGAGGCACTAGATGCTACCTGCGTTTCCAGCCAAACCCCCGCCATTTCCAGGCAGCCCGCGGTGGGAGGGACTCGGGGAAGACCCTCGAAGGGCTCCTAGGTGATCCCGGATGCTGCAGACAGAAGACGGAACCTCCCCAAACTCAGAATTCCGGAACTCGGGTGACTGTGTGGGGGAGGTTTAGGGCCGCCCTCCACGCAGCTTCCTGGTGTCTCAGGTGTTCCCTCGCAAGAGGAAGTGCGCTAATTACCTCCCCTGTCCATGGGGAGGCACTAGATGCTACCTGCGTTTCCAGCAAAACCCCCGCATTTCCCCGGCAGCCCGCACTGGGAGTGACTCGGGGGAGACACACGAAGGGCTCCTAGGAGTTCCCGGGTGCTGCAGACAGCAGATGGAACCTCCCCAGACTCAGAATTCCGGAACATGACTGACTGTGTGGGCGAGGTTCGGGGCCGCCCTCCATGCAGCTGCCTGGTGTCACAGGTTTTCCCTGGTAGGGGGAATTCCGCTAATTACCTCCCCTGTCCAGGGGGAGGCACTAGATGCTACCTGTGTTTCCAGCCCAACCCCCGCTTTTCCCCGGCAGCCCGCAGTGCGAGGGACTCGGGGAAGTCTCTCGAAAGGCTCCTAGGAGATTACGGGTGCTGCAGACAGAAGACGGAACCTCCCCACACTCAGAATTCCGGAACACGGCTGACAGTGTGGGGGAATTTCGGGGCCGCCCTCCACTCAGCATCCTGGTGTCTCAGGTGTTCCCTCGCAAGGGGAAGTCCGCTAATTTCCTCCCTTGTCCATGGGGAGGCACTAGATGCTACCTGCGTTTCCAGCCCAACCCCCGCTTTTCCCCGGCATCCCGCACTGGGAGGGACTCGGAGGAGACACTCGAAGGGCTCCTAGGAGATCCCGGGTGCTGCAGACAGAAGACGGAACCTCCCCACACTCAGAATTCCGGAACACGGCTGACTGTGTGGGCGAGGTTCGGGGCCGCCCTCCACGCAGCTGCCTGGTGTCACAGGTTTTCCCTGGCAGGGGGAATTCCGCTAATTACCTCCCCTGTCCAGGGGGAGGCACTAGATGCTACCTGCGTTTCCAGCCCAACCCCCGCTTTTCCCCGGCAGCCCGCAGTGAGAGGGACTCGGGGAAGACTCTCGAAGGGCTCCTAGGAGATCCCGGGTGCTGCAGACAGAAGACGGAACCTCCCCACACTCAGAATTCCGGAACACGGCTGACTGTGTGTGTGAGGTTTAGGGCCGCCCTCCAGGCAGCTTCCTGGTGTCACAGGTGTTCCCTCGCAAGGGGAATTCCGCTACTTACCTCCCCTGTCCATGGAGAGGCACTAGATGCTACCTGCGTTTCCAGCCCAACCCCCGCCTTTCCCCGGCAGCCCGCACTGGGAGGCACTCGGGGGAGACACTCGAAGGGCTCCTAGGAGATCCCGGGTGCTGCAGACAGAAGACGGAACCTCCCCACACTCAGAATTCCGGAACACGGCTGACTGTGTGGGCGAGTTTCGGGGCCGCCCTCCACGCAGCTGCCTGGTGTCACAGGTTTTCCCTGGCAGGGGGAAGTCCGCTAATTACCTCCCCTGTCCATGGGGAGGCACTAGATGCTACCTGCGTTTCCAGCCCAACCCCCGCTTTTCCCCGGCATCCCGCACTGGGAGGGACTCGGAGGAGACACTCGAAGGGCTCCTAGGAGATCCCGGGTGCTGCAGACAGAAGACGGAACCTCCCCACACTCAGAATTCCGGAACACGGCTGACTGTGTGGGCGAGGTTCGGGGCCGCCCTCCACGCAGCTGCCTGGTGTCACAGGTTTTCCCTGGCAGGGGGAATTCCGCTAATTACCTCCCCTGTCCAGGGGGAGGCACTAGATGCTACCTGCGTTTCCAGCCCAACCCCCGCTTTTCCCCGGCAGCCCGCAGTGAGAGGGACTCGGGGAAGACTCTCGAAGGGCTCCTAGGAGATCCCGGGTGCTGCAGACAGAAGACGGAACCTCCCCACACTCAGAATTCCGGAACACGGCTGACTGTGTGTGTGAGGTTTAGGGCCGCCCTCCAGGCAGCTTCCTGGTGTCACAGGTGTTCCCTCGCAAGGGGAATTCCGCTACTTACCTCCCCTGTCCATGGAGAGGCACTAGATGCTACCTGCGTTTCCAGCCCAACCCCCGCCTTTCCCCGGCAGCCCGCACTGGGAGGCACTCGGGGGAGACACTCGAAGGGCTCCTAGGAGATCCCGGGTGCTGCAGACAGAAGACGGAACCTCCCCACACTCAGAATACCGGAACACGGCTGACTGTGTGGGCGAGGTTCGGGGCCGCCCTCCACGCAGCTGCCTGGTGTCACAGGTTTTCCCTGGCAGGGGGAAGTCCGCTAATTACCTCCCCTGTCCATGGGGAGGCACTAGATGCTACCTGCGTTTCCAGCCATACCCCCGCCTTTCCCAGGCAGCCCGCGGTGGGAGGGACTCGGGGAAGTCTCTCGAAGGGCTCCTAGGAGATCCCGAGTGCTGCAGACAGAAGACGGAACCTCCCCACACTCAGAATTCCGGAACACGGCTGACAGTGTGGGGGAACTTCGGGGCCGCCCTCCACGCAGCATCCTGGTGTCTCAGGTGTTCCCTCGCAAGGGGAAGTCCGCTAATTACCTCCCCTGTCCATGGGGAGGCACTAGATGCTACCTGCGTTTCCAGCCCAACCCCCGAATTTCCCTGGCAGCCTGCACTGGGAGGGACTCGGGGAAGAAACTCGAAGGGCTCCTAGGAGATCCCGGGAACTGCAGACAGAAGACGGAACCTCCCCACACTCAGAATTCCGGAACACGGCTGACTGTGTGGGTGAGGTTTAGGGCCGCCCTCCACGCAGCTTCCTGGTGTCACAGGTGTTCCATCGCAAGGGGAAGTCCGCTAATTACCTCCCCTGTACATGGGGAGGCACTAGATGCTACCTGCGTTTCCAGCCCAACCCCCGCCTTTCCCCGGCAGCCCGCACGGGGAGGGACTCGGGGGAGACACTCGAAGGGCTCCTAGGAGATCCCGGGTGCTGCAGACAGAAGACGGAATCTCCCCACACTCAGAATTCCGGAACACGGCTGACTGTGTTGGGGAGGTTCGGAGTCGCCCTCCACGAAGCTTCCTGGTATCACAGGTGTTCCCTGGCAGGCGGAAGTCCGCTAATTACCTCCCCTGTCCAGGGGGAGGCACTAGATGCTACCTGGGTTTCCAGCCCAACCCCCGCTTTTCCCCTGCAGCCCGCAGTGAGAGGGACTCAGGGAAGACTCTCGAAGTGCTCCTAGGAGATCCCGGGTGCTGCAGACAGAAGACGGAACCTCCCCACACTCAGAATTCCGGAACACGGGTGACTGTGTGGGTGAGATTTAGGGCCGCCCTCCACGCAGCTTCCTGGGGTCTCAGGTGTTCCCTCGCAATGGGAAGTCCGCTAATTACCTCCCTTGTCCATGGGGAGGCACTAGATGCTACCTGCGTTTCCAGCCAAACCCCCGCATTTCCCCGGCAGCCCGCACTGGGAGGGACTCGGGGGAGACACTCGAAGGGCTCCTAGGAGATCCCGGGTGCTGCAGACAGAAGACGAAACCTCCACACACTCAGAATTCCGGAACACGGCTGACAGTGTGGGGGAAGTTCGGGGCCGCCTCCACGCAGCATCCTGGTGTCACAGGTGTTCCCTCGCAAGGGGAAGTCCGCTAATTACCTCCCGTGACAATGGGGAGGCACTAGATGCTACCTGCCTTTCCAGCCCAACCCCCGCCTTTCCCTGGCAGCCTGCACTGGGAGGGACTCGGGGAAGACATTCGAAGGGCTCCTATGAGATCTCAGGAGCTGCAGACAGAAGACGGAACTTCCCCACACTCAGAATTCCGGAACACGGGTGAGTGTGGGTGAGGTTTATGGACGCCCTCCACGCAGTTTCCTGGTGTCTCAGGTGTTCCCTCGCAAGGGGAATTCCGCTAATTACCTCCCCTGTCCATGGGGAGGCACTAGATGCTGAATGCGTTTCCAGTCCAAACCCCGCCTTTCCCCTGCAGCCCGCACTGGGAGGGACTCGGGGGAGACTCTTGAAGGGCTCCTAGGAGATCCCGGGTGCTGCAGACCGAAGACGGAACCTCCCTACACTCAGAATTCCGGAACACGGGTGACTGTGTGGGTGAGATTTAGGGCCGCCCTCCACGCAGCTTCCTGGGGTCTCAGGTGTTCCCTCGCAATGGGAAGTCCGCTAATTACCTCCCTTGTCCATGGGGAGGCACTAGATGCTACCTGTGTTTCCAGGCCAACCCCCGCATTTCTCAGGCAGCCCGCGGTGTGTGGGACTCGGGGAAGACCCTCGAAGGGCTCCTAGGAGATCCCGGGTGCTGCAGACAGATGACGGAACCTCCCCACACTCAGAATTCCGGAACACGGCTGACTGTGTGGGGGAGGTTCGGGGCCGCCCTCCACGCAGCTTCCTGGTGTCTCAGGTGTTCCCTCGCAAGGGGAAGTCCGCTAATAACCTCCCCAGTCCATGGGGAGGCACTAGATGCTACCTGCGTTTCCAGCCAAACCCCCGCATTTCCCCGGCAGCCCGCACTGGGAGGGACTCGGGGGAGACACTCGAAGGGCTCCTAGGAGATCCCGGGTGCTGCAGACAGAAGACGAAACCTCCCCACACTCAGAATTCCGGAACACGGCTGACAGTGTGGGGGAAGTTCGGGGCCGCCTCCACGCAGCATCCTGGTGTCACAGGTGTTCCCCCGCAAGGGGAAGTCCGCTAATTACCTCCCGTGACAATGGGGAGGCACTAGATGCTACCTGCCTTTCCAGCCCAACCCCCGCCTTTCCCTGGCAGCCTGCACTGGGAGGGACTCGGGGAAGACATTCGAAGGGCTCCTATGAGATCTCAGGAGCTGCAGACAGAAGACGGAACTTCCCCACACTCAGAATTCTGGAACACGGGTGAGTGTGGGTGAGGTTTATGGACGCCCTCCACGCAGCTTCCTGGTGTCTCAGGTGTTCCCTCGCAAGGGGAATTCCGCTAATTACCTCCCCTGTCCATGGGGAGGCACTAGATGCTGAATGAGTTTCCAGTCCAAACCCCGCCTTTCCCCTGCAGCCCGCACTGGGAGGGACTCGGGGAAGACTCTCGAAGGGCTCCTAGGAGATCCCGGGTGCTGCAGACAGAAGACGGAACCTCCCCACACTCAGAATTCCGAAACAAGGCTGACTGTGTGGGGGAGGTTCGTGGCCGCCCTCCACGCAGCTTCCTGGTGTCACATGTGTTCCCTCGCAATGGGAAGTCCGCTAATTACCTCCCCTGTCCATGGGGAGGCACTAAATGCTACCTGCGTTTCCAGGCCAACCCCCGAATTTCTCAGGCAGCCCGCACTGGGAGGGACTCGGGGAAGACCCTCGAAGGGCTCCTAGGAGATCCCGGGTGCTGCAGACAGAAGACATAACCTCCCCACACTCAGAATTCCGGAACACGGCTGACTGTGAGGGGGAGGTTCGGGGCCGCACTCCACGCAGCTTCCTGATGTCTCAGGTGTTCCCTCGCAAGGGGAAGTCCGCTAATTACCTCCCCAGTCCATGGGGAGGCACTAGATGCTACCTGCGTTTCAAGCCCAACCCCCGCCTTTCCCTGGCAGCCTGCACTGGGAGGGACTCGGGGAAGACACTCGAAGGGCTCCTAGGAGATCCCGGGTGCTGCAGACAGAAGTCGGAACCTCCCCACACTCAGAATTCCGGAACACGGCTGACAGTGTGGGGGAAGTTCGGGGCCGCCTCCACGCAGCATCCTGGTGTCACAGGTGTTCCCTCGCAAGGGGAAGTCCGTTAATTACCTCCCCTGTCCATGGGGAGGCACTAGATGCTACCTGCGTTTCCAGCCCAACCCCCGCCTTTCCCTGGCAGCCTGCACTGGGAGGGACTCGGGGAAGACACTCGAAGGGCTCCTAGGAGATCCCGGGAGCTGCAGACAGAAGACGGAACCTCCCCACACTCAGAATTCCGGAGCACGGGTGAGTGTGGGTGAGGTTTAGGGCCGCCCTCCACGCAGCTTCCTGGTGTCTCAGGTGTTCCCTCGCAAGGGGAAGTCCGCTAATTACCTCCCCTGTCCATGGGGAGGCACTAGATGCTACCTGCGTTTCCAGCCCAAACACAGCCTTTCCCCGGCAGCCCGCACTGGGAGGGACTCGGGGGAAACATTCGAAGGGCTCCTAGGAGATCCCGGTTGCTGCAGACCGAAGACGGATCCTCCCCACACTCAGAATTCCGGAACACGGCTGACTGTGTGGGCGAGGTTCGGGGCCGCCCTCCACGCAGCTGCCTGGTGTCACAGGTTTTCCCTGGCAGGGGGAATTCCGCTAATTACCTCCCCTGTCCAGGGGGAGGCACTAGATGCTACCTGTGTTTCCAGCCCAACCCCCGCTTTTCCCCGGGAGCCCGCAGTGCGAGGGACTCGGGGAAGTCTCTCGAAGGGCTCCTAGGAGATCCCGGGTGCTGCAGACAGAAGACGGAACCTCCCCACACTCAGAATTCCGGAACACGGCTGACAGTTTGGGGGAAGTTCGGGGCCGCCCTCCACGCAGCATCCTGGTGTCTCAGGTGTTCCCTCGCAAGGGGAATTCCGCTAATTACCTCCCCTGTCCATGGGGAGGCACTAGATGCTACCTGCGTTTCCAGCCCAACCCCCGACTTTCCCTGGCAGCCTGCACTGGGAGGGACTCGGGGAAGAAACTCGAAGGGCTCCTAGGAGATCCTGGGAACTGCAGACAGAAGACGGAACCTCCCCACACTCAGAATTCCGGAACACGGTTGAGTGTGTGGGTGAGGTTTAGGGCCGCCCTCCACGCAGCTTCCTGGTGTCACAGGTGTTCCCTCGCAAGGGGAAGTCCGCTAATTACCTCCCCTGTCCATGGGGAGTCACTAGATGCTACCTGCGTTTCCAGCCCAGCCCCCGCCTATCCCAGGCAGCCCGCACTGGGAGGGACTCGGGGGATACACTCGAAGGGCTCCTAGGAGATCCCGGTTGCTGCAGACAGAAGACGGAACCTCCCCACACTCAGAATTCCGGAACACGGCTGACTGTGTGGGTGAGGTTTAGGGCCGCCCTCCACGCAGCTTCCTGGTGTCACAGGTGTTCCATCGCAAGGGGAAGTCCGCTAATTACCTCCCCTGTACATGGGGAGGCACTAGATGCTACCTGCGTTTCCAGCCCAACCCCCGCCTTTCCCCGGCAGCCCGCACGGGGAGGGACTCGGGGGAGACACTCGAAGGGCTCCTAGGAGATCCCGGGTGCTGCAGACAGAAGACGGAATCTCCCCACACTCAGAATTCCGGAACACGGCTGACTGTGTTGGGGAGGTTCGGAGTCGCCCTCCACGAAGCTTCCTGGTATCACAGGTGTTCCCTGGCAGGCGGAAGTCCGCTAATTACCTCCCCTGTCCAGGGGGAGGCACTAGATGCTACCTGGGTTTCCAGCCCAACCCCCGCTTTTCCCCTGCAGCCCGCAGTGAGAGGGACTCAGGGAAGACTCTCGAAGTGCTCCTAGGAGATCCCGGGTGCTGCAGACAGAAGACGGAACCTCCCCACACTCAGAATTCCGGAACACGGGTGACTGTGTGGGTGAGGTTTAGGGCCGCCCTCCACGCAGCTTCCTGGGGTCTCAGGTGTTCCCTCGCAATGGGAAGTCCGCTAATTACCTCCCTTGTCCATGGGGAGGCACTAGATGCTACCTGCGTTTCCAGGCCAACCCCCGCATTTCTCAGGCAGCCCGCGGTGTGTGGGACTCGGGGAAGACCCTCGAAGGGCTCCTAGGAGATCCCGGGTGCTGCAGACAGATGACGGAACCTCCCCACACTCAGAATTCCGGAACACGGCTGACTGTGTGGGGGAGGTTCGGGGCCGCCCTCCACGCAGCTTCCTGGTGTCTCAGGTGTTCCCTCGCAAGGGGAAGTCCGCTAATAACCTCCCCAGTCCATGGGGAGGCACTAGATGCTACCTGCGTTTCCAGCCAAACCCCCGCCTTTCCCCGGCAGCCCGCACTGGGAGGGACTCGGGGGAGACACTCGAAGGGCTCCTAGGAGATCCCGGGTGCTGCAGACAGAAGACGAAACCTCCCCACACTCAGAATTCCGGAACACGGCTGACAGTGTGGGGGAAGTTCGGGGCCGCCTCCACGCAGCATCCTGGTGTCACAGGTGTTCCCTCGCAAGGGGAAGTCCGCTAATTACCTCCCGTGACAATGGGGAGGCACTAGATGCTACCTGCCTTTCCAGCCCAACCCCCGCCTTTCCCTGGCAGCCTGCACTGGGAGGGACTCGGGGAAGATATTCGAAGGGCTCCTATGAGATCTCGGGAGCTGCAGACAGAAGACGGAACCTCCCCACACTCAGAATTCCGGAACACGGGTGAGTGTGGGTGAGGTTTAGGGACGCCCTCCACGCAGCTTCCTGGTGTCTCAGGTGTTCCCTCGCAAGGGGAATTCCGCTAATTACCTCCCCTGTCCATGGGGAGGCACTAGATGCTGAATGCGTTTCCAGTCCAAACCCCGCCTTTCCCCTGCAGCCCGCACTGGGAGGGACTCGGGGGAGACTCTTGAAGGGCTCCTAGGAGATCCCGGGTGCTGCAGACCGAAGACGGAACCTCCCTACACTCAGAATTCCGGAACAAGTCTGACTGTGTTGGGGAGGTTCGGGGCCGCCCTCCACGAAGCTTCCTGGTGTCACAGGTTTTCCATGGCAGGGGAAAGTCCGCTGATTACCTCCCCTGTCCAGGGGGAGGCACTAGATGCTACCTGCGTTTCCAGCCCAACCCCCGCTTTTCCCCGGCAGCCCGCAGTGGGAGGGACTCGGGGAAGACTCTCGAAGGGCTCCTAGGAGATCCCGGGTGCTGCAGACAGTAGACGGAACCTCCCCACACTCAGAATTCCGGAACAAGGCTGACTGTGAGGGGGAGGTTCGGGGCCGCACTCCACGCAGCTTCCTGATGTCTCAGGTGATCCCTCGCAAGGGGAAGTCCGCTAATTACCTCCCCAGTCCATGGGGAGGCACTAGATGCTACCTGCGTTTCCAGCCGAAAATCCGCCGTTCCCCGGCAGCCCGCACTGGGAGGGACTCGGGGAAGACACTCGAAGGGCTCCTAGGAGATCCCGGGTGCTACAGACAGAAGACGAAACCTCCCCACACTCAAAATTCCGGAACACGGCTGACAGTGTGGGGGAAGTTCGGGGCCGCCTCCACGCAGCATCCTGGTGTCACAGGTGTTCCCTCGCAAGGGGAAGTCCGCTAATTACCTCCCGTGACAATGGGGAGGCACTAGATGCTACCTGCCTTTCCAGCCCAACCCCCGCCTTTCCCTGGCAGCCTGCACTGGGAGGGACTCGGGGAAGATATTCGAAGGGCTCCTATGAGATCTCGGGAGCTGCAGATAGAAGACGGAACCTCCCCAAACTCAGAATTCCGGAACACGGGTGAGTGTGGGTGAGGTTTAGGGACGCCCTCCACGCAGCTTCCTGGTGTCTCAGGTGTTCCCTCGCAAGGGGAATTCCGCTAATTACCTCCCCTGTCCATGGGGAGGCACTAGATGCTGAATGCGTTTCCAGTCCAAACCCCGCCTTTCCCCTGCAGCCCGCACTGGGAGGGACTCGGGGGAGACTCTTGAAGGGCTCCTAGGAGATCCCGGGTGCTGCAGACCGAAGACGGAACCTCCCTACACTCAGAATTCCGGAACAAGTCTGACTGTGTTGGGGAGGTTCGGGGCCGCCCTCCACGAAGCTTCCTGGTGTCACAGGTTTTCCATGGCAGGGGAAAGTCCGCTGATTACCTCCCATGTCCAGGGGGAGGCACTAGATGCTACCTGCGTTTCCAGCCCAACCCCCGCTTTTCCCCGGCAGCCCGCAGTGGGAGGGACTCGGGGAAGACTCTCGAAGGGCTCCTAGGAGATCCCGGGTGCTGCAGACAGTACACGGAACCTCCCCACACTCAGAATTCCGGAACAAGGCTGACTGTGAGGGGGAGGTTCGGGGCCGCACTCCACGCAGCTTCCTGATGTCTCAGGTGATCCCTCGCAAGGGGAAGTCCGCTAATTACCTCCCCAGTCCATGGGGAGGCACTAGATGCTACCTGCGTTTCCAGCCGAAAATCCGCCGTTCCCCGGCAGCCCGCACTGGGAGGGACTCGGGGAAGACACTCGAAGGGCTCCTAGGAGATCCCGGGTGCTGCAGAGAGAAGTCGGAACCTCCCCACACTCAGAATTCCGGAACACGGCTGACAGTGTGGGGGAAGTTCGGGGCCGCCTCCACGCAGCATCCTGGTGTCACAGTTGTTCCCTCGCAAGGGGAAGTCCGTTAATTACCTCCCCTGTTCATGGGGAGGCACTAGATGCTACCTGCGTTTCCAGCCCAACCCCCGCCTTTCCCTGGCAGCCTGCACTGTGAGGGACTCGGGGAAGACACTCGAAGGGCTCCTAGGAGATCCCGGGTGCTGCAGACAGAAGACGGAACCTCCCCACACTCAGAATTCCGGAACACGGGTGACTGTGTGGGTGAGATTTAGGGCCGCCCTCCACGCAGCTTCCTGGGGTCTCAGGTGTTCCCTCGCAATGGGAAGTCCGCTAATTACCTCCCTTGTCCATGGGGAGGCACTAGATGCTACCTGTGTTTCCAGGCCAACCCCCGCATTTCTCAGGCAGCCCGCGGTGTGTGGGACTCGGGGAAGACCCTCGAAGGGCTCCTAGGAGATCCCGGGTGCTGCAGACAGATGACGGAACCTCCCCACACTCAGAATTCCGGAACACGGCTGACTGTGTGGGGGAGGTTCGGGGCCGCCCTCCACGCAGCTTCCTGGTGTCTCAGGTGTTCCCTCGCAAGGGGAAGTCCGCTAATAACCTCCCCAGTCCATGGGGAGGCACTAGATGCTACCTGCGTTTCCAGCCAAACCCCCGCATTTCCCCGGCAGCCCGCACTGGGAGGGACTCGGGGGAGACACTCGAAGGGCTCCTAGGAGATCCCGGGTGCTGCAGACAGAAGACGAAACCTCCACACACTCAGAATTCCGGAACACGGCTGACAGTGTGGGGGAAGTTCGGGGCCGCCTCCACGCAGCATCCTGGTGTCACAGGTGTTCCCTCGCAAGGGGAAGTCCGCTAATTACCTCCCGTGACAATGGGGAGGCACTAGATGCTACCTGCCTTTCCAGCCCAACCCCCGCCTTTCCCTGGCAGCCTGCACTGGGAGGGACTCGGGGAAGACATTCGAAGGGCTCCTATGAGATCTCAGGAGCTGCAGACAGAAGACGGAACTTCCCCACACTCAGAATTCCGGAACACGGGTGAGTGTGGGTGAGGTTTATGGACGCCCTCCACGCAGCTTCCTGGTGTCTCAGGTGTTCCCTCGCAAGGGGAATTCCGCTAATTACCTCCCCTGTCCATGGGGAGGCACTAGATGCTGAATGCGTTTCCAGTTCAAACCCCGCCTTTCCCCTGCAGCCCGCACTGGGAGGGACTCGGGGGAGACTCTTGAAGGGCTCCTAGGAGATCCCGGGTGCTGCAGACCGAAGACGGAACCTCCCTACACTCAGAATTCCGGAACACGGGTGACTGTGTGGGTGAGATTTAGGGCCGCCCTCCACGCAGCTTCCTGGGGTCTCAGGTGTTCCCTCGCAATGGGAAGTCCGCTAATTACCTCCCTTGTCCATGGGGAGGCACTAGATGCTACCTGTGTTTCCAGGCCAACCCCCGCATTTCTCAGGCAGCCCGCGGTGTGTGGGACTCGGGGAAGACCCTCGAAGGGCTCCTAGGAGATCCCGGGTGCTGCAGACAGATGACGGAACCTCCCCACACTCAGAATTCCGGAACACGGCTGACTGTGTGGGGGAGGTTCGGGGCCGCCCTCCACGCAGCTTCCTGGTGTCTCAGGTGTTCCCTCGCAAGGGGAAGTCCGCTAATAACCTCCCCAGTCCATGGGGAGGCACTAGATGCTACCTGCGTTTCCAGCCAAACCCCCGCCTTTCCCCGGCAGCCCGCACTGGGAGGGACTCGGGGGAGACACTCGAAGGGCTCCTAGGAGATCCCGGGTGCTGCAGACAGAAGACGAAACCTCCCCACACTCAGAATTCCGGAACACGGCTGACAGTGTGGGGGAAGTTCGGGGCCGCCTCCACGCAGCATCCTGGTGTCACAGGTGTTCCCTCGCAAGGGGAAGTCCGCTAATTACCTCCCGTGACAATGGGGAGGCACTAGATGCTACCTGCCTTTCCAGCCCAACCCCCGCCTTTCCCTGGCAGCCTGCACTGGGAGGGACTCGGGGAAGACATTCGAAGGGCTCCTATGAGATCTCAGGAGCTGCAGACAGAAGACGGAACTTCCCCACACTCAGAATTCTGGAACACGGGTGAGTGTGGGTGAGGTTTATGGACGCCCTCCACGCAGCTTCCTGGTGTCTCAGGTGTTCCCTCGCAAGGGGAATTCCGCTAATTACCTCCCCTGTCCATGGGGAGGCACTAGATGCTGAATGAGTTTCCAGTCCAAACCCCGCTTTTCCCCTGCAGCCCGCACTGGGAGGGACTCGGGGGAGACTCTTGAAGGGCTCCTAGGAGATCCCGGGTGCTGCAGACCGAAGACGGAACCTCCCTACACTCAGAATTCCGGAACAAGTCTGACTGTGTTGGGGAGGTTCGGGGCCGGCCTCCACGAAGCTTCCTGGTGTCACAGGTTTTCCATGGCAGGGGAAAGTCCGCTGATTACCTCCCCTGTCCAGGGGGAGGCACTAGATGCTACCTGCGTTTCCAGCCCAACCCCCGCTTTTCCCCGGAAGCCCGCAGTGGGAGGGACTCGGGGAAGACTCTCGAAGGGCTCCTAGGAGATCCCGGGTGCTGCAGACAGAAGACGGAACCTCCCCACACTCAGAATTCCGAAACAAGGCTGACTGTGTGGGGGAGGTTCGTGGCCGCCCTCCACGCAGCTTCCTGGTGTCACATGTGTTCCCTCGCAATGGGAAGTCCGCTAATTACCTCCCCTGTCCATGGGGAGGCACTAAATGCTACCTGCGTTTCCAGGCCAACCCCCGAATTTCTCAGGCAGCCCGCACTGGGAGGGACTCGGGGAAGACCCTCGAAGGGCTCCTAGGAGATCCCGGGTGCTGCAGACAGAAGACATAACCTCCCCACACTCAGAATTCCGGAACACGGCTGACTGTGAGGGGGAGGTTCGGGGCCGCACTCCACGCAGCTTCCTGATGTCTCAGGTGTTCCCTCGCAAGGGGAAGTCCGCTAATTACCTCCCCAGTCCATGGGGAGGCACTAGATGCTATTTGCGTTTCCAGCCCAACCCCCGCCTTTCCCTGGCAGCCTGCACTGAGAGGGACTCGGGGAAGACACTCGAAGGGCTCCTAGGAGATCCCGGGTGCTGCAGACAGAAGTCGGAACCTCCCCACACTCAGAATTCCGGAACACGGCTGACAGTGTGGGGGAAGTTCGGGGCCGCCTCCACGCAGCATCCTGGTGTCACAGGTGTTCCCTCGCAAGGGGAAGTCCGTTAATTACCTCCCCTGTCCATGGGGAGGCACTAGATGCTACCTGCGTTTCCAGCCCAACCCCCGCCTTTCCCTGGCAGCCTGCACTGGGAGGGACTCGGGGAAGACACTCGAAGGGCTCCTAGGAGATCCCGGGAGCTGCAGACAGAAGACGGAACCTCCCCACACTCAGAATTCCGGAGCACGGGTGAGTGTGGGTGAGGTTTAGGGCCGCCCTCCACGCAGCTTCCTGGTGTCTCAGGTGTTCCCTCGCAAGGGGAAGTCCGCTAATTACCTCCCCTGTCCATGGGGAGGCACTAGATGCTACCTGCGTTTCCAGCCCAAACACAGCCTTTCCCCGGCAGCCCGCACTGGGAGGGACTCGGGGGAAACATTCGAAGGGCTCCTAGGAGATCCCGGTTGCTGCAGACCGAAGACGGATCCTCCCCACACTCAGAATTCCGGAACACGGCTGACTGTGTGGGCGAGGTTCGGGGCCGCCCTCCACGCAGCTGCCTGGTGTCACAGGTTTTCCCTGGCAGGGGGAATTCCGCTAATTACCTCCCCTGTCCAGGGGGAGGCACTAGATGCTACCTGTGTTTCCAGCCCAACCCCCGCTTTTCCCCGGGAGCCCGCAGTGCGAGGGACTCGGGGAAGTCTCTCGAAGGGCTCCTAGGAGATCCCGGGTGCTGCAGACAGAAGACGGAACCTCCCCACACTCAGAATTCCGGAACACGGCTGACAGTTTGGGGGAAGTTCGGGGCCGCCCTCCACGCAGCATCCTGGTGTCTCAGGTGTTCCCTCGCAAGGGGAATTCCGCTAATTACCTCCCCTGTCCATGGGGAGGCACTAGATGCTACCTGCGTTTCCAGCCCAACCCCCGACTTTCCCTGGCAGCCTGCACTGGGAGGGACTCGGGGAAGAAACTCGAAGGGCTCCTAGGAGATCCTGGGAACTGCAGACAGAAGACGGAACCTCCCCACACTCAGAATTCCGGAACACGGTTGAGTGTGTGGGTGAGGTTTAGGGCCGCCCTCCACGCAGCTTCCTGGTGTCACAGGTGTTCCCTCGCAAGGGGAAGTCCGCTAATTACCTCCCCTGTCCATGGGGAGGCACTAGATGCTACCTGCGTTTCCAGCCCAGCCCCCGCCTATCCCAGGCAGCCCGCACTGGGAGGGACTCGGGGGATACACTCGAAGGGCTCCTAGGAGATCCCGGTTGCTGCAGACAGAAGACGGAACCTCCCCACACTCAGAATTCCGGAACACGGCTGACTGTGTGGGTGAGGTTTAGGGCCGCCCTCCACGCAGCTTCCTGGTGTCACAGGTGTTCCATCGCAAGGGGAAGTCCGCTAATTACCTCCCCTGTACATGGGGAGGCACTAGATGCTACCTGCGTTTCCAGCCCAACCCCCGCCTTTCCCCGGCAGCCCGCACGGGGAGGGACTCGGGGGAGACACTCGAAGGGCTCCTAGGAGATCCCGGGTGCTGCAGACAGAAGACGGAATCTCCCCACACTCAGAATTCCGGAACACGGCTGACTGTGTTGGGGAGGTTCGGAGTCGCCCTCCACGAAGCTTCCTGGTATCACAGGTGTTCCCTGGCAGGCGGAAGTCCGCTAATTACCTCCCCTGTCCAGGGGGAGGCACTAGATGCTACCTGGGTTTCCAGCCCAACCCCCGCTTTTCCCCTGCAGCCCGCAGTGAGAGGGACTCAGGGAAGACTCTCGAAGTGCTCCTAGGAGATCCCGGGTGCTGCAGACAGAAGACGGAACCTCCCCACACTCAGAATTCCGGAACACGGGTGACTGTGTGGGTGAGGTTTAGGGCCGCCCTCCACGCAGCTTCCTGGGGTCTCAGGTGTTCCCTCGCAATGGGAAGTCCGCTAATTACCTCCCTTGTCCATGGGGAGGCACTAGATGCTACCTGCGTTTCCAGGCCAACCCCCGCATTTCTCAGGCAGCCCGCGGTGTGTGGGACTCGGGGAAGACCCTCGAAGGGCTCCTAGGAGATCCCGGGTGCTGCAGACAGATGACGGAACCTCCCCACACTCAGAATTCCGGAACACGGCTGACTGTGTGGGGGAGGTTCGGGGCCGCCCTCCACGCAGCTTCATGGTGTCTCAGGTGTTCCCTCGCAAGGGGAAGTCCGCTAATAACCTCCCCAGTCCATGGGGAGGCACTAGATGCTACCTGCGTTTCCAGCCAAACCCCCGCCTTTCCCCGGCAGCCCGCACTGGGAGGGACTCGGGGGAGACACTCGAAGGGCTCCTAGGAGATCCCGGGTGCTGCAGACAGAAGACGAAACCTCCCCACACTCAGAATTCCGGAACACGGCTGACAGTGTGGGGGAAGTTCGGGGCCGCCTCCACGCAGCATCCTGGTGTCACAGGTGTTCCCTCGCAAGGGGAAGTCCGCTAATTACCTCCCGTGACAATGGGGAGGCACTAGATGCTACCTGCCTTTCCAGCCCAACCCCCGCCTTTCCCTGGCAGCCTGCACTGGGAGGGACTCGGGGAAGATATTCGAAGGGCTCCTATGAGATCTCGGGAGCTGCAGACAGAAGACGGAACCTCCCCACACTCAGAATTCCGGAACACGGGTGAGTGTGGGTGAGGTTTAGGGACGCCCTCCACGCAGCTTCCTGGTGTCTCAGGTGTTCCCTCGCAAGGGGAATTCCGCTAATTACCTCCCCTGTCCATGGGGAGGCACTAGATGCTGAATGCGTTTCCAGTCCAAACCCCGCCTTTCCCCTGCAGCCCGCACTGGGAGGGACTCGGGGGAGACTCTTGAAGGGCTCCTAGGAGATCCCGGGTGCTGCAGACCGAAGACGGAACCTCCCTACACTCAGAATTCCGGAACAAGTCTGACTGTGTTGGGGAGGTTCGGGGCCGCCCTCCACGAAGCTTCCTGGTGTCACAGGTTTTCCATGGCAGGGGAAAGTCCGCTGATTACCTCCCCTGTCCAGGGGGAGGCACTAGATGCTACCTGCGTTTCCAGCCCAACCCCCGCTTTTCCCCGGCAGCCCGCAGTGGGAGGGACTCGGGGAAGACTCTCGAAGGGCTCCTAGGAGATCCCGGGTGCTGCAGACAGTAGACGGAACCTCCCCACACTCAGAATTCCGGAACAAGGCTGACTGTGAGGGGGAGGTTCGGGGCCGCACTCCACGCAGCTTCCTGATGTCTCAGGTGATCCCTCGCAAGGGGAATTCCGCTAATTACCTCCCCAGTCCATGGGGAGGCACTAGATGCTACCTGCGTTTCCAGACGAAAATCCGCCGTTCCCCGGCAGCCCGCACTGGGAGGGACTCGGGGAAGACACTCGAAGGGCTCCTAGGAGATCCCGGGTGCTGCAGACAGAAGACGAAACCTCCCCACACTCAAAATTCCGGAACACGGCTGACAGTGTGGGGGAAGTTCGGGGCCGACTCCACGCAGCATCCTGGTGTCACAGGTGTTCCCTCGCAAGGGGAAGTCCGCTAATTACCTCCCGTGACAATGGGGAGGCACTAGATGCTACCTGCCTTTCCAGCCCAACCCCCGCCTTTCCCTGGCAGCCTGCACTGGGAGGGACTCGGGGAAGATATTCGAAGGGCTCCTATGAGATCTCGGGAGCTGCAGATAGAAGACGGAACCTCCCCAAACTCAGAATTCCGGAACACGGGTGAGTGTGGGTGAGGTTTAGGGACGCCCTCCACGCAGCTTCCTGGTGTCTCAGGTGTTCCCTCGCAAGGGGAATTCCGCTAATTACCTCCCCTGTCCATGGGGAGGCACTAGATGCTGAATGCGTTTCCAGTCCAAACCCCGCCTTTCCCCTGCAGCCCGCACTGGGAGGGACTCGGGGGAGACTCTTGAAGGGCTCCTAGGAGATCCCGGGTGCTGCAGACCGAAGACGGAACCTCCCTACACTCAGAATTCCGGAACAAGTCTGACTGTGTTGGGGAGGTTCGGGGCCGCCCTCCACGAAGCTTCCTGGTGTCACAGGTTTTCCATGGCAGGGGAAAGTCCGCTGATTACCTCCCCTGTCCAGGGGGAGGCACTAGATGCTACCTGCGTTTCCAGCCCAACCCCCGCTTTTCCCCGGCAGCCCGCAGTGGGAGGGACTCGGGGAAGACTCTCGAAGGGCTCCTAGGAGATCCCGGGTGCTGCAGACAGTAGACGGAACCTCCCCACACTCAGAATTCCGGAACAAGGCTGACTGTGAGGGGGAGGTTCGGGGCCGCACTCCACGCAGCTTCCTGATGTCTCAGGTGATCCCTCGCAAGGGGAAGTCCGCTAATTACCTCCCCAGTCCATGGGGAGGCACTAGATGCTACCTGCGTTTCCAGCCGAAAATCCGCCGTTCCCCGGCAGCCCGCACTGGGAGGGACTCGGGGAAGACACTCGAAGGGCTCCTAGGAGATCCCGGGTGCTGCAGAGAGAAGTCGGAACCTCCCCACACTCAGAATTCCGGAACACGGCTGACAGTGTGGGGGAAGTTCGGGGCCGCCTCCACGCAGCATCCTGGTGTCACAGTTGTTCCCTCGCAAGGGGAAGTCCGTTAATTACCTCCCCTGTTCATGGGGAGGCACTAGATGCTACCTGCGTTTCCAGCCCAACCCCCGCCTTTCCCTGGCAGCCTGCACTGTGAGGGACTCGGGGAAGACACTCGAAGGGCTCCTAGGAGATCCCGGGAGCTGCAGACAGAAGACGGAACCTCCCCACACTCAGAATTCCGGAACACGGGTGAGTGTGGGTGAGGTTTAGGGCCGCCCTCCACGCAGCTTCCTGGTGTCTCAGGTGTTCCCTCGCAAGGGGAAGTCCGCTAATTACCTCCCATGTCCATGGGGAGGCACTAGATGCTACCTGCGTTTCCAGCCCAACCACAGCCTTTCCCCGGCAGCCCGCACTGGGAGGGACTCGGGGGAAATATTCGAAGGGCTCCTAGGAGATCCCGGTTGCTGCAGACCGAAGACGGAACCTCCCCACACTCAGAATTCCGGAACACGGCTGACTGTGTGGGCGAGGTTCGGGGCCGCCCTCCACGCAGCTGCCTGGTGTCACAGGTTTTCCCTGGCAGGGGGAATTCCGCTAATTACCTCCCCTGTCCAGGGGGAGGCACTAGATGCTACCTGTGTTTCCAGCCAAACCCCCGCTTTTCCCCGGGAGCCCGCAGTGCGAGGGACTCGGGGAAGTCTCTCGAAGGGCTCCTAGGAGATCCCGGGTGCTGCAGACAGAAGACGGAACCTCCCCACACTCAGAATTCCGGAACACGGTTGACTGTGCGGGTGAGGTTTATGGCCGCCCTCCACGCAGCTTCCTGGTGTCTCAGGTGTTCCCTCGCAAGGGGAAGTCCTCTAATTACCTCCCCTGTCCATGGGGAGGCACTAGATGCTACCTGCGTTTCCAGCCCAACCCCCGCTTTTCCCCGGCAGCCCGCAGTGAGAGGGACTCGGGGAAGACTCTCGAATGGCTCCTAGGAGATCCCGGGTGCTGCAGACAGAAGACGGAACCTCCCCACACTCAGAATTGCGGAACACGGGTGACTGTGTGGGTGAGGTTTAGGGCCGCCCTCCACGCAGCTTCCTGGTGTCACAGGTGTTCCCTCGCAAGGGGAAGTCCGCTAATTACCTCCCCTATCCAGGGGGAGGCACTAGATGCTACCTGCGTTTCCAGCCCAACCCCCGCCTTTCCCAGGCAGCCCGCAGTGAGAGGGACTCGGGGAAGACACTCGAAGGGCTCCTAGGAGATCCCGGGTGCTGCAGACAGAAGACGGAACCTCCCCACACTCAGAATTCCGGAACACTTGTGACTGTGTGGGTGAGGTTTAAGGCCGCCCTCCACGCAGCTTCCTGGTGTCACAGGTGTTCCCTCGCAAGGGGAAGTCCGCTAATTACCTCCCCTGTCCATGGGGAGGCACTAGATGCTACCTGCTTTTCCAGCCCAACCCCCGCCTTTCCCAAGCAGCCCGCGGTGGGAGGGACTCGGAGAAGACCCTCGACAGGCTCCTAGGAGATCCCGGTTGCTGCAGACAGAAGACGGATCCTCCTCACACTCATAATTCCGGAACACGGGTGACTGTGTGGGGGAGGTTTAGGGCCGCCCTCCACGCAGGTTCCTGGTGTCTCAGGTGTTCCCTCACAAGGGGAAGTCCGCTAATTACCTCCCCTGTCCAGGGGGAGGCACTAGATGCTACCTGCGTTTCCAGCCCAACCCCCGCTTTTCCCCGGCAGCCCGCAATGGGAGGGACTCGGGGAAGACACGCGAAGGGCTCCTAGGGGATCCCGGGTGCTGCAGACAGAAGACGGAACCTCCCCACACTCAGAATTCCGGAACACGGCTGACTGTGTGGGGGAGGTTCGGGGCCGCCCTCCACGCAGCTTCCTGGTGTCACAGGTGTTCCCTGGCAGGCGGAAGTCCGCTAATTACCTCCCCTGTCCATGGGGAGGCACTAGATGCTACCTGCGTTTCCAGCACAACCCCCGCCTTTCCCCAGCAGCCCGCACTGGGAGGGACTCGGGGAAGACACTCGAAGGGCTCCTAGGTGATCCCGGGTTCTGCAGACAGAAGACGGAACCTCCCCACACTCAAAATTCTGGAACACGGGTGACTGTGTGGGTGAGGTTTAGGGCCGCCCTCCACGAAGCTTCCTGGTGTCACAGGCGTTCCCTCGCAAGGGGAAGTCCGCTAATTACCTCCCCTGTCCATGGGGAGGCACTAGATGCTACATGCGTTTCCAGCCCAACCCCGCCTTTCCCCGGCAGCCCGCACTGGGAGGGACTCGTGGAAGACACTCGAAGGGCTCCTAGGAGATCCCGGGTGCTGCAGATAGAAGACGGAACCTCCCCACACTCAGAATTCCGGAACACGGCTGACTGTGTGGGGGAGGTTCGTGGCCGCCCTCCACGCAGCTTTCTGGTGTCACAGGTGTTCCCTCGCAAGGGGAAGTCCGCTAATTACCTCCCATGTCCATGGGGAGGCACTAGATGCTACCTGCGTTTCCGGCCCAACCCCCGCCTTTCCCCGGCAGCCCGCACTGGGAGGGACTCCGGGAAGACTCTCGAAGGGCTCCTAGAAGATCCAAGGTGCTGCAGATAGAAGACGGAACCTCCCCACACTCAGAATTCCGGAACACGGCTGACTGTGTGGGGGAGGTTCGGGGCCGCCCTCCACGCAGCTTCCTGGTGTCACAGGTGTTCCCTCGCAAGGGGAAGTCCGCTAATTACCTCCCCTGTCCAGGGGGAGGCACTAGATGCTACCTGCGTTTCCAGCCCAACCCCCGATTTTCTCCGGCAGCCCGCAGTGCGAGGGACTCGGGGAAGACTCTCGAAGGGCTCCTTGGAGATCCCGGGTGCTGCAGACAAAAGACGGAACCTCCTCACACTCAAGATTCCGGAACACGTGTGACTGTGTGTGTGAGGTTTATGGCCGCCCTCCACGCAGCTTCCTGGTGTCACAGGTTTTCCCTCGTAAGGGAAAGTCCGCTAATTACCTCCCCCGTCCATGTGGAGGCACTAGATGCTACCTGCGTTTCCAGCCCAACCCCCGCCTTTCACCGGCAGCCCGCACTGGGAGGGACTCGGGGAAGACTCTCGAAGGGCTCCTAGGAGATCCCGGGTGCTGCAGATCGAAGACAGAACCTCCCCACACTCAGAATTCCGGAACACGGCTGACAGTGTGGGGGAAGTTCGGGGCCGCCCTCCACGCAGCATCCTGGTGTCTCAGGTGTTCCCTCGCAAGGGGAAGTCCGCTAATTACCTCCCCTGTCCATGGGGAGGCACTAGATGCTACCTGCGTTTCCAGCCCAACCCCCGACTTTCCCTGGCAGCCTGCACTGGGAGGGACTCGGGGAAGAAACTCGAAGGGCTCCTAGGAGATCCCGGGAACTGCAGACAGAAGACGGAACCTCCCCACACTCAGAATTCCGGAACACGGTTGAGTGTGTGGGTGAGGTTTAGGGCCGCCCTCCACGCAGCTTCCTGGTGTTACAGGTGTTCCCTCGCAAGGGGAAGTCCGCTAATTACCTCCCCTGTCCATGGGGAGGCACTAAATGCTACCTGCGTTTCCAGCCCAGCCCCCGCCTATCCCAGGCAGCCCGCACTGGGAGGGACTCGGGGGATACACTCGAATGGCTCCTAGGAGATCCCGGGTGCTGCAGAGAGAAGACGGAATCTCCCCACACTCAGAATTCCGGAACACGGCTGACTGTGTGGGTGAGGTTTAGGGCCGCCCTCCACGCAGCTTCCTGGTGTCACAGGTGTTCCATCGCAAGGGGAATTCCGCTAATTACCTCCCCTGTACATGGGGAGGCACTAGATGCTACCTGCTTTTCCAGCCCAACCCCCGCCTTTCCCCGGCAGCCCGCACGGGGAGGGACTCGGTGGAGACACTCGAAGGGCTCCTAGGAGATCCCGTTTGCTGCAGACAGAAGACGGAATCTCCCCACACTCAGAATTCCGGAACACGGCTGTCTGTGTTGGGGAGGTTCGGAGTCGCCCTCCACGAAGCTTCCTGGTATCACAGGTGTTCCCTGGCAGGCGGAAGTCCGCTAATTACCTCCCCTGTCCAGGGGGAGGCACTAGATGCTACCTGGGTTTCCAGCCCAACCCCCGCTTTTCCCCTGCAGCCCGCAGTGAGAGGGACTCAGGGAAGACTCTCGAAGTGCTCCTAGGAGATCCCGGGTGCTGCAGACAGAAGACGGAACCTCCCCACACTCAGAATTCCGGAACACGGGTGACTGTGTGGGTGAGGTTTAGGGCCGCCCTCCACGCAGCTTCCTGGGGTCTCAGGTGTTCCCTCGCAATGGGAAGTCCGCTAATTACCTCCCTTGTCCATGGGGAGGCACTAGATGCTACCTGCGTTTCCAGCCAAACCCCCGCCTTTCCCCGGCAGCCCGCACTGGGAGGGACTCGGGGGAGACACTCGAAGGGCTCCTAGGAGATCCCGGGTGCTGCAGACAGAAGACGGAACCTCCCCACACTCAGAATTCCGGAACACGGCTGACAGTGTGGGGGAAGTTCGGGGCCGCCTCCACGCAGCATCCTGGTGTCACAGGTGTTCCCTCGCAAGGGGAAGTCCGCTAATTACCTCCCGTGACAATGGGGAGGCACTAGATGCTACCTGCCTTTCCAGCCCAACCCCCGCCTTTCCCTGGCAGCCTGCACTGGGAGGGACTCGGGGAAGACATTCGAAGGGCTCCTATGAGATCTCGGGAGCTGCAGACAGAAGACGGAACCTCCCCACACTCAGAATTCCGGAACACGGGTGAGTGTGGGTGAGGTTTAGGGACGCCCTCCACGCAGCTTCCTGGTGTCTCAGGTGTTCCCTCGCAAGGGGAATTCCGCTAATTACCTCCCCTGTCCATGGGGAGGCACTAGATGCTGAATGCGTTTCCAGTCCAAACCCCGCCTTTCCCCTGCAGCCCGCACTGGGAGGGACTCGGGGGAGACTCTTGAAGGGCTCCTAGGAGATCCCGGGTGCTGCAGACCGAAGACGGAACCTCCCTACACTCAGAATTCCGGAACAAGTCTGACTGTGTTGGGGAGGTTCGGGGCCGCCCTCCACGAAGCTTCCTGGTGTCACAGGTTTTCCATGGCAGGGGAAAGTCCGCTGATTACCTCCCCTGTCCAGGGGGAGGCACTAGATGCTACCTGCGTTTCCAGCCCAACCCCCGCTTTTCCCCGGCAGCCCGCAGTGGGAGGGATCGGGGAAGACTCTCGAAGGGCTCCTAGGTGATCCCGGGTGCTGCAGACAGTAGACGGAACCTCCCCACACTCAGAATTCCGGAACAAGGCTGACTGTGTGGGGGAGGTTCGTGGCCGCCCTCCACGCAGCTTCCTGGTGTCACATGTGTTCCCTCGCAATGGGAAGTCCGCTAATTACCTCCCCTGTCCATGGGGAGGCACTAAATGCTACCTGCGTTTCCAGGCCAACCCCCGAATTTCTCAGGCAGCCCGCGGTGTGTGGGACTCGGGGAAGACCCTCGAAGGGCTCCTAGGAGATCCCGGGTGCTGCAGACAGAAGACATAACCTCCCCACACTCAGAATTCCGGAACACGGCTGACTGTGAGGGGGAGGTTCGGGGCCGCACTCCACGCAGCTTCCTGATGTCTCAGGTGATCCCTCGCAAGGGGAAGTCCGCTAATTACCTCCCCAGTCCATGGGGAGGCACTAGATGCTACCTGCGTTTCCAGCCGAAAATCCGCCGTTCCCCGGCAGCCCGCACTGGGAGGGACTCGGGGAAGACACTCGAAGGGCTCCTAGGAGATCCCGGGTGCTGCAGAGAGAAGTCGGAACCTCCCCACACTCAGAATTCCGGAACACGGCTGACAGTGTGGGGGAAGTTCGGGGCCGCCTCCACGCAGCATCCTGGTGTCACAGGTGTTCCCTCGCAAGGGGAAGTCCTCTAATTACCTCCCCTGTCCATGGGGAGGCACTAGATGCTACCTGCGTTTCCAGCCCAACCCCCGCTTTTCCCCGGCAGCCCGCAGTGAGAGGGACTCGGGGAAGACTCTCGAATGGCTCCTAGGAGATCCCGGGTGCTGCAGACAGAAGACGGAACCTCCCCACACTCAGAATTGCGGAACACGGGTGACTGTGTGGGTGAGGTTTAGGGCCGCCCTCCACGCAGCTTCCTGGTGTCACAGGTGTTCCCTGGCAGGCGGAAGTCCGCAAATTACCTCCCCTATCCAGGGGGAGGCACTAGATGCTACCTGCGTTTCCAGCCCAACCCCCGCCTTTCCCAGGCAGCCCGCAGTGAGAGGGACTCGGGGAATACACTCGAAGGGCTCCTAGGAGATCCCGGGTGCTGCAGACAGAAGACGGAACCTCCCCACACTCAGAATTCCGGAAACTTGTGTCTGTGTGGGTGAGGTTTAAGGCCGCCCTCCACGCAGCTTCCTGGTGTCACAGGTGTTCCCTCGCAAGGGGAAGTCCGCTAATTACCTCCCCTGTCCATGGGGAGGCACTAGATGCTACCTGCGTTTCCAGCCCAACCCCCGCCTTTCCCAAGCAGCCCGCGGTGGGAGGGACTCGGGGAAGACCCTCGAAAGGCTCCTAGGAGATCTCGGTTGCTGCAGACAGAAGACGGATCCTCCTCACACTCATAATTCCGGAACACGGGTGACTGTGTGGGGGAGGTTTAGGGCCGCCCTCCACGCAGGTTCCTGGTGTCTCAGGTGTTCCCTCACAAGGGGAAGTCCGCTAATTACCTCCCCTGTCCAGGGGGAGGCACTAGATGCTACCTGCGTTTCCAGCCCAACCCCCGCTTTTCCCCGGCAGCCCGCAATGGGAGGGACTCGGGGAAGACACGCGAAGGGCTCCTAGGGGATCCCGGTTGCTGCAGACAGAAGACGGAACCTCCCCACACTCAGAATTCCGGAACACGGCTGACTGTGTGGGGGAGGTTCGGGGCCGCCCTCCACGAAGCTTCCTGGTGTCACAGGTGTTCTCTGGCAGGCGGAAGTCCGCTAATTACCTCCCCTGTCCATGGGGAGGCACTAGATGCTACCTGCGTTTCCAGCACAACCCCCGCCTTTCCCCAGCAGCCCGCACTGGGAGGGACTCGGGGAAGACACTCGAAGGGCTCCTAGGTGATCCCGGGTTCTGCAGACAGAGGACGGAACCTCCCCACACTCAGAATTCCGGAACACGGCTGACTGTGTGGGGGAGGTTCGTGGCCGCCCTCCACGCAGCTTTCTGGTGTCACAGGTGTTCCCTCGCAAGGGGAAGTCCGCTAATTACCTCCCATGTCCATGGGGAGGCACTAGATGCTACCTGCGTTTCCGGCCCAACCCCCGCCTTTCCCCGGCATCCCGCACTGGGAGGGACTCCGGGAAGACTCTCGAAGGGCTCCTAGATGATCCAAGGTGCTGCAGATTAAAGAAGGAACCTCCCCACACTCAGAATTCCGGAACACGGTTGACTGTGTGGGTGAGGTTTAGGGCCGCCTTCCACGCAGCTTCCTGGTTTCACAGGTGTTGCCTCGCAAGGGGAAGTCCGCTAATTACCTCCCCTGTCCAGGGGGAGGCACTAGATGCTACCTGCGTTTCCAGCCCAACCCCCGCTTTTCCCCGGCAGCCCGCACTGGGAGGGACTCGTGGAAGACACGCGAAGGGCTCCTAGGGGATCCCGGGTGCTGCAGACAGAAGACGGAACCTCCCCACACTCAGAATTCCGGAACACGGCTGACTGTGTGGGGGAGGTTCGGGGCCGCCCTCCACGCAGCTTCCTGGTGTCACAGGTGTTCCCTGGCAGGCGGAAGTCCGCTAATTACCTCCCCCGTCCATGGGGAGGCACTAGATGCTACCTGCGTTTCCAGCCCAACCCCCGCATTTCCCCGGCAGCCCGCACCGGGAGGGACTCGGGGAAGACTCTCGAAGGGCTCCTAGGGGATCCCGGGTGCTGCAGACAGAAGACGGAACCTCCACACACTCAGAATTCCGGAACACGGGTGACTGTGTGGGTGAGGTTTAGGGCCGCCCTCCACGCAGCTTCCTGGTGTCACAGGTGTTCCCTCGCAAGGGGAAGTCCGCTAATTACCTCCCCTGTCCATGGGGAGGCACTAGATGCTACCTGCGTTTCCAGCACAACCCCCGCCTTTCCCCAGCTGCCCGCACTGGGAGGGACTCGGGGAAGACACTCGAAGGGCTCCTAGGAGATCCCGGGTTCTGCAGACAGAAGACGGAACCTCCCCACACTCAAAATTCCGGAACACGGGTGACTGTGTGGGTGAGGTTTAGGGCCGCACTCCACGAAGCTTCCTGGAGTCACAGGTGTTCCCTCGCAAGGGGAAGTCCGCTAATTACCTCCCCTGTCCATGGGGAGGCACTAGATGCTACATGCGTTTCCAGCCCAACCCCGCCTTTCCCCGGCAGCCCGCACTGGGAGGGACTCGTGGAAGACACTCGAAGGGCTCCTAGGAGATCCCGGGTGCTGCAGACAGAAGACGGAACCTCCCCACACTCAGAATTCCGGAACACGGCTGACTGTGTGGGGGAGGTTCGTGGCCGCCCTCCACGCAGCTTCCTGGTGTCACAGGTGTTCCCTCGCAAGGGGAAGTCCGCTAATTACCTCCCCTGTCCAGGGGGAGGCACTAGATGCTACCTGCGTTTCCAGCCCAACCCCCGATTTTCTCCGGCAGCCCGCAGTGCGAGGGACTCGGGGAAGACTCTCGAAGGGCTCCTTGGAGATCCCGGGTGCTGCAGACAAAAGACGGAACCTCCTCACACTCAGGATTCCGGAACACGTGTGACTGTGTGTGTGAGGTTTATGGCCGCCCTCCACGCAGCTTCCTGGTGTCACAGGTTTTCCCTCGTAAGGGAAAGTCCGCTAATTACCTCCCCTGTCCATGTGGAGGCACTAGATGCTACCTGCGTTTCCAGCCCAACCCCCGCCTTTCACCGGCAGCCCGCACTGGGAGGGACTCGGGGAAGACTCTCGAAGGGCTCCTAGGTGATCCCGGGTGCTGCAGACAGTAGACGGAACCTCCCCACACTCAGAATTCCGGAACAAGGCTGACTGTTTGGGGGAGGTTCGGGGCCGCCCTCCACGAAGCTTCCTGGTGTCACAGGTTTTCCATGGCAGGGGAAAGTCCGCTGATTACCTCCCCTGTCCAGGGGGAGGCACTAGATGCTACCTGCGTTTCCAGCCCAACCCCCGCTTTTCCCCGGCAGCCCGCAGTGGGAGGGACTCGGGGAAGACTCTCGAAGGGCTCCTAGGTGATCCCGGGTGCTGCAGACAGTAGACGGAACCTCCCCACACTCAGAATTCCGGAACAAGGCTGACTGTGTGGGGGAGGTTCGTGGCCGCCCTCCACGCAGCTTCCTGGTGTCACATGTGTTCCCTCGCAATGGGAAGTCCGCTAATTACCTCCCCTGTCCATGGGGAGGCACTAAATGCTACCTGCGTTTCCAGGCCAACCCCCGAATTTCTCAGGCAGCCCGCGGTGTGTGGGACTCGGGGAAGACCCTCGAAGGGCTCCTAGGAGATCCCGGGTGCTGCAGACAGAAGACATAACCTCCCCACACTCAGAATTCCGGAACACGGCTGACTGTGAGGGGGAGGTTCGGGGCCGCACTCCACGCAGCTTCCTGATGTCTCAGGTGATCCCTCGCAAGGGGAAGTCCGCTAATTACCTCCCCAGTCCATGGGGAGGCACTAGATGCTACCTGCGTTTCCAGCCGAAAATCCGCCGTTCCCCGGCAGCCCGCACTGTGAGGGACTCGGGGAAGACACTCGAAGGGCTCCTAGGAGATCCCGGGTGCTGCAGAGAGAAGTCGGAACCTCCCCACACTCAGAATTCCGGAACACGGCTGACAGTGTGGGGGAAGTTCGGGGCCGCCTCCACGCAGCATCCTGGTGTCACAGGTGTTCCCTCGCAAGGGGAAGTCCTCTAATTACCTCCCCTGTCCATGGGGAGGCACTAGATGCTACCTGCGTTTCCAGCCCAACCCCCGCTTTTCCCCGGCAGCCCGCAGTGAGAGGGACTCGGGGAAGACTCTCGAATGGCTCCTAGGAGATCCCGGGTGCTGCAGACAGAAGACGGAACCTCCCCACACTCAGAATTGCGGAACACGGGTGACTGTGTGGGTGAGGTTTAGGGCCGCCCTCCACGCAGCTTCCTGGTGTCACAGGTGTTCCCTGGCAGGCGGAAGTCCGCAAATTACCTCCCCTATCCAGGGGGAGGCACTAGATGCTACCTGCGTTTCCAGCCCAACCCCCGCCTTTCCCAGGCAGCCCGCAGTGAGAGGGACTCGGGGAATACACTCGAAGGGCTCCTAGGAGATCCCGGGTGCTGCAGACAGAAGACGGAACCTCCCCACACTCAGAATTCCGGAAACTTGTGTCTGTGTGGGTGAGGTTTAAGGCCGCCCTCCACGCAGCTTCCTGGTGTCACAGGTGTTCCCTCGCAAGGGGAAGTCCGCTAATTACCTCCCCTGTCCATGGGGAGGCACTAGATGCTACCTGCGTTTCCAGCCCAACCCCCGCCTTTCCCAAGCAGCCCGCGGTGGGAGGGACTCGGGGAAGACCCTCGAAAGGCTCCTAGGAGATCTCGGTTGCTGCAGACAGAAGACGGATCCTCCTCACACTCATAATTCCGGAACACGGGTGACTGTGTGGGGGAGGTTTAGGGCCGCCCTCCACGCAGGTTCCTGGTGTCTCAGGTGTTCCCTCACAAGGGGAAGTCCGCTAATTACCTCCCCTGTCCAGGGGGAGGCACTAGATGCTACCTGCGTTTCCAGCCCAACCCCCGCTTTTCCCCGGCAGCCCGCAATGGGAGGGACTCGGGGAAGACACGCGAAGGGCTCCTAGGGGATCCCGGTTGCTGCAGACAGAAGACGGAACCTCCCCACACTCAGAATTCCGGAACACGGCTGACTGTGTGGGGGAGGTTCGGGGCCGCCCTCCACGAAGCTTCCTGGTGTCACAGGTGTTCTCTGGCAGGCGGAAGTCCGCTAATTACCTCCCCTGTCCATGGGGAGGCACTAGATGCTACCTGCGTTTCCAGCACAACCCCCGCCTTTCCCCAGCAGCCCGCACTGGGAGGGACTCGGGGAAGACACTCGAAGGGCTCCTAGGTGATCCCGGGTTCTGCAGACAGAGGACGGAACCTCCCCACACTCAGAATTCCGGAACACGGCTGACTGTGTGGGGGAGGTTCGTGGCCGCCCTCCACGCAGCTTTCTGGTGTCACAGGTGTTCCCTCGCAAGGGGAAGTCCGCTAATTACCTCCCATGTCCATGGGGAGGCACTAGATGCTACCTGCGTTTCCGGCCCAACCCCCGCCTTTCCCCGGCATCCCGCACTGGGAGGGACTCCGGGAAGACTCTCGAAGGGCTCCTAGATGATCCAAGGTGCTGCAGATTAAAGAAGGAACCTCCCCACACTCAGAATTCCGGAACACGGCTGACTGTGTGGGGGAGGTTCGGGGCCGCCCTCCACGCAGCTTCCTGGTGTCACAGGTGTTCCCTCGCAAGGGGAAGTCCGCTAATAACCTTCCCTGTCCAGGGGGAGGCACTAGATGCTACCTGCGTTTCCAGCCCAACCCCCGATTTTCTCCGGCAGCCCGCAGTGCGAGGGACTCGGGGAAGACTCTCGAAGGGCTCCTTGGAGATCCCGGGTGCTGCAGACAAAAGACGGAACCTCCCCACACTCAGGATTCCGGAACACGTGTGACTGTGTGTGTGAGGTTTATGGCCGCCCTCCACGCAGCTTCCTGGTGTCACAGGTTTTCCCTCGTAAGGGAAAGTCCGCTAATTACCTCCCCTGTCCATGGGGAGGCACTAGATGCTACCTGCGTTTCCAGCCCAACCCCCGCCTTTCACCGGCAGCCCGCACTGGGAGGGACTCGGGGGAGACACTCGAAGGGCTCCTAGGAGATCCCGGGTGCTGCAGACAGAAGACGGAACCTACCCACACTCAGAATTCCGGAACACGGCTGACTGTGTGGGGGAGGTTCGGGTCCGCCCTCCACGCAGCTTCCTGGTGTCACAGGTGTTCCCTGACAGGCGGAAGTCCGCTAATTACCTCCCCTATCCATTGGGAGGCACTAGATGCTACCTGCGTTTCCAGCCCAACCCCCGCATTTCCCCGGCAGCCCGCAGTGAGAGGGACTCGGGGAAGACTCTCGAAGGGCTCCTAGCAGATCCCGGGTGCTGCAGACAGAAGACGGAACCTCCCCACACTCAGAATTCCGGAACACGGTTGACTGTGTGGGTGAGGTTTAGGGCCGCCTTCCACGCAGCTTCCTGGTTTCACAGGTGTTGCCTCGCAAGGGGAAGTCCGCTAATTACCTCCCCTGTCCAGGGGGAGGCACTAGATGCTACCTGCGTTTCCAGCCCAACCCCCGCTTTTCCCCGGCAGCCCGCACTGGGAGGGACTCGTGGAAGACACGCGAAGGGCTCCTAGGGGATCCCGGGTGCTGCAGACAGAAGACGGAACCTCCCCACACTCAGAATTCCGGAACACGGCTGACTGTGTGGGGGAGGTTCGGGGCCGCCCTCCACGCAGCTTCCTGGTGTCACAGGTGTTCCCTGGCAGGCGGAAGTCCGCTAATTACCTCCCCCGTCCATGGGGAGGCACTAGATGCTACCTGCGTTTCCAGCCCAACCCCCGCATTTCCCCGGCAGCCCGCACCGGGAGGGACTCGGGGAAGACTCTCGAAGGGCTCCTAGGGGATCCCGGGTGCTGCAGACAGAAGACGGAACCTCCACACACTCAGAATTCCGGAACACGGGTGACTGTGTGGGTGAGGTTTAGGGCCGCCCTCCACGCAGCTTCCTGGTGTCACAGGTGTTCCCTCGCAAGGGGAAGTCCGCTAATTACCTCCCCTGTCCATGGGGAGGCACTAGATGCTACCTGCGTTTCCAGCACAACCCCCGCCTTTCCCCAGCAGCCCGCACTGGGAGGGACTCGGGGAAGACACTCGAAGGGCTCCTAGGAGATCCCGGGTTCTGCAGACAGAAGACGGAACCTCCCCACACTCAAAATTCTGGAACACGGGTGACTGTGTGGGTGAGGTTTAGGGCCGCACTCCACGAAGCTTCCTGGAGTCACAGGTGTTCCCTCGCAAGGGGAAGTCCGCTAATTACCTCCCCTGTCCATGGGGAGGCACTAGATGCTACATGCGTTTCCAGCCCAACCCCGCGTTTCCCCGGCAGCCCGCACTGGGAGGGACTCGTGGAAGACACTCGAAGGGCTCCTAGGAGATCCCGGGTGCTGCAGATAGAAGACGGAACCTCCCCACACTCAGAATTCCGGAACACGGCTGACTGTGTGGGGGAGGTTCGTGGCCGCCCTCCACGCAGCTTCCTGGTGTCACAGGTGTTCCCTCGCAAGGGGAAGTCCGCTAATTACCTCCCCTGTCCAGGGGGAGGCACTAGATGCTACCTGCGTTTCCAGCCCAACCCCCGATTTTCTCCGGCAGCCCGCAGTGCGAGGGACTCGGGGAAGACTCTCGAAGGGCTCCTTGGAGATCCCGGGTGCTGCAGACAAAAGACGGAACCTCCTCACACTCAGGATTCCGGAACACGTGTGACTGTGTGTGTGAGGTTTATGGCCGCCCTCCACGCAGCTTCCTGGTGTCACAGGTTTTCCCTCGTAAGGGAAAGTCCGCTAATTACCTCCCCTGTCCATGTGGAGGCACTAGATGCTACCTGCGTTTCCAGCCCAACCCCCGCCTTTCACCGGCAGCCCGCACTGGGAGGGACTCGGGGAAGACTCTCGAAGGGCTCCTAGGAGATCCCGGGTGCTGCAGATCGAAGACAGAACCTCCCCACACTCAGAATTCCGGAACACGGCTGACAGTGTGGGGGAAGTTCGGGGCCGCCCTCCACGCAGCATCCTGGTGTCTCAGGTGTTCCCTCGCAAGGGGAAGTCCGCTAATTACCTCCCCTGTCCATGGGGAGGCACTAGATGCTACCTGCGTTTCCAGCCCAACCCCCGACTTTCCCTGGCAGCCTGCACTGGGAGGGACTCGGGGAAGAAACTCGAAGGGCTCCTAGGAGATCCCGGGAACTGCAGACAGAAGACGGAACCTCCCCACACTCAGAATTCCGGAACACGGTTGAGTGTGTGGGTGAGGTTTAGGGCCGCCCTCCACGCAGCTTCCTGGTGTTACAGGTGTTCCCTCGCAAGGGGAAGTCCGCTAATTACCTCCCCTGTCCATGGGGAGGCACTAAATGCTACCTGCGTTTCCAGCCCAGCCCCCGCCTATCCCAGGCAGCCCGCACTGGGAGGGACTCGGGGGATACACTCGAATGGCTCCTAGGAGATCCCGGGTGCTGCAGACAGAAGACGGAATCTCCCCACACTCAGAATTCCGGAACACGGCTGACTGTGTGGGTGAGTTTTAGGGCCGCCCTCCACGCAGCTTCCTGGTGTCACAGGTGTTCCATCGCAAGGGGAAGTCCGCTAATTACCTCCCCTGTACATGGGGAGGCACTAGATGCTACCTGCGTTTCCAGCCCAACCCCCGCCTTTCCCCGGCAGCCCGCACGGGGAGGGACTCGGTGGAGACACTCGAAGGGCTCCTAGGAGATCCCGTTTGCTGCAGACAGAAGACGGAATCTCCCCACACTCAGAATTCCGGAACACGGCTGTCTGTGTTGGGGAGGTTCGGAGTCGCCCTCCACGAAGCTTCCTGGTATCACAGGTGTTCCCTGGCAGGCGGAAGTCCGCTAATTACCTCCCCTGTCCAGGGGGAGGCACTAGATGCTACCTGGGTTTCCAGCCCAACCCCCGCTTTTCCCCTGCAGCCCGCAGTGAGAGGGACTCAGGGAAGACTCTCGAAGTGCTCCTAGGAGATCCCGGGTGCTGCAGACAGAAGACGGAACCTCCCCACACTCAGAATTCCGGAACACGGGTGACTGTGTGGGTGAGGTTTAGGGCCGCCCTCCACGCAGCTTCCTGGGGTCTCAGGTGTTCCCTCGCAATGGGAAGTCCGCTAATTACCTCCCTTGTCCATGGGGAGGCACTAGATGCTACCTGCGTTTCCAGCCAAACCCCCGCCTTTCCCCGGCAGCCCGCACTGGGAGGGACTCGGGGGAGACACTCGAAGGGCTCCTAGGAGATCCCGGGTGCTGCAGACAGAAGACGGAACCTCCCCACACTCAGAATTCCGGAACACGGCTGACAGTGTGGGGGAAGTTCGGGGCCGCCTCCACGCAGCATCCTGGTGTCACAGGTGTTCCCTCGCAAGGGGAAGTCCGCTAATTACCTCCCGTGACAATGGGGAGGCACTAGATGCTACCTGCGTTTCCAGCCCAACCCCCGCCTTTCCCTGGCAGCCTGCACTGGGAGGGACTCGGGGAAGACATTCGAAGGGCTCCTATGAGATCTCGGGAGCTGCAGACAGAAGACGGAACCTCCCCACACTCAGAATTCCGGAACACGGGTGAGTGTGGGTGAGGTTTAGGGACGCCCTCCACGCAGCTTCCTGGTGTCTCAGGTGTTCCCTCGCAAGGGGAATTCCGCTAATTACCTCCCCTGTCCATGGGGAGGCACTAGATGCTGAATGCGTTTCCAGTCCAAACCCCGCCTTTCCCCTGCAGCCCGCACTGGGAGGGACTCGGGGGAGACTCTTGAAGGGCTCCTAGGAGATCCCGGGTGCTGCAGACCGAAGACGGAACCTCCCTACACTCAGAATTCCGGAACAAGTCTGACTGTGTTGGGGAGGTTCGGGGCCGCCCTCCACGAAGCTTCCTGGTGTCACAGGTTTTCCATGGCAGGGGAAAGTCCGCTGATTACCTCCCCTGTCCAGGGGGAGGCACTAGATGCTACCTGCGTTTCCAGCCCAACCCCCGCTTTTCCCCGGCAGCCCGCAGTGGGAGGGACTCGGGGAAGACTCTCGAAGGGCTCCTAGGTGATCCCGGGTGCTGCAGACAGTAGACGGAACCTCCCCACACTCAGAATTCCGGAACAAGGCTGACTGTGTGGGGGAGGTTCGTGGCCGCCCTCCACGCAGCTTCCTGGTGTCACATGTGTTCCCTCGCAATGGGAAGTCCGCTAATTACCTCCCCTGTCCATGGGGAGGCACTAAATGCTACCTGCGTTTCCAGGCCAACCCCCGAATTTCTCAGGCAGCCCGCGGTGTGTGGGACTCGGGGAAGACCCTCGAAGGGCTCCTAGGAGATCCCGGGTGCTGCAGACAGAAGACATAACCTCCCCACACTCAGAATTCCGGAACACGGCTGACTGTGAGGGGGAGGTTCGGGGCCGCACTCCACGCAGCTTCCTGATGTCTCAGGTGATCCCTCGCAAGGGGAAGTCCGCTAATTACCTCCCCAGTCCATGGGGAGGCACTAGATGCTACCTGCGTTTCCAGCCGAAAATCCGCCGTTCCCCGGCAGCCCGCACTGGGAGGGACTCGGGGAAGACACTCGAAGGGCTCCTAGGAGATCCCGGGTGCTGCAGAGAGAAGTTGGAACCTCCCCACACTCAGAATTCCGGAACACGGCTGACAGTGTGGGGGAAGTTCGGGGCCGCCTCCACGCAGCATCCTGGTGTCACAGGTGTTCCCTCGCAAGGGGAAGTCCTCTAATTACCTCCCCTGTCCATGGGGAGGCACTAGATGCTACCTGCGTTTCCAGCCCAACCCCCGCTTTTCCCCGGCAGCCCGCAGTGAGAGGGACTCGGGGAAGACTCTCGAATGGCTCCTAGCAGATCCCGGGTGCTGCAGACAGAAGACGGAACCTCCCCACACTCAGAATTGCGGAACACGGGTGACTGTGTGGGTGAGGTTTAGGGCCGCCCTCCACGCAGCTTCCTGGTGTCACAGGTGTTCCCTGGCAGGCGGAAGTCCGCAAATTACCTCCCCTATCCAGGGGGAGGCACTAGATGCTACCTGCGTTTCCAGCCCAACCCCCGCCTTTCCCAGGCAGCCCGCAGTGAGAGGGACTCGGGGAATACACTCGAAGGGCTCCTAGGAGATCCCGGGTGCTGCAGACAGAAGACGGAACCTCCCCACACTCAGAATTCCGGAAACTTGTGACTGTGTGGGTGAGGTTTAAGGCCGCCCTCCACGCAGCTTCCTGGTGTCACAGGTGTTCCCTCGCAAGGGGAAGTCCGCTAATTACCTCCCCTGTCCATGGGGAGGCACTAGATGCTACCTGCGTTTCCAGCCCAACCCCCGCCTTTCCCAAGCAGCCCGCGGTGGGAGGGACTCGGGGAAGACCCTCGAAAGGCTCCTAGGAGATCTCGGTTGCTGCAGACAGAAGACGGATCCTCCTCACACTCATAATTCCGGAACACGGGTGACTGTGTGGGGGAGGTTTAGGGCCGCCCTCCACGCAGTTTCCTGGTGTCTCAGGTGTTCCCTCACAAGGGGAAGTCCGCTAATTACCTCCCCTGTCCAGGGGGAGGCACTAGATGCTACCTGCGTTTCCAGCCCAACCCCCGCTTTTCCCCGGCAGCCCGCAATGGGAGGGACTCGGGGAAGACACGCGAAGGGCTCCTAGGGGATCCCGGTTGCTGCAGACAGAAGACGGAACCTCCCCACACTCAGAATTCCGGAACACGGCGGACTGTGTGGGGGAGGTTCGGGGCCGCCCTCCACGAAGCTTCCTGGTGTCACAGGTGTTCTCTGGCAGGCGGAAGTCCGCTAATTACCTCCCCTGTCCATGGGGAGGCACTAGATGCTACCTGCGTTTCCAGCACAACCCCCGCCTTTCCCCAGCAGCCCGCACTGGGAGGGACTCGGGGAAGACACTCGAAGGGCTCCTAGGTGATCCCGGGTTCTGCAGACAGAGGACGGAACCTCCCCACACTCAGAATTCCGGAACACGGCTGACTGTGTGGGGGAGGTTCGTGGACGCCCTCCACGCAGCTTTCTGGTGTCACAGGTGTTCCCTCGCAAGGGGAAGTCCGCTAATTACCTCCCATGTCCATGGGGAGGCACTAGATGCTACCTGCGTTTCCGGCCCAACCCCCGCCTTTCCCCGGCATCCCGCACTGGGAGGGACTCCGGGAAGACTCTCGAAGGGCTCCTAGATGATCCAAGGTGCTGCAGATTAAAGAAGGAACCTCCCCACACTCAGAATTCCGGAACACGGCTGACTGTGTGGGGGAGGTTCGGGGCCGCCCTCCACGCAGCTTCCTGGTGTCACAGGTGTTCCCTCGCAAGGGGAAGTCCGCTAATAACCTCCCCTGTCCAGGGGGAGGCACTAGATGCTACCTGCGTTTCCAGCCCAACCCCCGATTTTCTCCGGCAGCCCGCAGTGCGAGGGACTCGGGGAAGACTCTCGAAGGGCTCCTTGGAGATCCCGGGTGCTGCAGACAAAAGACGGAACCTCCCCACACTCAGGATTCCGGAACACGTGTGACTGTGTGTGTGAGGTTTATGGCCGCCCTCCACGCAGCTTCCTGGTGTCACAGGTTTTCCCTCGTAAGGGAAAGTCCGCTAATTACCTCCCCTGTCCATGGGGAGGCACTAGATGCTACCTGCGTTTCCAGCCCAACCCCCGCCTTTCACCGGCAGCCCGCACTGGAAGGGACTCGGGGGAGACACTCGAAGGGCTCCTAGGAGATCCCGGGTGCTGCAGACAGAAGACGGAACCTACCCACACTCAGAATTCCGGAACACGGCTGACTGTGTGGGGGAGGTTCGGGTCCGCCCTCCACGCAGCTTCCTGGTGTCACAGGTGTTCCCTGACAGGCGGAAGTCCGCTAATTACCTCCCCTATCCATGGGGAGGCACTAGATGCTACCTGCGTTTCCAGCCCAACCCCCGCATTTCCCCGGCAGCCCGCAGTGAGAGGGACTCGGGGAAGACTCTCGAAGGGCTCCTAGCAGATCCCGGGTGCTGCAGACAGAAGACGGAACCTCCCCACACTCAGAATTCCGGAACACGGCTGACTGTGTGGGCGAGTTTCGGGGCCGCCCTCCACGAAGCTGCCTGTTGTCACAGTTTTTCCCTGGCAGGGGGAAGTCCGCTAATTACCTCCCCTGTCCAGAGGGAGGCACTAGAAGCTACCTGCGTTTCCAGCCCAACCCCCGCTTTTTCCCGGCAGCCCGCAGTGAGAGGGATTCGGGGAAGACTCTCGAAGGGCTCCTAGAAGATCCCGGGTGCTGCAGACAGAAGACGGAACCTCCCCACACTCAGAATTCCGGAACACGGTTGACTGTGTGGGTGAGGTTTAGGGCCGCCTTCCACGCAGCTTCCTGGTTTCACAGGTGTTGCCTCGCAAGGGGAAGTCCGCTAATTACCTCCCCTGTCCAGGGGGAGGCACTAGATGCTACCTGCGTTTCCAGCCCAACCCCCGCTTTTCCCCGGCAGCCCGCACTGGGAGGGACTCGTGGAAGACACGCGAAGGGCTCCTAGGGGATCCCGGGTGCTGCAGACAGAAGACGGAACCTCCCCACACTCAGAATTCCGGAACACGGCTGACTGTGTGGGGGAGGTTCGGGGCCGCCCTCCACGCAGCTTCCTGGTGTCACAGGTGTTCCCTGGCAGGCGGAAGTCCGCTAATTACCTCCCCCGTCCATGGGGAGGCACTAGATGCTACCTGCGTTTCCAGCCCAACCCCCGCATTTCCCCGGCAGCCCGCACCGGGAGGGACTCGGGGAAGACTCTCGAAGGGCTCCTAGGGGATCCCGGGTGCTGCAGACAGAAGACGGATCCTCCACACACTCAGAATTCCGGAACACGGGTGACTGTGTGGGTGAGGTTTAGGGCCGCCCTCCACGCAGCTTCCTGGTGTCACAGGTGTTCCCTCGCAAGGGGAAGTCCGCTAATTACCTCCCCTGTCCATGGGGAGGCACTAGATGCTACCTGCGTTTCCAGCACAACCCCCGCCTTTCCCCAGCAGCCCGCACTGGGAGGGACTCGGGGAAGACACTCGAAGGGCTCCTAGGAGATCCCGGGTTCTGCAGACAGAAGACGGATCCTCCCCACACTCAAAATTCTGGAACACGGGTGACTGTGTGGGTGAGGTTTAGGGCCGCACTCCACGAAGCTTCCTGGAGTCACAGGTGTTCCCTCGCAAGGGGAAGTCCGCTAATTACCTCCCCTGTCCATGGGGAGGCACTAGATGCTACATGCGTTTCCAGCCCAACCCCGCCTTTCCCCGGCAGCCCGCACTGGGAGGGACTCGTGGAAGACACTCGAAGGGCTCCTAGGAGATCCCGGGTGCTGCAGATAGAAGACGGAACCTCCCCACACTCAGAATTCCGGAACACGGCTGACTGTGTGGGGGAGGTTCGTGGCCGCCCTCCACGCAGCTTTCTGGTGTCACAGGTGTTCCCTCGCAAGGGGAAGTCCGCTAATTACCTCCCATGTCCATGGGGAGGCACTAGATGCTACCTGCGTTTCCGGCCCAACCCCCGCCTTTCCCCGGCAGCCCGCACTGGGAAGGACTCCGGGAAGACTCTCGAAGGGCTCCTAGAAGATCCCGGGTGCTGCAGATTAAAGAAGGAACCTCCCCACACTCAGAATTCCGGAACACGGCTGACTGTGTGGGGGAGGTTCGGGGCCGCCCTCCACGCAGCTTCCTGGTGTCACAGGTGTTCCCTCGCAAGGGGAAGTCCGCTAATTACCTCCCCTGTCCAGGGGGAGGCACTAGATGCTACCTGCGTTTCCAGCCCAACCCCCGATTTTCCCCGGCAGCCCGCAGTGCGAGGGACTCGGGGAAGACTCTCGAAGGGCTCCTTGGAGATCCCGGGTACTGCAGCCAAAAGACGGAACCTCCCCACACTCAGGATTCCGGAACACGTGTGACTGTGTGTGTGAGGTTTATGGCCGCCCTCCACGCAGCTTCCTGGTGTCACAGGTTTTCCCTCGTAAGGGAAAGTCCGCTAATTACCTCCCCTGTCCATGGGGAGGCAATAGACGCTACCTGCGTTTCCAGCCCAACCCCCGCCTTTCCCCGGCAGCCGGCAGTGAGAGGGACTCGGGGAAGACTCTCGAAAGGCTCCTAGGAGATCCCGGGTGCTGCAGACTGAAGATGGAACCTCCCCACACTCAGAATTCCGGAACACGGCTGACTGTGTGGGCGAGGTTCGGGGCCGCCCTCCAAGCAGCTTCCTGGTGTCACAGGTGTTCCCTGGCAGGCGGAAGTCCGCTAATTACCTCCCCAGTCCAGGGGGAGGCACTAGATGCTACCTGCGTTTCCAGCCCAACCCCTGCTATTCCCCGGCAACCCGCAGTGAGAGGGACTCGGGGAAGACTCTCGAAGGGCTCCTAGGAGATCCCGGGTGCTGCAGACAGAAGACGGAACCTCCCCACACTCAGAATTCCGGAACACGGGTGAGTGTGTGTGAGGTTTAGGGACGCCTTCCACGCAGTTTCCTGGAGTCACAGGTGTTCCCTCACAAGGGGAAATCCGCTAATTACCTCCCCTGTCCATGGGGAGGCACTAGATGCTACCTGCGTTTCCAGCCCAACCCCCGCCTTTCCCCGGCAGCCCGCAATGTGAGGTACTCGTGGAAGACACTCGAAGGGCTCCTAGGAGATCCCGGGTGCTGCAGACAGAACACGGAACCTAACCACACTCAGAATTCCGGAACACGGGTGACTGTGTGGGTGAGTTTTAGGGCCGCCCTCCACGCAGATTCCTGGTGTCACAGGTGTTCCCTGACAGGCTGAAGTCCGCTAATTACCTCCGCTGTCCAGGGGGAGGCACTAGATGCTACCTGCGTTTCCAGCCCAACCCCCGCCTTTCCCCGGAAGCCCGCACTGGGAGGGACTCGTGGAAGACACTCGAAGGGCTCCTAGGAGATCCCGGGTGCTGCAGACAGAAGACGGAACCTCCCCACACTCAGAATTCCGGAAAACGGCTGACTGTGTGGGGGAGGATCGGTGTCGCCCTCCACGCAGCTTCCTGGTGTCACAGGTGTTCCCTGGCAGTTGGAAGTCCGCTAATTACCTCCCCTGTCCAGTGGGAGGCACTAGATGCTACCTGCATTTCCAGCCCAACCCCCGCATTTCCCCGGCAGCCCGCAGTGAGAGGGACTCGGGGAAGACTCTCTAAGGGCTCCTAGGAGATCCCGGGTGCTGCAGACAGAAGACAGAACCTCCCCACACTCAGAATTCCGGAACACGGGTGACTGTGTGGGTAAGGTTTAGGGCCGCCCTCCACGCAGATTCCTGGTGTCACAGGTGTTCCCTGACAGGCGGAAGTCCGCTAATTACCTCCCCTGTCCAGGGGGAGGCACTAGATGCTACCTGCGTTTCCAGCCCAACGCCCGCTTTTCCCCGGCAGCCCGCAGTGCGAGGGACTCCGGGAAGAGTCTCGAAGGGCTCCTAGGAGATCCCGGGAGCTGCAGACAGAAGACGGAACCTCCCCACACTCAGAATTCCGGAACACGGGTGACTTTGTGTGGGAGGTTTAGGGCCGCTCTCCACGCAGATTCCTGGTGTCTCAGGTGTTCCCTCGCAAGGGGAAGTCCGCTAATTACCTCCCCTGTCCATGGGGAGGCACTAGATGCTACCTGCGTTTCCAGCCCAACCCCCGCCTTTCCCCAGCAGCCCGCACTGGGAGGGACTCGGGGGAGACACTCGAAAGGCTCCTAGGAGATCCCGGGTGCTGCAGACAGAAGACGGAACCTCCCCACACTCAGAATTCCGGAACACGGCTGACTGTTTGGGGGAGGTTCGGGGCCGCCCTCCACGCAGCTTCCTGGTGTCACAGGTGTTCCCTGGCAGGCGGAAGTCCGCTAATTACCTCCCCTGTCCAGGGGGAGGCACTAGATGCTACCTGCGTTTCCAGCCCAACCCCTGCTATTCCCCGGCAGACCGCAGTGAGAGGGACTCGGGGAAGTCTCTCGAAGGGCTCCTAGGAGATCCCGGGTGCTGCAGACAGAAGACGGAACCTCCCCACACTCAGAATTCCGGAACACGGGTGAGTGTGTGTGAGGTTTAGGGACGCCCTCCACGCAGCTTCCTGGAGTCACAGGTGTTCCCTCACAAGGGGAAATCCGCTAATTACCTCCCCTGTCCATGGGGAGGCACTAGATGCTACCTGCGTTTGCAGCCCAACCCCCGCCTTTCTCCGGCAGCCCGCACTGTGAGGGACTCGTGGAATACACTCGAAGGGCTCCTAGGAGATCCCGGGTGCTGCAGACAGAAGACGGAACCTCCCCACACTCAGAATTCCGGAACACGGGTGACTGTGTGGGTGAGGATTATGGTCGCCCTCCACGCAGCTTCCTGGTGTCTCAGGTGTTCCCTCGCAAGTGGAAGTCCGCTAATTACCTCCCCTGTCCATGGGAAGGCACTTGATGCTACCTGCGTTTCCAGCCCAACCCCCGCCTTTCCCCGGCAGCCCGCACTGGGAGGGACTCGGGGAAGACACTCGAAGGGCTCCTAGGAGATCCCGGTTGCTGCAGACAGAAGACGGAACCTCCCCACACTCAGAATTCCGGAACACGGGTGACTGTGTGGGTGAGGTTTATGGCCGCCCTCCACGCAGCTTCCTGGTGTCACAGGTGTTCCCTCGCAAGGGGAAGTGCGCTAATTACCTCCCCTGTCCATGGGGAGGTACTAGATGCTACCTGCGTTTCCAGCCCAACCCCCGCCTTTCCCAGGCAGCCCGCACTGTGACGGACTCGTGGAAGACCCTCGAAGGGCTCCTAGGAGATCCCGGGTGCTGCAGACAGAAGACGGGACCTCACAACACTCAGAATTCCGGAACACGGGTTACTGTGTGGGGGAGGTTTAGGGCCGCTCTCCACGCAGCTTCCTGATGTCTCAGGTGTTCCCTCGCAAGGGGAAGTCCGCTAATTACCTCCCCTGTCCATGGGGAGGCACTAGATGCTACCTGAGTTTGCAGCCCAACCCCCGCATTTCCCCGGCAGCCCGCACTAGGAGGGACTCGGGGGAGACAATCGTAGGGCTCCTAGGAGATCCCGGGTGCTGCGGACAGAAGACGGAACCTCCCCACACTCAGAATTCCGGAACATGGCTGACTGTGTGGGGGAGGTTCGGGGCCGCCCTCCCCGCAGCTTCCTGGTGTCACAGGTGTTCCCTGGCAGGCGGAAATCCGCTAATTACCTCCCCTGTCCGGGGGAAGGCACTAGATTCTACCTGCGTTTCCAGCCAAACCCCCGCTTTTCCCCGGCAGCCCGCAGTGAGAGGGACTCCTGGAAGACTCTCGAAGGGCTCCTAGGAGATCCCGGGTGCTGCAGACAGAAGACGGAACCTCCCCACTCTGAGAATTCCGGAACACGGCTGACTGTGTGGGCGAGGTTCGGGGCCGCCCTCCACGCAGCTGCCTTGTGTCACAGGCTTTCCCTGGCAGGGGGAAGTCCGCTAATTACCTCCCCTGTCCAGGAGGAGACACTAGATGCTCCCTGCGTTTCCAGCCCAACCCCCGCTTTTCCCCTGCAGCTCGCAGTGCGAGGGAATCGGGGAAGACTCTCGAAGGGCTCCTAGGAGATCCCGGGTGCTGCAGACAGAAGACGGAACCTCCCCACACTCAGAATTCCGGAACAGGGATGACTGTGTGGGTGAGGTTTAGGGCCGCCCTCCACGCAGCTTCCTGGTGTCACAGGTGTTCCCTCGCAAGGGGAAGTCCGCTAATTACCTCCCCTGTCCATGGGGAGGCACTAGATGCTACCTGCTTTTCCAGCCCAACCCCCGCATTTCCCCGGCAGCCCGCACTGGGAGGGACTCGGGGGAGACACTCGAAGGGCTCCTAGGAGATCCCGGGTGCTGCAGACAGAAGACGGAACCTCCCCACACTCAGAATACCGGAACACGGGTGACTGTGTGGGGGAGGTTTAGGGCCGCCCTCCACGCAGCTTCCTGGTGTCACAGGTGTTCCCTGGCAGGCGGAAGACCGCTAATTACCTCCCCTGTCCAGGGGGAGGCACTAGATGCTACCTGCGTTTCCAGCCCAACCCCCGCTTTTCCCCTGCAGCCCGCACTGGGAGGGACTCGGGGGAGACACTCGAAGGGCTCCTAGGAGATCCTGGATGCTGCAGACAGAAGACGGAACCTCCCCAAACTCAGAATTCCGGAACATGGCTGACTGTGTGAGGGAGGTTCGGGGCCGCACTCCACGCAGCGGCCTGGTGTCATAGGTTTTCACTGGCAGGGGGAAGTCCGCTAATTACCTCCCTTTTCCAGGGGGAGGCACTAGATGCTACTTGCGTTTCCAGCCCAACCCCCGCTTTTCCCCAGCAGCCCGCAGTGCGAGGGACTCGGGGAATACTCTCGAAGGGCTCCTAGGTGATCCCGGGTCCTGGAGACAGAAGACGGAACCTCCCCACACTCAGAATTCCGGAACAAGGGTGACTGTGTGGGTGAGGTTTAGGGCCGCCCTCCACGCAGCTTCCTGGTGTCACAGGTGTTCCCTCGCAAGGGGAAGTCCGCTAATTACCTCCCCTGTCCATGGGGAGGCACTAGATGCTACCTGCGTTTCCAGCCCAACCCCCGCCTTTCCCCGGCAGCCCGCACTGGGAGGGACTCGGGGGAGACACTCGAAGGGCTCCTACGAGATCCCGGGTGCTGCAGACAGAAGACGGAACCTCCCCACACTCAGAATTCCGGAACACGGCTGACTGTGTGGGGGAGGTTCGGGGCCGCCCTCCACGCAGCTTCCTGGTGTCACAGGTGTTCCCTGGCAGGCGGAAGTCCGCTAATTACCTCCCCTGTCCAGGGGGAGGCACTAGATTTTACCTGAGTTTCCAGCAAACCCCCGATTTTCCCCGGCAGCCCGCAGTGCGAGGGACTCGGGGAAGACTCTCGAAGGGCTCCTAGGAGATCCCGGTTGCTGCAGACAGAAGACGGAACCTCCCCACACTCATAATTCCGGAACACGGGTGACTGTGTGGGTGAGGTTTATGGCCGCCCTCCACGCAGCTTCCTGGTGTCACAGGTGTTCCCTCGCAAGGGGAAGTGCGCTAATTACCTCCCCTGTCCATGGGGAGGAACTAGATGCTACCTGCGTTTCCAGCCCAACCCCCGCCTTTCCCAGGCAGCCCGCACTGTGACGGACTCGGGGAAGACCCTCGAAGGGCTCCTAGGAGATCCCGGGTTCTGCAGACAGAAGACGGAACCTCACAACACTCAGAATTCCGGAACACGGTTGACTGTGTGGGGGAGGTTTAGGGCCGCTCTCCACGCAGCTTCCTGGTGTCTCAGGTGTTCCCTCGCAAGGGGAATTCCGCTAATTACCTCCCCTGTCCATGGGGAGGCACTAGATGCTACCTGCGTTTGCAGCCCAACCCCCGCATTTCCCCGGCAGCCCGCACTGGGAGGGACTCGGGGGAGACACTCGAAGGGCTCCTAGGAGATCCCGGGTGCTGCAGACAGAAGACGGAACCTCCCCACACTCAGAATACCGGAACACGGGTGACTGTGTGGGGGAGGTTTAGGGCCGCCCTCCACGCAGCTTCCTGGTGTCACAGGTGTTCCCTCGCAAGGGGAAGTCCGCTAATTACCTCCCCTGTCCATGGGGAGGCACTAGATGCTACCTGCGTTTCCAGCCCAACCCCCGCCTTTCCCCGGCAGCCCGCACTGGGAGGGACTCGGGGGAGACACTCGAAGGGCTCCTACGAGATCCCGGGTGCTGCAGACAGAAGACGGAACCTCCCCACACTCAGAATTCCGGAACACGACTGACTGTGTGGGGGAGGTTCGGGGCCGCCCTCCACGCAGATTCCTGGTGTCACAGGTGTTCCCTGGCAGGCGGAAGTCCGCTAATTACCTCCCCTGTCCAGGGGGAGGCACTAGATTTTACCTGAGTTTCCAGCAAACCCCCGATTTTCCCCGGCAGCCCGCAGTGCGAGGGACTCGGGGAAGACTCTCGAAGGGCTCCTAGGAGATCCCGGTTGCTGCAGACAGAAGACGGAACCTCCCCACACTCAGAATTCCGGAACACGGGTGACTGTGTGGGTGAGGTTTATGGCCGCCCTCCACGCAGCTTCCTGGTGTCACAGGTGTTCCCTCGCAAGGGGAAGTGCGCTAATTACCTCCCCTGTCCATGGGGAGGAACTAGATGCTACCTGCGTTTCCAGCCCAACCCCCGCCTTTCCCAGGCAGCCCGCACTGTGACGGACTCAGGGAAGACCCTCGAAGGGCTCCTAGGAGATCCCGGGTTCTGCAGACAGAAGACGGAACCTCACAACACTCAGAATTCCGGAACACGGGTGACTGTGTGGGGGAGGTTTAGGGCCGCTCTCCACGCAGCTTCCTGGTGTCTCAGGTGTTCCCTCGCAAGGGGAATTCCGCTAATTACCTCCCCTGTCCAGGGGGAGGCACTAGATGCTACCTGCGTTTGCAGCCCATCCCCCGCCTTTCCCCGGCAGCCCGCAGTGAGAGGGACTCCGGGAAGACTCTCGAAGGACTCCTAGGAGATCCCGGTTGCTGCAGACAGAACACGGAACCTCCCCACTCTGAGAATTCCGGAACACGGCTGACTGTGTGGGCGAGGTTCGGGGCCGCCCTCCACGCAGCTGCCTTGTGTCACAGGTTTTCCCTGGCAGGGGGAATTCCGCTAATTACCTCCCCTGTCCAGGGGGAGGCACTAGATGCTCCCTGCGTTTCCAGCCCATCCCCCGCTTTTCCCCGGCAGCTCGCAGTGCGAGGGACTCGGGGAAGACCCTCGAAGGGCTCCTAGGAGATCCCGGGTGTTGCAGACAGAAGACGGAACCTCCCCACACTCAGAATTCCGGAACACGGGTGACTGTGTTGGTGAGGTTTAGGGCCGCCCTCCACGCAGCTTCCTGGTGTCACAGGTGTTCCCTCGCAAGGGGAAGTCCGCTAATTACCTCCCCTGTCCATGGGGAGGAACTAGATGCTACCTGCGTTTCCAGCCCAACCCCCGCCTTTCCCCGGCAGCCCGCACTGGGAGGGACTCGGGGGAGACACTCGAAGGGCTCCTAGGAGATCCTGGGTGCTGCAGACAGAAGACGGAACCTCCCCAAACTCAGAATTCCGGAACACGGCTGACTGTGTGGGAGAGGTTCGGGGCCGCCATCCAGGAAGCTGCCTGGTGTCACAAGTTTTCCCTGGCAGGGGGAAGTCCGCTAATTACCTCCCCTGTCCAGGGGGAGGCACTAGATGCTACCTGCGTTTCCAGCCCAACCCCCGCTTTTCCCCGGCAGCCCGCAGAGCGAGGGACTCGGGGAAGACTCTCGAAGGGCTCCTGGAGATCCCGGGTGCTGCAGACAGAAGACGGAACCTCCCCACACTCAGAATTCCGGAACACGGGTGAGTGTGGGTGAGGTTTAGGGACGCACTCCACGCAGCTTCCTTGAGTCACAGGTGTTCCCTCGCAAGGGGAAATCCGCTAATTACCTTCCCTGTCCATGGGGAGGCACTAGACGCTACCTGGGTTTCCAGCACAACCCCTGCCTTTCCCCGGAAGCCCGCACTGGGAGGGACTCTTGGAAGACACTCGAAGGGCTCCTAGGAGATCCCGGGTGCTGCAGACAGAAGACGGAACCTCCCCACACTCAGAATTCCGGAACACGGCTGACTGTGTGGGCGAGGTTCGGGGCCGCCCTCCACGCAGCTTCCTGGTGTCAAATGTATTCCCTCGCAAGGGGAAGTCCGCTAATTACCTCCCCTGTCCATGGGGAGGCACTAGATGCTACCTGCGTTTCCAGCCCAACCCCCGCCTTTCCCCGGCAGCCTGCACTGGGAGGGACTCGGGGAAGACTCTCAAAAGGCTTCTAGGAGATCCCGGGTGCTGCAGTCAGAAGACGGAACCTCCCCAAACTCAGAATTCCGGAACACGTCTGACTGTGTGGGCGAGGTTCTGGGCCGATCTCCACGCAGTTGCCTTGTGTCACAGGTTTTCCCTGGCAGGGGGATGTCCGCTAATTTCTTCCCCTGTCCATGGGGAGGCACTAGATGCTACCTGCGTTTCCAGCACAACCCTCGACTCTCCCCGGGAGCCCGCACTGGGAGGGACTCGGGGGAGACACTCGAAGGGCTCATAGGAGATCCCGGGTGCTGCAGAACGAAGACGGAACCTACCCACACTCAGAATTCCGGAACACGGCTGACTGAGTGGGCGAGGTTCGGGGCCGCCCTCCACGCAGCTTCCTGGTGTCACAGGTGTTCCCTCGCAAGTGGAAGTCCGCTAATTACCTCCCCAGTCCATGGGGAGGCACTAGATGCTACCTGCGTTTCCAGCCCAACCCCCGCCTTTCCCCGGCCGCCCGCAATGGGAGGGACTCGGGGGAGACACTCGAAGGGCTCCTAGGAGATCCCGGGTGCAGCAGACAGAAGACGGAACCTCCCCACACTCAGAATTCCGGAACACGCCTGACTGTGTGGTGAGGTTCGGGGCCGCCCTCCACGCAGCTTCCTGGTGTCACAGGGGTTCCCTTGCAAGGGGAAGTCCGCTAATTACCACCCCTGTCCAGGGAGAGGCACTAGATACTACCTGCGTTTCTAGCCCAACCCCCGCCTTTTCCGGACATCCCGCACTGGGAGGGATTCGGGGAAGACCCTCGAAGGGCTCCTAGGAGATCCCGGGTGCTGCAGACAGAAGACGGAACCTAACCACCCTCAGAATTCCGGAACACGTGTGACTGTGTGAGTGAGTTTTAGGGCCGCCCTCCACGCAGCTTCCTGGTGTCACAGGTGTTCCCTCGCAAGGGGAAGTCCGCTAATTACCTCCCCTTTCCATGGGGAGGCACTAGATGCTACCTTCGTTTACAGCCCAACCCCCGCTTTTCCCCGGCAGCCCGCACTGGGAGGGACTCGGGGGAGACACTCGAAGGGCTCCTAGGAGATCCCGGTTGCTGCAGACAGAAGACGGAACCTCCCCACACTCAGAATACCGGAACACGGCTGACTGTGTGGGTGAGGTTTATGGCCGCCCTCCACGCAGCTTCCTGGTGTCACAGGTGTTCCCTGGAAGGCGGAAGTCCGCTAATTACCTCCCCTGTCCAGGGGGAGGCAATAGATGCTACCTGCGTTTCCAGCCCAACCCCCGCTTTTCCCCGGCAGCCCGCAGTGAGAGGGACTCGGGGAAGATTTTCGAAGGGCTCCTAGGAGATCCCGGGTGCTGCAGACAGAAGACGGAACCTCCCCACACTCAGAATTCCGGAACACGTGTGACTGTGTGGGTGAGGTTTAGGGCCGCCCTCCACGCAGCTTCCTGGTGTCACAGGTGTTCCCTCGCAAGGGGAAGTCCGCTAATTACCTCCCCTGTCCAGGGGGAGGCACTAGATTTTACCTGAATTTCCAGCAAAGCCCCGATTTTCCCCGGCAGCCCGCAGTGCGAGGGACTCGGGGAAGACTCTCGAAGGGCTCCTAGGAGATCCCGGGTGCTGCAGACAGAAGACGGAACCTCCCCACACTCAGAATTCCGGAACACTGGTGACTGTGTGGGTGAGGTTTATGGCCGCCCTCCACGTAGCTTCCTGGTGTCACAGGTGTTCCCTCGCAAGGGGAATTGCGCTAATTACCTCCCCTGTCCATGGGGAGGCACTAGATGCTACCTGCGTTTCCAGCCCAACCCCCGACTTTCCCAGGCAGCCCGCACTGGGAGGGACTCGGGGAAGACCCTCGAAGGGCTCCTAGGAGATCCCGGGTGCTGCAGACAGAAGACGGAATCTCACAACACTCAGAATTCCGGAACACGGGTGACTGTGTGGGGGAGGTGTAGGGCCGCTCTCCACGCAGCTTCCTGGTGTCTCAGGTGTTCCCTCGCAAGGGAAATCCGCTAATTACCTCCCCTTTCCATGGGGAGGCACTAGATGCTACCTGCGTTTCCAGCCCAACCCCCGCCTTTCCCCGGCAGCCCGCACTGGGAGGGTCTCGGGGGAGACACTCGAAGGGGTCCTAGGAGATCCCGGGTGCTGCAGACAGAAGACGGAACCTCCCCACACTCAGAATTCCGGAACACGGCTGACTGTGTGGGGGAAGTACGGGGCCGCCCTCCACGCAGCTTCCTGGTGTCACAGATGTTCTCTTGCAAGTGGAATTCCGCTAATTACCTCCCCTGTCCAGGGAGAGGCACTAGATGCTACCTGCGTTTCCAGCCCAACCCCCGCCTTTTCCCGATATCCCGCACTGGGAGGGATTCGGGGAAGACCCTCGAAAGGCTCCAAGGAGCTCCCGGGTTCTGCAGACAGAAGACGGAACGTCCCCACACTCAGAATTACGGAACACGGGTGACTGTGTGGGGGAGGTTTAGGGCCGCCCTCCACGCAGCTTCCTGGTGTCTCAGGTGTTCCCTCGCAAGGGGAAGTCCGCTAATTACCTCCCCTGTGTATGGGGAGGCACTAGATGCTACCTGCGTTTCCAGGCCAACCCCCGATTTTCCCCGGCAGCCCGCACTGTGAGGGACTCGGGGGAGACAATCGTAGGGCTCCTAGGAGATCCCGGGTGCTGCGGACAGAAGACGGAACCTCCCCACACTCAGAATTCCGGAACATGGCTGACTGTGTGGGGGAGGTTCGGGGCCGCCCTCCACGCAGCTTCCTGGTGTCACAGGTGTTCCCTGGCAGGCGGAAATCTGCTAATTACCTCCCCTGTCCAGGGGGAGGCACTAGATGCTACCTGCGTTTCCAGCACAACCCCCGCTTTTCCCCGGCAGCCCGCAGGGCGAGGGACTCGGGGAAGACTCTCGAAGGGCTCCTAGGAGATCCCGGGTGATGCAGACAAAAGACGGAACCTCCCCACACTCAGAATTCCGGAACACGGCTGAGTGTGGGTGAGGTTTAGGGACGCCCTCCACGCAGCTTCCTGGAGTCACAGGTGTTTCCTCGCAAGGGGAAGTGCGCTACTTACCTTCCCTGTCCATGGGGAGGCACTAGACGCTACCTGGGTTTCCAGCACAACCCCTGCTTTTTCCCGGCAGCCCACACTGGGAGGGACTCGTTGAAGACACTCGAAGGGCTCCTAGGAGATCCCGGGTACTGCAGACAGAAGACGGAACCTCCCCACACTCAGAATTCCGGAACACGGCTGTCTGTGTGGGCGAGGTTCTGGGCCGCCCTCCACGCAGCTTCCTGGTGTCTCAGGTGTTCCCTCGCAAGGGGAAGTCCGCTAATTACCTCCCCTGTCCTTGGGGAGGCACTAGATTCTACCTGCGTTTCCAGCCCAACCCCCGCCTTTCCCCGGCAGCCCGCACTGTGTGGGACTCCGGGGAGACACTCGTAGGGCTCCTAAGAGATCCCGGGTTCTGCAGACAAAAGACGGAACCTCCCCTCATTCAGATTTCCGGAACACGGTTGACTGTGATGGGGAGGTTCGGGGTCGCACTCCACGCAGCTTCCTGGTGTCACAGGTGTTCCCTGGCAGGCGGAAGTCCGCTAATTACCTCCCCTGTTCAGGGGGAGGCACTAGATGCTACCTGCGTTTCCAGCCCAACCCCCGCTTTTCCCCAGCAGCCCGCAGTGAGAGGGACTCGGGGAAGACTCTCGAAGGGCTCCTAGGAGATCCCGGGTGCTGCAGACAGAAGACGGAACCTCCCCACACTCAGAATTCCGGAACACGGCTGACTGTGTGCGGGAGGTTCGGGGCCGCCCTCCACGCAGCTTCCTGGTGTCACAGGTGTTCCCTGGCAGGCGGAAGTCCGCTAATTACCTCCCCCGTCCAGGGGAAGGCACTAGATGCTACCTGCGTTTCCAGCACAACCCCCGCCTTTCCCCGGCAGCCCGCAGTGAGAGGGACTCGGGGAAGACTCTCGAAGGGCTCCTAGGAGATCCCGGGTGCTGCAGACAGAAGACGGAACCTCCCCACACTCAGAATTCCGGAACACGGGTGAGTGTTGGTGAGGTTTACGGACGCCCTCCACGAAGATTCCTGGAGTCACAGGTGTTCCCTCGCAAGGGGAATTCCGCTAATTACCTTCCCTGTCCATGGGGAGGCACTAGGTGCTACCTGCGTTTCCAGCCCAACCCCCGCCATTCCCCGGTAGCCCGCACTGGGAGGGACTCGTGGAAGAAACTCGAAGGGCTCCTAGTAGATCCCGGGTGCTGCAGTCAGAAGACGGAACCTCCCCACACTCAGAATTCCGGAACACGGCTGACTGGGTGGGCGAGGTTCTGTGCCGCACTCCACGCAGCTGCCTTGTGTCACAGGTTTTCCCTGGAAGGGGAAGTCCGCTAATTACCTCCCATATCCATGGGGAGGCACTAGATGCTACCTGCGTTTCCAGCCCAACCCTCGCATTTCCCCGGCAGCCCGCACTGGGAGGGACTCGGGGAAGACACTCGAATGGCTCCTAGGAGATCCCGGGTGCTGCAGAACGAAGACGGAACCTCCCCACACTCAGAATTCCGGAACACGGCTGACTGTGTGGGGGAGGTTCGGGGCCGCCCTCCACGAAGCTTCCTGTTCTCACAGGTGTTCCCTCGCAAGGGGAAGTCCGCTAATTACCTCCCCTGTCCATGGGGAGGCACTAGATGCTACCTGCGTTTCCAGCCAAACCCCCGCCTTTCTCAGGCAGCCCGCAGTGGGAGGGACTCGGGGAAGACCATCGAAGGGCTCCTAGGAGATCCCAGGTGCTGCAGAACGAAGACGGAACCTCCCTACACTCAGAATTCCGGAACACGGCTGACTGTGTGGGGGAGGTTCGGGGCCGCCCTCCACGCAGCTTCCTGGTGTCACAGGTGTTCCCTCGCAAGGGGAAGTCCGCTAATTACCTCCCCTGTCCATGGGGAGGCACTAGATGCTACCTGCGTTTCCAGCCCAACCCCCGCCTTTCCCCGGCAGCCCGCACTGGGAAGGACTCGGGGAAGACACTCGAACTGCTCCTAGGAGATCCCGGGTGCTGCAGACAGAAGACGGAACCTCCCCACACTCAGAATTCCGGAACACGGCTGACTGTGTGGGGGAGGTTCGGGGCCGCCCTCCACGCAGCTTCCTGGTGTCACAGGTTTTCCCTCGCAAGGGGAAGTCCGCTAATTACCTCCCCTGTCCATGGGGAGGCAGTAGATGCTACCTGCGTTTGCAGCCCAACCCCCGCCTTTCCCCGGCAGCCCGCACTGGGAAGGACTCGGGGAAGACACTCGAAGGGCTCCTAGGAGATCCCGGGTGCTGCAGACAGAAGACGGAACCTCCCCACACTCAGAATTCCGGAACACGGCTGACTGTGTGGGGGAGGTTCGGGGCCGCCCTCCACGCAGCTTCCTGGTGTCACAGCTGTTCCCTGGCAGGCGGAAGTCCGCTAATTACCTCCCCTGTCCAGGGGGAGGCACTAGATGCTACCTGCGTTTCCAGCCCAACCACCGCATTTCCCCGGCAGCCCGCAGTGAGAGGGACTCGGGGAAGACTCTAGAAAGGCTCCTAGGAGATCCCGGGTGCTGCAGACAGAAGACGGAACCTCCCAACACTCAGAATTCCGGAACATGGGTGACTGTGTGGGTGAGGTTCAGGGCCGCCCTCCACGCAGCTTCCTAGTGTCACAGGTGTTCCCTCGCAAGGGGAAGTCCGCTAATTACCTCCCCTGTCCATGGGGAGGCACTAGATTCTACCTGCGTTTCCAGCCCAACCCCCGCTTTTCCCCGGCAGCCCGCAGTGAGAGGGACTGGGAGAAGACTCTCGAAGGGCTCCTAGGAGATCCCGGATGCTGCAGACAGAAGACGGAACCTCCCCACACTCAGAATTCCGGAACACGGCTGACTGTGTGGGGGAGGTTCGGGGCCGCCCTCCACGGAGCATCCTGGTGTCACAGGTGTTCCCTCGCAAGGGAAAGTCCGCTAATTACCTCCCCTGTCCATGGGGAGGCACTAGATGCTACCTGCGTTTCCAGCCCAACCCCCGCCTTTCCCCGGCAGCCCGCACTGGGAGGGACTCGGGGAAGACTCTCGAAGGGCTCCTAGGAGATCCCGGGTGCTGCAGACAGAAGACGGAACCTCCCCACACTCAGAAATCCGGAACACGGCTGACTGGGTGCGGGAGGTTCGGGGCCGCCCTCCACGAAGATTCCTGGTGTCACAGGTGTTCCCTCGCAAGGGGAAGTCAGCTAATTACCTCCTCAGTCCAAGGGGAGGCACTAGATGCTACCTGCCTTTGCAGTCCAACCCCCGCCTTTCCCCGGCAGCCCGCACTGTGAAGGACTTGGGGAAGACACTCTAAGTGCTCCTAGGAGATCCCGGGTGCTGCAGAACGAAGACGGAACCTCCCCACACTCAGAATTCCGGAACACGGCTGACTGTGTGGGGGAGGTTCGGTGCCTCCCTCCACGCAGCTTCCTGGTGTCACAGGTGTTCCCTGGCAGGCGGAAGTCCGCTAATTACCTCCCCTGTTCAGGGGGAGGCACTAGATGCTACCTGCGTTTCCAGACCAACCCCCGCCTTTCCCCGGCAGCCCGCAGTGAGAGGGACTCGGGGAAGACTTTCGAAGGGCTCCTAGGAGATCCCGGGTGCTGCAGACAGAAGACGGAACCTCCCCACACTCAGAATTCCGGAACACGGCTGACTGTGTGGGGGAGTTTCGGGGCGCCCTCCACGCAGCTTCATGGTGTCACAGGTGTTCCCTCGCAAGGGGAATTCCGCTAATTACCTCACCTGTCCATGGGGAGGCACTAGATGCTACCAGCGTTTCCAGCCCAACCCCCGCCTTTCCCCGGCAGCCCGTACTGTGAGGGACTCGTGGAAGACTCTCGAAGGGCTCCTAGGAGATCCCGGGTGCTGCAGACAGAAGACGGAACCTCCCCACACTCAGAATTCCGGAACACGTCTGACTGTGTGGGGGAGGTTCGGGGCCGCCCTCCACGCAGCTTCCTGGTGTCACAGGTGTTCCCCCGCAAGGGGAATTCCGCTAATTACCTCCCCTGTCCATGGGGAGGCACTAGATGCTACCTGCGTTTCCATCCAAACCACCGCCTTTCCCCGGCAGCCCGCACTGGGAGGGACTCGGGGAAGACTCTTGAAGGGCTCCTAGGAGATCCCGGGTGCTGCAGACCGAAGACGGAACCTCCTCACACTCAGAATTCCGGAACACAGCCGAATGTGTGGGCGAGGATCGGGGACACACTCCACGCAGCTTCCTGGTGTCACAGGTGTTCCCTGGCAGGCGGAAGTCCGCTAATTACCTCCCCTGTTCAGGGGGAGGCACTAGATGCTACCTGCGTTTCCAGCCCAACCCCCGCTTTTCCCCAGCAGCCCGCAGTGAGAGGGACTCGGGGAAGACTCTCGAAGGGCTCCTAGGAGATCCCGGGTGCTGCAGACAGAAGACGGAACCTCCCCACACTCAGAATTCCGGAACACGGCTGACTGTGTGCGGGAGGTTCGGGGCCGCCCTCCACGCAGCTTCCTGGTGTCACAGGTGTTCCCTGGCAGGCGGAAGTCCGCTAATTACCTCCCCCGTCCAGGGGAAGGCACTAGATGCTACCTGCGTTTCCAGCCCAACCCCCGCCTTTCCCCGGCAGCCCGCAGTGAGAGGGACTCGGGGAAGACTCTCGAAGGGCTCCTAGGAGATCCCGGGTGCTGCAGACAGAAGACGGAACCTCCCCACACTCAGAATTCCGGAACACGGGTGAGTGTTGGTGAGGTTTACGGACGCCCTCCACGAAGATTCCTGGAGTCACAGGTGTTCCATCGCAAGGGGAATTCCGCTAATTACCTTCCCCGACCATGGGGAGGCACTAGGTGCTACCTGCGTTTCCAGCCCAACCCCCGCCATTCCCCGGTAGCCCGCACTGGGAGGGACTCGTGGAAGAAACTCGAAGGGCTCCTAGTAGATCCCGGGTGCTGCAGTCAGAAGACGGAACCTCCCCACACTCAGAATTCCGGAACACGGCTGACTGGGTGGGCGAGGTTCTGTGCCGCAATCCACGCAGCTGCCTTGTGTCACAGGTTTTCCCTGGAAGGGGAAGTCCGCTAATTACCTCCCATATCCATGGGGAGGCACTAGATGCTACCTGCGTTTCCAGCCCAACCCTCGCATTTCCCCGGCAGCCCGCACTGGGAGGGACTCGGGGAAGACACTCGAATGGCTCCTAGGAGATCCCGGGTGCTGCAGAACGAAGACGGAACCTCCCCACACTCAGAATTCCGGAACACGGCTGACTGTGTGGGGGAGGTTCGGGGCCGCCCTCCACGAAGCTTCCTGTTGTCACAGGTGTTCCCTTGCAAGGGGAAGTCCGCTAATTACCTCCCCTGTCCATGGGGAGGCACTAGATGCTACCTGCGTTTCCAGCCAAACCCCCGCCTTTCTCAGGCAGCCCGCAGTGGGAGGGACTCGGGGAAGACCCTCGAAGGGCTCCTAGGAGATCCCAGGTGCTGCAGAACGAAGACGGAACCTCCCCACACTCAGAATTCCGGAACACGGCTGACTGTGTGGGGGAGGTTCGGGGCCGCCCTCCACGCAGCTTCCTGGTGTCACAGGTATTCCCTCGCAAGGGGAAGTCCGCTAATTACCTCCCCTGTCCATGGGGAGGCACTAGATGCTACCTGCGTTTCCAGCCCAACCCCCGCCTTTCCCCGGCAGCCCGCACTGGGAAGGACTCGGGGAAGACACTCGAACTGCTCCTAGGAGATCCCGGGTGCTGCAGACAGAAGACGGAACCTCCCCACACTCAGAATTCCGGAACACGGCTGACTGTGTGGGGGAGGTTCGGGGCCGCCCTCCACGCAGCTTCCTGGTGTCACAGGTGTTCCCTCGCAAGGGGAAGTCAGCTAATTACCTCCTCAGTCCAAGGGGAGGCACTAGATGCTACCTGCCTTTGCAGTCCAACCCAAGCCTTTCCCCGGCAGCCCGCACTGTGAAGGACTTGGGGAAGACACTCTAAGTGCTCCTAGGAGATCCCGGGTGCTGCAGAACGAAGACGGAACCTCCCCACACTCAGAATTCCGGAACACGGCTGACTGTGTGGGGGAGGTTCGGTGCCTCCCTCCACGCAGCTTCCTGGTGTCACAGGTGTTCCCTGGCAGGCGGAAGTCCGCTAATTACCTCCCCTGTTCAGGGGGAGGCACTAGATGCTACCTGCGTTTCCAGACCAACCCCCGCCTTTCCCCGGCAGCCCGTACTGTGAGGGACTCGTGGAAGACTCTCGAAGGGCTCCTAGGAGATCCCGGGTGCTGCAGACAGAAGACGGAACCTCCCCACACTCAGAATTCCGGAACACGTCTGACTGTGTGGGGGAGGTTCGGGGCCGCCCTCCACGCAGCTTCCTGGTGTCACAGGTGTTCCCCCGCAAGGGGAATTCCGCTAATTACCTCCCCTGTCCATGGGGAGGCACTAGATGCTACCTGCGTTTCCATCCAAACCACCGCCTTTCCCCGGCAGCCCGCACTGGGAGGGACTCGGGGAAGACTCTTGAAGGGCTCCTAGGAGATCCCGGGTGCTGCAGACCGAAGACGGAACCTCCTCACACTCAGAATTCCGGAACACAGCCGAATGTGTGGGCGAGGATCGGGGCCACCCTCCACGCAGCTGCCTGGTGTCACAGGTTTTCCCTGGCAGGGGGAAGTCCGCTAATTACCTCCCCTGTCCAGGGGGAGGCACTAGATGCTACCTGCGTTTCCAGCCCAACCCCCGCCTTTCCCCGGCAGCCCGCAGTGAGAGGGACTCGGGGAAGACTCTCGAAGGGCTCTTAGGAGATCCCTGGTGCTGCAGACAGAAGACGGAACCTCCCCACACTCAGAATTCCGGAACACAGCCGACTGTGTGGGCGAGGTTCTGGGCCGCCCTCCACGCATCTCCCTTGTGTGACAGGTTTTCCCTGGTAGGGGAAGTCCGCTAATAACCTACCCTGTCCATGGGGAGGCACTAGATGCTACCTGCGTTTCCAGCCCAACCCCCGCCTTTCCCCGGCAGCCCGCACTGGGAGGGACTCGGGGGAGACTCTCGTAGGGCTCCTAGGAGATCCCGGGTGCTGCAGACAGAAGACGGAACCTCCCCACACTCAGAATTCCGGAACACGGCTGTCTGTGTGGGGGAGGTTAGGGGCCGCCCTCCACGCAGTTTCCTGGTGTCACAGGTGTTCCCTGGCAGGCGGAAGTCCTCTAATTACCTCCCCTGTCCAGGGGGAGGCACTAGATGCTACCTGCGTTTCCAGCCCAACCCCCGCTTTTCCCCGGCAGCCCGCAGTGAGAGGGACTCGGGGAACACTCTCGAAGGGCTCCTAGGAGATCCCGGGTGCTGCAGACAGAAGACGGAACCTCCCCACACTCAGAATTCCGGAACAAGTGTGACTGTGTGTGTGACGTTTAGGGCCGCCTTCCAGGCAGCTTCCAGGTGTCACAGGTGTTCCCTCGCAAGGGGAAATCCGCTAATTACCTCCCCTGTCCATGGGGAGGCACTAGATGCTACCTGCTTTTCCAGCCCAACCCCCGCCTTTCCCCGGCAGCCCGCACTGGGAGGGACTCGGGGGAGACATTCGAAGGGCTCCTAGTAGATCCCGGGTGCTGCAGACAGAAGACGGAACCTCCCCACACTCAGAATTCCGGAACACGGCTGACTGTGTGGGCGAGGTTCGGGGCCGCCCTCCACGCAGTTGCCTGGTGTCACAGGTTTTCCCTGGCAGGGGGAATTCCGCTAATTACCTCCCCTGTCCAGGGGGAGGCACTAGATGCTACCTGCGTTTCCAGCCCAACCCCCGCTATTCCCCGGCAGCCCGCAGTGAGAGGGACTCGGGGAAGACTCTCGAAGGGCTCCTTGGAGATCCCGGGTGCTGCAGACAGAAGACGCAACCTCCCCACACTCAGAATTCCGGAACACGGTTGACTGTGTGGGTGAGGTTTATGGCCGCCCTCCACGCAGCTTCCTGGTGTCACAGGTGTTCCCTCGCAAGGGGAAGTCCGCTAATTACCTCCCCTGTCCATGTGGAGGCACTAGATGCTACCTGCGTTTCCAGCCAAACCCCCGCCTTTCCCAGGCAGCCCACGGTGGGAGGGACTCGGGGAAGACCCTCGAACGGCTCCTAGGTGATCCCGGATGCTGCAGACAGAAGACGGAACCTCCCCACACTCAGAATTCCGGAACTCGGGCGACTGTGTGGGGGAGGTTTAGGGTCGCCCTCCACGCAGCTTCCTGGTGTCTCAGGTGTTCCCTCGCAAGTGGAAGTCCGCTAATTACCTCCCCTGTCCATGGGGAGGCACTAGATGCTACCTGCTTTTCCAGCCACACCCCCGCATTTCCCCGGCAGCCCGCACTGGGAGGGACTTGGGGGAGACACTCGTAGGGCTCCTAGGAGATCCCGGGTGCTGCAGACAGAAGACGGAACCTCCCCACACTCAGAATTCCGGAACAAGTGTGATTGTGTGGGTGAGGTTCAGGGCCGCCCTCCACGCAGCTTCCTGGTGTCACAGGTGTTCCCTCGCAAGGGGAAGTCCGCTAATTACCTCCCCTGTCCATGGGGAGGCACTAGATGCTACCTGCGTTTCCAGCCCAACTCCCGCCTTTCCCCGGCAGCCCGCACTGGGAAGGACTCGGGGAAGACCCTCGAACTGCTCCTAGGAGATCCCGGGTGCTGCAGACAGAAGACGGAACCTCCCCACACTCAGAATTCCGGAACACGGCTGACTGTGTGGGGGAGGTTCGGGGCCGCCCTCCACGCAGCTTCCTGGTGTCACAGGTTTTCCCTCGCAAGGGGAAGTCCGCTAATTACCTCCCCTGTCCAGGGGGAGGCACTAGATGCTACCTGCATTTGCAGCCCAACACCCGCCTTTCCCCGGCAGCCCGCACTGGGAAGGACTCGGGGAAGACACTCGAAGGGCTCCTAGGAGATCCCGGGTGCTGCAGAACGAAGACGGAACCTCCCCACACTCAGAATTCCGCAACACGGCTGACTGTGTGGGGGAGGTTCGGGGCCGCCCTCCACGCAGCTTCCTGGTGTCACAGGTGTTCCCTGGCAGGCGGAAGTCCGCTAATTACCTCCCCTGTCCAGGGGGAGGCACTAGATGCTACCTGCGTTTCCAGCCCAACCACCGCATTTCCCCGGCAGCCCGCAGTGAGAGGGACTCGGGGAAGACTCTAGAAGGGCTACTAGGAGATCCCGGGTGCTGCAGACAAAAGACGGAACCTCCCAACACTCAGAATTCTGGAACAAGGGTGACTGTGGGAGAGGTTCAGGGCCGCCCTCCACGCAGCTTCCTGGTGTCACAGGTGTTCCCTCGCAAGGGGAAGTCCGCTAATTACCTCCCCTGTCCATGGGGAGGCACTAGATGCTACCTGCGTTTCCAGCCCAACCCCCGCTTTTCCCCGGCGGCCCGCAGTGAGAGGGACTGGGAGAAGTCTCTCGAAGGGCTCCTAGGAGATCCCGGATGCTGCAGACAGAAGACGGAACCTCCCCACACTCAGAATTCCGGAACACGGCTGACTGTGTGGGGGAGGTTCGGGACCGCCCTCCACGCAGCTTCCTGGTGTCACAGGTGTTCCCTCGCAAGGGAAAGTCCGCTAATTACCTCCCCTGTCCATGGGGAGGCACTAGATGCTACCTGCGTTTCCAGCCCAACACCCGCCTTTCCCCGGCAGCCCGCACTGGGAGGGACTCGGGGAAGACTCTCGAAGGGCTCCTAGGAGATCCCGGGTGCTGCAGACCGAAGACGGAACCTCCTCACACTCAGAATTCCGGAACACAGCCGAATGTGTGGGCGAGGATCGGGGCCACCCTCCACGCAGCTGCCTGGTGTCACAGGTTTTCCCTGGCAGGGGGAAGTCCGATAATTACCTCCCCTGTCCAGGGGGAGGCACTAGATGCTACCTGCGTTTCCAGCCCAACCCCCGCCTTTCCCCGGCAGCCCGCAGTGAGAGGGACTCGGGGAAGACTCTCGAAGGGCTCCTAGGAGATCCCGGGTGCTGCAGACCGAAGACGGAACCTCCCCACACTCAGAATTCCGGAACACAACCGACTGTGTGGGCGAGGATCGGGGCCACACTCCACGCAGCTGCCTGGTGTCACAGGTTTTCCCTGGTAGGGGGAAGTCCGCTAATTACCTCCCCTGTCCAGGGGGAGGCACTAGATGCTACCTGCGTTTCCAGCCCAACCCCCGCCTTTCCCCAGCAGCCCGCAGTGAGAGGGACTCGGGGAAGACTCTCGAAGGGCTCCTAGGAGATCCCGGGTGCTGCAGACAGAAGACGGAACCTCCCCACACTCAGAATTCCGGAACACGGCTGACTGTGTGGTTGAGGTTCGGGGCCGCCCTCCACGCAGCTTCATGGTGTCACAGGTGTTCCCTCGCAAGGGGAAGTCCGCTAATTACCTCCCCTGTCCATGGGGAGGCACTAGATGCTACCTGAGTTTCCAGCCCAACCCCCGCTTTTCCCCGGCAGCCCGCACTGGGAGGGACTCGGCGGAGTCACTCGAAGTGCTCCTAGGAGATCCCAGGTGCTGCAGAACGAAGACGGAACCTCCCCACACTCAGAATTCCGGAACACGGCTGACTGTGTGGGGGAGGTTCAGGGACGACCTCCACGAAGCTTCCTGGTGTCACAGGTATTCCCTCGCAAGGGGAAGTCCGCTAATTACCTCTCCTGTCCATGGGGTGGCACTAGATGCTACCTGCTTTTCCAGCCCAACCCCCGCCTTTTCCCGACATCCCGCACAGGGAGGGACTCGGGGAAGACCCTCGAAGGGCTCCTAGGAGATCCCGGGTGCTGCAGACAGAAGACGGAACCTCCCCACACTCAGAATTCCGGAACACGGGTGACTGTGTGGGGGAGGTTTAGGGCCGCCCTCCACGCAGCTTCCTGGTGTCTCAGGTGTTCCCTCGCAAGAGGAAGTCCGCTAATTACCTCCCCTGTCCTTGGGGAGGCACTAGATGCTACCTGCGTTTCCAGCCCAACCCCCGCATTTCCCCGGCAGCCCGCACTGGGAGGGACTCGGGGGAGACACTCGAAGGGCTCCTAGTAGATCCCGGGTGCTGCAGACAGAAGACGGAACCTCCCCACACTCAGAATTCCGGAACAAGGCTGACTGTGTGGACGAGGTTCGGGGCCGCCATCCACGCAGCTGCCTGGTGTCACAGGTTTTCCCTGGCAGGGGGAATTCCGCTAATTACCTCCCCTGTCCAGGGGGAGTCACTAGATGCTACGTGCGTTTCCAGCCCAACCCCCGCTATTCCCCGGCAGCCCGCAGTGAGAGGGACTCGGGGAAGACTCTCGAAAGGCTCCTTGGAGATCCCGGGTGCTGCAGACAGAAGACGGAACCTCCCCACACTCAGAATTCCGGAACACGGTTGACTGTGTGGGTGAGGTTTATGGCCGCCCTCCACGCAGCTTCCTGGTGTCACAGGTGTTCCCTAGCAAGGGGAAGTCCGCTAATTACCTCCCCTGTCCATGTGGAGGCACTAGATGCAACCTGCTTTTCCAGCCAAACCCCCGCCTTTCCCAGGCAGCCCACGGTGGGAGGGACTCGGGGAAGACCCTCGAACGGCTCCTAGGTGATCCCGGATGCTGCAGACAGAAGACGGAACCTCCGCACACTAAGAATTCCGGAACTCGGGTGACTGTGTGGGGGAGGTTTAGGGTCGCCCTCCACGCAGCTTCCTGGTGTCTCAGGTGTTCCCTCGCAAGGGCAAGTCCGCTAATTACCTCCCCTGTCCATGGGGTGGCACTAGATGCTACCTGCGTTTCCAGCCAAACCCCCGAATTTCCCCGGCAGCCCGCACTGGGAGGGACTCGGGGGAGACACTCGTAGGGCTCCTAAGAGATCCCGGGTGCTGCAGACAGAAGACGGAACCTCCCCACACTCAGAATTCCGGAACAAGGGTGATTGTGTGGGTGAGGTTCAGGGCCGCCCTCCACGCAGCTTCCTGGTGTCACAGGTGTTCCCTCGCAAGGGGAAGTCCGCTAATTACCTCCCCTGTCCATGGGGAGGCACTAGATGCTACCTGCGTTTCCAGCCCAACCACCGCCTTTCCCCGGCAGCCCGCACTGGGAAGGACTCGGGGAAGACACTCGAACTGCTCCTAGGAGATCCCAGGTGCTGCAGACAGAAGACCGAACCTCCCCACACTCAGAATTCCGGAACACGGCTGACTGTGTGGGGGAGGTTCGGGGCCGCCCTCCACGCAGCTTCCTGGTGTCACAGGTTTTCCCTCGCAAGGGGAAGTCCGCTAATTACCTCCCCTGTCCATGGGGAGGCACTAGATGCTACCTGCGTTTGCAGCCCAACCCCCGCCTTTCCCCGGCAGCCCGCACTGGGAAGGACTCGGGGAAGACTCTAGAAGGGCTCCTAGGAGATCCCGGGTGCTGCAGACAGAAGACGGATCCTCCCAACACTCAGAATTCCGGAACAAGGGTGACTGTGTGGGTGAGGTTCAGGGCCGCCCTCCACGCAGCTTCCTGGTGTCACAGGTGTTCCCTCGCAAGGGGAAGTCCGCTAATTACCTCCCCTGTCCATGGGGAGGCACTAGATGCTACCTGCGTTTCCAGCCCAACCCCCGCTTTTCCCCGGCAGCCCGCAGTGAGAGGGACTCGGGGAAGGCTCTCGAAGGGCTCCTAGGAGATCCCGGGTGCTGCAGAACGAAGACGGAACCTCCCCACACTCAGAATTCCGGAACACGGCTGACTGTGTGGGGGAGGTTCGGGGCCGCCCTCCACGCAGCTTCCTGGTGTCACAGGTGTTCCCTGACAGGCGGAAGTCCGCTAATTACCTCCCCTGTCCAGGGGGAGGCACTAGATGCTACCTGCGTTTCCAGCCCAACCCCCGCCTTTCCCCGGCAGCCCGCAGTGAGAGGGACTCGGGGAAGACTCTCGAAGGGCTCCTAGGAGATCCCGGGTGCTGCAGACCGAAGACGGAACCTCCCCACACTCAGAATTCCGGAACACAGCCGAATGTGTGGGCGAGGATCGGGGCCACCCTCCACGCAGCTGCCTGGTGTCACAGGTTTTCCCTGGCAGGGGGAAGTCGGCTAATTACCTCCCCTGTCCAGGGGGAGGCACTAGATGCTACCTGCGTTTCCAGACCAACCCCCGCCTTTCCCCGGCAGCCCCCAGTGAGAGGGCCTCGGGGAAGACTTTCGAAGGGCTCCTAGGAGATCCCGGGTGCTGCAGACAGAAGACGGAACCTCCCCACACTCAGAATTCCGGAACACGGCTGACTGTGTGGGGGAGTTTCGGGGCCGCCCTCCACGCAGCTTCATGGTGTCACAGGTGTTCCCTCGCAAGGGGAATTCCGCTAATTACCTCCCCTGTCCATGGGGAGGCACTAGATGCTACCTGCGTTTCCAGCCAAACCCCCGCCTTTCCCCGGCAGCCCGTACTGTGAGGGACTCGGGGAAGACTCTCGAAGGGCTCCTAGGAGATCCAGGGTGCTGCAGACAGAAGACGGAACCTCCCCACACTCAGAATTCCGGAACACGTCTGACTGTGTGGGGGAGGTTCGGGGCCGCCCTCCACGCAGCTTCCTGGTGTCACAGGTGTTCCCCCGCAAGGGGAAGTCCGCTAATTACCTCCCCTGTCCATGGGGAGGCACTGGATGCTACCTGCGTTTCCAGCCCAACCCCCGCCTTTCCCCGGCAGCCCACACTGGGAGGGACTCGGGGAAGACTCTCGAAGGGCTCCTAGGAGATCCCGGGTGCTGCAGACCGAAGACGGAACCTCCTCACACTCAGAATTCCGGAACACAGCCGACTGTGTGGGCGAGGATCGGCGCCACCCTCCACGCAGCTGCCTGGTGTCACAGGTTTTCCCTGGCAGGGGGAAGTCCGCTAATTACCTCCCCTGTCCAGGGGGAGGCACTAGATGCTACCTGCGTTTCCAGCCCAACCCCCGCCTTTCCCCGGCAGCCCGCAGTGAGAGGGACTCGGGGAAGACTCTCGAAGGGCTACAAGGAGATCCCGGGTGCTGCAGACCGAAGACGGAACCTCCCCACACTCAGAATTCCGGAACACAGCCGACTGTGTGGGCGAGGATCGGGGCCACACTCCACGCAGCTTCCTGGTGTCACAGGTTTTCCCTGGCAGGGGGAAGTCCGCTAATTACCTCCCCTGTCCAGGGGGAGGCACTAGATGCTACCTGCGTTTCCAGCCCAACCCCCGCCTTTCCCCAGCTGCCCGCAGTGAGAGGGACTCGGGGAAGACTCTCGAAGGGCTCCTAGGAGATCCCGGGTGCTGCAGACAGAAGACGGAACCTCCCCACACTCAGAATTCCGGAACACGTCTGACTGTGTGGGGGAGGTTCGGGGCCGCCCTCCACGCAGCTTCCTGGTGTCACAGGTGTTCCCCCGCAAGGGGAAGTCCGCTATTTACCTCCCATGTCCATGGGGAGGCACTAGATGCTACCTGCGTTTCCAGCCCAACCCCCGCATTTCCCCGGCAGCCCTCACTGGGAGGGACTCGGGGAAGACTCTCGAAGGGCTCCTAGGAGATCCCGGGTGCTGCAGACAGAAGACCGAACCTCCCCACACTCAGAATTCCGGAACACGGCTGTCTGTGTGGGGGAGGTTAGGGGCCGCCCTCCACGCAGATTCCTGGTGTCACAGGTGTTCCCTCGCAAGGGGAAGTCCGCTAATTACCTCCCCTGTCCTTGGGGAGGCACTAGATGCTACCTGCGTTTCCAGCCCAACCCCCGCATTTCCCCGGCAGCCCGCACTGGGAGGGACTCGGGGGAGACACTCGAAGGGCTCCTAGTAGATCCCGGGTGCTGCAGACAGAAGACGGAACCTCCCCACACTCAGAATTCCGGAACAAGGCTGACTGTGTGGACGAGGTTCGGGGCCGCCATCCACGCAGCTGCCTGGTGTCACAGGTTTTCCCTGGCAGGGGGAATTCCGCTAATTACCTCCCCTGTCCAGGGGGAGGCACTAGATGCTACGTGCGTTTCCAGCCCAACCCCCGCTATTCCCCGGCAGCCCGCAGTGAGAGGGACTCGGGGAAGACTCTCGAAAGGCTCCTTGGAGATCCCGGGTGCTGCAGACAGAAGACGGAACCTCCCCACACTCAGAATTCCGGAACACGGTTGACTGTGTGGGTGAGGTTTATGGCCGCCCTCCACGCAGCTTCCTGGTGTCACAGGTGTTCCCTAGCAAGGGGAAGTCCGCTAATTACCTCCCCTGTCCATGTGGAGGCACTAGATGCAACCTGCTTTTCCAGCCAAACCCCCGCCTTTCCCAGGCAGCCCACGGTGGGAGGGACTCGGGGAAGACCCTCGAACGGCTCCTAGGTGATCCCGGATGCTGCAGACAGAAGACGGAACCTCCGCACACTAAGAATTCCGGAACTCGGGTGACTGTGTGGGGGAGGTTTAGGGTCGCCCTCCACGCAGCTTCCTGGTGTCTCAGGTGTTCCCTCGCAAGGGCAAGTCCGCTAATTACCTCCCCTGTCCATGGGGTGGCACTAGATGCTACCTGCGTTTCCAGCCAAACCCCCGAATTTCCCCGGCAGCCCGCACTGGGAGGGACTCGGGGGAGACACTCGTAGGGCTCCTAAGAGATCCCGGGTGCTGCAGACAGAAGACGGAACCTCCCCACACTCAGAATTCCGGAACAAGGGTGATTGTGTGGGTGAGGTTCAGGGCCGCCCTCCACGCAGCTTCCTGGTGTCACAGGTGTTCCCTCGCAAGGGGAAGTCCGCTAATTACCTCCCCTGTCCATGGGGAGGCACTAGATGCTACCTGCGTTTCCAGCCCAACCACCGCCTTTCCCCGGCAGCCCGCACTGGGAAGGACTCGGGGAAGACACTCGAACTGCTCCTAGGAGATCCCAGGTGCTGCAGACAGAAGACCGAACCTCCCCACACTCAGAATTCCGGAACACGGCTGACTGTGTGGGGGAGGTTCGGGGCCGCCCTCCACGCAGCTTCCTGGTGTCACAGGTTTTCCCTCGCAAGTGGAAGTCCGCTAATTACCTCCCCTGTCCATGGGGAGGCACTAGATGCTACCTGCGTTTGCAGCCCAACCCCCGCCTTTCCCCGGCAGCCCGCACTGGGAAGGACTCGGGGAAGACACTCGAAGGGCTCCTAGGAGATCCCGGGTGCTGCAGAACGAAGACGGAACCTCCCCATACTCAGAATTCCGGAACACGGCTGACTGTGTGGGGGAGGTTCGGGGCCGCCCTCCACGCAGCTTCCTGGTGTCACAGGTGTTCCCTGGCAGGCGGAAGTCCGCTAATTACCTCCCCTGTCCAGGGGGAGGCACTAGATGCTACCTGCGTTTCCCGCCCAACCACCGCATTTCCCCGGCAGCCCGCAGTGAGAGGGAGTCGGGGAAGACTCTAGAAGGGCTCCTAGGAGATCCCGGGTGCTGCAGACAGAAGACGGATCCTCCCAACACTCAGAATTCCGGAACAAGGGTGACTGTGTGGGTGAGGTTCAGGGCCGCCCTCCACGCAGCTTCCTGGTGTCACAGGTGTTCCCTCGCAAGGGGAAGTCCGCTAATTACCTCCCCTGTCCATGGGGAGGCACTAGATGCTACCTGCGTTTCCAGCCCAACCCCCGCCTTTCCCCGGCAGCCCGCAGTGAGAGGGACTCGGGGAAGACTCTCGAAGGGCTCCTAGGAGATCCCGGGTGCTGCAGACCGAAGACGGAACCTCCCCACACTCAGAATTCCGGAACACAGCCGAATGTGTGGGCGAGGATCGGGGCCACCCTCCACGCAGCTGCCTGGTGTCACAGGTTTTCCCTGGCAGGGGGAAGTCGGCTAATTACCTCCCCTGTCCAGGGGGAGGCACTAGATGCTACCTGCGTTTCCAGACCAACCCCCGCCTTTCCCCGGCAGCCCCCAGTGAGAGGGCCTCGGGGAAGACTTTCGAAGGGCTCCTAGGAGATCCCGGGTGCTGCAGACAGAAGACGGAACCTCCCCACACTCAGAATTCCGGAACACGGCTGACTGTGTGGGGGAGTTTCGGGGCCGCCCTCCACGCAGCTTCATGGTGTCACAGGTGTTCCCTCGCAAGGGGAATTCCGCTAATTACCTCCCCTGTCCATGGGGAGGCACTAGATGCTACCTGCGTTTCCAGCCAAACCCCCGCCTTTCCCCGGCAGCCCGTACTGTGAGGGACTCGGGGAAGACTCTCGAAGGGCTCCTAGGAGATCCAGGGTGCTGCAGACAGAAGACGGAACCTCCCCACACTCAGAATTCCGGAACACGTCTGACTGTGTGGGGGAGGTTCGGGGCCGCCTTCCACGCAGCTTCCTGGTGTCACAGGTGTTCCCCCGCAAGGGGAAGTCCGCTAATTACCTCCCCTGTCCATGGGGAGGCACTGGATGCTACCTGCGTTTCCAGCCCAACCCCCGCCTTTCCCCGGCAGCCCACACTGGGAGGGACTCGGGGAAGACTCTCGAAGGGCTCCTAGGAGATCCCGGGTGCTGCAGACCGAAGACGGAACCTCCTCACACTCAGAATTCCGGAACACACCCGACTGTGTGGGCGAGGATCGGCGCCACCCTCCACGCAGCTGCCTGGTGTCACAGGTTTTCCCTGGCAGGGGGAAGTCCGCTAATTACCTCCCCTGTCCAGGGGGAGGCACTAGATGCTACCTGCGTTTCCAGCCCAACCCCCGCCTTTCCCCGGCAGCCCGCAGTGAGAGGGACTCGGGGAAGACTCTCGAAGGGCTACAAGGAGATCCCGGGTGCTGCAGACCGAAGACGGAACCTCCCCACACTCAGAATTCCGGAACACAGCCGACTGTGTGGGCGAGGATCGGGGCCACACTCCACGCAGCTTCCTGGTGTCACAGGTTTTCCCTGGCAGGGGGAAGTCCGCTAATTACCTCCCCTGTCCAGGGGGAGGCACTAGATGCTACCTGCGTTTCCAGCCCAACCCCCGCCTTTCCCCAGCTGCCCGCAGTGAGAGGGACTCGGGGAAGACTCTCGAAGGGCTCCTAGGAGATCCCGGGTGCTGCAGACAGAAGACGGAACCTCCCCACACTCAGAATTCCGGAACACGTCTGACTGTGTGGGGGAGGTTCGGGGCCGCCCTCCACGCAGCTTCCTGGTGTCACAGGTGTTCCCCCGCAAGGGGAAGTCCGCTAATTACCTCCCATGTCCATGGGGAGGCACTAGATGCTACCTGCGTTTCCAGCCCAACCCCCGCATTTCCCCGGCAGCCCTCACTGGGAGGGACTCGGGGAAGACTCTCGAAGGGCTCCTAGGAGATCCCGGGTGCTGCAGACCGAAGACGGAACCTCCCCACACTCTCCCGGGTGCTGCAGACCGAAGACGGAACCTCCCCACACTCAGAATTCCGGAACACAGCCGAATGTGTGGGCGAGGATCGGGGCCACCCTCCACGCAGCTGCCTGGTGTCACAGGTTTTCCCTGGCAGGGGGAAGTCCGCTAATTACCTCCCCTGTCCAGGGGGAGGCACTAGATGCTAACTGCGTTTCCAGCCCAACCCCCGCCTTTCCCCGGCAACCCGCAGTGAGAGGGACTCGGGGAAGACTTTCGAAGGGCTCCTAGGAGATCCCGGGTGCTGCAGACAGAAGACGGAACCTCCCCACACTCAGAATTCCGGAACAAGGGTGATTGTGTGGGTGAGGTTCAGGGCCGCATTCCACGCAGCTTCCTGGTGTCACAGGTGTTCCCTCGCAAGGGGAAGTCCGCTAATTACCTCCCCTGTCCATGGGGAGGCACTAGATGCTACCTGCGTTTCCAGCCCAACCACCGCCTTTCCCCGGCAGCCCGCACTGGGAAGGACTCGGGGAAGACACTCGAACTGCTCCTAGGAGATCCCAGGTGCTGCAGACAGAAGACCGAACCTCCCCACACTCAGAATTCCGGAACACGGCTGACTGTGTGGGGGAGGTTCGGGGCCGCCCTCCACGCAGCTTCCTGGTGTCACAGGTTTTCCCTCGCAAGGGGAAGTCCGCTAATTACCTCCCCTGTCCATGGGGAGGCACTAGATGCTACCTGCGTTTGCAGCCCAACCCCCGCCTTTCCCCGGCAGCCCGCACTGGGAAGGACTCGGGGAAGACACTCGAAGGGCTCCTAGGAGATCCCGGGTGCTGCAGAACGAAGACGGAACCTCCCCACACTCAGAATTCCGGAACACGGCTGACTGTGTGGGGGAGGTTCGGGGCCGCCCTCCACGCAGCTTCCTGGTGTCACAGGTGTTCCCTGGCAGGCGGAAGTCCGCTAATTACCTCCCCTGTCCAGGGGGAGGCACTAGATGCTACCTGCGTTTCCAGCCCAACCACCGCATTTCCCCGGCAGCCCGCAGTGAGAGGGAGTCGGGGAAGACTCTAGAAGGGCTCCTAGGAGATCCCGGGTGCTGCAGACAGAAGACGGATCCTCCCAACACTCAGAATTCCGGAACAAGGGTGACTGTGTGGGTGAGGTTCAGGGCCGCCCTCCACGCAGCTTCCTGGTGTCACAGGTGTTCCCTCGCAAGGGGAAGTCCGCTAATTACCTCCCCTGTCCATGGGGAGGCACTAGATGCTACCTGCGTTTCCAGCCCAACCCCCGCTTTTCCCCGGCAGCCCGCACTGGGAGGGACTCGGGGAAGACTCTCGAAGGGCTCCTAGGAGATCCCGGGTGCTGCAGAACGAAGACGGAACCTCCCCACACTCAGAATTCCGGAACACGGCTGACTGTGTGGGGGAGGTTCGGGGCCGCCCTCCACGCAGCTTCCTGGTGTCACAGGTGTTCCCTGACAGGCGGAAGTCCGCTAATTACCTCCCCTGTCCAGGGGGAGGCACTAGATGCTACCTGCGTTTCCAGCCCAACCCCCGCCTTTCCCCGGCAGCCCGCAGTGAGAGGGACTCGGGGAAGACTCTCGAAGGGCTCCTAGGAGATCCCGGGTGCTGCAGACCGAAGACGGAACCTCCCCACACTCAGAATTCCGGAACACAGCCGAATGTGTGGGCGAGGATCGGGGCCACCCTCCACGCAGCTGCCTGGTGTCACAGGTTTTCCCTGGCAGGGGGAAGTCGGCTAATTACCTCCCCTGTCCAGGGGGAGGCACTAGATGCTACCTGCGTTTCCAGACCAACCCCCGCCTTTCCCCGGCAGCCCCCAGTGAGAGGGCCTCGGGGAAGACTTTCGAAGGGCTCCTAGGAGATCCCGGGTGCTGCAGACAGAAGACGGAACCTCCCCACACTCAGAATTCCGGAACACGGCTGACTGTGTGGGGGAGTTTCGGGGCCGCCCTCCACGCAGCTTCATGGTGTCACAGGTGTTCCCTCGCAAGGGGAATTCCGCTAATTACCTCCCCTGTCCATGGGGAGGCACTAGATGCTACCTGCGTTTCCAGCCAAACCCCCGCCTTTCCCCGGCAGCCCGTACTGTGAGGGACTCGGGGAAGACTCTCGAAGGGCTCCTAGGAGATCCAGGGTGCTGCAGACAGAAGACGGAACCTCCCCACACTCAGAATTCCGGAACACGTCTGACTGTGTGGGGGAGGTTCGGGGCCGCCCTCCACGCAGCTTCCTGGTGTCACAGGTGTTCCCCCGCAAGGGGAAGTCCGCTAATTACCTCCCCTGTCCATGGGGAGGCACTGGATGCTACCTGCGTTTCCAGCCCAACCCCCGCCTTTCCCCGGCAGCCCACACTGGGAGGGACTCGGGGAAGACTCTCGAAGGGCTCCTAGGAGATCCCGGGTGCTGCAGACCGAAGACGGAACCTCCTCACACTCAGAATTCCGGAACACAGCCGACTGTGTGGGCGAGGATCGGCGCCACCCTCCACGCAGCTGCCTGGTGTCACAGGTTTTCCCTGGCAGGGGGAAGTCCGCTAATTACCTCCCCTGTCCAGGGGGAGGCACTAGATGCTACCTGCTTTCCAGCCCAACCCCCGCCTTTCCCCGGCAGCCCGCAGTGAGAGGGACTCGGGGAAGACTCTCGAAGGGCTACAAGGAGATCCCGGGTGCTGCAGACCGAAGACGGAACCTCCCCACACTCAGAATTCCGGAACACAGCCGACTGTGTGGGCGAGGATCGGGGCCACACTCCACGCAGCTTCCTGGTGTCACAGGTTTTCCCTGGCAGGGGGAATTCCGCTAATTACCTCCCCTGTCCAGGGGGAGGCACTAGATGCTACCTGCGTTTCCAGCCCAACCCCCGCCTTTCCCCAGCTGCCCGCAGTGAGAGGGACTCGGGGAAGACTCTCGAAGGGCTCCTAGGAGATCCCGGGTGCTGCAGACAGAAGACGGAACCTCCCCACACTCAGAATTCCGGAACACGTCTGACTGTGTGGGGGAGGTTCGGGGCCGCCCTCCACGCAGCTTCCTGGTGTCACAGGTGTTCCCCCGCAAGGGGAACTCCGCTAATTACCTCCCATGTCCATGGGGAGGCACTAGATGCTACCTGCGTTTCCAGCCCAACCCCCGCATTTCCCCGGCAGCCCTCACTGGGAGGGACTCGGGGAAGACTCTCGAAGGGCTCCTAGGAGATCCCGGGTGCTGCAGACCGAAGACGGAACCTCCCCACACTCAGAATTCCGGAACACAGCCGAATGTGTGGGCGAGGATCGGGGCCACCCTCCACGCAGCTGCCTGGTGTCACAGGTTTTCCCTGGCAGGGGGAAGTCCGCTAATTACCTCCCCTGTCCAGGGGGAGGCACTAGATGCTAACTGCGTTTCCAGCCCAACCCCCGCCTTTCCCCGGCAACCCGCAGTGAGAGGGACTCGGGGAAGACTTTCGAAGGGCTCCTAGGAGATCCCGGGTGCTGCAGACAGAAGACGGAACCTCCCCACACTCAGAATTCCGGAACACGGCTGACTGTGTTGGGGAGGTTCGGGGCCGCCCTCCACGGAGCTTCCTGGTGTCACAGGTGTTCCCTCGCAAGGGAAAGTCCGCTAATTACCTCCCCTGTCCAGGGGGAGGCACTAGATGCTACCTGAGTTTCCAGCCCAACCCCCGCCTTTCCCCGGCAGGCCGCACTGGGAGGGACTCGGGGAAGACTCTCGAAGGGCTCCTAGGAGATCCCGGGTGCTGCAGACAGAAGACGGAACCTCCCCACACTCAGAAATCCGGAACACGGCTGACTGGGTGGGGGAGGTTCGGGGCCGCCCTCCACGCAGATTCCTGGTGTCACAGGTGTTCCTCGCAAGGGGAAGTCAGCTAATTACCTCCTCTGTCCATGGGGAGGCACTACATGCTACCTGCCTTTGCAGCCCAACCCCCGCCTTTCCCCGGCAGCCCGCACTGTGAAGGACTTGGGGAAGACACTCGAAGGGCTCCTAGGAGATCCCGGGTGCTGCAGAACGAAGACGGAACCTCCCCACACTCAGAATTCCGGAACACGGCTGACTGTGTGGGGGAGGTTCGGTGCCGCCCTCCACGCAGCTTCCTGGTGTCACAGGTGTTCCCTGGCAGGCGGAAGTCCGCTAATTACCTCCCCTGTCCAGGGGGAGGCACTTGATGCTACCTGCGTTTCCAGCCCAACCCCCGCTTTTCCCCGGCAGCCCGCAGTGGGAGGGACTCGGGGAAGACCCTCGAAGGGCTCCTAGGAGATCCCGGGTGCTGCAGACAGAAGACGGAACCTCCCCACACTCAGAATTCCGTAACACGGGTGACTGTTTGGGGGAGGTTTAGGGCCGCACTCACTCAGCTTCCTGGTGTCACAGGTGTTCCCTTGCAAGGGGAAGTCCGCTAATTACCTCCCCTGTCCTTGGGGAGGCACTAGATGCTACCTGCGTTTCCAGCCCAACCCCCGCCTTTCCCTGGCAGCCCGCACTGGGAGGGACTCGGGGGAGACACTCGTAGGGCTCCTAGGAGATCCCGGGTGCTGCAGACAAAAGCCGGAACCTCCCCACACTCAGAATTCCGGAACACAGTTGACTGTGTTGGGGAGGTTCGGGGTCGCACTCCACGCAGCTTCCTGGTGTCACAGGTGTTCCCTGGCAGGCGGAAGTCCGCTAATTACCTCCCCTGTCCAGGGGTAGGCACTAGATGCTACCTGCGTTTCCAGCCCAACCCCCGCTTTTCCCCAGCAGCCCGCAGTGATAGGGACTCTGGGAAGACACTCGAAGGGCTCCTAGGAGATCCCGGGTGCTGCAGACAGAAGACGGAACCTCCCCACACTCAGAATTCCGGAACACGGCTGACTGTGTGCGGGAGGTTCGGGGCCGCCCTCCACGCAGCTTCCTGGTGTCACAGGTGTTCCCTGGCAGGCGGAAGTCCGCTAAATACCTCCCCTGTCCAGGGGAAGGCACTAGATGCTACCTGCGTTTCCAGCCCAACCCCCGCATTTCCCCGGCAGCCCGCAGTGAGAGGGACTCGGGGAAGACTCTCGTAGGGCTCCTAGGAGATCCCGGGTGCTGCAGACAGAAGACGGAACCTCCCCACACTCAGAATTCCGGAACAAGTGTGATTGTGTGGGTGAGGTTCAGGGCCGCCCTCCACAAGGCTTCCTGGTGTCACAGGTGTTCCCTCGCAAGGGGAAGTCCGCTAATTACCTCCCCTGTCCATGGGGAGGCACTAGATGCTACCTGCGTTTCCAGCCCAACCCCCGCCTTTCCCAGGCAGCCCGCACTGGGAAGGACTCGGGGAAGACACTCGAACTGCTCCTAGGAGATCCCGGGTGCTGCAGACAGAAGACGGAACCTCCCCACACTCAGAATTCCGGAACACGGCTGACTGTGTGGGGGAGGTTCAGGGCCGCCCTCCACGGAGCTTCCTGGTGTCACAGGTTTTCCCTCGCAAGGGGAAGTCCGCTAATTACCTCCCCTGTCCATGGGGAGGCACTAGATGCTACCTGCGTTTGCAGCCCAACCCCCGCCTTTCCCCGGCAGCCCGCACTGGGAATGACTCGGGGAAGACACTGGAAGTGCTCCTAGGAGATCCCAGGTGCTGCAGAACGAAGACGGAACCTCCCCACACTCAGAATTCCAGAACACGGCTGACTGTGTGGGGGAGGTTCGGGGCCGCCCTCCACGCATCTTCATGGTGTCACAGGTGTTCCCTGGCAGGCGGAAGTCCGCTAATTACCTCCCCTGTCCAGGGGGAGGCACTTGATGCTACCTGCGTTTCCAGCCCAACCCCCGCTTTTCCCCGGCAGCCCGCAGTGAGAGGGACTCGGGGAAGACTCTAGAAGGGCTCCTAGGAGATCCCGGGTGCTGCAGACAGAAGACGGAACCTCCCCACACTCAGAATTCCGGAACACGGCTGACTGTGTGGGGGAGGTTCGGGGCCGCCCTCCACGCAGCTTCCTGGTGTCACAGGTGTTCCCTGACAGGCGGAAGTCCGCTAATTACCTCCCCTGTCCAGGGGGAGGCACTAGATGCTACCTGCGTTTCCAGCCCAACCCCCGCCTTTCCCCGGCAGCCCGCAGTGAGAGGGACTCGGGGAAGACTCTCGAAGGGCTCCTTGGAGATCCCGGGTGCTGCAGACCGAAGACGGAATCTCCCCACACTCAGAATTCCGGAACACAGCCGACTGTGTGGGCGAGGATCGGGGCCACACCCCACGCAGCTGCCTGGTGTCACAGGTTTTCCCTGGCAGGGGGAATTCCGCTAATTACCTCCCCTGTCCAGGGGGAGGCACTAGATGCTACCTGTGTTTCCAGCCCAACCCCCGCATTTCCCCGGCAGCCCACAGTGAGAGGGACTCGGGGAAGACTCTCGAAGTGCTCCTAGGAGATCCCGGGTGCTGCAGACAGAAGACGGAACCTCCCCACACTCAGAATTCCGGAACACGGCTGACTGTGTGGGGGAGTTTCGGGGCCGCCCTCCACGCAGCTTCATGGTGTCACAGGTGTTCCCTCGCAAGGGGAAGTCCGCTAATTACCTCACCTGTCCATGGGGAGGCACTAGATGCTACCTGCGTTTCCAGCCCAACCCCCGGCTTTCCCCGGCAGCCCGTACTGTGAGGGACTCGTGGAAGTCTCTCGAAGGGCTCCTAGGAGATCCCGGGTTCTGCAGACAGAAGACGGAACCTCCCCACACTCAGAATTCCGGAACAAGTCTGACTGTGTGGGGGAGGTTCGGGGCCGCCCTCCACGCAGCTTCCTGGTGTCACAGGTGTTCCCCCGCAAGGGGAAGTCCGCTAATTACCTCCCCTGTCCATGGGGAGGCACTAGATGCTACCTGCGTTTCCAGCCCAACCCCCGCCTTTCCCCGGCAGCCCGCACTGGGAGGGACTCGGGGAAAACTCTCGAAGGGCTCCTAGGAGATCCCGGGTGCTGCAGACCGAAGACGGAACCTCCTCACACTTAGAATTCCGGAACACATCCGAATGTGTGGGCGAGGATCGGGGCCACCCTCCACGCAGCTGCCTTGTGTCACAGGTTTTCCCTGGCAGGGGGAAGTCCGCTAATTACCTCCCCTGTCCAGGGGGAGGCACTAGATGCTACCTGCGTTTCCAGCCCAACCCCCGCCTTTCCCCGGCAGCCCGCAGTGAGAGGGACTCGGGGAAGACTCTCGAAGGGCTCCTAGGAGATCCCGGGTGCTGCAGACCGAAGACGGAACCTCCCCACACTCAGAATTCCGGAACACGGCTGACTGTGTGGGGGAGGTTCGGTGCCGCCCTCCACGCAGCTTCCTGGTGTCACAGGTGTTCCCTGGCAGGCGGAAGTCGGCTAATTACCTCCCCTGTCCTGGGGGAGGCACTTGATGCTACCTGCGTTTCCAGCCCAACCCCCGCTTTTCCCCGGCAGCCCGCAGTGAGAGGGACTCGGGGAAGGCTCTCGAAGGGCTCCTAGGAGATCCCGCGTGCTGCAGACAGAAGACAGAACCTCCCCACACTCAGAATTCCGGAACACGTGTGAGTGTGTGTGAGGTTTAGGGACGCCCTCCACGCAGCTTCCTGGAGTCACAGGTGTTCCCTCGCAAGGGGAAGTCCGCTAATTACCTCCCCTGTCCAGGGGTAGGCACTAGATGCTACCTGCGTTTCCAGCCCAACCCCCGCTTTTCCCCAGCAGCCCGCAGTGAGAGGGACTCTGGGAAGACACTCGAAGGGGTCCTAGGAGATCCCGGGTGCTGCAGACAGAAGACGGAACCTCCCCACACTCAGAATTCCGGAACACGGCTGACTGTGTGCGGGAGGTTCGGGGCCGCCCTCCACGCAGCTTCCTGGTGTCACAGGTGTTCCCTGGCAGGCGGAAGTCCGCTAAATACCTCCCCTGTCCAGGGGAAGGCACTAGATGCTACCTGCGTTTCCAGCCCAACCCCCGCATTTCCCCGGCAGCCCGCAGTGAGAGAGACTCGGGGAAGACTCTCGTAGAGCTCCTAGGAGATCCCGGGTGCTGCAGACAGAAGACGGAACCTCCCCACACTCAGAATTCCGGAACAAGGGTGATTGTGTGGTTGAGGTTCAGGGCCGCCCTCCACGCAGCTTCCTGGTGTCACAGGTGTTCCCTCGCAAGGGGAAGTCCGCTAATTACCTCCCCTGTCCATGGGGAGGCACTAGATGCTACCTGCGTTTCCAGCCCAACCCCCGCCTTTCCCAGGCAGCCCGCACTGGGAAGGACTCGGGGAAGACACTCGAACTGCTCCTAGGAGATCCCGGGTGCTGCAGACAGAAGACGGAACCTCCCCACACTCAGAATTCAGGAACACGGCTGACTGTGTGGGGGAGGTTCAGGGCCGCCCTCCACGGAGCTTCCTGGTGTCACAGGTTTTCCCTCGCAAGGGGAAGTCCGCTAATTACCTCCCCTGTCCATGGGGAGGCACTAGATGCTACCTGCGTTTGCAGCCCAACCCCCGCCTTTCCCCGGCAGCCCGCACTGGGAATGACTCGGGGAAGACACTGGAAGTGCTCCTAGGAGATCCCAGGTGCTGCAGAACGAAGACGGAACCTCCCCACACTCAGAATTCCAGAACACGGCTGACTGTGTGGGGGAGGTTCGGGGCCGCCCTCCACGCATCTTCATGGTGTCACAGGTGTTCCCTGGCAGGCGGAAGTCCGCTAATTACCTCCCCTGTCCAGGGGGAGGCACTTGATGCTACCTGCGTTTCCAGCCCAACCCCCGCTTTTCCCCGGCAGCCCGCAGTGAGAGGGACTCGGGGAAGACTCTAGAAGGGCTCCTAGGAGATCCCGGGTGCTGCAGACAGAAGACGGAACCTCCCCACACTCAGAATTCCGGAACACGGCTGACTGTGTGGGGGAGGTTCGGGGCCGCCCTCCACGCAGCTTCCTGGTGTCACAGGTGTTCCCTGACAGGCGGAAGTCCGCTAATTACCTCCCCTGTCCAGGGGGAGGCACTAGATGCTACCTGCGTTTCCAGCCCAACCCCCGCCTTTCCCCGGCAGCCCGCAGTGAGAGGGACTCGGGGAAGACTCTCGAAGGGCTCCTTGGAGATCCCGGGTGCTGCAGACCGAAGACGGAACCTCCCCACACTCAGAATTCCGGAACACAGCCGACTGTGTGGGCGAGGATCGGGGCCACACTCCACGCAGCTGCCTGGTGTCACAGGTTTTCCCTGGGAGGGGGAAGTCCGCTAATTACCTCCCCTGTCCAGGGGGAGGCACTAGATGCTACCTGTGTTTCCAGCCCAACCCCCGCATTTCCCCGGCAGCCCACAGTGAGAGGGATTCGGGGAAGACTCTCGAAGGGCTCCTAGGAGATCCCGGGTGCTGCAGACAGAAGACGGAACCTCCCCACACTCAGAATTCCGGAACACGGCTGACTGTGTCGGGGAGTTTCGGGGCCGCCCTCCACGCAGCTTCATGGTGTCCCAGGTGTTCCCTCGCAAGGGGAAGTCCGCTAATTACCTCACCTGTCCATGGGGAGGCACTAGATGCTACCTGCGTTTCCAGTACAACCCCCGCCTTTCCCCGGCAGCCCGTACTGTGAGGGACTCGTGGAAGTCTCTCGAAGGGCTCCTAGGAGATCCCGGGTTCTGCAGACAGAAGACGGAACCTCCCCACACTCAGAATTCCGGAACAAGTCTGACTGTGTGGGGGAGGTTCGGGGCCGCCCTCCACGCAGCTTCCTGGTGTCACAGGTGTTCCCCCGCAAGGGGAAGTCCGCTAATTACCTCCCCTGTCCATGGGGAGGCACTAGATGCTACCTGCGTTTCCAGCCCAACCCCCGCCTTTCCCCGGCAGCCCGCACTGGGAGGGACTCGGGGAAAACTCTCGAAGGGCTCCTAGGAGATCCCGGGTGCTGCAGACCGAAGACGGAACCTCCTCACACTTAGAATTCCGGAACACATCCGAATGTGTGGGCGAGGATCGGGGCCACCCTCCACGCAGCTGCCTGGTGTCACAGGTTTTCCCTGGCAGGGGGAAGTCCGCTAATTACCTCCCCTGTCCAGGGGGAGGCACTAGATGCTACCTGCGTTTCCAGCCCAACCCCCGCCTTTCCCCGGCAGCCCGCAGTGAGAGGGACTCGGGGAAGACTCTCGAAGGGCTCCTAGGAGATCCCGGGTGCTGCAGACCGAAGTCGGAACCTCCCCACACTCAGAATTCCGGAACACAGCCGACTGTGTGTGCGAGGATCGGGGCCACACTCCACGCAGCTGCCTGGTGTCACAGGTTTTCCCTGGCAGGCGGAAGTCCGCTAATTACCTCCCCTGCCTAGCGGGAGGCACTAGATGCTACCTGCGTTTCCAGCCCAACCCCTGCTTTTCCCCGGCAGCCCGCACTGGGAGGGACTCGGGGGAGACACTCGTATGGCTCCTAGGAGATCCCGGGTGCTGCAGACAGAAGACGGAACCTCCCCACACTCAGAATTCCGGAACACAGCCGAATGTGTGGGCGAGGATCGGGGCCAACCTCCACGCAGGTGCCTTGTGTCACAGGTTTTCCCTGGCAGGGGGAAGTCCGCTAATTACCTCCCCTGTCCAGGGGGAGGCACTAGATGCTGCCTGCGTTTCCAGCACAACCCCCGCCTTTCCCCGGGAGCCCGCAGTGAGAGGGACTCGGGGAAGACTCTCGAAGGGCTCCTAGGAGATCCCGGGTGCTGCAGACCGAAGACGGAACCTCCCCACACTCAGAATTCCGGAACACAGCCGACTGTGTGGGCGAGGATCGGGGCCACCCTCCACGCAGCAGCCTGGTGTCACAGGTTTTCCCTGGCAGGCGGAAGTCCGCTAATTACCTCCCCTGCCTAGCGGGAGGCACTAGATTCTACCTGCGTTTCCAGCCCAACCCCCGCTTTTCCTGGCAGCCTGCACTGGGAGGGACTCGGGGGAGACACTCGTATGGCTCCTAGGAGATCCCTGGTGCTGCAGACAGAAGACGGAACCTCCCCACACTCAGAATTCCGGAACACGGGTGACTGTGTGTGTGAGGTTTAGGGCCGCCCTCCACGCAGCTTCCTGGTGTCTCAGGTGTTCCCTCGCAAGGGGAAGTCCGCTAATTACCTCCCCTGTCCTTGGGGAGGCACTAGATGCTACCAGCGTTTCCAGCCCAACCCCCGCCTTTCCCCGGCAGTCCGCACTGGGAGGGACTCTGGGAAGACTCTCGAAGGGCTCCTAGGAGATCCCGGGTGCTGCAGACAGAAGACGGAACTTCCCCACACTCAGAATTTGGGAACACGGCTGACTGTGTGCGGGAGGATCGGGGCTGCCCTCCACGCAGCTTCCTGGAGTCACAGGTGTTCCCTCGCCAGGGGAAGTCTGCTAATTACCTCCCCTGTCCATGGGGAGGCACTAGATGCTACCTGCGTTTCCAGCCCAACCCCCGCCTTTCCCCGGCAGCCCGCACTGGGAGGGACTCGGGGAAGACACTCGAACTGCTCCTAGGAGATCCCGGGTGCTGCAGACAGAAGACGGAACCTCCCCACACTCAGAATTCCGGAACACGGCTGACTGGGTGGGGGAGGTTCGGGGCCGCCCTCCACGCAGATTCCTGGTGTCACAGGTGTTCCCTCGCAAGGGGAAGTCAGCTAATTACCTCCTCTGTCCATGGGGAGGCACTAGATGCTACCTGCCTTTGCAGCCCAACCCCCGCCTTTCCCCGGCAGCCCGCACTGTGAAGGACTTGGGGAAGACACTCGAAGGGCTCCTAGGAGATCCCGGGTGCTGCAGAACGAAGACGGAACCTCCCCACACTCAGAATTCCGGAACACAGCCGACTGTGTGGGCGAGGATCGGGGCCACACTCCACGCAGCTGCCTGGTGTCACAGGTTTTCCCTGGCAGGGGGAAGTCCGCTAATTAACTCCCCTGTCCAGGGGGAGGCACTAGATGCTACCTGTGTTTCCAGCCCAACCCCCGCATTTCCCCGGCAGCCCACAGTGAGAGGGATTCGGGGAAGACTCTCGAAGGGCTCCTAGGAGATCCCGGGTGCTGCAGACAGAAGACGGAACCTCCCCACACTCAGAATTCCGGAACACGGCTGACTGTGTCGGGGAGTTTCGGGGCCGCCCTCCACGCAGCTTCATGGTGTCACAGGTGTTCCCTCGCAAGGGGAAGTCCGCTAATTACCTCACCTGTCCATGGGGAGGCACTAGATGCTACCTGCGTTTCCAGCCCAACCCCCGCCTTTCCCCGGCAGCCCGTACTCTGAGGGACTCGTGGAAGTCTCTCGAAGGGCTCCTAGGAGATCCCGGGTTCTGCAGACAGAAGACGGAACCTCCCCACACTCAGAATTCTGGAACAAGTCTGACTGTGTGGGGGAGGTTCGGGGCCGCCCTCCACGCAGCTTCCTGGTGTCACAGGTGTTCCCCCGCAAGGGGAAGTCCGCTAATTACCTCCCCTGTCCATGGGGAGGCACTAGATGCTACCTGCGTTTCCAGCCCAACCCCCGCCTTTCCCCGGCAGCCCGCACTGGGAGGGACTCGGGGAAAACTCTCGAAGGGCTCCTAGGAGATCCCGGGTGCTGCAGACCGAAGACGGAACCTCCTCACACTTAGAATTCCGGAACACATCCGAATGTGTGGGCGAGGATCGGGGCCACCCTCCACGCAGCTGCCTGGTGTCACAGGTTTTCCCTGGCAGGGGGAAGTCCGCTAATTACCTCCCCTGTCCAGGGGGAGGCACTAGATGCTACCTGCGTTTCCAGCCCAACCCCCGCCTTTCCCCGGCAGCCCGCAGTGAGAGGGACTCGGGGAAGACTCTCGAAGGGCTCCTAGGAGATCCCGGGTGCTGCAGACCGAAGACGGAACCTCCCCACACTCAGAATTCCGGAACACAGCCGACTGTGTGTGCGAGGATCGGGGCCACACTCCACGCAGCTGCCTGGTGTCACAGGTTTTCCCTGGCAGGCGGAAGTCCGCTAATTACCTCCCCTGCCTAGCGGGAGGCACTAGATGCTACCTGCGTTTCCAGCCCAACCCCTGCTTTTCCCCGGCAGCCCGCACTGGGAGGGACTCGGGGGAGACACTCGAATGGCTCCTAGGAGATCCCGGGTGCTGCAGACAGAAGACGGAACCTCCCCACACTCAGAATTCCGGAACACAGCCGAATGTGTGGGCGAGGATCGGGGCCAACCTCCACGCAGGTGCCTTGTGTCACAGGTTTTCCCTGGCAGGGGGAAGTCCGCTAATTACCTCCCCTGTCCAGGGGGAGGCACTAGATGCTGCCTGCGTTTCCAGCACAACCCCCGCCTTTCCCCGGGAGCCCGCAGTGAGAGGGACTCGGGGAAGACTCTCGAAGGGCTCCTAGGAGATCCCGGGTGCTGCAGACCGAAGACGGAACCTCCCCACACTCAGAATTCCGGAACACAGCCGACTGTGTGGGCGAGGATCGGGGCCACCCTCCACGCAGCAGCCTGGTGTCACAGGTTTTCCCTGGCAGGCGGAAGTCCGCTAATTACCTCCCCTGCCTAGCGGGAGGCACTAGATTCTACCTGCGTTTCCAGCCCAACCCCCGCTTTTCCCCGGCAGCCCGCACTGGGAGGGACTCGGGGGAGACACTCGTATGGCTCCTAGGAGATCCCTGGTGCTGCAGACAGAAGACGGAACCTCCCCACACTCAGAATTCCGGAACACGGGTGACTGTGTGTGTGAGGTTTAGGGCCGCCCTCCACGCAGCTTCCTGGTGTCTCAGGTGTTCCCTCGCAAGGGGAAGTCCGCTAATTACCTCCCCTGTCCTTGGGGAGGCACTAGATGCTACCAGCGTTTCCAGCCCAACCCCCGCCTTTCCCCGGCAGTCCGCACTGGGAGGGACTCTGGGAAGACTCTCGAAGGGCTCCTAGGAGATCCCGGGTGCTGCAGACAGAAGACGGAACTTCCCCACACTCAGAATTTGGGAACACGGCTGACTGTGTGCGGGAGGATCGGGGCTGCCCTCCACGCAGCTTCCTGGAGTCACAGGTGTTCCCTCGCCAGGGGAAGTCTGCTAATTACCTCCCCTGTCCATGGGGAGGCACTAGATGCTACCTGCGTTTCCAGCCCAACCCCCGCCTTTCCCCGGCAGCCCGCACTGGGAGGGACTCGGGGAAGACACTCGAACTGCTCCTAGGAGATCCCGGGTGCTGCAGACAGAAGACGGAACCTCCCCACACTCAGAATTCCGGAACACGGCTGACTGGGTGGGGGAGGTTCGGGGCCGCCCTCCACGCAGATTCCTGGTGTCACAGGTGTTCCCTCGCAAGGGGAAGTCAGCTAATTACCTCCTCTGTCCATGGGGAGGCACTAGATGCTACCTGCCTTTGCAGCCCAACCCCCGCCTTTCCCCGGCAGCCCGCACTGTGAAGGACTTGGGGAAGACACTCGAAGGGCTCCTAGGAGATCCCGGGTGCTGCAGAACGAAGACGGAACCTCCCCACACTCAGAATTCCGGAACACGGCTGACTGTGTGGGGGAGGTTCGGTGCCGCCCTCCACGCAGCTTCCTGGTGTCACAGGTGTTCCCTGGCAGGCGGAAGTCGGCTAATTACCTCCCCTGTCCTGGGGGAGGCACTTGATGCTACCTGCGTTTCCAGCCCAACCCCCGCTTTTCCCCGGCAGCCCGCAGTGAGAGGGACTCGGGGAAGGCTCTCGAAGGGCTCCTAGGAGATCCCGCGTGCTGCAGACAGAAGACAGAACCTCCCCACACTCAGAATTCCGGAACACCTGTGAGTGTGTGTGAGGTTTAGGGACGCCCTCCACGCAGCTTCCTGGAGTCACAGGTGTTCCCTCGCAAGGGGAAGTCCGCTAATTACCTTCCCTGTCCATGGGGAGGCACTAGATCCTACCTGCGTTTCCAGCCCAACCTCCGCCATTCCCCGGCAGCCCGCACTGGGAGGGACTCGTGGAAGACACTCGAAAGGCTCCTAGGAGATCCCGGGTGCTGCAGTTAGAAGACGGAACCTCCCCAAACTCAGAATTCCGGAACACGGCTGACTGTGTGGGCGAGGTTCTGTGCCGCCCTCCACGCATCTGCCTTGTGTCACAGGTTTTCCCTGGCAGGGGGAAGTCCGCTAATTACCTCCCATATCCATGGGGAGGCACTAGATGCTAACTGCGTTTCCAGCCCAACCCCAGCCTTTCTCCGGCAGCCCGCACTGGGAGGGACTCGGGGAAGACACTCGAAGGGCTCCTAGGAGATCCCGGGTGCTGCAGAACGAAGACGGAACCTCCCCACACTCAGAATTCCGGAACACGGCTGACTGTGTGGGGGAGGTTCGGGGCCGCCCTCCACGCAGCTTCCTGGTGTCACAGGTGTTCCCTCGCAAGGGGAAGTCCGCTAATTAAATCCCCTGTCCATGGGGAGGCACTAGATGCTACCTGCGTTTCCAGCCAAACCCCCGCCTTTCTCAGGCAGCCCGCAGTGGGAGGGACTCGGGGAAGACCCTCGAAGGGCTCCTAGGAGATCCCGGGTGCTGCAGACAGAAGACGGAACCTCCCCACACTCAGAATTCCGTAACACGGGTGACTGTGTGGGGGAGGTTTAGGGCCGCACTCCACTCAGCTTCCTGGTGTCACAGGTGTTCCCTTGCAAGGGGAAGTCCGCTAATTACCTCCCCTGTCCATGGGGAGGCACTAGATGCTACCTGCGTTTCCAGCCAAACCCCCGCCTTTTCCCGACATCCCGCACTGGGAGGGACTCGGGGAAGACCTTCGAAGGGCTCCTAGGAGATCCCGGGTGCTGCAGACAGAAGACGGAACCTCCCCACACTCCGAATTCCGGAACACGGTTGACTGTGTGGGTGAGGTTTATGGCCGCCCTCCACGCAGCTTCCTGGTGTCACAGGTGTTCCCTCGCAAGGGGAAGTCCGCTAATTACCTCCCCTGTCCATGTGGAGGCACTAGATGCTACCTGCGTTTCCAGCCAAACCCCCGCCATTCCCAGGCAGCACACGGTGGGAGGGACTCGGGGAAGACCCTCGAACGGCTCCTAGGTGATCCCGGATGCTGCAGACAGAAGACGGAACCTCCCCACACTCAGAATTCCGGAACTCGGGTGACTGTGTGGGGGAGGTTTAGGGTCGCCCTCCACGCAGCTTCCTGGTGTCTCAGGTGTTCCCTCGCAATGGGAAGTCCGCTAATTACCTCCCCTGTCCAGGGCGAGGCACTAGATGCTACCTGCGTTTCCAGCCAAACCACCGCATTTCCCCGGGAGCCCGCAGTGAGAGGGACTCGGGGAAGACTCTAGAAGGGCTCCTAGGAGATCCCGGGTGCTGCAGACAGAAGACGGAACCTCCCAACACTCAGAATTCCGGAACAAGGGTGACTGTGTGGGTGAGGTTCAGGGCCGCCCTCCACGCAGCTTCCTGGTGTCACAGGTGTTCCCTCGCAAGGGGAAGTCCGCTAATTACCTCCCCTGTCCATGGGGAGGCACTAGATGCTACCTGCGTTTCCAGCCCAACCCCCGCCTTTCCCCGGCAGCCCGCAATGGGAGGGACTCGGGGGAGACACTCGAAGGGCTCCTAGGAGATCCCGGGTGCTGCAGACAGAAGACGGAACCTCCCCACACTCAGAATTCCGGAACACGGCTGACTGTGTGGGCGAGGTTCGGGGCCGCCCTCCACGCAGCTTCCTGGTGTCACAGGTTTTCCCTGGCAGGCGGAAGTCCGCTAATTACCTCCCCTGTCCAGGGCGAGGCACTAGATGCTACCTGCGTTTCCAGCCAAACCACCGCATTTCCCCGGGAGCCCGCAGTGAGAGGGACTCGGGGAAGACTCTAGAAGGGCTCCTAGGAGATCCCGGGTGCTGCAGACAGAAGACGGAACCTCCCAACACTCAGAATTCCGGAACAAGGGTGACTGTGTGGGTGAGGTTCAGGGCCGCCCTCCACGCAGCTTCCTGGTGTCACAGGTGTTCCCTCGCAAGGGGAAGTCCGCTAATTACCTCCCCTGTCCATGGGGAGGCACTAGATGCTACCTGCGTTTCCAGCCCAACCCCCGCCTTTCCCCGGCAGCCCGCACTGGGAGGGACTCGGGGGAGACACTCGAAGGGCTCCTAGGAGATCCCGGGTGCTGCAGACAGAAGACGGAACCTCCCCACACTCAGAATTCCGGAACACGGCTGACTGTGTGGGCGAGGTTCGGGGCCGCCCTCCACGCAGCTGCCTGGTGTCACAGGTTTTCCCTGGCAGGGGGAATTCCGCTAATTACCTCCTCTGTCCAGGGGGAGGCACTAGATGCTACCTGCGTTTCCAGCCCAACCCCCGCTATTCCCCGGCAGCCCGCAGTGAGAGGGATTCGGGGAAGACTCTCGAAGGGCTCCTTGGAGATCCCGGGTGCTGCAGACAGAAGACGGAACCTCCCCACACTCAGAATTCCGGAACACGGGTGACTGTGTGGGTGAGGTTTATGGCCGCCCTCCACGCAGCTTCCTGGTGTCACAGGTGTTCCCTCGCAAGGGGAAGTCCGCTAATTACCTCCCCTGTCCATGTGGAGGCACTAGATGCTACCTGCTTTTCCAGCCAAACCCCCGCCTTTCCCAGGCAGCCCACGGTGGGAGGGACTCGGGGAAGACCCTCGAACGGCTCCTAGGTGATCCCGGATGCTGCAGACAGAAGACGGAACCTCCCCACACTCAGAATTCCGGAACTCTGGTGACTGTGTGGGGGAGGTTTAGGGTCGCCCTCCACGCAGCTTCCTGGTGTCTCAGGTGTTCCCTCGAAAGGGGAAGTCCGCTAATTACCTCCCCTGTCCATGGGGAGGCACTAGATGCTACCTGCGTTTCCAGCCAAACCCCCGCATTTCCCCGGCAGCCCGCACTGGGAGGGACTCGGGGGAGACACTCGTAGGGCTCCTAGGAGATCCCGGGTGCTGCAGACAGAAGACGGAACCTCCCCACACTCAGAATTCCGGAACACGGCTGACTGTGTGGGGGAGGTTCGGGGCCGCCCTCCACGCAGCTTCCTGGTGTCACAGGTTTTCCCTCGCAAGGGGAAGTCCGCTAATTTCCTCCCCTGTCCATGGGGAGGCACTAGATGCTACCTGCGTTTGCAGCCCAACCCCCGCCTTTCCCCGGCAGCCCGCACTGGGAAGGACTCGGAGAAGACACTCGAAGGGCGCCTAGGAGATCCCGGGTGCTGCAGAACGAAGACGGAACCTCCCCACACTCAGAATTCCGGAACACGGCTGACTGTGTGGGGGAGGTTCGGGGCCGCCCTCCACGCAGCTTCCTGGTGTCACAGGTGTTCCCTGGTAGGCGGAAGTCCGCTAATTACCTCCCCTGTCCAGGGCGAGGCACTAGATGCTACCTGCGTTTCCAGCCCAACCACCGCATTTCCCCGGGAGCCCGCAGTGAGAGGGACTCGGGGAAGACTCTAGAAGGGCTCCTAGGAGATCCCGGGTGCTGCATACAGAAGACGGAACCTCCCAACACTCAGAATTCCGGAACAAGGGTGACTGTGTGGGTGAGGTTCAGGGCCGCCCTCCACGCAGCTTCCTGGTGTCACAGGTGTTCCATCGCAAGGGGAAGTCCGCTAATTACCTCCCATGTCCATGGGGAGGCACTAGATGCTACCTGCGTTTCCAGCCCAACCCCCGCCTTTCCCAGGCAGCCCGCAGTGAGAGGGACTCGGAGAAGACTCTCGAATGGCTCCTAGGAGATCCCGGATTCTGCAGACAGAAGACGGAACCTCCCCACACTCAGAATTCCGGAACACGGCTGACTGTGTGGGGGAGGTTCGGGGCCGCCCTCCACGGAGATTCCTGGTGTCACAGGTGTTCCCTCGCAAGGGAAAGTCCGCTAATTACCTCCCCTGTCCATGGGGAGGCACTAGATGCTACCTGCGTTTCCAGCCCAACCCCCGCCTTTCCCCGGCAGCCCGCACTGGGAGGGACTCGGGGAAGACTCTCGAAGGGCTCCTAGGAGATCCCGGGTGCTGCAGACAGAAGACGGAACCTCCCCACACTCAGAAATCCGGAACACGGCTGACTGGGTGGGGGAGGTTCGGGGCCGCCCTCCACGCAGATTCCTGGTGTCACAGGTGCTCCCTCGCAAGGGGAAGTCAGCTAATTACCTCCTCTGTCCATGGGGAGGCACTAGATGCTACCTGCGTTTCCAGCCCAACCCCCGCCTTTCCCCGGCAGCCCGCACTGGGAGGGACTCGGGGAAGACTCTCGAAGGGCTCCTAGGAGATCCCGGGTGCTGCAGAACGAAGACGGAACCTCCCCACACTCAGAATTCCGGAACACTGCTGACTGTGTGGGGGAGGTTCGGGGCCGCCCTCCACGCAGCTTCCTGGTGTCACAGGTGTTCCCTGGCAGGCAGAAATCCGCTAATTACCTCCCCTGTCCAGGGGGAGGCACTTGATGCTACCTGCGTTTCCAGCCGAACCCCCGCTTTTCCCCGGCAGCCCGCAGTGAGAGGGACTCGGGGAAGTCTCTAGAAGGGCTCCTAGGAGATCCCGGGTGCTGCAGACAGAAGACGGAACCTCCCGACACTCAGAATTCCGGAACACGGCTGACTGTGTGGGGGAGGTTCGGGGCCGCCCTCCACGCAGCTTCCTGTTGTCACAGGTGTTCCCTGACAGGCGGAAGTCCGCTAATTACCTCCCCTGTCCATGGGGAGGCACTAGATGCTACCTGCGTTTCCAGCCCAACCCCCGCCTTTCCCCGGCAGCCCGCAGTGAGAGGGACTCAAGGAAGACTCTCGAAGGGCTCCTAGGAGTTCCCGGGTGCTGCAGACCGAAGACGGAACCTCCCCACACTCAGAATTCCGGAACACAGCCGACTGTGTGGGCGAGGATCGTTGCCACCCTCCACGCAGCTGCCTGGTGTCACAGGTTTTCCCTGGCAGGGGGAAGTCCGCTGATTACCTCCCCTGTACATGGGGAGGCACTAGATGCTACCTGCGTTTGCAGCCTAACCCCCGCCTTTCCCCGGCTACCCGCACTGGGAAGGACTCGGGGAAGACACTCGAAGGGCTCCTAGGAGATCCTGGGTGCTGCAGAACGAAGACGGAACCTCCCCACACTCAGAATTCCGGAACACGGCTGACTGTGTGGGGGAGGTTCGGGGCCGCCCTCCACGCAGCTTCCTGGTGTCACAGGTGTTCCCTGGCAGGCGGAAGTCCGCTAATTACCTCCCCTGTCCAGGGGGAGGCACTAGATGCTACCTGCGTTTCCAGCCCAACCCCCGCCTTTCCCCGGCAGCCCGCAGTGAGAGGGACTCGGGGAAGACTCTCGAAAGGCTCCTAGGAGATCCCGGGTGCTGCAGACCGAAGACGGAACCTCCCCACACTCAGAATTCCGGAACACAGCCGACTGTGTGGGCGAGGATCGGGGCCACCCTCCACGCAGCTGCCTGGTGTCACAGGTTTTCCCTGGCAGGGGGAAGTCCGCTAATTACCTCCCCTGTCCAGGGGGAGGCACTAGATGCTACCTGCGTTTCCAGCCCAACCCCCGCCTTTCCCCAGCAGTCCGCAGTGAGAGGGACTCGGGGAAGACTCTCGAAGGGCTCCTAGGAGATCCCGGGTGCTGCAGACAGAAGACGGAACCTCCCCACACTCAGAATTCCGGAACACGGCTGACTGTGTGGGGGAGGTTCGGGGCCGCCCTCCACGCAGCTTCATGGTGTCACAGGTGTTCCCTGGCAGGCGGAATTCCGCTAATTACCTCCCCTGTCCATGGGGAGGCACTAGATGCTACCTGATTTTCCAGCCCAACCCCCGCCTTTCCTCGGCAGCCCGCACTGGGAGGGACTCGGGGGAGTCACTCGAAGTGCTCCTAGGAGATCCCGGGTGCTGCAGACAGAAGACGGAACCTCCCCACACTCAGGATTCCGGAACACGGGTGACTGTTTGGGTGAGGTTTATGGCCGCCCTCCACACAGCTTCCTGGTGTCACAGGTGTTCCCTCGCAAGGGGAAGTCCGCTAATTACCTCCGCTGTCCAGGGGGAGGCACTAGATGCTACCTGCGTTTCCAGCCCAACCCCCGCTTTTCCCCGGCAGCCCGCAGTGAGAGGGACTCGGGGAAGTCTCTAGAAAGGCTCCTAGGAGATCCCGGGTGCTGCAGACAGAAGACGGACCCTCCCCACACTCAGAATTCCGGAACACGGCTGACTGTGTGGGGGAAGTTCGGGGCCGCCCTCCACGCAGCTTCCTGGTGTCACAGGTGTTCCCTGACAGGCGGAAGTCCGCTAATTACCTCCCCTGTCCAGGGGGAGGCACTAGATGCTACCTGCGTTTCCAGCCCAACCCCCGCCTTTCCCCGGCAGCCCGCAGTGAGAGGGACTCGGGGAAGACTTTCGAAGGGCTCCTAGGAGATCCCGGGTGCTGCAGACAGAAGACGGAACCTCCCCACACTCAGAAATCCGGAACACGGCTGGCTGGGTGGGGGAGGTTCGGGGCCGCCCTCCACGCAGATTCCTGGTGTCACAGGTGTTCCCTCGCAAGGGGAAGTCAGCTAATTACCCCCTCTGTCCATGGGGAGGCATTAGATGCTACCTGCGTTTGCAGCCCAACCCCCGCCTTTCCCCGGCAGCCCGCACGGTGAAGGACTTGGGGAAGACACTCGAAGGGCTCCTAGGAGATCCCGGGTGCTGCAGAACGAAGACGGAACCTCCCCACACTCAGAATTCCGGAACACGGCTGACTGTGTGGGGGAGGTTCGTGGCCGCCCTCCAAGCAGCTTCCTGGTGTCACAGGTGTTCCCTGGCAGGCGGAAGTCCGCTAATTACCTCCCCTGTCCAGGGGGAGGCACTTGATGCTACCTGCGTTTCCAGCCCAACCCCCGCTTTTCCCCGGCAGACCGCAGTGAGAGGGACTCGGGGAAGACTCTAGATGGGCTCCTAGGAGATCCCGGGTGCTGCAGACAGAAGACGGAACCTCCCCACACTCAGAATTCCGGAACACGGCTGACTGTGTGGGGGAGGTTCAGGGCCACCCTCCACGCAGCTTCATGGTGTCACAGGCGTTCCCTCGCAAGGGGAAGTCCGCTAATTACCTCCCCTGTCCATGGGGAGGCACTAGATGCTACCTGAGATTCCAGCAAAACCCCCGCCTTTCCCCGGCAGCCCGCACTGGGAGGGACTCGGGGGAGTCACTCGAAGTGCTCCTAGGAGATCCCAGGTGCTGCAGACAGAAGACGGAACCTCCCCACACTCAGGATTCCGGAACACAGCCGAATGTGTGGGCAAGGATCGGGGCCACCCTCCACGCAGCTGCCTGGTGTCACAGGTGTTCCCTCGCAAGGGGAATTCCGCTAATTACCTCCCCTGTCCAGGGGGAGGCACTAGATGCTACCTGCGTTTCCAGCCCAACCCCCGCCTTTCCCCGGCAGCCCGCACTGGGAGGGACTCGGGGAAGACTCTCGAAGGGCTCCTAGTAGATCCCGGGTGCTGCAGACCGAAGACGGAACCTCCCCACACTCAGAATTCCGGAACACAGCCGAATGTGTGGGCAAGGATCGGGGCCACCCTCCACGCAGCTGCCTGGTTTCACAGGTTTTCCCTGGCAGGGGGAAGTCCGCTAATTACCTCCCCTGTCCAGGGGGAGGCACTAGATGCTACCTGCGTTTCCAGCCCAACCCCCGCCTTTCCCCGGCAGCCCGCAGTGAGAGGGACTCGGGGAAGACTCTCGAAGGACTCCTAGGAGATCCCGGGTGCTACAGATAGAAGACGGAACATCCCCACACTCAGAATTCCGGAACACGGCTGACTGTGTGGGGGAGTTTCGGGGCCGCCCTCCACGCAGCTTCATGGTGTCACAGGTGTTCCCTCGCAAGGGGAAGTCCGCTAATTACCTCCCCTGTCCATGGGGAGGAACTAGATGCTACCTGCGTTTCCAGCCCAACCCCCGTCTTTCCCCGGCAGCCCGCACTGGGAGGGACTCCGGGGAGTCACTCGAAGTGCTCCTAGGAGATACCGGGTGCTGCAGACAGAAGACGGAACCTCCCCACACTCAGAATTCCGGAACACGGCTGACTGTGTGGGGGAGGTTCGGGGCCGCCCTCCACGCAGCTTCCTGGTGTCACACGTGTTCCCTGGCAGGTGGAAGTCCGCTAATTACCTCCCCTGTCCAGGGGGAGGCACTAGATGCTGCCTGCGTTTCCAGCCCAACCCCCGCCTTTCCCCGGCAGCCCGCAGTGAGAGGGACTCGGGGAAGACTTTCGAAGGGCTCCTAGGAGATCCCGGGTGCTGCAGACAGAAGACGGAACCTCCCCACACTCAGAAATCCGGAACACGGCTGACTGGGTGGGGGAGGTTCGGGGCCGCCCTCCACGCAGATTCCTGGTGTCACAGGTGTTCCCTCGCAAGGGGAAGTCAGCTAATTACCTCCTCTGTCCATGGGGAGGCATTAGATGCTACCTGCGTTTGCAGCCCAACCCCCGCCTTTCCCCGGCAGCCCGCACGGTGAAGGACTTGGGGAAGACACTCGAAGGGCTCCTAGGAGATCCCGGATGCTGCAGAACGAAGACGGAACCTCCCCACACTCAGAATTCCGGAACACGGCTGACTGTGTGGGGGAGGTTCGTGGCCGCCCTCCAAGCAGCTTCCTGGTGTCACAGGTGTTCCCTGGCAGGCGGAAATCCGCTAATTACCTCCCCTGTCCAGGGGGAGGCACTTGATGCTACCTGCGTTTCCAGCCCAACCCCCGCTTTTCCCCGGCAGACCGCAGTGAGAGGGACTCGGGGAAGACTCTACATGGGCTCCTAGGAGACCCCGGTGCTGCAGACAGAAGACGGAACCTCCCCACACTCAGAATTCCGGAACACGTCTGACTGTGTGGGGGAGGTTCGGGGCCGCCCTCCACGCAGCTTCCTGGTGTCACAGGTGTTCCCCCGCAAGGGGAAGTCCGCTAATTACCTCCCCTGTCCATGGGGAGGCACTAGATGCTACCTGCGTTTCCAGCCCAACCCCCGCCTTTCCCCGGCAGCCCGCACTGGGAGGGACTCGGGGAAGATTCTCGAAGGGCTCCTAGGAGACCCCGGTGCTGCAGACCGAAGACGGAACCTCCCCACGCTCAGAATTCTGGAAAACGGCTGACTGTGTGGGCGAGGATCGGGGCCGCCCTCCACGCAGCTGCCTGGTGTCACAGGTTTTCCCTGGCAGGGGGAAGTCCGCTAATTACCTCCCCTGTCCAGGGGGAGGCACTAGATGCTACCTGCGTTTCCAGTCCAACCACCGCCTTTCCCCGGCAGCCCGCAGTGAGAGGGACTCGGGGAAGACTCTCGAATAGCTCCTAGGAGATCCCGGGTGCTGCAGACAGAAGACGGAACCTCCCCATTCTCAGAATCCCGGAACACGGGTGACTGTGTGGGGGAGGTTTAGGGCCGCCCTCCACGCAGCTTCCTGATGTCTCAGGTGTTCCCTCGCAAGGGGAAGTCCGCTAATTACCTCCCATGTCCATGGGGAGGCACTAGATGCTACCTGCGTTTCCAGCACAACCCCCGCCTTTCCCCGGCAGCCTGCACTGCGAGGGACTAGGGGAAGACTCTCGAAGGGCTCCTAGGAGATCCCGGGTGCTGCAGACAGAAGACGGAACCTCCCCACACTCAGAATTCCGGAACACGGCTGACTGTGTGGGGGAGGTTCGGGACCGCCCTCCACGCAGCTTCCTGGTGTCACAGGTGTTCCCTCGCAAGGGGAAGTCCACTAATTACCTCCCCTGTTCATGGGGAGGCACTAGATGCTACCTGCGTTTCCAGCCCAACCCCCGCCTTTCCCCGGCAGCCCGCACTGGGAAGGACTCGGGGAAGACACTCGAAGGGCTCCTAGGAGACCCCGGGTGCTGCAGAACGAAGACGGAACCTCCCCACACTCAGAATTCCGGAACACGGCTGACTGTGTGGGGGAGGTTCGGGGCCGCCCTCCACGCAGCTTCCTGGTGTCACACGTGTTCCCTGGCAGGGGGAAGTCCGCTAATTACCTCCCCTGTCCAGGGGGAGGCACTAGATGCTACCTGCGTTTCCAGCCCAACCCCCACGTTTCCCCGGCAGCCCGCAGTGGGAAGGACTCGGGGGAGACAATCGAAGGGCTCCTAGGAGATCCCGGGTGCTGCAGACAGAAGACAGAACCTCCCCACACTCAGAATTCCGGAACACGGCTGACTGTGTGGGGGAGGTTCGGGGCCGCCCTCCACGCAGCTTCCTGGTGTCACACGTGTTCCCTGGCAGGGGGAAGTCCGCTAATTACCTCCCCTGTCCAGGGGGAGGCACTAGATGCTACCTGCGTTTCCAGCCCAACCCCCACGTTTCCCCGGCAGCCCGCAGTGGGAAGGACTCGGGGGAGACAATCGAAGGGCTCCTAGGAGATCCCGGGTGCTGCAGACAGAAGACAGAACCTCCCCACACTCAGAATTCCGGAACACAGCTGACTGTGTGGGGGAGGTTCGGGGCCGCCCTCCACGCAGCTTCCTGGTGTCACACGTGTTCCCTGGCAGGGGGAAGTCCGCTAATTACCTCCCCTGACCATGGGGAGGCACTAGATGCTACCTGCGTTTCAAGCCCAACCGCCGCCTTTCCCCAGCAGCCCGCACTGGGAAGGACTCGGGGAAGACAGTCGAAGTGCTCCTAGGAGATCCCGGGTGCTGCAGAACGAAGACGGAACTTCCCCACACTCAGAGTTCTGGAACACGGCTGACTGTGTGGGGGAGGTTCGGGGCCGCCCTTCACGCAGCTTCCTGGTGTCACACGTGTTCCCTGGCAGGGGGAAGTCCGCTAATTACCTCCCCTGTCCAGGGGGAGGCACTAGATGCTACCTGCGATTCCAGCCCAACCCCCGCCTTTCCCCGGCAGCCCGTACTGGGAGGGACTCGGGGAAGACTCTCGAAGGGCTCCTAGGAGATCCCGGGTGCTGCAGACAGAAGACGGAACCTCCCCACACTCAGAATTCCGTAACACGACTGACTGTGTGGGGGAGGTTTAGGGCCGCCCTCCACGGAGCTTCCTGGTGTCACAGGTGTTCCCCCACAAGGGGAAGTCCACTAATTACCTCCCCTGTCCATGGGGAGGCACTAGATGCTACCTGCGTTTCCAGCCCAACCCCCGCATTTCCCCGGCAGCCTGCACTGGGAGGGACTAGGGGAAGACTCTCGAAGGGCTCCTAGGAGATCCCTGGTGCTGCAGACCGAAGACAGAACCTCCCCACACTCAGAATTCCGGAACACAGCCGACTGTGTGGGCGAGGATCGGGGCCAACCTCCACGCATCTGCCTGGTGTCACAGGTTTTCCCTGGCAGGGGGAAGTCCGCTAATTACCTCCCCTGTCCAGGGGGAGGCACTAGATGCTACCTGCGTTTCCAGCCCAACCCCCGCCTTTCCCAAGCAGCCCGCAGTGAGAGGGACTCGGGGAAGACTCTCGAAGGGCTCCTAGGAGATCCCGGGTGCTGCAGACAGAAGACGGAACCTCCCCACACTCAGAATTCCGGAACACGGCTGACTGTGTGGGGGAGGTTCGGGGCCACCCTCCACGCAGCTTCATGGTGTCACAGGCGTTCCCTCGCAAGGGGAAGTCCGCTAATTACCTCCCCTGTCCATGGGGAGGCACTAGATGCTACTTGAGTTTCCAGCCCAACCCCAGCCTTTCCCCGGCAGCCCGCAGTGTGAGGGACTCGGGGGAGTCACTCGAAGTGCTCCTAGGAGATCCCGGGTGCTGCAGACAGAAGACGGAACCTCCCCACACTCAGGATTCCGGAACACGGGTGACTGTGTGGGTGAGGTTTATGGCCGCCCTCCACACAGCTTCCTGGTGTCACAGGTGTTCTCTCGCAAGGGGAAGTCCGCTAATTACCTCCCCTGTCCAGGGGGAGGCACTAGATGCTACCTGCGTTTCCAGCCCAACCCCGGCCTTTCCCCGGCAGCCCGTACTGTGAGGGACTCGTGGAAGACTGTCGAATGGCTCCTAGGAGATCCCGGGTGCTGCAGACAGAAGACGGAACCTCCCCACACTCAGAATTCCGGAACACGTCTGACTGTGTGGGGGAGGTTCGTGGCCGCCCTCCACGCAGCTTCCTGGTGTCACAGGTGTTCCCCCGCAAGGGGAAGTCCGCTAATTACCTCCCCTGTCCATGGGGAGGCACTAGATGCTACCTGCGTTTCCAGCCCAACCCCCGCCTTTCCCCGGCAGCCCGCACTGGGAGGGACTCGGGGAAGACTCTCGAAGGGCTCCTAGGTGATCCCGGGTGCTGCAGACCGAAGACGGAACCTCCCCACACTCAGAATTCCGGAACACAGCCGAATGTGTGGGCAAGGATCGGGGCCACCCTCCACGCAGCTGCCTGGTGTCACAGGTTTTCCCTGGCAGGGGGAAGTCCGCTAATTACCTCCCCTGTCCATGGGGAGGCACTAGATGCTACCTGCGTTTCCAGCCCAACCCCCGCCTTTCCCCGGCAGCCCGCAGTGAGAGGGACTCGGGGAAGACTCTCGAAGGACTCCTAGGAGATTCCGGGTGCTACAGATAAAAGACGGAACATCCCCACACTCAGAATTCCGGAACACGGCTGACTGTGTGGGGGAGTTTCGGGGCCGCCCTCCACGCAGCTTCATGGTGTCACAGGTGTTCCCTCGCAAGGGGAAGTCCGCTAATTACCTCCCCTGTCCATGGGGAGGCACTAGATGCTACCTGCGTTTCCAGCCCAACCCCCGTCTTTCCCCGGCAGCCCGCACTGGGAGGGACTCGGGGGAGTCACTCGAAGTGCTCCTAGGAGATACCGGGTGCTGCAGACAGAAGACGGAACCTCCCCACACTCAGAATTCCGGAACACGGCTGACTGTGTGGGGGAGGTTCGGGGCCGCCCTCCACGCAGCTTCCTGGTGTCACACGTGTTCCCTGGCAGGTGGAAGTCCGCTAATTACCTCCCCTGTCCAGGGGGAGGCACTAGATGCTGCCTGCGTTTCCAGCCCAACCCCCGCCTTTCCCCGGGAGCCCGCAGAGAGAGGGACTCGGGGAAGATTCTCGAAGGTCTCCTAGGAGATCCCGGGTGCTGCAGACAGAAGACGGAACCTCCCCACACTCAGAATTCCGGAACACGGCTGACTGTGTGGGGGAGGTTCGGGGCCGCCCTCCACGCAGCATCCTGGTGTCACACGTGTTCCCTGGCAGGGGGAAGTCCGCTAATTACCTCCCCTGTCCAGGGGGAGGCACTAGATGCTACGTGCGTTTCCAGCCCAACCCCCACGTTTCCCCGGCAACCCACAGTGGGAAGGACTCGGGGGAGACAATCGAAGGGCTCCTAGGAGATCCCGGGTGCTGCAGACAGAAGACGGAACCTCCTCACACTCAGAATTCCGGAACACGTCTGACTGTGTGGGGGAGGTTCGGGGCCGACCTCCACGGAGCTTCCTGGTGTCACAGGTGTTCCCCCGCAAGGGGAAGTCCACTAATTACCTCCCCTGTCCATGGGGAGGCACTAGATGCTACCTGCGATTCCAGCCCAACCCCCGCCTTTCCCCGGCAGCCCGTACTGGGAGGGACTAGGGGAAGACTCTCGAAGGGCTCCTAGGAGACCCCGGGTGCTGCAGACAGAAGACGGAACCTCCCCACACTCAGAATTCCGGAACACGGCTGACTGTGTGGGGGAGGTTCGGGGCCACCCTCCACGCAGCTTCATGGTGTCACAGGCGTTCCCTCGCAAGGGGAAGTCCGCTAATTACCTCCCCTGTCCATGGGGAGGCACTAGATGCTACTTGAGTTTCCAGCCCAACCCCCGCATTTCCCCGGCAGCCCGCAGTGGGAGGGACTCGGGGAGTCACTCGAAGTGCTCCTAGGAGATCCCGGGTGCTGCAGACAGAAGACGGAACCTCCCCACACTCAGGATTCCGGAACAAGGGTGACTGTGTGGGTGAGGTTTATGGCCGCCCTCCACACAGCTTCCTGGTGTCACAGGTGTTCCCTCGCAAGGGGAAGTCCGCTAATTACCTCCCCTGTCCAGGGGGAGGCACTAGATGCTACCTGCGTTTCCAGCCCAACCCCCGCCTTTCCCCGGCAGCCCGTACTGTGAGGGACTCGTGGAAGACTGTCGAATGGCTCCTAGGAGATCCCGGGTGCTGCAGACAGAAGACGGAACCTCCCCACACTCAGAATTCCGGAACACGTCTGACTGTGTGGGGGAGGTTCGGGGCCGCACTCCACGCAGCTTCCTGGTGTCACAGGTGTTCCCCCGCAAGGGGAAGTCCGCTAATTACCTCCCCTGTCCATGGGGAGGCACTAGATGCTACCTGCGTTTCCAGCCCAACCCCCGCCTTTCCCCGGCAGCCCGCACTGGGAGGGACTCGGGGAAGACTCTCGAAGGGCTCCTAGTAGATCCCGGGTGCTGCAGACCGAAGACGGAACCTCCCCACACTCAGAATTCCGGAACACAGCCGAATGTGTGGGCAAGGATCGGGGCCACCCTCCACGCAGCTGCCTGGTGTCACAGGTTTTCCCTGGCAGGGGGAAGTCCGCTAATTACCTCCCCTGTCCAGGGGGAGGCACTAGATGCTACCTGCGTTTCCAGCCCAACCCCCGCATTTCCCCGGCAGCCCACAGTGAGAGGGACTCGGGTAAGACTCTCGAAGGACTCCTAGGAGATCCCGGATGCTACAGATAGAAGACGGAACATCCCCACACTCAGAATTCCGGAACACGGCTGACTGTGTGGGGGAGTTTCGGGGCCGCCCTCCACGCAGCTTCATGGTGTCTCAGGTGTTCCCTCGCAAGGGGAAGTCCGCTAATTACCTCCCCTGTCCATGGGGAGGCACTAGATGCTACCTGCGTTTCCAGCCCAACCCCCGTCTTTCCCCGGCAGCCCGCACTGCGAGGGACTCGGGGGAGTCACTCGAAGTGCTCCTAGGAGATACCGGGTTCTGCAGACAGAAGACGGAACCTCCCCACACTCAGAATTCCGGAACACGGCTGACTGTGTGGGGGAGGTTCGGGGCCGCCCTCCACGCAGCTTCCTGGTGTCACACGTGTTCCCTGGCAGGTGGAAGTCCGCTAATTACCTCCCCTGTCCAGGGGGAGGCACTAGATGCTGCCTGCGTTTCCAGCCCAACCCCCGCCTTTCCCCGGGAGCCCGCAGTGAGAGGGACTCGGGGAAGATTCTCGAAGGTCTCCTAGGAGATCCCGGGTGCTGCAGACAGAAGACGGAACCTCCCCACACTCAGAATTCCGGAACACGCCTGACTGGGTGGGTGAGGTTCACGGCCGCCCTCCACACAGCTTCCTGGTGTCACAGGTGTTCCCTCGCAAGGGGAAGTCCGCTAATTTCCTCCCCGGTCCATGGGGAGGCACTAGATGCTACCTGCGATTCCAGCCCAACCCCCGCCTTTCCCCGGCAGCCCGTACTGTGAGGGACTCGTGGAAGACTCTCGAAGGGCTCCTAGGAGATTCCGGGTGCTGCAGACAGAAGACGAAACCTCCCCACACTCAGAATTCCGGAACACGTCTGACTGTGTGGGGGAGACTCGGGGCCGCCCTCCACGCAGCTTCCTGGTGTCACAGGTGTTCCCCCGCAAGGGGAAGTCCGCTAATTACCTCCCCTGTCCATGGGGAGGCGCTAGATGCTACCTGCGTTTCCAGCCCAACCCCCGCCTTTCCCCGGCAGCCTGCACTGGGAGGGACTAGGGGAAGACACTCGAAGGGCTCCTAGGAGATCCCGGGTGCTGCAGAACGAAGACGGAACCTCCCCACACTCAGAATTCCGGAACACGGCTGACTGTGTGGGGGAGGTTCGGGGCCGCCCTCCACGCAGATTCCTGGTGTCACACGTGTTCCCTGACAGGCGGAAGTCCGCTAATTACCTCCCCTGTCCAGGGGGAGACACTAGATGCTACCTGCGTTTCCAGCCCAACCCCAGCCTTTCCCCGGCAGCCCGCAGTGTGAGGGACTCGGGGAAGACTCTCGAAGGGCTCCTACGACATCCCGGGTGCTGCAGACAGAAGACGGAACCTCCCCACACTCAGAATTCTGGAAAACGGCTGACTGTGTGGGCGAGGATCGGGGCCGCCCTCCACGCAGCTGCCTGGTGTCACAGGTTTTCCCTGGCAGGGGGAAGTCCGCTAATTACCTCCTCTGTCCAGGGGGAGGCACTAGATGCTACCTGCGTTTCCAGTCCAACCCCCGCCTTTCCCCGGCAGCCCACAGTGAGAGGGACTCGCGGAAGACTCTCGAATAGCTCCTAGGAGATCCCGGGTGCTGCAGACAGAAGACGGAACCTCCCCATTCTCAGAATCCCGGAACACGGGTGACTGTGTGGGGGAGGTTTAGGGCCGCCCTCCACGCAGCTTCCTGATGTCTCAGGTGTTCCCTCGCAAGGGGAAGTCCGCTAATTACCTCCCCTGTCCATGGGGAGGCACTAGATGCTACCTGCGTTTCCAGCCCAACCCCCGCCTTTCCCCGGCAGCCCGCACTGGGAGGGACTCGGGGGAGACACTCGAAGGGCTCCTAGGAGATCCCGGGTGCTGCAGACAGAAGACGGAACCTCCCCACACTCAGAATTCCGGAACACGGCTGACTGTGTGGAGGAGCTTTGGGGCCGCCCTCCACGCAGCTTCCTGGTGTCACAGGTGTTCCCTGACAGGCGGAAGTCCGCTAATTACCTCCCCTGTCCATGGGGAGGCACTAGATGCTACCTGCGTTTCCAGCCCAATCCCCGCCTTTCCCCGGCAGCCCGCACAGGGAGGGACTAGGGGGAGTCACTCGAAGTGCTCCTAGGAGATCCCGGGTGCTGCAGACAGAAGTCGGAACCTCCCCACACTCAGGATTCCGGAACACCGGTGACTGTGTGGGTGAGGTTTATGGCCGCACTTCACACAGCTTCCTGGTGTCACAGGTGTTGCCTCGCAAGGGGAAGTCCGCTAATTACCTCCCCTGTCCATGGGGAGGCACTAGATGCTACCTGTGTTTCCAGCCCAACCCCCGCCTTTCCCAGGCAGCCCGCGGTGGGAGGGACTCAGGGAAGACCCTCGAATGGCTCCTAGGAGATCCCGGGTGCTGCAGAACGAAGACGGAACCTCCCCACACTCAGAATTCCGGAACACGGGTGACTGTGTGGGGGAGGTTCGGGGCTGCCCTTCACGCAGCTTCCTGGTGTCACACGTGTTCCCTGGCAGGGGGAAGTCCGCTAATTACCTCCCCTGTCCAGGGGGAGGCACTAGATGCTACCTGAGTTTCCAGCCCAACCCCCGCCTTTCCCCGGCAGCCCGTACTGTGAGGGACTCGTGGAAGAATCTCGAAGGGCTCCTAGGAGATCCCGGGTGCTGCAGACAGAAGACGGAACCTCCCCACACTCAGAATTCCGGAACACGTCTGACTGTGTGGGGGAGGTTCGGGGCCGCCTTCCACGCAGCTTCCTGGTGTCACAGGTGTTCCCCCGCAAGGGGAAGTCCGCTAATTACCTCCCCTGTCCATGGGGAGGCACTAGATGCTACCTGCGTTTCCAGCCCATCCCCCGCCTTTCCCCGGCAGCCCGCACTGGGAGGGACTCGGGGAAGACTCTCGAAGGGCTCCTAGGAGATCACGGGTGCTGCAGACCGAAGACGGAACCTCCTCACACTCAGAATTCCGGAACACAGCCGAATGTGTGGGCGAGGATCGGCGCCACCCTCCACGAAGCTGCCTGGTGTCACAGGTTTTCCCTGGCAGGGGGAAGTCCGCTAATTACCTCCCCTGTCCAGGGGGAGGCACTAGATGCTACCTGCGTTTCCAGCCCAACCCCCGCCTTTCCCCGGCAGCCCGCAGTGAGAGGGACTCGGGGAAGACTCTCGAAGGGCTCCTAGGAGATCCCGGGTGCTGCAGACCGAAGACGGAACCTCCCCACACTCAGAATTCCGGAACACAGCCGACTGTGTGGGCGAGGATCGGGGCCACACTCCACGCAGCTGCCTGGTGTCACAGGTTTTCCCTGGCAGGGGGAAGTCCGCTAATTACCTCCCCTGTCCAGGGGGAGGCACTAGATGCTACCTGCGTTTCCAGCCCATCCCCCGCCTTTCCCCAGCATCCCGCAGTGAGAGGGACTCGGGGAAGACTCTCGAAGGGCTCCTAGGAGATCCCGGGTGCTGCAGACAGAAGACGGAACCTCCCCACACTCAGAAATCCGGAACACGTCTGACTGTGTGGGGGAGGTTCGGGGCCGCCCTCCACGCAGCTTCTTGGTGTCACAGGTGTTCCCTCGCAAGGGGAAGTCCGCTAATTACCTCCCCTGTCCATGGGGAGGCACTAGATGCTACCTGAGTTTCCAGCCCAACCCCCGCCTTTCCCCGGCAGCCCGCACTGGGAGGGACTCGGGGGAGTCACTCGAAGTGCTCCTAGGAGATCCCGGGTGCTGCAGACAGAAGACGGAACCTCCCCACACTCAGGATTCCGGAACACGGCTGACTGTGTGGGGGAGGTTCGGGGCCGCCCTCCACGCAGCTTCCTGGTGTCACAGGTGTTCCCTGACAGGCGGAAGTCCGCTAATTACCTCCCCTGTCCAGGGGGAGGCACTAGATGCTACCTGCGTTTCCAGCCCAACCCCCGACTTTCCCCGGCAGCCCGCACTGGGAGGGACTCGGGGAAGACTCTCGAAGGGCTCCTAGGAGATCCCGGGTGCTGCAGACCGAAGACGGAACCTCCCCACACTCAGAATTCCGGAACACAGCCGAATGTGTGGGCGAGGATCGGGGCCACCCTCAACGCAGCTGCCTGGTGTCACAGGTTTTCCCTGGCAGGGGGAAGTCGGCTAATTACCTCCCCTGTTCAGGGGGAGGCACTAGATGCTAACTGCGTTTCCAGCCCAACCCCCGCCTTTCCCCGGCAACCCGCAGTGAGAGGGACTCGGGGAAGACTCTCGAAGGGCTCCTAGGAGATCCCGGGTGCTGCAGACAGAAGACGGAACCTCCCCACACTCAGAATTCCGGAACAAGGCTGACTGTGTGTGGGAGGTTCGGGGCCGCCCTCCACGCAGCCTCTTGGTGTCCCAGGTGTTCCCTCGCAAGGGGAAGTCCGCTAATTACCTCCCCTGTCCATGGGGAGGCACTAGATGCTACCTGCGTTTCCAGCCTAACCCCCACCTTTCCCCGGCAGCCCGCAATGGGAGGGACTCGGGGGAGAAACTCGAAGGGCTCCTAGGAGATCTCGGGTGCTGCAGACAGAAGACGGAACCTCCCCACACTCAGAAATCCGGAACACGGCTGACTGGGTGGGGGAGGTTCGGGGCCGCACTCCACGCAGATTCCTGGTGTCACAGGTGTTCCCTCGCAAGGGGAAGTCAGCTAATTACCTCCTCTGTCCATGGGGAGGCACTAGATGCTACCTGCCTTTGCAGCCCAACCCCCGCCTTTCCCCGGCAGCCCGCACTGTGAAGGACTTGGGGAAGACACTCGAAGGGCTCCTAGGAGATCCCGGGTGCTGCAGAACGAAGACGGAACCTCCCCACACTCAGAATTCCGGAACACGGCTGACTGTGTGGGGGAGGTTCGGTGCCGCCCTCCACGCAGCTTCCTGGTGTCACAGGTGTTCCCTGGCAGGCCGAAGTCCGCTAATTACCTCCCCTGTCCAGGGGAAGGCACTTGATGCTACCTGCGTTTCCAGCCCAACCCCCGCTTTTCCCCGGCAGCCCGCAGTGAGAGGGACACGGGGAAGACTCTAGAAGGGCTCCTAGGAGATCCCGGGTGCTGCAGACAGAAGACGGAACCTCCCCACACTCAGAATTCCGGAACACGGCTGACTGTGTGGGGGAGGTTCGGGGCCGCCCTCCACGCAGCTTCCTGGTGTCACAGGTGTTCCCTGACAGGCGGAAGTCCGCTAATTACCTCCCCTGTCCAGGGGGAGGCACTAGATGCTACCTGCGTTTCCAGCCCAACCCCCGCATTTCCCCGGCAGCCCGCAGTGAGAGGGACTCGGGGAAGACTCTCGAAGGGCTCCTAGGAGATCCCGGGTGCTGCAGACAGAAGACGGAACCTCCCCACACTCAGAAATCCGGAACACGGCTGACTGGGTGGGGGAGGTTCGGGGCCGCCCTCCACGCAGATTCCTGGTGTCACAGGTGTTCCCTCGCAAGGGGAAGTCAGCTAATTACCTCCTCTGTCCATGGGGAGGCACTAGATGCTACCTGCCTTTGCAGCCCATCCCCCGCCTTTCCCCGGCAGCCCGCACTGTGAAGGACTTGGGGAAGACACTCGAAGGGCTCCTAGGAGATCCCGGGTGCTGCAGAACGAAGACGGAACCTCCCCACACTCAGAATTCCGGAACACGGCTGACTGTGTGGGGGAGGTTCGGTGCCGCCCTCCACGCAGCTTCCTGGTGTCACAGGTGTTCCCTGGCAGGCGGAAGTCCGCTAATTACCTCCCCTGTCCAGGGGGAGGCACTTGATGCTACCTGCGTTTCCAGCCCAACCCCCGCTTTTCCCCGGCAGCCCGCAGTGAGTGGGACACGGGGAAGACTCTAGAAGGGCTCCTAGGAGATCCCGGGTGCTGCAGACAGAAGACGGAACCTCCCCACACTCAGAATTCCGGAACACGGCTGACTGTGTGGGGGAGGTTCGGGGCCGCCCTCCACGCAGCTTCCTGGTGTCACAGGTGTTCCCTGACAGGCGGAAGTCCGCTAATTACCTCCCCTGTCCAGGGGGAGGCACTAGATGCTACCTGCGTTTCCAGCCCAACCCCCGCCTTTCCCCGGCAGCCCGCAGTGAGAGGGACTCGGGGAAGACTCTCGAAGGGCTCCTAGGAGATCCCGGGTGCTGCAGACCGAAGACGGAACCTCCCCACACTCAGAATTTCGGAACACAGCCGACTGTGTGGGCGAGGATCGGGGCCACCCTCCACGCAGCTGCCTGGTGTCACAGGTTTTCCCTGGCAGGGGGAAGTCCGCTAATTACCTCCCCTGTCCAGGGGGAGGCACTAGATGCTACCTGCGTTTCCAGAAAAACCCCCGCCTTTCCCCGGCAGCCCGCAGTGAGAGGGACTCGGGGAAGACTTTCGAAGGGCTCTTAGGAGATCCCGGGTGCTGCAGACAGAAGACGGAACCTCCCCACACTCAGAATTCCGGAACACGGCTGACTGTGTGGGGGAGTTACGGGGCCGCCCTCCACGCAGCTTCATGGTGTCACAGGTGTTCCCTCGCAAGGGGAAGTCCGCTAATTACCTCACCTGTCCATGGGGAGGCACTAGATGCTACCTGAGTTTCCAGCCCAACCCCCGCCTTTCCCCGGCAGCCCGTACTGTGAGGGACTCGTGGAAGAATCTCGAAGGGCTCCTAGGAGATCCCGGGTGCTGCAGACAGAAGACGGAACCTCCCCACACTCAGAATTCCGGAACACGTCTGACTGTGTGGGGGAGGTTCGGGGCCGCCTTCCACGCAGCTTCCTGGTGTCACAGGTGTTCCCCCGCAAGGGGAAGTCCGCTAATTACCTCCCCTGTCCATGGGGAGGCACTAGATGCTACCTGCGTTTCCAGCCCATCCCCCGCCTTTCCCCGGCAGCCCGCACTGGGAGGGACTCGGGGAAGACTCTCGAAGGGCTCCTAGGAGATCACGGGTGCTGCAGACCGAAGACGGAACCTCCTCACACTCAGAATTCCGGAACACAGCCGAATGTGTGGGCGAGGATCGGCGCCACCCTCCACGAAGCTGCCTGGTGTCACAGGTTTTCCCTGGCAGGGGGAAGTCCGCTAATTACCTCCCCTGTCCAGGGGGAGGCACTAGATGCTACCTGCGTTTCCAGCCCAACCCCCGCCTTTCCCCGGCAGCCCGCAGTGAGAGGGACTCGGGGAAGACTCTCGAAGGGCTCCTAGGAGATCCCGGGTGCTGCAGACCGAAGACGGAACCTCCCCACACTCAGAATTCCGGAACACAGCCGACTGTGTGGGCGAGGATCGGGGCCACACTCCACGCAGCTGCCTGGTGTCACAGGTTTTCCCTGGCAGGGGGAAGTCCGCTAATTACCTCCCCTGTCCAGGGGGAGGCACTAGATGCTACCTGCGTTTCCAGCCCATCCCCCGCCTTTCCCCAGCATCCCGCAGTGAGAGGGACTCGGGGAAGACTCTCGAAGGGCTCCTAGGAGATCCCGGGTGCTGCAGACAGAAGACGGAACCTCCCCACACTCAGAAATCCGGAACACGTCTGACTGTGTGGGGGAGGTTCGGGGCCGCCCTCCACGCAGCTTCTTGGTGTCACAGGTGTTCCCTCGCAAGGGGAAGTCCGCTAATTACCTCCCCTGTCCATGGGGAGGCACTAGATGCTACCTGAGTTTCCAGCCCAACCCCCGCCTTTCCCCGGCAGCCCGCACTGGGAGGGACTCGGGGGAGTCACTCGAAGTGCTCCTAGGAGATCCCGGGTGCTGCAGACAGAAGACGGAACCTCCCCACACTCAGGATTCCGGAACACGGCTGACTGTGTGGGGGAGGTTCGGGGCCGCCCTCCACGCAGCTTCCTGGTGTCACAGGTGTTCCCTGACAGGCGGAAGTCCGCTAATTACCTCCCCTGTCCAGGGGGAGGCACTAGATGCTACCTGCGTTTCCAGCCCAACCCCCGACTTTCCCCGGCAGCCCGCACTGGGAGGGACTCGGGGAAGACTCTCGAAGGGCTCCTAGGAGATCCCGGGTGCTGCAGACCGAAGACGGAACCTCCCCACACTCAGAATTCCGGAACACAGCCGAATGTGTGGGCGAGGATCGGGGCCACCCTCAACGCAGCTGCCTGGTGTCACAGGTTTTCCCTGGCAGGGGGAAGTCGGCTAATTACCTCCCCTGTTCAGGGGGAGGCACTAGATGCTAACTGCGTTTCCAGCCCAACCCCCGCCTTTCCCCGGCAACCCGCAGTGAGAGGGACTCGGGGAAGACTTTCGAAGGGCTCCTAGGAGATCCCGGGTGCTGCAGAACGAAGACGGAACCTCCCCACACTCAGAATTCCGGAACACGGGTGACTGTGTGGGGGAGGTTCGGGGCTGCCCTTCACGCAGCTTCCTGGTGTCACACGTGTTCCCTGGCAGGGGGAAGTCCGCTAATTACCTCCCCTGTCCAGGGGGAGGCACTAGATGCTACCTGCGTTTCCAGCCCAACCCCCGCCTTTCCCCGGGAGCCCGCAGTGAGAGGGACTCGGGGAATATTCTCGAAGGGCTCCTAGGAGATCCCGGGTGCTGCAGACAGAAGACGCAACCTCCCCACACTCAGAATTCCGGAACACGTCCTACTGTGTGGGGGAGGTTCGGGGCCGCCCTCCACGGAGCTTCCTGGTGTCACAGGTGTTCCCCCGCAAGGGGAAGTCCACTAATTACCTCCCCTGTCCATGGGGAGGCACTAGATGCTACCTGCGATTCCAGCCCAACCCCCGCCTTTCCCCGGCAGCCCGTAATGGGAGGGACTCGGGGAAGACTCTCGAAGGGCTCCTAGGAGATCCCGGGTGCTGCAGACAGAAGACGGAACCTCCCCACACTCAGAATTCCTTAACACGACTGACTGTGTGGGGGAGGTTCGGGGCCGCCTTCCACGCAGCTTCCTGGTGTCACAGGTGTTCCCCCACAAGGGGAAGTCCACTAATTACCTCCCCTGTCCATGGGGAGGCACTAGATGCTACCTGCGTTTCCAGCCCAACCCCCGCCTTTCCCCGGCAGCCTGCACTGGGAGGGACTAGGGGAAGACTCTCGAAGGGCTCCTAGGAGATCCCGGGTGCTGCAGACAGAAGACGGAACCTCCCCACACTCAGAATTCCGGAAGACGGCTGACTGTGTGGGGGAGGTTCGGGACCGCCCTCCACGCAGCTTCCTGGTGTCACAGGTGTTCCCTCGCAAGGGGACGTCCGCTAATTACCTCCCCTGTCCATGGGGAAGCACTAGATGCTACCTGCGTTTCCAGCCCAACCCCCGCCTTTCCCCGGCAGCCCGCACTGGGAAGGACTCGGGGAAGACACTCGAAGGGCTCCTAGGAGACCCCGGGTGCTGCAGAACGAAGACGGAACCTCCCCACTCTCAGAATTCCGGAACACGGCTGACTGTGTGGGGGAGGTTCGGGGCCGCCCTCCACGCAGCTTCCTGGTGTCACACGTGTTCCCTGGCAGGGGGAAGTCCGCTAATTACCTCCCCTGTCCAGGGGGAGGCACTAGATCCTACCTGCGTTTCCAGCCCAACCCCCGCGTTTCCCCGGCAGCCCGCAGTGAGAAGGACTCGGGGGAGACAATCGAAGGGCTCCTAGGAGATCCCGGGTGCTGCAGACAGAAGACGGAACCTCCCCACACTCAGAAATCCGGAACACGGCTGACTGGGTGGGGGAGGTTCGGGGCCGCCCTCCACGCAGATTCCTGGTGTCACAGGTGTTCCCTCGCAATGGGAAGTCAGCTAATTACCTCCTCTGTCCATGGGGAGGCACTAGATGCTACCTGCGTTTCCAGCCCAACCCCCGCCTTTCCCCGGCAGCCCGCACTGGGAGGGACTTGGGGGAGACACTCGAAGGGCTCCTAGGAGATACCGGGTTCTGCAGACAGAAGACGGAACCTCCCCACACTCAGAATTCCGGAACAAGGCTGACTGTGTGGGGGAGGTTCGGGGCCGCCCTCCACGCAGCTTCCTGGTGTCACACGTGTTCCCTGGCAGGTGGAAGTCCGCTAATTACCTCCCCTGTCCAGGGGGAGGCACTAGATGCTGCCTGCGTTTCCAGCCCAACCCCCGCCTTTCCCCGGGAGCCCGCAGTGAGAGGGACTCGGGGAAGATTCTCGAAGGTCTCCTAGGAGATCCCGGGTGCTGCAGACAGAAGACGGAACCTCCCCACACTCAGAATTCCGGAACACGCCTGACTGGGTGGGTGAGGTTCACGGCCGCCCTCCACACAGCTTCCTGGTGTCACAGGTGTTCCCTCGCAAGGGGAAGTCCGCTAATTACCTCCCCTGTCCATGGGGAGGCACTAGATGCTACCTGCGTTTCCAGCCCAACCCCCGCCTTTCCCCGGCAGCCCGCACTGGGAGGGACTCGGGGGAGACACTCGAAGGGCTCCTAGGAGATCCCGGGTGCTGCAGACAGAAGACGGAACCTCCCCACACTCAGAATTCCGGAACACGGCTGACTGTGTGGAGGAGCTTTGGGGCCGCCCTCCACGCAGCTTCCTGGTGTCACAGGTGTTCCCTGGCAGGGGGAAGTCCGCTAATTACCTCCCCTGTCCATGGGGAGGCACTAGATGCTACCTGTGTTTCCAGCCCAACCCCCGCCTTTCCCAGGCAGCCCGCGGTGGGAGGGACTCAGGGAAGACCCTCGAATGGCTCCTAGGAGATCCCGGGTGCTGCAGAACGAAGACGGAACCTCCCCACACTCAGAATTCCGGAACACGGGTGACTGTGTGGGGGAGGTTCGGGGCTGCCCTTCACGCAGCTTCCTGGTGTCACACGTGTTTCCTGGCAGGGGGAAGTCCGCTAATTACCTCCCCTGTCCAGGGGGAGGCACTAGATGCTACCTGCGTTTCCAGCCCAACCCCCGCCTTTCCCCGGGAGCCCGCAGTGAGAGGGACTCGGGGAAGATTCTCGAAGGGCTCCTAGGAGATCCCGGGTGCTGCAGACAGAAGACGCAACCTCCCCACAATCAGAATTCCGGAACACGTCTGACTGTGTGGGGGAGGTTCGGGGCCGCCCTCCACGGAGCTTCCTGGTGTCACAGGTGTTCCCCCGCAAGGGGAAGTCCACTAATTACCTCCCCTGTCCATGGGGAGGCACTAGATGCTACCTGTGTTTCCAGCCCAACCCCCGCCTTTCCCAGGCAGCCCGCGGTGGGAGGGACTCAGGGAAGACCCTCGAATGGCTCCTAGGAGATCCCGGGTGCTGCAGAACGAAGACGGAACCTCCCCACACTCAGAATTCCGGAACACGGGTGACTGTGTGGGGGAGGTTCGGGGCTGCCCTTCACGCAGCTTCCTGGTGTCACACGTGTTCCCTGGCAGGGGGAAGTCCGCTAATTACCTCCCCTGTCCAGGGGGAGGCACTAGATGCTACCTGCGTTTCCAGCCCAACCCCCGCATTTCCCCGGGAGCCCGCAGTGAGAGGGACTCGGGGAAGATTCTCGAAGGGCTCCTAGGAGATCCCGGGTGCTGCAGACAGAAGACGCAACCTCCCCACAATCAGAATTCCGGAACACGTCTGACTGTGTGGGGGAGGTTCGGGGCCGCCCTCCACGGAGCTTCCTGGTGTCACAGGTGTTCCCCCGCAAGGGGAAGTCCACTAATTACCTCCCCTGTCCATGGGGAGGCACTAGATGCTACCTGTGTTTCCAGCCCAACCCCCGCCTTTCCCAGGCAGCCCGCGGTGGGAGGGACTCAGGGAAGACCCTCGAATGGCTCCTAGGAGATCCCGGGTGCTGCAGACCGAAGACGGAACCTCCCCACACTCAGAATTCCGGAACACGGGTGACTGTGTGGGGGAGGTTCGGGGCTGCCCTTCACGCAGCTTCCTGGTGTCACACGTGTTCCCTGGCAGGGGGAAGTCCGCTAATTACCTCCCCTGTCCAGGGGGAGGCACTAGATGCTACCTGCGTTTCCAGCCCAACCCCCGCCTTTCCCCGGGAGCCCGCAGTGAGAGGGACTCGGGGAAGATTCTCGAAGGGCTCCTAGGAGATCCCGGGTGCTGCAGACAGAAGACGCAACCTCCCCACAATCAGAATTCCGGAACACGTCTGACTGTGTGGGGGAGGTTCGGGGCCGCCCTCCACGGAGCTTCCTGGTGTCACAGGTGTTCCCCCGCAAGGGGAAGTCCACTAATTACCTCCCCTGTCCATGGGGAGGCACTAGATGCTACCTGCGATTCCAGCCCAACCCCCGCCTTTCCCCGGCAGCCCGTTCTGATAGGGATTCGGGGAAGAATCTCGAAGGGCTCCTAGGAGATCCCGGGTGCTGCAGACAGAAGACGGAACCTCCCCACACTCAGAATTCCTTAACACGACTGACTGTGTGGGGTAGGTTCGGGGCCTCCCTCCACGGAGCTTCCTGGTGTCACAGGTGTTCCCCCACAAGGGTAAGTCCACTAATTACCTCCCCTGTCCATGGGGAGGCACTAGATGCTACCTGCGTTTCCAGCCCAACCCCCGCCTTTCCCCGGCAGCCTGCACTGGGAGGGACTAGGGGAAGACTCTCGAAGTCCTCCTAGGAGATCCCGGGTGCTGCAGACAGAAGACGGAACCTCCCCACACTCAGAATTCCGGAAGACGGCTGACTGTGTGGGGGAGGTTCGGGACCGACCTCCACGCAGCTTCCTGGTGTCACAGGTGTTCCCTCGCAAGGGGAAGTCCGCTAATTACCTCCACTGTCCATGGGGAAGCACTAGATGCTACCTGCGTTTCCAGCCCAACCCCCGCCTTTCCCCGGCAGCCCGCACTGGGAAGGACTCGGGGAAGACACTCGAAGGGCTCCTAGGAGACCCCGGGTGCTGCAGAACGAAGACGGAACCTCCCCACACTCAGAATTCCGGAACACGGCTGACTGTGTGGGGGAGGTTCGGGGCCGCCCTCCACGCAGCTTCCTGGTGTCACACGTGTTCCCTGGCAGGGGGAAGTCCGCTAATTACCTCCCCTGTCCAGGGGGAGGCACTAGATCCTACCTGCGTTTCCAGCCCAACCCCCGCGTTTCCCCGGCAGCCCGCAGTGAGAAGGACTCGGGGGAGACAATCGAAGGGCTCCTAGGAGATCCCGGGTGCTGCAGACAGAAGACGGAACCTCCCCACACTCAGAATTCCGGAACACGGCTGACTGTGTGGGGGAGGTTCGGGGCCGCCCTCCACGCAGCTTCCTGGTGTCACACGTGTTCCCTGGCAGGGGGAAGTCCGCTAATTACCTCCCCTGACCATGGGGAGGCACTAGATGCTACCTGCGTTTCAAGCCCAACCGCCGCCTTTCCCCAGCAGCCCGCACTGGGAAGGACTCGGGGAAGACAGTCGAAGTGCTCCTAGGAGATCCCGGGTGCTGCAGAACGAAGACGGAACTTCCCCACACTCAGAGTTCTGGAACACGGCTGACTGTGTGGGGGAGGTTCGTGGCCGCACTTCACGCAGCTTCCTGGTGTCACACGTGTTCCCTGGCAGGGGGAAGTCCGCTAATTACCTCCCCTGTCCAGGGGGAGGCACTAGATGCTACCTGCGTTTCCAGCCCAACCCCCGCCTTTCCCCGGCAGCCCGCAGTGAGAGGGACTCGGGGGAGACTCTCGAAGGGCTCCTAGGAGATCCCGGGTGCTGCAGACAGAAGACGGAACCTCCCCACACTCAGAATTCCGGAACACGGGTGACTGTGTGGGTGAGGTTTAGGGCCACCCTTCACGCAGCTTCCTGGTGTCACAGTGTTCCCTCGCAAGGGGAAGTCCGCTAATTACCTCCCCTGTCCATGGGGAGGCACTAGATGCTACCTGCGTTTCCAGCACAACCCCCGCATTTCCCCGGCAGCCCGTACTGGGTGGGACTCGGGGAAGACTCTCGAAGGGCTCCTAGGAGATCCCGGGTGCTGAAGACAGAAGACGGAACCTCCCCACACTCAGAATTCCGGAGCACGGCTGATGTGTGGGAGAGGTTCGGGGCCGCCCTCCACGCAGCTTCCTGGTGTCACAGGTGTTCCCTCGCAAGGGGAAGTCCGCTAATTACCTCCCCTGTCCATGGGGAGGCAATAGATGCTACCTGCGTTTCCAGTCCAACCCCCGCCTTTCCCTGGCAGCCCGCACTGGGAGGGACTCGAGGGAGACCCTCGAAGGGCTCCTAGGAAATCCCGGGTGCTGCAGACAGAAGACGGAACCTCCCCACACTCAGGATTCCGGAACACAGGTGACTGTGTGAGTGAGTTTTTGGCCGCCCTCCACACAGCTTCCTGGTGTCACAGGTGTTCCCTCGCAAGGGGAAGTCCGCTAATTACCTCCCCTGTCCATGGGGAGGCACTAGAATCTACCTGCGTTTCCAGCCCAACCCCCACATTTCCCAGGCAGCCCGCGGTGGGAGGGACTCGGGGAAGACCCTCGAATTGCTCCTAGGAGATCCCGGGTGCTGCAGAAAGAAGACGGAACCTCCCCACACTCAGAATTCCGGAACACGGGTGACTGTGTGGGGGAGGTTTAGGGCCGCCCTCCACGCAGCTTCCTGGTGTCTCAGGTGTTCCCTCGCAAGGGGAAGTCCGCTAATTACCTCCCCTGTCCATGGGGAGGCACTAGATGCTACCTGCGTTTCCAGCACAACCCCCGCCTTTCCCCGGCAGCCCGCACTGTGAGGGACTCGGGGGAGACACTCGAAGGGCTCCTAGGAGATCCCGGGTGCTGCAGACAGAAGACGGAACCTCTCCACACTCAGAATTCCGGAACACGGCTGACTGTGTGGGGGAGGTTCGGGGCCGCCCTCCACGCAGCTTCCTGGTGTCACAGGTGTTCCCTGACAGGCGGAAGTCCGCTAATTACCTCCGCTGTCCAGGGGGAGGCACTAGATGCTACCTGCGTTTCCAGACCAACCCCCGCCTTTCCCCGGCAGCCCGCAGTGAGAGGGACTCGGGGAAGACTCTCGAAGGGCTCCTAGGAGATCCCGGGTGCTGCAGACCGAAGACGGAACCCCCCCCACACTCAGAATTCCGGAACACAGCCGACTGTGTGGGCGAGGATCGGGGCCACCCTCCACGCAGCTGCCTGGTGTCACAGGATTTCCCTGGCAGGGGGAAGTCCGCTAATTTCCTCCCCTGTCCAGGGGGAGGCACTAGATGCTACCTGCGTTTCCAGCCGAACCCCCGCCATTCCTAGGCAGCCCGCGGTGGGAGGGACTCGGGGAAGACTCTCGAAGGGCTCCTAGGAGATCCCGGGTGCTGCAGACAGAAGACGGAACCTCCCCACACTCAGAATTCCGGAACAAGGCTGACTGTGTGTGGGAGGTTCGGGGCCGCCCTCCACGCAGCCTCTTGGTGTCCCAGGTGTTCCCTCGCAAGGGGAAGTCCGCTAATTACCTCCCCTGTCCATGGGGAGGCACTAGATGCTACCTGCGTTTCCAGCCCAACCCCCACCTTTCCCCGGCAGCCCGCAATGGGAGGGACTCGGGGGAGAAACACGAAGGGCTCCTAGGAGATCTCGGGTGCTGCAGACAGAAGACGGAACCTCCCCACACTCAGAAATCCGGAACACGGCTGACTGGGTGGGGGAGGTTCGGGGCCGCACTCCACGCAGATTCCTGGTGTCACAGGTGTTCCCTCGCAAGGGGAAGTCAGCTAATTACCTCCTCTGTCCATGGGGAGGCACTAGATGCTACCTGCCTTTGCAGCCCAACCCCCGCCTTTCCCCGGCAGCCCGCACTGTGAAGGACTTGGGGAAGACACTCGAAGGGCTCCTAGGAGATCCCGGGTGCTGCAGAACGAAGACGGAACCTCCCCACACTCAGAATTCCGGAACACGGCTGACTGTGTGGGGGAGGTTCGGGGCCGCCCTCCACGCAGCTTCCTGGTGTCACAGGTGTTCCCTGACAGGCGGAAGTCCGCTAATTACCTCCCCTGTCCAGGGGGAGGCACTAGATGCTACCTGCGTTTCCAGCCAAACCCCCGCATTTCCCCGGCAGCCCGCAGTGAGAGGGACTCGGGGAAGACTCTCGAAGGGCTCCTAGGAGATCCCGGGTGCTGCAGACAGAAGACGGAACCTCCCCACACTCAGAAATCCGGAACACGGCTGACTGGGTGGGGGAGGTTCGGGGCCGCCCTCCACGCAGATTCCTGGTGTCACAGGTGTTCCCTCGCAAGGGGAAGTCAGCTAATTACCTCCTCTGTCCATGGGGAGGCACTAGATGCTACCTGCCTTTGCAGCCCATCCCCCGCCTTTCCCCGGCAGCCCGCACTGTGAAGGACTTGGGGAAGACACTCGAAGGGCTCCTAGGAGATCCCGGGTGCTGCAGAACGAAGACGGAACCTCCCCACACTCAGAATTCCGGAACACGGCTGACTGTGTGGGGGAGGTTCGGTGCCGCCCTCCACGCAGCTTCCTGGTGTCACAGGTGTTCCCTGGCAGGCGGAAGTCCGCTAATTACCTCCCCTGTCCAGGGGGAGGCACTTGATGCTACCTGCGTTTCCAGCCCAACCCCCGCTTTTCCCCGGCAGCCCGCAGTGAGTGGGACACGGGGAAGACTCTAGAAGGGCTCCTAGGAGATCCCGGGTGCTGCAGACAGAAGACGGAACCTCCCCACACTCAGAATTCCGGAACACGGCTGACTGTGTGGGGGAGGTTCGGGGCCGCCCTCCACGCAGCTTCCTGGTGTCACAGGTGTTCCCTGACAGGCGGAAGTCCGCTAATTACCTCCCCTGTCCAGGGGGAGGCACTAGATGCTACCTGCGTTTCCAGCCCAACCCCCGCCTTTCCCCGGCAGCCCGCAGTGAGAGGGACTCGGGGAAGACTCTCGAAGGGCTCCTAGGAGATCCCGGGTGCTGCAGACCGAAGACGGAACCTCCCCACACTCAGAATTCCGGAACACAGCCGACTGTGTGGGCGAGGATCGGGGCCACCCTCCACGCAGCTGCCTGGTGTCACAGGTTTTCCCTGGCAGGGGGAAGTCCGCTAATTACCTCCCCTGTCCAGGGGGAGGCACTAGATGCTACCTGCGTTTCCAGAAAAACCCCCGCCTTTCCCCGGCAGCCCGCAGTGAGAGGGACTCGGGGAAGACTTTCGAAGGGCTCTTAGGAGATCCCGGGTGCTGCAGACAGAAGACGGAACCTCCCCACACTCAGAATTCCGGAACACGGCTGACTGTGTGGGGGAGTTACGGGGCCGCCCTCCACGCAGCTTCATGGTGTCACAGGTGTTCCCTCGCAAGGGGAAGTCCGCTAATTACCTCACCTGTCCATGGGGAGGCACTAGATGCTACCTGAGTTTCCAGCCCAACCCCCGCCTTTCCCCGGCAGCCCGTACTGTGAGGGACTCGTGGAAGAATCTCGAAGGGCTCCTAGGAGATCCCGGGTGCTGCAGACAGAAGACGGAACCTCCCCACACTCAGAATTCCGGAACACGTCTGACTGTGTGGGGGAGGTTCGGGGCCGCCTTCCACGAAGCTTCCTGGTGTCACAGGTGTTCCCCCGCAAGGGGAAGTCCGCTAATTACCTCCCCTGTCCATGGGGAGGCACTAGATGCTACCTGCGTTTCCAGCCCATCCCCCGCCTTTCCCCGGCAGCCCGCACTGGGAGGGACTCGGGGAAGACTCTCGAAGGGCTCCTAGGAGATCACGGGTGCTGCAGACCGAAGACGGAACCTCCTCACACTCAGAATTCCGGAACACAGCCGAATGTGTGGGCGAGGATCGGCGCCACCCTCCACGAAGCTGCCTGGTGTCACAGGTTTTCCCTGGCAGGGGGAAGTCCGCTAATTACCTCCCCTGTCCAGGGGGAGGCACTAGATGCTACCTGCGTTTCCAGCCCAACCCCCGCCTTTCCCCGGCAGCCCGCAGTGAGAGGGACTCGGGGAAGACTCTCGAAGGGCTCCTAGGAGATCCCGGGTGCTGCAGACCGAAGACGGAACCTCCCCACACTCAGAATTCCGGAACACAGCCGACTGTGTGGGCGAGGATCGGGGCCACACTCCACGCAGCTTCTTGGTGTCACAGGTGTTCCCTCGCAAGGGGAAGTCCGCTAATTACCTCCCCTGTCCATGGGGAGGCACTAGATGCTACCTGAGTTTCCAGCCCAACCCCCGCCTTTCCCCGGCAGCCCGCACTGGGAGGGACTCGGGGGAGTCACTCGAAGTGCTCCTAGGAGATCCCGGGTGCTGCAGACAGAAGACGGAACCTCCCCACACTCAGGATTCCGGAACACGGCTGACTGTGTGGGGGAGGTTCGGGGCCGCCCTCCACGCAGCTTCCTGGTGTCACAGGTGTTCCCTGACAGGCGGAAGTCCGCTAATTACCTCCCCTGTCCAGGGGGAGGCACTAGATGCTACCTGCGTTTCCAGCCCAACCCCCGACTTTCCCCGGCAGCCCGCACTGGGAGGGACTCGGGGAAGACTCTCGAAGGGCTCCTAGGAGATCCCGGGTGCTGCAGACCGAAGACGGAACCTCCCCACACTCAGAATTCCGGAACACAGCCGAATGTGTGGGCGAGGATCGGGGCCACCCTCAACGCAGCTGCCTGGTGTCACAGGTTTTCCCTGGCAGGGGGAAGTCGGCTAATTACCTCCCCTGTTCAGGGGGAGGCACTAGATGCTAACTGCGTTTCCAGCCCAACCCCCGCCTTTCCCCGGCAACCCGCAGTGAGAGGGACTCGGGGAAGACTTTCGAAGGGCTCCTAGGAGATCCCGGGTGCTGCAGAACGAAGACGGAACCTCCCCACACTCAGAATTCCGGAACACGGGTGACTGTGTGGGGGAGGTTCGGGGCTGCCCTTCACGCAGCTTCCTGGTGTCACACGTGTTCCCTGGCAGGGGGAAGTCCGCTAATTACCTCCCCTGTCCAGGGGGAGGCACTAGATGCTACCTGCGTTTCCAGCCCAACCCCCGCCTTTCCCCGGGAGCCCGCAGTGAGAGGGACTCGGGGAATATTCTCGAAGGGCTCCTAGGAGATCCCGGGTGCTGCAGACAGAAGACGCAACCTCCCCACACTCAGAATTCCGGAACACGTCCTACTGTGTGGGGGAGGTTCGGGGCCGCCCTCCACGGAGCTTCCTGGTGTCACAGGTGTTCCCCCGCAAGGGGAAGTCCACTAATTACCTCCCCTGTCCATGGGGAGGCACTAGATGCTACCTGCGATTCCAGCCCAACCCCCGCCTTTCCCCGGCAGCCCGTAATGGGAGGGACTCGGGGAAGACTCTCGAAGGGCTCCTAGGAGATCCCGGGTGCTGCAGACAGAAGACGGAACCTCCCCACACTCAGAATTCCTTAACACGACTGACTGTGTGGGGGAGGTTCGGGGCCGCCTTCCACGCAGCTTCCTGGTGTCACAGGTGTTCCCCCACAAGGGGAAGTCCACTAATTACCTCCCCTGTCCATGGGGAGGCACTAGATGCTACCTGCGTTTCCAGCCCAACCCCCGCCTTTCCCCGGCAGCCTGCACTGGGAGGGACTAGGGGAAGACTCTCGAAGGGCTCCTAGGAGATCCCGGGTGCTGCAGACAGAAGACGGAACCTCCCCACACTCAGAATTCCGGAAGACGGCTGACTGTGTGGGGGAGGTTCGGGACCGCCCTCCACGCAGCTTCCTGGTGTCACAGGTGTTCCCTCGCAAGGGGACGTCCGCTAATTACCTCCCCTGTCCATGGGGAAGCACTAGATGCTACCTGCGTTTCCAGCCCAACCCCCGCCTTTCCCCGGCAGCCCGCACTGGGAAGGACTCGGGGAAGACACTCGAAGGGCTCCTAGGAGACCCCGGGTGCTGCAGAACGAAGACGGAACCTCCCCACTCTCAGAATTCCGGAACACGGCTGACTGTGTGGGGGAGGTTCGGGGCCGCCCTCCACGCAGCTTCCTGGTGTCACACGTGTTCCCTGGCAGGGGGAAGTCCGCTAATTACCTCCCCTGTCCAGGGGGAGGCACTAGATCCTACCTGCGTTTCCAGCCCAACCCCCGCGTTTCCCCGGCAGCCCGCAGTGAGAAGGACTCGGGGGAGACAATCGAAGGGCTCCTAGGAGATCCCGGGTGCTGCAGACAGAAGACGGAACCTCCCCACACTCAGAAATCCGGAACACGGCTGACTGGGTGGGGGAGGTTCGGGGCCGCCCTCCACGCAGATTCCTGGTGTCACAGGTGTTCCCTCGCAATGGGAAGTCAGCTAATTACCTCCTCTGTCCATGGGGAGGCACTAGATGCTACCTGCGTTTCCAGCCCAACCCCCGCCTTTCCCCGGCAGCCCGCACTGGGAGGGACTTGGGGGAGACACTCGAAGGGCTCCTAGGAGATACCGGGTTCTGCAGACAGAAGACGGAACCTCCCCACACTCAGAATTCCGGAACACGGCTGACTGTGTGGGGGAGGTTCGGGGCCGCCCTCCACGCAGCTTCCTGGTGTCACACGTGTTCCCTGGCAGGTGGAATTCCGCTAATTACCTCCCCTGTCCAGGGGGAGGCACTAGATGCTGCCTGCGTTTCCAGCCCAACCCCCGCCTTTCCCCGGGAGCCCGCAGTGAGAGGGACTCGGGGAAGATTCTCGAAGGTCTCCTAGGAGATCCCGGGTGCTGCAGACAGAAGACGGAACCTCCCCACACTCAGAATTCCGGAACACGCCTGACTGGGTGGGTGAGGTTCACGGCCGCCCTCCACACAGCTTCCTGGTGTCACAGGTGTTCCCTCGCAAGGGGAAGTCCGCTAATTACCTCCCCTGTCCATGGGGAGGCACTAGATGCTACCTGCGTTTCCAGCCCAACCCCCGCCTTTCCCCGGCAGCCCGCACTGGGAGGGACTCGGGGGAGACACTCGAAGGGCTCCTAGGAGATCCCGGGTGCTGCAGACAGAAGACGGAACCTCCCCACACTCAGAATTCCGGAACACGGCTGACTGTGTGGAGGAGCTTTGGGGCCGCCCTCCACGCAGCTTCCTGGTGTCACAGGTGTTCCCTGGCAGGGGGAAGTCCGCTAATTACCTCCCCTGTCCATGGGGAGGCACTAGATGCTACCTGTGTTTCCAGCCCAACCCCCGCCTTTCCCAGGCAGCCCGCGGTGGGAGGGACTCAGGGAAGACCCTCGAATGGCTCCTAGGAGATCCCGGGTGCTGCAGAACGAAGACGGAACCTCCCCACACTCAGAATTCCGGAACACGGGTGACTGTGTGGGGGAGGTTCGGGGCTGCCCTTCACGCAGCTTCCTGGTGTCACACGTGTTCCCTGGCAGGGGGAAGTCCGCTAATTACCTCCCCTGTCCAGGGGGAGGCACTAGATGCTACCTGCGTTTCCAGCCCAACCCCCGCCTTTCCCCGGGAGCCCGCAGTGAGAGGGACTCGGGGAAGATTCTCGAAGGGCTCCTAGGAGATCCCGGGTGCTGCAGACAGAAGACGCAACCTCCCCACAATCAGAATTCCGGAACACGTCTGACTGTGTGGGGGAGGTTCGGGGCCGCCCTCCACGGAGCTTCCTGGTGTCACAGGTGTTCCCCCGCAAGGGGAAGTCCACTAATTACCTCCCCTGTCCATGGGGAGGCACTAGATGCTACCTGTGTTTCCAGCCCAACCCCCGCCTTTCCCAGGCAGCCCGCGGTGGGAGGGACTCAGGGAAGACCCTCGAATGGCTCCTAGGAGATCCCGGGTGCTGCAGAACGAAGACGGAACCTCCCCACACTCAGAATTCCGGAACACGGGTGACTGTGTGGGGGAGGTTCGGGGCTGCCCTTCACGCAGCTTCCTGGTGTCACACGTGTTCCCTGGCAGGGGGAAGTCCGCTAATTACCTCCCCTGTCCAGGGGGAGGCACTAGATGCTACCTGCGTTTCCAGCCCAACCCCCGCATTTCCCCGGGAGCCCGCAGTGAGAGGGACTCGGGGAAGATTCTCGAAGGGCTCCTAGGAGATCCCGGGTGCTGCAGACAGAAGACGCAACCTCCCCACAATCAGAATTCCGGAACACGTCTGACTGTGTGGGGGAGGTTCGGGGCCGCCCTCCACGGAGCTTCCTGGTGTCACAGGTGTTCCCCCGCAAGGGGAAGTCCACTAATTACCTCCCCTGTCCATGGGGAGGCACTAGATGCTACCTGTGTTTCCAGCCCAACCCCCGCCTTTCCCAGGCAGCCCGCGGTGGGAGGGACTCAGGGAAGACCCTCGAATGGCTCCTAGGAGATCCCGGGTGCTGCAGACCGAAGACGGAACCTCCCCACACTCAGAATTCCGGAACACGGGTGACTGTGTGGGGGAGGTTCGGGGCTGCCCTTCACGCAGCTTCCTGGTGTCACACGTGTTCCCTGGCAGGGGGAAGTCCGCTAATTACCTCCCCTGTCCAGGGGGAGGCACTAGATGCTACCTGCGTTTCCAGCCCAACCCCCGCCTTTCCCCGGGAGCCCGCAGTGAGAGGGACTCGGGGAAGATTCTCGAAGGGCTCCTAGGAGATCCCGGGTGCTGCAGACAGAAGACGCAACCTCCCCACAATCAGAATTCCGGAACACGTCTGACTGTGTGGGGGAGGTTCGGGGCCGCCCTCCACGGAGCTTCCTGGTGTCACAGGTGTTCCCCCGCAAGGGGAAGTCCACTAATTACCTCCCCTGTCCATGGGGAGGCACTAGATGCTACCTGCGATTCCAGCCCAACCCCCGCCTTTCCCCGGCAGCCCGTTCTGATAGGGATTCGGGGAAGAATCTCGAAGGGCTCCTAGGAGATCCCGGGTGCTGCAGACAGAAGACGGAACCTCCCCACACTCAGAATTCCTTAACACGACTGACTGTGTGGGGTAGGTTCGGGGCCTCCCTCCACGGAGCTTCCTGGTGTCACAGGTGTTCCCCCACAAGGGTAAGTCCACTAATTACCTCCCCTGTCCATGGGGAGGCACTAGATGCTACCTGCGTTTCCAGCCCAACCCCCGCCTTTCCCCGGCAGCCTGCACTGGGAGGGACTAGGGGAAGACTCTCGAAGTCCTCCTAGGAGATCCCGGGTGCTGCAGACAGAAGACGGAACCTCCCCACACTCAGAATTCCGGAAGACGGCTGACTGTGTGGGGGAGGTTCGGGACCGCCCTCCACGCAGCTTCCTGGTGTCACAGGTGTTCCCTCGCAAGGGGAAGTCCGCTAATTACCTCCACTGTCCATGGGGAAGCACTAGATGCTACCTGCGTTTCCAGCCCAACCCCCGCCTTTCCCCGGCAGCCCGCACTGGGAAGGACTCGGGGAAGACACTCGAAGGGCTCCTAGGAGACCCCGGGTGCTGCAGAACGAAGACGGAACCTCCCCACACTCAGAATTCCGGAACACGGCTGACTGTGTGGGGGAGGTTCGGGGCCGCCCTCCACGCAGCTTCCTGGTGTCACACGTGTTCCCTGGCAGGGGGAAGTCCGCTAATTACCTCCCCTGTCCAGGGGGAGGCACTAGATCCTACCTGCGTTTCCAGCCCAACCCCCGCGTTTCCCCGGCAGCCCGCAGTGAGAAGGACTCGGGGGAGACAATCGAAGGGCTCCTAGGAGATCCCGGGTGCTGCAGACAGAAGACGGAACCTCCCCACACTCAGAATTCCGGAACACGGCTGACTGTGTGGGGGAGGTTCGGGGCCGCCCTCCACGCAGCTTCCTGGTGTCACACGTGTTCCCTGGCAGGGGGAAGTCCGCTAATTACCTCCCCTGACCATGGGGAGGCACTAGATGCTACCTGCGTTTCAAGCCCAACCGCCGCCTTTCCCCAGCAGCCCACACTGGGAAGGACTCGGGGAAGACAGTCGAAGTGCTCCTAGGAGATCCCGGGTGCTGCAGAACGAAGACGGAACTTCCCCACACTCAGAGTTCTGGAACACGGCTGACTGTGTGGGGGAGGTTCGTGGCCGCACTTCACGCAGCTTCCTGGTGTCACACGTGTTCCCTGGCAGGGGGAAGTCCGCTAATTACCTCCCCTGTCCAGGGGGAGGCACTAGATGCTACCTGCGTTTCCAGCCCAACCCCCGCCTTTCCCCGGCAGCCCGCAGTGAGAGGGACTCGGGGGAGACTCTCGAAGGGCTCCTAGGAGATCCCGGGTGCTGCAGACAGAAGACGGAACCTCCCCACACTCAGAATTCCGGAACACGGGTGACTGTGTGGGTGAGGTTTAGGGCCACCCTTCACGCAGCTTCCTGGTGTCACAGTGTTCCCTCGCAAGGGGAAGTCCGCTAATTACCTCCCCTGTCCATGGGGAGGCACTAGATGCTACCTGCGTTTCCAGCACAACCCCCGCATTTCCCCGGCAGCCCGTACTGGGTGGGACTCGGGGAAGACTCTCGAAGGGCTCCTAGGAGATCCCGGGTGCTGAAGACAGAAGACGGAACCTCCCCACACTCAGAATTCCGGAGCACGGCTGATGTGTGGGAGAGGTTCGGGGCCGCCCTCCACGCAGCTTCCTGGTGTCACAGGTGTTCCCTCGCAAGGGGAAGTCCGCTAATTACCTCCCCTGTCCATGGGGAGGCAATAGATGCTACCTGCGTTTCCAGTCCAACCCCCGCCTTTCCCTGGCAGCCCGCACTGGGAGGGACTCGAGGGAGACCCTCGAAGGGCTCCTAGGAAATCCCGGGTGCTGCAGACAGAAGACGGAACCTCCCCACACTCAGGATTCCGGAACACAGGTGACTGTGTGAGTGAGTTTTTGGCCGCCCTCCACACAGCTTCCTGGTGTCACAGGTGTTCCCTCGCAAGGGGAAGTCCGCTAATTACCTCCCCTGTCCATGGGGAGGCACTAGAATCTACCTGCGTTTCCAGCCCAACCCCCACATTTCCCAGGCAGCCCGCGGTGGGAGGGACTCGGGGAAGACCCTCGAATTGCTCCTAGGAGATCCCGGGTGCTGCAGAAAGAAGACGGAACCTCCCCACACTCAGAATTCCGGAACACGGGTGACTGTGTGGGGGAGGTTTAGGGCCGCCCTCCACGCAGCTTCCTGGTGTCTCAGGTGTTCCCTCGCAAGGGGAAGTCCGCTAATTACCTCCCCTGTCCATGGGGAGGCACTAGATGCTACCTGCGTTTCCAGCACAACCCCCGCCTTTCCCCGGCAGCCCGCACTGTGAGGGACTCGGGGGAGACACTCGAAGGGCTCCTAGGAGATCCCGGGTGCTGCAGACAGAAGACGGAACCTCTCCACACTCAGAATTCCGGAACACGGCTGACTGTGTGGGGGAGGTTCGGGGCCGCCCTCCACGCAGCTTCCTGGTGTCACAGGTGTTCCCTGACAGGCGGAAGTCCGCTAATTACCTCCGCTGTCCAGGGGGAGGCACTAGATGCTACCTGCGTTTCCAGACCAACCCCCGCCTTTCCCCGGCAGCCCGCAGTGAGAGGGACTCGGGGAAGACTCTCGAAGGGCTCCTAGGAGATCCCGGGTGCTGCAGACCGAAGACGGAACCCCCCCCACACTCAGAATTCCGGAACACAGCCGACTGTGTGGGCGAGGATCGGGGCCACCCTCCACGCAGCTGCCTGGTGTCACAGGATTTCCCTGGCAGGGGGAAGTCCGCTAATTTCCTCCCCTGTCCAGGGGGAGGCACTAGATGCTACCTGCGTTTCCAGCCGAACCCCCGCCATTCCTAGGCAGCCCGCGGTGGGAGGGACTCGGGGAAGACTCTCGAAGGGCTCCTAGGAGATCCCGGGTGCTGCAGACAGAAGACGGAACCTCCCCACACTCAGAATTCCGGAACAAGGCTGACTGTGTGTGGGAGGTTCGGGGCCGCCCTCCACGCAGCCTCTTGGTGTCCCAGGTGTTCCCTCGCAAGGGGAAGTCCGCTAATTACCTCCCCTGTCCATGGGGAGGCACTAGATGCTAAGTGCGTTTCCAGCCCAACCCCCACCTTTCCCCGGCAGCCCGCAATGGGAGGGACTCGGGGGAGAAACACGAAGGGCTCCTAGGAGATCTCGGGTGCTGCAGACAGAAGACGGAACCTCCCCACACTCAGAAATCCGGAACACGGCTGACTGGGTGGGGGAGGTTCGGGGCCGCACTCCACGCAGATTCCTGGTGTCACAGGTGTTCCCTCGCAAGGGGAAGTCAGCTAATTACCTCCTCTGTCCATGGGGAGGCACTAGATGCTACCTGCCTTTGCAGCCCAACCCCCGCCTTTCCCCGGCAGCCCGCACTGTGAAGGACTTGGGGAAGACACTCGAAGGGCTCCTAGGAGATCCCGGGTGCTGCAGAACGAAGACGGAACCTCCCCACACTCAGAATTCCGGAACACGGCTGACTGTGTGGGGGAGGTTCGGTGCCGCCCTCCACGCAGCTTCCTGGTGTCACAGGTGTTCCCTGGCAGGCCGAAGTCCGCTAATTACCTCCCCTGTCCAGGGGAAGGCACTTGATGCTACCTGCGTTTCCAGCCCAACCCCCGCTTTTCCCCGGCAGCCCGCAGTGAGAGGGACACGGGGAAGACTCTAGAAGGGCTCCTAGGAGATCCCGGGTGCTGCAGACAGAAGACGGAACCTCCCCACACTCAGAATTCCGGAACACGGCTGACTGTGTGGGGGAGGTTCGGGGCCGCCCTCCACGCAGCTTCCTGGTGTCACAGGTGTTCCCTGACAGGCGGAAGTCCGCTAATTACCTCCCCTGTCCAGGGGGAGGCACTAGATGCTACCTGCGTTTCCAGCCAAACCCCCGCATTTCCCCGGCAGCCCGCAGTGAGAGGGACTCGGGGAAGACTCTCGAAGGGCTCCTAGGAGATCCCGGGTGCTGCAGACAGAAGACGGAACCTCCCCACACTCAGAAATCCGGAACACGGCTGACTGGGTGGGGGAGGTTCGGGGCCGCCCTCCACGCAGATTCCTGGTGTCACAGGTGTTCCCTCGCAAGGGGAAGTCAGCTAATTACCTCCTCTGTCCATGGGGAGGCACTAGATGCTACCTGCCTTTGCAGCCCATCCCCCGCCTTTCCCCGGCAGCCCGCACTGTGAAGGACTTGGGGAAGACACTCGAAGGGCTCCTAGGAGATCCCGGGTGCTGCAGAACGAAGACGGAACCTCCCCACACTCAGAATTCCGGAACACGGCTGACTGTGTGGGGGAGGTTCGGTGCCGCCCTCCACGCAGCTTCCTGGTGTCACAGGTGTTCCCTGGCAGGCGGAAGTCCGCTAATTACCTCCCCTGTCCAGGGGGAGGCACTTGATGCTACCTGCGTTTCCAGCCCAACCCCCGCTTTTCCCCGGCAGCCCGCAGTGAGTGGGACACGGGGAAGACTCTAGAAGGGCTCCTAGGAGATCCCGGGTGCTGCAGACAGAAGACGGAACCTCCCCACACTCAGAATTCCGGAACACGGCTGACTGTGTGGGGGAGGTTCGGGGCCGCCCTCCACGCAGCTTCCTGGTGTCACAGGTGTTCCCTGACAGGCGGAAGTCCGCTAATTACCTCCCCTGTCCAGGGGGAGGCACTAGATGCTACCTGCGTTTCCAGCCCAACCCCCGCCTTTCCCCGGCAGCCCGCAGTGAGAGGGACTCGGGGAAGACTCTCGAAGGGCTCCTAGGAGATCCCGGGTGCTGCAGACCGAAGACGGAACCTCCCCACACTCAGAATTCCGGAACACAGCCGACTGTGTGGGCGAGGATCGGGGCCACCCTCCACGCAGCTGCCTGGTGTCACAGGTTTTCCCTGGCAGGGGGAAGTCCGCTAATTACCTCCCCTGTCCAGGGGGAGGCACTAGATGCTACCTGCGTTTCCAGAAAAACCCCCGCCTTTCCCCGGCAGCCCGCAGTGAGAGGGACTCGGGGAAGACTTTCGAAGGGCTCTTAGGAGATCCCGGGTGCTGCAGACAGAAGACGGAACCTCCCCACACTCAGAATTCCGGAACACGGCTGACTGTGTGGGGGAGTTACGGGGCCGCCCTCCACGCAGCTTCATGGTGTCACAGGTGTTCCCTCGCAAGGGGAAGTCCGCTAATTACCTCACCTGTCCATGGGGAGGCACTAGATGCTACCTGAGTTTCCAGCCCAACCCCCGCCTTTCCCCGGCAGCCCGTACTGTGAGGGACTCGTGGAAGAATCTCGAAGGGCTCCTAGGAGATCCCGGGTGCTGCAGACAGAAGACGGAACCTCCCCACACTCAGAATTCCGGAACACGTCTGACTGTGTGGGGGAGGTTCGGGGCCGCCTTCCACGAAGCTTCCTGGTGTCACAGGTGTTCCCCCGCAAGGGGAAGTCCGCTAATTACCTCCCCTGTCCATGGGGAGGCACTAGATGCTACCTGCGTTTCCAGCCCATCCCCCGCCTTTCCCCGGCAGCCCGCACTGGGAGGGACTCGGGGAAGACTCTCGAAGGGCTCCTAGGAGATCACGGGTGCTGCAGACCGAAGACGGAACCTCCTCACACTCAGAATTCCGGAACACAGCCGAATGTGTGGGCGAGGATCGGCGCCACCCTCCACGAAGCTGCCTGGTGTCACAGGTTTTCCCTGGCAGGGGGAAGTCCGCTAATTACCTCCCCTGTCCAGGGGGAGGCACTAGATGCTACCTGCGTTTCCAGCCCAACCCCCGCCTTTCCCCGGCAGCCCGCAGTGAGAGGGACTCGGGGAAGACTCTCGAAGGGCTCCTAGGAGATCCCGGGTGCTGCAGACCGAAGACGGAACCTCCCCACACTCAGAATTCCGGAACACAGCCGACTGTGTGGGCGAGGATCGGGGCCACACTCCACGCAGCTGCCTGGTGTCACAGGTTTTCCCTGGCAGGGGGAAGTCCGCTAATTACCTCCCCTGTCCAGGGGGAGGCACTAGATGCTACCTGCGTTTCCAGCCCAACCCCCGCCTTTCCCCAGCATCCCGCAGTGAGAGGGACTCGGGGAAGACTCTCGAAGGGCTCCTAGGAGATCCCGGGTGCTGCAGACAGAAGACGGAACCTCCCCACACTCAGAAATCCGGAACACGTCTGACTGTGTGGGGGAGGTTCGGGGCCGCCCTCCACGCAGCTTCATGGTGTCACAGGTGTTCCCTCGCAAGGGGAAGTCCGCTAATTACCTCCCCTGTCCATGGGGAGGCACTAGATGCTACCTGAGTTTCCAGCCCAACCCCCGCCTTTCCCCGGCAGCCCGCACTGGGAGGGACTCGGGGGAGTCACTCGAAGTGCTCCTAGGAGATCCCGGGTGCTGCAGACAGAAGACGGAACCTCCCCACACTCAGGATTCCGGAACACGGCTGACTGTGTTGGGGAGGTTCGGGGCCGCCCTCCACGCAGCTTCCTGGTGTCACAGGTGTTCCCTGACAGGCGGAAGTCCGCTAATTACCTCCCCTGTCCAGGGGGAGGCACTAGATGCTACCTGCGTTTCCAGCCCAACCCCCGACTTTCCCCGGCAGCCCGCACTGGGAGGGACTCGGGGAAGACTCTCGAAGGGCTCCTAGGAGATCCCGGGTGCTGCAGACCGAAGACGGAACCTCCCCACACTCAGAATTCCGGAACACAGCCGAATGTGTGGGCGAGGATCGGGGCCACCCTCAACGCAGCTGCCTGGTGTCACAGGTTTTCCCTGGCAGGGGGAAGTCGGCTAATTACCTCCCCTGTTCAGGGGGAGGCACTAGATGCTAACTGCGTTTCCAGCCCAACCCCCGCCTTTCCCCGGCAACCCGCAGTGAGAGGGACTCGGGGAAGACTTTCGAAGGGCTCCTAGGAGATCCCGGGTGCTGCAGAACGAAGACGGAACCTCCCCACACTCAGAATTCCGGAACACGGGTGACTGTGTGGGGGAGGTTCGGGGCTGCCCTTCACGCAGCTTCCTGGTGTCACACGTGTTCCCTGGCAGGGGGAAGTCCGCTAATTACCTCCCCTGTCCAGGGGGAGGCACTAGATGCTACCTGCGTTTCCAGCCCAACCCCCGCCTTTCCCCGGGAGCCCGCAGTGAGAGGGACTCGGGGAAGATTCTCGAAGGGCTCCTAGGAGATCCCGGGTGCTGCAGACAGAAGACGGAACCTCCCCACACTCAGAATTCCGGAACACGTCCTACTGTGTGGGGGAGGTTCGGGGCCGCCCTCCACGGAGCTTCCTGGTGTCACAGGTGTTCCCCCGCAAGGGGAAGTCCACTAATTACCTCCCCTGTCCATGGGGAGGCACTAGATGCTACCTGCGATTCCAGCCCAACCCCCGCCTTTCCCCGGCAGCCCGTAATGGGAGGGACTCGGGGAAGACTCTCGAAGGGCTCCTAGGAGATCCCGGGTGCTGCAGACAGAAGACGGAACCTCCCCACACTCAGAATTCCTTAACACGACTGACTGTGTGGGGGAGGTTCGGGGCCGCCTTCCACGCAGCTTCCTGGTGTCACAGGTGTTCCCCCACAAGGGGAAGTCCACTAATTACCTCCCCTGTCCATGGGGAGGCACTAGATGCTACCTGCGTTTCCAGCCCAACCCCCGCCTTTCCCCGGCAGCCTGCACTGGGAGGGACTAGGGGAAGACTCTCGAAGGGCTCCTAGGAGATCCCGGGTGCTGCAGACAGAAGACGGAACCTCCCCACACTCAGAATTCCGGAAGACGGCTGACTGTGTGGGGGAGGTTCGGGACCGCCCTCCACGCAGCTTCCTGGTGTCACAGGTGTTCCCTCGCAAGGGGACGTCCGCTAATTACCTCCCCTGTCCATGGGGAAGCACTAGATGCTACCTGCGTTTCCAGCCCAACCCCCGCCTTTCCCCGGCAGCCCGCACTGGGAAGGACTCGGGGAAGACACTCGAAGGGCTCCTAGGAGACCCCGGGTGCTGCAGAACGAAGACGGAACCTCCCCACTCTCAGAATTCCGGAACACGGCTGACTGTGTGGGGGAGGTTCGGGGCCGCCCTCCACGCAGCTTCCTGGTGTCACACGTGTTCCCTGGCAGGGGGAAGTCCGCTAATTACCTCCCCTGTCCAGGGGGAGGCACTAGATCCTACCTGCGTTTCCAGCCCAACCCCCGCGTTTCCCCGGCAGCCCGCAGTGAGAAGGACTCGGGGGAGACAATCGAAGGGCTCCTAGGAGATCCCGGGTGCTGCAGACAGAAGACGGAACCTCCCCACACTCAGAAATCCGGAACACGGCTGACTGGGTGGGGGAGGTTCGGGGCCGCCCTCCACGCAGATTCCTGGTGTCACAGGTGTTCCCTCGCAATGGGAAGTCAGCTAATTACCTCCTCTGTCCATGGGGAGGCACTAGATGCTACCTGCGTTTCCAGCCCAACCCCCGCCTTTCCCCGGCAGCCCGCACTGGGAGGGACTTGGGGGAGACACTCGAAGGGCTCCTAGGAGATCCCGGGTGCTGCAGACAGAAGACGGAACCTCCCCACACTCATAATTCCGGAACACGGCTGACTGTGTGGGGGAGGTTCGGGGCCGCCCTCCACGCAGCTTCCTGGTGTCACAGGTGTTCCCTGACAGGCGGAAGTCCGCTAATTACCTCCCCTGTCCAGGGGGAGGCACTAGATGCTACCTGCGTTTCCAGCCCAACCCCCGCCTTTCCCCGGCAGCCCGCAGTGAGAGGGACTCGGGGAAGACTCTCGAAGGGCTCCTAGGAGATCCCGGGTGCTGCAGACCGAAGACGGAACCTCCCCACACTCAGAATTCCGGAACACAGCCGACTGTGTGGGTGAGGATCGGGGCCACCCTCCACGCAGCTGCCTGGTGTCACAGGTTTTCCCTGGCAGGGGGAAGTCCGCTAATTACCTCCCCTGTCCAGGGGGAGGCACTAGATGCTACCTGCGTTTCCAGCCCAACCCCCGCCTTTCCCCGGCAGCCCGCAGTGAGAGGGACTCGGGGAAGACTTTCGAAGGGCTCCTAGGAGATCCCGGGTGCTGCAGACAGAAGACGGAACCTCCCCACACTCAGAATTCCGGAACACGGCTGACTGTGTGGGGGAGTTTCGGGGCCGCCCTCCACGCATCTTCATGGTGTCACAGGTGTTCCCTCGCAAGGGGAAGTCCGCTAATTACCTCCCCTGTCCATGGGGAGGCACTAGATGCTACCTGCGTTTCCAGCCCAACCCCCGCCTTTCCCCGGCAGCCCGCACTGGGAGGGACTCGGGGAAGACTCTCGAAGGGCTCCTAGGAGATCCCGGGTGCTGCAGACCGAAGACGGAACCTCCCCACACTCAGAATTCCGGAACACAGCCGAATGTGTGGGCGAGGATAGGGGCCACCCTCCACGCAGCTGCCTGGTGTCACAGGTTTTCCCTGGCAGGGGGAAGTCCGCTAATTACCTCCCCTGTCCAGGGGGAGGCACTAGATGCTAACTGCGTTTCCAGCCCAACCCCCGCATTTCCCCGGCAACCCGCAGTGAGAGGGACTCGGGGAAGACTTTCGAAGGGCTCCTAGGAGATCCCGGGTGCTGCAGAAAGAAGACGGAACCTCCCCACACTCAGAATTCCGGAACACGGCTGACTGTGTGGGGGAGGTTCGGGGCCGCCCTCCACGGAGCTTCCTGGTGTCACAGGTGTTCCCTCGCAAGGGAAAGTCCGCTAATTACCTCCCCTGTCCATGGGGAGGCACTAGATGCTACCTGCGTTTCCAGCCCAACCCCCGCCTTTCCCCGGCAGCCCGCACTGGGAGGGACTCGGGGAAGACTTTCGAAGGGCTCCTAGGAGATCCCGGGTGCTGCAGACAGAAGACGGAACCTCCCCACACTCAGAAATCCGGAACACGGCTGACTGGGTGGGGGAGGTTCGGGGCCGCCCTCCACGCAATTTCCTGGTGTCACAGGTGTTCCCTCGCAAGGGGAAGTCAGCTAATTACCTCCTCTGTCCATGGGGAGGCACTAGATGCTACCTGCGTTTCCAGCCCAACCCCCGCTTTTCCCCGGCAGCCCGCAGTGAGAGGGACTCGGGGAAGTCTCTAGAAGGGCTCCTAGGAGATCCCGGGTGCTGCAGACAGAAGACGGAACCTCCCCACACTCAGAATTCCGGAACACGGCTGACTGTGTGGGGAGGTTCGGGGCCGCCCTCCACGCAGCTTCCTGGTGTCACAGGTGTTCCCTGACAGGCGGAAGTCCGCTAATTACCTCCCCTGTCCAGGGGGAGGCACTAGATGCTACCTGCGTTTCCAGCCCAACCCCCGCCTTTCCCCGGCAGCCCGCACTGGGAGGGACTCGGGGAAGACTCTCGAAGGGCTCCTAGGAGATCCCGGGTGCTGCAGACCGAAGACGGAACCTCCCCACACTCAGAATTCCGGAACACAGCCGAATGTGTGGGCGAGGATCGGGGCCACCCTCCACGCAGCTGCCTGGTGTCACAGGTTTTCCCTGGCAGGGGGAAGTCGGCTAATTACCTCCCCTGTCCAGGGGGAGGCACTAGATGCTAACTGCGTTTCCAGCCCAACCCCCGCCTTTCCCCGGCAACCCGCAGTGAGAGGGACTCGGGGAAGACTTTCGAAGGGCTCCTAGGAGATCCCGGGTGCTGCAGACAGAAGACGGAACCTCCCCACACTCAGAATTCCGGAACACGGCTGACTGTGTGGGGGAGATTCGGGGCCGCCCTCCACGCAGCTTCATGGTGTCACAGGTGTTCCCTCGCAAGGGGAAGTCCGCTAATTACCTTCCCTGTCCATGGGGAGGCACTAGACGCTACCTGGGTTTCCAGCACAACCCCTGCCTTTTCCTGGCAGCCCGCACTGGGAGGTACTCGTGGAAGACACTCGAAGGGCTCCTAGGAGATCCCGGGTGCTGCAGACAGAAGACGGAACCTCCCCACACTCAGAATTCCGGAACACGGCTGACTGTGTGGGCGAGGTTCGGGGCCGCCCTCCACGCAGCTTCCTGGTGTCACAGGTGTTCCCTCGCAAGGGGAAGTCCGCTAATAACCTCCCCTGTCCATGGGGAGGCACTAGATGCTACCTGCGTTTCCAGCCCAACCCCCGCCTTTCCCCGGCAGCCTGCACTGGGAGGGACTCGGGGAAGACTCTCAAAATGCTCCTAGGAGATCCCGGGTGCTGCAGTCAGAAGACGGAACCTCCCCAAACTCAGAATTCCGGAACACGGCTGACTGTGTGGGCGAGGTTCTGGGCCGCCCTCCACGCAGGTGCCTTGTGTCACAGGATTTCCCTGGCAGGGGGAAGTCCGCTAATTACCTCCCCTGTCCATGGGGAGGCACTAGATGCTACCTGCGTTTCCAGCCCAACTCTCGCCTTTCCCCGGGAGCCCGTACTGGGAGGGACTCGGGGGAGACACTCGAAGGGCTCCTAGGAGATCCCGGGTGCTGCAGAACGAAGACGGAACCTACCCACACTCAGAATTCCGGAACACGGCTGACTGAGTGGGAGGTTCGGGGCCGCACTCCACGCAACTTCCTGGTGTCACAGGTGTTCCCTCGCAAGGGGAAGTCCTCTAATTACCTCCCCAGTCCATGGGGAGGCACTAGATGCTACCTGCGTTTCCAGCCCAACCCCCGCCTTTCCCCGGCAGCCCGCAGTGAGAGGGACTCGGGGAAGACTCTCGAAGGGCTCCTAGGAGATCCCGGGTGCTGCAGACCGAAGACGGAACCTCCCCACACTCAGAATTCCGGAACACAGCCGACTGTGTGGGCGAGAATCGGGGCCACCCTCCACGCAGCTGCCTGGTGTCACAGGTTTTCCCTGGCAGGGGGAAGTCCGCTAATTACCTCCCCTGACCAGGGGGAGGCACTAGATGCTACCTGCGTTTCCAGCCCAACCCCCGCCTTTCCCCGGCAGCCCGCAGTGAGAGGGACTCGGGGAAGACTTTCGAAGGGCTCCTAGGAGATCCCGGGTGCTGCAGACAGAAGACGGAACCTCCCCACACTCAGAATTCCGGAACACGGCTGACTGTGTGGGGGAGTTTCGGGGCCGCCCTCCACGCAGCTTCATGGTGTCACAGGTGTTCCCTCGCAAGGGGAAGTCCGCTAATTACCTCCCCTGTCCATGGGGAGGCACTAGATGCTACCTGCGTTTCCAGCCCAACCCCCGCCTTTCCTTGGCAGCCCGTACTGTGAGGGACTCGTGGAAGACTCTCGAAGGGCTCCTAGGAGATCCAGGGTGCTGCAGACAGAAGACGGAACCTCCCCACACTCAGAATTCCGGAACACGTCTGACTGTGTGGGGGAGGTTCGGGGCCGCCCTCCACGCAGCTTCCTGGTGTCACAGGTGTTCCCCCGCAAGGGGAAGTCCGCTAATTACCTCCCCTGTCCATGGGGAGGCACTAGATGCTACCTGCGTTTCCAGCCCAACCCCCGCCTTTCCCCGGCAGCCCGCACTGGGAGGGACTCGGGGAAGACTCTCGAAGGGCTCCTAGGAGATCCCGGGTGCTGCAGACCTAAGACGGAACCTCCCCACACTCAGAATTCCGAAACACAGCCGAATGTGTGGGCGAGGATCGGGGCCACCCTCCACGCAGTTGCCTGGTGTCACAGGTTTTCCCTGGCAGGGGGAAGTCCGCTAATTACCTCCCCTGTCCAGGGGGAGGCACTAGATGCTACCTGCGTTTCCAGCCCAACCCCCGCCTTTCCCCGGCAACCCGCAGTGAGAGGGACTCGGGGAAGATTTTCGAAGGGCTCCTAGGAGATCCCGGGTGCTGCAGACAGAAGACGGAACCTCCCCACACTCAGAATTCCGGAACACGGCTGACAGTGTGGGGGAGTTTCGGGGCCGCCCTCCACGCAGCTTCATGGTGTCACAGGTGTTCCCTCGCAAGGGGAAGTCCGCTAATTACCTTCCCTGTCCATGGGGAGGCACTAGACGCTACCTGGGTTTCCAGCACAACCCCTGCCTTTTCCCGGCAGCCCGCACTGGGAGGGACTCGTGGAAGACACTCGAAGGGCTCCTAGGAGATCCCGGGTGCTGCAGACAGAAGACGGAACCTCCCCACACTCAGAATTCCGGAACACGGCTGACTGTGTGGGCGAGGTTCGGGGCCGCCCTCCACGCAGCTTCCTGGTGTCACAGGTGTTCCCTCGCAAGGGGAAGTCCGCTAATAACCTCCCCTGTCCATGGGGAGGCACTAGATGCTACCTGCGTTTCCAGCCCAACCCCCGCCTTTCCCCGGCAGCCTGCACTGGGAGGGACTCGGGGAAGTCTCTCAAAAGGCTCCTAGGAGATCCCGGGTGCTGCAGTCAGAAGACGGAACCTCCCCAAACTCAGAATTCCGGAACACGGCTGACTGTGTGGGCGAGGTTCTGGGCCGCCCTCCACGCAGGTGCCTTGTGTCACAGGTTTTCCCTGGCAGGGGGAAGTCCGCTAATTACCTCCCCTGTCCATGGGGAGGCACTAGATGCTACCTGCGTTTCCAGCCCAACCCTCGCCTTTCCCCGGGAGCCCGCACTGGGAGGGACTCGGGGGAGACACTCGAAGGGCTCCTAGGAGATCCCGGGTGCTGCAGAACGAAGACGGAACCTACCCACACTCAGAATTCCGGAACACGGCTGACTGAGTGGGAGGTTCGGGGCCGCACTCCACGCAGCTTCCTGGTGTCTCAGGTGTTCCCTCGCAAGGGGAAGTCCGCTAATTACCTCCCCTGTCCTTGGGGAGGCACTAGATGCTACCTGCGTTTCCAGACCAACCCCCGCATTTCCCAGGCAGCCAGCACTGGGAGGGACTCGGGGAAGACCCTCGAAGGGCTCCTAGGAGATCCCGAGTGCTGCAGACAGAAGACGGAACCTCCCCACACTCAGAATTCCGGAACACGGCTGACTGTGTGCGGGAGGTTCGGGGCCGCACTCCACGCAGCTTCCTGGTGTCACAGGTGTTCCCTGGCAGGCGGAAGTCCGCTAATTACCTCCCCTGTCCAGGGGAAGGCACTAGATGCTACCTGCGTTTCCAGCCCAACCCCCGCATTTCCCCGGCAGCCCTCAGTGAGAGGGACTCGGGGAAGACTCTCGAAGGGCTCCTAGGAGATCCCGCGTGCTGCAGACAGAAGACAGAACCTCCCCACACTCAGAATTCCGGAACACGGGTGAGTGAGTGTCAGGTTTAGGGACGCCCTCCACGCAGCTTCTTGGAGTCACAGGTGTTCCCTCGCAAGGGGAAGTCCGCTAATTACCTTCCCTGTCCATGGGGAGGCACTAGATGCTACCTGCGTTTCCAGCCCAACCCCCGCCATTCCCCGGCAGCCCGCACTGGGAGGGACTCGTGGAAGACACTCGAAAGGCTCCTAGGAGATCCCGGGTGCTGCAGTCAGAAGACGGAACCTCCCCACACTCAGAATTCCGGAACACGGCTGACTGTGTGGGCGAGGTTCTGTGCCGCCCTCCACGCAGCTGCCTTGTTTCACAGGTTTTCCCTGGCAGGGGGAAGTCCGCTAATTACCTCCCATATCCATGGGGAGGCACTAGATGCTACCTGCGTTTCCAGCCCAACCCCAGCTTTTCCCCGGCAGCCCGCACTGGGAGGGACTCGGGGAAGACACTCGAAGGGCTCCTAGGAGATCCCGGGTGCTGCAGAACGAAGACGGAACCTCCCCACACTCAGAATTCCGGAACACGTCTGTCTGTGTGGGGGAGGTTCGGGGCCGCCCTCCACGCAGCTTCCTGGTGTCACAGGTGTTCCCTCGCAAGGGGAAGTACGCCAATTAAATCCCCTGTCCATGGGGAGGCACTAGATGCTACCTGCGTTTCCAGCCCAACCCCCGCTTTTCCCCAGCAGCCCGCAGTGAGTGGGACTCTGGGAAGACACTCGAAGGGCTCCTAGGAGATCCCGGGTGCTGCAGACAGAAGACGGAACCTCCCCACACTCAGAATTCCGGAACACGGCTGACTGTGTGCGGGAGGTTCGGGGCCGCCCTCCACGCAGCTTCCTGGTGTCACAGGTGTTCCCTGGCAGGCGGAAGTCCGCTAAATACCTCCCCTGTCCAGGGGAAGGCACTAGATGCTACCTGCGTTTCCAGCCCAACCCCCGCATTTCCCCGGGAGCCCGCAGTGAGAGGGACTCGGGGAAGACTCTCGTAGGGCTCCTAGGAGATCCCGGGTGCTGCAGACAGAAGACGGAACCTCCCCACACTCAGAATTCCGGAACAAGGGTGATTGTGTGGGTGAGGTTCAGGGCCGCCCTCCACGCAGCTTCCTGGTGTCACAGGTGTTCCCTCGCAAGGGGAAGTCCGCTAATTACCTCCCCTGTCCATGGGGAGGCACTAGATGCTACCTGCGTTTCCAGCCCAACCCCCGCATTTCCCCGGCAGCCCGCAGTGAGAGGGACTCGGGGAAGACTCTAGAAGGGCTCCTAGGAGATCCCGGGTGCTGCAGACAGAAGACGGAACCTCCCCACACTCAGAATTCCGGAACACGGCTGACTGTGTGGGGGAGGTTCGGGGCCGCCCTACACGCAGCTTCCTGGTGTCACAGGTGTTCCCTGACAGGCGGAAGTCCGCTAATTACCTCCCCTGTCCAGGGGGAGGCACTAGATGCTACCTGCGTTTCCAGCCCAACCCCCGCCTTTCCCCGGCAGCCCGCAGTGGGAGGGACTCGGGGAAGACTATCGAAGGGCTCCTAGGTGATCCCGGGTGCTGCAGACAGAAGACGGAACCTCCCCACTCTCAGAATTCCGGAACACGGCTGACTGTGTGGGGGAGTTTCGGGGCCGCCCTCCACGCAGCTTCATGGTGTCACAGGTGTTCCCTCGCAAGGGGAAGTCCGCTAATTACCTCACCTGTCCATGGGGAGGCACTAGATGCTACCTGCGTTTCCAGCCCAACCCCCGCCTTTCCCCGACAGCCCGTACTGTGAGGGACTCGTGGAAGACTCTCGAAGGGCTCCTAGGAGATCCCGGTTGCTGCAGACAGAAGACGGAACCTCCCCACACTCAGAATTCCGAAGAAGTCTGACTGTGTGGGGGAGGTTCGGGGCCGCTCTCCACGCAGCTTCCTGTTGTCACAGGTGTTCCCTCGCAAGGGGAAGTCCGCTAATTACCTCCCCTGTCCTTGGGGAGGCACTAGATGCTACCTGCGTTTCCAGCCCAACCCCCGCCTTTCCCCGGCAGTCCGCACTGGGAGGGACTCTGGGAAGACTCTCGAAGGGCTCCTAGGAGATCCCGGGTGCTGCAGACAGAAGACGGAACCTCCCCACACTCAGAATTTGGGAACACGGCTGACTGTGTGCGGGAGGTTCGGGGCTGCCCTCCACGCAGCTTCCTGGAGTCACAGGTGTTCCCTCGCAAGGGGAAGTCCGCTAATTACCTCCCCTGTCCATGGGGAGGCACTAGATGCTACCTGCGTTTCCAGCCCAACCCCCGCCTTTCCCCGGCAGCCCGCACTGGGAGGGACTCGGGGAAGACACTCGAACTGCTCCTAGGAGATCCCGGGTGCTGCAGACAGAAGACGGAACCTCCCCACACTCAGAATTCCGGAACACGGCTGACTGTGTGGGGGAGGTTCGGGGCCGCCCTCCACGCAGATTCCTGGTGTCACAGGTGTTCCCTCGCAAGGGGAAGTCAGCTAATTACCTCCTCTGTCCATGGGGAGGCACTAGATGCTACCTGCCTTTGCAGCCCAACCCCCGCCTTTCCCCGGCAGCCCGCACTGTGAAGGACTTGGGGAAGACACTCGAAGGGCTCCTAGGAGATCCCGGGTGCTGCAGAACGAAGACGGAACCTCCCCACACTCAGAATTCCGGAACACGGCTGACTGTGTGGGGGAGGTTCGGTGCCGCCCTCCACGCAGCTTCCTGGTGTCACAGGTGTTCCCTGGCAGGCGGAAGTCGGCTAATTACCTCCCCTGTCCAGGGGGAGGCACTTGATGCTACCTGCGTTTCCAGCCCAACCCCCGCTTTTCCCCGGCAGCCCGCAGTGAGAGGGACTCGGGGAAGGCTCTCGAAGTGCTCCTAGGAGATCCCGGGTGCTGCAGACCGAAGACGGAACCTCCCCACACTCAGAATTCCGGAACACAGCCGACTGTGTGGGCGAGGATCGGGGCCACCCTCCACGCAGCTGCCTGGTGTCACAGGTTTTCCCTGGCAGGGGGAAGTCCGCTAATTACCTCCCCTGTCCAGGGGGAGGCACTAGATGCTACCTGCGTTTCCAGACCAACCCCCGCCTTTCCCGGGCAGCCCGCAGTGAGAGGGACTCGGGGAAGACTTTCGAAGGGCTCCTAGGAGATCCCGGGTGCTGCAGACAGAAAACGGAACCTCCCCACACTCAGAATTCCGGAACACTGCTGACTGTGTGGGGGAGTTTCGGGGCCGCCCTCCACGCAGTTTCATGGTGTCACAAGTGTTCCCTCGCAAGGGGAAGTCCGCTAATTACCTCACCTGTCCATGGGGAGGCACTAGATGCTACCTGCGTTTCCAGCCCAACCCCCGCCTTTCCCCGGCAGCCCGTACTGTGAGGGACTCGTGGAAGACTCTCGAAGGGCTCCTAGGAGATCCCGGGTGCTGCAGACAGAAGACGGAACCTCCCCACACTCAGAATTCCGGAACACGTCTGACTGTGTGGGGGAGGTTCGCGGCCGACCTCCACGCAGCTTCCTGGTGTCACAGGTGTTCCACCGCAAGGGGAAGTCCGCTAATTACCTCCCCTGTCCATGGGGAGGCACTAGATTCTACCTGCGTTTCCAGCCCAACCCCTGCCTTTCCCCGGCAGCCCGCACTGGGAGGGACTCGGGGAAGACTCTCGAATGGCTCCTAGGAGATGCCGGGTGCTGCAGACCGAAGACGGAACCTCCTCACACTCAGAATTCCGGAACACAGCCGAATGTGTGGGCGAGGTTCGGGGCCGCCCTCCACGCAGCTTCATGGTGTCACAGGTGTTCCCTCGCAAGGGGAAGTCCGCTAATTACCTCCCCTGTCCAGCGGGAGGCACTAGATGCTACCTGCGTTTCCAGCCCAACCCCCGCTTTTCCCCGGCAGCCCGCAGTGAGAGGGACTCGGGGAAGACTCTAGAAGAGCTCCTAGGAGATCCCGGGTGCTGCAGACAGAAGACGGAACCTCCCCAAACTCAGAATTCCGTAACACGGGTGACTGTGTGGGGGAGGTTTAGGGCCGCACTCCACTCAGCTTCCTGGTGTCACAGGTGTTCCCTTGCAAGGGGAAGTCCGCTAATTACCTCCCCTGTCCATGGGGATGCACTAGATGCTACCTGCGTTTCCAGCCAAACCCCCGCCTTTTCCCGACATCCCGCACTGGGAGGGACTCGGGGAAGACCCTCGAAGCGCTCCTAGGAGATCCCGTGTGCTGCAGACAGAAGACGGAACCTCCCCACACTCAGAATTCCGGAACACGGGTGACTGTGTGGGGGAGGTTTAGGGCCGCCCTCCACGCAGCTTCCTGTTGTCTCAGGTGTTCCCTCGCAAGGGGAAGTCCGCTAATTACCTCCCCTGTCCTTGGGGAGGCACTAGATGCTACCTGCGTTTCCAGCCTAACCCCCGCCTTTCCCCGGCAGCCCGCACTGGGAGGGACTCGGGGGAGACACTCGTAGGGCTCCTAGGAGATCCCGGGTGCTGCAGACAAAAGCCGGAACCTCCCCACACTCAGAATTCCGGAACACGGTTGACTGTGTTGGGGAGGTTCGGGGTCGCACTCCACGCAGCTTCCTGGTGTCACAGGTGTTCCCTGGCAGGCGGAAGTCCGCTAATTACCTACCCTGCCTAGCGGGAGGCACTAGATGCTACCTGCGCTTCCAGCCCAACCCCCGCTTTTCCCCGGCAGCCCGCACTGGGAGGGACTCGGGGGAGACACTCGTATGGCTCCTAGGAGATCCCGGGTGCTGCAGACAGAAGACGGAACCTCCCCACACTCAGAATTCCGGAACACGGCTGACTGTGTGCGGGAGGTTCGGGGCCGCCCTCCACGCAGCTTCCTGGTGTCACAGGTGTTCCCTGGCAGGCGGAAGTCCGCTAATTACCTCCTCTGTCCAGGGGAAGGCACTAGATGCTACCTGCGTTTCCAGCCCAACCCCCGCCTTTCCCCGGCAGCCCGCAGTGAGAGGGACTCGGGGAAGACTCTCGAAGGGCTCCTAGGAGATCCCGGGTGCTGCAGACAGAAGACGGAACCTCCCCACACTCAGAATTCCGGAACACGGGTGAGTGTGGGTGAGGTTTAGGGACGCCCTCCACGAAGATTCCTGGAGTCACAGGTGTTCCCTCGCAAGGGGAAGTCCGCTAATTACCTTCCCTGTCCATGGGGAGGCACTAGGTGCTACCTGCTTTTCCAGCCCAACCCCCGCCATTCCCTGGCAGCCCGCACTGGTAGGGACTCGTGGAAGACACTCGAAGTGCTCCTAGGAGATCCCGGGTGCTGCAGTCAGAAGACGGAACCTCCCCACACTCAGAATTCCGGAACACGGCTGACTGGTTGGGCGAGGTTCTGTGCCGACCTCCACGCAGCTGCCTTGTGTCACAGGTTTTCCCTGGCAGGGGGAAGTCCGCTAATTACCTCCCATATCCATGGGGAGGCACTAGATGCAACCTGCGTTTCCAGCCCAACCCCCGCATTTCCCCGGCAGCCCGCAGTGAGAGGGACTCGGGGAAGACTCTCGAAGGGCTCCTAGGAGATCCCGGGTGCTGCAGACAGAAGACGGAACCTACCCACACTCAGAAATCCGGAACACGGCTGACTGGGTGGGGGAGGTTCTGGGCCGCCCTCCACGCAGATTCCTGGTGTCACAGGTGTTCCCTCGCAAGGGGAAGTCAGCTAATTACCTCCTCTGTCCATGGGGAGGCACTAGATGCTACCTGCCTTTGCAGCCCATCCCCCGCCTTTCCCCGGCAGCCCGCACTGTGAAGGACTTGGGGAAGACACTCGAAGGGCTCCTAGGAGATCCCGGGTGCTGCAGAACGAAGACGGAACCTCCCCACACTCAGAATTCCGGAACACGGCTGACTGTGTGGGGGAGGTTCGGTGCCGCCCTCCACGCAGCTTCCTGGTGTCACAGGTGTTCCCTGGCAGGCGGAAGTCCGCTAATTACCTCCCCTGTCCAGGGGGAGGCACTTGATGCTACCTGCGTTTCCAGCCCAACCCCCGCTTTTCCCCGGCAGCCCGCAGTGAGTGGGACACGGGGAAGACTCTAGAAGGGCTCCTAGGAGATCCCGGGTGCTGCAGACAGAAGACGGAACCTCCCCACACTCAGAATTCCGGAACACGGCTGACTGTGTGGGGGAGGTTCGGGGCCGCCCTCCACGCAGCTTCCTGGTGTCACAGGTGTTCCCTGACAGGCGGAAGTCCGCTAATTACCTCCCCTGTCCAGGGGGAGGCACTAGATGCTACCTGCGTTTCCAGCCCAACCCCCGCCTTTCCCCGGCAGCCCGCAGTGAGAGGGACTCGGGGAAGACTCTCGAAGGGCTCCTAGGAGATCCCGGGTGCTGCAGACCGAAGACGGAACCTCCCCACACTCAGAATTCCGGAACACAGCCGACTGTGTGGGCGAGGATCGGGGCCACCCTCCACGCAGCTGCCTGGTGTCACAGGTTTTCCCTGGCAGGGGGAAGTCCGCTAATTACCTCCCCTGTCCAGGGGGAGGCACTAGATGCTACCTGCGTTTCCAGACAAACCCCCGCCTTTCCCCGGCAGCCCGCAGTGAGAGGGACTCGGGGAAGATTTTCGAAGGGCTCTTAGGAGATCCCGGGTGCTGCAGACAGAAGACGGAACCTCCCCACACTCAGAATTCCGGAACACGGCTGACTGTGTGGGGGAGTTCCGGGGCCGCCCTCCACGCAGCTTCATGGTGTCACAGGTGTTCCCTCGCAAGGGGAAGTCCGCTAATTACCTCACCTGTCCATGGGGAGGCACTAGATGCTACCTGAGTTTCCAGCCCAACCCCCGCCTTTCCCCGGCAGCCCGTACTGTGAGGGACTCGTGGAAGAATCTCGAAGGGCTCCTAGGAGATCCCGGGTGCTGCAGACAGAAGACGGAACCTCCCCACACTCAGAATTCCGGAACACGTCTGACTGTGTGGGGGAGGTTCGGGGCCGCCTTCCACGCAGCTTCCTGGTGTCACAGGTGTTCCCCCGCAAGGGGAAGTCCGCTAATTACCTCCCCTGTCCATGGGGAGGCACTAGATGCTACCTGCGTTTCCAGCCCATCCCCCGCCTTTCCCCGGCAGCCCGCACTGGGAGGGACTCGGGGAAGACTCTCGAAGGGCTCCTAGGAGATCACGGGTGCTGCAGACCGAAGACGGAACCTCCTCACATTCAGAATTCCGGAACAAAGCCGAATGTGTGGGCGAGGATCGGCGCCACCCTCCACGAAGCTGCCTGGTGTCACAGGTTTTCCCTGGCAGGGGGAAGTCCGCTAATTACCTCCCCTGTCCAGGGGGAGGCACTAGATGCTACCTGCGTTTCCAGCCCAACCCCCGCCTTTCCCCGGCAGCCCGCAGTGAGAGGGACTCGGGGAAGACTCTCGAAGGGCTCCTAGGAGATCCCGGGTGCTGCAGACCGAAGACGGAACCTCCCCACACTCAGAATTCCGGAACACAGCCGACTGTGTGGGCGAGGATCGGGGCCACACTCCACGCAGCTGCCTGGTGTCACAGGTTTTCCCTGGCAGGGGGAAGTCCGCTAATTACCTCCCCTGTCCAGGGGGAGGCACTAGATGCTACCTGCGTTTCCAGCCCAACCCCCACCTTTCCCCAGCATCCCGCAGTGAGAGGGACTCGGGGAAGACTCTCGAAGGGCTCCTAGGAGATCCCGGGTGCTGCAGACAGAAGACGGAACCTCCCCACACTCAGAAATCCGGAACACGTCTGACTGTGTGGGGGAGGTTCGGGGCCGCCCTCCACGCAGCTTCATGGTGTAACAGGTGTTCCCTCGCAAGGGGAAGTCCGCTAATTACCTCCCCTGTCCATGGGGAGGCACTAGATGCTACCTGAGTTTCCAGCCCAACCCCCGCCTTTCCCCGGCAGCCCGCACTGGGAGGGACTGGGGGGAGTCACTCGAAGTGCTCCTAGGAGATCCCGGGTGCTGCAGACAGAAGACGGAACCTCCCCACACTCAGGATTCCGGAACACGGCTGACTGTGTGGGGGAGGTTCGGGGCCGCCCTCCACGCAGCTTCCTGGTGTCACAGGTGTTCCCTGACAGGCGGAAGTCCGCTAATTACCTCCCCTGTCCAGGGGGAGGCACTAGATGCTACCTGCGTTTCCAGCCCAACCCCCGACTTTCCCCGGCAGCCCGCACTGGGAGGGACTCGGGGAAGACTCTCGAAGGGCTCCTAGGAGATCCCGGGTGCTGCAGACCGAAGACGGAACCTCCCCACACTCAGAATTCCGGAACACAGCCGAATGTGTGGGCGAGGATCGGGGCCACCCTCAACGCAGCTGCCTGGTGTCACAGGTTTTCCCTGGCAGGGGGAAGTCGGCTAATTACCTCCCCTGTTCAGGGGGAGGCACTAGATGCTAACTGCGTTTCCAGCCCAACCCCCGCCTTTCCCCGGCAACCCGCAGTGAGAGGGACTCGGGGAAGACTTTCGAAGGGCTCCTAGGAGATCCCGGGTGCTGCAGAACGAAGACGGAACCTCCCCACACTCAGAATTCCGGAACACGGGTGACTGTGTGGGGGAGGTTCGGGGCTGCCCTTCACGCAGCTTCCTGGTGTCACACGTGTTCCCTGGCAGGGGGAAGTCCGCTAATTACCTCCCCTGTCCAGGGGGAGGCACTAGATGCTACCTGCGTTTCCAGCCCAACGCCCGCCTTTCCCCGGGAGCCCGCAGTGAGAGGGACTCGGGGAAGATTCTCGAAGGGCTCCTAGGAGATCCCGGGTGCTGCAGACAGAAGACGGAACCTCCCCACACTCAGAATTCCGGAACACGTCCTACTGTGTGGGGGAGGTTCGGGGCCGCCCTCCACGGAGCTTCCTGGTGTCACAGGTGTTCCCCCGCAAGGGGAAGTCCACTAATTACCTCCCCTGTCCATGGGGAGGCACTAGATGCTACCTGCGATTCCAGCCCAACCCCCGCCTTTCCCCGGCAGCCCGTAATGGGAGGGACTCGGGGAAGACTCTCGAAGGGCTCCTAGGAGATCCCGGGTGCTGCAGACAGAAGACGGAACCTCCCCACACTCAGAATTCCTTAACACGACTGACTGTGTGGGGGAGGTTCGGGGCCGCCTTCCACGCAGCTTCCTGGTGTCACAGGTGTTCCCCCACAAGGGGAAGTCCACTAATTACCTCCCCTGTCCATGGGGAGGCACTAGATGCTACCTGCGTTTCCAGCCCAACCCCCGCCTTTCCCCGGCAGCCTGCACTGGGAGGGACTAGGGGAAGACTCTCGAAGGGCTCCTAGGAGATCCCGGGTGCTGCAGACAGAAGACGGAACCTCCCCACACTCAGAATTCCGGAAGACGGCTGACTGTGTGGGGGAGGTTCGGGACCGCCCTCCACGCAGCTTCCTGGTGTCACAGGTGTTCCCTCGCAAGGGGACGTCCGCTAATTACCTCCCCTGTCCATGGGGAAGCACTAGATGCTACCTGCGTTTCCAGCCCAACCCCCGCCTTTCCCCGGCAGCCCGCACTGGGAAGGACTCGGGGAAGACACTCGAAGGGCTCCTAGGAGATCCCGGGTGCTGCAGAACGAAGACGGAACCTCCCCACTCTCAGAATTCCGGAACACGGCTGACTGTGTGGGGGAGGTTCGGGGCCGCCCTCCACGCAGCTTCCTGGTGTCACACGTGTTCCCTGGCAGGGGGAAGTCCGCTAATTACCTCCCCTGTCCAGGGGGAGGCACTAGATCCTACCTGCGTTTCCAGCCCAACCCCCGCGTTTCCCCGGCAGCCCGCAGTGAGAAGGACTCGGGGGAGACAATCGAAGGGCTCCTAGGAGATCCCGGGTGCTGCAGACAGAAGACGGAACCTCCCCACACTCAGAAATCCGGAACACGGCTGACTGGGTGGGGGAGGTTCGGGGCCGCCCTCCACGCAGATTCCTGGTGTCACAGGTGTTCCCTCGCAATGGGAAGTCAGCTAATTACCTCCTCTGTCCATGGGGAGGCACTAGATGCTACCTGCGTTTCCAGCCCAACCCCCGCCTTTCCCCGGCAGCCCGCACTGGGAGGGACTTGGGGGAGACACTCGAAGGGCTCCTAGGAGATCCCGGGTGCTGCAGACAGAAGACGGAACCTCCCCACACTCATAATTCCGGAACACGGCTGACTGTGTGGGGGAGGTTCGGGGCCGCCCTCCACGCAGCTTCCTGGTGTCACAGGTGTTCCCTGACAGGCGGAAGTCCGCTAATTACCTCCCCTGTCCAGGGGGAGGCACTAGATGCTACCTGCGTTTCCAGCCCAACCCCCGCCTTTCCCCGGCAGCCCGCAGTGAGAGGGACTCGGGGAAGACTCTCGAAGGGCTCCTAGGAGATCCCGGGTGCTGCAGAACGAAGACGGAACCTCCCCACACTCAGAATTCCGGAACACAGCCGACTGTGTGGGTGAGGATCGGGGCCACCCTCCACGCAGCTGCCTGGTGTCACAGGTTTTCCCTGGCAGGGGGAAGTCCGCTAATTACCTCCCCTGTCCAGGGGGAGGCACTAGATGCTACCTGCGTTTCCAGCCCAACCCCCGCCTTTCCCCGGCAGCCCGCAGTGAGAGGGACTCGGGGAAGACTTTCGAAGGGCTCCTAGGAGATCCCGGGTGCTGCAGACAGAAGACGGAACCTCCCCACACTCAGAATTCCGGAACACGGCTGACTGTGTGGGGGAGTTTCGGGGCCGCCCTCCACGCATCTTCATGGTGTCACAGGTGTTCCCTCGCAAGGGGAAGTCCGCTAATTACCTCCCCTGTCCATGGGGAGGCACTAGATGCTACCTGCGTTTCCAGCCCAACCCCCGCCTTTCCCCGGCAGCCCGCACTGGGAGGGACTCGGGGAAGACTCTCGAAGGGCTCCTAGGAGATCCCGGGTGCTGCAGACCGAAGACGGAACCTCCCCACACTCAGAATTCCGGAACACAGCCGAATGTGTGGGCGAGGATCGGGGCCACCCTCCACGCAGCTGCCTGGTGTCACAGGTTTTCCCTGGCAGGGGGAAGTCCGCTAATTACCTCCCCTGTCCAGGGGGAGGCACTAGATGCTAACTGCGTTTCCAGCCCAACCCCCGCATTTCCCCGGCAACCCGCAGTGAGAGGGACTCGGGGAAGACTTTCGAAGGGCTCCTAGGAGATCCCGGGTGCTGCAGACAGAAGACGGAACCTCCCCACACTCAGAATTCCGGAACACGGCTGACTGTGTGGGGGAGGTTCGGGGCCGCCCTCCACGGAGCTTCCTGGTGTCACAGGTGTTCCCTCGCAAGGGAAAGTCCGCTAATTACCTCCCCTGTCCATGGGGAGGCACTAGATGCTACCTGCGTTTCCAGCCCAACCCCCGCCTTTCTCCGGCAGCCCGCACTGGGAGGGACTCCGGGAAGACTCTCGAAGGGCTCCTAGGAGATCCCGGGTGCTGCAGACAGAAGACGGAACCTCCCCACACTCAGAAATCCGGAACACGGCTGACTGGGTGGGGGAGGTTCGGGGCCGCCCTCCACGCAGATTCCTGGTGTCACAGGTGTTCCCTCGCAAGGGGAAGTCAGCTAATTACCTCCTCTGTCCATGGGGAGGCACTAGATGCTACCTGCGTTTCCAGCCCAACCCCCGCTTTTCCCCGGCAGCCCGCAGTGAGAGGGACTCGGGGAAGTCTCTAGAAGGGCTCCTAGGAGATCCCGGGTGCTGCAGACAGAAGACGGAACCTCCCCACACTCAGAATTCCGGAACACGGCTGACTGTGTGGGGAGGTTCGGGGCCGCCCTCCACGCAGCTTCCTGGTGTCACAGGTGTTCCCTGACAGGCGGAAGTCCGCTAATTACCTCCCCTGTCCAGGGGGAGGCACTAGATGCTACCTGCGTTTCCAGCCCAACCCCCGCCTTTCCCCGGCAGCCCGCACTGGGAGGGACTCCGGGAAGACTCTCGAAGGGCTCCTAGGAGATCCCGGGTGCTGCAGACCGAAGACGGAACCTCCCCACACTCAGAATTCCGGAACACAGCCGAATGTGTGGGCGAGGATCGGGGCCACCCTCCACGCAGCTGCCTGGTGTCACAGGTTTTCCCTGGCAGGGGGAAGTCGGCTAATTACCTCCCCTGTCCAGGGGGAGGCACTAGATGCTAACTGCGTTTCCAGCCCAACCCCCGCCTTTCCCCGGCAACCCGCAGTGAGAGGGACTCGGGGAAGACTTTCGAAGGGCTCCTAGGAGATCCCGGGTGCTGCAGACAGAAGACGGAACCTCCCCACACTCAGAATTCCGGAACACGGCTGACTGTGTGGGGGAGATTCGGGGCCGCCCTCCACGCAGCTTCATGGTGTCACAGGTGTTCCCTCGCAAGGGGAAGTCCGCTAATTACCTTCCCTGTCCATGGGGAGGCACTAGACGCTACCTGGGTTTCCAGCACAACCCCTGCCTTTTCCTGGCAGCCCGCACTGGGAGGTACTCGTGGAAGACACTCGAAGGGCTCCTAGGAGATCCCGGGTGCTGCAGACAGAAGACGGAACCTCCCCACACTCAGAATTCCGGAACACGGCTGACTGTGTGGGCGAGGTTCGGGGCCGCCCTCCACGCAGCTTCCTGGTGTCACAGGTGTTCCCTCGCAAGGGGAAGTCCGCTAATAACCTCCCCTGTCCATGGGGAGGCACTAGATGCTACCTGCGTTTCCAGCCCAACCCCCGCCTTTCCCCGGCAGCCTGCACTGGGAGGGACTCGGGGAAGACTCTCAAAATGCTCCTAGGAGATCCCGGGTGCTGCAGTCAGAAGACGGAACCTCCCCAAACTCAGAATTCCGGAACACGGCTGACTGTGTGGGCGAGGTTCTGGGCCGCCCTCCACGCAGGTGCCTTGTGTCACAGGATTTCCCTGGCAGGGGGAAGTCCGCTAATTACCTCCCCTGTCCATGGGGAGGCACTAGATGCTACCTGCGTTTCCAGCCCAACTCTCGCCTTTCCCCGGGAGCCCGTACTGGGAGGGACTCGGGGGAGACACTCGAAGGGCTCCTAGGAGATCCCGGGTGCTGCAGAACGAAGACGGAACCTACCCACACTCAGAATTCCGGAACACGGCTGACTGAGTGGGAGGTTCGGGGCCGCACTCCACGCAACTTCCTGGTGTCACAGGTGTTCCCTCGCAAGGGGAAGTCCTCTAATTACCTCCCCAGTCCATGGGGAGGCACTAGATGCTACCTGCGTTTCCAGCCCAACCCCCGCCTTTCCCCGGCAGCCCGCAGTGAGAGGGACTCGGGGAAGACTCTCGAAGGGCTCCTAGGAGATCCCGGGTGCTGCAGACCGAAGACGGAACCTCCCCACACTCAGAATTCCGGAACACAGCCGACTGTGTGGGCGAGAATCGGGGCCACCCTCCACGCAGCTGCCTGGTGTCACAGGTTTTCCCTGGCAGGGGGAAGTCCGCTAATTACCTCCCCTGACCAGGGGGAGGCACTAGATGCTACCTGCGTTTCCAGCCCAACCCCCGCCTTTCCCCGGCTGCCCGCAGTGAGAGGGACTCGGGGAAGACTTTCGAAGGGCTCCTAGGAGATCCCGGGTGCTGCAGACAGAAGACGGAACCTCCCCACACTCAGAATTCCGGAACACGGCTGACTGTGTGGGGGAGTTTCGGGGCCGCCCTCCACGCAGCTTCATGGTGTCACAGGTGTTCCCTCGCAAGGGGAAGTCCGCTAATTACCTCCCCTGTCCATGGGGAGGCACTAGATGCTACCTGCGTTTCCAGCCCAACCCCCGCCTTTCCTTGGCAGCCCGTACTGTGAGGGACTCGTGGAAGACTCTCGAAGGGCTCCTAGGAGATCCAGGGTGCTGCAGACAGAAGACGGAACCTCCCCACACTCAGAATTCCGGAACACGTCTGACTGTGTGGGGGAGGTTCGGGGCCGCCCTCCACGCAGCTTCCTGGTGTCACAGGTGTTCCCCCGCAAGGGGAAGTCCGCTAATTACCTCCCCTGTCCATGGGGAGGCACTAGATGCTACCTGCGTTTCCAGCCCAACCCCCGCCTTTCCCCGGCAGCCCGCACTGGGAGGGACTCGGGGAAGACTCTCGAAGGGCTCCTAGGAGATCCCGGGTGCTGCAGACCTAAGACGGAACCTCCCCACACTCAGAATTCCGAAACACAGCCGAATGTGTGGGCGAGGATCGGGGCCACCCTCCACGCAGCTGCCTGGTGTCACAGGTTTTCCCTGGCAGGGGGAAGTCCGCTAATTACCTCCCCTGTCCAGGGGGAGGCACTAGATGCTACCTGCGTTTCCAGCCCAACCCCCGCCTTTCCCCGGCAACCCGCAGTGAGAGGGACTCGGGGAAGATTTTCGAAGGGCTCCTAGGAGATCCCGGGTGCTGCAGACAGAAGACGGAACCTCCCCACACTCAGAATTCCGGAACACGGCTGACAGTGTGGGGGAGTTTCGGGGCCGCCCTCCACGCAGCTTCATGGTGTCACAGGTATTCCCTCGCAAGGGGAAGTCCGCTAATTACCTTCCCTGTCCATGGGGAGGCACTAGACGCTACCTGGGTTTCCAGCACAACCCCTGCCTTTTCCCGGCAGCCCGCACTGGGAGGGACTCGTGGAAGACACTCGAAGGGCTCCTAGGAGATCCCGGGTGCTGCAGACAGAAGACGGAACCTCCCCACACTCAGAATTCCGGAACACGGCTGACTGTGTGGGCGAGGTTCGGGGCCGCCCTCCACGCAGCTTCCTGGTGTCACAGGTGTTCCCTCGCAAGGGGAAGTCCGCTAATAACCTCCCCTGTCCATGGGGAGGCACTAGATGCTACCTGCGTTTCCAGCCCAACCCCCGCCTTTCCCCGGCAGCCTGCACTGGGAGGGACTCGGGGAAGACTCTCAAAAGGCTCCTAGGAGATCCCGGGTGCTGCAGTCAGAAGACGGAACCTCCCCAAACTCAGAATTCCGCAACACGGCTGACTGTGTGGGCGAGGTTCTGGGCCGCCCTCCACGCAGGTGCCTTGTGTCACAGGTTTTCCCTGGCAGGGGGAAGTCCGCTAATTACCTCCCCTGTCCATGGGGAGGCACTAGATGCTACCTGCGTTTCCAGCCCAACCCTCGCCTTTCCCCGGGAGCCCGCAATGGGAGGGACTCGGTGGAGACACTCGAAGGGCTCCTAGGAGATCCCGGGTGCTGCAGAACGAAGACGGAACCTACCCACACTCAGAATTCCGGAACACGGCTGACTGAGTGGGAGGTTCGGGGCCGCACTCCACGCAGCTTCCTGGTGTCTCAGGTGTTCCCTCGCAAGGGGAAGTCCGCTAATTACCTCCCCTGTCCTTGGGGAGGCACTAGATGCTACCTGCGTTTCCAGACCAACCCCCGCATTTCCCAGGCAGCCAGCACTGGGAGGGACTCGGGGAAGACCCTCGAAGGGCTCCTAGGAGATCCCGAGTGCTGCAGACAGAAGACGGAACCTCCCCACACTCAGAATTCCGGAACACGGCTGACTGTGTGCGGGAGGTTCGGGGCCGCACTCCACGCAGCTTCCTGGTGTCACAGGTGTTCCCTGGCAGGCGGAAGTCCGCTAATTACCTCCCCTGTCCAGGGGAAGGCACTAGATGCTACCTGCGTTTCCAGCCCAACCCCCGCATTTCCCCGGCAGCCCTCAGTGAGAGGGACTCGGGGAAGACTCTCGAAGGGCTCCTAGGAGATCCCGCGTGCTGCAGACAGAAGACAGAACCTCCCCACACTCAGAATTCCGGAACACGGGTGAGTGAGTGTCAGGTTTAGGGACGCCCTCCACGCAGCTTCCTGGAGTCACAGGTGTTCCCTCGCAAGGGGAAGTCCGCTAATTACCTTCCCTGTCCATGGGGAGGCACTAGATGCTACCTGCGTTTCCAGCCCAACCCCCGCCATTCCCCGGCAGCCCGCACTGGGAGGGACTCGTGGAAGACACTCGAAAGGCTCCTAGGAGATCCCGGGTGCTGCAGTCAGAAGACGGAACCTCCCCACACTCAGAATTCCGGAACACGGCTGACTGTGTGGGCGAGGTTCTGTGCCGCCCTCCACGCAGCTGCCTTGTTTCACAGGTTTTCCCTGGCAGGGGGAAGTCCGCTAATTACCTCCCATATCCATGGGGAGGCACTAGATGCTACCTGCGTTTCCAGCCCAACCCCAGCTTTTCCCCGGCAGCCCGCACTGGGAGGGACTCGGGGAAGACACTCGAAGGGCTCCTAGGAGATCCCGGGTGCTGCAGAACGAAGACGGAACCTCCCCACACTCAGAATTCCGGAACACGTCTGTCTGTGTGGGGGAGGTTCGGGGCCGCCCTCCACGCAGCTTCCTGGTGTCACAGGTGTTCCCTCGCAAGGGGAAGTACGCCAATTAAATCCCCTGTCCATGGGGAGGCACTAGATGCTACCTGCGTTTCCAGCCCAACCCCCGCTTTTCCCCAGCAGCCCGCAGTGAGTGGGACTCTGGGAAGACACTCGAAGGGCTCCTAGGAGATCCCGGGTGCTGCAGACAGAAGACGGAACCTCCCCACACTCAGAATTCCGGAACACGGCTGACTGTGTGCGGGAGGTTCGGGGCCGCCCTCCACGCAGCTTCCTGGTGTCACAGGTGTTCCCTGGCAGGCGGAAGTCCGCTAAATACCTCCCCTGTCCAGGGGAAGGCACTAGATGCTACCTGCGTTTCCAGCCCAACCCCCGCATTTCCCCGGGAGCCCGCAGTGAGAGGGACTCGGGGAAGACTCTCGTAGGGCTCCTAGGAGATCCCGGGTGCTGCAGACAGAAGACGGAACCTCCCCACACTCAGAATTCCGGAACAAGGGTGATTGTGTGGGTGAGGTTCAGGGCCGCCCTCCACGCAGCTTCCTGGTGTCACAGGTGTTCCCTGACAGGCGGAAGTCCGCTAATTACCTCCCCTGTCCAGGGGGAGGCACTAGATGCTACCTGCGTTTCCAGCCCAACCCCCGCCTTTCCCCGGCAGCCCGCAGTGAGAGGGACTCGGGGAAGACTCTCGAAGGGCTCCTAGGAGATCCCGGGTGCTGCAGACCGAAGACGGAACCTCCCCACACTCAGAATTCCGGAACACAGCCGACTGTGTGGGCGAGAATCGGGGCCACCCTCCACGCAGCTGCCTGGTGTCACAGGTTTTCCCTGGCAGGGGGAAGTCCGCTAATTACCTCCCCTGACCAGGGGGAGGCACTAGATGCTACCTGCGTTTCCAGCCCAACCCCCGCCTTTCCCCGGCTGCCCGCAGTGAGAGGGACTCGGGGAAGACTTTCGAAGGGCTCCTAGGAGATCCCGGGTGCTGCAGACAGAAGACGGAACCTCCCCACACTCAGAATTCCGGAACACGGCTGACTGTGTGGGGGAGTTTCGGGGCCGCCCTCCACGCAGCTTCATGGTGTCACAGGTGTTCCCTCGCAAGGGGAAGTCCGCTAATTACCTCCCCTGTCCATGGGGAGGCACTAGATGCTACCTGCGTTTCCAGCCCAACCCCCGCCTTTCCTTGGCAGCCCGTACTGTGAGGGACTCGTGGAAGACTCTCGAAGGGCTCCTAGGAGATCCAGGGTGCTGCAGACAGAAGACGGAACCTCCCCACACTCAGAATTCCGGAACACGTCTGACTGTGTGGGGGAGGTTCGGGGCCGCCCTCCACGCAGCTTCCTGGTGTCACAGGTGTTCCCCCGCAAGGGGAAGTCCGCTAATTACCTCCCCTGTCCATGGGGAGGCACTAGATGCTACCTGCGTTTCCAGCCCAACCCCCGCCTTTCCCCGGCAGCCCGCACTGGGAGGGACTCGGGGAAGACTCTCGAAGGGCTCCTAGGAGATCCCGGGTGCTGCAGACCTAAGACGGAACCTCCCCACACTCAGAATTCCGAAACACAGCCGAATGTGTGGGCGAGGATCGGGGCCACCCTCCACGCAGCTGCCTGGTGTCACAGGTTTTCCCTGGCAGGGGGAAGTCCGCTAATTACCTCCCCTGTCCAGGGGGAGGCACTAGATGCTACCTGCGTTTCCAGCCCAACCCCCGCCTTTCCCCGGCAACCCGCAGTGAGAGGGACTCGGGGAAGATTTTCGAAGGGCTCCTAGGAGATCCCGGGTGCTGCAGACAGAAGACGGAACCTCCCCACACTCAGAATTCCGGAACACGGCTGACAGTGTGGGGGAGTTTCGGGGCCGCCCTCCACGCAGCTTCATGGTGTCACAGGTATTCCCTCGCAAGGGGAAGTCCGCTAATTACCTTCCCTGTCCATGGGGAGGCACTAGACGCTACCTGGGTTTCCAGCACAACCCCTGCCTTTTCCCGGCAGCCCGCACTGGGAGGGACTCGTGGAAGACACTCGAAGGGCTCCTAGGAGATCCCGGGTGCTGCAGACAGAAGACGGAACCTCCCCACACTCAGAATTCCGGAACACGGCTGACTGTGTGGGCGAGGTTCGGGGCCGCCCTCCACGCAGCTTCCTGGTGTCACAGGTGTTCCCTCGCAAGGGGAAGTCCGCTAATAACCTCCCCTGTCCATGGGGAGGCACTAGATGCTACCTGCGTTTCCAGCCCAACCCCCGCCTTTCCCCGGCAGCCTGCACTGGGAGGGACTCGGGGAAGACTCTCAAAAGGCTCCTAGGAGATCCCGGGTGCTGCAGTCAGAAGACGGAACCTCCCCAAACTCAGAATTCCGCAACACGGCTGACTGTGTGCGGGAGGTTCGGGGCCGCACTCCACGCAGCTTCCTGGTGTCACAGGTGTTCCCTGGCAGGCGGAAGTCCGCTAATTACCTCCCCTGTCCAGGGGAAGGCACTAGATGCTACCTGCGTTTCCAGCCCAACCCCCGCATTTCCCCGGCAGCCCTCAGTGAGAGGGACTCGGGGAAGACTCTCGAAGGGCTCCTAGGAGATCCCGCGTGCTGCAGACAGAAGACAGAACCTCCCCACACTCAGAATTCCGGAACACGGGTGAGTGAGTGTCAGGTTTAGGGACGCCCTCCACGCAGCTTCCTGGAGTCACAGGTGTTCCCTCGCAAGGGGAAGTCCGCTAATTACCTTCCCTGTCCATGGGGAGGCACTAGATGCTACCTGCGTTTCCAGCCCAACCCCCGCCATTCCCCGGCAGCCCGCACTGGGAGGGACTCGTGGAAGACACTCGAAAGGCTCCTAGGAGATCCCGGGTGCTGCAGTCAGAAGACGGAACCTCCCCACACTCAGAATTCCGGAACACGGCTGACTGTGTGGGCGAGGTTCTGTGCCGCCCTCCACGCAGCTGCCTTGTTTCACAGGTTTTCCCTGGCAGGGGGAAGTCCGCTAATTACCTCCCATATCCATGGGGAGGCACTAGATGCTACCTGCGTTTCCAGCCCAACCCCAGCTTTTCCCCGGCAGCCCGCACTGGGAGGGACTCGGGGAAGACACTCGAAGGGCTCCTAGGAGATCCCGGGTGCTGCAGAACGAAGACGGAACCTCCCCACACTCAGAATTCCGGAACACGTCTGTCTGTGTGGGGGAGGTTCGGGGCCGCCCTCCACGCAGCTTCCTGGTGTCACAGGTGTTCCCTCGCAAGGGGAAGTACGCCAATTAAATCCCCTGTCCATGGGGAGGCACTAGATGCTACCTGCGTTTCCAGCCCAACCCCCGCTTTTCCCCAGCAGCCCGCAGTGAGTGGGACTCTGGGAAGACACTCGAAGGGCTCCTAGGAGATCCCGGGTGCTGCAGACAGAAGACGGAACCTCCCCACACTCAGAATTCCGGAACACGGCTGACTGTGTGCGGGAGGTTCGGGGCCGCCCTCCACGCAGCTTCCTGGTGTCACAGGTGTTCCCTGGCAGGCGGAAGTCCGCTAAATACCTCCCCTGTCCAGGGGAAGGCACTAGATGCTACCTGCGTTTCCAGCCCAACCCCCGCATTTCCCCGGGAGCCCGCAGTGAGAGGGACTCGGGGAAGACTCTCGTAGGGCTCCTAGGAGATCCCGGGTGCTGCAGACAGAAGACGGAACCTCCCCACACTCAGAATTCCGGAACACGGCTGACTGTGTAGGGGAGGTTCGGGGCCGCCCTCCACGGAGCTTCCTGGTGTCACAGGTGTTCCCTCGCAAGGGAAAGTCCGCTAATTACCTCCCCTGTCCATGGGGAGGCACTAGATGCTACCTGCGTTTCCAGCCCAACCCCCGCCTTTCCCCGGCAGCCCGCACTGGGAGGGACTCCGGGAAGACTCTCGAAGGGCTCCTAGGAGATCCCGGGTGCTGCAGACAGAAGACGGAACCTCCCCACACTCAGAAATCCGGAACACGGCTGACTGGGTGGGGGAGGTTCGGGGCCGCCCTCCACGCAGATTCCTGGTGTCACAGGTGTTCCCTCGCAAGGGGAAGTCAGCTAATTACCTCCTCTGTCCATGGGGAGGCACAAGATGCTACCTGCGTTTCCAGCCCAACCCCCGCTTTTCCCCGGCAGCCCGCAGTGAGAGGGACTCGGGGAAGTCTCTAGAAGGGCTCCTAGGAGATCCCGGGTGCTGCAGACAGAAGACGGAACCTCCCCACACTCAGAATTCCGGAACACGGCTGACTGTGTGGGGAGGTTCGGGGCCGCCCTCCACGCAGCTTCCTGGTGTCACAGGTGTTCCCTGACAGGCGGAAGTCCGCTAATTACCTCCCCTGTCCAGGGGGAGGCACTAGATGCTACCTGCGTTTCCAGCCCAACCCCCGCCTTTCCCCGGCAGCCCGCACTGGGAGGGACTCGGGGAAGACTCTCGAAGGGATCCTAGGAGATCCCGGGTGCTGCAGACCGAAGACGGAACCTCCCCACACTCAGAATTCCGGAACACAGCCGAATGTGTGGGCGAGGATCGGGGCCACCCTCCACGCAGCTGCCTGGTGTCACAGGTTTTCCCTGGCAGGGGGAAGTCGGCTAATTACCTCCCCTGTCCAGGGGGAGGCACTAGATGCTAACTGCGTTTCCAGCCCAACCCCCGCCTTTCCCCGGCAACCCGCAGTGAGAGGGACTCGGGGAAGACTTTCGAAGGGCTCCTAGGAGATCCCGGGTGCTGCAGACAGAAGACGGAACCTCCCCACACTCAGAATTCCGGAACACGGCTGACTGTGTGGGGGAGATTCGGGGCCGCCCTCCACGCAGCTTCATGGTGTCACAGGTGTTCCCTCGCAAGGGGAAGTCCGCTAATTACCTTCCCTGTCCATGGGGAGGCACTAGACGCTACCTGGGTTTCCAGCACAACCCCTGCCTTTTCCTGGCAGCCCGCACTGGGAGGTACTCGTGGAAGACACTCGAAGGGCTCCTAGGAGATCCCGGGTGCTGCAGACAGAAGACGGAACCTCCCCACACTCAGAATTCCGGAACACGGCTGACTGTGTGGGCGAGGTTCGGGGCCGCCCTCCACGCAGCTTCCTGGTGTCACAGGTGTTCCCTCGCAAGGGGAAGTCCGCTAATAACCTCCCCTGTCCATGGGGAGGCACTAGATGCTACCTGCGTTTCCAGCCCAACCCCCGCCTTTCCCCGGCAGCCTGCACTGGGAGGGACTCGGGGAAGACTCTCAAAATGCTCCTAGGAGATCCCGGGTGCTGCAGTCAGAAGACGGAACCTCCCCAAACTCAGAATTCCGGAACACGGCTGACTGTGTGGGCGAGGTTCTGGGCCGCCCTCCACGCAGGTGCCTTGTGTCACAGGATTTCCCTGGCAGGGGGAAGTCCGCTAATTACCTCCCCTGTCCATGGGGAGGCACTAGATGCTACCTGCGTTTCCAGCCCAACTCTCGCCTTTCCCCGGGAGCCCGTACTGGGAGGGACTCGGGGGAGACACTCGAAGGGCTCCTAGGAGATCCCGGGTGCTGCAGAACGAAGACGGAACCTACCCACACTCAGAATTCCGGAACACGGCTGACTGAGTGGGAGGTTCGGGGCCGCACTCCACGCAACTTCCTGGTGTCACAGGTGTTCCCTCGCAAGGGGAAGTCCTCTAATTACCTCCCCAGTCCATGGGGAGGCACTAGATGCTACCTGCGTTTCCAGCCCAACCCCCGCCTTTCCCCGGCAGCCCGCAGTGAGAGGGACTCGGGGAAGACTCTCGAAGGGCTCCTAGGAGATCCCGGGTGCTGCAGACCGAAGACGGAACCTCCCCACACTCAGAATTCCGGAACACAGCCGACTGTGTGGGCGAGAATCGGGGCCACCCTCCACGCAGCTGCCTGGTGTCACAGGTTTTCCCTGGCAGGGGGAAGTCCGCTAATTACCTCCCCTGACCAGGGGGAGGCACTAGATGCTACCTGCGTTTCCAGCCCAACCCCCGCCTTTCCCCGGCAGCCCGCAGTGAGAGGGACTCGGGGAAGACTTTCGAAGGGCTCCTAGGAGATCCCGGGTGCTGCAGACAGAAGACGGAACCTCCCCACACTCAGAATTCCAGAACACGGCTGACTGTGTGGGGGAGTTTCGGGGCCGCCCTCCACGCAGCTTCATGGTGTCACAGGTGTTCCCTCGCAAGGGGAAGTCCGCTAATTACCTCCCCTGTCCATGGGGAGGCACTAGATGCTACCTGCGTTTCCAGCCCAACCCCCGCCTTTCCTTGGCAGCCCGTACTGTGAGGGACTCGTGGAAGACTCTCGAAGGGCTCCTAGGAGATCCAGGGTGCTGCAGACAGAAGACGGAACCTCCCCACACTCAGAATTCCGGAACACGTCTGACTGTGTGGGGGAGGTTCGGGGCCGCCCTCCACGCAGCTTCCTGGTGTCACAGGTGTTCCCCCGCAAGGGGAAGTCCGCTAATTACCTCCCCTGTCCATGGGGAGGCACTAGATGCTACCTGCGTTTCCAGCCCAACCCCCGCCTTTCCCCGGCAGCCCGCACTGGGAGGGACTCGGGGAAGACTCTCGAAGGGCTCCTAGGAGATCCCGGGTGCTGCAGACCTAAGACGGAACCTCCCCACACTCAGAATTCCGAAACACAGCCGAATGTGTGGGCGAGGATCGGGGCCACCCTCCACGCAGCTGCCTGGTGTCACAGGTTTTCCCTGGCAGGGGGAAGTCCGCTAATTACCTCCCCTGTCCAGGGGGAGGCACTAGATGCTACCTGCGTTTCCAGCCCAACCCCCGCCTTTCCCCGGCAACCCGCAGTGAGAGGGACTCGGGGAAGATTTTCGAACGCTCCTAGGAGATCCCGGGTGCTGCAGACAGAAGACGGAACCTCCCCACACTCAGAATTCCGGAACACGGCTGACAGTGTGGGGGAGTTTCGGGGCCGCCCTCCACGCAGCTTCATGGTGTCACAGGTGTTCCCTCGCAAGGGGAAGTCCGCTAATTACCTTCCCTGTCCATGGGGAGGCACTAGACGCTACCTGGGTTTCCAGCACAACCCCTGCCTTTTCCCGGCAGCCCGCACTGGGAGGGACTCGTGGAAGACACTCGAAGGGCTCCTAGGAGATCCCGGGTGCTGCAGACAGAAGACGGAACCTCCCCACACTCAGAATTCCGGAACACGGCTGACTGTGTGGGCGAGGTTCGGGGCCGCCCTCCACGCAGCTTCCTGGTGTCACAGGTGTTCCCTCGCAAGGGGAAGTCCGCTAATAACCTCCCCTGTCCATGGGGAGGCACTAGATGCTACCTGCGTTTCCAGCCCAACCCCCGCCTTTCCCCGGCAGCCTGCACTGGGAGGGACTCGGGGGAGACACTCGAAGGGCTCCTAGGAGATCCCGGGTGCTGCAGAACGAAGACGGAACCTACCCACACTCAGAATTCCGGAACACGGCTGACTGAGTGGGAGGTTCGGGGCCGCACTCCACGCAGCTTCCTGGTGTCTCAGGTGTTCCCTCGCAAGGGGAAGTCCGCTAATTACCTCCCCTGTCCTTGGGGAGGCACTAGATGCTACCTGCGTTTCCAGACCAACCCCCGCATTTCCCAGGCAGCCAGCACTGGGAGGGACTCGGGGAAGACCCTCGAAGGGCTCCTAGGAGATCCCGAGTGCTGCAGACAGAAGACGGAACCTCCCCACACTCAGAATTCCGGAACACGGCTGACTGTGTGCGGGAGGTTCGGGGCCGCACTCCACGCAGCTTCCTGGTGTCTCAGGTGTTCCCTCGCAAGGGGAAGTCCGCTAATTACCTCCCCTGTCCTTGGGGAGGCACTAGATGCTACCTGCGTTTCCAGCCCAACCCCCGCATTTCCCCGGCAGCCCTCAGTGAGAGGGACTCGGGGAAGACTCTCGAAGGGCTCCTAGGAGATCCCGCGTGCTGCAGACAGAAGACAGAACCTCCCCACACTCAGAATTCCGGAACACGGGTGAGTGAGTGTCAGGTTTAGGGACGCCCTCCACGCAGCTTCCTGGAGTCACAGGTGTTCCCTCGCAAGGGGAAGTCCGCTAATTACCTTCCCTGTCCATGGGGAGGCACTAGATGCTACCTGCGTTTCCAGCCCAACCCCCGCCATTCCCCGGCAGCCCGCACTGGGAGGGACTCGTGGAAGACACTCGAAAGGCTCCTAGGAGATCCCGGGTGCTGCAGTCAGAAGACGGAACCTCCCCACACTCAGAATTCCGGAACACGGCTGACTGTGTGGGCGAGGTTCTGTGCCGCCCTCCACGCAGCTGCCTTGTTTCACAGGTTTTCCTTGGCAGGGGGAATTCCGCTAATTACCTCCCATATCCATGGGGAGGCACTAGATGCTACCTGCGTTTCCAGCCCAACCCCAGCTTTTCCCCGGCAGCCCGCACTGGGAGGGACTCGGGGAAGACACTCGAAGGGCTCCTAGGAGATCCCGGGTGCTGCAGAACGAAGACGGAACCTCCCCACACTCAGAATTCCGGAACACGTCTGTCTGTGTGGGGGAGGTTCGGGGCCGCCCTCCACGCAGCTTCCTGGTGTCACAGGTGTTCCCTCGCAAGGGGAAGTACGCCAATTAAATCCCCTGTCCATGGGGAGGCACTAGATGCTACCTGCGTTTCCAGCCCAACCCCCGCTTTTCCCCAGCAGCCCGCAGTGAGTGGGACTCTGGGAAGACACTCGAAGGGCTCCTAGGAGATCCCGGGTGCTGCAGACAGAAGACGGAACCTCCCCACACTCAGAATTCCGGAACACGGCTGACTGTGTGCGGGACGTTCGGGGCCGCCCTCCACGCAGCTTCCTGGTGTCACAGGTGTTCCCTGGCAGGCGGAAGTCCGCTAAATACCTCCCCTGTCCAGGGGAAGGCACTAGATGCTACCTGCGTTTCCAGCCCAACCCCCGCATTTCCCCGGGAGCCCGCAGTGAGAGGGACTCGGGGAAGACTCTCGTAGGGCTCCTAGGAGATCCCGGGTGCTGCAGACAGAAGACGGAACCTCCCCACACTCAGAATTCCGGAACAAGGGTGATTGTGTGGGTGAGGTTCAGGGCCGCCCTCCACGCAGCTTCCTGGTGTCACAGGTGTTCCCTCGCAAGGGGAAGTCCGCTAATTACCTCCCCTGTCCATGGGGAGGCACTAGATGCTACCTGCGTTTCCAGCCCAACCCCCGCATTTCCCCGGCAGCCCGCAGTGAGAGGGACTCGGGGAAGACTCTAGAAGGGCTCCTAGGAGATCCCGGGTGCTGCAGACAGAAGACGGAACCTCCCCACACTCAGAATTCCGGAACACGGCTGACTGTGTGGGGGAGTTTCGGGGCCGCCCTACACGCAGCTTCCTGGTGTCACAGGTGTTCCCTGACAGGCGGAAGTCCGCTAATTACCTCCCCTGTCCAGGGGGAGGCACTAGATGCTACCTGCGTTTCCAGCCCAACCCCCGCCTTTCCCCGGCAGCCCGCAGTGGGAGGGACTCGGGGAAGACTATCGAAGGGCTCCTAGGAGATCCCGGGTGCTGCAGACAGAAGACGGAACCTCCCCACACTCAGAATTCCGGAACACGGCTGACTGTGTGGGGGAGTTTCGGGGCCGCCCTCCACGCAGCTTCATGGTGTCACAGGTGTTCCCTCGCAAGGGGAAGTCCGCTAATTACCTCACCTGTCCATGGGGAGGCACTAGATGCTACCTGCGTTTCCAGCCCAACCCCCGCCTTTCCCCGACAGCCCGTACTGTGAGGGACTCGTGGAAGACTCTCGAAGGGCTCCTAGGAGATCCCGGTTGCTGCAGACAGAAGACGGAACCTCCCCACACTCAGAATTCCGGAAGAAGTCTGACTGTGTGGGGGAGGTTCGGGGCCGCTCTCCACGCAGCTTCCTGTTGTCACAGGTGTTCCCTCGCAAGGGGAAGTCCGCTAATTACCTCCCCTGTCCTTGGGGAGGCACTAGATGCTACCTGCGTTTCCAGCCCAACCCCCGCCTTTCCCCGGCAGTCCGCACTGGGAGGGACTCTGGGAAGACTCTCGAAGGGCTCCTAGGAGATCCCGGGTACTGCAGACAGAAGACGGAACCTCCCCACACTCAGAATTTGGGAACACGGCTGACTGTGTGCGGGAGGTTCGGGGCTGCCCTCCACGCAGCTTCCTGGAGTCACAGGTGTTCCCTCGCAAGGGGAAGTCCGCTAATTACCTCCCCTGTCCATGGGGAGGCACTAGATGCTACCTGCGTTTCCAGCCCAACCCCCGCCTTTCCCCGGCAGCCCGCACTGGGAGGGACTCGGGGAAGACACTCGAACTGCTCCTAGGAGATCCCGGGTGCTGCAGACAGAAGACGGAACCTCCCCACACTCAGAATTCCGGAACACGGCTGACTGTGTGGGGGAGGTTCGGGGCCGCCCTCCACGCAGATTCCTGGTGTCACAGGTGTTCCCTCGCAAGGGGAAGTCAGCTAATTACCTCCTCTGTCCATGGGGAGGCACTAGATGCTACCTGCCTTTGCAGCCCAACCCCCGCCTTTCCCCGGCAGCCCGCACTGTGAAGGACTTGGGGAAGACACTCGAAGGGCTCCTAGGAGATCCCGGGTGCTGCAGAACGAAGACGGAACCTCCCCACACTCAGAATTCCGGAACACGGCTGACTGTGTGGGGGAGGTTCGGTGCCGCCCTCCACGCAGCTTCCTGGTGTCACAGGTGTTCCCTGGCAGGCGGAAGTCGGCTAATTACCTCCCCTGTCCAGGGGGAGGCACTTGATGCTACCTGCGTTTCCAGCCCAACCCCCGCTTTTCCCCGGCAGCCCGCAGTGAGAGGGACTCGGGGAAGGCTCTCGAAGTGCTCCTAGGAGATCCCGGGTGCTGCAGACCGAAGACGGAACCTCCCCACACTCAGAATTCCGGAACACAGCCGACTGTGTGGGCGAGGATCGGGGCCACCCTCCACGCAGCTGCCTGGTGTCACAGGTTTTCCCTGGCAGGGGGAAGTCCGCTAATTACCTCCCCTGTCCAGGGGGAGGCACTAGATGCTACCTGCGTTTCCAGACCAACCCCCGCCTTTCCCGGGCAGCCCGCAGTGAGAGGGACTCGGGGAAGACTTTCGAAGGGCTCCTAGGAGATCCCGGGTGCTGCAGACAGAAAACGGAACCTCCCCACACTCAGAATTCCGGAACACTGCTGACTGTGTGGGGGAGTTTCGGGGCCGCCCTCCACGCAGTTTCATGGTGTCACAAGTGTTCCCTCGCAAGGGGAAGTCCGCTAATTACCTCACCTGTCCATGGGGAGGCACTAGATGCTACCTGCGTTTCCAGCCCAACCCCCGCCTTTCCCCGGCAGCCCGTACTGTGAGGGACTCGTGGAAGACTCTCGAAGGGCTCCTAGGAGATCCCGGGTGCTGCAGACAGAAGACGGAACCTCCCCACACTCAGAATTCCGGAACACGTCTGACTGTGTGGGGGAGGTTCGCGGCCGACCTCCACGCAGCTTCCTGGTGTCACAGGTGTTCCACCGCAAGGGGAAGTCCGCTAATTACCTCCCCTGTCCAGGGGGAGGCACTAGATGCTACCTGCGTTTCCAGCCCAACCCCCGCCTTTCCCCGGCAGCCCGCAGTGAGAGGGACTCGGGGAAGACTTTCGAAGGGCTCCTAGGAGATCCCGGGTGCTGCAGACAGAAGACGGAACCTCCCCACACTCAGAATTCCGGAACACGGCTGACTGTGTGGGGGAGTTTCGGGGCCGCCCTCCACGCATCTTCATGGTGTCACAGGTGTTCCCTCGCAAGGGGAAGTCCGCTAATTACCTCCCCTGTCCATGGGGAGGCACTAGATGCTACCTGCGTTTCCAGCCCAACCCCCGCCTTTCCCCGGCAGCCCGCACTGGGAGGGACTCGGGGAAGACTCTCGAAGGGCTCCTAGGAGATCCCGGGTGCTGCAGACCGAAGACGGAACCTCCCCACACTCAGAATTCCGGAACACAGCCGAATGTGTGGGCGAGGATCGGGGCCACCCTCCACGCAGCTGCCTGGTGTCACAGGTTTTCCCTGGCAGGGGGAAGTCCGCTAATTACCTCCCCTGTCCAGGGGGAGGCACTAGATGCTAACTGCGTTTCCAGCCCAACCCCCGCATTTCCCCGGCAACCCGCAGTGAGAGGGACTCGGGGAAGACTTTCGAAGGGCTCCTTGGAGATCCCGGGTGCTGCAGACAGAAGACGGAACCTCCCCACACTCAGAATTCCGGAACACGGCTGACTGTGTGGGGGAGGTTCGGGGCCGCCCTCCACGGAGCTTCCTGGTGTCACAGGTGTTCCCTCGCAAGGGAAAGTCCGCTAATTACCTCCCCTGTCCATGGGGAGGCACTAGATGCTACCTGCGTTTCCAGCCCAACCCCCGCCTTTCCCCGGCAGCCCGCACTGGGAGGGACTCCGGGAAGACTCTCGAAGGGCTCCTAGGAGATCCCGGGTGCTGCAGATAGAAGACGGAACCTCCCCACACTCAGAAATCCGGAACACGGCTGACTGGGTGGGGGAGGTTCGGGGCCGCCCTCCACGCAGATTCCTGGTGTCACAGGTGTTCCCTCGCAAGGGGAAGTCAGCTAATTACCTCCTCTGTCCATGGGGAGGCACAAGATGCTACCTGCGTTTCCAGCCCAACCCCCGCTTTTCCCCGGCAGCCCGCAGTGAGAGGGACTCGGGGAAGTCTCTAGAAGGGCTCCTAGGAGATCCCGGGTGCTGCAGACAGAAGACGGAACCTCCCCACACTCAGAATTCCGGAACACGGCTGACTGTGTGGGGAGGTTCGGGGCCGCCCTCCACGCAGCTTCCTGGTGTCACAGGTGTTCCCTGACAGGCGGAAGTCCGCTAATTACCTCCCCTGTCCAGGGGGAGGCACTAGATGCTACCTGCGTTTCCAGCCCAACCCCCGCCTTTCCCCGGCAGCCCGCACTGGGAGGGACTCGGGGAAGACTCTCGAAGGGCTCCTAGGAGATCCCGGGTGCTGCAGACCGAAGACGGAACCTCCCCACACTCAGAATTCCGGAACACAGCCGAATGTGTGGGCGAGGATCGGGGCCACCCTCCACGCAGCTGCCTGGTGTCACAGGTTTTCCCTGGCAGGGGGAAGTCGGCTAATTACCTCCCCTGTCCAGGGGGAGGCACTAGATGCTAACTGCGTTTCCAGCCCAACCCCCGCCTTTCCCCGGCAACCCGCAGTGAGAGGGACTCGGGGAAGACTTTCGAAGGGCTCCTAGGAGATCCCGGGTGCTGCAGACAGAAGACGGAACCTCCCCACACTCAGAATTCCGGAACACGGCTGACTGTGTGGGGGAGATTCGGGGCCGCCCTCCACGCAGCTTCATGGTGTCACAGGTGTTCCCTCGCAAGGGGAAGTCCGCTAATTACCTTCCCTGTCCATGGGGAGGCACTAGACGCTACCTGGGTTTCCAGCACAACCCCTGCCTTTTCCTGGCAGCCCGCACTGGGAGGTACTCGTGGAAGACACTCGAAGGGCTCCTAGGAGATCCCGGGTGCTGCAGACAGAAGACGGAACCTCCCCACACTCAGAATTCCGGAACACGGCTGACTGTGTGGGCGAGGTTCGGGGCCGCCCTCCACGCAGCTTCCTGGTGTCACAGGTGTTCCCTCGCAAGGGGAAGTCCGCTAATAACCTCCCCTGTCCATGGGGAGGCACTAGATGCTACCTGCGTTTCCAGCCCAACCCCCGCCTTTCCCCGGCAGCCTGCACTGGGAGGGACTCGGGGAAGACTCTCAAAATGCTCCTAGGAGATCCCGGGTGCTGCAGTCAGAAGACGGAACCTCCCCAAACTCAGAATTCCGGAACACGGCTGACTGTGTGGGCGAGGTTCTGGGCCGCCCTCCACGCAGGTGCCTTGTGTCACAGGATTTCCCTGGCAGGGGGAAGTCCGCTAATTACCTCCCCTGTCCATGGGGAGGCACTAGATGCTACCTGCGTTTCCAGCCCAACTCTCGCCTTTCCCCGGCAGCCCGCAGTGAGAGGGACTCGGGGAAGACTCTCGAAGGGCTCCTAGGAGATCCCGGGTGCTGCAGACCGAAGACGGAACCTCCCCACACTCAGAATTCCGGAACACAGCCGACTGTGTGGGCGAGAATCGGGGCCACCCTCCACGCAGCTGCCTGGTGTCACAGGTTTTCCCTGGCAGGGGGAAGTCCGCTAATTACCTCCCCTGACCAGGGGGAGGCACTAGATGCTACCTGCGTTTCCAGCCCAACCCCCGCCTTTCCCCGGCAGCCCGCAGTGAGAGGGACTCGGGGAAGACTTTCGAAGGGCTCCTAGGAGATCCCGGGTGCTGCAGACAGAAGACGGAACCTCCCCACACTCAGAATTCCAGAACACGGCTGACTGTGTGGGGGAGTTTCGGGGCCGCCCTCCACGCAGCTTCATGGTGTCACAGGTGTTCCCTCGCAAGGGGAAGTCCGCTAATTACCTCCCCTGTCCATGGGGAGGCACTAGATGCTACCTGCGTTTCCAGCCCAACCCCCGCCTTTCCCCGGCAGCCCGCACTGGGAGGGACTCGGGGAAGACTCTCGAAGGGCTCCTAGGAGATCCCGGGTGCTGCAGACCGAAGACGGAACCTCCCCACACTCAGAATTCCGGAACACAGCCGAATGTGTGGGCGAGGATCGGGGCCACCCTCCACGCAGCTGCCTGGTGTCACAGGTTTTCCCTGGCAGGGGGAAGTCGGCTAATTACCTCCCCTGTCCAGGGGGAGGCACTAGATGCTAACTGCGTTTCCAGCCCAACCCCCGCCTTTCCCCGGCAACCCGCAGTGAGAGGGACTCGGGGAAGACTTTCGAAGGGCTCCTAGGAGATCCCGGGTGCTGCAGACAGAAGACGGAACCTCCCCACACTCAGAATTCCGGAACACGGCTGACTGTGTGGGGGAGATTCGGGGCCGCCCTCCACGCAGCTTCATGGTGTCACAGGTGTTCCCTCGCAAGGGGAAGTCCGCTAATTACCTTCCCTGTCCATGGGGAGGCACTAGACGCTACCTGGGTTTCCAGCACAACCCCTGCCTTTTCCTGGCAGCCCGCACTGGGAGGTACTCGTGGAAGACACTCGAAGGGCTCCTAGGAGATCCCGGGTGCTGCAGACAGAAGACGGAACCTCCCCACACTCAGAATTCCGGAACACGGCTGACTGTGTGGGCGAGGTTCGGGGCCGCCCTCCACGCAGCTTCCTGGTGTCACAGGTGTTCCCTCGCAAGGGGAAGTCCGCTAATAACCTCCCCTGTCCATGGGGAGGCACTAGATGCTACCTGCGTTTCCAGCCCAACCCCCGCCTTTCCCCGGCAGCCTGCACTGGGAGGGACTCGGGGAAGACTCTCAAAATGCTCCTAGGAGATCCCGGGTGCTGCAGTCAGAAGACGGAACCTCCCCAAACTCAGAATTCCGGAACACGGCTGACTGTGTGGGCGAGGTTCTGGGCCGCCCTCCACGCAGGTGCCTTGTGTCACAGGATTTCCCTGGCAGGGGGAAGTCCGCTAATTACCTCCCCTGTCCATGGGGAGGCACTAGATGCTACCTGCGTTTCCAGCCCAACTCTCGCCTTTCCCCGGCAGCCCGCAGTGAGAGGGACTCGGGGAAGACTCTCGAAGGGCTCCTAGGAGATCCCGGGTGCTGCAGACCGAAGACGGAACCTCCCCACACTCAGAATTCCGGAACACAGCCGACTGTGTGGGCGAGAATCGGGGCCACCCTCCACGCAGCTGCCTGGTGTCACAGGTTTTCCCTGGCAGGGGGAAGTCCGCTAATTACCTCCCCTGACCAGGGGGAGGCACTAGATGCTACCTGCGTTTCCAGCCCAACCCCCGCCTTTCCCCGGCAGCCCGCAGTGAGAGGGACTCGGGGAAGACTTTCGAAGGGCTCCTAGGAGATCCCGGGTGCTGCAGACAGAAGACGGAACCTCCCCACACTCAGAATTCCAGAACACGGCTGACTGTGTGGGGGAGTTTCGGGGCCGCCCTCCACGCAGCTTCATGGTGTCACAGGTGTTCCCTCGCAAGGGGAAGTCCGCTAATTACCTCCCCTGTCCATGGGGAGGCACTAGATGCTACCTGCGTTTCCAGCCCAACCCCCGCCTTTCCTTGGCAGCCCGTACTGTGAGGGACTCGTGGAAGACTCTCGAAGGGCTCCTAGGAGATCCAGGGTGCTGCAGACAGAAGACGGAACCTCCCCACACTCAGAATTCCGGAACACGTCTGACTGTGTGGGGGAGGTTCGGGGCCGCCCTCCACGCAGCTTCCTGGTGTCACAGGTGTTCCCCCGCAAGGGGAAGTCCGCTAATTACCTCCCCTGTCCATGGGGAGGCACTAGATGCTACCTGCGTTTCCAGCCCAACCCCCGCCTTTCCCCGGCAGCCCGCACTGGGAGGGACTCGGGGAAGACTCTCGAAGGGCTCCTAGGAGATCCCGGGTGCTGCAGACCTAAGACGGAACCTCCCCACACTCAGAATTCCGAAACACAGCCGAATGTGTGGGCGAGGATCGGGGCCACCCTCCACGCAGCTGCCTGGTGTCACAGGTTTTCCCTGGCAGGGGGAAGTCCGCTAATTACCTCCCCTGTCCAGGGGGAGGCACTAGATGCTACCTGCGTTTCCAGCCCAACCCCCGCCTTTCCCCGGCAACCCGCAGTGAGAGGGACTCGGGGAAGATTTTCGAAGGGCTCCTAGGAGATCCCGGGTGCTGCAGACAGAAGACGGAACCTCCCCACACTCAGAATTCCGGAACACGGCTGACAGTGTGGGGGAGTTTCGGGGCCGCCCTCCACGCAGCTTCATGGTGTCACAGGTGTTCCCTCGCAAGGGGAAGTCCGCTAATTACCTTCCCTGTCCATGGGGAGGCACTAGACGCTACCTGGGTTTCCAGCACAACCCCTGCCTTTTCCCGGCAGCCCGCACTGGGAGGGACTCGTGGAAGACACTCGAAGGGCTCCTAGGAGATCCCGGGTGCTGCAGACAGAAGACGGAACCTCCCCACACTCAGAATTCCGGAACACGGCTGACTGTGTGGGCGAGGTTCTGGGCCGCCCTCCACGCAGGTGCCTTGTGTCACAGGTTTTCCCTGGCAGGGGGAAGTCCGCTAATTACCTCCCCTGTCCATGGGGAGGCACTAGATGCTACCTGCGTTTCCAGCCCAACCCTCACATTTCCCCGGGAGCCCGCACTGGGAGGGACTCGGGGGAGACACTCGAAGGGCTCCTAGGAGATCCCGGGTGCTGCAGAACGAAGACGGAACCTACCCACACTCAGAATTCCGGAACACGGCTGACTGAGTGGGAGGTTCGGGGCCGCACTCCACGCAGCTTCCTGGTGTCTCAGGTGTTCCCTCGCAAGGGGAAGTCCGCTAATTACCTCCCCTGTCCTTGGGGAGGCACTAGATGCTACCTGCGTTTCCAGACCAACCCCCGCATTTCCCAGGCAGCCAGCACTGGGAGGGACTCGGGGAAGACCCTCGAAGGGCTCCTAGGAGATCCCGAGTGCTGCAGACAGAAGACGGAACCTCCCCACACTCAGAATTCCGGAACACGGCTGACTGTGTGCGGGAGGTTCGGGGCCGCACTCCACGCAGCTTCCTGGTGTCACAGGTGTTCCCTGGCAGGCGGAAGTCCGCTAATTACCTCCCCTGTCCAGGGGAAGGCACTAGATGCTACCTGCGTTTCCAGCCCAACCCCCGCATTTCCCCGGCAGCCCTCAGTGAGAGGGACTCGGGGAAGACTCTCGAAGGGCTCCTAGGAGATCCCGCGTGCTGCAGACAGAAGACAGAACCTCCCCACACTCAGAATTCCGGAACACGGGTGAGTGAGTGTCAGGTTTAGGGACGCCCTCCACGCAGGTTCCTGGAGTCACAGGTGTTCCCTCGCAAGGGGAAGTCCGCTAATTACCTTCCCTGTCCATGGGGAGGCACTAGATGCTACCTGCGTTTCCAGCCCAACCCCAGCTTTTCCCCGGCAGCCCGCACTGGGAGGGACTCGGGGAAGACACTCGAAGGGCTCCTAGGAGATCCCGGGTGCTGCAGAACGAAGACGGAACCTCCCCACACTCAGAATTCCGGAACACGTCTGTCTGTGTGGGGGAGGTTCGGGGCCGCCCTCCACGCAGCTTCCTGGTGTCACAGGTGTTCCCTCGCAAGGGGAAGTACGCCAATTAAATCCCCTGTCCATGGGGAGGCACTAGATGCTACCTGCGTTTCCAGCCCAACCCCCGCTTTTCCCCAGCAGCCCGCAGTGAGTGGGACTCTGGGAAGACACTCGAAGGGCTCCTAGGAGATCCCGGGTGCTGCAGACAGAAGACGGAACCTCCCCACACTCAGAATTCCGGAACACGGCTGACTGTGTGCGGGAGGTTCGGGGCCGCCCTCCACGCAGCTTCCTGGTGTCACAGGTGTTCCCTGGCAGGCGGAAGTCCGCTAAATACCTCCCCTGTCCAGGGGAAGGCACTAGATGCTACCTGCGTTTCCAGCCCAACCCCCGCATTTCCCCGGGAGCCCGCAGTGAGAGGGACACGGGGAAGACTCTCGTAGGGCTCCTAGGAGATCCCGGGTGCTGCAGACAGAAGACGGAACCTCCCCACACTCAGAATTCCGGAACAAGGGTGATTGTGTGGGTGAGGTTCAGGGCCGCCCTCCACGCAGCTTCCTGGTGTCACAGGTGTTCCCTCGCAAGGGGAAGTCCGCTAATTACCTCCCCTGTCCATGGGGAGGCACTAGATGCTACCTGCGTTTCCAGCCCAACCCCCGCATTTCCCCGGCAGCCCGCAGTGAGAGGGACTCGGGGAAGACTCTAGAAGGGCTCCTAGGAGATCCCGGGTGCTGCAGACAGAAGACGGAACCTCCCCACACTCAGAATTCCGGAACACGGCTGACTGTGTGGGGGAGTTTCGGGGCCGCCCTACACGCAGCTTCCTGGTGTCACAGGTGTTCCCTGACAGGCGGAAGTCCGCTAATTACCTCCCCTGTCCAGGGGGAGGCACTAGATGCTACCTGCGTTTCCAGCCCAACCCCCGCCTTTCCCCGGCAGCCCGCAGTGGGAGGGACTCGGGGAAGACTATCGAAGGGCTCCTAGGAGATCCCGGGTGCTGCAGACAGAAGACGGAACCTCCCCACACTCAGAATTCCGGAACACGGCTGACTGTGTGGGGGAGTTTCGGGGCCGCCCTCCACGCAGCTTCATGGTGTCACAGGTGTTCCCTCGCAAGGGGAAGTCCGCTAATTACCTCACCTGTCCATGGGGAGGCACTAGATGCTACCTGCGTTTCCAGCCCAACCCCCGCCTTTCCCCGACAGCCCGTACTGTGAGGGACTCGTGGAAGACTCTCGAAGGGCTCCTAGGAGATCCCGGTTGCTGCAGACAGAAGACGGAACCTCCCCACACTCAGAATTCCGGAAGAAGTCTGATTGTGTGGGGGAGGTTCGGGGCCGCTCTCCACGCAGCTTCCTGTTGTCACAGGTGTTCCCTCGCAAGGGGAAGTCCGCTAATTACCTCCCGTGTCCTTGGGGAGGCACTAGATGCTACCTGCGTTTCCAGCCCAACCCCCGCCTTTCCCCGGCAGTCCGCACTGGGAGGGACTCTGGGAAGACTCTCGAAGGGCTCCTAGGAGATCCCGGGTGCTGCAGACAGAAGACGGAACCTCCCCACACTCAGAATTTGGGAACACGGCTGACTGTGTGCGGGAGGTTCGGGGCTGCCCTCCACGCAGCTTCCTGGAGTCACAGGTGTTCCCTCGCAAGGGGAAGTCCGCTAATTACCTCCCCTGTCCATGGGGAGGCACTAGATGCTACCTGCGTTTCCAGCCCAACCCCCGCCTTTCCCCGGCAGCCCGCACTGGGAGGGACTCGGGGAAGACACTCGAACTGCTCCTAGGAGATCCCGGGTGCTGCAGACAGAAGACGGAACCTCCCCACACTCAGAATTCCGGAACACGGCTGACTGTGTGGGGGAGGTTCGGGGCCGCCCTCCACGCAGATTCCTGGTGTCACAGGTGTTCCCTCGCAAGGGGAAGTCAGCTAATTACCTCCTCTGTCCATGGGGAGGCACTAGATGCTACCTGCCTTTGCAGCCCAACCCCCGCCTTTCCCCGGCAGCCCGCACTGTGAAGGACTTGGGGAAGACACTCGAAGGGCTCCTAGGAGATCCCGGGTGCTGCAGAACGAAGACGGAACCTCCCCACACTCAGAATTCCGGAACACGGCTGACTGTGTGGGGGAGGTTCGGTGCCGCCCTCCACGCAGCTTCCTGGTGTCACAGGTGTTCCCTGGCAGGCGGAAGTCGGCTAATTACCTCCCCTGTCCAGGGGGAGGCACTTGATGCTACCTGCGTTTCCAGCCCAACCCCCGCTTTTCCCCGGCAGCCCGCAGTGAGAGGGACTCGGGGAAGGCTCTCGAAGTGCTCCTAGGAGATCCCGGGTGCTGCAGACCGAAGACGGAACCTCCCCACACTCAGAATTCCGGAACACAGCCGACTGTGTGGGCGAGGATCGGGGCCACCCTCCACGCAGCTGCCTGGTGTCACAGGTTTTCCCTGGCAGGGGGAAGTCCGCTAATTACCTCCCCTGTCCAGGGGGAGGCACTAGATGCTACCTGCGTTTCCAGACCAACCCCCGCCTTTCCCGGGCAGCCCGCAGTGAGAGGGACTCGGGGAAGACTTTCGAAGGGCTCCTAGGAGATCCCGGGTGCTGCAGACAGAAAACGGAACCTCCCCACACTCAGAATTCCGGAACACTGCTGACTGTGTGGGGGAGTTTCGGGGCCGCCCTCCACGCAGTTTCATGGTGTCACAAGTGTTCCCTCGCAAGGGGAAGTCCGCTAATTACCTCACCTGTCCATGGGGAGGCACTAGATGCTACCTGCGTTTCCAGCCCAACCCCCGCCTTTCCCCGGCAGCCCGTACTGTGAGGGACTCGTGGAAGACTCTCGAAGGGCTCCTAGGAGATCCCGGGTGCTGCAGACAGAAGACGGAACCTCCCCACACTCAGAATTCCGGAACACGTCTGACTGTGTGGGGGAGGTTCGCGGCCGACCTCCACGCAGCTTCCTGGTGTCACAGGTGTTCCACCGCAAGGGGAAGTCCGCTAATTACCTCCCCTGTCCATGGGGAGGCACTAGATTCTACCTGCGTTTCCAGCCCAACCCCTGCCTTTCCCCGGCAGCCCGCACAGGGAGGGACTCGGGGAAGACTCTCGAATGGCTCCTAGGAGATGCCGGGTGCTGCAGACCGAAGACGGAACCTCCTCACACTCAGAATTCCGGAACACAGCCGAATGTGTGGGCGAGGTTCGGGGCCGCCCTCCACGCAGCTTCATGGTGTCACAGGTGTTCCCTCGCAAGGGGAAGTCCGCTAATTACCTCCCCTGTCCAGGGGGAGGCACTAGATGCTACCTGCGTTTCCAGCCCAACCCCCGCTTTTCCCCGGCAGCCCGCAGTGAGAGGGACTCGGGGAAGACTCTAGAAGAGCTCCTAGGAGATCCCGGGTGCTGCAGACAGAAGACGGAACCTCCCCACACTCAGAATTCCGTAACACGGGTGACTGTGTGGGGGAGGTTTAGGGCCGCACTCCACTCAGCTTCCTGGTGTCACAGGTGTTCCCTTGCAAGGGGAAGTCCGCTAATTACCTCCCCTGTCCATGGGGATGCACTAGATGCTACCTGCGTTTCCAGCCAAACCCCCGCCTTTTCCCGACATCCCGCACTGGGAGGGACTCGGGGAAGACCCTCGAAGCGCTCCTAGGAGATCCCGTGTGCTGCAGACAGAAGACGGAACCTCCCCACACTCAGAATTCCGGAACACGGGTGACTGTGTGGGGGAGGTTTAGGGCCGCCCTCCACGCAGCTTCCTGTTGTCTCAGGTGTTCCCTCGCAAGGGGAAGTCCGCTAATTACCTCCCCTGTCCTTGGGGAGGCACTAGATGCTACCTGCGTTTCCAGCCTAACCCCCGCCTTTCCCCGGCAGCCCGCACTGGGAGGGACTCGGGGGAGACACTCGTAGGGCTCCTAGGAGATCCCGGGTGCTGCAGACAAAAGCCGGAACCTCCCCACACTCAGAATTCCGGAACACGGTTGACTGTGTTGGGGAGGTTCGGGGTCGCACTCCACGCAGCTTCCTGGTGTCACAGGTGTTCCCTGGCAGGCGGAAGTCCGCTAATTACCTCCCCTGTCCAGGGGGAGGCACTAGATGCTACCTGCGTTTCCAGCCCAACCCCCGCTTTTCCCCAGCAGCCCGCAGTGAGAGGGACTCTGGGAAGACTCTCGAAGGGCTCCTAGGAGATCCCGGGTGCTGCAGACAGAAGACGGAACCTCCCCACACTCAGAATTCCGGAACACGGCTGACTGTGTGCGGGAGGTTCGGGGCCGCCCTCCACGCAGCTTCCTGGTGTCACAGGTGTTCCCTGGCAGGCGGAAGTCCGCTAATTACCTCCTCTGTCCAGGGGAAGGCACTAGATGCTACCTGCGTTTCCAGCCCAACCCCCGCCTTTCCCCGGCAGCCCGCAGTGAGAGGGACTCGGGGAAGACTCTCGAAGGGCTCCTAGGAGATCCCGGGTGCTGCAGACAGAAGACGGAACCTCCCCACACTCAGAATTCCGGAACACGGGTGAGTGTGGGTGAGGTTTAGGGACGCCCTCCACGAAGATTCCTGGAGTCACAGGTGTTCCCTCGCAAGGGGAAGTCCGCTAATTACCTTCCCTGTCCATGGGGAGGCACTAGGTGCTACCTGCTTTTCCAGCCCAACCCCCGCCATTCCCTGGCAGCCCGCACTGGGAGGGACTCGTGGAAGACACTCGAAGTGCTCCTAGGAGATCCCGGGTGCTGCAGTCAGAAGACGGAACCTCCCCACACTCAGAATTCCGGAACACGGCTGACTGGTTGGGCGAGGTTCTGTGCCGACCTCCACGCAGCTGCCTTGTGTCACAGGTTTTCCCTGGCAGGGGGAAGTCCGCTAATTACCTCCCATATCCATGGGGAGGCACTAGATGCAACCTGCGTTTCCAGCCCAACCCTCGCATTTCCCCGGCAGCCCGCACTGGGAGGGACTCGGGGGAGACACTCGTAGGGCTCCTAGGAGATCCCGGGTGCTGCAGACAAAAGACGGAACCTCCCCACACTCAGAATTCCGGAACACGGTTGACTGTGTGGGGGAGGTTCGGGGCCGCTCTCCACGCATCTTCCTGGTGTCACAGGTGTTCCCTGGCAGGCGGAAGTCCGCTAAATACCTCCCCTGCCTAGGGGGAGGCACTAGATACTACCTGCGTTTCCAGCCCAACCCCCGCTTTTCCCCGGCAGCCCGCAGTGAGAGGGACTCCGGGAAGACTCTCGAAGGGCTCCTAGGAGATCCCGGGTGCTGCAGACAGAAGACGGAACCTCCCCACACTCAGAATTCCGGAACACGGGTGACTGTGTGGGCGAGGTTCTGGGCCGCCCTCCACGCACTTGCCTTTTGTCACAGGCTTTCCCTGGTAGGGGGAAGTCCGCTAATAACCTCCCCTGTCCATGTGGAGGCCCTAGATGCTACCTGCGTTTCCAGCCCAAGCCCCGCCTTTCCCCGTCAGCCCGCACTGGGAGGGACTCGGGGTAGACTCTCCTAGGGCTCCTAGGAGATCCCGGTTGCTGCAGACAGAAGACGGAACCTCCCCACACTCAGAATTCCGGAACACGGCTGTCTGTGTGGGGGAGGTTAGGGGCCGCCCTCCACGCAGATTCCTGGTGTCACAGGTGTTCCCTGGCAGGCGGAAGTCCGCTAATTACCTCCTCTTACCAGGGGGAGGCACTAGATGCTACCTGCGTTTCCAGCCCAACCCCCGCTTTTCCCCGGCAGCCCGCACTGGGAGGGACTCGGGGGAGACACTCGTATGACTCCTAGGAGATCCCGGGTGCTGCAGACAGAAGACGGAACCTCCCCACACTCAGAATTCCGGAACACGGGTGAGTGTGGGTGAGGTTTAGGGACGCACTCCACGAAGATTCCTGGAGTCACAGGTGTTCCCTCGCAAGGGGAAGTCCGCTAATTACCTTCCCTGTCCATGGGGAGGCACTAGGTGCTACCTGCGTTTCCAGCCCAACCCCCGCCATTCCCCGGCAGCCCGCACTGGGAGGGACTCGTGGAAGACACTCGAAGTGCTCCTAGGAGATCCCGGGTGCTGCAGTCAGAAGACGGAACCTCCCCACACTCAGAATTCCGGAACACGGCTGACTGGTTGGGCGAGGTTCTGTGCCGACCTCCACGCAGCTGCCTTGTGTCACAGGTTTTCCCTGGCAGGGGGAAGTCCGCTAATTACCTCCCATATCCATGGGGAGGCACTAGATGCAACCTGCGTTTCCAGCCCAACCCTCGCATTTCCCCGGCAGCCCGCACTGGGAGGGACTCGGGGGAGACACTCGTAGGGCTCCTAGGAGTTCCCGGGTGCTGCAGACAAAAGACGGAACCTCCCCACACTCAGAATTCCGGAACACGGTTGACTGTGTGGGGGAGGTTCGGGGCCGCTCTCCACGCATCTTCCTGGTGTCACAGGTGTTCCCTGGCAGGCGGAAGTCCGCTAATTACCTCCCCTGCCTAGGGGGAGGCACTAGATACTACCTGCTTTTCCAGCCCAACCCCCGCTTTTCCCCGGCAGCCCGCAGTGAGAGGGACTCCGGGAAGACTCTCGAAGGGCTCCTAGGAGATCCCGGGTGCTGCAGACAGAAGACGGAACCTCCCCACACTCAGAATTCCGGAACACGGGTGACTGTGTGGGCGAGGTTCTGGGCCGCCCTCCACGCGCTTGCCTTGTGTCACAGGCTTTCCCTGGTAGGGGGAAGTCCGCTAATAACCTCACCTGTCCATGGGGAGGCCCTAGATGCTACCTGCGTTTCCAGCCCAACCCCCGCCTTTCCCCGGCAGCCCGCACTGGGAGGGACTCGGGGGAGACACTCGTAGGGCTCCTAGGAGATCCCGGTTGCTGCAGACAGAAGACGGAACCTCTCCACACTCAGAATTCCCGAACACGGCTGTCTGTGTGGGGGAGGTTAGGGGCCGCCCTCCACGCAGATTCCTGGTGTCACAGGTGTTCCCTCGCAAGGGGAAGTCCGCTAATTACCTCCCCTGTCCATGGGGAGGCACTAGATGCTACCTGCTTTTCCAGCCCAACCCTAGCCTTTCCCCGGCAGCCCGCACTGGGAGGGACTCGGGGGAGACACTCGAAGGGCTCCTAGGAGATCCCGGGTGCTGCAGACAGAAGACGGAACCTCCCCACACTCAGAATTCCGGAACACGGCTGACTGTGTGGGCGAGGTTCGGGGCCGCCCTCCACGCAGCTGCCTGGTGTCACAGGTTTTCCCTGGCAGGGGGAATTCCGCTAATTACCTCCCCTGTCCAGGGGGAGGCACTAGATGCTACCTGCGTTTCCAGCCCAACCCCCGCTATTCCCCGGGAGCCCGCAGTGAGAGGGATTCGGGGAAGACTCTCGAAGGGCTCCTTGGAGATCCCGGGTGCTGCAGACAGAAGACGGAACCTCCCCACACTCAGAATTCCGGAACACGGTTGACTGTGTGGGTGAGGTTTATGGCCGCCCTCCACGCAGCTTCCTGGTGTCACAGGTTTTCCCTCGCAAGGGGAAGTCCGCTAATTACCTCCCCTGTCCATGTGGAGGCACTAGATGCTACCTGCGTTTCCAGCCAAACCCCCGCCTTTCCCAGGCAGCCCACGGTGGGAGGGACTCGGGGAAGACCCTCGAACGGCTCCTAGGTGATCCCGGATGCTGCAGACAGAAGACGGAACCTCCCCACACTCAGAATTCCGGAACTCGGGTGACTGTGTGGGGGAGGTTTAGGGTCGCCCTCCACGCAGCTTCCTGGTGTCTCAGGTGTTCCCTCGCAAGGGGAAGTCCGCTAATTACCTCCCCTGTCCATGGGGAGGCACTAGATGCTACCTGCGTTTCCAGCCAAACCCCCGCATTTCCCCGGCAGCCCGCACTGGGAGGGACTCGGGGGAGACACTCGTAGGGCTCCTAGGAGATCCCGGGTGCTGCAGACAGAAGACGGAACCTCCCCACACTCAGAATTCCGGAACAAGGGTGATTGTGTGGGTGAGGTTCAGGGCCGACCTCCACGCAGCTTCCTGGTGTCACAGGTGTTCCCTCGCAAGGGGAAGTCCGCTAATTACCTCCCCTGTCCATGGGGAGGCACTAGATGCTACCTGCGTTTCCAGCCCAACCCCCGCCTTTCCCCGGCAGCCCGCACAGGGAAGGACTCGGGGAAGACACTCGAACTGCTCCTAGGAGTTCCCGGGTGCTGCAGACAGAAGACGGAACCTCCCCACACTCAGAATTCCGGAACACGGCTGACTGTGTGGGGGAGGTACGGGGCCGCCCTCCACGCAGCTTCCTGGTGTCACAGGTTTTCCCTCGCAAGGGGAATTCCGCTAATTACCTCCCCTGTCCATGGGGAGGCACTAGATGCTACCTGCGTTTGCAGCCCAACCCCAGCCTTTCCCCGGCAGCCCGCACTGGGAAGGACTCGGAGAAGACACTCGAAGGGCTCCTAGGAGATCCCGGGTGCTGCAGAACGAAGACGGAACCTCCCCACACTCAGAATTCCGGAACACGGCTGACTGTGTGGGGGAGGTTCGGGGCCGCCCTCCACGCAGCTTCCTGGTGTCACAGGTGTTCCCTGGCAGGCGGAAGTCCGCTAATTACCTCCCCTGTCCAGGGGGAGGCACTAGATGCTACCTGCGTTTCCAGCCCAACCACCGCATTTCCCCGGGGGCCCGCAGTGAGAGGGACTCGGGGAAGACTCTAGAAAGGCTCCTAGGAGATCCCGGGTGCTGCAGACAGAAGACGGAACCTCCCAACACTCAGAATTCCGGAACACGTCTGACTGTGTGGGGGAGGTTCGGGGCCGCCCTCCACGCAGTTTCCTGGTGTCACAGGTGTTCCCCCGAAAGGGGAAGTCCGCTAATTACCTCCCCTGTCCATGGGGAGGCACTAGATGCTACCTGCGTTTCCAGCCCAACCCCCGCCTTTCCCCGGCAGCCCGCACTGGGAGGGACTCGGGGAAGACTCTCGAAGGGCTCCTAGGAGATCCCGGGTGCTGCAGACAGAAGACGGAACCTCCCCACACTCAGAAATCCGGAACACGGCTGACTGGGTGGGGGAGGTTCGGGGCCGCCCTCCACGCAGATTCCTGGTGTCACAGGTGTTCCCTCGCAAGGGGAAGTCAGCTAATTACCTCCTCTGTCCATGGGGAGGCATTAGATGCTACCTGCGTTTGCAGCCCAACCCCCGCCTTTCCCCGGCAGCCCGCACGGTGAAGGAATTGGGGAAGACACTCGAAGGGCTCCTAGGAGATCCCGGGTGCTGCAGAACGAAGACGGAACCTCCCCACACTCAGAATTCCGGAACACGGCTGACTGTGTGGGGGAGGTTCGTGGCCGCCCTCCACGCAGCTGCCTTGTGTCACAGGTTTTCCCTGGCAGGGGGAAGTCCGCTAATTACCTCCCATATCCATGGGGAGGCACTAGATGCTACCTGCGTTTCCAGCCCAACCCTCGCATTTCCCCGGCAGCCCGCACTGGGAGGGACTCGGGGGAGACACTCGTAGGGCTCCTAGGAGATCCCGGGTGTTGCAGACAAAAGACGGAACCTCCCCACACTCAGAATTCCGGAACACGGTTGACTGTGTGGGGGAGGTTCCGGGCCGCTCTCCACGCATCTTCCTGGTGTCACAGGTGTTCCCTGGCAGGCGGAAGTCCGCTAATTACCTCCCCCGCCTAGGGGGAGGCACTAGATACTACCTGCGTTTCCAGCCAAACCCCCGCTTTTCCCCGGCAGCCCGCAGTGAGAGGGACTCCGGGAAGACTCTCGAAGGGCTCCTAGGAGATCCCGGGTGCTGCAGACAGAAGACGGAACCTCCCCACACTCAGAATTCCGGAACACGGGTGACTGTGTGGGCGAGGTTCTGGGCCGCCCTCCACGCACGTGCCTTGTGTCACAGGCTTTCCCTGGTAAGGGGAAGTCCGCTAATAACCTCCCCTGTCCATGGGGAGGCCCTAAATGCTACCTGCGTTTCCAGCCCAACCCCCGCCTTTCCCCGTCAGACCGCACTGGGAGGGACTCGGGGTAGACTCTCGTAGGGCTCCTAGGAGATCCCGGTTGCTGCAGACAGAAGACGGAACCTCCCCACACTCAGAATTCCGGAACACGGCTGTCTGTGTGGGGGAGGTTAGGGGCCGCCCTCCACGCAGATTCCTGGTGTCACAGGTGTTCCCTGGCAGGCGGAAGTCCGCTAATTACCTCCCATTACCAGGGGGAGGCACTAGATTCTACCTGCGTTTCCAGCCAAACCCCCGCCTTTCCCCGGCAGCCTGCACTGGGAGGGACTAGGGGAAGACACTCGAAGGGCTCCTAGGAGATCCCGGGTGCTGCAGACAGAAGACGGAACCTCCCCACACTCAGAATTCCGGAACACGGCTGACTGTGTGGGGGAGGTTCGGGACCGCCCTCCACGCAGCTTCCTGGTGTCACAGGTGTTCCCTCGCAAGGGGAAGTCCGCTAATTACCTCCCCTGTCCATGGGGAGACACTAGATGCTACCTGCGTTTCCAGCCCAACCCCCGCCTTTGCCCGGCAGCCCGCACTGGGAAGGACTCGGGGAAGACACTCGAAGGGCTCCTAGGAGATCCCGGGTGCTGCAGAACGAAGACGGAACCTCCCCACACTCAGAATTCCGGAACACGGCTGACTGTGTGGGGGAGGTTCGGGGCCGCCCTCCACGCAGCTTCCTGATGTCACAGGTGTTCCCTCGCAAGGGGAAGTCCGCTAATTACCTCCCCTGTCCATGGGGAGGCACTAGATGCTACCTGCGTTTCCAGCCCAACCCCCGCCTTTCCCCGGCAGACCGTAATTGGAGGGACTCGGGGAAGACTCTCGAAGGGCTCCTAGGAGATCCCGGGTGCTGCAGACAGAAGACGGAACCTCCCCACACTCAGAATTCCGGAACACGGCTGACTGTGTGGGGGAGGTTCGGGGCCGCCCTCCACGCAGATTCCTGGTGTCACACGTGTTCCCTGACAGGCGGAAGTCCGCTAATTACCTCCCCTGTCCAGGGGGAGACACTAGATGCTACCTGCGTTTCCAGCCCAACCCCAGCCTTTCCCCGGCAGCCCGCAGTGTGAGGGACTCGGGGAAGACTCTCGAAGGGCTCCTAGGAGATCCCGGGTGCTGCAGACCGAAGACAGAACCTCCCCACGCTCAGAATTCTGGAAAACGGCTGACTGTGTGGGCGAGGATCGGGGCCGCCCTCCACGCAGCTGCCTGGTGTCACAGGTTTTCCCTGGCAGGGGGAAGTCCGCTAATTACCTCCCCTGTCCAGGGGGAGGCACTAGATGCTACCTGCGTTTCCAGTCCAACCCCCGCCTTTCCCCGGCAGCCCGCAGTGAGAGGGACTCGGGGAAGACTCTCGAATAGCTCCTAGGAGATCCCGGGTGCTGCAGACAGAAGACGGAACCTCCCCATTCTCAGAATTCCGGAACACGGGTGACTGTGTGAGGGAGGTTTAGGGCCGCCCTCCACGCAGCTTCCTGATGTCTCAGGTGTTCCCTCGCAAGGGGAAGTCCGCTAATTACCTCCCCTGTCCATGGGGAGGCACTAGATGCTACCTGCGTTTCCAGCCCAACCCCCGCCTTTCCCCGGCAGCCCGCACTGGGAGGGACTCGGGGGAGACACTCGAAGGGCTCTTAGGAGATCCCGGGTGCTGCAGACAGAAGACGGAACCTCCCCACACTCAGAATTCCGGAACACGGCTGACTGTGTGGAGGAGCTTTGGGGCCGCCCTCCACGCAGCTTCCTGATGTCTCAGGTGTTCCCTCGCAAGGGGAAGTCCGCTAATTACCTCCCCTGTCCAGGGGGAGGCACTAGATGCTACCTGCGTTTCCAGCCCAACCCCCACCTTTCCCCGGCAGCCCGCAGTGAGAGGGACTCGGGGAAGACTCTCGAAGGGCTCCTAGGAGATCCCGGGTGCTGCAGACCGAAGACGGAACCTCCCCACACTCAGAATTCCGGAACACAGCCGACTGTGTGGGCGAGGATCGGGGCCAACCTCCACGCAGCTGTCTGGTGTCACAGGTTTTCCCTGGCAGGGGGAAGTTCTCTAATTACCTCCCCTGTCCATGGGGAGGCACTAGATGCTACCTGCGTTTCCAGCCCAACCCCCGCATTTCCCCGGCAGCCCGCACTGGGAGGGACTCGGGGGAGTCACTCGAAGTGCTCCTAGAAGATCCCGGGTGCTGCAGACAGAAGTCGGAACCTCCCCACACTCAGGATTCCGGAACACCGGTGACTGTGTGGGTGAGGTTTATGGCCGCACTTCACACAGCTTCCTGGTGTCACAGGTGTTGCCTCGCAAGGGGAAGTCCGCTAATTACCTCCCCTGTCCATGGGGAGGCACTAGATGCTACCTGTGTTTCCAGCCCATCCCCCGCCTTTCCCAGGCAGCCCGCGGTGGGAGGGACTCAGGGAAGACCCTCGAATGGCTCCTAGGAGATCCCGGGTGCTGCAGAACGAAGACGGAACCTCCCCACACTCAGAATTCCGGAACACGGGTGACTGTGTGGGGGAGGTTCGGGGCTGCCCTTCACGCAGCTTCCTGGTGTCACACGTGTTCCCTGGCAGGGGGAAGTCCGCTAATTACCTCCCCTGTCCAGGGGGAGGCACTAGATGCTACCTGCGTTTCCAGTCCAACCCCCGCCTTTCCCCGGCAGCCCGCAGTGAGAGGGACTCGGGGAAGACTCTCGAATAGCTCCTAGGAGATCCCGGGTGCTGCAGACAGAAGACGGAACCTCCCCACACTCAGAATTCCGGAACACGGGTGACTGTGTGAGGGAGGTTTAGGGCCGCCCTCCACGCAGCTTCCTGATGTCTCAGGTGTTCCCTCGCAAGGGGAAGTCCGCTAATTACCTCCCCTGTCCATGGGGAGGCACTAGATGCTACCTGCGTTTCCAGCCCAACCCCCGCCTTTCCCCGGCAGCCCGCACTGGGAGGGACTCGGGGGAGACACTCGAAGGGCTCTTAGGAGATCCCGGGTGCTGCAGACAGAAGACGGAACCTCCCCACACTCAGAATTCCGGAACACGGCTGACTGTGTGGAGGAGCTTTGGGGCCGCCCTCCACGCAGCTTCCTGATGTCTCAGGTGTTCCCTCGCAAGGGGAAGTCCGCTAATTATCTCCCCTGTCCAGGGGGAGGCACTAGATGCTACCTGCGTTTCCAGCCCAACCCCCACCTTTCCCCGGCAGCCCGCAGTGAGAGGGACTCGGGGAAGACTCTCGAAGGGCTCCTAGGAGATCCCGGGTGCTGCAGACCGAAGACGGAACCTCCCCACACTCAGAATTCCGGAACACAGCCGACTGTGTGGGCGAGGATCGGGGCCAACCTCCACGCAGCTGTCTGGTGTCACAGGTTTTCCCTGGCAGGGGGAAGTTCTCTAATTACCTCCCCTGTCCATGGGGAGGCACTAGATGCTACCTGCGTTTCCAGCCCAACCCCCGCATTTCCCCGGCAGCCCGCACTGGGAGGGACTCGGGGGAGTCACTCGAAGTGCTCCTAGAAGATCCCGGGTGCTGCAGACAGAAGTCGGAACCTCCCCACACTCAGGATTCCGGAACACCGGTGACTGTGTGGGTGAGGTTTATGGCCGCACTTCACACAGCTTCCTGGTGTCACAGGTGTTGCCTCGCAAGGGGAAGTCCGCTAATTACCTCCCCTGTCCATGGGGAGGCACTAGATGCTACCTGTGTTTCCAGCCCATCCCCCGCCTTTCCCAGGCAGCCCGCGGTGGGAGGGACTCAGGGAAGACCCTCGAATGGCTCCTAGGAGATCCCGGGTGCTGCAGAACGAAGACGGAACCTCCCCACACTCAGAATTCCGGAACACGGGTGACTGTGTGGGGGAGGTTCGGGGCTGCCCTTCACGCAGCTTCCTGGTGTCACACGTGTTCCCTGGCAGGGGGAAGTCCGCTAATTACCTCCCCTGTCCAGGGGGAGGCACTAGATGCTACCTGCGTTTCCAGCCCAACCCCCGCCTTTCCCCGGCAGCCCGCACTGGGAAGGACTCGGGGAAGACACTCGAAGGGCTCCTAGGAGACCCCGGGTGCTGCAGAACGAAGACGGAACTTCCCCACACTCAGAGTTCTGGAACACGGCTGACTGTGTGGGGGAGGTTCGGGGCCGCCCTTCACGCAGCTTCCTGGTGTCACACGTGTTCCCTGGCAGGGGGAAGTCCGCTAATTACCTCCCCTGTCCAGGGGGAGGCACTAGATGCTACCTGCGTTTCCAGCCCAACCCCCGCCTTTCCCCGGGAGCCCGCAGTGAGAGGGACTCGGGGAAGATTCTCGAAGGGCTCCTAGGAGATCCCGGGTTCTGCAGACAGAAGACGGAACCTCCCCACACTCAGAATTCCGGAACACGTCTGACTGTGTGGGGGAGGTTCGGGGCCGCCCTCCACGGAGCTTCCTGGAGTCACAGGTGTTCCCCCGCAAGGGGAAGTCCACAAATTACCTCCCCTGTCCATGGGGAGGCACTAGATGCTACCTGCGATTCCAGCCCAACCCCCGCCTTTCCCCGGCAGCCCGTACTGGGAGGGACTCGGGGAAGACTCTCGAAGGGCTCCTAGGAGATCCCGGGTGCTGCAGACAGAAGACGGAACCTCCCCACACTCAGAAATCCGTAACACGACTGACTGTGTGGGGGAGGTTTAGGGCCGCCCTCCACGGAGCTTCCTGGTTTCACAGGTGTTCCCCCACAAGGGGAAGTCCACTAATTACCTCCCCTGTCCATGGGGAGGCACTAGATGCTACCTGCGTTTCCAGCCCAACCCCCGCCTTTCCCCGGCAGCCTGCACTGGGAGGGACTAGGGGAAGACTCTCTAAGGGCTCCTAGGAGATCCCGGGTGCTGCAGACCGAAGACAGAACCTCCCCACACTCAGAATTCCGGAACACAGCCGACTGTGTGGGCGAGGATCGGGGCCACCCTCCACGCATCTGCCTGGTGTCACAGGCTTTCCCTGGCAGGGGGAAGTCCGCTAATTACCTCCCCTGTCCAGGGGGAGGCACTAGATGCTACCTGCGTTTCCAGCCCAACCCCCGCCTTTCCCCAGAAGCCCGCAGTGAGAGGGACTCGGGGAAGACTCTCGAAGGGCTCCTAGGAGATCCCGGGTGCTGCAGACAGAAGACGGAACCTCCCCACACTCAGAATTCCGGAACACGGCTGACTGTGTGGGGGAGGTTCGGGGCCACCCTCCACGCAGCTTCATGGTGTCACAGGCGTTCCCTCGCAAGGGGAAGTCCGCTAATTACCTCCCCTGTCCATGGGGAGGCACTAGATGCTACCTGAGTTTCCAGCCCAACCCCCGCCTTTCCCAGGCAGCCCGCAGTGGGAGGGACTCGGGGGAGTCACTCGAAGTGCTCCTAGGAGATCCCGGGTGCTGCAGACAGAAGACGGAACCTCCCCACACTCAGAATTCCGGAACACGGCTGACTGTGTGGGTGAGGTTTATGGCCGCCCTCCACACAGCTTCCTGGTGTCACAGGTGTTCCCTCGCAAGGGGAAGTCCGCTAATTACCTCCCCTGTCCAGGGGGAGGCACTAGATGCTACCTGCGTTTCCAGCCCAACCCACGCCTTTCCCCGGCAGCCCGTACTGTGAGGGACTCGTGGAAGACTGTCGAATGGCTCCTAGGAGATCCCGGGTGCTGCAGACAGAAGACGGAACCTCCCCACACTCAGAATTCCGGAACACGTCTGACTGTGTGGGGGAGGTTCGGGGCCGCCCTCCACGCAGCTTCCTGGTGTCACAGGTGTTCCCCCGCAAGGGGAAGTCCGCTAATTACCTCCCCTGTCCATGGGGAGGCACTAGATGCTACCTGCGTTTCCAGCCCAACCCCCGCCTTTCCCCGGCAGCCCGCACTGGGAGGGACTCGGGGAAGACTCTCGAAGGGCTCCTAGTAGATCCCGGGTGCTGCAGACCGAAGACGAAACCTCCCCACACTCAGAATTCCGGAACACAGCCGAATGTGTGGGCAAGGATCGGGGCCACCCTCCACGCAGCTGCCTGGTGTCACAGGTTTTCCCTGGCAGGGGGAAATCCGCTAATTTCCTCCCCTGTCCAGGGGGAGGCACTAGATGCTACCTGCGTTTCCAGCCCAACCACCGCATTTCCCCGGCAGCCCGCAGTGAGAGGGACTCGGGGAAGACTCTCGAAGGACTCCTTGGAGATCCCGGGTGCTACAGATAGAAGACGGAACATCCCCACACTCAGAATTCCGGAACACGGCTGACTGTGTGGGGGAGTTTCGGGGCCGCCCTCCACGCAGCTTCATGGTGTCACAGGTGTTCCCTCGCAAGGGGAAGTCCGCTAATTACCTCCCCTGTCCATGGGGAGGCACTAGATGCTATCTGCGTTTCCAGCCCAACCCCCGTCTTTCCCCGGCAGCCCGCACTGGGAGGGACTCGGGGGAGTCACTCGAAGTGCTCCTAGGAGATACCGGGTGCTGCAGACAGAAGACGGAACCTCCCCACACTCAGAATTCCGGAACACCGCTGACTGTGTGGGGGAGGTTCGGGGCCTCCCTCCACGCAGCTTCCTGGTGTCACACGTGTTCCCTGGCAGGTGGAAGTCCGCTAATTACCTCCCCTGTCCAGGGGGAGGCACTAGATGCTGCCTGCGTTTCCAGCCCAATCCCCGCCTTTCCCCGGGAGCCCGCAGTGAGAGGGACTCGGGGAAGATTCTCGAAGGTCTCCTAGGAGATCCCGGGTGCTGCAGACAGAAGACGGAACCTCCCCACACTCAGAATTCCGGAACACGGCTGACTGGTTGGGTGAGGTTCAGGGCCGCCCTCCACGCAGCTTCCTGGTGTCACAGGTATTCCCTCGCAAGGGGAAGTCCGCTAATTTCCTCCCCGGTCCATGGGGAGGCACTAGATGCTACCTGAGATTCCAGCCCAACCCCCGCCTTTCCCCGGCAGCCCGTACTGTGAGGGACTCGTGGAAGACTCTCGAAGGGCTCCTAGGAGATCCCGGGTGCTGCAGACAGAAGACGAAACCTCCCCACACTCAGAATACCGGAACACGTCTGACTGTGTGGGGGAGACTCGGGGCCGCCCTCCACGAAGCTTCCTGGTGTCACAGGTGTTCCCCCGCAAGGGGAAGTCCGCTAATTACCTCCCCTGTCCATGGGGAGGCACTAGATGCTACCTGCGTTTCCAGCCCAACCCCCGCCTTTCCCCGGCAGCCTGCACTGGGAGGGACTAGGGGAAGACACTCGAAGGGCTCCTAGGAGATCCCGGGTGCTGCAGACAGAAGACGGAACCTCCCCAAACTCAGAATTCCGGAACACGGCTGACTGTGTGGGGGAGGTTCGGGACCGCCCTCCACGCAGCTTCCTGGTGTCACAGGTGTTCCCTCGCAAGGGGAAGTCCGCTAATTACCTCCCCTGTCCATGGGGAGGCACTAGATGCTACCTGCGTTTCCAGCCCAACCCCCGACTTTGCCCGGCAGCCTGCACTGTGAAGGACTCGGGGAAGACACTCGAAGGGCTCCTAGGAGATCCCGGGTGCTGCAGAACGAAGACGGAACCTCCCCACACTCAGAATTCCGGAACACGGCTGACTGTGTGGGGGAGGTTCGGGGCCGCCCTCCACGCAGCTTCCTGATGTCACAGGTGTTCCCCCGCAAGTTGAAGTCCGCTAATTACCTCCCCTGTCCATGGGGAGGCACTAGATGCTACCTGCGTTTCCAGCCCAACCCCCGCCTTTCCCCGGCAGCCCGTAATGGGAGGGACTCGGGGAAGACTCTCGAAGGGCTCCTAGGAGATCCCGGGTGCTGCAGACAGAAGACGGAACCTCCCCACACTCAGAATTCCGGAACACGGCTGACAGTGTGGGGGAGGTTCGGGGCCGCCCTCCACGCAGATTCCTGGTGTCACACGTGTTCCCTGACAGGCGGAAGTCCGCTAATTACCTCCCCTGTCCAGGGGGAGACACTAGATGCTACCTGCGTTTCCAGCCCAACCCCAGCCTTTCCCCGGCAGCCCGCAGTGTGAGGGACTCGGGGAAAACTCTAGAAGGGCTCCTAGGAGATCCCGGGTGCTGCAGACCGAAGACGGAACCTCCCCACGCTCAGAATTCTGGAAAACGGCTGACTGTGTGGGCGAGGATCGGGGCCGCCCTCCACGCAGCTGCCTGGTGTCACAGGTTTTCCCTGGCAGGGGGAAGTCCGCTAATTACCTCCCCTGTCCAGGGGGAGGCACTAGATGCTACCTGCGTTTCCAGTCCAACCCCCGCCTTTCCCCGGCAGCCCGCAGTGAGAGGGACTCGGGGAAGACTCTCGAATAGCTCCTAGGAGATCCCGGGTGCTGCAGACAGAAGACGGAACCTCCCCATTCTCAGAATCCCGGAACACGGGTGACTGTGTGGGGGAGGTTTAGGGCCGCCCTCCACGCAGCTTCCTGATGTCTCAGGTGTTCCCTCGCAAGGGGAAGTCCGCTAATTACCTCCCCTGTCCATGGGGAGGCACTAGATGCTACCTGCGTTTCCAGCCCAACCCCCGCCTTTCCCCGGCAGCCCGCACTGGGAGGGACTCGGGGGAGACACTCGAAGGGCTCCTAGGAGATTCCGGGTGCTGCAGACAGAAGACGGAACCTCCCCACACTCAGAATTCCGGAACACGGCTGACTGTGTGGAGGAGCTTTGGGGCCGCCCTCCACGAAGCTTCCTGGTGTCACAGGTTTTCCCTGACAGGCGGAAGTCCGATAATTACCTCCCCTGTCCAGGGGGAGGCACTAGATGCTACCTGCGTTTCCAGCCCAACCCCCACCTTTCCCCGGCAGCCCGCAGTGAGAGGGACTCGGGGAAGACTCTCGAAGGGCTCCTAGGAGATCCCGGGTGCTGCAGACCGAAGACGGAACCTCCCCACACTCAGAATTCCGGAACACAGCCGACTGTGTGGGCGAGGATCGGGGCCAACCTCCACGCAGCTGTCTGGTGTCACAGGTTTTCCCTGGCAGGGGGAAGTTCTCTAATTACCTCCCCTGTCCATGGGGAGGCACTAGATGCTACCTGCGTTTCCAGCCCAACCCCCGCCTTTCCCCGGCAGCCCGCACTGGGAGGGACTCGGGGGAGTCACTCGAAATGCTCCTAGGAGATCCCGGGTGCTGCAGACAGAAGTCGGAACCTCCCCACACTCAGGATTCCGGAACACCAGTGACTGTGTGGGTGAGGTTTATGGCCGCACTTCACACAGCTTCCTGGTGTCACAATTGTTGCCTCGCAAGGGGAAGTCCGCTAATTACCTCCCCTGTCCATGGGGAGGCACTAGATGCTACCTGTGTTTCCAGCCCAACCCCCGCCTTTCCCAGGCAGCCCGCGGTGGGAGGGACTCAGGGAAGACCCTCGAATGGCTCCTAGGAGATCCCGGGTTTTGCAGAACGAAGACGGAACCTCCCCACACTCAGAATTCCGGAACACGGGTGACTGTGTGGGGGAGGTTCGGGGCTGCCCTTCACGCAGCTTCCTGGTGTCACACGTGTTCCCTGGCTGGGGGAAGTCCGCTAATTACCTCCCCTGTCCAGGGGGAGGCACTAGATGCTACCTGCGTTTCCAGCCCAACCCCCGCCTTTCCCCGGGAGCCCGCAGTGAGAGGGACTCGGGGAAGATTCTCGAAGGGATCCTAGGAGATCCCGGGTGCTGCAGACAGAAGACGGAACCTCCCCACACTCAGAATTCCGGAACACGGCTGACTGTGTGGGGGAGTTTCGGGGCCGCCCTCCACGCAGATTCCTGGTGTCACACGTGTTCCCTGACAGGCGGAAATCCGCTAATTACCTCCCCTGACCATGGGGAGGCACTAGATTCTACCTGCGTTTCAAGCCCAACCGCCGCCTTTCCCCAGCAGCCCGCACTGGGAAGGACTCGGGGAAGACAGTCGAAGTGCTCCTAGGAGATCCCGGGTGCTGCAGAACAAAGACGGAACTTCCCCACACTCAGAGTTCTGGAACACGGCTGACTGTGTGGGGGAGGTTCGGGGCCGCCCTTCACGCAGCTTCCTGGTGTCACACGTATTCCCTGGCAGGGGGAAGTCCGCTAATTACCTCCCCTGTCCAGGGGGAGGCACTAGATGCTACCTGCGTTTCCAGCCCAACCCCCGCCTTTCCCCGGGAGCCCGCAGTGAGAGGGACTCGGGGAAGATTCTCGAAGGGCTCCTAGGAGATCCCGGGTGCTGCAGACAGAAGACGGAACCTCCCCACACTCAGAATTCCGGAACACGTCTGACTGTGTGGGGGAGGTTCGGGGCAGCCCTCCACGGAGCTTCCTGGTGTCACAGGTGTTCCCCCGCAAGGGGAAGTCCACTAATTACCTCCCCTGTCCATGGGGAGGCACTAGATGCTACCTGCGATTCCAGCCCAACCCCCGCCTTTCCCCGGCAGCCCGTACTGGGAGGGACTCGGGGAAGACTCTCGAAGGGCTCCTAGGAGATCCCGGGTGCTGCAGACAGAAGACGGAACCTCTCCACACTCAGAATTCCGTAACACGACTGACTGTGTGGGGGAGGTTCGGGGCCGCCCTCCATGGAGCTTCCTGGTGTCACAGGTGTTCCCCCACAAGGGGAAGTCCACTAATTACCTCCCCTGTCCATGGGGAGGCACTAGATGCTACCTGAGTTTCCAGCCCAACCCCCGCCTTTCCCCGGCAGCCTGCACTGTGAGGGACTAGGGGAAGACTCTCGAAGGGCTCCTAGGAGATCCCGGGTGCTGCAGACAGAAGACGGAACCTCCCCACACTCAGAATTCCGGAACACGGCTGACTGTGTGGGGGAGGTTCGGGACCGCCCTCCACGCAGCTTCCTGGTGTCACAGGTGTTCCCTCGCAAGGGGAAGTCCGCTAATTACCTCCCCTGTCCATGGGGAGGCACTAGATGCTACCTGCGATTCCTGCCCAACCCCCGCCTTTCCCCGGCAGCCCGCACTGGGAAGGACTCGGGGAAGACACTCGAAGGGCTCCTAGGAGACCCCGGGTGCTGCAGAACGAAGACGGAACCTCCCCACACTCAGAATTCCGGAACACGGCTGACTGTGTGGGGGAGGTTCGGGGCCGCCCTCCACGCAGCTTCCTGGTGTCACAGGTGTTCCCTGGCAGGGGGAAGTCCGCTAATTACCTCCCCTGACCATGGGGAAGCACTAGATGCAACCTGCGTTTCAAGCCCAACCGCCGCCTTTCCCCAGCAGCCCGCACTGGGAAGGACTCGGGGAAGACAGTCGAAGTGCTCCTAGGAGATCCCGGGTGCTGCAGAACGAAGACGGAACTTCCCCACACTCAGAGTTCTGGAACACGGCTGACTGTGTGGGGGAGGTTCGGGGCCGCCCTTCACGCAGCTTCCTGGTGTCACACGTGTTCCCTGGCAGGGGGAAGTCCGCTAATTACCTCCCCTGTCCAGGGGGAGGCACTAGATGCTACCTGCGTTTCCAGCCCAACCCCCGCCTTTCCCCGGCAGCCCGCAGTGAGAGGGACTCGGGGGAGATTCTCGAAGGGCTCCTAGGAGATCCCGGGTGCTGTAGACAGAAGACGGAACCTCCCCACACTCAGAATTCCGGAACACGGGTGACTGTGTGGGTGAGGTTTAGGGCCACCCTTCACGCAGCTTCCTGGTGTCACAGTGTTCCCTCGCAAGGGGAAGTCCGCTAATTACCTCCCCTGTCCATGGGGAGGCACTAGATGCTACCTGCGTTTCCAGCACAACCCCCGCATTTCCCCGGCAGCCCGTACTATGTGGGACTCGGGGAAGACTCTCGAAGGGCTCCTAGGAGATCCCGGGTGCTGCAGACAGAAGACGGAACCTCCCCACACTCAGAATTCCGGAGCACGGCTGACTGTGTGGGAGAGTTTCGGGGCCGCCCTCCACGCAGCTTCCTGGTGTCACAGGTGTTCCCTCGCAAGAGGAAGTCCGCTAATTACCTCCCCTGTCCATGGGGAGGCAATAGATGCTACCTGCGTTTCCAGCCCAACCCCCGCCTTTCCCTGGCAGCCCGCACTGGGAGGGACTCGAGGGAGACCCTCGAAGGGCTCCTAGGAAATCCCGGGTGCTGCAGACAGAAGACGGAACCTCCCCACACTCAGGATTCCGGAACACAGGTGACTGTGTGGGTGAGTTTTTGGCCGCCCTCCACGCAGCTTCCTGGTGTCACAGGTGTTCCCTCGCAAGGGGAAGTCCGCTAATTACCTCCCCTGTCCATGGGGAGGCACTAGAATATACCTGCGTTTCCAGCCCAACCCCCGCCTTTCCCAGGCAGCCCGCGGTGGGAGGGACTCTGGGAAGACCTTCGAATTGCTCCTAGGAGATCCCGGGTGCTGCAGACAGAAGACGGAACCTCCCCACACTCAGAATTCCGGAACACGGCTGACTGTTTGGGGGAGGTTCGGGGCCGCCCTCCACGCAGCTTCCTGGTGTCACACGTGTTCCCTGACAGGCGGAAGTCCGCTAATTACCTCCGCTGTCCAGGGGGAGGCACTAGATGCTACCTGCGTTTCCAGACCAACCCCCGCCTTTCCCCGGCAGCCCGCAGTGAGAGGGACTCGGGGAAGACTCTCGAAGGGCTCCTAGGAGATCCCGGGTGCTGCAGACCGAAGACGGAACCCCCACCACACTCAGAATTCCGGAACACAGCCGACTGTGTGGGCGAGGATCGGGGCCACCCTCCACGCAGCTGCCTGGTGTCACAGGTTTTCCCTGGCAGGGGGAAGTCCGCTAATTTCCTCCCCTGTCCATGGGGAGGCACTAGATGCTACCAGCGTTTCCAGCCTAACCCACGCTTTCCCCGGCAGCCCGCAGTGAGAGGGACTCGGGGAAGACTCTCGAAGGGCACCTAGGAGATCCCGGGTGCTGCAGACAGAAGACGGAACCTCCCCACACTCAGAATTCCGGAGCACGGCTGACTGTGTGGAGGAGGTTCGGGGCCGCCCTCCACGCAGCTTCATGGTGTCACAGGTGTTCCCTCGCAAGGGGAAGTCCGATGATTACCTCCCCTGTCCATGGGGAGGCACTAGATGCTACCTGCGTTTCCAGCACAACCCCCGCCTTTCCCCGGCAGCCCGCACTGGGATGGACTCGGGGGAGTCACTCGAAGTGCTCCTAGGAGATCCCGGGTGCTGCAGACAGAAGACGGAACCTCCCCACACTCAGGATTCCGGAACACGGGTGACTGTGTGGGTGAAGTTTATGGCCGCCCTCCACACAGCTTCCTGGTGTCACAGGTGTTCCCTCGCAAGGGGAAGTCCGCTAATTACCTCCCCTGTCCATGGGGAGGCACTAGATGCTACCTGCGTTTCCAGCCCAACCCCCGCCTTTCCCCGGCAGCCCGCACTGGGAGGGACTCGGGGGAGAAACTCGAAGGGCTCCTAGGAGAATCCGGGTGCTGCAGACAGAAGACGGAACCTCCCCACACTCAGGATTCCGGAACACGGGTGACTGTGTGTGTGAGGTTTATGGCCGCCCTCCACAGAGCTTCCTGGTGTCACAGGTGTTCCCTCGCAAGGGGAAGTCCGCTAATTACCTCCCCTGTCCATGGGGAGGCACTAGATGCTACCTGCGTTTCCAGCCCAACCCCCGCCATTCCCAGGCAGCCCGCGGTGGGAGGGAATCGGGGAAGACTCTCGAAGGGCTCCTAGGAGATCCCGGGTGCTGCAGACAGAAGACGAAACCTCCCCACACTCAGAATTCCGGAACACGGCTGACTGTGTGGGGGAGGTTCGGGGCCGCCCTCCACGCAGCTTCCTGGTGTCACACGTGTTCCCTGGCAGGGGGAAGTCCGCTAATTACCTCCCCTGTCCAGGGGGAGGCACTAGATGCTACCTGCGTTTCCAGCCCAACCCCCGCATTTCCCCGGCAGCCTGCACTGGGAGGGACTCAGGGGAGACCCTCGAATGGCTCCTAGGAGATCCCGGGTGCTGCTGACAGAAGACGGAACCTCCCCACACTCAGAATTCCTGAACACGGCTGACTGTGTGGGGGAGGTTCGGGGCCGCACTCCACGCAGCTTCCTGGTGTCCCAGGTGTTCCCTCGCAAGGGGAAGTCCGCTAATTACCTCCCCTGTCCATGGGGAGGCACTAGATGCTACCTGCGTTTCCAGCCCAACCCCCACCTTTCCCCGGCAGCCCGCACTGGGAGGGACTCGGGGGAGAAACTCGAAGGGCTCCTAGGAGATCCCGGGTTCTGCAGACAGAAGACGGAACCTCCCCACACTCAGGATTCCGGAACACGGGTGACTGTGTGGGGGAGGTTCGGGGCCGCACTCCACGCAGCTTCCTGGTGTCACACGTGATCCCTGGCAGGGGGAAGTCCGCTAATTACCTCCCCTGTCCATGGGGAGACATTAGATGCTACCTGCGTTTCCAGCCCAACCCCCGCCTTTCCCCGGGAGCCCGCAGTGAGAGGGACTCGGGGAAGATCCTCGAAGGGCTCCTAGGAGATCCCGGGTGCTGCAGAACGAAGACGGAACCTCCCCACACTCAGAATTCTTGAACACGGCTGACTGTGTGGGGGAGGTTCGGGGCCGCCCTCCACGCAGCTTCCTGGTGTCACACGTGTTCCCTGGCAGGGGGAAGTCCGCTAATTATCTCCCCTGTCCATGGGGAGGCATTAGATGCTACCTGCGTTTCCAGCCCAACCCCCGCCTTTCCCCGGGAGCCCGCAGTGAGAGGGACTCGGGGAAGATTCTCGAAGGGCTCCTAGGAGATCCCGGGTGCTGCAGAACGAAGACGGAAACTCCCCACACTCAGAATTCCGGAACACGGCTGACTGTGTGGGGGAGGTTCGGGGCCGCCCTCCACGCAGCTTCCTGGTGTCACAGGTGTTCCCTCGCAAGGGGAAGTCCGCTAATTACCTCCCCTATCCATGGGGAGGCACTAGATGCTACCTGCGTTTCCAGCCCAACCCCCGCTTTTCCCCGGCAGCCCGTAATGTGAGGGACTCGGGGAAGACTCTCGAAGGGCTCCTAGGAGATCTCGGGTGCTGCAGACAGAAGACGGAACCTCCCCACACTCAGAATTCCGGAACACGGGTGACTGTGTGGGGGAGGTCCGGGGCCGCCCTCCACGCAGCTTCCTGGTGTCACAGGTGTTCCCTCGCAAGGGGAAGTCCGCTAATTACCTCCCCTGTCCATGGGGATGCACTAGATGCTACCTGCGTTTCAAGCCCAACCCCCGCCTTTCCCCGGCAGCCCGCAATGGGAAGGACTCGGGGAAGACACTCGAAGGGCTCCTAGGAGATCCCGGGTGCTGCAGAACGAAGACGAAACCTCCCCACACTCAGAATTCCGGAACACGGCTGACTGTGTGGGGGAGGTTCGGGGCCGCCCTCCACGCAGCTTCCTGGTGTCACACGTGTTCCCTGGCAGGGGGAAGTCCGCTAATTACCTCCCCTGTCCAGGGGGAGGCACTAGATGCTACCTGCGTTTCCAGCCCAACCCCCGCATTTCCCCGGCAGCCTGCACTGGGAGGGACTCAGGGGAGACCCTCGAATGGCTCCTAGGAGATCCCGGGTGCTGCTGACAGAAGACGGAACCTCCCCACACTCAGAATTCCTGAACACGGCTGACTGTGTGGGGGAGGTTCGGGGCCGCCCTCCAAGCAGCTGCCTGGTGTCACAGGTTTTCCCTGGCAGGGGGAAGTCCGCTAACTACCTCCCCTGTCCAGGGGAGGCACTAGATGCTACCTGCGATTCCAGCTCAACCCCCGCTATTGTCCGGCAGCCCGCAGAGTGAGGGACTCGGGGAAGACTCTCGAAGGGCTCCTAGGAGATCCCGGGTGCTGCAGACAGAAGACGGAAACTCCCCACACTAGGAATTCCGGAACACGGCTGACTGTGTGGGGGAGGTTCGGGGCCGCCCTCCACACAGTTTCCTGGTGTCCCAGGTGTTCCCTCGCAAGGGGAAGTCCGCTAATTACCTCCCCTGTCCATGGGGAGGCACTAGATGCTACCTGCGTTTCCAGCCCAACCCCCGCCTTTCCCCGGCAGCCCGCACTGGGAGGGACTCGGGGGAGAAACTCGAAGGGCTCCTTGGAGATCTCGGGTGCTGCAGACAGAAGACGGAACCTCCCCACACTCAGGATTCCGGAACACGGGTGACTGTGTGGGTGAGGTTTATGGCCGCCCTCCACAGAGCTTCCTGGTGTCACAGGTGTTCCCTCGCAAAGGGAAGTCCGCTAATTACCTCCCCTGTCCATGGGGAGGCACTAGATGCTACCTGCGTTTCCAGCCGAACCCCCGCCATTCCCAGGCAGCCCGCGGTGGGAGGGACTCGGGGAAGACTCTCGAAGGGCTCCTAGGAGATCCCGGGTGCTGCAGACAGAAGACGGAACCTCCCCACACTCAGAATTCCGGAACACGGCTGACTGTGTGTGGGAGGTTCGGGGCCGCCCTCCACGCAGCCTCTTGGTGTCCCAGGTGTTCCCTCGCAAGGGGAAGTCCGCTAATTACCTCCCCTGTCCATGGGGAGGCACTAGATGCTACCTGCGTTTCCAGCCCAACCCCCACCTTTCCCCGGCAGCCCGCAATGGGAGGGACTCGGGGGAGAAACTCGAAGGGCTCCTAGGAGATCCCGGGTGCTGCAGACAGAAGACGGAACCTCCCCACACTCAGGATTCCGGAACACAGGTGACTGTGTGGGTGAGTTTTTGGCCGCCCTCCACGCAGCTTCCTGGTGTCACAGGTGTTCCCTCGCAAGGGGAAGTCCGCTAATTACCTCCCCTGTCCATGGGGAGGCACTAGAATATACCTGCGTTTCCAGCCCAACCCCCGCCTTTCCCAGGCAGCCCGCGGTGGGAGGGACTCTGGGAAGACCTTCGAATTGCTCCTAGGAGATCCCGGGTGCTGCAGACAGAAGACGGAACCTCCCCACACTCAGAATTCCGGAACACGGCTGACTGTTTGGGGGAGGTTCGGGGCCGCCCTCCACGCAGCTTCCTGGTGTCACACGTGTTCCCTGACAGGCGGAAGTCCGCTAATTACCTCCGCTGTCCAGGGGGAGGCACTAGATGCTACCTGCGTTTCCAGACCAACCCCCGCCTTTCCCCGGCAGCCCGCAGTGAGAGGGACTCGGGGAAGACTCTCGAAGGGCTCCTAGGAGATCCCGGGTGCTGCAGACCGAAGACGGAACCCCCACCACACTCAGAATTCCGGAACACAGCCGACTGTGTGGGCGAGGATCGGGGCCACCCTCCACGCAGCTGCCTGGTGTCACAGGTTTTCCCTGGCAGGGGGAAGTCCGCTAATTTCCTCCCCTGTCCATGGGGAGGCACTAGATGCTACCAGCGTTTCCAGCCTAACCCACGCTTTCCCCGGCAGCCCGCAGTGAGAGGGACTCGGGGAAGACTCTCGAAGGGCACCTAGGAGATCCCGGGTGCTGCAGACAGAAGACGGAACCTCCCCACACTCAGAATTCCGGAGCACGGCTGACTGTGTGGAGGAGGTTCGGGGCCGCCCTCCACGCAGCTTCATGGTGTCACAGGTGTTCCCTCGCAAGGGGAAGTCCGATGATTACCTCCCCTGTCCATGGGGAGGCACTAGATGCTACCTGCGTTTCCAGCACAACCCCCGCCTTTCCCCGGCAGCCCGCACTGGGATGGACTCGGGGGAGTCACTCGAAGTGCTCCTAGGAGATCCCGGGTGCTGCAGACAGAAGACGGAACCTCCCCACACTCAGGATTCCGGAACACGGGTGACTGTGTGGGTGAAGTTTATGGCCGCCCTCCACACAGCTTCCTGGTGTCACAGGTGTTCCCTCGCAAGGGGAAGTCCGCTAATTACCTCCCCTGTCCATGGGGAGGCACTAGATGCTACCTGCGTTTCCAGCCCAACCCCCGCCTTTCCCCGGCAGCCCGCACTGGGAGGGACTCGGGGGAGAAACTCGAAGGGCTCCTAGGAGAATCCGGGTGCTGCAGACAGAAGACGGAACCTCCCCACACTCAGGATTCCGGAACACGGGTGACTGTGTGTGTGAGGTTTATGGCCGCCCTCCACAGAGCTTCCTGGTGTCACAGGTGTTCCCTCGCAAGGGGAAGTCCGCTAATTACCTCCCCTGTCCATGGGGAGGCACTAGATGCTACCTGCGTTTCCAGCCCAACCCCCGCCATTCCCAGGCAGCCCGCGGTGGGAGGGAATCGGGGAAGACTCTCGAAGGGCTCCTAGGAGATCCCGGGTGCTGCAGACAGAAGACGGAACCTCCCCACACTCAGAATTCCGGAACACGGCGTACTGTGTGTGGGAGGTTAGGGGCCGCACTCCACGCAGCTTCCTGGTGTCCCAGGTGTTCCCTCGCAAGGGGAAGTCCGCTAATTACCTCCCCTGTCCATGGGGAGGCACTAGATGCTACCTGCGTTTCCAGCCCAACCCCCACCTTTCCCCGGCAGCCCGCACTGGGAGGGACTCGGGGGAGAAACTCGAAGGGCTCCTAGGAGATCCCGGGTTCTGCAGACAGAAGACGGAACCTCCCCACACTCAGGATTCCGGAACACGGGTGACTGTGTGGGGGAGGTTCGGGGCCGCACTCCACGCAGCTTCCTGGTGTCACACGTGATCCCTGGCAGGGGGAAGTCCGCTAATTACCTCCCCTGTCCATGGGGAGACATTAGATGCTACCTGCGTTTCCAGCCCAACCCCCGCCTTTCCCCGGGAGCCCGCAGTGAGAGGGACTCGGGGAAGATCCTCGAAGGGCTCCTAGGAGATCCCGGGTGCTGCAGAACGAAGACGGAACCTCCCCACACTCAGAATTCTTGAACACGGCTGACTGTGTGGGGGAGGTTCGGGGCCGCCCTCCACGCAGCTTCCTGGTGTCACACGTGTTCCCTGGCAGGGGGAAGTCCGCTAATTATCTCCCCTGTCCATGGGGAGGCATTAGATGCTACCTGCGTTTCCAGCCCAACCCCCGCCTTTCCCCGGGAGCCCGCAGTGAGAGGGACTCGGGGAAGATTCTCGAAGGGCTCCTAGGAGATCCCGGGTGCTGCAGAACGAAGACGGAAACTCCCCACACTCAGAATTCCGGAACACGGCTGACTGTGTGGGGGAGGTTCGGGGCCGCCCTCCACGCAGCTTCCTGGTGTCACAGGTGTTCCCTCGCAAGGGGAAGTCCGCTAATTACCTCCCCTATCCATGGGGAGGCACTAGATGCTACCTGCGTTTCCAGCCCAACCCCCGCTTTTCCCCGGCAGCCCGTAATGTGAGGGACTCGGGGAAGACTCTCGAAGGGCTCCTAGGAGATCTCGGGTGCTGCAGACAGAAGACGGAACCTCCCCACACTCAGAATTCCGGAACACGGGTGACTGTGTGGGGGAGGTCCGGGGCCGCCCTCCACGCAGCTTCCTGGTGTCACAGGTGTTCCCTCGCAAGGGGAAGTCCGCTAATTACCTCCCCTGTCCATGGGGATGCACTAGATGCTACCTGCGTTTCAAGCCCAACCCCCGCCTTTCCCCGGCAGCCCGCAATGGGAAGGACTCGGGGAAGACACTCGAAGGGCTCCTAGGAGATCCCGGGTGCTGCAGAACGAAGACGAAACCTCCCCACACTCAGAATTCCGGAACACGGCTGACTGTGTGGGGGAGGTTCGGGGCCGCCCTCCACGCAGCTTCCTGGTGTCACACGTGTTCCCTGGCAGGGGGAAGTCCGCTAATTACCTCCCCTGTCCAGGGGGAGGCACTAGATGCTACCTGCGTTTCCAGCCCAACCCCCGCATTTCCCCGGCAGCCTGCACTGGGAGGGACTCAGGGGAGACCCTCGAATGGCTCCTAGGAGATCCCGGGTGCTGCTGACAGAAGACGGAACCTCCCCACACTCAGAATTCCTGAACACGGCTGACTGTGTGGGGGAGGTTCGGGGCCGCCCTCCAAGCAGCTGCCTGGTGTCACAGGTTTTCCCTGGCAGGGGGAAGTCCGCTAACTACCTCCCCTGTCCAGGGGAGGCACTAGATGCTACCTGCGATTCCAGCTCAACCCCCGCTATTGTCCGGCAGCCCGCAGAGTGAGGGACTCGGGGAAGACTCTCGAAGGGCTCCTAGGAGATCCCGGGTGCTGCAGACAGAAGACGGAAACTCCCCACACTAGGAATTCCGGAACACGGCTGACTGTGTGGGGGAGGTTCGGGGCCGCCCTCCACACAGTTTCCTGGTGTCCCAGGTGTTCCCTCGCAAGGGGAAGTCCGCTAATTACCTCCCCTGTCCATGGGGAGGCACTAGATGCTACCTGCGTTTCCAGCCCAACCCCCGCCTTTCCCCGGCAGCCCGCACTGGGAGGGACTCGGGGGAGAAACTCGAAGGGCTCCTTGGAGATCTCGGGTGCTGCAGACAGAAGACGGAACCTCCCCACACTCAGGATTCCGGAACACGGGTGACTGTGTGGGTGAGGTTTATGGCCGCCCTCCACAGAGCTTCCTGGTGTCACAGGTGTTCCCTCGCAAAGGGAAGTCCGCTAATTACCTCCCCTGTCCATGGGGAGGCACTAGATGCTACCTGCGTTTCCAGCCGAACCCCCGCCATTCCCAGGCAGCCCGCGGTGGGAGGGACTCGGGGAAGACTCTCGAAGGGCTCCTAGGAGATCCCGGGTGCTGCAGACAGAAGACGGAACCTCCCCACACTCAGAATTCCGGAACACGGCTGACTGTGTGTGGGAGGTTCGGGGCCGCCCTCCACGCAGCCTCTTGGTGTCCCAGGTGTTCCCTCGCAAGGGGAAGTCCGCTAATTACCTCCCCTGTCCATGGGGAGGCACTAGATGCTACCTGCGTTTCCAGCCCAACCCCCACCTTTCCCCGGCAGCCCGCAATGGGAGGGACTCGGGGGAGAAACTCGAAGGGCTCCTAGGAGATCCCGGGTGCTGCAGACAGAAGACGGAACCTCCCCACACTCAGGATTCCGGAACACAGGTGACTGTGTGGGTGAGGTTTATGGCCGCCCTCCACAGAGCTTCCTGGTGTCACAGGTGTTCCCTCGCAAGGGGAAGTCCGCTAATTACCTCCCCTGTCCATGGGGAGGCACTAGATGCTACCTGCGTTTCCAGCCCAACCCCCGCCTTTCCCCGGCAGCCAGCACTGGGAGGGACTCGGGGGAGACACTCGAAGGGCTCCTAGGAGATCCCGGGTGCTGCAGACAGAAGACGGAACCTCCCCACACTCAGAATTCCGGAACACGGCTGACTGTGTGGGGGAGGTTCGGGGCCGCCCTCCACGCAGCTTCCTGGTGTCACAGGTGTTCCCTCGCAAGGGGAACTCCGCTGATTACCTCCCCTGTCCATGGGGAGGCACTAGATGCTACCTGCGTTTCCAGCCCAACCTCCGCCTTTCCCCGGCAGCCCGCACTGGGAGGGACTCGGGGGAGTCACTCGAAGTGCTCCTAGGAGATCCCGGGTGCTGCAGACAGAAGACGGAACCTCCCCACACTCAGGATTCCGGAACACGGGTGACTGTGTGGGTGAGGTTTATGGCCGCCCTCCACACAGCTTCCTGGTGTCACAGGTGTTCCCTCGCAAGGGGAAGTCCGCTAATTACCTCCCCTGTCCATGGGGAGGCACTAGATGCTACCTGCGTTTCCAGCCCAACCCCCGCCTTTCCCCGGGAGCCCGCAGTGAGAGGGACTCGGGGAAGATTCTCGAAGGGCTCCTAGGAAATCCCGGGGGCTGCAGACAGAAGACGGAACCTCCCCACACTCAGAATTCCGGAACAAGGGTGACTGTGTGGGTGAGGTTCAGGGCCGCCTTCCACGCAGCTTCCTGGTGTCACAGGTGTTCCCTCGCAAGGGGAAGTCCGCTAATTACCTCCCGTGTCCATGGGGAGGCACTAGATGCTACCTGCGTTTCCAGCCCAACCCCCGCCTTTCCCCGGCAGCCCGCACTGGGAGGGACTAGGGGAAGACTCTCCAAGGGCTCCTAGGAGATCCCGGGTGCTGCAGACAGAAGACGGAACCTCCCCACACTAGGAATTCCGGAACACGGCTGACTGTGTGGGGGAGGTTCGGGGCCGCTCTCCACACAGCTTCCTGTTGTCCCAGGTGTTCCCTCGCAAGGGGAAGTCCGCTAATTACCTCCCCTGTCCATGGGGAGGCACTAGATGCTACCTGCGTTTCCAGCCCAACCCCCGCCTTTCCCCGGCAGCCCGCACTGGGAGGGACTCGGGGGAGAAACTCGAAGGGCTCCTAGGAGATCCCGGGTGCTGCAGACAGAAGACGGAACCTCCCCACACTCAGGATTCCGGAACACGGGTGACTGTGTGGGTGAGGTTTATGGCCGTCCTCCAAAGTGCTTCCTGGTGTCACAGGTGTTCCCTCGCAAGGTGAAGTCCGCTAATTACCTCCCCTGTCCATGGGGGGGCACTAGATGCTACCTGCGTTTCCAGCCCAACCCCCGCCATTCCAAGGCAGCCTGCGGTGGGAGGGACTCGGGGAAGACTCTCGAAGGGCTCCTAGGAGATCCCGGGTGCTGCAGACAGAAGACGGAACCTCCCCACACTCAGAATTCCGGAACACGGCTGACTGTGTGTGGGAGGTTCGGGGCCGCCCTCCACGCAGTTTCCTGGTGTCCCAGGTGTTCCCTCGCAAGGGGAAGTCCGCTAATTACCTCCCCTGTCCATGGGGAGGCACTAGATGCTACCTGCGTTTCCAGCCCAACCCCCGCCTTTCCCCGGCAGCCCGCACTGGGAGGGACTCGGGGGAGAAACTCGAAGGGCTCCTAGGAGATCCCGGGTGCTGCAGACAGAAGACGGAAACTCCCCACACTCAGGATTCCGGAACACGGGTGACTGTGTGGGTGAGGTTTATGGCCGCCCTCCACACAGCTTCCTGGTGTCACAGGTGTTCCCTCGCAAGGGGAAGTCCGCTAAGTACCTCCCCTGTCCATGGGGAGGCACTAGATGCTACCTGCGTTTCCAGCCCAACCCCCGCCTTTCCCAGGCAGCCCGCGGTGGGAGGGACTCGTAGAAGACCCTCGAAGTGCTCCTAGTAGATCCCGGGTGCTGCAGACAGAAGACGGAACCTCCCCACACTCAGAATTCCTGAACACGTGTGACTGTGTGGGGGAGCTTTAGGGCCGCCTCCACGCAGATTCCTGGTGTCTCAGGTGTTCCCTCGCAAGGGGAAGTCCGCTAATTACCTCCCCTGTCCATGGGGAGGCACTAGATGCTACCTGCGTTTCCAGCCCAACCCCCGCCTTTCCCCGGCAGCCCGCACTGGGAGGGACTCGGGGGAGACACTCGAAGGGCTCCTAGGAGATCCCGGGTGCTGCAGAGAGAAGACGGAACCTCCCCACACTCATAATTCCGGAACACGGCTGACTGTGTGGGGGAAGTTCGGGGCAGCCCTCCACGCAGCTTCCTGGTGTCACAGGTTTTCCCTGGCAGGCGGAAGTCCGCTACATACCTCCACGGTCCATGGGGAGGCACTAGATTCTACCTGCGTTTCCAGCCCAACCCCCGACTTTCCCCGGCAGCCCGCAGTGCGAGGGACTCGGGGAAGACCCTCGAACGGCTCCTAGGAGATCCCGGGTGCTGCAGACAGAAGACGGAACCTCGCCACACTCAGGATTCCGGAACACGTCTGACTGTGTGGGGGAGGTTCGGGGCCGCACTCCACGCAGCTGCCTGGTGTCACAGGTGTTCCCTGACAGGCGGAATTCCGCTAATTACCTCCCCTGTCCAGGGGGAGGCACTAGAAGCTACCTGCGTTTCCATCCCAACCCCCGCTTTTCCCCGGCAGCCTGCAGTGAGAGTGACTCGGGGAAGACTCTCGAAGGGCTCCTAGGAGATTCCGGGTGCTGCAGACAGAAGACGGATCCTCCCCACACTCAGAATTCCGGAACACGGGTGACTGTGTGGGTGAGGTTTAGGGCCGCCCTCCACGCAGCTTCCTGGTGTCACAGGTGTTCCCTCGCAAGGGGAAGTCCGCTACATACCTCCACTGTCCATGGGGAGGCACTAGATGCTACCTGCGTTTCCAGCCCAACCCCCGACTTTCCCCGGCAGCCCGCGGTGAGAGGGACTTTGGGAAGACTCTCGAAGGGCTCCTAGGAGATCCCGGGTGCTGCAGAGAGAAGACGGATCCTCCCCACACTCAGAATTCCGGAACACAGCTCACTGTGTGGGGGAGGTTCGGGGCCGCCCTCCACGCAGCTTCCTGGTGTCACAGGTGTTCCCTGGCAGGCGGAAGTCCGCTAACTACCTCCCCTGTCCAGGGGGAGACACTAGATGGTACCTGCGTTTCCAGCCCAACCCCCGCGTTTCCCCGGCAGCCCGCAGTGAGAGGGATTCGAGGAAGACTCTAGAAGGGCTCCTAGGAGATCCCGGGTGCTGCAGACAGAAGACGGAACCTCCCCACACTCAGGATTCCGGAACAAATGTGACTGTGTGGGTGAGGTTCAGGGCCGTCCTCCACGCAGCTTCCTGGTGTCACAGGTGTTCCCTCGCAAGGGGAAGTCCGCTAATTACCTCCCCTGTCCATGGGGAGGCACTAGATTCTACCTGCGTTTCCAGCCCAACCCCCGCTTTTCCCCGGCAGCCCGCACTGGGAGAGACTCGGGGAAGACTCTCGAAGGGCTCCTAGGAGATCCCGGGTGCTGCAGACAGAAGACGGAACCTCCCCACACTCAGAATTCCGGTAGACGTCTGACTCTGTGGGCGAGAATCGGGGCCGCCCTCCACGCAACTGCCAGGTGTCACAGGTTTTCCCTGGCAGGGGGAAGTCCGCTAATTACCTCCCCTGTCCAGGGGGAGGCACTAGATTCTACCTGCGTTTCCAGCCCAACCCCCGACTTTCCCCGGCAGCCCGCGGTGAGAGGGACTCGAGGAAGACTCTCGAAGTGCTCCTAGGAGATCCCGAGTGCTGCAGACAGAAGACGGATCCTCCCCACACTCAGAATTCCGGAACACGGGTGACTGTGTGGGTGAGGTTTAGGGCCGCCCTCCACGCAGCTTCCTGGTGTGACAGGTGTTCCCTCGCAAGGGGAAGTCCGCTACATACCTCCCCTGTCCATGGGGATTCACTAGATGCTACCTGCGTTTCCAGCCCAACCCCCGCCTTTCCCCAGCAGCCCGCGGTGAGAGGGACTTGGGGAAGACTCTCGAAGGGCTCCTAGGAGATCCCGGGTGCTGCAGACAGAAGACGGAACCTCCCCACTCTCAGGATTCCGGAACATGCCTGACTGTGTGGGCGAGGATCGCGGCCGCCCTCCACGCAGCTGCCTGGTGTCACAGGATTTCCCTGGCAGGGGGAAGTCCGCTAATTACCTCCCCTGTCCAGGGGGATTCACTAGATGCTACCTGCGTTTCCAGCCCAACCTCCGCCTTTCCCCGGCAGCCCGCACTGGGAGGGACTCGGGGGAGTCACTCGAAGTGCTCCTAGGAGATCCTGGGTGCTGCAGACAGAAGACGGAACCTCCCCACACTCAGGATTCCGGAACACGGGTGACTGTGTGGGTGAGGTTTATGGCCGCCCTCCACACAGCTTCCTGGTGTCACAGGTGTTCCCTCGCAAGGGGAAGTCCGCTAATTACCTCCCCTGTCCATGGGGAGGCACTAGATGCTACCTGCGTTTCCAGCCCAACCCCCGCCTTTCCCCGGGAGCCCGCAGTGAGAGGGACTCGGGGAAGATTCTCGAAGGGCTCCTAGGAAATCCCGGGGGCTGCAGACAGAAGACGGAACCTCCCCACACTCAGAATTCCGGAACAAGGGTGACTGTGTGGGTGAGGTTCAGGGCCGCCTTCCACGCAGCTTCCTGGTGTCACAGGTGTTCCCTCGCAAGGGGAAGTCCGCTAATTACCTCCCCTGTCCAGGGGGAGGCACTAGATGCTACCTGCGTTTCCAGCCCAACCCCCGCCTTTCCCCGGCAGCCCGCACTGGGAGGGACTAGGGGAAGACTCTCCAAGGGCTCCTAGGAGATCCCGGGTGCTGCAGACAGAAGACGGAACCTCCCCACACTAGGAATTCCGGAACACGGCTGACTGTGTGGGGGAGGTTCGGGGCCGCTCTCCACACAGCTTCCTGTTGTCCCAGGTGTTCCCTCGCAAGGGGAAGTCCGCTAATTACCTCCCCTGTCCATGGGGAGGCACTAGATGCTACCTGCGTTTCCAGCCCAACCCCCGCCTTTCCCCAGCAGCCCGCACTGGGAGGGACTCGGGGGAGAAACTCGAAGGGCTCCTAGGAGATCCCGGGTGCTGCAGACAGAAGACGGAACCTCCCCACACTCAGGATTCCGGAACACGGGTGACTGTGTGGGTGAGGTTTATGGCCGTCCTCCACAGTGCTTCCTGGTGTCACAGGTGTTCCCTCGCAAGGTGAAGTCCGCTAATTACCTCCCCTGTCCATGGGGGGGCACTAGATGCTACCTGCGTTTCCAGCCCAACCCCCGCCATTCCAAGGCAGCCTGCGGTGGGAGGGACTCGGGGAAGACTCTCGAAGGGCTCCTAGGAGATCCCGGGTGCTGCAGACAGAAGACGGAACCTCCCCACACTCAGAATTCCGGAACACGGCTGACTGTGTGTGGGAGGTTCGGGGCCGCCCTCCACGCAGTTTCCTGGTGTCCCAGGTGTTCCCTCGCAAGGGGAAGTCCGCTAATTACCTCCCCTGTCCATGGGGAGGCACTAGATGCTACCTGCGTTTCCAGCCCAACCCCCGCCTTTCCCCTGCAGCCCGCACTGGGAGGGACTCGGGGGAGAAACTCGAAGGGCTCCTAGGAGATCCCGGGTGCTGCAGACAGAAGACGGAAACTCCCCACACTCAGGATTCCGGAACACGGGTGACTGTGTGGGTGAGGTTTATGGCCGCCCTCCACACAGCTTCCTGGTGTCACAGGTGTTCCCTCGCAAGGGGAAGTCCGCTAAGTACCTCCCCTGTCCATGGGGAGGCACTAGATGCTACCTGCGTTTCCAGCCCAACCCCCGCCTTTCCCAGGCAGCCCGCGGTGGGAGGGACTCGTGGAAGACCCTCGAAGTGCTCCTAGTAGATCCCGGGTGCTGCAGACAGAAGACGGAACCTCCCCACACTCAGAATTCCTGAACACGTGTGACTGTGTGGGGGAGCTTTAGGGCCGCCTCCACGCAGATTTCTGGTGTCTCAGGTGTTCCCTCGCAAGGGGAAGTCCGCTAATTACCTCCCCTGTCCATGGGGAGGCACTAGATGCTACCTGCGTTTCCAGCCCAACCCCCGCCTTTCCCCGGCAGCCCGCACTGGGAGGGACACGGGGGAGACACTCGAAGGGCTCCTAGGAGATCCCGGGTGCTGCAGAGAGAAGACGGAACCTCCCCACACTCATAATTCCGGAACACGGCTGACTGTGTGGGGGAAGTTCGGGGCAGCCCTCCACGCAGCTTCCTGGTGTCACAGGTTTTCCCTGGCAGGCGGAAGTCCGCTACATACCTCCACGGTCCATGGGGAGGCACTAGATTCTACCTGCGTTTCCAGCCCAACCCCCGACTTTCCCCGGCAGCCCGCAGTGCGAGGGACTCGGGGAAGACCCTCGAACGGCTCCTAGGAGATCCCGGGTGCTGCAGACAGAAGACGGAACCTCGCCACACTCAGGATTCCGGAACACGTCTGACTGTGTGGGGGAGGTTCGGGGCCGCCCTCCACGCAGCTTCCTGGTGTCACAGGTGTTCCCTCGCAAGGGGAATTCCGCTACATACCTCCACTGTCCATGGGGAGGCACTAGATGCTACCTGCGTTTCCAGCCCAACCCCCGAGTTTCCCCGGCAGCCCGCGGTGAGAGGGACTTTGGGAAGACTCTCGAAGGGCTCCTAGGAGATCCCGGGTGCTGCAGAGAGAAGACGGATCCTCCCCACACTCAGAATTCCGGAACACGGCTAACTGTGTGGGGGAGGTTCGGGGCCGCCCTCCACGCAGCTTCCTGGTGTCACAGGTGTTCCCTGGCAGGCGGAAGTCCGCTAACTACCTCCCCTGTCCAGGGGGAGAGACTAGATGGTACCTGCGTTTCCAGCCCAACCCCCGCGTTTCCCCGGCAGCCCGCAGTGAGAGGGATTCGAGGAAGACTCTAGAAGGGCTCCTAGGAGATCCCGGGTGCTGCAGACAGAAGACGGAACCTCCCCACACTCAGGATTCCGGAACAAATGTGACTGTGTGGGTGAGGTTCAGGGCCGTCCTCCACGCAGCTTCCTGGTGTCACAGGTGTTCCCTCGCAAGGGGAAGTCCGCTAATTACCTCCCCTGTCCATGGGGAGGCACTAGATGCTACCTGCGTTTCCAGCCCAACCCCCGCTTTTCCCCGGCAGCCCGCACTGGGAGAGACTCGGGGAAGACTCTCGAAGGGCTCCTAGGAGATCCCGGGTGCTGCAGACAGAAGACGGAACCTCCCCACACTCAGAATTCCGGTACACGGCTGACTCTGTGGGCGAGAATCGGGGCCGCCCTCCACGCAACTGCCAGGTGTCACAGGTTTTCCCTGGCAGGGGGAAGTCCGCTAATTACCTCCCCTGTCCAGGGGGAGGCACTAGATTCTACCTGCGTTTCCAGCCCAACCCCCGACTTTCCCCGGCAGCCCGCGGTGAGAGGGACTCGAGGAAGACTCTCGAAGTGCTCCTAGGAGATCCCGAGTGCTGCAGACAGAAGACGGATCCTCCCCACACTCAGAATTCCGGAACACGGGTGACTGTGTGGGTGAGGTTTAGGGCCGCCCTCCACGCAGCTTCCTGGTGTGACAGGTGTTCCCTCGCAAGGGGAAGTCCGCTACATACCTCCCCTGTCCATGGGGATTCACTAGATGCTACCTGCGTTTCCAGCCCAACCCCCGCCTTTCCCCAGCAGCCCGTGGTGAGAGGGACTTGGGGAAGACTCTCGAAGGGCTCCTAGGAGATCCCGGGTGCTGCAGACAGAAGACGGAACCTCCCCACTCTCAGGATTCCGGAACACGGCTGACTGTGTGGGCGAGGATCGCGGCCGCCCTCCACGCAGCTGCCTGGTGTCACAGGATTTCCCTGGCAGGGGGAAGTCCGCTAATTACCTCCCCTGTCCAGGGGGAGGTACTAGATGCTACCTGTGTTTCCAGCCCAACCCCCGCTTTTCCCGGCAGCCCGCAGTGCGAGGGACACGGCGAAGACTCTCGAAGGGCTCCTAGGACTTCCCGGGTGCTGCAGACAGAAGACGGAACCTCCCCACACTCAGGATTCCGGAACACGTGTGACTGTGTGGGGGAGGTTTAGGGCCGCCCTCCACGCAGCTTCCTGGTGTCTCAGGTGTTCCCTCGCAAGGGGAAGTCCGCTAATTACCTCCCCTGTCCATGGGGAGGCACTAGATGCTACCTGCGTTTCCAGCCCATCCCCCGCCTTTCCCCGGCCGCCAGCACTGGGAGGGACTCGGGGAAGACACTCGAAGAGCTCCTAGGAGATCCCGGGTGCTGCAGACAGAAGACGGAACCTCCCCATTCTCAGAATCCCGGAACACGGGTGACTGTGTGGGGGAGGTTTAGGGCCGCCCTCCACGCAGCTTCCTGATGTCTCAGGTGTTCCCTCGCAAGGGGAAGTCCGCTAATTACCTCCCCTGTCCATGGGGAGGCACTAGATGCTACCTGCGTTTCCAGCCCAACCCCCGCCTTTCCCCGGCAGCCCGCAATGGGAGGGACTCTGGGGAGACACTCGAAGGGCTCCTAGGAGATCCCGGGTGCTGCAGACAGAAGACGGAACCTCCCCAAACTCAGAATTCCGGAACACGGCTGACTGTGTGGGGGAGGTTCGGGGCCGCCCTCCACGCAGCTTCCTGGTGTCACAGGTGTTCCCTGGCAGTCGGAAGTCCGCTAATTACCTCCCCTGTCCATGGGGAGGCACTAGATACTACCTGCGTTTCCAGTCCAACCCCCGCCTTTCCCCGGCAGCCCGCAGTGAGAGGGACTCGGGGAAGATTCTCGAAGAGCTCCTAGGAGATCCCGGGTGCTGCAGACAGAAGACGGAACCTCCCCACACTCAGAATTCCGGAACACGGGTGACTGTGTGGGTGAGGTTTAGGGCCACCCTTCACGCAGCTTCCTGGTGTCACAGTGTTCCCTCGCAAGGGGAAGTCCGCTAATTACCTCCCCTGTCCATGGGGAGGCACTAGATGCTACCTGCGTTTCCAGCCCAACCCCCGCCTTTCCCCGGCAGCCCGTAAAGGGTGGGACTCGGGGGAGACACTCGAAGGGCTCCTAGGAAATCCCGGGTGCTGCAGACAGAAGACGGAACCTCCCCACACTCAGAATTCCGGAACACATGTGACTGTGTGGGTGAGGTTTATGGCCGCCCTCCACAGAGCTTCCTGGTGTCACAGGTATTCCCTCGCAAGGGGAAGTCCGCTAATTACCTCCCCTGTCTATGGGGAGGCACTAGATTCTACCTGCGTTTCCAGCCCAACCCTCGCCTTTCCCAGGCAGACCGCGGTGGGAGGGACTCGGGGAAGACCCTCGAAGTGCTCCTAGGAGATCCCGGGTCCTGCAGACAGAAGACGGAACCTCCCCATTCTCAGAATCCCGGAACACGGGTGACTGTGTGGGGAAGTTTAGGGCCGCCCTCCACGCAGCTTCCTGATGTCTCAGGTGTTCCCTCGCAAGGGGAAGTCCGCTAATTACCTCCCCTGTCCATGGGGAGGCACTAGATGCTACCTGCGTTTCCAGCCCAACCCCCGCCTTTCCCCGGCAGCCCGCACTGGGAGGGACTCGGGGGAGACACTCGAAGGGCTCCTAGGAGATCCCGGGTTCTGCAGACAGAAGACGGAACCTCCCCACACTCAGAATTCCGGAACACGGCTGACTGTGTGGGGGAGCTTTGGGGCCGCCCTCCACGCAGCTTCCTGGTGTCACAGGTGTTCCCTGACAGGCGGAATTCCGCTAATTACCTCCCCTGTCCAGGGGGAGGCACTAGATGCTACCTGCGTTTCCAGCCCAACCCCCACCTTTCCCCGGCAGGCCGCAGTGAGAGGGACTCGGGGAAGACTCTCGAAGGGCTCCTAGGAGATCCCGGGTGCTGCAGACCGAAGACGGAACCTCCCCACACTCAGAATTCCGGAACACAGCCGACTGTGTGGGCGAGGATCGGGGCCAACCTCCACGCAGCTGTCTGGTGGCACAGGTTTTCCCTGGCAGGGGGAAGTTCTCTAATTACCTCCCCTGTCCATGGGGAGGCACTAGATGCTACCTGCGTTTCCAGCCCAACCCCCACCTTTCCCCGGCAGCCCGCACTGGGAGGGACTCGGGGGAGTCACTCGAAGTGCTCCTAGGAGATCCCGGGTGCTGCAGACAGAAGACGGAACCTCCCCACACTCAGGATTCCGGAACACGGGTGACTGTGTGGGTGAGGTTTATGGCCGCCCTCCACACAGCTTCCTGGTGTCACAGGTGTTCCCTCGCAAGGGGAAGTCCGCTAATTACCTCCCCTGTCCATGGGGAGGCACTAGATGCTACCTGCGTTTCCAGCCCAACCCCCGCCTTTCCCAGGCAGCCCGCGGTGGGAGGGACTCAGGGAAGACCCTCGAATGGCTCCTAGGAGATCCCGGGTGCTGCAGAACGAAGACGGAACCTCCCCACACTCAGAATTCCGGAACACGGGTGACTGTGTGGGGGAGGTTCAGGGCTGCCTTTCACGCAGCTTCCTGGTGTCACACGTGTTCCCTGGCAGGGGGAAGTCCGCTAATTACCTCCCCAGTCCAGGGGGAGGCACTAGATGCTACCTGCGTTTCCAGCCCAACCCCCGCCTTTCCCCGGGAGCCCGCAGTGAGAGGGACTCGGGGAATATTCTCGAAGTGCTCCTAGGAGATCCCGGGTGCTGCAGACAGAAGACGGAACCTCCCCACACTCAGAATTCCGGAACACGTCTGACTGTGTTGGGGAGGTTCGGGGCCGCCCTCCACGGAGCTTCCTGGTGTCACAGGTGTTCCCCCGCAAGGGGAAGTCCACTAATTACCTCCCCTGTCCATGGGGAGGCACTAGATGCTCCCTGCGATTCCAGCCCAACCCCCGCCTTTACCCGGCAGCCCGTACTGGGAGGCACTCGGGGAAGACTCTCGAAGGGCTCCTAGGAGATCCCGGGTGCTGCAGACAGAAGACGGAACCTCCCCACACTCAGAATTCCGGTACACGGCTGACTCTGTGGGCGAGGATCGGTGCCGCCCTCCACGCAACTGCCAGGAGTCACAGGTTTTCCCTGGCAGGGGGAAGTCCGCTAATTACCTCCCCTGTCCAGGGGGAGGCACTAGATGCTACCTGCGTTTCCAGCCCAACCCCCGCTTTTCCCCGGCAGCCCACAGTTGGAGGGACTCGGGGAAGACTCTCGAAGGGCTCCTAGGAGATCCCGGGTGCTGCAGACAGAAGACGGAACCTCCCCACACTCAGGATTCCGGAACACGGGTGACTGTGTGGGTGAGGTTTATGGCCGCCCTCCACGCAGCTTCCTGGTGTCACAGGTGTTCCCTCGCAAGGGGAAGTCCGCTAATTACCTCCCCTGTCCATGGGGAGGCACTAGATGCTACCTGCTTTTCCAGCCCAACCCCCGCATTTCCCAGGCAGCCCGCGGTGGGAGGGACTCGGGGAAGACCCTCGAACGGCTCCTAGGAGATCCCGGGTGCTGCAGACAGAAGACGGAACCTCCCCACACTCAGAATTCCGGAATACGGTTGACTGTGTGGGGGAGGTTAAGGGCCGCCCTCCACGCAGCTGCCTGGTGTCACAGGTTTTCCCTGGCAGGGGGAAGTCCGCTAATTACCTCCCCTGTCCAGGGGGAGGCACTAGATGCTACCTGCTTTTCCAGCCCAACCCCCGCTTTTCCCCGGCAGCCCGCAGTGAAAGGGACTCGGGGAAGACACTCGAAGGGCTCCTAGGAGATCCCGGGTGCTGCAGACAGAAGACGGAACCTCCCCACACTCAGGATTCCGGAACACGGGTGACTGTGTGGGTGAGGTTTATGGCCGCCCTCCACACAGCTTCCTGGTGTCACAGGTGTTCCCTCGCAAGGGGAAGTCCGCTAATTACCTCCCCTGTCCATGGGGAGGCACTAGATTCTACCTGCGTTTCCAGCCGAACCCCCGCCTTTCCCAGGCATACCGCGGTGGCAGGGACTCGGGGAAGACCCTCGAAGTGCTCCTAGGAGATCCCGGGTGCTGCAGACAGAAGACGGAACCTCCCCATTCTCAGAATCCCGGAACAAGTGTGACTGTGTGGGGGAGGTTTAGGGCCCCCCTCCACGCAGCTTCCTGGTGTCACACTTGTTCCCTGGCAGGGGGAAGTCCGCTAATTACCTCCCCTGTCCAGGGGGAGGCACTAGATGCTACCAGCGTTTCCAGCCCAACCCCCGCCTTTCCCCGGGAGCCCGCAGTGAGAGGGACTCGGGGAAGATTCTCGAAGGGCTCCTAGGAGATCCCGGGTGCTGCAGACAGAAGACGGAACCTCCCCACACTCAGAATTCCGGAACACGTCTGACCGTGTGGGGGAAGTTCGGGGCCGCCCTCCACGGAGCTTCCTGGTGTCACAGGTGTTCCCCCGCAAGGGGAAGTCCACTAATTACCTCCCCTGTCCATGGGGAGGCACTAGATGCTACCTGCGATTCCAGCCCAACCCCCGCCTTTACCCGGCAGCTCGTACTGGGAGGCACTCGGGGAAGTCTCTCGAAGGGCTCCTAGGAGATCCCGGGTGCTGCAGACAGAAGACGGAACCTCCCCACACTCAGAATTCTGGTACACGGCTGACTCTGTGGGCGAGGATCGGTGCCGCCCTCCACGCAACTGCCAGGTGTCACAGGTTTTCCCTGGCAGGGGGAAGTCCGCTAATTACCTCCCCTGTCCAGGGGGAGGCACTAGATGCTACCTGCGTTTCCAGCCCAACCCCCGCTTTTCCCCGGCAGCCCACAGTTGGAGGGACTCGGGGAAGACTCTCGAAGGGCTCCTAGGAGATCCCGGGTGCTGCAGAGAGAAGACGGAACCTCCCCACACTCAGAATTCCGGAATACGGTTGACTGTGTGGGAGAGGTTAAGGGCCGCCCTCCACGCAGCTTCCTGGTGTCACAGGTGTTCCCTCGCAAGGGGAAGTCCGCTAATTACCTCCCCTGTCCATGGGGAGGCACTAGATGCTACCTGCGTTTCCAGCCCAACCCCCGCCTTTCCCCAGCAGCCCACACTGGGAGGGACCTGGGGGAGACACTCGAAGGGCTCCTAGGAGATCCCGGGTGCTGCAGACAGAAGACGGAACCTCCCGACTCTCAGGATTCCGGAACACGGCTGACTGTGTGGGCGAGGATCGGGGCCGCCCTCCACGCAGCTGCCTGGTGTCACAGGTTTTCCCTGGCAGGGGGAAGTCCGCTAATTACCTCCCCTGTCCAGGGGGAGGCACTAGATGCTACCTGCGTTTCCAGCCCAACCCCCGCTTTTCCCCGGCAGCCCGCAGTGAGAGGGACTCGGGGAAGACACTCGAAGGGCTCCTAGGAGATCCCGGGTGCTGCAGACAGAAGACGGATCCTCCCCACACTCAGGATTCCGGAACACGGGTGACTGTGTGGGTGAGGTTTATGGCCGCCCTCCACACAGCTTCCTGGTGTCACAGGTGTTCCCTCGCAAGGGGAAGTCCGCTAATTACCTCCCCTGTCCATGGGGATGCACTAGATGCTACCTGCGTTTCCAGCCCAACCCCCGCCATTCCCAGGCAGACCGCGGTGGGAGGGACTCGGGGAAGACCCTCGAAGTGCTCCTAGGAGATCCCGGGTTCTGCAGACAGAAGACGGAACCTCCCCATTCTCAGAATCCCGGAACACGGGTGACTGTGTTGGGGAGGTTTAGGGCCGCCCTCCACGCAGCTTCCTGATGTCTCAGGTGTTCCCTCGCAAGGGGAAGTCCGCTAATTACCTCCCCTGTCCATGGGGAGGCACTAGATGCTACCTGCGTTTCCAGCCCAACCCCCGCCTTTCCCCGGCAGCCCGCACTGGGAGGGACTCGGGGGAGACACTCGAAGGGCTCCTAGGAGATCCCGGGTGCTGCAGACAGAAGACGGAACCTCCCCACACTCAGAATTCCGGAACACAGCCGACTGTGTGGGCGAGGATCGGGGCCAACCTCCACGCAGCTGTCTGGTGTCACAGGTTTTCCCTGGCAGGGGAAAGTTCTCTAATTACCTCCCCTGTCCATGGGAAGGCACTAGATGCTACCTGCGTTTCCAGCCCAACCCCCGCCTTTCCCCGGCAGCCCGCACTGGGAGGGACTCGGGGGAGTCACTCGAAGTGCTCCTAGGAGATCCCGGGTGCTGCAGACAGAAGACGGAACCTCCCCACACTCAGGATTCCGGAACACGGGTGACTGTGTGGGTGAGGTTTATGGCCGCCCTCCACACAGCTTCCTGGTGTCACAGGTGTTCCCTCGCATGGGAAGTCCGCTAATTACCTCCCCTGTCCATGGGGAGGCACTAGACGCTACCTGCGTTTCCAGCCCAACCGCCGCCTTTCCCAGGCAGCTCGCGGTGGGAGGGACTCAGGGAAGACCCTCGAATGGCTCCTAGGAGATCCCGGGTGCTGCAGAACGAAGACGGAACCTCCCCACACTCAGAATTCCGGAACACGGGTGACTGTGTGGGGGAGGTTCAGGGCTGCCCTTCACGCAGCTTCCTGGTGTCACACGTGTTCCCTGGCAGGGGGAAGTCCGCTAATTACCTCCCGTGTCCAGGGGGAGGCACTAGATGCTACCTGCGTTTCCAGCCCAACCCCCGCATTTCCCCGGGAGCCCGCAGTGAGAGGGACTCGGGGAAGATTCTCGAATGGCTCCTAGGAGATCCCGGGTGCTGCAGACAGAAGACGGAACCTCCCCACACTCAGAATACCGGAACACGTCTGACTGTGTGGGGGAGACTCGGGGCCGCCCTCCACGAAGCTTCCTGGTGTCACAGGTGTTCCCCCGCAAGGGGAAGTCCGCTAATTACCTCCCCTGTCCATGGGGAGGCACTAGATGCTACCTGCGTTTCCAGCCCAACCCCCGCCTTTCCCCGGCAGCCTGCACTGGGAGGGACTAGGGGAAGACACTCGAAGGGCTCCTAGGAGATCCCGGGTGCTGCAGACAGAAGACGGAACCTCCCCACACTCAGAATTCCGGAACACGGCTGACTGTGTGGGGGAGGTTCGGGACCGCCCTCCACGCAGCTTCCTGGTGTCACAGGTGTTCCCTCGCAAGGGGAAGTCCGCTAATTACCTCCCCTGTCCATGGGGAGGCACTAGATGCTACCTGCGTTTCCAGCCCAACCCCCGACTTTGCCCGGCAGCCTGCACTGGGAAGGACTCGGGGAAGACACTCGAAGGGCTCCTAGGAGATCCCGGGTGCTGCAGAACGAAGACGGAACCTCCCCACACTCAGAATTCCGGAACACGGCTGACTGTGTGGGGGAGGTTCGGGGCCGCCCTCCACGCAGGTTCCTGATGTCACAGGTGTTCCCCCGCAAGTTGAAGTCCGCTAATTACCTCCCCTGTCCATGGGGAGGCACTAGATGCTACCTGCGTTTCCAGCCCAACCCCCGCCTTTCCCCGGCAGCCCGTAATGGGAGGGACTCGGGGAAGACTCTCGAAGGGCTCCTAGGAGATCCCAGGTGCTGCAGACAGAAGACGGAACCTCCCCACACTCAGAATTCCGGAACACGGCTGACAGTGTGGGGGAGGTTCGGGGCCGCCCTCCACGCAGATTCCTGGTGTCACACGTGTTCCCTGACAGGCGGAAGTCGGCTAATTACCTCCCCTGTCCAGGGGGAGACACTAGATGCTACCTGCGTTTCCAGCCCAACCCCAGCCTTTCCCCGGCAGCCCGCAGTGTGAGGGACTCGGGGAAAACTCTAGAAGGGCTCCTAGGAGATCCCGGGTGCTGCAGACCGAAGACGGAACCTCCCCACGCTCAGAATTCTGGAAAACGGCTGACTGTGTGGGCGAGGATCGGGGCCGCCCTCCACGCAGCTGCCTGGTGTCACAGGTTTTCCCTGGCAGGGGGAAGTCCGCTAATTACCTCCCCTGTCCAGGGGGAGGCACTAGATGCTACCTGCGTTTCCAGTCCAACCCCCGCCTTTCCCCGGCAGCCCGCAGTGAGAGGGACTCGGGGAAGACTCTCGAATAGCTCCTAGGAGATCCCGGGTGCTGCAGACAGAAGACGGAACCTCCCCATTCTCAGAATCCCGGAACACGGGTGACTGTGTGGGGGAGGTTTAGGGCCGCCCTCCACGCAGCTTCCTGATGTCTCAGGTGTTCCCTCGCAAGGGGAAGTCCGCTAATTACCTCCCCTGTCCATGGGGAGGCACTAGATGCTACATGCGTTTCCAGCCCAACCCCCGCCTTTCCCCGGCAGCCCGCACTGGGAGGGACTCGGGGGAGACACTCGAAGGGCTCCTAGGAGATTCCGGGTGCTGCAGACAGAAGACGGAACCTCCCCACACTCAGAATTCCGGAACACGGCTGACTGTGTGGAGGAGCTTTGGGGCCGCCCTCCACGAAGCTTCCTGGTGTCACAGGTTTTCCCTGACAGGCGGAAGTCCGCTAATTACCTCCCCTGTCCAGGGGGAGGCACTAGATGCTACCTGCGTTTCCAGCCCAACCCCCACCTTTCCCCGGCAGCCCGCAGTGAGAGGGACTCGGGGAAGACTCTCGAAGGGCTCCTAGGAGATCCCTGGTGCTGCAGACCGAAGACGGAACCTCCCCACACTCAGAATTCCGGAACACAGCCGACTGTGTGGGCGAGGATCGGGGCCAACCTCCACGCAGCTGTCTGGTGTCACAGGTTTTCCCTGGCAGGGGGAAGTTCTCTAATTACCTCCCCTGTCCATGGGGAGGCACTAGATGCTACCTGCGTTTCCAGCCCAACCCCCGCCTTTCCCCGGCAGCCCGCACTGGGAGGGACTCGGGGGAGTCACTCGAAATGCTCCTAGGAGATCCCGGGTGCTGCAGACAGAAGTCGGAACCTCCCCACACTCAGGATTCCGGAACACCGGTGACTGTGTGGGTGAGGTTTATGGCCGCACTTCACACAGCTTCCTGGTGTCACAATTGTTGCCTCGCAAGGGGAAGTCCGCTAATTACCTCCCCTGTCCATGGGGAGGCACTAGATGCTACCTGTGTTTCCAGCCCAACCCCCGCCTTTCCCAGGCAGCCCGCGGTGGGAGGGACTCAGGGAAGACCCTCGAATGGCTCCTAGGAGATCCCGGGTGCTGCAGAACGAAGACGGAACCTCCCCACACTCAGAATTCCGGAACACGGGTGACTGTGTGGGGGAGGTTCGGGGCTGCCCTTCACGCAGCTTCCTGGTGTCACACGTGTTCCCTGGCTGGGGGAAGTCCGCTAATTACCTCCCCTGTCCAGGGGGAGGCACTAGATGCTACCTGCGTTTCCAGCCCAACCCCCGCCTTTCCCCGGGAGCCCGCAGTGAGAGGGACTCGGGGAAGATTCTCGAAGGGATCCTAGGAGATCCCGGGTGCTGCAGACAGAAGACGGAACCTCCCCACACTCAGAATTCCGGAACACGGCTGACTGTGTGGGGGAGTTTCGGGGCCGCCCTCCACGCAGATTCCTGGTGTCACACGTGTTCCCTGACAGGCGGAAATCCGCTAATTACCTCCCCTGACCATGGGGAGGCACTAGATTCTACCTGCGTTTCAAGCCCAACCGCCGCCTTTCCCCAGCAGCCCGCACTGGGAAGGACTCGGGGAAGACAGTCGAAGTGCTCCTAGGAGATCCCGGGTGCTGCAGAACGAAGACGGAACTTCCCCACACTCAGAGTTCTGGAACACGGCTGACTGTGTGGGGGAGGTTCGGGGCCGCCCTTCACGCAGCTTCCTGGTGTCACACGTGTTCCCTGGCAGGGGGAAGTCCGCTAATTACCTCCCCTGTCCAGGGGGAGGCACTAGATGCTACCTGCGTTTCCAGCCCAACCCCCGCCTTTCCCCGGGAGCCCGCAGTGAGAGGGACTCGGGGAAGATTCTCGAAGGGCTCCTAGGAGATCCCGGGTGCTGCAGACAGAAGACGGAACCTCCCCACACTCAGAATTCCGGAACACGTCTGACTGTGTGGGGGAGGTTCGGGGCAGCCCTCCACGGAGCTTCCTGGTGTCACAGGTGTTCCCCCGCAAGGGGAAGTCCACTAATTACCTCCCCTGTCCATGGGGAGGCACTAGATGCTACCTGCGATTCCAGCCCAACCCCCGCCTTTCCCCGGCAGCCCGTACTGGGAGGGACTCGGGGAAGACTCTCGAAGGGCTCCTAGGAGATCCCGGGTGCTGCAGACAGAAGACGGAACCTCTCCACACTCAGAATTCCGTAACACGACTGACTGTGTGGGGGAGGTTCGGGGCCGCCCTCCATGGAGCTTCCTGGTGTCACAGGTGTTCCCCCACAAGGGGAAGTCCACTAATTACCTCCCCTGTCCATGGGGAGGCACTAGATGCTACCTGAGTTTCCAGCCCAACCCCCGCCTTTCCCCGGCAGCCTGCACTGTGAGGGACTAGGGGAAGACTCTCGAAGGGCTCCTAGGAGATCCCGGGTGCTGCAGACAGAAGACGGAACCTCCCCACACTCAGAATTCCGGAACACGGCTGACTGTGTGGCGGAGGTTCGGGACCGCCCTCCACGCAGCTTCCTGGTGTCACAGGTGTTCCCTCGCAAGGGGAAGTCCGCTAATTACCTCCCCTGTCCATGGGGAGGCACTAGATGCTACCTGCGATTCCTGCCCAACCCCCGCCTTTCCCCGGCAGCCCGCACTGGGAAGGACTCGGGGAAGACACTCGAAGGGCTCCTAGGAGACCCCGGGTGCTGCAGAACGAAGACGGAACCTCCCCACACTCAGAATTCCGGAACACGGCTGACTGTGTGGGGGAGGTTCGGGGCCGCCCTCCACGCAGCTTCCTGGTGTCACAGGTGTTCCCTGGCAGGGGGAAGTCCGCTAATTACCTCCCCTGACCATGGGGAAGCACTAGATGCAACCTGCGTTTCAAGCCCAACCGCCGCCTTTCCCCAGCAGCCCGCACTGGGAAGGACTCGGGGAAGACAGTCGAAGTGCTCCTAGGAGATCCCGGGTGCTGCAGAACGAAGACGGAACTTCCCCACACTCAGAGTTCTGGAACACGGCTGACTGTGTGGGGGAGGTTCGGGGCCGCCCTTCACGCAGCTTCCTGGTGTCACACGTGTTCCCTGGCAGGGGGAAGTCCGCTAATTACCTCCCCTGTCCAGGGGGAGGCACTAGATGCTACCTGCGTTTCCAGCCCAACCCCCGCCTTTCCCCGGCACCCCGCAGTGAGAGGGACTCGGGGGAGATTCTCGAAGGGCTCCTAGGAGATCCCGGGTGCTGTAGACAGAAGACGGAACCTCCCCACACTCAGAATTCCGGAACACGGGTGACTGTGTGGGTGAGGTTTAAGGCCACCCTTCACGCAGCTTCCTGGTGTCACAGTGTTCCCTCGCAAGGGAAGTCCGCTAATTACCTCCCCTGTCCATGGGGAGGCACTAGATGCTACCTGCGTTTCCAGCACAACCCCCGCATTTCCCCGGCAGCCCGTACTATGTGGGACTCGGGGAAGACTCTCGAAGGGCTCCTAGGAGATCCCGGGTGCTGCAGACAGAAGACGGAACCTCCCCACACTCAGAATTCCGGAGCACGGCTGACTGTGTGGGAGAGTTTCGGGGCCGCCCTCCACGCAGCTTCCTGGTGTCACAGGTGTTCCCTCGCAAGGGGAAGTCCGCTAATTACCTCCCCTGTCCATGGGGAGGCAATAGATGCTACCTGCGTTTCCAGCCCAACCCCCGCCTTTCCCTGGCAGCCCGCACTGGGAGGGACTCGAGGGAGACCCTCGAAGGGCTCCTAGGAAATCCCGGGTGCTGCAGACAGAAGACGGAACCTCCCCACACTCAGGATTCCGGAACACAGGTGACTGTGTGGGTGAGTTTTTGGCCGCCCTCCACGCAGCTTCCTGGTGTCACAGGTGTTCCCTCGCAAGGGGAAGTCCGCTAATTACCTCCCCTGTCCATGGGGAGGCACTAGAATATACCTGCGTTTCCAGCCCAACCCCCGCATTTCCCAGGCAGCCCGCGGTTGGAGGGACTCTGGGAAGACCTTCGAATTGCTCCTAGGAGATCCCGGGTGCTGCAGACAGAAGACGGAACCTCCCCACACTCAGAATTCCGGAACACGGGTGACTGTGTGGGGGAGGTTTAGGGCCGCCCTCCACGCAGCTTCCTGGTGTCTCAGGTGTTCCCTCGCAAGGGGAAGTCCGCTAATTACCTCCCCTGTCCATGGTGAGGCACTAGATGCTACCTGCGTTTCCAGCACAACCCCCGCCTTTCCCCGGCAGCCCGCACTGGGAGGGGCTCGGGGGAGAAACTCGAAGGGCTCCTAGGAGATCCCGGGTGCTGCAGACAGAAGACGGAACCTCTCCACACTCAGAATTCCGGAACACGGCTGACTGTGTGGGGGAGGTTCGGGGCCGCCCTCCACGCAGCTTCCTGGTGTCACACGTGTTCCCTGACAGGCGGAAGTCCGCTAATTACCTCCGCTGTCCAGGGGGAGGCACTAGATGCTACCTGCGTTTCCAGACCAACCCCCGCCTTTCCCCGGCAGCCCGCAGTGAGAGGGACTCGGGGAAGACTCTCGAAGGGCTCCTAGGAGATCCCGGGTGCTGCAGACCGAAGACGGAACCCCCACCACACTCAGAATTCCGGAACACAGCCGACTGTGTGGGCGAGGATCGGGGCCACCCTCCACGCAGCTGCCTGGTGTCACAGGTTTTCCCTGGCAGGGGGAAGTCCGCTAATTTCCTCCCCTGTCCAGGGGGAGGCACTAGATGCTACCAGCGTTTCCAGCCTAACCCACGCTTTCCCCGGCAGCCCGCAGTGAGAGGGACTCGGGGAAGACTCTCGAAGGGCACCTAGGAGATCCCGGGTGCTGCAGACAGAAGACGGAACCTCCCCACACTCAGAATTCCGGAGCACGGCTGACTGTGTGGAGGAGGTTCGGGGCCGCCCTCCACGCAGCTTCATGGTGTCACAGGTGTTCCCTCGCAAGGGGAAGTCCGATGATTACCTCCCCTGTCCATGGGGAGGCACTAGATGCTACCTGCGTTTCCAGCACAACCCCCGCCTTTCCCCGGCAGCCCGCACTGGGATGGACTCGGGGGAGTCACTCGAAGTGCTCCTAGGAGATCCCGGGTGCTGCAGACAGAAGACGGAACCTCCCCACACTCAGGATTCCGGAACACGGGTGACTGTGTGGGTGAAGTTTATGGCCGCCCTCCACACAGCTTCCTGGTGTCACAGGTGTTCCCTCGCAAGGGGAAGTCCGCTAATTACCTCCCCTGTCCATGGGGAGGCACTAGATGCTACCTGCGTTTCCAGCCCAACCCCCGCCTTTCCCCGGCAGCCCGCACTGGGAGGGACTCGGGGGAGAAACTCGAAGGGCTCCTAGGAGAATCCGGGTGCTGCAGACAGAAGACGGAACCTCCCCACACTCAGGATTCCGGAACACGGGTGACTGTGTGTGTGAGGTTTATGGCCGCCCTCCACAGAGCTTCCTGGTGTCACAGGTGTTCCCTCGCAAGGGGAAGTCCGCTAATTACCTCCCCTGTCCATGGGGAGGCACTAGATGCTACCTGCGTTTCCAGCCCAACCCCCGCCATTCCCAGGCAGCCCGCGGTGGGAGGGAATCGGGGAAGACTCTCGAAGGGCTCCTAGGAGATCCCGGGTGCTGCAGACAGAAGACGGAACCTCCCCACACTCAGAATTCCGGAACACGGCGTACTGTGTGTGGGAGGTTAGGGGCCGCACTCCACGCAGCTTCCTGGTGTCCCAGGTGTTCCCTCGCAAGGGGAAGTCCGCTAATTACCTCCCCTGTCCATGGGGAGACATTAGATGCTACCTGCGTTTCCAGCCCAACCCCCGCCTTTCCCCGGGAGCCCGCAGTGAGAGGGACTCGGGGAAGATTCTCAAAGGGCTCCTAGGAGATCCCGGGTGCTGCAGAACGAAGACGGAACCTCCCCACACTCAGAATTCTTGAACACGGCTGACTGTGTGGGGGAGGTTCGGGGCCGCCCTCCACGCAGCTTCCTGGTGTCACACGTGTTCCCTGGCAGGGGGAAGTCCGCTAATTATCTCCCCTGTCCATGGGGAGGCATTAGATGCTACCTGTGTTTCCAGCCCAACCCCCGCCTTTCCCCGGGAGCCCGCAGTGAGAGGGACTCGGGGAAGATTCTCGAAGGGCTCCTAGGAGATCCCGTGTGCTGCAGAACGAAGACGGAAACTCCCCACACTCAGAATTCCGGAACACGGCTGACTGTGTGGGGGAGGTTCGGGGCCGCCCTCCACGCAGCTTCCTGGTGTCACAGGTGTTCCCTCGCAAGGGGAAGTCCGCTAATTACCTCCCCTATCCATGGGGAGGCACTAGATGCTACCTGCGTTTCCAGCCCAACCCCCGCTTTTCCCCGGCAGCCCGTAATGTGAGGGACTCGGGGAAGACTCTCGAAGGGCTCCTAGGAGATCTCGGGTGCTGCAGACAGAAGACGGAACCTCCCCACACTCAGAATTCCGGAACACGGGTGACTGTGTGGGGGAGGTCCGGGGCCGCCCTCCACGCAGCTTCCTGGTGTCACAGGTGTTCCCTCGCAAGGGGAAGTCCGCTAATTACCTCCCCTGTCCATGGGGATGCACTAGATGCTACCTGCGTTTCAAGCCCAACCCCCGCCTTTCCCCGGCAGCCCGCAATGGGAAGGACTCGGGGAAGACACTCGAAGGGCTCCTAGGAGATCCCGGGTGCTGCAGAACGAAGACGAAACCTCCCCACACTCAGAATTCCGGAACACGGCTGACTGTGTGGGGGAGGTTCGGGGCCGCCCTCCACGCAGCTTCCTGGTGTCACACGTGTTCCCTGGCAGGGGGAAGTCCGCTAATTACCTCCCCTGTCCAGGGGGAGGCACTAGATGCTACCTGCGTTTCCAGCCCAACCCCCGCATTTCCCCGGCAGCCTGCACTGGGAGGGACTCAGGGGAGACCCTCGAATGGCTCCTAGGAGATCCCGGGTGCTGCTGACAGAAGACGGAACCTCCCCACACTCAGAATTCCTGAACACGGCTGACTGTGTGGGGGAGGTTCGGGGCCGCCCTCCAAGCAGCTGCCTGGTGTCACAGGTTTTCCCTGGCAGGGGGAAGTCCGCTAACTACCTCCCCTGTCCAGGGGAGGCACTAGATGCTACCTGCGATTCCAGCCCAACCCCCGCTATTGTCCGGCAGCCCGCAGAGTGAGGGACTCGGGGAAGACTCTCGAAGGGCTCCTAGGAGATCCCGGGTGCTGCAGACAGAAGACGGAACCTCCCCACACTAGGAATTCCGGAACACGGCTGACTGTGTGGGGGAGGTTCGGGGCCGCCCTCCACACAGTTTCCTGGTGTCCCAGGTGTTCCCTCGCAAGGGGAAGTCCGCTAATTACCTCCCCTGTCCATGGGGAGGCACTAGATGCTACCTGCGTTTCCAGCCCAACCCCCGCCTTTCCCCGGCAGCCCGCACTGGGAGGGACTCGGGGGAGAAACTCGAAGGGCTCCTAGGAGATCTCGGGTGCTGCAGACAGAAGACGGAACCTCCCCACACTCAGGATTCCGGAACACGGGTGACTGTGTGGGTGAGGTTTATGGCCGCCCTCCACAGAGCTTCCTGGTGTCACAGGTGTTCCCTCGCAAAGGGAAGTCCGCTAATTACCTCCCCTGTCCATGGGGAGGCACTAGATGCTACCTGCGTTTCCAGCCGAACCCCCGCCATTCCCAGGCAGCCCGCGGTGGGAGGGACTCGGGGAAGACTCTCGAAGGGCTCCTAGGAGATCCCGGGTGCTGCAGACAGAAGACGGAACCTCCCCACACTCAGAATTCCGGAACACGGCTGACTGTGTGTGGGAGGTTCTGGGCCGCCCTCCACGCAGCCTCTTGGTGTCCCAGGTGTTCCCTCGCAAGGGGAAGTCCGCTAATTACCTCCCCTGTCCATGGGGAGGCACTAGATGCTACCTGCGTTTCCAGCCCAACCCCCACCTTTCCCCGGCAGCCCGCAATGGGAGGGACTCGGGGGAGAAACTCGAAGGGCTCCTAGGAGATCCCGGGTGCTGCAGACAGAAGACGGAACCTCCCCACACTCAGGATTCCGGAACACAGGTGACTGTGTGGGTGAGGTTTATGGCCGCCCTCCACAGAGCTTCCTGGTGTCACAGGTGTTCCCTCGCAAGGGGAAGTCCGCTAATTACCTCCCCTGTCCATGGGGAGGCACTAGATGCTACCTGCGTTTCCAGCCCAACCCCCGCCTTTCCCCGGCAGCCAGCACTGGGAGGGACTCGGGGGAGACACTCGAAGGGCTCCTAGGAGATCCCGGGTGCTGCAGACAGAAGACGGAACCTCCCCACACTCAGAATTCCGGAACACGGCTGACTGTGTGGGGGAGGTTCGGGGCCGCCCTCCACGCAGCTTCCTGGTGTCACAGGTGTTCCCTCGCAAGGGGAAGTCCGCTGATTACCTCCCCTGTCCATGGGGAGGCACTAGATGCTACCTGCGTTTCCAGCCCAACCTCCGCCTTTCCCCGGCAGCCCGCACTGGGAGGGACTCGGGGGAGTCACTCGAAGTGCTCCTAGGAGATCCCGGGTGCTGCAGACAGAAGACGGAACCTCCCCACACTCAGGATTCCGGAACACGGGTGACTGTGTGGGTGAGGTTTATGGCCGCCCTCCACACAGCTTCCTGGTGTCACAGGTGTTCCCTCGCAAGGGGAAGTCCGCTAATTACCTCCCCTGTCCATGGGGAGGCACTAGATGCTACCTGCGTTTCCAGCCCAACCCCCGCTTTTCCCCGGGAGCCCGCAGTGAGAGGGACTCGGGGAAGATTCTCGAAGGGCTCCTAGGAAATCCCGGGGGCTGCAGACAGAAGACGGAACCTCCCCACACTCAGAATTCCGGAACAAGGGTGACTGTGTGGGTGAGGTTCAGGGCCGCCTTCCACGCAGCTTCCTGGTGTCACAGGTGTTCCCTCGCAAGGGGAAGTCCGCTAATTACCTCCCGTGTCCATGGGGAGGCACTAGATGCTACCTGCGTTTCCAGCCCAACCCCCGCCTTTCCCCGGCAGCCCGCACTGGGAGGGACTAGGGGAAGACTCTCCAAGGGCTCCTAGGAGATCCCGGGTGCTGCAGACAGAAGACGGAACCTCCCCACACTAGGAATTCCGGAACACGGCTGACTGTGTGGGGGAGGTTCGGGGCCGCTCTCCACACAGCTTCCTGTTGTCCCAGGTGTTCCCTCGCAAGGGGAATTCCGCTAATTACCTCCCCTGTCCATGGGGAGGCACTAGATGCTACCTGCGTTTCCAGCCCAACCCCCGCCTTTCCCCGGCAGCCCGCACTGGGAGGGACTCGGGGGAGAAACTCGAAGGGCTCCTAGGAGATCCCGGGTGCTGCAGACAGAAGACGGAACCTCCCCACACTCAGGATTCCGGAACACGGGTGACTGTGTGGGTGAGGTTTATGGCCGTCCTCCACAGTGCTTCCTGGTGTCACAGGTGTTCCCTCGCAAGGTGAAGTCCGCTAATTACCTCCCCTGTCCATGGGGGGGCACTAGATGCTACCTGCGTTTCCAGCCCAACCCCCGCCATTCCAAGGCAGCCTGCGGTGGGAGGGACTCGGGGAAGACTCTCGAAGGGCTCCTAGGAGATCCCGGGTGCTGCAGACAGAAGACGGAACCTCCCCACACTCAGAATTCCGGAACACGGCTGACTGTGTGTGGGAGGTTCGGGGCCGCCCTCCACGCAGTTTCCTGGTGTCCCAGGTGTTCCCTCGCAAGGGGAAGTCCGCTAATTACCTCCCCTGTCCATGGGGAGGCACTAGATGCTACCTGCGTTTCCAGCCCAACCCCCGCCTTTCCCCGGCAGCCCGCACTGGGAGGGACTCGGGGGAGAAACTCGAAGGGCTCCTAGGAGATCCCGGGTGCTGCAGACAGAAGACGGAAACTCCCCACACTCAGGATTCCGGAACACGGGTGACTGTGTGGGTGAGGTTTATGGCCGCCCTCCACACAGCTTCCTGGTGTCACAGGTGTTCCCTCGCAAGGGGAAGTCCGCTAAGTACCTCCCCTGTCCATGGGGAGGCACTAGATGCTACCTGCGTTTCCAGCCCAACCCCCGCCTTTCCCAGGCAGCCCGCGGTGGGAGGGACTCGTAGAAGACCCTCGAAGTGCTCCTAGTAGATCCCGGGTGCTGCAGACAGAAGACGGAACCTCCCCACACTCAGAATTCCTGAACACGTGTGACTGTGTGGGGGAGCTTTAGGGCCGCCTCCACGCAGATTCCTGGTGTCTCAGGTGTTCCCTCGCAAGGGGAAGTCCGCTAATTACCTCCCCTGTCCATGGGGAGGCACTAGATGCTACCTGCGTTTCCAGCCCAACCCCCGCCTTTCCCCGGCAGCCCGCACTGGGAGGGACTCGGGGGAGACACTCGAAGGGCTCCTAGGAGATCCCGGGTGCTGCAGAGAGAAGACGGAACCTCCCCACACTCATAATTCCGGAACACGCCTGACTGTGTGGGGGAAGTTCGGGGCAGCCCTCCACGCAGCTTCCTGGTGTCACAGGTTTTCCCTGGCAGGCGGAAGTCCGCTACATACCTCCACGGTCCATGGGGAGGCACTAGATTCTACCTGCGTTTCCAGCCCAACCCCCGACTTTCCCCGGCAGCCCGCAGTGCGAGGGACTCGGGGAAGACCCTCGAACGGCTCCTAGGAGATCCCGGGTGCTGCAGACAGAAGACGGAACCTCCCCACACTAGGAATTCCGGAACACGGCTGACTGTGTGGGGGAGGTTCGGGGCCGCTCTCCACACAGCTTCCTGTTGTCCCAGGTGTTCCCTCGCAAGGGGAATTCCGCTAATTACCTCCCCTGTCCATGGGGAGGCACTAGATGCTACCTGCGTTTCCAGCCCAACCCCCGCCTTTCCCCGGCAGCCCGCACTGGGAGGGACTCGGGGGAGAAACTCGAAGGGCTCCTAGGAGATCCCGGGTGCTGCAGACAGAAGACGGAACCTCCCCACACTCAGGATTCCGGAACACGGGTGACTGTGTGGGTGAGGTTTATGGCCGTCCTCCACAGTGCTTCCTGGTGTCACAGGTGTTCCCTCGCAAGGTGAAGTCCGCTAATTACCTCCCCTGTCCATGGGGGGGCACTAGATGCTACCTGCGTTTCCAGCCCAACCCCCGCCATTCCAAGGCAGCCTGCGGTGGGAGGGACTCGGGGAAGACTCTCGAAGGGCTCCTAGGAGATCCCGGGTGCTGCAGACAGAAGACGGAACCTCCCCACACTCAGAATTCCGGAACACGGCTGACTGTGTGTGGGAGGTTCGGGGCCGCCCTCCACGCAGTTTCCTGGTGTCCCAGGTGTTCCCTCGCAAGGGGAAGTCCGCTAATTACCTCCCCTGTCCATGGGGAGGCACTAGATGCTACCTGCGTTTCCAGCCCAACCCCCGCCTTTCCCCGGCAGCCCGCACTGGGAGGGACTCGGGGGAGAAACTCGAAGGGCTCCTAGGAGATCCCGGGTGCTGCAGACAGAAGACGGAAACTCCCCACACTCAGGATTCCGGAACACGGGTGACTGTGTGGGTGAGGTTTATGGCCGCCCTCCACACAGCTTCCTGGTGTCACAGGTGTTCCCTCGCAAGGGGAAGTCCGCTAAGTACCTCCCCTGTCCATGGGGAGGCACTAGATGCTACCTGCGTTTCCAGCCCAACCCCCGCCTTTCCCAGGCAGCCCGCGGTGGGAGGGACTCGTAGAAGACCCTCGAAGTGCTCCTAGTAGATCCCGGGTGCTGCAGACAGAAGACGGAACCTCCCCACACTCAGAATTCCTGAACACGTGTGACTGTGTGGGGGAGCTTTAGGGCCGCCTCCACGCAGATTCCTGGTGTCTCAGGTGTTCCCTCGCAAGGGGAAGTCCGCTAATTACCTCCCCTGTCCATGGGGAGGCACTAGATGCTACCTGCGTTTCCAGCCCAACCCCCGCCTTTCCCCGGCAGCCCGCACTGGGAGGGACTCGGGGGAGACACTCGAAGGGCTCCTAGGAGATCCCGGGTGCTGCAGAGAGAAGACGGAACCTCCCCACACTCATAATTCCGGAACACGCCTGACTGTGTGGGGGAAGTTCGGGGCAGCCCTCCACGCAGCTTCCTGGTGTCACAGGTTTTCCCTGGCAGGCGGAAGTCCGCTACATACCTCCACGGTCCATGGGGAGGCACTAGATTCTACCTGCGTTTCCAGCCCAACCCCCGACTTTCCCCGGCAGCCCGCAGTGCGAGGGACTCGGGGAAGACCCTCGAACGGCTCCTAGGAGATCCCGGGTGCTGCAGACAGAAGACGGAACCTCGCCACACTCAGGATTCCGGAACACGTCTGACTGTGTGGGGGAGGTTCGGGGCCGCACTCCACGCAGCTGCCTGGTGTCACAGGTGTTCCCTGACAGGCGGAATTCCGCTAATTACCTCCCCTGTCCAGGGGGAGGCACTAGAAGCTACCTGCGTTTCCATCCCAACCCCCGCTTTTCCCCGGCAGCCTGCAGTGAGAGTGACTCGGGGAAGACTCTCGAAGGGCTCCTAGGAGATTCCGGGTGCTGCAGACAGAAGACGGATCCTCCCCACACTCAGAATTCCGGAACACGGGTGACTGTGTGGGTGAGGTTTAGGGCCGCCCTCCACGCAGCTTCCTGGTGTCACAGGTGTTCCCTCGCAAGGGGAAGTCCGCTACATACCTCCACTGTCCATGGGGAGGCACTAGATGCTACCTGCGTTTCCAGCCCAACCCCCGACTTTCCCCGGCAGCCCGCGGTGAGAGGGACTTTGGGAAGACTCTCGAAGGGCTCCTAGGAGATCCCGGGTGCTGCAGAGAGAAGACGGATCCTCCCCACACTCAGAATTCCGGAACACGGCTAACTGTGTGGGGGAGGTTCGGGGCCGCCCTCCACGCAGCTTCCTGGTGTCACAGGTGTTCCCTGGCAGGCGGAAGTCCGCTAACTACCTCCCCTGTCCAGGGGGAGACACTAGATGGTACCTGCGTTTCCAGCCCAACCCCCGCGTTTCCCCGGCAGCCCGCAGTGAGAGGGATTCGAGGAAGACTCTAGAAGGGCTCCTAGGAGATCCCGGGTGCTGCAGACAGAAGACGGAACCTCCCCACACTCAGGATTCCGGAACAAATGTGACTGTGTGGGTGAGGTTCAGGGCCGTCCTCCACGCAGCTTCCTGGTGTCACAGGTGTTCCCTCGCAAGGGGAAGTCCGCTAATTACCTCCCCTGTCCATGGGGAGGCACTAGATGCTACCTGCGTTTCCAGCCCAACCCCCGCTTTTCCCCGGCAGCCCGCACTGGGAGAGACTCGGGGAAGACTCTCGAAGGGCTCCTAGGAGATCCCGGGTGCTGCAGACAGAAGACGGAACCTCCCCACACTCAGAATTCCGGTAGACGGCTGACTCTGTGGGCGAGAATCGGGGCCGCCCTCCACGCAACTGCCAGGTGTCACAGGTTTTCCCTGGCAGGGGGAAGTCCGCTAATTACCTCCCCTGTCCAGGGGGAGGCACTAGATTCTACCTGCGTTTCCAGCCCAACCCCCGACTTTCCCCGGCAGCCCGCGGTGAGAGGGACTCGAGGAAGACTCTCGAAGTGCTCCTAGGAGATCCCGAGTGCTGCAGACAGAAGACGGATCCTCCCCACACTCAGAATTCCGGAACACGGGTGACTGTGTGGGTGAGGTTTAGGGCCGCCCTCCACGCAGCTTCCTGGTGTGACAGGTGTTCCCTCGCAAGGGGAAGTCCGCTACATACCTCCCCTGTCCATGGGGATTCACTAGATGCTACCTGCGTTTCCAGCCCAACCCCCGCCTTTCCCCAGCAGCCCGCGGTGAGAGGGACTTGGGGAAGACTCTCGAAGGGCTCCTAGGAGATCCCGGGTGCTGCAGACAGAAGACGGAACCTCCCCACTCTCAGGATTCCGGAACACGGCTGACTGTGTGGGCGAGGATCGCGGCCGCCCTCCACGCAGCTGCCTGGTGTCACAGGATTTCCCTGGCAGGGGGAAGTCCGCTAATTACCTCCCCTGTCCAGGGGGATTCACTAGATGCTACCTGCGTTTCCAGCCCAACCTCCGCCTTTCCCCGGCAGCCCGCACTGGGAGGGACTCGGGGGAGTCACTCGAAGTGCTCCTAGGAGATCCCGGGTGCTGCAGACAGAAGACGGAACCTCCCCACACTCAGGATTCCGGAACACGGGTGACTGTGTGGGTGAGGTTTATGGCCGCCCTCCACACAGCTTCCTGGTGTCACAGGTGTTCCCTCGCAAGGGGAAGTCCGCTAATTACCTCCCCTGTCCATGGGGAGGCACTAGATGCTACCTGCGTTTCCAGCCCAACCCCAGCCTTTCCCCGGGAGCCCGCAGTGAGAGGGACTCGGGGAAGATTCTCGAAGGGCTCCTAGGAAATCCCGGGGGCTGCAGACAGAAGACGGAACCTCCCCACACTCAGAATTCCGGAACAAGCGTGACTGTGTGGGTGAGGTTCAGGGCCGCCTTCCACGCAGCTTCCTGGTGTCACAGGTGTTCCCTCGCAAGGGGAAGTCCGCTAATTACCTCCCGTGTCCATGGGGAGGCACTAGATGCTACCTGCGTTTCCAGCCCAACCCCCGCCTTTCCCCGGCAGCCCGCACTGGGAGGGACTAGGGGAAGACTCTCCAAGGGCTCCTAGGAGATCCCGGGTGCTGCAGACAGAAGACGGAACCTCCCCACACTAGGAATTCCGGAACACGGCTGACTGTGTGGGGGAGGTTCGGGGCCGCTCTCCACACAGCTTCCTGTTGTCCCAGGTGTTCCCTCGCAAGGGGAAGTCCGCTAATTACCTCCCCTGTCCATGGGGAGGCACTAGATGCTACCTGCGTTTCCAGCCCAACCCCCGCCTTTCCCCGGCAGCCCGCACTGGGAGGGACTCGGGGGAGAAACTCGAAGGGCTCCTAGGAGATCCCGGGTGCTGCAGACAGAAGACGGAACCTCCCCACACTCAGGATTCCGGAACACGGGTGACTGTGTGGGTGAGGTTTATGGCCGTCCTCCACAGTGCTTCCTGGTGTCACAGGTGTTCCCTCGCAAGGTGAAGTCCGCTAATTACCTCCCCTGTCCATGGGGGGGCACTAGATGCTACCTGCGTTTCCAGCCCAACCCCCGCCATTCCAAGGCAGCCTGCGGTGGGAGGGACTCGGGGAAGACTCTCGAAGGGCTCCTAGGAGATCCCGGGTGCTGCAGACAGAAGACGGAACCTCCCCACACTCAGAATTCCGGAACACGGCTGACTGTGTGTGGGAGGTTCGGGGCCGCCCTCCACGCAGTTTCCTGGTGTCCCAGGTGTTCCCTCGCAAGGGGAAGTCCGCTAATTACCTCCCCTGTCCATGGGGAGGCACTAGATGCTACCTGCGTTTCCAGCCCAACCCCCGCCTTTCCCCGGCAGCCCGCACTGGGAGGGACTCGGGGGAGAAACTCGAAGGGCTCCTAGGAGATCCCGGGTGCTGCAGACAGAAGACGGAAACTCCCCACACTCAGGATTCCGGAACACGGGTGACTGTGTGGGTGAGGTTTATGGCCGCCCTCCACACAGCTTCCTGGTGTCACAGGTGTTCCCTCGCAAGGGGAAGTCCGCTAAGTACCTCCCCTGTCCATGGGGAGGCACTAGATGCTACCTGCGTTTCCAGCCCAACCCCCGCCTTTCCCCGGCAGCCCGCACTGGGAGGGACTCGGGGGAGACACTCGAAGGGCTCCTAGGAGATCCCGGGTGCTGCAGAGAGAAGACGGAACCTCCCCACACTCATAATTCCGGAACACGGCTGACTGTGTGGGGGAAGTTCGGGGCAGCCCTCCACGCAGCTTCCTGGTGTCACAGGTTTTCCCTGGCAGGCGGAAGTCCGCTACATACCTCCACGGTCCATGGGGAGGCACTAGATTCTACCTGCGTTTCCAGCCCAACCCCCGACTTTCCCCGGCAGCCCGCAGTGCGAGGGACTCGGGGAAGACCCTCGAACGGCTCCTAGGAGATCCCGGGTGCTGCAGACAGAAGACGGAACCTCGCCACACTCAGGATTCCGGAACACGTCTGACTGTGTGGGGGAGGTTCGGGGCCGCACTCCACGCAGCTGCCTGGTGTCACAGGTGTTCCCTGACAGGCGGAATTCCGCTAATTACCTCCCCTGTCCAGGGGGAGGCACTAGAAGCTACCTGCGTTTCCATCCCAACCCCCGCTTTTCCCCGGCAGCCTGCAGTGAGAGTGACTCGGGGAAGACTCTCGAAGGGCTCCTAGGAGATTCCGGGTGCTGCAGACAGAAGACGGATCCTCCCCACACTCAGAATTCCGGAACACGGGTGACTGTGTGGGTGAGGTTTAGGGCCGCCCTCCACGCAGCTTCCTGGTGTCACAGGTGTTCCCTCGCAAGGGGAAGTCCGCTACATACCTCCACTGTCCATGGGGAGGCACTAGATGCTACCTGCGTTTCCAGCCCAACCCCCGACTTTCCCCGGCAGCCCGCGGTGAGAGGGACTTTGGGAAGACTCTCGAAGGGCTCCTAGGAGATCCCGGGTGCTGCAGAGAGAAGACGGATCCTCCCCACACTCAGAATTCCGGAACACGGCTAACTGTGTGGGGGAGGTTCGGGGCCGCCCTCCACGCAGCTTCCTGGTGTCACAGGTGTTCCCTGGCAGGCGGAAGTCCGCTAACTACCTCCCCTGTCCAGGGGGAGAGACTAGATGGTACCTGCGTTTCCAGCCCAACCCCCGTGTTTCCCCGGCAGCCCGCAGTGAGAGGGATTCGAGGAAGAATCTAGAAGGGCTCCTAGGAGATCCCGGGTGCTGCAGACAGAAGACGGAACCTCCCCACACTCAGGATTCCGGAACAAATGTGACTGTGTGGGTGAGGTTCAGGGCCGTCCTCCACGCAGCTTCCTGGTGTCACAGGTGTTCCCTCGCAAGGGGAAGTCCGCTAATTACCTCCCCTGTCCATGGGGAGGCACTAGATGCTACCTGCGTTTCCAGCCCAACCCCCGCTTTTCCCCGGCAGCCCGCACTGGGAGAGACTCGGGGAAGACTCTCGAAGGGCTCCTAGGAGATCCCGGGTGCTGCAGACAGAAGACGGAACCTCCCCACACTCAGAATTCCGGTACACGGCTGACTCTGTGGGCGAGAATCGGGGCCGCCCTCCACGCAACTGCCAGGTGTCACAGGTTTTCCCTGGCAGGGGGAAGTCCGCTAATTACCTCCCCTGTCCAGGGGGAGGCACTAGATTCTACCTGCGTTTCCAGCCCAACCCCCGACTTTCCCCGGCAGCCCGCGGTGAGAGGGACTCGAGGAAGACTCTCGAAGTGCTCCTAGGAGATCCCGAGTGCTGCAGACAGAAGACGGATCCTCCCCACACTCAGAATTCCGGAACACGGGTGACTGTGTGGGTGAGGTTTAGGGCCGACCTCCACGCAGCTTCCTGGTGTGACAGGTGTTCCCTCGCAAGGGGAAGTCCGCTACATACCTCCCCTGTCCATGGGGATTCACTAGATGCTACCTGCGTTTCCAGCCCAACCCCCGCCTTTCCCCAGCAGCCCGCGGTGAGAGGGACTTGGGGAAGACTCTCGAAGGGCTCCTAGGAGATCCCGGGTGCTGCAGACAGAAGACGGAACCTCCCCACTCTCAGGATTCCGGAACACGGCTGACTGTGTGGGCGAGGATCGCGGCCGCCCTCCACGCAGCTGCCTGGTGTCACAGGATTTCCCTGGCAGGGGGAAGTCCGCTAATTACCTCCCCTGTCCAGGGGGAGGTACTAGATGCTACCTGTGTTTCCAGCCCAACCCCCGCTTTTCCCGGCAGCCCGCAGTGCGAGGGACCCGGCGAAGACTCTCGAAGGGCTCCTAGGAGGTCCCGGGTGCTGCAGACAGAAGACGGAACCTCCCCACACTCAGGATTCCGGAACACGTGTGACTGTGTGGGTGAGGTTTATGGCCGCCCTCCACGCAGCTTCCGGGTGTCACAGGTTTTCCCTGGCAGGGGGAAGTCCGCTAATTACCTCCCCTGTCCATGGGGAGGCACTAGATGCTACCTGCGTTTCCAGCACAACCCCCGCTTTTCCCAGGCAGCCCGCGGTGGGAGGGACTCGGGGAAGACCCTCGAAGGGCTCCTAGGAGATCCTGGGTGCTGCAGACAGAAGACGGAACCTCCACACACTCAGAATCCCGGAACACGTGTGACTGTGTGGGGGAGGTTTAGGGCCGCCCTCCACGCAGCTTCCTGGTGTCTCAGGTGTTCCCTCGCAAGGGGAAGTCCGCTAATTACCTCCCCTGTCCATGGGGAGGCACTAGATGCTACCTGCGTTTCCAGCCCATCCCCCGCCTTTCCCCGGCCGCCAGCACTGGGAGGGACTCGGGGAAGACACTCGAAGAGCTCCTAGGAGATCCCGGGTGCTGCAGACAGAAGACGGAACCTCCCCAAACTCAGAATTCCGGAACACGGCTGACTGTGTGGGGGAGGTTCGGGGCCGCCCTCCACGCAGCTTCCTGGTGTCACAGGTGTTCCCTGGCAGTCGGAAGTCCGCTAATTACCTCCCCTGTCCAGGGGGAGGCACTAGATGCTACCTGCGTTTCCAGTACAACCCCCGCCTTTCCCCGGCAGCCCGCAGTGAGAGGGACTCGGGGAAGCTTCTCGAAGAGCTCCTAGGAGATCCCGGGTGCTGCAGACAGAAGACGGAACCTCCCCACACTCAGAATTCCGGAACACGGGTGACTGTGTGGGTGAGGTTTAGGGCCACCCTTCACTCAGCTTCCTGGTGTCACAGTGTTCCCTCGCAAGGGGAAGTCCGCTAATTACCTCCCCTGTCCATGGGGAGGCACTAGATTCTACCTGCGTTTCCAGCCCAACCCCCGCCTTTCCCCGGCAGCCCGTACTGGGTGGGACTCGGGGGAGACACTCGAAGGGCTCCTAGGAAATCCCGGGTGCTGCAGACAGAAGACGGAACCTCCCCACACTCAGAATTCCGGAACACAAGTGACTGTGTGGGTGAGGTTTATGGCCGCCCTCCACAGAGCTTCCTGGTGTCACAGGTGTTCCCTCGCAAGGGGAAGTCCGCTAATTACCTCCCCTGTCCATGGGGAGGCACTAGATTCTACCTGCGTTTCCAGCCCAACCCTCGCCTTTCCCAGGCAGACCGCGGTGGGAGGGACTCGGGGAAGACCCTCGAAGTGCTCCTAGGAGATCCCGGGTCCTGCAGACAGAAGACGGAACCTCCCCATTCTCAGAATCCCGGAACACGGGTGACTGTGTGGGGGAGGTTTAGGGCCGCCCTCCACGCAGCTTCCTGATGTCTCAGGTGTTCCCTCGCAAGGGGAAGTCCGCTAATTACCTCCCCTGTCCATGGGGAGGCACTAGATGCTACCTGCGTTTCCAGCCCAACCCCCGCCTTTCCCCGGCAGCCCGCAATGGGAGGGACTCTGGGGAGACACTCGAAGGGCTCCTAGGAGATCCCGGGTGCTGCAGACAGAAGACGGAACCTCCCCACACTCAGAATTCCGGAACACGGCTGACTGTGTGGGGGAGCTTTGGGGCCGCCCTCCACGCAGCTTCCTGGTGTCACAGGTGTTCCCTGACAGGCGGAAGTCCGCTAATTACCTCCCCTGTCCAGGGGGAGGCACTAGATGCTACCTGCGTTTCCAGCCCAACCCCCACCTTTCCCCGGCAGCCCGCAGTGAGAGGGACTCGGGGAAGACTCTCGAAGGGCTCCTAGGAGATCCCGGGTGCTGCAGACCGAAGACGGAACCTCCCCACACTCAGAATTCCGGAACACACCCGACTGTGTGGGCGAGGATCGGGGCCAACTTCCACGCAGCTGTCTGGTGGCACAGGTTTTCCCTGGCAGGGGGAAGTTCTCTAATTACCTCCCCTGTCCATGGGGAGGCACTAGATGCTACCTGCGTTTCCAGCCCAACCCCCACCTTTCCCCGGCAGCCCGCACTGGGAGGGACTCGGGGGAGTCACTCGAAGTGCTCCTAGGAGATCCCGGGTGCTGCAGACAGAAGACGGAACCTCCCCACACTCAGGATTCCGGAACACGGGTGACTGAGTGGGTGAGGTTTATGGCCGCCCTCCACACAGCTTCCTGGTGTCACAGGTGTTCCCTCGCAAGGGGAAGTCCGCTAATTACCTACCCTGTCCATGGGGAGGCACTAGATGCTACCTGCGTTTCCAGCCCAACCCCCGCCTTTCCCAGGCAGCCCGCGGTGGGAGGGACTCAGGGAATACCCTCGAATGGCTCCTAGGAGATCCCGGGTGCTGCAGAACGAAGACGGAACCTCCCCACACTCAGAATTCCGGAACACGTGTGACTGTGTGGGGGAGGTTCAGGGCTGCCCTTCACGCAGCTTCCTGGTGTCACACGTGTTCCCTGGCAGGGGGAAGTCCGCTAATTACCTCCCCTGTCCAGGGGGAGGTACTAGATGCTACCTGTGTTTCCAGCCCAACCCCCGCTTTTCCCCGGCAGCCCGCAGTCCGAGGGACCCGGCGAAGACTCTCGAAGGGCTCCTAGGAGTTCCCGGGTGCTGCAGACAGAAGACGGAACCTCCCCACACTCAGGATTCCGGAACACGTGTGACTGTGTGGGTGAGGTTTATGGCCGCCCTCCACGCAGCTTCCGGGTGTCACAGGTTTTCCCTGGCAGGGGGAAGTCCGCTAATTACCTCCCCTGTCCATGGGGAGGCACTAGAAGCTACCTGCGTTTCCAGTACAACCCCCGCTTTTCCCAGGCAGCCCGCGGTGGGAGGGACTCGGGGAAGACCCTCGAAGGGCTCCTAGGAGATCCTGGGTGCTGCAGACAGAAGACGGAACCTCCACACACTCAGAATCCCGGAACACGTGTGACTGTGTGGGGGAGGTTTAGGGCCGCCCTCCACGCAGCTTCCTGGTGTCTCAGGTGTTCCCTCGCAAGGGGAAGTCCGCTAATTACCTCCCCTGTCCATGGGGAGGCACTAGATGCTACCTGCGTTTCCAGCCCATCCCCCGCATTTCCCAGGCCGCCAGCACTGGGAGGGACTCGGGGAAGACACTCGAAGGGCTCCTAGGAGATCCCGGGTGCTGCAGACAGAAGACGGAACCTCCCCACACTCAGAATTCCGGTAGACGGCTGACTCTGTGGGCGAGAATCGGGGCCGCCCTCCACGCAACTGCCAGGTGTCACAGGTTTTCCCTGGCAGGGGGAAGTCCGCTAATTACCTCCCCTGTCCAGGGGGAGGCACTAGATTCTACCTGCGTTTCCAGCCCAACCCCCGACTTTCCCCGGCAGCCCGCGGTGAGAGGGACTCGAGGAAGACTCTCGAAGTGCTCCTAGGAGATCCCGAGTGCTGCAGACAGAAGACGGATCCTCCCCACACTCAGAATTCCGGAACACGGGTGACTGTGTGGGTGAGGTTTAGGGCCGCCCTCCACGCAGCTTCCTGGTGTGACAGGTGTTCCCTCGCAAGGGGAAGTCCGCTACATACCTCCCCTGTCCATGGGGATTCACTAGATGCTACCTGCGTTTCCAGCCCAACCCCCGCCTTTCCCCAGCAGCCCGCGGTGAGAGGGACTTGGGGAAGACTCTCGAAGGGCTCCTAGGAGATCCCGGGTGCTGCAGACAGAAGACGGAACCTCCCCACTCTCAGGATTCCGGAACACGGCTGACTGTGTGGGCGAGGATCGCGGCCGCCCTCCACGCAGCTGCCTGGTGTCACAGGATTTCCCTGGCAGGGGGAAGTCCGCTAATTACCTCCCCTGTCCAGGGGGATTCACTAGATGCTACCTGCGTTTCCAGCCCAACCTCCGCCTTTCCCCGGCAGCCCGCACTGGGAGGGACTCGGGGGAGTCACTCGAAGTGCTCCTAGGAGATCCCGGGTGCTGCAGACAGAAGACGGAACCTCCCCACACTCAGGATTCCGGAACACGGGTGACTGTGTGGGTGAGGTTTATGGCCGCCCTCCACACAGCTTCCTGGTGTCACAGGTGTTCCCTCGCAAGGGGAAGTCCGCTAATTACCTCCCCTGTCCATGGGGAGGCACTAGATGCTACCTGCGTTTCCAGCCCAACCCCAGCCTTTCCCCGGGAGCCCGCAGTGAGAGGGACTCGGGGAAGATTCTCGAAGGGCTCCTAGGAAATCCCGGGGGCTGCAGACAGAAGACGGAACCTCCCCACACTCAGAATTCCGGAACAAGCGTGACTGTGTGGGTGAGGTTCAGGGCCGCCTTCCACGCAGCTTCCTGGTGTCACAGGTGTTCCCTCGCAAGGGGAAGTCCGCTAATTACCTCCCGTGTCCATGGGGAGGCACTAGATGCTACCTGCGTTTCCAGCCCAACCCCCGCCTTTCCCCGGCAGCCCGCACTGGGAGGGACTAGGGGAAGACTCTCCAAGGGCTCCTAGGAGATCCCGGGTGCTGCAGACAGAAGACGGAACCTCCCCACACTAGGAATTCCGGAACACGGCTGACTGTGTGGGGGAGGTTCGGGGCCGCTCTCCACACAGCTTCCTGTTGTCCCAGGTGTTCCCTCGCAAGGGGAAGTCCGCTAATTACCTCCCCTGTCCATGGGGAGGCACTAGATGCTACCTGCGTTTCCAGCCCAACCCCCGCCTTTCCCCGGCAGCCCGCACTGGGAGGGACTCGGGGGAGAAACTCGAAGGGCTCCTAGGAGATCCCGGGTGCTGCAGACAGAAGACGGAACCTCCCCACACTCAGGATTCCGGAACACGGGTGACTGTGTGGGTGAGGTTTATGGCCGTCCTCCACAGTGCTTCCTGGTGTCACAGGTGTTCCCTCGCAAGGTGAAGTCCGCTAATTACCTCCCCTGTCCATGGGGGGGCACTAGATGCTACCTGCGTTTCCAGCCCAACCCCCGCCATTCCAAGGCAGCCTGCGGTGGGAGGGACTCGGGGAAGACTCTCGAAGGGCTCCTAGGAGATCCCGGGTGCTGCAGACAGAAGACGGAACCTCCCCACACTCAGAATTCCGGAACACGGCTGACTGTGTGTGGGAGGTTCGGGGCCGCCCTCCACGCAGTTTCCTGGTGTCCCAGGTGTTCCCTCGCAAGGGGAAGTCCGCTAATTACCTCCCCTGTCCATGGGGAGGCACTAGATGCTACCTGCGTTTCCAGCCCAACCCCCGCCTTTCCCCGGCAGCCCGCACTGGGAGGGACTCGGGGGAGAAACTCGAAGGGCTCCTAGGAGATCCCGGGTGCTGCAGACAGAAGACGGAAACTCCCCACACTCAGGATTCCGGAACACGGGTGACTGTGTGGGTGAGGTTTATGGCCGCCCTCCACACAGCTTCCTGGTGTCACAGGTGTTCCCTCGCAAGGGGAAGTCCGCTAAGTACCTCCCCTGTCCATGGGGAGGCACTAGATGCTACCTGCGTTTCCAGCCCAACCCCCGCCTTTCCCCGGCAGCCCGCACTGGGAGGGACTCGGGGGAGACACTCGAAGGGCTCCTAGGAGATCCCGGGTGCTGCAGAGAGAAGACGGAACCTCCCCACACTCATAATTCCGGAACACGGCTGACTGTGTGGGGGAAGTTCGGGGCAGCCCTCCACGCAGCTTCCTGGTGTCACAGGTTTTCCCTGGCAGGCGGAAGTCCGCTACATACCTCCACGGTCCATGGGGAGGCACTAGATTCTACCTGCGTTTCCAGCCCAACCCCCGACTTTCCCCGGCAGCCCGCAGTGCGAGGGACTCGGGGAAGACCCTCGAACGGCTCCTAGGAGATCCCGGGTGCTGCAGACAGAAGACGGAACCTCGCCACACTCAGGATTCCGGAACACGTCTGACTGTGTGGGGGAGGTTCGGGGCCGCACTCCACGCAGCTGCCTGGTGTCACAGGTGTTCCCTGACAGGCGGAATTCCGCTAATTACCTCCCCTGTCCAGGGGGAGGCACTAGAAGCTACCTGCGTTTCCATCCCAACCCCCGCTTTTCCCCGGCAGCCTGCAGTGAGAGTGACTCGGGGAAGACTCTCGAAGGGCTCCTAGGAGATTCCGGGTGCTGCAGACAGAAGACGGATCCTCCCCACACTCAGAATTCCGGAACACGGGTGACTGTGTGGGTGAGGTTTAGGGCCGCCCTCCACGCAGCTTCCTGGTGTCACAGGTGTTCCCTCGCAAGGGGAAGTCCGCTACATACCTCCACTGTCCATGGGGAGGCACTAGATGCTACCTGCGTTTCCAGCCCAACCCCCGACTTTCCCCGGCAGCCCGCGGTGAGAGGGACTTTGGGAAGACTCTCGAAGGGCTCCTAGGAGATCCCGGGTGCTGCAGAGAGAAGACGGATCCTCCCCACACTCAGAATTCCGGAACACGGCTAACTGTGTGGGGGAGGTTCGGGGCCGCCCTCCACGCAGCTTCCTGGTGTCACAGGTGTTCCCTGGCAGGCGGAAGTCCGCTAACTACCTCCCCTGTCCAGGGGGAGAGACTAGATGGTACCTGCGTTTCCAGCCCAACCCCCGTGTTTCCCCGGCAGCCCGCAGTGAGAGGGATTCGAGGAAGAATCTAGAAGGGCTCCTAGGAGATCCCGGGTGCTGCAGACAGAAGACGGAACCTCCCCACACTCAGGATTCCGGAACAAATGTGACTGTGTGGGTGAGGTTCAGGGCCGTCCTCCACGCAGCTTCCTGGTGTCACAGGTGTTCCCTCGCAAGGGGAAGTCCGCTAATTACCTCCCCTGTCCATGGGGAGGCACTAGATGCTACCTGCGTTTCCAGCCCAACCCCCGCTTTTCCCCGGCAGCCCGCACTGGGAGAGACTCGGGGAAGACTCTCGAAGGGCTCCTAGGAGATCCCGGGTGCTGCAGACAGAAGACGGAACCTCCCCACACTCAGAATTCCGGTACACGGCTGACTCTGTGGGCGAGAATCGGGGCCGCCCTCCACGCAACTGCCAGGTGTCACAGGTTTTCCCTGGCAGGGGGAAGTCCGCTAATTACCTCCCCTGTCCAGGGGGAGGCACTAGATTCTACCTGCGTTTCCAGCCCAACCCCCGACTTTCCCCGGCAGCCCGCGGTGAGAGGGACTCGAGGAAGACTCTCGAAGTGCTCCTAGGAGATCCCGAGTGCTGCAGACAGAAGACGGATCCTCCCCACACTCAGAATTCCGGAACACGGGTGACTGTGTGGGTGAGGTTTAGGGCCGACCTCCACGCAGCTTCCTGGTGTGACAGGTGTTCCCTCGCAAGGGGAAGTCCGCTACATACCTCCCCTGTCCATGGGGATTCACTAGATGCTACCTGCGTTTCCAGCCCAACCCCCGCCTTTCCCCAGCAGCCCGCGGTGAGAGGGACTTGGGGAAGACTCTCGAAGGGCTCCTAGGAGATCCCGGGTGCTGCAGACAGAAGACGGAACCTCCCCACTCTCAGGATTCCGGAACACGGCTGACTGTGTGGGCGAGGATCGCGGCCGCCCTCCACGCAGCTGCCTGGTGTCACAGGATTTCCCTGGCAGGGGGAAGTCCGCTAATTACCTCCCCTGTCCAGGGGGAGGTACTAGATGCTACCTGTGTTTCCAGCCCAACCCCCGCTTTTCCCGGCAGCCCGCAGTGCGAGGGACCCGGCGAAGACTCTCGAAGGGCTCCTAGGAGGTCCCGGGTGCTGCAGACAGAAGACGGAACCTCCCCACACTCAGGATTCCGGAACACGTGTGACTGTGTGGGTGAGGTTTATGGCCGCCCTCCACGCAGCTTCCGGGTGTCACAGGTTTTCCCTGGCAGGGGGAAGTCCGCTAATTACCTCCCCTGTCCATGGGGAGGCACTAGATGCTACCTGCGTTTCCAGCACAACCCCCGCTTTTCCCAGGCAGCCCGCGGTGGGAGGGACTCGGGGAAGACCCTCGAAGGGCTCCTAGGAGATCCTGGGTGCTGCAGACAGAAGACGGAACCTCCACACACTCAGAATCCCGGAACACGTGTGACTGTGTGGGGGAGGTTTAGGGCCGCCCTCCACGCAGCTTCCTGGTGTCTCAGGTGTTCCCTCGCAAGGGGAAGTCCGCTAATTACCTCCCCTGTCCATGGGGAGGCACTAGATGCTACCTGCGTTTCCAGCCCATCCCCCGCCTTTCCCCGGCCGCCAGCACTGGGAGGGACTCGGGGAAGACACTCGAAGAGCTCCTAGGAGATCCCGGGTGCTGCAGACAGAAGACGGAACCTCCCCAAACTCAGAATTCCGGAACACGGCTGACTGTGTGGGGGAGGTTCGGGGCCGCCCTCCACGCAGCTTCCTGGTGTCACAGGTGTTCCCTGGCAGTCGGAAGTCCGCTAATTACCTCCCCTGTCCAGGGGGAGGCACTAGATGCTACCTGCGTTTCCAGTACAACCCCCGCCTTTCCCCGGCAGCCCGCAGTGAGAGGGACTCGGGGAAGCTTCTCGAAGAGCTCCTAGGAGATCCCGGGTGCTGCAGACAGAAGACGGAACCTCCCCACACTCAGAATTCCGGAACACGGGTGACTGTGTGGGTGAGGTTTAGGGCCACCCTTCACTCAGCTTCCTGGTGTCACAGTGTTCCCTCGCAAGGGGAAGTCCGCTAATTACCTCCCCTGTCCATGGGGAGGCACTAGATTCTACCTGCGTTTCCAGCCCAACCCCCGCCTTTCCCCGGCAGCCCGTACTGGGTGGGACTCGGGGGAGACACTCGAAGGGCTCCTAGGAAATCCCGGGTGCTGCAGACAGAAGACGGAACCTCCCCACACTCAGAATTCCGGAACACAAGTGACTGTGTGGGTGAGGTTTATGGCCGCCCTCCACAGAGCTTCCTGGTGTCACAGGTGTTCCCTCGCAAGGGGAAGTCCGCTAATTACCTCCCCTGTCCATGGGGAGGCACTAGATTCTACCTGCGTTTCCAGCCCAACCCTCGCCTTTCCCAGGCAGACCGCGGTGGGAGGGACTCGGGGAAGACCCTCGAAGTGCTCCTAGGAGATCCCGGGTCCTGCAGACAGAAGACGGAACCTCCCCATTCTCAGAATCCCGGAACACGGGTGACTGTGTGGGGGAGGTTTAGGGCCGCCCTCCACGCAGCTTCCTGATGTCTCAGGTGTTCCCTCGCAAGGGGAAGTCCGCTAATTACCTCCCCTGTCCATGGGGAGGCACTAGATGCTACCTGCGTTTCCAGCCCAACCCCCGCCTTTCCCCGGCAGCCCGCAATGGGAGGGACTCTGGGGAGACACTCGAAGGGCTCCTAGGAGATCCCGGGTGCTGCAGACAGAAGACGGAACCTCCCCACACTCAGAATTCCGGAACACGGCTGACTGTGTGGGGGAGCTTTGGGGCCGCCCTCCACGCAGCTTCCTGGTGTCACAGGTGTTCCCTGACAGGCGGAAGTCCGCTAATTACCTCCCCTGTCCAGGGGGAGGCACTAGATGCTACCTGCGTTTCCAGCCCAACCCCCACCTTTCCCCGGCAGCCCGCAGTGAGAGGGACTCGGGGAAGACTCTCGAAGGGCTCCTAGGAGATCCCGGGTGCTGCAGACCGAAGACGGAACCTCCCCACACTCAGAATTCCGGAACACACCCGACTGTGTGGGCGAGGATCGGGGCCAACTTCCACGCAGCTGTCTGGTGGCACAGGTTTTCCCTGGCAGGGGGAAGTTCTCTAATTACCTCCCCTGTCCATGGGGAGGCACTAGATGCTACCTGCGTTTCCAGCCCAACCCCCACCTTTCCCCGGCAGCCCGCACTGGGAGGGACTCGGGGGAGTCACTCGAAGTGCTCCTAGGAGATCCCGGGTGCTGCAGACAGAAGACGGAACCTCCCCACACTCAGGATTCCGGAACACGGGTGACTGAGTGGGTGAGGTTTATGGCCGCCCTCCACACAGCTTCCTGGTGTCACAGGTGTTCCCTCGCAAGGGGAAGTCCGCTAATTACCTACCCTGTCCATGGGGAGGCACTAGATGCTACCTGCGTTTCCAGCCCAACCCCCGCCTTTCCCAGGCAGCCCGCGGTGGGAGGGACTCAGGGAATACCCTCGAATGGCTCCTAGGAGATCCCGGGTGCTGCAGAACGAAGACGGAACCTCCCCACACTCAGAATTCCGGAACACGTGTGACTGTGTGGGGGAGGTTCAGGGCTGCCCTTCACGCAGCTTCCTGGTGTCACACGTGTTCCCTGGCAGGGGGAAGTCCGCTAATTACCTCCCCTGTCCAGGGGGAGGTACTAGATGCTACCTGTGTTTCCAGCCCAACCCCCGCTTTTCCCCGGCAGCCCGCAGTCCGAGGGACCCGGCGAAGACTCTCGAAGGGCTCCTAGGAGTTCCCGGGTGCTGCAGACAGAAGACGGAACCTCCCCACACTCAGGATTCCGGAACACGTGTGACTGTGTGGGTGAGGTTTATGGCCGCCCTCCACGCAGCTTCCGGGTGTCACAGGTTTTCCCTGGCAGGGGGAAGTCCGCTAATTACCTCCCCTGTCCATGGGGAGGCACTAGAAGCTACCTGCGTTTCCAGTACAACCCCCGCTTTTCCCAGGCAGCCCGCGGTGGGAGGGACTCGGGGAAGACCCTCGAAGGGCTCCTAGGAGATCCTGGGTGCTGCAGACAGAAGACGGAACCTCCACACACTCAGAATCCCGGAACACGTGTGACTGTGTGGGGGAGGTTTAGGGCCGCCCTCCACGCAGCTTCCTGGTGTCTCAGGTGTTCCCTCGCAAGGGGAAGTCCGCTAATTACCTCCCCTGTCCATGGGGAGGCACTAGATGCTACCTGCGTTTCCAGCCCATCCCCCGCATTTCCCAGGCCGCCAGCATTGGGAGGGACTCGGGGAAGACACTCGAAGGGCTCCTAGGAGATCCCGGGTGCTGCAGACAGAAGACGGAACCTCCCCAAACTCAGAATTCCGGAACACGGCTGACTGTGTGGGGGAGGTTCGGGGCCGCCCTCCACGCAGCTTCCTGGTGTCACAGGTGTTCCCTGGCAGTCGGAAGTCCGCTAATTACCTCCCCTGTCCATGGGGAGGCACTAGATACTACCTGCGTTTCCAGTCCAACCCCCGCCTTTCCCCGGCAGCCCGCAGTGAGAGGGACTCGGGGAAGATTCTCGAAGAGCTCCTAGGAGATCCCGGGTGCTGCAGACAGAAGACGGAACCTCCCCACACTCAGAATTCCGGAACACGGGTGACTGTGTGGGTGAGGTTTAGGGCCACCCTTCACGCAGCTTCCTGGTGTCACAGTGTTCCCTCGCAAGGGGAAGTCCGCTAATTACCTCCCCTGTCCAGGGGGAGGCACTAGATGCTACCTGCGTTTCCAGCCCAACCCCCGCCTTTCCCCGGCAGCCCGTAAAGGGTGGGACTCGGGGGAGACACTCGAAGGGCTCCTAGGAAATCCCGGGTGCTGCAGACAGAAGACGGAACCTCCCCACACTCAGAATTCCGGAACACATGTGACTGTGTGGGTGAGGTTTATGGCCGCCCTCCACAGAGCTTCCTGGTGTCACAGGTATTCCCTCGCAAGGGGAAGTCCGCTAATTACCTCCCCTGTCTATGGGGAGGCACTAGATTCTACCTGCGTTTCCAGCCCAACCCTCGCCTTTCCCAGGCAGACCGCGGTGGGAGGGACTCGGGGAAGACCCTCGAAGTGCTCCTAGGAGATCCCGGGTCCTGCAGACAGAAGACGGAACCTCCCCATTCTCAGAATCCCGGAACACGGGTGACTGTGTGGGGGAGGTTTAGGGCCGCCCTCCACGCAGCTTTCTGATGTCTCAGGTGTTCCCTCGCAAGGGGAAGTCCGCTAATTACCTCCCCTGTCCATGGGGAGGCACTAGATGCTACCTGCGTTTCCAGCCCAACCCCCGCCTTTCCCCGGCAGCCCGCACTGGGAGGGACTCGGGGGAGACACTCGAACGGCTCCTAGGAGATCCCGGGTGCTGCAGACAGAAGACGGAACCTCCCCACACTCAGAATTCCGGAACACGGCTGACTGTGTGGGGGAGCTTTGGGGCCGCCCTCCACGCAGCTTCCTGGTGTCACAGGTGTTCCCTGACAGGCGGAATTCCGCTAATTACCTCCCCTGTCCAGGGGGAGGCACTAGATGCTACCTGCGTTTCCAGCCCAACCCCCACCTTTCCCCGGCAGGCCGCAGTGAGAGGGACTCGGGGAAGACTCTCGAAGGGCTCCTAGGAGATCCCGGGTGCTGCAGACCGAAGACGGAACCTCCCCACACTCAGAATTCCGGAACACAGCCGACTGTGTGGGCGAGGATCGGGGCCAACCTCCACGCAGCTGTCTGGTGGCACAGGTTTTCCCTGGCAGGGGGAAGTTCTCTAATTACCTCCCCTGTCCATGGGGAGGCACTAGATGCTACCTGCGTTTCCAGCCCAACCCCCACATTTCCCCGGCAGCCCGCACTGGGAGGGACTCGGGGGAGTCACTCGAAGTGCTCCTAGGAGATCCCGGGTGCTGCAGACAGAAGACGGAACCTCCCCACACTCAGGATTCCGGAACACGGGTGACTGTGTGGGTGAGGTTTATGGCCGCCCTTCACACAGCTTCCTGGTGTCACAGGTGTTCCCTCGCAAGGGGAAGTCCGCTAATTACCTCCCCTGTCCATGGGGAGGCACTAGATGCTACCTGCGTTTCCAGCCCAACCCCCGCCTTTCCCAGGCAGCCCGCGGTGGGAGGGACTCAGGGAAGACCCTCGAATGGCTCCTAGGAGATCCCGGGTGCTGCAGAACGAAGACGGAACCTCCCCACACTCAGAATTCCGGAACACGGGTGACTGTGTGGGGGAGGTTCAGGGCTGCCTTTCACGCAGCTTCCTGGTGTCACACGTGTTCCCTGGCAGGGGGAAGTCCGCTAATTACCTCCCCAGTCCAGGGGGAGGCACTAGATGCTACCTGCGTTTCCAGCCCAACCCCCGCCTTTCCCCGGGAGCCCGCAGTGAGAGGGACTCGGGGAATATTCTCGAAGTGCTCCTAGGAGATCCCGGGTGCTGCAGACAGAAGACGGAACCTCCCCACACTCAGAATTCCGGAACACGTCTGACTGTGTTGGGGAGGTTCGGGGCCGCCCTCCACGGAGCTTCCTGGTGTCACAGGTGTTCCCCCGCAAGGGGAAGTCCACTAATTACCTCCCCTGTCCATGGGGAGGCACTAGATGCTCCCTGCGATTCCAGCCCAACCCCCGCCTTTACCCGGCAGCCCGTACTGGGAGGCACTCGGGGAAGACTCTCGAAGGGCTCCTAGGAGATCCCGGGTGCTGCAGACAGAAGACGGAACCTCCCCACACTCAGAATTCCGGTACACGGCTGACTCTGTGGGCGAGGATCGGTGCCGCCCTCCACGCAACTGCCAGGAGTCACAGGTTTTCCCTGGCAGGGGGAAGTCCGCTAATTACCTCCCCTGTCCAGGGGGAGGCACTAGATGCTACCTGCGTTTCCAGCCCAACCCCCGCTTTTCCCCGGCAGCCCACAGTTGGAGGGACTCGGGGAAGACTCTCGAAGGGCTCCTAGGAGATCCCGGGTGCTGCAGATAGAAGACGGAACCTCCCCACACTCAGGATTCCGGAACACGGGTGACTGTGTGGGTGAGGTTTATGGCCGCCCTCCACGCAGCTTCCTGGTGTCACAGGTGTTCCCTCGCAAGGGGAAGTCCGCTAATTACCTCCCCTGACCATGGGGAGGCACTAGATGCTACCTGCTTTTCCAGCCCAACCCCCGCATTTCCCAGGCAGCCCGCGGTGGGAGGGACTCGGGGAAGACCCTCGAACGGCTCCTAGGAGATCCCGGGTGCTGCAGACAGAAGACGGAACCTCCCCACACTCAGAATTCCGGAATACGGTTGACTGTGTGGGGGAGGTTAAGGGCCGCCCTCCACGCAGCTGCCTGGTGTCACAGGTTTTCCCTGGCAGGGGGAAGTCCGCTAATTACCTCCCCTGTCCAGGGGGAGGCACTAGATGCTACCTGCTTTTCCAGCCCAACCCCCGCTTTTCCCCGGCAGCCCGCAGTGAAAGGGACTCGGGGAAGACACTCGAAGGGCTCCTAGGAGATCCCGGGTGCTGCAGACAGAAGACGGAACCTCCCCACACTCAGGATTCCGGAACACGGGTGACTGTGTGGGTGAGGTTTATGGCCGCCCTCCACACAGCTTCCTGGTGTCACAGGTGTTCCCTCGCAAGGGGAAGTCCGCTAATTACCTCCCCTGTCCATGGGGAGGCACTAGATTCTACCTGCGTTTCCAGCCGAACCCCCGCCTTTCCCAGGCATACCGCGGTGGGAGGGACTCGGGGAAGACCCTCGAAGTGCTCCTAGGAGATCCCGGGTGCTGCAGACAGAAGACGGAACCTCCCCATTCTCAGAATCCCGGAACAAGTGTGACTGTGTGGGGGAGGTTTAGGGCCCCCCTCCACGCAGCTTCCTGGTGTCACACTTGTTCCCTGGCAGGGGGAATCCGCTAATTACCTCCCCTGTCCAGGGGGAGGCACTAGATGCTACCTGCGTTTCCAGCCCAACCCCCGCCTTTCCCCGGGAGCCCGCAGTGAGAGGGACTCGGGGAAGATTCTCGAAGGGCTCCTAGGAGATCCCGGGTGCTGCAGACAGAAGACGGAACCTCCCCACACTCAGAATTCCGGAACACGTCTGACCGTGTGGGGGAGGTTCGGGGCCGCCCTCCACGGAGCTTCCTGGTGTCACAGGTGTTCCCCCGCAAGGGGAAGTCCACTAATTACCTCCCCTGTCCATGGGGAGGCACTAGATGCTACCTGCGATTCCAGCCCAACCCCCGCCTTTACCAGGCAGCTCGTACTGGGAGGCACTCGGGGAAGTCTCTCGAAGGGCTCCTAGGAGATCCCGGGTGCTGCAGACAGAAGACGGAACCTCCCCACACTCAGAATTCTGGTACACGGCTGACTCTGTGGGCGAGGATCGGTGCCGCCCTCCACGCAACTGCCAGGTGTCACAGGTTTTCCCTGGCAGGGGGAAGTCCGCTAATTACCTCCCCTGTCCAGGGGGAGGCACTAGATGCTACCTGCGTTTCCAGCCCAACCCCCGCTTTTCCCCGGCAGCCCACAGTTGGAGGGACTCGGGGAAGACTCTCGAAGGGCTCCTAGGAGATCCCGGGTGCTGCAGACAGAAGACGGAACCTCCCCACACTCAGAATTCCGGAATACGGTTGACTGTGTGGGAGAGGTTAAGGGCCGCCCTCCACGCAGCTTCCTGGTGTCACAGGTGTTCCCTCGCAAGGGGAAGTCCGCTAATTACCTCCCCTGTCCATGGGGAGGCACTAGATGCTACCTGCGTTTCCAGCCCAACCCCCGCCTTTCCCCAGCAGCCCACACTGGGAGGGACCTGGGGGAGACACTCGAAGGGCTCCTAGGAGATCCCGGGTGCTGCAGACAGAAGACGGAACCTCCCGACTCTCAGGATTCCGGAACACGGCTGACTGTGTGGGCGAGGATCGGGGCCGCCCTCCACGCAGCTGCCTGGTGTCACAGGTTTTCCCTGGCAGGGGGAAGTCCGCTAATTACCTCCCCTGTCCAGGGGGAGGCACTAGATGCTACCTGCGTTTCCAGCCCAACCCCCGCTTTTCCCCGGCAGCCCGCAGTGAGAGGGACTCGGGGAAGACACTCGAAGGGCTCCTAGGAGATCCCGGGTGCTGCAGACAGAAGACGGATCCTCCCCACACTCAGGATTCCGGAACACGGGTGACTGTGTGGGTGAGGTTTATGGCCGCCCTCCACACAGCTTCCTGGTGTCACAGGTGTTCCCTCGCAAGGGGAAGTCCGCTAATTACCTCCCCTGTCCATGGGGATGCACTAGATGCTACCTGCGTTTCCAGCCCAACCCCCGCCATTCCCAGGCAGACCGCGGTGGGAGGGACTCGGGGAAGACCCTCGAAGTGCTCCTAGGAGATCCCGGGTTCTGCAGACAGAAGACGGAACCTCCCCATTCTCAGAATCCCGGAACACGGGTGACTGTGTTGGGGAGGTTTAGGGCCGCCCTCCACGCAGCTTCCTGATGTCTCAGGTGTTCCCTCGCAAGGGGAAGTCCGCTAATTACCTCCCCTGTCCATGGGGAGGCACTAGATGCTACCTGCGTTTCCAGCCCAACCCCCGCCTTTCCCCGGCAGCCCGCACTGGGAGGGACTCGGGGGAGACACTCGAAGGGCTCCTAGGAGATCCCGGGTGCTGCAGACAGAAGACGGAACCTCCCCACACTCAGAATTCCGGAACACAGCCGACTGTGTGGGCGAGGATCGGGGCCAACCTCCACGCAGCTGTCTGGTGTCACAGGTTTTCCCTGGCAGGGGAAAGTTCTCTAATTACCTCCCCTGTCCATGGGGAGGCACTAGATGCTACCTGCGTTTCCAGCCCAACCCCCGCCTTTCCCCGGCAGCCCGCACTGGGAGGGACTCGGGGGAGTCACTCGAAGTGCTCCTAGGAGTTCCCGGGTGCTGCAGACAGAAGACGGAACCTCCCCACACTCAGGATTCCGGAACACGGGTGACTGTGTGGGTGAGGTTTATGGCCGCCCTCCACACAGCTTCCTGGTGTCACAGGTGTTCCCTCGCATGGGAAGTCCGCTAATTACCTCCCCTGTCCATGGGGAGGCACTAGACGCTACCTGCGTTTCCAGCCCAACCGCCGCCTTTCCCAGGCAGCTCGCGGTGGGAGGGACTCAGGGAAGACCCTCGAATGGCTCCTAGGAGATCCCGGGTGCTGCAGAACGAAGACGGAACCTCCCCACACTCAGAATTCCGGAACACGGGTGACTGTGTGGGGGAGGTTCAGGGCTGCCCTTCACGCAGCTTCCTGGTGTCACACGTGTTCCCTGGCAGGGGGAAGTCCGCTAATTACCTCCCGTGTCCAGGGGGAGGCACTAGATGCTACCTGCGTTTCCAGCCCAACCCCCGCATTTCCCCGGGAGCCTGCAGTGAGAGGGACTCGGGGAAGATTCTCGAATGGCTCCTAGGAGATCCCGGGTGCTGCAGACAGAAGACGGAACCTCCCCACACTCAGAATTCCGGAACACGTCTGACTGTGTGGGGGAGGTTCGGGGCCGAACTCCACGGAGCTTCCTGGTGTCACAGGTGTTCCCCCGCAAGGGGAAGTCCACTAATTACCTCCCCTGTCCATGGGGAGGCACTAGATGCTCCCTGCGATTCCAGCCCAACCCCCGCCTTTACCCGGCAGCCCGTACTGGGAGGCACTCGGGGAAGACTCTCGAAGGGCTCCTAGGAGATCCCGGGTGCTGCAGACAGAAGACGGAACCTCCCCACACTCAGAATTCCGGTACACGGCTGACTCTGTTGGCGAGGATCGGTGCCGCCCTCCACGCAACTGCCAGGTGTCACAGGTTTTCCCTGGCAGGGGGAAGTCCGCTAATTACCTCCCCTGTCCAGGGGGAGGCACTAGATGCTACCTGCGTTTCCAGCCCAACCCCCGCTTTTCCCCGGCAGCCCACAGTTGGAGGGACTCGGGGAAGACTCTCGAAGGGCTCCTAGGAGATCCCGGGTGCTGCAGACAGAAGACGGAACCTCCCCACACTCAGGATTCCGGAACACGATTGACTGTGTTGGTGAGGTTTATGGCCGCCCTCCACGCAGCTTCCTGGAGTCACAGGTGTTCCCTCGCAAGGGGAAGTCCGCTAATTACCTCCCCTGTCCATGGGGAGGCACTAGATGCTACCTGCTTTTCCAGCCCAACCCCCGCCTTTCCCCAGCAGCCCGCACTGGGAGGGACTCGGGGGAGACCCTCGAACGGCTCCTAGGAGATCCCGGGTGCTGCAGACAGAAGACGGAACCTCCCCACACTCAGAATTCCGGAACACGATTGACTGTGTGAGGGAGGTTAAGGGCCGCCCTCCACGCAGCTTCCTGGTGTCACAGGTGTTCCCTCGCAAGGGGAAGTCCGCTAATTACCTCCCCGGTCCATGGGGAGGCACTAGATGCTACCTGCGTTTCCAGCCCAACCCCCGCCTTTCCCTGGCAGCCCGCACTGGGAGGGACCTGGGGGAGACACTCGAAGGGCTCCTAGGAGATCCCGGGAGCTGCAGACAGAAGACGGAATCTCCCCACACTCAGAATTCCGGAACACGGCTGACTGTGTGGGGGAGGTTCGGGGCCGCACTCCACGCAGCTGCCTGGTGTCACATGTGTTCCCTGACAGGCGGAAGTCCGCTAATTACCTCCCCTGTCCAGGGGGAGGCACTAGATGCTACCTGCGTTTCCAGCCCAACCCCCGCCTTTACCCGGCAGCCCGCAGTGAGAGGAACTCGGGGAAGACTCTCGAAGAGCTCCTAGGAGATCCTGGGTGCTGCAGACCGAAGACAGAACCTCCCCACACTCAGAATTCCGGAACACGGCTGACTGTGTGGGCGAGGTTCCGGGCCGCCCTCCACGCAGCTGCCTGGTGTCACAGGTTTTCCCTGGCAGGGGGAAGTCCGCTAATTACCTCCCCTGTCCAGGGGGAGGTACTAGATGCTACCTGTGTTTCCAGCCCAACCCCCGCTTTTCCCCGGCAGCCCGCAGTGCGAGGGACCCGGCGAAGACTCTCGAAGGGCTCCTAGGAGTTCCCGGGTGCTGCAGACAGAAGACGGAACCTCCCCACACTCAGGATTCCGGAACACGGGTGACTGTGTGGGTGAGGTTTATGGCCGCCCTCCACGCAGCTTCCGGGTGTCACAGGTTTTCCCTGGCAGGGGGAAGTCCGCTAATTACCTCCCCTGTCCATGGGGAGGCACTAGATGCTACCTGCGTTTCCAGCACAACCCCCGCATTTCCCAGGCAGCCCGCGGTTGGAGGGACTCGGGGAAGACCCTCGAAGGGCTCCTAGGAGATCCTGGGTGCTGCAGACAGAAGACGGATCCTCCACACACTCAGAATTCCGGAACACGGGTGACTGTGTGGGGGAGGTTTAGGGCCGCCCTCCACGAAGCTTCCTGGTGTCTCAGGTGTTCCCTCACAAGGGGAAGTCCGCTAATTACCTCCCCTGTCCATGGGGAGGCACTAGATGCTACCTGCGTTTCCAGCCCATCCCCCGCCTTTCCCCGGCCGCCCGCACTGGGAGGGACTCGGGGAAGACACTCGAAGGGCTCCTAGGAGATCCCGGGTGCTGCAGACAGAAGACGGAACCTCCGCAAACTCAGAATTCCGGAACACGGCTGACTGTGTGGGGGAGGTTCGGGGCCGCCCTCCACGCAGCTTCCTGGTGTCACAGGTGTTCACTGGCAGGCGGAAGTCCGCTAATTACCTCCCCTGTCCATGGGGAGGCACTAGATGCTACCTGCATTTCCAGCCCAACCCCCGCCTTTCCCCGGCAGCACGCACTGGGAGGGACTCGGGGGAGACACTCGAAGGGCTCCTAGGAAATCCCGGGTGCTGCAGACAGAAGACGGAACCTCCCCACACTCAGAATTCCGGAACACAGGTGACTGTGTGGGTGAGGTTTATGGCCGCACTCCACACAGCTTCCTGGTGTCACAGGTGTTCCCTCGCAAGGGGAAGTCCGCTAATTACCTCCCCTGTCCATGGGGAGGCACTAGATTCTACCTGCGTTTCCAGCCCAACCCCCGCCATTCCCAGGCAGACCGCGGTGGGAGGGACTCGGGGAAGACCCTCGAAGTGCTCCTAGGAGATCCCGGGTTCTGCAGACAGAAGACGGAACCTCCCCATTCTCAGAATCCCGGAACACGGGTCACTGTGTTGGGGAGGTTCGGGGATGCCCTTCACGCAGCTTCCTGGTGTCACACGTGTTCCCTGGCAGGGGGAAGTCCGCTAATTACCTCCCCTGTCCAGGTGGAGGCACTAGATCCTACCTGCGTTTCCAGCCAAACCCCCGCCTTTCCCCGGGAGCCCGCAGTGAGAGGGACTCGGGGAAGTTTCTCGAAGGGCTCCTAGGAGATCCCGGGTGCTGCAGACAGAAGACGGAACCTCCCCACACTCATAATTCCGGAACACGTCTGACTGTGTGGGGGAGGTTCGGGGCCGCCCTCCACGCAGCTTCCTGGTGTCACAGGTGTTCCCTGACAGGCGGAATTCCGGTAATTACCTCCCCTGTCCAGGGGGAGGCACTAGATGCTACCTGCGTTTCCAGACCAACCCCCGCCTTTCCCCGGCAGCCCGCAGTGAGAGGGACTCGGGAAAGACTCTCGAAGGGCTCCTAGGAGATCCTGGGTGCTGCAGACCGAAGACGGAACCCCCCCCACACTCAGAATTCCGGAACACAGCCGACTGTGTGGGCGAGGATCGGGGCCAACCTCCACGCAGCTGTCTGGTGTCACAGGTTTTCCCTGGCAGGGGGAATTTCTCTAATTACCTCCCCTGTCCATGGGGAGGCACTAGATGCTACCTGCGTTTCCAGCCCAACCCCCGCCTTTCCCCGGCAGCCCGCACTGGGAGGGACTCGGGGGAGTCACTCGAAGTGCTCCTAGGAGATCCCGGGTGCTGCAGAACGAAGACGGAACCTCCCCACACTCAGAATTCCGGAACACGGGTGACTGTGTTGGGGAGGTTCGGGGCTGCCCTTCACGCAGCTTCCTGGTGTCACACGTGTTCCCTGGCAGGGGGAAGTCCGCTAATTACCTCCCCTGTCCAGGTGGAGGCACTAGATGCTACCTGCGTTTCCAGCCCAACCCCCGCCTTTCCCCGGGAGCCCGCAGTGAGAGGGACTCGGGGAAGATTCTCGAAGGGCTCCTAGGAGATCCCGGGTGCTGCAGACAGAAGACGGAACCTCCCCACACTCAGAATTCCGGAACACGTCTGACTGTGTGGGGGAGGTTCGGGGCCGCCCTCCACGGAGCTTACTGGTGTCACAGGTGTTCCCCCACAAGGGGAAGTCCACTAATTACCTCCCCTGTCCATGGGGAGGCACTAGATGCTACCTGGGTTTCCAGCCCAACCCCCGCCTTTCCCCGGCAGCCCGCACTGGGAGGGACTAGGGGAAGACTCTCGAAGGGCTCCTAGGAGATCCCGGGTGCTGCAGACAGAAGACGGAACCTCCCCACACTCAGAATTCCGGAACACGTCTGACTGTGTGGGGGAGGTTCGGGACCGCTCTCCACGCAGCTTCCTGGTGTCACAGGTGTTCCCTCGCAAGGGGAAGTCCGCTAATTACCTCCCCTGTCCATGGGGAGGCACTAGATTCTACCTGCGTTTCCAGCCCAACCCCTGCCTTTCCCCGGCAGCCCGCACTGGGAAGGACTCGGGGAAGACACTCGAAGGGCTCCTAGGAGATCCCGGGTGCTGCAGACAGAAGACGGAACCTCCCCACACTCAGAATTCCGGAACACGTCTGACTGTGTGGGGGAGCTTCGGGGCCGCCCTCCACGGAGCTTCCTGGTGTCACAGGTGTTCCCCCACAAGGGGAAGTCCACTAATTACCTCCCCTGTCCATGGGGAGGCACTAGATGCTACCTGGGTTTCCAGCCCAACCCCCGCCTTTCCCCGGCAGCCCGCACTGGGAGGGACTAGGGGAAGACTCTCGAAGGGCTCCTAGGAGATCCCGGGTGCTGCAGACAGAAGACGGAACCTCCCCACACTCAGAATTCCGGAACACGGCTGACTGTGTGGGGGAGGTTCGGGACCGCCCTCCACGCAGCTTCCTGGTGTTCAGGTGTTCCCACGCAAGGGGAAGTCCGCTAATTACCTCCCCTGTCCATGGGGAGGCACTAGATGCTACCTGCGTTTCCAGCCCAACCCCCGCCTTTCCCCGGCAGCCCGCACTGGGAAGGACTCGGGGAAGACACTCGAAGGGCTCCTAGGAGACCCCGGGTGCTGCAGACAGAAGACGGAACCTCCCCACACTAGAATTCCGGAACACAGGTGACTGTGTGGGTGAGGTTTATGGCCGCCCTCCACACAGCTTCCTGGTGTCACAGGTGTTCCCTCGCAAGGGGAAGTCCGCTAATTACCTCCCCTGTCCATGGGGAGGCACTAGATTCTACCTGCGTTTCCAGCCCAACCCCCGCATTTCCCAGGCAGACCGCGGTGTGAGGGACTCGGGGAAGACCCTCGAAGTGCTCCTAGGAGATCCCGGGTTCTGCAGACAGAAGACGGAACCTCCCCATTCTCAGAATCCCGGAACACGGGTGACTGTGTGGGGGAGGTTTAGGGCCGCCCTCCACGCAGCTTCCTGATGTCTCAGGTGTTCCCTCGCAAGGGGAAGTCCGCTAATTACCTCCCCTGTCCATGGGGAGGCACTAGATGCTACCTGCGTTTCCAGCCCAACCCCCGCCTTTCCCCGGGAGCCCGCACTGGGAGGGACTCGGGGGAGACACTCGAAGGGCTCCTAGGAGATCCCGGGTGCTACAGACAGAAGACGGAAACTCCCCACACTCAGAATTCCGGAACACGGCTGACTGTGTGGGGGAGCTTTGGGGCCGCCCTCCACGCAGCTTCCTGGTGTCACAGGTGTTCCCTGACAGGCGGAAGTCCGCTAATTACCTCCCCTGTCCAGGGGGAGGCACTAGATGCTACCTGCGTTTCCAGCCCAACCCCCACCTTTCCCCGGCAGCCCGCAGTGAGAGGGACTCGGGGAAGACTCTCGAAGGGCTCCTAGGAGATCCCGGGTGCTGCAGACCGAAGACGGAACCTCCCCACACTCAGAATTCCGGAACACAGCCGAGTGTGTGGGCGAGGATCGGGGCCAACCTCCACGCAGCAGTCTGGTGTCACAGGTTTTCCCTGGCAGGGGGAAGTTCTCTAATTACCTCCCCTGTCCATGGGGAGGCACTAGATGCTACCTGCGTTTCCAACCCAACCCCCGCCTTTCCCCGGCAGCCCGTACTGGGAGGGACTCGGGGAAGACACTCGAAGAGCTCCTAGGAGATCCCGGATGCTGCAGACAGAAGACGGAACCTCCCCACACTCAGAATTCCGGAACACGTCTGACTGTGTGGGGGAGGTTCGGGGCCGCCCTCCACGGAGCTTCCTGGTGTCACAGGTGTTCCCCCACAAGGGGAAGTCCACTAATTACCTCCCCTGTCCATGGGGAGGCACTAGATGCTACTTGCGTTTCCAGCCCAACCCCCGCCTTTCCCCGGCAGCCCGCACTGGAAGGGACTAGGGGAAGACTCTCGAAGGGCTCCTAGGAGATCCCGGGTGCTGCAGACAGAAGACGGAACCTCCCAACACTCAGAATTCCGGAACACGGCTGACTGTGTGGGGGAGGTCCGGGACCGCCCTCCACGCAGCTTCCTGGTGTCACAGGTGTTCCCTCGCAAGGGGAAGTCCGCTAATAACCTCCCCTGTCCATGGGGAGGCACTAGATTCTACCTACGTTTCCAGCCCAACCCCAGGCTTTCCCCAGCAGCCCGCACAGGGAAAGACTCGGGGAAGACACTCGAAGGGCTCCAAGGAGACCCCGGGTGCTGCAGAACGAAGACGGAACCTCCCCACACTCAGAATTCCGGAACACGGCTGACTGTGTGGGGGAGGTTCGGGGCCGCCCTCCACTCAGCTTCCTGGTGTCACAGGTGTTCCCTCGCAAGGGGAAGTACGCTAATTACCTCCCCTGTCCATGGGGAGGCACTAGATGCTACCTGCGTTTCCAGCCCATCCCCCGCCTTTCCCCGGCAGCCCGTAATGGGAGGGACTCGGGGAAGACTCTCGAAGGGCTCCTAGGAGATCCCGGGTGCTGCAGACAGAAGACGGAACCTTCCCACACTCAGAATTCCGGAACACGGGTGACTGTGTGCGGGAGGTTTAGGGCCGCCCTCCACGCAGGTTCCTGGTGTCACAGGTGTTCCCTCGCAAGGGGAATTCCGCTAATTACCTCCCCTGTCCATGGGGATGCACTAGATGCTACCTGCGTTTCCAGCCCAACCCCCGCCTTTCCCCGGCAGCCCGCACGGGGAGGGACTCGGGGAAGACACTCGAAGGGCTCCTAGGAGATCCCGGGTGCTGCAGACAGAAGACGGAACCTCCCCAAACTCAGAATTCCGGAACACGGCTGACTGTGTGGGGGAGGTTCGGGGCCGCCCTCCACGCAGCTTCCTGGTGTCACAGGTGTTCCCTGACAGGCGGAATTCCGCTAATTACCTCCTGTGTCCAGGGGGAGGCACTAGATGCTACCTGCTTTTCCAGACCAACCCCCGACTTTCCCCGGCAGCCCGCAGTGAGAGGGACTCGGGAAAGACTCTCGAAGGGCTCCTAGGAGATCCCGGGTGCTGCAGACCGAAGACGGAACCCCCCCCACACTCAGAATTCCGGAACACAGCCGACTGTGTGGGCGAGGATCGGGGCCACCCTCCAAGCAGCTGCCTGGTGTCACAGGTTTTCCCTGGCAGGGGGAAGTCCGCTAATTACCTCCCCTGTCCAGGGGGAGGCACTAGATGCTACCAGCGTTTCCAGCAAAACCCCCGCCTTTCCCCGGCAGCCCGCAGTGAGAGGGACTCGGGGAAGACTCTCGAAGGGCTCCTAGGAGATCCCGGGTGCTGCAGACAGAAGACGGAACATCCCCACACTCAGAATTCCGGAACACGGCTGACTGTGTGGGGGAGGTTCGGGGCCGCCCTCCACGCAGCTTCCTGGTGTCACACGTGTTCCCTGGCAGGGGGAAGTCCGCTAATTACCTCCCCTGTCCAGGGGGAGGCACTAGATGCTACCTGCGTTTCCAGCCCAACCCCCGCCTTTCCCCGGCAGCCCGCACTGGGAGGGACTCGGGGGAGACAGTCGAAGGGCTGCTAGGAGATCCCGGGTGCTGCAGACAGAAGACGGAACCTCCCCACACTCAGAATTCCGGAACACGGCTGACTGTGTGGGGGAGGTTCGGGGCCGCCCTCCACGCAGCTTCATGGTGTCACAGGTGTTCCCTCGCAAGGGGAAGTCCGCTAATTACCTCCCCTGTCCATGGGGAGGCACTAGATGCTACCTGCGTTTCCAGCCCAACCCCCGCCTTTCCCCGGCAGCCCGCACTGGGAAGGACTCGGGGAAGAACTCGAAGGGCTCCTAGGAGACCCCGGGTGCTGCAGAACGAAGACGGAACCTCCCCACACTCAGAATTCCGGAGCACGGCTGACTGTGTGGGGGAGGTTCGGTGCCGCCCTCCACGCAGCTTCCTGGTGTCACAGGTGTTCCCTCGCAAGGGGAAGTCCGCTAATTACCTCCCCTGTCCATGGGGAGGCACTAGATGCTACCTGCGTTTCCAGCCCAACCCCCGCCTTTCCCCGGCATCACGCACTGGGAGGGACTCGGGGGAGACACTCGAAGGGCTCCTAGGAAATCCCGGGTGCTGCAGACAGAAGACGGAACCTCCCCACACTCAGAATTCCGGAACACAGGTGACTGTGTGGGTGAGGTTTATGGCCGCCATCCACACAGCTTCCTGGTGTCACAGGTGTTCCCTCGCAAGGGGAAGTCCGCTAATTACCTCCCCTGTCCATGGGGAGGCACTAGATGCTACCTGCGTTTCCAGCCCAACCCCCGCCTTTCCCCAGCAGCCCGCACTGGGAGGGACCTGGGGGAGACACTCGAAGGGCTCCTAGGAGATCCCGGGTGCTGCAGACAGAAGACGGAACATCCCCACACTCAGAATTCCGGAACACGGGTGACTGTGTGGGTGAGGTTTAGGGCCGCCCTCCACGCAGCTTCCTGGTGTCACAGGTGTTCCCTGGCAGGGGGAAGTCCGCTAATTACCTCCCCTGTCCAGGGGGAGGCACTAGATGCTACCTGCGTTTCCAGCCCAACCCCCGCTTTTCCCCGGCAGCCCACAGTTGGAGGGACTCGGGGAAGACTCTCGAAGGGCTCCTAGGAGATACCGGGTGCTGCAGACAGAAGACGGAACCTCCCCACACTCAGGATTCCGGAACACGGGTGACTGTGTGGGTGAGGTTTATGGCCGCCCTCCACGCAGCTTCCTGGTGTCACAGGTGTTCCCTCGCAAGGGGAAGTCCGCTAATTACCTCCCCTGTCCATGGGGAGGCACTAGATGTTACCTGCTTTTCCAGCCCAACCCCCGCATTTCCCAGGCAGCCCGCGGTGGGAGGGACTCGGGGAAGACCCTCGAACGGCTCCTAGGAGATCCCGGGTGCTGCAGACAGAAGACGGAACCTCCCCACACTCAGAATTCCGGAGCACGGCTGACTGTGTGGGGGAGGTTCGGGGCCGCCCTCCACGCAGCTTCCTGTTGTCACTGGTGTTCCCTCGCAAGGGGAAGTCCGCTAATTACCTCCCAAGTCCATGGGGAGGCACTAGATGCTACCTGCGTTTCCAGCCCAACCCCCGCCTTTCCCCGGCAGCACGCACTGGGAGGGACTCGGGGGAGACACTCGAAGGGCTCCTAGGAAATCCCGGGTGCTGCAGACAGAAGACGGAACCTCCCCACACTCAGAATTCCGGAACACAGGTACTGTGTGGGTGAGGTTTATGGCCGCCCTCCACAGAGCTTCCTGGTGTCACAGGTTTTCCCTCGCAAGGGGAAGTCCGCTAATTACTTCCCCTGTCCATGGGGAGGCACTAGATTCTACCTGCGTTTCCAGCCAAACCCCCGCCTTTCCCAGGCAGACCGCGGTGGGAGGGACTCGGGGAAGACCCTCGAAGTGCTCCTAGGAGATCCCGGGTTCTGCAGACAGAAGACGGAACCTCCCCATTCTCAGAATCCCGGAACACGGGTGACTGTGTGGGGGAGGTTTAGGGCCGCTCTCCACGCAGTTTCCTGATGTCTCAGGTGTTCCCTCGCAAGGGGAAATCCGCTAATTACCTCCCCTGTCCATGGGGAGGCACTAGATGCTACCTGCGTTTCCAGCCCAACCCCCGCCTTTCCCCGGCAGCCCGCACTGGGAGGGACTCGGGGGAGACACTCGAAGGGCTCCTAGGAGATCCCGGGTGCTGCAGACAGAAGACGGAACCTCCCCACACTCAGAATTCCGGAACAAGGCTGACTGTGTGGGGGAGCTTTGGGGCCGCCCTCCACGCAGCTTCCTGGTGCCACAGGTGTTCCCTGACAGGCGGAAGTCCGCTAATTACCTTCCCTGTCCAGGGGGAGGCACTAGATGCTACCTGCGTTTCCAGCCCAACCCCCGCCTTTCCCCGGGAGCCCGCAGTGAGAGGGACTCGGGGAAGATTCTCGAAGGGCTCCTAGGAGATCCCGGGTGCTGCAGACAGAAGACGGAACCTCCCCACACTCAGAATTCCGGAACACGTCTGACTGTGTGGGGGAGGTTCGGGGACGCCCTCCACGGAGCTTCCTGGTGTCTCAAGTGTTCCCCCACAAGGGGAAGTCCACTAATTACCTCCCCTGTCCATGGGGAGGCACTAGATGCTACCTGCGTTTCCAGCCCAACCCCCGCCTTTCCCCGGCAGCCCGCACTGGGAGGGACTAGGGGAAGACTCTCGAAGGGCTCCTAGGAGATCCCGGGTGCTGCAGACAGAAGACGGAACCTCCCCACACTCAGAATTCCGGAGCACGGCTGACTGTGTGGAGGAGGTTCGGGGCCGCCCTCCACGCAGCTTCCTGGTGTCACAGGTGTTCCCTCACAAGGGGAAGTCCGCTAATTACCTCCCATGTCCATGGGGAGGCACTAGATGCTACCTGCGTTTCCAGCCCAACCCCCGCCTTTCCCCGGCAGCACGCACTGGGAGGGACTCGGGGGAGACACTCGAAGGGCTCCTAGGAAATCCCGGGTGCTGCAGACAGAAGACGGAACCTCCCCACACTCAGAATTCCGGAACACAGTTGACTGTGTGGTTGAGGTTTATGGCCGCCCTCCACACAGCTTCCTGGTGTCACAGGTGTTCCCTCGCAACGGGAAGTCCGCTAATTACCTCCACAGTCCAGGGGGAGGCACTAGATTCTACCTGCGTTTCCAGCCCAACCCCCGCCTTTCCCAGGCAGACCGCGGTGTGAGGGACTCGGGGAAGACCCTCGAAGTGCTCCTAGGAGATCCCGGGTTCTGCAGACAGAAGACGGAACCTCCCCATTCTCAGAATTCCGGAACACGGCTGACTGTGTGGGGGAGGTTCGGGGCCGCCCTCCACGCAGCTTCCTGGTGTCACAGGTGTTCCCTCGCAAGGGGAAGACCGCTAATTACCTCCCCTGTCCATGGGGAGGCACTAGATGCTACCTGCGTTTCCAGCCCAACCCCCGCCTTTCCCCGGCAGCCCGTAATGGGAGGGACTCGGGGAAGACTCTCGAAGGGCTCCTAGGAGATCCCGGGTGCTGCAGACAGAAGACGGAACCTTCCCACACTCAGAATTCCGGAACACGGGTGACTGTGTGGGGGAGGTTCGGGGCCGCCCTCCACGCAGCTTCCTGGTGTCACAGGTGTTCCCTCGCAAGGGGAAGTCCGCTAATTACCTCCCCTGTCCATGGGGAGGCACTAGATGCTACCTGCGTTTCCAGCCCAACCCCCGACTTTCCCCGGCAGCCCGTAATGGGAGGGACTCGGGGAAGACTCTCGAAGGGCTCCTAGGAGATCCCGGGTGCTGCAGACAGAAGACGGAACCTTCCCACACTCAGAATTCCGGAACACGGGTGACTGTGTGCGGGAGGTTTAGGGCCGCCCTCCACGCAGCTTCCTGGTGTCACAGGTGTTCCATTGCAAGGGGAATTCCGCTAATTACCTCCCCTGTCCATGGGGATGCACTAGATGCTACCTGCGTTTCCAGCCCTACCCCCGCGTTTCCCCGGCAGCCCAGACTGGGAGGGACTCGGGGGAGACAATCGAAGGGCTGCTAGGAGATCCCGGGTGCTGCAGACAGAAGACGGAACCTCCCCACACTCAGAATTCCGGAACACGGCTGACTGTGTGGGGGAGGTTCGGGGCCGCCCTCCACGCAGCTTCCTGGTGTCACACGTGTTCCCTCGCAAGGGGAAGTCCGCTAATTACCTCCCCCGTCCATGGGGAGGCACTAGATTCTACCTGCGTTTCCAGCCCAACCCCCGCCTTTCCCAGGCAGCCCGGGGTGGGAGGGACTCGGGGAAGACACTCGAAATGCTCCTAGGAAATCCCGGGTGCTGCAGACAGAAGACGGAACCTCCCCACACTCAGAATTCCGGAACACGGGTGACTGAGTGGGGGAGGTTTAGGGCCGCCCTCCACGCAGCTTCCTGGTGTCTCAGGTGTTCCCTCGCAAGGGGAAGTCCGCTAATTACCTCCCCTGTCCATGGGGAGGCACTAGATGCTACCTGCGTTTCCAGCCAAACCCCCGCCTTTCCCCGGCTGCCCGCACTGGGAGGGACTCGGGGGAGACACTCGAAGGGCTCCTAGGAGATCCCGGGTGCTGCAGACAGAAGACGGAACCTCCCCACACTCAGAATTCCGGAACACGGCTGACTGTGTGGGCGAGGTTCGAGGCCGCCCTCCACGCAGCTGCCTGGTGTCACAGGTTTTCAATGGCAGGGGGAAGTCCGCTAATTACCTCCCCTGTCCAGGGGGAGGCACTAGATGCTACCAGCGTTTCCAGCCCAACCCCCGCCTTTCCCCGGCAGCCCGCAGTGAGAGGGACTCGGGGAAGACTCTCGAAGGGCTCCTAGGAGATCCCGGGTGCTGCAGACAGAAGACGGAACCTCCCCACACTCAGAATTCCGGAACACGGCTGACTGTGTGGGGGAGGTTCGGGGCCGCCCTCCACGCAGCTTCATGGTGTCACAGGTGTTCCCTCGCAAGGGGAAGTCCGCTGATTACCTCCCCAGTCCATGGGGAGGCACTAGATGCTACCTGCGTTTCCAGCCCAACCCCAACTTCCCCGGCAGCCTGCACTGGGAGGGACTCGGGGGAGACACTCGAAGGGCTCCTAGGAGATCCCGGGTGCTGCAGACAGAAGACGGAACCTCCCCACACTCAGAATTCCGGAACACGGCTGACTGTGTGGGGGAGGTTCGGGGCCGCCCTCCACGCAGCTTCCTGGTGTCACAGGTGTTCCCTGACAGGCGGAATTCCGCTAATTACCTCCCCTGTCCAGGGGGAGGCACTAGATGCTACCTGCGTTTCCAGACCAACCCCCGCCTTTCCCCGGCAGCCCGCAGTGAGAGGGACACGGGAAAGACTCTCGAAGGGCTCCTAGGAGATCCCGGGTGCTGCAGACCGAAGACGGAACCCCCCCCAAACTCAGAATTCCGGAACACAGCCGACTGTGTGGGCGAGGATCGGGGCCACCCTCCACGCAGCTGCCTGGTGTCACAGGTTTTCCCTGGCAGGGGGAAGTCCGCTAATTACCTCCCCTGTCCAGGGGGAGGCACTAGATGCTACCAGCGTTTCCAGCCCAACCCCCGCCGTTCCCCGGGAGCCCGCACTGGGAGGGACTTGGGGGACACTATCAAAGGGCTCCTAGGAATTCCCGGGTGCTGCAGACCGAAGACGGAACCTCCCCACACTCAGAATTCCGGAACACGTCTGACTGTGTGGGGGAAGTTCGGGGCCACCCTCCATGCATCTTCATGGTGTCACAGGTGTTCCCTCGCAAGGGGAAGTCCGCTAAATACCTCCCCTGTCCATGGGGAGGCTCTAGATGCTACCTGCGTTTCCAGCCCAACCCCCGCCTTTCCCCGGCAGCCCGCACTGGGAGGGACTCGGGGGAGTCACTCGAAGTGCTCCTAGGAGATCCCGGGTGCTGCAGACAGAAGACGGAACCTCCCCACACTCAGGATTCCGGAACACGGGTGACTGTGTGGGTGAGGTTTATGGCCGCCCTCCACAGAGCTTCCTGGTGTCACAGGTGTTCCCTCGCAAGGGGAAGTCCGCTAATTACCTCCCCTGTCCATGGGGAGGCACTAGATGCTACCTGCGTTTCCAGCCCAACCCCCGCCTTTCCCAGGCAGCCCGCGGTGGGAGGGAGTCAGGGAAGACCCTCGAATGGCTCCTAGGAAATCCCGGGTGCTGCAGAACGAAGACGGAACCTCCCCACCCTCAGAATTCCGGAACACGGGTGACTGTGTGGGGGAGGTTCGGGGCCGCACTCCACGCAGCTTCCTGGTGTCACACGTGTTCCCTGGCAGGGGGAAGTCCGCTAATTACCTCCCCTGTCCATGGGGACGCATTAGATGCTACCTGCGTTTCCAGCCCAACCCCCGCCTTTCCCCGGGAGCCCGCAGTGAGAGGACTCGGGGAAGATTCTCGAAGGGCTCCTAGGAGATCCCGGGTGCTGCAGACAGAAGAAGGAACCTCCCCACACTCAGAATTCCGGAACAAGGGTGACTGTGTGGGTGAGGTTCAGGGCCGCCTTCCACCCAGATTCCTGGTGTCACAGGTGTTCCCTCGCAAGGGGAAGTCCACAAATTACCTCCCCTGTCCATGGGAAGGCACTAGATGCTACCTGCGTTTCCAGCCCAACCCCCGCATTTCCCCGGCAGCCCGCACTGGGAGGGACTAGGGGAAGACTCTCGAAGGGCTCCTAGGAGATCCCGGGTGCTGCAGACAGAAGACGGAACCTCCCCACACACAGAATTCCGGAACACGGCTGACTGTGTGGGGGAGGTTCGGGACCGCCCTCCACGCAGCTTCCTGGTGTCACAGGTGTTCCCTCGCAAGGGGAAGTCCGCTAATTACCTCCCCTGTCCATGGGGAGGCTCTAGATGCTACCTGCGTTTCCAGCCCAACCCCCGCATTTCCCCGGCAGCCCGCACTGGGAAGGACTCGGGGAAGACACTCGAAGGGCTCCTAGGAGATCCCGGGTGCTGCAGAACGAAGACGGAACCTCCCCACACTCAGAATTCCGGAACACGGCTGACTGTGTGGGGGAGGTTCGGGGCCGCCCTCCACGCAGCTTCCTGGTGTCACAGGTGTTCCCTCGCAAGGGGAAGTCCGCTAATTACCTTCCCTATCAATGGGGAGGCAGTAGATGCTACCTGCGTTTCCAGCCCAACCCCCGCTTTTCCCCGGCAGCCCGTAATGTGAGGGACTCGGGGAAGACTCTCGAAGGGCTCCTAGGAGATCCCGGGTGCTGCAGACAGAGACGGAACCTCCCCACACTCAGAATTCCGGAACACGGGTGACTGTGTGGGGGAGGTCCGGGGCCGCCCTCCACGCAGCTTCCTGGTGTCACAGGTGTTCCCTCGCAAGGGGAATTCCGCTAATTACCTCCAATGTCCAGGGGGAGGCACTAGATGCTACCTGCGTTTCAAGCCCAACCCCCGCCTTTCCCCGGCAGCCCGCAATGGGAAGGACTCGGGGAAGACACTCGAAGTGCTCCTAGGAGATCCCGGGTGCTGCAGAACGAAGACGAAACCTCCCCACACTCAGAATTCCGGAACACGGCTGACTGTGTGGGGGAGGTTCGGGGCCGCCCTCCACGCAGCTTCCGTGTGTCACACGTGTTCACTGGCAGGGGGAAGTCCGCTAATTACCTCCCCTGTCCATGGGGATGCACTAGATGCTACCTGCGTTTCAAGCCCAACCCCCGCCTTTCCCCGGCAGCCCGCAATGGGAAGGACTCGGGGAAGACTCTCAAAGGGTTCCTAGGATATCCCGGGTGCCGCAGACATAAGACGGAACCTCCCCAAACTCAGAATTCCGAAACATGGCTGACTGTGTGGGGGAGATTCGGGGCCGCCCTCCACGCAGCTTCCTGGTGTCACAGGTGTTCCCTCGCAAGGGGAAGTCCGCTAATTACCTCCCCTGTCCATGGGGAGGCACAAGATGCTACCTGCGTTTCCAGCCAAACCCCCGCCTTTCCCGGCAGCCCGCACTGGAAAGGACTCGGGGAAGACACTCGAAGGGCTCCTAGGAGATCCCGGGTGATGCAGAACGAAGACGGAACCTCCCCACACTCAGAATTCCGGAACACGGCTGACTGTGTGGGGGAGGTTCGGGGCCGCCCTCCACGAAGCTTCCTGGAGTCACAGGTGTTCCCTGGCAGGCGGAAGTCCGCTAATTACCTCCCCTGTCCAGGGGGAAGCACTAGATGCTACCTGCGTTTACAGCCCAACCCCCGCATTTCCCAGGCAGCCCGCACTGGGAAGGACTCGGGGGAGACACTCGAAGGGCTCCTAGGAGATCCCGGGTGCTGCAGACAGAAGTCGGAACTTCCCCACACTCAGAATTCCGGAACACGGCTGACTGTGTTGGGGAGTTTCGGGGTCGCCCTCCACGCAGCTTCCTGGTGTCACATGTGTTCCCTCGCAAGGGGAAGTCCGCTAATTACCTCCCCTGTCCAAAGGGAGGCACTAGATGCTACCTGAGTTTCCAGCACAACCCCCACATTTCCCCGGAAGCCCGCGATGGGAGGGACTCGGTGAAGACACTCGAAGGGCTCCTAGGAGATCCCGGGTGCTGCAGACCGAAGACGGAACCTCCCCACACTCAGAATTCCGGAACACGGCTGACTGTGCGGGGGAGGTTCTGGGCCGCCCTCCAGGAAGCTTCCTGGTGTCACAGGTGTTCCCTCGCAAGGGGAAGTCCGCTAATTAGCTCCCCTGTCCATGGGGAGGCACTAGATGCTAACTGCTTTTCCAGCCCAACCCCCGCCTTTCCCCGGCAGCCCGCACTGTGAGGGACTCGGGGAAGACTCTCGAAGGGCTCCTAGGAGATCCCGGGTGCTGCAGACAGAAGACGGAACCTCCCCACACTCAGAATTCCGGAACACGGCTGACTGTGTGGGGGAGGTTCGGGGCCGCCCTCCACGCATCTTCCTGGTGTCACAGGTGTTCCCTGGCAGTCGCAAGTCCGCTAATTACCTCCCCTGTCCAGGGGGAGGCACTAGATGCTACCTGCGTTTCCAGCCCAACCCCCGCCTTTCCCCGGCAGCCCGCACTGGGAGGGACTCGGGGGAGACACTCGAAGGGCTCCTAGGAGATCCCGGGTGCTGCAGACAGAAGACGGAACCTCCCCACACTCAGAATTCCGGAACACGGCTGACTGTGTGGGGGAGTTTCGGGGCCGCCCTCCACGCAGGTTCCTGGTGTCACAGGTGTTCCCTGGCAGGCGGAAATCCGCTAATTACCTCCCCTGTCCAGGGGGAGGCACTAGATGCTACCTGCGTTTCCAGCCCAACCGCCGATTTTCCCCGGCAGCCCGCAGTTGGAAGGACTCGGGGAAGACTCTCGAAGGGCTCCTAGGAGATCCCGGGTGCTGCAGACAGAAGACGGAACCTCCCCACACTCAGAATTCCGGAACATGGGTGACTGTGTGAGTGACGTTTAGGGCCGCCCTCCACGCATCTTCCTGGTGTCACAGGTGTTCCCTGGCAAGCGGAAGTCCGCTAATTACCTCCCCTGTCATGGGGATTCACTAGATGCTACCTGCTTTTCCAGCCCAACCCCCGCATTTCCCCGGCAGCCCGCGGTGAGTGGGACTTGGGGAAGACTCTCGAAGGGCTCCTAGGAGATCCCGGGTGCTGCAGACAGAAGACGGAACCTCCCCACACTCAGAATTCCGGAACACGGCTGACTCTGTGGGCGAGGATCGGGGCCGCCCTCCATGCAACTGCCAGGTGTCACAGGTTTTCCCTGGCAGGGGAAAGTCCGCTAATTACCTCCCCTGTCCAGGGGGAGGCACTAGATGCTACCTGCGTTTCCAGCCCAACCCCCGCTTTTCCCCGGCAGCCCACAGTTGGAGGGACTCGGGGAAGACTCTCGAAGGGCTCCTAGGAGATCCCGGGTGCTGCAGACAGAAGACGGAACCTCCCCACACTCAGGATTCCGGAACACGGGTGACTGTGTGGGTGAGGTTTATGGCCGCCCTCCACGCAGCTTCCTGGTGTCACAGGTGTTCCCTCGCAAGGGGAATTCCGCTAATTATCTCCCCTGTCCATGGGGAGGCACTAGATGCTACCTGCGTTTCCAGCCCAACCCCCGCATTTCCCCAGCAGCCCGCACAAGGAGGGACCTGGGGGAGACACTCGAAGGGCTCCTAGGAGATCCCGGGTGCTGCAGACAGAAGACGGAACATCCCCACACTCAGAATTCCGGAACACGGGTGACTGTGTGGGTGAGGTTTAGGGCCGCACTCCACGCAGCTTCCTGGTGTCACAGGTGATCCTTCGCAAGGGGAAGTCCGCTACTTACCTCCCCTGTCCATGGGGATTCACTAGATGCTACCTGCGTTTCCAGCCCAACCCCCGCCTTTCCCCAGCAGCCCGCGGTGAGAGGGACTTAGGGAAAACTCTCGAAGGGCTCCTAGGAGATCCCGGGTGCTGCAGACAGAAGACGGAACCTCCCCACTCTCAGGATTCCGGAACACGGCTGACTGTGTGGGCGAGGATCGGGGCCGCCCTCCACGCACCTGCCTGGTGTCACAGGTTTTCCCTGGCAGGGGGAAGTCCGCTAATTACCTCCCCTGTCCAGGGGGAGGCACTAGATGCTACCTGCGTTTCCAGCCCAACCCCCGCTTTTCCCCGGCAGCCCGCAGTGAGAGGGACTCGGGGAAGACACTCGAAGGTCTCCTAGGAGATCCCGGATGCTGCAGACAGAAGACGGAACCTCCCCACACTCAGGATTCCGGAACACGTGTGACTGTGTGGGTGAGGTTTATGGCCGCCCTCCACGCAGCTTCCTGGTGTCACAGGTGTTCCCTCGCAAGGGGAAGTCCGCTAATTACCTCCCCTGTCCATGGGGAGGCACTAGATGCTACCTGCTTTTCCAGTCCAACCCCCGCCTTTCCCCGGCCGCCCGCACTGGGAGGGACTCGGGGAAGACACTCCAAGTGCTCCTAGGAGATCCCGGGTGCTGCAGACAGAAGACGGAACCTCCCCAAACTCAGAATTCCGGAACACGGCTGACTGTGTGGGGGAGGTTCGGGGCCGCCCTCCACGCAGCTTCCTGGTTTCACAGGTGTTCCATGGCAGGCGGAAGTCTGCTAATTACCTCCCCTGTCTAGGGGGAGGCACTAGATGCTACCTGCGTTTCCAGCCCAACCGCCGCTTTTCCCCGGCAGCCCGCAGTGAGAGGGACTCTGGGAAGTCTCTCGAAGAGCTCCTAGGCGATCCCGGGTGCTGCAGACAGAAGACGGAACCTCCCCACACTCAGAATTCCGGAACACGGCTGACTGTGTGGGGGAGGTTCGGGGCCGCCCTCCACGCAGCTTACTGGTGTCACAGGTGTTCCTTCGCAAGGGGAAGTCCGCTAATTACCTCCCATGTCCATGGGGAGGCACTACATGCTACCTGTGTTTCCAGCACAACACCCGCTTTCCCCGGCAGCCCGCACTGCGAAGGACTCGGGGAAGACACTCGAAGGGCTCCTAGGAGATCCCGGGTGCTGCAGAACGAAGACGGAACCTCCCCACACTCAGAATTCCGGAACACGGCTGACTGTGTGGGGGAGGTTCGGGGCCGCCCTCCACGCAGCTTCCTGGTGTCACAGGTGTTCCTTCGCAAGGGGAGATCCGCTAATTTCCTCCCCTGTCCATGGAAAGGCACAAGATGCTACCTGCGTTTCCAGCCAAACCCCCGCCTTTCCCCGGCAGCCCGCACTGTGAAGGACTCGGGGAAGACACTCGAAGGACTCCTAGGAGATCCCGGGTGCTGCAGAACGAAGATGGAACCTCCCCACACTCAGAATTCCGGAACACGGCTGACTGTGTGGGGGAGGTTCGGGGCCGACCTCCACGCAGCTTCCTGGTGTCTCAGGTGTTCCCTCGCAAGGGGAAGTCCGCTAATTACCTCCCCATTCCATGGGGAGGCACTAGATGCTACCTGCGTTTCCAGCCCAACCCCCGCCTTTCCCCGGCAGCCCGCACTGGGAAGGACTCGGGGAAGACTCTCGAAGGGCTCCTAGGAGATCCCGGGTGCTGCAGACAGAAGACGGAACCTCCCCACACTCAGAATTCCGAAACACGGGTGACTGTGTGGGGGAGGTTTAGGGCCGCCCTCCACGCAGCTTCCTGGTGTCTCAGATGTTCCCTCGCAAGGGGAAGTCCTCTAATTACCTCCCCATTCCATGGGGAGGCACTAGATGCTACCTGCGTTTCCAGCCCAACCCCCGCCTTTCCCCGGCAGCCCGCACTGGGAAGGACTCGGGGAAGACTCTCGAAGGGCTCCTAGGAGATCCCGGGTGCTGCAGACAGAAGACGGAACCTCCCCACACTCAGAATTCCGGAACACGGCTGACTGTGTGGGGGAGGTTCGGGGCCGCCCTCCACGCAGCTTCCTGGTGTCACAGGTGTTCCCTCGCAAGGGGAAGTCCGCTAAATACCTCCCCTGTCCATGGGGAGGCACTAGATGCTACCTGCGTTTCCAGCCCAACCCCCGCCTTTCCCCGGCAGCCCGCACTGGGAGGGACTCGGGGAAGACTCTCGAAGGGCACCTAGGAGATCCCGGGTGCTGCAAAACGAAGATGGAACCTCCCCACACTCAGAATTCCGGAACACGGCTGACTGTGTGGGGGAGGTTCGGGGCCGACCTCCACGCAGCTTCCTGGTGTCTCAGGTGTTCCCTCGCAAGGGGAAGTCCGCTAATTTCCTCCCCATTCCATGGGGAGGCACTAGATGCTACCTGCGTTTCCAGCCCAACCCCCGCCTTTCCCCGGCAGCCCGCACTGGGAAGGACTCGGGGAAGACTCTCGAAGGGCTCCTAGGAGATCCCGGGTGCTGCAGACAGAAGACGGAACCTCCCCACACTCAGAATTCCGAAACACGGGTGACTGTGTGGGGGAGGTTTAGGGCCGCCCTCCACGCAGCTTCCTGGTGTCTCAGGTGTTCCCTCGCAAGGGGAAGTCCTCTAAATACCTCCCCATTCCATGGGGAGGCACTAGATGCTACCTGCGTTTCCAGCCCAACCCCCGCCTTTCCCCGGCAGCCCGCACTGGGAAGGACTCGGGGAAGACTCTCGAAGGGCTCCTAGGAGATCCCGGGTGCTGCAGACAGAAGACGGAACCTCCCCACACTCAGAATTCCGGAACACGGCTGACTGTGTGGGGGAGGTTCGGGGCCGCCCTCCACGCAGCTTCCTGGTGTCACAGGTGTTCCCTCGCAAGGGGAAGTCCGCTAAATACCTCCCCTGTCCATGGGGAGGCACTAGATGCTACCTGCGTTTCCAGCCCAACCCCCGCCTTTCCCCGGCAGCCCGCACTGGGAGGGACTCGGGGAAGACTCTCGAAGGGCACCTAGGAGATCCCGGGTGCTGCAAAACGAAGACGGAACCTCCCCACACTCAGAATTCCGGAACACGGCTGACTGTGTGGGGGAGGTTCGGGGCCGCCCTCCACGCAGCTTCCTGGTGTCACAGGTGTTCCCTGGCAGTCGGAAGTCCGCTAATTACCTCCCCTGTCCAGGGGGAGGCACTAGATGCTACCTGCGTTTCCAGACCAACCCCCGCCTTTCCCCGGCAGCTCGCACTGGGAGGGACACGGGGGAGACACTCGAAGGGCTCCTAGGAGATCCCGGGTGCTGCAGACCGAAGACGGAACCTCCCCACACTCAGAATTCCGGAACAAGGCTGACTGTGCGGGGGAGGTTCGGGGCCGCCCTCCAGGAAGCTTCCTGGTGTCACAGGTGTTCCCTCGCAAGGGGAAGTCCGCTAATTAGCTCCCCTGTCCATGGGGAGGCACTAGATGCTAACTGCGTTTCCAGCCCAACCCCCGCCTTTCCCCGGCAGCCCGCACTGTGAGGGACTCGGGGAAGACTCTCGAAGGGCTCCTAGGAGATCCCGGGTGCTGCAGAACGAAGACGGAACCTCCCCACACTCAGAATTCCGGAACACGGCTGACTGTGTGGGGGAGGTTCGGGGCCGCCCTCCACGCATCTTCCTGGTGTCACAGGTGTTCCCTGGCAGTCGCAAGTCCGCTAATTACCTCCCCTGTCCAGGGGGACGCACTAGATGCTACCTGCGTTTCCAGCCCAACCCCCGCCTTTCCCCGGCAGCCCGCACTGGGAGGGACTCGGGGGAGACACTCGAAGGGCTCCTAGGAGATCCCGGGTGCTGCAGACAGAAGACGGAACCTCCCCACACTCAGAATTCCGGAACACGGCTGACTGTGTGGGGGAGTTTCGGGGCCGCCCTCCACGCAGGTTCCTGGTGTCACAGGTGTTCCCTGGCAGGCGGAAATCCGCTAATTACCTCCCCTGTCCAGGGGGAGGCACTAGATGCTACCTGCGTTTCCAGCCCAACCGCCGATTTTCCCCGGCAGCCCGCAGTTGGAAGGACTCGGGGAAGACTCTCGAAGGGCTCCTAGGAGATCCCGGGTGCTGCAGACAGAAGACGGAACCTCCCCACACTCAGAATTCCGGAACATGGGTGACTGTGCGGGTGAGGTTTAGGGCCGCCCTCCACGCATCTTCCTGGTGTCACAGGTGTTCCCTGGCAAGCGGAAGTCCGCTACTTACCTCCCCTGTCATGGGGATTCACTAGATGCTACCTGCGTTTCCAGCCCAACCCCCGCATTTCCCCGGCAGCCCGCGGTGAGTGGGACTTGGGGAAGACTCTCGAAGGGCTCCTAGGAGATCCCGGGTGCTGCAGACAGAAGACGGAACCTCCCCACACTCAGAATTCCGGAACACGGCTGACTCTGTGGGCGAGGATCGGGGCCGCCCTCCATGCAACTGCCAGGTGTCACAGGTTTTCCCTGGCAGGGGGAAGTCCGCTAATTACCTCCCCTGTCCAGGGGGAGGCACTAGATGCTACCTGCGTTTCCAGCCCAACCCCCGCTTTTCCCCGGCAGCCCACAGTTGGAGGGACTCGGGGAAGACTCTCGAAGGGCTCCTAGGAGATCCCGGGTGCTGCAGACAGAAGACGGAACCTCCCCACACTCAGGATTCCGGAACACGGGTGACTGTGTGGGTGAGGTTTATGGCCGCCCTCCACGCAGCTTCCTGGTGTCACAGGTGTTCCCTCGCAAGGGGAATTCCGCTAATTATCTCCCCTGTCCATGGGGAGGCACTAGATGCTACCTGCGTTTCCAGCCCAACCCCCGCCTTTCCCCAGCAGCCCGCACAGGGAGGGACCTGGGGGAGACCCTCGAAGGGCTCCTAGGAGATCCCGGGTGCTGCAGACAGAAGACGGAACATCCCCACACTCAGAATTCCGGAACACGGGTGACTGTGTGGGTGAGGTTTAGGGCCGCACTCCACGCAGCTTCCTGGTGTCACATGTGATCCCTCGCAAGGGGAAGTCCGCTACTTACCTCCCCTGTCCATGGGGATTCACTAGATGCTACCTGCGTTTCCAGCCCAACCCCCGCCTTTCCCCAGCAGCCCGCGGTGAGAGGGACTTAGGGAAAACTCTCGAAGGGCTCCTAGGAGATCCCGGGTGCTGCAGACAGAAGACGGAACCTCCCCACTCTCAGGATTCCGGAACACGGCTGACTGTGTGGGCGAGGATCGGGGCCGCCCTCCACGCACCTGCCTGGTGTCACAGGTTTTCCCTGGCAGGGGGAAGTCCGCTAATTACCTCCCCTGTCCAGGGGGAGGCACTAGATGCTACCTGCGTTTCCAGCCCAACCCCCGCTTTTCCCCGGCAGGCCGCAGTGAGAGGGACTCGGGGAAGACACTCGAAGGGCTCCTAGGAGATCCCGGGTGCTGCAGACAGAAGACGGAACCTCCCCACACTCAGGATTCCGGAACACGTGTGACTGTGTGGGTGAGGTTTATGGCCGCCCTCCACGCAGCTTCCTGGTGTCACAGGTGTTCCCTCGCAAGGGGAAGTCCGCTAATTACCTCCCCTGTCCATGGGGAGGCACTAGATGCTACCTGCTTTTCCAGTCCAACCCCTGCCTTTCCCCGGCCGCCCGCACTGGGAGGGACTCGGGGAAGAAACTCCAAGGGCTCCTAGGAGATCCCGGGTGCTGCAGACCGAAGACGGAACCTCCCCAAACTCAGAATTCCGGAACACGGCTGACTGTGTGGGGGAGGTTCGGGGCCGCCCTCCACGCAGCTTCCTGGTTTCACAGGTGTTCCCTGGCAGGCGGAAGTCTGCTAATTACCTCCCCTGTCTAGGGGGAGGCACTAGATGCTACCTGCGTTTCCAGCCCAACCGCCGCTTTTCCCCGGCAGCCCGCAGTGAGAGGGACTCTGGGAAGTCTCTCGAAGAGCTCCTAGGCGATCCGGGTGCTGCAGACAGAAGACGGAACCTCCCCACACTCAGAATTCCGGAACACGGCTGACTGTGTGGGGGAGGTTCGGGGCCGCCCTCCACGCAGCTTACTGGTGTCACAGGTGTTCCTTCGCAAGGGGAAGTCCGCTAATTACCTCCCATGTCCATGGGGAGGCACTAGATGCTACCTGTGTTTCCAGCACAACACCCGCTTTCCCCGGCAGCCCGCACTGCGAAGGACTCGGGGAAGACACTCGAAGGGCTCCTAGGAGATCCCGGGTGCTGCAGAACGAAGACGGAACCTCCCCACACTCAGAATTCCGGAACACGGCTGACTGTGTGGGGGAGGTTCGGGGCCGACCTCCACGCAGCTTCCTGGTGTCTCAGGTGTTCCCTCGCAAGGGGAAGTCCGCTAATTACCTCCCCATTCCATGGGGAGGCACTAGATGCTACCTGCGTTTCCAGCCCAACCCCCGCCTTTCCCCGGCAGCCAGCACTGGGAAGGACTCGGGGAAGACTCTCGAAGGGCTCCTAGGAGATCCCGGGTGCTGCAGACAGAAGACGGAACCTCCCCACACTCAGAATTCCGAAACACGGGTGACTGTGTGGGGGAGGTTTAGGGCCGCCCTCCACGCAGCTTCCTGGTGTCTCAGATGTTCCCTCGCAAGGGGAAGTCCTCTAATTACCTCCCCATTCCATGGGGAGGCACTAGATGCTACCTGCGTTTCCAGCCCAACCCCCGCCTTTCCCCGGCAGCCCGCACTGGGAAGGACTCGGGGAAGACTCTCGAAGGGCTCCTAGGAGATCCCGGGTGCTGCAGACAGAAGACGGAACCTCCCCACACTCAGAATTCCGGAACACGGCTGACTGTGTGGGGGAGGTTCGGGGCCGCCCTCCACGCAGCTTCCTGGTGTCACAGGTGTTCCCTCGCAAGGGGAAGTCCGCTAAATACCTCCCCTGTCCATGGGGAGGCACTAGATGCTACCTGCGTTTCCAGCCCAACCCCCGCCTTTCCCCGGCAGCCCGCACTGGGAGGGACTCGGGGAAGACTCTCGAAGGGCACCTAGGAGATCCCGGGTGCTGCAAAACGAAGACGGAACCTCCCCACACTCAGAATTCCGGAACACGGCTGACTGTGTGGGGGAGGTTCGGGGCCGCCCTCCACGCAGCTTCCTGGTGTCACAGGTGTTCCCTGGCAGTCGGAAGTCCGCTAATTACCTCCCCTGTCCAGGGGGAGGCACTAGATGCTACCTGCGTTTCCAGCCCAACCCCCGCCTTTCCCCGGCAGCCCGCACTGGGAGGGACACGGGGGAGACACTCGAAGGGCTCCTAGGAGATCCCGGGTGCTGCAGACAGAAGACGGAACCTCCCCACACTCAGAATTCCGGAACACGGATGACTGTGTGGGGGAGTTTCGGGGCCGCCCTCCACGCAGCTTCCTGGTGTCACAGGTGTTCCCTGGCAGGCGGAAATCCGCTAATTACCTCCCCTGTCCAGGGGGAGGCACTAGATGCTACCTGCGTTTCCAGCCCAACCGCCGCATTTCCCCGGCAGCCCGCAGTTGGAGGGACTCGGGGAAGACTCTCGAAGGGCTCCTAGGAGATCCCGGGTGCTGCAGACTGAAGACGGAACCTCCCCACACTCAGAATTCCGGAACAAGTGTGACTGGGTTGGTGAGGTTCAGGGCCGCCCTCCTCGCAGCTTCCTGGTGTCACAGGTGTTCCCTCACAAGGGGAAGTCCGCTAATTACCTCCCCTGTCAATGGGGAGGCACTAGATGCTACCTGCGTTTCCAGCCCAACCCCCGCCTTTCCCCGGCAGCCCGAACTGTGAGCGACTCGGGGAAGACTCTGAAAGGGCTCCTAGGATATCCCGGGTGCCGCAGACATAAGACGGAACCTCCCCACATTCAGAATTCCGAAACATGGCTGACTGTGTGGGGGAGGTTCGGGACCGCCCTCCACGCAGCTTCCTGGTGTCACAGGTGTTCCCTCGCAAGGGGAAGTCCGCTAATTACCTCCCCTGTCCATGGGGAGGCACTAGATGCTACCTGCGTTTCCAGCCCAACCCCCGCCTTTCCCGGCAGCCCGCACTGGAAAGGACTCGGGGAAGACACTCGAAGGGCTCCTAGGAGATCCCGGGTGATGCAGAACGAAGACGGAACCTCCCCACACTCAGAATTCCGGAACACGGCTGACTGTGTGGTGGAGGTTCGGGGCCGCCCTCCACGAAGCTTCCTGGAGTCACAGGTGTTCCCTGGCAGGCGGAAGTCCGCTAATTACCTCCCCTGTCCAGGGGGAAGCACTAGATGCTACCTGCGTTTACAGCCCAACCCCCGCATTTCCCAGGCAGCCCGCACTGGGAAGGACTCGGGGGAGACACTCGAAGGGCTCCTAGGAGATCCCGGGTGCTGCAGACAGAAGTCGGAACTTCCCCACACTCAGAATTCCGGAACACGGCTGACTGTGTGGGGGAGTTTCGGGGTCGCCCTCCACGCAGCTTCCTGGTGTCACATGTGTTCCCTCGCAAGGGGAAGTCCGCTAATTACCTCCCCTGTCCATAGGGAGGCACTAGATGCTACCTGAGTTTCCAGCACAACCCCCACATTTCCCCGGAAGCCCGCGATGGGAGGGACTCGGTGAAGACACTCGAAGGGCTCCTAGGAGATCCCGGGTGCTGCAGACCGAAGACGGAACCTCCCCACACTCAGAATTCCGGAACACGGCTGACTGTGCGGGGGAGGTTCGGGGCCGCCCTCCAGGAAGCTTCCTGGTGTCACAGGTGTTCCCTCGCAAGGGGAAGTCCGCTAATTAGCTCCCCTGTCCATGGGGAGGCACTAGATGCTACCTGCGTTTCAAGCCCAACCCCCGCCTTTCCCCGGCAGCCCGCACTGGGAGGGACTCGGGGGAGACACTCGAAGGGCTCCTAGGAGATCCCGGGTGCTGCAGACAGAAGACGGAACCTCCCCACACTCAGAATTCCGGAACACGGCTGACTGTGTGGGGGAGTTTCGGGGCCGCTCTCCACGCAGGTTCCTGGTGTCACAGGTGTTCCCTGGCAGGCGGAAATCCGCTAATTACCTCCCCTGTCCAGGGGGAGGCACTAGATGCTACCTGCGTTTCCAGCCCAACCGCCGATTTTCCCCGGCAGCCCGCAGTTGGAAGGACTCGGGGAAGACTCTCGAAGGGCTCCTAGGAGATCCCGGGTGCTGCAGACAGAAGACGGAACCTCCCCACACTCAGAATTCCGGAACATGTGTGACTGTGTGGGTGAGGTTTAGGGCCGCCCTCCACGCATCTTCCTGGTGTCAAAGGTGTTCCCTGGCAAGCGGAAGTCCGCTACTTACCTCCCCTGTCATGGGGATTCACTAGATGCTACCTGCGTTTCCAGCCCAACCCCCGCATTTCCCCGGCAGCCCGCGGTGAGTGGGACTTGGGGAAGACTCTCGAAGGGCTCCTAGGAGATCCCGGGTGCTGCAGACAGAAGACGGAACCTCCCCACACTCAGAATTCCGGAACACGGCTGACTCTGTGGGCGAGGATCGGGGCCGCCCTCCATGCAACTGCCAGGTGTCACAGGTTTTCCCTGGCAGGGGAAAGTCCGCTAATTACCTCCCCTGTCCAGGGGGAGGCACTAGATGCTACCTGCGTTTCCAGCCCAACCCCCGCTTTTCCCCGGCAGCCCACAGTTGGAGGGACTCGGGGAAGACTCTCGAAGGGCTCCTAGGAGATCCCGGGTGCTGCAGACAGAAGACGGAACCTCCCCACACTCAGGATTCCGGAACACGGGTGACTGTGTGGGTGAGGTTTATGGCCGCCCTCCACGCAGCTTCCTGGTGTCACAGGTGTTCCCTCGCAAGGGGAATTCCGCTAATTATCTCCCCTGTCCATGGGGAGGCACTAGATGCTACCTGCGTTTCCAGCGCAACCCCCGCATTTCCCCAGCAGCCCGCACAAGGAGGGACCTGGGGGAGACACTCGAAGGGCTCCTAGGAGATCCCGGGTGCTGCAGACAGAAGACGGAACATCCCCACACTCAGAATTCCGGAACACGGGTGACTGTGTGGGTGAGTTTTAGGGCCGCACTCCACGCAGCTTCCTGGTGTCACAGGTGATCCCTCGCAAGGGGAAGTCCGCTACTTACCTCCCCTGTCCATGGGGATTCACTAGATGCTACCTGCGTTTCCAGCCCAACCCCCGCCTTTCCCCAGCAGCCCGCGGTGAGAGGGACTTAGGGAAAACTCTCGAAGGGCTCCTAGGAGATCCCGGGTGCTGCAGACAGAAGACGGAACCTCCCCACTCTCAGGATTCCGGAACACGGCTGACTGTGTGGGCGAGGATCGGGGCCGCCCTCCACGCACCTGCCTGGTGTCACAGGTTTTCCCTGGCAGGGGGAAGTCCGCTAATTACCTCCCCTGTCCAGGGGGAGGCACTAGATGCTACCTGCGTTTCCAGCCCAACCCCCGCCTTTCCCCGGCAGCCCGCACTGGGAAGGACTCGGGGAAGACTCTCGAAGGGCTCCTAGGAGATCCCGGGTGCTGCAGACAGAAGACGGAACCTCCCCACACTCAGAATTCCGGAACACGGCTGACTGTGTGGGGGAGGTTCGGGGCCGCCCTCCACGCAGCTTCCTGGTGTCACAGGTGTTCCCTCGCAAGGGGAAGTCCGCTAAATACCTCCCCTGTCCATGGGGAGGCACTAGATGCTACCTGCGTTTCCAGCCCAACCCCCGCCTTTCCCCGGCAGCCCGCACTGGGAGGGACTCGGGGAAGACTCTCGAAGGGCACCTAGGAGATCCCGGGTGCTGCAAAACGAAGATGGAACCTCCCCACACTCAGAATTCCGGAACACGGCTGACTGTGTGGGGGAGGTTCGGGGCCGACCTCCACGCAGCTTCCTGGTGTCTCAGGTGTTCCCTCGCAAGGGGAAGTCCGCTAATTTCCTCCCCATTCCATGGGGAGGCACTAGATGCTACCTGCGTTTCCAGCCCAACCCCCGCCTTTCCCCGGCAGCCCGCACTGGGAAGGACTCGGGGAAGACTCTCGAAGGGCTCCTAGGAGATCCCGGGTGCTGCAGACAGAAGACGGAACCTCCCCACACTCAGAATTCCGAAACACGGGTGACTGTGTGGGGGAGTTTTAGGGCCGCCCTCCACGCAGCTTCCTGGTGTCTCAGATGTTCCCTCGCAAGGGGAAGTCCTCTAAATACCTCCCCATTCCATGGGGAGGCACTAGATGCTACCTGCGTTTCCAGCCCAACCCCCGCCTTTCCCCGGCAGCCCGCACTGGGAAGGACTCGGGGAAGACTCTCGAAGGGCTCCTAGGAGATCCCGGGTGCTGCAGACAGAAGACGGAACCTCCCCACACTCAGAATTCCGGAACACGGCTGACTGTGTGGGGGAGGTTCGGGGCCGCCCTCCACGCAGCTTCCTGGTGTCACAGGTGTTCCCTCGCAAGGGGAAGTCCGCTAAATACCTCCCCTGTCCATGGGGAGGCACTAGATGCTACCTGCGTTTCCAGCCCAACCCCCGCCTTTCCCCGGCAGCCCGCACTGTGAGGGACTCGGGGAAGACTCTCGAAGGGCTCCTAGGAGATCCCGGGTGCTGCAGAACGAAGACGGAACCTCCCCACACTCAGAATTCCGGAACACGGCTGACTGTGTGGGGGAGGTTCGGGGCCGCCCTCCACGCATCTTCCTGGTGTCACAGGTGTTCCCTGGCAGTCGCAAGTCCGCTAATTACCTCCCCTGTCCAGGGGGAGGCACTAGATGCTACCTGCGTTTCCAGCCCAACCCCCGCCTTTCCCCGGCAGCCCGCACTGGGAGGGACTCGGGGGAGACACTCGAAGGGCTCCTAGGAGATCCCGGGTGCTGCAGACAGAAGACGGAACCTCCCCACACTCAGAATTCCGGAACACGGCTGACTGTGTGGGGGAGTTTCGGGGCCGCCCTCCACGCAGGTTCCTGGTGTCACAGGTGTTCCCTGGCAGGCGGAAATCCGCTAATTACCTCCCCTGTCCAGGGGGAGGCACTAGATGCTACCTGCGTTTCCAGCCCAACCGCCGATTTTCCCCGGCAGCCCGCAGTTGGAAGGACTCGGGGAAGACTCTCGAAGGGCTCCTAGGAGATCCCGGGTGCTGCAGACAGAAGACGGAACCTCCCCACACTCAGAATTCCGGAACATGGGTGACTGTGCGGGTGAGGTTTAGGGCCGCCCTCCACGCATCTTCCTGGTGTCACAGGTGTTCCCTGGCAAGCGGAAGTCCGCTACTTACCTCCCCTGTCATGGGGATTCACTAGATGCTACCTGCGTTTCCAGCCCAACCCCCGCATTTCCCCGGCAGCCCGCGGTGAGTGGGACTTGGGGAAGACTCTCGAAGGGCTCCTAGGAGATCCCGGGTGCTGCAGACAGAAGACGGAACCTCCCCACACTCAGAATTCCGGAACACGGCTGACTCTGTGGGCGAGGATCGGGGCCGCCCTCCATGCAACTGCCAGGTGTCACAGGTTTTCCCTGGCAGGGGGAAGTCCGCTAATTACCTCCCCTGTCCAGGGGGAGGCACTAGATGCTACCTGCGTTTCCAGCCCAACCCCCGCTTTTCCCCGGCAGCCCACAGTTGGAGGGACTCGGGGAAGACTCTCGAAGGGCTCCTAGGAGATCCCGGGTGCTGCAGACAGAAGACGGAACCTCCCCACACTCAGGATTCCGGAACACGGGTGACTGTGTGGGTGAGGTTTATGGCCGCCCTCCACGCAGCTTCCTGGTGTCACAGGTGATCCCTCGCAAGGGGAATTCCGCTAATTATCTCCCCTGTCCATGGGGAGGCACTAGATGCTACCTGCGTTTCCAGCCCAACCCCCGCCTTTCCCCAGCAGCCCGCACAGGGAGGGACCTGGGGGAGACACTCGAAGGGCTCCTAGGAGATCCCGGGTGCTGCAGACAGAAGACGGAACATCCCCACACTCAGAATTCCGGAACACGGGTGACTGTGTGGGTGAGTTTTAGGGCCGCACTCCACGCAGCTTCCTGGTGTCACATGTGATCCCTCGCAAGGGGAAGTCCGCTACTTACCTCCCCTGTCCATGGGGATTCACTAGATGCTACCTGCGTTTCCAGCCCAACCCCCGCCTTTCCCCGGCAGCCCGCACTGGGAAGGACTCGGGGAAGACTCTCGAAGGGCTCCTAGGAGATCCCGGGTGCTGCAGACAGAAGACGGAACCTCCCCACACTCAGAATTCCGAAACACGGGTGACTGTGTGGGGGAGGTTTAGGGCCGCCCTCCACGCAGCTTCCTGGTGTCTCAGATGTTCCCTCGCAAGGGGAAGTCCTCAAAATACCTCCCCATTCCATGGGGAGGCACTAGATGCTACCTAAGTTTCCAGCCCAACCCCCGCCTTTCCCCGGCAGCCCGCACTGGGAAGGACTCGGGGAAGACTCTCGAAGGGCTCCTAGGAGATCCCGGGTGCTGCAGACAGAAGACGGAACCTCCCCACACTCAGAATTCCGGAACACGGCTGACTGTGTGGGGGAGGTTCGGGGCCGCCCTCCACGCAGCTTCCTGGTGTCACAGGTGTTCCCTCGCAAGGGGAAGTCCGCTAAATACCTCCCCTGTCCATGGGGAGGCACTAGATGCTACCTGCGTTTCCAGCCCAACCCCCGCCTTTCCCCGGCAGCCCGCACTGGGAGGGACTCGGGGAAGACTCTCGAAGGGCTCCTAGGAGATCCCGGGTGCTGCAGAACGAAGACGGAACCTCCCCACACTCAGAATTCCGGAACACGGCTGACTGTGTGGGGGAGGTTCGGGGCCGCCCTCCACGCATCTTCCTGGTGTCACAGGTGTTCCCTGGCAGTCGCAAGTCCGCTAATTACCTCCCCTGTCCAGGGGGAGGCACTAGATGCTACCTGCGTTTCCAGTTCAACCCCCGCCTTTCCCCGGCAGCCCGCACTGGGAGGGACTCGGGGGAGACACTCGAAGGGCTCCTAGGAGATCCCGGGTGCTGCAGACAGAAGACGGAACCTCCCCACACTCAGAATTCCGGAACACGGCTGACTGTGTGGGGGAGTTTCGGGGCCGCCCTCCACGCAGGTTCCTGGTGTCACAGGTGTTCCCTGGCAGGCGGAAATCCGCTAATTACCTCCCCTGTCCAGGGGGAGGCACTAGATGCTACCTGCGTTTCCAGCCCAACCGCCGATTTTCCCCGGCAGCCCGCAGTTGGAAGGACTCGGGGAAGACTCTCGAAGGGCTCCTAGGAGATCCCGGGTGCTGCAGACAGAAGACGGAACCTCCCCACACTCAGAATTCCGGAACATGGGTGACTGTGCGGGTGAGGTTTAGGGCCGCCCTCCACGCATCTTCCTGGTGTCACAGGTGTTCCCTGGCAAGCGGAAGTCCGCTACTTACCTCCCCTGTCATGGGGATTCACTAGATGCTACCTGCGTTTCCAGCCCAACCCCCGCATTTCCCCGGCAGCCCGCGGTGAGTGGGACTTGGGGAAGACTCTCGAAGGGCTCCTAGGAGATCCCGGGTGCTGCAGACAGAAGACGGAACCACCCCACACTCAGAATTCCGGAACACGGCTGACTCTGTGGGCGAGGATCGGGGCCGCCCTCCATGCAACTGCCAGGTGTCACAGGTTTTCCCTGGAAGGGGGAAGTCCGCTAATTACCTCCCCTGTCCAGGGGGAGGCACTAGATGCTACCTGCGTTTCCAGCCCAACCCCCGCTTTTCCCCGGCAGCCCACAGTTGGAGGGACTCGGGGAAGACTCTCGAAGGGCTCCTAGGAGATCCCGGGTGCTGCAGACAGAAGACGGAACCTCCCCACACTCAGGATTCCGGAACACGGGTGACTGTGTGGGTGAGGTTTATGGCCGCCCTCCACGCAGCTTCCTGGTGTCACAGGTGTTCCCTCGCAAGGGGAATTCCGCTAATTATCTCCCCTGTCCATGGGGAGGCACTAGATGCTACCTGCGTTTCCAGCCCAACCCCCGCTTTTCCCCAGCAGCCCGCACAGGGAGGGACCTGGGGGAGACACTCGAAGGGCTCCTAGGAGATCCCGGGTGCTGCAGACAGAAGACGGAACATCCCCACACTCAGAATTCCGGAACACGGGTGACTGTGTGGGTGAGGTTTAGGGCCGCACTCCACGCAGCTTCCTGGTGTCACATGTGATCCCTCGCAAGGGGAAGTCCGCTACTTACCTCCCCTGTCCATGGGGATTCACTAGATGCTACCGGCGTTTCCAGCCCAACCCCCGCCTTTCCCCAGCAGCCCGCGGTGAGAGGGACTTAGGGAAAACTCTCGAAGGGCTCCTAGAAGATCCCGGGTGCTGCAGACAGAAGACGGAACCTCCCCACTCTCAGGATTCCGGAACACGGCTGACTGTGTGGGCGAAGATCGGGGCCGCCCTCCACGCACCTGCCTGGTGTCACAGGTTTTCCCTGGCAGGGGGAAGTCCGCTAATTACCTCCCCTGTCCAGGGGGAGGCACTAGATGCTACCTGCGTTTCCAGCCCAACCCCCGCTTTTCCCCGGCAGCCCGCAGTGAGAGGGACTCGGGGAAGACACTCGAAGGGCTCCTAGGAGATCCCGGGTGCTGCAGACAGAAGACGGAACCTCCCCACACTCAGGATTCCGGAACACGTGTGACTGTGTGGGTGAGGTTTATGGCCGCCCTCCACGCAGCTTCCTGGTGTCACAGGTGTTCCTTCGCAAGGGGAAGTCCGCTAATTACCTCCCCTGTCCATGGGGAGGCACTAGATGATACCTGCTTTTCCAGTCCAACCCCTGCCTTTCCCCGGCCGCCCGCACTGGGAGGGACTCGGGGAAGAAACTCCAAGGGCTCCTAGGAGATCCCGGGTGCTGCAGACCGAAGACGGAACCTCCCCAAACTCAGAATTCCGGAACACGGCTGACTGTGTGGGGGAGGTTCGGGGCCGCCCTCCACGCAGCTTCCTGGTTTCACAGGTGTTCCCTGGCAGGCGGAAGTCTGCTAATTACCTCCCCTGTCTAGGGGGAGGCACTAGATGCTACCTGCGTTTCCAGCCCAACCGCCGCTTTTCCCCGGCAGCCCGCAGTGAGAGGGACTCTGGGAAGTCTCTCGAAGAGCTCCTAGGCGATCCGGGTGCTGCAGACAGAAGACGGAACCTCCCCACACTCAGAATTCCGGAACACGGCTGACTGTGTGGGGGAGGTTCGGGGCCGCCCTCCACGCAGCTTACTGGTGTCACAGGTGTTCCTTCGCAAGGGGAAGTCCGCTAATTACCTCCCATGTCCATGGGGAGGCACTAGATGCTACCTGTGTTTCCAGCACAACACCCGCTTTCCCCGGCAGCCCGCACTGCGAAGGACTCGGGGAAGACACTCGAAGGGCTCCTAGGAGATCCCGGGTGCTGCAGAACGAAGACGGAACCTCCCCACACTCAGAATTCCGGAACACGGCTGACTGTGTGGGGGAGGTTCGGGGCCGACCTCCACGCAGCTTCCTGGTGTCTCAGGTGTTCCCTCGCAAGGGGAAGTCCGCTAATTACCTCCCCATTCCATGGGGAGGCACTAGATGCTACCTGCGTTTCCAGCCCAACCCCCGCCTTTCCCCGGCAGCCCGCACTGGGAAGGACTCGGGGAAGACTCTCGAAGGGCTCCTAGGAGATCCCGGGTGCTGCAGACAGAAGACGGAACCTCCCCACACTCAGAATTCCGAAACACGGGTGCCTGTGTGGGGGAGGTTTAGGGCCGCCCTCCACGCAGCTTCCTGGTGTCTCAGATGTTCCCTCGCAAGGGGAAGTCCTCTAATTACCTCCCCATTCCATGGGGAGGCACTAGATGCTACCTGCCTTTCCAGCCCAACCCCCGCCTTTCCCCGGCAGCCCGCACTGGGAAGGACTCGGGGAAGACTCTCGAAGGGCTCCTAGGAGATCCCGGGTGCTGCAGACAGAAGACGGAACCTCCCCACACTCAGAATTCCGGAACACGGCTGACTGTGTGGGGGAGGTTCGGGGCCGCCCTCCACGCAGCTTCCTGGTGTCACAGGTGTTCCCTCGCAAGGGGAAGTCCGCTGAATACCTCCCCTGTCCATGGGGAGGCACTAGATGCTACCTGCGTTTCCAGCCCAACCCCCGCCTTTCCCCGGCAGCCCGCACTGGGAGGGACACGGGGGAGACACTCGAAGGGCTCCTAGGAGATCCCGGGTGCTGCAGACAGAAGACGGAACCTCCCCACACTCAGAATTCCGGAACACGGATGACTGTGTGGGGGAGTTTCGGGGCCGCCCTCCACGCAGCTTCCTGGTGTCACAGGTGTTCCCTGGCAGGCGGAAATCCGCTAATTACCTCCCCTGTCCAGGGGGAGGCACTAGATGCTACCTGCGTTTCCAGCCCAACCGCCGCATTTCCCTGGCAGCCCGCAGTTGGAGGGACTCGGGGAAGACTCTCGAAGGGCTCCTAGGAGATCCCGGGTGCTGCAGACTGAAGACGGAACCTCCCCACACTCAGAATTCCGGAACAAGTGTGACTGGGTTGGTGAGGTTCAGGGCCGCCCTCCTCGCAGCTTCCTGGTGTCACAGGTGTTCCCTCACAAGGGGAAGTCCGCTAATTACCTCCCCTGTCCATGGGGAGGCACTAGATGCTACCTGCGTTTCCAGCCCAACCCCCGCCTTTCCCCGGCAGCCCGAACTGTGAGCGACTCGGGGAAGACTCTGAAAGGGCTCCTAGGATATCCCGGGTGCCGCAGACATAAGACGGAACCTCCCCACATTCAGAATTCCGAAACATGGCTGACTGTGTGGGGGAGGTTCGGGACCGCCCTCCACGCAGCTTCCTGGTGTCACAGGTGTTCCCTCGCAAGGGGAAGTCCGCTAATTACCTCCCCTGTCCATGGGGAGGCACTAGATGCTACCTGCGTTTCCAGCCCAACCCCCGCATTTCCCCGGCAGCCCGCACTGGGAAGGACTCGGGGAAGACACTCGAAGGGCTCCTAGGAGATCCCGGGTGCTGCAGAACGAAGACGGAACCTCCCCACACTCAGAATTCCGGAACACGGCTGACTGTGTGGGGGAGGTTCGGGGCCGCCCTCCACGCAGATTCCTGGTGTCACAGGTGTTCCCTCGCAAGGGGAAGTCCGCTAATTACCTTCCCTATCAATGGGGAGGCACTAGATGCTACCTGCGTTTCCAGCCCAACCCCCGCTTTTCCCCGGCAGCCCGTAATGTGAGGGACTCGGGGAAGACTCTCGAAGGGCTCCTAGGAGATCCCGGGTGCTGCAGACAGAAGACGGAACCTCCCCACACTCAGAATTCCGGAACACGGGTGACTGTGTGGGGGAGGTCCGGGGCCGCCCTCCACGCAGCTTCCTGGTGTCACAGGTGTTCCCTCGCAAGGGGAATTCCGCTAATTACCTCCCCTGTCCATGGGGATGCACTAGATGCTACCTGCGTTTCAAGCCCAACCCCCGCCTTTCCCCGGCAGCCCGCAATGGGAAGGACTCGGGGAAGACACTCGAAGTGCTCCTAGGAGATCCCGGGTGCTGCAGAACGAAGACGAAACCTCCCCACACTCAGAATTCCGGAACACGGCTGACTCTGTGGGGGAGGTTCGGGGCCGCCCTCCACGCAGCTTCCGTGTGTCACACGTGTTCACTGGCAGGGGGAAGTCCGCTAATTACCTCCCCTGTCCATGGGGATGCACTAGATGCTACCTGCGTTTCAAGCCCAACCCCCGCCTTTCCCCGGCAGCCCGCAATGGGAAGGACTCTGGGAAGACTCTCAAAGGGTTCCTAGGATATCCCGGGTGCCGCAGACATAAGACGGAACCTCCCCAAACTCAGAATTCCGAAACATGGCTGACTGTGTGGGGGAGATTCGGGGCCGCCCTCCACGCAGCTTCCTGGTGTCACAGGTGTTCCCTCGCAAGGGGAAGTCCGCTAATTACCTCCCCTGTCCATGGGGAGGCACAAGATGCTACCTGCGTTTCCAGCCAAACCCCCGCCTTTCCCGGCAGCCCGCACTGGAAAGGACTCGGGGAAGACACTCGAAGGGCTCCTAGGAGATCCCGGGTGATGCAGAACGAAGACGGAACCTCCCCACACTCAGAATTCCGGAACACGGCTGACTGTGTGGGGGAGGTTCGGGGACGCCCTCCACGAAGCTTCCTGGAGTCACAGGTGTTCCCTGGCAGGCGGAAGTCCGCTAATTACCTCCCCTGTCCAGGGGGAAGCACTAGATGCTACCTGCGTTTACAGCCCAACCCCCGCATTTCCCAGGCAGCCCGCACTGGGAAGGACTCGGGGGAGACACTCGAAGGGCTCCTAGGAGATCCCGGGTGCTGCAGACAGAAGACGGAACCTCCCCACACTCAGAATTCCGGAACACGGCTGACTCTGTGGGCGAGGATCGGGGCCGCCCTCCATGCAACTGCCAGGTGTCACAGGTTTTCCCTGGCAGGGGAAAGTCCGCTAATTACCTCCCCTGTCCAGGGGGAGGCACTAGATGCTACCTGCGTTTCCAGCCCAACCCCCGCTTTTCCCCGGCAGCCCACAGTTGGAGGGACTCGGGGAAGACTCTCGAAGGGCTCCTAGGAGATCCCGGGTGCTGCAGACAGAAGACGGAACCTCCCCACACTCAGGATTCCGGAACACGGGTGACTGTGTGGGTGAGGTTTATGGCCGCCCTCCACGCAGCTTCCTGGTGTCACAGGTGTTCCCTCGCAAGGGGAATTCCGCTAATTATCTCCCCTGTCCATGGGGAGGCACTAGATGCTACCTGCGTTTCCAGCGCAACCCCCGCATTTCCCCAGCAGCCCGCACAAGGAGGGACCTGGGGGAGACACTCGAAGGGCTCCTAGGAGATCCCGGGTGCTGCAGACAGAAGACGGAACATCCCCACACTCAGAATTCCGGAACACGGGTGACTGTGTGGGTGAGGTTTAGGGCCGCACTCCACGCAGCTTCCTGGTGTCACAGGTGATCCCTCGCAAGGGGAAGTCCGCTACTTACCTCCCCTGTCCATGGGGATTCACTAGATGCTACCTGCGTTTCCAGCCCAACCCCCGCCTTTCCCCAGCAGCCCGCGGTGAGAGGGACTTAGGGAAAACTCTCGAAGGGCTCCTAGGAGATCCCGGGTGCTGCAGACAGAAGACGGAACCTCCCCACTCTCAGGATTCCGGAACACGGCTGACTGTGTGGGCGAGGATCGGGGCCGCCCTCCACGCACCTGCCTGGTGTCACAGGTTTTCCCTGGCAGGGGGAAATCCGCTAATTACCTCCCCTGTCCAGGGGGAGGCACTAGATGCTACCTGCGTTTCCAGCCCAACCCCCGCTTTTCCCCGGCAGCCCGCAGTGAGAGGGACTCGGGGAAGACACTCGAAGGGCTCCTAGGAGATCCCGGGTGCTGCAGACAGAAGACGGAACCTCCCCACACTCAGGATTCCGGAACACGTGTGACTGTGTGGGTGAGGTTTATGGCCGCCCTCCACGCAGCTTCCTGGTGTCACAGGTGTTCCCTCGCAAGGGGAAGTCCGCTAATTACCTCCCCTGTCCATGGGGAGGCACTAGATGCTACCTGCTTTTCCAGTCCAACCCCCGCCTTTCCCCGGCCGCCCGCACTGGGAGGGACTCGGGGAAGACACTCCAAGTGCTCCTAGGAGATCCCGGGTGCTGCAGACAGAAGACGGAACCTCCCCAAACTCAGAATTCCGGAACACGGCTGACTGTGTGGGGGAGGTTCGGGGCCGCCCTCCACGCAGCTTCCTGGTTTCACAGGTGTTCCCTGGCAGGCGGAAGTCTGCTAATTACCTCCCCTGTCTAGGGGGAGGCACTAGATGCTACCTGCGTTTCCAGCCCAACCGCCGCTTTTCCCCGGCAGCCCGCAGTGAGAGGGACTCTGGGAAGTCTCTCGAAGAGCTCCTAGGCGATCCCGGGTGCTGCAGACAGAAGACGGAACCTCCCCACACTCAGAATTCCGGAACACGGCTGACTGTGTGGGGGAGGTTCGGGGCCGCCCTCCACGCAGCTTACTGGTGTCACAGGTGTTCCTTCGCAAGGGGAAGTCCGCTAATTACCTCCCATGTCCATGGGGAGGCACTAGATGCTACCTGTGTTTCCAGCACAACACCCGCTTTCCCCGGCAGCCCGCACTGCGAAGGACTCGGGGAAGACACTCGAAGGGCTCCTAGGAGATCCCGGGTGCTGCAGAACGAAGACGGAACCTCCCCACACTCAGAATTCCGGAACACGGCTGACTGTGTGGGGGAGGTTCGGGGCCGCCCTCCACGCAGCTTCCGGGTGTCACAGGTGTTCCCTCGCAAGGGGAGATCCGCTAATTTCCTCCCCTGTCCATGGGAAGGCACAAGATGCTACCTGCGTTTCCAGCCAAACCCCCGCCTTTCCCCGGCAGCCCGCACTGTGAAGGACTCGGGGAAGACACTCGAAGGACTCCTAGGAGATCCCGGGTGCTGCAGAACGAAGATGGAACCTCCTCACACTCAGAATTCCGGAACACGGCTGACTGTGTGGGGGAGGTTCGGGGCCGACCTCCACGCAGCTTCCTGGTGTCTCAGGTGTTCCCTCGCAAGGGGAAGTCCGCTAATTACCTCCCCATTCCATGGGGAGGCACTAGATGCTACCTGCGTTTCCAGCCCAACCCCCACCTTTCCCCGGCAGCCCGCACTGGGAAGGACTCGGGGAAGACTCTCGAAGGGCTCCTAGGAGATCCCGGGTGCTGCAGACAGAAGACGGAACCTCCCCACACTCAGAATTCCGAAACACGGGTGACTGTGTGGGGGAGGTTTAGGGCCGCCCTCCACGCAGCTTCCTGGTGTCTCAGATGTTCCCTCGCAAGGGGAAGTCCTCTAATTACCTCCCCATTCCATGGGGAGGCACTAGATGCTACCTGCGTTTCCAGCCCAACCCCCGCCTTTCCCCGGCAGCCCGCACTGGGAAGGACTCGGGGAAGACTCTCGAAGGGCTCCTAGGAGATCCCGGGTGCTGCAGACAGAAGACGGAACCTCCCCACACTCAGAATTCCGGAACACGGCTGACTGTGTGGGGGAGGTTCGGGGCCGCCCTCCACGCAGCTTCCTGGTGTCACAGGTGTTCCCTCGCATGGGGAAGTCCGCTAAATACCTCCCCTGTCCATGGGGAGGCACTAGATGCTACCTGCGTTTCCAGCCCAACCCCCGCCTTTCCCCGGCAGCCCGCACTGGGAGGGACTCGGGGAAGACTCTCGAAGGGCACCTAGGAGATCCCGGGTGCTGCAAAACGAAGACGGAACCTCCCCACACTCAGAATTCCGGAACACGGCTGACTGTGTGGGGGAGGTTCGGGGCCGCCCTCCACGCAGCTTCCTGGTGTCACAGGTGTTCCCTGGCAGTCGGAAGTCCGCTAATTACCTCCCCTGTCCAGGGGGAGGCACTAGATGCTACCTGCGTTTCCAGCCCAACCCCCGCCTTTCCCCGGCAGCCCGCACTGGGAGGGACACGGGGGAGACACTCGAAGGGCTCCTAGGAGATCCCGGGTGCTGCAGACCGAAGACGGAACCTCCCCACACTCAGAATTCCGGAACAAGGCTGACTGTGCGGGGGAGGTTCGGGGCCGCCCTCCAGGAAGCTTCCTGGTGTCACAGGTGTTCCCTCGCAAGGGGAAGTCCGCTAATTAGCTCCCCTGTCCATGGGGAGGCACTAGATGCTAACTGCGTTTCCAGCCCAACCCCCGCCTTTCCCCGGCAGCCCGCACTGTGAGGGACTCGGGGAAGACTCTCGAAGGGCTCCTAGGAGATCCCGGGTGCTGCAGAACGAAGACGGAACCTCCCCACACTCAGAATTCCGGAACACGGCTGACTGTGTGGGGGAGGTTCGGGGCCGCCCTCCACGCATCTTCCTGGTGTCACAGGTGTTCCCTGGCAGTCGCAAGTCCGCTAATTACCTCCCCTGTCCAGGGGGAGGCACTAGATGCTACCTGCGTTTCCAGCCCAACCCCCGCCTTTCCCCGGCAGCCCGCACTGGGAGGGACTCGGGGGAGACACTCGAAGGGCTCCTAGGAGATCCCGGGTGCTGCAGACAGAAGACGGAACCTCCCCACACTCAGAATTCCGGAACACGGCTGACTGTGTGGGGGAGTTTCGGGGCCGCCCTCCACGCAGGTTCCTGGTGTCACAGGTGTTCCCTGGCAGGCGGAAATCCGCTAATTACCTCCCCTGTCCAGGGGGAGGCACTAGATGCTACCTGCGTTTCCAGCCCAACCGCCGATTTTCCCCGGCAGCCCGCAGTTGGAAGGACTCGGGGAAGACTCTCGAAGGGCTCCTAGGAGATCCCGGGTGCTGCAGACAGAAGACGGAACCTCCCCACACTCAGAATTCCGGAACACGGCTGACTCTGTGGGCGAGGATCGGGGCCGCCCTCCATGCAACTGCCAGGTGTCACAGGTTTTCCCTGGCAGGGGGAAGTCCGCTAATTACCTCCCCTGTCCAGGGGGAGGCACTAGATGCTACCTGCGTTTCCAGCCCAACCCCCGCTTTTCCCCGGCAGCCCACAGTTGGAGGGACTCGGGGAAGACTCTCGAAGGGCTCCTAGGAGATCCCGGGTGCTGCAGACAGAAGACGGAACCTCCCCACACTCAGGATTCCGGAACACGGGTGACTGTGTGGGTGAGGTTTATGGCCGCCCTCCACGCAGCTTCCTGGTGTCACAGGTGTTCCCTCGCAAGGGGAATTCCGCTAATTATCTCCCCTGTCCATGGGGAGGCACTAGATGCTACCTGCGTTTCCAGCCCAACCCCCGCCTTTCCCCAGCAGCCCGCAAAGGGAGGGACCTGGGGGAGACACTCGAAGGGCTCCTAGGAGATCCCGGGTGCTGCAGACAGAAGACGGAACATCCCCACACTCAGAATTCCGGAACACGGGTGACTGTGTGGGTGAGGTTTAGGGCCGCACTCCACGCAGCTTCCTGGTGTCACAGGTGATCCCTCGCAAGGGGAAGTCCGCTACTTACCTCCCCTGTCCATGGGGATTCACTAGATGCTACCTGCGTTTCCAGCCCAACCCCCGCCTTTCCCCAGCAGCCCGCGGTGAGAGGGACTTAGGGAAAACTCTCGAAGGGCTCCTAGGAGATCCCGGGTGCTGCAGACAGAAGACGGAACCTCCCCACTCTCAGGATTCCGGAACACGGCTGACTGTGTGGGCGAGGATCGGGGCCGCCCTCCACGCACCTGCCTGGTGTCACAGGTTTTCCCTGGCAGGGGGAAGTCCGCTAATTACCTCCCCTGTCCAGGGGGAGGCACTAGATGCTACCTGCGTTTCCAGCCCAACCCCCGCTTTTCCCCGGCAGCCCGCAGTGAGAGGGACTCGGGGAAGACACTCGAAGGGCTCCTAGGAGATCCCGGGTGCTGCAGACAGAAGACGGAACCTCCCCACACTCAGGATTCCGGAACACGTGTGACTGTGTGGGTGAGGTTTATGGCCGCCCTCCACGCAGCTTCCTGGTGTCACAGGTGTTCCCTCGCAAGGGGAAGTCCGCTAATTACCTCCCCTGTCCATGGGGAGGCACTAGATGCTACCTGCATTTCCAGTCCAACCCCCGCCTTTCCCCGGCCGCCCGCACTGGGAGGGACTCGGGGAAGACACTCCAAGGGCTCCTAGGAGATCCCGGGTGCTGCAGACAGAAGACGGAACCTCCCCAAACTCAGAATTCCGGAACACGGCTGACTGTGTGGGGGAGGTTCGGGGCCGCCCTCCACGCAGCTTCCTGGTTTCACAGGTGTTCCCTGGCAGGCGGAAGTCTGCTAATTACCTCCCCTGTCTAGGGGGAGGCACTAGATCCTACCTGCGTTTCCAGCCCAACCGCCGCTTTTCCCCGGCAGCCCGCAGTGAGAGGGACTCTGGGAAGTCTCTCGAAGAGCTCCTAGGCGATCCGGGTGCTGCAGACAGAAGACGGAACCTCCCCACACTCAGAATTCCGGAACACGGCTGACTGTGTGGGGGAGGTTCGGGGCCGCCCTCCACGCAGCTTACTGGTGTCACAGGTGTTCCTTCGCAAGGGGAAGTCCGCTAATTACCTCCCATGTCCATGGGGAGGCACTAGATGCTACCTGTGTTTCCAGCACAACACCCGCTTTCCCCGGCAGCCCGCACTGCGAAGGACTCGGGGAAGACACTCGAAGGGCTCCTAGGAGATCCCGGGTGCTGCAGAACGAAGACGGAACCTCCCCACACTCAGAATTCCGGAACACGGCTGACTGTGTGGGGGAGGTTCGGGGCCGCCCTCCACGCAGCTTCCTGGTGTCACAGGTGTTCCCTCGCAAGGGGAGATCCGCTAATTTCCTCCCCTGTCCATGGGAAGGCACAAGATGCTACCTGCGTTTCCAGCCAAACCCCCGCCTTTCCCCGGCAGCCCGCACTGTGAAGGACTCGGGGAAGACACTCGAAGGACTCCTAGGAGATCCCGGGTGCTGCAGAACGAAGATGGAACCTCCCCACACTCAGAATTCCGGAACACGGCTGACTGTGTGGGGGAGGTTCGGGGCCGACCTCCACGCAGCTTCCTGGTGTCTCAGGTGTTCCCTCGCAAGGGGAAGTCCGCTAATTACCTCCCCATTCCATGGGGAGGCACTAGATGCTACCTGCGTTTCCAGCCCAACCCCCGCCTTTCCCCGGCAGCCCGCACTGGGAAGGACTCGGGGAAGACTCTCGAAGGGCTCCTAGGAGATCCCGGGTGCTGCAGACAGAAGACGGAACCTCCCAACACTCAGAATTCCGAAACACGGGTGACTGTGTGGGGGAGGTTTAGGGCCGCCCTCCACGCAGCTTCCTGGTGTCTCAGATGTTCCCTCGCAAGGGGAAGTCCTCTAATTACCTCCCCATTCCATGGGGAGGCACTAGATGCTACCTGCGTTTCCAGCCCAACCCCCGCCTTTCCCCGGCAGCCCGCAATGGGAAGGACTCGGGGAAGACTCTCGAAGGGCTCCTAGGAGATCCCGGGTGCTGCAGACAGAAGACGGAACCTCCCCACACTCAGAATTCCGGAACACGGCTGACTGTGTGGGGGAGGTTCGGGGCCGCCCTCCACGCAGCTTCCTGGTGTCACAGGTGTTCCCTCGCAAGGGGAAGTCCGCTAAATACCTCCCCTGTCCATGGGGAGGCACTAGATGCTACCTGCGTTTCCAGCCCAACCCCCGCCTTTCCCCGGCAGCCCGCACTGGGAGGGACTCGGGGAAGACTCTCGAAGGGCACCTAGGAGATCCCGGGTGCTGCAAAACGAAGACGGAACCTCCCCACACTCAGAATTCCGGAACACGGCTGACTGTGTGGGGGAGGTTCGGGGCCGCCCTCCACGCAGCTTCCTGGTGTCACAGGTGTTCCCTGGCAGTCGGAAGTCCGCTAATTACCTCCCCTGTCCAGGGGGAGGCACTAGATGCTACCTGCGTTTCCAGCCCAACCCCCGCCTTTCCCCGGCAGCCCGCACTGGGAGGGACACGGGGGAGACACTCGAAGGGCTCCTAGGAGATCCCGGGTGCTGCAGACCGAAGACGGAACCTCCCCACACTCAGAATTCCGGAACAAGGCTGACTGTGCGGGGGAGGTTCGGGGCCGCCCTCCAGGAAGCTTCCTGGTGTCACAGGTGTTCCCTCGCAAGGGGAAGTCCGCTAATTAGCTCCCCTGTCCATGGGGAGGCACTAGATGCTAACTGCGTTTCCAGCCCAACCCCCGCCTTTCCCCGGCAGCCCGCACTGTGAGGGACTCGGGGAAGACTCTCGAAGGGCTCCTAGGAGATCCCGGGTGCTGCAGAACGAAGACGGAACCTCCCCACACTCAGAATTCCGGAACACGGCTGACTGTGTGGGGGAGGTTCGGGGCCGCCCTCCACGCATCTTCCTGGTGTCACAGGTGTTCCCTGGCAGTCGCAAGTCCGCTAATTACCTCCCCTGTCCAGGGGGAGGCACTAGATGCTACCTGCGTTTCCAGCCCAACCCCCGCCTTTCCCCGGCAGCCCGCACTGGGAGGGACTCGGGGGAGACACTCGAAGGGCTCCTAGGAGATCCCGGGTGCTGCAGACAGAAGACGGAACCTCCCCACACTCAGAATTCCGGAACACGGCTGACTGTGTGGGGGAGTTTCGGGGCCGCCCTCCACGCAGGTTCCTGGTGTCACAGGTGTTCCCTGGCAGGCGGAAATCCGCTAATTACCTCCCCTGTCCAGGGGGAGGCACTAGATGCTACCTGCGTTTCCAGCCCAACCGCCGATTTTCCCCGGCAGCCCGCAGTTGGAAGGACTCGGGGAAGACTCTCGAAGGGCTCCTAGGAGATCCCGGGTGCTGCAGACAGAAGACGGAACCTCCCCACACTCAGAATTCCGGAACATGGGTGACTGTGTGGGTGAGGTTTAGGGCCGCCCTCCACGCATCTTCCTGGTGTCACAGGTGTTCCCTGGCAAGCGGAATTCCGCTACTTACCTCCCCTGTCATGGGGATTCACTAGATGCTACCTGCGTTTCCAGCCCAACCCCCGCATTTCCCCGGCAGCCCGCGGTGAGTGGGACTTGGGGAAGACTCTCGAAGGGCTCCTAGGAGATCCCGGGTGCTGCAGACAGAAGACGGAACCTCCCCACACTCAGAATTCCGGAACACGGCTGACTCTGTGGGCGAGGATCGGGGCCGCCCTCCATGCAACTGCCAGGTGTCACAGGTTTTCCCTGGCAGGGGGAAGTCCGCTAATTACCTCCCCTGTCCAGGGGGAGGCACTAGATGCTACCTGCGTTTCCAGCCCAACCCCCGCTTTTCCCCGGCAGCCCACAGTTGGAGGGACTCGGGGAAGACTCTCGAAGGGCTCCTAGGAGATCCCGGGTGCTGCAGACAGAAGACGGAACCTCCCCACACTCAGGATTCCGGAACACGGGTGACTGTGTGGGTGAAGTTTATGGCCGCCCTCCACGCAGCTTCCTGGTGTCACAGGTGTTCCCTCGCAAGGGGAATTCCGCTAATTATCTCCCCTGTCCATGGGGAGGCACTAGATGCTACCTGCGTTTCCAGCCCAACCCCCGCCTTTCCCCAGCAGCCCGCAAAGGGAGGGACCTGGGGGAGACACTCGAAGGGCTCCTAGGAGATCCCGGGTGCTGCAGACAGAAGACGGAACATCCCCACACTCAGAATTCCGGAACACGGGTGACTGTGTGGGTGAGGTTTAGGGCCGCACTCCACGCAGCTTCCTGGTGTCACAGGTGATCCCTCGCAAGGGGAAGTCCGCTACTTACCTCCCCTGTCCATGGGGATTCACTAGATGCTACCTGCGTTTCCAGCCCAACCCCCGCCTTTCCCCAGCAGCCCGCGGTGAGAGGGACTTAGGGAAAACTCTCGAAGGGCTCCTAGGAGATCCCGGGTGCTGCAGACAGAAGACGGAACCTCCCCACTCTCAGGATTCCGGAACACGGCTGACTGTGTGGGCGAGGATCGGGGCCGCCCTCCACGCACCTGCCTGGTGTCACAGGTTTTCCCTGGCAGGGGGAAGTCCGCTAATTACCTCCCCTGTCCAGGGGGAGGCACTAGATGCTACCTGCGTTTCCAGCCCAACCCCCGCTTTTCCCCGGCAGCCCGCAGTGAGAGGGACTCGGGGAAGACACTCGAAGGGCTCCTAGGAGATCCCGGGTGCTGCAGACAGAAGACGGAACCTCCCCACACTCAGGATTCCGGAACACGTGTGACTGTGTGGGTGAGGTTTATGGCCGCCCTCCACGCAGCTTCCTGGTGTCACAGGTGTTCCCTCGCAAGGGGAAGTCCGCTAATTACCTCCCCTGTCCATGGGGAGGCACTAGATGCTACCTGCATTTCCAGTCCAACCCCCGCCTTTCCCCGGCCGCCCGCACTGGGAGGGACTCGGGGAAGACACTCCAAGGGCTCCTAGGAGATCCCGGGTGCTGCAGACAGAAGACGGAACCTCCCCAAACTCAGAATTCCGGAACACGGCTGACTGTGTGGGGGAGGTTCGGGGCCGCCCTCCACGCAGCTTCCTGGTTTCACAGGTGTTCCCTGGCAGGCGGAAGTCTGCTAATTACCTCCCCTGTCTAGGGGGAGGCACTAGATGCTACCTGCGTTTCCAGCCCAACCGCCGCTTTTCCCCGGCAGCCCGCAGTGAGAGGGACTCTGGGAAGTCTCTCGAAGAGCTCCTAGGCGATCCGGGTGCTGCAGACAGAAGACGGAACCTCCCCACACTCAGAATTCCGGAACACGGCTGACTGTGTGGGGGAGGTTCGGGGCCGCCCTCCACGCAGCTTACTGGTGTCACAGGTGTTCCTTCGCAAGGGGAAGTCCGCTAATTACCTCCCATGTCCATGGGGAGGCACTAGATGCTACCTGTGTTTCCAGCACAACACCCGCTTTCCCCGGCAGCCCGCACTGCGAAGGACTCGGGGAAGACACTCGAAGGGCTCCTAGGAGATCCCGGGTGCTGCAGAACGAAGACGGAACCTCCCCACACTCAGAATTCCGGAACACGGCTGACTGTGTGGGGGAGGTTCGGGGCCGACCTCCACGCAGCTTCCTGGTGTCTCAGATGTTCCCTCGCAAGGGGAAGTCCTCTAATTACCTCCCCATTCCATGGGGAGGCACTAGATGCTACCTGCGTTTCCAGCCCAACCCCCGCCATTCCCCGGCAGCCCGCACTGGGAAGGACTCGGGGAAGACTCTCGAAGGGCTCCTAGGAGATCCCGGGTGCTGCAGACAGAAGACGGAACCTCCCCACACTCAGAATTCCGGAACACGGCTGACTGTGTGGGGGAGGTTCGGGGCCGCCCTCCACGCAGCTTCCTGGTGTCACAGGTGTTCCCTCGCAAGGGGAAGTCCGCTAAATACCTCCCCTGTCCATGGGGAGGCACTAGATGCTACCTGCGTTTCCAGCCCAACCCCCGCCTTTCCCCGGCAGCCCGCACTGGGAGGGACTCGGGGAAGACTCTCGAAGGGCACCTAGGAGATCCCGGGTGCTGCAAAACGAAGACGGAACCTCCCCACACTCAGAATTCCGGAACACGGCTGACTGTGTGGGGGAGGTTCGGGGCCGCCCTCCACGCAGCTTCCTGGTGTCACAGGTGTTCCCTGGCAGTCGGAAGTCCGCTAATTACCTCCCCTGTCCAGGGGGAGGCACTAGATGCTACCTGCGTTTCCAGCCCAACCCCCGCCTTTCCCCGGCAGCCCGCACTGGGAGGGACACGGGGGAGACACTCGAAGGGCTCCTAGGAGATCCCGGGTGCTGCAGACAGAAGACGGAACCTCCCCACACTCAGAATTCCGGAACACGGATGACTGTGTGGGGGAGTTTCGGGGCCGCCCTCCACGCAGCTTCCTGGTGTCACAGGTGTTCCCTGGCAGGCGGAAATCCGCTAATTACCTCCCCTGTCCAGGGGGAGGCACTAGATGCTACCTGCGTTTCCAGCCCAACCGCCGCATTTCCCCGGCAGCCCGCAGTTGGAGGGACTCGGGGAAGACTCTCGAAGGGCTCCTAGGAGATCCCGGGTGCTGCAGACTGAAGACGGAACCTCCCCACACTCAGAATTCCGGAACAAGTGTGACTGGGTTGGTGAGGTTCAGGGCGGCCCTCCTCGCAGCTTCTTGGTGTCACAGGTGTTCCCTCACAAGGGGAAGTCCGCTAATTACCTCCCCTGTCCATGGGGAGGCACTAGATGCTACCTGCGTTTCCAGCCCAACCCCCGCCTTTCCCCGGCAGCCCGAACTGTGAGCGACTCGGGGAAGACTCTGAAAGGGCTCCTAGGATATCCCGGGTGCCGCAGACATAAGACGGAACCTCCCCACATTCAGAATTCCGAAACATGGCTGACTGTGTGGGGGAGATTAGGGGCCGCCCTCCACGCAGCTTCCTGGTGTCACAGGTGTTCCCTCGCAAGGGTAAGTCCGCTAATTACCTCCCCTGTCCATAGGGAGGCACTAGATGCTACCTGCGTTTCCAGCACAACCCCCACATTTCCCCGGCAGCCCGCGATGTGAGGGTCTCGGTGAAGACTCTCGAAGGTCTCCTAGGACATCCCGGGTGCTGCAGACAGAAGACGGAACCTCCCCACACTCAGAATTCCGGAACACGGCTGACTGTGTGGGGGAGGTTCGGGGCCGCCCTCCACGCAGCTTCCTGGTGTCACAGGTGTTCCCTCGCAAGGGGAAGTCCGCTAATTACCTCCCCTGTCCATGGGGAGGCACAAGATGCTACCTGCGTTTCCAGCCAAACCCCCGCCTTTCCCGGCAGCCCGCACTGGAAAGGACTCGGGGAAGACACTCGAAGGGCTCCTCGGAGATCCCGGGTGATGCAGAACGAAGACGGAACCTCCCCACACTCAGAATTCCGGAACACGGCTGACTGTGTGGGGGAGGTTCGGGGCCGCCCTCCACGCAGCTTTCTGGTGTCAAACGTGTTCCCTGGCAGGAGGAAGTCCGCTAATTACCTCCCCTGTCCAGGGAGAGGCACTAGATGCTACCTGCGTTTGCAGCCCAACCCCCGCCTTTCCCCGGCCGCCCGCACTGGGAGGGACCCGCGGGAGACACTCGAAGGGCTCCTAGGAGATCCCGGGTGCTGCAGACAAAAGACGGAACCTCCCCACACTCAGAATTCCGGAACACGGGTGACTGTGTGGGTGAGGTTCGGGGCCGCCCTCCACACAGCTTCCTGGTGTCACAGGTGTTCCCTCGCAAGGGGAAGTCCGCTAAATACCTCCCCTGTCCATGGGGAGGCACTAGATGCTACCTGCGTTTCCAGCCCAACCCCCGCCTTTCCCCGGCAGCCCGCACTGGGAGGGACTCGGGGAAGACTCTCGAAGGGCTCATAGGAGATCCCGGGTGCTGCAGAACGAAGACGGAACCTCCCCACACTCAGAATTCCGGAACACGGCTGACTGTGTGGGGGAGGTTCGGGGCCGCCCTCCACGCAGCTTCCTGGTGTCACAGGTGTTCCCTGGCAGTCGGAAGTCCGCTAATTACCTCCCCTGTCCAGGGGGAGGCACTAGATGCTACCTGCGTTTCCAGCCCAACCCCCGCCTTTCCCCGGCAGCTCGCACTGGGAGGGACTCGGGGGAGACACTCGAAGGGCTCCTAGGAGATCCCGGGTGCTGCAGACAGAAGACAGAACCTCCCCACACTCAGAATTCCGGAACACGGCTGACTGTGTGGGGGAGGCTCGGGGCCGCCCTTCACGCAGCTTCCTGGTTTCACAGGTGTTCCCTGGCAGGCTGAAATCCGCTAATTACCTCCCCTGTCCAGGGGGAGGCACTAGATGCTACCTGCGTTTTCAGCCCAACCGCCGCTTTTCCCCGGCAGCCCGCAGTTGGAGGGACTCTGGGAAGACTCTCGAAGGGCTTCTAGGAGATCCCGGGTGCTGCAGACAGAAGACGGAACCTCCCCACACTCAGAATTCCGGAACAAGTGTGACTGTGTTGGTGAGGTTCAGGGCCGCATTCCTCGCAGCTTCCTGGTGTCACAGGTGTTCCCTCACAAGGGGAAGGCCGCTAATTACCTCCCCTGTCCATGGGGAGGCACTAGATGCTACCTGCGTTTCCAGCCCAACCCCCGCCTTTCCCCGGGAGCCCGTACTGGGAGCGACTCGGGGAAGACTCTCAAAGGGTTCCTAGGATATCCCGGGTGCCGCAGACATAAGACGGAACCTCCCCACACTCAGAATTCCGAAACATGGCTGACTGTGTGGGGGAGGTTCGGGGCCGCCCTCCACGCAGCTTCCTGGTGTCACAGGTGTTCCCTCGCAAGGGGAAGTCCGCTAAATACCTCCCCTGTCCATGGGGAGGCACTAGATGCTACCTGCGTTTCCAGCCCAACCCCCGCCTTTCCCCGGCAGCCCGCACTGGGAGGGACTCGGGGAAGACTCTCGAAGGGCACCTAGGAGATCCCGGGTGCTGCAAAACGAAGACGGAACCTCCCCACACTCAGAATTCCGGAACACGGCTGACTGTGTGGGGGAGGTTCGGGGCCGCCCTCCACGCAGCTTCCTGGTGTCACAGGTGTTCCCTGGCAGTCGGAAGTCCGCTAATTACCTCCCCTGTCCAGGGGGAGGCACTAGATGCTACCTGCGTTTCCAGCCCAACCCCCGCCTTTCCCCGGCAGCCCGCACTGGGAGGGACACGGGGGAGACACTCGAAGGGCTCCTAGGAGATCCCGGGTGCTGCAGATAGAAGACGGAACCTCCCCACACTCAGAATTCCGGAACACGGATTACTGTGTGGGGTAGTTTCGGGGCCGCCCTCCACGCAGCTTCCTGGTGTCACAGGTGTTCCCTGGCAGGCGGAAATCCGCTAATTACCTCCCCAGTCCAGGGGGAGGCACTAGATGCTACCTGCGTTTCCAGCCCAACCGCCGCTTTTCCCCGGCAGCCCGCAGTTGGAGGGACTCGGGGAAGACTCTCGAAGGGCTCCTAGGAGATCCCGGGTGCTGCAGACTGAAGACGGAACCTCCCCACACTCAGAATTCCGGAACAAGTGTGACTGGGTTGGTGAGGTTCAGGGCCGCCCTCCTCGCAGCTTCCTGGTGTCACAGGTGTTCCCTCACAAGGGGAAGTCCGCTAATTACCTCCCCTGTCCATGGGGAGGCACTAGATGCTACCTGCGTTTCCAGCCCAACCCCCGCCTTTCCCCGGCAGCCCGAACTGTGAGCGACTCGGGGAAGACTCTGAAAGGGCTCCTAGGATATCCCGGGTGCCGCAGACATAAGACGGAACCTCCCCACATTCAGAATTCCGAAACATGGCTGACTGTGTGGGGGAGATTCGGGGCCGCACTCCACGCAGCTTCCTGGTGTCACAGGTGTTCCCTCGCAAGGGTAAGTCCGCTAATTACCTCCCCTGTCCATAGGGAGGCACTAGATGCTACCTGCGTTTCCAGCACAACCCCCACATTTCCCCGGCAGCCCGCGATGTGAGGGTCTCGGTGAAGACTCTCGAAGGTCTCCTAGGACATCCCGGGTGCTGCAGACAGAAGACGGAACCTCCCCACACTCAGAATTCCGGAACACGGCTGACTGTGTGGGGGAGGTTCGGGGCCGCCCTCCACGCAGCTTCCTGGTGTCACAGGTGTTCCCTCGCAAGGGGAAGTCCGCTAATTACCTCCCCTGTCCATGGGGAGGCACAAGATGCTACCTGCGTTTCCAGCCAAACCCCCGCCTTTCCCGGCAGCCCGCACTGGAAAGGACTCGGGGAAGACACTCGAAGGGCTCCTAGGAGATCCCGGGTGATGCAGAACGAAGACGGAACCTCCCCACACTCAGAATTCCGGAACACGGCTGACTGGGTGGGGGAGGTTCGGGGCCGCCCTCCACGCAGCTTTCTGGTGTCAAACGTGTTCCCTGGCAGGGGGAAGTCCGCTAATTACCTCCCCTGTCCAGGGAGAGGCACTAGATGCTACCTGCGTTTGCAGCCCAACCCCCGCCTTTCCCCGGCAGCCCGCACTGGGAGGGACCCGAGGGAGACACTCGAAGGGCTCCTAGGAGATCCCGGGTGCTGCAGACAAAAGACGGAACCTCCCCACACTCAGAATTCCGGAACACGTGTGACTGTGTGAGTGAGGTTCGGGGCCGCCCTCCACGCAGCTTCCTGGTGTCACAGGTGTTCCCTCGCAAGGGGAAGTCCGCTAAATACCTCCCCTGTCCATGGGGAGGCACTAGATGCTACCTGCGTTTCCAGCCCAACCCCCGCCTTTCCCCGGAAGCCCGCACTGGGAGGGACTCGGGGAAGACTCTCGAAGGGCTCCTAGGAGATCCCGGGTGCTGCAGAACGAAGACGGAACCTCCCCACACTCAGAATTCCGGAACACGGCTGACTGTGTGGGGGAGGTTCGGGGCCGCCCTCCACGCAGCTTCCTGGTGTCACAGGTGTTCCCTGGCAGTCGGAAGTCCGCTAATTACCTCCCCTGTCCAGGGGGAGGCACTAGATGCTACCTGCGTTTCCAGCCCAACCCCCGCCTTTCCCCGGCAGCCCGCACTGTGAGGGACTCGGGGGAGACACTCGAAGGGCTCCTAGGAGATCCCAGGTGCTGCAGACAGAAGACGGAACCTCCCCACACTCAGAATTCCGGAACACGGCTGACTGTGTGGGGGAGGCTCGGGGCCGCCCTTCACGCAGCTTCCTGGTTTCACAGGTGTTCCCTGGCAGGCTGAAATCCGCTAATTACCTCCCCTGTCCAGGGGGAGGCACTAGATGCTACCTGCGTTTTCAGCCCAACCGCCGCTTTTCCCTGGCAGCCCGCAGTTGGAGGGACTCGGGGAAGACTCTCGAAGGGCTTCTAGGAGATCCCGGGTGCTGCAGACAGAAGACGGAACCTCCCCACACTCAGAATTCCGGAACAAGTGTGACTGTGTTGGTGAGGTTCAGGGCCGCCCTCCTCGCAGCTTCCTGGTGTCACAGGTGTTCCCTCACAAGGGGAAGGCCGCTAAATACCTCCCCTGTCCATGGGGAGGCACTAGATGCTACCTGCGTTTCCAGCCCAACCCCCGCCTTTCCCCGGGAGCCCGTACTGGGAGCGACTCGGGGAAGACTCTCAAAGGGTTCCTAGGATATCCCGGGTGCCGCAGACATAAGACGGAACCTCCCCACACTCAGAATTCCGAAACATGGCTGACTGTGTGGGGGAGATTCGGGGCCGCACTCCACGCAGCTTCCTGGTGTCACAGGTGTTCCCTCGCAAGGGGAAGTCCGCTAATTACCTCCCCTGTCCATGGGGAGGCACAAGATGCTACCTGCGTTTCCAGCCAAACCCCCGCCTTTCCCGGCAGCCCGCACTGGAAAGGACTCGGGGAAGACACTCGAAGGGCTCCTAGGAGATCCCGGGTGATGCAGAACGAAGACGGAACCTCCCCACACTCAGAATTCCGGAACACGGCTGACTGTGTGGGGGAGGTTCGGGGCCGCCCTCCACGAAGCTTCCTGGAGTCACAGGTGTTCCCTGGCAGGCGGAAGTCCGCTAATTACCTCCCCTGTCCAGGGGGAAGCACTAGATGCTACCTGCGTTTACAGCCCAACCCCCGCCTTTCACCGGCAGCCCGCAGTGTGAGGGACTCGGGGAAGGCTCTCGAAGGGCTCCTAGGAGATCCCGGGTGCTGCAGACAGAAGACGGAACCTCCCAACACTCAGAATTCCAGAACACGGGTGACTGTGTGGGTGAGGTTCGGGGCCGCCCTCCACGCAGCTTTCTGGTGTCACAGGTGTTCCCTCTCAAGGGGAAGTCCGCTAATTACCTCCCCTGTCCATGGGGAGGCACTAGATGCTACCTGCGTTTCCAGCCCAACCCCAGCCTTTCCCAGGCAGCCCGCGGTGGGAGGGACTCGGGGAAGACCCTCGAAGGGCTTCTAGGAGATCCCGGGTGCTGCAGACCGAAGACGGAACCTCCCCACACTCAGAATTCCGAAACACGGGTGACTGTGTGGGTGAGGTTTAGGGCCGCCCTCCACGCAGCTTCCTGGTGTCTCAGGTGTTCCCTCGCAAGGGGAAGTCCGCTAATTAGCTCCCCTGTCCATGGGGAGGCACTAGATGCTACCTGCGTTTCCAGCCCTACCCCCGCCTTTCCCCGGCAGCCCGCACTGGGAGGGACTCGGGGGAGACACTCGAAGGGCTCCTAGGAGATCCCGGGTGCTGCAGACAGAAGACGGAACCTCCCCACACTCAGAATTCCGGAACACGGCTGACTGTGTGGGGGAGTTTCGGGGCCGCCCTCCACGCAGCTTCCTGGTGTCACAGGTGTTCCCTGTCACGCGGAAATCCGCTAATTACCTCCCCTGTCCAGGGGGAGGCACTAGATGCTACCTGCGTTTCCAGCCCAACCGCCGCTTTTCCCCGGAAGCCCGCAGTTGGAGGGACTCGGGGAAGACTCTCGAAGGGCTCCTAGGAGATCCCGGGTGCTGAAGACAGAAGACGGAACCTCCCCACACTCAGAATTCCGGAACACGTGTGACTGTGTGGGTGAGGTTCAGGGCCGCCCACCTCGCAGCTTCCTGGTGTCACAGGTGTTCCCTCACAAGGGGAATTCCGCTAATTACCTCCCCTTTCCATGGGGAGGCACTAGATGCTACCTGCGTTTCCAGCCCAACCCCCGCCTTTCCCCGGCAGCCCGTACTGGGAGGGACTCGGGGAAGACTCTCAAAGTGCTCCTAGGATATCCCGGGTACCGCAGACATAAGACGGAACCTCCCCACACTCAGAATTCCGGAACATGGCTGACTGTGTGGGGGAGATTCGGGGCCGCCCTCCACGCAGCTTCCTGGTGTCACAGGTGTTCCCTTGCAAGGGTAAGTCCGCTAATTACCTCCCCTGTCCATAGGGAGGCACTAGATTCTACCTGCGTTTCCAGCCTAACCCCCACATTTCCCCGGCAGCCCGCGATGGGAGGGTCTCGGTGAAGACTCTCGAAGGTCTCCTAGGACATCCCGGGTGCTGCAGACAGAAGACGGAACCTCCCCACACTCAGAATTCCGGAACATGGCTGACTGTGTGGGGGAGGTTCGGGGCCGCACTCCACGCAGCTTCCTGGTGTCACATGTGTTCCCTCACAAGGGGAAGTCCGCTAATTACCTCACCTATCCATGGGGAGGCACAAGATGCTACCTGCGTTTCCTGCCAAACCCCTGCCTTTCCCGGCAGCCCGCACTGGAAAGGACTCGGGGAAGACACTCGAAGGGCTCCTAGGAGATCCCGGGTGATGCAGAACGAAGACGGAACCTCCCCACACTCAGAATTCCGGAACACGGCTGACTGTGTGGGGGAGGTTCGGGGCCGCCCTCCACGCAGCTTCCTGGAGTCACAGGTGTTCCCTGGCAGGCGGAAGTCCGCTAATTACCTCCCCAGTCTAGGGGGAGACACTAGATGCTACCTGCGTTTCCAGCCCAACCCCCGCCTTTCCCCGGCAGCCCGCAGTGAGAGGGACTCGGGGAAGAATCTCGAAGGGCTTCTAGGAGATCCCGGGTGCTGCAGACAGAAGACGGAACCTCCCCACTCTCAGAATTCCGGAACACGGCTGACTGTGTGGGCGAGTTTCGGGGCCGCACTCCACGCAGCTGCCTAGTGTCACAGGTTATCCCTGGCAGGGGGAAGTCCGCTAATTACCTCCCCTCTCCAGGGGGAGGTACTAGATGCTACCTGCGTTTCCAGCCCAACTCCCGCTTTTCCCCGGCAGCCCGCAGTGCGAGGGACTCTGGGAATACTCTAGAAGGGCTCCTAGGAGATCCCGGGTGCTGCAGACAGAAGACGGAACCTCCCCACACTCAGGATTCCGGAACACGGGTGACTGTGTGGGTGAGGTTTATGGCCGCACTCCACGCAGCTTCCTGGTGTCACAGGTGTTCCCTCGCAAGGGGTAGTCCTCTAATTACCTCCCCTGTCCATGGGGAGGCACTAGATGCTACCTGCGTTTCCAGCCCAACCCCCGCATTTCCCAGGCAGCCCGCGGTGGGAGGGACTCGGGGAAGACCCTAGAAGGGCTTCTAGGAGATCCCGGGTGCTGCAGACAGAAGACGGAACCTCCCCACACTCAGAATTCCGGAACACGGGTGACTGTGTGGGGTAGGTTTAGGGCCGCCCTCCACGCAGCTTCCTGGTGTCTCAGGTGTTCCCTCGCAAGGGGAAGTCCGCTAATTACCTCCCCTGTCCATGGGGAGGCACTAGATGCTACCTGCGTTTCCAGCCCAACCCCCGCCTTTCCCCGGCATCCCGCACTGGGAGGGACTCGGGGGAGACACTCGAAGGGCTCCTAGGAGATCCCCGGTGCTGCAGACAGAAGACGGAACCTCCCCACACTCAGAATTCCGGAACACGGCTGACTGTGTGGAGGAGTTTCGGGGCCGCCCTCCACAAAGCTTCCTGGTGTCACAGGTGTTCCCTGGCAGACGGAAGTCCGCTAATTACCTCCCCTGTCCAGGGGGAGGCACTAGATGCTACCTGCGTTTCCAACCCAACCGCCGCTTTTCCCCGGCAGCCCGCAGTTGGAGGGACTCGGGGAAGAATCTCGAAGGGCTCCTAGGAGATCCCGGGTGCTGCAGACAGAAGACGGAACCTCCCCACGCTCAGAATACCGGAACAAGGGTGACTGTGTGGGTGATTTTCATGGCCGCCCTCCACGCAGCTTCCTGGTGTCACAGGTTTTCCCTCGCAAGGGGAAGTCCGCTAATTACCTCCCTTGTCCATGGGGAGGCACTAGATGCTACCTGCGTTTCCAGCACAACCCCCGCATTTCCCAGGCAGCCCGCACAGGGAGGGACTCGGGGAAGACTCTCGAAGTGCTCCTAGGAGATCCCGGGTGCTGCAGACAGAAGACGGAACCTCCCCACACTCAGGATTCCGGAACACGGCTGACTGTGTGGGCGAGGATCGGGGCCGCCCTCCACGCAACTGCCAGGTGTCACAGGTTTTCCCTGGCAGGGGGAAGTCCGCTAATTACCTCCCCTGTCCAGGGGGACTCACTAGATGCTACCTGCGTTTCCAGCCCAACCCCCGCTTTTCCCCGGCAGCCCGCGGTGGGAGGGACTCGGGGAAGACCCTCGAACGGCTCCTAGGAGATCCCGGGTGCTGCAGACATAAGACGGAACCTCCCCACACTCAGGATTCCGAAACACGGGTGACTGTGTGGGTGAGGTTTATGGCCGCCCTCCACGCAGCTTCCTGGTGTCACAGGTGTTCCCTCGCAAGGGGAATTCCGCTAATTACCTCCCCTGTCCATGGGGATGCACTAGATGCTACCTGCTTTTCCAGCCCAACCCCCGCCTTTCCCAGGCAGCCCGCGGTGGGAGGGACTCGGGGAAGACCCTTGAAGGGCTCCTAGGAGATCCCGGGTGCTGCAGACAGAAGACGGAACCTCCCCACACTCAGAATTCCGGAACACGGTTCACTGTGTGGTGGAGGTTAAGGGCCGCCCTCCACGCAGCTTCCTGTTGTCACAGGTGTTCCCTCGCAAGGGGAAGTCCGCTAATTACCTCCCCTGTCCATGGGGAGGCACTAGATGCTACCTGCGTTTCCAACCCAACCCCCGCCTTTCCCCGGCAGCCCGCACTTGGAGGGACCTGGGGGAGACACTCGAAGGGCTCCTAGGAGATACCGGGTGCTGCAGACAGAAGACGGAACATCCCCACTCTCAGAATTCCGGAACACGGCTGACTGTGTAAGCGAGGATCGGGGCCGCCCTCCACGCAGCTGCCTTGTGTCACAGGTTTTCCCTGGCAGGGGGAAGTCCGCTAATTACCTCCCCTGTCCATGGGGAGGCACTAGATGCTACCTGCGTTTCCAGCCCAACCCCCGCTTTTCCCCGGCAGCCCGCGGTGAGAGGGACTCGGGGAAGACTCTCGAAGGGGTCCTAGGAGATCCCGGGTGCTGCAGACAGAAGACGGAACCTCCCCACACTCAGGATTCCGGAACACGAGTGACTGTGTGGGTGAGGTTTATGGCCGCCCTCCACGCAGCTTCCTGGTGTCACAGGTGTTCCCTCGCAAGGGGAAGTCCGCTAATTACCTCCCCTGTCCATGGGGAGGCACTAGATGCTACCTGCTTTTCCAGGCCAACCCCCGCCATTCCCAGGCAGCCCGCGGTGGGAGGGACTCGGGGAAGACCCTCGAAGGTCTCCTAGGAGATCCTGGGTGCTGCAGACAGAAGACGGAACCTCCCCACACTCAGAATTCCGGAACACGGTTGACTGTGTGGGTGAGGTTTAGGGCCGCCCTCCACGCAGCTTCCTGGTGTCACAGGTGTTCCCTCGCATGGGGAAGTCCGCTAATTACCTCCCATGTCCATGGGGAGGCACTAGATGCTACCTGCGTTTCCAGCCCAACCCCCGCCTTTCCCCGGCAGCCCGCACTTGGAGGGACCTGGGGGAGACACTCGAAGGGCTCCTAGGAGGTCCCGGGTGCTGCAGACAGAAGACGGAACATCCCCACACTCAGAATTCCGGAACACGTGTGACTGTGTGGGTGAGGTTTAGGGCCGCCCTCCACGCAGCTTCCTGGTGTCACAGGTGTTCCCTCGCAAGGGGAAGTCCGCTACTTACCTCCCCTGTCCATGGGGATTCACTAGATGCTACCTGCGTTTCCAGCCCAACCCCCGCATTTCCCCGGCAGCCCGCGGTGAGAGGGACTAGGGGAAGACTCTCGAAGGGCTCCTAGGAGATCCCGGGTGCTGCAGACAGAAGACGGAACCTCCCCACTCTCAGAATTCCGGAACACGGCTGACTGTGTGGGCGAGGATCGGGGCCGCCCTCCACGCAGCTGCCTGGTGTCACAGGTTTTCCCTGGCAGGGGGAAGTCCGCTAATTACCTCCCTTGTCCAGGGGGAGGCACTAGATGCTACCTGCGTTTCCAGCCCAACCCCCGCTTTTCCCCGGCAGCCAGCACTGAGAGGGACTCGGGGAAGACTCTCGAAGGGGTCCTAGGAGATCCCGGGTGCTGCAGACAGAAGACGGAACCTCCAAACACTCAGGATTCCGGAACACGGGTGACTGTGTGGGTGAGGTTTATGGCCGCCCTCCACGCAGCTTCCTGGTGTCACAGGTGTTCCCTCTCAAGGGGAAGTCCGCTAATTACCTCCCCTGTCCATGGGGAGGCACTAGATGCTACCTGCGTTTCCAGCCCAACCCCAGCCTTTCCCAGGCAGCCCGCGGTGGGAGGGACTCGGGGAAGACCCTAGAAGGGCTTCTAGGAGATCCCGGGTGCTGCAGACCGAAGACGGAACCTCCCCACACTCAGAATTCCGAAACACGGGTGACTGTGTGGGGGAGGTTTAGGGCCGCCCTCCACGCAGCTTCCTGGTGTCTCAGGTGTTCCCTCGCAAGGGGAAGTCCGCTAATTAGCTCCCCTGTCCATGGGGAGGCACTAGATGCTAACTGCGTTTCCAGCCCAACCCCCGCCTTTCCCCGGCAGCCCGCACTGGGAGGGACTCGGGGAAGACTCTCGAAGGGCTCCTAGGAGATCCCGGGTGCTGCAGAACGAAGACGGAACCTCCCCACACTCAGAATTCCGGAACACGGCTGACTGTGTGGGGGAGGTTCGGGGCCGCCCTCCACGCAGCTTCCTGGTGTCACAGGTGTTCCCTGGCAGTCGGAAGTCCGCTAATTACCTCCTCTGTCCAGGGGGAGGCACTAGATGCTACCTGCGTTTCCAGCCCTACCCCCGCCTTTCCCCGGCAGCCCGCACTGGGAGGGACTCGGGGGAGACACTCGAAGGGCTCCTAGGAGATCCCGGGTGCTGCAGACAGAAGACGGAACCTCCCCACACTCAGAATTCCGGAACACGGCTGACTGTGTGGGGGAGTTTCGGGGCCGCCCTCCACGCAGCTTCCTGGTGTCACAGGTGTTCCCTGGCAGGCGGAAATCCGCTAATTACCTCCCCTGTCCAGGGGGAGGCACTAGATGCTACCTGCGTTTCCAGCCCAACCGCCGCTTTTCCCCGGAAGCCCGCAGTTGGAGGGACTCGGGGAAGACTCTCGAAGGGCTCCTAGGAGATCCCGGGTGCTGAAGACAGAAGACGGAACCTCCCCACACTCAGAATTCCGGAACACGGGTGACTGTGTGGGTGAGGTTCAGGGCCGCCCACCTCGCAGCTTCCTGGTGTCACAGGTGTTCCCTCACAAGGGGAATTCCGCTAATTACCTCCCCTGTCCATGGGGAGGCACTAGATGCTACCTGCGTTTCCAGCCCAACCCCCGCCTTTCCCCGGCAGCCCGTACTGGGAGGGACTCGGGGAAGACTCTCAAAGGGCTCCTAGGATATCCCGGGTACCGCAGACATAAGACGGAACCTCCCCACACTCAGAATTCCGGAACATGGCTTACTGTGTGGGGGAGATTCGGGGCCGCCCTCCACGCAGCTTCCTGGTGTCACAGGTGTTCCCTTGCAAGGGTAAGTCCGCTAATTACCTCCCCTGTCCATAGGGAGGCACTAGATTCTACCTGCGTTTCCAGCCTAACCCCCACATTTCCCCGGCAGCCCGCGATGGGAGGGTCTCGGTGAAGACTCTCGAAGGTCTCCTAGGACATCCCGGGTGCTGCAGACAGAAGACGGAACCTCCCCACACTCAGAATTCCGGAACATGGCTGACTGTGTGGGGGAGGTTCGGGGCCGCACTCCACGCAGCTTCCTGGTGTCACAGGTGTTCCCTCACAAGGGGAAGTCCGCTAATTACCTCACCTATCCATGGGGAGGCACAAGATGCTACCTGCGTTTCCTGCCAAACCCCTGCCTTTCCCGGCAGCCCGCACTGGAAAGGACTCGGGGAAGACACTCGAAGGGCTCCTAGGAGATCCCGGGTGATGCAGAACGAAGACGGAACCTCCCCACACTCAGAATTCCGGAACACGGCTGACTGTGTGGGGGAGGTTCGGGGCCGCCCTCCACGCAGCTTCCTGGAGTCACAGGTGTTCCCTGGCAGGCGGAAGTCCGCTAATTACCTCCCCAGTCTAGGGGGAGACACTAGATGCTACCTGCGTTTCCAGCCCAACCCCCGCCTTTCCCCGGCAGCCCGCAGTGAGAGGGACTCGGGGAAGAATCTCGAAGGGCTTCTAGGAGATCCCGGGTGCTGCAGACAGAAGACGGAACCTCCCCACACTCAGGATTCCGGAACACGGGTGACTGTGTGGGTGAGGTTTATGGCCGCACTCCACGCAGCTTCCTGGTGTCACAGGTGTTCCCTCGCAAGGGGAAGTCCGCTAATTACCTCCCCTGTCCATGGGGAGGCACTAGATGCTACCTGCGTTTCCAGCCCAACCCCCGCATTTCCCAGGCAGCCCGCGGTGTGAGGGACTCGGGGAAGACCCTAGAAGGGCTTCTAGGAGATCCCGGGTGCTGCAGACAGAAGACGGAACCTCCCCACACTCAGAATTCCGGAACACGGGTGACTGTGTGGGGGAGGTTTAGGGCCGCCCTCCACGCAGCTTCCTGGTGTCTCAGGTGTTCCCTCGCAAGGGGAAGTCCGCTAATTACCTCCCCTGTCCATGGGGAGGCACTAGATGCTACCTGCGTTTCCAGCCCAACCCCCGCCTTTCCCCGGCATCCCGCACTGGGAGGGACTCGGGGGAGACACTCGAAGGGCTCCTAGGAGATCCCCGGTGCTGCAGACAGAAGACGGAACCTCCCCACACTCAGAATTCCGGAACACGGCTGACTGTGTGGAGGAGTTTCGGGGCCGCACTCCACAAAGCTTCCTGGTGTCACAGGTGTTCCCTGGCAGACGGAAGTCCGCTAATTACCTCCCCTGTCCAGGGGGAGGCACTAGATGCTACCTGCGTTTCCAACCCAACCGCCGCTTCCCCGGCAGCCCGCAGTTTGAGGGACTCGGGGAAGAATCTCGAAGGGCTCCTAGGAGATCCCGGGTGCTGCAGACAGAAGACGGAACCTCCCCACGCTCAGAATACCGGAACAAGGGTGACTGTGTGGGTGATTTTCATGGCCGCCCTCCACGCAGCTTCCTGGTGTCACAGGTGTTCCCTCGCAAGGGGAAGTCCGCTAATTACCTCCCTTGTCCATGGGGAGGCACTAGATGCTACCTGCGTTTCCAGCACAACCCCCGCATTTCCCAGGCAGCCCGCACAGGGAGGGACTCGGGGAAGACCCTCGAAGGGCTCCTAGGAGATCCCGGGTGCTGCAGACAGAAGACGGAACCTCCCCACACTCAGGATTCCGGAACACGGCTGACTGTGTGGGCGAGGATCGGGGCCGCCCTCCACGCAACTGCCAGGTGTCACAGGTTTTCCCTGGCAGGGGGAAGTCCGCTAATTACCTCCCCTGTCCAGGGGGAGGCACTAGATGCTACCTGCGTTTCCAGCCCAACCCCCGCTTTTCCCCGGCAGCCCGCGGTGGGAGGGACTCGGGGAAGACCCTCGAACGGCTCCTAGGAGATCCCGGGTGCTGCAGACATAAGACGGAACCTCCCCACACTCAGGATTCCGAAACACGGGTGACTGTGTGGGTGAGGTTTATGGCCGCCCTCCACGCAGCTTCCTGGTGTCACAGGTGTTCCCTCGCAAGGGGAATTCCGCTAATTACCTCCCCTGTAAATGGGGATGCACTAGATGCTACCTGCTTTTCCAGCCCAACCCCCGCCTTTCCCAGGCAGCCCGCGGTGGGAGGGACTCGGGGAAGACCCTTGAAGGGCTCCTAGGAGATCCCGGGTGCTGCAGACAGAAGACGGAACCTCCCCACACTCAGAATTCCGGAACACGGTTCACTGTGTGGTGGAGGTTAAGGGCCGCCCTCCACGCAGCTTCCTGTTGTCACAGGTGTTCCCTCGCAAGGGGAAGTCCGCTAATTACCTCCCCTGTCCATGGGGAGGCACTAGATGCTACCTGCGTTTCCAACCCAACCCCCGCCTTTCCCCGGCAGCCCGCACTTGGAGGGACCTGGGGGAGACACTCGAAGGGCTCCTAGGAGATACCGGGTGCTGCAGACAGAAGACGGAACATCCCCACTCTCAGAATTCCGGAACACGGCTGACTGTGTAAGCGAGGATCGGGGCCGCCCTCCACGCAGCTGCCTTGTGTCACAGGTTTTCCCTGGCAGGGGGAAGTCCGCTAATTACCTCCCCTGTCCATGGGGAGGCACTAGATGCTACCTGCGTTTCCAGCCCAACCCCCGCTTTTCCCCGGCAGCCCGCGGTGAGAGGGACTCGGGGAAGACTCTCGAAGGGGTCCTAGGAGATCCCGGGTGCTGCAGACAGAAGACGGAACCTCCCCACACTCAGGATTCCGGAACACGAGTGACTGTGTGGGTGAGGTTTATGGCCGCCCTCCACGCAGCTTCCTGGTGTCACAGGTGTTCCCTCGCAAGGGGAAGTCCGCTAATTACCTCCCCTGTCCATGGGGAGGCACTAGATGCTACCTGCTTTTCCAGTCCAACCCCCGCCATTCCCAGGCAGCCCGCGGTGGGAGGGACTCGGGGAAGACCCTCGAAGGTCTCCTAGGAGATCCTGGGTGCTGCAGACAGAAGACGGAACCTCCCCACACTCAGAATTCCGGAACACGGTTTACTGTGTGGGTGAGGTTTAGGGCCGCCCTCCACGCAGCTTCCTGGTGTCACAGGTGTTCCCTCGCATGGGGAAGTCCGCTAATTACCTCCCATGTCCATGGGGAGGCACTAGATGCTACCTGCGTTTCCAGCCCAACCCCCGCCTTTCCCCGGCAGCCCGCACTTGGAGGGACCTGGGGGAGACACTCGAAGGGCTCCTAGGAGGTCCCGGGTGCTGCAGACAGAAGACGGAACATCCCCACACTCAGAATTCCGGAACACGTGTGACTGTGTGGGTGAGGTTTAGGGCCGCCCTCCACGCAGCTTCCTGGTGTCACAGGTGTTCCCTCGCAAGGGGAAGTCCGCTACTTACCTCCCCTGTCCATGGGGATTCACTAGATGCTACCTGCGTTTCCAGCCCAACCCCCGCATTTCCCCGGCAGCCCGCGGTGAGAGAGACTTGGGGAAGACTCTCGAAGGGCTCCTAGGAGATCCCGGGTGCTGCAGACAGAAGACGGAACCTCCCCAATCTCAGAATTCCGGAACACGGCTGACTGTGTGGGCGAGGATCGGGGCCGCCCTCCACGCAGCTGCCTGGTGTCACAGGTTTTCCCTGGCAGGGGGAAGTCCGCTAATTACCTCCCTTGTCCAGGGGGAGGCACTAGATGCTACCTGCGTTTCCAGCCCAACCCCCGCTTTTCCCCGGCAGCCAGCACTGAGAGGGACTCGGGGAAGACTCTCGAAGGGGTCCTAGGAGATCCCGGGTGCTGCAGACAGAAGACGGAACCTCCCCACACTCAGGATTCCGGAACACGGGTGACTGTGTGGGTGAGGTTTATGGCCGCCCTCCACGCAGCTTCCTGGTGTCACAGGTGTTCCCTCGCAAGGGGAATTCCGCTAATTACCTCCCCTGTCCATGGGGATGCACTAGATGCTACATGCTTTCCCAGCCCAACCCCCGCCTTTCCCAGGCAGCCCGCGGTGGGAGGGACTCGGGGAAGACCCTTGAACGGCTCCTAGGAGATCCCGGGTGCTGCAGACAGAAGACGGAACCTCCCCACACTCAGAATTCCGGAACACGGTTGACTGTGTGGTGGAGGTTAAGGGCCGCCCTCCACGCAGCTTCCTGGTGTCACAGGTGTTCCCTCGCAAGGGGAAGTCCGCTAATTACCTCACCTGTCCATGGGGAGGCACTAGATGCTACCTGCGTTTCCAGCCCAACCCCCGCCTTTCCCCAGCAGCCCGCACTTGGAGGGAACTGGGGGAGACACTCGAAGGGCTCCTAGGAGATACCGGGTGCTGCAGACAGAAGACGGAACATCCCCACACTCAGAATTCCGGAACACGGGTGACTGTGTGGGTGAGGTTTAGGGCCGCCCTCCACGCAGCTTCCTGGTGTCACAGGTGTTCCCTCGCAAGGGGAAGTCCGCTACTTCCCTCCCTGTCCATGGGGATTCACTAGATGCTACCTGCGTTTCCAGCCCAACCCCCGCCTTTCCCCGGCAGCCCGCGGTGAGAGGGACTTGGGGAAGACTCTCGAAGGGCTCCTAGGAGATCCCGGTGCTGCAGACAGAAGACGGAACCTCCCCACTCTCAGAATTCCGGAACACGGCTGACTGTGTAAGCGAGGATCGGGGCCGCCCTCCACGCAGCTGCCTTGTGTCACAGGTTTTCCCTGGCAGGGGGAAGTCCGCTAATTACCTCCCCTGACCAGGGGGAGGCACTAGATGCTACCTGCGTTTCCAGCCCAACCCCCGCTTTTCCCCGGCAGCCCGCAGTGAGAGGGACTCCGGGAAGACTCTCGAAGGGGTCCTAGGAGATCCCGGGTGCTGGAGACAGAAGACGGAACCTCCCCACACTCAGGATTCCGGAACACGAGTGACTGTGTGGGTGAGGTTTATGGCCGCCCTCCACGCAGCTTCCTGGTGTCACAGGTGTTCCCTCGCAAGGGGAAGTCCGCTAATTACCTCCCCTGTCCATGGGGAGGCACTAGATGCTACCTGCTTTTCCAGTCCAACCCCCGCCATTCCCAGGCAGCCCGCGGTGGGAGGGACTCGGGGAAGACCCTCGAAGGTCTCCTAGGAGATCCTGGGTGCTGCAGACAGAAGACGGAACCTCCCCACACTCAGAATTCCGGAACACAGTTGACTGTGTGGGTGAGGTTTAGGGCCGCCCTCCACGCAGCTTCCTGGTGTCACAGGTGTTCCCTCGCAAGGGGAAGTCCGCTAATTACCTCCCCCGTCCATGGGGAGGCACTAGATGCTACCTGCGTTTCCAGCCCAACCCCCGCCTTTCCCCAGCAGCCCGCACTTGGAGGGACCTGGGGGAGACACTCGAAGGGCTCCTAGGAGGTCCCGGGTGCTGCAGACAGAAGACGGAACATCCCCACACTCAGAATTCCGGAACACGTGTGACTGTGTGGGTGAGGTTTAGGGCCGCCCTCCACGCAGCTTCCTGTTGTCACAGGTGTTCCCTCGCAAGGGGAAGTCCGCTACTTACCTCCCCTGTCCATGGGGATTCACTAGATGCTACCTGCGTTTCCAGCCCAACCCCCGCCTTTCCCCGGCAGCCCGCGGGGAGAGGGACTTGGGGAAGACTCTCGAAGGGCTCCTAGGAGATCCCGGGTGCTGCAGACAGAAGACGGAACCTCCCCACTCTCAGAATTCCGGAACACGGCTGACAGTGTGGGCGAGGATCGGGGCCGCCCTCCACGCAGCTGCCTGGTGTCACAGGTTTTCCCTGGCAGGGGGAAGTCCGCTAATTACCTCCCTTGTCCAGGGGGAGGCACTAGATGCTACCTGCGTTTCCAGCCCAACCCCCGCTTTTCCCCGGCAGCCAGCACTGAGAGGGACTCGGGGAAGACTCTCGAAGTGGTCCTAGGAGATCCCGGGTGCTGCAGACAGAAGACGGAACCTCCCCACACTCAGGATTCCGGAACACGAGTGACTGTATGGGTGAGGTTTATGGCCGCCCTCCACGCAGCTTCCTGGTGTCACAGGTGTTCCCTCGCAAGGGGAAGTCCGCTAATTACCTCCCCTGTCCATGGGGAGGCACTAGATGCTACCTGCTTTTCCAGTCCAACCCCCGCCATTCCCAGGCAGCCCGCGGTGGGAGGGACTCGGGGAAGACCCTCGAAGGTCTCCTAGGAGATCCTGGGTGCTGCAGACAGAAGACGGAACCTCCCCACACTCAGAATTCCGGAACACAGTTGACTGTGTGGGTGAGGTTTAGGGCCGCCCTCTACGCAGCTTCCTGGTGTCACAGGTGTTCCCTCGCAAGGGGAATTCCGCTACTTACCTCCCCTGTCCATGGGGATTCACTAGATGCTACCTGCGTTTCCAGCCCAACCCCCGCCTTTCCCCAGCAGCCCGCACTTGGAGGGACCTGGGGGAGACACTCGAAGGGCTCCTAGGAGGTCCCGGGTGCTGCAGACAGAAGACGGAACATCCCCACACTCAGAATTCCGGAACACGTGTGACTGTGTGGGTGAGGTTTAGGGCCGCCCTCCACGCAGCTTCCTGGTGTCACAGGTGTTCCCTCGCAAGGGGAATTCCGCTACTTACCTCCCCTGTCCATGGGGATTCACTAGATGCTACCTGCGTTTCCAGCCCAACCCCCGCCTTTCCCCGGCAGCCCGCGGTGAGAGGGACTTGGGGAAGACTCTCGAAGGGCTCCTAGGAGATCCCGGGTGCTGCAGACAGAAGACGGAACCTCCCCACTCTCAGAATTCCGGAACACGGCTGACTGTGTGGGCGAGGATCGGGGCCGCCCTCCACGCAGCTGCCTGGTGTCACAAGTTTTCCCTGGCAGGGGGAAGTCCGCTAATTACCTCCCTTGTCCTGGGGGAGGCACTAGATGCTACCTGCGTTTCCAGCCCAACCCCCGCTTTTCCCCGGCAGCCAGCACTGAGAGGGACTCGGGGAAGACTCTCGAAGGGGTCCTAGGAGATCCCGGGTTCTGCAGACAGAAGACGGAACCTCCCCACTCTCAGAATTCTGGAACAGGGCTGACTGTGTGGGCGAGGATCGGGGCCGCCCTCCACGGAGCTGCCTGGTGTCACAGGTTTTCCCTGGCAGGGGGAAGACAGCTAATTACCTCCCCTGTCCAGGGGGAGGCACTAGATGCTACCTGCGTTTCCAGCCCAACCCCCGCTTTTCCCAGGCAGCCCGCAGTGAGAGGGACTCGGGGAAGACTCTCGAAGGGGTCCTAGGAGATCCAGGGTGCTGCAGACAGAAGACGGAACCTCCCCACTCTCAGAATTCCGGAACACGGCTGACTGTGTGGGCGAGGATCGGGGCCGCCCTCCACGCAGCTGCCTGGTGTCACAGGTTTTCCCTGGCAGGGGGAAGTCCGCTAATTACCTCCCTTGTCCATGGGGAGGCACTAGATGCTACCTGCGTTTCCAGCCCAACCCCCGCCTTTCCCCGGCAGCCCGCACTGGGAGGGACTCGGGGAAGACTCTCGAATGGCTCCTAGGAGATCCCGGGTGCTGCAGACAGAAGACGGAACCTCCCCACACTCAGAATTCCGGAACACGGCTGACTGTGTGGGGGAGGTTCGGGGCCGTCCTACACGCAGCTTCCTGGTGTCACAGGTGTTCCCTCGCAAGGGGAAGTCCGCTAATTACCTCCCCTGTCCATGGGGAGGCACTAGATGCTACCTGCGTTTCCAGCCCAACTCCCGCCTTTCCCCGGCAGCCCGCACTGGGAGAGACTCGGGGAATACTCTCGAAGGGCTCCTAGGAGATCCCGGGTGCTGCAGACAGAAGACGGAACCTCCCCACACTCAGAATTCCGGAACACGGGTGACTGTGTGGGTGAGGTTTAGGGCCGCCCTCCACGCAGCTTCCTGGTGTCACAGGTTTTCCCTCGCAAGGGGAAGTCCGCTACTTACCTCCCCTGTCCATGGGGATTCACTAGATGCTACCTGCGTTTCCAGCCCAACCCCCGCATTTCCCCAGCAGCCCGCGGTGAGAGGGACTTGGGGAAGACTCTCGAAAGGCTCCTAGGAGATCCCGGGTGCTGCAGACAGAAGACGGAACCTCCCCAAACTCAGAATTCCGGAACACGGCTGACTGTGTGGGCGAGGATCGGGGCCAACCTCCACACAACTGCCAGGTGTCACAGGTTTTCCCTGGCAGGGGGAAGTCCGCTAATTACCTCCCCTGTCCAGGGGGAGGCACTAGTTGCTACATGCTTTTCCAGCCCAACCCCCGCCTTTCCCAGGCAGCCCGCGGTGGGAGGGACTCGGTGAAGACTCTCGAATGGCTCCTAGGAGATCCCGGGTGCTGCAGACAGAAGACGGAACCTCCCCACACTCAGAATTCCGGAACACGGTTGACTGTGTGGGGGAGTTTCGGGGCCACACTCCACGCTGCTGCCTGGTGTCACAGGTGTTCCCTGACAGGCGGAAGTCCGCGAATTACCTCCCCAGTCCAGGGGGAGGCACTAGATGCTACCTGCGTTTCCAGCCCAACCCCCGACTTTTACAGGCAGCCCGCGGTGGGAGGGACTCGACGAATACCCTCGAAGGGCTTCTAGGAGATCCCGGGTGCTGCAGAACGAAGACGGAACCTCCCCACACTCAGAATTCCGGAACACGGCTGACTGTGTGTGGGAGGTTCGGGGCCGCCCTCCACGCAGTTTCCTGGTGTCACAGGTGTTCCCTCGCATGGGGAAGTCCGCTAATTACCTCCCCTGTCCATAGGGAGGCACAAGATGCTACCTGCGTTTCCAGCCATACACCCGCCTTTCCCCGGCAGCCCGCACTGGGAAGGACTTGGGGAAGACACTCGAAGGGCTCCTAGGAGATCCCGGGTTCTGCAGAACGAAGACGGAACCTCCCCACACTCAGAATTCCGGAACACGGGTGACTGTGTGGGTGATGTTTATGGCCGCCCTCCACGCAGCTTCCTGGTGTCACAGGTGTTCCCTGGCAGTCGGAATTCCGCTAATTACCTCCCCTGTCCAGGAGGAGGCACTAGATGCTACCTGCGTTTCCAGCACAACTCCCGCTTTCCCTGGCAGCCCGCAGTGAGAGGGACTCGGGGAAGACTCTCGAAGGGCTCCTAGGAGATCCCGGGTCCTGCAGACAGAAGACGGAACCTCCCCACACTCAGAATTCCGGAACACGGTTGACTGTGTGGGTGAGGTTCGGGGCCGCCGTCCACGCAGCTTTCTGGTGTCAAACGTGTTCCCTAGCAGGGGGAAGTCCGCTAATTTCCTCCCCTGTCCAGGGGGATGCACTAGATGCTACCTGCGTTTGCAGCCAAACCCCCGCCTTTCCCCGGCAGCCCGCACTGGGAGGGACCCGGGGGAGACATTCGAAGGGCTCCTAGGAGATCCCGGGTGCTGCAGACAGAAGACGGAACCTCCCCACACTCAGAATTCCGGAACACGGCTGACTGTGTGGGGGAGGTTCGGGGTCGCACTCCACGCAGCTGCCTGGTGACACAGGTGTTCCCTGACAGGCGGAAGTCCGCTAATTACCTCCCCTGTCCAGGGGGAGGCACTAGATGCTACCTGGGTTTCCAGCAAAACCCCCGCCTTTCCCCGGCAGTCCGCAGTGAGAGGGACTCGGGGAAGTCTCTCGAAGGGCTCCTAGGAGATCCCGGGTGCTGCAGACAGAAGACGGAACCTCCCCACACTCAGAATTCCGGAACACGTCTGACTGTGTGGGCGACGTTCGGGGCCGCACTCCACGCAGCTGCCTGGTGTCACAGGTTTTCCCTGGCAGGGGGAAGTCCGCTAATTACCTCCCCTCTCCAGGGGGAGGTACTAGATGCTACCTGCTTTTCCAGCCCAACCACCGCTTTTCCCCGGCAGCCCGCAGTGCGAGGGACTCGGGGAAGTCTCTCGAAGGGCTCCTAGGAGATCCCGGGTGCTGCAGACAGAAGACGGAACCTCCCCACACTCAGGATTCCGGAACACGGGTGACTGTGTGTGTGAGGTTTATGGCCGCCCTCCACGCAGCTTCCTGGTGTCACAGGTGTTCCCTCGCAAGGGGAAGTCCGCTAATTACCTCCCCTGTCCATGGGGAGGCACTAGATGCTACCTGCGTTTCCAGCACAACCCCCGCATTTCCCAGGCAGCCCGCGGTGGGAGGGACTCGGGGAAGACCCTTGAAGGGCTTCTAGGAGATCCCGGGTGCTGCAGACAGAAGACGGAACCTCCCCACACTCAGAATTCCGGAACACGGCTGACTGTGTGGGGGAGTTTCGGGGCCGCACTCCACGCAACTTCCTGGTGTCACAGGTGTTCCCTGGCAGGCGGAATTCCGCTAATTACCTCCCCTGTCCAGGGGGAGGCACTAGATTCTACCTGCGTTTCCAGCCCAACCGCCGCTTTTCCCCGGCAGCCCGCAGTTGGAGGGACTCGGGGAAGACACTCGAAGGGCTCCTAGGAGATCCCAGGTGCTGCAGAACGAAGACGGAACCTCCCCACACTCAGAATTCCGGAACACGTCTGACTGTGTGGGGGAGGTTCGGGGCCGCCCTCCACGCAGCTTCCTGGTGTCACAGGTGTTCCCTGGCAGGCGGAAGTCCGCTAATTACCTCCCCTGTCCAGGGGGAGGCACTAGATGCTACCTGCGTTTCCAGCCCAACCCCCACTTTCCCCGGCAGCCCGCAGTCAGAGGGACTCGGGGAAGACTCTCGAAGGGCTCCTAGGAGATCCCGGGTGCTGCAGACAGAAGACGGAACATCCCCACACTCAGAATTCCGGAACACGTGTGACTGTGTGGGTGAGGTTTAGGGCCGCCCTCCACGCAGCTTCCTGGTGTCACAGGTGTTCCCTCGCAAGGGGAAGTCCGCTACTTACCTCCCCTGTCCATGGGGATTCACTAGATGCTACCTGCGTTTCCAGCCCAACCCCCGCCTTTCCCCGGCAGCCCGCGGGGAGAGGGACTTGGGGAAGACTCTCGAAGGGCTCCTAGGAGATCCCGGGTGCTGCAGACAGAAGACGGAACCTCCCCACTCTCAGAATTCCGGAACACGGCTGACTGTGTGGGCGAGGATCGGGGCCGCCCTCCACGCAGCTGCCTGGTGTCACAGGTTTTCCCTGGCAGGGGGAAGTCCGCTAATTACCTCCCTTGTCCAGGGGGAGGCTCTAGATGCTACCTACGTTTCCAGCCCAACCCCCGCTTTTCCCCGGCAGCCAGCACTGAGAGGGACTCGGGGAAGACTCTCGAAGTGGTCCTAGGAGATCCCGGGTGCTGCAGACAGAAGACGGAACCTCCCCACACTCAGGATTCCGGAACACGATTGACTGTATGGGTGAGGTTTATGGCCGCCCTCCACGCAGCTTCCTGGTGTCACAGGTGTTCCCTCGCAAGGGGAAGTCCGCTAATTACCTCCCCTGTCCATGGGGAGGCACTAGATGCTACCTGCTTTTCCAGTCCAACCCCCGCCATTCCCAGGCAGCCCGCGGTGTGAGGGACTCGGGGAAGACCCTCGAAGGTCTCCTAGGAGATCCTGGGTGCTGCAGACAGAAGACGGAACCTCCCCACACTCAGAATTCCGGAACACAGTTGACTGTGTGGGTGAGGTTTAGGGCCGCACTCTACGCAGATTCCTGGTGTCACAGGTGTTCCCTCGCAAGGGGAAGTCCGCTAATTACCTCCCCTGTCCATAGGGAGGCACTAGATGCTACCTGCGTTTCCAGCCCAACCCCCGCCTTTCCCCAGCAGCCCGCACTTGGAGGGACCTGGGGGAGACACTCGAAGGGCTCCTAGGAGGTCCCGGGTGCTGCAGACAGAAGACGGAACATCCCCACACTCAGAATTCTGGAACACGTGTGACTGTGTGGGTGAGGTTTAGGGCCGCCCTCCACGCAGCTTCCTGGTGTCACAGGTGTTCCCTCGCAAGGGGAATTCCGCTACTTACCTCCCCTGTCCATGGGGATTCACTAGATGCTACCTGCGTTTCCAGCCCAACCCCCGCCTTTCCCCGGCAGCCCGCGGTGAGAGGGACTTGGGGAAGACTCTCGAAGGGCTCCTAGGAGATCCCGGGTGCTGCAGACAGAAGACGGAACCTCCCCACTCTCAGAATTCCGGAACACGGCTGACTGTGTGGGCGAGGATCGGGGCCGCCCTCCACGCAGCTGCCTGGTGTCACAGGTTTTCCCTGGCAGGGGGAAGTCCGCTAATTACCTCCCTTGTCCAGGGGGAGGCACTAGATGCTACCTGCGTTTCCAGCCCAACCCCCGCTTTTCACCGGCAGCCAGCACTGAGAGGGACTCGGGGAAGACTCTCGAAGGGGTCCTAGGAGATCCCGGGTTCTGCAGACAGAAGACGGAACCTCCCCACTCTCAGAATTCTGGAACACGGCTGACTGTGTGGGCGAGGATCGGGGCCGCCCTCCACGGAGCTGCCTGGTGTCACAGGTTTTCCCTGGCAGGGGGAAGACAGCTAATTACCTCCCCTGTCCAGGGGGAGGCACTAGATGCTACCTGCGTTTCCAGCCCAACCCCCGCTTTTCCCAGGCAGCCCGCAGTGAGAGGGACTCGGGGAAGACTCTCGAAGGGGTCCTAGGAGATCCCGGGTGCTGCAGACAGAAGACGGAACCTCCCCACTCTCAGAATTCCGGAACACGGCTGACTGTGTGGGCGAGGATCGGGGCCGCCCTCCACGCAGCTGCCTGGTGTCACAGGTTTTCCCTGGCAGGGGGAAGTCCGCTAATTACCTCCCTTGTCCATGGGGAGGCACTAGATGCTACCTGCGTTTCCAGCCCAACCCCCGCCTTTCCCAGGCAGCCCGCACTGGGAGGGACTCGGGGAAGACTCTCGAATGGCTCCTAGGAGATCCCGGGTGCTGCAGACAGAAGACGGAACCTCCCCACACTCAGAATTCCGGAACACGGCTGACTGTGTGGGGGAGGTTCGGGGCCGTCCTACACGCAGCTTCCTGGTGTCACAGGTGTTCCCTCGCAAGGGGAAGTCCGCTAATTACCTCCCCTGTCCATGGGGAGGCACTAGATGCTACCTGCGTTTCCAGCCCAACTCCCGCCTTTCCCCGGCAGCCCGCACTGGGAGAGACTCGGGGAATACTCTCGAAGGGCTCCTAGGAGATCCCGGGTGCTGCAGACAGAAGACGGAACCTCCCCACACTCAGAATTCCGGAACACGGGTGACTGTGTGGGTGAGGTTTAGGGCCGCCCTCCACGCAGCTTCCTGGTGTCACAGGTTTTCCCTCGCAAGGGGAAGTCCGCTACTTACCTCCCCTGTCCATGGGGATTCACTAGATGCTACCTGCGTTTCCAGCCCAACCCCCGCATTTCCCCAGCAGCCCGCGGTGAGAGGGACTTGGGGAAGACTCTCGAAAGGCTCCTAGGAGATCCCGGGTGCTGCAGACAGAAGACGGAACCTCCCCAAACTCAGAATTCCGGAACACGGCTGACTGTGTGGGCGAGGATCGGGGCCAACCTCCACGCAACTGCCAGGTGTCACAGGTTTTCCCTGGCAGGGGGATGTCCGCTAATTACCTCCCCTGTCCAGGGGGAGGCACTAGTTGCTACATGCTTTTCCAGCCCAACCCCCGCCTTTCCCAGGCAGCCCGCGGTGGGAGGGACTCGGTGAAGACTCTCGAATGGCTCCTAGGAGATCCCGGGTGCTGCAGACAGAAGACGGAACCTCCCCACACTCAGAATTCCGGAACACGGTTGACTGTGTGGGGGAGGTTAAGGGCGGCCCTCCACGCAGCTTCCTGGTGTCACAGGTGTTCCCTCGCAAGGGGAAGTCCGCTAATTACCTCCCCTGTCCATGGGGAGGCACTAGATGCTATCTGCGTTTCCAGCCCAACCCCCGCCTTTGCCCAGCAGCCCGCACTTGGAGGGACCTGGGGGAGACACTCGAAGGGCTCCTAGGAGATCCCGGGTGCTGCAGACAGAAGACGGAACCTCCCAACACTCAGAATTCTGGAACACGGGTGACTGTGTGCGTGAGGTTCGGGACCGCCCCCCACGTAGCTTCCTGGTGTCAAAAGTGTTCCCTGGCAGGGGGAAGTACGCTAATTACCTCCCCTGTCCAGGGGGAGGTACTAGATGCTACCTGCGTTTCCAGCCCAACCCCCGCCTTTCCCCGGCAGCCCGCACTGGGAGGGACACGGGGTAGACTCTCAAAGGGCTCCTAGGAGATCCCGGGTGCTGCAGACAGAAGACGGAACCTCCCCACACTCAGAATTCCGGAACACGGCTGACTGTGTGGGGGAGTTTCGGGGCCACACTCCACGCTGCTGCCTGGTGTCACAGGTGTTCCCTGACAGGCGGAAGTCCGCTAATTACCTCCCCTGTCCAGGGGGAGGCACTAGATGCTACCTGCGTTTCCAGCCCAACCCCCGCCTTTTACAGGCAGCCCGCGGTGGGAGGGACTCGACGAATACCCTCGAAGGGCTTCTAGGAGATCCCGGGTGCTGCAGAACGAAGACGGAACCTCCCCACACTCAGATTTCCGGAACACGGCTGACTGTGTGTGGGAGGTTCGGGGCCGCCCTCCACGCAGCTTCCTGGTGTCACAGGTGTTCCCTCGCAAGGGGAAGTCCGCTAATTACCTCCCCTGTCCATAGGGAGGCACAAGATGCTACCTGAGTTTCCAGCCATACCCCCGCCTTTCCCCGGCAGCCCGCACTGGGAAGGACTTGGGGAAGACACTCGAAGGGCTCCTAGGAGATCCCGGGTTCTGCAGAACGAAGACGGAACCTCCCCACACTCAGAATTCCGGAACACGGGTGACTGTGTGGGTGATGTTTATGGCCGCCCTCCACGCAGCTTCCTGGTGTCACAGGTGTTCCCTGGCAGTCGGAATTCCGCTAATTACCTCCCCTGTCCAGGAGGAGGCACTAGATGCTACCTGCGTTTCCAGCCCAACTCCCGCTTTCCCTGGCAGCCCGCAGTGAGAGGGACTCGGGGAAGACTCTCGAAGGGCTCCTAGGAGATCCCGGGTCCTGCAGACAGAAGACGGAACCTCCCCACACTCAGAATTCCGGAACACGGTTGACTGTGTGGGTGAGGTTCGGGGCCGCCGTCCACGCAGCTTTCTGGTGTCAAACGTGTTCCCTAGCAGGGGGAAGTCCGCTAATTTCCTCCCCTGTCCAGGGGGATGCACTAGATGCTACCTGCGTTTGCAGCCAAACCCCCGCCTTTCCCCGGCAGCCCGCACTGGGAGGGACCCGGGGGAGACATTCGAAGGGCTCCTAGGAGATCCCGGGTGCTGCAGACAGAAGACGGAACCTCCCCACACTCAGAATTCCGGAACACGGCTGACTGTGTGGGGGAGGTTCGGGGTCGCACTCCACGCAGCTGCCTGGTGACACAGGTGTTCCCTGACAGGCGGAAGTCCGCTAATTACCTCCCCTGTCCAGGGGGAGGCACTAGATGCTACCTGGGTTTCCAGCAAAACCCCCGCCTTTCACCGGCAGCCCGCAGTGAGAGGGACTCGGGGAAGTCTCTCGAAGGGCTCCTAGGAGATCCCGGGTGCTGCAGACAGAAGACGGAACCTCCCCACACTCAGAATTCCGGAACACGTCTGACTGTGTGGGCGACGTTCGGGGCCGCACTCCACGCAGCTGCCTGGTGTCACAGGTTTTCCCTGGCAGGGGGAAGTCCGCTAATTACCTCCCCTCTCCAGGGGGAGGTACTAGATGCTACCTGCGTTTCCAGCCCAACCACCGCTTTTCCCCGGCAGCCCGCAGTGCGAGGGACTCGGGGAAGACTCTCGAAGGGCTCCTAGGAGATCCCGGGTGCTGCAGACAGAAGACGGAACCTCCCCACACTCAGGATTCCGGAACACGGGTGACTGTGTGTGTGAGGTTTATGGCCGCCCTCCACGCAGCTTCCTGGTGTCACAGGTGTTCCCTCGCAAGGGGAAGTCCGCTAATTACCTCCCCTGTCCATGGGGAGGCTCTAGATGCTACCTGCGTTTCCAGCACAACCCCCGCATTTCCCAGGCAGCCCGCGGTGGGAGGGACTCGGGGAAGACCCTTGAAGGGCTTCTAGGAGATCCCGGGTGCTGCAGACAGAAGACGGAACCTCCCCACACTCAGAATTCCGGAACAAGGCTGACTGTGTGGGGGAGTTTCGGGGCCGCACTCCACGCAACTTCCTGGTGTCACAGGTGTTCCCTGGCAGGCGGAATTCCGCTAATTACCTCCCCTGTCCAGGGGGAGGCACTAGATTCTACCTGCGTTTCCAGCCCAACCGCCGCTTTTCCCCGGCAGCCCGCAGTTGGAGGGACTCGGGGAAGACACTCGAAGTGCTCCTAGGAGATCCCAGGTGCTGCAGAACGAAGACGGAACCTCCCCACACTCAGAATTCCGGAACACGTCTGACTGTGTGGGGGAGGTTCGGGGCCGCCCTCCACGCAGCTTCCTGGTGTCACAGGTGTTCCCTGGCAGGCGGAAGTCCGCTAATTACCTCCCCTGTCCAGGGGGAGGCACTAGATGCTACCTGCGTTTCCAGCCCAACCCCCAATATTCCCCGGCAGCCCGCAGTGAGAGGGACTCGGGGAAGACTCTCGAAGGGCTCCTAGGAGATCCTGGGTGCTGCAGACAGAAGACGGAACCTCCCAACACTCAGTATTCTGGAACACGGGTGACTGTGTGCGTGAGGTTCGGGACCGCCCCCCACGTAGCTTCCTGGTGTCAAAAGTGTTCCCTGGCAGGGGGAAGTACGCTAATTACCTCCCCTGTCCAGGGGGAGGTACTAGATGCTACCTGCGTTTCCAGCCCAACCCCCGCCTTTCCCCGACAGCCCGCACTGGGAGGGACACGGGGTAGACTCTCGAAGGGCTCCTAGGAGATCCCGGGTGCTGCAGACAGAAGACGGAACCTCCCCACACTCAGAATTCCGGAACACGGCTGACTGTGTGGGGGAGTTTCGGGGCCACACTCCACGCTGCTGCCTGGTGTCACAGGTGTTCCCTCGCATGGGGAAGTCCGCTAATTACCTCCCCTGTCCATAGGGAGGCACAAGATGCTACCTGCGTTTCCAGCCATACACCCGCCTTTCCCCGGCAGCCCGCACTGGGAAGGACTTGGGGAAGACACTCGAAGGGCTCCTAGGAGATCCCGGGTTCTGCAGAACGAAGACGGAACCTCCCCACACTCAGAATTCCGGAACACGGGTGACTGTGTGGGTGATGTTTATGGCCGCCCTCCACGCAGCTTCCTGGTGTCACAGGTGTTCCCTGGCAGTCGGAATTCCGCTAATTACCTCCCCTGTCCAGGAGGAGGCACTAGATGCTACCTGCGTTTCCAGCACAACTCCCGCTTTCCCTGGCAGCCCGCAGTGAGAGGGACTCGGGGAAGACTCTCGAAGGGCTCCTAGGAGATCCCGGGTCCTGCAGACAGAAGACGGAACCTCCCCACACTCAGAATTCCGGAACACGGTTGACTGTGTGGGTGAGGTTCGGGGCCGCCGTCCACGCAGCTTTCTGGTGTCAAACGTGTTCCCTAGCAGGGGGAAGTCCGCTAATTTCCTCCCCTGTCCAGGGGGATGCACTAGATGCTACCTGCGTTTGCAGCCAAACCCCCGCCTTTCCCCGGCAGCCCGCACTGGGAGGGACCCGGGGGAGACATTCGAAGGGCTCCTAGGAGATCCCGGGTGCTGCAGACAGAAGACGGAACCTCCCCACACTCAGAATTCCGGAACACGGCTGACTGTGTGGGGGAGGTTCGGGGTCGCACTCCACGCAGCTGCCTGGTGACACAGGTGTTCCCTGACAGGCGGAAGTCCGCTAATTACCTCCCCTGTCCAGGGGGAGGCACTAGATGCTACCTGGGTTTCCAGCAAAACCCCCGCCTTTCCCCGGCAGTCCGCAGTGAGAGGGACTCGGGGAAGTCTCTCGAAGGGCTCCTAGGAGATCCCGGGTGCTGCAGACAGAAGACGGAACCTCCCCACACTCAGAATTCCGGAACACGTCTGACTGTGTGGGCGACGTTCGGGGCCGCACTCCACGCAGCTGCCTGGTGTCACAGGTTTTCCCTGGCAGGGGGAAGTCCGCTAATTACCTCCCCTCTCCAGGGGGAGGTACTAGATGCTACCTGCTTTTCCAGCCCAACCACCGCTTTTCCCCGGCAGCCCGCAGTGCGAGGGACTCGGGGAAGTCTCTCGAAGGGCTCCTAGGAGATCCCGGGTGCTGCAGAACGAAGACGGAACCTCCCCACACTCAGAATTCCGGAACACGTCTGACTGTGTGGGGGAGGTTCGGGGCCGCCCTCCACGCAGCTTCCTGGTGTCACAGGTGTTCCCTGGCAGGCGGAAGTCCGCTAATTACCTCCCCTGTCCAGGGGGAGGCACTAGATGCTACCTGCGTTTCCAGCCCAACCCCCAATATTCCCCGGCAGCCCGCAGTGAGAGGGACTCGGGGAAGACTCTCGAAGGGCTCCTAGGAGATCCTGGGTGCTGCAGACAGAAGACGGAACCTCCCAACACTCAGTATTCTGGAACACGGGTGACTGTGTGCGTGAGGTTCGGGACCGCCCCCCACGTAGCTTCCTGGTGTCAAAAGTGTTCCCTGGCAGGGGGAAGTACGCTAATTACCTCCCCTGTCCAGGGGGAGGTACTAGATGCTACCTGCGTTTCCAGCCCAACCCCCGCCTTTCCCCGACAGCCCGCACTGGGAGGGACACGGGGTAGACTCTCGAAGGGCTCCTAGGAGATCCCGGGTGCTGCAGACAGAAGACGGAACCTCCCCACACTCAGAATTCCGGAACACGGCTGACTGTGTGGGGGAGTTTCGGGGCCACACTCCACGCTGCTGCCTGGTGTCACAGGTGTTCCCTCGCATGGGGAAGTCCGCTAATTACCTCCCCTGTCCATAGGGAGGCACAAGATGCTACCTGCGTTTCCAGCCATACACCCGCCTTTCCCCGGCAGCCCGCACTGGGAAGGACTTGGGGAAGACACTCGAAGGGCTCCTAGGAGATCCCGGGTTCTGCAGAACGAAGACGGAACCTCCCCACACTCAGAATTCCGGAACACGGGTGACTGTGTGGGTGATGTTTATGGCCGCCCTCCACGCAGCTTCCTGGTGTCACAGGTGTTCCCTGGCAGTCGGAATTCCGCTAATTACCTCCCCTGTCCAGGAGGAGGCACTAGATGCTACCTGCGTTTCCAGCACAACTCCCGCTTTCCCTGGCAGCCCGCAGTGAGAGGGACTCGGGGAAGACTCTCGAAGGGCTCCTAGGAGATCCCGGGTCCTGCAGACAGAAGACGGAACCTCCCCACACTCAGAATTCCGGAACACGGTTGACTGTGTGGGTGAGGTTCGGGGCCGCCGTCCACGCAGCTTTCTGGTGTCAAACGTGTTCCCTAGCAGGGGGAAGTCCGCTAATTTCCTCCCCTGTCCAGGGGGATGCACTAGATGCTACCTGCGTTTGCAGCCAAACCCCCGCCTTTCCCCGGCAGCCCGCACTGGGAGGGACCCGGGGGAGACATTCGAAGGGCTCCTAGGAGATCCCGGGTGCTGCAGACAGAAGACGGAACCTCCCCACACTCAGAATTCCGGAACACGGCTGACTGTGTGGGGGAGGTTCGGGGTCGCACTCCACGCAGCTGCCTGGTGACACAGGTGTTCCCTGACAGGCGGAAGTCCGCTAATTACCTCCCCTGTCCAGGGGGAGGCACTAGATGCTACCTGGGTTTCCAGCAAAACCCCCGCCTTTCCCCGGCAGTCCGCAGTGAGAGGGACTCGGGGAAGTCTCTCGAAGGGCTCCTAGGAGATCCCGGGTGCTGCAGACAGAAGACGGAACCTCCCCACACTCAGAATTCCGGAACACGTCTGACTGTGTGGGCGACGTTCGGGGCCGCACTCCACGCAGCTGCCTGGTGTCACAGGTTTTCCCTGGCAGGGGGAAGTCCGCTAATTACCTCCCCTCTCCAGGGGGAGGTACTAGATGCTACCTGCTTTTCCAGCCCAACCACCGCTTTTCCCCGGCAGCCCGCAGTGCGAGGGACTCGGGGAAGTCTCTCGAAGGGCTCCTAGGAGATCCCGGGTGCTGCAGACAGAAGACGGAACCTCCCCACACTCAGGATTCCGGAACACGGGTGACTGTGTGTGTGAGGTTTATGGCCGCCCTCCACGCAGCTTCCTGGTGTCACAGGTGTTCCCTCGCAAGGGGAAGTCCGCTAATTACCTCCCCTGTCCATGGGGAGGCACTAGATGCTACCTGCGTTTCCAGCACAACCCCCGCATTTCCCAGGCAGCCCGCGGTGGGAGGGACTCGGGGAAGACCCTTGAAGGGCTTCTAGGAGATCCCGGGTGCTGCAGACAGAAGACGGAACCTCCCCACACTCAGAATTCCGGAACACGGCTGACTGTGTGGGGGAGTTTCGGGGCCGCACTCCACGCAACTTCCTGGTGTCACAGGTGTTCCCTGGCAGGCGGAATTCCGCTAATTACCTCCCCTGTCCAGGGGGAGGCACTAGATTCTACCTGCGTTTCCAGCCCAACCGCCGCTTTTCCCCGGCAGCCCGCAGTTGGAGGGACTCGGGGAAGACACTCGAAGGGCTCCTAGGAGATCCCAGGTGCTGCAGAACGAAGACGGAACCTCCCCACACTCAGAATTCCGGAACACGTCTGACTGTGTGGGGGAGGTTCGGGGCCGCCCTCCACGCAGCTTCCTGGTGTCACAGGTGTTAACTGGCAGGCGGAAGTCCGCTAATTACCTCCCCTGTCCAGGGGGAGGCACTAGATGCTACCTGCGTTTCCAGCCCAACCCCCACTTTCCCCGGCAGCCCGCAGTCAGAGGGACTCGGGGAAGACTCTCGAAGGGCTCCTAGGAGATCCCGGGTGCTGCAGACAGAAGACGGAACATCCCCACACTCAGAATTCCGGAACACGTGTGACTGTGTGGGTGAGGTTTAGGGCCGCCCTCCACGCAGCTTCCTGGTGTCACAGGTGTTCCCTCGCAAGGGGAAGTCCGCTACTTACCTCCCCTGTCCATGGGGATTCACTAGATGCTACCTGCGTTTCCAGCCCAACCCCCGCCTTTCCCCGGCAGCCCGCGGGGAGAGGGACTTGGGGAAGACTCTCGAAGGGCTCCTAGGAGATCCCGGGTGCTGCAGACAGAAGACGGAACCTCCCCACTCTCAGAATTCCGGAACACGGCTGACTGTGTGGGCGAGGATCGGGGCCGCCCTCCACGCAGCTGCCTGGTGTCACAGGTTTTCCCTGGCAGGGGGAAGTCCGCTAATTACCTCCCTTGTCCAGGGGGAGGCTCTAGATGCTACCTACGTTTCCAGCCCAACCCCCGCTTTTCCCCGGCAGCCAGCACTGAGAGGGACTCGGGGAAGACTCTCGAAGTGGTCCTAGGAGATCCCGGGTGCTGCAGACAGAAGACGGAACCTCCCCACACTCAGGATTCCGGAACACGATTGACTGTATGGGTGAGGTTTATGGCCGCCCTCCACGCAGCTTCCTGGTGTCACAGGTGTTCCCTCGCAAGGGGAAGACCGCTAATTACCTCCCCTGTCCATGGGGAGGCACTAGATGCTACCTGCTTTTCCAGTCCAACCCCCGCCATTCCCAGGCAGCCCGCGGTGTGAGGGACTCGGGGAAGACCCTCGAAGGTCTCCTAGGAGATCCTGGGTGCTGCAGACAGAAGACGGAACCTCCCCACACTCAGAATTCCGGAACACAGTTGACTGTGTGGGTGAGGTTTAGGGCCGCACTCTACGCAGATTCCTGGTGTCACAGGTGTTCCCTCGCAAGGGGAAGTCCGCTAATTACCTCCCCTGTCCATAGGGAGGCACTAGATGCTACCTGCGTTTCCAGCCCAACCCCCGCCTTTCCCCAGCAGCCCGCACTTGGAGGGACCTGGGGGAGACACTCGAAGGGCTCCTAGGAGGTCCCGGGTGCTGCAGACAGAAGACGGAACATCCCCACACTCAGAATTCTGGAACACGTGTGACTGTGTGGGTGAGGTTTAGGGCCGCCCTCCACGCAGCTTCCTGGTGTCACAGGTGTTCCCTCGCAAGGGGAATTCCGCTACTTACCTCCCCTGTCCATGGGGATTCACTAGATGCTACCTGCGTTTCCAGCCCAACCCCCGCCTTTCCCCGGCAGCCCGCGGTGAGAGGGACTTGGGGAAGACTCTCGAAGGGCTCCTAGGAGATCCCGGGTGCTGCAGACAGAAGACGGAACCTCCCCACTCTCAGAATTCCGGAACACGGCTGACTGTGTGGGCGAGGATCGGGGCCGCCCTCCACGCAGCTGCCTGGTGTCACAGGTTTTCCCTGGCAGGGGGAAGTCCGCTAATTACCTCCCTTGTCCAGGGGGAGGCACTAGATGCTACCTGCGTTTCCAGCCCAACCCCCGCTTTTCACCGGCAGCCAGCACTGAGAGGGACTCGGGGAAGACTCTCGAAGGGGTCCTAGGAGATCCCGGGTTCTGCAGACAGAAGAAGGAACCTCCCCACTCTCAGAATTCTGGAACACGGCTGACTGTGTGGGCGAGGATCGGGGCCGCCCTCCACGGAGCTGCCTGGTGTCACAGGTTTTCCCTGGCAGGGGGAAGACAGCTAATTACCTCCCCTGTCCAGGGGGAGGCACTAGATGCTACCTGCGTTTCCAGCCCAACCCCCGCTTTTCCCAGGCAGCCCGCAGTGAGAGGGACTCGGGGAAGACTCTCGAAGGGGTCCTAGGAGATCCCGGGTGCTGCAGACAGAAGACGGAACCTCCCCACTCTCAGAATTCCGGAACACGGCTGACTGTGTGGGCGAGGATCGGGGCCGCCCTCCACGCAGCTGCCTGGTGTCACAGGTTTTCCCTGGCAGGGGGAAGTCCGCTAATTACCTCCCTTGTCCATGGGGAGGCACTAGATGCTACCTGCGTTTCCAGCCCAACCCCCGCCTTTCCCAGGCAGCCCGCACTGGGAGGGACTCGGGGAAGACTCTCGAATGGCTCCTAGGAGATCCCGGGTGCTGCAGACAGAAGACGGAACCTCCCCACACTCAGAATTCCGGAACACGGCTGACTGTGTGGGGGAGGTTCGGGGCCGTCCTACACGCAGCTTCCTGGTGTCACAGGTGTTCCCTCGCAAGGGGAAGTCCGCTAATTACCTCCCCTGTCCATGGGGAGGCACTAGATGCTACCTGCGTTTCCAGCCCAACTCCCGCCTTTCCCCGGCAGCCCGCACTGGGAGAGACTCGGGGAATACTCTCGAAGGGCTCCTAGGAGATCCCGGGTGCTGCAGACAGAAGACGGAACCTCCCCACACTCAGAATTCCGGAACACGGGTGACTGTGTGGGTGAGGTTTAGGGCCGCCCTCCACGCAGCTTCCTGGTGTCACAGGTTTTCCCTCGCAAGGGGAAGTCCGCTACTTACCTCCCCTGTCCATGGGGATTCACTAGATGCTACCTGCGTTTCCAGCCCAACCCCCGCATTTCCCCAGCAGCCCGCGGTGAGAGGGACTTGGGGAAGACTCTCGAAAGGCTCCTAGGAGATCCCGGGTGCTGCAGACAGAAGACGGAACCTCCCCAAACTCAGAATTCCGGAACACGGCTGACTGTGTGGGCGAGGATCGGGGCCAACCTCCACGCAACTGCCAGGTGTCACAGGTTTTCCCTGGCAGGGGGATGTCCGCTAATTACCTCCCCTGTCCAGGGGGAGGCACTAGTTGCTACATGCTTTTCCAGCCCAACCCCCGCCTTTCCCAGGCAGCCCGCGGTGGGAGGGACTCGGTGAAGACTCTCGAATGGCTCCTAGGAGATCCCGGGTGCTGCAGACAGAAGACGGAACCTCCCCACACTCAGAATTCCGGAACACGGTTGACTGTGTGGGGGAGGTTAAGGGCGGCCCTCCACGCAGCTTCCTGGTGTCACAGGTGTTCCCTCGCAAGGGGAAGTCCGCTAATTACCTCCCCTGTCCATGGGGAGGCACTAGATGCTATCTGCGTTTCCAGCCCAACCCCCGCCTTTGCCCAGCAGCCCGCACTTGGAGGGACCTGGGGGAGACACTCGAAGGGCTCCTAGGAGATCCCGGGTGCTGCAGACAGAAGACGGAACCTCCCAACACTCAGAATTCTGGAACACGGGTGACTGTGTGCGTGAGGTTCGGGACCGCCCCCCACGTAGCTTCCTGGTGTCAAAAGTGTTCCCTGGCAGGGGGAAGTACGCTAATTACCTCCCCTGTCCAGGGGGAGGTACTAGATGCTACCTGCGTTTCCAGCCCAACCCCCGCCTTTCCCCGGCAGCCCGCACTGGGAGGGACACGGGGTAGACTCTCAAAGGGCTCCTAGGAGATCCCGGGTGCTGCAGACAGAAGACGGAACCTCCCCACACTCAGAATTCCGGAACACGGCTGACTGTGTGGGGGAGTTTCGGGGCCACACTCCACGCTGCTGCCTGGTGTCACAGGTGTTCCCTGACAGGCGGAAGTCCGCTAATTACCTCCCCTGTCCAGGGGGAGGCACTAGATGCTACCTGCGTTTCCAGCCCAACCCCCGCCTTTTACAGGCAGCCCGCGGTGGGAGGGACTCGACGAATACCCTCGAAGGGCTTCTAGGAGATCCCGGGTGCTGCAGAACGAAGACGGAACCTCCCCACACTCAGATTTCCGGAACACGGCTGACTGTGTGTGGGAGGTTCGGGGCCGCCCTCCACGCAGCTTCCTGGTGTCACAGGTGTTCCCTCGCAAGGGGAAGTCCGCTAATTACCTCCCCTGTCCATAGGGAGGCACAAGATGCTACCTGAGTTTCCAGCCATACCCCCGCCTTTCCCCGGCAGCCCGCACTGGGAAGGACTTGGGGAAGACACTCGAAGGGCTCCTAGGAGATCCCGGGTTCTGCAGAACGAAGACGGAACCTCCCCACACTCAGAATTCCGGAACACGGGTGACTGTGTGGGTGATGTTTATGGCCGCCCTCCACGCAGCTTCCTGGTGTCACAGGTGTTCCCTGGCAGTCGGAATTCCGCTAATTACCTCCCCTGTCCAGGAGGAGGCACTAGATGCTACCTGCGTTTCCAGCCCAACTCCCGCTTTCCCTGGCAGCCCGCAGTGAGAGGGACTCGGGGAAGACTCTCGAAGGGCTCCTAGGAGATCCCGGGTCCTGCAGACAGAAGACGGAACCTCCCCACACTCAGAATTCCGGAACACGGTTGACTGTGTGGGTGAGGTTCGGGGCCGCCGTCCACGCAGCTTTCTGGTGTCAAACGTGTTCCCTAGCAGGGGGAAGTCCGCTAATTTCCTCCCCTGTCCAGGGGGATGCACTAGATGCTACCTGCGTTTGCAGCCAAACCCCCGCCTTTCCCCGGCAGCCCGCACTGGGAGGGACCCGGGGGAGACATTCGAAGGGCTCCTAGGAGATCCCGGGTGCTGCAGACAGAAGACGGAACCTCCCCACACTCAGAATTCCGGAACACGGCTGACTGTGTGGGGGAGGTTCGGGGTCGCACTCCACGCAGCTGCCTGGTGACACAGGTGTTCCCTGACAGGCGGAAGTCCGCTAATTACCTCCCCTGTCCAGGGGGAGGCACTAGATGCTACCTGGGTTTCCAGCAAAACCCCCGCCTTTCCCCGGCAGCCCGCAGTGAGAGGGACTCGGGGAAGTCTCTCGAAGGGCTCCTAGGAGATCCCGGGTGCTGCAGACAGAAGACGGAACCTCCCCACACTCAGAATTCCGGAACACGTCTGACTGTGTGGGCGACGTTCGGGGCCGCACTCCACGCAGCTGCCTGGTGTCACAGGTTTTCCCTGGCAGGGGGAAGTCCGCTAATTACCTCCCCTCTCCAGGGGGAGGTACTAGATGCTACCTGCGTTTCCAGCCCAACCACCGCTTTTCCCCGGCAGCCCGCAGTGCGAGGGACTCGGGGAAGACTCTCGAAGGGCTCCTAGGAGATCCCGGGTGCTGCAGACAGAAGACGGAACCTCCCCACACTCAGGATTCCGGAACACGGGTGACTGTGTGTGTGAGGTTTATGGCCGCCCTCCACGCAGCTTCCTGGTGTCACAGGTGTTCCCTCGCAAGGGGAAGTCCGCTAATTACCTCCCCTGTCCATGGGGAGGCTCTAGATGCTACCTGCGTTTCCAGCACAACCCCCGCATTTCCCAGGCAGCCCGCGGTGGGAGGGACTCGGGGAAGACCCTTGAAGGGCTTCTAGGAGATCCCGGGTGCTGCAGACAGAAGACGGAACCTCCCCACACTCAGAATTCCGGAACAAGGCTGACTGTGTGGGGGAGTTTCGGGGCCGCACTCCACGCAACTTCCTGGTGTCACAGGTGTTCCCTGGCAGGCGGAATTCCGCTAATTACCTCCCCTGTCCAGGGGGAGGCACTAGATTCTACCTGCGTTTCCAGCCCAACCGCCGCTTTTCCCCGGCAGCCCGCAGTTGGAGGGACTCGGGGAAGACACTCGAAGTGCTCCTAGGAGATCCCAGGTGCTGCAGAACGAAGACGGAACCTCCCCACACTCAGAATTCCGGAACACGTCTGACTGTGTGGGGGAGGTTCGGGGCCGCCCTCCACGCAGCTTCCTGGTGTCACAGGTGTTCCCTGGCAGGCGGAAGTCCGCTAATTACCTCCCCTGTCCAGGGGGAGGCACTAGATGCTACCTGCGTTTCCAGCCCAACCCCCACTATTCCCCGGCAGCCCGCAGTGAGAGGGACTCGGGGAAGACTCTCGAAGGGCTCCTAGGAGATCCTGGGTGCTGCAGACAGAAGACGGAACCTCCCAACACTCAGTATTCTGGAACACGGGTGACTGTGTGCGTGAGGTTCGGGACCGCCCCCCACGTAGCTTCCTGGTGTCAAAAGTGTTCCCTGGCAGGGGGAAGTACGCTAATTACCTCCCCTGTCCAGGGGGAGGTACTAGATGCTACCTGCGTTTCCAGCCCAACCCCCGCCTTTCCCCGACAGCCCGCACTGGGAGGGACACGGGGTAGACTCTCGAAGGGCTCCTAGGAGATCCCGGGTGCTGCAGACAGAAGACGGAACCTCCCCACACTCAGAATTCCGGAACACGGCTGACTGTGTGGGGGAGTTTCGGGGCCACACTCCACGCTGCTGCCTGGTGTCACAGGTGTTCCCTGACAGGCGGAAGTCCGCTAATTACCTCCCCTGTCCAGGGGGAGGCACTAGATGCTACCTGCGTTTCCAGCCCAACCCCCGCCTTTCCCCGGCAGCCCGCACTGGGAAGGACTTGGGGAAGACACTCGAAGGGCTCCTAGGAGATCCCGGGTTCTGCAGAACGAAGACGGAACCTCCCCACACTCAGAATTCCGGAACACGGGTGACTGTGTGGGTGATGTTTATGGCCGCCCTCCACGCAGCTTCCTGGTGTCACAGGTGTTCCCTGGCAGTCGGAATTCCGCTAATTACCTCCCCTGTCCAGGAGGAGGCACTAGATGCTACCTGCGTTTCCAGCCCAACTCCCGCTTTCCCTGGCAGCCCGCAGTGAGTGGGACTCGGGGAAGACTCTCGAAGGGCTCCTAGGAGATCCCGGGTCCTGCAGACAGAAGACGGAACCTCCCCACACTCAGAATTCCGGAACACGGTTGACTGTGTGGGTGAGGTTCGGGGCCGCCGTCCACGCAGCTTTCTGGTGTCAAACGTGTTCCCTAGCAGGGGGAAGTCCGCTAATTTCCTCCCCTGTCCAGGGGGATGCACTAGATGCTACCTGCGTTTGCAGCCAAACCCCCGCCTTTCCCCGGCAGCCCGCACTGGGAGGGACCCGGGGGAGACATTCGAAGGGCTCCTAGGAGATCCCGGGTGCTGCAGACAGAAGACGGAACCTCCCCACACTCAGAATTCCGGAACACGGCTGACTGTGTGGGGGAGGTTCGGGGTCGCACTCCACGCAGCTGCCTGGTGACACAGGTGTTCCCTGACAGGCGGAAGTCCGCTAATTACCTCCCCTGTCCAGGGGGAGGCACTAGATGCTACCTGGGTTTCCAGCAAAACCCCCGCCTTTCCCCGGCAGCCCGCAGTGAGAGGGACTCGGGGAAGTCTCTCGAAGGGCTCCTAGGTGAACCCGGGTGCTGCAGACAGAAGACGGAACCTCCCCACACTCAGAATTCCGGAACACGTCTGACTGTGTGGGCGACGTTCGGGGCCGCACTCCACGCAGCTGCCTGGTGTCACAGGTTTTCCCTGGCAGGGGGAAGTCCGCTAATTACCTCCCCTCTCCAGGGGGAGGTACTAGATGCTACCTGCGTTTCCAGCCCAACCACCGCTTTTCCCCGGCAGCCCGCAGTGCGAGGGACTCGGGGAAGACTCTCGAAGGGCTCCTAGGAGATCCCGGGTGCTGCAGACAGAAGACGGAACCTCCCCACACTCAGGATTCCGGAACACGGGTGACTGTGTGTGTGAGGTTTATGGCCGCCCTCCACGCAGCTTCCTGGTGTCACAGGTGTTCCCTCGCAAGGGGAAGTCCGCTAATTACCTCCCCTGTCCATGGGGAGGCACTAGATGCTACCTGCGTTTCCAGCACAACCCCCGCATTTCCCAGGCAGCCCGCGGTGGGAGGGACTCGGGGAAGACCCTAGAAGGGCTTCTAGGAGATCCCGGGTGCTGCAGACAGAAGACGGAACCTCCCCACACTCAGAATTCCGGAACACGGCTGACTGTGTGGGGGAGTTTCGGGGCCGCACTCCACGCAACTTCCTGGTGTCACAGGTGTTCCCTGGCAGGCGGAATTCCGCTAATTACCTCCCCTGTCCAGGGGGAGGCACTAGATTCTACCTGCGTTTCCAGCCCAACCGCCGCTTTTCCCCGGCAGCCCGCAGTTGGAGGGACTCGGGGAAGACACTCGAAGGGCTCCTAGGTGATCCCAGGTGCTGCAGAACGAAGACGGAACCTCCCCACACTCAGAATTCCGGAACACGTCTGACTGTGTGGGGGAGGTTCGGGGCCGCCCTCCACGCAGCTTCCTGGTGTCACAGGTGTTCCCTGGCAGGCGGAAGTCCGCTAATTACCTCCCCTGTCCAGGGGGAGGCACTAGATGCTACCTGCGTTTCCAGCCCAACCCCCACTTTTTCCCGGCAGCCCGCAGTGAGAGGGACTCGGGGAAGACTCTCGAAGGGCTCCTAGGAGATCCCGGGTGCTGCAGACAGAAGACGGAACCTCCCAACACTCAGAATTCTGGAACACGGGTGACTGTGTGCGTGAGGTTCGGGACCGCCCCCCACGTAGCTTCCTGGTGTCAAAAGTGTTCCCTGGCAGGGGGAAGTACGCTAATTATCTCCCCTGTCCAGGGGGAGGTACTAGATGCTACCTGCGTTTCCAGCCCAACCCCCGCCTTTCCCCGGCAGCCCGCACTGGGAGGGACACGGGGTAGACTCTCGAAGGGCTCCTAGGAGATCCCGGGTGCTGCAGACAGAAGACGGAACCTCCCCACACTCAGAATTCCGGAACACGGCTGACTGTGTGGGGGAGTTTCGGGGCCACACTCCACGCTGCTGCCTGGTGTCACAGGTGTTCCCTGACAGGCGGAAGTCCGCTAATTACCTCCCCTGTCCAGGGGGAGGCACTAGATGCTACCTGCGTTTCCAGCCCAACCCCCGCCTTTTACAGGCAGCCCGCGGTGGGAGGGACTCGACGAATACCCTCGAAGGGCTTCTAGGAGCTCCCGGGTGCTGCAGAACGAAGACGGAACCTCCCCACACTCAGAATTCCGGAACACGGCTGACTGTGTGTGGGAGGTTCGGGGCCGCCCTCCACGCAGCTTCCTGGTGTCACAGGTGTTCCCTCGCAAGGGGAATTCCGCTAATTACCTCCCCTGTCCATGGGGAGGCACAAGATGCTACCTGCGTTTCCAGCCAAACCCCCGCCTTTCCCCGGCAGCCCGCACTGGGAAGGACTTGGGGAAGACACTCGAAGGGCTCCTAGGAGATCCCGGGTTCTGCAGAACGAAGACGGAACCTCCCCACACTCAGAATTCCGGAACACGACTGACTGTGTGGGGGAGGTTCGGGGCCGCTCTCCACGCAGCTTCCTGGTGTCACAGGTGTTCCCTGGCAGGGGGAAGTCCGCTAAATACCTCCCCTCTCCAGTGGGAGGTACTAGATGCTACCTGCGTTTCCAGCCCAACCACCGCTTTTCCCCGGCAGCCCGCAGTGCGAGGGACTCGGGGAAGACTCTCGAAGGGCTCCTAGGAGATCCCGGGTGCTGCAGACAGAAGACGGAACCTCCCAACACTCAGAATTCTGGAACACGGGTGACTGTGTGCGTGAGGTTCGGGACCGCCCCCCACGTAGCTTCCTGGTGTCAAAAGTGTTCCCTGGCAGGGGGAAGTACGCTAATTATCTCCCCTGTCCAGGGGGAGGTACTAGATGCTACCTGCGTTTCCAGCCCAACCCCCGCCTTTCCCCGGCAGCCCGCACTGGGAGGGACACGGGGTAGACTCTCGAAGGGCTCCTAGGAGATCCCGGGTGCTGCAGACAGAAGACGGAACCTCCCCACACTCAGAATTCCGGAACACGGCTGACTGTGTGGGGGAGTTTCGGGGCCACACTCCACGCTGCTGCCTGGTGTCACAGGTGTTCCCTGACAGGCGGAAGTCCGCTAATTACCTCCCCTGTCCAGGGGGAGGCACTAGATGCTACCTGCGTTTCCAGCCCAACCCCCGCCTTTTACAGGCAGCCCGCGGTGGGAGGGACTCGACGAATACCCTCGAAGGGCTTCTAGGAGCTCCCGGGTGCTGCAGAACGAAGACGGAACCTCCCCACACTCAGAATTCCGGAACACGGCTGACTGTGTGTGGAGGTTCGGGGCCGCCCTCCACGCAGCTTCCTGGTGTCACAGGTGTTCCCTCGCAAGGGGAAGTCCGCTAATTACCTCCCCTGTCCATGGGGAGGCACTAGATGCTACCTGCGTTTCCAGCACAACCCCCGCATTTCCCAGGCAGCCCGCGGTGGGAGGGACTCGGGGAAGACCCTAGAAGGGCTTCTAGGATATCCCGGGGGCTGCAGACAGAAGACGGAACCTCCCCACACTCAGAATTCCGGAACACGGCTGACTGTGTGGGGGAGTTTCGGGGCCGCACTCCACGCAACTTCCTGGTGTCACAGGTGTTCCCTGGCAGGCGGAATTCCGCTAATTACCTCCCCTGTCCAGGGGGAGGCACTAGATTCTACCTGCGTTTCCAGCCCAACCGCCGCTTTTCCCCGGCAGCCCGCAGTTCGAGGGACTCGGGGAAGACACTCGAAGGGCTCCTAGGAGATCCCGGGTCCTGCAGACAGAAGACGGAACCTCCCAAAACTCAGAATTCCGGAACACGGTTGACTGTGTGGGTGAGGTTCGGGGCCGCCGTCCACGCAGCTTTCTGGTGTCAAACGTGTTCACTAGCAGGGGGAAGTCCGCTAATTTCCTCCCCTGTCCAGGGGGATGCACTAGATGCTACCTGCGTTTGCAGCCAAACCCCCGCCTTTCCCCGGCAGCCCGCACTGGGAGGGACCCGGGGGAAACATTCGAAGGGCTCCTAGGAGATCCCGGGTGCTGCAGACAGAAGACGGAACCTCCCCACACTCAGAATTCCGGAACACGGCTGACTGTGTGGGGGAGGTTCGGGGTCGCACTCCACGCAGCTGCCTGGTGACACAGGTGTTCCCTGACAGGCGGAAGTCCGCTAATTACCTCCCCTGTCCAGGGGGAGGCACTAGATGCTACCTGGGTTTCCAGCAAAACCCCCGCCTTTCCCCGGCAGCCCGCAGTGAGAGGGACTCGGGGAAGTCTCTCGAAGGGCTCCTAGGAGATCCCGGGTGCTGCAGACAGAAGACGGAACCTCCCCACACTCAGAATTCCGGAACACGTCTGACTGTGTGGGCGACGTTCGGGGCCGCACTCCACGCAGCTGCCTGGTGTCACAGGTTTTCCCTGGCAGGGGGAAGTCCGCTAATTACCTCCCCTCTCCAGGGGGAGGTACTAGATGCTACCTGCGTTTCCAGCCCAACCCCCGCCTTTCCCCGACAGCCCGCACTGGGAGGGACACGGGGTAGACTCTCGAAGGGCTCCTAGGAGATCCCGGGTGCTGCAGACAGAAGACGGAACCTCCCCACACTCAGAATTCCGGAACACGGGTGACTGTGTGGGTGATGTTTATGGCCGCCCTCCACGCAGCTTCCTGGTGTCACAGGTGTTCCCTGGCAGTCGGAATTCCGCTAATTACCTCCCCTGTCCAGGAGGAGGCACTAGATGCTACCTGCGTTTCCAGCCCAACTCCCGCTTTCCCTGGCAGCCCGCAGTGAGAGGGACTCGGGGAAGACTCTCGAAGGGCTCCTAGGAGATCCCGGGTCCTGCAGACAGAAGACGGAACCTCCCCACACTCAGAATTCCGGAACACGGTTGACTGTGTGGGTGAGGTTCGGGGCCGCCGTCCACGCAGCTTTCTGGTGTCAAACGTGTTCCCTAGCAGGGGGAAGTACGCTAATTTCCTCCCCTGACCAGGGGGATGCACTAGATGCTACCTGCGTTTGCAGCCAAACCCCCGCCTTTCCCCGGCAGCCCGCACTGGGAGGGACCCGGGGGAGACATTCGAAGGGCTCCTAGGAGATCCCGGGTGCTGCAGACAGAAGACGGAACCTCCCCACACTCAGAATTCCGGAACACGGCTGACTGTGTGGGGGAGGTTCGGGGTCGCACTCCACGCAGCTGCCTGGTGACACAGGTGTTCCCTGACAGGCGGAAGTCCGCTAATTACCTCCCCTGTCCAGGGGGAGGCACTAGATGCTACCTGGGTTTCCAGCAAAACCCCCGCCTTTCCCCGGCAGCCCGCAGTGAGAGGGACTCGGGGAAGTCTCTCGAAGGGCTCCTAGGAGATCCCGGGTGCTGCAGACAGAAGACGGAACCTCCCCACACTCAGAATTCCGGAACACGTCTGACTGTGTGGGCGACGTTCGGGGCCGCACTCCACGCAGCTGCCTGGTGTCACAGGTTTTCCCTGGCAGGGGGAAGTCCGCTAATTACCTCCCCTCTCCAGGGGGAGGTACTAGATGCTACCTGCGTTTCCAGCCCAACCACCGCTTTTCCCCGGCAGCCCGCAGTGCGAGGGACTCGGGGAAGACTCTCGAAGGGCTCCTAGGAGATCCCGGGTGCTGCAGACAGAAGACGGAACTTCCCCACACTCAGGATTCCGGAACACGGGTGACTGTGTGTGTGAGGTTTATGGCCGCCCTCCACGCAGCTTCCTGGTGTCACAGGTGTTCCCTCGCAAGGGGAAGTCCGCTAATTACCTCCCCTGTCCATGGGGAGGCACTAGATGCTACCTGCGTTTCCAGCACAACCCCCGCATTTCCCAGGCAGCCCGCGGTGGGAGGGACTCGGGGAAGACCCTAGAAGGGCTTCTAGGAGATCCCGGGTGCTGCAGACAGAAGACGGAACCTCCCCACACTCAGAATTCCGGAACACGGCTGACTGTGTGGGGGAGTTTCGGGGCCGCACTCCACGCAACTTCCTGGTGTCACAGGTGTTCCCTGGCAGGCGGAATTCCGCTAATTACCTCCCCTGTCCAGGGGGAGGCACTAGATTCTACCTGCGTTTCCAGCCCAACCGCCGCTTTTCCCCGGCAGCCCGCAGTTGGAGGGACTCGGGGAAGACACTCGAAGGGCTCCTAGGTGATCCCAGGTGCTGCAGAACGAAGACGGAACCTCCCCACACTCAGAATTCCGGAACACGTCTGACTGTGTGGGGGAGGTTCGGGGCCGCCCTCCACGCAGCTTCCTGGTGTCACAGGTGTTCCCTGGCAGGCGGAAGTCCGCTAATTACCTCCCCTGTCCAGGGGGAGGCACTAGATGCTACCTGCGTTTCCAGCCCAACCCCCACTTTTCCCCGGCAGCCCGCAGTGAGAGGGACTCGGGGAAGACTCTCGAAGGGCTCCTAGGAGATCCCGGGTGCTGCAGACAGAAGACGGAACCTCCCCACACTCAGAATTCCGGAACACGGCTGACTGTGTGGGGGAGTTTCGGGGCCACACTCCACGCTGCTGCCTGGTGTCACAGGTGTTCCCTGACAGGCGGAAGTCCGCTAATTACCTCCCCTGTCCAGGGGGAGGCACTAGATGCTACCTGCGTTTCCAGCCCAACCCGCGCCTTTTACAGGCAGCCCGCGGTGGGAGGGACTCGACGAATACCCTCGAAGGGCTTCTAGGAGCTCCCGGGTGCTGCAGAACGAAGACGGAACCTCCCCACACTCAGAATTCCGGAACACGGCTGACTGTGTGTGGGAGGTTCGGGGCCGCCCTCCACGCAGCTTCCTGGTGTCACAGGTGTTCCCTCGCAAGGGGAATTCCGCTAATTACCTCCCCTGTCCATGGGGAGGCACAAGATGCTACCTGCGTTTCCAGCCAAACCCCCGCTTTTCCCCGGCAGCCCGCACTGGGAAGGACTTGGGGAAGACACTCGAAGGGCTCCTAGGAGATCCCGGGTTCTGCAGAACGAAGACGGAACCTCCCCACACTCAGAATTCCGGAACACGACTGACTGTGTGGGGGAGGTTCGGGGCCGCTCTCCACGCAGCTTCCTGGTGTCACAGGTGTTCCCTGGCAGGGGGAAGTCCGCTAAATACCTCCCCTCTCCAGTGGGAGGTACTAGATGCTACCTGCGTTTCCAGCCCAACCACCGCTTTTCCCCGGCAGCCCGCAGTGCGAGGGACTCGGGGAAGACTCTCGAAGGGCTCCTAGGAGATCCCGGGTGCTGCAGACAGAAGACGGAACCTCCCCACACTCAGGATTCCGGAACACGGGTGACTGTGTGTGTGAGGTTTATGGCCGCCCTCCACGCAGCTTCCTGGTGTCACAGGTGTTCCCTCGCAAGGGGAAGTCCGCTAATTACCTCCCCTGTCCATGGGGAGGCACTAGATGCTACCTGAGTTTCCAGCACAACCCCCGCATTTCCCAGGCAGCCCGCGGTGGGAGGGACTCGGGGAAGACCCTAGAAGGGCTTCTAGGAGTTCCCGGGTGCTGCAGACAGAAGACGGAACCTCCCCACACTCAGAATTCCGGAACACGGCTGACTGTGTGGGGGAGTTTCGGGGCCGCACTCCACGCAACTTCCTGGTGTCACAGGTGTTCCCTGGCAGGCGGAATTCCGCTAATTACCTCCCCTGTCCAGGGGGAGGCACTAGATTCTACCTGCGTTTCCAGCCCAACCGCCGCTTTTCCCCGGCAGCCCGCAGTTGGAGGGACTCGGGGAAGACACTCGAAGGGCTCCTAGGAGATCCCGGGTCCTGCAGACAGAAGACGGAACCTCCCCAAACTCAGAATTCCGGAACACGGTTGACTGTGTGGGTGAGGTTCGGGGCCGCCGTCCACGCAGCTTTCTGGTTTCAAACGTGTTCCCTAGCAGGGGGAAGTCCGCTAATTTCCTCCCCTGTCCAGGGGGATGCACTAGATGCTACCTGCGTTTGCAGCCAAACCCCCGCCTTTCCCCGGCAGCCCGCACTGGGAGGGACCCGGGGGAAACATTCGAAGGGCTCCTAGGAGATCCCGGGTGCTGCAGACAGAAGACGGAACCTCCCCACACTCAGAATTCCGGAACACGGCTGACTGTGTGGGGGAGGTTCGGGGTCGCACTCCACGCAGCTGCCTGGTGACACAGGTGTTCCCTGACAGGCGGAAGTCCGCTAATTACCTCCCCTGTCCAGGGGGAGGCACTAGATGCTACCTGGGTTTCCAGCAAAACCCCCGCCTTTCCCCGGCAGCCCGCAGTGAGAGGGACTCGGGGAAGTCTCTCGAAGGGCTCCTAGGAGATCCCGGGTGCTGCAGACAGAAGACGGAACCTCCCCACACTCAGAATTCCGGAACACGTCTGACTGTGTGGGCGACGTTCGGGGCCGCACTCCACGCAGCTGCCTGGTGTCACAGGTTTTCCCTGGCAGGGGGAAGTCCGCTAATTACCTCCCCTCTCCAGGGGGAGGTACTAGATGCTACCTGCGTTTCCAGCCCAACCACCGCTTTTCCCCGGCAGCCCGCAGTGCGAGGGACTCGGGGAAGACTCTCGAAGGGCTCCTAGGAGATCCCGGGTGCTGCAGACAGAAGACGGAACCTCCCCACACTCAGGATTCCGGAACACGGGTGACTGTGTGTGTGAGGTTTATGGCCGCCCTCCACGCAGCTTCCTGGTGTCACAGGTGTTCCCTCGCAAGGGGAAGTCCGCTAATTACCTCCATTGTCCATGGGGAGGCACTAGATGCTACCTGCGTTTCCAGCACAACCCCCGCATTTCCCAGGCAGCCCGCGGTGGGAGGGACTCGGGGAAGACCCTAGAAGGGCTTCTAGGAGATCCCGGGTGCTGCAGACAGAAGACGGAACCTCCCCACACTCAGAATTCCGGAACACGGCTGACTGTGTGGGGGAGTTTCGGGGCCGCACTCCACGCAACTTCCTGGTGTCACAGGTGTTCCCTGGCAGGCGGAATTCCGCTAATTACCTCCCCTGTCCAGGGGGAGGCACTAGATTCTACCTGCGTTTCCAGCCCAACCGCCGCTTTTCCCCGGCAGCCCGCAGTTGGAGGGACTCGGGGAAGACACTCGAAGGGCTCCTAGGAGATCCCAGGTGCTGCAGAACGAAGACGGAACCTCCCCACACTCAGAATTCCGGAACACGTCTGACTGTGTGGGGGAGGTTCGGGGCCGCCCTCCACGCAGCTTCCTGGTGTCACAGGTGTTCCCTGGCAGGCGGAAGTCCGCTAATTACCTCCCCTGTCCAGGGGGAGGCACTAGATGCTACCTGCGTTTCCAGCCCAACCCCCACTTTTCCCCGGCAGCCCGCAGTGAGAGGGACTCGGGGAAGACTCTCGAAGGGCTCCTAGGAGATCCCGGGTGCTGCAGACAGAAGACGGAACCTCCCAACACTCAGAATTCTGGAACACGGGTGACTGTGTGCGTGAGGTTCGGGACAGCCCCCCACGTAGCTTCCTGGTGTCAAAAGTGTTCCCTGGCAGGGGGAAGTACGCTAATTATCTCCCCTGTCCAGGGGGAGGTACTAGATGCTACCTGCGTTTCCAGCCCAACCCCCGCCTTTCCCCGGCAGCCCGCACTGGGAGGGACACGGGGTAGACTCTCGAAGGGCTCCTAGGAGATCCCGGGTGCTGCAGACAGAAGACGGAACCTCCCCACACTCAGAATTCCGGAACACGGCTGACTGTGTGGGGGAGTTTCGGGGCCACACTCCACGCTGCTGCCTGGTGTCACAGGTGTTCCCTGACAGGCGGAAGTCCGCTAATTACCTCCCCTGTCCAGGGGGAGGCACTAGATGCTACCTGCGTTTCCAGCCCAACCCCCGCCTTTTACAGGCAGCCCGCGGTGGGAGGGACTCGACGAATACCCTCGAAGGGCTTCTAGGAGTTCCCGGGTGCTGCAGAACGAAGACGGAACCTCCCCACACTCAGAATTCCGGAACACGGCTGACTGTGTGTGGGAGGTTCGGGGCCGCCCTCCACGCAGCTTCCTGGTGTCACAGGTGTTCCCTCGCAAGGGGAAGTCCGCTAATTACCTCCCCTGTCCATGGGGAGGCACAAGATGCTACCTGCGTTTCCAGCCAAACCCCCGCCTTTCCCCGGCAGCCCGCACTGGGAAGGACTTGGGGAAGACACTCGAAGGGCTCCTAGGAGATCCCGGGTTCTGCAGAACGAAGACGGAACCTCCCCACACTCAGAATTCCGGAACACGGCTGACTGTGTGGGGGAGGTTCGGGGCCGCTCTCCACGCAGCTTCCTGGTGTCACAGGTGTTCCCTGGCAGGCGGAAGTCCGCTAATTACCTCCCCTGTCCAGGGGGAGGCACTAGATGCTACCTGCGTTTCCAGCCAAACCCCCGCCTTTCCCCGGCAGCCCGCACTGGGAAGGACTCGGGGGAGACACTCGAAGGGCTCCTAGGAGATCCCGGGTGCTGCAGACCGAAGACGGAACCTCCCCAAACTCAGAATTCCGGAACACGTCTGACTGTGTGGGGGAGGTTCGGGACCGCACTCCACGAAGCTTCCTGGTGTCACATGTGTTCCCTCGCAAGGGGAAGTCCGCTAATTAGCTCCCCTGTCCATGGGGAGGCACTAGATGCTACCTGCGTTTCCAGCCCAACCCCCGCCTTTCCCCGGCAGCCCGCACTGGGAGGGACTCGGGGAAGACTCTCGAAGGGCTCCTAGGAGATCCCGGGTGCTGCAGACAGAAAACGGAACCTCCCCACACTCAGAATTCCGGAACACGGCTGACTGTGTGGGGGAGATTCGGGCCGCCCTCCACGCAGCTTCCTGGTGTCACAGGTGTTCCCTGGCAGGCGGAAGTCCGCTAATTACCTCCCCTGTCCATGGGGAGGCACTAGATGCTACCTGCGTTTCCAGCCCAACCCCACCCTTTCCCCGGCAGCCCGCACTGGGAGGGACTCGGGGGAGACAGTCGAAGGGCTCCTAGGAGATCCCGGGTGCTGCAGACAGAAGACGGAACCTCCCCACACTCAGGATTCCGGAACACGGGTGACTGTGCGGGTGATGTTTATGGCCGCCCTCCACGCAGCTTCCAGGTGTCACAGGTGTTCCCTCGCAAGTTGAAGTCCGCTAATTACCTCCCCTGTACATGGGGAGGCACTAGATGATACCTGCGTTTCCAGCCTAACCCCCGCCTTTCCCAGGCAGCCCGCGGTGGGAGGGACTCGACGAATACCCTTGAAGGGCTCCTAGGAGATCCCGGGTGCTGCAGACAGAAGACGGAACCTCCCCACACTCAGGATTCCGGAACATGGGTGACTGTGTGTGTGAGGTTTATGGCCGCCCTCCACGCAGCTTCCTGGTGTCACAGGTGTTCCCTCGCAAGGGGAAGTCCGCTAATTACCTCCCCTCTCCATGGGGAGGCACTAGATGCTACCTGCGTTTCCAGACCTACCGCCGCTTTTCCCCGGCAGCCCGCAGTTGGAGGGACTCGGGGAAGACTCTCGAAGGGCTCCTAGGAGATCCCGGGTGCTGCAGACAGAAGACGGAACCTCCCAACACTCAGAATTCTGGAACACGGGTGACTGTGTGCGTGAGGTTCGGGGCCGCCCTCCACGCAGCTTCCTGGTGTCAAACGTGTTCCCTGGCAGGGGGAAGTACGCTAATTACCTCCCCTGTCCATGGGGAGGTACTAGATGCTACCTGCGTTTGCAGCCCAACCCCCGCTTTTCCCAGGCAGCCCGCGGTGGGAGGGACTCGACGAATACCCTTGAAGGGCTTCTAGGAGATCCCGGGGGCTGCAGACAGAAGACGGAACCTCCCCACACTCAGAATTCCGGAACACGGCTGACTGTGTGGGGGAGTTTCGGGGCCGCCCTCCACGCAGCTGCCTGGTGTCACAGGTGTTCCCTGACAGGCGGAAGTCCGCTAATTACCTCCCCTGTCCAGGGGGAGGCACTAGATGCTACCTGCGTTTCCAGCCCAACCCCCGCCTTTCCCAGGCAGCCCGCGGTGGGAGGGAATCGGGGAAGACCCTCGAAGGGCTTCTAGGAGATCCCGGGTGCTGCAGACAGAAGACGGAACCTCCCCACACTCAGAATTCCGGAACACGGGTGACTGTGTGGGTGAGGTTCGGGGCCGCCCTCCACGCAGCTTTCTGGTGTCAAACGTGTTCCCTAGCAGGGGGAAGTCCGCTAATTTCCTCCCCTGTCCAGGGGGAGGCACTAGATGCTACCTGCGTTTGCAGCCCAACCCCCGCCTTTCCCCGGCAGCCCGCACTGGGAGGGACCCGTGGGAGACATTCGAAGGGCTCCTAGGAGATCCCGGGTGCTGCAGACAGAAGACGGAACCTCCCCACACTCAGAATTCCGGAACACGGCTGACTGTGTGGGGGAGGTTCGGGGTCGCACTCCACTCAGCTGCCTGGTGTCACAGGTTTTCCCTGGCAGGGGGAAGTCCGCTAATTACCTCCCCTCTCCAGGGGGAGGTACTAGATGCTACCTGCGTTTCCAGCCCAACCACAGCTTTTCCCCGGCAGCCCGCAGTGCGAAGGACTCGGGGAAGGCTCTCGAAGGCTCCTAGGAGATCCCGGGTGCTGCAGACAGAAAACGGAACCTCCCCACACTCAGAATTCCGGAACACGGCTGACTGTGTGGGGGAGATTCGGGCCGCCCTCCACGCAGCTTCCTGGTGTCACAGGTGTTCCCTGGCAGGCGGAAGTCCGCTAATTACCTCCCCTGTCCATGGGGAGGCACTAGATGCTACCTGCGTTTCCAGCCCAACCCCAGCCTTTCCCCGGCAGCCCGCACTGGGAGGGACTCGGGGGAGACAGTCGAAGGGCTCCTAGGAGATCCCGGGTGCTGCAGACAGAAGACGGAACCTCCCCACACTCAGGATTCCGGAACACGGGTGACTGTGTGGGTGATGTTTATGGCCGCCCTCCACGCAGCTTCCAGGTGTCACAGGTGTTCCCTCGCAAGTTGAAGTCCGCTAATTACCTCCCCTGTACATGGGGAGGCACTAGATGATACCTGCGTTTCCAGCCTAACCCCCGCCTTTCCCAGGCAGCCCGCGGTGGGAGGGACTCGACGAATACCCTTGAAGGGCTTCTAGGATATCCCGGGGGCTGCAGACAGAAGACGGAACCTCCCCACACTCAGAATTCCGGAACACGGCTGACTGTGTGGGGGAGTTTCGGGGCCGCCCTCCACGCAGCTGCCTGGTGTCACAGGTGTTCCCTGACAGGCGGAAGTCCGCTAATTACCTCCCCTGTCCAGGGGGAGGCACTAGATGCTACCTGCGTTTCCAGCCCAACCCCCGCCTTTCCCAGGCAGCCCGCAGTGGGAGGGAATCGGGGAAGACCCTCGAAGGGCTTCTAGGAGATCCCGGGTGCTGCAGACAGAAGACGGAACCTCCCCACACTCAGAATTCCGGAACACGGGTGACTGTGTGGGTGAGGTTCGGGGCCGCCCTCCACGCAGCTTTCTGGTGTCAAATGTGTTCCCTAGCAGGGGGAAGTCCGCTAATTTCCTCCCCTGTCCAGGGGGAGGCACTAGATGCTACCTGCGTTTGCAGCCCAACCCCCGCCTTTCCCCGGCAGCCCGCACTGGGAGGGACCCGGGGGAGACATTCGAAGGGCTCCTAGGAGATCCCGGGTGCTGCAGACAGAAGACGGAACCTCCCCACACTCAGAATTCCGGAACACGGCTGACTGTGTGGGGGAGGTTCGGGGTCGCACTCCACGCAGCTGCCTGGTGTCACAGGTTTTCCCTGGCAGGGGGAAGTCCGCTAATTACCTCCCCTCTCCAGGGGGAGGTACTAGATGCTACCTGCGTTTCCAGCCCAACCACAGCTTTTCCCCGGCAGCCCGCAGTGCGAGGGACTCGGGGAAGACTCTCGAAGGGCTCCTAGGAGATCCCGGGTGCTGCAGACAGAAGACGGAACCTCCCCACACTCAGGATTCCGGAACACGGGTGACTGTGTGTGTGAGGTTTATGGCCGCCCTCCACGCAGCTTCCTGGTGTCACAGGTGTTCCCTCGCAAGGGGAAGTCCGCTAATTACCTCCCCTCTCCATGGGGAGGCACTAGATGCTACCTGCGTTTCCAGACCTACCGCCGCTTTTCCCCGGCAGCCCGCAGTTGGAGGGACTCGGGGAAGACTCTCGAAGGGCTCCTAGGAGATCCCGGGTGCTGCAGACAGAAGACGGAACCTCCCAACACTCAGAATTCTGGAACACGGGTGACTGTGTGCGTGAGGTTCGGGGCCGCCCTCCACGCAGCTTCCTGGTGTCAAACGTGTTCCCTGGCAGGGGGAAGTACGCTAATTACCTCCCCTGTCCATGGGGAGGTACTAGATGCTACCTGCGTTTGCAGCCCAACCCCCGCTTTTCCCAGGCAGCCCGCGGTGGGAGGGACTCGACGAATACCCTTGAAGGGCTTCTAGGAGATCCCGGGGGCTGCAGACAGAAGACGGAACCTCCCCACACTCAGAATTCCGGAACACGGCTGACTGTGTGGGGGAGTTTCGGGGCCGCCCTCCACGCAGCTGCCTAGTGTCACAGGTGTTCCCTGACAGGCGGAAGTCCGCTAATTACCTCCCCTGTCCAGGGGGAGGCACTAGATGCTACCTGCGTTTCCAGCCCAACCCCCGCCTTTCCCAGGCAGCCCGCGGTGGGAGGGAATCGGGGAAGACCCTCGAAGGGCTTCTAGGAGATCCCGGGTGCTGCAGACAGAAGACGGAACCTCCCCACACTCAGAATTCCGGAACACGGGTGACTGTGTGGGTGAGGTTCGGGGCCGCCCTCCACGCAGCTTTCTGGTGTCAAACGTGTTCCCTAGCAGGGGGAAGTCCGCTAATTTCCTCCCCTGTCCAGGGGGAGGCACTAGATGCTACCTGCGTTTGCAGCCCAACCCCCGCCTTTCCCCGGCAGCCCGCACTGGGAGGGACCCGTGGGAGACATTCGAAGGGCTCCTAGGAGATCCCGGGTGCTGCAGACAGAAGACGGAACCTCCCCACACTCAGAATTCCGGAACACGGCTGACTGTGTGGGGGAGGTTCGGGGTCGCACTCCACTCAGCTGCCTGGTGTCACAGGTTTTCCCTGGCAGGGGGAAGTCCGCTAATTACCTCCCCTCTCCAGGGGGAGGTACTAGATGCTACCTGCGTTTCCTGCCCAACCACAGCTTTTCCCCGGCAGCCCGCAGTGCGAAGGACTCGGGGAAGGCTCTCGAAGGCTCCTAGGAGATCCCGGGTGCTGCAGACAGAAGACGGAACCTCCCCACACTCAGGATTCCGGAACACGGGTGACTGTGTGTGTGAGGTTTATGGCCGCCCTCCACGCAGCTTCTTGGTGTCACAGGTGTTCCCTCGCAAGGGGAAGTCCGCTAATTACCTCCCCTCTCCATGGGGAGGCACTAGATGCTACCTGCTTTTCCAGACCTACCGCCGCTTTTCCCCGGCAGCCCGCAGTTGGAGGAACTCGGGGAAGACTCTCGAAGGGCTCCTAGGAGATCCCGGGTGCTGCAGACAGAAGACGGAACCTCCCAACACTCAGAATTCTGGAACACGGGTGACTGTGTGCGTGAGGTTCGGGGCCGCCCTCCACGCAGCTTCCTGGTGTCAAACGTGTTCCCTGGCAGGGGGAAGTACGCTAATTACCTCCCCTGTCCAGGGGGAGGTACTAGATGCTACCTGCGTTTGCAGCCCAACCCCCGCCTTTCCCCGGCAGCCCGCACTGGGAGGGACACGGGGTAGACTCTCGAAGGGCTCCTAGGAGATCCCGGGTGCTGCAGACAGAAGACGGAACCTCCCCACACTCAGAATCCCGGAACACGGCTGACTGTGTGGGGGAGGTTTATGGATGCCCTCCACGCAGCTTCCTGGTGTCACAGGTGTTCCCTGGCAGGCGGATGTCCGCTAATTACCTCCCCTGTCCAGGGGGAGGCACTAGATGCTACCTGCGTTTCCAGCCAAACCCCCGCCTTTCCCCGGCAGCCCGCACTGGGAAGGACTCGGGGGAGACACTCGAAGGGCTCCTAGGAGATCCCGGGTGCTGCAGACCGAAGACGGAACCTCCCCACACTCAGAATCCCGGAACACGGCTGACTGTGTGGGGGAGGTTTATGGATGCCCTCCACGCAGCTTCCTGGTGTCACAGGTGTTCCCTGGCAGGCGGATGTCCGCTAATTACCTCCCCTGTCCAGGGGGAGGCACTAGATGCTACCTGCGTTTCCAGCCAAACCCCCGCCTTTCCCCGGCAGCCCGCACTGGGAAGGACTCGGGGGAGACACTCGAAGGGCTCCTAGGAGATCCCGGGTGCTGCAGACCGAAGACAGAACCTCCCCACACTCAGAATTCCGGAACACGTCTGACTGTGTGGGGGAGGTTCGGGACCGCCCTCAACGAAGCTTCCTGGTGTCACAGGTGTTCCCTCGCAAGGGGAAGTCCGCTAATTAGATCCCCTGTCCATGAGGAGGCACTAGATGCTACCTGCGTTTCAAGCCCAACCCCCGCCTTTCCCCGGCAGCCCGCACTGGGAGGGACTCGGGGAAGACTCTCGAAGGGCTCCTAGGAGATCCCAGGTGCTGCAGAACGAAGACGGAACCTCCCCACACTCAGAATTCCGGAACACGTCTGACTGTGTGGGGGAGGTTCGGGGCCGCCCTCCACGCAGCTTCCTGGTGTCACAGGTGTTCCCTGGCAGGCGGAAGTCCGCTAATTACCTCCCCTGTCCAGGGGGAGGCACTAGATGCTACCTTCGTTTCCAGCCCAACCCCCACTTTTCCCCGGCAGCCCGCAGTGAGAGGGACTCGGGGAAGACTCTCGAAGGGCTCCTAGGAGATCCCGGGTGCTGCAGACAGAAGACGGAACCTCCCAACACTCAGAATTCTGGAACACGGGTGACTGTGTGCGTGAGGTTCGGGACCGCCCCCCACGTAGCTTCCTGGTGTCAAAAGTGTTCCCTGGCAGGGGGAAGTACGCTAATTATCTCCCCTGTCCAGGGGGAGGTACTAGATGCTACCTGCGTTTCCAGCCCAACCCCCGCCTTTCCCCGGCAGCCCGCACTGGGAGGGACACGGGGTAGACTCTCGAAGGGCTCCTAGGAGATCCCGGGTGCTGCAGACAGAAGACGGAACCTCCCCACACTCAGAATTCCGGAACACGGCTGACTGTGTGGGGGAGTTTCGGGGCCACACTCCACGCTGCTGCCTGGTGTCACAGGTGTTCCCTGACAGGCGGAAGTCCGCTAATTACCTCCCCTGTCCAGGGGGAGGCACTAGATGCTACCTGCGATTCCAGCCCAACCCCCGCCTTTTACAGGCAGCCCGCGGTGGGAGGGACTCGACGAATACCCTCGAAGGGCTTCTAGGAGATCCCGGGTGCTGCAGAACGAAGACGGAACCTCCCCACACTCAGAATTCCGGAACACGGCTGACTGTGTGTGGGAGGTTCGGGGCCGCCCTCCACGCAGCTTCCTGGTGTCACAGGTGTTCCCTCGCAAGGGGAATTCCGCTAATTACCTCCCCTGTCCATGGGGAGGCACAAGATGCTACCTGCGTTTCCAGCCAAACCCCCGCCTTTCCCCGGCAGCCCGCACTGGGAAGGACTTGGGGAAGACACTCGAAGGGCTCCTAGGAGATCCCGGGTTCTGCAGAACGAAGACGGAACCTCCCCACACTCAGAATTCCGGAACACGACTGACTGTGTGGGGGAGGTTCGGGGCCGCTCTCCACGCAGCTTCCTGGTGTCACAGGTGTTCCCTGGCAGGGGGAAGTCCGCTAAATACCTCCCCTCTCCAGTGGGACGTACTAGATGCTACCTGCGTTTCCAGCCCAACCACCGCTTTTCCCCGGCAGCCCGCAGTGCGAGGGACTCGGGGAAGACTCTCGAAGGGCTCCTAGGAGATCCCGGGTGCTGCAGACAGAAGACGGAACCTCCCCACACTCAGGATTCCGGAACACGGGTGACTGTGTGTGTGAGGTTTATGGCCGCCCTCCACGCAGCTTCCTGGTGTCACAGGTGTTCCCTCGCAAGGGGAAGTCCGCTAATTACCTCCCCTGTCCATGGGGAGGCACTAGATGCTACCTGCGTTTCCAGCACAACCCCCGCATTTCCCAGGCAGCCCGCGGTGGGAGGGACTCGGGGAAGACCCTAGAAGGGCTTCTAGGAGTTCCCGGGTGCTGCAGACAGAAGACGGAACCTCCCCACACTCAGAATTCCGGAACACGGCTGACTGTGTGGGGGAGTTTCGGGGCCGCACTCCACGCAACTTCCTGGTGTCACAGGTGTTCCCTGGCAGGCGGAATTCCGCTAATTACCTCCCCTGTCCAGGGGGAGGCACTAGATTCTACCTGCGTTTCCAGCCCAACCGCCGCTTTTCCCCGGCAGCCCGCAGTTGGAGGGACTCGGGGAAGACACTCGAAGGGCTCCTAGGAGATCCCAGGTGCTGCAGAACGAAGACGGAACCTCCCCACACTCAGAATTCCGGAACACGTCTGACTGTGTGGGGGAGGTTCGGGGCCGCCCTCCACGCAGCTTCCTGGTGTCACAGGTGTTCCCTGGCAGGCGGAAGTCCGCTAATTACCTCCCCTGTCCAGGGGGAGGCACTAGATGCTACCTGCGTTTCCAGCCCAACCCCCGCTTTTCCCCGGCAGCCCGCAGTGAGAGGGACTCGGGGAAGACTCTCGAAGGGCTCCTAGGAGATCCCGGGTGCTGCAGAGAGAAGACGGAACCTCCCAACACTCAGAATTCTGGAACACGGGTGACTGTGTGCGTGAGGTTCGGGGCCGCCCTCCACGTAGCTTCCTGGTGTCAAAAGTGTTCCCTGGCAGGGGGAAGTACGCTAATTACCTCCCCTGTCCAGGGGGAGGTACTAGATGCTACCTGCGTTTCCAGCCCAACCCCCGCCTTTCCCCATCAGCCCGCACTGGGAGGGATACGGGGTAGACTCTCGAAGGGCTCCTAGGAGATCCCGGGTGCTGCAGACAGAAGACGGAACCTCCCCACACTCAGAATTCCGGAACACGGCTGAATGTGTGGGGGAGTTTCGGGGCCACACTCCACGCTGCTGCCTGGTGTCACAGGTGTTCCCTGACAGGCGGAAGTCCGCTAATTACCTCCCCTTTCCAGGGGGAGGCACTAGATGCTACCTGCGTTTCCAGCCCAACCCCCGCCTTTTCCAGGCAGCCCGCGGTGGGAGGGACTCGACGAATACCCTCGAAGGGCTTCTAGGAGTTCCCGGGTGCTGCAGAACGAAGACGGAACCTCCCCACACTCAGAATTCCGGAACACGGCTGACTGTGTGTGGGAGGTTCGGGGCCGCCCTCCACGCAGCTTCCTGGTGTCACAGGTGTTCCCTCGCAAGGGGAAGTCCGCTAATTACCTCCCCTGTCCATGGGGAGGCACAAGATGCTACCTGCGTTTCCAGCCAAACCCCCGCCTTTCCCCGGCAGCCCGCACTGGGAAGGACTTGGGGAAGACACTCGAAGGGCTCCTAGGAGATCCCGGGTTCTGCAGAACGAAGACGGAACCTCCCCACACTCAGAATTCCGGAACACGGCTGACTGTGTGGGGGAGGTTCGGGGCCGCTCTCCACGCAGCTTCCTGGTGTCACAGGTGTTCCCTGGCAGGCGGAAGTCCGCTAATTACCTCCCCTGTCCAGGGGGAGGCACTAGATGCTACCTGCGTTTCCAGCCAAACCCCCGCCTTTCCCCGGCAGCCCGCACTGGGAAGGACTCGGGGGAGACACTCGAAGGGCTCCTAGGAGATCCCGGGTGCTGCAGACCGAAGACGGAACCTCCCCACACTCAGAATTCCGGAACACGTCTGACTGTGTGGGGGAGGTTCGGGACCGCACTCCACGAAGCTTCCTGGTGTCACATGTGTTCCCTCGCAAGGGGAAGTCCGCTAATTAGCTCCCCTGTCCATGGGGAGGCACTAGATGCTACCTGCGTTTCCAGCCCAACCCCCGCCTTTCCCCGGCAGCCCGCACTGGGAGGGACTCGGGGAAGACTCTCGAAGGGCTCCTAGGAGATCCCGGGTGCTGCAGACAGAAAACGGAACCTCCCCACACTCAGAATTCCGGAACACGGCTGACTGTGTGGGGGAGATTCGGGCCGCCCTCCACGCAGCTTCCTGGTGTCACAGGTGTTCCCTGGCAGGCGGAAGTCCGCTAATTACCTCCCCTGTCCATGGGGAGGCACTAGATGCTACCTGCGTTTCCAGCCCAACCCCAGCCTTTCCCCGGCAGCCCGCACTGGGAGGGACTCGGGGGAGACAGTCGAAGGGCTCCTAGGAGATCCCGGGTGCTGCAGACAGAAGACGGAACCTCCCCACACTCAGGATTCCGGAACACGGGTGACTGTGTGGGTGATGTTTATGGCCGCCCTCCACGCAGCTTCCAGGTGTCACAGGTGTTCCCTCGCAAGTTGAAGTCCGCTAATTACCTCCCCTGTACATGGGGAGGCACTAGATGATACCTGCGTTTCCAGCCTAACCCCCGCCTTTCCCAGGCAGCCCGCGGTGGGAGGGACTCGACGAATACCCTTGAAGGGCTTCTAGGAGATCCCGGGTGCTGCAGACAGAAGACGGAACCTCCCCACACTCAGAATTCCGGAACACGGGTGACTGTGTGGGTGAGGTTCAGGGCCGCCCTCCACGCAGCTTTCTGGTGTCAAACGTGTTCCCTAGCAGGGGGAAGTCCGCTAATTACCTCCCCTGTCCAGGGGGAGGCACTAGATGCTACCTGCGTTTCCAGCCCAACCCCCGCCTTTTACAGGCAGCCCGCGGTGGGAGGGACTCGACGAATACCCTCGAAGGGCTTCTAGGAGTTCCCGGGTGCTGCAGAACGAAGACGGAACCTCCCCACACTCAGAATTCCGGAACACGGCTGACTGTGTGTGGGAGGTTCGGGGCCGCCCTCCACGCAGCTTCCTGGTGTCACAGGTGTTCCCTCGCAAGGGGAAGTCCGCTAATTACCTCCCCTGTCCATGGGGAGGCACAAGATGCTACCTGCGTTTCCAGCCAAACCCCCGCCTTTCCCCGGCAGCCCGCACTGGGAAGGACTTGGGGAAGACACTCGAAGGGCTCCTAGGAGATCCCGGGTTCTGCAGAACGAAGACGGAACTTCCCCACACTCAGAATTCCGGAACACGGCTGACTGTGTGGGGGAGGTTCGGGGCCGCTCTCCACGCAGCTTCCTGGTGTCACAGGTGTTCCCTGGCAGGCGGAAGTCCGCTAATTACCTCCCCTGTCCAGGGGGAGGCACTAGATGCTACCTGCGTTTCCAGCCAAACCCCCGCCTTTCCCCGGCAGCCCGCACTGGGAAGGACTCGGGGGAGACACTCGAAGGGCTCCTAGGAGATCCCGGGTGCTGCAGACCGAAGACGGAACCTCCCCACACTCAGAATTCCGGAACACGTCTGACTGTGTGGGGGAGGTTCGGGACCGCACTCCACGAAGCTTCCTGGTGTCACATGTGTTCCCTCGCAAGGGGAAGTCCGCTAATTAGCTCCCCTGTCCATGGGGAGGCACTAGATGCTACCTGCGTTTCCAGCCCAACCCCCGCCTTTCCCCGGCAGCCCGCACTGGGAGGGACTCGGGGAAGACTCTCGAAGGGCTCCTAGGAGATCCCGGGTGCTGCAGACAGAAAACGGAACCTCCCCACACTCAGAATTCCGGAACACGGCTGACTGTGTGGGGGAGATTCGGGCCGCCCTCCACGCAGCTTCCTGGTGTCACAGGTGTTCCCTGGCAGGCGGAAGTCCGCTAATTACCTCCCCTGTCCATGGGGAGGCACTAGATGCTACCTGCGTTTCCAGCCCAACCCCAGCCTTTCCCCGGCAGCCCGCACTGGGAGGGACTCGGGGGAGACAGTCGAAGGGCTCCTAGGAGATCCCGGGTGCTGCAGACAGAAGACGGAACCTCCCCACACTCAGGATTCCGGAACACGGGTGACTGTGTGGGTGATGTTTATGGCCGCCCTCCACGCAGCTTCCAGGTGTCACAGGTGTTCCCTTGCAAGTTGAAGTCCGCTAATTACCTCCCCTGTACATGGGGAGGCACTAGATGATACCTGCGTTTCCAGCCTAACCCCCGCCTTTCCCAGGCAGCCCGCGGTGGGAGGGACTCGACGAATACCCTTGAAGGGCTTCTAGGATATCCCGGGGGCTGCAGACAGAAGACGGAACCTCCCCACACTCAGAATTCCGGAACACGGCTGACTGTGTGGGGGAGTTTCGGGGCCGCCCTCCACGCAGCTGCCTGGTGTCACAGGTGTTCCCTGACAGGCGGAAGTCCGCTAATTACCTCCCCTGTCCAGGGGGAGGCACTAGATGCTACCTGCGTTTCCAGCCCAACCCCCGCCTTTCCCAGGCAGCCCGCAGTGGGAGGGAATCGGGGAAGACCCTCGAAGGGCTTCTAGGAGATCCCGGGTGCTGCAGACAGAAGACGGAACCTCCCCACACTCAGAATTCCGGAACACGGGTGACTGTGTGGGTGAGGTTCGGGGCCGCCCTCCACGCAGCTTTCTGGTGTCAAACGTGTTCCCTAGCAGGGGGAAGTCCGCTAATTTCCTCCCCTGTCCAGGGGGAGGCACTAGATGCTACCTGCGTTTGCAGCCCAACCCCCGCCTTTCCCCGGCAGCCCGCACTGGGAGGGACCCGGGGGAGACATTCGAAGGGCTCCTAGGAGATCCCGGGTGCTGCAGACAGAAGACGGAACCTCCCCACACTCAGAATTCCGGAACACGGCTGACTGTGTGGGGGAGGTTCGGGGTCGCACTCCACGCAGCTGCCTGGTGTCACAGGTTTTCCCTGGCAGGGGGAAGTCCGCTAATTACCTCCCCTCTCCAGGGGGAGGTACTAGATGCTACCTGCGTTTCCAGCCCAACCACAGCTTTTCCCCGGCAGCCCGCAGTGCGAGGGACTCGGGGAAGACTCTCGAAGGGCTCCTAGGAGATCCCGGGTGCTGCAGACAGAAGACGGAACCTCCCCACACTCAGGATTCCGGAACACGGGTGACTGTGTGTGTGAGGTTTATGGCCGCGCTCCACGCAGCTTCCTGGTGTCACAGGTGTTCCCTCGCAAGGGGAAGTCCGCTAATTACCTCCCCTCTCCATGGGGAGGCACTAGATGCTACCTGCGTTTCCAGACCTACCGCCGCTTTTCCCCGGCAGCCCGCAGTTGGAGGGACTCGGGGAAGACTCTCGAAGGGCTCCTAGGAGATCCCGGGTGCTGCAGACAGAAGACGGAACCTCCCAACACTCAGAATTCTGGAACACGGGTGTCTGTGTGCGTGAGGTTCGGGGCCGCCCTCCACGCAGCTTCCTGGTGTCAAACGTGTTCCCTGGCAGGGGGAAGTACGCTAATTACCTCCCCTGTCCATGGGGAGGTACTAGATGCTACCTGCGTTTGCAGCCCAACCCCCGCTTTTCCCAGGCAGCCCGCGGTGGGAGGGACTCGACGAATACCCTTGAAGGGCTTCTAGGAGATCCCGGGGGCTGCAGACAGAAGACGGAACCTCCCCACACTCAGAATTCCGGAACACGGCTGACTGTGTGGGGGAGTTTCGGGGCCGCCCTCCACGCAGCTTTCTGGTGTCAAACGTGTTCCCTAGCAGGGGGAAGTCCGCTAATTACCTCCCCTGTCCAGGGGGAGGCACTAGATGCTACCTGCGTTTCCAGCCCAACCCCCGCCTTTTACAGGCAGCCCGCGGTGGGAGGGACTCGACGAATACCCTCGAAGGGCTTCTAGGAGTTCCCGGGTGCTGCAGAACGAAGACGGAACCTCCCCACACTCAGAATTCCGGAACACGGCTGACTGTGTGTGGGAGGTTCGGGGCCGCCCTCCACGCAGCTTCCTGGTGTCACAGGTGTTCCCTCGCAAGGGGAAGTCCGCTAATTACCTCCCCTGTCCATGGGGAGGCACAAGATGCTACCTGCGTTTCCAGCCAAACCCCCGCCTTTCCCCGGCAGCCCGCACTGGGAAGGACTTGGGGAAGACACTCGAAGGGCTCCTAGGAGATCCCGGGTTCTGCAGAACGAAGACGGAACTTCCCCACACTCAGAATTCCGGAACACGGCTGACTGTGTGGGGGAGGTTCGGGGCCGCTCTCCACGCAGCTTCCTGGTGTCACAGGTGTTCCCTGGCAGGCGGAAGTCCGCTAATTACCTCCCCTGTCCAGGGGGAGGCACTAGATGCTACCTGCGTTTCCAGCCAAACCCCCGCATTTCCCCGGCAGCCCGCACTGGGAAGGACTCGGGGGAGACACTCGAAGGGCTCCTAGGAGATCCCGGGTGCTGCAGACCGAAGACGGAACCTCCCCACACTCAGAATTCCGGAACACGTCTGACTGTGTGGGGGAGGTTCGGGACCGCACTCCACGAAGCTTCCTGGTGTCACATGTGTTCCCTCGCAAGGGGAAGTCCGCTAATTAGCTCCCCTGTCCATGGGGAGGCACTAGATGCTACCTGCGTTTCCAGCCCAACCCCCGCCTTTCCCCGGCAGCCCGCACTGGGAGGGACTCGGGGAAGACTCTCGAAGGGCTCCTAGGAGATCCCGGGTGCTGCAGACAGAAAACGGAACCTCCCCACACTCAGAATTCCGGAACACGGCTGACTGTGTGGGGGAGATTCGGGCCGCCCTCCACGCAGCTTCCTGGTGTCACAGGTGTTCCCTGGCAGGCGGAAGTCCGCTAATTACCTCCCCTGTCCATGGGGAGGCACTAGATGCTACCTGCGTTTCCAGCCCAACCCCAGCCTTTCCCCGGCAGCCCGCACTGGGAGGGACTCGGGGGAGACAGTCGAAGGGCTCCTAGGAGATCCCGGGTGCTGCAGACAGAAGACGGAACCTCCCCACACTCAGGATTCCGGAACACGGGTGACTGTGTGGGTGATGTTTATGGCCGCCCTCCACGCAGCTTCCAGGTGTCACAGGTGTTCCCTTGCAAGTTGAAGTCCGCTAATTACCTCCCCTGTACATGGGGAGGCACTAGATGATACCTGCGTTTCCAGCCTAACCCCCGCCTTTCCCAGGCAGCCCGCGGTGGGAGGGACTCGACGAATACCCTTGAAGGGCTTCTAGGATATCCCGGGGGCTGCAGACAGAAGACGGAACCTCCCCACACTCAGAATTCCGGAACACGGCTGACTGTGTGGGGGAGTTTCGGGGCCGCCCTCCACGCAGCTGCCTGGTGTCACAGGTGTTCCCTGACAGGCGGAAGTCCGCTAATTACCTCCCCTGTCCAGGGGGAGGCACTAGATGCTACCTGCGTTTCCAGCCCAACCCCCGCCTTTCCCAGGCAGCCCGCAGTGGGAGGGAATCGGGGAAGACCCTCGAAGGGCTTCTAGGAGATCCCGGGTGCTGCAGACAGAAGACGGAACCTCCCCACACTCAGAATTCCGGAACACGGGTGACTGTGTGGGTGAGGTTCGGGGCCGCCCTCCACGCAGCTTTCTGGTGTCAAACGTGTTCCCTAGCAGGGGGAAGTCCGCTAATTTCCTCCCCTGTCCAGGGGGAGGCACTAGATGCTACCTGCGTTTGCAGCCCAACCCCCGCCTTTCCCCGGCAGCCCGCACTGGGAGGGACCCGGGGGAGACATTCGAAGGGCTCCTAGGAGATCCCGGGTGCTGCAGACAGAAGACGGAACCTCCCCACACTCAGAATTCCGGAACACGGCTGACTGTGTGGGGGAGGTTCGGGGTCGCACTCCACGCAGCTGCCTGGTGTCACAGGTTTTCCCTGGCAGGGGGAAGTCCGCTAATTACCTCCCCTCTCCAGGGGGAGGTACTAGATGCTACCTGCGTTTCCAGCCCAACCACAGCTTTTCCCCGGCAGCCCGCAGTGCGAGGGACTCGGGGAAGACTCTCGAAGGGCTCCTAGGAGATCCCGGGTGCTGCAGACAGAAGACGGAACCTCCCCACACTCAGGATTCCGGAACACGGGTGACTGTGTGTGTGAGGTTTATGGCCGCGCTCCACGCAGCTTCCTGGTGTCACAGGTGTTCCCTCGCAAGGGGAAGTCCGCTAATTACCTCCCCTCTCCATGGGGAGGCACTAGATGCTACCTGCGTTTCCAGACCTACCGCCGCTTTTCCCCGGCAGCCCGCAGTTGGAGGGACTCGGGGAAGACTCTCGAAGGGCTCCTAGGAGATCCCGGGTGCTGCAGACAGAAGACGGAACCTCCCAACACTCAGAATTCTGGAACACGGGTGTCTGTGTGCGTGAGGTTCGGGGCCGCCCTCCACGCAGCTTCCTGGTGTCAAACGTGTTCCCTGGCAGGGGGAAGTACGCTAATTACCTCCCCTGTCCATGGGGAGGTACTAGATGCTACCTGCGTTTGCAGCCCAACCCCCGCTTTTCCCAGGCAGCCCGCGGTGGGAGGGACTCGACGAATACCCTTGAAGGGCTTCTAGGAGATCCCGGGGGCTGCAGACAGAAGACGGAACCTCCCCACACTCAGAATTCCGGAACACGGCTGACTGTGTGGGGGAGTTTCGGGGCCGCCCTCCACGCAGCTGCCTGGTGTCACAGGTGTTCCCTGACAGGCGGAAGTCCGCTAATTACCTCCCCTGTCCAGGGGGAGGCACTAGATGCTACCTGCGTTTCCAGCCCAACCCCCGCCTTTCCCAGGCAGCCCGCGGTGGGAGGGAATCGGGGAAGACCCTCGAAGGGCTTCTAGGAGATCCCGGGTGCTGCAGACAGAAGACGGAACCTCCCCACACTCAGAATTCCGGAACACGGGTGACTGTGTGGGTGAGGTTCGGGGCCGCCCTCCACGCAGCTTTCTGGTGTCAAACGTGTTCCCTAGCAGGGGGAAGTCCGCTAATTTCCTCCCCTGTCCAGGGGGAGGCACTAGATGCTACCTGCGTTTGCAGCCCAACCCCCGCCTTTCCCCGGCAGCCCACACTGGGAGGGACCCGTGGGAGACATTCGAAGGGCTCCTAGGAGATCCCGGGTGCTGCAGACAGAAGACGGAACCTCCCCACACTCAGAATTCCGGAACACGGCTGACTGTGTGGGGGAGGTTCGGGGTCGCACTCCACTCAGCTGCCTGGTGTCACAGGTTTTCCCTGGCAGGGGGAAGTCCGCTAATTACCTCCCCTCTCCAGGGGGAGGTACTAGATGCTACCTGCGTTTCCAGCCCAACCACAGCTTTTCCCCGGCAGCCCGCAGTGCGAGGGACTCGGGGAAGACTCTCGAAGGCTCCTAGGAGATCCCGGGTGCTGCAGACAGAAGACGGAACCTCCCCACACTCAGGATTCCGGAACACGGGTGACTGTGTGTGTGAGGTTTATGGCCGCCCTCCACGCAGCTTCTTGGTGTCACAGGTGTTCCCTCGCAAGGGGAAGTCCGCTAATTACCTCCCCTCTCCATGGGGAGGCACTAGATGCTACCTGCGTTTCCAGACCTACCGCCGCTTTTCCCCGGCAGCCCGCAGTTGGAGGAACTCGGGGAAGACTCTCGAAGGGCTCCTAGGAGATCCCGGGTGCTGCAGACAGAAGACGGAACCTCCCAACACTCAGAATTCTGGAACACGGGTGACTGTGTGCGTGAGGTTCGGGGCCGCCCTCCACGCAGCTTCCTGGTGTCAAACGTGTTCCCTGGCAGGGGGAAGTACGCTAATTACCTCCCCTGTCCAGGGGGAGGTACTAGATGCTACCTGCGTTTGCAGCCCAACCCCCGCCTTTCCCCGGCAGCCCGCACTGGGAGGGACACGGGGTAGACTCTCGAAGGGCTCCTAGGAGATCCCGGGTGCTGCAGACAGAAGACGGAACCTCCCCACACTCAGAATCCCGGAACACGGCTGACTGTGTGGGGGAGGTTTATGGATGCCCTCCACGCAGCTTCCTGGTGTCACAGGTGTTCCCTGGCAGGCGGATGTCCGCTAATTACCTCCCCTGTCCAGGGGGAGGCACTAGATGCTACCTGCGTTTCCAGCCAAACCCCCGCCTTTCCCCGGCAGCCCGCACTGGGAAGGACTCGGGGGAGACACTCGAAGGGCTCCTAGGAGATCCCGGGTGCTGCAGACCGAAGACGGAACCTCCCCACACTCAGAATTCCGGAACACGTCTGACTGTGTGGGGGAGGTTCGGGACCGCCCTCCACGAAGCTTCCTGGTGTCACAGGTGTTCCCTCGCAAGGGGAAGTCCGCTAATTAGATCCCCTGTCCATGAGGAGGCACTAGATGCTACCTGCGTTTCAAGCCCAACCCCCGCCTTTCCCCGGCAGCCCGCACTGGGAGGGACTCGGGGAAGACTCTCGAAGGGCTCCTAGGAGATCCCGGGTGCTGCAGACAGAAGACGGAACCTCCCCACACTCAGAATTCCGGAACACGGCTGACTGTGTGGGGGAGGTTCGGGGCCGCAATCCACGAAGCTGCCTGGTGTCACAGGTGTTCCCTGACAGGCGGAAGTCCGCTAATTACCTCCCCTGTCCAGGGGGAGGCACTAGATGCTACCTGCGTTTCCAGCCCAACCCCCGCCTTTCCCCGGCAGCCCGCAGTGAGAGGGACTCGGGGAAGACTCTCGAAGGGCTCCTAGGAGATCCCGGGTGCTGCAGACAGAAGACGGAACCTCCCCACACTCAGAATTCTGGAACACGGCTGACTGTGTGGGCGAGGTTCGGGGCCGCACTCCACGCAGCTGCCTGGTGTCACAGGTTTTCCCTGGCAGGGGGAAGTCCGCTAATTACCTCCCCTCTCCAGGGGGAGGTACTAGATGCTACCTGCGTTTCCAGCCCAACCCCCGCTTTTCCCCGGCAGCCCGCAGTGCGAGGGACTCGGGGAAGACTCTCGAAGGGCTCCTAGGAGATCCTGGGTGCTGCAGACAGAAGACGGAACCTCCCCACACTCAGGATTCCGGAACACGGGTGACTGTGTGGGTGATGTTTATGGCCGCCCTCCACGCAGCTTCCAGGTGTCACAGGTGTTCCCTCGCAAGGTGAAGTCCGCTAATTATCTCCCCTGTACATGGGGAGGCACTAGATGCTACCTGCGTTTCCAGCCCAAACCCCGCATTTCCCAGGCAGCCCGCGGTGGGAGGGACTCGGGGAAGACCCTAGAAGGGCTTCTAGGAGATCCCGGGTGCTGCAGACAGAAGACGGAACCTCCCCACACTCAGAATTCCGGAACACGGCTGACTGTGTGGGGGAGTTTCGGGGCCGCCCTCCACGCAGATTCCAGGTGTCACAGGTGTTCCCTGGCAGGCGGAAGTCCGCTAATTTCCTCCCCTGTCCATGGGAAGGCACTAGATGCTACCTGCGTTTCCAGACCAACCCCAGCCTTTCCCCGGCAGCCCGCACTGGAGGGACTCGGGGTAGACACTCGAAGGGCTCCTAGGAGATCCCGGGTGCTGCAGACAGAAGACGGAACCTCCCCACACTCAGAATTCCGGAACACGGCTGACTGTGTGGGGGAGTTTCGTGGCCACACTCCACGCAGCTGCCTGGTGTCACAGGTGTTCCCTGACAGGCGGAAGTCCGCTAATTACCTCCCCTCTCCAGGGGGAGGTACTAGATGCTACCTGCGTTTCCAGCCCAACCACCGCTTTTCCCCGGCAGCCCGCAGTGCGAGGGACTCGGGGAAGACTCTCGAAGGGCTCCTAGGAGATCCCGGGTGCTGCAGACAGAAGACGGAACCTCCCCACACTCAGGATTCCGGAACACGGGTGACTGTGTGTGTGAGGTTTATGGCCGCCCTTCACGCAGCTTCCTGGTGTCACAGGTGTTCCCTCGCAAGGGGAAGTTGGCTAATTACCTCCCCTGTCCATGGGGAGGCACTAGATGCTACCTGCGTTTCCAGCACAACCCCCGCATTTCCCAGGCAGCCCGCGGTGGGAGGGACTCGGGGAAGACCCTAGAAGGGCTTCTAGGAGATCCCGGGTGCTGCAGACAGTGACGGAACCTCCCCACACTCAGAATTCCGGAACACGGCTGACTGTGTGGGGGAGTTTCGGGGCCGCCCTCCACGCAACTTCCTGGTGTCACAGGTGTTCCCTGGCAGGCGGAATTCCGCTAATTACCTCCCCTGTCCAGGGGGAGGCACTAGATGCTACCTGCGTTTCCAGACGTACCGCCGCTTTTCCCCGGCAGCCCGCAGTTGGAGGGACTCGGGGAAGACTCTCGAAGGGCTCCTAGGAGATCCCGGGTGCTGCAGACAAAAGACGGAACATCCCAACACTCAGAATTCTGGAACACGGGTGACTGTGTGCGTGAGGTTCGGGGCCGCCCTCCACGCAGCTTCCTGGTGTCAAACGTGTTCCCTGGCAGGGGGAAGTACGCTAATTACCTCCCCTGTCCAGGGGGAGGTACTAGATGCTACCTGCGTTTGCAGCACAACCCCCGCCTTTCCCCGGCAGCCCGCACTGGGAGGGACACGGGGTAGACTCTCGAAGGGCTCCTAGGAGATCCCGGGTGCTGCAGACAGAAGACGGAACCTCCCCACACTCAGAATTCCGGAACACGGCTGACTGTGTGGGGGAGTTTCGGGGCCACACTCCACGCTGCTGCCTGGTGTCACAGGTGTTCCCTGACAGGCGGAAGTCCGCTAATTACCTCCCCTGTCCAGGGGGAGGCACTAGATGCTACCTGCGTTTCCAGCCCAACCCCGCCTTTCCCAGGCAGCCCGCGGTGGGAGGGAATCGGGGAAGAACCTCGAAGGGCTTCTAGGAGATCCCGGGTGCTGCAGACAGAAGACGGAACCTCCCCACACTCAGAATTCCGGAACACGGGTGACTGTGTGGGTTAGGTTCGGGGCCGCCCTCCACGCAGCTTTCTGGTGTCAAACGTGTTCCCTAGCAGGGGGAAGTCCGCTAATTTCCTCCCCTGTCCAGGTGGAGGCACTAGATGCTACCTGCGTTTGCAGCACAACCCCCGCCTTTCCCCGGCAACCCGCACTGGGAGGGACCCGGGGGAGACATTCGAAGGGCTCCTAGGAGATCCCGGTTTCTGCAGACAGAAGACGGAAACTCCCCACACTCAGAATTCCGGAACACGGCTGACTGTGTGGGGGAGGTTCGGGGTCGCACTCCACGCAGCTGCCTGGTGACACAGGTGATCCCTGACAGGCGGAAGTCCGCTAATTACCTCCCCTGTCCAGGGGGAGGCACTAGATGCTACCTGCGTTTCCAGCACAACCCCCGCCTTTCCCCGGCAGCCCGCAGTGAGAGGGACTCGGGGAAGTCTCTCGAAGGGCTCCTAGGAGATCCCGGGTGCTGCAGACAGAAGACGGAACCTCCCCACACTCAGAATTCCGGAACACGGCTGACTGTGTGGGCGAGGTTCGGGGCCGCACTCCACGCAGCTGCCTGGTGTCACAGGTTTTCCCTGGCAGGGGGAAGTCCGCTAAATACCTCCCCTCTCCAGGGGGAGGTACTAGATGCTACCTGCGTTTCCAGCCCAACCACCGCTTTTCCCCGGCAGCCCGCAGTGCGAGGGACTCGGGGAAGACTCTTGAAGGGCTCCTAGGAGATCCCGGGTGCTGCAGACAGAAGACGGAACCTCCCCAAACTCAGGATTCCGGAACACGGGTGACTGTGTTTGTGAGGTTTATGGCCGCCCTCAACGCAGCTTCCTGGTGTCACAGGTGTTCCCTCGCAAGGGGAAGTCCGCTAATTACCTCCCCTGTCCATGGGGAGGCACTAGATGCTACCTGCGTTTCCAACACAACCCCCGCATTTCCCAGGGAGCCCGCGGTGGGAGGGACTCGGGTAAGACCCTAGAAGGGCTTCTAGGAGATCCCGGGTGCTGCAGACAGAAGACGGAACCTCCCCACACTCAGAATTCCGGAACACGGCTGACTGTGTGGGGGAGTTTCGGGGCCGCCCTCCACGCAACTTCCTGGTGTCACAGGTGTTCCCTGGCAGGCGGAATTCCGCTAATTACCTCCCCTGTTCAGGGGGAGGCACTAGATGCTACCTGCGTTTCCAGACCTACCGCCGCTTTTCCCCGGCAGCCCGCAGTTGGAGGGACTCGGGGCAGACTCTCGAAGGGCTCCTAGGAGATCCCGGGTCCTGCAGACAGAAGACGGAACCTCCCAACACTCAGAATTCTGGAACACGGGTGACTGTGTGCGTGAGGTTCGGGGCCGCCCTCCACGCAGCTTCCTGGTGTTAAACGTGTTCCCTGGCAGGCGGAAGTCCGCTAATTACCTCCCCTGTCCAGGGGGAGGCACTAGATGCTACCTGCGTTTCCAGCCCAACCCCCGCCTTTTCCAGGCAGCCCTCGGTGGGAGGGACTCGACGAATACCCTCGAAGGGCTTCTAGGAGATCCCGGGTGCTGCAGAACGAAGACGGAACCTCCCCACACTCAGAATTCCGGAACACGGCTGACTGTGTGTGGGAGGTTCGGGGCCGCCCTCCACGCAGCTTCCTGGTGTCACAGGTGTTCCCTCGCAAGGGGAAGTCCGCTAATTACCTCCCCTGTCCATGGGGAGGCACAAGATGCTACCTGCGTTTCCAGCCAAACCCCCGCCTTTCCCCGGCAGCCCGCACTGGGAAGGACTCGGGGAAGACACTCGAAGGGCTCCTAGGAGATCCCGGGTGCTGCAGAACGAAGACGGAACCTCCCCACACTCAGAATTCCGGAACACGTCTGACTGTGTGGGGGAGGTTCGGGGCCGCCTCCACGCAGCTTCCTGGTGTCACAGGTGTTCCCTCGCAAGGGGAAGTCCGCTAATTACCTCCCCTGTCCATGGGGAGGCACTAGATGCTACCTGCGTTTCCAGCCCAAACCCCGCCTTTCCCCGGCAGTCCGCACTGGGAGGGACTCGGGGGAGACAGTCGAAGGGCTCCTAGGAGATCCCGGGTGCTGCAGACAGAAGACGGAACCTCCCCACACTCAGAATTCCGGAACACGGCTGACTGTGTGGGGGATGTTCGGGGCCGCCCTCCACGCAGCTGCCTGGTGTCACAGGTGTTCCCTGACAGGCGGAAGTCCGCTAATTACCTCCCCTGTCCAGGGGGAGGCACTAGATGCTACCTGCGTTTCCAGCCCAACCCCCGCCTTTCCCCGGCAGCCCGCAGTGAGAGGGACTCGGGGAAGACTCTCGAAGGGCTCCTAGGAGATCCCGGGTGCTGCAGACAGAAGGCGGAACCTCCCCACACTCAGAATTCCGGAACACGGCTGACTGTGTGGGGGAGGTTCGGGGCCGCCCTCCACACAGCTTCCTGGTGTCACAGGTGTTCCCTCGCAAGGGGAAGTCCGCTAATTACCTCCCCTGTCCATGGGGAGGCACTGGATGCTACCTGCGTTTCCAGCCCAAACCCCGCATTTCCCAGGCAGCCCGCGGTGGGAGGGACTCGGGGAAGACCCTAGAAGGGCTTCTAGGAGATCCCGGGTGCTGCAGACAGAAGACGGAACCTCCCCACACTCAGAATTCCGAAACACGGCTGACTGTGTGGGGGAGTTTCGGGGCCGCCCTCCACGCAGCTTCCTGGTGTCACAGGTGTTCCCTGGCAGGCGGAAGTCCGCTAATTACCTCCCCTGTCCATGGGGAGGCACTAGATGCTACCTGCGTTTCCAGCCCAACCCCCGCCTTTCCCAGGCAGCCCGCACTGGGAGGGACTCGGGGGAGACACTCGAAGGGCTCCTAGGAGATCCCGGGTGCTGCAGACAGAAGACGGAACCTCCCCACACTCAGAATTCCGGATCAATGGTGACTGTGTGGGTGATGTTCAGGGCCGCACTCCACGCAGCTTCCTGGTGTCACAGGTGTTCCCTCGCAAGGGGAAGTCCGCTAATTACCTCCCTTGTCCATGGGGAGGCACTAGATGCTACCTGGGTTTCCAGCCCAACCTCCGCCTTTCCCCGGAAGCCCGCACTTGGAGGGACCCGGGGAAGACTCTCGAAGGGCTCCTAGGAGATCCCGGGTGCTGCAGACAGAAGACGGAACCTCCCCACACTCAGAATTCCGGAACACGGCTGACGGTGTGGGGCAGGTTCGGGGCCGCCCTCCACGCAGCTTCCTGGTGTCACAGGTGTTCCCTGGCAGGCGGAATTCCGCTAATTACCTCCCCTGTTCAGGGGGAGGCACTAGATGCTACCTGCGTTTCCAGACCTACCGCCGCTTTTCCCCGGCAGCCCGCAGTTGGAGGGACTCGGGGCAGACTCTCGAAGGGCTCCTAGGAGATCCCGGGTCCTGCAGACAGAAGACGGAACCTCCCAACACTCAGAATTCTGGAACACGGGTGACTGTGTGCGTGAGGTTCGGGGCCGCCCTCCACGCAGCTTCCTGGTGTCAAACGTGTTCCCTGGCAGGCGGAAGTCCGCTAATTACCTCCCCTGTCCAGGGGGAGGCACTAGATGCTACCTGCGTTTCCAGCCCAACCCCCGCCTTTTCCAGGCAGCCCGCGGTGGGAGGGACTCGACGAATACCCTCGAAGGGCTTCTAGGAGATCCCGGGTGCTGCAGAACGAAGACGGAACCTCCCCACACTCAGAATTCCGGAACACGGCTGACTGTGTGTGGGAGGTTCGGGGCCGCCCTCCACGCAGCTTCCTGGTGTCACAGGTGTTCCCTCGCAAGGGGAAGTCCGCTAATTACCTCCCCTGTCCATGGGGAGGCACAAGATGCTACCTGCGTTTCCAGCCAATCCCCCGCCTTTCCCCGGCAGCCCGCACTGGGAAGGACTCGGGGAAGACACTCGAAGGGCTCCTAGGAGATCCCGGGTGCTGCAGAACGAAGACGGAACCTCCCCACACTCAGAATTCCGGAACACGTCTGACTGTGTGGGGGAGGTTCGGGGCCGCCCTCCACGCAGCTTCCTGGTGTCAAACGTGTTCCCTGGCAGGGGGAAGTACGCTAATTACCTCCCCTGTCCAGGGGGAGGTACTAGATGCTACCTGCGTTTGCAGCCCAACCCCCGCTTTTCCCTGGCAGCCCGCAGTGAGAGGGACTCGGGGAAGACTCTCGAATGGCTCCTAGGAGATCCCGGGTGCTGCAGACAGAAGACGGAACCTCCCCACACTCAGAATTCCGGAACAAGAGTGACTGTGTGGGTGATGTTCAGGGCCGCCCTCCACGCAGCTTCCTGGTGTCACAGGTGTTCCCTCGCAAGGGGAAGTCCGCTAATTACCTCCCCTGTCCATGGGGAGGCACTAGATGCTACCTGCGTTTCCAGCCCAAACCCCGCCTTTCCCCGGCAGTCCGCACTGGGAAGGACTCGGGGGAGACAGTCGAAGGGCTCCTAGGAGATCCCGGGTGCTGCAGACAGAAGACGGAACCTCCCCACACTCAGAATTCCGGAACACGGCTGACTGTGTGGGGGATGTTCGGGGCCGCCCTCCACGCAGCTGCCTGGTGTCACAGGTGTTCCCTGACAGGCGGAAGTCCGCTAATTACCTCCCCTGTCCAGGGGGAGGCACTAGATGCTACCTGCGTTTCCAGCCCAACCCCCGCCTTTCCCCGGCAGCCCGCAGTGAGAGGGACTCGGGGAAGACTCTCGAAGGGCTCCTAGGAGATCCCGGGTGCTGCAGACAGAAGGCGGAACCTCCCCACACTCAGAATTCCGGAACACGGCTGACTGTGTGGGGGAGGTTCGAGGCCGCCCTCCACGCAGCTTCCTGGTGTCACAGGTGTTCCCTCGCAAGGGGAAGTCCGCTAATTACCTCCCCTGTCCATGGGGAGGCACTGGATGCTACCTGCGTTTCCAGCCCAAACCCCGCATTTCCCAGGCAGCCCGCGGTGGGAGGGACTCGGGGAAGACCCTAGAAGGGCTTCTAGGAGATCCCGGGTGCTGCAGACAGAAGACGGAACCTCCCCACACTCAGAATTCCGAAACACGGCTGACTGTGTGGGGGAGTTTCGGGGCCGCCCTCCACGCAGCTTCCTGGTGTCACAGGTGTTCCCTGGCAGGCGGAAGTCCGCTAATTACCTCCCCTGTCCATGGGGAGGCACTAGATGCTACCTGCGTTTCCAGCCAAACCCCCGCCTTTCCCAGGCAGCCCGCACTGGGAGGGACTCGGGGGAGACACTCGAAGGGCTCCTAGGAGATCCCGGGTGCTGCAGACAGAAGACGGAACCTCCCCACACTCAGAATTCCGGATCAATGGTGACTGTGTGTGTGATGTTCAGGGCCGCCCTCCACGCAGCTTCCTGGTGTCACAGGTGTTCCCTCGCAAGGGGAAGTCCGCTAATTACCTCCCTTGTCCATGGGGAGGCACTGAATGCTACCTGCGTTTCCAGCCCAACCCCCGCCTTTCCCCGGCAGCCCGCACTTGGAGGGACTAGGGGAAGACTCTCGAAGGGCTCCTAGGAGATCCCGGGTGCTGCAGACAGAAGACGGAACCTCCCCACACTCAGAATTCCGGAACACGGCTGACTGTGTGGGGGAAGTTCGGGGCCGCCCTCCACGCAGCTTCCTGGTGTCACAGGTGTTCCCTGACAGGCGGAAGTCCGCTAATTACCTCCCCTGTCCAGGGGGAGGCACTAGATGCTACCTGCGTTTCCAGCCCAACCCCCGCCTTTCCCCGGCAGCCCGCACTGGGAGGGACTCGGGGAAGACCCTCGAAGGGCTTCTAGAAGATCCCGGGTGCTGCAGACAGAAGACAGAACCTCCCCACACTCAGAATTCCGGAACACGGGTGACTGTGTGGGGGAGGTTTAGGGCCGCCATCCACGCAGCTTCCTGGTGTCTCAGGTGTTCCCTCGCAAGGGGAATTCCGCTAATTACCTCCCCTGTCTATGGGGAGGCACTAGATGCTACCTGCTTTTCCAGCTCAACCCCCGCCTTTCCCCGGCAGCCCGCATTGGGAGGTACTGGGGGGAGACACTCGAAGGGCTCCTAGGAGATCCCGGGTGCTGCAGACAGAAGACGGAACCTCCCCACCCTCAGAATTCCGAAACACGCCTGACTGTGTGGGGGAGTTTCGGGGCCGCCCTCCACGCAGCTTCCTGGTGTCACAGGTGTTCCCTGGCAGGCGGAAGTCCGCTAATAACCTCCCCTGTCCAGGGGGAGGCACTAGATGCTACCTGCGTTTCCAGCCCAACCGCCGCTTTTCCCTGGCAGCCCGCAGTTGGAGGGACTCGGGGAAGACTCTCGAAGGGCTCCTAGGAGATCCCGGGTGCTGCAGACAGAAGACGGAACCTCCCCACACTCAGAATTCCGGAACAAGTGTGACTGTGTTGGTGAGGTTCAGGGCCGCCCTCCTCGCAGCTTCCTGGTGTCACAGGTGTTCCCTCACAAGGGGAAGTCCGCTAATTACCTCCCCTGTCCATGGGGAGGCACTAGATGCTACCTGCGTTTCCAGCCCAACAACCACATTTCCCGGCAGCCCGCGATGGGAGGGACTCGGTGAAGACTCTCGAAGGGCTCCTAGGAGATCCCGGGTGCTGCAGACAGAAGACGGAACCTCCCCACACTCAGAATTCCTGAACACGGCTGACTGTGTGGGGGAGGTTCGGCGCCGCCCTCCACGAAGCTTCCTGGAGTCACAGGTGTTCCCTCGCAAGGGGAAGTCCGCTAATTACCTCCCCTGTCCATGGGGAGGCACTAGATGGCACCTGAGTTTCAAGCCCAACCCCCGCTGTTCCCCGGGAGCCCGCACTGGGAAGGACTCGGGGAAGACACTCGAAGGGCTCCTAGGAGATCCCTGGTGCTGCAGACAGAAGACAGAACCTCCCCACACTCAGAGTTCCGGAACACGGCTGACTGTGTGTGGGAGGTTCGGGGCCGCCCTCCACGCAGCTTCCTGGTGTCACACGTGTTCCCTGGCAGGGGGAAGTCCGCTAATTACCTCCCCTGTCCATGGGGAGGCACTAGATGCTACCTGCGTTTCCAGCACAACCCCAGCCTTTCCCCGGCAGCCCGCACTGTGAGGGATTCGGAGGAGACACTCGAAGGGCTCCTAGGAGATCCCGGGTGCTGCAGACAGGAGACGGAACCTCCCTACACTCAGAATTCCGGAACACGGCTGACTGTGTGGGGGAGGTACGGGGCCGCCCTCCACGCAGCTTCCTGGTGTCACAGGTGTTCCCTGACAGGCGGAAGTCCGCTAATTACCTCCCCCGTCCAGTGGGAGGCACTAGATGCTACCTGCGTTCCCAGCACAACCCCCGCCTTTCCCCGGCAGCATGCGGTGAGAGGGACTCGGGGAAGGCTCTCGAAGGTCTCCTAGGAGATCCCGGGTGCTGCAGACATAAGACGGAACCTCCCCACACTCAGAATTCCGGAACACGGCTGACTGTGTGGGGGAGGTTCGGGGCCGCCCTCCACGAAGATTCCTGGTGTCACAGGAGTTCCTTCGCAAGGGGAAGTCCGCTAATTATCTCCCCTGTCCATGGGGAGGCTCTAGATGCTACCTGCGTTTCCAGCCCAACCCCCGCCTTTCCCCGGCAGCCCGCAATGTGAGGGACTCGGGGAAGACTCTCGAAAGGCTCCTAGGAGATCCCGGGTGCTGCAGACAGAAGACGGAACCTCCCCACACTCAGAATTCCGGAACAAGTGTGACTGTGTGGGTGATGTTCAGGGCCGCCCTCCACGCAGCTTCCTGGTGTCACAGGTGTTCCCTCGCAAGGGGAAGTCCGCTAATTACCTCCCCTGTCCATGGGGAGTCACTAGATGCTACCTGCGTTTCCAGCCCAACCGCCGCTTTTCCCCGGCAGCCCGCAGTGCGAGGGACTCGGGGAAGACTCTCGAAGGGCTCCTAGGAGATCCCGGGTGCTGCAGACAGAAGACGGAACCTCCCCACACTTTGAATTCCGGAACACGGGTGACTGTGTGGGTGAGTTTCAGGGCCGCACTCCTCGCAGCTTCCTGGTGTCATAGGTGTTCCCTCACAAGGGGAAGTCCGCTAATTACCTCCCCTGTCCATGGGGAGGCCCTAGATGCTACCTGCGTTTCCAGCCTAACCCCCACATTTCCCCGGCAGCCCGTACTGGGAGGGAATCGGGGAAGACTCTCGAAAGGCTCCTGGGAGATCCCGGGTGCTGCAGACATAATACGGAACCTCCCCACACTCAGAATTCCGGAACACGGCTTACTGTGTTGGGGAGGTTCGGGGCCGCCCTCCACGCATCTTCCTGGTGTCACAGGTGTTCCCTCGCAAGGGGAAGTCCGCTAATTACCTCCCCTGTCCATTGGGAGGCACAAGATGCAACCTGCGTTTCCAGCCCAACCCCCGCCTTTCCCCGGCATTCCGCAGTGAGAGGGACTCGGGGAAGACTCTCGAAGGGCTCCTAGGAGATCCCGGTTGCTGCAGACAGAAGACGGAACCTCCCCACACTCAGAATTCCGGAACACGGCTGACTGTGTGGGGGAGGATCGGGGCCGCACACCACGCAGCTGCCTGGTGTCACAGGTTTTCCCTGGCAGGGGGAAGTCCGCTAATTACCTCCCCTCTCCAGGGGGAGGTACTAGATGCTACCTGCGTTTCCAGCCCAACCCCCGCTATTCCCCTGCAGCCCGCAGTGCGTGGGACTCGGGGAAGCCTCTCGAAGGGCTCCTAGGAGATCCCGGGTGCTGCAGACATAATACGGAACCTCCCCACACTCAGGATTCCGGAACACGGGTGACTGTGTGGGTGAGGTTTATGGCCGCCCTCCACGCAGCTTCCTGGTGTCACAGGTGTTCCCTCGCAAGGGGAAGACCGCTAATTACCTACCCTTTCCATGAGGAGGCACTAGATGCTAACTGCGTTTCCAGCCTTACCCCCGCCTTTCCCAGGCAGCCCGCGATGGGAGGGACTCGGGGAAGACCCTAGAATGGCTTCTAGGAGATCCCGGGTGCTGCAGACAGAAGACGGAACCTCCCCACACTCAGAATTCCGGAACACGGCTGACTGTGTGGGGGATGTTTAGGGCCGCACTCCACGCAGCTTCCTGGTGTCTCAGGTGTTCCCTCGCAAGGGGAATTCTGCTAATTACCTCCCCTGTCCATGGGGAGTTACTAGATGCTACCTGCGTTTCCAGCCCAACCCCCGCCTTTCCCGGCAGCTCGCACTGTGAGGGACTCGGGGGAGACACTCGAAGGGCTCCTAGGAGATCCCGGGTGCTGCAGACAGAAGACGGAACCTCCCCACACTCAGAATTCCGGAACACGGCTGACTGTGTGGGGGAGTTTCTGGGCCGCCCTCCACGCAGCTTCCTGGTGTCACAGGTGTTCCCTGGCAGGCGGAAGTCCGCTAATTACCTCCCCTGTCCAGGGGGAGGCACTAGATGCTACCTGCGTTTCCAGCCAAACCGCCGCTTTTCCCCGGCAGTCCGCAGTTGGAGGGACTCGGGGAAGACTCTCGAAGGGCTCCTAGGAGATCCCGGGTGCTGCAGACAGAAGACGGAACCTCCCCACACTCAGAATTCCGGAACACGGCTGACTGTGTGTGCGAGGTTCGGGGCCGCACTCCACGCAGCTGCCTGGTGTCACAGGTTTTCCCTGGCAGGGGGAAGTCCCCTAATTACCTCCCCTCTCCAGGGGGAGGTACTAGATGCTACCTGCGTTTCCAGCCCAACCCCCGCTTTTCCCCTGCAGCCCGCAGTGCGTGGGACTCGGGGAAGCCTCTCGAAGGGCTCCTAGGAGATCCCGGGTGCTGCAGACAGAAGACGGAACCTCCCCACACTCAGGATTCCGGAACACGGGTGACTGTGTGGGTGAGGTTTATGGCCGCCATCCACGCAGCTTCCTGGTGTCACAGGTGTTCCCTCGCAAGGGGAAGACCGCTAATTACCTACCCTTTCCATGAGGAGGCACTAGATGCTAACTGCGTTTCCAGCCTTACCCCCGCCTTTCCCAGGCAGCCCGCGATGGGAGGGACTCGGGGAAGACCCTAGAATGGCTTCTAGGAGATCCCGGGTGCTGCAGACAGAAGACGGAACCTCCCCACACTCAGAATTCCGGAACACGGCTGACTGTGTTGGGGATGTTTAGGGCCGCCCTCCACGCAGCTTCCTGGTGTCTCAGGTGTTCCCTCGCAAGGGGAATTCTGCTAATTACCTCCCCTGTCCATGGGGAGTTACTAGATGCTACCTGCGTTTCCAGCCCAACCCCCGCCTTTCCCCGGCAGCTCGCACTGTGAGGGACTCGGGGGAGACACTCGAAGGGCTCCTAGGAGATCCCGGGTGCTGCAGACAGAAGACGGAACCTCCCCACACTCAGAATTCCGGAACACGGCTGACTGTGTGGGGGAGTTTCTGGGCCGCCCTCCACGCAGCTTCCTGGTGTCACAGGTGTTCCCTGGCAGGCGGAAGTCCGCTAATTACCTCCCCTGTCCAGGGGGAGGCACTAGATGCTACCTGCGTTTCCAGCCCAACCGCCGATTTTCCCCGGCAGTCCGCAGTTGGAGGGACTCGGGGAAGACTCTCGAAGGGCTCCTAGGAGATCCCGGGTGCTGCAGACAGAAGACGGAACCTCCCCACACTCAGAATTCCGGAACACGGCTGACTGTGTGTGCGAGGTTCGGGGCCGCACTCCACGCAGCTGCCTGGTGTCACAGGTTTTCCCTGGCAGGGGGAAGTCCCCTAATTACCTCCCCTCTCCAGGGGGAGGTACTAGATGCTACCTGCGTTTCCAGCCCAACCCCCGCATTTCCCCGGCAGCCCGCACTGGGAAGGACTCGGGGAAGAAACTCGAAGGGCTCCTAGGAGATCCCGGGTGCTGCAGACAGAAGACGGAACCTCCCCACACTCAGGATTCCGGAACACGGGTGACTGTGTGGGTGAGGTTTATGGCCGCCATCCACGCAGCTTCCTGGTGTCACAGGTGTTCCCTCGCAAGGGGAAGACCGCTAATTACCTACCCTTTCCATGAGGAGGCACTAGATGCTAACTGCGTTTCCAGCCTTACCCCCGCCTTTCCCAGGCAGCCCGCGATGGGAGGGACTCGGGGAAGACCCTAGAATGGCTTCTAGGAGATCCCGGGTGCTGCAGACAGAAGACGGAACCTCCCCACACTCAGAATTCCGGAACACGGCTGACTGTGTTGGGGATGTTTAGGGCCGCCCTCCACGCAGCTTCCTGGTGTCTCAGGTGTTCCCTCGCAAGGGGAATTCTGCTAATTACCTCCCCTGTCCATGGGGAGTTACTAGATGCTACCTGCGTTTCCAGCCCAACCCCCGCCTTTCCCCGGCAGCTCGCACTGTGAGGGACTCGGGGGAGACACTCGAAGGGATCCTAGGAGATCCCGGGTGCTGCAGACAGAAGACGGAACCTCCCCACACTCAGAATTCCGGAACACGGCTGACTGTGTGGGGGAGTTTCTGGGCCGCCCTCCACGCAGCTTCCTGGTGTCACAGGTGTTCCCTGGCAGGCGGAAGTCCGCTAATTACCTCCCCTGTCCAGGGGGAGGCACTAGATGCTACCTGCGTTTCCAGCCCAACCGCCGATTTTCCCCGGCAGTCCGCAGTTGGAGGGACTCGGGGAAGACTCTCGAAGGGCTCCTAGGAGATCCCGGGTGCTGCAGACAGAAGACGGAACCTCCCCACACTCAGAATTCCGGAACACGGCTGACTGTGTGTGCGAGGTTCGGGGCCGCACTCCACGCAGCTGCCTGGTGTCACAGGTTTTCCCTGGCAGGGGGAAGTCCCCTAATTACCTCCCCTCTCCAGGGGGAGGTACTAGATGCTACCTGCGTTTCCAGCCCAACCCCCGCATTTCCCCGGCAGCCCGCACTGGGAAGGACTCGGGGAAGAAACTCGAAGGGCTCCTAGGAGATCCCGGGTGCTGCAGACAGAAGACGGAACCTCCCCACACTCAGAATCCCGGAACAAGGGTGATTGTGTGGGTGATGTTCAGGGCCGCCCTCCACGCAGCTTCCTGGTGTCACAGGTGTTCCCTCGCAAGGGGAAGTCCGCTAATTACCTCCCCTGTCCATGGGGAGGCACTAGATGCTACCTGGTTTTCCAGCCCAACCGCCGCTTTTCCCCGGCAGCCCGCAGTTGGAGGGACTCGGGGAAGACTCTCGAAGGGCTCCTAGGAGATCCCGGGTACTGCAGACAGAAGACGGAACCTCCCCACACTCAGAATTCCGGAACACGGCTGACTGTGTGGGCGAGGTTCGGGGCCGCACACAACGCAGCTGCCTGGTGTCACAGGTTTTCCCTGGCAGGGGGAAGTCCGCTAATTACCTCTCCATTCCAGGGGGAGGTACTAGATGCTACCTGCGTTTCCAGCCAAACCCCCGCATCTCCCCGGCAGCCCGCACTGGGAAGGACTCGGGGAAGACACTCGAAGGGCTCCTAGGAGATCCCGGGTGCTGCAGAACGAAGACGGAACCTCCCAACTCTCAGAATTCCGGAACAGGGCTGACTGTGTGGGTGAGGTTCGGGGCCGCCCTCCACGCAGCTTCCTGGTGTCAAACGTGTTCTCTGGCTGGGGGAAGTCCGCTAATTAGCTCCCCTGTCCATGGGGAGGCTCTGGATGCTACCTGCGTTTCCAGCCCAACCCCCGCCTTTCCCCGGCAGCCCGCACTGGGAGGGACTCGGGGAAGACTCTCGAAGGGCTCCTAGGAGATCCCGAGTGCTGCAGACAGAAGACGGAACCTCCCCACACTCAGAATTCCGGAACACGGCTGACTGTGTGAGGGAGGTTCGGGGCCGCCCTCCACGCAGCTTCCTGGTGTCACAGGTGTTCCCTGACAGGCGGAAGTCCGCTAAATACCTCCCCCGTCCAGGGGGAGGCACTAGATGCTACCTGCGTTTCCAGCCCAACCCCCGCCTTTCCCCGGCAGCCCGCGGTGTGAGGGACTCGGGGAAGACTCTCGAAGGGCTCCTAGGAGATCCTGGGTGCTGCAGACAGAAGACGGAACCTCCCCACACTCAGAATTCCGGAACACGGCTGACTGTGTGGGGGAGGTTCGGGGCCGCACTCCACGAAGCTTCCTGGTGTCACAGGTGTTCCCTCGCAAGGGGAAGTCCGCTAAATAGCTCCCCTGTCCATGGGGAGGCACTAGATGCTACCTGCGTTTCCAGCCCAACCCCCGCCTTTCTCCGGCAGCCCGCACTGGGAGGGACTCGGGGAAGACTCTAGAAGGGCTCCTAGGAGATCCCGGGTGCTGCAGACAGAAGACGGAACCTCCCCACACTCAGAATTCCGGAACACGTCTGACTGTGTGGGGGAGGTTCGGGGCCGCCATCCACGCAGCTTCCTGGTGTCACAGGTGTTCCCTCGCAAGGGGAAGTCCGCTAATTACCTCCCCTGTCCATGGGGAGGCACTAGATGCTACCTGCGTTTCCAGCCCAACCCCCGCCTTTCCCCGGCAGCCCGCACTGGGAAGGACTCGGGGAAGACACTCGAAGGGCTCCTAGGAGATCCCGGGTGCTGCAGAACGAAGACGGAATCTCCCCACACTCAGAATTCCGGAACACGTCTGACTGTGTGGGGGAGGTTCGGGGCCGCCCTCCACGCAGCTTCCTGATGTCACAGGTGTTCCCTGGCAGTCGGAAATCCGCTAATTACCTCCCCTGTCCAGGGGGAGGCACTAGATGCTACCTGCGTTTCCAGCCCAACCCCCGCTTTACCCTGGCAGCCCGCAGTGAGAGGGACTCGGGGAAGACTCTCGAAGGGCTCCTAGGAGAACCCGGGTGCTGCAGACAGAAGACGGAACCTCCCCACACTCAGAATTCCGGAACAAGGGTGACTGTGTGAGTGAGGTTTAGGGCCGCCCTCCACGCAGCTTCCTGGTTTCACAGGTGTTCCCTCGCAAGGGAGAGTCCGCTACTTACCTCCCCTGTCTATGGGGAGGCACTAGAGGCTACCTGCGTTTCCAGGACAACCCCCGCCTTTCCCCGGCAGCCCGCACTGGTAGGGACTCGGGGGAGACACTCGAAGGGCTCCTAGGAGATCCCGGGTGCTGTAGAACGAAGACGGAACCTCCCCACACTCAGAATTCCGGAACACGGCTGACTGTGTGGGGGAGTTTCGGGGCCGCCCTCCACGCAGCTTCCTGATGTCACAGGTGATCCCTGGCAGGCGGAAGTCCGCTAATTACCTCCCCTGTCCAGGGGGAGGCACTAGATGCTACCTGCGTTTCCAGCCCAACCCCCGCATTTCCCCGGCAGCCCGCAGTGTGAGGGACTCGGGGAAGACTCTAGAAGGGCTCCTAGGATATCCCGGGTGCTGCAGACAGAAGACGGAACCTCCCCACACTCAGAATTCCGGAACAAGGGTGACTGTGTGGGTGAGGTTCAGGGCCGCCCTCCACGCATATTCCTGGTGACACAGGTGTTCCCTCGCAAGGGGAAGTCCGCTAATTACCTCCCCTGTCCATGGGGAGGCACTAGATGCTACCTGCGTTTCCAGCCCAACCCCTGCTTTTCCCCGGCAGCCCGCAGTGAGAGTGACTCGAGGAAGACTCTCGAAGGGCTCCTAGGAGATCCCGGGTGCTGCAGACAGAAGACGGAACCTCCCCACACTCAGAATTCCGAAACACAGGTGACTGTGTGTGTGAGGTTTAGGGCCGCCCTCCACGAAGCTTCCTGGTGTCACAGGTGTTCCCTCGCAAGGGGAAGTCCGCTATTACCTCCCCTGTCCATGGGGAGGCACTAGATGCTACCTGCGTTTCCAGCCCAACCCCCGCCTTTCCCCGGCAGCCCGCGGTGGGAAGGACACGGGGAAGACACTCGAAGAGCTCGTAGGAGAACCCGGGTGCTGCAGAACGAAGACGGAACCTCCCCACTCTCAGAATTCCGGAACACGGCTGACTGTGTGGGGGAGGTTCGGGGACGCCCTCCACGCAGGTTCCTGGTGTCACAGGTGTTCCCTCGCAAGGGGAAGTCCGCTAATTACCTCCCCTGTCCAGGGGGAGGCACTAGATTATACCTGCGTTTCAAGCCCAACCCCCGCCTTTCCCCGGCAGCCCGCACTGGGAAGGACTCGGGAAAGACACTCGAAGAGCTCGTAGGAGAACCCGGGTGCTGCAGAACGAAGACGGAACCTCCCCACACTCAGAATTCCAGAACACGGCTGACTGCGTGGGGGAGGTTCGGGGCCGCCCTTCACGCAGCTTCCTGGTGTCACACGTGTTCCCTGGCAGGGGGAAGTCCGCTAATTACCTCCCCTGTCCAGGGGGAGGCACTAGATGCTACCTGCGTTTCCAGAACAACCGACGCTTTTCCCCGGCAGCCCGCAGTGAGAGGGACTCGGGGAAGGCTCTCGAAGGGCTCCTAGGAGATCCCGGGTGCTGCAGACAGAAGACGGATCCTCCCCACACTCAGAATTCCGGAACACGGCTGACTGTGTGGGGGAGGTTCGGGGCCGCCCTCCACGCAGCTTCCTGTTGTCACAGGTTTTCCCTCGCAAGGGGAAGTCCGCTAATTACCTCCCCTTTCCATGGGGAGGCGCTAGATGCTACCTGCGTTTCCAGCCCAACCCCCGCCTTTCCCCGGCAGCCCGCACTGGGAAGGACTCGGGGAAGACACTCAAAGGGCTCCTAGGAGATCCCGGGTGCTGCAGAACGGAGACGGAACCTCCCCACACTCAGAATTCCGGAACACGGCTGACTGTGTGGGGGAGGTTCAGGGCCGCCCTCCACGCAGCTTCCTGGTGTCACAGGTGTTCCCTCGCAAGGGGAAGTCCGCTAATTACCTCCCCTGTCCATGTGGAGGCACTAGATGCTACCTGCGTTTCCAGCCCAACCTCCACTTTTCCCCGGCAGCCCGCAGTGGGAGGGACTCGGGGAAGACTCTCGACGGGCTCCTAGGAGATCCCGGGTGCTGCAGACAGAAGACGGAACCTCCCCACACTCAGAATTCCGGAACACGGGTGACTGTGTGGGTGAGGTTTAGGGCCGCCATCCACGCAGCTTCCTGGTGTCACAGGTGTTCCCTCGCAAGGGGAAGTCCGCTAATTACCTCCCCTGTCCATGGGGAGGCACTAGATGCTACCTGCGTTTCCAGCCCTACCCCCGCCTTTCCCCGGCAGCCCTTAATGGGAGGGACTCGGGGAAGACTCTCGAAGGGCTCCTAGAAGATCCCGGGTGCTGCAGACAGAAGACGGAACCTCCCCACACTCAGAATTCCGGAACACGGCTGACTGTGTTGGGGAGGTTCGGGGCCGCCCTCCACGAAGCTTCCTGGTGTCACAGGTGTTCCCTCGCAAGGGGAAGTCCGCTAATTACCTCCCCTGTCCATGGGGAGGCACTAGATGCTACTTGCGTTTCAAGCCAAACCCCGGCCTTTCCCCGGCAGCCCGCACTGGGAAGGACACGAGGAAGACACTCAAAGGGCTCCTAGGAGATCCCGGGTGCTGCAGAACGAAGACGGAACCTCCCCACACTCAGAATTCCGGAACACGGCTGACTGTGTGGGGGAGGTTCGGGGCCGCGCTCCACGCAGGTTCCTGGTGTCACAGGTGTTCCCTCGCAAGGGGAATTCCGCTAATTACCTCCCCTCTCCAGGGGGAGGCACTAGATGCTACCTGCGTTTCCAGCCCAACCCCCGCCTTTCCCCGGCAGCTCGCACTGGGAAGGACTCGGGGAAGACACTCAAAGGGCTCCTAGGAGATCCCGGGTGCTGCAGAACGGAGACGGAACCTCCCCACACTCAGAATTCCGGAACACGGCTGACTGTGTGGGGGAGGTTCGGGGCCGCGCTCCACGCAGGTTCCTGGTGTCACAGGTGTTCCCTGGCAGGCGGAAGTCCGCTAATTACCTCCCCTGTCCAGGGGGAGGCACTAGATGCTACCTGCGTTTCCAGCCCAACCCCCGCATTTCCCCGGCAGCCCGCAGTGAGACGGACTCGGGGAAGACTCTAGAAGGGCTCCTAAGAGATCCCGGGTGCTGCAGACAGAAGACGGAACCTCCCCACACTCAGAATTCCGGAACAAGTGTGACTGTGTGGGTGAGGTTCAGGGCCGCCCTCCACGCAGCTTCCTGGTGTCACAGGTGTTCCCTCGCAAGGGGAAGTCCGCTAATTACCTCCCCTGTCCATGTGGAGGCACTAGATGCTACCTGCGTTTCCAGCCCAACCTCCGTTTTTCCCCGGCAGCCTGCAGTGAGAGGGACTCGGGGAAGTCTCTCGAAGGGCTCCTAGGAGATCCCGGGTGCTGCAGACAGAAGACGGAACCTCCCCACACTCAGAATTCCGGAACACGGGTGACTGTGTGGGTGAGGTTTAGGGCCGCCATCCACGCAGCTTCCTGGTGTCACAGGTGTTCCCTCGCAAGGGGAAGTCCGCTAATTACCTCCCCTGTCCATGGGGAGGCACTAGATGCTACCTGCGTTTCCAGCCCTACCCCCGCCTTTCCCCGGCAGCCCGTAATTGGAGGGACTCGGGGAAGACTCTCGAAGGGCTCCTAGGAGATCCCGGGTGCTGCAGACAGAAGACGGAACCTCCCCACACTCAGAATTCCGGAACACGGGTGACTGTGTGGGTGAGGTTTAGGGCAGCCCTCCACGCAGCTTCCTGGTGTCACAGGTGTTCCCTCGCAAGGGGAAGTCCGCTACTTACCTCCCCTGTCCATGGGGAGGCACGAGATGCTACCTGCGTTTCCAGCCCAACCCCCGCCTTTCCCCGGCAGCCCGCACTGAGAGGGACTCGGGGGAGACACTCGAAAGGCTCCTAGGAGATCCCGGGTGCTGCAGAGAGAAGACGGAACCTCCCCACACTCAGAATTCCGGAACACGGGTGACTGAGTGGGTGAGGTTCGGGGCCGTCCTCTACGCAGCTTCCTGGTGTCACACGTGTTCCCTGGCAGGGGGAAGTCCGCTAATTACCTCCCCTTTCCATGGGGAGGCGCTAGATGCTACCTGCGTTTCCAGCCCAACCCCCGCCTTTCCCCGGCAGCCCGCACTGGGAAGGACTCGGGGAAGACACTCAAAGGGCTCCTAGGAGATCCCGGGTGCTGCAAAACGGAGACGGAACCTCCCCACACTCAGAATTCCGGAACACGGCTGACTGTGTGGGGGAGGTTCGGGGCCGACCTCCACGAAGCTTCCTGGTGTCACAGGTGTTCCCTCGCAAGGGGAAGTCCGCTAATTACCTCCCCTGTCCATGGGGAGGCACTAGATGCTACTTGCGTTTCAAGCCAAACCCCCGCCTTTCCCCGGCAGCCCGCACTGGGAAGGACACGGGGAAGACACTCGAAGGGCTCCTAGGAGATCCCGGGTGCTGCAGAACGAAGACGGAACCTCCCCACACTCAGAATTCCGGAACACGGCTGACTGTGTGGGGGAGGTTCGGGGCCGCGCTCCACGCAGTTTCCTGGTGTCACAGGTGTTCCCTCGCAAGGGGAATTCCGCTAATTACCTCCCCTCTCCAGGGGGAGGCACTAGATGCTACCTGCGTTTCCAGCCCAACCCCCGCCTTTCCCCGGCAGCTCGCACTGGGAAGGACCCGGGGATACACTCAAAGGGCTCCTAGGAGATCCCGGGTGCTGCAGAACGGAGACGGAACCTCCCCACACTCAGAATTCCGGAACACGGCTGACTGTGTTGGGGAGGTTCGGGGCCGTCCTCCACGCAGCTTCCTGGTGTCACAGGTGTTCCCTGGCAGGCGGAAGTCCGCTAATTACCTCCCCTGTCCAGGGGGAGGCACTAGATGCTACCTGCGTTTCCAGCCCAACCCCCGCATTTCCCCGGCAGCCCGCAGTGAGACGGACTCGGGGAAGACTCTAGAAGGGCTCCTAGGAGATCCCGGGTGCTGCAGACAGAAGACGGAACCTCCCCACACTCAGAATTCCGGAACAAGGGTGACTGTGTGGGTGAGGTTCAGGGCCGCCCTCCACGCAGCTTCCTGGTGTCACAGGTGTTCCCTCGCAAGGGGAAGTCCGCTAATTACCTCCCCTGTCCATGGGGAGGCACTAGATGCTACCTGCGTTTCCAGCCCTACCCCCGCCTTTCCCCGGCAGCCCGTAATTGGAGGGACTCGGGGAAGACTCTCGAAGGGCTCCTAGGAGATCCCGGGTGCTGCAGACAGAAGACGGAACCTCCCCACACTCAGAATTCCGGAACACGGCTGACTGTGTGGGGGAGGTTTAGGGCCGCCCTCCACGAAGCTTCCTGGTGTCACAGGTGATCCCTCGCAAGGGGAAGTCCGCTAATTACCTCCCCTGTCCATGGGGAGGCACTAGATGCTACCTGCGTTTCCAGCCCAACCCCCGCATTTCCCCGGCAGCCCGCAGTGAGAGGGACTCGGGGAAGGCTCTCGAAGGGCTCCTAGGAGATCCCGGGTGCTGCAGACAGAAGACGGAACCTCCCCACACTCAGAATTCCGGAACACGGGTGACTGTGTGGGTGAGGTTTAGGGCAGCCCTCCACGCAGCTTCCTGGTGTCACAGGTGTTCCCTCGCAAGGGGAAGTCCGCTACTTACCTCCCCTGTCCATGGGGAGGCACGAGATGCTACCTGCGTTTCCAGCCCAACCCCCGCCTTTCCCCGGCAGCCCGCACTGAGAGGGACTCGGGGGAGACACTCGAAAGGCTCCTAGGAGATCCCGGGTGCTGCAGAGAGAAGACGGAACCTCCCCACACTCAGAATTCCGGAACACGGGTGACTGTGTGGGTGAGGTTCGGGGCCGTCCTCTACGCAGCTTCCTGGTGTCACACGTGTTCCCTGGCAGGGGGAAGTCCGCTAATTACCTCCCCTTTCCATGGGGAGGCGCTAGATGCTACCTGCGTTTCCAGCCCAACCCCCGCCTTTCCCCGGCAGCCCGCACTGGGAAGGACTCGGGGAAGACACTCAAAGGGCTCCTAGGAGATCCCGGGTGCTGCAAAACGGAGACGGAACCTCCCCACACTCAGAATTCCGGAACACGGCTGACTGTGTGGGGGAGGTTCGGGGCCGCCCTCCACGAAGCTTCCTGGTGTCACAGGTGTTCCCTCGCAAGGGGAAGTCCGCTAATTACCTCCCCTGTCCATGGGGAGGCACTAGATGCTACTTGCGTTTCAAGCCAAACCCCCGCCTTTCCCCGGCAGCCCGCACTGGGAAGGACACGGGGAAGACACTCGAAGGGCTCCTAGGAGATCCCGGGTGCTGCAGAACGAAGACGGAACCTCCCCACACTCAGAATTCCGGAACACGGCTGACTGTGTGGGGGAGGTTCGGGGCCGCGCTCCACGCAGTTTCCTGGTGTCACAGGTGTTCCCTCGCAAGGGGAATTCCGCTAATTACCTCCCCTCTCCAGGGGGAGGCACTAGATGCTACCTGCGTTTCCAGCCCAACCCCCGCCTTTCCCCGGCAGCTCGCACTGGGAAGGACCCGGGGATACACTCAAAGGGCTCCTAGGAGATCCCGGGTGCTGCAGAACGGAGACGGAACCTCCCCACACTCAGAATTCCGGAACACGGCTGACTGTGTTGGGGAGGTTCGGGGCCGTCCTCCACGCAGCTTCCTGGTGTCACAGGTGTTCCCTGGCAGGCGGAAGTCCGCTAATTACCTCCCCTGTCCAGGGGGAGGCACTAGATGCTACCTGCGTTTCCAGCCCAACCCCCGCATTTCCCCGGCAGCCCGCAGTGAGACGGACTCGGGGAAGACTCTAGAAGGGCTCCTAGGAGATCCCGGGTGCTGCAGACAGAAGACGGAACCTCCCCACACTCAGAATTCCGGAACACGGCTGACTGTGTGGGGGAGGTTTAGGGCCGCCCTCCACGAAGCTTCCTGGTGTCACAGGTGATCCCTCGCAAGGGGAAGTCCGCTAATTACCTCCCCTGTCCATGGGGAGGCACTAGATGCTACCTGCGTTTCAAGCACAACCCCCGACTTTCCCCGGAAGCCCGCACTGGGAAGGACTCGGGGAAGACACTCGAAGGGCTCCTAGGAGATCCCGGGTACTGCAGACAGAAGACGGAACCTCCCCACACTCAGAATTCCGGAACACGGCTGACTGTGTGGGGGAGGTTCGGGGCCGCCCTCCACGCAGCTTCCTGGTGTCACACGTGTTCCCTGGCAGGGGGAAGTCCGCTAATTACCTCCCCTGTCCATGGGGAGGCACTAGATGTTACCTGCGTTTCCAGCCCAACCCCCGCCTTTCCCCGGCAGCCCGCAGTGAGAGGGACTCGGGGAAGACTCTCGAAGGGCTCCTAGGAGATCCCGGGTGCTGCAGACAGAAGACGGAACCACCCCACACTCAGAATTCCGGAACACGGCTGACTGTGTGGGCGAGGTTCGGGGCCGCCCTCCACGCAGCTTCCTGGTGTCACAGGTGTTCCCTGGCAGGCGGAAATCCGCAAATTACCTCCCCTGTCCAGGGGGAGGCACAAGATGCTACCTGCATTTCCAGCCCAACTGCCGCTTTTCCCTGGCAGCCCGCAGTGAGAGGGACTCGGGGAAGACTCTCGAAGGGCTCCTAGGAGATCCCGGGTGCTGCAGACAGAAGACGGAACCTCCCCACACTCAGAATCCGGAACACGGCTGACTGTGTGGGGGAGGTTCGGGGCCGCCCTCCACGCAGCTTCCTGGTGTCACAGGTTTTCCCTCGCAAGGGGAAGTCCGCTAATTACCTCCCCTGTCCATGGGGAGGCACTAGATGCTACCTGCGTTTCCAGCCCAACCCCCGCATTTCCCCGGCAGCCCGCAGTGAGAGGGACTCGGGGAAGGCTCTCGAAGGGCTCCTAGGAGATCCCGGGTGCTGCAGACAGAAGACGGAACCTCCCCACACTCAGAATTCCGGAACACGGGTGACTGTGTGGGTGAGGTTTAGGGCAGCCCTCCACGCAGCTTCCTGGTGTCACAGGTGTTCCCTCGCAAGGGGAAGTCCGCTACTTACCTCCCCTGTCCATGGGGAGGCACTAGATGCTACCTGCGTTTCCAGCCGAACCCCCGCCTTTCCCCGGCAGCCCGCACTGAGAGGGACTCGGGGGAGACACTCGAAAGGCTCCTAGGAGATCCCGGGTGCTGCAGAGAGAAGACGGAACCTCCCCACACTCAGAATTCCGGAACACGGGTGACTGTGTGGGTGAGGTTCGGGGCCGTCCTCTACGCAGCTTCCTGGTGTCACACGTGTTCCCTCGCAGGGGGAAGTCCGCTAATTACCTCCCCTGTCCAGGGGGAGGCACTAGATGCTACCTGCTTTTCCAGCCCAACCCCCGCCTTTCCCCGGCATCCCGCAGTGAGAGGGACTCGGGGAAGACTCTCGAAGGGCTCCTAAGAGATCCCGGGTGCTGCAGACAGAAGACGGAACGTCCCCACACTCAGAATTGCAGAACACGTCTGACTGTGTGGGGGAGGTTCGGGGCCGCCCTCCACGCAGCTGCCTGGTGTCACAGGTGTTCCCTGGCAGGCGGAAATCCGCTAATTACCTCCCCTGTCCAGGGGGAGGCACTAGATGCTACCTGCGTTTCCAGCCCAACCGACGCTTTTTCCCGGGAGCCCGCAGTGAGAGGGACTCGGGGAAGGCTCTCGAAGGGCTCCTAGTAGATCCCGGGTGCTGCAGACAGAAGACGGAACCTCCCCACACTCAGAATTCCGGAACACTGCTGACTGTGTGGGCGAGGTTCGGGGCCGCCCTCCACGCAGCTTCCTGGTGTCACAGGTGTTCCCTGGCAGGCGGAAGTCCGCTAATTACCTCCCCTGTCCAGGGGGAGGCACTAGATGCTACCTGCTTTTCCAGCCCAACCCCCACATTTCCCCGGCAGCCCGCAGTGAGAGGGACTCGGGGAAGAATCTAGAAGGGCTCCTAGGAGATCCCGGGTGCTGCAGACAGAAGACGGAACCTCCCCACACTCAGAATTCCGGAACAAGGGTGACTGTGTGGGTGAGGTTCAGGGCCGCCCTCCACGCAGCTTCCTGGTGTCACAGGTGTTCCCTCGCAAGGGGAAGTCCGCTAATTACCTCCCCTGTCCATGGAGAGGCACTAGATGCTACCTGCTTTTCCAGCCCAAACCCCGCCTTTCCCCGGCAGCCCGCACTGGGAGGGACTCGGGGGAGACACTCGAAGGGCTCCTAGGAGATCCCGGGTGCTACAGACAGAAGACGGAACCTCCCCACACTCAGAATTCCGGAATACGGCTGACTGTGTGGGCGAGGTTCGGGGCCGACCTCCCCGCAGCTGCCTTGTGTCACAGGTGTTCCCTGGCAGGCAGAAATCCGCTAAATACCTCCCCTGTCCAGGGGGAGGCACTAGATGCTACCTGCGTTTCCAGCCCAACCGCCGCTTTTCCCTGGCAGCCCGCAGTGAGTGGGACTCGGTGAAGACTCTCGAAATGCTCCTGGGTGATCCCGGGTGCTGCAGAACGAAGACGGAACCTCCCCACACTCAGAATTCCGGAACACGTCTGACTGTGTGGGGGAGGTTCGGGGCCGCCCTCCACGCAGCTTCCTGGTGTCACAGATGTTCCATGGCAGGCGGAAGTCCGCTAATTTCCTCCCCTGTCCAGGGGGAAGCACTAGATGCTACCTGCGTTTCCAGCCCAATCCCCGCATTTCCCCGGCAGCCCGCAGTGAGAGGGACTCGGGGAAGACTCTAGAAGGGCTCCTAGGAGATCCCGGGTGCTGCAGACAAAAGACGGAACCTCCCCACACTCAGAATTCCGGAACAAGGGTGACTGTGTGGGTGATGTTCAGGGCCGCCCTCCACGCAGCTTCCTGGTGTCACAGGTGTTCCCCCGCAAGGGGAAGTCCGCTAATTACCTCCCCTGTCCATGGGGAGGCACTAGATGCTACCTACGTTTCCAGCCCAACCCCCGCTTTTCCCCAGCAGCCCGCAGTGATTGGGACTCAGGGAAGACTTTCGAAGGGCTCCTAGGAGATCCCGGGTGCTGCAGACAGAAGACGGAACCTCCCCACACTCAGAATTCCGGAACACGGGTGACTGTGTGGGTGAGGTTTAGGGCCGCCCTCCACGCAGCTTCCTGGTTTCACAGGTGTTCCCTCGCAAGGGGAAGTCCGCTAATTACCTCCCCTGTCCATGGGGAGGCACTAGATGCTACCTGCGTTTCCAGCCCAACCCCCGCCTTTCCCCGGCAGCCCGCACTGCGAGGGACTCGCGGGAGACACTCGAAGGGCTCCTAGGAGATCCCGGGTGCTGCAGACAGAAGACGGAACCTCCCCACACTCAGAATTCCGGAACACGGCTGACTGTGTGGGCGAGGTTCGGGGCCGCCCTCCACGCAGCTGCCTGGTGTCACAGGTGTTCCCTGGCAGGCGGAAATCCGCTAATTACCTCCCCTGTCCAGGGGGAGGCACTAGATGCTACCTGCTTTTCCAGCCCAACCGCCGCTTTTCCCCGGCAGACCGCAGTGGGAGGGACTCGGTGAAGAATCTCGAAGGGCTCCTGGGAGATCCCGGTTGCTGCAGAACGAAGACGGAACCTCCCCACACTCAGAATTCCGGAACACGGCTGACTGTGTGGGGGAGGTTCGGGGCCGCCCTCCACGCAGCTTCCTGGTGTCACACGTGTTCCCTGGCAGGGGGAAGTCCGCTAATTACCTCCCCTGTCCAGGGGGAGGCACTAGATGCTACCTGCATTTCCAGCCCAACCCCCGCCTTTCCCCGGCAGCCCGCAGTGAGAGGGACTCGGGGAAGACTCTCGAAGGGCTCCTAGGAGATCCCGGGTGCTGCAGACAGAAGACGGAACCTCCCCACACTCAGAATTCCGGAACACGGATGACTGTGTGGGCGAGGTTCGGGGCCGCCCTCCACGCAGCTGCCTGGTTTCACAGGTGTTCCCTGGCAGGGGGAATTCCGCTAATTACCTCCCCTGTCCAGGGGGAGGCACTAGATGCTACCTGCGTTTCCAGCCCAACCGCCGCTTTTCCCCTGCAGCCCGCAGTGCGAGGGACTCGGGGAAGACTCTCGAAGGGCTCCTAGGAGATCCCGGGTGCTGCAGACAGAAGACGGAACCTCCCCACACTCAGAATTCCGGAACACGGCTGTCTGTGTGGGGGAGGTTCGGGGCAGACCTCCACGCAGCTTCCTGGTGTCACAGGTTTTCCCTCGCAAGGGGAAGTCCGCTAATTACCTCCCCTGTCCATGGGGAGGCACTAGATGCTACCTGCGTTTCCAGCCCAACCCCCGCCTTTCCCCGGCAGCCCGCACTGGGAAGGACTCGGGGAAGACACTCAAAGGGCTCCTAGGAGATCCCAGGTGCTGCAGAACAAAGACGGAACCTCTCCACACTCAGAATTCCGGAACACGGCTGACTGTGTGGGCGAGGTTCGGGGCCGCCCTCCACGCAGCTGCCTGGTGTCACAGGTGTTCCCTGGCAGGCGGAAATCCGCTAATTACCTCCCCTGTCCAGGGGGAGGCACTAGATGCTACCTGCGTTTCCAGCCCAACCGCCGCTTTTCCCCGGCAGCCCGCAGTGAGAGGGACTCGGGGAAGACTCTAGAAGGGCTCCTAGGAGATCCCGGGTGCTGCAGACAGAAGACGGAACCTCCCGAAACTTCGAATTCCGGAACAAGGTTGACTGTGTGGGTGAGGTTCAGGGCCGCCCTCCACGCAGCTTCCTGGTGTCACAGGTGTTCCCTCGCAAGGGGAAGTCCGCTAATTACCTCCCATGTCCATGGGGAGGCACTAGATGCTACCTGCGTTTCCAGCCCAACCCCCGCCTTTCCCCGGCAGCCCGCACTGGGAGGGACTCGGGGGAGACACTCGAAGGGCTCCTAGGAGATCCCGGGTGCTGCAGACAGAAGACGGAACCTCCCCACCTCAGAATTCCAGAACACGGGTGTCTGTGTGGGTGAGGTTCGGGGCCGCCCTCCACGAAGCTTCCTGGTTTCACACGTGTTCCCTGGCAGGGGGAAGTCCGCTAATTACCTCCCCTGTCCAGGGGGAGGCACTAGATGCTACCTGCATTTCCAGCCCAACCCCCGCCTTTCCCTGGCAGCCCGCAGTGAGAGGGACTCGGGGAAGATTCTCGAAGGGCTCCTAGGAGATTCCGGGTGCTGCAGACAGAAGACAGAACCTCCCCACACTCAGAATTCCGGAACACGGCTGACTGTGTGGGCGAGGTTCGGGGCCGCCCTCCACGCAGCTGCCTGGTGTCACAGGTGTTCCCTGGCAGGCGGAAATCCGCTAATAACCTCCCCTGTCCAGGGGGAGGCACTAGATGCTACCTGCGTTTCCAGCCCAACCGTCGCTTTTCCCCGGCAGCCCGCAGTGAGAGGGACTCGGGGAAGACTCTCGAAGGGCTCCTAGGAGATCCCGGGTGCTGCAGACAGAAGACGGAACCTACCCACACTCAGAAATCTGGAAAACGGCTGACTGTGTGGGCGAGGTTCGGGGCCGCCCTCCACGCAGATTCCTGGTGTCACAGGTTTTCCCCCGCAAGGGGAAGTCCGCTAAATACCTCCCCTGTCCATGGGGAGGCACTAGATGCTACCTGCGTTTCCAGCCCAACCCCCGTTTTTCCCCGGCAGCCCGCAATGGGAAGGACTCGGGGAAGACACTCGAAGGGCTCCTAGAAGATCCCGGGTGCTGCAGAACGAAGACGGAACCTCCCCACACTCAGAATTCCGGAACACGGCTGTCTGTGTGGGCGAGGTTCGGGGCCGCACTCCACGAAGCTTCCTGTTGTCACAGGTGTTCCCTGGCAGGCGGAAGTCCGCTAATTACCTCCCCTGTCCAGGGGGAGGCACTAGATGCTACCTGCGTTTCCAGCCCAACCCCCGCATTTCCCCGGCAGCCCGCAGTGAGAGGGACTCGGGGAAGACTCTCAAAGGGCTCCTAGGAGATCCCGGGTGCTGCAGACAGAAGACGGAACCTCCCCACACTCAGAAATCTGGAAAACGGCTGACTGTGTGGGCGAGGTTCGGGGCCGCCCTCCACGCAGATTCCTGGTGTCACAGGTTTTCCCTCGCAAGGGGAAGTCCGCTAATTACCTCCCCTGTCCATGGGGAGGCACTAGATGCTACCTGCGTTTCCAGCCCAACCCCCGCATTTCCCCGGCAGCCCGCAGTGAGACGGACTCGGGGAAGACTCTAGAAGGGCTCCTAGGAGATCCCGGGTGCTGCAGACAGAAGACGGAACCTCCCCACACTCAGAATTCCGGAACAAGGGTGACTGTGTGGGTGAGGTTCAGGGCCGCCCTCCACGCAGCTTCCTGGTGTCACAGGTGTTCCCTCGCAAGGGGAAGTCCGCTAATTACCTCCCCTGTCCATGGGGAGGCACTAGATGCTACCTGCGTTTCCAGCCCTACCCCCGCCTTTCCCCGGCAGCCCGTAATTGGAGGGACTCGGGGAAGACTCTCGAAGGGCTCCTAGGAGATCCCGGGTGCTGCAGACAGAAGACGGAACCTCCCCACACTCAGAATTCCGGAACACGGCTGACTGTGTGGGGGAGGTTTAGGGCCGCCCTCCACGAAGCTTCCTGGTGTCACAGGTGATCCCTCGCAAGGGGAAGTCCGCTAATTACCTCCCCTGTCCATGGGGAGGCACTAGATGCTACCTGCGTTTCAAGCCCAACCCCCGACTTTCCCCGGAAGCCCGCACTGGGAAGGACTCGGGGAAGACACTCGAAGGGCTCCTAGGAGATCCCGGGTACTGCAGACAGAAGACGGAACCTCCCCACACTCAGAATTCCGGAACACGGCTGACTGTGTGGGGGAGGTTCGGGGCCGCCCTCCACGCAGCTTCCTGGTGTCACACGTGTTCCCTGGCAGGGGGAAGTCCGCTAATTACCTCCCCTGTCCATGGGGAGGCACTAGATGTTACCTGCGTTTCCAGCCCAACCCCCGCCTTTCCCCGGCAGCCCGCAGTGAGAGGGACTCGGGGAAGACTCTCGAAGGGCTCCTAGGAGATCCCGGGTGCTGCAGACAGAAGACGGAACCACCCCACACTCAGAATTCCGGAACACGGCTGACTGTGTGGGCGAGGTTCGGGGCCGCCCTCCACGCAGCTTCCTGGTGTCACAGGTGTTCCCTGGCAGGCGGAAATCCGCAAATTACCTCCCCTGTCCAGGGGGAGGCACAAGATGCTACCTGCATTTCCAGCCCAACTGCCGCTTTTCCCTGGCAGCCCGCAGTGAGAGGGACTCGGGGAAGACTCTCGAAGGGCTCCTAGGAGATCCCGGGTGCTGCAGACAGAAGACGGAACCTCCCCACACTCAGAATCCGGAACACGGCTGACTGTGTGGGGGAGGTTCGGGGCCGCCCTCCACGCAGCTTCCTGGTGTCACAGGTTTTCCCTCGCAAGGGGAAGTCCGCTAATTACCTCCCCTGTCCATGGGGAGGCACTAGATGCTACCTGCGTTTCCAGCCCAACCCCCGCATTTCCCCGGCAGCCCGCAGTGAGAGGGACTCGGGGAAGGCTCTCGAAGGGCTCCTAGGAGATCCCGGGTGCTGCAGACAGAAGACGGAACCTCCCCACACTCAGAATTCCGGAACACGGGTGACTGTGTGGGTGAGGTTTAGGGCAGCCCTCCACGCAGCTTCCTGGTGTCACAGGTGTTCCCTCGCAAGGGGAAGTCCGCTACTTACCTCCCCTGTCCATGGGGAGGCACTACATGCTACCTGCGTTTCCAGCCGAACCCCCGCCTTTCCCCGGCAGCCCGCACTGAGAGGGACTCGGGGGAGACACTCGAAAGGCTCCTAGGAGATCCCGGGTGCTGCAGACAGAAGACGGAACCTCCCCACCTCAGAATTCCAGAACACGGGTGTCTGTGTGGGTGAGGTTCGGGGCCGCCCTCCACGAAGCTTCCTGGTTTCACACGTGTTCCCTGGCAGGGGGAAGTCCGCTAATTACCTCCCCTGTCCAGGGGGAGGCACTAGATGCTACCTGCATTTCCAGCCCAACCCCCGCCTTTCCCCGGCATCCCGCAGTGAGAGGGACTCGGGGAAGACTCTCGAAGGGCTCCTAAGAGATCCCGGGTGCTGCAGACAGAAGACGGAACGTCCCCACACTCAGAATTGCAGAACACGTCTGACTGTGTGGGGGAGGTTCGGGGCCGCCCTCCACGCAGCTGCCTGGTGTCACAGGTGTTCCCTGGCAGGCGGAAATCCGCTAATTACCTCCCCTGTCCAGGGGGAGGCACTAGATGCTACCTGCGTTTCCAGCCCAACCGACGCTTTTTCCCGGGAGCCCGCAGTGAGAGGGACTCGGGGAAGGCTCTCGAAGGGCTCCTAGTAGATCCCGGGTGCTGCAGACAGAAGACGGAACCTCCCCACACTCAGAATTCCGGAACACTGCTGACTGTGTGGGCGAGGTTCGGGGCCGCCCTCCACGCAGCTTCCTGGTGTCACACGTGTTCCCTGGCAGGGGGAAGTCCGCTAATTACCTCCCCTGTCCAGGGGGAGGCACTAGATGCTACCTGCATTTCCAGCCCAACCCCCGCCTTTCCCCGGTAGCCCGCAGTGAGAGGGACTCGGGGAAGACTCTCGAAGGGCTCCTAGGAGATCCCGGGTGCTGCAGACAGAAGACGGAACCTCCCCACACTCAGAATTCCGGAACACGGCTGTCTGTGTGGGGGAGGTTCGGGGCAGCCCTCCACGCAGCTTCCTGGTGTCACAGGTTTTCCCTCGCAAGGGGAAGTCCGCTAATTACCTCCCCTGTCCATGGGGAGGCACTAGATGCTACCTGCGTTTCCAGCCCAACCCCCGCCTTTCCCCGGCAGCCCGCACTGGGAAGGACTCGGGGAAGACACTCAAAGGGCTCCTAGGAGATCCCAGGTGCTGCAGAACAAAGACGGAACCTCTCCACACTCAGAATTCCGGAACACGGCTGACTGTGTGGGCGAGGTTCGGGGCCGCCCTCCACGCAGCTGCCTGGTGTCACAGGTGTTCCCTGGCAGGCGGAAATCCGCTAATTACCTCCCCTGTCCAGGGGGAGGCACTAGATGCTACCTGCGTTTCCAGCCCAACCGCCGCTTTTCCCCGGCAGCCCGCAGTGAGAGGGACTCGGGGAAGACTCTAGAAGGGCTCCTAGGAGATCCCGGGTGCTGCAGACAGAAGACGGAACCTCCCGAAACTTCGAATTCCGGAACAAGGTTGACTGTGTGGGTGAGGTTCAGGGCCGCCCTCCACGCAGCTTCCTGGTGTCACAGGTGTTCCCTCGCAAGGGGAAGTCCGCTAATTACCTCCCATGTCCATGGGGAGGCACTAGATGCTACCTGCGTTTCCAGCCCAACCCCCGCCTTTCCCCGGCAGCCCGCACTGGGAGGGACTCGGGGGAGACACTCGAAGGGCTCCTAGGAGATCCCGGGTGCTGCAGACAGAAGACGGAACCTCCCCACCTCAGAATTCCAGAACACGGGTGTCTGTGTGGGTGAGGTTCGGGGCCGCCCTCCACGAAGCTTCCTGGTTTCACACGTGTTCCCTGGCAGGGGGAAGTCCGCTAATTACCTCCCCTGTCCAGGGGGAGGCACTAGATGCTACCTGCATTTCCAGCCCAACCCCCGCCTTTCCCTGGCAGCCCGCAGTGAGAGGGACTCGGGGAAGATTCTCGAAGGGCTCCTAGGAGATTCCGGGTGCTGCAGACAGAAGACAGAACCTCCCCACACTCAGAATTCCGGAACACGGCTGACTGTGTGGGCGAGGTTCGGGGCCGCCCTCCACGCAGCTGCCTGGTGTCACAGGTGTTCCCTGGCAGGCGGAAATCCGCTAATAACCTCCCCTGTCCAGGGGGAGGCACTAGATGCTACCTGCGTTTCCAGCCCAACCGTCGCTTTTCCCCGGCAGCCCGCAGTGAGAGGGACTCGGGGAAGACTCTCGAAGGGCTCCTAGGAGATCCCGGGTGCTGCAGACAGAAGACGGAACCTACCCACACTCAGAAATCTGGAAAACGGCTGACTGTGTGGGCGAGGTTCGGGGCCGCCCTCCACGCAGATTCCTGGTGTCACAGGTTTTCCCCCGCAAGGGGAAGTCCGCTAAATACCTCCCCTGTCCATGGGGAGGCACTAGATGCTACCTGCGTTTCCAGCCCAACCCCCGTTTTTCCCCGGCAGCCCGCAATGGGAAGGACTCGGGGAAGACACTCGAAGGGCTCCTAGAAGATCCCGGGTGCTGCAGAACGAAGACGGAACCTCCCCACACTCAGAATTCCGGAACACGGCTGTCTGTGTGGGCGAGGTTCGGGGCCGCACTCCACGAAGCTTCCTGTTGTCACAGGTGTTCCCTGGCAGGCGGAAGTCCGCTAATTACCTCCCCTGTCCAGGGGGAGGCACTAGATGCTACCTGCGTTTCCAGCCCAACCCCCGCATTTCCCCGGCAGCCCGCAGTGAGAGGGACTCGGGGAAGACTCTCAAAGGGCTCCTAGGAGATCCCGGGTGCTGCAGACAGAAGACGGAACCTCCCCACACTCAGAAATCTGGAAAACGGCTGACTGTGTGGGCGAGGTTCGGGGCCGCCCTCCACGCAGATTCCTGGTGTCACAGGTTTTCCCTCGCAAGGGGAAGTCCGCTAATTACCTCCCCTGTCCATGGGGAGGCACTAGATGCTACCTGCGTTTCCAGCCCAACCCCCGTCTTTCCCTGGCAGCCCGCAATGGGAAGGACTCGGGGAAGACACTCGAAGGGCTCCTAGAAGATCCCGGGTGCTGCAGACATAAGACGGAACCTCCCCACACTCAGAATTCCGGAACACGGCTGACTGTGTGGGCGAGTTTCGGGGCCGCACTCCACGCAGCTTCCTGGTGTCACAGGTGTTCCCTGGCAGGCGGAATTCCGCTAATTACCTCCCCTGTCCAGGGGGAGGCACTAGATGCTACCTGCGTTTCCAGCCCAACCCCCGCATTTCCCCGGCAGCCCGCAGTGAGAGGGACTCGGGGAAGACTCTCAAAGGGCTCCTAGGAGATCCCGGGTGCTGCAGACATAAGACGGAACCTCCCCACACTCAGAATTCCGGAACAAGGGTGACTGTGTGGGGGAGGTTCGGGGCCGCCCTCCACGCAGCTTCCTGGTGTCACACGTGTTCCCTGGCAGGGGGAAGTCCGCTAATTACCTCCCCTGTCCAGGGGGAGGCACTAGATGCTACCTGCATTTCCAGCCCAACCCCCGCCTTTCCCCGGCAGCCCGCAGTGAGAGGGACTCGGGGAAGACTCTCGAAGGGCTCCTAGCAGATCCCGGGTTCTGCAGACAGAAGACGGAACCTCCCCACACTCAGAATTCCGGAACACGGCTGACTGTGTGGGCGAGGTTCGGGGGCGCCCTCCACGCAGCTTCCTGGTGTCACAGGTGTTCCCTCGCAAGGGGAAATCCGCTAATTACCTCCCCTGTCCATGGGGAGGCACTACATGCTACCTGCGTTTCCAGCCCAACCCCCGCATTTCCCCGGCAGCCCGCAGTGAGAGGGACTCGGGGAAGACTCTCAAAGGGCTCCTAGGAGATCCCGGGTGCTGCAGACAGAAGACGGAACCTCCCCACACTCAGAAATCTGGAAAACGGCTGACTGTGTGGGCGAGGTTCGGGGCCGCCCTCCACGCAGATTCCTGGTGTCACAGGTTTTCCTTCGCAAGGGGAAGTCCGCTAATTACCTCCCCTGTCCATGGGGAGGCACTAGATGCTACCTGCGTTTCCAGCCCAACCCCCGTCTTTCCCCGGCAGCCCGCAATGGGAAGGACTCGGGGAAGACACTCGAAGGGCTCCTAGAAGATCCCGGGTGCTGCAGAACGAAGACGGAACCTCCCCACACTCAGAATTCCGGAACACGGCTGACTGTGTGGGCGAGGTTCGGGGCCGCACTCCACGCAGCTTCCTGGTGTCACAGGTGTTCCCTGGCAGGCGGAAGTCCGCTAATTACCTCCCCTGTCCAGGGGGAGGCACTAGATGCTACCTGCGTTTCCAGCCCAACCCCCGCCTTTCCCCGGCAGCCCGCAGTGAGAGGGACCCGGGGAAGTCTCTCAAAGGGCTCCTAGGAGATCCCGGTTGCTGCAGACAGAAGACGGAACCTCCCCACACTCAGAATTCCGGAACAAAGTTGACTGTGTGGGGGAGGTTCGGGGCCGCCCTCCACGCAGCTTCCTGGTGTCACACGTGTTCCCTGGCAGGGGGAATTCCGCTAATTACCTCCCCTGTCCAGGGGGAGGCACTAGATGCTACCTGCGTTTCCAGACCAACCTCCGCCTTTCCCTGGCAGCCCGCAGTGAGAGGGACTCGGGGAAGACTCTCGAAGGGCTCCTAGGAGATCCCGGGTGCTGCAGACAGAAGACAGAACCTCCCCACACTCAGAATTCCGGAACACGGCTGACTGTGTGGGCGAGGTTTGGGGCCGCCCTCCACGCAGCTGCCTGGTGTCTCAGGTGTTCCCTGGCAGGCGGAAATCCGCTAATTACCTCCCCTGTCCAGGGGGAGGCACTAGATGCTACCTGCGTTTCCAGCCCAACCGCCGCTTTTCCCCGGCAGCCCGCAGTGAGAGGGACTCGGGGAAGACTCTCGAAGGGCTCCTAGGAGATCCCGGTGCTGCAGACAGAAGACGGAACCTCCCCACACTCAGAATTCCGGAACACGGCTGACTGTGTGGGGGAGGTTCGGGGCCGCCCTCCACGCAGCTTCCTGGTGTCACAGGTGTTCCCTGGCAGGCGGAATTCCGCTAATTACCTCCCCTGTCCAGGGGGAGGCACTAGATGCTACCTGCGTTTCCAGCCCAACCCCCGCATTTCCCCGGCAGCCCGCAGTGAGAGGGACTCGGGGAAGACTCTCGAAGGGCTCCTAGTAGATCCCGGGTGCTGCAGACAGAAGACGGAACCTCCCCACAATGAGAATTCCGGAACACGGCTGACTGTGTGGGCGAGGTTCGGGGCCACACTCCACGCAGCTTCCTGGTGTCACAGGTGTTCCCTGGCAGGCGGAAGTCCGCTAATTACCTCCCCTGTCCAGGGGGAGGCACTAGATGCTACCTGCGTTTCCAGCCCAACCCCCGCATTTCCCCGGCAGCCCGCAGTGAGAGGGACTCGGGGAAGACTCTCAAAGGGCTCCTAGGAGATCCCGGGTGCTGCAGAACGAAGACGGAACCTCCACACACTCAGAATTCCGGAACACGGCTGACTGTGTGGGCGAGGTTGGGGGCCGCCCTCCACGCAGCTGCCTGGTGTCACAGGTGTTCCCTGGCAGGCGGAAATCCGCTAATTACCTCCCCTGTCCAGGGGGAGGCACTAGATGCTACCTGCGTTTCCAGCCCAACCGCCGCTTTTCCCCGGCAGCCCGCAGTGAGAGGGACTCGGGGAAGACTCTAGAAGGGCTCCTAGGAGATCCCGGGTGCTGCAGACAGAAGACGGAACCTCCCGAAACTTCGAATTCCGGAACAAGGTTGACTGTGTGGGTGAGGTTCAGGGCCGCCCTCCACGCAGCTTCCTGGTGTCACAGGTGTTCCCTCGCAAGGGGAAGTCCGCTAATTACCTCCCATGTCCATGGGGAGGCACTAGATGCTACCTGCGTTTCCAGCCCAACCCCCGCCTTTCCCCGGCAGCCCGCACTGGGAGGGACTCGGGGGAGACACTCGAAGGGCTCCTAGGAGATCCCGGGTGCTGCAGACAGAAGACGGAACCTCCCCACACTCAGAATTCCAGAACACGGGTGTCTGTGTGGGTGAGGTTCGGGGCCGCCCTCCACGAAGCTTCCTGGTTTCACACGTGTTCCCTGGCAGGGGGAAGTCCGCTAATTACCTCCCCTGTCCAGGGGGAGGCACTAGATGCTACCTGCGTTTCCAGCCCAACCCCCGCCTTTCCCTGGCAGCCCGCAGTGAGAGGGACTCGGGGAAGTCTCTCAAAGGGCTCCTAGGAGATCCCGGTTGCTGCAGACAGAAGACGGAACCTCCCCACACTCAGAATTCCGGAACAAAGTTGACTGTGTGGGGGAGGTTCGGGGCCGCCCTCCACGCAGCTTCCTGGTGTCACACGTGTTCCCTGGCAGGGGGAATTCCGCTAATTACCTCCCCTGTCCAGGGGGAGGCACTAGATGCTACCTGCGTTTCCAGACCAACCTCCGCCTTTCCCTGGCAGCCCGCAGTGAGAGGGACTCGGGGAAGACTCTCGAAGGGCTCCTAGGAGATCCCGGGTGCTGCAGACAGAAGACAGAACCTCCCCACACTCAGAATTCCGGAACACGGCTGACTGTGTGGGCGAGGTTTGGGGCCGCCCTCCACGCAGCTGCCTGGTGTCTCAGGTGTTCCCTGGCAGGCGGAAATCCGCTAATTACCTCCCCTGTCCAGGGGGAGGCACTAGATGCTACCTGCGTTTCCAGCCCAACCGCCGCTTTTCCCCGGCAGCCCGCAGTGAGAGGGACTCGGGGAAGACTCTCGAAGGGCTCCTAGGAGATCCCGGTGCTGCAGACAGAAGACGGAACCTCCCCACACTCAGAATTCCGGAACACGGCTGACTGTGTGGGGGAGGTTCGGGGCCGCCCTCCACGCAGCTTCCTGGTGTCACAGGTGTTCCCTGGCAGGCGGAATTCCGCTAATTACCTCCCCTGTCCAGGGGGAGGCACTAGATGCTACCTGCGTTTCCAGCCCAACCCCCGCATTTCCCCGGCAGCCCGCAGTGAGAGGGACTCGGGGAAGACTCTCGAAGGGCTCCTAGTAGATCCCGGGTGCTGCAGACAGAAGACGGAACCTCCCCACAATGAGAATTCCGGAACACGGCTGACTGTGTGGGCGAGGTTCGGGGCCACACTCCACGCAGCTTCCTGGTGTCACAGGTGTTCCCTGGCAGGCGGAAGTCCGCTAATTACCTCCCCTGTCCAGGGGGAGGCACTAGATGCTACCTGCGTTTCCAGCCCAACCCCCGCATTTCCCCGGCAGCCCGCAGTGAGAGGGACTCGGGGAAGACTCTCAAAGGGCTCCTAGGAGATCCCGGGTGCTGCAGAACGAAGACGGAACCTCCACACACTCAGAATTCCGGAACACGGCTGACTGTGTGGGCGAGGTTGGGGGCCGCCCTCCACGCAGCTGCCTGGTGTCACAGGTGTTCCCTGGCAGGCGGAAATCCGCTAATTACCTCCCCTGTCCAGGGGGAGGCACTAGATGCTACCTGCGTTTCCAGCCCAACCGCCGCTTTTCCCCGGCAGCCCGCAGTGAGAGGGACTCGGGGAAGACTCTAGAAGGGCTCCTAGGAGATCCCGGGTGCTGCAGACAGAAGACGGAACCTCCCGAAACTTCGAATTCCGGAACAAGGTTGACTGTGTGGGTGAGGTTCAGGGCCGCCCTCCACGCAGCTTCCTGGTGTCACAGGTGTTCCCTCGCAAGGGGAAGTCCGCTAATTACCTCCCATGTCCATGGGGAGGCACTAGATGCTACCTGCGTTTCCAGCCCAACCCCCGCCTTTCCCCGGCAGCCCGCACTGGGAGGGACTCGGGGGAGACACTCGAAGGGCTCCTAGGAGATCCCGGGTGCTGCAGACAGAAGACGGAACCTCCCCACACTCAGAATTCCAGAACACGGGTGTCTGTGTGAGTGAGGTTCGGGGCCGCCCTCCACGAAGCTTCCTGGTTTCACACGTGTTCCCTGGCAGGGGGAAGTCCGCTAATTACCTCCCCTGTCCAGGGGGAGGCACTAGATGCTACCTGCGTTTCCAGCCCAACCCCCGCCTTTCCCTGGCAGCCCGCAGTGAGAGGGACTCGGGGAAGACTCTCGAAGGGCTCCTAGGAGATTCCGGGTGCTGCAGACAGAAGACAGAACCTCCCCACACTCAGAATTCCGGAACACGGCTGACTGTGTGGGCGAGGTTCGGGGCCGCCCTCCACGCAGCTGCCTGGTGTCACAGGTGTTCCCTGGCAGGCGGAAATCCGCTAATAACCTCCCCTGTCCAGGGGGAGGCACTAGATGCTACCTGCGTTTCCAGCCCAACCGCCGCTTTTCCCCGGCAGCCCGCAGTGAGAGGGACTCGGGGAAGACTCTCGAAGGGCTCCTAGGAGATCCCGGGTGCTGCAGACAGAAGACGGAACCTACCCACACTCAGAAATCTGGAAAACGGCTGACTGTGTGGGCGAGGTTCGGGGCCGCCCTCCACGCAGATTCCTGGTGTGACAGGTTTTCCCCCGCAAGGGGAAGTCCGCTAATTACCTCCCCTGTCCATGGGGAGGCACTAGATGCTACCTGCGTTTCCAGCCCAACCCCCGTTTTTCCCCGGCAGCCCGCAATGGGAAGGACTCGGGGAAGACACTCGAAGGGCTCCTAGAAGATCCCGGGTGCTGCAGAACGAAGACGGAACCTCCCCACACTCAGAATTCCGGAACACGGCTGTCTGTGTGGGCGAGGTTCGGGGCCGCACTCCACGAAGCTTCCTGGTGTCACAGGTGTTCCCTGGCAGGCGGAAGTCCGCTAATTACCTCCCCTGTCCAGGGGGAGGCACTAGATGCTACCTGCGTTTCCAGCCCAACCCCCGCATTTCCCCGGCAGCCCGCAGTGAGAGGGACTCGGGGAAGACTCTCAAAGGGCTCCTAGGAGATCCCGGGTGCTGCAGACAGAAGACGGAACCTCCCCACACTCAGAATTCCGGAACAAAGTTGACTGTGTGGGGGAGGTTCGGGGCCGCCCTCCACGCAGCTTCCTGGTGTCACACGTGTTCCCTGGCAGGGGGAAGTCCGCTAATTACCTCCCCTGTCCAGGGGGAGGCACTAGATGCTACCTGCGTTTCCAGACCAACCCCCGCCTTTCCCTGGCAGCCCGCAGTGAGAGGGACTCGGGGAAGACTCTCGAAGGGCTCCTAGGAGATCCCGGGTGCTGCAGACAGAAGACAGAACCTCCCCACACTCAGAATTCCGGAACACGGCTGACTGTGTGGGCGAGGTTTGGGGCCGCCCTCCTCGCAGCTGCCTGGTGTCTCAGGTGTTCCCTGGCAGGCGGAAATCCGCTAATTACCTCCCCTGTCCAGGGGGAGGCACTAGATGCTACCTGCGTTTCCAGCCCAACCGCCGCTTTTCCCCGGCAGCCCGCAGTGAGAGGGACTCGGGGAAGACTCTCGAAGGGCTCCTAGGAGATCCCGGTGCTGCAGACAGAAGACGGAACCTCCCCACACTCAGAATTCCGGAACACGGCTGACTGTGTGGGGGAGGTTCGGGGCCGCCCTCCACGCAGCTTCCTGGTGTCACAGGTGTTCCCTGGCAGGCGGAATTCCGCTAATTACCTCCCCTGTCCAGGGGGAGGCACTAGATGCTACCTGCGTTTCCAGCCCAACCCCCGCATTTCCCCGGCAGCCCGCAGTGAGAGGGACTCGGGGAAGACTCTCGAAGGGCTCCTAGTAGATCCCGGGTGCTGCAGACAGAAGACGGAACCTCCCCACAATCAGAATTCCGGAACAAGTGTGACTGTGTGGGTGAGGTTCAGGGCAGCCCTCCACGCAGCTTCCTGGTGTCTCAGGTGTTCCCTCGCAAGGGGAAGTCCGCTAATTACCTCCCCTGTCCATGGGGAGGCACTAGATGCTACCTGCGTTTCCAGCCCAACCCCCGCTTTTCCCCGGCAGCCCGCAGTGAGAGGGACTCGGGGAAGACTCTCGAAGGGCTCCTAGGAGATCCCGGGTGCTGCAGACAGAAGACGGAACCTCCCCACACTCAGAATTCCGGATCATGTCCTAGTGATTGGGGGAGGATTGGGGCCGCACTCCACGCAGCTGCCTGGTGTCACAGGTGTTGCCTTGCAGGGGGAAGTCCGCTAATTACCTCCCCTGTCCAGGTGGAGGCACTAGATGCTACCTGCATTTCCAGCCCCACCCCCGCATTTCCCCGGCAGCCCGCACTAGGAGACACTCGGGGAAGACACGCGGAGGGCTCCTAGGAGATCCCAGGCGCTGCAGACAGAAGACGGAACCTCCCAACACTCAGAAATCCGGAACACGGCCAAGTGTGTCGGGGAGGTTTCGGGCAACCCTCCACGCAGGTTCCTGGTATCACAGGTGTTGCTTAGCAGGGAGAAGTCCGCTTATTACCTCCCCTGTCCAGGGGTAGGCACTAGATGCTACCTGCATTTCCAGCACAACCCCCGCTTTTCCCCGGCAGCCCGCACTAGGAGACACTCAGGAAAGAAACACGGACGGCTCCTAGGTGATCTCAGGCGCTGCAGACAGAAGACGATACTTCCCCACAGTCAGAATTCCGGAACACGGCCGAGTGTGTCGGGGAGGTTTGGGGTCTCCCTGCACTCAGCTGCTAGGTGTCACAGGTGTTGCGTGGCAGGGAGAAGTCCGCTAATTATATCCTCTGTCCAAGGGGATTCACTAGATTCTTCCTGCATTTCCAGCACAACTCCCGCATTTCCCCGGCAGCCCGCACTAGGATACACTCGGGGAAGAAACGCGGAGGGCTACAAGGAGATCCAAGGCGCTGCAGACAGAAGACGGAACCTCCCCACACTCAGAAATCCGGAAAACGGCTGACTGTGTGGGCGAGGTTCGGGGCCGCCCTCCACGCAGCTTCCTGGTGTCACAGGTTTTCCATCGCAAGGGGAAGTCCGCTAATTACCCCCCCTGTCCATGGGGAGGCACTAGATGCTACCTGCGTTTCCAGCCCAACCCCCGCATTTCCCCGGCATCCCATAATGGTAGGGACTCGGGGAAGACTCTCGAAGGGCTTCTAGGAGATCCCGGGTGCTGCAGAACGAAGACGGAACCTCCCCACACTCAGAATTCCGGAACACGGCTGACTGTGTGGGCGAGGTTCGGGGCCGCCCTCCACGCAGCTTCCTGGTGTCACACGTGTTCCCTGGCAGGGGGAAGTCCGCTAATTACCTCCCCTGTCCATGGGGAGGCACTAGATGCTACCTGCGTTTCCAGCCCAACCCCCGCCTTTCCCCGGCAGCCCGCAGTGAGAGGGACTCGGGGAAGACTCTTGAAGGACTCCTAGGAGATCCCGGGTGCTGCAGACAGAAGACGGAACCTCCCCACACTCAGAATTCCGGAACACGGCTGACTGTGTGGGCGAGGTTCGGGGCCGCCCTCCACGCAGCTGCCTGGTGTCACAGGTGTTCCCTGGCAGGCGGAAATCCGCTAATTACCTCCCCTGTCCAGGGGGAGGCACTAGATGCTACCTGCGTTTCCAGCCCAACCGCCGCATTTCCCCGGCAGCCCGCAGTGAGAGGGACCCGGGGAAGACTCTCGAAGGGCTCCTAGGAGATCCCGGGTGCTGCAGAACGAAGACGGAACCTCCCCACACTCAGAATTCCGGAACACGGCTGACTGTGTGGGGGAGGTTCGGGGCCGCACTCCACGCAGCTTCCTGGTGTCACACGTGTTCCCTGGCAGGGGGAAGTCCGCTAAATACATCCCCTGTCCATGGGGAGGCACTAGATGCTACCTGCGTTTCCAGCCCAACCCCCGCCTTTCCCCGGCAGCCCGCAGTGTGAGGGACTCGGGGAAGACACTTGAAGGGCTCCTAGGAGATCCCGCGTTCTGCAGACAGAAGACGGAACCTCCCCACACTCAGAATTCCGGAAAACGGCTGACTGTGTGGGCGAGGTTCGGGGCCGCCCTCCACGCAGCTTCCTGGTGTCACAGGTGTTCCCTCGCAAGGGGAAGTCTGCTAAATACCTCCCCTGTCCATGGGGAGGCACTAGATGCTACCTGCGTTTCCAGCCCAACCCCCGCCTTTCCCTGGCAGCCCGCAGTGAGAGAGACTCGGGGAAGACTCTCGAAGGGCTCCTAGGAGATCCCGGGTGCTGCAGACAGAAGACAGAACCTCCCCACATTAAAAATACCGGAACACGGCTGACTGTGTGGGCGAGGTTTGTGGCCGCCCTCCACGCAGCTGCCTGGTGTCACACGTGTTCCCTGGCAGGCGGAAATCCGCTAAATACCTCCCCTGTCCAGTTGGAGGCACTAGATGCTACCTGCGTTTCCAGCCCAACCGCCGCTTTTCCCCGGCAGCCCGCAGGGAGAGGGACTCGGGGAAGACTCTCGAAGGGCTCCTAGGAGATCCCGGTGCTGCAGACAGAAGTCGGAACCTCCCCACACTCAGAATTCCGGAACACGGCTGACTGTGTGGGGGAGGTTCGGGGCCGCCCTCCACGCAGCTTCCTGGTGTCACAGGTGTTCCCTGGCAGGCGGAATTCCGCTAATTACCTCCCCTGTCCATGGGGAGGCACTAGATGCTACCTGCGTTTCCAGCCCAACCCCCGCCTTTCCCCGGCAGCCCGCAGTGTGAGGGACTCTGGGAAGACACTCGAAGGGCTCCTAGGAGATCCCGGGTGCTGCAGACAGAAGACGGAACCTCCCCACACTCAGAATTCCGGATCATGTCCTAGTGAGTGGGGGAGGATTGGGGCCGCACTCCACGCAGCTGCCTGGTGTCACAGGTGTTGCCTTGCAGGGGGAAGTCCGCTAATTACCTCCCCTGTCCAGGTGGAGGCACTAGATGCTACCTGCATTTCCAGCCCCACCCCCGCATTTCCCCGGCAGCCCGCACTAGGAGACACTCGGGGAAGACACGCGGAGGGCTCCTAGGAGATCCCAGGCGCTGCAGACAGAAGACGGAACCTCCCAACACTCAGAAATCTGGAACACGGCCGAGTGTGTCGGGGAGGTTTCGGGCAACCCTCCACGCAGGTTCCTGGTATCACAGGTGTTGCTTAGCAGGGAGAAGTCCGCTTATTACCTCCCCTGTCCAGGGGTAGGCACTAGATGCTACCTGCATTTCCAGCACAACCCCCGCTTTTCCCCAGCAGCCCGCACTAGGAGACACTCAGGAAAGAAACACGGACGGCTCCTAGGTGATCTCAGGCGCTGCAGACAGAAGACGATACTTCCCCACAGTCAGAATTCCGGAACACGGCCGAGTGTGTCGGGGAGGTTTGGGGTCTCCCTGCACTCAGCTGCTAGGTGTCACAGGTGTTGCGTGGCAGGGAGAAGTCTGCTAATTATATCCTCTGTCCAAGGGGATTCACTAGATTCTTCCTGCATTTCCAGCACAACTCCCGCATTTCCCCGGCAGCCCGCACTAGGATACACTCGGGGAAGAAACGCGGAGGGCTACTAGGAGATCCAAGGCGCTGCAGACAGAAGACGGAACCTCCCCACACTCAGAAATCCGGAAAACGGCTGACTGTGTGGGCGAGGTTCGGGGCCGCCCTCCACGCAGCTTCCTGGTGTCACAGGTTTTCCCTCCCAAGGGGAAGTCCGCTAATTACCCCCCCTGTCCATGGGGAGGCACTAGAAGCTACCTGCGTTTCCAGCACAACCCCCGTCTTTCCCCGGCAACCCGCACTGGGAAGGACTTGGGGAAGACACTCGAAGGGCTCCTAGAAGATCCCGGGTGCTGCAGAAAGAAGACGGAACCTCCCCACACTCAGAATTCCGGAACACGGCTGACTGTGTGGGCGAGGTTCGGGGCCGCACTTCACGCAGTTTCCTGGTGTCACAGGTGTTCCCTGGCAGGCGGAAGTCCGCTAATTACCTCCCCTGTCCAGGGGGAGGCCCTAGATGCTACCTGCGTTTCCAGCCCAACCCCCGAATTTCCCCGGCAGCCCGCAGTGAGAGGGAATCTAGGAAGACTCTCAAAGGGCTCCTAGGAGATCCCGGGTGCTGCAGACAGAAGACGGAACCTCCCCACACTCAGAATTCCGGAACACGGGTGACTGTGTGGGTGAGGTTTAGGGCCGCCCTCCACGCAGCTTCCTGATGTCACAGGTGTTCCCTCGCAAGGGGAAGTCCGCTAATTACCTCCCCTGTCCATGGGGAGGCACTAGATGCTACCTGCGTTTCCAGCACAACCCCCGCATTTCCCCGGCATCCCATAATAGGAGGGACTCGGGGAAGACTCTCGAAGGGCTCCTAGGAGATCCCGGGTGCTGCAGAACGAAGACGGAACCTCCCCACACTCAGAATTCCGGAACACGGCTGACAGTGTGGGCGAGGTTCGGGGCCGCACTCCACGCAGCTGCCTGGTGTCACAGGTGTTCCCTGGCAGGCGGAAATCCGCTAATTACCTCCCCTCTCCCGGGGGAGGCACTAGATGCTACCTGCGTTTCCAGCCCAACCGCCGCATTTCCCCGGCAGCCCGCAGTGAGAGGGACTCGGGGAAGACTCTCGAAGGGCTCCTAGGAGATCCCGGGTGCTGCAGACAGAAGACGGAACCTCCCCACACTCAGAATTCCGGAACACGGCTGACTGTGTGGGGGAGGTTCGGGGCCGCCCTCCACGCAGCTTCCTGGTGTCACTGGTGTTCCCTGGCAGGCGGAATTCCGCTAATTACCTCCCCTGTCCAGGGGGAGGCACTAGATGCTACCTGCGTTTCCAGCCCAACCCCCGCATTTCCCCGGCAGCCCGCAGTGAGAGGGACTCGGGGAAGACCCTCGAAGGGCTCCTAGTAGATCCCGGGTGCTGCAGACAGAAGACGGAACCTCCCCACAATCAGAATTCCGGAACAAGTGTGACTGTGTGGGTGAGGTTCAGGGCAGCCCTCCACGCAGCTTCCTGGAGTCTCAGGTGTTCCCTCGCAAGGGGAAGTCCGCTAATTACCTCCCCTGTCCATGGGGAGGCACTAGATGCTACCTGCGTTTCCAGCCAAACCGCCGCTTTTCCCCGGCAGTCCGCAGTTGGAGGGACTCGGGGAAGACTCTCGAAGGGCTCCTAGGAGATCCCGGGTGCTGCAGACAGAAGACGGAACCTCCCCACACTCAGAATTCCGGAACACGGCTGACTGTGTGTGCGAGGTTCGGGGCCGCACTCCACGCAGCTGCCTGGTGTCACAGGTTTTCCCTGGCAGGGGGAAGTCCCCTAATTACCTCCCCTCTCCAGGGGGAGGTACTAGATGCTACCTGCGTTTCCAGCCCAACCCCCGCTTTTCCCCTGCAGCCCGCAGTGCGTGGGACTCGGGGAAGCCTCTCGAAGGGCTCCTAGGAGATCCCGGGTGCTGCAGACAGAAGACGGAACCTCCCCACACTCAGGATTCCGGAACACGGGTGACTGTGTGGGTGAGGTTTATGGCCGCCATCCACGCAGCTTCCTGGTGTCACAGGTGTTCCCTCGCAAGGGGAAGACCGCTAATTACCTACCCTTTCCATGAGGAGGCACTAGATGCTAACTGCGTTTCCAGCCTTACCCCCGCCTTTCCCAGGCAGCCCGCGATGGGAGGGACTCGGGGAAGACCCTAGAATGGCTTCTAGGAGATCCCGGGTGCTGCAGACAGAAGACGGAACCTCCCCACACTCAGAATTCCGGAACACGGCTGACTGTGTTGGGGATGTTTAGGGCCGCCCTCCACGCAGCTTCCTGGTGTCTCAGGTGTTCCCTCGCAAGGGGAATTCTGCTAATTACCTCCCCTGTCCATGGGGAGTTACTAGATGCTACCTGCGTTTCCAGCCCAACAGCCGCCTTTCCCCGGCAGTTCGCACTGTGAGGGACTCGGGGGAGACACTCGAAGGGCTCCTAGGAGATCCCGGGTGCTGCAGACAGAAGACGGAACCTCCCCACACTCAGAATTCCGGAACACGGCTGACTGTGTGGGGGAGTTTCTGGGCCGCCCTCCACGCAGCTTCCTGGTGTCACAGGTGTTCCCTGGCAGGCGGAAGTCCGCTAATTACCTCCCCTGTCCAGGGGGAGGCACTAGATGCTACCTGCGTTTCCAGCCCAACCGCCGATTTTCCCCGGCAGTCCGCAGTTGGAGGGACTCGGGGAAGACTCTCGAAGGGCTCCTAGGAGATCCCGGGTGCTGCAGACAGAAGACGGAACCTCCCCACACTCAGAATTCCGGAACACGGCTGACTGTGTGTGCGAGGTTCGGGGCCGCACTCCACGCAGCTGCCTGGTGTCACAGGTTTTCCCTGGCAGGGGGAAGTCCCCTAATTACCTCCCCTCTCCAGGGGGAGGTACTAGATGCTACCTGCGTTTCCAGCCCAACCCCCGCATTTCCCCGGCAGCCCGCACTGGGAAGGACTCGGGGAAGAAACTCGAAGGGCTCCTAGGAGATCCCGGGTGCTGCAGACAGAAGACGGAACCTCCCCACACTCAGGATTCCGGAACACGGGTGACTGTGTGGGTGAGGTTTATGGCCGCCATCCACGCAGCTTCCTGGTGTCACAGGTGTTCCCTCGCAAGGGGAAGACCGCTAATTACCTACCCTTTCCATGAGGAGGCACTAGATGCTAACTGCGTTTCCAGCCTTACCCCCGCCTTTCCCAGGCAGCCCGCGATGGGAGGGACTCGGGGAAGACCCTAGAATGGCTTCTAGGAGATCCCGGGTGCTGCAGACAGAAGACGGAACCTCCCCACACTCAGAATTCCGGAACACGGCTGACTGTGTTGGGGATGTTTAGGGCCGCCCTCCACGCAGCTTCCTGGTGTCTCAGGTGTTCCCTCGCAAGGGGAATTCTGCTAATTACCTCCCCTGTCCATGGGGAGTTACTAGATGCTACCTGCGTTTCCAGCCCAACCCCCGCCTTTCCCCGGCAGCTCGCACTGTGAGGGACTCGGGGGAGACACTCGAAGGGATCCTAGGAGATCCCGGGTGCTGCAGACAGAAGACGGAACCTCCCCACACTCAGAATTCCGGAACACGGCTGACTGTGTGGGGGAGTTTCTGGGCCGCCCTCCACGCAGCTTCCTGGTGTCACAGGTGTTCCCTGGCAGGCGGAAGTCCGCTAATTACCTCCCCTGTCCAGGGGGAGGCACTAGATGCTACCTGCGTTTCCAGCCCAACCGCCGATTTTCCCCGGCAGTCCGCAGTTGGAGGGACTCGGGGAAGACTCTCGAAGGGCTCCTAGGAGATCCCGGGTGCTGCAGACAGAAGACGGAACCTCCCCACACTCAGAATTCCGGAACACGGCTGACTGTGTGTGCGAGGTTCGGGGCCGCACTCCACGCAGCTGCCTGGTGTCACAGGTTTTCCCTGGCAGGGGGAAGTCCCCTAATTACCTCCCCTCTCCAGGGGGAGGTACTAGATGCTACCTGCGTTTCCAGCCCAACCCCCGCATTTCCCCGGCAGCCCGCACTGGGAAGGACTCGGGGAAGAAACTCGAAGGGCTCCTAGGAGATCCCGGGTGCTGCAGACAGAAGACGGAACCTCCCCACACTCAGAATCCCGGAACAAGGGTGATTGTGTGGGTGATGTTCAGGGCCGCCCTCCACGCAGCTTCCTGGTGTCACAGGTGTTCCCTCGCAAGGGGAAGTCCGCTAATTACCTCCCCTGTCCATGGGGAGGCACTAGATGCTACCTGGTTTTCCAGCCCAACCGCCGCTTTTCCCCGGCAGCCCGCAGTTGGAGGGACTCGGGGAAGACTCTCGAAGGGCTCCTAGGAGATCCCGGGTACTGCAGACAGAAGACGGAACCTCCCCACACTCAGAATTCCGGAACACGGCTGACTGTGTGGGCGAGGTTCGGGGCCGCACACAACGCAGCTGCCTGGTGTCACAGGTTTTCCCTGGCAGGGGGAAGTCCGCTAATTACCTCTCCATTCCAGGGGGAGGTACTAGATGCTACCTGCGTTTCCAGCCAAACCCCCGCATCTCCCCGGCAGCCCGCACTGGGAAGGACTCGGGGAAGACACTCGAAGGGCTCCTAGGAGATCCCGGGTGCTGCAGAACGAAGACGGAACCTCCCAACTCTCAGAATTCCGGAACACGGCTGACTGTGTGGGTGAGGTTCGGGGCCGCCCTCCACGCAGCTTCCTGGTGTCAAACGTGTTCTCTGGCTGGGGGAAGTCCGCTAATTAGCTCCCCTGTCCATGGGGAGGCTCTGGATGCTACCTGCGTTTCCAGCCCAACCCCCGCCTTTCCCCGGCAGCCCGCACTGGGAGGGACTCGGGGAAGACTCTCGAAGGGCTCCTAGGAGATCCCGAGTGCTGCAGACAGAAGACGGAACCTCCCCACACTCAGAATTCCGGAACACGGCTGACTGTGTGAGGGAGGTTCGGGGCCGCCCTCCACGCAGCTTCCTGGTGTCACAGGTGTTCCCTGACAGGCGGAAGTCCGCTAAATACCTCCCCCGTCCAGGGGGAGGCACTAGATGCTACCTGCGTTTCCAGCCCAACCCCCGCATTTCCCCGGCAGCCCGCACTGGGAAGGACTCGGGGAAGAAACTCGAAGGGCTCCTAGGAGATCCCGGGTGCTGCAGACAGAAGACGGAACCTCCCCACACTCAGGATTCCGGAACACGGGTGACTGTGTGGGTGAGGTTTATGGCCGCCATCCACGCAGCTTCCTGGTGTCACAGGTGTTCCCTCGCAAGGGGAAGACCGCTAATTACCTACCCTTTCCATGAGGAGGCACTAGATGCTAACTGCGTTTCCAGCCTTACCCCCGCCTTTCCCAGGCAGCCCGCGATGGGAGGGACTCGGGGAAGACCCTAGAATGGCTTCTAGGAGATCCCGGGTGCTGCAGACAGAAGACGGAACCTCCCCACACTCAGAATTCCGGAACACGGCTGACTGTGTTGGGGATGTTTAGGGCCGCCCTCCACGCAGCTTCCTGGTGTCTCAGGTGTTCCCTCGCAAGGGGAATTCTGCTAATTACCTCCCCTGTCCATGGGGAGTTACTAGATGCTACCTGCGTTTCCAGCCCAACCCCCGCCTTTCCCCGGCAGCTCGCACTGTGAGGGACTCGGGGGAGACACTCGAAGGGATCCTAGGAGATCCCGGGTGCTGCAGACAGAAGACGGAACCTCCCCACACTCAGAATTCCGGAACACGGCTGACTGTGTGGGGGAGTTTCTGGGCCGCCCTCCACGCAGCTTCCTGGTGTCACAGGTGTTCCCTGGCAGGCGGAAGTCCGCTAATTACCTCCCCTGTCCAGGGGGAGGCACTAGATGCTACCTGCGTTTCCAGCCCAACCGCCGATTTTCCCCGGCAGTCCGCAGTTGGAGGGACTCGGGGAAGACTCTCGAAGGGCTCCTAGGAGATCCCGGGTGCTGCAGACAGAAGACGGAACCTCCCCACACTCAGAATTCCGGAACACGGCTGACTGTGTGTGCGAGGTTCGGGGCCGCACTCCACGCAGCTGCCTGGTGTCACAGGTTTTCCCTGGCAGGGGGAAGTCCCCTAATTACCTCCCCTCTCCAGGGGGAGGTACTAGATGCTACCTGCGTTTCCAGCCCAACCCCCGCATTTCCCCGGCAGCCCGCACTGGGAAGGACTCGGGGAAGAAACTCGAAGGGCTCCTAGGAGATCCCGGGTGCTGCAGACAGAAGACGGAACCTCCCCACACTCAGAATCCCGGAACAAGGGTGATTGTGTGGGTGATGTTCAGGGCCGCCCTCCACGCAGCTTCCTGGTGTCACAGGTGTTCCCTCGCAAGGGGAAGTCCGCTAATTACCTCCCCTGTCCATGGGGAGGCACTAGATGCTACCTGGTTTTCCAGCCCAACCGCCGCTTTTCCCCGGCAGCCCGCAGTTGGAGGGACTCGGGGAAGACTCTCGAAGGGCTCCTAGGAGATCCCGGGTACTGCAGACAGAAGACGGAACCTCCCCACACTCAGAATTCCGGAACACGGCTGACTGTGTGGGCGAGGTTCGGGGCCGCACACAACGCAGCTGCCTGGTGTCACAGGTTTTCCCTGGCAGGGGGAAGTCCGCTAATTACCTCTCCATTCCAGGGGGAGGTACTAGATGCTACCTGCGTTTCCAGCCAAACCCCCGCATCTCCCCGGCAGCCCGCACTGGGAAGGACTCGGGGAAGACACTCGAAGGGCTCCTAGGAGATCCCGGGTGCTGCAGAACGAAGACGGAACCTCCCAACTCTCAGAATTCCGGAACACGGCTGACTGTGTGGGTGAGGTTCGGGGCCGCCCTCCACGCAGCTTCCTGGTGTCAAACGTGTTCTCTGGCTGGGGGAAGTCCGCTAATTAGCTCCCCTGTCCATGGGGAGGCTCTGGATGCTACCTGCGTTTCCAGCCCAACCCCCGCCTTTCCCCGGCAGCCCGCACTGTGAGGGACTCGGGGAAGACTCTCGAAGGGCTCCTAGGAGATCCCGAGTGCTGCAGACAGAAGACGGAACCTCCCCACACTCAGAATTCCGGAACACGGCTGACTGTGTGAGGGAGGTTCGGGGCCGCCCTCCACGCAGCTTCCTGGTGTCACAGGTGTTCCCTGACAGGCGGAAGTCCGCTAAATACCTCCCCCGTCCAGGGGGAGGCACTAGATGCTACCTGCGTTTCCAGCCCAACCCCCGCCTTTCCCCGGCAGCCCGCGGTGTGAGGGACTCGGGGAAGACTCTCGAAGGGCTCCTAGGAGATCCTGGGTGCTGCAGACAGAAGACGGAACCTCCCCACACTCAGAATTCCGGAACACGGCTGACTGTGTGGGGGAGGTTCGGGGCCGCACTCCACGAAGCTTCCTGGTGTCACAGGTGTTCCCTCGCAAGGGGAAGTCCGCTAAATAGCTCCCCTGTCCATGGGGAGGCACTAGATGCTACCTGCGTTTCCAGCCCAACCCCCGCCTTTCTCCGGCAGCCCGCACTGGGAGGGACTCGGGGAAGACTCTAGAAGGGCTCCTAGGAGATCCCGGGTGCTGCAGACAGAAGACGGAACCTCCCCACACTCAGAATTCCGGAACACGTCTGACTGTGTGGGGGAGGTTCGGGGCCGCCATCCACGCAGCTTCCTGGTGTCACAGGTGTTCCCTCGCAAGGGGAAGTCCGCTAATTACCTCCCCTGTCCATGGGGAGGCACTAGATGCTACCTGCGTTTCCAGCCCAACCCCCGCCTTTCCCCGGCAGCCCGCACTGGGAAGGACTCGGGGAAGACACTCGAAGGGCTCCTAGGAGATCCCGGGTGCTGCAGAACGAAGACGGAATCTCCCCACACTCAGAATTCCGGAACACGTCTGACTGTGTGGGGGAGGTTCGGGGCCGCCCTCCACGCAGCTTCCTGATGTCACAGGTGTTCCCTGGCAGTCGGAAATCCGCTAATTACCTCCCCTGTCCAGGGGGAGGCACTAGATGCTACCTGCGTTTCCAGCCCAACCCCCGCTTTACCCTGGCAGCCCGCAGTGAGAGGGACTCGGGGAAGACTCTCGAAGGGCTCCTAGGAGAACCCGGGTGCTGCAGACAGAAGACGGAACCTCCCCACACTCAGAATTCCGGAACAAGGGTGACTGTGTGAGTGAGGTTTAGGGCCGCCCTCCACGCAGCTTCCTGGTTTCACAGGTGTTCCCTCGCAAGGGAGAGTCCGCTACTTACCTCCCCTGTCTATGGGGAGGCACTAGAGGCTACCTGCGTTTCCAGGACAACCCCCGCCTTTCCCCGGCAGCCCGCACTGGTAGGGACTCGGGGGAGACACTCGAAGGGCTCCTAGGAGATCCCGGGTGCTGTAGAACGAAGACGGAACCTCCCCACACTCAGAATTCCGGAACACGGCTGACTGTGTGGGGGAGTTTCGGGGCCGCCCTCCACGCAGCTTCCTGATGTCACAGGTGATCCCTGGCAGGCGGAAGTCCGCTAATTACCTCCCCTGTCCAGGGGGAGGCACTAGATGCTACCTGCGTTTCCAGCCCAACCCCCGCATTTCCCCGGCAGCCCGCAGTGTGAGGGACTCGGGGAAGACTCTAGAAGGGCTCCTAGGATATCCCGGGTGCTGCAGACAGAAGACGGAACCTCCCCACACTCAGAATTCCGGAACAAGGGTGACTGTGTGGGTGAGGTTCAGGGCCGCCCTCCACGCATATTCCTGGTGACACAGGTGTTCCCTCGCAAGGGGAAGTCCGCTAATTACCTCCCCTGTCCATGGGGAGGCACTAGATGCTACCTGCGTTTCCAGCCCAACCCCTGCTTTTCCCCGGCAGCCCGCAGTGAGAGTGACTCGAGGAAGACTCTCGAAGGGCTCCTAGGAGATCCCGGGTGCTGCAGACAGAAGACGGAACCTCCCCACACTCAGAATTCCGAAACACAGGTGACTGTGTGTGTGAGGTTTAGGGCCGCCCTCCACGAAGCTTCCTGGTGTCACAGGTGTTCCCTCGCAAGGGGAAATCCGCTATTACCTCCCCTGTCCATGGGGAGGCACTAGATGCTACCTGCGTTTCCAGCCCAACCCCCGCCTTTCCCCGGCAGCCCGCGGTGGGAAGGACACGGGGAAGACACTCGAAGAGCTCGTAGGAGAACCCGGGTGCTGCAGAACGAAGACGGAACCTCCCCACTCTCAGAATTCCGGAACACGGCTGACTGTGTGGGGGAGGTTCGGGGACGCCCTCCACGCAGGTTCCTGGTGTCACAGGTGTTCCCTCGCAAGGGGAAGTCCGCTAATTACCTCCCCTGTCCAGGGGGAGGCACTAGATTATACCTGCGTTTCAAGCCCAACCCCCGCCTTTCCCCGGCAGCCCGCACTGGGAAGGACTCGGGAAAGACACTCGAAGAGCTCGTAGGAGAGCCCGGGTGCTGCAGAACGAAGACGGAACCTCCCCACACTCAGAATTCCAGAACACGGCTGACTGCGTGGGGGAGGTTCGGGGCCGCCCTTCACGCAGCTTCCTGGTGTCACACGTGTTCCCTGGCAGGGGGAAGTCCGCTAATTACCTCCCCTGTCCAGGGGGAGGCACTAGATGCTACCTGCGTTTCCAGAACAACCGACGCTTTTCCCCGGCAGCCCGCAGTGAGAGGGACTCGGGGAAGGCTCTCGAAGGGCTCCTAGGAGATCCCGGGTGCTGCAGACAGAAGACGGATCCTCCCCACACTCAGAATTCCGGAACACGGCTGACTGTGTGGGGGAGGTTCGGGGCCGCCCTCCACGCAGCTTCCTGTTGTCACAGGTTTTCCCTCGCAAGGGGAAGTCCGCTAATTACCTCCCCTTTCCATGGGGAGGCGCTAGATGCTACCTGCGTTTCCAGCCCAACCCCCGCCTTTCCCCGGCAGCCCGCACTGGGAAGGACTCGGGGAAGACACTCAAAGGGCTCCTAGGAGATCCCGGGTGCTGCAGAACGGAGACGGAACCTCCCCACACTCAGAATTCCGGAACACGGCTGACTGTGTTGGGGAGGTTCAGGGCCGCCCTCCACGCAGCTTCCTGGTGTCACAGGTGTTCCCTCGCAAGGGGAAGTCCGCTAATTACCTCCCCTGTCCATGTGGAGGCACTAGATGCTACCTGCGTTTCCAGCCCAACCTCCACTTTTCCCCGGCAGCCCGCAGTGGGAGGGACTCGGGGAAGACTCTCGACGGGCTCCTAGGAGATCCCGGGTGCTGCAGACAGAAGACGGAACCTCCCCACACTCAGAATTCCGGAACACGGGTGACTGTGTGGGTGAGGTTTAGGGCCGCCATCCACGCAGCTTCCTGGTGTCACAGGTGTTCCCTCGCAAGGGGAAGTCCGCTAATTACCTCCCCTGTCCATGGGGAGGCACTAGATGCTACCTGCGTTTCCAGCCCTACCCCCGCCTTTCCCCGGCAGCCCTTAATGCGAGGGACTCGGGGAAGACTCTCGAAGGGCTCCTAGAAGATCCCGGGTGCTGCAGACAGAAGACGGAACCTCCCCACACTCAGAATTCCGGAACACGGCTGACTGTGTTGGGGAGGTTCGGGGCCGCCCTCCACGAAGCTTCCTGGTGTCACAGGTGTTCCCTCGCAAGGGGAAGTCCGCTAATTACCTCCCCTGTCCATGGGGAGGCACTAGATGCTACTTGCGTTTCAAGCCAAACCCCGGCCTTTCCCCGGCAGCCCGCACTGGGAAGGACACGAGGAAGACACTCAAAGGGCTCCTAGGAGATCCCGGGTGCTGCAGAACGAAGACGGAACCTCCCCACACTCAGAATTCCGGAACACGGCTGACTGTGTGGGGGAGGTTCGGGGCCGCGCTCCACGCAGGTTCCTGGTGTCACAGGTGTTCCCTCGCAAGGGGAATTCCGCTAATTACCTCCCCTCTCCAGGGGGAGGCACTAGATGCTACCTGCGTTTCCAGCCCAACCCCCGCCTTTCCCCGGCAGCTCGCACTGGGAAGGACTCGGGGAAGACACTCAAAGGGCTCCTAGGAGATCCCGGGTGCTGCAGAACGGAGACGGAACCTCCCCACACTCAGAATTCCGGAACACGGCTGACTGTGTTGGGGAGGTTCGGGGCCGTCCTCCACGCAGCTTCCTGGTGTCACAGGTGTTCCCTGGCAGGCGGAAGTCCGCTAATTACCTCCCCTGTCCAGGGGGAGGCACTAGATGCTACCTGCGTTTCCAGCCCAACCCCCGCATTTCCCCGGCAGCCCGCAGTGAGACGGACTCGGGGAAGACTCTAGAAGGGCTCCTAAGAGATCCCGGGTGCTGCAGACAGAAGACGGAACCTCCCCACACTCAGAATTCCGGAACAAGTGTGACTGTGTGGGTGAGGTTCAGGGCCGCCCTCCACGCAGCTTCCTGGTGTCACAGGTGTTCCCTCGCAAGGGGAAGTCCGCTAATTACCTCCCCTGTCCATGTGGAGGCACTAGATGCTACCTGCGTTTCCAGCCCAACCTCCGTTTTTCCCCGGCAGCCTGCAGTGAGAGGGACTCGGGGAAGTCTCTCGAAGGGCTCCTAGGAGATCCCGGGTGCTGCAGACAGAAGACGGAACCTCCCCACACTCAGAATTCCGGAACACGGGTGACTGTGTGGGTGAGGTTTAGGGCCGCCATCCACGCAGCTTCCTGGTGTCACAGGTGTTCCCTCGCAAGGGGAAGTCCGCTAATTACCTCCCCTGTCCATGGGGAGGCACTAGATGCTACCTGCGTTTCCAGCCCAACCCCCGCCTTTCCCCGGCAGCCCGCACTGAGAGGGACTCGGGGGAGACACTCGAAAGGCTCCTAGGAGATCCCGGGTGCTGCAGAGAGAAGACGGAACCTCCCCACACTCAGAATTCCGGAACACGGGTGACTGAGTGGGTGAGGTTCGGGGCCGTCCTCTACGCAGCTTCCTGGTGTCACACGTGTTCCCTGGCAGGGGGAAGTCCGCTAATTACCTCCCCTTTCCATGGGGAGGCGCTAGATGCTACCTGCGTTTCCAGCCCAACCCCCGCCTTTCCCCGGCAGCCCGCACTGGGAAGGACTCGGGGAAGACACTCAAAGGGCTCCTAGGAGATCCCGGGTGCTGCAAAACGGAGACGGAACCTCCCCACACTCAGAATTCCGGAACACGGCTGACTGTGTGGGGGAGGTTCGGGGCCGCCCTCCACGAAGCTTCCTGGTGTCACAGGTGTTCCCTCGCAAGGGGAAGTCCGCTAATTACCTCCCCTGTCCATGGGGAGGCACTAGATGCTACTTGCGTTTCAAGCCAAACCCCCGCCTTTCCCCGGCAGACCGCACTGGGAAGGACACGGGGAAGACACTCGAAGGGCTCCTAGGAGATCCCGGGTGCTGCAGAACGAAGACGGAACCTCCCCACACTCAGAATTCCGGAACACGGCTGACTGTGTGGGGGAGGTTCGGGGCCGCGCTCCACGCAGTTTCCTGGTGTCACAGGTGTTCCCTCGCAAGGGGAATTCCGCTAATTACCTCCCCTCTCCAGGGGGAGGCACTAGATGCTACCTGCGTTTCCAGCCCAACCCCCGCCTTTCCCCGGCAGCTCGCACTGGGAAGGACCCGGGGATACACTCAAAGGGCTCCTAGGAGATCCCGGGTGCTGCAGAACGGAGACGGAACCTCCCCACACTCAGAATTCCGGAACACGGCTGACTGTGTTGGGGAGGTTCGGGGCCGTCCTCCACGCAGCTTCCTGGTGTCACAGGTGTTCCCTGGCAGGCGGAAGTCCGCTAATTACCTCCCCTGTCCAGGGGGAGGCACTAGATGCTACCTGCGTTTCCAGCCCAACCCCCGCATTTCCCCGGCAGCCCGCAGTGAGACGGACTCGGGGAAGACTCTAGAAGGGCTCCTAGGAGATCCCGGGTGCTGCAGACAGAAGACGGAACCTCCCCACACTCAGAATTCCGGAACAAGGGTGACTGTGTGGGTGAGGTTCAGGGCCGCCCTCCACGCAGCTTCCTGGTGTCACAGGTGTTCCCTCGCAAGGGGAAGTCCGCTAATTACCTCCCCTGTCCATGGGGAGGCACTAGATGCTACCTGCGTTTCCAGCCCTACCCCCGCCTTTCCACGGCAGCCCGTAATTGGAGGGACTCGGGGAAGACTCTCGAAGGGCTCCTAGGAGATCCCGGGTGCTGCAGACAGAAGACGGAACCTCCCCACACTCAGAATTCCGGAACACGGCTGACTGTGTGGGGGAGGTTTAGGGCCGCCCTCCACGAAGCTTCCTGGTGTCACAGGTGATCCCTCGCAAGGGGAAGTCCGCTAATTACCTCCCCTGTCCATGGGGAGGCACTAGATGCTACCTGCGTTTCCAGCCCAACCCCCGCATTTCCCCGGCAGCCCGCAGTGAGAGGGACTCGGGGAAGGCTCTCGAAGGGCTCCTAGGAGATCCCGGGTGCTGCAGACAGAAGACGGAACCTCCCCACACTCAGAATTCCGGAACACGGGTGACTGTGTGGGTGAGGTTTAGGGCAGCCCTCCACGCAGCTTCCTGGTGTCGCAGGTGTTCCCTCGCAAGGGGAAGTCCGCTACTTACCTCCCCTGTCCATGGGGAGGCACGAGATGCTACCTGCGTTTCCAGCCCAACCCCCGCCTTTCCCCGGCAGCCCGCACTGAGAGGGACTCGGGGGAGACACTCGAAAGGCTCCTAGGAGATCCCGGGTGCTGCAGAGAGAAGACGGAACCTCCCCACACTCAGAATTCCGGAACACGGGTGACTGTGTGGGTGAGGTTCGGGGCCGTCCTCTACGCAGCTTCCTGGTGTCACACGTGTTCCCTGGCAGGGGGAAGTCCGCTAATTACCTCCCCTTTCCATGGGGAGGCGCTAGATGCTACCTGCGTTTCCAGCCCAACCCCCGCCTTTCCCCGGCAGCCCGCACTGGGAAGGACTCGGGGAAGACACTCAAAGGGCTCCTAGGAGATCCCGGGTGCTGCAAAACGGAGACGGAACCTCCCCACACTCAGAATTCCGGAACACGGCTGACTGTGTGGGGGAGGTTCGGGGCCGCCCTCCACGAAGCTTCCTGGTGTCACAGGTGTTCCCTCGCAAGGGGAAGTCCGCTAATTACCTCCCCTGTCCATGGGGAGGCACTAGATGCTACTTGCGTTTCAAGCCAAACCCCCGCCTTTCCCCGGCAGCCCGCACTGGGAAGGACACGGGGAAGACACTCGAAGGGCTCCTAGGAGATCCCGGGTGCTGCAGAACGAAGACGGAACCTCCCCACACTCAGAATTCCGGAACACGGCTGACTGTGTGGGGGAGGTTCGGGGCCGCGCTCCACGCAGTTTCCTGGTGTCACAGGTGTTCCCTCGCAAGGGGAATTCCGCTAATTACCTCCCCTCTCCAGGGGGAGGCACTAGATGCTACCTGCGTTTCCAGCCCAACCCCCGCCTTTCCCCGGCAGCTCGCACTGGGAAGGACCCGGGGATACACTCAAAGGGCTCCTAGGAGATCCCGGGTGCTGCAGAACGGAGACGGAACCTCCCCACACTCAGAATTCCGGAACACGGCTGACTGTGTTGGGGAGGTTCGGGGCCGTCCTCCACGCAGCTTCCTGGTGTCACAGGTGTTCCCTGGCAGGCGGAAGTCCGCTAATTACCTCCCCTGTCCAGGGGGAGGCACTAGATGCTACCTGCGTTTCCAGCCCAACCCCCGCATTTCCCCGGCAGCCCGCAGTGAGACGGAATCGGGGAAGACTCTAGAAGGGCTCCTAGGAGATCCCGGGTGCTGCAGACAGAAGACGGAACCTCCCCACACTCAGAATTCCGGAACAAGGGTGACTGTGTGGGTGAGGTTCAGGGCCGCCCTCCACGCAGCTTCCTGGTGTCACAGGTGTTCCCTCGCAAGGGGAAGTCCGCTAATTACCTCCCCTGTCCATGGGGAGGCACTAGATGCTACCTGCGTTTCCAGCCCTACCCCCGCCTTTCCCCGGCAGCCCGTAATTGGAGGGACTCGGGGAAGACTCTCGAAGGGCTCCTAGGAGATCCCGGGTGCTGCAGACAGAAGACGGAACCTCCCCACACTCAGAATTCCGGAACACGGCTGACTGTGTGGGGGAGGTTTAGGGCCGCCCTCCACGAAGCTTCCTGGTGTCACAGGTGATCCCTCGCAAGGGGAAGTCCGCTAATTACCTCCCCTGTCCATGGGGAGGCACTAGATGCTACCTGCGTTTCAAGCCCAACCCCCGACTTTCCCCGGAAGCCCGCACTGGGAAGGACTCGGGGAAGACACTCGAAGGGCTCCTAGGAGATCCCGGGTACTGCAGACAGAAGACGGAACCTCCCCACACTCAGAATTCCGGAACACGGCTGACTGTGTGGGGGAGGTTCGGGGCCGCCCTCCACGCAGCTTCCTGGTGTCACACGTGTTCCCTGGCAGGGGGAAGTCCGCTAATTACCTCCCCTGTCCATGGGGAGGCACTAGATGTTACCTGCGTTTCCAGCCCAACCCCCGCCTTTCCCCGGCAGCCCGCAGTGAGAGGGACTCGGGGAAGACTCTCGAAGGGCTCCTAGGAGATCCCGGGTGCTGCAGACAGAAGACGGAACCACCCCACACTCAGAATTCCGGAACACGGCTGACTGTGTGGGCGAGGTTCGGGGCCGCCCTCCACGCAGCTTCCTGGTGTCACAGGTGTTCCCTGGCAGGCGGAAATCCGCAAATTACCTCCCCTGTCCAGGGGGAGGCACAAGATGCTACCTGCATTTCCAGCCCAACTGCCGCTTTTCCCTGGCAGCCCGCAGTGAGAGGGACTCGGGGAAGACTCTCGAAGGGCTCCTAGGAGATCCCGGGTGCTGCAGACAGAAGACGGAACCTCCCCACACTCAGAATCCGGAACACGGCTGACTGTGTGGGGGAGGTTCGGGGCCGCCCTCCACGCAGCTTCCTGGTGTCACAGGTTTTCCCTCGCAAGGGGAAGTCCGCTAATTACCTCCCCTGTCCATGGGGAGGCACTAGATGCTACCTGCGTTTCCAGCCCAACCCCCGCATTTCCCCGGCAGCCCGCAGTGAGAGGGACTCGGGGAAGGCTCTCGAAGGGCTCCTAGGAGATCCCGGGTGCTGCAGACAGAAGACGGAACCTCCCCACACTCAGAATTCCGGAACACGGGTGACTGTGTGGGTGAGGTTTAGGGCAGCCCTCCACGCAGCTTCCTGGTGTCACAGGTGTTCCCTCGCAAGGGGAAGTCCGCTACTTACCTCCCCTGTCCATGGGGAGGCACTAGATGCTACCTGCGTTTCCAGCCGAACCCCCGCCTTTCCCCGGCAGCCCGCAATGAGAGGGACTCGGGGGAGACACTCGAAAGGCTCCTAGGAGATCCCGGGTGCTGCAGAGAGAAGACGGAACCTCCCCACACTCAGAATTCCGGAACACGGGTGACTGTGTGGGTGAGGTTCGGGGCCGTCCTCTACGCAGCTTCCTGGTGTCACACGTGTTCCCTGGCAGGGGGAAGTCCGCTAATTACCTCCCCTGTCCAGGGGGAGGCACTAGATGCTACCTGCTTTTCCAGCCCAACCCCCGCCTTTCCCCGGCATCCCGCAGTGAGAGGGACTCGGGGAAGACTCTCGAAGGGCTCCTAAGAGATCCCGGGTGCTGCAGACAGAAGACGGAACGTCCCCACACTCAGAATTGCAGAACACGTCTGACTGTGTGGGGGAGGTTCGGGGCCGCCCTCCACGCAGCTGCCTGGTGTCACAGGTGTTCCCTGGCAGGCGGAAATCCGCTAATTACCTCCCCTGTCCAGGGGGAGGCACTAGATGCTACCTGCGTTTCCAGCCCAACCGACGCTTTTTCCCGGGAGCCCGCAGTGAGAGGGACTCGGGGAAGGCTCTCGAAGGGCTCCTAGTAGATCCCGGGTGCTGCAGACAGAAGACGGAACCTCCCCACACTCAGAATTCCGGAACACTGCTGACTGTGTGGGCGAGGTTCGGGGCCGCCCTCCACGCAGCTTCCTGGTGTCACAGGTGTTCCCTGGCAGGCGGAAGTCCGCTAATTACCTCCCCTGTCCAGGGGGAGGCACTAGATGCTACCTGCTTTTCCAGCCCAACCCCCACATTTCCCCGGCAGCCCGCAGTGAGAGGGACTCGGGGAAGAATCTAGAAGGGCTCCTAGGAGATCCCGGGTGCTGCAGACAGAAGACGGAACCTCCCCACACTCAGAATTCCGGAACAAGGGTGACTGTGTGGGTGAGGTTCAGGGCCGCCCTCCACGCAGCTTCCTGGTGTCACAGGTGTTCCCTCGCAAGGGGAAGTCCGCTAATTACCTCCCCTGTCCATGGGGAGGCACTAGATGCTACCTGCTTTTCCAGCCCAAACCCCGCCTTTCCCCGGCAGCCCGCACTGGGAGGGACTCGGGGGAGACACTCGAAGGGCTCCTAGGAGATCCCGGGTGCTACAGACAGAAGACGGAACCTCCCCACACTCAGAATTCCGGAATACGGCTGACTGTGTGGGCGAGGTTCGGGGCCGACCTCCCCGCAGCTGCCTTGTGTCACAGGTGTTCCCTGGCAGGCAGAAATCCGCTAAATACCTCCCCTGTCCAGGGGGAGGCACTAGATGCTACCTGCGTTTCCAGCCCAACCGCCGCTTTTCCCTGGCAGCCCGCAGTGAGTGGGACTCGGTGAAGACTCTCGAAATGCTCCTGGGAGATCCCGGGTGCTGCAGAACGAAGACGGAACCTCCCCACACTCAGAATTCCGGAACACGTCTGACTGTGTGGGGGAGGTTCGGGGCCGCCCTCCACGCAGCTTCCTGGTGTCACAGATGTTCCATGGCAGGCGGAAGTCCGCTAATTTCCTCCCCTGTCCAGGGGGAAGCACTAGATGCTACCTGCGTTTCCAGCCCAATCCCCGCATTTCCCCGGCAGCCCGCAGTGAGAGGGACTCGGGGAAGACTCTAGAAGGGCTCCTAGGAGATCCCGGGTGCTGCAGACAAAAGACGGAACCTCCCCACACTCAGAATTCCGGAACAAGGGTGACTGTGTGGGTGATGTTCAGGGCCGCCCTCCACGCAGCTTCCTGGTGTCACAGGTGTTCCCCCGCAAGGGGAAGTCCGCTAATTACCTCCCCTGTCCATGGGGAGGCACTAGATGCTACCTACGTTTCCAGCCCAACCCCCGCTTTTCCCCAGCAGCCCGCAGTGAGTGGGACTCAGGGAAGACTTTCGAAGGGCTCCTAGGAGATCCCGGGTGCTGCAGACAGAAGACGGAACCTCCCCACACTCAGAATTCCGGAACACGGGTGACTGTGTGGGTGAGGTTTAGGGCAGCCCTCCACGCAGCTTCCTGGTGTCACAGGTGTTCCCTCGCAAGGGGAAGTCCGCTACTTACCTCCCCTGTCCATGGGGAGGCACTAGATGCTACCTGCGTTTCCAGCCGAACCCCCGCCTTTCCCCGGCAGCCCGCACTGAGAGGGACTCGGGGGAGACACTCGAAAGGCTCCTAGGAGATCCCGGGTGCTGCAGAGAGAAGACGGAACCTCCCCACACTCAGAATTCCGGAACACGGGTGACTGTGTGGGTGAGGTTCGGGGCCGTCCTCTACGCAGCTTCCTGGTGTCACACGTGTTCCCTGGCAGGGGGAAGTCCGCTAATTACCTCCCCTGTCCAGGGGGAGGCACTAGATGCTACCTGCTTTTCCAGCCCAACCCCCGCCTTTCCCCGGCATCCCGCAGTGAGAGGGACTCGGGGAAGACTCTCGAAGGGCTCCTAAGAGATCCCGGGTGCTGCAGACAGAAGACGGAACGTCCCCACACTCAGAATTGCAGAACACGTCTGACTGTGTGGGGGAGGTTCGGGGCCGCCCTCCACGCAGCTGCCTGGTGTCACAGGTGTTCCCTGGCAGGCGGAAATCCGCTAATTACCTCCCCTGTCCAGGGGGAGGCACTAGATGCTACCTGCGTTTCCAGCCCAACCGACGCTTTTTCCCGGGAGCCCGCAGTGAGAGGGACTCGGGGAAGGCTCTCGAAGGGCTCCTAGTAGATCCCGGGTGCTGCAGACAGAAGACGGAACCTCCCCACACTCAGAATTCCGGAACACTGCTGACTGTGTGGGCGAGGTTCGGGGCCGCCCTCCACGCAGCTTCCTGGTGTCACAGGTGTTCCCTGGCAGGCGGAAGTCCGCTAATTACCTCCCCTGTCCAGGGGGAGGCACTAGATGCTACCTGCTTTTCCAGCCCAACCCCCACATTTCCCCGGCAGCCCGCAGTGAGAGGGACTCGGGGAAGAATCTAGAAGGGCTCCTAGGAGATCCCGGGTGCTGCAGACAGAAGACGGAACCTCCCCACACTCAGAATTCCGGAACAAGGGTGACTGTGTGGGTGAGGTTCAGGGCCGCCCTCCACGCAGCTTCCTGGTGTCACAGGTGTTCCCTCGCAAGGGGAAGTCCGCTAATTACCTCCCCTGTCCATGGGGAGGCACTAGATGCTACCTGCTTTTCCAGCCCAAACCCCGCCTTTCCCCGGCAGCCCGCACTGGGAGGGACTCGGGGGAGACACTCGAAGGGCTCCTAGGAGATCCCGGGTGCTACAGACAGAAGACGGAACCTCCCCACACTCAGAATTCCGGAATACGGCTGACTGTGTGGGCGAGGTTCGGGGCCGACCTCCCCGCAGCTGCCTTGTGTCACAGGTGTTCCCTGGCAGGCAGAAATCCGCTAAATACCTCCCCTGTCCAGGGGGAGGCACTAGATGCTACCTGCGTTTCCAGCCCAACCGCCGCTTTTCCCTGGCAGCCCGCAGTGAGTGGGACTCGGTGAAGACTCTCGAAATGCTCCTGGGAGATCCCGGGTGCTGCAGAACGAAGACGGAACCTCCCCACACTCAGAATTCCGGAACACGTCTGACTGTGTGGGGGAGTTTCGGGGCCGCCCTCCACGCAGCTTCCTGGTGTCACAGATGTTCCATGGCAGGCGGAAGTCCGCTAATTTCCTCCCCTGTCCAGGGGGAAGCACTAGATGCTACCTGCGTTTCCAGCCCAATCCCCGCATTTCCCCGGCAGCCCGCAGTGAGAGGGACTCGGGGAAGACTCTAGAAGGGCTCCTAGGAGATCCCGGGTGCTGCAGACAAAAGACGGAACCTCCCCACACTCAGAATTCCGGAACAAGGGTGACTGTGTGGGTGATGTTCAGGGCCGCCCTCCACGCAGCTTCCTGGTGTCACAGGTGTTCCCCCGCAAGGGGAAGTCCGCTAATTACCTCCCCTGTCCATGGGGAGGCACTAGATGCTACCTACGTTTCCAGCCCAACCCCCGCTTTTCCCCAGCAGCCCGCAGTGAGTGGGACTCAGGGAAGACTTTCGAAGGGCTCCTAGGAGATCCCGGGTGCTGCAGACAGAAGACGGAACCTCCCCACACTCAGAATTCCGGAACACGGGTGACTGTGTGGGTGAGGTTTAGGGCCGCCCTCCACGCAGCTTCCTGGTTTCACAGGTGTTCCCTCGCAAGGGGAAGTCCGCTAATTACCTCCCCTGTCCATGGGGAGGCACTAGATGCTACCTGCGTTTCCAGCCCAACCCCCGCCTTTCCCCGGCAGCCCGCACTGCGAGGGACTCGCGGGAGACACTCGAAGGGCTCCTAGGAGATCCCGGGTGCTGCAGACAGAAGACGGAACCTCCCCACACTCAGAATTCCGGAACACGGCTGACTGTGTGGGCGAGGTTCGGGGCCGCCCTCCACGCAGCTGCCTGGTGTCACAGGTGTTCCCTGGCAGGCGGAAATCCGCTAATTACCTCCCCTGTCCAGGGGGAGGCACTAGATGCTACCTGCTTTTCCAGCCCAACCGCCGCTTTTCCCCGGCAGACCGCAGTGGGAGGGACTCGGTGAAGAATCTCGAAGGGCTCCTGGGAGATCCCGGTTGCTGCAGAACGAAGACGGAACCTCCCCACACTCAGAATTCCGGAACACGGCTGACTGTGTGGGGGAGGTTCGGGGCCGCCCTCCACGCAGCTTCCTGGTGTCACACGTGTTCCCTGGCAGGGGGAAGTCCGCTAATTACCTCCCCTGTCCAGGGGGAGGCACTAGATGCTACCTGCATTTCCAGCCCAACCCCCGCCTTTCCCCGGCAGCCCGCAGTGAGAGGGACTCGGGGAAGACTCTCGAAGGGCTCCTAGGAGATCCCGGGTGCTGCAGACAGAAGACGGAACCTCCCCACACTCAGAATTCCGGAACACGGATGACTGTGTGGGCGAGGTTCGGGGCCGCCCTCCACGCAGCTGCCTGGTTTCACAGGTGTTCCCTGGCAGGGGGAATTCCGCTAATTACCTCCCCTGTCCAGGGGGAGGCACTAGATGCTACCTGCGTTTCCAGCCCAACCGCCGCTTTTCCCCTGCAGCCCGCAGTGCGAGGGACTCGGGGAAGACTCTCGAAGGGCTCCTAGGAGATCCCGGGTGCTGCAGACAGAAGACGGAACCTCCCCACACTCAGAATTCCGGAACACGGCTGTCTGTGTGGGGGAGGTTCGGGGCAGCCCTCCACGCAGCTTCCTGGTGTCACAGGTTTTCCCTCGCAAGGGGAAGTCCGCTAATTACCTCCCCTGTCCATGGGGAGGCACTAGATGCTACCTGCGTTTCCAGCCCAACCCCCGCCTTTCCCCGGCAGCCCGCACTGGGAAGGACTCGGGGAAGACACTCAAAGGGCTCCTAGGAGATCCCAGGTGCTGCAGAACAAAGACGGAACCTCTCCACACTCAGAATTCCGGAACACGGCTGACTGTGTGGGCGAGGTTCGGGGCCGCCCTCCATGCAGCTGCCTGGTGTCACAGGTGTTCCCTGGCAGGCGGAAATCCGCTAATTACCTCCCCTGTCCAGGGGGAGGCACTAGATGCTACCTGCGTTTCCAGCCCAACCGCCGCTTTTCCCCGGCAGCCCGCAGTGAGAGGGACTCGGGGAAGACTCTAGAAGGGCTCCTAGGAGATCCCGGGTGCTGCAGACAGAAGACGGAACCTCCCGAAACTTCGAATTCCGGAACAAGGTTGACTGTGTGGGTGAGGTTCAGGGCCGCCCTCCACGCAGCTTCCTGGTGTCACAGGTGTTCCCTCGCAAGGGGAAGTCCGCTAATTACCTCCCATGTCCATGGGGAGGCACTAGATGCTACCTGCGTTTCCAGCCCAACCCCCGCCTTTCCCCGGCAGCCCGCACTGGGAGGGACTCGGGGGAGACACTCGAAGGGCTCCTAGGAGATCCCGGGTGCTGCAGACAGAAGACGGAACCTCCCCACCTCAGAATTCCAGAACACGGGTGTCTGTGTGGGTGAGGTTCGGGGCCGCCCTCCACGAAGCTTCCTGGTTTCACACGTGTTCCCTGGCAGGGGGAAGTCCGCTAATTACCTCCCCTGTCCAGGGGGAGGCACTAGATGCTACCTGCATTTCTAGCCCAACCCCCGCCTTTCCCTGGCAGCCCGCAGTGAGAGGGACTCGGGGAAGATTCTCGAAGGGCTCCTAGGAGATTCCGGGTGCTGCAGACAGAAGACAGAACCTCCCCACACTCAGAATTCCGGAACACGGCTGACTGTGTGGGCGAGGTTCGGGGCCGCCCTCCACGCAGCTGCCTGGTGTCACAGGTGTTCCCTGGCAGGCGGAAATCCGCTAATAACCTCCCCTGTCCAGGGGGAGGCACTAGATGCTACCTGCGTTTCCAGCCCAACCGTCGCTTTTCCCCGGCAGCCCGCAGTGAGAGGGACTCGGGGAAGACTCTCGAAGGGCTCCTAGGAGATCCCGGGTGCTGCAGACAGAAGACGGAACCTACCCACACTCAGAAATCTGGAAAACGGCTGACTGTGTGGGCGAGGTTCGGGGCCGCCCTCCACGCAGATTCCTGGTGTCACAGGTTTTCCCCCGCAAGGGGAAGTCCGCTAAATACCTCCCCTGTCCATGGGGAGGCACTAGATGCTACCTGCGTTTCCAGCCCAACCCCCGTTTTTCCCCGGCAGCCCGCAATGGGAAGGACTCGGGGAAGACACTCGAAGGGCTCCTAGAAGATCCCGGGTGCTGCAGAACGAAGACGGAACCTCCCCACACTCAGAATTCCGGAACACGGCTGTCTGTGTGGGCGAGGTTCGGGGCCGCACTCCACGAAGCTTCCTGTTGTCACAGGTGTTCCCTGGCAGGCGGAAGTCCGCTAATTACCTCCCCTGTCCAGGGGGAGGCACTAGATGCTACCTGCGTTTCCAGCCCAACCCCCGCATTTCCCCGGCAGCCCGCAGTGAGAGGGACTCGGGGAAGACTCTCAAAGGGCTCCTAGGAGATCCCGGGTGCTGCAGACAGAAGACGGAACCTCCCCACACTCAGAAATCTGGAAAACGGCTGACTGTGTGGGCGAGGTTCGGGGCCGCCCTCCACGCAGATTCCTGGTGTCACAGGTTTTCCCTCGCAAGGGGAAGTCCGCTAATTACCTCCCCTGTCCATGGGGAGGCACTAGATGCTACCTGCGTTTCCAGCCCAACCCCCGCATTTCCCCGGCAGCCCGCAGTGAGACGGACTCGGGGAAGACTCTAGAAGGGCTCCTAGGAGATCCCGGGTGCTGCAGACAGAAGACGGAACCTCCCCACACTCAGAATTCCGGAACAAGGGTGACTGTGTGGGTGAGGTTCAGGGCCGCCCTCCACGCAGCTTCCTGGTGTCACAGGTGTTCCCTCGCAAGGGGAAGTCCGCTAATTACCTCCCCTGTCCATGGGGAGGCACTAGATGCTACCTGCGTTTCCAGCCCTACCCCCGCCTTTCCCCGGCAGCCCGTAATTGGAGGGACTCAGGGAAGACTCTCGAAGGGCTCCTAGGAGATCCCGGGTGCTGCAGACAGAAGACGGAACCTCCCCACACTCAGAATTCCGGAACACGGCTGACTGTGTGGGGGAGGTTTAGGGCCGCCCTCCACGAAGCTTCCTGGTGTCACAGGTGATCCCTCGCAAGGGGAAGTCCGCTAATTACCTCCCCTGTCCATGGGGAGGCACTAGATGCTACCTGCGTTTCAAGCCCAACCCCCGACTTTCCCCGGAAGCCCGCACTGGGAAGGACTCGGGGAAGACACTCGAAGGGCTCCTAGGAGATCCCGGGTACTGCAGACAGAAGACGGAACCTCCCCACACTCAGAATTCCGGAACACGGCTGACTGTGTGGGGGAGGTTCGGGGCCGCCCTCCACGCAGCTTCCTGGTGTCACACGTGTTCCCTGGCAGGGGGAAGTCCGCTAATTACCTCCCCTGTCCATGGGGAGGCACTAGATGTTACCTGCGTTTCCAGCCCAACCCCCGCCTTTCCCCGGCAGCCCGCAGTGAGAGGGACTCGGGGAAGACTCTCGAAGGGCTCCTAGGAGATCCCGGGTGCTGCAGACAGAAGACGGAACCACCCCACACTCAGAATTCCGGAACACGGCTGACTGTGTGGGCGAGGTTCGGGGCCGCCCTCCACGCAGCTTCCTGGTGTCACAGGTGTTCCCTGGCAGGCGGAAATCCGCAAATTACCTCCCCTGTCCAGGGGGAGGCACAAGATGCTACCTGCATTTCCAGCCCAACTGCCGCTTTTCCCTGGCAGCCCGCAGTGAGAGGGACTCGGGGAAGACTCTCGAAGGGCTCCTAGGAGATCCCGGGTGCTGCAGACAGAAGACGGAACCTCCCCACACTCAGAATCCGGAACACGGCTGACTGTGTGGGGGAGGTTCGGGGCCGCCCTCCACGCAGCTTCCTGGTGTCACAGGTTTTCCCTCGCAAGGGGAAGTCCGCTAATTACCTCCCCTGTCCATGGGGAGGCACTAGATGCTACCTGCGTTTCCAGCCCAACCCCCGCATTTCCCCGGCAGCCCGCAGTGAGAGGGACTCGGGGAAGGCTCTCGAAGGGCTCCTAGGAGATCCCGGGTGCTGCAGACAGAAGACGGAACCTCCCCACACTCAGAATTCCGGAACACGGGTGACTGTGTGGGTGAGGTTTAGGGCAGCCCTCCACGCAGCTTCCTGGTGTCACAGGTGTTCCCTCGCAAGGGGAAGTCCGCTACTTACCTCCCCTGTCCATGGGGAGGCACTAGATGCTACCTGCGTTTCCAGCCGAACCCCCGCCTTTCCCCGGCAGCCCGCACTGAGAGGGACTCGGGGGAGACACTCGAAAGGCTCCTAGGAGATCCCGGGTGCTGCAGAGAGAAGACGGAACCTCCCCACACTCAGAATTCCGGAACACGGGTGACTGTGTGGGTGAGGTTCGGGGCCGTCCTCTACGCAGCTTCCTGGTGTCACACGTGTTCCCTGGCAGGGGGAAGTCCGCTAATTACCTCCCCTGTCCAGGGGGAGGCACTAGATGCTACCTGCTTTTCCAGCCCAACCCCCGCCTTTCCCCGGCATCCCGCAGTGAGAGGGACTCGGGGAAGACTCTCGAAGGGCTCCTAAGAGATCCCGGGTGCTGCAGACAGAAGACGGAACGTCCCCACACTCAGAATTGCAGAACACGTCTGACTGTGTGGGGGAGGTTCGGGGCCGCCCTCCACGCAGCTGCTTGGTGTCACAGGTGTTCCCTGGCAGGCGGAAATCCGCTAATTACCTCCCCTGTCCAGGGGGAGGCACTAGATGCTACCTGCGTTTCCAGCCCAACCGACGCTTTTTCCCGGGAGCCCGCAGTGAGAGGGACTCGGGGAAGGCTCTCGAAGGGCTCCTAGTAGATCCCGGGTGCTGCAGACAGAAGACGGAACCTCCCCACACTCAGAATTCCGGAACACTGCTGACTGTGTGGGCGAGGTTCGGGGCCGCCCTCCACGCAGCTTCCTGGTGTCACACGTGTTCCCTGGCAGGGGGAAGTCCGCTAATTACCTCCCCTGTCCAGGGGGAGGCACTAGATGCTACCTGCATTTCCAGCCCAACCCCCGCCTTTCCCCGGCAGCCCGCAGTGAGAGGGACTCGGGGAAGACTCTCGAAGGGCTCCTAGGAGATCCCGGGTGCTGCAGACAGAAGACGGAACCTCCCCACACTCAGAATTCCGGAACACGGCTGTCTGTGTGGGGGAGGTTCGGGGCAGCCCTCCACGCAGCTTCCTGGTGTCACAGGTTTTCCCTCGCAAGGGGAAGTCCGCTAATTACCTCCCCTGTCCATGGGGAGGCACTAGATGCTACCTGCGTTTCCAGCCCAACCCCCGCCTTTCCCCGGCAGCCCGCACTGGGAAGGACTCGGGGAAGACACTCAAAGGGCTCCTAGGAGATCCCAGGTGCTGCAGAACAAAGACGGAACCTCTCCACACTCAGAATTCCGGAACACGGCTGACTGTGTGGGCGAGGTTCGGGGCCGCCCTCCACGCAGCTGCCTGGTGTCACAGGTGTTCCCTGGCAGGCGGAAATCCGCTAATTACCTCCCCTGTCCAGGGGGAGGCACTAGATGCTACCTGCGTTTCCAGCCCAACCGCCGCTTTTCCCCGGCAGCCCGCAGTGAGAGGGACTCGGGGAAGACTCTAGAAGGGCTCCTAGGAGATCCCGGGTGCTGCAGACAGAAGACGGAACCTCCCGAAACTTCGAATTCCGGAACAAGGTTGACTGTGTGGGTGAGGTTCAGGGCCGCCCTCCACGCAGCTTCCTGGTGTCACAGGTGTTCCCTCGCAAGGGGAAGTCCGCTAATTACCTCCCATGTCCATGGGGAGGCACTAGATGCTACCTGCGTTTCCAGCCCAACCCCCGCCTTTCCCCGGCAGCCCGCACTGGGAGGGACTCGGGGGAGACACTCGAAGGGCTCCTAGGAGATCCCGGGTGCTGCAGACAGAAGACGGAACCTCCCCACCTCAGAATTCCAGAACACGGGTGTCTGTGTGGGTGAGGTTCGGGGCCGCCCTCCACGAAGCTTCCTGGTTTCACACGTGTTCCCTGGCAGGGGGAAGTCCGCTAATTACCTCCCCTGTCCAGGGGGAGGCACTAGATGCTACCTGCATTTCCAGCCCAACCCCCGCCTTTCCCTGGCAGCCCGCAGTGAGAGGGACTCGGGGAAGATTCTCGAAGGGCTCCTAGGAGATTCCGGGTGCTGCAGACAGAAGACAGAACCTCCCCACACTCAGAATTCCGGAACACGGCTGACTGTGTGGGCGAGGTTCGGGGCCGCCCTCCACGCAGCTGCCTGGTGTCACAGGTGTTCCCTGGCAGGCGGAAATCCGCTAATAACCTCCCCTGTCCAGGGGGAGGCACTAGATGCTACCTGCGTTTCCAGCCCAACCGTCGCTTTTCCCCGGCAGCCCGCAGTGAGAGGGACTCGGGGAAGACTCTCGAAGGGCTCCTAGGAGATCCCGGGTGCTGCAGACAGAAGACGGAACCTACCAACACTCAGAAATCTGGAAAACGGCTGACTGTGTGGGCGAGGTTCGGGGCCGCCCTCCACGCAGATTCCTGGTGTCACAGGTTTTCCCCCGCAAGGGGAAGTCCGCTAAATACCTCCCCTGTCCATGGGGAGGCACTAGATGCTACCTGCGTTTCCAGCCCAACCCCCGTTTTTCCCCGGCAGCCCGCAATGGGAAGGACTCGGGGAAGACACTCGAAGGGCTCCTAGAAGATCCCGGGTGCTGCAGAACGAAGACGGAACCTCCCCACACTCAGAATTCCGGAACACGGCTGTCTGTGTGGGCGAGGTTCGGGGCCGCACTCCACGAAGCTTCCTGTTGTCACAGGTGTTCCCTGGCAGGCGGAAGTCCGCTAATTACCTCCCCTGTCCAGGGGGAGGCACTAGATGCTACCTGCGTTTCCAGCCCAACCCCCGCATTTCCCCGGCAGCCCGCAGTGAGAGGGACTCGGGGAAGACTCTCAAAGGGCTCCTAGGAGATCCCGGGTGCTGCAGACAGAAGACGGAACCTCCCCACACTCAGAAATCTGGAAAACGGCTGACTGTGTGGGCGAGGTTCGGGGCCGCCCTCCACGCAGATTCCTGGTGTCACAGGTTTTCCCTCGCAAGGGGAAGTCCGCTAATTACCTCCCCTGTCCATGGGGAGGCACTAGATGCTACCTGCGTTTCCAGCCCAACAACCGTCTTTCCCTGGCAGCCCGCAATGGGAAGGACTCGGGGAAGACACTCGAAGGGCTCCTAGAAGATCCCGGGTGCTGCAGACATAAGACGGAACCTCCCCACACTCAGAATTCCGGAACACGGCTGACTGTGTGGGCGAGTTTCGGGGCCGCACTCCACGCAGCTTCCTGGTGTCACAGGTGTTCCCTGGCAGGCGGAATTCCGCTAATTACCTCCCCTGTCCAGGGGGAGGCACTAGATGCTACCTGCGTTTCCAGCCCAACCCCCGCATTTCCCCGGCAGCCCGCAGTGAGAGGGACTCGGGGAAGACTCTCAAAGGGCTCCTAGGAGATCCCGGGTGCTGCAGACATAAGACGGAACCTCCCCACACTCAGAATTCCGGAACAAGGGTGACTGTGTGGGGGAGGTTCGGGGCCGCCCTCCACGCAGCTTCCTGGTGTCACACGTGTTCCCTGGCAGGGGGAAGTCCGCTAATTACCTCCCCTGTCCAGGGGGAGGCACTAGATGCTACCTGCATTTCCAGCCCAACCCCCGCCTTTCCCCGGCAGCCCGCAGTGAGAGGGACTCGGGGAAGACTCTCGAAGGGCTCCTAGGAGATCCCGGGTTCTGCAGACAGAAGACGGAACCTCCCCACACTCAGAATTCCGGAACACGGCTGACTGTGTGGGCGAGGTTCGGGGGCGCCCTCCACGCAGCTTCCTGGTGTCACAGGTGTTCCCTCGCAAGGGGAAATCCGCTAATTACCTCCCCTGTCCATGGGGAGGCACTACATGCTACCTGCGTTTCCAGCCCAACCCCCGCATTTCCCCGGCAGCCCGCAGTGAGAGGGACTCGGGGAAGACTCTCAAAGGGCTCCTAGGAGATCCCGGGTGCTGCAGACAGAAGACGGAACCTCCCCACACTCAGAAATCTGGAAAACGGCTGACTGTGTGGGCGAGGTTCGGGGCCGCCCTCCACGCAGATTCCTGGTGTCACAGGTTTTCCTTCGCAAGGGGAAGTCCGCTAATTACCTCCCCTGTCCATGGGGAGGCACTAGATGCTACCTGCGTTTCCAGCCCAACCCCCGTCTTTCCCCGGCAGCCCGCAATGGGAAGGACTCGGGGAAGACACTCGAAGGGCTCCTAGAAGATCCCGGGTGCTGCAGAACGAAGACGGAACCTCCCCACACTCAGAATTCCGGAACACGGCTGACTGTGTGGGCGAGGTTCGGGGCCGCACTCCACGCAGCTTCCTGGTGTCACAGGTGTTCCCTGGCAGGCGGAAGTCCGCTAATTACCTCCCCTGTCCAGGGGGAGGCACTAGATGCTACCTGCGTTTCCAGCCCAACCCCCGCCTTTCCCCGGCAGCCCGCAGTGAGAGGGACTCGGGGAAGTCTCTCAAAGGGCTCCTAGGAGATCCCGGTTGCTGCAGACAGAAGACGGAACCTCCCCACACTCAGAATTCCGGAACAAAGTTGACTGTGTGGGGGAGGTTCGGGGCCGCCCTCCACGCAGCTTCCTGGTGTCACACGTGTTCCCTGGCAGGGGGAATTCCGCTAATTACCTCCCCTGTCCAGGGGGAGGCACTAGATGCTACCTGCGTTTCCAGACCAACCTCCGCCTTTCCCTGGCAGCCCGCAGTGAGAGGGACTCGGGGAAGACTCTCGAAGGGCTCCTAGGAGATCCCGGGTGCTGCAGACAGAAGACAGAACCTCCCCACACTCAGAATTCCGGAACACGGCTGACTGTGTGGGCGAGGTTTGGGGCCGCCCTCCACGCAGCTGCCTGGTGTCTCAGGTGTTCCCTGGCAGGCGGAAATCCGCTAATTAGCTCCCCTGTCCAGGGGGAGGCACTAGATGCTACCTGCGTTTCCAGCCCAACCGCCGCTTTTCCCCGGCAGCCCGCAGTGAGAGGGACTCGGGGAAGACTCTCGAAGGGCTCCTAGGAGATCCCGGTGCTGCAGACAGAAGACGGAACCTCCCCACACTCAGAATTCCGGAACACGGCTGACTGTGTGGGGGAGGTTCGGGGCCGCCCTCCACGCAGCTTCCTGGTGTCACAGGTGTTCCCTGGCAGGCGGAATTCCGCTAATTACCTCCCCTGTCCAGGGGGAGGCACTAGATGCTACCTGCGTTTCCAGCCCAACCCCCGCATTTCCCCGGCAGCCCGCAGTGAGAGGGACTCGGGGAAGACTCTCGAAGGGCTCCTAGTAGATCCCGGGTGCTGCAGACAGAAGACGGAACCTCCCCACAATGAGAATTCCGGAACACGACTGACTGTGTGGGCGAGGTTCGGGGCCACACTCCACGCAGCTTCCTGGTGTCACAGGTGTTCCCTGGCAGGCGGAAGTCCGCTAATTACCTCCCCTGTCCAGGGGGAGGCACTAGATGCTACCTGCGTTTCCAGCCCAACCCCCGCATTTCCCCGGCAGCCCGCAGTGAGAGGGACTCGGGGAAGACTCTCAAAGGGCTCCTAGGAGATCCCGGGTGCTGCAGAACGAAGACGGAACTTCCACACACTCAGAATTCCGGAACACGGCTGACTGTGTGGGCGAGGTTGGGGGCCGCCCTCCACGCAGCTGCCTGGTGTCACAGGTGTTCCCTGGCAGGCGGAAATCCGCTAATTACCTCCCCTGTCCAGGGGGAGGCACTAGATGCTACCTGCGTTTCCAGCCCAACCGCCGCTTTTCCCCGGCAGCCCGCAGTGAGAGGGACTCGGGGAAGACTCTAGAAGGGCTCCTAGGAGATCCCGGGTGCTGCAGACAGAAGACGGAACCTCCCGAAACTTCGAATTCCGGAACAAGGTTGACTGTGTGGGTGAGGTTCAGGGCCGCCCTCCACGCAGCTTCCTGGTGTCACAGGTGTTCCCTCGCAAGGGGAAGTCCGCTAATTACCTCCCATGTCCATGGGGAGGCACTAGATGCTACCTGCGTTTCCAGCCCAACCCCCGCCTTTCCCCGGCAGCCCGCACTGGGAGGGACTCGGGGGAGACACTCGAAGGGCTCCTAGGAGATCCCGGGTGCTGCAGACAGAAGACGGAACCTCCCCACACTCAGAATTCCGGAACAAATTTGACTGTGTGGGGGAGGTTCGGGGCCGCCCTCCACGCAGCTTCCTGGTGTCACACGTGTTCCCTGGCAGGGGGAAGTCCGCTAATTACCTCCCCTGTCCAGGGGGAGGCACTAGATGCTACCTGCGTTTCCAGACCAACCCCCGCCTTTCCCTGGCAGCCCGCAGTGAGAGGGACTCGGGGAAGACTCTCGAAGGGCTCCTAGGAGATCCCGGGTGCTGCAGACAGAAGACAGAACCTCCCCACACTCAGAATTCCGGAACACGGCTGACTGTGTGGGCGAGGTTTGGGGCCGCCCTCCTCGCAGCTGCCTGGTGTCTCAGGTGTTCCCTGGCAGGCGGAAATCCGCTAATTACCTCCCCTGTCCAGGGGGAGGCACTAGATGCTACCTGCGTTTCCAGCCCAACCGCCGCTTTTCCCCGGCAGCCCGCAGTGAGAGGGACTCGGGGAAGACTCTCGAAGGGCTCCTAGGAGATCCCGGTGCTGCAGACAGAAGACGGAACCTCCCCACACTCAGAATTCCGGAACACGGCTGACTGTGTGGGGGAGGTTCGGGGCCGCCCTCCACGCAGCTTCCTGGTGTCACAGGTGTTCCCTGGCAGGCGGAATTCCGCTAATTACCTCCCCTGTCCAGGGGGAGGCACTAGATGCTACCTGCGTTTCCAGCCCAACCCCCGCATTTCCCCGGCAGCCCGCAGTGAGAGGGACTCGGGGAAGACTCTCGAAGGGCTCCTAGTAGATCCCGGGTGCTGCAGACAGAAGACGGAACCTCCCCACAATCAGAATTCCGGAACAAGTGTGACTGTGTGGGTGAGGTTCAGGGCAGCCCTCCACGCAGCTTCCTGGTGTCTCAGGTGTTCCCTCGCAAGGGGAAGTCCGCTAATTACCTCCCCTGTCCATGGGGAGGCACTAGATGCTACCTGCGTTTCCAGCCCAACCCCCGCTTTTCCCCGGCAGCCCGCAGTGAGAGGGACTCGGGGAAGACTCTCGAAGGGCTCCTAGGAGATCCCGGGTGCTGCAGACAGAAGACGGAACCTCCCCACACTCAGAATTCCGGATCATGTCCTAGTGATTGGGGGAGGATTGGGGCCGCACTCCACGCAGCTGCCTGGTGTCACAGGTGTTGCCTTGCAGGGGGAAGTCCGCTAATTACCTCCCCTGTCCAGGTGGAGGCACTAGATGCTACCTGCATTTCCAGCCCCACCCCCGCATTTCCCCGGCAGCCCGCACTAGGAGACACTCGGGGAAGACACGCGGAGGGCTCCTAGGAGATCCCAGGCGCTGCAGACAGAAGACGGAACCTCCCAACACTCAGAAATCCGGAACACGGCCAAGTGTGTCGGGGAGGTTTCGGGCAACCCTCCACGCAGGTTCCTGGTATCACAGGTGTTGCTTAGCAGGGAGAAGTCCGCTTATTACCTCCCCTGTCCAGGGGTAGGCACTAGATGCTACCTGCATTTCCAGCACAACCCCCGCTTTTCCCCGGCAGCCCGCACTAGGAGACACTCAGGAAAGAAACACGGACGGCTCCTAGGTGATCTCAGGCGCTGCAGACAGAAGACGATACTTCCCCACAGTCAGAATTCCGGAACACGGCCGAGTGTGTCGGGGAGGTTTGGGGTCTCCCTGCACTCAGCTGCTAGGTGTCACAGGTGTTGCGTGGCAGGGAGAAGTCCGCTAATTATATCCTCTGTCCAAGGGGATTCACTAGATTCTTCCTGCATTTCCAGCACAACTCCCGCATTTCCCCGGCAGCCCGCACTAGGATACACTCGGGGAAGAAACGCGGAGGGCTACAAGGAGATCCAAGGCGCTGCAGACAGAAGACGGAACCTCCCCACACTCAGAAATCCGGAAAACGGCTGACTGTGTGGGCGAGGTTCGGGGCCGCCCTCCACGCAGCTTCCTGGTGTCACAGGTTTTCCATCGCAAGGGGAAGTCCGCTAATTACCCCCCCTGTCCATGGGGAGGCACTAGATGCTACCTGCGTTTCCAGCCCAACCCCCGCATTTCCCCGGCATCCCATAATGGTAGGGACTCGGGGAAGACTCTCGAAGGGCTTCTAGGAGATCCCGGGTGCTGCAGAACGAAGACGGAACCTCCCCACACTCAGAATTCCGGAACACGGCTGACTGTGTGGGCGAGGTTCGGGGCCGCCCTCCACGCAGCTTCCTGGTGTCACACGTGTTCCCTGGCAGGGGGAAGTCCGCTAATTACCTCCCCTGTCCATGGGGAGGCACTAGATGCTACCTGCGTTTCCAGCCCAACCCCCGCCTTTCCCCGGCAGCCCGCAGTGAGAGGGACTCGGGGAAGACTCTTGAAGGACTCCTAGGAGATCCCGGGTGCTGCAGACAGAAGACGGAACCTCCCCACACTCAGAATTCCGGAACACGGCTGACTGTGTGGGCGAGGTTCGGGGCCGCCCTCCACGCAGCTGCCTGGTGTCACAGGTGTTCCCTGGCAGGCGGAAATCCGCTAATTACCTCCCCTGTCCAGGGGGAGGCACTAGATGCTACCTGCGTTTCCAGCCCAACCGCCGCATTTCCCCGGCAGCCCGCAGTGAGAGGGACCCGGGGAAGACTCTCGAAGGGCTCCTAGGAGATCCCGGGTGCTGCAGAACGAAGACGGAACCTCCCCACACTCAGAATTCCGGAACACGGCTGACTGTGTGGGGGAGGTTCGGGGCCGCACTCCACGCAGCTTCCTGGTGTCACACGTGTTCCCTGGCAGGGGGAAGTCCGCTAAATACATCCCCTGTCCATGGGGAGGCACTAGATGCTACCTGCGTTTCCAGCCCAACCCCCGCCTTTCCCCGGCAGCCCGCAGTGTGAGGGACTCGGGGAAGACACTTGAAGGGCTCCTAGGAGATCCCGGGTTCTGCAGACAGAAGACGGAACCTCCCCACACTCAGAATTCCGGAAAACGGCTGACTGTGTGGGCGAGGTTCGGGGCCGCCCTCCACGCAGCTTCCTGGTGTCACAGGTGTTCCCTCGCAAGGGGAAGTCTGCTAAATACCTCCCCTGTCCATGGGGAGGCACTAGATGCTACCTGCGTTTCCAGCCCAACCCCCGCCTTTCCCTGGCAGCCCGCAGTGAGAGAGACTCGGGGAAGACTCTCGAAGGGCTCCTAGGAGATCCCGGGTGCTGCAGACAGAAGACAGAACCTCCCCACATTAAAAATACCGGAACACGGCTGACTGTGTGGGCGAGGTTTGTGGCCGCCCTCCACGCAGCTGCCTGGTGTCACACGTGTTCCCTGGCAGGCGGAAATCCGCTAAATACCTCCCCTGTCCAGGGGGAGGCACTAGATGCTACCTGCGTTTCCAGCCCAACCGCCGCTTTTCCCCGGCAGCCCGCAGGGAGAGGGACTCGGGGAAGACTCTCGAAGGGCTCCTAGGAGATCCCGGTGCTGCAGACAGAAGTCGGAACCTCCCCACACTCAGAATTCCGGAACACGGCTGACTGTGTGGGGGAGGTTCGGGGCCGCCCTCCACGCAGCTTCCTGGTGTCACAGGTGTTCCCTGGCAGGCGGAATTCCGCTAATTACCTCCCCTGTCCATGGGGAGGCACTAGATGCTACCTGCGTTTCCAGCCCAACCCCCGCCTTTCCCCGGCAGCCCGCAGTGTGAGGGACTCTGGGAAGACACTCGAAGGGCTCCTAGGAGATCCCGGGTGCTGCAGACAGAAGACGGAACCTCCCCACACTCAGAATTCCGGATCATGTCCTAGTGAGTGGGGGAGGATTGGGGCCGCACTCCACGCAGCTGCCTGGTGTCACAGGTGTTGCCTTGCAGGGGGAAGTCCGCTAATTACCTCCCCTGTCCAGGTGGAGGCACTAGATGCTACCTGCATTTCCAGCCCCACCCCCGCATTTCCCCGGCAGCCCGCACTAGGAGACACTCGGGGAAGACACGCGGAGGGCTCCTAGGAGATCCCAGGCGCTGCAGACAGAAGACGGAACCTCCCAACACTCAGAAATCTGGAACACGGCCGAGTGTGTCGGGGAGGTTTCGGGCAACCCTCCACGCAGGTTCCTGGTATCACAGGTGTTGCTTAGCAGGGAGAAGTCCGCTTATTACCTCCCCTGTCCAGGGGTAGGCACTAGATGCTACCTGCATTTCCAGCACAACCCCCGCTTTTCCCCAGCAGCCCGCACTAGGAGACACTCAGGAAAGAAACACGGACGGCTCCTAGGTGATCTCAGGCGCTGCAGACAGAAGACGATACTTCCCCACAGTCAGAATTCCGGAACACGGCCGAGTGTGTCGGGGAGGTTTGGGGTCTCCCTGCACTCAGCTGCTAGGTGTCACAGGTGTTGCGTGGCAGGGAGAAGTCTGCTAATTATATCCTCTGTCCAAGGGGATTCACTAGATTCTTCCTGCATTTCCAGCACAACTCCCGCATTTCCCCGGCAGCCCGCACTAGGATACACTCGGGGAAGAAACGCGGAGGGCTACTAGGAGATCCAAGGCGCTGCAGACAGAAGACGGAACCTCCCCACACTCAGAAATCCGGAAAACGGCTGACTGTGTGGGCGAGGTTCGGGGCCGCCCTCCACGCAGCTTCCTGGTGTCACAGGTTTTCCCTCCCAAGGGGAAGTCCGCTAATTACCCCCCCTGTCCATGGGGAGGCACTAGAAGCTACCTGCGTTTCCAGCACAACCCCCGTCTTTCCCCGGCAACCCGCACTGGGAAGGACTTGGGGAAGACACTCGAAGGGCTCCTAGAAGATCCCGGGTGCTGCAGAAAGAAGACGGAACCTCCCCACACTCAGAATTCCGGAACACGGCTGACTGTGTGGGCGAGGTTCGGGGCCGCACTTCACGCAGTTTCCTGGTGTCACAGGTGTTCCCTGGCAGGCGGAAGTCCGCTAATTACCTCCCCTGTCCAGGGGGAGGCCCTAGATGCTACCTGCGTTTCCAGCCCAACCCCCGAATTTCCCCGGCAGCCCGCAGTGAGAGGGAATCTAGGAAGACTCTCAAAGGGCTCCTAGGAGATCCCGGGTGCTGCAGACAGAAGACGGAACCTCCCCACACTCAGAATTCCGGAACACGGGTGACTGTGTGGGTGAGGTTTAGGGCCGCCCTCCACGCAGCTTCCTGATGTCACAGGTGTTCCCTCGCAAGGGGAAGTCCGCTAATTACCTCCCCTGTCCATGGGGAGGCACTAGATGCTACCTGCGTTTCCAGCACAACCCCCGCATTTCCCCGGCATCCCATAATAGGAGGGACTCGGGGAAGACTCTCGAAGGGCTCCTAGGAGATCCCGGGTGCTGCAGAACGAAGACGGAACCTCCCCACACTCAGAATTCCGGAACACGGCTGACAGTGTGGGCGAGGTTCGGGGCCGCACTCCACGCAGCTGCCTGGTGTCACAGGTGTTCCCTGGCAGGCGGAAATCCGCTAATTACCTCCCCTCTCCCGGGGGAGGCACTAGATGCTACCTGCGTTTCCAGCCCAACCCCCGCATTTCCCCGGCAGCCCGCAGTGAGAGGGACTCGGGGAAGACCCTCGAAGGGCTCCTAGTAGATCCCGGGTGCTGCAGACAGAAGACGGAACCTCCCCACAATCAGAATTCCGGAACAAGTGTGACTGTGTGGGTGAGGTTCAGGGCAGCCCTCCACGCAGCTTCCTGGAGTCTCAGGTGTTCCCTCGCAAGGGGAAGTCCGCTAATTACCTCCCCTGTCCATGGGGAGGCACTAGATGCTACCTGCGTTTCCAGCCCAACCCCCGCTTTTTCCCGGCAGCCCGCAGTGAGAGGGACTCGGGGAAGACTCTCGAAGGGCTCCTAGGAGATCCCGGGTGCTGCAGACAGAAGACGGAACCTCCCCACACTCAGAATTTCGGAACACGGGTGACTGTGTGGGTGAGGTTTAGGGCCGCCCTCCATGCAGCTTCCTGGTGTCACAGGTGTTCCCTCGCAAGGGGAAGTCCGCTAATTACCTCCCCTGTCCAGGGGGAGGCACTAGATGCTACCTGCGTTTCCAGCCCAACCCCCGCCTTTCCCCGGCAGCCCGCAGTGAGAGGGACTCGGGGAAGACTCTCGAAGGGCTCCTAGGAGATCCCGGGTGCTGCAGACAGAAGACGGAACCTCCCCACACTCAGAATTCCGGAACACGGCTGACTGTGTGGGCGAGGTTCGGGGCCGCCCTCCACGCAGCTGCCTGGTGTCACAGGTGTTCCCAGGCAGGCGGAAATCCGCTAATTACCTCCCATGTCCAGGGGGAGGCAATAGATGCTACCTGCGTTTCCAGCCCAACCGCCGATTTTCCCCGGCAGCCCGCAGTGTGAGGGACTCTGGGAAGACACTCGAAGGGCTCCTAGGAGATCCCGGGTGCTGCAGACAGAAGACGGAACCTCCCCACACTCAGAATTCCGGATCATGTCCTAGTGAGTGGGGGAGGATTGGGGCCGCACTCCACGCAGCTGCCTGGTGTCACAGGTGTTGCCTTGCAGGGGGAAGTCCGCTAATTACCTCCCCTGTCCAGGTGGAGGCACTAGATGCTACCTGCATTTCCAGCCCCACCCCCGCATTTCCCCGGCAGCCCGCACTAGGAGACACTCGGGGAAGACACGCGGAGGGCTCCTAGGAGATCCCAGGCGCTGCAGACAGAAGACGGAACCTCCCAACACTCAGAAATCCGGAACACGGCCGAGTGTGTCGGGGAGGTTTCGGGCAACCCTCCACGCAGGTTCCTGGTATCACAGGTGTTGCTTAGCAGGGAGAAGTCCGCTTATTACCTCCGCTGTCCAGGGGTAGGCACTAGATGCTACCTGCATTTCCAGCACAACCCCCGCTTTTCCCCGGCAGCCCGCACTAGGAGACACTCAGGAAAGAAACACGGACGGCTCCTAGGTGATCTCAGGCGCTGCAGACAGAAGACGATACTTCCCCACAGTCAGAATTCCGGAACACGGCCGAGTGTGTCGGGGAGGTTTGGGGTCTCCCTGCACTCAGCTGCTAGGTGTCACAGGTGTTGCGTGGCAGGGAGAAGTCTGCTAATTATATCCTCTGTCCAAGGGGATTCACTAGATTCTTCCTGCATTTCCAGCACAACTCCCGCATTTCCCCGGCAGCCCGCACTAGGATACACTCGGGGAAGAAACGCGGAGGGCTACTAGGAGATCCAAGGCGCTGCAGACAGAAGACGGAACCTCCCCACACTCAGAAATCCGGAAAACGGCTGACTGTGTGGGCGAGGTTCGGGGCCGCCCTCCACGCAGCTTCCTGGTGTCACAGGTTTTCCCTCCCAAGGGGAAGTCCGCTAATTACCCCCCCTGTCCATGGAGAGGCACTAGATGCTACCTGCGTTTCCAGCACAACCCCCGTCTTTCATCGGCAACCCGCACTGAGAAGGACTCGGGGAAGACACTCGAAGGGCTCCTAGAAGATCCCGGGTGCTGCAGAACGAAGACGGAACCTCCCCACACTCAGAATTCCGGAACACGGCTGACTGTGTGGGCGAGGTTCGGGGCCGCACTCCACGCAGTTTCCTGGTGTCACAGGTGTTCCCTGGCAGGCGGAAGTCCGCTAATTAACTCCCCTGTCCAGGGGGAGGCCCTAGATGCTACCTGCGTTTCCAGCCCAACCCCCGCATTTCCCCGGAAGCCCGCAGTGAGAGGGAATCTGGGAAGACTCTCAAAGGGCTCCTAGGAGATCCCGGGTGCTGCAGACAGAAGACGGAACCTCCCCACACTCAGAATTCCGGAACACGGGTGACTGTGTGGGTGAGGTTTAAGGCCGCCCTCCACGCAGCTTCCTGATGTCACAGGTGTTCCCTCGCAAGGGGAAGTCCGCTAATTACCTCCCCTGTCCATGGGGAGGCACTAGATGCTACCTGCGTTTCCAGCACAACCCCCGCATTTCCCCGGCATCCCATAATAGAAGGGACTCGGGGAAGACTCTCGAAGGGCTCCTAGGAGATCCCGGGTGCTGCAGACAGAAGACGGAACCTCCCCACACTCAGAATTCCGGAACACGGCTGACTGTGTGGGCGAGGTTCGGGGCCGCCCTCCACGCAGCTGCCTGGTGTCACAGGTGTTCCCTGGCAGGCGGAAATCCGCTAATTACCTCCCCTGTCCAGAGGGAGGCACTAGATGCTACCTGCGTTTCCAGCCCAACCGCCGCATTTCCCCGGCAGCCCGCAGTGAGAGGGACTCGGGGAAGACTCTCGAAGGGCTCCTAGGAGATCCCGGGTGCTGCAGACAGAAGACGGAACCTCCCAACACTCAGAATTCCGGAACACGGCTGACTGTGTGGTTGAGGTTCGGGGCCGCCCTCCACGCAGCTTCCTGGTGTCACAGGTTTTCCCTCGCAAGGAGAAGTCCGCTAATTACCTCCCCTGTCCATGGGGAGGAACTAGATGCTACCTGCGTTTCCAGCCCAACCCCCGTCTTTCCCCGGCAGCCCGCACTGGGAAGGACTCGGGGAAGACACTCGAAGGGCTCCTAGAAGATCCCGGGTGCTACAGAACGAAGACGGAACCTCCCCACACTCAGAATTCCGGAACACGGCTGACTGTGTGGGCGAGGTTCGGGGCCGCACTCCACGCAGCTTCCTGGTGTCACAGGTGTTCCCTCGCAAGGGGAAGTCCGCTAATTACCTCCCCTGTCCATGGGGAGGCACTTGATGCTACCTGCGTTTCCAGCACAACCCCCGCCTTTCCCCGGCATCCCATAATGGGAGGGACTCGGGGAAGACTCTCGAAGGGCTCCTAGGAGATCCCGGGTGCTGCAGAACGAAGACGGAACCTCCCCACACTCAGAATTCCGGAACACGGTTGACTGTGTGGGGGAGTTTCGGGGCCGCCCTCCACGCAGCTTCCTGGTGTCACACGTGTTCCCTGGCAGGGGGAAGTCCGCTAATTACCTCCCATGTCCATGGGGAGGCACTAGATGCTACCTGCGTTTCAAGCCCAACCCCCGCCTTTCCCCGGCAGCCCGCACTGAGAGGGACTCGGGGAAGACTCTCGAAGGGCTCCTAGGAGATCCCGGGTTCTGCAGACAGAAGACGGAACCTCCCCACACTCAGAATTCCGGAACACGGCTGACTGTGTGGGCGCGGTTCGGGGCCGCCCTCCACGCAGCTTCCTGGTGTCACAGGTGTTCCCTCGCAAGGGGAAGTCCGCTAATTACCTCCCCTGTCCATGAGGAGGCACTAGATGCTACCTGCGTTTCCAGCCCAACCCCCGCCTTTCCCCGGCAGCCCGCACTGGGAGGGACTCGGGGGAGACACTCGAAGGGCTCCTAGGAGATCCCGGGTGCTGCAGACAGAAGACGGAACCTCCCCACACTCAGAATTCCGGAACACGGGTGTCTGTGTGGGGGAGGTGCGGGGCCGCCCTCCACGCAGCTTCCTGGTGTCACACGTGTTCCCTGGCAGGGGGAATTCCGCTAATTACCTCCCCTGTCCAGGGGGAGGCACTAGATGCTACCTGCGTTTCCAGCCCAACCCCCGCCTTTCCCTGGCAGCCCGCAGAGATAGAGACTCGGGGAAGACTCTCGAAGGGCTCCTAGGAGATCCCGGGTGCTGCAGAGAGAAGACAGAACCTCCCCACATTAAAAATACCGGAACACGGCTGACTGTGTGGGCGAGGTTTTTGGCCGCCCTCCACGCAGCTGCCTGGTGTCACAGGTGTTCCCTGGCAGGCGGAATTCCGCTAATTACCTCCCCTGTCCAGGGGGAGGCACTAGATGCTACCTGCGCTTCCAGCCCAACTTCCGCTTTTCCCCGGCAGCCCGCAGTGAGAGGGACTCGGGGAAGAATCTCGAAGGGCGCCTAGGAGATCCCGGTGCTGCAGACAGAAGACGGAACCTCCCCACACTCAGAATTACGGAACACGGCTGACTGTGTGGGGGAGGTTCGGGGCCGCCCTCCACGCAGCTTCCTGGTGTCACAGGTGTTCCCTGGCAGGCGGAATTCCGCTAATTACCTCCCCTGTCCAGGGGGAGGCACTAGATGCTACCTGCGTTTCCAGCCCAACCCCCGCATTTCCCCGGCAGCCCGCAGTGAGAGGGACTCGGGGAAGACTCTCGAAGGGCTCCTAGTAGATCCCGGGTGCTGCAGACAGAAGACGGAACCTCCCCACAATCAGAATTCCGGAACAAGTGTGACTGTGTGGGTGAGGTTCAGGGCAGCCCTCCACGCAGCTTCCTGGTGTCTCAGGTGTTCCCTCGCAAGGGGAAGTCCGCTAATTACCTCCCCTGTCCATGGGGAGGCACTAGATGCTACCTGCGTTTCCAGCCCAACCTCCGCTTTTTCCCGGCAGCCCGCAGTGAGAGGGACTCGGGGAAGACTCTCGAAGGGCTCCTAGGAGATCCCGGGTGCTGCAGACAGAAGACGGAACCTCCCCACACTCAGAATTTCGGAACACGGGTGACTGTGTGGGTGAGGTTTAGGGCCGCCCTCCATGCAGCTTCCTGGTGTCACAGGTGTTCCCTCGCAAGGGGAAGTCCGCTAATTACCTCCCCTGTCCAGGGGGAGGCACTAGATGCTACCTGCGTTTCCAGCCCAACCCCCGCATTTCCCCGGCAGCCCGCAGTGAGAGGGACTCGGGGAAGATTCTCGAAGGGCTCCTAGGAGATCCCGGGTGCTGCAGACAGAAGACGGAACCTCCCCACACTCAGAATTCCGGAACACGGCTGACTGTGTGGGCGAGGTTCGGGGCCGCCCTCCACGCAGCTGCCTGGTGTCACAGGTGTTCCCAGGCAGGCGGAAATCCGCTAATTACCTCCCATGTCCAGGGGGAGGCAATAGATGCTACCTGCGTTTCCAGCCCAACCGCCGATTTTCCCCGGCAGCCCGCAGTGTGAGGGACTCTGGGAAGACACTCGAAGGGCTCCTAGGAGATCCCGGGTGCTGCAGACAGAAGACGGAACCTCCCCACACTCAGAATTCCGGATCATGTCCTAGTGAGTGGGGGAGGATTGGGGCCGCACTCCACGCAGCTGCCTGGTGTCACAGGTGTTGCCTTGCAGGGGGAAGTCCGCTAATTACCTCCCCTGTCCAGGTGGAGGCACTAGATGCTACCTGCATTTCCAGCCCCACCCCCGCATTTCCCCGGCAGCCCGCACTAGGAGACACTCGGGGAAGACACGCGGAGGGCTCCTAGGAGATCCCAGGCGCTGCAGACAGAAGACGGAACCTCCCAACACTCAGAAATCCGGAACACGGCCGAGTGTGTCGGGGAGGTTTCGGGCAACCCTCCACGCAGGTTCCTGGTATCACAGGTGTTGCTTAGCAGGGAGAAGTCCGCTTATTACCTCCCCTGTCCAGGGGTAGGCACTAGATGCTACCTGCATTTCCAGCACAACCCCCGCTTTTCCCCGGCAGCCCGCACTAGGAGACACTCAGGAAAGAAACACGGACGGCTCCTAGGTGATCTCAGGCGCTGCAGACAGAAGACGATACTTCCCCACAGTCAGAATTCCGGAACACGGCCGAGTGTGTCGGGGAGGTTTGGGGTCTCCCTGCACTCAGCTGCTAGGTGTCACAGGTGTTGCGTGGCAGGGAGAAGTCGGCTAATTATATCCTCTGTCCAAGGGGATTCACTAGATTCTTCCTGCATTTCCAGCACAACTCCCGCATTTCCCCGGCAGCCCGCACTAGGATACACTCGGGGAAGAAACGCGGAGGGCTACTAGGAGATCCAAGGCGCTGCAGACAGAAGACGGAACCTCCCCACACTCAGAAATCCGGAAAACGGCTGACTGTGTGGGCGAGGTTCGGGGCCGCCCTCCACGCAGCTTCCTGGTGTCACAGGTTTTCCCTCCCAAGGGGAAGTCCGCTAATTACCCCCCCTGTCCATGGGGAGGCACTAGATGCTACCTGCGTTTCCAGCCCAACCCCCGTCTTTCCCCGGCAGACCGCTCTGGGAAGGACTCGGGGAAGACACTCGAAGGGCTCCTAGAAGATCCCGCGTGCTGCAGAACGAAGACGGAACCTCCCCACACTCAGAATTCCGGAACACGGCTGACTGTGTGGGCGAGGTTCGGGGCCGCACTCCACGCAGCTTCCTGGTGTCACATGTGTTCCCTGGCAGGCGGAAGTCCGCTAAATACCTCCCCTGTCCAGGGGGAGGCACTAGATGCTACCTGCGTTTCCAGCCCAACCCCCGCATTTCCCCGGCAGCCCGCAGTGAGAGGGACTCGGGGAAGACTCTCAAAGGGCTCCTAGGAGATCCCGGGTGCTGCAGACAGGAGACGGAACCTCCCCACACTCAGAATTCCGGAACAAGTGTGACTGTGTGGGGGAGGTTCGGGGCCGCCCTCCACGCAGCTTCCAGGTGTCACACGTGTTCCCTGGCAGTGGGAAGTCCGCTAATTACCTCCCCTGTCCAGGGGGAGGCACTAGATGCTACCTGCGTTTACAGCACAACCCCCGCCTTTCTCCGGCAGCCCGCAGTGAGAGGGACTCGGGGAAGACTCTCGAAGGGCTCCTAGGAGATCCCGGGTGCTGCAGACAGAAGACGGAACCTCCCCACACTCAGAATTCCGGAACACGGGTAACTGTGTGGGTGAGGTTTAGGGCCGCCCTCCACGCAGCTTCCTGGTGTCACAGGTGTTCCCTCGCAAGGGGAAGTCCGCTAATTACCTCCCCTGTCCATGTGGAGGCACTAGATGCTACCTGCGTTTCCAGCACAACCCCTGCCTTTCCCCGGCATCCCATAATGGGGGGGACTCGGTGAAGACTCTCGAAGGGCACCTAGGAGATCCCGGGTGCTGCAGAACGATGACGGAACCTCCCCACACTCAGAATTCTGGAACACGGCTGACTGTGTGGGGGAGGTACGGGGCCGCCCTCCACGCAGCTTCCTGGTGTCACACGTGTTCCCTGGCAGGGGGAATTCCGCTATTTACCTCCCCTGTCCATGGGGAGGCACTAGATGCTACCTGCGTTTCCAGCCCAACCCCCGTCTTTCCCCGGCAGCCCGCACTGGGAAGGACTCGGGGAAGACACTCGAAGGGCTCCTAGAAGATCCCGGGTGCTGCAGAACGAAGACGGAACCTCCCCACACTCAGAATTCCGGAACACGGCTGACTGTGTGGGCGAGGTTCGGGGCCGCACTCCACGCAACTTCCTGGTGTCACAGGTTTCCCTGGGAGGCGGAAGTCCGCTAATTACCTCCCCTGTCCAGGGGGAGGCACTAGATGCTACCTGCGTTTCCAGCCCAACCCCCGCATTTCCCCGGCAGCCCGCAGTGAGAGGGACTCGGGGAAGACTCTCAAAGGGCTCCTAGGAGATCCCGGGTGCTGCAGACAGAAGACGGAACCTCCCCACACTCAGAATTCCGGAACACGGCTGACTGTGTGGGGGAGGTTCGGGGTCGCCCTCCACGCAGCTTCCTGGTGTCACACGTGTTCCCTGGCAGGGGAAAGTCCGCTAATTACCTCCCCTGTCCAGGGGGAGGCATTAGATGCTACCTGAGTTTCCAGCCCAACCCCCGCCTTTCCCTGGCAGCCCGCAGTGAGAGGGACTCGGGGAAGACTCTCGAAGGGCTCCTAGGAGATCCCGGGTGCTGCAGACAGAAGACGGAACCTCCCCACAATCAGAATTCCGGAACAAGTGTGACTGTGTGGGTGAGGTTCAGGGCAGCCCTCCACGCAGCTTCCTGGTGTCTCAGGTGTTCCCTCGCAAGGGGAAGTCCGCTAATTACCTCCCCTGTCCATGGGGAGGCACTAGATGCTACCTGCGTTTCCAGCCCAACCTCCGCTTTTTCCCGGCAGCCCGCAGTGAGAGGGACTCGGGGAAGACTCTCGAAGGGCTCCTAGGAGATCCCGGGTGCTGCAGACAGAAGACGGAAACTCCCAACACTCAGAATTTCGGAACACGGGTGACTGTGTGGGTGAGGTTTAGGGCCGCCCTCCATGCAGCTTCCTGGTGTCACAGGTGTTCCCTCGCAAGGGGAAGTCCGCTAATTACCTCCCCTGTCCAGGGGGAGGCACTAGATGCTACCTGCGTTTCCAGCCCAACCCCCGCATTTCCCCGGCAGCCCGCAGTGAGAGGGACTCGGGGAAGACTCTCGAAGGGCTCCTAGGAGATCCCGGGTGCTGCAGACAGAAGACGGAACCTCCCCACACTCAGAATTCCGGAACACGGCTGACTGTGTGGGCGAGGTTCGGGTCCGCCCTCCACGCAGCTGCCTGGTGTCACAGGTGTTCCCAGGCAGGCGGAAATCCGCTAATTACCTCCCATGGACCGGGGGAGGCAATAGATGCTACCTGCGTTTCCAGCCCAACCGCCGATTTTCCCCGGCAGCCCGCAGTGTGAGGTACTCTGGGAAGACACTCGAAGGGCTCCTAGGAGATCCCGGGTGCTGCAGACAGAAGACGGAACCTCCCCACACTCAGAATTCCGGATCATGTCCTAGTGAGTGGGGGAGGATTGGGGCCGCACTCCACGCAGCTGCCTGGTGTCACAGGTGTTGCCTTGCAGGGGGAAGTCCGCTAATTACCTCCCCTGTCCAGGTGGAGGCACTAGATGCTACCTGCATTTCCAGCCCCACCCCCGCATTTCCCCGGCAGCCCGCACTAGGAGACACTCGGGGAAGACACGCGGAGGGCTCCTAGGAGATCCCAGGCGCTGCAGACAGAAGACGGAACCTCCCAACACTCAGAAATCCGGAACACGGCCGAGTGTGTCGGGGAGGTTTCGGGCAAACCTCCACGCAGGTTCCTGGTATCACAGGTGTTGCTTAGCAGGGAGAAGTCCGCTTATTACCTCCCCTGTCCAGGGGTAGGCACTAGATGCTACCTGCATTTCCAGCACAACCCCCGCTTTTCCCCGGCAGCCCGCACTAAGAGACACTCAGGAAAGAAACACGGACGGCTCCTAGGTGATCTCAGGCGCTGCAGACAGAAGACGATACTTCCCCACAGTCAGAATTCCGGAACACGGCCGAGTGTGTCGGGGAGGTTTGGGGTCTCCCTGCACTCAGCTGCTAGGTGTCACAGGTGTTGCGTGGCAGGGAGAAGTCCGCTAATTATATCCTCTGTCCAAGGGGATTCACTAGATTCTTCCTGCATTTCCAGCACAACTCCCGCATTTCCCCGGCAGCCCGCACTAGGATACACTCGGGGAAGAAACGCGGAGGGCTACTAGGAGATCCAAGGCGCTGCAGACAGAAGACGGAACCTCCCCACACTCAGAAATCCGGAAAACGGCTGACTGTGTGGGCGAGGTTCGGGGCCGCCCTCCACGCAGCTTCCTGGTGTCACAGGTATTCCCTCGCAAGGGGAAGTCCGCTAATTACCCCCCCTGTCCATGGGGAGGCACTAGATGCTACCTGCGTTTCCAGCCCAACCCCCGTCTTTCCCCGGCAGACCGCTCTGGGAAGGACTCGGGGAAGACACTCGAAGGGCTCCTAGAAGATCCCGCGTGCTGCAGAACGAAGACGGAACCTCCCCACACTCAGAATTCCGGAACACGGCTGACTGTGTGGGCGAGGTTCGGGGCCGCACTCCACGCAGCTTCCTGGTGTCACATGTGTTCCCTGGCAGGCGGAAGTCCGCTAAATACCTCCCCTGTCCAGGGGGAGGCACTAGATGCTACCTGCGTTTCCAACCCAACCCCCGCATTTCCCCGGCAGCCCGCAGTGAGAGGGACTCGGGGAAGACTCTCAAAGGGCTCCTAGGAGATCCCGGGTGCTGCAGACAGGAGACGGAACCTCCCCACACTCAGAATTCCGGAACAAGGGTGACTGTGTGGGGGAGGTTCGGGGCCGCCCTCCACGCAGCTTCCAGGTGTCACACGTGTTCCCTGGCAGTGGGAAGTCCGCTAATTACCTCCCCTGTCCAGGGGGAGGCACTAGATGCTACCTGCGTTTCCAGCACAACCCCCGCCTTTCTCCGGCAGCCCGCAGTGAGAGGGACTCGGGGAAGACTCTCGAAGGGCTCCTAGGAGATCCCGGGTGCTGCAGAACGAAGACGGAACCTCCCCACACTCAGAATTCTGGAACACGGCTGACTGTGTGGGGGAGGTACGGGGCCGCCCTCCACGCAGCTTCCTGGTGTCACAGGTGTTCCCTGGCAGGCGGAAGTCCGCTAATTACCTCCCCTGTCCAGGGGGAGGCACTAGATGCTACCTGCGTTTCCAGCCCAACCCCCGCATTTCCCCGGCAGCCCGCAGTGAGAGGGACTCGGGGAAGACTCTCAAAGGGCTCCTAGGAGATCCCGGGTGCTGCAGACAGAAGACGGAACCTCCCCACACTCAGAATTCCGGAACAAGGGTGACTGTGTGGGGGAGGTTCGGGGCCGCCCTCCACGCAGCTTCCTGGTGTCACACGTGTTCCCTGGCAGGGGGAAGTCCGCTAATTACCTCCCCTGTCCAGGGGGAGGCACTAGATGCTACCTGCGTTTCCAGCCCAACCCCCGCATTTCCCCGGCAACCCACAGTGAGAGGGACTCGGGGAAGTCTCTCGAAGGGCTCCTAGGAGATCCCGGGTGCTGCAGACAGAAGACGGAACCTCCCCACACTCAGAATTCCGGAACACGGGTGACTGTGTGGGTGAGGTTTAGGGCCGCCCTCCACGCAGCTTCCTGGTGTCACAGGTGTTCCCTCGCAAGGGGAAGTCCGCTAATTACCTCCCCTGTCCATGGGGAGGCACTAGATGCTACCTGCGTTTCCAGCACAACCCCCGCTTTCCCCGGCATCCCATAATGGGAGGGACTCGGGGAAGACTCTCGAAGGGCTCCTAGGAGATCCCGCGTGCTGCAGAACGAAGACGGAACCTCCCCACAATCAGAATTCCGGAACACGGCTGACTGTGTGGGGGAGGTTCGGGGCCGCCCTCCACGCAGCTTCCTGGTGTCACAGGTTTTCCCTCGCAAGAGGAAGTCCGCTAATTACCCCCCCTGTCCATTGGGAGGCACTAGATGCTACCTGCGTTTCCAGCCCAACCCCCGTCTTTCCCCGGCAGCCCGCTCTGGGAAGGACTCGGGGAAGACACTCGAAGGGCTCCTAGAAGATCCCGGGTGCTGCAGAACGAAGACGGAACCTCCCCACACTCAGAATTCCGGAACACGACTGACTGTGTGGGCGAGGTTCGGGGCCGCACTCCACGCAGCTTCCTGGTGTCACAGGTGTTCCCTGGCAGGCGGAAGTCCGCTAAATACCTCCCCTGTCCAGGGAGAGGCACTAGATGCTACCTGCGTTTCCAGCCAAACCCCCGCATTTCCCCGGCAGCCCGCAGTGGGAGGGACAAGGGGAAGACTCTCAAAGGGCTCCTAGGAGATCCCGGGTGCTGCAGACAGGAGACGGAACCTCCCCACACTCAGAATTCCGGAACACGGCTGACTGTGTGGGGGAGGTTCGGGGCCGCCCTCCACGCAGCTTCCTGGTGTCACACGTGTTCCCTGGCAGGGGAAAGTCCGCTAATTACCTCCCCTGTCCAGGGGGAGGCATTAGATGCTACCTGAGTTTCCAGCCCAACCCCCGCCTTTCCCTGTCAGCCCGCAGTGAGAGGGACTCGGGGAAGACTCTCGAAGGGCTCCTAGGAGATCCCGGGTGCTGCAGACAGAAGACGGAACCTCCCCACAATCAGAATTCCGGAACAAGTGTGACTGTGTGGGTGAGGTTCAGGGCAGCCCTCCACGCAGCTTCCTGGTGTCTCAGGTGTTCCCTCGCAAGGGGAATTCCGCTAATTACCTCCCCTGTCCATGGGGAGGCACTAGATGCTACCTGCGTTTCCAGCCCAACCTCCGCTTTTTCCCGGCAGCCCGCAGTGAGAGGGACTCGGGGAAGACTCTCGAAGGGCTCCTAGGAGATCCCGGGTGCTGCAGACAGAAGACGGAAACTCCCCACACTCAGAATTTCGGAACACGGGTGACTGTGTGGGTGAGGTTTAGGGCCGTCCTCCATGCAGCTTCCTGGTGTCACAGGTGTTCCCTCGCAAGGGGAAGTCCGCTAATTACCTCCCCTGTCCAGGGGGAGGCACTAGATGCTACCTGCTTTTCCAGCCCAACCCCCGCCTTTCCCCGGCAGCCCGCAGTGAGAGGGACTCGGGGAAGACTCTCGAAGGGCTCCTAGGAGATCCCGGGTGCTGCAGACAGAAGACGGAACCTCCCCACAATCAGAATTCCGGAACACGGCTGACTGTGTGGGCGAGGTTCGGGTCCGCCCTCCACGCAGCTGCCTGGTGTCACAGGTGTTCCCAGGCAGGCGGAAATCCGCTAATTACCTCCCATGTCCAGGGGGAGGCAATAGATGCTACCTGCGTTTCCAGCCCAACCGCCGATTTTCCCCGGCAGCCCGCAGTGTGAGGTACTCTGGGAAGACACTCGAAGGGCTCCTAGGAGATCCCGGGTGCTGCAGACAGAAGACGGAGCCTCCCCACACTCAGAATTCCGGATCATGTCCTAGTGAGTGGGGGAGGATTGGGGCCGCACTCCACGCAGCTGCCTGGTGTCACAGGTGTTGCCTTGCAGGGGGAAGTCCGCTAATTACCTCCCCTGTCCAGGTGGAGGCACTAGATGCTACCTGCATTTCCAGCCCCACCCCCGCATTTCCCCGGCAGCCCGCACTAGGAGACACTCGGGGAAGACACGCGGAGGGCTCCTAGGAGATCCCAGGCGCTGCAGACAGAAGACGGAACCTCCCAACACTCAGAAATCCGGAACACGGCCGAGTGTGTCGGGGAGGTTTCGGGCAACCCTCCACGCAGGTTCCTGGTATCACAGGTGTTGCTTAGCAGGGAGAAGTCCGCTTATTACCTCCCCTGTCCAGGGGTAGGCACTAGATGCTACCTGCATTTCCAGCACAACCCCCGCTTTTCCCCGGCAGCCCGCACTAGGAGACACTCAGGAAAGAAACACGGACGGCTCCTAGGTGATCTCAGGCGCTGCAGACAGAAGACGATACTTCCCCACAGTCAGAATTCCGGAACACGGCCGAGTGTGTCGGGGAGGTTTGGGGTCTCCCTGCACTCAGCTGCTAGGTGTCACAGGTGTTGCGTGGCAGGGAGAAGTCCGCTAATTATATCCTCTGTCCAAGGGGATTCACTAGATTCTTCCTGCATTTCCAGCACAACTCCCGCATTTCCCCGGCAGCCCGCACTAGGATACACTCGGGGAAGAAACGCGGAGGGCTACTAGGAGATCCAAGTCGCTGCAGACAGAAGACGGAACCTCCCCACACTCAGAAATCCGGAAAACGGCTGACTGTGTGGGCGAGGTTCGGGGCCGCCCTCCACGCAGCTTCCTGGTGTCACAGGTTTTCCCTCGCAAGGGGAAGTCCGCTAATTACCCCCCCTGTCCATGGGGAGGCACTAGATGCTACCTGCGTTTCCAGCCCAACCCCCGTCTTTCCCCGGCAGACCGCTCTGGGAAGGACTCGGGGAAGACACTCGAAGGGCTCCTAGAAGATCCCGCGTGCTGCAGAACGAAGACGGAACCTCCCCACACTCAGAATTCCGGAACACGGCTGACTGTGTGGGCGAGGTTCGGGGCCGCACTCCACGCAGCTTCCTGGTGTCACATGTGTTCCCTGGCAGGCGGAAGTCCGCTAAATACCTCCCCTGTCCAGGGGGAGGCACTAGATGCTACCTGCGTTTCCAGCCCAACCCCCGCATTTCCCCGGCAGCCCGCAGTGAGAGGGACTCGGGGAAGACTCTCAAAGGGCTCCTAGGAGATCCCGGGTGCTGCAGACAGGAGACGGAACCTCCCCACACTCAGAATTCCGGAACAAGGGTGACTGTGTGGGGGAGGTTCGGGGCCGCCCTCCACGCAGCTTCCAGGTGTCACACGTGTTCCCTGGCAGGGGGAAGTCCGCTAATTACCTCCCCTGTCCAGGGGGAGGCACTAGATGCTACCTGCGTTTCCAGCACAACCCCCGCCTTTCCCCGGCAGCCCGCAGTGAGAGGGACTCGGGGAAGACTCTCGAAGGGCTCCTAGGAGATCCCGGGTGCTGCAGACAGAAGACGGAACCTCCCCACACTCAGAATTCCGGAACACGGGTAACTGTGTGGGTGAGGTTTAGGGCCGCCCTCCACGCAGCTTCCTGGTGTCACAGGTGTTCCCTCGCAAGGGGAAGTCCGCTAATTACCTCCCCTGTCCATGGGGAGGCACTAGATGCTACCTGCGTTTCCAGCACAACCCCTGCCTTTCCCCGGCATCCCATAATGGGGGGGACTCGGGGAAGACTCTCGAAGGGCTCCTAGGAGATCCCGGGTGCTGCAGAACGAAGACGGAACCTCCCCACACTCAGAATTCTGGAACACGGCTGACTGTGTGGGGGAGGTACGGGGCCGCCCTCCACGCAGCTTCCTGGTGTCACACGTGTTCCCTGGCAGGGGGAATTCCGCTATTTACCTCCCCTGTCCATGGGGAGGCACTAGATGCTACCTGCGTTTCCAGCCCAACCCCCGTCTTTCCCCGGCAGCCCGCACTGGGAAGGACTCGGGGAAGACACTCGAAGGGCTCCTAGAAGATCCCGGGTGCTGCAGAACGAAGACGGAACCTCCCCACACTCAGAATTCCGGAACACGGCTGACTGTGTGGGCGAGGTTCGGGGCCGCACTCCACGCAACTTCCTGGTGTCACAGGTGTTCCCTGGCAGGCGGAAGTCCGCTAATTACCTCCCCTGTCCAGGGGGAGGCACTAGATGCTACCTGCGTTTCCAGCCCAACCCCCGCATTTCCCCGGCAGCCCGCAGTGAGAGGGACTCGGGGAAGACTCTCAAAGGGCTCCTAGGAGATCCCGGGTGCTGCAGACAGAAGACGGAACCTCCCCACACTCAGAATTCCGGAACAAGGGTGACTGTGTGGGGGAGGTTCGGGGCCGCCCACCACGCAGCTTCCTGGTGTCACACGTGTTCCCTGGCAGGGGGAAGTCCGCTAATTACCTCCCCTGTCCAGGGGGAGGCACTAGATGCTACCTGCGTTTCCAGCCCAACCCCCGTCTTTCCCCGGGAACCCACAGTGAGAGGGACTCGGGGAAGACTCTCGAAGGGCTCCTAGGAGATCCCGGGTGCTGCAGACAGAAGACGGAACCTCCCCACACTCAGAATTCCGGATCATGTCCTAGTGAGTGGGGGAGGATTGGGGCCGCACTCCACGCAGCTGCCTGGTGTCACAGGTGTTGCCTTGCAGGGGGAAGTCCGCTAATTACCTCCCCTGTCCAGGTGGAGGCACTAGATGCTACCTGCGTTTCCAGCCCAACCCCCGCATTTCCCCGGCAGCCCGCAGTGAGAGGGACTCGGGGAAGACTCTCAAAGGGCTCCTAGGAGATCCCGGGTGCTGCAGACAGAAGACGGAACCTCCCCACACTCAGAATTCCGGAACAAGGGTGACTGTGTGGGGGAGGTTCGTGGCCGCCCACCACGCAGCTTCCTGGTGTCACACGTGTTCCCTGGCAGGGGGAAGTCCGCTAATTACCTCCCCTGTCCAGGGGGAGGCACTAGATGCTACCTGCGTTTCCAGCCCAACCCCCGCCTTTCCCCGGGAACCCACAGTGAGAGGGACTCGGGGAAGACTCTCGAAGGGCTCCTAGGAGATCCCGGGTGCTGCAGACAGAAGACGGAACCTCCCCACACTCAGAATTCCGGATCATGTCCTAGTGAGTGGGGGAGGATTGGGGCCGCACTCCACGCAGCTGCCTGGTGTCACAGGTGTTGCCTTGCAGGGGGAAGTCCGCTAATTACCTCCCCTGTCCAGGTGGAGGCACTAGATGCTACCTGCATTTCCAGCCCCACCCCCGCATTTCCCCGGCAGCCCGCACTGGGAGACACTCGGGGAAGACACGCGGAGGGCTCCTAGGAGATCCCAGGCGCTGCAGACAGAAGACGGAACCTCCCAACACTCAGAAATCCGGAACACGGCCGAGTGTGTCGGGGAGGTTTCGGGCAACCCTCCACGCAGGTTCCTGGTATCACAGGTGTTGCTTAGCAGGGAGAAGTCCGCTTATTAACTCCCCTGTCCAGGGGTAGGCACTAGATGCTACCTGCATTTCCAGCACAACCCCCGCTTTTCCCCGGCAGCCCGCACTAGGAGACACTCAGGAAAGAAACACGGACGGCTCCTAGGTGATCTCAGGCGCTGCAGACAGAAGACGATACTTCCCCACAGTCAGAATTCCGGAACACGGCCGAGTGTTTCGGGGAAGTTTGGGGTCTCCCTGCACTCAGCTGCTAGGTGTCACAGGTGTTGCGTGGCAGGGAGAAGTCCGCTAATTATATCCTCTGTCCAAGGGTATTCACTAGATTCTTCCTGCATTTCCAGCACAACTCCCGCATTTCCCCGGCAGCCCGCACTAGGATACACTCGGGGAAGAAACGCGGAGGGCTACTAGGAGATCCAAGGCGCTGCAGACAGAAGACGGAACCTCCCCACACTCAGAAATCCGGAAAACGGCTGACTGTGTGGGCGAGGTTCGGGGCCGCCCTCCACGCAGCTTCCTGGTGTCACAGGTTTTCCCTCGCAAGGGGAAGTCCGCTAATTACCCCCCCTGTCCATGGGGAGGCACTAGATGCTACCTGCGTTTCCAGCCCAACCCCCGTCTTTCCCCGGCAGCCCGCTATGGGAAGGACTCGGGGAAGACACTCGAAGGGCTCCTAGAAGATCCCGGGTGCTGCAGAACGAAGACGGAACCTCCCCACACTCAGAATTCCGGAACACGGCTGACTGTGTGGGCGAGGTTCGGGGCCGCACTCCACGCAGCTTCCTGGTGTCACAGGTGTTCCCTGGCAGGCGGAAGTCCGCTAAATACCTCCCCTGTCCAGGGGGAGGCACTAGATGCTACCTGCGTTTCCAGCCCAACCCCCGCATTTCCCCGGAAGCCCGCAGTGAGAGGGACTCGGGGAAGACTCTCAAAGGGCTCCTAGGAGATCCCGGGTGCTGCAGACAGGAGACGGAACCTCCCCACACTCAGAATTCCGGATCATGTCCTAGTGAGTGGGGGAGGATTGGGGCCGCACTCCACGCAGCTGCCTGGTGTCACAGGTGTTGCCTTGCAGGGGGAAGTCCGCTAATTACCTCCCCTGTCCAGGTGGAGGCACTAGATGCTACCTGCATTTCCAGCCCCACCCCCGCATTTCCCCGGCAGCCCGCACTAGGAGACACTCGGGAAAGACACGCGGAGGGCTCCTAGGAGATCCCAGGCGCTGCAGACAGAAGACGGAACCTCCCAACACTCAGAAATCTGGAACACGGCCGAGTGTGTCGGGGAGGTTTCGGGCAACCCTCCACGCAGGTTCCTGGTATCACAGGTGTTGCTTAGCAGGGAGAAGTCCGCTTATTAACTCCCCTGTCCAGGGGTAGGCACTAGATGCTACCTGCATTTCCAGCACAACCCCCGCTTTTCCCCGGCAGCCCGCACTAGGAGACACTCAGGAAAGAAACACGGACGGCTCCTAGGTGATCTCAGGCGCTGCAGACAGAAGACGATACTTCCCCACAGTCAGAATTCCGGAACACGGCCGAGTGTTTCGGGGAAGTTTGGGGTCTCCCTGCACTCAGCTGCTAGGTGTCACAGGTGTTGCGTGGCAGGGAGAAGTCTGCTAATTATATCCTCTGTCCAAGGGGATTCACTAGATTCTTCCTGCATTTCCAGCACAACTACCGCATTTCCCCGGCAGCCCGCACTAGGATACACTCGGGGAAGAAACGCGGAGGGCTACTAGGAGATCCAAGGCGCTGCAGACAGAAGACGGAACCTCCCAACACTCAGAAATCCGGAAAACGGCTGACTGTGTGGGCGAGGTTCGGGGCCGCCCTCCACGCAGCTTCCTGGTGTCACAGGTTTTCCCTCGCAAGGGGAAGTCCGCTAATTACCCCCCCTGTCCATGGGGAGGCACTAGATGCTACCTGCGTTTCCAGCCCAACCCCCGTCTTTCCCGGCAGCCCGCTCTGGGAAGGACTCGGGGAAGACACTCGAAGGGCTCCTAGAAGATCCCGGGTGCTGCAGAACGAAGACGGAACCTCCCCACACTCAGAATTCCGGAACACGGCTGACTGTGTGGGCGAGGTTCGGGGCCACACTCCACGCAGCTTCCTGGTGTCACAGGTGTTCCCTGGCAGGCGGAAGTCCGCTAAATACCTCCCCTGTCCAGGGGGAGGCACTAGATGCTACCTGCGTTTCCAGCCCAACCCCCGCATTTCCCCGGCAGCCCGCAGTGAGAGGGACTCGGGGAAGACTCTCAAAGGGCTCCTAGGAGATCCCGGGTGCTGCAGACAGGAGACGGAACCTCCCCACACTCAGAATTCCGGAACAAGGGTGACTGTGTGGGGGAGGTTCGGGGCCGCCCTCCACGCAGCTTCCAGGTGTCACACGTGTTCCCTGGCAGGGGGAAGTCCGCTAATTACCTCCCCTGTCCAGGGGGAGGCACTAGATGCTACCTGCGTTTCCAGCACAACCCCCGCCTTTCCCCGGCAGCCCGCAGTGAGAGGGACTCGGGGAAGACTCTCGAAGGGCTCCTAGGAGATCCCGGGTGCTGCAGACAGAAGACGGAACCTCCCCACACTCAGAATTCCGGAACACGGGTAACTGTGTGGGTGAGGTTTAGGGCCGCCCTCCACGCAGCTTCCTGGTGTCACAGGTGTTCCCTCGCAAGGGGAAGTCCGCTAATTACCTCCCCTGTCCATGGGGAGGCACTAGATGCTACCTGCGTTTCCAGCACAACCCCTGCCTTTCCCCGGCATCCCATAATGGGGGGGACTCGGGGAAGACTCTCGAAGGGCTCCTAGGAGATCCCGGGTGCTGCAGAACGAAGACGGAACCTCCCCACACTCAGAATTCTGGATCACGGCTGACTGTGTGGGGGAGGTACGGGGCCGCCCTCCACCCAGCTTCCTGGTGTCACACGTGTTCCCTGGCAGGGGGAATTCCGCTATTTACCTCCCCTGTCCATGGGGAGGCACTAGATGCTACCTGCGTTTCCAGCCCAACCCCCGTCTTTCCCCGGCAGCCCGCACTGGGAAGGACTCGGGGAAGACACTCGAAGGGCTCCTAGAAGATCCCGGGTGCTGCAGAACGAAGACGGAACCTCCCCACACTCAGAATTCCGGAACACGGCTGACTGTGTGGGCGAGGTTCGGGGCCGCACTCCACGCAACTTCCTGGTGTCACAGGTGTTCCCTGGCAGGCGGAAGTCCGCTAATTACCTCCCCTGTCCAGGGGGAGGCACTAGATGCTACCTGCGTTTCCAGCCCAACCCCCGCATTTCCCCGGCAGCCCGCAGTGAGAGGGACTCGGGGAAGACTCTCAAAGGGCTCCTAGGAGATCCCGGGTGCTGCAGACAGAAGACGGAACCTCCCCACACTCAGAATTCCGGAACAAGAGTGACTGTGTGGGGGAGGTTCGGGGCCGCCCTCCACGCAGCTTCCTGGTGTCACACGTGTTCCCTGGCAGGGGGAAGTCCGCTAATTAACTCCCCTGTCCAGGGGGAGGCACTAGATGCTACCTGCGTTTCCAGCCCAACCCCCGCCTTTCCCCGGCAACCCACAGTGAGAGGGACACGGGGAAGTCTCTCGAAGGGCTCCTAGGAGATCCCGGGTGCTGCAGACAGAAGACGGAACCTCCCCACACTCAGAATTCCGGAACACGGGTAACTGTGTGGGTGAGGTTTAGGGCCGCCCTCCACGCAGCTTCCTGGTGTCACAGGTGTTCCCTCGCAAGGGGAAGTCCGCTAATTACCTCCCCTGTCCATGGGGAGGCACTAGATGCTACCTGCGTTTCCAGCACAACCCCTGCCTTTCCCCGGCATCTCATAATGGGGGGGACTCGGGGAAGACTCTCGAAGGGCTCCTAGGAGATCCCGGTTGCTGCAGAACGAAGACGGAACCTCCCCACACTCAGAATTCTGGAACACGGCTGACTGTGTGGGGGAGGTACGGGGCCGCCCTCCACGCAGCTTCCTGGTGTCACACGTGTTCCCTGGCAGGGGGAATTCCGCTATTTACCTCCCCTGTCCATGGGGAGACACTAGATGCTACCTGCGTTTCCAGCCCAACCCCCTTCTTTCCCCGGCAGCCCGCACTGGGAAGGACTCGGGGAAGACACTCGAAGGGCTCCTAGAAGATCCCGGGTGCTGCAGAACGAAGACGGAACCTCCCCACACTCAGAATTCCGGAACACGGCTGACTGTGTGGGCGAGGTTCGGGGCCGCACTCCACACAACTTCCTGGTGTCACAGGTGTTCCCTGGCAGGCGGAAGTCCGCTAATTACCTCCCCTGTCCAGGGGGAGGCACTAGATGCTACCTGCGTTTCCAGCCCAACCCCCGCATTTCCCCGGCAGCCCGCAGTGAGAGGGACTCGGGGAAGACTCTCAAAGGGCTCCTAGGAGATCCCGGGTGCTGCAGACAGAAGACGGAACCTCCCCACACTCAGAATTCCGGAACAAGGGTGACTGTGTGGGGGAGGTTCGGGGCCGCCCACCACGCATCTTCCTGGTGTCACACGTGTTCCCTGGCAGGGGGAAGTCCGCTAATTACCTCCCCTGTCCAGGGGGAGGCACTAGATGCTACCTGCGTTTCCAGCCCAACCCCCGCCTTTCCCCGGGAACCCACAGTGAGAGGGACTCGGGGAAGACTCTCGAAGGGCTCCTAGGAGATCCCGGGTGCTGCAGACAGAAGACGGAACCTCCCCACACTCAGAATTCCGGAACAAGGGTGACTGTTGTGGTGAGGTTTAGGGCCGCCCTCCACGCAGCTTCCTGGTGTCACAGGTTTTCCCTCGCAAGGGGAAGTCCGCTACTTACCTCCCCTGTCCATGGGGAGGCACTAGATGCTACCTGCGTTTCCAGCCCAACCCCGCCTTTCCCCGGCAGCCTGCACTGGGAGGGAATCGGGGAAGACTCTCGAAGGGCTCCTAGGAGATCCCAGGTGCTGCAGACAGAAGACGGAACCTCCCCACACTCAGAATTCCGGAACACGGGTGACTGTGTGGGGGAGGTTCGGGGCCGCCCTCCACGCAGCTTCCTGGTGTCACACGTGTTCCCTGGCAGGGGGAAGTCCGCTAATTACGTCCCCTGTCCAGGTGGAGGCACTAGATGCTACCTGCGTTTCCAGCCGAACCCCCGCCTTTCCCCGGCAGCCCGCACTGGGAGGGACTCGGGGAAGACTCTCGAAGGGCTCCTAGGAGATCCCGGGTGCTGCAGAACGAAGACGGAACCTCCCCACACTCAGAATTCCGGAACACGGCTGACTGTGTGGGCGAGGTTCGGGGCCGCCCTCCACGCAGCTGCCTTTTGTCACAGGTGTTCCCAGGCAGGCGGAAATCCGCTAATTACCTCCCATGTCCAGGGGGAGGCAATAGATGCTACCTGCGTTTCCAGCCCAACCGCCGATTTTCCCCGGCAGCCCGCAGTGTGAGGGACTCTGGGAAGACACTCGAAGGGCTCCTAGGAGATCCCGGGTGCTGCAGACAGAAGACGGAACCTCCCCACACTCAGAATTCCGGATCATGTCCTAGTGAGTGGGGGAGGATTGGGGCCGCAATCCACGCAGCTGCCTGGTGTCACAGGTGTTGCCTTGCAGGGGGAAGTCCGCTAATTACCTCCCCTGTCCAGGTGGAGGCACTAGATGCTACCTGCATTTCCAGCCCCACCCCCGCATTTCCCCGGCAGCCCGCACTAGGAGACACTCGGGGAAGACACGCGGAGGGCTCCTAGGAGATCCCAGGCGCTGCAGACAGAAGACGGAACCTCCCAACACTCAGAAATCCGGAACACGGCCGAGTGTGTCGGGGAGGTTTCGGGCAACCCTCCACGCAGGTTCCTGGTATCACAGGTGTTGCTTAGCAGGGAGAAGTCCGCTTATTAACTCCCCTGTCCAGGGGTAGGCACTAGATGCTACCTGCATTTCCAGCACAACCCCCGCTTTTCCCCGGCAGCCCGCACTAGGAGACACTCAGGAAAGAAACACGGACGGCTCCTAGGTGATCTCAGGCGCTGCAGACAGAAGACGATACTTCCCCACAGTCAGAATTCCGGAACACGGCCGAGTGTTTCGGGGAAGTTTGGGGTCTCCCTGCACTCAGCTGCTAGGTGTCACAGGTGTTGCGTGGCAGGGAGAAGTCCGCTAATTATATCCTCTGTCCAAGGGGATTCACTAGATTCTTCCTGAATTTCCAGCACAACTCCCGCATTTCCCCGGCAGCCCGCACTAGGATACACTCGGGGAAGAAACGCGGAGGGCTACTAGGAGATCCAAGGCGCTGCAGACAGAAGACGGAACCTCCCCACACTCAGAAATCCGGAAAACGGCTGACTGTGTGGGCGAGGTTCGGGGCCGCCCTCCACGCAGGTTCCTGGTGTCACAGGTTTTCCCTCGCAAGGGGAAGTCCGCTAATTACCCCCCCGTCCATGGGGAGGCACTAGATGCTACCTGCGTTTCCAGCCCAACCCCCGTCTTTCCCCGGCAGCCCGCTCTGGGAAGGATTCGGGGAAGACACTCGAAGGGCTCCTAGAAGATCCCGGGTGCTGCAGAACGAAGACGGAACCTCCCCACACTCAGAATTCCGGAACACGGCTGACTGTGTGGGCGAGGTTCGGGGCCGCACTCCACGCAGCTTCCTGGTGTCACAGGTGTTCCCTGGCAGGCGGAAGTCCGCTAAATACCTCCCCTGTCCAGGGGGAGGCACTAGATGCTACCTGCGTTTCCAGCCCAACCCCCGCATTTCCCCGGCAGCCCGCAGTGAGAGGGAATCGGGGAAGACTCTCAAAGGGCTCCTAGGAGATCCCGGGTGCTGCAGACAGGAGACGGAACCTCCCCACACTCAGAATTCCGGAACAAGGGTGACTGTGTGGGGGAGGTTCGGGGCCGCCCTCCACGCAGCTTCCAGGTGTCACACGTGTTCCCTGGCAGGGGGAAGTCCGCTAATTACCTCCCCTGTCCAGGGGGAGGCACTAGATGCTACCTGCGTTTCCAGCGCAACCCCCGCCTTTCCCCGGCAGCCCGCAGTGAGAGGGACTCGGGGAAGACTCTCGAAGGGCTCCTAGGAGATCCCGGGTGCTGCAGACAGAAGACGGAACCTCCCCACACTCACAATTCCGGAACACGGGTAACTGTGTGGGTGAGGTTTAGGGCCGCCCTCCACGCAGCTTCCTGGTGTCACAGGTGTTCCCTCGCAAGGGGAAGTCCGCTAATTACCTCCCCTGTCCATGGGGAGGCACTAGATGCTACCTGCGTTTCCAGCACAACCACTGCCTTTCCCCGGCATCCCATAATGGGGGGGACTCGGGGAAGACTCTCGAAGGGCTCCTAGGAGATCCCGGGTGCTGCAGACAGAAGACGGAACCTCCCCACACTCAGAATTCCGGATCATGTCCTAGTGAGTGGGGGAGGATTGGGGCCGCACACCACGCAGCTGCCTGGTGTCACAGGTGTTGCCTGGCAGGGGGAATTCCGCCAATTACCTCCCCTGTCCAGGGGGAGGCACTAGATTCTACCTACATTTCCAGCACAACCCCCGTCATTTCGCCGTCAGCCCATACAAGGGGACACTCGGGGAAGAGAGGCGGAGGGCTCCAGGAGTTAACAGGAGCTACAGACAAAAGACGGAACATCCCCACACTCAGAATTCCGGAACACAGTCGAGTATGTCGGGGAGGTTTAGGGCCAAACTCCACGCAGCTGCCTGGAGTCACAGGTGTTGCCTGGTAGGGGGAAGTCCGCTAATTAACTCCCCTGTCCAGGGGGAGTCACTAGATGCTACCTGCATTTCCAGCCCAACCCCCGCCTTTCCCTGGCATCCCGCACAATGAGACAATAGGGGAAGACACGGTTAGGGCTCCTAGGAGATAACAGGCGCTGCAGACAGAAGGCGGAACCTCCCCACACTCATAATACCGGAACACGGCCGAGTGTGAGGGGGAGGTTTGGGGCCGCTCTCCACGAAGCTGCCTGGTGTTATAGGTGTTGCTTGGCAGGGGGAATTCCGCTAAATACGTCCCCCGTTCAGCTGGAGACACTAGGTGCTACCTGAATTTACAGTCAAACCCCCACTTTTCCCCAGCAGCCCGCACTAGGAAACAATTGGGGAAGACACGCGGAATGCTCCTAGGAGATCCCAGGCGCTGCAGACAGAAGACGGAACCTCCCCACACTCAGAATTCCGGAACACGGCCTAGTGAGTGGGGGATGTTTTACGCCGCACACCACGCAGCTGCCTGGTGTCACAGGTGTTGCCTGGCAGAGGGAATTCCGCTAATTTCCTCCCCTGTCCAGGGGCAGGTACTAGATGCTACCTGCTTTTCCAGCACAACCCCCGTATTTCCCCGTCATCCCGCACAATGTGACACAAGTTGAAGACACGCGGAATGCTCCTAGGAGATCCCATGCGCTGCAGACAGTAGACGGAACCTCCCCAGACTCAGAATTCCGGATCATGGCCTAGTGTGTGGGGGAGGATTGGGGCCGCATTCCACGCAGCTGCCTGGTGTCACAGGTGTTTCATGACAGGGGGAATTCCGCTAATTTACTCCCTTGTCAAGGGGGAGGCAAGAGATGCTACCTGCATTTCCAGCACAAACCCCGTCTTTCCCCGGAAGCCCGCACTAGGAGAAACTCTGGGAAGATAGGCGGAGTGTTCCAGGAGTTCTCAGGCGCTGCAGACAAAAGACGGAACATCCGCACACTCAGAATTCTGGAACACGGCCGAGTATTTCGGGGAGGTTTAGGGCCACCCTCCACGCAGCTGCCTGGTGTGACAGGTGTTGCCTGACAGGGGGAAGTCCGCTAATTACCTCCCCTGTCCAGGGTGAGGCACTTGATGCTACCTGCATTTCCAGCCCAACCCCCGCATTTCCCCGGCATCCCGCACTAATAGACACTAGGGGAAGACACGCGGCTGGCTCCTAGGAGATCCCAGGCCCTGCAGACTGAAGACGGAACCTCCCAACACTCAGAATTCCGGAACACATCCGATAGTGTGGGGAAGTTTGGGGCCAACCTCCACGCAGCTGCCAGGGGTCACAGGTGTTGCCTCACAAGTGGAAGTACGCTAATAACCTCCCCAGTCCAGGGGTAGGCAGTAGATGCTACCTGCATTTCCAGCCAAACTCCCGCCTTTCCCCGGCATCCCGCACTAAGAGACACCAGGGGAAGACACGCGGAAGGCTCCTAGGTGATCCCAGGCACTGCAGACAGAAGACGGAACCTCCCCACAATCAGAATTCCGGAACACGGCCGAGTGTGTGGGGGAGGTTTGGGACCAAACTCCACGCAGCTGCCTGGTGTCACAGGTTTTGCCTTGCAGGGGGAATTCCGCTAATTACCTCCCCTGTCCAGGGAGAGGCACTAGATTGTACCTCCATTTCCAGGCCTACCCCTGCCTTTCGCCGTAAGCCCGCAATAAGAGACACTCGGGGAATACACGCAGAGGGCTCCTAGGAGATCCCAGGCGCTGCAGACTGAAGACGCAAACTCCCCAAACTCAGAATTCCGCAACAAGGCCGAGTGTGTGAGGGAGGTTTGGGGCAGATTTCCTGCAGCTGTCAGGGGTCACAGGTGTTGCCTGGCAGGCGGAATTCCGCTAATTTCCTCCCCTGTCCAGGGGCAGGTACTAGATGCTACCTGCTTTTCCAGCACAACCCCCGCATTTCCCCGTCATCCCGCACAAAGTGACACAAGTTGAAGACACGCGGAAGGCTCTTAGGAGATCCCAGTCGCTGCAGACAGAAGACGGAACCTCCCCAGACTCAGAATTCCGGATCATGGCCTAGTGTGTGGGGGAGGATTGGGGCCGCACTCCACGCAGCTGCCTGGTGTCACAGGTGTTGCCTTGCAGGGGGAAGTCCGCTAATTACCTCCCCTGTCCAGGTGGAGGCACTAGATGCTACCTGCATTTCCAGCCCCACCCCCGCATTTCCCCGGCAGCCCGCACTAGGAGACACTCGGGGAAGACACGCGGAGGGCTCCTAGGAGATCCCAGGCACTGCAGACAGAAGACGGAACCTCCCCACACTCAGAAATCCGGAACACGGCCGAGTGTGTCGGGGAGGTTTCGGGCCACCCTCCACGCAGGTGCCTGGTATCACAGGTGTTGCTTAGCAGGGAGAAATCCGCTAATTACCTCCCCTGTCCAGGGGTAGGCACTAGATGCTACCTGCATTTCCAGCACAACCCCCGCATTTCCCCGGCAGCCCGCACTAGGAGACACTCAGGAAAGAAACACGGACGGCTCCTAGGAGATCTCAGGCGCTGCAGACAGAAGACGATACTTCCCCACAGTCAGAATTCCGGAACACGGCCGAGTGTGTCGGGGAGGTTTGGGGTCTCCCTGCACTCAGCTGCTAGGTGTCACAGGTGTTGCGTGGCAGGGAGAAGTCCGCTAATTATATCCTCTGTCCAAGGGGATTCACTAGATTCTTCCTGCATTTCCAGCACAATTCCCGCATTTCCCCGGCAGCCCGCACTAGAATACACTCGGGGAATACACGTGGATGGCTCCTAGTAGATCCCAGACACTGCAGACAGAAGACGGAACCTCCCAACACTCAGAATTCCGGAACACGGCCGAGTGTGTGGGAAGGTTTTTGGCAGCCCTCCACGCAGCTGTCTGGTGTCACAGGTGTTGCCTGGCAGGGGGAATTCCGCTAATTATCTCCCCTGTCCAGGTGGAGGCACTAGATGCTACCTGCATTTCCAGCCCAACCCCCGCATTTCCCCGGCAGCCCGCACTAGGAGACACTCGGGGAAGACACGTGGATGGCTCCTAGTAGATCCCAGACACTGCAGACAGAAGACGGAACCTCCCAACACTCAGAATTACGGAACACGGCCGAGTGTGTGGGAAGGTTTTTGGCAGCCCTCCACGCAGCTGTCTGGTGTCACAGGTGTTGCCTGGCAGGGGGAATTCCGCTAATTATCTCCCCTGTCCAGGTGGAGGCACTAGATGCTACCTGCATTTCCAGCCCAACCCCCGCATTTCCCCGGCAGCCCGCACTAGGAGACACTCGGGGAAGACACGCGGCGGGCTCCTAGGAGATCCCAGGCGCTGCAGACTGAAGACGGAACCTCCCAACACTCAGAAATCCGGAACACATCCGATAGTGTGGGGAAGTTTGGGGCCAACCTCCACGCAGCTTCCAGGGGTCACAGGTGTTGCCTGACAGGGGGAAGTACGCTAATAACCTCCCTAGTCCAGGGGGAGGCAGTAGATGCTACCTGCATTTCCAGCCCAACCCCCGCCTTTCCCCGGCATCCCGCACTAAGAGACACCAGGGGAAGACAAGCGGAGGGCTCCTAGGTGATCCCAGGCACTGCAGACAGAAGACGGAACCTCCCCACAATCAGAATTCTGGAACACGGCCGAGTGTGTGGGGGAGGTTGTGGCCTCCCTCCACGCAGCTGCCTGGTGTCACAGGTGTTGCCTGGCATGGGGAAGTCCATTAATTACCTCCCCTGTCAAGGGGGAGGCACAGGATGCTACCTGCATTTCCAGCACAAACCCCGCCTTTCCCCGGCAGCCCGCACTAGGCCAAACGGGGAAGAGAGGCGGAGTGTTCCAGGTGTTCCCAGGCGCTACAGACAGAAGACGGAACATCCCCACACTCAGAATTTCGGAACACGGCCGAGTATGTCGGGGAGGTTTAGGGCCAAAATCCATGCAGCTGCCTGGTGTCACAGTTGTTGCCTGGCAGGGGGAAGTCCGCTAATTACCTCCCCTGTCCAGGGGGAGGCACTTGATGCTACCTGCATTTCCAGCCCAACCCCCGCATTTCCCCGGCATCCCGCCCTAAGAGACACTAGGGGAAGACACGCGGCGGGCTCCTAGGAGATCCCAGGCGCTGCAGATTGAAGACGGAACCTCCCAACACTCAGAATTCCGGAACACATCCGATAGTGTGTGGAAGTTTGGCGCCAACCCGCACGCAGCTGCCCGGGGTTACATGTGTTGCCTGACAGGGGGAAGTACGCTAATAACCTCCCCAGTCCAGGGGGAGGCACTAGATGCTACCTGAATTTCCAGCCCAACCCCCGCCTATCGCCGGAATCCCGCACTTAGAGACACTAGGGGAAGACACGCGGAGGGCTCCTAGGTGATCCCAGGCACTGCAGACAGAAGACGGGACCTCCCAAAAATCAGAATTCCGGAACACGGCCGAGTGTGTAGGGGAGGTTTGGGACCAAACACCACGCAGCTGCCTGGTGGCACAGGTTTTGCCTTGCAGGGGGAATTCCGCTAATTACCTCCCCTGTCCAGGGAGAGTCACTAGATGGTACCTGCATTTCAAGGCCTACCGCTGCCTTTCGCCGTAAGCCCGCAATATGAGACACACGGGGAATACACGCGAATGGCTCCCAGGAGATCCCAGGCGCTGCAGACTGAAGACGCAAACTCCCCAAACTCAGAATACCGCAACAAGGCCGAGTGTGTGAGGGAGGTTTGGCGCAGAAATCCATGCAGCTGTCAGGAGTCACAGGTGTTGCCTGGCAGGGGGAATTCCGCTAATTTCCTCCCCTGTCCAGGGGCAGGTAATAGATGCTACCTGCTTTTCCAGCAAAACCCCAGCATTTCCCCGTCATCCCGCACAAAGAGACACAAGTTGAAGACACGCGGAAGGCTCCTAGGAGATCCCAGGCGCTGCAGACAGAAGACGGAACCTCCCCAGACTCAGAATTCCGGATCATGGCCTAGTGTGTGGGGGAGGATTGGGGACGCACTCCACGCAGCTGCCTGGTGTCACAGGTGTTGCGTGGCAGGGGGAAGTCCGCTAATTACCTCCCCATTCCAAGTGGAGGCACTAGATGCTACCTGCATTTCCAGCCCAACCCCCGCATTTCCCCGGCAGCCCGCACTAGGAGACACTCAGGAAAGAAACACGGACGGCTCCTAGGAGATCTCAGTCGCTGCAGACAGAAGACGATACTTCCCCACAGTCAGAATTCCGGAACACGGCCGAGTGTGTCGGGGAGGTTTGGGGTCTCCCTGCACTCAGCTGCTAGGTGTCACAGGTGTTGCGTGGCAGGGAGAAGTCCGCTAATTATATCCTCTGTCCAAGGGGATTCACTAGATTCTTCCTGCATTTCCAGCACAATTCCCGCATTTCCCCGGCAGCCCGCACTAGAATACACTCGGGGAATACACGTGGATGGCTCCTAGTAGATCCCAGACACTGCAGACAGAAGACGGAACCTCCCAACACTCAGAATTCCGGAACACGGCCGAGTGTGTGGGAAGGTTTTTGGCAGCCCTCCACGCAGCTGTCTGGTGTCACAGGTGTTGCCTGGCAGGGGGAATTCCGCTAATTATCTCCCCTGTCCAGGTGGAGGCACTAGATGCTACCTGCATTTCCAGCCCAACCCCCGCATTTCCCCGGCAGCCCGCACTAGGAGACACTCGGGGAAGACACGCGGCGGGCTCCTAGGAGATCCCAGGCGCTGCAGACTGAAGACAGAACCTCCCAACCCTCAGAAATCCGGAACACATCCGATAGTGTGGGGAAGTTTGGGGCCAACCTCCACGCAGCTTCCAGGGGTCACAGGTGTTGCCTGACAGGGGGAAGTACGCTAATAACCTCCCCAGTCCAGGGGGAGGCAGTAGATGCTACCTGCATTTCCAGCCCAACCCCCGCCTTTCCCCGGCATCCCGCACTAAGAGACACCAGGGGAAGACAAGCGGAGGGCTCCTAGGTGATCCCAGGCACTGCAGACAGAAGACGGAACCTCCCCACAATCAGAATACCGGAACACGGCCGAGTGTGTGGGGGAGGTTGTGGCCTCCCTCCACGCAGCTGCCTGGTGTCACAGGTGTTGCCTGGCATGGGGAAGTCCGCTAATTACCTCCCCTGTCAAGGGGGAGGCACAGGATGCTACCTGCATTTCCAGCACAAACCCCGCCTTTCCCCGGCAGCCCGCACTAGGCCAAACGGGGAAGAGAGGCGGAGTGTTCCAGGTGTTCCCAGGCGCTACAGACAGAAGACGGAACATCCCCACACTCAGAATTTCGGAACACGGCCGAGTATGTCGGGGAGGTTTAGGGCCAAAATCCATGCAGCTGCCTGGTGTCACAGTTGTTGCCTGGCAGGGGGAAGTCCGCTAATTACCTCCCCTGTCCAGGGGGAGGCACTTGATGCTACCTGCATTTCCAGCCCAACCCCCGCATTTCCCCGGCATCCCGCCCTAAGAGACACTAGGGGAAGACACGCGGCGGGCTCCTAGGAGATCCCAGGCGCTGCAGATTGAAGACGGAACCTCCCAACACTCAGAATTCCGGAACACATCCGATAGTGTGTGGAAGTTTGGCGCCAACCCGCACGCAGCTGCCCGGGGTTACATGTGTTGCCTGACAGGGGGAAGTACGCTAATAACCTCCCCAGTCCAGGGGGAGGCACTAGATGCTACCTGAATTTCCAGCCCAACCCCCGCCTATCGCCGGAATCCCGCACTAAGAGACACTAGGGGAAGACACGCGGAGGGCTCCTAGGTGATCCCAGGCACTGCAGACAGAAGACGGGACCTCCCAAAAATCAGAATTCCGGAACACGGCCGAGTGTGTAGGGGAGGTTTGGGACCAAACACCACGCAGCTGCCTGGTGGCACAGGTTTTGCCTTGCAGGGGGAATTCCGCTAATTACCTCCCCTGTCCAGGGAGAGTCACTAGATGGTACCTGCATTTCAAGGCCTACCGCTGCCTTTCGCCGTAAGCCCGCAATATGAGACACACGGGGAATACACGCGAATGGCTCCCAGGAGATCCCAGGCGCTGCAGACTGAAGACGCAAACTCCCCAAACTCAGAATACCGCAACAAGGCCGAGTGTGTGAGGGAGGTTTGGCGCAGAAATCCATGCAGCTGTCAGGAGTCACAGGTGTTGCCTGGCAGGGGGAATTCCGCTAATTTCCTCCCCTGTCCAGGGGCAGGTAATAGATGCTACCTGCTTTTCCAGCAAAACCCCAGCATTTCCCCATCATCCCGCACAAAGAGACACAAGTTGAAGACACGCGGAAGGCTCCTAGGAGATCCCAGGCGCTGCAGACAGAAGACGGAACCTCCCCAGACTCAGAATTCCGGATCATGGCCTAGTGTGTGGGGGAGGATTGGGGACGCACTCCACGCAGCTGCCTGGTGTCACAGGTGTTGCGTGGCAGGGGGAAGTCCGCTAATTACCTCCCCATTCCAAGTGGAGGCACTAGATGCTACCTGCATTTCCAGCCCAACCCCCGCATTTCCCCGGCAGCCCGCACTAGGAGACACTCGGGGAAGACACGCGGAGGGCTCCTAGGAGATCCCAGGCGCTGCAAACAGAAGACGGAACCTCCCCACACTCAGAAATCCGGAACACGTCCGAGTGTGTCGGGGAGGTTTGGGGCCATCCTCGACGCAGTTGCCTGCTATCACAGGTGTTGCCTAGCAGGGAGAAGTCCGCTAATTACCTCCCCTGTCCAGGGGTAGGCACTAAATGCTACCTGCATTTCCAGCCCAACCCCCGCATTTCCCCAGCAGCCCGCACTAGAATACACTAGGGGAAGACACGTGGATGGCTCTTAGTAGATCCTAGACACTGCAGACAGAAGACGGATCCTCCCAACACTCAGAATTCTGGAACACGGCCGAGTGAGTGGGGAGGTTTTTGGCAGCCCTCCACGCAGGTGTCTGGTGTCAAAGGTTTTGCCTGGCAGGGGGAATTCCGCTAATGACCTCCCCTGTCCAGGGGGAGGCACTAGTTTCTACCTGCATTACCAGCCCAACACCCGCATTTCCCTGGCAGCCCGCACAAAGAGACAATAGGGGAAGACACGCGGAGGGCTCCTAGGAGATAACAGGGGCTGCAGACAGTAGACGGAAGCTCCCCACACTCATAATACCGGAACACGGCCGAGTGTGTGGGGGAGGTTTGGGGCCGCCCTCCACGAAGTTGCCTGGTGTTATAGGTGTTGCTTGGCAGGGGGAAGTCCGCTTATTACTTCCCCTGTTCAGCTGGAGGCACTAGGTGCTACCTGAATTTCCAGCCAAACCCCCACTTTTCCCCGGCAGCCCGCACTAGGAAACACTCGGGGAAGACACGCGGAGGGCTCCTAGTAGATCCCAGGCGCTGCAGACAGAAGACGGAACCTCCCCACACTCAGAATTCCGGAACACGGCCTAGTGAGTGGGGGATATTTGAGGCCGCAATCCATGCAGCTGCATTGTGTCACAGGTGTTTCATGGCAGGGGGAATTCCGCTAATTTCCTCCCCTGTCAAGGGGGAGGCAAGAGATGCTACCTGCATTTCCAGCACAAACCCCTCCTTTCCCCGGCAGCCCGCACTAGGAGAAACTCAGGGAAGAGAGGCGGAGTGATCCAGGAGTTCTCAGGCGCTGCAGACAAAAGACGGAACATCCCCACACTCAGAATTCCGGAACACGGCTGAGTATTTCGGGGAGGTTTAGGGCCACCCTCCACGCAGCTGCCTGGTGTCACAGTTGTTGCCTGACAGGGGGAAGTCCGCTAATTACCTCCCCTGCGCAGGGGGATGCACTTGATGCTACCTGCATTTCCAGACCAACCCCCGCAATTCCCCGGCATCCCGCACTAATAGACACTAGGGGAAGACACGCGGCGGGCTCCTAGGAGATCCCAGGCCCTGCAGACTGAAGACGGAACCTCCCAACACTCAGAATTCCGGAACACATCCGATAGTGTGGGGAAGTTTGGGGCCAACCACCACGCAGCTGCCAGGGGTCACAGGTGTTGCCTGACAGGGGCAAGTACGCTAATAACCTCCCCAGTCCAGGGGGAGGCACTAGATGCTACCTGCATTTCCAGCCCAACCCCCGCCTTTCCCCGACATCCCGCACTAAGAGACACCAGGGGAAGACACGCGGTGGGCTCCTAGGTGATCCCAGGCACTGCAGACAGAAGTCGGAACCTCCCCACAATCAGAATTCCGGAACACGGCCGAGTGTGTGGGGGAGGTTTGGGACCAACCTCCAAGCAGCTTCCTGGTGTCACAGGTTTTGCCTTGCAGGGGGAATTCCGCTAATTTCCTCCCCTGTCCAGGGGCAGGTACTAGATGCTACCTGCTTTTCCAGCACAACCCCCGCCTTTCCCCGTCATCCCGCACAAAGAGACAAAAGTTGAAGTCACGCGGAAGGCTCCTAGGAGATCCCAGGCGCTGCAGACAGAAGACGGAACCTCCCCAGGCTCAGAATTCCAGATCATGGCCGAGTGTGTGGGGGAGTATTGGGGCCGAAATCCACGCAGCTGCCTGGTGTCACAGGTGTTGCCTTGCAGGGGGAAGTCCGCTAATTACCTCCCCTGTCCAGGTGGAGGCACTAGATTCTACCTGCATTTCCAGCCCAACCCCCACATTTCCCCGGCAGCCTGCACTAGGAGACACTCGAGGAAGACACGCGGAGGGCTCTTAGAGATCCCAGGCGCTGCAGACAGAAGATGTAAACTCCACACACTCAGAATTCCGGAACACGGCCGAGTGTGTGGGGGAGATTTGGGGCAGAACTCCACGCAGCTGCCTGGTGTCACAGGTGTTGAATGGCAGGGGGAATTCTGCTAATTACCTGCCCTGTCAAGGGTGAGGCACTACATGCTACCTGCATGTCCAGCCCATCCCCGCATTTCCCTGGAAACCCGCACTCGGAGACACTCGGGGAAGACACGTGGAGTGCTCCTAGGAGATCCCAGGCGCTGCAAACAGACGACGGAACCTCCCCACACTCAGAATTCCGGAACACGGCCGAGTTTGTGGGGGAGGGTTGTGGCCGAACTCCACGCAGGTGCCTGGTGTCACAGGTGTTGCCTGACAGGGGGAAGTCCGCTAATTACCTCCCCGGTCCAGGGGGAGGCATTTGATGCTACCTGCATTTCCAGCCCAACGCCCGCATTTCCTCGGCACCCCGCACTAATAGACACTAGGGGAAGACACGCGGCGGGCTCCTAGGAGATCCCAGGCGCTGCAGACTGAAGACGGAACCTCCCCACACTCAGAATTCCGGAAGAAATCCGATAAAGTGGGAAGTTTGGGGCCAACCTCCACCCAGCTGCCAGGGGTCACAGGTGTTGCCTGGCAGGGGGAAGTCAGCTAATTACCTCCACTGTCCAGGGTGAGGCACTAGATGCTACCTGCATTTCCAGGCATAACCCTGCCCTTCGCCGTAAGCCCGCAATAAGGGAAACTCGGGGAAGACACGCGGAATTCTCCTAGGAGATCCCAGGCCCTTCAGATTGAAGACGCAAACTCCCCAAACTCAGAATTCCGCAACAAGGCCGAGTGTGTGAGGGAGGTTTGGCGCAGACTTCCATGCAGCTGTCAGGTGTCACAGGTTTTGCCTGGCAGGGGGAATTCCGCTAATTACCTCCCATGTCCAGGGGGAGGCACTAGTTTCTACCTGCATTTCCAGCCCAACCCCTGCATTTCCCTGGCATCCCGCACTAGGAAACACTCGGGGAAGACATGCGGACGGCTCCAAGAGATCTCAGGTGCTGCAGACAGAAGACGGAACCTCCACAAGTCAGAATCACGGAACACGGCCGAGTGTGTGGGGGAGGTTTGGGTCCTCCATCCACGCAGCTGCCTGGGGTCACAGGTGTTGCCTGGCAGGGGGAAGTCCGCTAATTACCTCCCCTGTCCAGGGGGAGGCACTAGATTCTACCTACATTTCCAGCACAACCCCGGCATTTCGCCGTCAGCCCATACAAGGGAACACTCGAGGAAGACACACGGACGGCTCCTAGGAGATCCCAAGTGCTGCAGACTGAAGACGGAACATCCTCAACTCAGAATTCCGGAACACGGTCGAGTATGTCGGGGAGGTTTAGGGCCAAACTCCACGCAGCTGCCAGGGGTCACAGGTGTTGCCTGGTAGGGGGAAGTCCGCTAATTAACTCCCCTGTGCAGGGGGAGTCACTAGATGCTACCTGCATTTCCAGCCCAACCCCCGCTTTTCCCGGGCATCCCGCACAAAGAGACAATAGGGGAAGACACGCGGATGGCTCCTAGGAGATAACAGGGTCTGCAGACAGTAGACTGAAGCTTCCCACACTCATAATACCGGAAAACGGCCGAGTGTGTGGGGGACGTTTGGGGCCGCCCTCCACGAAGTTGCCTGGTGTTATAGGTGTTGTTATGCATGGGAAAGTCCGCTAATTACGTCCCCTGTTCAGCTGGAGGCACTAGGTGCTACCTGAATTTCCAGCCAAACCCCCACATTTCCCCGGCAGCCCGCACTAGGAAACACTCGGGGAAGACACGCGGAGGGCTCCTAGTAGATCCCAGGCGCTGCAGACAGAAGACGGAACCTCCCCACACTCAGAATTCCGGAACACGGCCTAGTGAGTGGGGGATATTTGAGGCCGCACTCCACGCAGCTGCCTGGTGTTACAGGTGTTTCATGGCAGGGGGAATTCCGCTAATTTACTCCCCTGTCAAGGGGGAGGCAAGAGATGTTACCTGCATTTCCAGCACAAACCCCGCCTTTCCCCGGCAGCCTGCACTAGGAGAAACTCAGGGAAGAGAGGCGGAGTGATCCAGGAGTTCTCAGGCGCTGCAGAGAAAAGACGGAACATCCCCACACTCAGAATTCCGGAACACGGCCGAGTATTTCGGGGAGGTTTAGGGCCACCCTCCACGCAGCTGCCTGGTGTCACAGTTGTTGCCTGACAGGGGGAAGTCCGCTAATTACCTCCCCTGTCCAGGGGGAGGCACTTGATGCTACCTGCATTTCCAGACCAACCCCCGCAATTCCCCGGCATCCCGCACTAATAGACACTAGGGGAAGACACGCGGCGGGCTCCTAGGAGATCCCAGGCCCTGCAGAATGAAGACGGAACCTCCCAACACTCAGAATTCCGGAACACATCCGATAGTGTGGGGAAGTTTGGGGCCAACCACCACGCAGCTGCCAGGGGTCACAGGTGTTGCCTGACAGGGGCAAGTACGCTAATAACCTCCCCAGTCCAGGGGGAGGCACTAGATGCTACCTGCATTTCCAGTCCAACCCCCGCCTTTCCCCGACATCCTGCACTAAGAGACACCAGGGGAAGACACGCGGAGGGCTCCTAGGTGATCCCAGGCACTGCAGACAGAAATCGGAACCTCCCCACAATCAGAATTCCGGAACACGGCCGAGTGTGTGGGGGAGGTTTGGGACCAACCACCACGCAGCTGCCTGGTGTCACAGGTTTTGCCTTGCAGGGGGAATTCCGCAAATTTCCTCCCCTGTCCAGGGGCAGGTACTAGATGCTACCTGCTTTTCCAGCACAACCCCCGCCTTTCCCCTTCATCCCGCACAAAGAGACAAAAGTTGAAGACACGCGGAAGACTCCTAGGAGATCCCAGGCGCTGCAGACAGAAGACGGAACCTCCCCAGGCTCAGAATTCCGGATCATGGCCGAGTGTGTGGGGGAGGATTGGGGCCGCAATCCACGCAGCTGCCTGGTATCACAGGTGTTGACTGGCAGGGGGAAGTCCGCTAGTTACCCCCCTGTCCACGTGGAGGCACTAGATTCTACCTGCATTTCCAGCCCAACCCCCACATTTCCCCTGCAGCCCGCACTAGGAGACACTCGAGGAAGACACGCGGAGGGCTCTTAGGAGATCCCAGGCGCTGGAGACCGAAGATGTAAACTCCACACACTCAGAATTCCAGAACACGGCCGAGTGTGTGGGGGAGATTTGGGGCAGAACTCCACGCAGCTGCCTGGTGTCACAGGTGTTTCCTGGCAGGGGGAATTCCGCTAATTACCTCCCCTCTGCAGGGGGAGGCACTAGATGCTACCTACATTTCCAAAATTAACCACGCTTATACATTGAAGCCCGCAGTATGAGACAATCGGGGAAGACACACGGAAGGCTCCTAGGAGATATCAGGCCCTGCAGACAGAAGACGGAACTTCCACACACTCAGGATTCCAGATCACGTCCGAGTGGGTGGGGGAGGTTTGGGGCCGCCCTTCACGCAGATGCCTGGTGTCACATGTGTTGCCTGGCAGGGGGTAGTCCGCTAATTACCTCCCCTGTCCTTGGGGAGGCACTACATGCTACCTGCATTTCCAGCCCACCCCCGCCTTTCCCCAGCAGCACACAATAGGAGACACTCGGGGAAGTCAGGCGGAGGGCTCCTAGGAGATCCCAGGTGCTGCAGACAGAAGAGGGAACCTACCCACTCTCAGAATTAAGGAACACGTACGAGTGTGTTTGTGAGGTTTAGGGCCGCCGTCCACGCAGCTGCCAGGTGTCACAAGTGTTGTCTGGCAGGGGGAAGTCCGCTAATTACATCCCCTGTCCAGGGGGAGGCACAAGATGCTACCTGCATTTCCAAAACAACCCCCAATTTTCCATTGAAGCCCGCAGTAAGAGTACTCGGGAAATACACGCGGTGGGCTCCTAGGAGATCCCAGGCGCTACAGACAGAAGACGTAACCTCCCCACACTCAGAAACCAGGAAAAACACCGAGTGGGTTGGGGAGCTTTGGGGCCGCCCTCCATGCAGCTGCCTGGTGTCACAGCTGTTGCCTGGCAGGGGGAAGTCCGCTAATTACCTCCCCATTCCAGGTGGAGGCACTAGATGCTACCTGCATTTCCAGGAAATCCCCCGCATTTCCCCGGCAGCCCGCACTAGGAGACACTCGAACATCACACGCGGAGGGCTCCTAGGAGATCCCAGGCGCTGCAGACAGAAGACGGAACCTCCCCAAACTGAGAATTCCGGATCACGTACGGGTGAGTGGGAGAGGTGTGGGGCCGCCTTCGACGCAGCTGCCTGGAGTCACAGCTGTTGCCTGGCAGGGGGAATTCGGCTAATTACCTCCCCTGTCCAGGAGGAGACACTAGATGCTACCTGCATTTCCAACACAACCCCCGAATTTCCATTGAAGCCCGCAATATGAGACACTATGGGAAGACACGTGGAAGGCTCCTAGGAGATATCAGGCACTGCAGATATAAGACGGAACCTCCCCACAGTCAGAATTCTGGATCACGGCCGAGTGTGTGGGTTAGTTTTGGGGACACACTCCACGCAGCTTCCTGGTGTCACAGGTTTTGCCTGGCAGGGGGAAGTCCGCTTATTACCTCCCCTGTCCTGGAGGAGGCTCTAGATGCTACCTGCATTTCCAAAACAACCCCCACTTTTCCATTGAAGCCCGCAGTAAGAGTACTCGGGAAATACACGTGGTGGGCTCCTAGGAGATCCCAGGGGCTACAGACAGAAGACGGAACCTCCCCACACTCAGAAACCAGGAAAAACACCGACTGGGTTGGGGAGTTTTGGGGCCGCCCTCCATTCAGCTGCCTGGTGTCACAGCTGTTGCCTGGTAGGGAGAATTCCGCTAATTACCTCCCCTGTCCAGGAGGAGGCACTAGATGCTACCTGCATTCCAGCGCAACCCCCGCATTTTCCGTGCAGCCCGCAGTAGGAGACACACGGGGAATACACGCGGTGGGCTCCTAGGAGATCCCAGGCGCTGCAGACAGAAGAGGGAACCTCCCCACACTCAGAATTCCGGAAAACGGCCGAGTGGTTGGGGGAGGTTTAGGGTCGCCATCCACGCAGTTGCCAGGTGTCACAGGTGTTGCCTGGCAGGGGGAAGTCCGCTAATTACCTCCCCTGTTCAGGGGAGGCACTAGATGCTACTTGCATTTCCAGCCCAACCCCGGCATATCCCCGGGAGCCCACACTTGAAGACACTCGGGGAAGTCAAGCGGAGGGCTCCTAGGGGATCGCAGGCGCTGCAGACTGAAGACGGAACATCCACACACTCAGAATTAAGGAATACGGCCGAGTGTGGAGGGGAGGTGTGGTCACCCTCCACCCAGCTGTCTCGTGTCACAGCTGTAGCATGGCAGGAGGAAGTCCGCTTAATACCTCCCCTGTCCAGGGTGAGGCACTAGATGCTACCTACATTTCCAAAACTAACCCCGCTTATCCATTGAAGCCTGCAATATGAGACACTCGGGGAAGACACGCGGAAGGCTCCTAGGAGATATCAGGCGCTGCAGAAATAAAACGGAACCTCCCCACACTCAGAATCCCGGAACACGGCCGAGTGTGTGGGGGAGGTTTGGGGCCGCCCCCCACGCAGCTGCCTGGTGTCACAGGTGGTGCCTGGCAGGGGGAAGTCCGCTAATTACCTCCACATTCCAGGAGGAGGCAGCAGATGCTACCTGCATTTCCAGCCCAACCGCCGTTTCCCTGGCAGCTCGCTGTAGGAGACAATCGGGGAAGACAGGCTGAGGGCTCCTAGGAGATATCAGGCGCTGCAGACAGAAGAGGGAACCTACCGACACTCAGAATTCCGGATCACGTACGGGTGAGTGGGAGAGTTTTGGGGCCACCCTCGACGCAGCTGCCTGGTATCACAGGTGTTTCCTGGCAGGGGGAATTCCGCTAATTAACTCCCCTCTGCAGGGGGAGGCAATAGAAGCTACCTGAATTTCCAGCCCAACCCCCTCCTTTCCCCAGCATCTCGCACTATGAGAAACTACGGGAAGACACGACGATTGTTCCTAGGAGATCCCAGGCAGTGCAAACATAAAACGGAACCTCCCCACACTCAGAATCCCGGAATACGGCCGAGTGTGTGGGGGAGTTTTGGGGACACACTCCACGAAGCTGCATTGTGTCACAGTTGTTGCGTGGCAGGGGGAATTCCGATAATTACCTCCCCTGTCCAGGGGGAGGCACTAGATGCTACCTGCATTTCCAGCATACCCCCGCATTTCCCCGGCAGCCCGCACAAATAGACACTCGGGGAAGTCACGCGGAGGGCTCCTAGGAGATCCCAGGCGCTGCAGACTGAAGTCGGAATATCCACACACTCAGAATTAAGGAATACGGCCGAGTGTGTAGGGGAGGTGTGGTCAACCTCCACCCAGCTGTCTCGTGTCACAGCTGTAGCATGGCATGAGGAAGTCCGCTTAATACCTCCCCAGTCCAGGTTGAGGTACTAGATGCTACCTACATTTCCAAAACTAACCCCGCTTATCCATTGAAGCCTGGAATATGAGACACTCGGGGAAGACACGCGGAGGGCTCCTAGGAGATATCAGGCGCTGCAGACATAAAACGGAACCTCCCCACACTCAGAATCCCGGAAGATGGCCGAGTGTGTGGGGGAGTTTTGGGGCCGCCCCCCACGCAGATGCCTGATGTCACAGGTGGTGCCTGGCAGGGGGAAGTCCGCTAATTACCTCCACATTCCAGGAGGAGGCAGCAGATGCTACCTGCATTTCCAGCCCAACCCCCGTTTCCCTGGCAGCTCGCTGTAGGAGACAATCGGGGAAGACAGGCGGAGGGCTCCTAGGAGATATCAGGCGCTGCAGACAGAAGAGGGAACCTACCGACACTCAGAATTCCGGATCACGTACGGGTGAGTGGGAGAGTTTTGGGGCCGCCCTCGACGCATCTGCCTGGTATCACAGGTGTTTCCTGGCAGGGGGAATTCCGCTAATTACCTCCCCTCTGCAGGGGGAGGCAATAGAAGCTACCTGAATTTCCAGCCCAACCCCCGCCTTTCCATTGAAGCCTGCAATATGAGACACTCGGGGAAGACACGTGGAGGGCTCCTAGGAGATATCAGGCACTGCAGATATAAGACGGAACCTCCCCACAGTCAGAATTCTGGATCACGGCCGAGTGTGTGGGGGAGTTTTGGGGACACCCTCCACGCAGCTGCCTGGTGTCACAGGTTTTGCCTGGCAGGGGGAAGTCCGCTTATTACCTCCCCTGTCCTGGAGGAGGCACTAGATGCTACCTGCATTTCCAAAACAACCCCCGCATTTTCCGTGCAGCCCGCACTTGGAGACACACGGGGAATACACGCGGTGGGCTCCTAGGAGATCCCAGGCGCTGCAGACAGAAGAGGGAACCACCCCACACTCAGAATTCCGGAAAACGGCCGAGTGGGTGGGGGAGGTTTAGGGTCGCCATCCACGCAGCTGCCAGGTGTCACAGGTGTTGCCTGGCAGGGGGAAGTCAGCTAATTACCTCCCCTGTTCAGGGGAGGCACTAGATGCTACTTGCATTTCCAGCCCAACCCCGGCATATCCCCGGGAGCCCGCACTTGAAGACACTCGGGGAAGTCACGCGGAGGGCTCCTAGGAGATCCCAGGCGCTGCAGACAGAAGACGGAACATCCCTATCTCAGAATTAAGGAATACGGCCGAGTGTGTAGGGGAGGTGAGGTCACCCTCCACACAGCTGCCTCGTGTCACAGCTGTAGCTTGGTAGGGGGAAGTCCGCTAAATACATCCCCTGTCCAGGGTGAGGCAATAGATGCTACCTACATTTCCAAAACTAACCCCGCTTATCTATTGAAGCCCGCACTATGAGACACTCGGTGAAGACACGAGGAAGGATCCTAGGAGATATCAGGCGCTGCAGACAGAAGACGGAACCTCCACACTCTCAGAATTCCGGATCACGGCCGAGTGGGTGGGGGAGGTTTGGGGCCGCCCTTCATGCAGCTGCCTGGTTTCAAAGGTGTTGCCTGGCAGGGGGTAGTCCGCTAATTACCTCCCCTGTCCATGGGGAGGCACTAGATGCTACCTGCATTTCCAGCCCACCCCCGCCTTTCCCCAGCAGCCCGCAATAGGAGACACTCGGGGAATTCAGGCGGAGGGCTCCTAGGAGAACCCAGGCGCTGCAGACAGAAGAGGGATCCTACCCACACTCAGAATTCCGGATCACGTACGAGTGTGTTTGGAAGGTTTAGGGCCGCCGTCCACAAAGCTGCCAGGTGTCAAAAGTGTTGTGTGGCAGGGGGAAATCCGCTAATTACCTCCCCAGTGCAGTGGTAGGCACTAGATTCTACCTGCATTTCCAGGAAATCCCCCGCATTTCCCCGGCAGCCCGCACTAGGAGACACTCGAGCAACACACGCGGAGGGCTCCTAGGAAATCCCAGCCGCTGCAGACAGAAGAGGGAACCTACCCACACTCAGAATTCCGGATAAAGTACGAGTGAGTGTTAGAGGTTTGGGGCCACCCTCGACGCAGCTGCCTGTTGTCACAGGTGTCTCCTGGAAGGGGGAATTCCGCTAATTACCTCCCATCTGCAGGGGGAGGTACTAGAAGCTACCAGAATTTCCAGCCCAACCCCCGCCTTTCCCCGGCATCTCGCACTAAGAGACACTACGGGAAGACATGCCGAGTGTTCCTAGGAGATCCCAGGCACCTCAGACAGAAAACGGAACCTCCCCACACTCAGAATCCAGGAACACGCCTAGTGTGTGGGGGAGTTTTGGGGACACCCTCCACGCAGCTGGCTGGTGTCACAGTTGTTGCCTGGCAGGGGGAATTCCGCTAATTACCTCCCCTGTCCAGGTGGAGGCACTAGATGCTACCTGCATTTCCAGCCTACCCCCGCATTTCCCCGGCAGCACGCACTAGTAGACACTCGGGGAAGTCACGCGGAGGGCTCCTAGGAGATCCCAGGCCCTGCAGACTGAAGACGGAACCTCCCAACACTCAGAATTCCGGAACACATCCGATAGTGTGGGGAAGTTTGGGGCCAACCACCACGCAGCTGCCAGGGGTCACAGGTGTTGCCTGACAGGGGGAAGTACGCTAATAACCTCCCCAGTCCAGGGGGAGGCACTAGATGCTACCTGCATTTCCAGCCCAACCCCCGCCTTTCCCCGACATCCCGCACTAAGAGACACCAGGGGAAGACACGCGGTGGGCTCCTAGGTGATCCCAGGCACTGCAGACAGAAGTCGGAACCTCCCCACAATCAGAATTCCGGAACACGGCCGAGTGTGTGGGGGAGGTTTGGGACCAACCTCCAAGCAGCTTCCTGGTGTCACAGGTTTTGCCTTGCAGGGGGAATTCCGCTAATTTCCTCCCCTGTCCAGGGGCAGGTACTAGATGCTACCTGCTTTTCCAGCACAACCCCCGCCTTTCCCCGTCATCCCGCACAAAGAGACAAAAGTTGAAGACACGCGGAAGGCTCCTAGGAGATCCCAGGCGCTGCAGACAGAAGACGGAACCTCCCCAGGCTCAGAATTCCAGATCATGGCCGAGTGTGTGGGGGAGTATTGGGGCCGAAATCCACGCAGCTGCCTGGTGTCACAGGTGTTGCCTGGCAGGGGGAAGTCCGCTAATTACCTCCCCTGTCCAGGTGGAGGCACTAGATTCTACCTGCATTTCCAGCCCAACCCCCACATTTCCCCGGCAGCCGGCACTAGGAGACACTCGAGGAAGACACGCGGAGGGCTCTTAGAGATCCCAGGCGCTGCAGACAGAAGATGTAAACTCCACACACTCAGAATTCCGGAACACGGCCGAGTGTGTGGGGGAGATTTGGGGCAGAACTCCACGCAGCTGCCTGGTGTCACAGGTGTTGAATGGCAGGGGGAATTCTGCTAATTACCTGCCCTGTCAAGGGTGAGGCACTACATGCTACCTGCATGTCCAGCCCATCCCCGCATTTCCCTGGAAACCCGCACTCGGAGACACTCGGGGAAGACACGTGGAGTGCTCCTAGGAGATCCCAGGCGCTGCAAACAGACGACGGAACCTCCCCACACTCAGAATTCCGGAACACGGCCGAGTGTGTGGGGGAGGGTTGTGGCCGAACTCCACGCAGGTGCCTGGTGTCACAGGTGTTGCCTGACAGGGGGAAGTCCGCTAATTACCTCCCCGGTCCAGGGGGAGGCATTTGATGCTACCTGCATTTCCAGCCCAACGCCCGCATTTCCTCGGCACCCCGCACTAATAGACACTAGGGGAAGACACGCGGCGGGCTCCTAGGAGATCCCAGGCGCTGCAGACTGAAGACGGAACCTCCCCACACTCAGAATTCCGGAAGAAATCCGATAAAGTGGGAAGTTTGGGGCCAACCTCCACCCAGCTGCCAGGGGTCACAGGTGTTGCCTGGCAGGGGGAAGTCAGCTAATTACCTCCACTGTCCAGGGTGAGGCACTAGATGCTACCTGCATTTCCAGGCATAACCCTGCCCTTCGCCGTAAGCCCGCAATAAGGGAAACTCGGGGAAGACACGCGGAATTCTCCTAGGAGATCCCAGGCCCTTCAGATTGAAGACGCAAACTCCCCAAACTCAGAATTCCGCAACAAGGCCGAGTGTGTGAGGGAGGTTTGGCGCAGACTTCCATGCAGCTGTCAGGTGTCACAGGTTTTGCCTGGCAGGGGGAATTCCGCTAATTACCTCCCATGTCCAGGGGGAGGCACTAGTTTCTACCTGCATTTCCAGCCCAACCCCTGCATTTCCCTGGCATCCCGCACTAGGAAACACTCGGGGAAGACATGCGGACGGCTCCAAGAGATCTCAGGTGCTGCAGACAGAAGACGGAACCTCCACAAGTCAGAATCACGGAACACGGCCGAGTGTGTGGGGGAGGTTTGGGTCCTCCATCCACGCAGCTGCCTGGGGTCACAGGTGTTGCCTGGCAGGGGGAAGTCCGCTAATTACCTCCCCTGTCCAGGGGGAGGCACTAGATTCTACCTACATTTCCAGCACAACCCCGGCATTTCGCCGTCAGCCCATACAAGGGAACACTCGAGGAAGACACACGGACGGCTCCTAGGAGATCCCAAGTGCTGCAGACTGAAGACGGAACATCCTCAACTCAGAATTCCGGAACACGGTCGAGTATGTCGGGGAGGTTTAGGGCCAAACTCCACGCAGCTGCCAGGGGTCACAGGTGTTGCCTGGTAGGGGGAAGTCCGCTAATTAACTCCCCTGTGCAGGGGGAGTCACTAGATGCTACCTGCATTTCCAGCCCAACCCCCGCTTTTCCCGGGCATCCCGCACAAAGAGACAATAGGGGAAGACACGCGGATGGCTCCTAGGAGATAACAGGGTCTGCAGACAGTAGACTGAAGCTTCCCACACTCATAATACCGGAAAACGGCCGAGTGTGTGGGGGACGTTTGGGGCCGCCCTCCACGAAGTTGCCTGGTGTTATAGGTGTTGTTATGCATGGGAAAGTCCGCTAATTACGTCCCCTGTTCAGCTGGAGGCACTAGGTGCTACCTGAATTTCCAGCCAAACCCCCACATTTCCCCGGCAGCCCGCACTAGGAAACACTCGGGGAAGACACGCGGAGGGCTCCTAGTAGATCCCAGGCGCTGCAGACAGAAGACGGAACCTCCCCACACTCAGAATTCCGGAACACGGCCTAGTGAGTGGGGGATATTTGAGGCCGCACTCCACGCAGCTGCCTGGTGTTACAGGTGTTTCATGGCAGGGGGAATTCCGCTAATTTACTCCCCTGTCAAGGGGGAGGCAAGAGATGTTACCTGCATTTCCAGCACAAACCCCGCCTTTCCCCGGCAGCCTGCACTAGGAGAAACTCAGGGAAGAGAGGCGGAGTGATCCAGGAGTTCTCAGGCGCTGCAGAGAAAAGACGGAACATCCCCACACTCAGAATTCCGGAACACGGCCGAGTATTTCGGGGAGGTTTAGGGCCACCCTCCACGCAGCTGCCTGGTGTCACAGTTGTTGCCTGACAGGGGGAAGTCCGCTAATTACCTCCCCTGTCCAGGGGGAGGCACTTGATGCTACCTGCATTTCCAGACCAACCCCCGCAATTCCCCGGCATCCCGCACTAATAGACACTAGGGGAAGACACGCGGCGGGCTCCTAGGAGATCCCAGGCCCTGCAGAATGAAGACGGAACCTCCCAACACTCAGAATTCCGGAACACATCCGATAGTGTGGGGAAGTTTGGGGCCAACCACCACGCAGCTGCCAGGGGTCACAGGTGTTGCCTGACAGGGGCAAGTACGCTAATAACCTCCCCAGTCCAGGGGGAGGCACTAGATGCTACCTGCATTTCCAGTCCAACCCCCGCCTTTCCCCGACATCCTGCACTAAGAGACACCAGGGGAAGACACGCGGAGGGCTCCTAGGTGATCCCAGGCACTGCAGACAGAAATCGGAACCTCCCCACAATCAGAATTCCGGAACACGGCCGAGTGTGTGGGGGAGGTTTGGGACCAACCACCACGCAGCTGCCTGGTGTCACAGGTTTTGCCTTGCAGGGGGAATTCCGCAAATTTCCTCCCCTGTCCAGGGGCAGGTACTAGATGCTACCTGCTTTTCCAGCACAACCCCCGCCTTTCCCCTTCATCCCGCACAAAGAGACAAAAGTTGAAGACACGCGGAAGACTCCTAGGAGATCCCAGGCGCTGCAGACAGAAGACGGAACCTCCCCAGGCTCAGAATTCCGGATCATGGCCGAGTGTGTGGGGGAGGATTGGGGCCGCAATCCACGCAGCTGCCTGGTATCACAGGTGTTGACTGGCAGGGGGAAGTCCGCTAGTTACCCCCCTGTCCACGTGGAGGCACTAGATTCTACCTGCATTTCCAGCCCAACCCCCACATTTCCCCTGCAGCCCGCACTAGGAGACACTCGAGGAAGACACGCGGAGGGCTCTTAGGAGATCCCAGGCGCTGGAGACCGAAGATGTAAACTCCACACACTCAGAATTCCAGAACACGGCCGAGTGTGTGGGGGAGATTTGGGGCAGAACTCCACGCAGCTGCCTGGTGTCACAGGTGTTTCCTGGCAGGGGGAATTCCGCTAATTACCTCCCCTCTGCAGGGGGAGGCACTAGATGCTACCTACATTTCCAAAATTAACCACGCTTATACATTGAAGCCCGCAGTATGAGACAATCGGGGAAGACACACGGAAGGCTCCTAGGAGATATCAGGCCCTGCAGACAGAAGACGGAACTTCCACACACTCAGGATTCCAGATCACGTCCGAGTGGGTGGGGGAGGTTTGGGGCCGCCCTTCACGCAGATGCCTGGTGTCACATGTGTTGCCTGGCAGGGGGTAGTCCGCTAATTACCTCCCCTGTCCTTGGGGAGGCACTACATGCTACCTGCATTTCCAGCCCACCCCCGCCTTTCCCCAGCAGCACACAATAGGAGACACTCGGGGAAGTCAGGCGGAGGGCTCCTAGGAGATCCCAGGTGCTGCAGACAGAAGAGGGAACCTACCCACTCTCAGAATTAAGGAACACGTACGAGTGTGTTTGTGAGGTTTAGGGCCGCCGTCCACGCAGCTGCCAGGTGTCACAAGTGTTGTCTGGCAGGGGGAAGTCCGCTAATTACATCCCCTGTCCAGGGGGAGGCACAAGATGCTACCTGCATTTCCAAAACAACCCCCAATTTTCCATTGAAGCCCGCAGTAAGAGTACTCGGGAAATACACGCGGTGGGCTCCTAGGAGATCCCAGGCGCTACAGACAGAAGACGTAACCTCCCCACACTCAGAAACCAGGAAAAACACCGAGTGGGTTGGGGAGCTTTGGGGCCGCCCTCCATGCAGCTGCCTGGTGTCACAGCTGTTGCCTGGCAGGGGGAAGTCCGCTAATTACCTCCCCATTCCAGGTGGAGGCACTAGATGCTACCTGCATTTCCAGGAAATCCCCCGCATTTCCCCGGCAGCCCGCACTAGGAGACACTCGAACATCACACGCGGAGGGCTCCTAGGAGATCCCAGGCGCTGCAGACAGAAGACGGAACCTCCCCAAACTGAGAATTCCGGATCACGTACGGGTGAGTGGGAGAGGTGTGGGGCCGCCTTCGACGCAGCTGCCTGGAGTCACAGGTGTTTCCTGGCAGGGGGAATTCCGCTAATTACCTCCCCCCTGCAGGGGGAGGCACTAGAAACTACCTGAATTTCCAGCCCAACCCCCGCCTTTCCATTGAAGCCCGCAATATGAGACACTCGGGGAAGACACGCGGAGGGCTCCTAGGAGATATCAGGCACTGCAGATATAAGACGGATCCTCCCCAAAGTCAGAATTCCGGATCACGGCCGAGTGTGTGGGGGAGTTTTGGGGACAACCTCCACGCAGCTGCCTGGTGTCACAGGTTTTGCCTGGCAGGGGGATGTCCGCTTATTACCTCCCCTGTCCTGGAGGAGGCACTAGATGCTACCTGCATTTCCAAAACAACCCCCACTTTTCCATTAAAGCCCGCAGTAAGAGTACTCGGGAAATAAACGCGGTGTGCTCCTAGGAGATCCCAGGCGCTACAGACAGAAGACTGAACCTCGCCACACTCAGAAACCAGGAAAAACACCGAGTGGGTTTGGGAGTTTTGGGGCCGCCCTCCATGCAGCTGCCTGGTGTCACAGCTGTTGCCTGGCAGGGGGAATTCGGCTAATTACCTCCCCTGTCCAGGAGGAGACACTAGATGCTACCTGCATTTCCAACACAACCCCCGAATTTCCATTGAAGCCCGCAATATGAGACACTATGGGAAGACACGTGGAAGGCTCCTAGGAGATATCAGGCACTGCAGATATAAGACGGAACCTCCCCACAGTCAGAATTCTGGATCACGGCCGAGTGTGTGGGTTAGTTTTGGGGACACACTCCACGCAGCTTCCTGGTGTCACAGGTTTTGCCTGGCAGGGGGAAGTCCGCTTATTACCTCCCCTGTCCTGGAGGAGGCTCTAGATGCTACCTGCATTTCCAAAACAACCCCCACTTTTCCATTGAAGCCCGCAGTAAGAGTACTCGGGAAATACACGTGGTGGGCTCCTAGGAGATCCCAGGGGCTACAGACAGAAGACGGAACCTCCCCACACTCAGAAACCAGGAAAAACACCGACTGGGTTGGGGAGTTTTGGGGCCGCCCTCCATTCAGCTGCCTGGTGTCACAGCTGTTGCCTGGTAGGGAGAATTCCGCTAATTACCTCCCCTGTCCAGGAGGAGGCACTAGATGCTACCTGCATTCCAGCGCAACCCCCGCATTTTCCGTGCAGCCCGCAGTAGGAGACACACGGGGAATACACGCGGTGGGCTCCTAGGAGATCCCAGGCGCTGCAGACAGAAGAGGGAACCTCCCCACACTCAGAATTCCGGAAAACGGCCGAGTGGTTGGGGGAGGTTTAGGGTCGCCATCCACGCAGTTGCCAGGTGTCACAGGTGTTGCCTGGCAGGGGGAAGTCCGCTAATTACCTCCCCTGTTCAGGGGAGGCACTAGATGCTACTTGCATTTCCAGCCCAACCCCGGCATATCCCCGGGAGCCCACACTTGAAGACACTCGGGGAAGTCAAGCGGAGGGCTCCTAGGGGATCGCAGGCGCTGCAGACTGAAGACGGAACATCCACACACTCAGAATTAAGGAATACGGCCGAGTGTGGAGGGGAGGTGTGGTCACCCTCCACCAAGCTGTCTCGTGTCACAGCTGTAGCATGGCAGGAGGAAGTCCGCTTAATACCTCCCCTGTCCAGGGTGAGGCACTAGATGCTACCTACATTTCCAAAACTAACCCCGCTTATCCATTGAAGCCTGCAATATGAGACACTCGGGGAAGACACGCGGAAGGCTCCTAGGAGATATCAGGCGCTGCAGAAATAAAACGGAACCTCCCCACACTCAGAATCCCGGAACACGGCCGAGTGTGTGGGGGAGGTTTGGGGCCGCCCCCCACGCAGCTGCCTGGTGTCACAGGTGGTGCCTGGCAGGGGGAAGTCCGCTAATTACCTCCACATTCCAGGAGGAGGCAGCAGATGCTACCTGCATTTCCAGCCCAACCGCCGTTTCCCTGGCAGCTCGCTGTAGGAGACAATCGGGGAAGACAGGCTGAGGGCTCCTAGGAGATATCAGGCGCTGCAGACAGAAGAGGGAACCTACCGACACTCAGAATTCCGGATCACGTACGGGTGAGTGGGAGAGTTTTGGGGCCACCCTCGACGCAGCTGCCTGGTATCACAGGTGTTTCCTGGCAGGGGGAATTCCGCTAATTAACTCCCCTCTGCAGGGGGAGGCAATAGAAGCTACCTGAATTTCCAGCCCAACCCCCTCCTTTCCCCAGCATCTCGCACTATGAGAAACTACGGGAAGACACGACGATTGTTCCTAGGAGATCCCAGGCAGTGCAAACATAAAACGGAACCTCCCCACACTCAGAATCCCGGAATACGGCCGAGTGTGTGGGGGAGTTTTGGGGACACACTCCACGAAGCTGCATTGTGTCACAGTTGTTGCGTGGCAGGGGGAATTCCGATAATTACCTCCCCTGTCCAGGGGGAGGCACTAGATGCTACCTGCATTTCCAGCATACCCCCGCATTTCCCCGGCAGCCCGCACAAATAGACACTCGGGGAAGTCACGCGGAGGGCTCCTAGGAGATCCCAGGCGCTGCAGACTGAAGTCGGAATATCCACACACTCAGAATTAAGGAATACGGCCGAGTGTGTAGGGGAGGTGTGGTCAACCTCCACCCAGCTGTCTCGTGTCACAGCTGTAGCATGGCATGAGGAAGTCCGCTTAATACCTCCCCAGTCCAGGTTGAGGTACTAGATGCTACCTACATTTCCAAAACTAACCCCGCTTATCCATTGAAGCCTGGAATATGAGACACTCGGGGAAGACACGCGGAGGGCTCCTAGGAGATATCAGGCGCTGCAGACATAAAACGGAACCTCCCCACACTCAGAATCCCGGAAGATGGCCGAGTGTGTGGGGGAGTTTTGGGGCCGCCCCCCACGCAGATGCCTGATGTCACAGGTGGTGCCTGGCAGGGGGAAGTCCGCTAATTACCTCCACATTCCAGGAGGAGGCAGCAGATGCTACCTGCATTTCCAGCCCAACCCCCGTTTCCCTGGCAGCTCGCTGTAGGAGACAATCGGGGAAGACAGGCGGAGGGCTCCTAGGAGATATCAGGCGCTGCAGACAGAAGAGGGAACCTACCGACACTCAGAATTCCGGATCACGTACGGGTGAGTGGGAGAGTTTTGGGGCCGCCCTCGACGCATCTGCCTGGTATCACAGGTGTTTCCTGGCAGGGGGAATTCCGCTAATTACCTCCCCTCTGCAGGGGGAGGCAATAGAAGCTACCTGAATTTCCAGCCCAACCCCCGCCTTTCCATTGAAGCCCGCAATATGAGACACTCGGGGAAGACACGTGGAGGGCTCCTAGGAGATATCAGGCACTGCAGATATAAGACGGAACCTCCCCACAGTCAGAATTCTGGATCACGGCCGAGTGTGTGGGGGAGTTTTGGGGACACCCTCCACGCAGCTGCCTGGTGTCACAGGTTTTGCCTGGCAGGGGGAAGTCCGCTTATTACCTCCCCTGTCCTGGAGGAGGCACTAGATGCTACCTGCATTTCCAAAACAACCCCCGCATTTTCCGTGCAGCCCGCACTTGGAGACACACGGGGAATACACGCGGTGGGCTCCTAGGAGATCCCAGGCGCTGCAGACAGAAGAGGGAACCACCCCACACTCAGAATTCCGGAAAACGGCCGAGTGGGTGGGGGAGGTTTAGGGTCGCCATCCACGCAGCTGCCAGGTGTCACAGGTGTTGCCTGGCAGGGGGAAGTCAGCTAATTACCTCCCCTGTTCAGGGGAGGCACTAGATGCTACTTGCATTTCCAGCCCAACCCCGGCATATCCCCGGGAGCCCGCACTTGAAGACACTCGGGGAAGTCACGCGGAGGGCTCCTAGGAGATCCCAGGCGCTGCAGACAGAAGACGGAACATCCCTATCTCAGAATTAAGGAATACGGCCGAGTGTGTAGGGGAGGTGAGGTCACCCTCCACACAGCTGCCTCGTGTCACAGCTGTAGCTTGGTAGGGGGAAGTCCGCTAAATACATCCCCTGTCCAGGGTGAGGCAATAGATGCTACCTACATTTCCAAAACTAACCCCGCTTATCTATTGAAGCCCGCACTATGAGACACTCGGTGAAGACACGAGGAAGGATCCTAGGAGATATCAGGCGCTGCAGACAGAAGACGGAACCTCCACACTCTCAGAATTCCGGATCACGGCCGAGTGGGTGGGGGAGGTTTGGGGCCGCCCTTCATGCAGCTGCCTGGTTTCAAAGGTGTTGCCTGGCAGGGGGTAGTCCGCTAATTACCTCCCCTGTCCATGGGGAGGCACTAGATGCTACCTGCATTTCCAGCCCACCCCCGCCTTTCCCCAGCAGCCCGCAATAGGAGACACTCGGGGAATTCAGGCGGAGGGCTCCTAGGAGAACCCAGGCGCTGCAGACAGAAGAGGGATCCTACCCACACTCAGAATTCCGGATCACGTACGAGTGTGTTTGGAAGGTTTAGGGCCGCCGTCCACAAAGCTGCCAGGTGTCAAAAGTGTTGTGTGGCAGGGGGAAATCCGCTAATTACCTCCCCAGTGCAGTGGTAGGCACTAGATTCTACCTGCATTTCCAGGAAATCCCCCGCATTTCCCCGGCAGCCCGCACTAGGAGACACTCGAGCAACACACGCGGAGGGCTCCTAGGAAATCCCAGCCGCTGCAGACAGAAGAGGGAACCTACCCACACTCAGAATTCCGGATAAAGTACGAGTGAGTGTTAGAGGTTTGGGGCCACCCTCGACGCAGCTGCCTGTTGTCACAGGTGTCTCCTGGAAGGGGGAATTCCGCTAATTACCTCCCATCTGCAGGGGGAGGTACTAGAAGCTACCAGAATTTCCAGCCCAACCCCCGCCTTTCCCCGGCATCTCGCACTAAGAGACACTACGGGAAGACATGCCGAGTGTTCCTAGGAGATCCCAGGCACCTCAGACAGAAAACGGAACCTCCCCACACTCAGAATCCAGGAACACGCCTAGTGTGTGGGGGAGTTTTGGGGACACCCTCCACGCAGCTGGCTGGTGTCACAGTTGTTGCCTGGCAGGGGGAATTCCGCTAATTACCTCCCCTGTCCAGGTGGAGGCACTAGATGCTACCTGCATTTCCAGCCTACCCCCGCATTTCCCCGGCAGCACGCACTAGTAGACACTCGGGGAAGTCACGCGGAGGGCTCCTAGGAGATCCCAGGCCCTGCAGACTGAAGACGGAACCTCCCAACACTCAGAATTCCGGAACACATCCGATAGTGTGGGGAAGTTTGGGGCCAACCACCACGCAGCTGCCAGGGGTCACAGGTGTTGCCTGACAGGGGGAAGTACGCTAATAACCTCCCCAGTCCAGGGGGAGGCACTAGATGCTACCTGCATTTCCAGCCCAACCCCCGCCTTTCCCCGACATCCCGCACTAAGAGACACCAGGGGAAGACACGCGGTGGGCTCCTAGGTGATCCCAGGCACTGCAGACAGAAGTCGGAACCTCCCCACAATCAGAATTCCGGAACACGGCCGAGTGTGTGGGGGAGGTTTGGGACCAACCTCCAAGCAGCTTCCTGGTGTCACAGGTTTTGCCTTGCAGGGGGAATTCCGCTAATTTCCTCCCCTGTCCAGGGGCAGGTACTAGATGCTACCTGCTTTTCCAGCACAAACCCCGCCTTTCCCCGTCATCCCGCACAAAGAGACAAAAGTTGAAGACACGCGGAAGGCTCCTAGGAGATCCCAGGCGCTGCAGACAGAAGACGGAACCTCCCCAGGCTCAGAATTCCAGATCATGGCCGAGTGTGTGGGGGAGTATTGGGGCCGAAATCCACGCAGCTGCCTGGTGTCACAGGTGTTGCCTGGCAGGGGGAAGTCCGCTAATTACCTCCCCTGTCCAGGTGGAGGCACTAGATTCTACCTGCATTTCCAGCCCAACCCCCACATTTCCCCGGCAGCCGGCACTAGGAGACACTCGAGGAAGACACGCGGAGGGCTCTTAGAGATCCCAGGCGCTGCAGACAGAAGATGTAAACTCCACACACTCAGAATTCCGGAACACGGCCGAGTGTGTGGGGGAGATTTGGGGCAGAACTCCACGCAGCTGCCTGGTGTCACAGGTGTTGAATGGCAGGGGGAATTCTGCTAATTACCTGCCCTGTCAAGGGTGAGGCACTACATGCTACCTGCATGTCCAGCCCATCCCCGCATTTCCCTGGAAACCCGCACTCGGAGACACTCGGGGAAGACACGTGGAGTGCTCCTAGGAGATCCCAGGCGCTGCAAACAGACGACGGAACCTCCCCACACTCAGAATTCCGGAACACGGCCGAGTGTGTGGGGGAGGGTTGTGGCCGAACTCCACGCAGGTGCCTGGTGTCACAGGTGTTGCCTGACAGGGGGAAGTCCGCTAATTACCTCCCCGGTCCAGGGGGAGGCATTTGATGCTACCTGCATTTCCAGCCCAACGCCCGCATTTCCTCGGCACCCCGCACTAATAGACACTAGGGGAAGACACGCGGCGGGCTCCTAGGAGATCCCAGGCGCTGCAGACTGAAGACGGAACCTCCCCACACTCAGAATTCCGGAAGAAATCCGATAAAGTGGGAAGTTTGGGGCCAACCTCCACCCAGCTGCCAGGGGTCACAGGTGTTGCCTGGCAGGGGGAAGTCAGCTAATTACCTCCACTGTCCAGGGTGAGGCACTAGATGCTACCTGCATTTCCAGGCATAACCCTGCCCTTCGCCGTAAGCCCGCAATAAGGGAAACTCGGGGAAGACACGCGGAATTCTCCTAGGAGATCCCAGGCCCTTCAGATTGAAGACGCAAACTCCCCAAACTCAGAATTCCGCAACAAGGCCGAGTGTGTGAGGGAGGTTTGGCGCAGACTTCCATGCAGCTGTCAGGTGTCACAGGTTTTGCCTGGCAGGGGGAATTCCGCTAATTACCTCCCATGTCCAGGGGGATGCACTAGTTTCTACCTGCATTTCCAGCCCAACCCCTGCATTTCCCTGGCATCCCGCACTAGGAAACACTCGGGGAAGACATGCGGACGGCTCCAAGAGATCTCAGGTGCTGCAGACAGAAGACGGAACCTCCACAAGTCAGAATCACGGAACACGGCCGAGTGTGTGGGGGAGGTTTGGGTCCTCCATCCACGCAGCTGCCTGGGGTCACAGGTGTTGCCTGGCAGGGGGAAGTCCGCTAATTACCTCCCCTGTCCAGGGGGAGGCACTAGATTCTACCTACATTTCCAGCACAACCCCGGCATTTCGCCGTCAGCCCATACAAGGGAACACTCGAGGAAGACACACGGACGGCTCCTAGGAGATCCCAAGTGCTGCAGACTGAAGACGGAACATCCTCAACTCAGAATTCCGGAACACGGTCGAGTATGTCGGGGAGGTTTAGGGCCAAACTCCACGCAGCTGCCAGGGGTCACAGGTGTTGCCTGGTAGGGGGAAGTCCGCTAATTAACTCCCCTGTGCAGGGGGAGTCACTAGATGCTACCTGCATTTCCAGCCCAACCCCCGCTTTTCCCGGGCATCCCGCACAAAGAGACAATAGGGGAAGACACGCGGATGGCTCCTAGGAGATAACAGGGTCTGCAGACAGTAGACTGAAGCTTCCCACACTCATAATACCGGAAAACGGCCGAGTGTGTGGGGGACGTTTGGGGCCGCCCTCCACGAAGTTGCCTGGTGTTATAGGTGTTGCTAGGCATGGGAAAGTCCGCTAATTACGTCCCCTGTTCAGCTGGAGGCACTAGGTGCTACCTGAATTTCCAGCCAAACCCCCACATTTCCCCGGCAGCCCGCACTAGGAAACACTCGGGGAAGACACGCGGAGGGCTCCTAGTAGATCCCAGGCGCTGCAGACAGAAGACGGAACCTCCCCACACTCAGAATTCCGGAACACGGCCTAGTGAGTGGGGGATATTTGAGGCCGCACTCCACGCAGCTGCCTGGTGTTACAGGTGTTTCATGGCAGGGGGAATTCCGCTAATTTACTCCCCTGTCAAGGGGGAGGCAAGAGATGTTACCTGCATTTCCAGCACAAACCCCGCCTTTCCCCGGCAGCCTGCACTAGGAGAAACTCAGGGAAGAGAGGCGGAGTGATCCAGGAGTTCTCAGGCGCTGCAGAGAAAAGACGGAACATCCCCACACTCAGAATTCCGGAACACGGCCGAGTATTTCGGGGAGGTTTAGGGCCACCCTCCACGCAGCTGCCTGGTGTCACAGTTGTTGCCTGACAGGGGGAAGTCCGCTAATTACCTCCCCTGTCCAGGGGGAGGCACTTGATGCTACCTGCATTTCCAGACCAACCCCCGCAATTCCCCGGCATCCCGCACTAATAGACACTAGGGGAAGACACGCGGCGGGCTCCTAGGAGATCCCAGGCCCTGCAGACTGAAGACGGAACCTCCCAACACTCAGAATTCCGGAACACATCCGATAGTGTGGGGAAGTTTGGGGCCAACCACCACGCAGCTGCCAGGGGTCACAGGTGTTGCCTGACAGGGGGAAGTACGCTAATAACCTCCCCAGTCCAGGGGGAGGCACTAGATGCTACCTGCATTTCCAGTCCAACCCCCGCCTTTCCCCGACATCCTGCACTAAGAGACACCAGGGGAAGACACGCGGAGGGCTCCTAGGTGATCCCAGACACTGCAGACAGAAATCGGAACCTCCCCACAATCAGAATTCCGGAACACGGCCGAGTGTGTGGGGGAGGTTTGGGACCAACCACCACGCAGCTGCCTGGTGTCACAGGTTGTGCCTTGCAGGGGGAATTCCGCTAATTTCCTCCCCTGTCCAGGGGCAGGTACTAGATGCTACCTGCTTTTCCAGCACAACCCCCGCCTTTCCCCGTCATCCCGCACAAAGAGACAAAATTTGAAGACACGCGGAAGACTCCTAGGAGATCCCAGGCGCTGCAGACAGAAGACGGAACCTCCCCAGGCTCAGAATTCCGGATCATGGCCGAGTGTGTGGGGGAGGATTGGGGCCGCAATCCACGCAGCTGCCTGGTATCACAGGTGTTGACTGGCAGGGGGAAGTCCGCTAGTTACCCCCCTGTCCACGTGGAGGCACTAGATTCTACCTGCATTTCCAGCCCAACCCCCACATTTCCCCTGCAGCCCGCACTAGGAGACACTCGAGGAAGACACGCGGAGGGCTCTTAGGAGATCCCAGGCGCTGGAGACCGAAGATGTAAACTCCACACCCTCAGAATTCCAGAACACGGCCGAGTGTGTGGGGGAGATTTGGGGCAGAACTCCACGCAGCTGCCTGGTGTCACAGGTGTTTCCTGGCAGGGGGAATTCCGCTAATTAACTCCCTTCTGCAGGGGGAGGCACTAGATGCTACCTACATTTCCAAAATTAACCCCGCATATACATTGAAGCCCGCAGTATGAGACAATCGGGGAAGACACACGGAAGGCTCCTAGGAGATATCAGGCGCTGCAGACAGAAGACGGAACTTCCACACACTCAGGATTCCAGATCACGTCCGAGTGGGTGGGGGAGGTTTGGGGCCGCCCTTCACGCAGATGCCTGGTGTCACATGTGTTGCCTGGCAGGGGGTAGTCCTCTAATTACCTCCCCTGTCCTTGGGGAGGCACTACATGCTACCTGCATTTCCAGCCCACCCCCGCCTTTCCCCAGCAGCACACAATAGGAGACACTCGGGGAAGTCAGGCGGAGGGCTCCTAGGAGATCCCAGGTGCTGCAGACAGAAGAGGGAACCTACCCACTCTCAGAATTAAGGAACACGTACGAGTGTGTTTGTGAGGTTTAGGGCCGCCGTCCACGCAGCTGCCAGGTGTCACAAGTGTTGTCTGGCAGGGGGAAGTCCGCTAATTACATCCCCTGTCCAGGTGGAGGCACTAGATGCTACCTGCATTTCCAGCTCAACCCCCGCCTATCCCCAGGAGACCGCACTAGAAGACACTCGGGAAAGTCACGCTGACGGCTCCTAGGAGATCCCAGGCGCTGCAGACAGAAAACGGAACCTCCCCACACTCAGAATCCCGGAACACGGCCGAGTGTGTGGGGGAGGTTTGGGGCCGCCAACCACGAAGATGTGGGTGTCACAGGTGGTGCCTGGCAGGGGGAAGTCCGCTAATTACCTCCCCATTCCAGGAGGAGGCATCAGATGCTACCTGCATTTCCAGCCCAACCCACGTTTCCCTGGCAGCTCGCTGTAGGAGACAATCTGGGAAGACAGCGGATGGCTCCTAGGAGATCACAGGCTCTGCAGAAAGAAGAGGGAACCTACCCACACTCAGAATTCTGGATCACGTACGAGTGAGTGGGAGAGGTTTGGGGCTGCCATCGACGCAGCTGCTTGGTGTCACAGGTGTTTCCTGGCAGGGGGAACTCCGCTAATTACTTCCCCTCTGCAGGGGGAGGCACTAGAAGCTACCTGAATTTCCAGCCCAACCCACGACTTTCCCCGGCATCTCGCACTAAGAGACACTACGGGAAGACACGCCGAGTGTTCCTAGGAGTTCCCAGGCACTGCAGACAGAAAACGGAACCTCCCCACACTCAGAATCCCGGAACACGCCGAGTTTGTGGGGGAGATTTGGGGACACAAACCAGGCAGCTGCCTGGTGTCACAGTTGTTGCCTTGCAGGGGGAATTCCGCTAATTACCTCCCCTGTCCAGGGGGAGGCACTAGATGCTACCTGCATTTCCAGCCTACCCCCGAATTTCCCCGGCAGCCCGCACTAGAAGACACTCGGGGAAGTCACGCGGAGGGCTCCTAGGAAATCCCAGGCACTGCAGACTGAAGACGGAACATCCCCACACTCAGAATTAAGGAATACGGCCGAGTGTGTAGGGGAGGTGAGGTCACCCTCCACACAGCTGCCTCGTGTCACAGCTGTAGCCTGGCAGGAGGAAATCCGCTAAATACCTCCCCTGTCCAGGGGGAGGCATTAGATGCTACCTACATTTCCAAAACTAACCCCGCTTATCCATTGAAGCCCGCACTATGAGACACTCGGGGAAGACACGCGGAAGGCTCCTAGGAGATCCCAGGCGCTGCAGACAGAAGACGGAAACTCCCTACACTCAGAATTCCGGATCACGTATTAGTGTGTGGGGGAGGTTTTCGACCGACCTCCATGCAGATGCCTGTTTCAAAGTTGTTGCCTGGCAGGGGGAACTCCGCTAATTTCCTCCCCTGTCCAGGGGGAGGCACTTGATGCTACCTGCATTTCCAAAACAACCCCCACTTTTCCATTGAAGCCCGCTGTAAGAGTACTCGGGAAATACACGCGGCGGGCTCCTAGGAGATCCCAGGCGCTACAGACAGAAGACGTAACCTCCCCACACTCAGAAACCAGGAAAAACACCGAGTGGGTTGGGGAGTTTTGGGGCCACCCTCCATGCAGCTGCCTGGTGTCACAGCTGTTGCCTGGCAGGGGGAAGTCTGCTAATTACCTCCCCATTCCAGGTGGAGGCACTAGATGCTACCTACATTTCCAGGAAATCCCCCGCATTTCCCCGGCAGCCCGCACTAGGAGACACTCGAGCAACACACGCGGAGGGCTCCTCGGAGATCCCAGGCGCTGCAGACAGAAGACGGAACCTCCCCACACTGAGAATTCCGGATCACGTACGGGTGAGTGGGAGAGGTGTGGGGCCGCCTTCGACGAAGCTGCCTGGTGTCACAGGTGTTTCATGGCAGGGGGAATTCCGCTAATTACCTCCCCTCTGCAGGGGGAGGCACTAGAAACTACCTGAATTTCCAGCCCAACCCCCGCCTTTCCATTGAAGCCCGCAATATGAGACACTATGGGAAGACACGCGGAGGGCTCCTAGGACATATCAGGCACTGCAGACATAAGACGGAACCTCCCCACAGTCAGAATTCCGGATCACGGCCGAGTGTGTGGGGGAGGTTTGGGGCCGCCTTCCAAGCAGCTGCTTGGTCTCACAGGTTTTGCCCGGCAGGGTGTTCCGCTAATTACCTCCCCTGCCCAGGTGGAGGCACTAGATGCTACCTGCATTTCCAGCACAACCCCCGCATTTTCCGGGCAGCCCGCACTAGGATACACTCGGGGAATACACGCGGTGAGCTCCTAGGAGATCCCAGGCGCTGCAGACAGAAGACGGAACCTCCCCACACTCAGAATTCCGGAAAACGGCCGAGTGGTTGGGGGAGGTTTAGGGTCGCCCTCCACGCAGCTGCCAGTTGTCACAGGTGTTGCTTGGCAGGGGGAAGTCCGCTAATTACCTCTCCTGTTCAGGGGGAGGCACTAGATGCTACTTGAATTTCCAGCCCAACCCCCGCCTATCCCCGGGATCCCGCACTAGAATACACTCGAGGAAGTCACGCGGAGGGCTCCTAGGAGATTCCAGGCGCTGCAGACAGAAAACGGAACATCCCCACACTCAGAATTAAGGAATCGGCCGAGTGTGTAGGGGAGGTGAGGTCACACTCCACACAGTTGTCTCGTGTCACAGCTGTAGCATGGCAGGAGGAAGTCCGCTAAATACCACCACTGTCCAGTGGGAGGCACTAGATAATACCTACATTTCCAAAACTAACCCCGCTTATCCATTGAAGCCCGCACTATGAGACACTCGGTGAAGACACGCGGAAGGTTCCTAGGAGATATCAGGCGCTGCAGACAGAAGACGGAACCTCCACACACTCAGAATTCCGGATCACGGCCGAGTGGGTGGGGGAGGTTTGGGGGCGCCCTTCACGCAGCTGCCTGGTGTCACAGGTGTTGCCTGGCAGGGGGTAGCCCGCTAATTACCTCCCCTGTCCATGGGGAGGCACTAGATGCTACCTGCATTTCCAGCCCACCCCCGCATTTCCACAGCAGCCCGCAATAGGAGACACTCGGGGAAGTCAGGCGGAGGGCTCCTAGGAGACCCCAGACGCTGCAGACAGAAGACGGAAACTCCCTACACTCAGAATTCCGGATCACGTACTAGTGTGTGGGGGAGTTTTTCGACCGACCTCCATGCAGATGCCTGTTTCAAAGTTGTTGCCTGGCAGGGGGAACTCCGCTAATTTCCTCCCCTGTCCAGGGGGAGGCACAAGATGCTACCTGCATTTCCAAAACAACCCCCAATTTTCCATTGAAGCCCGCAGTAAGAGTACTCGGGAAATACACGCGGTGGGCTCCTAGGAGATCCCAGGCGCTACAGACAGAAGACGTAACCTCCCCACACTCAGAAACCAGGAAAAACACCGAGTGGGTTGGGGAGATTTGGGGCCGCCCTCCATGCAGCTGCCTGGTGTCACAGCTGTTGCCTGGCAGGGGGAAGTCCGCTAATTACCTCCCCATTCCAGGTGGAGGCACTAGATGCTACCTACATTTCCAGGAAATCCCCCGCATTTCCCCGGCAGCCCGCACTAGGAGACACTCGAACAACACACGCGGAGGGCTCCTAGGAGATCCCAGGCGCTGCAGGCAGAAGACGGAACCTCCCCAAACTGAGAATTCCGGATCACGTACGGGTGAGTGGGAGAGGTGTGGGGCCGCCTTCGACGCAGCTGCCTGGTGTCACAGGTGTTTCCTGGCAGGGGGAATTCCGCTAATTACCTCCCCTCTGCAGGGGGAGGCACTAGAAACTACCTGAATTTCCAGCCCAAACCCCGCCTTTCCATTGAAGCCCGCAATATGAGACACTCGGGGAAGACACGCGGAGGGCTCCTTGGAGATATCAGGCACTGCAGATATAAGACGGAACCTCCCCAAAGTCAGAATTCCGGATCACGGCCGAGTGTGTGGGGGAGTTTTGGGGACAACCTCCACGCAGCTGCCTGGTGTCACAGGTTTTGCCTGGCAGGGGGAAGTCCGCTTATTACCTCCCCTGTCCTGGAGGAGGCACTAGATGCTACCTGCATTTCCAAAACAACCCCCACTTTTCCATTAAAGCCCGCAGTAAGAGTACTCGCGAAATAAACGCAGTGTGCTCCTAGGAGATCCCAGGCGCTACAGACAGAAGACTGAACCTTGCCACACTCAGAAACCAGGAAAAACACCGAGTGGGTTGGGGAGTTTTGGGGCCGCCCTCCATGCAGCTGCCTGGTGTCACAGCTGTTGCCTGGCAGGGGGAATTCGGCTAATTACCTCCCCTGTCCAGGAGGAGACACTAGATGCTACCTGCATTTCCAACACAACCCCCGAATTTCCATTGAAGCCCGCAATATGAGACACTATGGGAAGACACGTGGAAGGCTCCTAGGAGATATCAGTCACTGCAGATATAAGACGGAACCTCCCCACAGTCAGAATTCTGGATCACGGCCGTGTGTGTGGGGGAGTTTTGGGGACACCCTCCACGCAGCTGCCTGGTGTCACAGGTTTTGCCTGGCAGGGGGAAGTCCGCTTATTAACTCCCCTGTCCTGGAGGAGGCTCTAGATGCTACCTGCATTTCCAAAACAACCCCCACTTTTCCATTGAAGCCCGCAGTAAGAGTACTCGGGAAATACACGTGGTGGGCTCCTAGGAGATCCCAGGCGCTACAGACAGAAGACGGAACCTCCCCACACTCAGAAACCAGGAAAAACACCGAGTTGGTTGGGGAGTTTTGGGGCCGCCCTCCATTCAGCTGCCTGGTGTCACAGCTGTTGCCTGGTAGGGAGAATTCCGCTAATTACCTCCCCTGTCCAGGAGGAGGCACTAGATGCTACCTGCATTCCAGCGCAACCCCCGCATTTTCCGTGCAGCCCGCAGTAGGAGACACACGGGGAATACACGCGGTGGGCTCCTAGGAGATCCCAGGCGCTGCAGACAGAAGAGGGAACCTCCCCACACTCAGAATTCCGGAAAACGGCCGAGTGGTTGGGGGAGGTTTAGGGTCGCCATCCACGCAGCTGCCAGGTGTCACAGGTGTTGCCTGGCAGGGGGAAGTCCGCTAATTACCTCCCCTGTTCAGGGGAGGCACTAGATGCTACTTGCATTTCCAGCCCAACCCCGGCATATCCCCGGGAGCCCACACTTGAAGACACTCGGGGAAGTCAAGCGGAGGGCTCCTAGGGGATCGCAGGCGCTGCAGACTGAAGACGGAACATCCACAAACTCAGAATTAAGGAATACAGCCGAGTGTGGAGGGGAGGTGTGGTCACCCTCCACCCAGCTGTCTCGGTTCACAGCTGTAGCATGGCAGGAGGAATTCCGTTTAATACCTCCCCAGTCCAGGGTGAGGCACTAGATGCTACCTACATTTCCAAAACTAACCCCGCTTATCCATTGAAGCCTGCAATATGAGACACTAGGGGAAGACACGAGGAAGGCTCCTAGGAGATATCAGGCGCTGCAGAAATAAAACGGAACCTCCCCACACTCAGAATCCCGGAACACGGCCGAGTGTGTGGGGGAGGTTTGGGGCCGCCCCCCACGCAGCTGCCTGGTGTCACAGGTGGTGCCTGGCAGGGGGAAGTCCGCTAATTACCTCCACATTCCAGGAGGAGGCAGCAGATGCTACCTGCATTTCCAGCCCAACCGCCGTTTCCCTGGCAGCTCGCTGTAGGAGACAATCGGGGAAGACAGGCTGAGGGCTCCTAGGAGATCCCAGGCGCTGCAGACAGAAGAGGGAACCTCCCCACACTCAGAATTCCGGAAAACGGCCGAGTGGGTGGGGGAGGTTTAGGGTCGCCATCCACGCAGCTGCCAGGTGTCACAGGTGTTGACTGGCAGGGGGAAGTCCGCTAATTACCTCCCCTGTTCAGGGGAGGCACTAGATGCTACTTGCATTTCCAGCCCAACCCCGGCATATCCCCGGGAGCCCGCACTTGAAGACACTCGGGGAAGTCACGCGGAGGGCTCCTAGGAGATCCCAGGCGCTGCAGACAGAAGACGGAACATCCCTATCTCAGAATTAAGGAATACGGCCGAGTGTGTAGGGGAGGTGAGGTCACCCTCCACACAGCTGCCTCGTGTCACAGCTGTAGCTTGGTAGGGGGAAGTCCGCTAAATACATCCCCTGTCCAGGGTGAGGCAATAGATGCTACCTACATTTCCAAAACTAACCCCGCTTATCTATTGAAGCCCGCACTATGAGACACTCGGTGAAGACACGAGGAAGGATCCTAGGAGATATCAGGCGCTGCAGACAGAAGACAGAACCTCCACACTCTCAGAATTCTGGATCACGGCCGAGTGGGTGGGGGAGGTTTGGGGCCGCCCTTCATGCAGCTGCCTGGTTTCAAAGGTGTTGCCTGGCAGGGGGTAGTCCGCTAATTACCTCCCCTGTCCATGGGGAGGCACTAGATGCTACCTGCATTTCCAGCCCACCCCCGCCTTTCCCCAGCAGCCCGCAATAGGAAACACTCGGGGAAGTCAGGCGGAGGGCTCCTAGGAGATCCCAGGCGCTGCAGACAGAAGAGGGATCCTACCCACACTCAGAATTCCGGATCACGTACGAGTGTGTTTGGAAGGTTTAGGGCCGCCGTCCACACAGCTGCCAGGTGTCAAAAGTGTTGTGTGGTAGGGGGAAATCCGCTAATTACCTCCCCAGTGCAGTGGTAGGCACTAGATTCTACCTGCATTTCCAGGAAATCCCCCGCATTTCCCCGGCAGCCCGCACTAGGAGACACTCGAGCAACACATGCGGAGGGCTCCTAGGAAATCCCAGCCGCTGCAGACAGATGAGGGAACCTACCCACACTCAGAATTCCGGATCAAGTACGAGTGAGTGTTAGAGGTTTGGGGACACCCTCGTCGCAGCTGCCTGGTGTCACAGGTGTTTCCTGGAAGGGGGAATTCCGCTAATTACCTCCCATCTGCAGGGGGAGGCACTAGAAGCTACCTGAATTTCCAGCCCAACCCCCGCCTTTCCCCGGCATCTCGCACTAAGAGACACTACGGGAAGACATGCCGAGTGTTCCTAGGAGATCCCAGGCACCTCAGACAGAAAACGGAACCTCCCCACACTCAGAATCCAGGAACAAGCCTAGTGTGTGGGGGAGTTTTGGGGACACCCTCCACGCAGCTGGCTGGTGTCACAGTTGTTGCCTGGCAGTGGGAATTCCGCTAATTACCTCCCCTGTCCAGGTGGAGGCACTAGATGCTACCTGCATTTCCAGCCTACCCCCGCATTTCCCCGGCAGCACGCACTAGTAGACACTCGGGGAAGTCACGCGGAGGGCTCCTAGGAGATCCCAGGCACTGCAGACAGAAGACGGAACATCCCCACACTCAGAATTAAGGAATACGACCGAGTGTGTAGGGGAGGTGAGGTCCCACTCCACACAACTGCCTCGTGTCACAGCTGTAGCCTGGCAGGGGGAAGTCCGCTAAATACCTCCCCTGTCCAGGGGGAGGCACTAGATGCTACCTACATTTCCAAAACTAACCCCGCTTATGCATTGAAGCCCGCACTATGAGACACTCGGAGAAGACACACGGAAGGCTCCTAGGAGATATCAGGCGCTGCAGACAGAAGACGGAACCTCCACACACTCAGAATTCCGGATCACGGCCAAGTGGGTGGGGGAGGTTTGGGGCCGCCCTTCACGCAGCTGCCTGGTGTCACAGGTGTTGCCTGGCAGGGGGAAGTCCACTTATTACCTCCCCTGTCCAGTGGTAGGCACTAGATGCTACCTGCATTTCCAGGAAACGCCCCGCAATTCCCCGGCAGCCTGCACTAGGAGATACTCGAGCAACACACGCGGAGGGCTCCTAGGAAATCCCAGGCGCTGCAGACAGAAGACGGAACCTCCCCACAATGAGAATTCCGGATCACGTCCGAGTGTGTGGGGGAGGTTTGGGGCCGCAATCCACGTAGCTGCCTGGTGTCACAGGTGTTGCCTGGCAGGGGAAATTCCGCTAATTACCTCCCCTCTCCAGGTGGAGGCACTAGATGCTACCTGCATTTCCAGCCCAACCCCCGACTATCCCAGGGAGCCCGCACTAGAAGACACTCGGGGAAGTCACGCGGAGGGCTCCTAGGAGATCCCAGGCGTTGCAGACAGAAGAGGGAACCTACCCACACTCAGAATTCCGGATCACGTACGAGTGAGTTTTACAGGTTTGGGGCCGCCCTCGACGCAGCTGCCTGGTTTCACAGGTGTTTCCTGGCTGGGGGAATTCCCCTAATTACTTCCCCTCTGCAGGGGGAGGCACTAGAAGCTACCTGAATTTCCAGCCCAACCCCCGCCTTTCCCCGGCATCTCGCACTAAGAGACACTACGTGAAGACATGCCGAGTGTTCCTAGGAGATCCCAGGCACTGCAGACAGAAAACGGAACCTCCCCACACTCAGAATCCAGGAACACGCCGAGTGTGTGGGGGAGTTATGGGGACAACCTCCAAGCAGCTGGCTGGTTTCACAGTTGTTGCCTGGCAGGGGGAATTCCGCTAATTACCTCCCCTGTCCAGGGGGAGGCACTAGATTCTACCTGCATTTACAGCCTACCCCCGCATTTCCCCGGCAGCACGCACTAGTAGACACTCGGGGAAGTCACGCGGAGGACTCCTAGGAGATCCCAGCCACTGCAGACTGAAGACAGAACATCCCCACACTCAGAATTAAGGAATACGGTCGAGTGTGTAGGGGAGGTGAGGTCAACCTCCACACAACTGCCTCGTGTCACAGCTGTAGCCTGGCAGGGGGAAGTCCGCTAAATACCTCCCCTGTCCAGGGGGAGGCACTAGATGATACCTACATTTCCAAAACTAACCCCGCTTATCCATTGAAGCCCGCACTATGAGACACTCGGGGAAGACACACGGAAGGCTCCTAGGAGATATCAGGCGCTGCAGACAGAAGACGGAACCTCCACACACTCAGAATTCCGGATCACGGCCGAGTGGGTGGGGGAGGTTTGGGGCCGCACTTCACGCAGCTGCCTGGTGTCACAGGTGTTGCGTGGCAGGGGGTAGTCCGCTAATTACCTCCCCTGTCCATGGGGAGGCACTAGATGCTACTTGCATTTCCAGCCCACCCCCGCCTTTCCCCAGCAGCCCGCAATAGGAGACACTCGGGAAAGTCAGGCGGAGGGCTTCTGGGGGATCCCAGGCGCTGCAGACAGAAGAGGGAACCTCCCCACACTCAGAATTCCGGAACACGACCGAGTGTGTAGGGGAGGTTTGGGGCCGCCCTCCCCCCAGCTGCCTGGTGTCACATGTGTTGCATTGCAGGGGGAAATTTGCTAAATACCTCCCCTGTCCAGGAGGAGGCACTAGATGCTAACTGCATTTCGAGCCAAACCCCCGCCTTTCCATTGAATCCCGCACTTGGAGACACTCGGGGAAGGCACGCGGAGGGCTCCTAGGGGATCCCAGGCGCTGCAGACAGAAGACGGAACCTCCCAAAACTCACAATTCCGGATCACGGCCGAGTGTGTAGGGGAGGTTTGGGGACACTTTCCACGCAGCTGCCTGATATAACAGGTGTTGCCTTGCAGGGGGAATTCCGCTAATTACCTCCCCTGTCCAGGTGGAGGCACTAGATGCTACCTGCATTTCCAGCCCAACCCCCGCCTTTCCACGGCATCCCGCACTAGGAGACACTCGAGGAAGTCAAGCGAAGGGCTCCTAGGAGATCCGAGGCGCTGCAGACAGAAGAGGGAACCTACACATACTCAGAATTCCGGATCACGTATGAGTGAGTGGGGAAATTTGGGGCCGCCCTACACGCAGCTGCCTGGTGTCACAGTTATTGCCTGGCATGGGGATGTCAGCTAATTACCTCCCCTGTCCAGGAGGAGGCACTAGATACTACCTGCATATCCAACACAACCCCCGCTTTTCCATTGAAGCCCGCACTAGGAGACACTCGGGGAAGAAACGAGGAGGGCTCCTAGGAGATTCCAGTTACTGCAGAGACAAAACGGAACCTCCCCACACTCCGAATTCCGGATCACGGCCGAGTGTGTTGGGGAGGATTGGGGCCGCCCTCCACCCAGCTGCATCGTGTCACATCTGTAGCCTGGCAGGGGGAACTACGCTAATTACCTCCCCTGTCCAGGGGGAGGCACTAGATGCTACCTACATTTCTAGGAAATCCTCTGCTTTTCCCCGGCAGCCCGCACAAGGAGACACTCGGGGAAGACCCTCGGAGGGCTCCTAGGAGATCCCAGGCGCTGCAGACAGAAGACGGAACCTACCAACACTGAGAATTCTGGATGACGGCCGAGTGAGTGGGGGACGTTTGGGGTCGCCATCCACGCAGCTGCCTGGTGTCACAGGTGTTTCTTGGCAGGGGGAATTCCGCTAATTACCTCCCCTGTCCAGGGGGAGGCACTTAAAGCTACCTGAATTTCCATCCCAACCCCAGACTTTCCCAGGCATCCCGCACTAAGAAACACTAGGGGAAGACACGCCGAGGGCTCCTAGGAGATCCCAGGCACTGCAGACAGAAAACGGAAGCTCCCCACACTCAGAATCCGGAACACGCCCGACTGTGTGGGGGAGGTTTGGGGCCGCCCTCCACGCAGATGCCTGGTGTCACAGGTGTTGCCTTGCAGGGGGAATGCCGCTAATTAACTCCCTTCTCCAGGGGGAGGCACTAGAATCTACCTGAATTTCCAGCCCTACTCCCGCCTTTCCCCGGCATCTCGCACTAAGAGACACTTCGGGAAGACACGCCGAGTGCTCCTAGGAGATCCCAGGCACTGCAGACAGAAAACGGAACCTCCCCAGACCCAGAATCCCGGAACACGGCCGAGTGTGTGGGGGAGATTTTGGGACAAAATCCACGCAGCTGCCTGGGGTCACAGGTTTCACCTGGCACGGGGAAGTCCACTTATTACCTCCCCTGTTCAGGGGGAGGCACTAGATGCAACCTGCATTTCCAAAAGAACCCCCGGTTTTCCATTGAAGCCCGCACTAAGTGTACTCGGGGAATACACGCGGTGGGCTCCTAGGAGATCCCAGGCGCTGCAGACAGAAGACGGAACCTCCCCACACTCAGAATTCCGGAAAACGGCCGAGTGAGTGGGGGAGGATTAGGGACGCCCTCGACGCAGCTGGCGGGTGTCTTAGGTGTTGCCTGGCAGGGGGAAGTCCGGTAATTTACTCCCCTGTCCAGGGGGAGGCACTAGATGCTACTTGCATTTCCAGGTCTACCCCCGCTTATCCCCGGGAGCCCGCACAAGGAGATATTCGGGGAAGACACGCGGAGGGCTCCTATGATATCTCAGGCGCTGCAGACAGAAGACGGAACCTCCCCACACTCAGAATTCCGGAACAGGGCCGAGTGTGTTGGGCAGGTTTGGGGCCGCCCTCCACGAAGCTGCCTGCTGTCACAGTTGTTGCCTGGCAGGGTGTAGTCCGCTAATAACCTCCCCTGTCCACGGGGAGGCACTAGATGCTACCTGCATTTCCAGCCCAACCCCCACCTTTCCCCAGCAGCCCGCAATATGAGACACTCGGGGAAGTCAGGCGGATGGCTCCTAGGAGATCCCAGGCGCTGCAGACAGAAGACGGAACCTAACCACACTAAGAATTCCGGATCACGTACGAGTGTATTGGGAGGTTTAGGGCCGCCGTCCACGCAGCTGCCAGGTGTCACAAGTGTTGCCTGGCAGAGGGAAGTCCGCTAATTACCTCCCCCGTCCAGGGGGAGGCACTAGATGCTACCTGCATTTACAGGAAATCCCCCGCATTACCCCGGCAGCCCGCACTAGGAGACACTCGAGGAAGTCACGCTGATGGCTCCTAGGAGATCCCAGGCGCTGCAGACAGAAAACGGAACCTCCCCAAACTCAGAATCCCCGAACACGGCCGAATGTGTGGGGGAGTTTTGGGGCCGCCCTCCACGCAGCTGCCTGGTGTCACAGGTGGTGCCTGGCAGGGGGAAGTCCGCTAATTACCTCCCCATTCCATGAGGAGGCAGCAGATGCTACCTGCATTTCCAGCCCAACCCCCGTTTCCCTGGCAGCTGGCTGTAGGGGACAATCGGGGAAGACAGGCGGAGGCCTCTTAGGAGAGCACAGGCGCTGCAGACAGAAGAGGGAACCTACCCACACTCAGAATTCCGGATCACTTACGAATGAGTGGGAGAGGTTTGGGGCCGCCCTCGAGGCAGCTGCCTGGTGTCACAGGTTTTTCCTTGCAGGGGGAATTCCGCTAATTACCTCCCCTTTGCAGGGGGAGGCACTAGAAGCTAAATGAATTTCCAGCCCAACCCCCGCCTTTCCCCAGCATCTCGTACTAAGAGACACTACGGGAAGTCACGTCGAGTGTTCCTAGGAAATCACAGGCACTGCAGACAGAAAACGGAACCTCCCCACAATCAGAATCCCGGAACACGGCCGAGTGTGTGGGGGAGTTTTGGGGACCCCCTCCACGCAGATGCCTGGTGTCACAGGTTTTGCCTGGCAGGGGGAAGTCCGCTAAATACCTCTCCTGTCCAGGGGGAGGCACTAGATGCTACCTATATTTCCAAAACTAACCCCGCTTATCCATTGAAGCCCGCAATATGAGACACCCGGGGAAGACACACGGAAGGCTCCTAGGAGATATCGGGCGCTGCAGACAGAAGACGGATCCTCCACACATTCAGAATTCCAGATCACCGCCGAGTGGGTGGGGGAAGTTTGGGGTCGCCCTTCACGCAGCTGCCTGGTGTCACAGGTGTTCCCTGGCAGGTGGTATTCCACTAATTAACTCCCCTGTCCATGGGGAGGCACTAGATGCTACCTGCATTTCAAGCCCAACCCCCGCCTTTCCCCAGGAGCCCGCAATAGTAGACACTCGGGGAAGTCAGGCGGAGGGCTCCTAGAAGATCCCAGGCGCTGCCGACAGAAGAGTGAACCTACCCACACTAAGATTTCCGGATCACGTACGAGTGTGTTTGGGAGGTTTAGGGCCGCCGTCCACGCAGCTGCCAGGAGTCACAGTTGTTGCCTGGCAGGGGGAAGTCCGCTAATTACCTCCCCGGTTCAGACGGGGGCACTAGATGCTACTTGCATTTCCAGCCCAACCCCCGCCTATCCCCGGGAGCCCGCACAAGGAGACATTCGGGGAAGACACGCGGAGGGCTCCTTGGATATCCCAGGTTCTGCAGACAGAAGACGGAACCTCCCCACACTCAGAATTCCGGAACACGTCCGAGTGTGTGGGGGAGGTTTGGGGCCGCCCTCCCCCCAGCTGCCTGGTGTCACATGTGTTGCATTGCAGGGGGAATTCTGCTAAATACCTCCCCTGTCCAGGAGGAGGCACTAGATGCTACCTGCATTTCGAGCCATACCCCCGCATTTCCATTGAATCCCGCACTTGCATACACTCGGGGAAGACACGCAGAGGGCTCCTAGGAGATCCCAGGCGCTGCAGACAAAAGACGGAACCTCCCAACACTCACAATTCCGGATCACGGCCGAGAGTGTGGGAGAGATTTGGGGCCACTATCCACGCAGCTGCCTGCTTTCACAGTTGTTGCTTAGCAGGGGGAATTCCCCTAATTACCTCCCCTTTCCAGGGGGAGGCACTAGATGCTACCTGCATTTCCAGCATAACGCCCGAATTTCCCCTGCAGCACTCACTAGGAGACACTCGGTGAAGACACGCGGAGGGCTCCTAGGAGATCCAAGGCGCTGCAGACAGAAGACGGAAACTCCCCACACTCAGAATTCCGGATCACGTATTAGAGTGTGGGGGAGGTTTTCGGCCGACCTCCACGCAGATGCCTGGTTCATAGTTGTTGCCTGGCAGGGGGAACTCCGCTAAATTCCTCCCCTGTCCAGGGGGAGGCACTAGATGCTACTTGCATTTACAACACAACCCCCGCCTTTCCCCGGGAGCCCGCACTAGTAGACACTCGGGGAAGTCACGCGGAGGGCTCCTAGGAGATCCCAGTTCTGCAGACTGAAGACGGAACATCCCCACACTCAGAATTAAGGAATACGGCCGAGTGTGTAGGGGAGGTGGGTCACCCTCCACCTAGCTGCCTCATGTCACAGCTGAAGCATGGCAGGAGGAAGTCCGCTAAATCCAAACCCTGTCCAGTGGGAGGCACTAGATGCTACATACATTTCCAAAACTAACCCCGCTTATCCATTGAAGTCCGCAATATGAGACACTCTGGGAAGACACGTGGATGGCTCCTAGGAGATATCAGGCGCTGCAGACAGAAGACGGAAACTCCACACACTCAGATTTCCGGATCACGGCCGAGTGGGTGGGGGAGGTTTGGGGCCGCCCTTCACGCAGCTGCCTGGTGTCACAGGTGTTGCCTGGCAGGGGGTAGTCTGCTAATTACCTCCCCTGTCCATGGGGAGGCACTAGATGCTACCTGCATTTCCAGCCCACCCCCGCCTTTCCCCAGCAGCCCACAATATGAGACACTCGGGGAAGTCAGGCGGAGGGCTCCTAGGAGATCCCAGGCGCTGCAGACAGAAGAGTGAACCTACCCAAACTCAGAATTCCGGATCACGTACGAGTGTGTTTGTGAGGTTTAGGGCCGCCGTCCACGCAGCTGCCAGGTGTCACAAGTGTTGTCTAGCAGGGGGAAGTCCGCTAATTACCTCCCCTGTCCAGGGGGGCACTAGATGCTACCTGAATTTCCAGGAAATCCCCCGCATTTCCCCGGCAGCCCGCACAACGAGACACTCGAGCAACACACGCGGAGGGCTCCTAGGAAATCCCAGGCGCTGCAGACAGAAGACGGAACTTCCCCACACTGAGAATTCCGGATCACGGCCGAGTGTGTGGGGGAGGTTTGGGGCCGCACACCACGCAGCTGCCTGGTGTCACAGGTGTTGCCAGGCAGGGGGAAGTCTGCTAATTACCTCCCCATACCAGGAGGAGGCAGCAGATGCTACCTGCATTTCCAAAACAACCCCCGCCTTTCATTTGAAGCCCGCAATATGAGACACTCGGGGAAGACACGAGGAGTGCTCCTAGGACATACAGGCGCTGCAGACAGATGACGGAACCTCCCCACACTCAGAATTCCGAATCACGTACCAGTGTGTGTGAGAGGTTTAGGGCCGCCGTCCATGCAGCTGCCAGGTGCCACAGGTGTTGCCTGGCAGGGGGATGTCCGCTAATTACCTCCCATGTTCAGCGGGAGGCACTAGATGCTACCTGTATTTCCAGAACATCCCCCGCTTTCCCCGGCAGCTCGCAGTAGGATACATTCGGGGAAGACACGCGGAGGGCTCCTAGGAGATCACAGGCGCTGAAGACAGAATACGGAATATCCCCACACTCAGAATTCCGGAACACGGCCGAGTGTGTGGGGGAGGTTTATGGCCGCCCTCCACCCAGTTACCTCGTGTTAAATCTGTAGCCTGGAAGGGGGAACTACGCTAATTACCTCCCATGTCCAGGGGGAGGCACTAGATGCTACCTACATTTCCAGGAAATCCTCCGCATTTCCCCGGAGCCCGCACTAGGAGACACTCGGGGAAGACACTCGGAGGGCTCCTAGGAGATCCCAGGCGCTGCAGACAGAAGACGGAACCTCCCAACACTGAGAATTCTGGATGACGGCCGAGTGAGTATGGGACGTTTGGTGTCGCCCTCCACGCAGCTGCCTGGTGTCACAGGTGTTTCTTGGCAGGGGAAATTCCGCTAATTACCTCCCCTGTCCGGGGGAGGCACTTAAACTACCTGAATTTCCATCCCAACCCCCGACATTCCCCGGCATCCCGCACTAAGAATCACTAGGGTAATACACGCCGAGGGCTCCTAGGAGATCCCAGGCACTGCAAACAGAAAACAGAACCTCCCCACACTCAGAATCCCGGAACACGCCCGAGTGTGTGGGGGAGGTTTGGGGCCGCCCTCCACGCAGCTGCCTGTTATCACAGGTGTTGCCTGGCAGGGGGAATTCCGCTAAATACCTCCCCATTCCAGGAGGAGGCAGCAGATGCTACCTGCATTTCCAGCCCAACCCCTGTTTCCCTGGAAGCTCGCTGTAGGAGACAATCGTTGAAGACAGGCGGAGGACTCCTAGGAGATCCCATGAGCTGCAGACAGAAGAGGGAACCTACACACACTCAGAATTCCGGATCACGTACGAGTGAGTGGGAGAGGTTTGGGGCCGCCCTCGACGCAGCTGGCTGGTGTCACAGGTGTTTCCTGGCAGGGGGAATTCCGCTAATTAACTCCCCTCTCCAGGGGGAGGCACTAGAAGCTACCTGAATTTCCAGCCCTACCCCCGCCTTTCCCCGGCATCTCGCACTAAGAGACACTTCGGGAAGACACGCCGAGTGCTCCTAGGAGATCCCAGGCACTGCAGACAGAAAACGGAACCTCCCCACACCCAGAATCCCGGAACACGGTCGAGTGTGTGGGGGAGATTTGGGGAAACCCTCCACGCAGCTGCCTGGTGTCACAGGTTTCACCTGGCAGGGGGAATTCTGCTTATTACCTCCCCTGTTCAGGGGGAGACACTAGATGCAACCTGCATTTCCAAAACAACCCCCGGTTTTCCATTAAACCCGCAATAAGTGTACTCGGGGAATACACGCGGTGGGCTCCTAGGAGATCCCAGGCGCTGCAGACAGAAGACGGATCCTCCCCACACTCAGAATTTCGGAAAACGGCCGAGTGGTTGGGGGAGGTTTAGGGACGCCCTCGACGCAGCTGGCGGGTGTCTTAGGTGTTGCCAGGCAGGGGGAAGTCCGCTAATTAACTCCCCTGTTCAGGGGGAGGCACTAGATGCTACTTGCATTTCCAGCTCAACCCCCGCATATGCCCGGGAGCCCGCACAAGGAGACATTCGGGGAAGACACGCGGAGGGCTCCTATGATATCTCAGGCGCTGCAGACAGTAGACGGAACCTCCCCACACTCAGAATTCCGGAATAAGTCCGAGTTTGTGGGGGAGGTTTGGGGCCGCCCTCCACGCAGCTACATGGTGTCACAGGTGGTGCCTGGCAGGGGGAAGTCCGCTAATTACCTCCCCATTCCAGGAGGAGGCAGCAGATGCTACCTGCATTTCCAGCCCAACCCCAGTTTCCCTGGCAGCTCGCTGTAGGAGACAATCGGGGAAGACAGGTGGAGGGCTCTTAGGAGATCACAGGCGCTGCAGACAGAAGAGGGAACCTATCCACACTCAGAATTCCGGATCACGTACGAGTGAGTGGGAGAGGATTGTGGCCGCCCTCGACACAGCTGCCTGGTGTCACAGGTGTTTCCTGGCAGGGGGAATTCCGCTAATTACCTCCCCTCTGCAGGGGGAGGCACTAGAAGCTAAATGAATTTCCACCCTAACCCCCGCCTTTACCCGGCATCTCGTACTAAGAGACACTACGGGAAGTCACGCAGAGGGCTCCTAGGAGATCCCAGGCGCTGCAGACTGAAGACGGAACATCCCCACACTCAGAATTAAGGAATACGGCCGAGTGTGTAGGGGAGGTGGGGTCACCCTCCACAGAACTGCCTCGTGTCACAGCTGTAGCCTGGCAGGTGGAAGTCCGCTAAATACCTCTCCTGTCCAGGGGGAGGCACTAGATGCTACCTACATTTCCAAAACTAACCCCGCTTATCCATTGAAGCCCGCACTATGAGACACCCGGGGAAGACACACGGAAGGCTCCTAGGAGATATCAGGCGCTGCAGACAGAAGACGGAACCTCCACACACTCAGAATTCCGGATCACCGCCGAGTGGGTTGGGGAAGTTTGGGGTCGCCCTTCACGCAGCTGCCTGGTGTCACAGGTGTTGCCTGGCAGGTGGTAGTCCACTAATTACCTCCCCTGTCCATGGGGAGGCACTAGATGCTACCTGCATTTCAAGCCCAACCCCCGCCTTTCCCCAGGAGCTCGCAATATTAGACAATCGGGGAAGTCAGGCGGAGGGCTCCTAGGAGATCCCAGGCGCTGCCGACAGAAGAGTGAACCTACCCACACTAAGATTTCCGGATCACGTACGACTGTGTTTGGGAGGTTTAGGGCCGCCGTCCACGCAGCTGCCAGGTGTCACAGGTGTTGCCTGGCAGGGGGAATTCCGTTAAATACCTCCCCTGTTCAGGGGGAGGCACTAGATGCTACTTGCATTTCCAGCCCAACCCCCGCCTATCCCCGGGAGCCCGCACAAGGAGACATTCGGGGAAGACACGCGGAGGGCTCCTAGGATATCCCAGGTTCTGCAGACAGAAGACGGAACCTCCCCACACTCAGAATTCCGGAACAAGTCCGAGTGTGTGGGGGAGGTTTGGTGCCGCCCTCCCCCAAGCTGCCTGGTGTCACATGTGTTGAATTGCAGGGGGAATTCCGCTAATTACCTCCTCTGTCCAGGTGAGGCACTAGATGCTACCTGCATTTCCAGCCCAACCCCCGCCATTCCCCGGCATCCCGCTCTAGGAGACAGTCGAGGATGTCAAGCGGAGGGCTCCTAGGAGATCCGAGGCGCTGCAGACAGAAAAGGGAACCTACCCAAACTGAGAATTCCGGATCACATACGAGTGAGTGGGGGAGGTATGTGGCCGCCCTCCACGCAGCTGCCAGGTGTCACAGTTGTTGCCTGGCAGGGGGAATTCCCCTAATTACCTCCCCTGTCCAGGGGGAGTCACTAGATGCTACCTGCATTTCCAGCATAACCCCCGAATTTCCCCTGCAGCACGCACTAGGAGACACTCGGTGAAGACACGCGGAGGGCTTCTAGGAGATCCAAGGCGCTGCAGACAGAAGACGGAAACTCCCCACACTCAGAATTCCGGATCACGTATTAGTGTGTGGGGGAGGTTTTCGGGCGACATCCACGCAGATGCCTTTTTCATAGTTGTTGCCTGGCACGGGGAACCCCGCTAAATTCCTCCCCTCTCCAGGGGGAGGCACTAGATGCTACTTGCATTTCCAGCCCAACCCCCGCCTATCACCGGGAGCCCGCACTAGAAGACACACGGGGAAGTCACGCGGAGGGCTCTTAAGAGATCCTAGGCGCTGCAGACTGAAGACGGAACATCCCCACACTCAGAATTAAGGAATACGGCCGAGTGTGTATGGGAGGTGGGGTCACCCTCCACCCAGCTGCCTCGTGTCACAGCTGTAGCATGGCAGGAGGAAGTCCGCTAAATACCACCACTGTCCAGTGGGAGGCACTAGATGCTACCTATTTTTTCAAAACTAACCCCGCTTATCCATTGAAGCCCGCACTATGAGACACTCTGGGAAGACACGTGGAGGGCTCCTAGGAGATATCAGGCGCTGCAGACAGAAGACGGAAACTCCACACACTCAGAATTCCGGATCACGGCCGAGTGGGTGGGTGAGGTTTGGGGCCGCCCTTCACGCAGCTGCCTGGTGTCACAGGTGTTGCCTGGCAGGGGGTAGTCTGCTAATTACCTCCCCTGTCCATGGGGAGGCACTAGATGCTACCTGCATTTCCAGCCAAAACCCCGCCTTTCCCCAGCAGACGACAATAGTAGACACTCGGGGAAGTCAGGCGGAGGGCTCCTAGGAGATCCCAGGCACTGCAGACAGATGAGTGAACCTACCCACACTAAGAATTCCGGATAACGTACGAGTGTGTTTGGGAGGTTTAGGGCCGCCGTCCACGCATCTGCCAGGTTTCACAAGTGTTGTTGGCAGGGGGAAGTCCGCTAATTACCTCCCCTGTCCAGGGGGAGGCACTAGATGCTACCTGCATTTCCAGGAAGTCCCCCGCACTTCCCCGGCAGCCCGCACTCTGAGACACTCGAGCAACACCCGCGGAGGGCTCCTAGGAGATCCCAGGTGCTGCAGAAAGAAGACGAAACCTCCCCACACTGAGAATTCCGGATCACGGCCGAGTGTGTGGGGGAGGTTTGGGGCCGCACTCCACGCAGCTGCCTGGTGTCACAGGTGTTGCCTGGCAGGGGAACGTCCGCTAATTACCTCCCCTGTCCAGGAGAAGGCACTAGATGCTACCTGCATTTCCAGCCCAACCGCCACATTTCCCCGGCAGCCCGCACAAAGAGAAACACGAGGAAGTCACGCTGACGGCTCCTAGGAGATCCCAGGCGCTGCAGACAGAAAACGGAACCTCCCCAAACTCAGAATTCCGGATCACGGCCGAGTGTGTGGGGGAGGTTTGGGGCCGCCTTCCACGCAGCTGCCTGGTGTCACAGGTGGTGCCTGGCAGGGGGAAGTCCGCTAATTACCTCCCCTGTCCAGGGGGAGGCACTAGATGCTACCTGCATTTCCAGGAAGTCCCCCGCACTTCCCCGGCAGCCCGCACTCTGAGACACTCGAGCAACACCCGCGGAGGGCTCCTAGGAGATCCCAGGTGCTGCAGAAAGAAGACGAAACCTCCCCACACTGAGAATTCCGGATCACGGCCGAGTGTGTGGGGGAGGTTTGGGGCCGCACTCCACGCAGCTGCCTGGTGTCACAGGTGTTGCCTGGCAGGGGAACGTCCGCTAATTACCTCCCCTGTCCAGGAGAAGGCACTAGATGCTACCTGCATTTCCAGCCCAACCGCCACATTTCCCCGGCAGCCCGCACAAAGAGAAACACGAGGAAGTCACGCTGACGGCTCCTAGGAGATCCCAGGCGCTGCAGACAGAAAACGGAACCTCCCCAAACTCAGAATTCCGGATCACGGCCGAGTGTGTGGGGGAGGTTTGGGGCCGCCTTCCACGCAGCTGCCTGGTGTCACAGGTGGTGCCTGGCAGGGGGAAGTTCGCTAAATACCTCCCCATTCCAGGAGGAGGCAGCAGATGCTACCTGCATTTCCAGCCCAACTCCCGTTTCCCTGGTAGCTCGCTGTAGGGGACAATCGGGAAAGACAGGCGGAGGGCTCCTAGGAGATCACAGGCGCTGCAGACAGAAGAGGGAACCTACCCACACTCAGAATTCCGGATCAAGTACGAGTGAGTGGGAGAGGTTTGGGGCTGCCCTTGACGCAGCTGCCTGGTGTCACAGGTGTTTCCTGGCAGGGGGAATTCCGCTAATTACCTACCCTCTGCAGGGGGAGGCACTAGAAGCTACCTGAATTTCCAGCCCAACCCCCGCCTTTCCCAGGCATGTCGCACTAAGAGACACTACGGGAAGACACGCCGAGTGTTCCTAGGAGATCCCAGGCACTGCAGACAGAAAACGGAACCTCCCCACACTCAGAATCCCGGAACACGGTCGAGTGTGAGGGGGAGGTTTGGGGCCGCATTCCACGCAGCTGCCTGGTTTCACAGGTTTTGCCTGGCAGGGGGAATTCCGCTTATTACCTCCCCTGTCCTGGAGGAGGCACAAGATTCTACCTGCATTTCCAAAACAACCCCTGCTTTTACATTGAAGCCCGCAGTAAGAGTACTCGGGAAATACACGCGGTGGGCTCCTAGGAGATCCCAGTCGCTACAGACAGAATACGGAACCTCCCCACACTCAGAAACCAGGAAAAAGACCGAGTGGTTTGGGGAGTTTTGGGGCCGCCCTCCATGCAGTTGCCTGGTGTCACAGCTGTTGCCTGGCAGGGGGAATTCGGCTAATTACCTCCCCTGTCCAGGAGGAGGCACTAGATACTACCTGCATTTCCAGCCCAACCCCCGCATTTTCCCGGCAGCCCGCACTAAGAATCACTAGGGTAATACACGCCGAGGGCTCCTAGGAGATCCCAGGCACTGCAAACAGAAAACAGAACCTCCCCACACTCAGAATCCCGGAACACGCCCGAGTGTGTGGGGGAGGTTTGGGGCCGCCCTCCACGCAGCTGCCTGTTATCACAGGTGTTGCCTGGCAGGGGGAATTCCGCTAAATACCTCCCCATTCCAGGAGGAGGCAGCAGATGCTACCTGCATTTCCAGCCCAACCCCTGTTTCCCTGGAAGCTCGCTGTAGGAGACAATCGTTGAAGACAGGCGGAGGACTCCTAGGAGATCCCATGAGCTGCAGACAGAAGAGGGAACCTACACACACTCAGAATTCCGGATCACGTACGAGTGAGTGGGAGAGGTTTGGGGCCGCCCTCGACGCAGCTGGCTGGTGTCACAGGTGTTTCCTGGCAGGGGGAATTCCGCTAATTAACTCCCCTCTCCAGGGGGAGGCACTAGAAGCTACCTGAATTTCCAGCCCTACCCCCGCCTTTCCCCGGCATCTCGCACTAAGAGACACTTCGGGAAGACACGCCGAGTGCTCCTAGGAGATCCCAGGCACTGCAGACAGAAAACGGAACCTCCCCACACCCAGAATCCCGGAACACGGTCGAGTGTGTGGGGGAGATTTGGGGAAACCCTCCACGCAGCTGCCTGGTGTCACAGGTTTCACCTGGCAGGGGGAATTCTGCTTATTACCTCCCCTGTTCAGGGGGAGACACTAGATGCAACCTGCATTTCCAAAACAACCCCCGGTTTTCCATTAAACCCGCAATAAGTGTACTCGGGGAATACACGCGGTGGGCTCCTAGGAGATCCCAGGCGCTGCAGACAGAAGACGGATCCTCCCCACACTCAGAATTTCGGAAAACGGCCGAGTGGTTGGGGGAGGTTTAGGGACGCCCTCGACGCAGCTGGCGGGTGTCTTAGGTGTTGCCAGGCAGAGGGAAGTCCGCTAATTAACTCCCCTGTTCAGGGGGAGGCACTAGATGCTACTTGCATTTCCAGCTCAACCCCCGCATATGCCCGGGAGCCCGCACAAGGAGACATTCGGGGAAGACACGCGGAGGGCTCCTATGATATCTCAGGCGCTGCAGACAGAAGACGGAACCTCCCCACACTCAGAATTCCGGAATAAGTCCGAGTTTGTGGGGGAGGTTTGGGGCCGCCCTCCACGCAGCTACATGGTGTCACAGGTGGTGCCTGGCAGGGGGAAGTCCGCTAATTACCTCCCCATTCCAGGAGGAGGCAGCAGATGCTACCTGCATTTCCAGCCCAACCCCAGTTTCCCTGGCAGCTCGCTGTAGGAGACAATCGGGGAAGACAGGTGGAGGGCTCTTAGGAGATCACAGGCGCTGCAGACAGAAGAGGGAACCTATCCACACTCAGAATTCCGGATCACGTACGAGTGAGTGGGAGAGGATTGTGGCCGCCCTCGACACAGCTGCCTGGTGTCACAGGTGTTTCCTGGCAGGGGGAATTCCGCTAATTACCTCCCCTCTGCAGGGGGAGGCACTAGAAGCTAAATGAATTTCCACCCTAACCCCCGCCTTTACCCGGCATCTCGTACTAAGAGACACTACGGGAAGTCACGCAGAGGGCTCCTAGGAGATCCCAGGCGCTGCAGACTGAAGACGGAACATCCCCACACTCAGAATTAAGGAATACGGCCGAGTGTGTAGGGGAGGTGGGGTCACCCTCCACAGAACTGCCTCGTGTCACAGCTGTAGCCTGGCAGGTGGAAGTCCGCTAAATACCTCTCCTGTCCAGGGGGAGGCACTAGATGCTACCTACATTTCCAAAACTAACCCCGCTTATCCATTGAAGCCCGCACTATGAGACACCCGGGGAAGACACACGGAAGGCTCCTAGGAGATATCAGGCGCTGCAGACAGAAGACGGAACCTCCACACACTCAGAATTCCGGATCACCGCCGAGTGGGTTGGGGAAGTTTGGGGTCGCCCTTCACGCAGCTGCCTGGTGTCACAGGTGTTGCCTGGCAGGTGGTAGTCCACTAATTACCTCCCCTGTCCATGGGGAGGCACTAGATGCTACCTGCATTTCAAGCCCAACCCCCGCCTTTCCCCAGGAGCTCGCAATAGTACACACTCGGGGAAGTCAGGCGGAGGGCTCCTAGGAGATCCCAGGCGCTGACGACAGAAGAGTGAACCTACCCACACTAAGATTTCCGGATCACGTACGACTGTGTTTGGGAGGTTTAGGGCCGCCGTCCACGCAGCTGCCAGGTGTCACAGGTGTTGCCTGGCAGGGGGAATTCCGTTAAATACCTCCCCTGTTCAGGGGGAGGCACTAGATGCTACTTGCATTTCCAGCCCAACCCCCGCCTATCCCCGGGAGCCCGCACAAGGAGACATTCGGGGAAGACACGCGGAGGGCTCCTAGGATATCCCAGGTTCTGCAGACAGAAGACGGAACCTCCCCACACTCAGAATTCCGGAACAAGTCCGAGTGTGTGGGGGAGGTTTGGTGCCGCCCTCCCCCAAGCTGCCTGGTGTCACATGTGTTGAATTGCAGGGGGAATTCCGCTAATTACCTCCTCTGTCCAGGTGAGGCACTAGATGCTACCTGCATTTCCAGCCCAACCCCCGCCATTCCCCGGCATCCCGCTCTAGGAGACACTCGAGGATGTCAAGCGGAGGGCTCCTAGGAGATCCGAGGCGCTGCAGACAGAAAAGGGAACCTACCCAAACTGAGAATTCCGGATCACATACGAGTGAGTGGGGGAGGTATGTGGCCGCCCTCCACGCAGCTGCCAGGTGTCACAGTTGTTGCCTGGCAGGGGGAATTCCCCTAATTACCTCCCCTGTCCAGGGGGAGTCACTAGATGCTACCTGCATTTCCAGCATAACCCCCGAATTTCCCCTGCAGCACGCACTAGGAGACACTCGGTGAAGACACGCGGAGGGCTTCTAGGAGATCCAAGGCGCTGCAGACAGAAGACGGAAACTCCCCACACTCAGAATTCCGGATCACGTATTAGTGTGTGGGGGAGGTTTTCGGGCGACATCCACGCAGATGCCTTTTTCATAGTTGTTGCCTGGCACGGGGAACCCCGCTAAATTCCTCCCCTCTCCAGGGGGAGGCACTAGATGCTACTTGCATTTCCAGCCCAACCCCCGCCTATCACCGGGAGCCCGCACTAGAAGACACACGGGGAAGTCACGCGGAGGGCTCTTAAGAGATCCTAGGCGCTGCAGACTGAAGACGGAACATCCCCACACTCAGAATTAAGGAATACGGCCGAGTGTGTATGGGAGGTGGGGTCACCCTCCACCCAGCTGCCTCGTGTCACAGCTGTAGCATGGCAGGAGGAAGTCCGCTAAATACCACCACTGTCCAGTGGGAGGCACTAGATGCTACCTATTTTTTCAAAACTAACCCCGCTTATCCATTGAAGCCCGCACTATGAGACACTCTGGGAAGACACGTGGAGGGCTCCTAGGAGATATCAGGCGCTGCAGACAGAAGACGGAAACTCCACACACTCAGAATTCCGGATCACGGCCGAGTGGGTGGGTGAGGTTTGGGGCCGCCCTTCACGCAGCTGCCTGGTGTCACAGGTGTTGCCTGGCAGGGGGTAGTCTGCTAATTACCTCCCCTGTCCATGGGGAGGCACTAGATGCTACCTGCATTTCCAGCCAAAACCCCGCCTTTCCCCAGCAGACGACAATAGTAGACACTCGGGGAAGTCAGGCGGAGGGCTCCTAGGAGATCCCAGGCACTGCAGACAGATGAGTGAACCTACCCACACTAAGAATTCCGGATAACGTACGAGTGTGTTTGGGAGGTTTAGGGCCGCCGTCCACGCATCTGCCAGGTTTCACAAGTGTTGTTGGCAGGGGGAAGTCCGCTAATTACCTCCCCTGTCCAGGGGGAGGCACTAGATGCTACCTGCATTTCCAGGAAGTCCCCCGCACTTCCCCGGCAGCCCGCACTCTGAGACACTCGAGCAACACCCGCGGAGGGCTCCTAGGAGATCCCAGGTGCTGCAGAAAGAAGACGAAACCTCCCCACACTGAGAATTCCGGATCACGGCCGAGTGTGTGGGGGAGGTTTGGGGCCGCACTCCACGCAGCTGCCTGGTGTCACAGGTGTTGCCTGGCAGGGGAACGTCCGCTAATTACCTCCCCTGTCCAGGAGAAGGCACTAGATGCTACCTGCATTTCCAGCCCAACCGCCACATTTCCCCGGCAGCCCGCACAAAGAGAAACACGAGGAAGTCACGCTGACGGCTCCTAGGAGATCCCAGGCGCTGCAGACAGAAAACGGAACCTCCCCAAACTCAGAATTCCGGATCACGGCCGAGTGTGTGGGGGAGGTTTGGGGCCGCCTTCCACGCAGCTGCCTGGTGTCACAGGTGGTGCCTGGCAGGGGGAAGTCCGCTAATTACCTCCCCTGTCCAGGGGGAGGCACTAGATGCTACCTGCATTTCCAGGAAGTCCCCCGCACTTCCCCGGCAGCCCGCACTCTGAGACACTCGAGCAACACCCGCGGAGGGCTCCTAGGAGATCCCAGGTGCTGCAGAAAGAAGACGAAACCTCCCCACACTGAGAATTCCGGATCACGGCCGAGTGTGTGGGGGAGGTTTGGGGCCGCACTCCACGCAGCTGCCTGGTGTCACAGGTGTTGCCTGGCAGGGGAACGTCCGCTAATTACCTCCCCTGTCCAGGAGAAGGCACTAGATGCTACCTGCATTTCCAGCCCAACCGCCACATTTCCCCGGCAGCCCGCACAAAGAGAAACACGAGGAAGTCACGCTGACGGCTCCTAGGAGATCCCAGGCGCTGCAGACAGAAAACGGAACCTCCCCAAACTCAGAATTCCGGATCACGGCCGAGTGTGTGGGGGAGGTTTGGGGCCGCCTTCCACGCAGCTGCCTGGTGTCACAGGTGGTGCCTGGCAGGGGGAAGTTCGCTAAATACCTCCCCATTCCAGGAGGAGGCAGCAGATGCTACCTGCATTTCCAGCCCAACTCCCGTTTCCCTGGTAGCTCGCTGTAGGGGACAATCGGGAAAGACAGGCGGAGGGCTCCTAGGAGATCACAGGCGCTGCAGACAGAAGAGGGAACCTACCCACACTCAGAATTCCGGATCAAGTACGAGTGAGTGGGAGAGGTTTGGGGCTGCCCTTGACGCAGCTGCCTGGTGTCACAGGTGTTTCCTGGCAGGGGGAATTCCGCTAATTACCTACCCTCTGCAGGGGGAGGCACTAGAAGCTACCTGAATTTCCAGCCCAACCCCCGCCTTTCCCAGGCATGTCGCACTAAGAGACACTACGGGAAGACACGCCGAGTGTTCCTAGGAGATCCCAGGCACTGCAGACAGAAAACGGAACCTCCCCACACTCAGAATCCCGGAACACGGTCGAGTGTGAGGGGGAGGTTTGGGGCCGCATTCCACGCAGCTGCCTGGTTTCACAGGTTTTGCCTGGCAGGGGGAATTCCGCTTATTACCTCCCCTGTCCTGGAGGAGGCACAAGATTCTACCTGCATTTCCAAAACAACCCCTGCTTTTACATTGAAGCCCGCAGTAAGAGTACTCGGGAAATACACGCGGTGGGCTCCTAGGAGATCCCAGTCGCTACAGACAGAATACGGAACCTCCCCACACTCAGAAACCAGGAAAAAGACCGAGAGGTTTGGGGAGTTTTGGGGCCGCCCTCCATGCAGTTGCCTGGTGTCACAGCTGTTGCCTGGCAGGGGGAATTCGGCTAATTACCTCCCCTGTCCAGGAGGAGGCACTAGATACTACCTGCATTTCCAGCCCAACCCCCGCATTTTCCCGGCAGCCCGCACTAGGAGACACTCGGGGAATACACGCAGTGGGCTCCTAGGAGATCCCAGGCGCTGCAGACAGAAGACGGAACCTCCCCACACTCAGAATTCCGGAAAAAGGCCGAGTGGGTGGGGGAGGTTTAGGGACGCCCTTCACGCAGCTGCCTGGTGTCACAGATATTGCCTGGCATTGGGATGTCCGCTAATTACCTCCCCTGTCCAGGAGGAGGCACTAGATACTACCTAAATTTCCAACACTTTCCCGCCTTTCCATTGAAGCCCGCACTAGGAGACACTCGGGGAAGACACGAGGAGGGCTCCTAGGAGATCCCAGTCACTGCAGAGACAAAACGGAACCTCCCCACTCTCAGAATTCCGGATCATGGCCAAGTGTGTGGGTAAGTTTGGGGCCAGCTTCCACGCAGCTGCCTGGTGTCACAGGTGTTGCCTGGCAGGGGAATTTCCGCTAATTACCTCCACAGTCCAGGAAGAGGCACTAGATACTACCTGCATTTCCAACACAACCCCCGCCTTTCCATTGAAGCCCTCACTATGATACACTCGGGGAAGACACGAGGACGGCTCCTAGGACATATCAGGCGCTGCAGACAGAAGACGGAACTTCCCCACATTCAGAATTAAGAAACACGGCGAGTGTGTTGGGGAGTTTGGGGCCACCTTCCACGCAGCTGCCTGGTGTCACAGGTGTTGCCTGGCAGGGGAAATTCCGCTAATTACCTCCCCTGTCCAGGGGGAGGCACTAGATGCTACCTGAATTTCCAGCCTACCCCCGCATTTCCCCGGCAGCCCGCACTAGTAGACACTCAGGGAAGTCACGCGGATGGCTCCTAGGAGATCCCATGCGCTGCAGACTGAAGACGGATCATCCCCACACTCAGAATTAAGGAATCGGCCGAGTGTGTAGGGGATGTGTGGTCGCCCTCCACCCATCTGCCTCGTGTCACAGCTGTAGCCTGCCTGGGGGAAGTCCGCTAAATACCTCCCCAGTCCAGGGGGAGGCACAAGTGCTACCTGCATTTCCAGGAAATCCCACGGTTTTCCCCGGCAGACCGCACTAGGAGACACTCGATCAACACACGCGGAGGGCTCCTAGGAGATCCCAGGCGCTGCAGACAGAAGACGGAACCTCCCCACACTGAGAATTCCGGATCACGGCCGAGTGTGTGGGGGAGGTTTGGGGCCGCACTCCACGCAGCTGCCTGGTGTCACAGGTGTTTCCTGGCAGGGGAAAGTCCGCTAATTACCTCCCCTGTCCAGGTGGAGGCACTAGATGCTACCTGCATTTCCAGCCCATACCCCGCCTTTCCCCGGCAGCCCGCAATAGGAGACACTCGAAGAAGTCACGCTGACGGCTCCTAGGAGAACCGAGGCGCTGCAGAGAGAAAACGGAACCTCCCGACAGTCAGAATCCCCAAATACTGCCGAGTGAGTGGGGGAAGTTTGGGGCCGCCCTCCACGCAGCTGCCTGCTGTCACAGGTGTTTCCTGGCAGGGGGGAATTCCGCTAATTACCTCCCCCCTGCAGGGGGAGGCACTAGAAGCTACCTGCATTTCCAAAACAACCCCCGCTTTTCCATTGATGCCCGCAGTAAGAGTACTCGGGAAATACACGCGGTGGGCTCCTAGGAGATCCCAGGCGCTACAGACAGAAGAGGGAACCGCCCCACACTCAGAAACCAGGAAAAAGACCAAGTGGTTTGGGGAGTTTTGGTGCCGCCCTCCATGAAGCTGCCTGGTGTTACAGCTGTTGCCTGGCAGGGGGAATTCGGCTAATTACCTCCCCTGTCCAGGAGGAGGCACTAGATGCTACCTGCATTTCCAAAACAACCCCCGACTTTCCATTGAAGCCCGCAATATGAGACACTCGGGTAAGACACGCGGATGGCTCCTAGGAGATATCAAGTACTGCAGACTTAAGACGGAACCTCCCCATAGTCAGAATTTCGGATCACGGCCGAGTGTGTGGGGGAGGTTTGGGGTCGCCTTCCACGCAGCTGCCTGGTCTCACAGGTGTTGTCCGGCAGGGTGTATTCTGCTAATTACCTCCCCTGTCCAGGGGGAGGCACTAGATGCTACCTGCATTTCCAGCCCAACCCCCGCATTTTCCCGGCAGCCTGCACTAGGAGACACTCGGGAAATACACGCGGTGAGCTCCTAGGAGATCCCAGGCGCTGCAGACAGAAGACGGAACCCCCCCACACTCAGAATTCCGGAAAACGGCCGAGTGGTTGGGGGAGGTTTAGGGTCGCACTCCACGCAGCTGCCAGGTGTCACAGGTTTTGCCTGGCAGGGGGAAGTCCGCTATTTAATTCCCCTGTTCAGGGGGAGGCACTAGATGCTACTTGCATTTCCAGCCGAAACCCCGCCTATCCCCGGGAGCCCGCACAAGGAGACATTCGGGGAAGACACGCGGAGGGCTCCTAGGATATCCCAGGCGCTGCAGACAGAAGATGGAACCTCCCCACATTCAGCATTAGGAAAGACGGCCGAGTGTGTGGGGGAGTTTTGTGCCGTGCTCCACGCAGCTGCCTGGTGTCACAGGTGTTGCCTGGCAGGGGGATTTCCGCTAATTACCTCCCCAGTCCAGGAGGAGGCACTAGATACTACCTGCATTTCCAACACAAACCCCGCCTTTCCATTGAAACCAGCACTATGAGACAATCGGGGAAGACACGAGGACGGCTCCTAGGACATATCAGGCCCTGCAGACAGAAGACGGAACTTCCCCACACTCAGAATTCCGGATCAGGTACCTGTGCGTGTGGGTGGTTTAGGGCCGCCGTCCACGAAGCTGCCTGGTTTCACAGGTGTTGCTTGGCAGGGGGATGTCCGCTAATTACCTCCCCTTTCCAGCGGGAGGCACTAGATGCTACCTGCATTTCCAGCCCAACACCCGCCTTTCCCCGGCAGCCAGCACTAGGAGAAACTCGAGGAATACACGCGGAGCGCTCCTAGGAGCTCCCAGGCGCTGCAGACAGAAGACGTAACCTCCCCACACTCAGAACTTCGGAAAACGGCCGAGTGGTTGGGGGAGGATTAGGGACGCCCTCGACGCAGCTGGCGGGTGTCTTAGGTTTTGCCAGGCAGGGGAAAGTCCGCTAATTAACTCCCCTGTTCAGGGGGAGGCACTAGATGCTACTTGCATTTCCAGCTCAACCCCCGCCTATGCCCGGGAGCCCGCACAAAGAGACATTCGGGGAAGACACGCGGAGGGCTCCTATGATATCTCAGGCGCTGCAGACAGAAGACGGAACCTCCCCACATTAAGAATTAGGAAAGACGGTCGAGTGTGTGGGGAATTTTGGGGCCAGCTTCCACGAAGCTGCCTGGTGTCACAGGTGTTGTCTGGCAGGGGGATGTCCGCTAATTACCTCCCCTGTCCACGGTGAGGTACTAGATGCTACCTGCATTTCCAGCCCAACCCCCGCCTTTCCCCAGCAGCCCGCACTAGGAGACACTCGAGGAAGTCACGCTGACGGCTCCTAGGAGATCACAGGCGCTGCAGAGAGAAAAAGGATCCTCCCCACACTCAGAATCCCCGAACACTGCCGAGTGTGTGGGGGAGGTTTGGGGCCGCCCTCCACGCAGCTACATGGTGTCACAGGTGGTGCCTGGCAGGGGGAAGTCCGCTAATTACCTCCCCATTCCAGGAGGAGGCAGCAGATGCTACCTGCATTTCCAGCCCAACCCCCGTTTCCCTGGCAGCTCGCTGTAGGAGACAATCGGGGAAGACAGGTGGAGGGCTCTTAGGAGATCACAGGCGCTGCAGACAGAAGAGGGAACCTACCCACACTCAGAATTCCGGATCACGTACGAGTGAGTGGGAGAGGATTGGGGACGCCCTCGACACAGCTGCCTGGTGTCACAGGTGTTTCCTGGCAGGGGGAATTCCGCTAATTACCTCCCCTCTGCAGGGGGAGGCACTAGAAGCTAAATGATTTTCCACCCCAACCCCCGACATTCCCCGGCATCTCGTACTAAGAGACACTACGGGAAGACACGCAGAGTGCTCCTAGGAGATCCCAGGCGCTGCAGACTGAAGACGGAACATCCCCACACTCAGAATTAAGGAATACGGCCGAGTGTGTAGGGGAGGTGGGGTCACCCTCCACAGAACTGCCTCGTGTCACAGCTGTAGCCTGGCAGGTGGAAGTCCGCTAAATACCTCTCCTGTCCAGGGGGAGGCACTAGATGCTACCTACATTTCCAAAACTAACCACGCTTATCCATTGAAGCCCGCACTATGAGACACCCGGGGAAGACACACGGAAGGCTCCAAGGAGATATCAGGTGCTGCAGACAGAAGACGGATCCTCCACACACTCAGAATTCAGGATCACCGCCGAGTGGGTGGGGGAAGTTTGGGGTCGCCCTTCACGCAGCTGCCTGGTGTCACAGGTGTTGCCTGGCAGGTGGTAGTCCACTAATTACCTCCCCTGTCCATGGGGAGGCACTAGATGCTACCTGCATTTCAAGCCCAACCCCCGCCTTTCCCCAGGAGCTCGCAATAGTACACACTCGGGGAAGTCAGGCGGAGGGCTCCTAGGAGATCCCAGGCGCTGACGACAGAAGAGTGAACCTACCCACACTAAGATTTCCGGATCACGTACGACTTTGGGAGGTTTAGGGCCGCCGTCCACGCAGCTGCCAGATGTCACAGGTGTTGCCTGGCAGGGGGAATTCCGTTAAATACCTCCCCTGTTCAGGGGGAGGCACTAGATGCTACTTGCATTTCCAGCCCAACCCCCGCCTATCCCCGGGAGCCCGCACAAGGAGACATTCGGAGAAGACACGCGGAGGGCTCCTAGGATATCCCAGGTTCTGCAGACAGAAGACGGAACCTCCCCACACTCAGAATTCCGGAACAAGTCCGAGTGTGTGGGGGAGGTTTGGGGCCGCCCTCCCCCCAGCTTCCTGGTGTCACATGTATTGCATTGCAGGGGGAATTCTGCTAAATACCTCCCCTGTCCAGGAGGAGGTACTAGATGCTACCTGCATTTCAAGCCAAACCCCCGCCTTTCCATTGAATCCCGCACTTGGAGACACTCGTGGAAAACACACAGAGGGCTCCTAGGGGATCCCAGGCGCTGCAGACAAAAGACGGAACCTCCCAACACTCACAATTCCGGATCACGGCCGAGTGTGTGGGGGAGGTTTGGAGCCAATTTGCACGCAGCTGCCTGATGTCACAGGTGTTGCTTGGCAGGGGGAATTCCGTTAAATACCTCCCCTGTTCAGGGGGAGGCACTAGATGCTACTTGCATTTCCAGCCCAACCCCCGCCTATCCCCGGGAGCCCGCACAAGGAGACATTCGGGGAAGACACGCGGAGGGCTCCTAGGATATCCCAGGTTCTGCAGACAGAAGACGGAACCTCCCCACACTCAGAATTCCGGAATAAGTCCGAGTTTGTGGGGGAGGTTTGGTGCCGCCCTACCCCCAGCTGCCTGGTGTCACATGTGTTGAATTGCAGGGGGAATTCCGCTAATTACCTCCTCTGTCCAGGTGACGCACTAGATGCTACCTGCATTTCCAGCCCAACCCCCGCCATTCCCCGGCATCCCGCACTAGGAGACACTCGAGGAAGTCAAGCGGAAGGCTCCTAGGAGATCCGAGGCGCTGCAGACAGAAAGGGGAACCTACATAAACTGAGAATTCCGGATCACGTACGAGTGAGTGGGGGAGGTTTGTGGCCGCCCTCCACGCAGCTGCCTGGTGTCACAGTTGTTGCCTGGCAGGGGGAATTCCCCTAATTACCTCCCCTGTCCAGGGGGAGTCACTAGATGCTACCTGCATTTCCAGCATAACCCCCGAATTTCCCCTGCAGCACGCACTAGGAGACACTCGGTGAAGACACGCGGAGGGCTTCTAGGAGATCCAAGGCGCTGCAGACAGAAGACGGAAACTCCCCACTCTCAGAATTCCGGATCACGTATTAGTGTGTGGGGGAGGTTTTCGGCCGACATCCACGCAGATGCCTTTTTCATAGTTGTTGCCTGGCAGGGGGAACTCCGCTAAATTCCTCCCCTCTCCAGGGGGAGGCACTAGATGCTACTTGCATTTCCAGCCCAACCCCCGCCTATCACCGGGAGCCCGCACTAGAAGACACTCGGGGAAGTCACGCGGAGGGCTCTTAGGAGATCCCAGGCGCTGCAGACTGAAGACGGAACATCCCCACACTCAGAATTAAGGAATACGGCCGAGTGTGTAGGGGAGGTGGGGTCACCCTCCACCCAGCTGCCTCGTGTCACAGCTGTAGCATGGCAGGAGGAAGTCCGCTAAATACCACCACTGTCCAGTGGGAGGCACTAGATGCTACCTACATTTCCAAAACTAACCCCGCTTATCGATTGAAGCTCGCACTATGAGACACTCGGGGAAGACACGTGGAGGGCTCCTAGGAGATATAAGGCGCTGCAGACAGAAGACGGAAACTCCACACACTCAGAATTCCGGATCACGGCCGAGTGGGTGGGGGAGGCTTGGGGCCGCCCTTCACGCAGCTGCCTGGTGTCACAGGTGTTTCCTGGCAGGGGGTAGTCTGCTAAATACCTCCCCTGTCCATGGGGAGGCACTAGATGCTACCAGCATTTCCAGCCAAAACCCCGCCTTTCCCCAGCAGACCACAATAGGTGACACTCGGGGAAGTCAGGCGGAGGGCTCCTAGGAGATCCCAGGCACTGCAGACAGATGAGTGAACCTACCCACACTAAGAATTCCGGATAACGTACGAGTGTGTTTGGGAGGTTTAGGGCCGCCGTCCACGCATCTGCCAAGTTTCACAAGTGTTGTTGGCAGGGGGAAGTCCGCTAATTACCTCCCCTGTCCAGGGGGAGGCACTAGATGCTACCTGCATTTCCAGGAAATCCCCCGCACTTCCCCGGCAGCCCGCACTATGAGACACTCGAGCAACACCCGCGGAGGGCTCCTAGGAGATCCCAGCTGCTGCAGAAAGAAGACGGAACCTCCCCACACTGAGAATTCCGGATCACGGCCGAGTGTGTGGGGGAGGTTTGGGGCCGCCCTTCACGCAGCTGCCTGGTGTCACAGGTGTTGCCTGGCAGGGGAACGTCCGCTAATTACCTCCCCTGTCCAGGTGAAGGCACTAGATGCTACCTGCATTTCCAGCCCAACCGCCACATTTCCCCAGCAGCCCGCACTAGGAGAAACTCGAGGAAGTCACGCTGACGGCTACTAGGAGATCCCAGGCGCTGCAGACAGAAAACGGAACCACCCCACACTCAGAATCCCGGAACAAGTCCGAGTGTGTGGGGGAGGTATGGGGCCGCCCTCCACGCAGTTGCCTGGTGTCACAGGTGTTGCCTGGCAGGGGAACGTCCGCTAAATACCACCCCTGTCCAGGGTGAGGCACTAGATGCTACCTACATTTCCAAAACTAACCCCGCTTATCCATTGAAGCCCGCACTATGAGTCACTCGGTGAAGACACACGGAAGGATCCTAGGAGATATCAGGCGCTGCAGACAGAAGACGGAACCTCCACACACTCAGAATTCCGGATCACGGCCGAGTGGGTGGGGGAGGTTTGGGGCCGCCCTTCACGCGGCTGCCTGGTGTCACAGGTGTTTCCTGGCAGGGGGAATTCCGCTAATTACCTACCCTGTCCAGGAGGAGGCACTAGATGCTACCTGCATTTCCAAAAAAACCTCGCATTTCCATTGAAGCCCGCACTAGGAGACACTCGGGGAAGACACGCGGAGGGCTCCTAGTAGATATCAGGCGCTGCATACAGAAGAGGGTACCTACCCACACTCAGAATTCCGGATCACTGCCGAGTGTGCGGGGGAGCTTTGGGGCCGCTCTCCACGGAGCTGCCTGGTGTTACAGGTTAGCCTGGCAGGGAGAAGTCCGGTAATTTCCTCCCCTGTCCAGGTGGAGGCACTAGATGCTACCTGCATTCCAGCCCAACCCCCGCATTTCCCTGGCAGCCCGCAGTAGGAGACAATCGAGGAAGTCACGCAGACTGCTCCTAGGAGATCCCAGGCGCTGCAGACACAAGAGGGAACCTACCCACTCTAAGAATTCAGGATCACGTACGGGTGAGTGGGGGAGGTTTGAGGCCGCGCTCTACGCAGCTACCTGGTGTCACAGTTTTTCCCTGGCAGGGGGAAGTCCGCTAATTATCTCCCCTGTCCAGGGGGAGGCACTAGAAGCTACCTGCTTTTCCAACACAACCCCCACGTTTCCATTGAAGCCCGCTCTAGGAGACACTCGGGGAAGACACGCAGAGGGCTCCTAGGAGATCCCAGGGGCTGCAGACTGTAGACGGAACATCCCCACACTCAGAATTAAGGAATACGGCCGAGTGTGTAGGGGAGGTGAGGTCACCTCCACACAGCTGCCTCATGTCACAGCTGTAGCCTGGCAGGGGGAAGTCCGCTAATTACCTCCCCGGTCCAGGGGGAGGCACTAGATGCTACCTGCATTTCCAGCCTAACCCCCGAATTTCCCCTGCAGCATGCACTAGGAGACACTCGGTGAAGACACGCGGAGGGCTCCTAGGAGATCCCAGGCGCTGCAGACAGAAGACGGAAACTCCCCACACTCAGAATTCCGGATCACGTATTAGTGTGTGGGGGAGGTTTTCGGCCGACCTCCATGCAGATGCCTGGTTCAAAGTTGTTGCCTGGCAGGGTGAACTCCGCTAATTTCCTCCCATGTTCAGGGGGAGGCACTAGATGCTACCTGCATTTCCAGGAAATACCCCGCATTTCCCCGGCAGCCCGCTCTAGGAGACACTCGAGGAAGTCACGCTGACGGCTCCTAGGAGATCCCAGGCGCTACAGAGAGAAAACGGATCCTACCCACACTCAGAATCCCCGAACACGACCGAGTGTGTGGGGGAGGTTTGGGGCCGCCCTCCACGCAGCGGCCTGGTGTCACAGGTGTTGCCTGGCAGGGGGAAGTCCGCTAATTACCTCCCCATTCCAGGAGGAGGCAGCAGATGCTACCTGCATTTCCAGCCCAACCCCCGTTTCCCTGGCAGCTCGCTGTAGGAGACAATCGGGGAAGACAGGCCGAGGGCTCCTAGGAGATCACAGGCGCTGCAGACAGAAGAGGGAACATACCCACACTCAGAATTCCGGATCAAGTACGGGTGAGTGGGAGAGGATTGGGGCCGCCCTCGACGCAGCTACCTGGTGTCACAGGTGTTTCCTGGCCGGGGGAATTCCGCTAATTACCTCCCCTCTGCAGGGGGAGGCACTAGAAGCTACCTGAATTTCCAGCCTAACCCCCGACTTTCCATTGAAGCCCGCAATATGAGACACTCGGGGAAGACACGTGGAGGGCTCCTAGGAGATATCAGGCACTGCAGATATAAGAAGGAACCTCCCCACAGTCAGAATTCCGGATCACGGCCGAGTGTGTGGGGGAGTTTTGGGGACACCCTCCACGCAGCTGCCTGTTGTCACAGGTTTTGCCTGGCAAGGGGAAGTCCGCTTATTACCTCCCCTGTCCTGGAGGAGGCACTATATGCTACCTGCATTTCCAAAACATCCCCCAATTTTCCGTTGAAGCCCGCAGTAAGAGTACTCGGGAAATACACGCGGTGGGCTCCTAGGAGATCCCAGGCGCTACAGACAGAATACGGAATCTCCCCACACTCAGAAACCAGGAAAAACACCGAGTGGGTTGGGGAGTTTTGGGGCCGCCCTCCATGCAGCTGCCTGGTGTCACAGCTTTTGCCTGGCAGGGGGAATTCGGCTAATTACCTCCCCTGTCCAGGAGGAGGCACTAGATGTTACCTGCATTTCCAACACAACCCCCGACTTTCCATTGAAGCCCGCAATATGAGACACTCGGGGAAGACACGCGGAGGGCTCCTAGGAAATATCAGTCACTGCAAACATAAGACGAAACCTCCCCACAGTCTGAATTCCGGATCACGGCCGAGTGCGTGGGAAAGGTTTGGGGCCGCCTTCCACGCAGCTGCCTGGTCTCAGAGGTGTTGCCTGGCAGGGTGAATTCCGCTAATTACCTCCCCTATCCAGGTGGAGGCACTAGACGCTACCTGAATTTCCAGCACAACCCCCGCATTTTCCGGGCAGCCCGCACTAGGAGACAGTCGGGGAATACACGCGGTGGGCTTCTAGGAGATCCCAGGCGCTGCAGACAGAAGACGGAACCTCCCCACACTCAGAATTCCGGAAAAAGGCCGAGTGGGCGGGGGAGGTTTAGGGTCGCCCTCCACGCAGCTGCCAGGTGTCACAGGTGTTGCCTGGCAGGGGGAAGTCCGCTAATTACCTCCCCTGTTCAGGGGGAGGCACTAGATGCTACTTGCATATCCAGCCCAACCCCAGCCTATCCCCGGGATCCCGCAATAGAATACACTCGGGGAAGTCACGCGGAGGGCTCCTAGGAGATCCCAGGCGCTGCAGACTGAAGACGGAACATCCACACACTCAGAATTATGGAAAACGACCGAGGGTGTAGGGGAGGTGGGGTCACCCTCCACCCAGCTGACTCGTGTCACAGCTGTAGCATGGCAGGAGCAAGTCCGCTAAATACCTCCCCTGTCCAGCGTGAGGCACTAGATGCTACCTACATTTCCAAAACTAACCCCGCTTATCCATTGAAGCCCGCAATATGAGATACTCGGGGAAGACACGCGGAGGGCTCCTAGGAGATCCGAGGCGCTGCAGAAAGAAAGGGGAACCTACATAAACTGAGAATTCCGGATCACGTACGAGTGAGTGGGGGAGGTTTGTGGCCGCCCTCCACGCAGCTGCCTGGTGTCACAGTTGTTGCCTGGCAGGGGGAATTCCCCTAATTACCTCCCCTGTCCAGGGGGAGTCACTAGATGCTACCTGCATTTCCAGCATAACCCCCGAATTTCCCCTGCAGCACGCACTAGGAGACACTCGGTGAAGACACGCGGAGGGCTTCTAGGAGATCCAAGGCGCTGCAGACAGAAGACGGAAACTCCCCACTCTCAGAATTCCGGATCACGTATTAGTGTGTGGGGGAGGTTTTCGGCCGACATCCACGCAGATGCCTTTTTCATAGTTGTTGCCTGGCAGGGGGAACTCCGCTAAATTCCTCCCCTCTCCAGGGGGAGGCACTAGATGCTACTTGCATTTCCAGCCCAACCGCCGCCTATCACCGGGAGCCCGCACTAGAAGACACTCGGGGAAGTCACGCGGAGGGCTCTTAGGAGATCCCAGGCGCTGCAGACTGAAGACGGAACATCCCCACACTCAGAATTAAGGAATACGGCCGAGTGTGTAGGGGAGGTGGGGTCACCCTCCACCCAGCTGCCTCGTGTCACAGCTGTAGCATGGCAGGAGGAAGTCCGCTAAATACCACCACTGTCCAGTGGGAGGCACTAGATGCTACCTACATTTCCAAAACTAACCCCGCTTATCGATTGAAGCTCGCACTATGAGACACTCGGGGAAGACACGTGGAGGGCTCCTAGGAGATATAAGGCGCTGCAGACAGAAGACGGAAACTCCACACACTCAGAATTCCGGATCACGGCCGAGTGGGTGGGGGAGGCTTGGGGCCGCCCTTCACGCAGCTGCCTGGTGTCACAGGTGTTTCCTGGCAGGGGGTAGTCTGCTAAATACCTCCCCTGTCCATGGGGAGGCACTAGATGCTACCAGCATTTCCAGCCAAAACCCCGCCTTTCCCCAGCAGACCACAATAGGTGACACTCGGGGAAGTCAGGCGGAGGGCTCCTAGGAGATCCCAGGCACTGCAGACAGATGAGTGAACCTACCCACACTAAGAATTCCGGATAACGTACGAGTGTGTTTGGGAGGTTTAGGGCCGCCGTCCACGCATCTGCCAAGTTTCACAAGTGTTGTTGGCAGGGGGAAGTCCGCTAATTACCTCCCCTGTCCAGGGGGAGGCACTAGATGCTACCTGCATTTCCAGGAAATCCCCCGCACTTCCCCGGCAGCCCGCACTATGAGACACTCGAGCAACACCCGCGGAGGGCTCCTAGGAGATCCCAGCTGCTGCAGAAAGAAGACGGAACCTCCCCACACTGAGAATTCCGGATCACGGCCGAGTGTGTGGGGGAGGTTTGGGGCCGCCCTTCACGCAGCTGCCTGGTGTCACAGGTGTTGCCTGGCAGGGGAACGTCCGCTAATTACCTCCCCTGTCCAGGTGAAGGCACTAGATGCTACCTGCATTTCCAGCCCAACCGCCACATTTCCCCAGCAGCCCGCACTAGGAGAAACTCGAGGAAGTCACGCTGACGGCTACTAGGAGATCCCAGGCGCTGCAGACAGAAAACGGAACCACCCCACACTCAGAATCCCGGAACAAGTCCGAGTGTGTGGGGGAGGTATGGGGCCGCCCTCCACGCAGTTGCCTGGTGTCACAGGTGTTTCCTGGCAGGGGAACGTCCGCTAAATACCACCCCTGTCCAGGGTGAGGCACTAGATGCTACCTACATTTCCAAAACTAACCCCGCTTATCCATTGAAGCCTGCACTATGAGTCACTCGGTGAAGACACACGGAAGGATCCTAGGAGATATCAGGCGCTGCAGACAGAAGACGGAACCTCCACACACTCAGAATTCCGGATCACGGCCGAGTGGGTGGGGGAGGTTTGGGGCCGCCCTTCACGCGGCTGCCTGGTGTCACAGGTGTTTCCTGGCAGGGGGAATTCCGCTAATTACCTACCCTGTCCAGGAGGAGGCACTAGATGCTACCTGCATTTCCAAAAAAACCTCGCATTTCCATTGAAGCCCGCACTAGGAGACACTCGGGGAAGACACGCGGAGGGCTCCTTGTAGATATCAGGCGCTGCATACAGAAGAGGGTACCTACCCACACTCAGAATTCCGGATCACTGCCGAGTGTGCGGGGGAGCTTTGGGGCCGCTCTCCACGGAGCTGCCTGGTGTTACAGGTTAGCCAGGCAGGGAGAAGTCCGGTAATTTCCTCCCCTGTCCAGGTGGAGGCACTAGATGCTACCTGCATTCCAGCCCAACCCCCGCATTTCCCTGGCAGCCCGCAGTAGGAGACACTCGAGGAAGTCACGCAGACTGCTCCTAGGAGATCCCAGGCGCTGCAGACACAAGAGGGAACCTACCCACTCTAAGAATTCAGGATCACGTACGGGTGAGTGGGGGAGGTTTGAGGCCGCGCTCTACGCAGCTACCTGGTGTCACAGTTTTTCCCTGGCAGGGGGAAGTCCGCTAATTATCTCCCCTGTCCAGGGGGAGGCACTAGAAGCTACCTGCTTTTCCAACACAACCCCCACGTTTCCATTGAAGCCCGCTCTAGGAGACACTCGGGGAAGACACGCAGAGGGCTCCTAGGAGATCCCAGGGGCTGCAGACTGTAGACGGAACATCCCCACACTCAGAATTAAGGAATACGGCCGAGTGTGTAGGGGAGGTGAGGTCACCTCCACACAGCTGCCTCATGTCACAGCTGTAGCCTGGCAGGGGGAAGTCCGCTAATTACCTCCCCGGTCCAGGGGGAGGCACTAGATGCTACCTGCATTTCCAGCCTAACCCCCGAATTTCCCCTGCAGCATGCACTAGGAGACACTCGGTGAAGACACGCGGAGGGCTCCTAGGAGATCCCAGGCGCTGCAGACAGAAGACGGAAACTCCCCACACTCAGAATTCCGGATCACGTATTAGTGTGTGGGGGAGGTTTTCGGCCGACCTCCATGCAGATGCCTGGTTCAAAGTTGTTGCCTGGCAGGGTGAACTCCGCTAATTTCCTCCCATGTTCAGGGGGAGGCACTAGATGCTACCTGCATTTCCAGGAAATACCCCGCATTTCCCCGGCAGCCCGCTCTAGGAGACACTCGAGGAAGTCACGCTGACGGCTCCTAGGAGATCCCAGGCGCTACAGAGAGAAAACGGATCCTACCCACACTCAGAATCCCCGAACACGACCGAGTGTGTGGGGGAGGTTTGGGGCCGCCCTCCACGCAGCGGCCTGGTGTCACAGGTGTTGCCTGGCAGGGGGAAGTCCGCTAATTACCTCCCCATTCCAGGAGGAGGCAGCAGATGCTACCTGCATTTCCAGCCCAACCCCCGTTTCCCTGGCAGCTCGCTGTAGGAGACAATCGGGGAAGACAGGCCGAGGGCTCCTAGGAGATCACAGGCGCTGCAGACAGAAGAGGGAACATACCCACACTCAGAATTCCGGATCAAGTACGGGTGAGTGGGAGAGGATTGGGGCCGCCCTCGACGCAGCTACCTGGTGTCACAGGTGTTTCCTGGCCGGGGGAATTCCGCTAATTACCTCCCCTCTGCAGGGGGAGGCACTAGAAGCTACCTGAATTTCCAGCCTAACCCCCGACTTTCCATTGAAGCCCGCAATATGAGACACTCGGGGAAGACACGTGGAGGGCTCCTAGGAGATATCAGGCACTGCAGATATAAGAAGGAACCTCCCCACAGTCAGAATTCCGGATCACGGCCGAGTGTGTGGGGGAGTTTTGGGGACACCCTCCACGCAGCTGCCTGTTGTCACAGGTTTTGCCTGGCAAGGGGAAGTCCGCTTATTACCTCCCCTGTCCTGGAGGAGGCACTATATGCTACCTGCATTTCCAAAACATCCCCCAATTTTCCGTTGAAGCCCGCAGTAAGAGTACTCGGGAAATACACGCGGTGGGCTCCTAGGAGATCCCAGGCGCTACAGACAGAATACGGAATCTCCCCACACTCAGAAACCAGGAAAAACACCGAGTGGGTTGGGGAGTTTTGGGGCCGCCCTCCATGCAGCTGCCTGGTGTCACAGCTTTTGCCTGGCAGGGGGAATTCGGCTAATTACCTCCCCTGTCCAGGAGGAGGCACTAGATGTTACCTGCATTTCCAACACAACCCCCGACTTTCCATTGAAGCCCGCAATATGAGACACTCGGGGAAGACACGCGGAGGGCTCCTAGGAAATATCAGTCACTGCAAACATAAGACGAAACCTCCCCACAGTCTGAATTCCGGATCACGGCCGAGTGCGTGGGAAAGGTTTGGGGCCGCCTTCCACGCAGCTGCCTGGTCTCAGAGGTGTTGCCTGGCAGGGTGTATTCCGCTAATTACCTCCCCTATCCAGGTGGAGGCACTAGACGCTACCTGAATTTCCAGCACAACCCACGCATTTTCCGGGCAGCCCGCACTAGGAGACAGTCGGGGAATACACGCGGTGGGCTTCTAGGAGATCCCAGGCGCTGCAGACAGAAGACGGAACCTCCCCACACTCAGAATTCCGGAAAAAGGCCGAGTGGGCGGGGGAGGTTTAGGGTCGCCCTCCACGCAGCTGCCAGGTGTCACAGGTGTTGCCTGGCAGGGGGAAGTCCGCTAATTACCTCCCCTGTTCAGGGGGAGGCACTAGATGCTACTTGCATATCCAGCCCAACCCCAGCCTATCCCCGGGATCCCGCAATAGAATACACTCGGGGAAGTCACGCGGAGGGCTCCTAGGAGATCCCAGGCGCTGCAGACTGAAGACGGAACATCCACACACTCAGAATTATGGAAAACGACCGAGGGTGTAGGGGAGGTGGGGTCACCCTCCACCCAGCTGACTCGTGTCACAGCTGTAGCATGGCAGGAGCAAGTCCGCTAAATACCTCCCCTGTCCAGCGTGAGGCACTAGATGCTACCTACATTTCCAAAACTAACCCCGCTTATCCATTGAAGCCCGCAATATGAGATACTCGGGGAAGACACGCGGAGGGCTCCTAGGAGATATCAGGCGCTGCAGACAGAAGACGGAACCTCCACACACTCAGAATTCCGGATCACGGCCGAGTGGGTGGGGGAGGTTTGGGGCCGCACACCACGCAGCTGCCTGGTGTCACAAGTTTTGTCTGGCAGGGGGAAGTCCGCTAATTACCTCCCCTGTTCAGGGGGAGGCACTAGATGCTACTTGCATTTCCAGCCCAACCCCAGCCTATCCCCGGGATCCCGCAATAGAATACACTCGGGGAAGTCACGCGGAGGGCTCCTAGGAGATCCCAGGCGCTGCAGACTGAAGACGGAACATCCACACACTCAGAATTAAGGAAAACGAACGAGTGTGTAGGGGAGGTGGGGTCACCCTCCACCCAGCTGACTCGTGTCACAGTTGTAGCATGGCAGGAGGAAGTCCGCTAAATACCTCCCCTGTCCAGCGTGAGGCACTAGATGCTACCTACATTTCCAAAACTAACCCCGCTTATCCATTGAAGCCCGCAATATGAGACACTCGGGGAAGACACGCGGAGGGCTCCTAGGAGATATCAGGCGCTGCAGACAGAAGACGGAACCTCCACACACTCAGAATTCCGGATCAAGGCCGAGTGGGTGGGGGAGGTTTGGGGCCGCACTCCACGCAGCTGCCTGGTGTCACAAGTGTTGTCTGGCAGGGGGAAGTCCGCTAATTACCTCCCCTGTCCAGTGGGAGGCACTAGATGCTACCTGCATTTCCAGGAAATCCCCCGCATTTCCCCGGCAGCCCGCACTAGGAGACACTCGAGCAACACACGCGGAGGGCTCCTACGAGATCCCAGGCGCTGCAGACAGAAGACGGAACCTACCCACACTGAGAATTCCGGATCACGGCCGAGTATGTGGGGGAGGTTTGTGGCCGCACTCCACGCAGCTGCCTGGTGTCACAGGTGTTGCCTGGCAGGGGGAATTCCGTTAAATACCTCCCCTGTTCAGGGGGAGGCACTAGATGGTACTTGCATTTCCAGCCCAACCCCCGCCTATCCCCGGGAGCCCGCACAAGGAGACATTCGGGGAAGACACGCGGAGGGCTCCTAGGATATCCCAGGTTCTGCAGACAGAAGACGGAACCTCCCCACACTCAGAATTCCGGAACAAGTCCGAGTGTGTGGGGGAGGTTTAGGGCCGCCCTTCCCCCAGCTGCCTGGTGTCACATGTATTGCATTGCAGGGGGAATTCTGCTAAATACCTCCCCTGTCCAGGAGGAGGTACTAGATGCTACCTGCATTTCGAGCCAAACCCCCGCCTTTCCATTGAATCCCGCACTTGGAGACACTCGGCGAAAACACACAGAGGGCTCCTAGGGGATCCCAGGCGCTGCAGACAGAAAAGGGAACCTACCCAAACTGAGAATTCCGGATCACGTACGAGTGAGTGGGGGAGGTTTGTGGCCGCCCTCCACGCAGCTGCCTGGTGTCACAGTTGTTGCCTGGCAGAGGGAATTCCCCTAATTACCTCCCCTGTCCAGGGGGAGTCACTAGATGCTACCTGCATTTCCAGCATAACCCCCGAATTTCCCCTGCAGCACGCACTAGGAGACACTCGGTGAAGACACGCGGAGGGCTCCTAGGATATCCCAGGTTCTGCAGACAGAAGACGGAACCTCCCCACACTCAGAATTCCGGAACAAGTCCGAGTTTGTGGGGGAGGTTTGGGGCCGCCCTCCCCCCAGCTGCCTGGTGTCACATGTATTGCATTGCAGGGGGAATTCTGCTAAATACCTCCCCTGTCCAGGAGGAGGTACTAGATGCTACCTGCATTTCGAGCCAAAACCCCGCCTTTCCATTGAATCCCGCACTTGGAGACACTCGGGGAAAACACACAGAGGGCTCCTAGGGGATCCCAGGCGCTGCAGACAAAAGACGGAACCTCCCAACACTCACAATTCCGGATCACGGCCGAGTGTGTGGGGGAGGTTTGGAGACAATTTCCACGCAGCTGCCTGATGTCACAGGTGTTGCCTGGCAGGGGGAATTCCGTTAAATACCTCCCCTGTTCAGGGGGAGGCACTAGATGCTACTTGCATTTCCAGACCAACCCCCGCCTATCCCCGGGAGCCCACACAAGGAGACATTCGGGAAGACACGCGGAGGGCTCCTAGGATATCCCAGGTTCTGCAGACAGAAGACGGAACCTCCACACACTCAGAATTCCGGATCAAGGCCGAGTGGGTGGGGGAGGTTTGGGGCCGCACTCCACGCAGCTGCCTGGTGTCACAAGTGTTGTCTGGCAGGGGGAAGTCCGCTAATTACCTCCCCTGTCCAGTGGGAGGCACTAGATGCTACCTGCATTTCCAGGAAATCCCCCGCATTTCCCCGGCAGCCCGCACTAGGAGACACTCGAGCAACACACGCGGAGGGCTCCTACGAGATCCCAGGCGCTGCAGACAGAAGACGGAACCTACCCACACTGAGAATTCCGGATCACGGCCGAGTATGTGGGGGAGGTTTGTGGCCGCACTCCACGCAGCTGCCTGGTGTCACAGGTGTTGCCTGGCAGGGGGAATTCCGTTAAATACCTCCCCTGTTCAGGGGGAGGCACTAGATGGTACTTGCATTTCCAGCCCAACCCCCGCCTATCCCCGGGAGCCCGCACAAGGAGACATTCGGGGAAGACACGCGGAGGGCTCCTAGGATATCCCAGGTTCTGCAGACAGAAGACGGAACCTCCCCACACTCAGAATTCCGGAACAAGTCCGAGTGTGTGGGGGAGGTTTAGGGCCGCCCTTCCCCCAGCTGCCTGGTGTCACATGTATTGCATTGCAGGGGGAATTCTGCTAAATACCTCCCCTGTCCAGGAGGAGGTACTAGATGCTACCTGCATTTCGAGCCAAACCCCCGCCTTTCCATTGAATCCCGCACTTGGAGACACTCGGCGAAAACACACAGAGGGCTCCTAGGGGATCCCAGGCGCTGCAGACAGAAAAGGGAACCTACCCAAACTGAGAATTCCGGATCACGTACGAGTGAGTGGGGGAGGTTTGTGGCCGCCCTCCACGCAGCTGCCTGGTGTCACAGTTGTTGCCTGGCAGAGGGAATTCCCCTAATTACCTCCCCTGTCCAGGGGGAGTCACTAGATGCTACCTGCATTTCCAGCATAACCCCCGAATTTCCCCTGCAGCACGCACTAGGAGACACTCGGTGAAGACACGCGGAGGGCTCCTAGGATATCCCAGGTTCTGCAGACAGAAGACGGAACCTCCCCACACTCAGAATTCCGGAACAAGTCCGAGTTTGTGGGGGAGGTTTGGGGCCGCCCTCCCCCCAGCTGCCTGGTGTCACATGTATTGCATTGCAGGGGGAATTCTGCTAAATACCTCCCCTGTCCAGGAGGAGGTACTAGATGCTACCTGCATTTCGAGCCAAAACCCCGCCTTTCCATTGAATCCCGCACTTGGAGACACTCGGGGAAAACACACAGAGGGCTCCTAGGGGATCCCAGGCGCTGCAGACAAAAGACGGAACCTCCCAACACTCACAATTCCGGATCACGGCCGAGTGTGTGGGGGAGGTTTGGAGACAATTTCCACGCAGCTGCCTGATGTCACAGGTGTTGCCTGGCAGGGGGAATTCCGTTAAATACCTCCCCTGTTCAGGGGGAGGCACTAGATGCTACTTGCATTTCCAGACCAACCCCCGCCTATCCCCGGGAGCCCACACAAGGAGACATTCGGGAAGACACGCGGAGGGCTCCTAGGATATCCCAGGTTCTGCAGACAGAAGACGGAACCTCCCCACACTCAGAATTCCGGAACAAGTCCGAGTGTGTGGGGGAGGTTTGGGGCCGCCCTCCCCCCAGCTGCCTGGTGTCACATGTGTTGAATTGCAGGGGGAATTCCGCTAATTACCTCCTCTGTCCAGGTGACGCACTAGATGCTACCTGCATTTCCAGCCCAACCCCCGCCATTCCCCTGCATCCCGCACTAGGAGACACTCGAGGAAGTCAAGCGGAGGGCTCCTAGGAGATCCGAGGCGCTGCAGACAGAAAAGGGAACCTACCCAAACTGAGAATTCCGGATCACGTACGAGTGAGTGGGGGAGGTTTGTGGCCGCCCTCCACGCAGCTGCCTGGTGTCACAGTTGTTGCCTGGCAGGGGGAATTCCCCTAATTACCTCCCCTGTCCAGGGGGAGTCACTAGATGCTACCTGCATTTCCAGCATAACCCCCGAATTTCCCCTGCAGCACGCACTAGGAGACACTCGGTGAAGACACGCGGAGGGCTTCTAGGAGATCCAAGGCGCTGCAGACAGAAGACGGAATCTCCCCACACTCAGAATTCCGGATCACGTATTAGTGTGTGGGGGAGGTTTTAGGCCGACGTCCACGCAGATGGCTTTTTCATAGTTGTTGCCTAGCAGGGGGAACTCCGCTAAATTCCTCCCCTCTCCAGGGGGAGGCACTAGATGCTACTTGCATTTCCAGCCCAACCCCCGCCTAACACCGGGAGCCCGCACTAGAATACACTCGGGGAAGTCACGCGGAGGGCTCTTAGGAGATCCCAGGCGCTGCAGACTGAAGACGGAACATCCCCACACTCAGAATTAAGGAATACGGCCGAGTGTGTAGGGGAGGTGGGGTCACCCTTCACCCAGCTGCCTCGTGTCACAGCTGTAGCAGGGCAGGAGGAAGTCCGCTAAATACCACCACTGTCCAGTGGGAGGCACTAGATGCTACCTACATTTCCAAAACTAACCCCGCTTATCCATTGAAGCCCGCACTATGAGACACTCTGGGAAGACACGTGGAGGGCTCCTAGGAGATATCAGGCGCTGCAGACAGAAGACGGAAACTCCACACACTCAGAATTCCGGATCACGGCCGAGTGGGTGGGGGAGGTTTGGGGCCGCCCTTCACGCAGCTGCCTGGTGTCACAGGTGTTTCCTGGCAGGGGGTAGTCTGCTAAATACCTCCCCTGTCCATGGGGAGGCACTAGATACTACCAGCATTTCCAGCCAAACCCCCGCCTTTCCCCAGCAGACCACAATAGGTGACACTCGGGGAAGTCAGGCGGAGGGCTCCTAGGAGATCCCAGGCACTGCACACAGATGAGTGAACCTACCCACACTAAGAATTCCGGATAACGTACGTGTCTGTTTGGGAGGTTTAGGGCCGCCGTCCACGCATCTGCCAAGTTTCACAAGTGTTGTTGGCAGGGGGAAGTCCGCTAATTACCTCCCCTGTCCAGGGGGAGGCACTAGATGCTACCTGCATTTCCAGGAAATCCCCCGCACTTCCCCGGCAGCCCGCACTCTGAGACACTCGAGCAACACCCGCGGAGGGCTCCTAGGAGATCCCAGGTGCTGCAGAAAGAAGACGGAACCTCCCCACACTGAGAATTCCGGATCACGGCCGAGTGTGTGGGGGAGGTTTGTGGCCGCCCTCCACGCAGCTGCCTGGTGTCACAGGTGTTGCCTGGCAGGGGAACGTCCGCTAATTACCTCCCCTGTCCCGGTGAAGGCACTAGATGCTACCTGCATTTCCAGCCCAACCGCCACATTTCCCCGGCAGCCCGCACTAGGAGAAACTCGAGGAAGTCACGCTGACGGCTACTAGGAGATCCCAGGCTCTGCAGACAGAAAACGGAACCACCCCACACTCAGAATCCCGGAACACGGCCGAGTGTGTGGGGGAGGTTTGGGGCCGCACTCCACGCAGTTGCCTCGTGTCACAGGTGTTGCCTGGCAGGGGAACGTCCGCTAAATTCCACCCCTGTCCAGGGTGAGGCACTAGATGCTACCTACATTTCCAAAACAAACCCCGCTTATCCATTGAAGCCCGCACTATGAGACACTCGGTGAAGACACGCGGAAGGATCCTAGGAGATATCAGGCGCTGCAGACAGAAGACGGAACCTCCACACACTCAGAATTCCGGATCACGGCCGAGTGGGTGGGGGAGGTTTGGGGCCGCCCTTCACGCAGCTGCCTGGTGTCACAGGTGTTTCCTGGCAGGGGGAATTCCGCTAATTACCTCCCCTGTCCAGGAGGAGGCACTAGATGCTACCTGCATTTCCAAAAAAACCTCGCTTTTCCATTGAAGCCCGCACTAAGAGACACTCGGGGAAGAAACGCGGAGGCCTCCTAGTAGATATCAGGCGCTGCATACAGAAGAGGGTACCTACCCACACTCAGAATTCCGGATCACTGCCGAGTGTGCGGGGGAGCTTTGGGGCCGCTCTCCACGGAGCTGCCTGGTGTCACAGGTTAGCCTGGCAGGGAGAAGTCCGGTAATTTCCTCCCCTGTCCAGGTGGAGGCACTAGATGCTACCTGCATTCCAGCCCAACCCCCTCATTTCCCTGGCAGCCCGCAGTAGGAGACACTCGAGGAAGTCACGCGGACTGCTCCTAGGAGATCCCAGGCGCTGCAAACAGAAGAGGGAACCTACCCACTCTAAGAATTCAGGATCACGTACGAGTGAGTGGGGGAGATTTGAGGCCGCGCTCTACGCAGCTACCTGGTGTCACAGTTTTTCCCTGGCAGGGGGAAGTCCGCTAATTTTCTCCCCTGTCCAGGGGGAGGCACTAGAAGCTACCTGCTTTTCCAACACAACCCCCACATTTCCATTGAAGCCCGCTCTAGGAGACACTCGGGGAAGACACGCAGATGGCTCCTAGGAGATCCCAGGCGCTGCAGATTGAAGACGGAACATCCCCACACTCAGAATTAAGGAATACGGCCGAGTGTGTAGGGGAGGTGAGGTCACCTCCACACAGCTGCCTCGTGTCACAGCTGTAGCCTGGCAGGGGGAAGTCCGCTAATTACCTCCCCGGTCCAGGTGGAGGCACTAGATGCTACCTGCATTTCCAGCCTAACCCCCGAATTTCCCCTGCAGCATGCACTAGGAGACACTCGGAGAAAGACACGCGGAGGGCTCCTAGGAGATCCCAGGCGCTGAAGACAGAAGACGGAAACTCCCCACACTCAGAATTCCGGATCACGTATTAGTGTGTGGGGGAGGTTTTCGGCCGACCTCCATGCAGATGCCTGGTTCAAAATTGTTGCCTGGCAGGGTGAACTCCGCTAATTTCCTCCCCTGTTCAGGGGGAGGCACTAGATGCTACCTGCATTTCCAGGAAATACCCCGCATTTCCCCAGCAGCCCTCACTAGGAGACACTCGAGGAAGTCACGCTGACGGCTCCTAGGAGATCCCAGGCGCTGCAGAGAGAAAACGGATCCTACCCACACTCAGAATCCCCGAACACGACCGAGTGTGTGGGGGAGGTTTGGGGCCGCCCTCCACGCAGCGGCCTGGTGTCACAGGTGTTGCCTGGCAGGGGGAAGTCCGCTAATTACCTCCCCATTCCAGGAGGAGGCAGCAGATGCTACCTGCATTTCCAGCCCAACCACCGTTTCCCTGGCAGCTCGCTGTAGGAGACAATCGGGGAAGAGAGGCGGAGGGCTCCTAGGAGATCACAGGCGCTGCAGACAGAAGAGGGAACCTACCCACACTCAGAATTCCGGATCACGTACGGGTGAGTGGGAGAGAATTGGGGCCGCCCTCGACGCAGCTGCCTGGTGTCACAGGTGTTTCCTGGCGGGGGGATTCCGCTAATTACCTCCCCTCTGCAGGGGGAGGCACTAGAAACTACCTGAATTTCCAGCCTAACCCCCGCCTTTCCATTGAAGCCCGCATTATGAGACACTCGGGGAAGACACGCGGAGGGCTCCTAGGAGATATCAGGCACTGCAGATATAAGACGGAACCTCCCCACAGTCAGAATTCCGGATCACGGCCGAGTGTGTGGGGGAGTTTTGGGGACACCGTCCACGCAGCTGCCTGGTGTCACAGGTTTTGCCTGGCAAGGGGAAGTCCGCTTATTACCTCCCCTGTCCTGGAGGAGGCACTAGATGCTACCTGCATTTCCAAAACAACCCCCACTTTTCCGTTGAAGCCCGCAGTAATAGTACTCGGGAAATACACGCGGTGGGCTCCTAGGAGATCCCAGGCGCTACAGACAGAAGACGGAATCTCCCCACACTCAGAAACCAGGAAAAACACCGAGTGGGTTGGGGAGTTTTGGGGCCGCCCTCCATTCAGCTGCCTGGTGTCACAGCTGTTGCCTGGTAGGGGGAATTCGGCTAATTACCTCCCCTGTCCAGGAGGAGGCACTAGATGCTACCTGCATTTCCAACACAACCCCCGAATTTCCATTGAAGCCCGCAATATGAGACACTCGGGGAAGACACGCGGAGGGCTCCTAGGAAATATCAGGCACTGCAGACATAAGACGGAACCTCCCTACAGTATGAATTCCGGATCACGGCCGAGTTCGTGGGGGAGGTTTGGGGCCGCCTTCCACGCAGCTGCCTGGTCTCACAGGTGTTGCCTGGCAGGGTGTATTCCGCTAATTACCTCCCCTATCCAGGTGGAGGCACTAGATGCTACCTGCATTTCCAGCACAACCCCCGCATTTTCCGGGCAGCCCGCACTAGGAGACAGTCGGGGAATACACGCGGTGGGCTTCTAGGAGATCCCAGGCGCTGCAGACAGAAGACGGAACCTCCCCACACTCAGAATTCCGGAAAACGGCCGAGTGGGTGGGGGAGGTTTAGGGTGGCCATCCACGCAGCTGCCAGGTTTCACAGGTGTTGCCTGGCAGGGGGAAGACCGCTAATTACCTCCCCTGTTCAGGGGGAGGCACTAGATGCTACTTGCATTTCCAGCCCAACCCCAGCCTATCCCCGGGATCCCGCAATAGAATACACTCGGGGAAGTCACGCGGAGGGCTCCTAGGAGATCCCAGGCGCTGCAGACTGAAGACGGAACATCCACACACTCAGAATTAAGGAAAACGACCGAGGGTGTAGGGGAGGTGGGGTCACCCTCCACCCAGCTGACTCGTGTCACAGCTGTAGCATGGCAGGAGGAAGTCCGCTAAATACCTCCCCTGTCCAGCGTGAGGCACTAGATGCTACCTACATTTCCAAAACTAACCCCGCTTATCCATTGAAGCCCGCAATATGAGATACTCGGGGAAGACACGTGGAGGTCTCCTAGGAGATATCAGGCGCTGCAGACAGAAGACGGAACCTCCACACACTCAGAATTCCGGATCAAGGTCGAGTGGGTGGGGGAGGTTTGGGGCCGCACACCACGCAGCTGCCTGGTGTCACAAGTGTTGTCTGGCAGGGGGAATTCCGCTAATTACCTCCCCTGTTCAGGTGGAGGCACTAGATGCTACTTGCATTTCCAGCCCAACCCCAGCCTATCCCCGGGATCCCGCACTAGAATACACTCGGGGAATCACGCGGAGGGCTCCTAGTAGATCCCAGGCGCCGCAGACTGAAGACGGAACAACCACACACTCAGAATTAAGGAAAACGACCGAGTGTGTAGGGGAGGTGGGGTCACCCTCCACCCAGCTGACTCGTGTCACAGCTGTAGCATGGCAGGAGGAAGTCCGCTAAATACCTCCCCTGTCCAGCGTGAGGCACTAGATGCTACCTACATTTCCAAAACTAACCCCGCTTATCCATTGAAGCCCGCAATATGAGACACTCGGGGAAGACACGTGGAGGGCTCCTAGGAGATATCAGGCGCTGCAGACAGAAGACGGAACCTCCACACAATCAGAATTCCGGAACACGCCCGAGTGGGTGGGGGAGTTTTGGGGCCGCACTCCACGCAGCTGCCTGGTGTCACAAGTGTTGTCTGGCAGGGGGAAGTCCGCTAATTACCTCCCCTGTCCAGTGGGAGGCACTAGGTGCTACCTGCAATTCCAGGAAATCCCCCGCATTTCCCCGCCAGCCCGCACTAGGAGACACTCGAGCAACACACGCCGAGGGCTCCTACGAGATCCCAGGCGCTGCAGACAGAAGACGGAACCTACCCACACTGAGAATTCCGGATCACGGCCGAGTGTGTGGGGGAGGTTTGGGGCCGCACTCCACGCAGCTGCCTGGTGTCACAGGTGTTGCCTGGCAGGGGAAATTCCGCTAATTACCTCCCCTGTCCAGGTGGAGGCACTAGATGCTACCTGCATTTCCAGACCAACCCCCGTATTTCCCCGGCAGCCCGCACTGGGATAAACTCGAGGAAGTCACGCTGACGGCTCCTAGGAGATCCCAGGCGCTGCAAACAGAAAACGGAACCTCAACACACTCAGAATTCCGGAACACGGCTGAGTGTGTGGGGGAGGTTTGGGGCCGACCTCCACGCAGCTGCCTGGTCTCACAGGTGGTGCCTGGCAGGGGGAATTCCGCTAATTACCTCCCCTCTGCAGGGGTAGGCACTAGAATCTACCTGAATTTCCAGCCCAACCCCCGCCTTTCCCGGGATGTCGCACTAAGAGACAATACGGGAAGACACGCCGAGTGTTCCTAGGAGATCCCAGGCACTGCAGACAGAAAACGGAACCTCCCCACATTCAGAATCCCGGAACACGGCCGAGTGTGTGGGGGAGTTTTGGGGACACCCTCCACGCAGCTGCCTGGTGTCACAGTTGTTGCGTGGCAGGGGGAATTCCGCTAATTACCTCCCCCGTCCAGGGGGAGGCCCTAGATGCTACCTGCATTTCCAGCCTACCCCCGCATTTCCCCGGCAGCCCGCACAAGTAGACACTCGGGGAAGTCACGCGGAGGGCTCCTAGGAGATCCCAGGCGCTGCAGACAGAAGACGGAACATCCCCACACTCAGAATTAAGGAATATGGCCGAGTGTGAAGGGGAGGTGAGGTCACCCTCCACACAGCTGCCTCGTGTCACAGCTGTAGCATGGAAGGGGGAAGTCCGCTAAATACCTCCCCTGTCCAGGGGGAGGCACTAGATGCTACCTACATTTCCAAAACTAACCCCGCTTATCCATTGAAGCCCGCACTATGAGACACTCGGTGAAGACACGCGGAAGGATCCTTGGAGATATCAGGCGCTGCAGACAGAAGACGGAACCTCCACACACTCAGAATTCCGGATCACGTACGAGTGTGTGGGGGAGGATTGGCGCCGCCCTCCACGAAGCTGTCTGGTGTCACAGGTGTTGCCTGGCAGGGGGAAGTCCTCTAATTACCTCCCCATTCCAAGGGGAGGCACTAGATGCTACCTGCATTTATAGCCGAACCCCCGCCATTCCCCAGAAGCACGCACTAGGAGACAGTCGGGGAAGAAACGTGGAGGGCTCCTAGGAGATCCCAGGCACTGCAGTCAGAAGAAGGATCCTCCCCACACTGAGAAATCCGGATCACGGCCGAGTGTGTGGGGGATGTTTGGGGCCGCATTCCACGCAGCTGCCTGGTTTCACAGGTGTTGCCTGGCAGGGGAACGTCCGCTAATTACCTCCCCTGTCCAGGTGGAGGCACTAGATGCTACCTGCATTTCCAGCCCAACCCCCGCATTTCCCCGGCAGCCCGCACTAGGAGAAACTCAAGGAAGTCACGCTGACGGCTCAAAGGAGATCCCAGGCGCTGCAGACAGAAAACGGAACCTCCCCACACTCAGAATCCCGGAACACGCCCGAGTGTGTGGGGGAGATTTGGGGCCGCCCTCCACGCAGTTGCCTGGTTTCACAGGTTTTGCCTGGCAGGGGAACGTCCGCTAAATACCACCCCTGTCCAGGGTGAGGCACTAGATGCTACCTACATTTCCAAAACTAACCCCGCTTATCCATTGAAGCCCGCACTATGAGACACTCGGTGAAGACACGCGGAAGGATCCTAGGAGATATCAGGTGCTGCAGACAGAAGACGGAACCTCCACACACTCAGAATTCCGGATCACGGCCGAGTGGGTGGGGGAGGTTTGGGGCCACTCTTCACGCAGCTGCCTGGTGTCACAGGTGTTTCCTGGCAGGGGGAATTCCGCTAATTACCTCCCCTGTCCAGGAGGAGGCACTAGATGCTACCTGCATTTCCAAAAAAACCTCGCATTTCCATTGAAGCCCGCACTAGGAGACACTCGGGGAAGACACGCGGAGGGCTCCTAGTAGATATCAGGCGCTGCATACAGAAGAGGGTACCTACCCACACTCAGAATTCCGGATCATTACCGAGTGTGCGGGGGAGCTTTGGGGCCGCTCTCCACGGAGCTGCCTGGTGTCACAGGTTAGCCTGGCAGGGAGAAGTCCGGTAATTTCCTCCCCTGTCCAGGTGGAGGCACTAGATGCTACCTGCATTCCAGCCCAACCCCCGCATTTCCCTGGCAGCCCGCAGTAGGAGACACTCTAGGAAGTCACGCGGACTGCTCCTAGGAGATCCCAGGCGCTGCAGACAGAAGAGGGAACCTACCCTCTCTAAGAATTCAGGATCACGTACGAGTGAGTGGGGGAGGTTTGAGGCCGCGCTCTACGCAGCTACCTGGTGTCACAGTTTTTCCCTGGCAGGGGGAAGTCCGCTAATTATCTCCCCTGTCCAGGGGGAGGCACTAGAAGCTACCTGCTTTTCCAACACAACCCCCACGTTTTCATTGAAGCCCACTCTAGGAGACACTCGGGGAAGGCACGCAGAGGGCTCCTAGGAGATCCCAGGCGCTGCAGACTGAAGACGGAACATCCCCACACTCAGAATTAAGGAATACGGCCGAGTGTGTAGGGGAGGTGAGGTCACCTCCACACAGCTGCCTCGTGTCACAGCTAAAGCCTGGAAGGCGGAAGTCCGCTAATTACCTCCCCTGTCCAGGGGAAGGCACTAGATGCTACCTGCATTTCCAGCCTAACCCCCGAATTTCCCCTGCAGCATGCACTAGGAGACACTCGGTGAAGACACGCGGAGGGCTCCTAGGAGATCCCAGGCGCTGCAGACAGAAGACGGAAACTCCCCACACTCAGAATTCCGGATCTCGTATTAGTGTGTGGGGGAGGTTTTCGGCCGACCTCCATGCAGATGCCTGGTTCAAAATTGTTGCCTGGCAGGGTGAACTCCGCTAATTTCCTCCCCTGTTCAGGGGGAGGCACTAGATGCTACCTGCATTTCCAGGAAATACCCCGCATTTCCCCGGCAGCCCGCACTAGGAGACACTCGAGGAAGTCACGCTGACGGCTCCTAGGAGATCCCAGGCGCTGCAGAGAGAAAACGGATCCTACCCACACTCAGAATCCCCGAACACGACCGAGTGTGTGGGGGAGGTTTGGGGCCGCCCTCCACGCAGCGGCCTGGTGTCACATGTGTTGCCTGGCAGGGGGAAGTCCGCTAATTACCTCCCCATTCCAGGAGGAGGCAGCAGATGCTACCTGCATTACCAGCCCAACCCCCGTTTCCCTGGCAGCTCGCTGTAGGAGACAATCGGGGAAGACAGGCGGAGGGCTCCTAGGAGATCACAGGCGCTGCAGACAGAAGAGGGAACCTACCCACACTCAGAATTCCGGATCACGTATGGGTGAGTGGGAGAGGATTGGGGCCGCCCTCGACGCAGCTGCCTGGTGTCACAGGTGTTTCCTGGCGGGGGGAATTCCGCTAATTACCTCCCCTCTGCAGGGGGAGGCACTAGAAGCTACCTGCATTTCCAAAACAACCCCCACTTTTCCGTTGAAGCCCGCAGTAAGAGTACTCGGGAAATACACGCGGTGGGCTCCTAGGAGATCCCAGGCGCTACAGACAGAAGACGGAATCTCCCCACACTCAGAAACCAGGAAAAACACCGAGTGGGTTGGGGAGTTTTGGGGCCGCCCTCCATGCAGCTGCCTGGTGTCACAGCTTTTGCCTGGCAGGGGGAATTCGGCTAATTACCTCCCCTGTCCAGGAGGAGGCACTAGATGCTACCTGCATTTCCAACACAACCCCCGAATTTCCATTGAAGCCCGCAATATGAGACACTTGGGGAAGACACGCGGAGGGCTCCTAGGAAATATCAGGCGCTGCAGACAGAAGACGGAACCTCCACACACTCAGAATTCCGGATCACGCCCGAGTGGGTGGGGGAGGTTTGGGGCCGCACTCCACGCAGCTGCCTGGTGTCATAAGTGTTGTCTGGCAGGGGGAAGTCCGCTAATTACCTCCCCTGTCCAGTGGGAGGCACTAGATGCTACCTTCATTTCCAGCCTCCCCCCGCCTTTCCCCAGCAGCCCGCAATAGGAGACACTCGGGAAAGTCAGGCGGATGGCTCCTAGGAGATCCCAGGCGCTGCAGAATATATAGGGAACCTACCCACACTGAGAATTCCGGATCACGTACGAGTGTGTTTGGAAGGTTTAGGGCCGCCGTCCACGCACCTGCCAGGTGTCACAAGTGTTGTCTGGCAAGGGGAAATCCGCTAATTACCTCCCCTGTCCAGTGGTAGGCACTAGATGCTCCCTGCATTTCGAGCCATACCCCCGCCTTTCCGTTGAATCCCGCACTTGGAGACACTCGGGGAAGACACGCGGAGGGCTCCTAGGAGATCCCAGGCGCTGCAGACAAAAGACGGAACCTCCCAAAACTCACAATTCCGGATCACGGCCGAGTGTGTGGGGGAGGTTTGGGGCCACTTTCCACGCAGCTGCCTGATATCACAGGTGTGTCTTGCAGGGGGAATTCCACTAATTACCTCCCCTGTCCAGGGGGAGGCACTTAAAGCTATATGAATTTCGATCCCAACCCCCGACTTTCCCCGGCATCCCGCACTAAGAAACACTAGGGGAAGACACGCCGAGGGCTCCTAGGAGATCCCAGGCACTGCAGACAGAAAACGGAACCTCCCCACACTCAGAATCCCGGAACACGCCCGAGTGTGTGGGGGAGGTTTGGGGCCGCACTCCACGCAGCTGCCTGGTGTCACAGGTGTTGCCTGGCAGGGGGAAGTCCGCTAATTACCTCCCCATTCCAGGAGGAGGCAGCAGATGCTACCTGCATTTCCAAAACAACCCCCGCCTTTCATTTGAAGCCCGCACAATGAGACACTCGGGGAAGATACGAGGAGTGCTCCTAGGACATATCAGGCGCTGCAGACAGATGACGGAACCTCCCCACACTCAGAATTCCGAATCACGTACCAGTGTGTGTGGGAGGTTTAGGGCCGCCGTCCACGAAGCTGCCAGGTGCCACAGGTGTTGCCTGGCAGGGGGATGTCCGCTAATTACCTCCCATGTTCAGCGGGAGGCACTAGATGCTACCTGTATTTCCAGAACAACCCCCGCTTTCCCCGGCAAATCGCAGTAGGATACATTCGGGGAAGACACGCGGAGGGCTCCTAGGAGATCACAGGCGCTGAAGACAGAATACGGAATATCCCCACACTCAGAATTCCGGAACACGGCCGAGTGTGTGGGGGAGGTTTATGGCCGCCCTCCACCCAGCTGCCTCGTGTCAAATCTGTAGCCTGGCAGGGGGAACTACGCTAATTACCTCCCCTGTCCAGGGGGAGGCACTAGATGCTACCTACATTTCCAGGAAATCCTCCGCATTTCCCCGGCAGCCCGCACTAGGAGACACTTGGGTAAGACCCTCGGAGGGCTCCTAGGAGATCCCAGGCGCTGCAGACAGAAGACGGAACCTCCCAACACTGAGAATTCTGGATGACGGCCGAGTGAGTGGGGGACGTTTGGTGACGCCCTCCACGCAGCTGCCTGGTGTCACAGGTGTTTCTTGGCAGGGGGAATTCCGCTAATTACCTCCCCTGTCCAGGGGGAGGCACTTAAAGCTACCTGAATTTCCATCCCAACCCCCGACATTCCCCGGCATCCCGCACTAAGTATCACTAGGGTAATACACGCCGAGGGCTCCTAGGAGATCCCAGGCACTGCAGACAGAAAACAGAACCTCCCCACACTCAGAATCCCGGAACAAGCCCGAGTGTGTGGGGGATATTTGGGGCCACCCTCCACGCAGCTGCCTGTTGTCACAGGTGTTGCCTGGCAGGGGGAATTCCGCTAAATACCTCCCCATTCCAGGAGGAGGCAGCAGATGCTACCTGCATTTCCAGCCCAACCCCTGTTTCCCTGGAAGCTCGCTGTAGGAGACAATCGTTGAAGACAGGCGGAGGGCTCCTAGGAGATCCCAGGAGCTGCAGACAGAAGAGGGAACCTACACACACTCAGAATTCCGGATCACGTACGAGTGAGTGGGAGAGGTTTGGGGCCGCCCTCGACGCAGCTGGCTGGTGTCACAGGTGTTTCCTGGCAGGGGGAATTCCGCTAATTAACTCCCCTCTCCAGGGGGAGGCACTAGAAGCTACCTGAATTTCCAGCCCTACCTCCGCCTTTCCCCGGCATCTCGCACTAAGAGACACTTCGGGAAGACACGCCGAGTGCTCCTAGGTGATCCCAGGCACTGCAGACAGAAAACGGAACCTCCCCACACCCAGAATCCCGGAACACGGCCGAGTGTGTGGGGGAGATTTGGGGACACCCTCCACGCAGCTGCCTGGTGTCACAGGTTTCACCTGGCAGGGGGAATTCTGCTTATTACCTCCCTTGTTCAGGGGGAGGCACTAGATGCAACCTGCATTTCCAAAACAACCCCCGGTTTTCCATTAAACCCGCACTAAGTGTACTCGGGGAATACACGCGGTGGGCTCCTAGGAGATCCCAGGCGCTGCAGACAGAAGACGGAACCTCCCCACATTAAGAATTAGGAAAGACGGTCGAGTGTGTGGGGAAGTTTGGGGCCAGCTTCCACGAAGCTGCCTGGTGTCACAGGTGTTGTCTGGCAGGGGGATGTCCGCTAATTACCTCCCCTGTCCACGGGGAGGCACTAGATGCTATCTGCATTTCCTGCCCAACCCCCGCCTTTCCCCAGCAGCCCGCACTAGGAGACACTCGAGGAAGTCACGCTGACGGCTCCTAGGAGATCCCAGGCGCTGCAGAGAGAAAACGGATCCTCCCCACACTCAGAATCCCCGAACACGGCCGAGTGTGTGGGGGAGGTTTGGGGCCGCCCTCCACGCAGCTACATGGTGTCACAGGTGGTGCCTGGCAGGGGGAAGTCCGCTAATTACCTCCCCATTCCAGGAGGAGGCAGCAGATGCTGCCTGCATTTCCAGCCCATCCCCCGTTTCCCTGGCAGCTAGCTGTAGGGGACAATCGGGGAAGACAGGTGGAGGGCTCTTAGGAGATCACAGGCGCTGCAGACAGAAGAGGGAACCTACCCACACTCAGAATTCCGGATCACGTACGAGTGAGTGGGAGAGGATTGGGGCCGCCCTCGACACAGCTGCCTGGTGTCACAATTGTTTCCTGGCAGGAGGAATTCCGCTAATTACCTCCCCTGTCCATGGGGAGGCACTAGATGCTACCTTCATTTCCAGCCTCCCCCCGCCTTTCCCCAGCAGCCCGCAATAGGAGACACTCGGGAAAGTCAGGCGGATGGCTCCTAGGAGATCCCAGGCGCTGCAGAAAATATAGGGAACCTACCCACACTGAGAATTCCGGATCACGTACGAGTGTGTTTGGAAGGTTTAGGGCCGCCTTCCACGCACCTGCCAGGTGTCACAAGTGTTGTCTGGCAAGGGGAAATCCGCTAATTACCTCCCCTGTCCAGTGGTAGGCACTAGATGCTCCCTGCATTTCGAGCCATACCCCCGCCTTTCCGTTGAATCCCGCACTTGGAGACACTCGGGGAAGACACGCGGAGGGCTCCTAGGAGATCCCAGGCGCTGCAGACAAAAGACGGAACCTCCCAAAACTCACAATTCCGGATCACGGCCGAGTGTGTGGGGGAGGTTTGGGGCCACTTTCCACGCAGCTGCCTGATATCACAGGTGTTGTCTTGCAGGGGGAATTCCGCTAATTACCTCCCCTGTCCAGGGGGGGGCACTTAAAGCTATATGAATTTCGAACCCAACCCCCGACTTTCCCCGGCATCCCGCACTAAGAAACACTAGGGGAAGACACGCCGAGGGCTCCTAGGAGATCCCAGGCACTGCAGACAGAAAACGGAACCTCCCCACACTCAGAATCCCGGAACACGCCCGAGTGTGTGGGGGAGGTTTGGGGCCGCACTCCACGCAGTTGCCTGGTGTCACAGGTTTTGCCTGGCAGGGGAACGTCCGCTAAATACCACCCCTGTCCAGGGTGAGGCACTAGATGCTACCTACATTTCCAAAACTAACCCCGCTTATCCATTGAAGCCCGCACTATGAGACACTCGGTGAAGACACGCGGAAGGATCCTAGGAGATATCAGGTGCTGCAGACAGAAGACGGAACCTCCACACACTCAGAATTCCAGATCACGGCCGAGTGGGTGGGGGAGTTTTGGGGCCACTCTTCACGCAGCTGCCTGGTGTCACAGGTGTTTCCTAGCAGGGGGAATTCCGCTAATTACCTCCCCTGTCCAGGAGGAGGCACTAGATGCTACCTGCATTTCCAAAAAAACCTCGCATTTCCATTGAAGCCCGCACTAGGAGACACTCGGGGAAGACACGCGGAGGGCTCCTAGTAGATATCAGGCGCTGCATACAGAAGAGGGTACCTACCCACACTCAGAATTCCGGATCACTACCGAGTGTGCGGGGGAGCTTTGGGGACGCTCTCCACGGAGCTGCCTGGTGTCACAGGTTAGCCTGGCAGGGAGAAGTCCGGTAATTTCCTCCCCTGTCCAGGTGGAGGCACTAGATGCTACCTGCATTCCAGCCCAACCCCCGCATTTCCCTGGCAGCCCGCAGTAGGAGACACTCGAGGAAGTCACGCGGACTGCTCCTAGGAGATCCCAGGCGCTGCAGACAGAAGAGGGAACCTACCCACTCTAAGAATTCAGGATCACGTACGAGTGAGTGGGGGAGATTTGAGGCCGCGCTCTACGCAGCTACCTGGTGTCACAGTTTTTCCCTGGCAGGGGGAAGTCCGCTAATTATCTCCCCTGTCCAGGGGGAGGCACTAGAAGCTACCTGCTTTTCCAACACAACCCCCACGTTTTCATTGAAGCCCGCTCTAGGAGACACTCGGGGAAGACACGCAGAGGGCTCCTAGGAGATCCCAGGCGCTGCAGACTGAAGACGGAACATCCCCACACTCAGAATTAAGGAATACGGCCGAGTGTGTAGGGGAGGTGAGGTCACCTCCACACAGCTGCCTCGTGTCACAGCTATAGCCTGGCAGGCGGAAGTCCGCTAATTACCTCCCCTGTCCAGGGGAAGGCACTAGATGCTACCTGCATTTCCAGCCTAACCCCCGAATTTCCCCTGCAGCATGCACTAGGAGACACTCGGTGAAGACACGCGGAGGGCTCCTAGGAGATCCCAGGCGCTGCAGACAGAAGACGGAAACACCCCACACTCAGAATTCCGGATCACGTATGGGTGAGTGAGAGAGGATTGGGGCCGCCCTCGACGCAGCTGCCTGGTGTCACAGGTGTTTCCTGGCGGGGGGAATTCCGCTAATTACCTCCCCTCTGCAGGGGGAGGCACTAGAAGCTACCTGCATTTCCAAAACAACCCCCACTTTTCCGTTGAAGCCCGCAGTAAGAGTACTCGGGAAATACACGCGGTGGGCTCCTAGGAGATCCCAGGCGCTACAGACAGAAGACGGAATCTCCCCACACTCAGAAACCAGGAAAAACACCGAGTGGGTTGGGGAGTTTTGGGGCCGCCCTCCATGCAGCTGCCTGGTGTCACAGCTTTTGCCTGGCAGGGGGAATTCGGCTAATTACCTCCCCTGTCCAGGAGGAGGCACTAGATGCTACCTGCATTTCCAACACAACCCCCGAATTTCCATTGAAGCCCGCAATATGAGACACTCGGGGAAGACACGCGGAGGGCTCCTAGGAAATATCAGGCGCTGCAGACAGAAGACGGAACCTCCACACACTCAGAATTCCGGATCACGCCCGAGTGGGTGGTGGAGGTTTGGGGCCGCACTCCACGCAGCTGCCTGGTGTCACAAGTGTTGTCTGGCAGGGGGAAGTCCGCTAATTACCTCCCCTGTCCAGTGGGAGGCACTAGAAGCTACCTGCATTTCCAGGAAATCCCCCGGATTTCCCCGGCAGACCGCACTAGGAGAAACTCGAGGAAGTCACGCTGACGGTTCCTAGGAGATCCCAGGCGCTGCAGACAGAAAACGGAACCTCCCCACACTCAGAATCCCGGAACACGGCTGAGTGTGTGGGGGAGGTTTGGGGCCGACCTCCACGCAGCTGCCTGGTCTCACAGGTGGTGCCTGGCAGGGGGAATTCCGCTAATTAACTCCCCTCTCCAGGGGGAGGCAGCAGATGCTACCTGCATTTTCCGCCCAACCCCCGTTTCCCTGGCAGCTCGCTGTAGGAGACAATCGGGGAAGACAGGCGGAGGGCTCCTAGGAGATCACAGGCACTGCAGACAGAAGAGGGAATCAACCCACACTCAGAATTCTGGATCACGTACGAGTGAGTGGGAGAGGTTTGGGGTCGCCTTCGACGCAGCTGCCTGGTTTCACAGGTGTTTCCTGGTAGGGGGAATTCCGCTAATTACCTCCCCTCTGCAGGGGGAGGCAATAGAAGCTACCTGAATTTCCAGCCCAACCCCCGCCTTTCCCCAGCTTGTCGCACTAAGAGACAATACGGGAAGACACGCCGAGTGTTCCTAGGAGATCCCAGGCACTGCAGACAGAAAACGGAACCTCCCCACATTCAGAATCCCGGAACACGGCCGAGTGTGTGGGAGAGTTTTAGGGACACCCTCCACGCAGCTGCCTGGTGTCACCGTTGTTGCGTTGCAGGGGGAATTCCGCTAATTACCTCCCCCGTCCAGGGGGAGGCACTAGATGCTACCTGCATTTCCAGCCTACCCCCGCATTTCCCCGGCAGCCCGCACTAGTAGACACTCGGGGAAGTCACGCGGAGGGCTCCTAGGAGATCCCAGGCGCTGCAGACAGAAGACGGAACATCCCCACACTCAGAATTAAGGAATATGGCCGAGTGTGAAGGGGAGGTGAGGTCACCCTCCACACAGCTGCCTCGTGTCACAGCTGTAGCCTGGAAGGGGGAAGTCCGCTAAATAGCTCCCCTGTCCAGGGGGAGGCACTAGATGCTACCTACATTTCCAAAACTAACCCCGCTTATCCATTGAAGCCCGCAATATGAGACATTCGGTGAAGACACGCGGAAGGATCCTAGGAGATATCAGGCGCTGCAGACAGAAGACGGAATCTCCCCACACTCAGAATTCCGGATCACGGCCGAGTGTGTGGGGGAGGTTTGGGGGCGCCCTTCACGCAGCTGCCTGGTGTCACAGGTGTTGCCTTGCAGGGGGTATTCCGCTAATTACCTCCCCTGTCCATGGGGAGGCACTAGATGCTACCTTCATTTCCAGCCCACCCCCGCCTTTCCCCAGCAGCCCGCAATAGGAGACACTCGGGAAAGTCAGGCGGAGGGCTCCTAGGAGATCCCAGGCGCTGCAGAAAGTATAGGGAACCTACCCACACTGAGAATTCCGGATCACGTACGAGTGTGTTTGGAAGGTTTAGGGCCGCCGTCCACGCACCTGCCAGGTGTCACAAGTGTTGTCTGGCAAGGGGAAGTCCGCTAATTACCTCCCCTGTCCAGTGGTAGGCACTAGATGCTCCCTGCATTTCGAGCCATACCCCCGCCTTTCCATTGAATCCCGCACTTGGAGACACTCGGGGAAGACACGCGGAGGGCTCCTAGGAGATCCCAGGCGCTGCAGACAAAAGACGGAACCTCCCAAAACTCACAATTCCGGATCACGGCCGAGTGTGTGGGGGAGGTTTGGGGCCACTTTCCACGCAGCTGCCTGATATCACAGGTGTTGTCTTGCAGGGGGAATTCCGCTAATTACCTAACCTGTCCAGGTGGAGGCACTAGATGCTACCTGCATTTCCAGCCCAACCCCCGCATTTCCCCGGCATCCCGCACTAGGAGACACTCGAGGAAGTCAAGCCAAGGGCTCCTAGGAGATCCGAGGCGCTGCAGACAGAAGAGGGAACCTACACACACTCAGAATTCCGGATCACGTACGAGTGAGTGGGGAATTTTGGGGCCGCCCTCCACGCAGCTGCTTGGTGCCACAGTTATTGCCTGGCATGGGGATGTCCGCTAATTACCTCCCCTGCCCTGGAGGAGGCACTAGATACTACCTGAATTTCCAACACCACCCCCGCTTTTCCATTGAAGCCCGCACTAGGAGATACTCGGGGAAGACACGAGAAGGGCTCCTAGGAGATCCCAGTTACTGCAGAGACAAAACGGAACCTCCCCACACTCCGAATTCCGGATCACGGCCGAGTGTGTTGGGGAGGTTTGGTGCCGCCCTCCACCCAGCTGCCTCGTGTCACATCTGTAGCCTGGCAGGGGGAACTCCGCTAATTACCTCCCCTGTCCAGGGGGAGGCACTAGATGCTACCTACATTTCCAGGAAATCCTCCGCATTTCCCCGGCAGCCCGCAATAGGAGACACTCGGGGAAGACCCTCGGAGGCTCCTAGGAGATCCCAAGCGCTGCAGACAGAAGACGGAACCTCCCAACACTGAGAATTCTGGATGACGGCCGAGTGAGTGGGGGACGATTGGGGTCGCCCTCCATGCAGCTGCCTGGTGTCATAGGTGTTTCTTGGCAGGGGGAATTCCGCTAAATACATCCCCTGTCCAGGGGGAGGCACTTAAAGCTACATGAATTTCCATCCCAACCCCCGACTTTCCCCGGCATCCCGCACTAAGAAACACTAGGGGAAGACACGCCGAGGGCTCCTAGGAGATCCCAGGCACTGCAGACAGAAAACGGAACCTCCCCACACTCAGAATCCCGGAACACGCCCGAGTGTGTGGGGGAGGTTTCGGGCCGCACTCCACGCAGCTGCCTGGTGTCACAGGTGTTGCCTGGCAGGGGGAAGTCCGCTAATTACCTCCCCATTCCAGGAGGAGGCAGCAGATGCTACCTGCATTTCCAAAACAACCCCCGCCTTTCATTTGAAGCCCGCACTATGAGACAATCGGGGAAGACACGAGGAGTGCTCCTAGGACATATAAGGCGCTGCAGACAGATGACGGAACCTCCCCACACTCAGAATTCCGAATCACGTACCAGTGTGTGTGGGAGGTTTAGGGCCGCCGTCCACGCAGCTGCCAGGTGCCACAGGTGTTGCCTGGCAGGGGGATGTCCGCTAATTACCTCCCATGTTCAGCGGGAGGCACTAGATGCTACCTGTATTTCCAGAACAACCCCCGCTTTCCCCGGCAGCTCGCAGTAGGATACATTCGGGGAAGACACGCGGAGGGCTCCTAGGAGATCACAGGCGCTGAAGACAGAATACGGAATATCCCCACACTCAGAATTCCGGAACACGGCCGAGTGTGTGGGGGAGGTTTATGGCCGCCCTCCACCCAGCTGCCTCGTGTCAAATCTGTAGCCTGGCAGGGGGAACTACGCTAATTACCTCCCCTGTCCAGGGGGAGGCACTAGATGCTACCTACATTTCCAGGAAATCCTCCGCATTTCCCCGGCAGCCCGCACTAGGAGACACTCGGGTAAGACCCTCGGAGGGCTCCTAGGAGATCCCAGGCGCTGCAGACAGAAGACGGAACCTCCCAACACTGAGAATTCTGGATGACGGCCGAGTGAGTGGGGGACGTTTGGTGACGCCCTCCACGCAGCTGCCTGGTGTCACAGGTGTTTCTTGGCAGGGGGAATTCCGCTAATTACCTCCCCTGTCCAGGGGGAGGCACTTAAAGCTACCTGAATTTCCATCCCAACCCCCGACATTCCCCGGCATCCCGCACTAAGTATCACTAGGGTAATACACGCCGAGGGCTCCTAGGAGATCCCAGGCACTGCAGACAGAAAACAGAACCTCCCCACACTCAGAATCCCGGAACACGCCCGAGTGTGTGGGGGATGTTTGCGGCCAACCTCCACACAGCTGCCTGTTTTCACAGGTGTTGCCTGGCAGGGGGAATTCCGCTAAATACCTCCCCATTCCAGGAAGAGGCAGCAGATGCTACCTGCATTCCCAGCCCAACCCCTGTTTCCCTGGAAGCTCGCTGTAGGGGACAATCGTTGAAGACAGGCGGAGGGCTCCTAGGAGATCCCATGAGCTGCAGACAGAAGAGGGAACCTACACACACTCAGAATTCCGGATCACGTACGAGTGAGTGGGAGAGGTTTGGGGCCGCCCTCAACGCAGCTGGCTGGTGTCACAGGTGTTTCCTGGCAGGGGGAATTCCGCTAATTAACTCCCCTCTCCAGGGGGAGGCACTAGAAGCTACCTGAATTTCCAGCCCTACCCCCGCCTTTCCCCGGCATCTCGCACTAAGAGACACTTCGGGAAGACACGCCGAGTGCTCCTAGGTGATCCCAGGCACTGCAGACAGAAAACGGAACCTCCCCACACCCAGAATCCCGGAACACGGCCGAGTGTGTGGGGGAGATTTGGGGACACCCTCCACGCAGCTGCCTGGTGTCACAGGTTTCACCTGGCAGGGGGAATTCTGCTTATTACCTCCCCTGTTCAGGGGGAGGCACTAGATGCAACCTGCATTTCCAAAACAACCCCCGGTTTTCCATTAAACCCGCACTAAGTGTACTCGGGGAATACACGCGGTGGGCTCCTAGGAGATCCCAGGCGCTGCAGACAGAAGACGGAACCTCCCCACACTCAGAATTTCGGAAAACGGCCGAGTGGTTGGGGGAGGTTTAGGACGCCCTCGACGCAGCTGGCGGGTGTCTTAGGTGTTGCCAGGCAGGGGGAAGTCCGCTAATTAACTCCCCTGTTCAGGGGGAGGCACTAGATGCTACCTACATTTCCAGGAAATCCTCCGCATTTCCCCGGCAGCCCGCACTAGGAGACACTCGGGTAAGACCCTCGGAGGGCTCCTAGGAGATCCCAGGCGCTGCAGACAGAAGACGGAACCTCCCCACATTAAGAATTAGGAAAGACGGTCGAGTGTGTGGGGAAGTTTGGGGCCAGCTTCCACGAAGCTGCCTGGTGTCACAGGTGTTGTCTGGCAGGGGGATGTCCGCTAATTACCTCCCCTGTCCACGGGGAGGCACTAGATGCTACCTGCATTTCCTGCCCAACCCCCGCCTTTCCCCAGCAGCCCGCACTAGGAGACACTCGAGGAAGTCACGCTGACGGCTCCTAGGAGATCCCAGGCGCTGCAGAGAGAAAACGGATCCTCCCCACACTCAGAATCCCCGAACACGGCCGAGTGTGTGGGGGAGGTTTGGGGCCGCCCTCCACGCAGCTACATGGTGTCACAGGTGGTGCCTGGCAGGGGGAAGTCCGCTAATTACCTCCCCATTCCAGGAGGAGGCAGCAGATGCTACCTGCATTTCCAGCCCATCCCCCGTTTCCCTGGCAGCTAGCTGTAGGAGACAATCGGGGAAGACAGGTGGAGGGCTCTTAGGAGATCACAGGCGCTGCAGACAGAAGAGGGAACCTACCCACACTCAGAATCCCGGATCACGTACGAGTGAGTGGGAGAGAATTGGGGCCGCCCTCGACACAGCTGCCTGGTGTCACAATTGTTTCCTGGCAGGGGGAATTCCGCTAATTACCTCCCCTGTCCATGGGGAGGCACTAGATGCTACCTTCATTTCCAGCCTCCCCCCGCCTTTCCCCAGCAGCCCGCAATAGGAGACACTCGGGAAAGTCAGGCGGATGGCTCCTAGGAGATCCCAGGCGCTGCAGAAAATATAGGGAACCTACCCACACTGAGAATTCCGGATCACGTACGAGTGTGTTTGGAAGGTTTAGGGCCGCCGTCCACGCACCTGCCAGGTGTCACAAGTGTTGTCTGGCAAGGGGAAATCCGCTAATTACCTCCCCTGTCCAGTGGTAGGCACTAGATGCTCCCTGCATTTCGAGCCATACCCCCGCCTTTCCGTTGAATCCCGCACTTTGAGACACTCGGGGAAGACACGCGGAGGGCTCCTAGGAGATCCCAGGCGCTGCAGACAAAAGACGGAACCTCCCAAAACTCACAATTCCGGATCACGGCCGAGTGTGTGGGGGAGGTTTGGGGCCACTTTCCACGCAGCTGCCTGATATCACAGGTGTTGTCTTGCAGGGGGAATTCCGCTAATTACCTCCCCTGTCCAGGGGGAGGCACTTAAATCTATATGAATTTCGATCCCAACCCCCAACTTTCCCCGGCATCCCGCACTAAGAAACACTAGGGGAAGACACGCCGAGGGCTCCTAGGAGATCCCAGGCACTGCAGACAGAAAACGGAACCTCCCCACACTCAGAATCCCGGAACACGCCCGAGTGTGTGGGGGAGGTTTGGGGCCGCACTCCACGCAGCTGCCTGGTGTCAAAGGTGTTGCCTGGCAGGGGGAAGTCCGCTAATTACCTCCCCATTCCAGGAGGAGGCAGCAGATGCTACCTGCATTTCCAAAACAACCCCCGCCTTTCATTTGAAGCCCGCACAATGAGACACTCGGGGAAGATACGAGGAGTGCTCCTAGGACATATCAGGCGCTGCAGACAGATGACGGAACCTCCCCACACTCAGAATTCCGAATCACGTACCAGTGTGTGTGGGAGGTTTAGGGCCGCCGTCCACGAAGCTGCCAGGTGCCACAGGTGTTGCCTGGCAGGGGGATGTCCGCTAATTACCTCCCATGTTCAGCGGGAGGCACGAGATGCTACCTGTATTTCCAGAAAAACCCCCGCTTTCCCCGGCAGATCGCAGTAGGATACATTCGGGGAAGACACGCGGAGGGCTCCTAGGAGATCACAGGCGCTGAAGACAGAATACGGAATATCCCCACACTCAGAATTCCGGAACACGGCCGAGTGTGTGGGGGAGGTTTATGGCCGCCCTCCACCCAGCTGCCTCGTGTCAAATCTGTAGCCTGGCAGGGGGAACTACGCTAAATACCTCCCCTGTCCAGGGGGAGGCACTAGATGCTACCTACATTTCCAGGAAATCCTCCGCATTTCCCCGGCAGCCCGCACTAGGAGACACTCGGGTAAGACCCTCGGAGGGCTCCTAGGAGATCCCAGGCGCTGCAGACAGAAGACGGAACCTCCCAACACTGAGAATTCTGGATGACGGCCGAGTGAGTGGGGGACGTTTGGTGACGCCCTCCACGCAGCTGCCTGGTGTCACAGGTGTTTCTTGGCAGGGGGAATTCCGCTAAATAACTCCCCTGTCCAGGGGGAGGCACTTAAAGCTACCTGAATTTCCATCCCAACCCCCGACATTCCCCGGCATCCCGCACTAAGAATCACTAGGGTAATACACGCCGAGGGCTCCTAGGAGATCCCAGGCACTGCAGACAGAAAACAGAACCTCCCCACACTCAGAATCCCGGAACACGCCCGAGTGTGTGGGGGATATTTGGGGCCGCCCTCCACGCAGCTGCCTGTTGTCACATGTGTTGCCTGGCAGGGGGAATTCCGCTAAATACCTCCCCATTCCAGGAGGAGGCAGCAGATGCTACCTGCATTTCCAGCCCAACCCCTCTTTCCCTGGAAGCTCGCTGAAGGAGACAATCGTTGAAGACAGGCGGAGGGCTCCTAGGAGATCCCAGGAGCTGCAGACAGAAGAGGGAACCTACACACACTCAGAATTCCGGATCACGTACGAGTGAGTGGGAGAGGTTTGGGGCCGCCCTCGACGCAGCTGGCTGGTGTCACAGGTGTTTCCTGGCAGGGGGAATTCCGCTAATTAACTCCCCTCTCCAGGGGGAGGCACTAGAAGCTACCTGAATTTCCAGCCCTACCCCCGCCTTTCCCCGGCATCTCGCACTAAGAGACACTTCGGGAAGACACGCCGAGTGCTCCTAGGAGATCCCAGGCACTGCAGACAGAAAACGGAACCTCCCCACACCCAGAATCCCGGAACACGGCCGAGTGTGTGGGGGAGATTTGGGGACACCCTCCACGCAGCTGCCTGGTGTCACAGGTTTCACCTGGCAGGGGGAATTCTGCTTATTACCTCCCCTGTTCAGGGGGAGGCACTAGATGCAACATGCATTTCCAAACAACCCCGGTTTTCCATTAAACCCGCACTAAGTGTACTCGGGGAATACACGCGGTGGGCTCCTAGGAGATCCCAGGCGCTGCAGACAGAAGACGGAACCTCCCCACACTCAGAATTTCGGAAAACGGCCGAGTGGTTGGGGGAGGTTTAGGGACGCCCTCGACGCAGCTGGCGGGTGTCTTAGGTGTTGCCAGGCAGGGGGAAGTCCGCTAATTAACTCCCCAGTTCAGGGGGAGGCACTAGATGCTACTTGCATTTCCAGCTCAACCCCCGCCTATGCCCGGGAGCCCGCACAAGGAGACATTCGGGGAAGACACGCGGAGGGCTCCTATGATATCTCAGGCGCTGCAGACAGAAGACGGAACCTCCCCACATTAAGAATTAGGAAAGACGGTCGAGTGTGTGGGGAAGTTTGGGGCCAGCTTCCACGAAGTTGCCTGGTGTCACAGGTGTTGTCTGGCAGGGGGATGTCCGCTAAATACCTCCCCTGTCCACGGGGAGGCACTAGATGCTACCTGCATTTCCAGCCCAACCCCCGCCTTTCCCCAGCAGCCCGCACTAGGAGACACTCGAGGAAGTCACGCTGACGGCTCCTAGGAGATCCCAGGCGCTGCAGAGAGAAAACGGATCCTCCCCACACTCAGAATCCCCGAACACGGCCGAGTGTGTGGGGGATGTTTGGGGCCGCCCTCCACGCAGCTACATGATTTCACAGGTGGTGCCTGGCAGGGGGAAGTCCGCTAATTACCTCCCCATTCCAGGAGGAGGCAGCAGATGCTACCTGCATTTCCAGCCCATCCCCCGTTTCCCTGGCAGCTCGCTGTAGGAGACAATCGGGGAAGACAGGTGGAGGGCTCTTAGGAGATCACAGGCGCTGCAGACAGAAGAGGGAACCTACCCACACTCAGAATTCCGGATCACGTACGAGTGAGTGGGAGAGGATTGGGGCCGCCCTCGACAAAGCTGCCTGGTGTCACAGGTGTTTCCTGGCAGGGGGAATTCCGCTAATTACCTCCCCTCTGCAGGGGGAGGCACTAGAAGCTAAATGAATTTCCAGCCAAACCCCCGCCTTTCCCCGGCGTCTCGTACTAAGAGACACTACGGGAAGACACGCAGAGGGCTCCTAGGAGATCCCAGGCGCTGCAGACTGAAGACGGAACATCCCCACACTCAGAATTAAGGAATACGGCCGAGTGTGTAGGGGAGGTGGGGTCACCCTCCACAGAACTGCCTCGTGTCACAGCTGTAGCCTGGCAGGTGGAAGTCCGCTAAATACCTCTCCTGTCCAGGGGGAGGCACTAGATGCTACCTACATTTCCAAAACTAACCCCGCTTATCCATTGAAACCCGCAATATGAGACACCCGGGGAAGACACACGGAAGGCTCCTAGGAGATATCAGGCGCTGCAGACAGAAGACGGAACCTCCACACACTCAGAATTCCGGATCACCGCCGAGTGGGTGGGGGAAGTTTGGGGTCGCCCTTCACGCAGCTGCCTGGTGTCACAGGTGTTGCCTGGCAGGTGGTAGTCCACTAATTACCTCCCCTGTCCATGGGGAGGCACTAGATGCTACCTGCATTTCAAGCCCAACCCCCGCCTTTCCCCAGGAGCTCGCAATAGTAGACACTCGGGGAAGTCAGGCGGAGGGCTCCTAGAAGATCCCAGGCGCTGCCGACAGAAGAGTGAACCTACCCACACTAAGAATTCCGGATCACGTACGACTGTGTTTGGGAGGTTTAGGGCCGCCGTCCACGCAGCTGCCAGGTGTCACAGGTGTTGCCTGGCAGGGGGAATTCCGTTAAATACCTCCCCTGTTCAGGGGGAGGCACTAGATGCTACTTGCATTTCCAGCCCAACCCCCGCCTATCCCCGGGAGCCCGCACAAGGTGACATTCGGGGAAGACACGCGGAGGGCTCCTAGGATATCGCAGATTCTGCAGACAGAAGACGGAACCTCCCCACACTCAGAATTCCGGAACAAGTCCGAGTGTGTGGGGGAGGTTTGGGGCCGCCCTCCCCCCAGCTGCCTGGTGTCACATGTGTTGCATTGCAGGGGGAATTCTGCTAAATACCTCCCCTGTCCAGGAGGAGGTACTAGATGCTACCTGCATTTCGAGCCCAACCCCCGCCTTTCCCCAGGAGCTCGCAATAGTAGACACTCGGGGAAGTCAGGCGGAGGGCTCCTAGAAGATCCCAGGCGCTGCCGACAGAAGAGTGAACCTACCCACACTAAGAATTCCGGATCACGTACGACTGTGTTTGGGAGGTTTAGGGCCGCCGTCCACGCAGCTGCCAGGTGTCACAGGTGTTGCCTGGCAGGGGGAATTCCGTTAAATACCTCCCCTGTTCAGGGGGAGGCACTAGATGCTACTTGCATTTCCAGCCCAACCCCCGCCTATCCCCGGGAGCCCGCACAAGGTGACATTCGGGGAAGACACGCGGAGGGCTCCTAGGATATCGCAGATTCTGCAGACAGAAGACGGAACCTCCCCACACTCAGAATTCCGGAACAAGTCCGAGTGTGTGGGGGAGGTTTGGGGCCGCCCTCCCCCCAGCTGCCTGGTGTCACATGTGTTGCATTGCAGGGGGAATTCTGCTAAATACCTCCCCTGTCCAGGAGGAGGTACTAGATGCTACCTGCATTTCGAGCCAAACCCCCGCCTTTCCATTGAATCCCGCACTTGGAGACACTCGGGGAAAACACACAGAGGGCTCCTAGGGGATCCCAGGCGCTGCAGACAAAAGACGGAACCTCCCAACACTCACAATTCCAGATCACGGCCGAGTGTGTGGGGGAGGTTTGGAGCCAATTTCCACGCAGCTGCCTGATGTCACAGGTGTTGCCTGGCAGGGGGAATTCCGTTAAATACCTCCCCTGTTCAGAGGGAGGCACTAGATGCTACTTGCATTTCCAGACCAACCCCCGCCTATCCCCGGGAGCCCGCACAAGGAGACATTCGGGGAAGACACGCGGAGGGTTCCTAGGATATCCCAGGTTCTGCAGACAGAAGACGGAACCTCCCCACACTCAGAATTCCGGAACAAGTCCGAGTGTGTGGGGGAGGTTTGGTGCCGCCATCCCCCCAGCTGCCTGGTGTCACATGTGTTGAATTGCAGGGGGAATTCCGCTAATTACCTCCTCTGTCCAGGTGGGGCACTAGATGCTACCTGCATTTCCAGCCCAACCCCCGCCATTCCCGGCATCCCGCACTAGGAGACACTCGAGGAATTCAAGCGGAGGGCTCCTAGTAGATCCGAGGCGCTGCACACAGAAAAGGGAACCTACATAAACTGAGAATTCCGGATCACGTACGAGTGAGTGGGGGATGTTTGTGGCCGCCCTCCACGCAGCTGCCTGGTCTCACAGTTGTTGCCTGGCAGAGGGAATTCCCCTAATTACCTACCCTGTCCAGGGGGAGTCACTAGATGCTACCTGCATTTCCAGCATAACCCCCGAATTTCCCCTGCAGCACGCACTAGGAGACACTCGGTGAAGACACGCGGAGGGCTTCTAGGAGATCCAAGGCGCTGCAGACAGAAGACGGAAACTCCCCACTCTCAGAATTCCGGATCACGTATTAGTGTGTGGGGGAGGTTTTCGGCCGACATCCACGCAGATGCCTTTTTCATAGTTGTTGCCTGGCAGGGGGAACTCCGCTAAATTCCTCCCCTCTCCAGGGGGAGGCACTAGATGCTACTTGCATTTCCAGCCCAACCCCCGCCTATCACCGGGAGCCCGCACTAGAAGACATTCGGGGAAGTCACGCGGAGGGCTCTTAGGAGATCCCAGGCGCTGCAGACTGAAGACGGAACATCCCCACACTCAGAATTAAGGAATACGGCCGAGTGTGTAGGGGAGGTGGGGTCACCCTCCACCCAGCTGCCTCGTGTCACAGCTGTAGCATGGCAGGAAGAAGTCCGCTAAATACCACCACTGTCCAGTGGGAGGCACTAGATGCTACCTACATTTCCAAAACTAACCCCGCTTATCCATTGAAGTCCGCACTATGAGACACTCTGGGAAGACACGTGGAGGGCTCCTAGGAGATATCAGGCGCTGCAGACAGAAGACGGAAACTCCACACACTCAGAATTCCGGATCACGGCCGAGTGGGTGGGGGAGGCTTGGGGCCGCCCTTCACGCAGCTGCCTGGTGTCACAGGTGTTGCCTGGCAGGGGGTAGTCTGCTAATTACCTCCCTGTCCATGGGGAGGCACTAGATGCTACCTGCATTTCCAGCCAAAACCCCACCTTTCCCCAGCAGACCACAATAGGTGACACTCGGGGAAGTCAGGCGGAGGGCTCCTAGGAGATCCCAGGCACTGCAGACAGATGAGTGAACCTACCCACACTAAGAATTCCGGATAACGTACGAGTGTGTTTGGGAGGTTTAGGGCCGCCGTCCTCGCATCTGCCAGGTTTCACAAGTGTTGTTGGCAGGGGGAAGTCCGCTAATTAACTCCTCTGTCCAGGGGGAGGCACTAGATGCTACCTGCATTTCCAGGAAATCCCCCTCATTTCCCCGGCAGCCCGCACTATGAGACACTCGAGCAACACCCGCGGAGGGCTCCTAGGAGATCCCAGGTGCTGCAGAAAGAAGACGGAACCTCCCCACACTGAGAATTCCGGATCACGGCCGAGTGTGTGGGGGAGGTTTGGGGCCGCACTCCACGCAGCTGCCTGGTGTCACAGGTGTTGCCTGGCAGGGGAACGTCCGCTAATTACCTCCCCTGTCCAGGTGAAGGCACTAGATGCTACCTGCATTTCCAGCCCAACCGCCACATTTCCCCGGCAGCCCGCACTAGGAGAAACTCGAGGAAGTCACGCTGACGGCTACTAGGAGATCCCAGGCGCTGCAGACAGAAAACGGAACCTCCCCACACTCAGAATCCCGGAACACGGCCGAGTGTGTGGGGGAGGTTTGGGGCCGCCCTCCACGCAGTTGCCTGGTGTCACAGGTGTTGCCTGGCAGGGGGAAGTCCGCTAAATACCTCCCCATTCCAGGAGGAGGCAGCAGATGCTACCTGCATTTCCAGCCCAACTCCCGTTTCCCTGGTAGCTCGCTGTAGGGGACAATCTGGAAAGACAGGCGGAGGGCTCCTAGGAGATCACAGGCGCTGCAGACAGAAGAGGGAACCTACCCACACTCAGAATTCCGGATCAAGTACTAGTGAGTGGGAGAGGTTTGGGGCCGCCCTCGACGGAGCTGCCTGGTGTCACAGGTGTTTCCTGGCAGGGGGAATTCCGCTAATTACCTCCCCTCTGCAGGGGGAGGCACTAGAAGCTACCTGAATTTCCAGCCCAACCCCCGCCTTTCCCAGGCATGTCGCACTAAGAGACACTACGGGAAGACACGCCGAGTGTTCCTAGGAGATCCCAGGCACTGCAGACAGAAAACGGAACCTCCCCACAGTCAGAATCCCGGAACACGGTCGAGTGAGTGGGGGAGGTTTGGGGCCGCATTCCACGCAGCTGCCTGGTTTCACAGGTTTTGCCTGGCAGGGGGAATTCCGCTTATTACCTCCCCTGTCCTGGAGGAGGCACAAGATGCTACCTGCATTTCTAAAACTATCCCTGCTTTTCCATTGAAGCCCGCAGTAAGAGTACTCGGGAAATACACGCGGTGGGCTCCTAGGAGATCCCAGGCGCTACAGACAGAAGACGGAACCTCCCCACACTCAGAAACCTGGAAAAAGAGCGAGTGGTTTGGGGAGTTTTGGGGCCGCTCTCCATGCAGCTGCCTGGTGTCACAGCTGTTGCCTGGCAGGGGGAATTCGGCTAATTACCTCCCCTGTCCAGGAGGAGGCACTAGATACTACCTGCATTTCCAGCCCAACCCCCGCCTTTCCCCGGCAGCCCGCACTAGGAGACACTCGGGAAATACACGCAGTGGGCTCCTAGGAGATCCCAGGCGCTGCAGACAGAAGACGGAAGCTCCCCACACTCAGAATTCCGGAAAAAGGCCGAGTGGGTGGGGGAGGTTTAGGGACGCCCTTCACGCAGCTGCCTGGTGTCACAGATATTGCCTGGCATGTGGATGTCCGCTAATTACCTCCCCTGTCCAGGAGGAGGCACTAGATACTACCTACATTTCCAACACTTTCCCGCCTTTCCATTGAAGCCCGCACTAGGAGACACTCGGGGAAGACACGAGGAGTGCTCCTAGGAGATCCCAGTCACTGCAGAGACAAAACGGAACCTCCCCAATCTCAGAATTCCGGATCACGGCCGAGTGTGTGGGTAAGTTTGGGGCCAGCTTCCACGCAGCTGCCTGGTGTCACAGGTGTTGCCTGGCAGGGGAATTTCCGCTAATTACCTCCACAGTCCAGGAAGAGGCACTAGATACTACCTGCATTTCCAACACAACCCCCGCCTTTCCATTGAAGCCCGCACTATGATACACTCGGGGAAGAAACGAGGACGGCTCCTAGGACATATCAGGCGCTGCAGACAAAAGACGGAACCTCCCCACATTCAGAATTATGAAACACGGCGACTGTGTGGGGGAGTTTGGGGCCACCTTCCACGCAGCTGCCTGGTGTCACAGTTGTTGCCTGGCAGGGGAAATTCCGCTAATTACCTCCCCTGTCCTGGGGGAGGCACTAGATTCTACCTGAATTTCCAGCCTACCCCCGCATTTCCCCGGCAGCCCGCACTAGTAGACACTCAGGGAAGTCACGCGGATGTCTCCTAGGAGATCCCATGCGCTGCAGACTGAAGACGGATCATCCCCACACTCAGAATTAAGGAATACAGCCGAGTGTGTAGGGGATGTGTGGTCGCCCTCCACCCATCTGCCTCGTGTCACAGCTGTAGCCTGGCTGGGGGAAGTCCGCTAAATACCTCTCCAGTCCAGGGGGAGGCACAAGTGCTACCTGCATTTCCAGGACATCCCAAGGTTTTCCCCGGCAGACCGCACTAGGAGACACTCGATCAACACACGCGGAGGGCTCCTAGGAGATCCCAGGCGCTGCAGACAGAAGACGGAACCTCCCCACACTGAGAATTCCGGATCACGGCCGAGTGTGTGGGGGAGGCTTGGGGCCGCACTCCACGCAGCTGCCTGGTGTCACAGGTGTTTCCTGGCAGGGTAAAGTCCGCTAATTACCTCCCCTGTCCAGGTGGAGGCACTAGATGATACCTGCATTTCCAGCCCATACCCCGCCTTTCCCCGGCAGCCCGCAATAGGAGACACTCGAAGAAGTCACGCTGACGGCTCCTAGGAGAACCCAGGCGCTGCAGACAGAAAACGGGAACTCCCGACACTCAGAATCCCCAAATATTGCCGAGTGAGTGGGGGAGGTTTGGGGCCGCCCTCCACGCAGCTGCCTGGTGTCACAGGTGTTTCCTGGCAGGGGGAATTCCGCTAATTACCTCCCCCCTACAGGGGGAGGCACTAGAAGCTACCTGCATTTCCAAAACAACCCCCGCTTTTCCATTGATGCCCGCAGTAAGAGTACTCGGGAAATACACGCGGTGGGCTCCTAGGAGATCCCAGGCGCTACAGACAGAAGACGGAACCTCCCCACACTCAGAAACCAGGAAAAAGACCGAGTGGTTTGGGGAGTTTTGGGGCCGCCCTCCATGAAGCTGCCTGGTGTTACAGCTGTTGCCTGGCAGGGGGAATTCGGCTAATTACCTCCCCTGTACAGGGGGAGGCACTAGATGCTACCTGCATTTCCAACACAACCCACGACATTCCATTAAAGCCCGCAATATGAGACAATCGGGGAAGACACGCGGAGGGCTCCTAGGAGATATCAGGCACTGCAGACTTAAGACGGAACCTCCCCATAGTCAGAATTTCGGATCACGGCCGAATGTGTGGGGGAGGTTTGGGGTCGCCTTCCACGCAGCTGCCTGGTCTCACAGGTTTTGCCTGGCAGGGTATATTCTGCTAATTACCTCCCCTGTCCAGGGGGAGGCACTAGATGCTACCTGCATTTCCAGCCCAACCCCCGCATTTTCCCGGCAGCCCGCAATAGGAGACACTCGGGAAATACACGCGTTGAGCTCCTAGGAGATCCCATGCGCTGCAGACAGAAGACGGAACCCCCCCACACTCAGAATTTCAGAAAACGGCCGAGTGGGTGGGGGAGGTTTAGGGTTGCACTCCATGCAGCTGCCAGGTGTCACAGGTGTTGCCTGGCAGGGGGAAGTCCGCTATTTAATTCCCCTGTTCAGGGGGAGGCACTAGATGCTACTTGAATTTCCAGCCGAAACCCCGCCTATCCCCGTGAGCCCGCACCAGGAGACATTCGGGGAAGACACGCGGAGGGCTCCTAGGGTATCCCAGGCGCTGCAGACAGAAGACGGAACCTCCCCACATTCAGCATTAGGAAAGACGGCCGAGTGTGTGGGGGAGTTTTGTGCCGCGCTCCACGCAGCTGCCTGGTGTCACAGGTGTTGCCTGGCAGGGGGATTTCCGCTAATTACCTCCCCAGTCCAGGAGGAGGCACTAGATACTACCTGCATTTCCAACACAAACCCCGCCTTTCCATTGAAGCCTGCACTATGAGACAATCGGGGAAGACACGAGGACGGCTCCTAGGACATATCAGGCCCTGCAGACAGAAGACGGAACCTCCCCACACTCAGAATTCCGGATCACGTACCTGTGCATGTGGGAGGTTTAGGGCCGCCGTCCACGAAGCTGCCTGGTTTCACAGGTGTTGCTTGGCAGGGGGATGTCCGCTAATTACCTCCCCTGTCCAGCGGGAGGCACTAGAGGCTACCTGCATTTCCAGCCCAACACCCGCCTTTCCCCGGCAGCCAGCACTAGGAGAAACTCGAGGAATACACGCAGAGCGCTCCTAGGAGATCCCAGGCGCTGCAGACAGAAGACGGAACCTCCCCACTCTCAGAATTTCGGAAAAAGCCCGAGTGGTTGGGGGAGGATTAGGGACGCCCTCGACGCAGCTGGCGGGTGTCTTAGGTGTTGCCAGGCAGGGGGAAGTCCGCTAATTAACTCCCCTGTTCAGGGGGAGGCACTAGATGCTACTTGCATTTCCAGCTCAACCCCCGCCTATGCCCGGGAGCCCGCACAAGAGACATTAGGGGAAGACACGCGGAGGGCTCCTATGATATCTCAGGCGCTGCAGACAGAAGACGGAACCTCCCCATATTAAGAATTAGGAAAGACGGTCGAGTGTGTGGGGAAGTTTGGGACCAGCTTCCACGAAGCTGCCTGGTGTCACAGGTGTTGTCTAGCAGGGGGATGTCCGCTAATTACCTCCCCTGTCCACGGGGAGGAACTAGATGTTACCTGCATTTCCAGCCCAACCCCCGCCTTTCCCCAGCAGCCCGCACTAGGAGACACTCGAGGAATTCACGCTGACGGCTCCTAGGAGATCCCAGGCGCTGCAGAGAGAAAAAGGATCCTCCCAACACTCTGAATCCCCGAACACGGCCGAGTGTGTGGGGGAGGTTTGGGGCCGCCCTCCACGCAGCTACATGATTTCACAGGTGGTGCCTGGCAGGGGGAAGTCCGCTAATTACCTCCCCATTCCAGGAGGAGGCAGCAGATGCTACCTGCATTTCCAGCCCAAACCCCGTTTCCCTGGGAGCTCGCTGTAGGAGACAATCGGGGAAGACAGGTGGAGGGCTCTTAGGAGATCACAGGCGCTGCAGACAGAAGAGGGAACCTACCCACACTCAGAATCCCGGATCACGTACGAGTGAGTGGGAGAGAATTGGGGCCACCATCGACACAGCTGCCTGGTGTCACAGGTGTTTCCTGGCAGGGGGAATTCCGCTAATTACCTCCCCTCTGCAGGGGGAGGCACTAGAACTAAATGAATTTCCACCCCAGCCCCCGCCTTTCCCCGGCATCTCGTTATAAGAGACACTACGGGAAGACACGCAGAGGGCTCCTAGGAGATCCCAGGCGCTGCAGACTGAAGACGGAACATCCCCACACTCAGAATTAAGGAATACAGCCGAGTGTGTAGGGGAGGTGGGGTCACCCTCCACAGAACTGCCTCGTGTCACAGCTGTAGCCTGGCAGGTGGAAGTCCGCTAAATACCTCTCCTGTCCAGGGGGAGGCACTAGATGCTACATACATTTCCAAAACTAACCCCGCTTATCCATTGAAGCCCGCACTATGAGACACCCGGGGAAGACAGACGGAAGGCTCCTAGGAGATATCAGGCGCTGCAGAGAGAAGACGGATCCTCCACACACTCAGAATTCCGGATCACCGCCGAGTGGGTGCGGGAAGTTTGGGGTCGCCCTTCACGCAGCTGCCTGGTGTCACAGGTGGTGCCTGGCAGGGGGAAGTCCGCTAAATATCTCCCCAATCCAGGAGGAGGCAGCAGATGCTACCTGCATTTCCAGCCCAAATCCTGTTTCCCTGGTAGCTCGCTGTAGGGGACAATCGGGAAAGACAGGCGGAGGGCTCCTAGGAAATCACAGGCGCTGCAGACAGAAGAGGGAACCTACCCACACTCAGAATTCCGGATCAAGTACTAGTGAGTGGGAGAGATTTGGGGCCGCCCTCGACGCAGCTGCCTGGTGTCACAGGTGTTTCCTGGCAGGGGGAATTCCGCTAATTACCTCCCCTCTGCAGGGGGAGGCACTAGAAGCTACCTGAATTTCCAGCCCAACCCCCGCCTTTCCCAGGCATGTCGCACTAAGAGACACTACGGGAAGACACGCCGAGTGTTCCTAGGAGATCCCAGGCACTGCAGACAGAAAACGGAACCTCCCCACACTCAGAATCCGGGAACACGGTCGAGTGTGTGGGGGAGTTTTGGGGCCGCATTCCACGCAGCTGCCTGGTTTCACAGGTTTTGCCTGGCAGGGGGAAGTACGCTTATTACCTCCCCTGTCCTGGAGGAGGCACAAGATGCTACCTGCATTTCCAAAACAACCCCTGATTTTCCATTGAAGCCCGCAGTAAGAGTACTCGGGAAATACACGCGGTGGGCTCCTAGGAGATCCCAGGCGCTACAGACAGAAGACGGAACCTCCCCACACTCAGAAACCAGGAAAAAGACCGAGTGATTTGGGGAGTTTTGGGGCCGCCCTCCATGCAGCTGCCTGGTGTCACAGCTGTTGCCTGGCAGGGGGAATTCGGCTAATTACCTCCCCTGTCCAGGAGGAGGCACTAGATACTACCTGCATTTCCAGCCCAACCCCCGCATTTTCCCGGCAGCCCGCATTAGGAGACACTCGGAGAATACACGCAGTGGGCTCCTAGGAGATCCCAGGCGCTGCAGACAGAAGACGGAACCTCCCCACAGTCAGAATTCCGGAAAAAGGCCGAGTGGGTGGGGGAGGTTTAGGGACGCCCTTCACGCAGCTGCCTGGTGTCACAGATATTGCCTGGCATGGGGATGTCCGCTAATTACCTCCCCTGTCCAGGAAGAGGCACTAGATACTACCTGCATTTCCAACACAACCCCCGCCTTTCCATTGAAGCCCGCACTATGATACACTCGGGGAAGACACGAGGACGGCTCCTAGGACATATCATGCGCTGCAGACAGAAGACGGAACCTCCCCACATTCAGAATTAAGAAACACGGCGAGTGTGTGGGGGAGTTTGGGGCCACCTTCCACGCAGCTGCCTGGTGTCACAGTTCTTGCCTGGCAGGGGAAATTCCGCTAATTACTTCCCCTGTCCAGGGGGAGGCACTAGATTCTACCTGCATTTCCAGCCCATACCCCGCCTTTCCCCGGCAGCCCGCAAAAGGAGACACTCGAGAATTCACGCTGAAGGCTCCTAGGAGAACCCAGGCGCTGCAGACAGAAAACGGAACCTCCCGACACTCAGAATCCCCAAATACTGCCGAGTGAGTGGGGGAGGTTTGGGGCCGCCCTCCACGCAGCTGCCTGGTGTCACAGGTGTTGCCTGGCAGGGGGATGTCCGCTAATTACCTCCCCAATCCAGGAGGAGGCAGCAGATGCTACCTGCATTTCCAGCCCAACCCCCGCTTCCCTGGAGCTCGCTGTAGGAGACAATCGGGAAAGACTGGCGGTGGGCTCCTAGGAGTTCACAGGCGCTGCAGACAGAAGAGGGAACTTACCCACACTCAGAATTCCGGATCACGTACGAGTGAGTGGGAGAGGTTTGGGGCCGCACTCGACGCAGCTGGCTGGTGTCACAGGTGTTTCCTGGCAGGGGGAATTCCGCTAATTACCTCCCCCCTGCAGGGGGAGGCACTAGAAGCTACCTGCATTTCCAAAACAACCCCCGCTTTTCCATTGATGCCCGCAGTAAGAGTACTCGGGAAATACACTCGGTGGGCTCCTAGGAGATCCCAGGCGCTACAGACAGAAGACGGAACCTCCCCACACTCAGAAACCAGGAAAAAGACCGAGTGGTTTGGGGCGTTTTGGGGCCGCCCTCCATGAAGCTGCCTGGTGTTACAGCTGTTGCCTGGCAGGGGGAATTCGGCTAATTACCTCCCCTGTCCAGGAGGAGGCACTATATGCTACCTGCATTTCCAACACAACCCCCGACTTTCCATCGAAGCCCGCAATATGAGACATTCGGGGAAGACACGCGGAGTGCTCCTAGGAGATATCAGGCACTGCAGACTTAAGACGGAACCTCCCCATAGTCAGAATTTCGGATCACGGCCGAGTGTGTGGGGGAGGTTTGGGGTCGCCTTCCACGCAGCTGCCTGGTCTCAAAGGTGTTGCCCGGCAGGGTGTATTCTGCTAATTACCTCCCCTGTCCAGGGGGAGGCACTAGATGCTACCTGCATTTCCAGCCCAACCCCCACATTTTCCCGGCAGCCCGCACTAGGAGACACTCGGGAAATACACGCGGTGAGCTCCTAGGAGATCCCAGGCGCTGCAGAGAGAAGACGGAACCCCCCCACACGCAGAATTCCAGAAAACGGCCGAGTGGGTGGGGGAGGTTTAGGGTCGCACTCCACGCAGCTGCCAGGTGTCACAGGTGTTGCCTGGCAAGGGGAAGTCCGCTATTTAATTCCCCTGTTTAGGGGGAGGCACTAGATGCTACTTGAATTTCCAGCCGAAACCCCGCCTATCCCCGGGAGCCCGCACCAGGAGACATTCGGGGAAGACACGCGGAGGGCTCCTAGGATATCCCAGGCGCTGCAGACAGAAGACGGAACCTCCCCACATTCAGCATTAGGAAAGACGGCCGAGTGTGTGGGGGAGTTTTGTGCCGCGCTCCACGCAGCTGCCTGGTGTCACAGGTGTTGCCTGGCAGGGGGATTTCCGCTAATTACCTCCCCAGTCCAGGAGGAGGCATTAGATACTACCTGCATTTCCAACACAAACCCCGCCTTTCCATTGAAGCCTGCACTATGAGACAATCGGGGAAGACACGAGGACGGCTCCTAGGACATATCAGGCCCTGCAGACAGAAGACGGAACCTCCCCAAACTCAGAATTCCGGATCACGTACCTGTGCGTGTGGGAGGTTTAGGGCCGCCGTCCACGAAGCTGCCTGGTTTCACAGGTGTTGCTTGGCAGGGGGATGTCCGCTAATTACCTCCCCTATCCAGCGGGAGGCACTAGACACTACCTGCATTTCAAGCCAAACACCCGCCTTTCCCCGGCAGCCAGCACTAGGAGAAACTCGAGGAATACACGCGGAGCGCTCCTAGGAGATCCCAGGCGCTGCAGACAGATGACGGAACCTCCCCACACTCAGAATTCCGAAACACAGCCGAGTTTGTGGGGAAAGTTTGGGGACTATCTCCACGCAGCTTCCTGGTGTCACAGGTGTTTCCTGGCAGGGGGATTTCCGCTAATTACCTCCCCTGTCCAGGGGGAGGCACTAGAATCTACCTGAATTTCCAGACCAACCACCACCATTCCCCGGCATCCCGCACTATGAGACACTAGGGGAAGACACGCCGAAGGCTCCTAGGAGATCCCATTTGCTGCAGACAGAAGATGGAACCTCGCCACACTCAGAATCCCAGTAGACGCCCGAGTGTGTGAGGGAGGTTTGGGGCCACACTCCACGCAGCTGCCTGGTGTCACAGGTGTTGACTGGCAAGGGGAAGTCCGCTAATTACCTCCCCTGTCCAGGAGGAGGCACTAGATGCTACCTGCATTTCCAAAAAAACCTCGCATTTCCATTGAAGCCCGCACAAGGAGACACTCGGGGTAGACACGCGGAGGGCTCCTAGTAGATATCAGGCGCTGCATACAGAAGAGGGTACCTACCCACACTCAGAATTCCGGATCACTGCCGAGTGTGCGGGGGAGCTTTGGGGCCGCTCTCCACGGAGCTGCCTGGTGTCACAGGTTAGCCTGGCAGGGAGAAGTCCGGTAATTTCCTCCCCTGTCCAGGTGGAGGCACTAGATTCTACCTGCATTCCAGCCCAACCCCCGCATTTCCCTGGCAGCCCGCAGTAGGAGACACTCGAGGAAGTCACGCGGACTGCTCCTAGGAGATCCCAGCGCTGCAGACAGAAGAGGGAAACTACCCACTCTAAGAATTCAGGATCACGTACGAGTGAGTGGGGGAGGTTTGAGGCCGCGCTCTACGCAGCTACCTGGTGTCACAGTTTTTCCCTGGCAGGGGGAAGTCCGCTAATTATCTCCCCTGTCCAGGGGGAGGCACTAGAAGCTACCTGCTTTTCCAACACAACCCCCACGTTTCCATTGAAGCCCGCTCTAGGAGACACTCGGGGAAGACACGCAGAGGGCTCCTAGGAGATCCCATTTGCTGCAGACAGAAGACGGAACCTCCCCACACTCAGAATTCCGGAACACATCCGAGTGTGTGGGGGAGTTTTGGGTCCGCCCTCCACCCAGCTGCCTGGTGTCACATGTGTTGCATTGCAGGGGGAATTCCGCTAAATAACTCCCCTGTCCAGGAGGAGGCACTAGATGCTACCTGCATTTCAAGCCAAACCCCCGCCTTTCCATTGAATCCCGCACTAGGAGACACTCGGTGAAGACACGCGGAAGGCTCCTAGGAGACCACAGGCGCTGCAGACAAAAGTCGGAACCTCCCCACACTCACAATTCCGGATCACGGCCGAGAGTGTGAGGGAGATTTGGGGGCACTTTCCTCGCAGCTGCTTGATGTCACAGGTGTTGCCTTGCAGGGGGAATTCCGCTAATTACCTCCCCTGTCCAGGTGGAGGCACTAGATGCTACCTGCATTTGCAGGCCAACCACCGCCATTCCCCGGAATCCCGCACTAGGAGACACTCGGTGAAGACACGCGAAGGGCACCTAGGAGATCCCAGGCGCTGCAGACAGAAGACAGAATCTCCCCACACTCAGAATTCCGGATCACGTACGAGTGAGTGGGTGAGGATTAGGGCCGACTTCCACGCAACTGCCAGATGTCACAGGTGTTGCATGTCAGGGCGAATTCCGCTAATTTCCTCACCAGTCCAGGGGGAGATACTAGATGCTACCTGCATTCTCAGCCGAAACCCCATCATTCCCCGGAAGCCAGCACTACGAGACACTCGGGGAAGAAACGTGAAGGGCTCCTATGTGATCCCAGGCACTGTAGACTGAATACGGAACCTCCCCACACTCAGAAATCCGGAACACGCCAGAGTATGTAGGGAAGGTTTGGGGCCGCCCTCCATGCAGCTGCCAGGTGTCATAGGTGTTGCACGGCAGGGGGAATTCCTCTAATTATCTCCCCTGTCCAGGGGGAGGCACTAGATGCTACCTGCATTTCCAGCCAATCCCCCGAATTTCCCCTGCAGCCCGCACTAAGAGACACACGGTGAAGACACGAGGAGGGCTCCTAGGAGATCCCAGGCGCTGCAGACAGAAGACGGAAACTCCCCACACTCAGAATACCGGATCACGTACGAGTGTGTGGGGGAGGTTTGGGGCCATACTCCACGAAGCTGTCTGGTTTCACAGCTGTTGCCTGGCAGGGGGAAGTCCTCTAATTACCTCCCCATTCCAGGGGGAGGCACTAGATGCTACCTGCATTTATAGCCGAACCCGCGCCATTCCCCAGAAGCCCGCACTAGGAGACAGTCGGGGAAGAAATGTGGAGGGCTCCTAGGAGATCCCAGACGCTGCAGACTGAAGACGGAACATCCACACAATCAGAATTAAGGAATACGGCCGAGTGTGTAGGGGAGGTGGGTTCACCCTCCACCCAGCTGACTCGTGTCACAGCTGTAGCATTGCAGAAGGAAGTCCGCTAAATACCACCCCTGTCCAGGTTGAGGCACTAGATGCTACCTACATTTCCAAAACTAACCCCGCTTATCCATTGAAGCCCGCACTATGAGACACTCGGTGAAGACACGCGGAAGGATCCTAGGAGATAACAGGCGCTGCAGACAGAAGACGGAACCTCCCCACATTCAGAATTAAGAAACACGGCGAGTGTGTGGGGGAGTTTGGGGCCACTTTCCACGCAGCTGCCTGGTGTCACAGGTGTTGCCTGTCATGGGGATGTCCGCTAATTACCTCCCCATTCCAGGAGGAGGCAGCAGATGCTACCTGCATTTCCAGCCCAACCCCCGTTTCCCTGGCAGCTCGCTGTAGGAGACAATCAGGGAAGACAGGCGGAGGGCTCCTAGGAGATCACAGGCGCTGCAGACAGAAGAGGGAACCTACCCACACTCAGAATTCCGGATCACGTACGAGTGAGTGGGAGAGGTTTGGGGCCGCCCACGACGCAGCTGCCTGGTGTCACAGGTGTTTCCTGGCAGGGGGAATTTCGCGAATTACCTTCCCTCTGCAGGGGGAGGCACTAGAAGCTACCTGAATTTCCAGCCCAACCCCCGCCTTTCCCCGGCATCTCTCACTAAGAGACACTACGGGAAGACATGCCGACTGTTCCTAGGAGATCCCAGGCACTGCAGACAGTAAACGGAACCTCCCCACACTCAGAATCCAGGAACACGCCGAGTGTGTGGGGGAGATTTGGGGACACCCTCCACGCAGCTGCCTGGTGTCAGAGTTGTTGCGTGGCAGGGGGAATTCCGCTAATTACCTCCCCTGTCCATGGGGAGGCACTAGATGGTACCTGCATTTCCAGCACAACCCCAGCCTATCTCCGGGTGCCCGCACTAGAAGACACTCTGGAAGTCACGTGGAGGGCTCCTAGGAGATCCCAGACGCTGCAGACTGAAGACGGAACATCCACACAATCAGAATTAAGGAATACGGCCGAGTGTGTAGGGGAGGTGGGTTCACCCTCCACCCAGCTGACTCGTGTCACAGCTGTAGCATTGCAGAAGGAAGTCCGCTAAATACCACCCCTGTCCAGGTTGAGGCACTAGATGCTACCTACATTTCCAAAACTAACCCCGCTTATCCATTGAAGCCCGCACTATGAGACACTCGGTGAAGACACGCGGAAGGATCCTAGGAGATAACAGGCGCTGCAGACAGAAGACGGAACCTCCCCACATTCAGAATTAAGAAACACGGCGAGTGTGTGGGGGAGTTTGGGGCCACCTTCCACGCAGCTGCCTGGTGTCACAGGTGTTGCCTGTCATGGGGATGTCCGCTAATTACCTCCCCTGTCCAGGAGGAGGCACTAGATTCTACCTGCATTTCCAACACAACCCCCGCATTTCCATTGAAGCCCGCACTAGGATACACTCTGGTAAGACACGAGGAAGGCTCCTAGGAGATCCCAGGAACTGCAGAGAGAAAACGGAACCTCCCCACCCTCAGTATTCCGGATATCCGCCGAGTGTGTGAGGAAGTTTGGGGCCAAATTCCACGCAGCTGCCTGGTGTCACAGTTGTAGCCTGGCAGGGGAATATCCGCTAATTACCACCCCTGTCCAGGGGGAGGCACTAGATGCTACCTGAATTTCCAGCCTACCCCCGCATTTCCCCGGCAGCCCGCACTAGTAGACACTCAGGAAAGTCACGCGGATGGCTCCTAGGGGATCCCATTCGCTGCAGACTGAAGACGGAACATCCCCACACTCAGAATTAAGGAATACGGCCGAGTGTGTAGGGGATGTGTGGTCGCCCTCCACCAAGCTGCCTCGTGTCACAGCTGTAGCCTGGCAGGGGGAAGTCCGCTAAACACCTCCCCTGTCCAGGGGGAGGCACTAGATGCTACCTACATTTCTAAAACTAACCCCGCTTATCCATTGAAGCCCGCACAATGAGACACTCGGGGAAGACACGCGGTGGGCTCCTAGGAGATATCAGGCGCTGCAGACAGAAGACGGAACCTCCACACACTCAGAATTCCGGATCACAGCCGAGTGGGTGGGGGAGGTTTCGGGCCGCCCTTCACGCAGCTGCCTGGCGTCAAAAGTGTTGCCTGGCAGGGGGTAGTCCGCTAATTACCTCCCCTGTCCATGGGGAGGCACTAGATGCTACCTGCATTTCCAGCCCAACCCCCGCCTTACCCCAACAGCCCGCAATAGGAGACACTCGGGGAAGTCAGCCGGAGAGCACCAAGGATATCCCAGGCGCTGCAGAAAGAAGAGTGAGCCTACCCAAACTAAGAATTCCGGATCACGTACGAGTGTGTTTGGGAGGTTTAGGGCCGCCGTCCACGCAGCTGCCAGATGTCACAAGTGTTGTCTGGCAGGTGGAATTCCGCTAATTTCCTCCCCTCTCCAGGGGGAGGCACTAGATGCTACCTGCATTTCCAGGAAATCCCACGGTCTTCCCCAGCAGACCGCACTAGGAGACACTCGAGCAACACACGCGGAGGGCTCCTAGGAGATCCCAGGAGCTGCAGACAGAAGACGGAACCTCCCACACTGAGAATTCCGGATCACGGCCGAGTGTGTGGGGGAGGTTTGGGGCCGCACTCCACGCAGCTGCCTGGTGTCACAGGTGTTGCCTGGCAGGGGAAAGTCCGCTAATTACCTCCCATGTCCAGGTGGAGGCACTAGATGCTACCTGCATTTCCAGCCCAAACCCCGCCTTTCCCCGGCAGCCCGCAATAGGAGAAACTCGAAGAAGTCACGCTGACCGCTCCTAGGAGAACCCAGGCGCTGCAGACAGAAAACGGAACCTCCCCACACTCAGAATCCCCAAATACGGCCGACTGTGTGGGGGAGGTTTGGGGCCGCCCTCCACGCAGCTGCCTGGTGTCACAGGTGTTGCCTGGCAGAGGGAATTCCGCTAATTACCTCCCCATTCCAGGAGGAGGCAGCAGATGCTACCTGCATTTCCAGCCCAACCCCCGTTTCCCTGGCAGCTCGCTGTAGGACACAATCGGGGAAGAATGGCGGTGGGCTCCTAGGAGATCACAGGTGCTGCAGACAGAAGAGGGAACTTACCCACACTCAGAATTCCGGATCACGTACGAGTGAGTGGGAGAGGTTTGGGGCCGCACTCGACGCAGTTGGCTGGTGTCACAGGTGTTTCCTGGCAGGGGGAATTCCGCTAATTACCTCCCCCCTGCAGGGGGAGGCACTAGAAGCTACCTGCATTTCCAAAACAACCCCCGCTTTTCCATTGATGCCCGCAGTAAGAGTAATCGGGAAATACACGCGGTCGGCTCCTATGAGATCCCAGGCGCTACAGACAGAAGACGGAACCTCCCCACACTCAGAAACCAGGGAAAAGACCGAGTGGTTTGGGGAGTTTTGGGGCCGCCCTCCATAAAGCTGCCTGGTGTTACAGCTGTTGCCTGGCAGGTGGAATTCGGCTAATTACCTCCCCTGTCCAGGAGGAGGCACTAGATGCTACCTGCATTTCCAACACAACCCCCGACTTTCCATTGAAGCCCGCAATATGTGACACTCGGGGAAGACACGCGGAGGGCTCCTAGGAGATATCAGTCGCTGCAGACAGAAGACGGAACCTCCACACACTCAGAATTCCGGATCACGGCCGAGTGGGTGGGGGAGTTTTGGGGCCGCCTTTCAGGCAGCTGCCTGGTGTCACAGGTGTTTCCTGGCAGGGGGAATTCCGCTAATTACCTCCCCACTGCAGGGGGAGGCACTAGAATCTACCTGAATTTCCAGCCCAACCCCCGCCTTTCCCAGGCATCTCGGACTAAGAGACACTACGGGAAGACATGCCGAGTGTTCCTAGGAGATCCCAGGAACTGCAGACAGAAAACGGAACCTCCCCACACTCAGAATCCAGGAACACGCCGAGTGTGTGGGGGAGATTTGGGGACACACTCCACGCAGCTGCCTGGTGTCACAGTTGTTGCGTGGCAGGGGGAATTCCGCTAATTACCTCCCCTGTCCAGGGGGAGGCACTAGATGCTACCTGCATTTCCAGCCTACCCCCGCATTTCCCCTGCAGAACGCACTAGTAGACACTCGGGGAAGTCACGCGGAGGGCTCCTAGGAGATCCCAGGCACTGTAGACTGAAGACGGAACATCCAAACACTCAGAATTAAGGAATACGACCGAGTGTGTAGGGGAGGTGAGGTCACCCTCCAACAACTGCCTCGTGTCACAGCTGTAGCTTGGCAGGGGGAAGTCCGCTAAATACCTCCCCTTTCCAGGGGGAGGCACTAGATGCTACCTACATTTCTAAAACTGATCCCGCTTATCCATTGAAGCCCGCACTATGAGACATTCGGGGAAGACACGCGGAAGGCTCCTAGGAGATATCAGGCGCTGCAGACAGAAGACGGAACCTCCACACACTCAGAATTCCGGATCACGGCCGAGTGGGTGGGGGAGGTTTGGGGCCGCCCATCACGCAGCTGCCTGGTGTCACAGGTTTCACCTGGCAGGGGGAAGTACGCTTATTACCTCCCCTGTTCAGGGGGAGGCACTAGATGCAACCTGCATTTCCAAAACAACCCCCGGTTTTCCATTGAAGCCCGCACTAAGTGTCCTCGGGGAATACACGCGGTGGGCTCCTAGGAGATCCCAGGCGCTGCAGACAGAAGACGGAACCTCCCCACACTCAGAATTCCGGAAAACGGCCGAGTGGTTGGGGGAGGTTTAGGGACGCATTCGACGCAGCTGGCGGATGTCTTAGGTGTTGCCAGGCAGGGGGAAGTACGCTAATTAACTCCCCTGTTCAGGGGGAAGCACTAGATGCTACTTGCATTTCCAGCTCAACCCACGCCTATCCCCGGGAGCCCGCACAAGGAGACATTCGGGGAAGACACTCGGAGGGCTCCTATGATATCTCAGGCGCTGCAGACAGAAGACGGAACCTCCCCACATTAAGAATTAGGAAAGACGGTCGAGTGTGTGGGGAAGTTTGTGGCCAGCTTCCACGAAGCTGCCTGGTGTCACAGCTGTTGCCTGGCAGGGGGATGTCCGCTAATTACCTCCCCTGTCCAGGAGGAGGCACCAGATACTACCTGCATTTCCAACACAAACGCCGGCTTTCCATTGAATCCCGCAATATGAGACACTCGGGTAAGACACGAGGACGGCTCCTAGTACATATCAGGCGCTGCAGACAGAAGACGGAACCTCCCCACACTCAGAATTCCGGAACAGGGCCTAGTGTTTTGGGCAGGTTTGGGGCCGCCCTCCACGCAGCTGCCTGGTGTCACAGTTGTTGTCTGCCAGGGTGTAGTCTGCTAATAACCTCCCCTGTCCACGGGGAGGCACTAGATGCTACCTGCATTTCCAGCACAACCCCCGCCTTTCCCTAGCAGCCCGCAAAAGGAGACACTCGGGGAAGTCACGCGGAGGGCTCCTAGGAGATCCCAGGCGCTGCAGACAGAAGACGGAACCTACCCACACTCAGAATTCCGGATCACGTACGAGTGTGTTTGGGAGGTTTAGGGCCGCCGTCCACGCAGCTGCCAGGTGTCACAAGTGTTGTCTGGCAGGGGGAAGTCCGCTAATTACCGCCCCTGTCCAGGGGGAGGCACTAGATGCTACCTGCATTTACAGGAAATCCCCCGCACTTCCCCTGCAGCCCGCACTAGGAGACACTCGAGGAAGTCACGTTGACGGCTCCTAGGAGATCCCAGGCGCTGCAGAGAGAAAAGGGATCCTCCCCACATTCAGAATCCGCGAACACGCCCGAGTGTGTGGGGGAGGTTTGGGGCCGCCCTCCACGCAGCTGCCTGGTGTCACAGATGGTGCCTGGCAGGGGGAAGTCCGCTAATTAACTCCCCATTTCAGGAGGAGGCTGCAGATGCTACCTGCATTTCCAGCCCAACCCCCGTTTCCCTGGCAGCTCGCTGTAGGAGACAATCGGGGAAGACAGGCGGAGGGCTCTTAGGAGATCACAGGCGCTGCAGAGAGAAGAGGGAACCTACCCACACTCAGAATTCCGGATCACGTACGAGTGAGTGGGAGAGGATTGGGGCCGCCCTCGACGCAGCTGCCTGGTGTCACAGGTGTTTCCTGGCAGGGGGAATTCCGCTAATTACCTCCCTTCTGCAGGGGGAGGCACTAGAAGCTAAATGAATTTCAACCCCAACCCCCGCCTTTCCCCGGCATCTCGTACTAAGAGACACTACGGGAAGACACGCCGAGTCTTCTTAGCAGATCACAGGCACTGCAGACAGAAAACGGAACCTCCCCACACTCAGATGCCCGGAACACGGCCGAGTGTGTGGGGGAGTTTTGGGGACACCCTCCACGCAGCTGCCTGGTGTCACAAGTTTTGCCTGGCAGGGGGAAGTCCGCTTATTACCTCCCCTGTCCTGGAGGAGGCACTAGATGCTACCTGCATTTCCAACACAACCCCCGACTTTCCATTGAAGCCCGCAATATGAGACACTCGGGAAAGACACGCGGAGGTCTCCTAGGAGATATCAGGCACTGTAGACATAAGACGGAACCTCCCCAGAGTCAGAATTCCGGATCACGGCCGAGTGTGTGGGGGAGGTTTGTGGCCGCCTTCCACGCAGCTGCTTGGTCTCTCAGGTGTTGCCCGGCAGGGTGTATTCCGCTAATTACCTCCCCTGTCCAGTTGGAGGCACTAGATGCTACCTGCATTTTCAGCCCAACCCCCGCATTTTCCCTGCAGCCCGCACTAGAAATCACTCGGGGAATACACGCGGTGGTCTCCTAGGAGATCCCAGGCGCTGCAGACTGAAGACGGAACATCCCCACACTCAGAATTAAGGAATACGGCCGAGTGTGTAGGGGAGGTGGGGTCACCCTAGACAGAACTGCCTCGTGTCACAGATGTAGCCTGGCAGGTGGAAGTCCGCTAAATACCTCTCCTGTCCAGAGGGAGGCACTAGATGCTACCTACATTTCCAAAACTAACCCCGCTTATCCATTGAAGCCCGCACTATGAGACACTCGGGGAAGACACGCAGAGGGCTCCTAGGAGATATCAGGCGCTGCAGACAGAAGACGGAACCTCCACACACTCAGAATTCCGGATCACCGCCGAGTGGGTGGGGGAAGTTTGGGGTCGCCCTTCACGCAGCTGCCTGGTGTCACAGGTGTTGCCTGGCAGGGGAACGTCCGCTAATTACCTCCCCTGTAAAGGTGGAGGCACTAGATGCTACCTGCATTTCAAGCCCAAACCCCGCCTTTTCCCAGGAGCCCGCAATAGTAGACACTCGGGGAATTCAGGCGGAGGGCTCCTAGGAGATCCCAGGCGCTGCCGACAGAAGAGTGAACCTACCCACACTAAGATTTCCGGATCACGTACGACTGTGTTTGGGAGGTTTAGGGCCGCCGTCCACGCAGCTGCCAGGTGTCACAGGTGTTGCCTGGCAGGGGGAATTCCGTTAAATACCTCCCCTGTTCAGGGGGAGGCACTAGATGCTACTTGCATTTCCAGCCCAACCCCCGCCTATCCCCGGGAGCCCGCACATGGTGACATTCGGGGAAGACACGCGGGGGGCTCCTACGATATCCCAGGTTCTGCAGACAGAAGACGGAACCTCCCCACACTCAGAATTCCGGAACACGTCCGAGTGTGTGGGGGAGGTTTGGGGCCGCCCTCCCCCCAGCTGCCTGGTGTCACATGTGTTGCATTGCAGGGGGAATTCTGCTAAATACCTCCCCTGTCCAGGAGGAGGTACTAGATTCTACCGGCATTTCGAGCCAAACCCCCGCCTTTCCATTGAATCCCGGACTTGGAGACATTCGGGGAAGACACACAGAGGGCTCCTAGGATATCCCAGCTGCTGCAGACAAAAGACGGAACCTCCAAACACTCACAATTCCGGATCACGGCCGAGTGTGTGGGGGAGGTTTGTGGCCACTTTCCACGCAGCTGCCTGATGTCACATGTGTTGCATTGCAGGTGGAAGTCCGCTAATTAACTCCCCTGTTCAGGGGGAGGCACTAGATGCCACTTGCATTTCCAGCCGAAACCCCGCCTATCCCCGGGAGCCCACACAAGGAGACATTCCGGGAAGACACGCGGAGGGCTCCTAGGATATCCCAGGCGCTGCAGACAGAAGACGGAACCTCCCCACATTCAGCATTAGGAAAGACGGCCGAGTGTGTGGAGGAGTTTTGTGCCGCGCTCCACGCAGCTGCCTGGTGTCACAGGTGTTGCCTGGCAGGGGGAATTCCGCTAATTACCTCCCCAGTCCAGGAGTAGGCACTAGATACTACCTGCATTTCCAACACAACCCCAGCCTTTCCATTGAAGCCTGCACTATGAGACACTCAGGGAAGACACGAGGACGGCTCCTAGGACATATCAGGCCCTGCAGACAGAAGACGGAACCTCCCCACACTCAGAATTCCGGATCACGTACCTGTGCGTGTGGGAGGTTTAGGGCCGCCGTCCACGAAGCTGCCTGGTTTCACAGGTGTTGCTTGGCAGGGGGATATCCGCTAACTACCTCCCATGTCCAGCGGGAGGCACTAGATGCTACCTGCATTTCCAGCCCAACACCTGCTTTCCCCGGCAGCCAGCACTAGGAGAAACTCGAGGAATACACGCGGAGCGCTCCTAGGAGATCCCAGGCGCTGCAGACAGATGACGGAACCTCCCCAGACTCAGAATTCCGAAACACAGCCGAGTTTGTGGGGAAAGTTTGGGGACGATCTCCACGCCGCTTCCTGGTGTCACAGGTGTTTCCTGGCAGAGGGAATTCCGCTACTTACCTCCCCTGTCCAGGGGGAGGCACTAGAAGCTACCTGCATTTCCAGACCAACCACCGACTTTCCCCGGTATCCCGCACTATGAGACACTAGGGGAAGACACGCCGAAGGCTCCAAGGAGATCCCAAACACTGCAGACTGAAAACGGAACCTCGCCACACTAAGAATCCCAGTACACGCCCGAGTGTGTGAGGGAGGTTTGGGGCCACACTCCACGCAGCTGCCTGGTGTCACAGGTGTTGCCTGGCAAGGGGAAGTCCGCTAATTACCTCCCCTGTCCAGGAGGAGGCACTAGATGCTACCTGCATTTCCAGCCGATCCCCCGAATTTCCCCTGCAGCCCGCACTATGAGACACTCGGTGAAGACACGAGGAGGGCTCCTAGGAGATCCCAGGCCCTGCAGACAGAAGATGGAAACTCCCCACACTCAGAATTCCGGATCACGTACGAGTGTGTGGGGGAGGTTTGGGGCCGCCCTCCACGAAGCTGTCTGGTGTCACAGGTGTTGCCTGGCAGGGGGAAGTCCTGTAATTACCTCCCCATTCCAAGGGGAGGCACTAGATGCTACCTGCATTTATTGCCGAACCCCCGCCATTCCCCAGAAGCCCGCACTAGGAGACAGTCGGGGAAGAAACGTGGAGGGCTCCTAGGAGATCCCAGGCACTGCAGTCAGAAGAAGGAACCTCCCCACACTGAGAATTCCGGATCACGGCCGAGTGTGTGGGGGAGGTTTGGGGCCGCACTCCACGCAGCTGCCTGGTGTCACAGTTGTTGCCTGGCAGGGGAACGTCCGCTAATTACCTCCCCTGTCCAGGTGGAGGCACTAGATGCTACCTGCATTTGCAGCTCAACCCCCGCATTTACCCAGCAGCCCGCACTAGGGGAAACTCAAGGAAGTCACGCTGACGTCTCCTAGGAGATCCCAGGTGCTGCAGACAGAAAACGGAACCTCCCCACACTCAGAATCCCGGAACACGGCCGAGTGTGTGGGGGAGGTTTGGGGCCACCCTCCACGCAGTTGCCTGGTGTCACTGGTGTTGCCTGGCAGGTGGTATTCCACTAATTACCTCCGCTGTCCATGGGGAGGCACTAGATGCTACCTGCATTTCAAGCCCAAACCCCGCCTTTCCCCAGGAGCCCGCAATAGTAGACACTCGGGGAATTCAGGCGGAGGGCTCCTAGGAGATCCCAGGCGCTGCCGACAGAAGAGTGAACCTACCCACACTAAGATTTCCGGATCACGTACGACTGTGTTTGGGAGGTTTAGGGCCGCCGTCCACGCAGCTGCCAGGTGTCACAGGTGTTGCCTGGCAGGGGGAATTCCGTTAAATACCTCCCCTGTTCAGGGGGAGGCACTAGATGCTACTTGCATTTCCAGCCCAACCCCCGCCTATCCCCGGGAGCCCGCACATGGTGACATTCGGGGAAGACACGCGGGGGGCTCCTACGATATCCCAGGTTCTGCAGACAGAAGACGGAACCTCCCCACACTCAGAATTCCGGAACACGTCCGAGTGTGTGGGGGAGGTTTGGGGCCGCCCTCCCCCCAGCTGCCTGGTGTCACATGTGTTGCATTGCAGGGGGAATTCTGCTAAATACCTCCCCTGTCCAGGAGGAGGTAATAGATTCTACCGGCATTTCGAGCCAAACCCCCGCCTTTCCATTGAATCCCGGACTTGGAGATATTCGGGGAAGACACACAGAGGGCTCCTAGGATATCCCAGCTGCTGCAGACAAAAGACGGAACCTCCAAACACTCACAATTCCGGATCACGGCCGAGTGTGTGGGGGAGGTTTGTGGCCACTTTCCACGCAGCTGCCTGATGTCACATGTGTTGCATTGCAGGTGGAAGTCCGCTAATTAACTCCCCTGTTCAGGGGGAGGCACTAGATGCTACTTGCATTTCCAGCCGAAACCCCGCCTATCCCCGGGAGCCCACACAAGGAGACATTCCGGGAAGACACGCGGAGGGCTCCTAGGATATCCCAGGCGCTGCAGACAGAAGACGGAACCTCCCCACATTCAGCATTAGGAAAGACGGCCGAGTGTGTGGAGGAGTTTTGTGCCGCGCTCCACGCAGCTGCCTGGTGTCACAGGTGTTGCCTGGCAGGGGGAATTCCGCTAATTACCTCCCCAGTCCAGGAGTAGGCACTAGATACTACCTGCATTTCCAACACAACCCCAGCCTTTCCATTGAAGCCTGCACTATGAGACACTCGGGGAAGACACGAGGACGGCTCCTAGGACATATCAGGCCCTGCAGACAGAAGACGGAACCTCCCCACACTCAGAATTCCGGATCACGTACCTGTGCGTGTGGGAGGTTTAGGGCCGCCGTCCACGAAGCTGCCTGGTTTCACAGGTGTTTCTTGGCAGGGGGATATCCGCTAACTACCTCCCATGTCCAGCGGGAGGCACTAGATGCTACCTGCATTTCCAGCCCAACACCCGCTTTCCCCGGCAGCCAGCACTAGGAGAAACTCGAGGAATACACGCGGAGCGCTCCTAGGAGATCCCAGGCGCTGCAGACAGATGACGGAACCTCCCCAGACTCAGAATTCCGAAACACAGCCGAGTTTGTGGGGAAAGTTTGGGGACGATCTCCACGCAGCTTCCTGGTGTCACAGGTGTTTCCTGGCAGAGGGAATTCCGCTAATTACCTCCCCTGTCCAGGGGGAGGCACTAGAAGCTACCTGCATTTCCAGACCAACCACCGACTTTCCCCGGTATCCCGCACTATGAGACACTAGGGGAAGACACGCCGAAGGCTCCAAGGAGATCCCAAACACTGCAGACTGAAAACGGAACCTCGCCACACTCAGAATCCCAGTACACGCCCGAGTGTGTGAGGGAGGTTTGGGGCCACACTCCACGCAGCTGCCTGGTGTCACAGGTGTTGCCTGGCAAGGGGAAGTCCGCTAATTACCTCCCCTGTCCAGGAGGAGGCACTAGATGCTACCTGCATTTCCAGCCGATCCCCCGAATTTCCCCTGCAGCCCGCACTATGAGACACTCGGTGAAGACACGAGGAGGGCTCCAAGGAGATCCCAGGCGCTGCAGACAGAAGATGGAAACTCCCCACACTCAGAATTCCGGATCACGTACGAGTGTGTGGGGGAGGTTTGGGGCCGCCCTCCACGAAGCTGTCTGGTGTCACAGGTGTTGCCTGGCAGGGGGAAGTCCTCTATTACCTCCCCATTCCAAGGGAAGGCACTAGATGCTACCTGCATTTATAGCCGAACCCCCGCCATTCCCCAGAAGCCCGCACTAGGAGACAGTCGGGGAAGAAACGTGTAGGGCTCCTAGGAGATCCCAGGCACTGCAGTCAGAAGAAGGAACCTCCCCACACTGAGAATTCCGGATCACGGCCGAGTGTGTGGGGGAGGTTTGGGGCCGCACTCCACGCAGCTGCCTGGTGTCACAGGTGTTGCCTGGCAGGGGGAATTCCGTTAAATACCTCCCCTGTTCAGGGGGAGGCACTAGATGCTACTTGCATTTCCAGCCCAACCCCCGCCTATCCCCGGGAGCCCGCACATGGTGACATTCGGGGAAGACACGCGGGGGGCTCCTACGATATCCCAGGTTCTGCAGACAGAAGACGGAACCTCCCCACACTCAGAATTCCGGAACACGTCCGAGTGTGTGGGGGAGGTTTGGGGCCGCCCTCCCCCCAGCTGCCTGGTGTCACATGTGTTGCATTGCAGGGGTAATTCTGCTAAATACCTCCCCTGTCCAGGAGGAGGTACTAGATTCTACCGGCATTTCGAGCCAAACCCCCGCCTTTCCATTGAATCCCGGACTTGGAGACATTCGGGGAAGACACACAGAGGGCTCCTAGGATATCCCAGCTGCTGCAGACAAAAGACGGAACCTACAAACACTCACAATTCCGGATCACGGCCGAGTGTGTGGGGGAGGTTTGTGGCCACTTTCCACGCAGCTGCCTGATGTCACATGTGTTGCATTGCAGGTGGAAGTCCGCTAATTAACTCCCCTGTTCAGGGGGAGGCACTAGATGCCACTTGCATTTCCAGCCGAAACCCCGCCTATCCCCGGGAGCCCACACAAGGAGACATTCCGGGAAGACACGCGGAGGGCTCCTAGGATATCCCAGGCGCTGCAGACAGAAGACGGAACCTCCCCACATTCAGCATTAGGAAAGACGGCCGAGTGTGTGGAGGAGTTTTGTGCCGCGCTCCACGCAGCTGCCTGGTGTCACAGGTGTTGCCTGGCAGGGGGAATTCCGCTAATTACCTCCCCAGTCCAGGAGTAGGCACTAGATACTACCTGCATTTCCAACACAACCCCAGCCTTTCCATTGAAGCCTGCACTATGAGACACTCAGGGAAGACACGAGGACGGCTCCTAGGACATATCAGGCCCTGCAGACAGAAGACGGAACCTCCCCACACTCAGAAATCCGGATCACGTACCTGTGCGTGTGGGAGGTTTAGGGCCGCCGTCCACGAAGCTGCCTGGTTTCACAGGTGTTGCTTGGCAGGGGGATATCCGCTAACTACCTCCCATGTCCAGCGGGAGGCACTAGATGCTACCTGCATTTCCAGCCCAACACCTGCTTTCCCCGGCAGCCAGCACTAGGAGAAACTCGAGGAATACACGCGGAGCGCTCCTAGGAGATCCCAGGCGCTGCAGACAGATGACGGAACCTCCCCAGACTCAGAATTCCGAAACACAGCCGAGTTTGTGGGGAAAGTTTGGGGACGATCTCCACGCAGCTTCCTGGTGTCACAGGTGTTTCCTGGCAGAGGGAATTCCGCTAATTACCTCCCCTGTCCAGGGGGAGGCACTAGAAGCTACCTGCATTTCCAGACCAACCACCGACTTTCCCCGGTATCCCGCACTATGAGACACTAGGGGAAGACACGCCGAAGGCTCCAAGGAGATCCCAAACACTGCAGACTGAAAACGGAACCTCGCCACACTAAGAATCCCAGTACACGCCCGAGTGTGTGAGGGAGGTTTGGGGCCACACTCCACGCAGCAGCCTGGTGTCACAGGTGTTGCCTGGCAAGGGGAAGTCCGCTAATTACCTCCCCTGTCCAGGAGGAGGCACTAGATGCTACCTGCATTTCCAGCCGATCCCCCGAATTTCCCCTGCAGCCCGCACTATGAGACACTCGGTGAAGACACGAGGAGGGCTCCTAGGAGATCCCAGGCCCTGCAGACAGAAGATGGAAACTCCCCACACTCAGAATTCCGGATCACGTACGAGTGTGTGGGGGAGGTTTGGGGCCGCCCTCCACGAAGCTGTCTGGTGTCACAGGTGTTGCCTGGCAGGGGGAAGTCCTCTAATTACCTCCCCATTCCAAGGGGAGGCACTAGATGCTACCTGCATTTATAGCCGAACCCCCGCCATTCCCCAGAAGCCCGCACTAGGAGACAGTCGGGGAAGAAACGTGGAGGGCTCCTAGGAGATCCCAGGCACTGCAGTCAGAAGAAGGAACCTCCCCACACTGAGAATTCCGGATCACGGCCGAGTGTGTGGGGGAGGTTTGGGGCCGCAATCCACGCAGCTGCCTGGTGTCACAGTTGTTGCCTGGCAGGGGAACGTCCGCTAATTACCTCCCCTGTCCAGGTGGAGGCACTAGATGCTACCTGCATTTGCAGCTCAACCCCCGCATTTACCCGGCAGCCCGCACTAGGGGAAATTCAAGGAAGTCACGCTGACGTCTCCTAGGAGATCCCAGGCGCTGCAGACAGAAAACGGAACCTCCCCACACTCAGAATCCCGGAACACGGCCGAGTGTGAGGGGGAGGTTTGGGGCCGCCCTCCACGCAGTTGCCTGGTGTCACTGGTGTTGCCTGGCAGGTGGTAGTCCACTAATTACCTCCGCTGTCCATGGGGAGGCACTAGATGCTACCTGCATTTCAAGCCCAAACCCCGCCTTTCCCCAGGAGCCCGCAATAGTAGACACTCGGGGAATTCAGGCGGAGGGCTCCTAGGAGATCCCAGGCGCTGCCGACAGAAGAGTGAACCTACCCACACTAAGATTTCCGGATCACGTACGACTGTGTTTGGGAGGTTTAGGGCCGCCGTCCACGAAGCTGCCAGGTGTCACAGGTGTTGCCTGGCAGGGGGAATTCCGTTAAATACCTCCCCTGTTCAGGGGGAGGCACTAGATGCTACTTGCATTTCCAGCCCAACCCCCGCCTATCCCCGGGAGCCCGCACATGGTGACATTCGGGGAAGACACGCGGGGGGCTCCTACGATATCCCAGGTTCTGCAGACAGAAGACGGAACCTCCCCACACTCAGAATTCCGGAACACGTCCGAGTGTGTGGGGGAGGTTTGGGGCCGCCCTCCCCCCAGCTGCCTGGTGTCACATGTGTTGCATTGCAGGGGGAATTCTGCTAAATACCTCCCCTGTCCAGGAGGAGGTAATAGATTCTACCGGCATTTCGAGCCAAACCCCCGCCTTTCCATTGAATCCCGGACTTGGAGATATTCGGGGAAGACACACAGAGGGCTCCTAGGATATCCCAGCTGCTGCAGACAAAAGACGGAACCTCCAAACACTCACAATTCCGGATCACGGCCGAGTGTGTGGGGGAGGTTTGTGGCCACTTTCCACGCAGCTGCCTGATGTCACATGTGTTGCATTGCAGGTGGAAGTCCGCTAATTAACTCCCCTGTTCAGGGGGAGGCACTAGATGCTACTTGCATTTCCAGCCGAAACCCCGCCTATCCCCGGGAGCCCACACAAGGAGACATTCCGGGAAGACACGCGGAGGGCTCCTAGGATATCCCAGGCGCTGCAGACAGAAGACGGAACCTCCCCACATTCAGCATTATGAAAGACGGCCGAGTGTGTGGAGGAGTTTTGTGCCGCGCTCCACGCAGCTGCCTGGTGTCACAGGTGTTGCCTGGCAGGGGGAATTCCGCTAATTACCTCCCCAGTCCAGGAGTAGGCACTAGATACTACCTGCATTTCCAACACAACCCCAGCCTTTCCATTGAAGCCTGCACTATGAGACACTCGGGGAAGACACGAGGACGGCTCCTAGGACATATCAGGCCCTGCAGACAGAAGACGGAACCTCCCCACACTCAGAATTCCGGATCACGTACCTGTGCGTGTGGGAGGTTTAGGGCCGCCGTCCACGAAGCTGCCTGGTTTCACAGGTGTTGCTTGGCAGGGGGATATCCGCTAACTACCTCCCATGTCCAGCGGGAGGCACTAGATGCTACCTGCATTTCCAGCCCAACACCCGCTTTCCCCGGCAGCCAGCACTAGGAGAAACTCGAGGAATACACGCGGAGCGCTCCTAGGAGATCCCAGGCGCTGCAGACAGATGACGGAACCTCCCCAGACTCAGAATTCCGAAACACAGCCGAGTTTGTGGGGAAAGTTTGGGGACGATCTCCACGCAGCTTCCTGGTGTCACAGGTGTTTCCTGGCAGAGGGAATTCCGCTAATTACCTCCCCTGTCCAGGGGGAGGCACTAGAAGCTACCTGCATTTCCAGACCAACCACCGACTTTCCCCGGTATCCCGCACTATGAGACACTAGGGGAAGACACGCCGAAGGCTCCAAGGAGATCCCAAACACTGCAGACTGAAAACGGAACCTCGCCACACTCAGAATCCCAGTACACGCCCGAGTGTGTGAGGGAGGTTTGGGGCCACACTCCACGCAGCTGCCTGGTGTCACAGGTGTTGCCTGGCAAGGGGAAGTCCGCTAATTACCTCCCCTGTCCAGGAGGAGGCACTAGATGCTACCTGCTTTTCCAGCCGATCCCCCGAATTTCCCCTGCAGCCCGCACTATGAGACACTCGGTGAAGACACGAGGAGGGCTCCAAGGAGATCCCAGGCGCTGCAGACAGAAGATGGAAACTCCCCACACTCAGAATTCCGGATCACGTACGAGTGTGTGGGGGAGGTTTGGGGCCGCCCTCCACGAAGCTGTCTGGTGTCACAGGTGTTGCCTGGCAGGGGGAAGTCCTCTAATTACCTCCCCATTCCAAGGGGAGGCACTAGATGCTACCTGCATTTATAGCCGAACCCCCGCCATTCCCCAGAAGCCCGCACAAGGAGACAGTCGGGGAAGAAACGTGTAGGGCTCCTAGGAGATCCCAGGCACTGCAGTCAGAAGAAGGAACCTCCCCACACTGAGAATTCCGGATCACGGCCGAGTGTGTGGGGGAGGTTTGGGGCCGCACTCCACGCAGCTGCCTGGTGTCACAGGTGTTGCCTGGCAGGGGGAATTCCGTTAAATACCTCCCCTGTTCAGGGGGAGGCACTAGATGCTACTTGCATTTCCAGCCCAACCCCCGCCTATCCCCGGGAGCCCGCACATGGTGACATTCGGGGAAGACACGCGGGGGGCTCCTACGATATCCCAGGTTCTGCAGACAGAAGACGGAACCTCCCCACACTCAGAATTCCGGAACACGTCCGAGTGTGTGGGGGAGGTTTGGGGCCGCCCTCCCCCCAGCTGCCTGGTGTCACATGTGTTGCATTGCAGGGGGAATTCTGCTAAATACCTCCCCTGTCCAGGAGGAGGTACTAGATTCTACCGGCATTTCGAGCCAAACCCCCGCCTTTCCATTGAATCCCGGACTTGGAGACATTCGGGGAAGACACACAGAGGGCTCCTAGGATATCCCAGCTGCTGCAGACAAAAGACGGAACCTCCAAACACTCACAATTCCGGATCACGGCCGAGTGTGTGGGGGAGGTTTGTGGCCACTTTCCACGCAGCTGCCTGATGTCACATGTGTTGCATTGCAGGTGGAAGTCCGCTAATTAACTCCCCTGTTCAGGGGGAGGCACTAGATGCCACTTGCATTTCCAGCCGAAACCCCGCCTATCCCCGGGAGCCCACACAAGGAGACATTCCGGGAAGACACGCGGAGGGCTCCTAGGATATCCCAGGCGCTGCAGACAGAAGACGGAACCTCCCCACATTCAGCATTAGGAAAGACGGCCGAGTGTGTGGAGGAGTTTTGTGCCGCGCTCCACGCAGCTGCCTGGTGTCACAGGTGTTGCCTGGCAGGGGGAATTCCGCTAATTACCTCCCCAGTCCAGGAGTAGGCACTAGATACTACCTGCATTTCCAACACAACCCCAGCCTTTCCATTGAAGCCTGCACTATGAGACACTCAGGGAAGACACGAGGACGGCTCCTAGGACATATCAGGCCCTGCAGACAGAAGACGGAACCTCCCCACACTCAGAAATCCGGATCACGTACCTGTGCGTGTGGGAGGTTTAGGGCCGCCGTCCACGAAGCTGCCTGGTTTCACAGGTGTTGCTTGGCAGGGGGATATCCGCTAACTACCTCCCATGTCCAGCGGGAGGCACTAGATGCTACCTGCATTTCCAGCCCAACACCTGCTTTCCCCGGCAGCCAGCACTAGGAGAAACTCGAGGAATACACGCGGAGCGCTCCTAGGAGATCCCAGGCGCTGCAGACAGATGACGGAACCTCCCCAGACTCAGAATTCCGAAACACAGCCGAGTTTGTGGGGAAAGTTTGGGGACGATCTCCACGCAGCTTCCTGGTGTCACAGGTGTTTCCTGGCAGAGGGAATTCCGCTAATTACCTCCCCTGTCCAGGGGGAGGCACTAGAAGCTACCTGCATTTCCAGACCAACCACCGACTTTCCCCGGTATCCCGCACTATGAGACACTAGGGGAAGACACGCCGAAGGCTCCAAGGAGATCCCAAACACTGCAGACTGAAAACGGAACCTCGCCACACTAAGAATCCCAGTACACGCCCGAGTGTGTGAGGGAGGTTTGGGGCCACACTCCACGCAGCAGCCTGGTGTCACAGGTGTTGCCTGGCAAGGGGAAGTCCGCTAATTACCTCCCCTGTCCAGGAGGAGGCACTAGATGCTACCTGCATTTCCAGCCGATCCCCCGAATTTCCCCTGCAGCCCGCACTATGAGACACTCGGTGAAGACACGAGGAGGGCTCCTAGGAGATCCCAGGCCCTGCAGACAGAAGATGGAAACTCCCCACACTCAGAATTCCGGATCACGTACGAGTGTGTGGGGGAGGTTTGGGGCCGCCCTCCACGAAGCTGTCTGGTGTCACAGGTGTTGCCTGGCAGGGGGAAGTCCTCTAATTACCTCCCCATTCCAAGGGGAGGCACTAGATGCTACCTGCATTTATAGCCGAACCCCCGCCATTCCCCAGAAGCCCGCACTAGGAGACAGTCGGGGAAGAAACGTGGAGGGCTCCTAGGAGATCCCAGGCACTGCAGTCAGAAGAAGGAACCTCCCCACACTGAGAATTCCGGATCACGGCCGAGTGTGTGGGGGAGGTTTGGGGCCGCAATCCACGCAGCTGCCTGGTGTCACAGTTGTTGCCTGGCAGGGGAACGTCCGCTAATTACCTCCCCTGTCCAGGTGGAGGCACTAGATGCTACCTGCATTTGCAGCTCAACCCCCGCATTTACCCGGCAGCCCGCACTAGGGGAAATTCAAGGAAGTCACGCTGACGTCTCCTAGGAGATCCCAGGCGCTGCAGACAGAAAACGGAACCTCCCCACACTCAGAATCCCGGAACACGGCCGAGTGTGAGGGGGAGGTTTGGGGCCGCCCTCCACGCAGTTGCCTGGTGTCACTGGTGTTGCCTGGCAGGTGGTAGTCCACTAATTACCTCCGCTGTCCATGGGGAGGCACTAGATGCTACCTGCATTTCAAGCCCAAACCCCGCCTTTCCCCAGGAGCCCGCAATAGTAGACACTCGGGGAATTCAGGCGGAGGGCTCCTAGGAGATCCCAGGCGCTGCCGACAGAAGAGTGAACCTACCCACACTAAGATTTCCGGATCACGTACGACTGTGTTTGGGAGGTTTAGGGCCGCCGTCCACGAAGCTGCCAGGTGTCACAGGTGTTGCCTGGCAGGGGGAATTCCGTTAAATACCTCCCCTGTTCAGGGGGAGGCACTAGATGCTACTTGCATTTCCAGCCCAACCCCCGCCTATCCCCGGGAGCCCGCACATGGTGACATTCGGGGAAGACACGCGGGGGGCTCCTACGATATCCCAGGTTCTGCAGACAGAAGACGGAACCTCCCCACACTCAGAATTCCGGAACACGTCCGAGTGTGTGGGGGAGGTTTGGGGCCGCCCTCCCCCCAGCTGCCTGGTGTCACATGTGTTGCATTGCAGGGGGAATTCTGCTAAATACCTCCCCTGTCCAGGAGGAGGTAATAGATTCTACCGGCATTTCGAGCCAAACCCCCGCCTTTCCATTGAATCCCGGACTTGGAGATATTCGGGGAAGACACACAGAGGGCTCCTAGGATATCCCAGCTGCTGCAGACAAAAGACGGAACCTCCAAACACTCACAATTCCGGATCACGGCCGAGTGTGTGGGGGAGGTTTGTGGCCACTTTCCACGCAGCTGCCTGATGTCACATGTGTTGCATTGCAGGTGGAAGTCCGCTAATTAACTCCCCTGTTCAGGGGGAGGCACTAGATGCTACTTGCATTTCCAGCCGAAACCCCGCCTATCCCCGGGAGCCCACACAAGGAGACATTCCGGGAAGACACGCGGAGGGCTCCTAGGATATCCCAGGCGCTGCAGACAGAAGACGGAACCTCCCCACATTCAGCATTATGAAAGACGGCCGAGTGTGTGGAGGAGTTTTGTGCCGCGCTCCACGCAGCTGCCTGGTGTCACAGGTGTTGCCTGGCAGGGGGAATTCCGCTAATTACCTCCCCAGTCCAGGAGTAGGCACTAGATACTACCTGCATTTCCAACACAACCCCAGCCTTTCCATTGAAGCCTGCACTATGAGACACTCGGGGAAGACACGAGGACGGCTCCTAGGACATATCAGGCCCTGCAGACAGAAGACGGAACCTCCCCACACTCAGAATTCCGGATCACGTACCTGTGCGTGTGGGAGGTTTAGGGCCGCCGTCCACGAAGCTGCCTGGTTTCACAGGTGTTGCTTGGCAGGGGGATATCCGCTAACTACCTCCCATGTCCAGCGGGAGGCACTAGATGCTACCTGCATTTCCAGCCCAACACCCGCTTTCCCCGGCAGCCAGCACTAGGAGAAACTCGAGGAATACACGCGGAGCGCTCCTAGGAGATCCCAGGCGCTGCAGACAGATGACGGAACCTCCCCAGACTCAGAATTCCGAAACACAGCCGAGTTTGTGGGGAAAGTTTGGGGACGATCTCCACGCAGCTTCCTGGTGTCACAGGTGTTTCCTGGCAGAGGGAATTCCGCTAATTACCTCCCCTGTCCAGGGGGAGGCACTAGAAGCTACCTGCATTTCCAGACCAACCACCGACTTTCCCCGGTATCCCGCACTATGAGACACTAGGGGAAGACACGCCGAAGGCTCCAAGGAGATCCCAAACACTGCAGACTGAAAACGGAACCTCGCCACACTCAGAATCCCAGTACACGCCCGAGTGTGTGAGGGAGGTTTGGGGCCACACTCCACGCAGCTGCCTGGTGTCACAGGTGTTGCCTGGCAAGGGGAAGTCCGCTAATTACCTCCCCTGTCCAGGAGGAGGCACTAGATGCTACCTGCTTTTCCAGCCGATCCCCCGAATTTCCCCTGCAGCCCGCACTATGAGACACTCGGTGAAGACACGAGGAGGGCTCCAAGGAGATCCCAGGCGCTGCAGACAGAAGATGGAAACTCCCCACACTCAGAATTCCGGATCACGTACGAGTGTGTGGGGGAGGTTTGGGGCCGCCCTCCACGAAGCTGTCTGGTGTCACAGGTGTTGCCTGGCAGGGGGAAGTCCTCTAATTACCTCCCCATTCCAAGGGGAGGCACTAGATGCTACCTGCATTTATAGCCGAACCCCCGCCATTCCCCAGAAGCCCGCACAAGGAGACAGTCGGGGAAGAAACGTGTAGGGCTCCTAGGAGATCCCAGGCACTGCAGTCAGAAGAAGGAACCTCCCCACACTGAGAATTCCGGATCACGGCCGAGTGTGTGGGGGAGGTTTGGGGCCGCACTCCACGCAGCTGCCTGGTGTCACAGGTGTTGCCTGGCAGGGGGAATTCCGTTAAATACCTCCCCTGTTCAGGGGGAGGCACTAGATGCTACTTGCATTTCCAGCCCAACCCCCGCCTATCCCCGGGAGCCCGCACATGGTGACATTCGGGGAAGACACGCGGGGGGCTCCTACGATATCCCAGGTTCTGCAGACAGAAGACGGAACCTCCCCACACTCAGAATTCCGGAACACGTCCGAGTGTGTGGGGGAGGTTTGGGGCCGCCCTCCCCCCAGCTGCCTGGTGTCACATGTGTTGCATTGCAGGGGGAATTCTGCTAAATACCTCCCCTGTCCAGGAGGAGGTACTAGATTCTACCGGCATTTCGAGCCAAACCCCCGCCTTTCCATTGAATCCCGGACTTGGAGACATTCGGGGAAGACACACAGAGGGCTCCTAGGATATCCCAGCTGCTGCAGACAAAAGACGGAACCTCCAAACACTCACAATTCCGGATCACGGCCGAGTGTGTGGGGGAGGTTTGTGGCCACTTTCCACGCAGCTGCCTGATGTCACATGTGTTGCATTGCAGGTGGAAGTCCGCTAATTAACTCCCCTGTTCAGGGGGAGGCACTAGATGCCACTTGCATTTCCAGCCGAAACCCCGCCTATCCCCGGGAGCCCACACAAGGAGACATTCCGGGAAGACACGCGGAGGGCTCCTAGGATATCCCAGGCGCTGCAGACAGAAGACGGAACCTCCCCACATTCAGCATTAGGAAAGACGGCCGAGTGTGTGGAGGAGTTTTGTGCCGCGCTCCACGCAGCTGCCTGGTGTCACAGGTGTTGCCTGGCAGGGGGAATTCCGCTAATTACCTCCCCAGTCCAGGAGTAGGCACTAGATACTACCTGCATTTCCAACACAACCCCAGCCTTTCCATTGAAGCCTGCACTATGAGACACTCAGGGAAGACACGAGGACGGCTCCTAGGACATATCAGGCCCTGCAGACAGAAGACGGAACCTCCCCACACTCAGAATTCCGGATCACGTACCTGTGCGTGTGGGAGGTTTAGGGCCGCCGTCCACGAAGCTGCCTGGTTTCACAGGTGTTGCTTGGCAGGGGGATATCCGCTAACTACCTCCCATGTCCAGCGGGAGGCACTAGATGCTACCTGCATTTCCAGCCCAACACCTGCTTTCCCCGGCAGCCAGCACTAGGAGAAACTCGAGGAATACACGCGGAGCGCTCCTAGGAGATCCCAGGCGCTGCAGACAGATGACGGAACCTCCCCAGACTCAGAATTCCGAAACACAGCCGAGTTTGTGGGGAAAGTTTGGGGACGATCTCCACGCAGCTTCCTGGTGTCACAGGTGTTTCCTGGCAGAGGGAATTCCGCTAATTACCTCCCCTGTCCAGGGGGAGGCACTAGAAGCTACCTGCATTTCCAGACCAACCACCGACTTTCCCCGGTATCCCGCACTATGAGACACTAGGGGAAGACACGCCGAAGGCTCCAAGGAGATCCCAAACACTGCAGACTGAAAACGGAACCTCGCCACACTAAGAATCCCAGTACACGCCCGAGTGTGTGAGGGAGGTTTGGGGCCACACTCCACGCAGCAGCCTGGTGTCACAGGTGTTGCCTGGCAAGGGGAAGTCCGCTAATTACCTCCCCTGTCCAGGAGGAGGCACTAGATGCTACCTGCATTTCCAGCCGATCCCCCGAATTTCCCCTGCAGCCCGCACTATGAGACACTCGGTGAAGACACGAGGAGGGCTCCTAGGAGATCCCAGGCCCTGCAGACAGAAGATGGAAACTCCCCACACTCAGAATTCCGGATCACGTACGAGTGTGTGGGGGAGGTTTGGGGCCGCCCTCCACGAAGCTGTCTGGTGTCACAGGTGTTGCCTGGCAGGGGGAAGTCCTCTAATTACCTCCCCATTCCAAGGGGAGGCACTAGATGCTACCTGCATTTATAGCCGAACCCCCGCCATTCCCCAGAAGCCCGCACTAGGAGACAGTCGGGGAAGAAACGTGTAGGGCTCCTAGGAGATCCCAGGCACTGCAGTCAGAAGAAGGAACCTCCCCACACTGAGAATTCCGGATCACGGCCGAGTGTGTGGGGGAGGTTTGGGGCCGCACTCCACGCAGCTGCCTGGTGTCACAGTTGTTGCCTGGCAGGGGAACGTCCGCTAATTACCTCCCCTGTCCAGGTGGAGGCACTAGATGCTACCTGCATTTGCAGCTCAACCCCCGCATTTACCCGGCAGCCCGCACTAGGGGAAACTCAAGGAAGTCACGCTGACGTCTCCTAGGAGATCCCAGGCGCTGCAGACAGAAAACGGAACCTCCCCACACTCAGAATCCCGGAACACGGCCGAGTGTGTGGGGGAGGTTTGGGGCCGCCCTCCACGCAGTTGCCTGGTGTCACTGGTGTTGCCTGGCAGGTGGTAGTCCACTAATTACCTCCGCTGTCCATGGGGAGGCACTAGATGCTACCTGCATTTCAAGCCCAAACCCCGCCTTTCCCCAGGAGCCCGCAATAGTAGACACTCGGGGAATTCAGGTGGAGGGCTCCTAGGAGATCCCAGGCGCTGCCGACAGAAGAGTGAACCTACCCACACTAAGATTTCTGGATCACGTACGACTGTGTTTGGGAGGTTTAGGGCCGCCGTCCACGCAGCTGCCAGGTGTCACAGGTGTTGCCTGGCAGGGGGAATTCCGTTAAATACCTCCCCTGTTCAGGGGGAGGCACTAGATGCTACTTGCATTTCCAGCCCAACCCCCGCCTATCCCCGGGAGCCCGCACATGGTGACATTCGGGGAAGACACGTGGGGGGCTCCTACGATATCCCAGGTTCTGCAGACAGAAGACGGAACCTCCCCACACTCAGAATTCCGGAACACGTCCGAGTGTGTGGGGGAGGTTTGGGGCCGCCCTCCCCCCAGCTGCCTGGTGTCACATGTGTTGCATTGCAGGGGGAATTCTGCTAAATACCTCCCCTGTCCAGGAGGAGGTAATAGATTCTACCGGCATTTCGAGCCAAACCCCCGCCTTTCCATTGAATCCCGGACTTGGAGATATTCGGGGAAGACACACAGAGGGCTCCTAGGATATCCCAGCTGCTGCAGACAAAAGACGGAACCTCCAAACACTCACAATTCCGGATCACGGCCGAGTTTGTGGGGGAGGTTTGTGGCCACTTTCCACGCAGCTGCCTGATGTCACATGTGTTGCATTGCAGGTGGAAGTCCGCTAATTAACTCCCCTGTTCAGGGGGAGGCACTAGATGCTACTTGCATTTCCAGCCGAAACCCCGCCTATCCCCGGGAGCCCACACAAGGAGACATTCCGGGAAGACACGCGGAGGGCTCCTAGGATATCCCAGGCGCTGCAGACAGAAGACGGAACCTCCCCACATTCAGCATTAGGAAAGACGGCCGAGTGTGTGGAGGAGTTTTGTGCCGCGCTCCACGCAGCTGCCTGGTGTCACAGGTGTTGCCTGGCAGGGGGAATTCCGCTAATTACCTCCCCAGTCCAGGAGTAGGCACTAGATACTACCTGCATTTCCAACACAACCCCAGCCTTTCCATTGAAGCCTGCACTATGAGACACTCGGGGAAGACACGAGGACGGCTCCTAGGACATATCAGGCCCTGCAGACAGAAGACGGAACCTCCCCACACTCAGAATTCCGGATCACGTACCTGTGCGTGTGGGAGGTTTAGGGCCGCCGTCCACGAAGCTGCCTGGTTTCACAGGTGTTGCTTGGCAGGGGGATATCCGCTAACTACCTCCCATGTCCAGCGGGAGGCACTAGATGCTACCTGCATTTCCAGCCCAACACCCGCTTTCCCCGGCAGCCAGCACTAGGAGAAACTCGAGGAATACACGCGGAGCGCTCCTAGGAGATCCCAGGCGCTGCAGACAGATGACGGAACCTCCCCAGACTCAGAATTCCGAAACACAGCCGAGTTTGTGGGGAAAGTTTGGGGACGATCTCCACGCAGCTTCCTGGTGTCACAGGTGTTTCCTGGCAGAGGGAATTCCGCTAATTACCTCCCCTGTCCAGGGGGAGGCACTAGAAGCTACCTGCATTTCCAGACCAACCACCGACTTTCCCCGGTATCCCGCACTATGAGACACTAGGGGAAGACACGCCGAAGGCTCCAAGGAGATCCCAAACACTGCAGACTGAAAACGGAACCTCGCCACACTCAGAATCCCAGTACACGCCCGAGTGTGTGAGGGAGGTTTGGGGCCACACTCCACGCAGCTGCCTGGTGTCACAGGTGTTGCCTGGCAAGGGGAAGTCCGCTAATTACCTCCCCTGTCCAGGAGGAGGCACTAGATGCTACCTGCATTTCCAGCCGATCCCCCGAATTTCCCCTGCAGCCCGCACTATGAGACACTCGGTGAAGACACGAGGAGGGCTCCAAGGAGATCCCAGGCGCTGCAGACAGAAGATGGAAACTCCCCACACTCAGAATTTCGGATCACGTACGAGTGTGTGGGGGAGGTTTGGGGCCGCCCTCCACGAAGCTGTCTGGTGTCACAGGTGTTGCCTGGCAGGGGGAAGTCCTCTAATTACCTCCCCATTCCAAGGGGAGGCACTAGATGCTACCTGCATTTATAGCCGAACCCCCGCCATTCCCCAGAAGCCCGCACTAGGAGACAGTCGGGGAAGAAACGTGTAGGGCTCCTAGGAGATCCCAGGCACTGCAGTCAGAAGAAGGAACCTCCCCACACTGAGAATTCCGGATCACGGCCGAGTGTGTGGGGGAGGTTTGGGGCCGCACTCCACGCAGCTGCCTGGTGTCACAGGTGTTGCCTGGCAGGGGAACGTCCGCTAATTACCTCCCCTGTCCAGGTGGAGGCACTAGATGCTACCTGAATTTGCAGCTCAACCCCCGCATTTCCCCGGCAGCCCGCACTAGGGGAAACTCAAGGAAGTCACGCTGACGTCTCCTAGGAGTTCCCAGGCGCTGCAGACAGAAAACGGAACCTCCCCACACTCAGAATCCCGGAACACGGCCGAGTGTGTGGGGGAGGTTTGGGGCCACCCTCCACGCAGTTGCCTGGTGTCACTGGTGTTGCCTGGCAGGTGGTAGTCCACTAATTACCTCCGCTGTCCATGGGGAGGCACTAGATGCTACCTGCATTTCAACCCAAACCCCGCCTTTCCCCAGGAGCCCACAATATTAGACACTCGGGGAAGTCAGGCGGAGGGCTCCTAGGAGATCCCAGGCGCTGCCAACAGAAGAGTGAACCTACCCACACTAAGATTTCCGGATCACGTACGACTGTGTTTGGGAGGTTTAGGGCCGCCGTCCACGCAGCTGCCAGGTGTCACAGGTGTTGCCTGGCAGGGGGAATTCCGTTAAATACCTCCCCTGTTCAGGGGGAGGCACTAGATGCTACTTGCATTTCCAGCCCAACCCCCGCCTATCCCCGGGAGCCCGCACATGGTGACATTCGGGGAAGACACGCGGGGGGCTCCTACGATATCCCAGGTTCTGCAGACAGAAGACGGAACCTCCCCACACTCAGAATTACGGAACACGTCCGAGTGTGTGGGGGAGGTTTGGGGCCGCCTTCCCCCCAGCTGCCTGGTGTCACATGTGTTGCATTGCAGGGGGAATTCTGCTAAATACCTCCCCTGTCCAGGAGGAGGTACTAGATTCTACCGGCATTTCGAGCCAAACCCCCGCCTTTCCATTGAATCCCGGACTTGGAGACACTCGGGGAAGACACACAGAGGGCTCCTAGGTGATCCCAGCTGCTGCAGACAAAAGACGGAACCTCCAAACACTCACAATTCCGGATCACGGCCGAGTGTGTGGGGGAGGTTTGTGGCCACTTTCCACGCAGCTGCCTGATGTCACATGTGTTGCATTGCAGGTGGAAGTCCGCTAATTAACTCCCCTGTTCAGGGGGAGGCACTAGATGCTACTTGCATTTCCAGCCCAACCCCCGCCTATCCCCGGGAGCCCGCACATGGTGACATTCGGGGAAGACACGCGGGGGGCTCCTACGATATCCCAGGTTCTGCAGACAGAAGACGGAACCTCCCCACACTCAGAATTCCGGAACACGTCCGAGTGTGTGGGGGAGGTTTGGGGCCGCCCTCCCCCCAGCTGCCTGGTGTCACATGTGTTGCATTGCAGGGGGAATTCTGCTAAATACCTCCCCTGTCCAGGAGGAGGTAATAGATTCTACCGGCATTTCGAGCCAAACCCCCGCCTTTCCATTGAATCCCGGACTTGGAGATATTCGGGGAAGACACACAGAGGGCTCCTAGGATATCCCAGCTGCTGCAGACAAAAGACGGAACCTCCAAACACTCACAATTCCGGATCACGGCCGAGTGTGTGGGGGAGGTTTGTGGCCACTTTCCACGCAGCTGCCTGATGTCACATGTGTTGCATTGCAGGTGGAAGTCCGCTAATTAACTCCCCTGTTCAGGGGGAGGCACTAGATGCTACTTGCATTTCCAGTCGAAACCCCGTCTATCCCCGGGAGCCCACACAAGGAGACATTCCGGGAAGACACGCGGAGGGCTCCTAGGATATCCCAGGCGCTGCAGACAGAAGACGGAACCTCCCCACATTCAGCATTAGGAAAGACGGCCGAGTGTGTGGAGGAGTTTTGTGCCGCGCTCCACGCAGCTGCCTGGTGTCACAGGTGTTGCCTGGCAGGGGGAATTCCGCTAATTACCTCCCCAGTCCAGGAGTAGGCACTAGATACTACCTGCATTTCCAACACAACCCCAGCCTTTCCATTGAAGCCTGCACTATGAGACACTCGGGGAAGACACGAGGACGGCTCCTAGGACATATCAGGCCCTGCAGACAGAAGACGGAACCTCCCCACACTCAGAATTCCGGATCACGTACCTGTGCGTGTGGGAGGTTTAGGGCCGCCGTCCACGAAGCTGCCTGGTTTCACAGGTGTTGCTTGGCAGGGGGATATCCGCTAACTACCTCCCATGTCCAGCGGGAGGCACTAGATGCTACCTGCATTTCCAGCCCAACACCCGCTTTCCCCGGCAGCCAGCACTAGGAGAAACTCGAGGAATACACGCGGAGCGCTCCTAGGAGATCCCAGGCGCTGCAGACAGATGACGGAACCTCCCCAGACTCAGAATTCCGAAACACAGCCGAGTTTGTGGGGAAAGTTTGGGGACGATCTCCACGCAGCTTCCTGGTGTCACAGGTGTTTCCTGGCAGAGGGAATTCCGCTAATTACCTCCCCTGTCCAGGGGGAGGCACTAGAAGCTACCTGCATTTCCAGACCAACCACCGACTTTCCCCGGTATCCCGCACTATGAGACACTAGGGGAAGACACGCCGAAGGCTCCAAGGAGATCCCAAACACTGCAGACTGAAAACGGAACCTCGCCACACTCAGAATCCCAGTACACGCCCGAGTGTGTGAGGGAGGTTTGGGGCCACACTCCACGCAGCTGCCTGGTGTCACAGGTGTTGCCTGGCAAGGGGAAGTCCGCTAATTACCTCCCCTGTCCAGGAGGAGGCACTAGATGCTACCTGCATTTCCAGCCGATCCCCCGAATTTCCCCTGCAGCCCGCACTATGAGACACTCGGTGAAGACACGAGGAGGGCTCCAAGGAGATCCCAGGCGCTGCAGACAGAAGATGGAAACTCCCCACACTCAGAATTCCGGATCACGTACGAGTGTGTGGGGGAGGTTTGGGGCCGCCCTCCACGAAGCTGTCTGGTGTCACAGGTGTTGCCTGGCAGGGGGAAGTCCTCTAATTACCTCCCCATTCCAAGGGGAGGCACTAGATGCTACCTGCATTTATAGCCGAACCCCCGCCATTCCCCAGAAGCCCGCACTAGGAGACAGTCGGGGAAGAAACGTGTAGGGCTCCTAGGAGATCCCAGGCACTGCAGTCAGAAGAAGGAACCTCCCCACACTGAGAATTCCGGATCACGGCCGAGTGTGTGGGGGAGGTTTGGGGCCGCACTCCACGCAGCTGCCTGGTGTCACAGGTGTTGCCTGGCAGGGGAACGTCCGCTAATTACCTCCCCTGTCCAGGTGGAGGCACTAGATGCTACCTGAATTTGCAGCTCAACCCCAACATTTCCCCGGCAGCCCGCACTAGGGGAAACTCAAGGAAGTCACGCTGACGTCTCCTAGGAGTTCCCAGGCGCTGCAGACAGAAAACGGAACCTCCCCACACTCAGAATCCCGGAACACGGCCGAGTGTGTGGGGGAGGTTTGGGGCCACCCTCCACGCAGTTGCCTGGTGTCACTGGTGTTGCCTGGCAGGTGGTAGTCCACTAATTACCTCCGCTGTCCATGGGGAGGCACTAGATGCTACCTGCATTTCAACCCAAACCCCGCCTTTCCCCAGGAGCCCACAATATTAGACACTCGGGGAAGTCAGGCGGAGGGCTCCTAGGAGATCCCAGGCGCTGCCAACAGAAGAGTGAACCTACCCACACTAAGATTTCCGGATCACGTACGACTGTGTTTGGGAGGTTTAGGGCCGCCGTCCACGCAGCTGCCAGGTGTCACAGGTGTTGCCTGGCAGGGGGAATTCCGTTAAATACCTCCCCTGTTCAGGGGGAGGCACTAGATGCTACTTGCATTTCCAGCCCAACCCCCGCCTATCCCCGGGAGCCCGCACATGGTGACATTCGGGGAAGACACGCGGGGGGCTCCTACGATATCCCAGGTTCTGCAGACAGAAGACGGAACCTCCCCACACTCAGAATTACGGAACACGTCCGAGTGTGTGGGGGAGGTTTGGGGCCGCCTTCCCCCCAGCTGCCTGGTGTCACATGTGTTGCATTGCAGGGGGAATTCTGCTAAATACCTCCCCTGTCCAGGAGGAGGTACTAGATTCTACCGGCATTTCGAGCCAAACCCCCGCCTTTCCATTGAATCCCGGACTTGGAGACACTCGGGGAAGACACACAGAGGGCTCCTAGGTGATCCCAGCTGCTGCAGACAAAAGACGGAACCTCCAAACACTCACAATTCCGGATCACGGCCGAGTGTGTGGGGGAGGTTTGTGGCCACTTTCCACGCAGCTGCCTGATGTCACATGTGTTGCATTGCAGGTGGAAGTCCGCTAATTAACTCCCCTGTTCAGGGGGAGGCACTAGATGCTACTTGCATTTCCAGCCGAAACCCCGCCTATCCCCGGGAGCCCACACAAGGAGACATTCCGGGAAGACACGCGGAGGGCTCCTAGGATATCCCAGGCGCTGCAGACAGAAGACGAAACCTCCCCACATTCAGCATTAGGAAAGACGGCCGAGTGTGTGGAGGAGTTTTGTGCCGCGCTCCACGCAGCTGCCTGGTGTCACAGGTGTTGCCTGGCAGGGGGAATTCCGCTAATTTTCTCCCCTGTCCAGGAGGAGGCACTAGATACTACCTGCATTTCCAACACAACCCCAGCCTTTCCATTGAAGCCTGCACTATGAGACACTCGGGGAATACACGAGGACGGCTCCTAGGACATATCAGGCCCTGCAGACAGAAGACGGAACCTCCCTACACTCAGAATTCCGGATCACGTACCTGTGCGTGTGGGAGGTTTAGGGCCGCCGTCCACGAAGCTGCCTGGTTTCACAGGTGTTGCTTGGCAGGGGGATATCCGCTAACTACCTCCCATGTCCAGCGGGAGGCACTAGATGCTACCTGCATTTCCAGCCCAACACACGCTTTCCCCGGCAGCCAGCAATAGGAGAAACTCGAGGAATACACGCGGAGCGCTCCTAGGAGATCCCAGGTGCTGCAGACAGATGACGGAACCTCCCCAGACTCAGAATTCCGAAACACAGCCGAGTTTGTGGGGAAATTTTGGGGACGATCTCCACGCAGCTTCCTGGTGTCACAGGTGTTTCCTGGCAGAGGGAATTCCGCTAATTACCTCCCCTGTCCAGGGGGAGGCACTAGAAGCTACCTGAATTTCCAGACCAACCACCGACTTTCCCCGGTATCCCGCACTATGAGACACTAGGGGAAGACACGCCGAAGGCTCCTAGGAGATCCCAAGCACTGCAGACTGAAAACGGAACCTCGCCACACTCAGAATCCCAGTAAACGCCCGAGTGTGTGAGGGAGGTTTGGGGCCATACTCCACGCAGCTGCCTGTTGTCACAGGTGTTGCCTGGCAAGGGGAAGTCCGCTAATTACCTCCCCTGTCCAGGAGGAGGCACTAGATGCTACCTGCATTTCCAAAAAAACCTCGCATTTCCATTGAAGCCCGCACTAGGAGACACTCGGGGAAGACACTCGGAGGGCTCCTTTTAGATATCAGGCGCTGCATACAGAAGAGGTTACCTACCCACACTCAGAATTCCGGATCACTGCCGAGTGTGCGGGGGAGCTTTGGGGCCGCTCTCCACGGAGCTGCCTGGTGTCACAGGTTAGCCTGGCAGGGAGAAATCCGGTAATTTCCTCCCCTGTCCAGGTGGAGGCACTAGATGCTACCTGCATTCCAGCCCAACCCCCGCATTTCCCCGGCAGCCCGCAGTAGGAGAAACTCAAGGAAGTCACGCTGACGGCTCCTAGGAGATCCCAGGCGCTTCAGACAGAAATCAGAACCACCCCACACTCAGAATCCCGGAACACGGCCGAGTGTGTGGGGGAGGTTTGGGGCCGCACTCCACGCAGTTGCCTGGTGTCACAGGTGTTGCCTGGCAGGGAAACGTCCGCTAAATACCACCCCTGTCCAGGGTGAGGCACTAGATGCTACCTACATTTCCAAAACTAACCCCGCTTATCCATTGAAGCCCGCACTATGAGACACTCGGTGAAGACACGCGGATGGATACTAGGAGATATCAGGCGCTGCAGACAGAAGACGGAACCTCCACACACTCAGAATTCCGGATCACGGCCGAGTGGGTGGGGGAGGTTTGGGGCCGCCCTTCACGCAGCTGCCTGGTGTCACAGGTGTTTCCTGGCAGGGGGAATTCCGCTAATTACCTCCCCTGTCCAGGAGGAGGCACTAGATGCTACCTGCATTTCCAAAAAAACCTCGCATTTCCATTGAAGCCCGCACTAGGAGACACTCGGGGAAACACGCGGAGGGCTCCTAGTAGATATCAGGCGCTGCATACAGAACAGGGTAGCTACCCATACTCAGAATTCCGGATCACTGCCGAGTGTGCGGGGGAGCTTTGGGGCCGCCCTCCACGGAGCTGTCTGGTGTCATAGGTTAGCCTGGCAGGGAGAAGTCCGGTAATTTCCTCCCTTGTCCAGGTGGAGGCACTAGATGCTACCTGCATTCCAGCCCAACCCCCGCATTTCCCTGGCAGCCCGCAGTAGGAGACACTCGAGGAAGTCACGCGGACTGCTCCTAGAAGATCCCAGGCGCTGCAGACAGAAGAGGGAACCTACCCACTCTAAGAATTCAGGATCACGTACGAGTGAGTGGGGGAGTTTTGAGGCCGCGCTCTATGCAGCTACCTGGTGTCACAGTTTTTCCCTGGCAGGGGGAAGTCCGCTAATTATCTCCCCTGTCCAGGGGGAGGCACTAGAAGCTACCTGCTTTTCCAACACAACCCCCACGTTTCCATTGAAGCCCGCTCTAGGAGACACTCGGGGAAGAAACGCAGAGGGCTCCTAGGAGATCCCATTTGCTGCAGACAGAAGACGGAACCTCCCCACACTCAGAATTCCGGAACACGTCCGAGTGTGTGGGGGAGTTTTGGGTCCGCTCTCCACCCAGCTGCCTGGTGTCACATGTGTTGCATTGCAGGGGGAATTCCGCTAAATAACTCCCCTGTCCAGGAGGAGGCACTAGATGCTACCTGCATTTCAAGCCAAACCCCCGCCTTTCCATTGAATCCCGCACTAGGAGACACTCGGTGAAGACACGCGGAAGGCTCCTAGGAGACCCCAGGCGCTGCAGACAAAAGACGGAACCTCCCCACACTCACAATTCCGGATCACGCCCGAGAGTGTGAGGGAGATTTGGGGGCACTTTCCTCGCAGCTGCTTGATGTCACAGGTGTTGCCTTGCAGGGGGAATTCCCCTAATTACCTCCCCTGTCCAGGTGGAGGCACTAGATGCTACCTGCATTTGCAGGCCAACCACCGCCATTCCCCGGAATCCCGCACTAGGAGACACTCGGTGAAGACACGCGGAGGGCACCTAGGAGATCCCAGGCGCTGCAGACAGAAGACGGAAACTCCCCACACTCAGAATTCCGGATCACGTACGAGTGAGTGGGTGAGGATTAGGGCCGACTTCCACGCAACTGCCAGATGTCACAGGTGTTGCATGTCAGGGCAAATTCCGCTAATTTCCTCACCAGTCCAGGGGGAGATACTAGATGCTACCTGCATTTACAGCCGAAACCCCGCCATTCCCCGGAAGCCAGCACTGCGAGACACTCGGGGAAGAAACGTGAAGGGCTCCTATGTGATCCCAGGCACTGTAGACTGAATACGGAACCTCCCCACACTCAGAAATCCGGAACACGCCCGAGTATGAAGGGAAGGTTTGGGGCCGCCCTCCATGCTGCTGCCAGGTGTCATAGGTGTTGCATGGCAGGGGGAAGTCCTCTAATTATCTCCCCTGTCCAGGGAGAGGCACTAGATGCTACCTGCATTTCCAGCCGATCCCCCGAATTTCCCCTGCAGCCCGCACTATGAGACACTCGGTGAAAACACGAGGAGGGCTCCTAGGAGATCCCAGTCACTGCAGTCAGAAGAAGGAACCTCCCCACACTGAGAATTCCGGATCACGGCCGAGTGTGTGGGGGAGGTTTGGGGCCGCCCTCCACGAAGCTGTCTGGTGTCACAGGTGTTGCCTGGCAGGGGGAAGTCCTCTAATTACCTCCCCATTCCAAGGGGAGGCACTAGATGCTACCTGCATTTATAGCAGAACCCCCGCCATTCCCCAGAAGCACGCACTAGGAGACAGTCGGGGAAGAAACGTGGAGGGCTCCTAGGAGATCCCAGGCGCTGCAGTCAGAAGAAAGAACCTCCCCACACTGAGAATTCCGGATCACGGCCGAGTGTGTGGGGGAGGTTTGGGGCCGCACACCACGCAGCTGCCTGGTGTCACAGGTGTTGCCTGGCAGGGGAACGTCCGCTAATTACCTCCCCTGTCCAGGTGGAGGCACTAGATGCTACCTGCATTTCCAGCCCAACCCCCGCATTTGCCCGGCAGCCCGCACTAGGGGAAACTCAAGGAAGTCACGCTGACGGCTCCTAGGAGATCCCAGGCGCTGCAGACAGAAAACGGAACCTCCCCACACTCAGAATCCCGGAACACGGCCGAGTGTGTGGGGGAGGTTTGGGGCCGCCCTCCACGCAGTTGCCTGGTGTCACAGGTGTTGCCTGGCAGGGGAACTTCCGCTAAATACCACCCCTGTCCAGGGTGAGGCACTAGATGCTACCTACATTTCCAAAACTAACCCCGCTTATCCATTGAAGCCCGCAATATGAGACACTCGGTGAAGACACGCGGAATGATCCTAGGAGATATCAGGCGCTGCAGACAGAAGACGGAATCTCCACACAATCAGAATTCCAGATCACGGCCGAGTGTGTGGGGGAGGTTTGGGGCCGCCCTCCACGCAGTTGCCTGGTGTCACAGGTGTTTCCTGGCAGGGGGAATTCCGCTAATTACCTCCCCTGTCCAGGGGGAGGCACTAGAAGCTACCTGCTTTTCCAACACAACCCCCAGGTTCCATTGAAGCCCGCTCTATGAGACACTCGGGGAAGACACGCAGAGGGCTCCTAGGAGATCCCATTTGCTGCAGACAGAAGACGGAACCTCCCCACACTCAGAATTCCGGAACACGTCCGTGTGTGTGGGGGAGTTTTGGGTCCGCCCTCCACCCAGGTGCCTGGTGTCACATGTGTTGCATTGCAGGGGGAATTCCGCTAAATATCTCCCCTGTCCTGGAGGAGGCACTAGATGCTACCTGCATTTCAAGCCAAACCCCCACCTTTCCATTGAATCCCGCACTAGGAGACACTCGGTGAAGACACGCGGAAGGCTTCTAGGAGACCCCAGGCGCTGCAGACAAAAGACGGAACCTCCCCACACTCACAATTCCGGATCACGGCCGAGAGTGTGAGGGAGATTTGGGGGCACTTTCCTCGCAGCTGCTTGATGTCACAGGTGTTGCCTTGCAGGGGGAATTCCCCTAATTACCTCCCCTGTCCAGGTGGAGGCACTAGATGCTACCTGCATTTGCAGACCAACCACCGCCATTCCCCGGAATCCCGCACTAGGAGACACTCGGTGAAGACACGCGGAGGGCACCTAGGAGATCCCAGGCGCTGCAGACAGAAGACGGAAACTCCCCACACTCAGAATTCCGGATCACGTACGAGTGAGTGGGTGAGGATTAGGGCCGACTTCCACGCAACTGCCAGATGTCACAGGTGTTGCATGTCAGGGCGAATTCCGCTAATTTCCTCACCAGTCCAGGGGGAGATACTAGATGCTACCTGCATTTACAGCCGAAACCCCGCCATTCCCCGGAAGCCAGCACTACGAGACACTCGGGGAAGAAACGTGAAGGGCTCCTATGTAATCCCAGGCACTGTAGACTGAATACGGAACCTCCCCACACTCAGAAATCCGGAACACGCCCGAGTATGAAGGGAAGGTTTGGGGCCGCCCTCCATGCTGCTGCCAGGTGTCATAGGTGTTGCCTGGCAGGGGAACGTCCGCTAATTACCTCCCCTGTCCAGGTGGAGGCACTAGATGCTACCTGCATTTCCAGCCGATCCCCCGAATTTCCCCTGCAGCCCGCACTATGAGACACTCGGTGAAGACACGAGGAGGGCTCCTAGGAGATCCCAGGCACTGCAGTCAGAATAAGGAACCTCCCCACACTGAGAATTCCAGATCACGGCCGAGTGTGTGGGGGAGGTTTGGGGCCGCCCTCCATGAAGCTGTCTGGTGTTACAGGTGTTGCCTGGCAGGGGGAAGTCCTCTAATTACCTCCCCATTCCAAGGGGAGGCACTAGATGCTACCTGCATTTATAGCCGAACCCCCGCCATTCCCCAGAAGCACGCACTAGGAGACAGTCGGGGAAGAAACGTGGAGGGCTCCTAGGGGATCCCAGGCACTGCAGTCAGAAGAAGGAACCTCCCCACACTGAGAATTCCGGATCACGGCCGAGTGTGTGGGGGAGGTTTGGGGCCGCACACCACGCAGCTGCCAGGTGTCACAGGTGTTGCCTGGCAGGGGAACGTCCGCTAATTACCTCCCCTGTCCAGGTGGAGGCACTAGATGCTACCTGCATTTCCAGCCCAACCCCCGCATTTGCCCGGCAGCCCGCACTAGGGGAAACTCAAGGAAGTCACGCTGACGGCTCCTAGGAGATCCCAGGCGCTGCAGACAGAAAACGGAACCTCCCCACACTCAGAATCCCGGAACACGGCCGAGTGTGTGGGGGAGGTTTGGGGCCGCCCTCCACGCAGTTGCCTGGTGTCACAGGTGTTGCCTGGCAGGGGAACTTCCGCTAAATACCACCCCTGTCCAGGGTGAGGCACTAGATGCTACCTACATTTCCAAAACTAACCCCGCTTATCCATTGAAGCCCGCACTATGAGAAACTCGGTGAAGACACGCGGAATGATCCTAGGAGATATCAGGCGCTGCAGACAGAAGACGGAATCTCCACACACTCAGAATTCCAGATCACGGCCGAGTGTGTGGGGGAGGTTTTGGGCTGCCCTCCACGAGGTTGCCTGGTGTCACAGGTGTTTCCTGGCAGGGGGAATTCCGCTAATTACATCCCCTCTGCAGGGGGAGGCACTAGAAGCTACCTGAATTTCCAGCCCAACCCCCGTCTTTCCCAGGCATCTCGCACTAAGAGACACTACGGGAAGACATGCCGAGTGTTCCTAGGAGATCCCAGGAACTGCAGACAGAAAACGGAACCTCCCCACACTCAGAATCCAGGAATACGCCGAGTGTGTGGGGGAGATTTGGGGACACACTCCACGCAGCTGCCTGTTGTCACAGTTGTTGCGTGGCAGGGGGAATTCCGCTAATTACCTCCCCTGTCTAGGGGGAGGCACTAGTTGCTACCTGCATTTCCAGCCTACCCCCGCATTTCCCCGGCAGCACGCACTAGTAGACACTTGGGGAAGTCACGCGGAGGGCTCCTAGGAGATCCCAGGCACTGCAGACTGAAGACGGAACATCCAAACACTCAGAATTAAGGAATACGACCGAGTGTGTAGGGGAGGTGAGGTCACCCGCCAACAACTGCCTCGTGTCACAGCTGTAGCCTGGCAGGGGGAAGTCCGCTAAATACCTCCCCTTTCCAGGGGGAGGCACTAGTTGCTACCTACATTTCCAAAACTAACCCCGCTTATCCATTGAAGCCCGCACTATGAGACATTCGGGGAAGACACGCGGAAGTCTCCTAGGAGATATCAGGCGCTGCAGACAGAACACGGAACCTCCACACACTCAGAATTCCGGATGACGGCCGAGTGGGTGGGGGAGGTTTGGGGACGCCCATCACGCAGATGCCTGGTGTCACAGGTGTTGCCTGGCAGGGGGTATTCCATGAATTACCTCCGCTGTCCATTTGGAGGCACTAGATGCTACCTGCATTTCCAGCCCTACCCCTGTTTCCCTGGAAGCTCGCTGTAGGAGACAATCGTTGAAGACAGGCGGAGGGCTCCTAGGAGATCCCAGGAGCTGCAGTCAGAAGAGGGAACCTACACACACTCAGAATTCCGGATCACGTACGAGTGAGTGGGAGAGGTTTGGGGCCGCCCTCGACGCAGCTGGCAGGTGTCACAGGTGTTTCCTGGCAGGGGGAATTCCGCTAATTACCTCCCTTCTGCAGGGGGAGGCACTAGAAGCTAAATGAATTTCCAGCCCTACACCCGCCTTTCCCCGGCATCTCGTACAAAGAGACACTACGGGAAGACACGCCGAGTGTTCCTAGGAGATCACAGGCACTGCAGACAGAAAACGGAACCTCCCCACACTCAGAATCCCGGAACACGTCCAAGTGTGTGGGGGAGTTTTGGGGACAAACTCCACGCAGCTGCCTGGTGTCACAAGTTTTGCCTGGCAGGGGGAAGTCCGCTTATTAACTTCCCTGTCCTGGAGGAGGCACTAGATGCTACCTGCATTTCCAACACAACCCCCGACTTTCCATTGAAGCCCACAATATGAGACACTCGGGAAAGACACGCGGAGGGCTCCTAGGAGATATCAGGCACTGTAGACATAAGACGGAACCTCCCCACAGTCAGAATTCCGGATCACGGCCGAGTGTGTGGGGGAGGTTTGTGGCCGCCTTCCACGCAGCTGCTTGGTCTCTCAGGTGTTGCCCGGCAGGGTGTATTCTGCTAATTACCTCCCCTGTCCAGTTGGAGGCACTAGATGCTACCTGCATTTCCAGCCCAACCCCCGCATTTTCCCGGTAGCCCGCACTAGGAGAAACTCGAGGAAGTCACGCTGACGGCTCCTAGGAGATCCCAGGCGCTGCAGACAGAAGACGGAAACTCCCCACACTCAGAATTCCGGATCAAGTATGAGTGTGTGGGGGAGGTTTGGGGCCGCCTTCCACGAAGCTGTCTGGTGTCACAGGTGTTGCCTGTCAGGGGGAAGTCCTCTAATTACCTCCCCATTCCAAGGGGAGGCACTAGATGCTACCTGCATTTATAGCCGAACCCCCGCCATTCCCCAGAAGCCCGCACAAGGAGACAGTCGGGGAAGAAACGTGGAGGGCTTCTAGGAGATCCCAGGCACTGCAGTCAGAAGAAGGAACATCCCCACACTGAGAATTCTGGATCACGGCCGAGTGTGTGGGGGAGTTTTGGGGCCGCACTCCACGCAGCTGCCTGGTATCACAGGTTTTGCCTGGCAGGGGAACGTCCGCTAAATACCTCCCCTGTAAAGGTGGAGGCACTAGATGCTACCTGCATTTCCAGCCCAACCCCCGCATTTCCCCGGCAGCCCGCACTAGGGGAAACTCAAGGAAGTCACGCTGACGGATCCTAGGAGATCCCAGGCGCTGCAGACAGAAAACGGAACCACCCCACACTCAGAATCCCGGAACACGGCCGAGTGTGTGGGGGAGGTTTGGGGCCGCACTCCACGCAGTTGCCTGGTGTCACAGGTGTTGCCTGGCAGGGTAACGTCCGCTAAATACCACCCCTGTCCAGGGTGAGGCACTAGATGCTACCTACATTTCCAAAACTAACCCCGCTTATCCATTGAAGCCCGCACTATGGGACACTCGGTGAAGACACGCGGAAGGATCCTAGGATATATCAGGCGCTGCAGATAGAAGACGGAACCTCCACACACTCAGAATTCCGGATCACGGCCGAGTGGGTGGGGGAGGTTTGGGGCCGCCCTTCACGCAGCAGCCTGGTGTCACAGGTGTTTCCTGGCCGGGGGAATTCCGCTAATTACCTCCCCTGTCCAGGAGGAGGCACTAGATGCTACCTGCATTTCCAAAATAACCTCACATTTCCATTGAAGCCCGCACTAGGAGACACTCGGGGAAGACACGCGGAGGGCTCCTAGTTGATATCAGGCGCTGCATACAGAAGAGGGTACCTACCCACACTCAGAATTCCGGATCACTGCCGAGTGTGCGGGGGAGCTTTGGGGCCGCTCTCCACGGAGCTGCCTGGTGTCACAGGTTAGCCTGGCAGGGAGAAGTCCGGTAATTTCCTCCCCTGTCCAGGTGGAGGCACTAGATGCTACCTGCATTCCAGCCCAACCCCCGCATTTCCCTGGCAGCCCGCAGTAGGAGACACTCGAGGAAGTCACGCGGACTGCTCCTAGGAGATCCCAGGCGCTGCAGACAGAAGAGGGAACCTACCCATTCTAAGAATTCAGGATCATGTACGAGTGAGTGGGGGAGGTTTGAGGCCGCGCTCTACGCAGCTACCTGGTGTCACAGTTTTTCCCTGGCAGGGGGAAGTCCGCTAATTATCTCCCCTGTCCAGGGGGAGGCACTAGAAGCTACCTGCTTTTCCAACACAACCCCCACGTTTCCATTGAAGCCCGCTCTAGGAGACACTCGGGGAAGACATGCAGAGGGCTCCTAGGAGATCCCATTTGCTGCAGACAGAAGACGGAACCTCCCCACACTCAGAATTCCGGAACACGTCCGAGTGTGTGGGGGAGTTTTGGGTCCGCCCTCCACCCAGCTGCCTGGTGTCACATGTGTTGCATTGCAGGGGGAATTCCGCTAAATAACTCCCCTGTCCAGGAGGAGGCACTAGATGCTACCTGCATTTCAAGCCAAACCCCCGCCTTTCCATTGAATCCCGCACTAGGAGACACTCGGTGAAGACACGCGGAAGGCTCCTAGGAGACCCCAGGCGCTGCAGACAAAAGACGGAACCTCCCCACACTCACAATTCTGGATCACGGCCGAGAGTGTGAGGGAGATTTGGGGGCACTTTCCTCGCAGCTGCTTGATGTCACAGGTGTTGCCTTGCAGGGGGAATTCCCCTAATTACCTCCCCTGTCCAGGTGGAGGCACTAGATGCTACCTGCATTTGCAGGCCAACCACCGCCATTCCCCGGAATCCCGCACTAGGAGACACTCGGTGAAGACACGCGGAGGGCACCTAGGAGATCCCAGGCGCTGCAGACAGAAGACGGAAACTCCCCACACTCAGAATTCCGGATCACGTACGAGTGAGTGGGTGAGGATTAGGGCCGACTTCCACGGAACTGCCAGATGTCACAGGTGTTGCATGTCAGGGCGAATTCCGCTAATTTCCTCACCAGTCCAGGGGGAGATACTAGATGCTACCTGCATTTACAGCCGAAACCCCGCGATTCCCTGGAAGCCAGCACTACGAGACACTCGGGGAAGAAACGTGAAGGGCTCCTATGTGATCCCAGTCACTGTAGACTGAATACGGAACCTCCCCACACTCAGAAATCTGGGACACGCCCGAGTATGAAGGGAAGGTTTGGGGCCGCCCTCCATGCAGCTGCCATTTGTCATAGGTGTTGCACGGCAGGGGGTAGTCCTCTAATTAACTCCCCTGTCCAGGGGGAGGCACTAGATGCTACCTGCATTTCCAGCCGATCCCCCGAATTTCCCCTGCAGCCCGCACTATGAGACACTCGGTGAAAACACGAGGAGGGCTCCTAGGAGATCCCAGGCACTGCAGACAGAAGACGGAAACTCCCCACACTCAGAATTCCGGATCACGTACGAGTGTGTGGGGGAGGTTTGGGGCCGCCCTCCACGAAGCTGTCTGGTGTCACAGGTGTTGCCTGGCAGGGGGAAGTCCTCTAATTACCTCCCCATTCCAAGGGGAGGCACTAGATGCTACCTGCATTTATAGCCGAACCCCCGCCATTATCCAGAATCCCGCACTAGGAGACAGTCGGGGAAGAAACGTGGAGGGCTCCTAGGAGATCCCAGGCACTGCAGTCAGAAGAAGGAACCTCCCCTCACTGAGAATTCCGGATCACGGCCGAGTGTGTGGGGGAGGTTTGGGGCCGCACTCCACGCAGTTGCCTGGTGTCACAGGTGTTGCCTGGCAGGGGAACGTCCGCTAATTACCTCCCATGTCCAGGTGGAGGCACTAGATGCTACCTGCATTTCCAGCCCAACCCCCGCATTTCCCCGGCAGCCCGCACTAGGGGAAACTCAAGGAAGTCACGCTGACGGCTCCTAGGAGATCCCAGGCGCTGCAGACTGAAAACGGAACCTCCCCACACTCAGAATCCCAGAACACGGCCGAGTGTGTGGGGGAGGTTTGGGGCCGCCCTCCACGCAGTTGCCTGGTGTCACAGGTGTTGCCTGGCAGGGGAACGTCCGCTAAATACCACCCCTGTCTACGGTGAGGCACTAGATGCTACCTACATTTCCAAAACTAACCCCGCTTATCCATTGAAGCCCGCACTATGAGACATTCGGGGAAGACACGCGGAAGTCTCCTAGGAGATATCAGGCGCTGCATACAGAAGACGGAACCTCCACACACTCAGAATTCCGGATCACGGCCGAGTGGGTGGGGGAGGTTTGGGGCCGCCCTCCACGCAGTTGCTTGGTGTCACAGGTGTTGCCTGGCATGGGGTATTCCATGAATTACCTCCGCTGTCCATTTGGAGGCACTAGATGCTACCGGCATTTCCAGCCCAACCCCTGTTTCCCTGGAAGCTCGCTGTAGGAGACAATCGTTGAAGACAGGCGGAGGGCTCCTAGGAGATCCCAGGAGCTGCAGACAGAAGAGGGAACCTACACACACTCAGAATTCCGGATCACGTACGAGTGAGTGGGAGAGGTTTGGGGCCGCCCTCGACGCAGCTGGCAGGTGTCACAGGTGTTTCCTGGCAGGGGGAATTCCGCTAATTAACTCCCCTCTCCAGGGGGAGGCACTAGGAACTACCTGAATTTCCAGCCCTACCCCCGCCTTTCCCCGGCATCTCGCACTAAGAGACACTTCGGAAAGACACGCCGAGTGTTCCTAGGAGATCCCAGGCACTGCAGACAGAAAACGGAACCTCCCCACACCCAGAATCCCGGAACACGGCCGAGTGTGTGGGGGATATTTGGGGACACCCTCCACGAAGCTGCCTGGTGTCACAGGTTTCACCTGGCAGGGGGAAGTACGCTTATTACCTCCCCTGTTCAGGGGGAGGCACTAGATGCAACCTGCATTTCCAAAACAACCCCCGGTTTTCCATTGAATCCCGCACTAAGTGTACTCGGGGAATACACGCGGTGGGCTCCTAGGAGATCCCAGGCGCTGCAGACAGAAGACGGAACCTCCCCACACTCAGAATTCCGGAAAACGGCCGAGTGGTTGGGGGAGGTTTAGGGAAGCCCTCGACGCAGCTGGCGGGTGTCTTAGGTGTTGCCAGGCAGGGGGAAGTCCGCTAATTAACTCCCCTGTTCAGGGGGAGGCACTAGATGCTACTTGAATTTCCAGCTCAACCCCCGCCTATCCCCGGGAGCCCGCACAAGGAGACATTCGGGGAAGACACGCGGAGGGCTCCTGTTATATCTCAGGCGATGCAGACAGAAGACGGAACCTCCCCACATTGAGAATTAGGAAAGACGGTCGAGTGTGTGGGGAAGTTTGGGGCCAGCTTCCACGAAGCTGCCTGGTGTCACAGGTGTTGCCTGGCAGGGGGATGTCCGCTAATTACCTCCCCTGTCCAGGAGGAGGCACCAGATACTACCTGCATTTCCAACACAACCCCCGCCTTTCCATTGAATCCCGCAATATGAGACACTCGGGGAAGACACGAGGACGGCTCCAAGGACATATAAGGCGCTGCAGACAGAAGACGGAACCTCCCCACACTCAGAATTCCGGAACATGGCCGAGTGTGTTGGGCAGGTTTGGGGCCGCCCTCCACGCAGCTGCCTGGTGTCACAGTTGTTGCCTGCCAGGGTGTAGTCCGCTAATATCCTCCCCAGTCCACGGGGAGGCACTAGATGCTACCTGCATTTCCAGCACAACCCCCGCCTTTCCCCAGCAGCCCGCAATAGGAGACACTCGCTGAAGTCACGCGGAGGGCTCCTAGGAGATCCCAGGCGCTGCAGACAGAAGACGGAACCTACCCACACTCAGAATTCTGGATCACGTACGAGTGTGTTTGGGAGGTTTAGGGCCGACGTCCACGCAGCTGCCAGGTGTCACAAGTGTTGACTGGCAGGGGGAAGTCCGCTAATTACCGCCCCTGTCCAGGGGGAGGCACTAGATGCTACCTGCATTTACAGGAAATCCCCCGCACTTCCCCTGCAGCCCGCACTAGGAGACACTCGAGGAAGTCACGTTGACGGCTCCTAGTAGATCCCAGGCGCTGCAGAGAGATAACGGATCCTCCCCACACTCAGAATTTCCAAACACGGCCGAGTGTGTGGGGGAGGTTTGGGGCCGCCCATCACGCAGATGCCTGGTGTCACAGGTGTTGCCTGGCAGGGGGTATTCCATTAATTACCTCCGCTGTCCATTTGGAGGCACTAGATGCTACCTGCATTTCCAGCCCAACCCCTGTTTCCCTGGAAGCTCGCTGTAGGAGACAATCGTTGAAGACATGCGAAGGGCTCCTAGGAGATCCCAGGAGCTGCAGACAGAAGAGGGAACCTACCCACACTCAGAATTCCGGATCACGTACGAGTGAGTGGGAGAGGATTGGGGCCGCCCTCGACGCAGCTGCCTGGTGTCACAGGTGTTTCCTGGCAGGGGGAATTCCGCTAATTACCTCCCTTCTGCAGGGGGAGGCACTAGAAGCTAAATGAATTTCCACCCCAACCCCCGCCTTTCCCCGGCATCTCGTACTAAGAAACACTACGGGAAGACACGCCGAGTGTTCCTAGGAGATCACAGGCACTGCAGACAGAAAACGGAACCTCCCCACACTCAGAATCCCGGAACACGGCCAAGTGTGTGGGGGAGTTTTGGGGACAAACTCCACGCAGCTGCCTGGTGTCACAAGTTTTGCCTGGCAGGGGGAAGTCCGCTTATTACCTTCCCTGTCCTGGAGGAGGCACTAGATGCTACCTGCATTTCCAACACAACCCCCGAATTTCCATTGAAGCCCGCAATATGAGACACTCGGGAAAGACACGCGGAGGGCTCCTAGGAGATATCAGGCACTGTAGACATAAGATGGAACCTCCCCACAGTCAGAATTCCGGATCACGGCCGAGTGTGTGGGGGAGGTTTGTGGCCGCCTTCCACGCAGCTGCTTGGTCTCTCAGGTGTTGCCCGGCAGGGTGTATTCTGCTAATTACCTCCCCTGTCCAGTTGGAGGCACTAGATGCTACCTGCATTTCCAGCCCAACCCCCGCATTTTCCCGGCAGCCCGCACTAGGAGAAACTCGAGGAAGTCACGCTGACGGCTCCAAGGAGATCCCAGGCGCTGCAGACAGAAGACGGAAACTCCCCACACTCAGAATTCCGGATCACGTATGAGTGTGTGGGGGAGGTTTGGGGCCGCCCTCCACGAAGCTGTCTGGTGTCACAGGTGTTGCCTGGCAGGGGGAAGTCCTCTAATTACCTCCCCATTCCAAGGGGAGGCACTAGATGCTACCTGCATTTATAGCCGAACCCCCACCATTCCCCAGAAGCCCGCACTAGGAGACAGTCGGGGAAGAAACGTGGAGGGCTCCTAGGAGATCCCAGGCACTGCAGTCAGAAGAAGGAACCTCCCCACACTGAGAATTCCGGATCACGGCCGAGTGTGTGGGGGAGTTTTTGGGCCGCACTCCACGCAGCTGCCTGGTGTCACAGGTGTTGCCTGGCAGGGTAACGTCCGCTAATTATCTCCCCTGTAAAGGTGGAGGCACTAGATGCTACCTGCATTTCCAGCCCAACCCCCGCATTTCCCCGGCAGCCCGCACTAGGGGAAACTCAAGGAAGTCACGCTGACGGCTCCTAGGAGTTCCCAGGCGCTGCAGACAGAAAACGGAACCACCCCACACTCAGAATCCCGGAACACGGCCTAGTGTGTGGGGGAGGTTTGGGGCCGCACTCCACGCAGTTGCCTGGTGTCACAGGTGTTGCCTGGCAGGGTAACGTCCGCTAAATATCACCCCTGTCCAGGGTGAGGCACTAGATGCTACCTACATTTTCAAAACTAACCCCGCTTATACATTGAAGCCCGCACTATGGGACACTCGGTGAGGAAACGCGGAAGGATCCTAGGAGATATCAGGCGCTGCAGACAGAAGACGGAACCTCCACACACTCAGAATTCCGGATCACGGCCGAGTGGGTGGGGGAGGTTTGGGGCCGCCCTTCACGCAGCTGCCTGGTGTCACAGGTGTTTCCTGGCAGGGGGAATTCCGCTAATTACCTCCCCTGTCCAGGAGGAGGCACTAGATGCTACCTGCATTTCCAACACAACCCCCGACTTTCCATTGAAGCCCGCAATATGAGAGACTCGGGAAAGACACGCGGAGGGCTCCTAGGAGATATCAGGCACTGTAGACATAAGACGGAACCTCCCCACAGTCAGAATTCCGGATCACGGCCGAGTGTGTGTGGGAGGTTTGTGGCCGCCTTCCACGCAGCTGCTTGGTCTCTCAGGTGTTGCCCGGCAGGGTGTATTCCGCTAATTACCTCCCCTGTCCAGTTGGTGGCACTAGATGCTACCTGCATTTCCAGCCCAACCCCCGCATTTCCCCGGCAGCCCGCACTAGGGGAAACTCAAGGAAGTCACGCTGACGGCTCCTAGGAGGTCCCAGGCGCTGCAGACAGAAAACGGAACCACCCCACACTCAGAATCCCGGAACACGGCCGAGTGTGTGGGGGAGGTTTGGGGCCGCACTCCACGCAGTTGCCTGGTGTCACAGGTGTTGCCTGGCAGGGTAACGTCCGCTAAATACCACCCCTGTCCAGGGTGAGGCACTAGATGCTACCTACATTTCCAAAACTAACCCCGCTTATCCATTGAAGCCCGCACTATGGGACACTCGGTGAGGACACGCGGAAGGATCCTAGGAGATATCAGGCGCTGCAGACAGAAGACGGAACCTCCACACACTCAGAATTCCGGATCACGGCCGAGTGGGTGGGGGAGGTTTGGGGCCGCCCTTCACGCAGCTGCCTGGTGTCACAGGTGTTTCCTGGCAGGGGGAATTCCGCTAATTACCTACCCTGTCCAGGAGGAGGCACTAGATGCTACCTGCATTTCCAAAAAAACCTCACATTTCCATTGAAGCCCGCACTAGGAGTCACTCGGGGAAGACACGCGGAGGGCTCCTAGTTGATATCAGGCGCTGCATACAGAAGAGGGTACCTACCCACACTCAGAATTCCGGATCACTGCCGAGTGTGCGGGGGAGCTTTGGGGCCGCTCTCCACGGAGCTGCCTGGTGTCACAGGTTAGCCTGGCAGGGAGAAGTCCGGTAATTTCCTCCCCTGTCCAGGTGGAGGCACTAGATGCTACCTGCATTCCAGCCCAACCCCCGCATTTCCCTGGCAGCCCGCAGTAGGAGACACTCGAGGAAGTCACGCGGACTGCTCCTAGGAGATCCCAGGCGCTGCAGACAGAAGAGGGAACCTACCCATTCTAAGAATTCAGGATCACGTACGAGTGAGTGGGGGAGGTTTGAGGCCGCGCTCTACGCAGCTACCTGGTGTCACAGTTTTTCCCTGGCAGGGGGAAGTCCGCTAATTATCTCCCCTGTCCAGGGGGAGGCACTAGAAGCTACCTGCTTTTCCAACACAACCCCCACGTTTCCATTGAAGCCCGCTCTAGGAGACACTCGGGGAAGACATGCAGAGGGCTCCTAGGAGATCCCATTTGCTGCAGACAGAAGACGGAACCTCCCCACACTCAGAATTCCGGAACACGTCCGAGTGTGTGGGGGAGTTTTGGGTCCGCCCTCCACCCAGCTGCCTGGTGTCACATGTGTTGCATTGCAGGGGGAATTCCGCTAAATAACTCCCCTGTCCAGGAGGAGGCACTAGATGCTACCTGCATTTCAAGCCAAACCCCCGCCTTTCCATTGAATCCCGCACTAGGAGACACTCGGTGAAGACACGCGGAAGGCTCCTAGGAGACCCCAGGCGCTGCAGACAAAAGACGGAACCTCCCCACACTCACAATTCTGGATCACGGCCGAGAGTGTGAGGGAGATTTGGGGGCACTTTCCTCGCAGCTGCTTGATGTCACAGGTGTTGCCTTGCAGGGGGAATTCCCCTAATTACCTCCCCTGTCCAGGTGGAGGCACTAGATGCTACCTGCATTTGCAGGCCAACCACCGCCATTCCCCGGAATCCCGCACTAGGAGACACTCGGTGAAGACACGCGGAGGGCACCTAGGAGATCCCAGGCGCTGCAGACAGAAGACGGAAACTCCCCACACTCAGAATTCCGGATCACGTACGAGTGAGTGGGTGAGGATTAGGGCCGACTTCCACGGAACTGCCAGATGTCACAGGTGTTGCATGTCAGGGCGAATTCCGCTAATTTCCTCACCAGTCCAGGGGGAGATACTAGATGCTACCTGCATTTACAGCCGAAACCCCGCGATTCCCTGGAAGCCAGCACTACGAGACACTCGGGGAAGAAACGTGAAGGGCTCCTATGTGATCCCAGTCACTGTAGACTGAATACGGAACCTCCCCACACTCAGAAATCTGGGACACGCCCGAGTATGAAGGGAAGGTTTGGGGCCGCCCTCCATGCAGCTGCCATTTGTCATAGGTGTTGCACGGCAGGGGGTAGTCCTCTAATTAACTCCCCTGTCCAGGGGGAGGCACTAGATGCTACCTGCATTTCCAGCCGATCCCCCGAATTTCCCCTGCAGCCCGCACTATGAGACACTCGGTGAAAACACGAGGAGGGCTCCTAGGAGATCCCAGGCACTGCAGACAGAAGATGGAAACTCCCCACACTCAGAATTCCGGATCACGTACGAGTGTGTGGGGGAGGTTTGGGGCCGCCCTCCACGAAGCTGTCTGGTGTCACAGGTGTTGCCTGGCAGGGGGAAGTCCTCTAATTACCTCCCCATTCCAAGGGGAGGCACTAGATGCTACCTGCATTTATAGCCGAACCCCCGCCATTATCCAGAATCCCGCACTAGGAGACAGTCGGGGAAGAAACGTGGAGGGCTCCTAGGAGATCCCAGGCACTGCAGTCAGAAGAAGGTACCTCCCCTCACTGAGAATTCCGGATCACGGCCGAGTGTGTGGGGGAGGTTTGGGGCCGCACTCCACGCAGTTGCCTGGTGTCACAGGTGTTGCCTGGCAGGGGAACGTCCGCTAATTACCTCCCATGTCCAGGTGGAGGCACTAGATGCTACCTGCATTTCCAGCCCAACCCCCGCATTTCCCCGGCAGCCCGCACTAGGGGAAACTCAAGGAAGTCACGCTGACGGCTCCTAGGAGATCCCAGGCGCTGCAGACTGAAAACGGAACCTCCCCACACTCAGAATCCCGGAACACGGCCGAGTGTGTGGGGGAGGTTTGGGGCCGCCCTCCACGCAGTTGCCTGGTGTCACAGGTGTTGCCTGGCAGGGGAACGTCCGCTAAATACCACCCCTGTCTACGGTGAGGCACTAGATGCTACCTACATTTCCAAAACTAACCCCGCTTATCCATTGAAGCCCGCACTATGAGACATTCGGGGAAGACACGCGGAAGTCTCCTAGGAGATATCAGGCGCTGCAGACAGAAGACGGAACCTCCACACACTCAGAATTCCGGATCACGGCCGAGTGGGTGGGGGAGGTTTGGGGCCGCCCTCCACGCAGTTGCTTGGTGTCACAGGTGTTGCCTGGCATGGGGTATTCCATGAATTACCTCCGCTGTCCATTTGGAGGCACTAGATGCTACCGGCATTTCCAGCCCAACCCCTGTTTCCCTGGAAGCTCGCTGTAGGAGACAATCGTTGAAGACAGGCGGAGGGCTCCTAGGAGATCCCAGGAGCTGCAGACAGAAGAGGGAACCTACACACACTCAGAATTCCGGATCACGTACGAGTGAGTGGGAGAGGTTTGGGGCCGCCCTCGACGCAGCTGGCAGGTGTCACAGGTGTTTCCTGGCAGGGGGAATTCCGCTAATTAACTCCCCTCTCCAGGGGGAGGCACTAGGAGCTACCTGAATTTCCAGCCCTACCCCCGCCTTTCCCCGGCATCTCGCACTAAGAGACACTTCGGAAAGACACGCCGAGTGTTCCTAGGAGATCCCAGGCACTGCAGACAGAAAACGGAACCTCCCCACACCCAGAATCCCGGAACACGGCCGAGTGTGTGGGGGATATTTGGGGACACCCTCCACGAAGCTGCCTGGTGTCACAGGTTTCACCTGGCAGGGGGAAGTACGCTTATTACCTCCCCTGTTCAGGGGGAGGCACTAGATGCAACCTGCATTTCCAAAACAACCCCCGGTTTTCCATTGAATCCCGCACTAAGTGTACTCGGGGAATACACGCGGTGGGCTCCTAGGAGATCCCAGGCGCTGCAGACAGAAGACGGAACCTCCCCACACTCAGAATTCCGGAAAACGGCCGAGTGGTTGGGGGAGGTTTAGGGAAGCCCTCGACGCAGCTGGCGGGTGTCTTAGGTGTTGCCAGGCAGGGGGAAGTCCGCTAATTAACTCCCCTGTTCAGGGGGAGGCACTAGATGCTACTTGAATTTCCAGCTCAACCCCCGCCTATCCCCGGGAGCCCGCACAAGGAGACATTCGGGGAAGACACGCGGAGGGCTCCTGTTATATCTCAGGCGATGCAGACAGAAGACGGAACCTCCCCACATTGAGAATTAGGAAAGACGGTCGAGTGTGTGGGGAAGTTTGGGGCCAGCTTCCACGAAGCTGCCTGGTGTCACAGGTGTTGCCTGGCAGGGGGATGTCCGCTAATTACCTCCCCTGTCCAGGAGGAGGCACCAGATACTACCTGCATTTCCAACACAACCCCCGCCTTTCCATTGAATCCCGCAATATGAGACACTCGGGGAAGACACGAGGACGGCTCCAAGGACATATAAGGCGCTGCAGACAGAAGACGGAACCTCCCCACACTCAGAATTCCGGAACAGGGCCGAGTGTGTTGGGCAGGTTTGGGGCCGCCCTCCACGCAGCTGCCTGGTGTCACAGTTGTTGCCTGCCAGGGTGTAGTCCGCTAATATCCTCCCCAGTCCACGGGGAGGCACTAGATGCTACCTGCATTTCCAGCACAACCCCCGCCTTTCCCCAGCAGCCCGCAATAGGAGACACTCGCTGAAGTCACGCGGAGGGCTCCTAGGAGATCCCAGGCGCTGCAGACAGAAGACGGAACCTACCCACACTCAGAATTCCGGAAAACGGCCGAGTGGTTGGGGGAGGTTTAGGGAAGCCCTCGACGCAGCTGGCGGGTGTCTTAGGTGTTGCCAGGCAGGGGGAAGTCCGCTAATTAACTCCCCTGTTCAGGGGGAGGCACTAGATGCTACTTGAATTTCCAGCTCAACCCCCGCCTATCCCCGGGAGCCCGCACAAGGAGACATTCGGGGAAGACACGCGGAGGGCTCCTGTTATATCTCAGGCGATGCAGACAGAAGACGGAACCTCCCCACATTGAGAATTAGGAAAGACGGTCGAGTGTGTGGGGAAGTTTGGGGCCAGCTTCCACGAAGCTGCCTGGTGTCACAGGTGTTGCCTGGCAGGGGGATGTCCGCTAATTACCTCCCCTGTCCAGGAGGAGGCACCAGATACTACCTGCATTTCCAACACAACCCCCGCCTTTCCATTGAATCCCGCAATATGAGACACTCGGGGAAGACACGAGGACGGCTCCAAGGACATATAAGGCGCTGCAGACAGAAGACGGAACCTCCCCACACTCAGAATTCCGGAACAGGGCCGAGTGTGTTGGGCAGGTTTGGGGCCGCCCTCCACGCAGCTGCCTGGTGTCACAGTTGTTGCCTGCCAGGGTGTAGTCCGCTAATATCCTCCCCAGTCCACGGGGAGGCACTAGATGCTACCTGCATTTCCAGCACAACCCCCGCCTTTCCCCAGCAGCCCGCAATAGGAGACACTCGCTGAAGTCACGCGGAGGGCTCCTAGGAGATCCCAGGCGCTGCAGACAGAAGACGGAACCTACCCACACTCAGAATTCTGGATCACGTACGAGTGTGTTTGGGAGGTTTAGGGCCGACGTCCACGCAGCTGCCAGGTGTCACAAGTGTTGTCTGGCAGGGGGAAGTCCGCTAATTACCGCCCCTGTCCAGGGGGAGGCACTAGATGCTACCTGCATTTACAGGAAATCCCCCGCACTTCCCCTGCAGCCCGCACTAGGAGACACTCGAGGAAGTCACGTTGACGGCTCCTAGTAGATCCCAGGCGCTGCAGAGAGATAACGGATCCTCCCCACACTCAGAATTTCCAAACACGGCCGAGTGTGTGGGGGAGGTTTGGGGCCGCCCATCACGCAGATGCCTGGTGTCACAGGTGTTGCCTGGCAGGGGGTATTCCATTAATTACCTCCGCTGTCCATTTGGAGGCACTAGATGCTACCTGCATTTCCAGCCCAACCCCTGTTTCCCTGGAAGCTCGCTGTAGGAGACAATCGTTGAAGACATGCGAAGGGCTCCTAGGAGATGCCAGGAGCTGCAGACAGAAGAGGGAACCTACCCACACTCAGAATTCCGGATCACGTACGAGTGAGTGGGAGAGGATTGGGGCCGCCCTCGACGCAGCTGCCTGGTGTCACAGGTGTTTCCTGGCAGGGGGAATTCCGCTAATTACCTCCCTTCTGCAGGGGGAGGCACTAGAAGCTAAATGAATTTCCACCCCAACCCCCGCCTTTCCCCGGCATCTCGTACTAAGAGACACTACGGGAAGACACGCCGAGTGTTCCTAGGAGATCACAGGCACTGCAGACAGAAAACTGAACCTCCCCACACTCAGAATCCCGGAACACGGCCAAGTGTGTGGGGGAGTTTTGGGGACAAACTCCACGCAGCTGCCTGGTGTCACAAGTTTTGCCTGGCAGGGGGAAGTCCGCTTATTACCTTCCCTGTCCTGGAGGAGGCAGTAGATGCTACCTGCATTTCCAACACAACCCCCGAATTTCCATTGAAGCCCGCAATATGAGACACTCGGGAAAGACACGCGGAGGGCTCCTAGGAGATATCAGGCACTGTAGACATAAGATGGAACCTCCCCACAGTCAGAATTCCGGATCACGGCCGAGTGTGTGGGGGAGGTTTGTGGCCGCCTTCCACGCAGCTGCTTGGTCTCTCAGGTGTTGCCCGGCAGGGTGTATTCTGCTAATTACCTCCCCTGTCCAGTTGGAGGCACTAGATGCTACCTGCATTTCCAGCCCAACCCCCGCATTTTCCCGGCAGCCCGCACTAGGAGAAACTCGAGGAAGTCACGCTGACGGCTCCAAGGAGATCCCAGGCGCTGCAGACAGAAGACGGAAACTCCCCACACTCAGAATTCCGGATCACGTATGAGTGTGTGGGGGAGGTTTGGGGCCGCCCTCCACGAAGCTGTCTGGTGTCACAGGTGTTGCCTGGCAGGGGGAAGTCCTCTAATTACCTCCCCATTCCAAGGGGAGGCACTAGATGCTACCTGCATTTATAGCCGAACCCCCACCATTCCCCAGAAGCCCGCACTAGGAGACAGTCGGGGAAGAAACGTGGAGGGCTCCTAGGAGATCCCAGGCACTGCAGTCAGAAGAAGGAACCTCCCCACACTGAGAATTCCGGATCACGGCCGAGTGTGTGGGGGAGTTTTTGGGCCGCACTCCACGCAGCTGCCTGGTGTCACAGGTGTTGCCTGGCAGGGTAACGTCCGCTAATTATCTCCCCTGTAAAGGTGGAGGCACTAGATGCTACCTGCATTTCCAGCCCAACCCCCGCAATTCCCCGGCAGCCCGCACTAGGGGAAACTCAAGGAAGTCACGCTGACGGCTCCTAGGAGTTCCCAGGCGCTGCAGACAGAAAACGGAACCACCCCACACTCAGAATCCCGGAACACGGCCTAGTGTGTGGGGGAGGTTTGGGGCCGCACTCCACGCAGTTGCCTGGTGTCACAGGTGTTGCCTGGCAGGGTAACGTCCGCTAAATATCACCCCTGTCCAGGGTGAGGCACTAGATGCTACCTACATTTTCAAAACTAACCCCGCTTATACATTGAAGCCCGCACTATGGGACACTCGGTGAGGAAACGCGGAAGGATCCTAGGAGATATCAGGCGCTGCAGACAGAAGACGGAACCTCCACACACTCAGAATTCCGGATCACGGCCGAGTGGGTGGGGGAGGTTTGGGGCCGCCCTTCACGCAGCTGCCTGGTGTCACAGGTGTTTCCTGGCAGGGGGAATTCCGCTAATTACCTCCCCTGTCCAGGAGGAGGCACTAGATGCTACCTGCATTTCCAACACAACCCCCGACTTTCCATTGAAGCCCGCAATATGAGACACTCGGGAAAGACACGCGGAGGGCTCCTAGGAGATATCAGGCACTGTAGACATAAGACGGAACCTCCCCACAGTCAGAATTCCGGATCACGGCCGAGTGTGTGTGGGAGGTTTGTGGCCGCCTTCCACGCAGCTGCTTGGTCTCTCAGGTGTTGCCCGGCAGGGTGTATTCCGCTAATTACCTCCCCTGTCCAGTTGGTGGCACTAGATGCTACCTGCATTTCCAGCCCAACCCCCGCATTTCCCCGGCAGCCCGCACTAGGGGAAACTCAAGGAAGTCACGCTGACGGCTCCTAGGAGGTCCCAGGCGCTGCAGACAGAAAACGGAACCACCCCACACTCAGAATCCCGGAACACGGCCGAGTGTGTGGGGGAGGTTTGGGGCCGCACTCCACGCAGTTGCCTGGTGTCACAGGTGTTGCCTGGCAGGGTAACGTCCGCTAAATACCACCCCTGTCCAGGGTGAGGCACTAGATGCTACCTACATTTCCAAAACTAACCCCGCTTATCCATTGAAGCCCGCACTATGGGACACTCGGTGAGGACACGCGGAAGGATCCTAGGAGATATCAGGCGCTGCAGACAGAAGACGGAACCTCCACACACTCAGAATTCCGGATCACGGCCGAGTGGGTGGGGGAGGTTTGGGGCCGCCCTTCACGCAGCTGCCTGGTGTCACAGGTGTTTCCTGGCAGGGGGAATTCCGCTAATTACCTACCCTGTCCAGGAGGAGGCACTAGATGCTACCTGCATTTCCAAAAAAACCTCACATTTCCATTGAAGCCCGCACTAGGAGTCACTCGGGGAAGACACGCGGAGGGCTCCTAGTTGATATCAGGCGCTGCATACAGAAGAGGGTACCTACCCACACTCAGAATTCCGGATCACTGCCGAGTGTGCGGGGGAGCTTTGGGGCCGCTCTCCACGGAGCTGCCTGGTGTCACAGGTTAGCCTGGCAGGGAGAAGTCCGGTAATTTCCTCCCCTGTCCAGGTGGAGGCACTAGATGCTACCTGCATTCCAGCCCAACCCCCGCATTTCCCTGGCAGCCCGCAGTAGGAGACACTCGAGGAAGTCATTCGGACTGCTCCTAGGAGATCCCAGGCGCTGCAGACAGAAGTGGGAACCTACCCATTCTAAGAATTCAGGATCACGTACGAGTGAGTGGGGGAGGTTTGAGGCCGCGCTCTACGCAGCTACCTGGTGTCACAGTTTTTCCCTGGCAGGGGGAAGTCCGCTAATTATCTCCCCTGTCCAGGGGGAGGCACTAGAAGCTACCTGCTTTTCCAACACAACCCCCACGTTTCCATTGAAGCCCGCTCTAGGAGACACTCGGGGAAGACACGCAGAGGGCTCCTAGGAGATCCCATTTGCTGCAGACAGAAGACGGAACCTCCCCACACTCAGAATTCCGGAACACGTCCGAGTGTGTGGGGGAGTTTTGGGTCCGCCCTCCACCCAGCTGCCTGGTGTCACATGTGTTGCATTGCAGGGGGAATTCCACTAAATAACTCCCCTGTCCAGGAGGAGGCACTAGATGCTACCTGCATTTCAAGCCAAACCCCCGCCTTTCCATTGAATCCCGCACTAGGAGACACTCGGTTAAGACACGCGGAAGGCTCCTAGGAGACCCCAGGCGCTGCAGACAAAAGACGGAACCTCCCCACACTCACAATTCCGGATCACGGCCGAGAGTGTGAGGGAGATTTGGGGGCACTTTCCTCGCAGCTGCTTGATGTCACAGGTGTTGCCTTGCAGGGGGAATTCCCCTAATTACCTCCCCTGTCCAGGTGGAGGCACTAGATGCTACCTGCATTTGCAGGCCAACCACCGCCATTCCCCGGAATCCCGCACTAGGAGACACTCGGTGAAGACACGCGGAGGGCACCTAGGAGATCCCAGGCGCTGCAGACTTAAGACGAAAACTCCCCACATTCAGAATTCCGGATCACGTACGAGTGAGTGGGTGAGGATTAGGGCCGACTTCCACGGAACTGCCAGATGTCACAGGTGTTGCATGTCAGGGCGAATTCCGCTAATTTCCTCACCAGTCCAGGGGGAGATACTAGATGCTACCTGCATTTACAGCCGAAACCCCGCCATTCCCCGGAAGCCAGCACTACGAGACACTCGGGGAAGAAACGTGAAGGGCTCCTATGTGATCCCAGGCACTATAGACTGAATATGGAACCTCCCCACACTCAGAAATCCGGAACACGCCCGAGTATGAAGGGAAGGTTTGGGACCGACCTCCATGCAGCTGCCATTTGTCATAGGTGTTGCACGGCAGGGGGAAGTCCTCTAATTAACTCCCCTGTCCAGGGGGAGGCACTAGATGCTACCTGCATTTCCAGCCGATCCCCTGAATTTCCCCTGCAGCCCGCACTATGAGACACTCGGTGAAGACACGAGGAGGGCTCCTAGGAGATCCCAGGCGCTGCAGACAGAAGACGGAAACTCCCCACACTCAGAATTCCGGATCACGTACGAGTGTGTGGGGGAGGTTTGGGGCCGACCTCCACGAAGCTGTCTGGTGTCACAGGTGTTGCCTGGCAGGGGGAAGTCCTCTAATTACCTCCCCATTCCAAGGGGAGGCACTAGATGCTACCTGCATTTATAGCCGAACCCCCGCCATTCCCCAGAAGCCCGCACTAGGAGACAGTCGGGGAAGAAACGTGGAGGGCTCCTAGGAGATCCCAGGCACTGCAGTCAGAAGAAGGAACCTCCCCTCACTGAGAATTCCGGATCACGGCCAAGTGTGTGGGGGAGGTTTGGGGCCGCACTCCACGCAGTTGCCTGGTGTCACAGGTGTTGCCTGGCAGGGGAACGTCCGCTAAATACCACCCCTGTCCAGGGTGGGGCACTAGATGCTACCTACATTACCAAAACTAACCCCGCTTATCCATTGAAGCCCGCACTATGAGACACTCGGTGAAGACACGCGGAAGGATCCTAGGAGATATCAGGCGCTGCAGACAGAAGACGGAATCTCCACACACTCAGAATTCCGGATCACGGCCGAGTGTGTGGGGGAGGTTTGGGGCCGCCCTCCACGCAGTTGCCTGGTGTCACAGGTGTTTCCTGGCAGGGGGAATTCCGCTAATTACATCCCCTCTGCAGGGGGAGGCACTAGAAGCTACCTGAATTTCCAGCCCAACCCCCGCCTTTCCCAGGCATCTCGCACTAAGAGACACTACGGGAAGACATGCCGAGTGTTCCTAGGAGATCCCAGGAACTGCAGACAGAAAACGGAACCTCCCCACACTCAGAATCCAGGAACACGCCGAGTGTGTGGGGGAGATTTGGGGACACACTCCACGCAGCTGCCTGTTGTCACAGTTGTTGCGTGGCAGGGGGAATTCCGCTAATTACCTCCCCTGTCCAGGGGGAGGCACTAGATGCTACCTGCATTTCCAGCCTACCCCCGCATTTCCCCGGCAGCACGCACTAGTAGACACTCGGGGAAGTCACGCGGAGGGCTCCTAGGAGATCCCAGGCACTGCAGACTGAAGACGGAACATCCAAACACTCAGAATTAAGGAATACGACCGAGTGTGTAGGGGAGGTGAGGTCACCCTCCAACAACTGCCTCCTATCACAGCTGTAGCCTGGCAGGGGGAAGTCCGCTAAATACCTCCCCTATCCAGGGGGAGGCACTACATGCTACCTACATTTCCAAAACTAACCCCGCTTATCCATTGAAGCCCGCACTATGAGACATTCGGGGAAGACACGCGGAAGTCTCCTAGGAGATATCAGGCGCTGCAGACAGAAGACGGAACCTTCACACACTCAGAATTCCGGATCACGGCCGAGAGGGTGGGGGAGGTTTGGGGCCGCCCATCACGCAGATGCCTGGTGTCACAGGTGTTGCCTGGCAGGGAGTATTCCATTAATTACCTCCGCTGTCCATTTGGAGGCACTAGATGCTACCTGCATTTCCAGCCCAACCCCTGTTTCCCTGGAAGCTCGCTGTAGGAGACAATCGTTGAAGACAGGCGGAGGGCTCCTAGGAGATCCCAGGAGCTGCAGACAGAAGAGGGAACCTACACACACTCAGAATTCCGGATCACGTACGAGTGAGTGGGAGAGTTTTGGGGCCGCCCTCGACGCAGCTGGCAGGTGTCACAGGTGTTTCCTGGCAGGGGGAATTCCGCTAATTAACTCCCCTCTCCAGGGGGAGGCACTAGGAGCTACCTGAATTTCCAGCCCTACCCCCGCCTTTCCCCGGCATCTCGCACTAAGAGACACTTCGGAAAGACACGCTGAGTGCTCCTAGGAGATCCCAGGCACTGCAGACAGAAAACGGAACCTCCCCACACCCAGAATCCCGGAACACGGCCGAGTGTGTGGGGGAGATTTGGGGACACCCTCCACGAAGCTGCCTGGTGTCACAGGTTTCACCTGGCAGGGGGAAGTACGCTTATTACCTCCCCTGTTCAGGGGGAGGCACTAGATGCAACCTGCATTTCCAAAACAACCCCCGGTTTTCCATTGAAGCCCGCACTAAGTGTACTCGGGGAATACACGCGGTGGGCTCCTAGGAGATCCCAGGCGCTGCAGACAGAAGACGGAACCTCCCCACACTCAGAATTCCGGAAAACGGCCGAGTGGTTGGGGGAGGTTTAGGGACGCCCTCGACGCAGCTGGCGGGTGTCTTAGGTGTTGCCAGGCAGGGGGAAGTCCGCTAATTAACTCCCCTGTTCAGGGGGAGGCACTAGATGCTACTTGCATTTCCAGCTCAACCCCCGCCTATCCCCGGGAGCCCGCACAAGGAGACATTCGGGGAAGACACGCGGAGGGCTCCTATTATATCTCAGGCGCTGCAGACAGAAGACGGAACCTCCCCACATTGAGAATTAGGAAAGACGGTCGAGTGTGTGGGGAAGTTTGGGGCCAGCTTCCACGAAGCTGCCTGGTGTCACAGGTGTTGCCTGGCAGGGGGATGTCCGCTAATTACCTCCCCTGTCCAGGAGGAGGCACCAGATACTACCTGCATTTCCAACACAACCCCCGCCTTTCCATTGAATCCCGCAATATGAGACACTCGGGGAAGACACGAGGACGGCTCCTAGGACATATAAGGCGCTGCAGACAGAAGACGGAACCTCCCCACACTCAGAATTCCGGAACAGGGCCGAGTGTGTTGGGCAGTTTTGGGGCCGCCCTCCACGCAGCTGCCTGGTGTCACAGTTGTTGCCTGCCAGGGTGTAGTCCGCTAATATCCTCCCCTGTCCACGGGGAGGCACTAGATGCTACCAGCATTTCCAGGCCAACCCCCGCCTTTCCCCAGCAGCCCGCAATAGGAGACACTCGGGGAAGTCACGCGGAGGGCTCCTAGGAGATCCCAGGCGCTGCAGACAGAAGACGGAACCTACCCACACTCAGAATTCTGGATCACGTACGAGTGTGTTTGGGAGGTTTAGGGCCGCCGTCCACGCAGCTGCCAGGTGTCACAAGTGTTGTCTGGCAGGGGGAAGTCCGCTAATTACCGCCCCTGTCCAGGGGGAGGCACTAGATGCTACCTGCATTTACAGGAAATCCCCCGCACTTCCCCTGCAGCCCGCACTAGGAGACACTCGAGGAAGTCACGTTGACGGCTCCTAGTAGATCCCAGGCGCTGCAGAGAGAAAACGGATCCTCCCCACACTCAGAATCCCCGAACACGGCCGAGTGTGTGGGGGAGGTTTGGGGCCGCCCTCCACGCAGCTGCCTGGTGTCACAGGTGTTGCCTGGCAGGGGGAAGTCCGCTAATTACCTCCCCATTCCAGGAGGAGGCAGCAGATGCTACCTGCATTTCCAGCCCAACCCCAGTTTCCCTGGCAGCACGCTGTAGGAGATAATCGGGGAAGACAGGCGGAGGGCTCTTAGGAGATCACAGGCGCTGCAGACAGAAGAGGGAACCTACACACACTCAGAATTCCGGATCACGTACGAGTGAGTGGGAGAGGTTTGGGGCCGCCCTCGACGCAGCTGGCAGGTGTCACAGGTGTTTCCTGGCAGGGGGAATTCCGCTAATTACCTCCCTTCTGCAGGGGGAGGCACTAGGAGCTACCTGAATTTCCAGCCCTACACCCGCCTTTCCCCGGCATCTCGCACTAAGAGACACTTCGGAAAGACACGCCGAGTGTTCCTAGGAGATCACAGGCACTGCAGACAGAAAACGGAACCTCCCCACACCCAGAATCCCGGAACACGGCCGAGTGTGTGGGGGAGATTTGGGGACACCCTCCACGAAGCTGCCTGGTGTCACAGGTTTCACCTGGCAGGGGGAAGTACGCTTATTACCTCCCCTGTTCAGGGGGAGGCACTAGATGCAACCTGCATTTCCAAAACAACCCCCGGTTTTCCATTGAAGCCCGCACTAAGTGTACTCGGGGAATACACGCGGTGGGCTCCTAGGAGATCCCAGGCGCTGCAGACAGAAGACGGAACCTCCCCACACTCAGAATTCCGGAAAACGGCCGAGTGGTTGGGGGAGGTTTAGGGACGCCCTCGACGCAGCTGGCGGGTGTCTTAGGTGTTGCCAGGCAGGGGGAAGTCCGCTAATTAACTCCCCTGTTCAGGGGGAGGCACTAGATGCTACTTGCATTTCCAGCTCAACCCCCGCCTATCCCCGGGAGCCCGCACAAGGAGACATTCGGGGAAGACACGCGGAGGGCTCCTATTATATCTCAGGCGATGCAGACAGAAGACGGAACCTCCCCACATTGAGAATTAGGAAAGACGGTCGAGTGTGTGGGGAAGTATGGGGCCAGCTTCCACGAAGCTGCCTGGTGTCACAGGTGTTGCCTGGCAGGGGGATGTCCGCTAATTACCTCCCCTGTCCAGGAGGAGGCACCAGATACTACCTGCATTTCCAACACAACCCCCGCCTTTCCATTGAATCCCGCAATATGAGACACTCGGGGAAGACACGAGGACGGCTCCTAGGACATATAAGGCGCTGCAGACAGAAGACGGAACCTCCCCACACTCAGAATTCCGGAACAGGGCCGAGTGTGTTGGGCAGGTTTGGGGCCGCCCTCCACGCAGCTGCCTGGTGTCACAGTTGTTGCCTGCCAGGGTGTAGTCCGCTAATATCCTCCCCTGTCCACGGGGAGGCACTAGATGCTACCTGCATTTCCAGCCCAACCCCCGCCTTTCCCCAGCAGCCCGCAATAGGAGACACTCGGGGAAGTCACGCGGAGGGCTCCTAGGAGATCCCAGGCGCTGCAGACAGAAGACGGAACCTACCCACACTCAGAATTCTGGATCACGTACGAGTGTGTTTGGGAGGTTTAGGGCCGCCGTCCACGCAGCTGCCAGGTGTCACAAGTGTTGTCTGGCAGGGGGAAGTCCGCTAATTACCGCCCCTGTCCAGGGGGAGGCACTAGATGCTACCTGCATTTACAGGAAATCCCCCGCACTTCCCCTGCAGCCCGCACTAGGAGACACTCGAGGAAGTCACGTTGACGGCTCCTAGTAGATCCCAGGCGCTGCAGAGAGAAAACGGATCCTCCCCACACTCAGAATCCCCGAAAACGGCCGAGAGTGTGGGGGAGGTTTGGGGCAGCCCTCCACGCAGCTGCCTGGTGTCACAGGTGTTTCCTGGCAGGGGGAATTCCGCTAATTACCTCCCTTCTGCAGGATGAGGCACTAGAAGCTAAATGAATTTCCAAGCCAACCCCCGCCTTTCCCCGGCATCTCATACTAAGAGACACTACGGGAAGACACGCCGAGTGTTCCTAGGAGATCACAGGCACTGCAGACAGAAAACGGAACCTCCCCACACTCAGAATCCCGGAACACGGCCAAGTGTGTGGGGGAGTTTTGGGGACAAACTCCACGAAGCTGCCTGGTGTCACAAGATTTGCCTGGCAGGGGGAATTCCGCTTATTACCTTCCCTGTCCTGGAGGAGGCACTAGATGCTACCTGCATTTCCAACACAACCCCCGACTTTCCATTGAAGCCCGCAATATGAGACACTCGGGAAAGACACGCGGAGGGCTCCTAGGAGATATCAGGCACTGTAGACATAAGACGGAACCTCCCCACAGTCAGAATTCCGGATCACGGCCGAGGGTGTGGGGGAGGTTTGTGGCCGCTTTCCACGCAGCTGCTTGGTCTCTCAGGTGTTGCCCGGCAGGGTGTATTCCGCTAATTACCTCCCCTGTCCAGTTGGAGGCACTAGATGCTACCTGCATTTCCAGCCCAACCCCCGCATTTTCCCGGCAGCCCGCACTAGGAGAAACTCGAGGAAGTCACGCTGACGGCTCCTAGGAAATCCCAGGCGCTGCAGACAGAAGACGGAACCTACCCACACTCAGAATTCTGGATCACGTACGAGTGTGTTTGGGAGGTTTAGGGCCGCCGTCCACGCAGCTGCTTGGTCTCTCAGGTGTTGCCCGGCAGGGTGTATTCCGCTAATTACCTCCCCTGTCCAGTTGGAGGCACTAGATGCTACCTGCATTTCCAGCCCAACCCCCGCATTTTCCCGGCAGCCCCCACTAGGAGAAACTCGAGGAAGTCACGCTGACGTCTCCTAGGAAATCCCAGGCGCTGCAGACAGAAGACGGAAACTCCCCACACTCAGAATCCCGGATCACGTATGAGTGTGTGGGGGAGTTTTGGGGCCGCCCTCCACGAAGCTGTCTGGTGTCACAGGTGTTGCCTGGCAGGGGGAAGTCCTCTAATTACCTCCCCATTCCAAGGGGAGGCACTAGATGCTACCTGCATTTATAGACGAACCCCCGCCATTCCCCAGAATCCCGCACTAGGGGAAACTCAAGGAAGTCACGCTGACGGATCCTAGGAGATCCCAGGCGCTGCAGACAGAAAACGGAACCACCCCACACTCAGAATCCCGGAACACGGCCGAGTGTGTGGGGGAGTTTTGGGGCCGCACTTCACGAAGTTGCCTGGTGTCACAGGTGTTGCCTGGCAGGGGAACGTCCGCTAAATACCACCCCTGTCCAAGGTGAGGTACTAGATGCTACCTACATTTCCAAAACTAACCCCGCTTATCCATTGAAGCCCGCACTATGAGACACTCGGTGAAGACACGCGGAAGGATCCTAGGAGATATCAGGCGCTGCAGACAGAAGATGGAACCTCCACACACTCAGAATTCCGGATCACTGCCGTGTGTGCGGGGGAGCTTTGGGGCCGCTCTCCACGGAGCTGCCTGGTGTCACAGGTTAGCCTGGCAGGGAGAAGTCCGGTAATTTCCTCCCCTGTCCAGGTGGAGGCACTAGATGCTACCTGCATTCCAGCCCAACCCCCGCATTTCCCTGGCAGCCCGCAGTAGGAGACACTGGAGGAAGTCACGCGGACTGCTCCTAGGAGATCCCAGGCGCTGCAGACAGAAGAGGGAACCTACCCATTCTAAGAATTCAGGATCACATACGAGTGAGTGGGGGAGGTTTGAGGCCGCGCTCTACGCAGCTACCTGGTGTCACAGTTTTTCCCTGGCAGGGGGAAGTCCGCTAATTATCTCCCCTGTCCAGGGGGAGGCACTAGAAGCTACCTGCTTTTCCAACACAACCCCCACTTTTCCATTGAAGCCCGCTCTAGGAGACACTCGGGGAAGACACGCAGAGGGCTCCTAGGAGATCCCATTTGCTGCAGACAGAAGACGGAACCTCCCCACACTCAGAATTCCGGAACACGTCCGAGTGTGTGGGGGAGTTTTGGGTCCGCCCTCCACCCAGCTGCCTGGTGTCACATGTGTTGCATTGCAGGGGGAATTCCGCTAAATAACTCCCCTGTCCAGGAGGAGGCACTAGATGCTACCTGCATTTCAAGCCAAACCCCCGCCTTTCCATTGAATCCCGCACTAGGAGACACTCGGTGAAGACACGCGGAAGGCTCCTAGGAGACCCCAGGCGCTGCAGACAAAAGACGGAACCTCCCCACACTCACAATTCCGGATCACGGCCGAGAGTGTGAGGGAGATTTGGGGGCACTTTCCTCGCAGCTTCTTGATTTCACAGGTGTTGCCTTGCAGGGGGAATTCCCCTAATTACCTCCCCTGTCCATGTGGAGGCACTAGATGCTACCTGCATTTGCAGGCCAACCACCGCCATTCCCCGGAATCCCGCACTAGGAGACACTCGGTGAAGACACGCGGAGGGCACCTAGGAGATCCCAGGCGCTGCAGACAGAAGACGGAACCTCCCCACACTCAGAATTCCGGATCACGTACGAGTGAGTGGGTGAGGATTAGGGCCGACTTCCACGCAACTGCCAGATGTCACAGGTGTTGCATGTCAGGGCGAATTCCGCTAATTTCCTCACCAGTCCAGGGGGAGATACTAGATGCTACCTGCATTTACAGCCGAAACCCCGCCATTCCCCGGAAGCCAGCACTACGAGACACTCGGGGAAGAAATGTGAAGGGCTCCTATGTGATCCCAGGCACTGTAGACTGAATACGGAACCTCCCCACACTCAGAAATCCGGAACACGCCCGAGTATGAAGGGAAGGTTTGGGGCCGCCCTCCATGCAGCTGCCAGGTGTCATAGGTGTTGCACGGCAAGGGGAAGTCCCCTAATTAACTCCCCTGTCCAGGGGGAGGCACTAGATGCTACCTGCATTTCCAGCCGATCCCCCGAATTTCCCCTGCAGCCCGCACTATGAGACACTCGGTGAAGACACGAGGAGGGCTCCTAGGAGATCCCAGGCGCTGCAGACAGAAGACGGAAACTCCCCACACTCAGAATTCCGGATCACGTACGAGTGTGTGGGGGAGGTTTGGGGCCGCCCTCCACGAAGCTGTCTGGTGTCACAGGTGTTGCCTGGCAGGGGGAAGTCCTCTAATTACCTCCCCATTCCAAGGGGAGGCACTAGATGCTACCTGCATTTATAGCCGAACCCCCGCCATTCCCCAGAAGCCCGCACTAGGAGACAGTCGGGGAAGAAACGTGGAGGGATCCTAGGAGATCCCAGGCACTGCAGTCAGAAGAAGGAACCTCCCCTCACTGAGAATTCCGGATCACGGCCAAGTGTGTGGGGGAGGTTTGGGGCCGCACTCCACGCAGTTGCCTGGTGTCACAGGTGTTGCCTGGCAGGGGAACGTCCGCTAATTACCTCCCATGTCCAGGTGGAGGCACTAGATGCTACCTGCATTTCCAGCCCAACCCCCGCATTTCCCCGGCAGCCCGCATTAGGGGAAACTCAATGAAGTCACGCTGAAGGCTCCTAGGAGATCCCAGGCGCTGCAGACAGAAAACGGAACCTCCCCACACTCAGAATCCCGGAACACGGCCGAGTGTGTGGGGGAGGTTTGGGGCCGCCCTCCACGCAGTTGCCTGGTGTCACAGGTGTTGCCTGGCAGGGGAACTTCCGCTAAATACCACCCCTGTCCAGGGTGAGGCACTAGATGCTACGTACATTAACAAAACTAACCCCGCTTTTCCATTGAAGCCCGCACTATGAGACACTCGGTGAAGACACGCGGAAGGATCCTAGGAGATATCAGGCGCTGCAGACAGAAGACGGAATCTCCACACCCTCAGAATTCCGGATCACGGCCGAGTGTGTGGGGGAGTTTTGGGGCCGCCCTCCACGCAGTTGCCTGGTGTCACAGGTGTTTCCTGGCAGGGGGAATTCCGCTAATTACATCCCCTCTGCAGGGGGAGGCACTAGAAGCTACCTGAATTTCCAGCCCAACCCCCGCCTTTCCCAGGCATCTCGCACTAAGAGACACTACGGGAAGACATGCCGAGTGTTCCTAGGAGATCCCAGGAACTGCAGACAGAAAACGGAACCTCCCCACACTCAGAATCCAGGAACACGCCGAGTGTGTGGGGGAGATTTGGGGACACACTCCACGCAGCTGCCTGTTGTCACAGTTGTTGCGTGGCAGGGGGAATTCCGCTAATTACCTCCCCTGTCCAGGGGGAGGCACTAGATGCTACCTGCATTTCCAGCCTACCCCCGCATTTCCCCGGCAGCACGCACTAGTAGACACTCGGGGAAGTCACGCGGAGGGCTCCTAGGAGATCCCAGGCACTGCAGACTGAAGACGGAACATCCAAACACTCAGAATTAAGGAATACGACCGAGTGTGTAGGGGAGGTGAGGTCACCCTCCAACAACTGCCTCGTGTCACAGCTGTAGCCTGGCAGGGGGAAGTCCGCTAAATACCTCCCCTTTCAGGGGGAGGCACTAGATATTACCTACATTTTCAAAACTAACCCCGCTTATCCATTGAAGCCCGCACTATGAGACATTCGGGGAAGACACGCGGAAGTCTCCTAGGAGATATCAGGCGCTGCAGACAGAAGACGGAACCTCCACACACTCAGAATTCCAGATCACGGCCGAGTGGGTGGGGGAGGTTTGGGGCCGCCCATCACGCAGATGCCTGGTGTCACAGGTGTTGCCTGGCAGGGGGTATTCCATTAATTACCTCCGCTGTCCATTTGGAGGCACTAGATGCTACCTGCATTTCCAGCCCAACCCCTGTTTCCCTGGAAGCTCGCTGTAGGAGACAATCGTTGAAGACAGGCGGAGGGCTCCTAGGAGATCCCAGGAGCTGCAGACAGAAGAGGGGTCCTACACACACTCAGAATTCCGGATCACGTACGAGTGAGTGGGAGAGGTTTGGGGCCGCCCTCGACGCAGCTGGTAGTTGTCACAGGTGTTTCCTGGCAGGGGGAATTCCGCTAATTAACTCCCCTCTCCAGGGGGAGGCACTAGGAGCTACCTGAATTTCCAGCCCTACCCCCACCTTTCCCCGGCATCTCGCACTAAGAGACACTTCGGAAAGACACGCCGAGTGCTCCTAGGAGATCCCAGGCACTGCAGACAGAAAACGGAACCTCCCCACACCCAGATTCCCGGAACACGGCCGTGTGTGTGGGGGAGATTTGGGGACACCCTCCACGAAGCTGCCTGGTGTCACAGGTTTCACCTGGCAGGGGGAAGTACGCTTATTACCTCCCCTGTTCAGGGGGAGGCACTAGATGCAACCTGCATTTCCAAAACAACCCCCGGTTTTCCATTGAAGCCCGCACTAAGTGTACTCGGGGAATACACGCGGTGGGCTCCTAGGAGATCCCAGGCGCTGCAGACAGAAGACGGAACCTCCCCACACTCAGAATTCCGGAAAACGGCCGAGTGGTTGGGGGAGGTTTAGGGACGCCCTCGACGCAGCTGGCGGGTGTCTTAGGTGTTGCCAGGCAGGGGGAAGTCCGCTAATTAACTCCCCTGTTCAGGGGGAGGCACTAGATGCTACTTGCATTTCCAGCTCAACCCCCGCCTATCCCCGGGAGCCCGCACAAGGAGACATTCGGGGAAGACACGCGGAGGGCTCCTATTATATCTCAGGCGATGCAGACAGAAGACGGAACCTCCCCACATTGAGAATTAGGAAAGACGGTCGAGTGTGTGGGGAAGTATGGGGCCAGCTTCCACGAAGCTGCCTGGTGTCACAGGTGTTGCCTGGCAGGGTGATGTCCGCTAATTACCTCCCCTGTCCAGGAGGAGGCACCAGATACTACCTGCATTTCCAACACAACCCCCGCCTTTCCATTGAATCCCGCAATATGAGACACTCGGGGAAGACACGAGGACGGCTCCTAGGACATATAAGGCGCTGCAGACAGAAGACGGAACCTCCCCACACTCACAATTCCGGAACAGGGCCGAGTGTGTTGGGCAGGTTTGGGGCCGCCCTCCACGCAGCTGCCTGGTGTCACAGTTGTTGCCTGCCAGGGTGTAGTCCGCTAATATCCTCCCCTGTCCACGGGGAGGCACTAGATGCTACCTGCATTTCCAGCCCAACCCCCGCCTTTCCCCAGCAGCCCGCAATAGGAGACACTCGGGGAAGTCACGCGGAGGGCTCCTAGGAGATCCCAGGCGCTGCAGACAGAAGACGGAACCTACCCACACTCAGAATTCTGGATCACGTACGAGTGTGTTTGGGAGGTTTAGGGCCGCCGTCCACGCAGCTGCCAGGTGTCACAAGTGTTGTCTGGCAGGGGGAAGTCCGCTAATTACCGCCCCTGTCCAGGGGGAGGCACTAGATGCTACCTGCATTTACAGGAAATCCCCCGCACTTCCCCTGCAGCCCGCACTAGGAGACACTCGAGGAAGTCACGTTGACGGCTCCTATTAGATCCCAGGCGCTGCAGAGAGAAAACGGATCCTCCCCACACTCAGAATCCCCGAACACGGCCGAGTGTGTGGGGGAGGTTTGGGGCCGCCCTCCACGCAGCTGCCTGGTGTCACAGGTGTTGCCTGGCAGGGGGAAGTCCGCTAATTACCTCCCCATTCCAGGAGGAGGCAGCAGATGCTACCTGCATTTCCAGCCCAACCCCAGTTTCCCTGGCAGCTCGCTGTAGGAGATAATCGGGGAAGACAGGCGGAGGGCTCTTAGGAGATCACAGGCGCTGCAGACAGAAGAGGGAACCTACACACACTCAGAATTCCGGATCACGTACGAGTGAGTGGGAGAGGTTTGGGGCCGCCCTCGACGCAGCTGGCAGGTGTCACAGGTGTTTCCTGGCAGGGGGAATTCCGCTAATTACCTCCCTTCTGCAGGGGGAGGCACTAGGAGCTACCTGAATTTCCAGCCCTACACCCGCCTTTCCCCGGCATCTCGCACTAAGAGACACTTCGGAAAGACACGCCGAGTGTTCCTAGGAGATCACAAGCACTGCAGACAGAAAACGGAACCTCCCCACACTCAGAATCCCGGAACACGGCCAAGTGTGTGGGGGAGTTATGGGGACAAACTCCACGCAGCTGCCTGGTGTCACAAGTTTTGCCTGGCAGGGGGAAGTCCGCTTATTACCTTCCCTGTCCTGGAGGAGGCACTAGATGCTACCTGCATTTCCAACACAACCCCCGACTTTCCATTGAAGCCTGCAATATGAGACACTCGGGAAAGACACGCGGAGGGCTCCTAGGAGATATCAGGCACTGTAGACATAAGACGGAACCTCCCCACAGTCAGAATTCCGGATCACGGCCGAGTGTGTGGGGGAGGTTTTTGGCCGCCTTCCACGCAGCTGCCTGTTGTCACAGTTGTTGCATGGCAGGGGGAATTCCGCTAATTACCTCCCCTGTCCAGGGGGAGGCACTGTAGTTAGATGATATGCCCCACTCCTTATTGTTGTTTTTTCACCGGGGGGTACCCCCGCATTTCCCCGGCAGCACGCACTAGTAGACACTCGGGGAAGTCACGCGGAGGGCTCCTAGGAGATCCCAGGCACTGCAGACTGAAGACGGAACATCCAAACACTCAGAATTAAGGAATACGACCGAGTGTGTAGGGGAGATGAGGTCACCCTCCAACAACTGCCTCGTGTCACAGCTGTAGCCTGGCAGGGGGAAGTCCGCTAAATACCTCCCCTTTCAGGGGGAGGCACTAGATATTACCTACATTTTCAAAACTAACCCCGCTTATCCATTGAAGCCCGCACTATGAGACATTCGGGGAAGACACGCGGAAGTCTCCTAGGAGATATCAGGCGCTGCAGACAGAAGACGGAACCTCCACACACTCAGAATTCCAGATCACGGCCGAGTGGGTGGGGGAGGTTTGGGGCCGCCCATCACGCAGATGCCTGGTGTCACAGGTGTTGCCTGGCAGGGGGTATTCCATTAATTACCTCCGCTGTCCATTTGGAGGCACTAGATGCTACCTGCATTTCCAGCCCAACCCCTGTTTCCCTGGAAGCTCGCTGTAGGAGACAATCGTTGAAGACAGGCGGAGGGCTCCTAGGAGATCCCAGGAGCTGCAGACAGAAGAGGGGACCTACACACACTCAGAATTCCGGATCACGTACGAGTGAGTGGGAGAGGTTTGGGGCCGCCCTCGACGCAGCTGGCAGTTGTCACAGGTGTTTCCTGGCAGGGGGAATTCCGCTAATTAACTCCCCTCTCCATGGGGAGGCACTAGGAGCTACCTGAATTTCCAGCCCTACCCCCGCCTTTCCCCGGCATCTCGCACTAAGAGACACTTCGGAAAGACACGCCGAGTGCTCCTAGGAGATCCCAGGCACTGCAGACAGAAAACGGAACCTCCCCACACCCAGAATCCATTTGGGGACAGCCTCCACGAAGCTGCCTGGTGTCACAGGTTTCACCTGGCAGGGGGAAGTACGCTTATTACCTCCCCTGTTCAGGGGGAGGCACTAGATGCAACCTGCATTTCCAAAACAACCCCCGGTTTTCCATTGAAGCCCGCACTAAGTGTACTCGGGGAATACACGCGGTGGGCTCCTAGGAGATCCCAGGCGCTGCAGACAGAAGACGGAACCTCCCCACACTCAGAATTCCGGAAAACGGCCGAGTGGTTGGGGGAGGTTTAGGGACGCCCTCGACGCAGCTGGCGGGTGTCTTAGGTGTTGCCAGGCAGGGGGAAGTCCGCTAATTAACTCCCCTGTTCAGGGGGAGGCACTAGATGCTACTTGCATTTCCAGCTCAACCCCCGCCTATCCCCGGGAGCCCGCACAAGGAGACATTCGGGGAAGACACGCGGAGGGCTCCTATTATATCTCAGGCGATGCAGACAGAAGACGGAACCTCCCCACATTGAGAATTAGGAAAGACGGTCGAGTGTGTGGGGAAGTATGGGGCCAGCTTCCACGAAGCTGCCTGGTGTCACAGGTGTTGCCTGGCAGGGGGATGTCCGCTAATTACCTCCCCTGTCCAGGAGGAGGCACCAGATACTACCTGCATTTCCAACACAACCCCCGCCTTTCCATTGAATCCCGCAATATGAGACACTCGGGGAAGACACGAGGACGGCTCCTAGGACATATAAGGCGCTGCAGACAGAAGACGGAACCTCCCCACACTCACAATTCCGGAACAGGGCCGAGTGTGTTGGGCAGGTTTGGGGCCGCCCTCCACGCAGCTGCCTGGTGTCACAGTTGTTGCCTGCCAGGGTGTAGTCCGCTAATATCCTCCCCTGTCCACGGGGAGGCACTAGATGCTACCTGCATTTCCAGCACAACCCCCGCCTTTCCCCAGCAGCCCGCAATAGGAGACACTCGGGGAAGTCACGCGGAGGGCTCCTAGGAGATCCCAGGCGCTGCAGACAGAAGACGGAACCTACCCACACTCAGAATTCTGGATCACGTACGAGTGTGTTTGGGAGGTTTAGGGCCGCCGTCCACGCAGCTGCCAGGTGTCACAAGTGTTGTCTGGCAGGGGGAAGTCCGCTAATTACCGCCCCTGTCCAGGGGGAGGCACTAGATGCTACCTGCATTTACAGGAAATCCCCCGCACTTCCCCTGCAGCCCGCACTAGGAGACACTCGAGGAAGTCACGTTGACGGCTCCTATTAGATCCCAGGCGCTGCAGAGAGAAAACGGATCCTCCCCACACTCAGAATCCCCGAACACGGCCGAGTGTGTGGGGGAGGTTTGGGGCCGCCCTCCACGCAGCTGCCTGGTGTCACAGGTGTTGCCTGGCAGGGGGAAGTCCGCTAATTACCTCCCCATTCCAGGAGGAGGCAGCAGATGCTACCTGCATTTCCAGCCCAACCCCAGTTTCCCTGGCAGCTCGCTGTAGGAGATAATCGGGGAAGACAGGCGGAGGGCTCTTAGGAGATCACAGGCGCTGCAGACAGAAGAGGGAACCTACACACACTCAGAATTCCGGATCACGTACGAGTGAGTGGGAGAGTTTTGGGGCCGCCCTCGACGCAGCTGGCAGGTGTCACAGGTGTTTCCTGGCAGGGGGAATTCCGCTAATTACCTCCCTTCTGCAGGGGGAGGCACTAGGAGCTACCTGAATTTCCAGCCCTACACCCGCCTTTCCCCGGCATCTCGCACTAAGAGATACTTCGGAAAGACACGCCGAGTGTTCCTAGGAGATCACAAGCACTGCAGACAGAAAACGGAACCTCCCCACACTCAGAATCCTGGAACACGGCCAAGTGTGTGGGGGAGTTTTGGGGACAAACTCCACGCAGCTGCCTGGTGTCACAAGTTTTGCCTGGCAGGGGGAAGTCCGCTTATTACCTTCCCTGTCCTGGAGGAGGCACTAGATGCTACCTGCATTTCCAACACAACCCCCGACTTTCCATTGAAGACCGCAATATGAGACACTCGGGAAAGACACGCGGAGGGCTCCTAGGAGATATCAGGCACTGTAGACATAAGACGGAACCTCCCCACAGTCAGAATTCCGGATCACGGCCGAGTGTGTGGGGGAGGTTTTTGGCCGCCTTCCACGCAGCTGCTTGGTCTCTCAGGTGTTGCCCGGCAGGGTGTATTCCGCTAATTACCTCCCCTGTCCAGTTGGAGGCACTAGATGCTACCTGCATTTCCAGCCCAACCCCCGCATTTTCCCGGCAGCCCGCACTAGGAGAAACTCGAGGAAGTCACGCTGACGGCTCTTAGGAGATCCCAGGCGCTGCAGACAGAAGACGGAAACTCCCCACACTCAGAATTCAGGATCACGTATGAGTGTGTGGGGGAGTTTTGGGGCCGCCCTCCACGAAGCTGTCTGGTGTCACAGGTGTTGCCTGGCAGGGGGAAGTCCTCTAATTACCTCCCCATTCCAAGGGGAGGCACTAGATGCTACCTGCATTTATAGACGAACCCCCGCCATTCCCCAGAAGCCCGCACTAGGGGAAACTCAAGGAAGTCACGCTGACGGATCCTAGGAGATCCCAGGCGCTGCAGACAGAAAACGGAACCACCCCACACTCAGAATCCCGGAACACGGCCGAGTGTGTGGGGGAGGTTTGGGGCCGCACTCCACGCAGTTGCCTGGTGTCACAGGTGTTGCCTGTCAGGGGAACGTCCGCTAAATACCACCCCTGTCCAGGGTGAGGTACTAGATGCTACCTACATTTCCAAAACTAACCCCGCTTATCCATTGAAGCCCGCACTATGAGACACTCGGTGAAGACACGCGGAAGGATCCTAGGAGATATCAGGCGCTGCAGACAGAAGACGGAACCTCCACACACTCAGAATTCCGGATCACGGCCGAGTGGGTGGGGGAGGTTTGGGGCCGCCCTTCACGCAGCTGCCTGGTGTCACAGGTGTTTCCTGGCAGGGGGAATTCCGCTAATTACCCCCCTGTCCAGGAGGAGGCACTAGATGCTACCTGCATTTCCAAAATACCTCACATTTCCATTGAAGCCCGCACTAGGAGACACTCGGGGAAGACACGCGGAGGGCTCCTAGTAGATATCAGGCGCTGCATACAGAAGAGGGTACCTACCCACACTCAGAATTCCGGATCAGTGCCGAGTGTGCGGGGGAGCTTTGGGGCCGCTCTCCACGGAGCTGCCTGGTGTCACAGGTTAGCCTGGCAGGGAGAAGTCCGGTAATTTCCTCCCCTGTCCAGGTGGAGGCACTAGATGCTACCTGCATTCCAGCCCAACCCCCGCATTTCCCTGGCAGCCCGCAGTAGGAGACACTCGAGGAAGTCATTCGGACTGCTCCTAGGAGATCCCAGGCGCTGCAGACAGAAGAGGGAACCTACCCATTCTAAGAATTCAGGATCACGTACGAGTGAGTGGGGGAGGTTTGAGGCCGCGCTCTACGCAGCTACCTGGTGTCACAGTTTTTCCCTGGCAGGGGGAAGTCCGCTAATTATCTCCCCTGTCCAGGGGGAGGCACTAGAATCTACCTGCTTTTCCAACAAAACCCCCACGTTTCCATTGAAGCCCGCTCTAGGAGACACTCGGGGAAGACATGCAGAGGGCTCCTAGGAGATCCCATTTGCTGCAGACAGAAGACGGAACCTCCCCACACTCAGAATTCCGGAACACGTCCGAGTGTGTGGGGGAGTTTTGGGTCCGCCCTCCATCCAGCTGCCTGGTGTCATATGTGTTGCAATGCAGGGGGAATTCCGCTAAATAACTCCCCTGTCCAGGAGGAGGCACTAGATGCTACCTGCATTTCAAGCCAAACCCCCGCCTTTCCATTGAATCCCGCACTAGGAGGCACTCGGTGAAGACACGCGGAAGGCTCCTGGGAGATCCCAGGCGCTGCAGACAAAAGACGGAATCTCCCCACACTCAGAATTCCGGATCACGGCCGAGAGTGTGAGGGAGATTTGGGGGCACTTTCCTCGCAGCTGCTTGATGTCACAGGTGTTGCCTTGCAGGGGGAATTCCCCTAATTACCTCCCCTGTCCAGGTGGAGGCACTAGATGCTACCTGCATTTGCAGGCCAACCACCGCCATTCCCCGGAATCCCGCACTAGGAGACACTCGGTGAAGACACGCGGAGGGCACCTAGGAGATCCCAGGCGCTGCAGACAGAAGACGGAAACTCCCCACACTCAGAATTCCGGATCACGTACGAGTGAGTGGGTGAGGATTAGGGCCGACTTCCACGCAACTGCCAGATGTCACAGGTGTTGCATGTCAGGGCGAATTCCGCTAATTTCCTCACCAGTCCAGGGGGAGATACTAGATGCTACCTGCATTTACAGCCGAAACCCCGCCATTCCCCGGAAGCCAGCACTACGAGACACTCGGGGAAGAAACGTGAAGGGCTCCTATGTGATCCCAGGCACTGTAGACTGAATACGGAACCTCCCCACACTCAGAAATCTGGGACACGCCCGAGTATGAAGGGAAGGTTTGGGGCCGCCCTCCATGCAGCTGCCAGGTGTCATAGGTGTTGCACCGCAGGGGGAAGTCCGCTAATTACCTCCCATGTCCAGGTGGAGGCACTAGATGCTACCTGCATTTCCAGCCCAACCCCCGCATTTCCCCGGCAGCCCGCACTAGGGGAAACTCAAGGAAGTCACGCTGACGGCTCCTAGGAGATCCCAGGCGCTGCAGACAGAAAACGGAACCTCCCCACACTCAGAATCCCGGAACACGGCCGAGTGTGTGGGGGAGGTTTGGGGCCGCCCTCCACGCAGTTGCCTGGTGTCACAGGTGTTGCCTGACAGGGGAACGTCCGCTAAATACCACCCCTGTCCAGGGTGAGGCACTAGATGCTACCTACATTACCAAAACTAACCCCGCTTATCCATTGAAGCCCGCACTATGAGACACTCGGTGAAGACACGCGGAAGGATCCTAGGAGATATCAGGCGCTGCAGACAGAAGACGGAATCTCCACACACTCAGAATTCCGGATCACGGCCGAGTGTGTGGGGGAGGTTTGGGGCCGCCCTCCACGCAGTTGCCTGGTGTCACAGGTGTTTCCTGGCAGGGGGAATTCCGCTAATTACATCCCCTCTGCAGGGGGAGGCACTAGAAGCTACCTGAATTTCCAGCCCAACCCCCGCCTTTCCCAGGCATCTCGCACTAAGAGACACTACGGGAAGACATGCCGAGTGTTCCTAGGAGATCCCAGGAACTGCAGACAGAAAACGGAACCTCCCCACACTCAGAATCCAGGAACACGCCGAGTGTGTGGGGGAGATTTGGGGACACACTCCACGCAGCTGCCTGTTGTCACAGTTGTTGCGTGGCAGGGGGAATTCCGCTAATTACCTCCCCTGTCCAGGGGGAGGCACTAGATGCTACCTGCATTTCCAGCCTACCCCCGCATTTCCCCGGCAGCACGCACTAGTAGACACTCGGGGAAGTCACGCGGAGGGCTCCTAGGAGATCCCAGGCACTGCAGACTGAAGACGGAACATCCAAACACTCAGAATTAAGGAATACGACCGAGTGTGTAGGGGAGGTGAGGTCACCCTCCAACAACTGCCTCGTGTCACAGCTGTAGCCTGGCAGGGGGAAGTCCGCTAAATACCTCCCCTTTCCAGGGGGAGGCACTAGATGCTACCTACATTTCCAAAACTAACCCCGCTTATCCATTGAAGCCCGCACTATGAGACACTCGGTGAAGACACGCGGAAAGATCCTAGGAGATATCAGGCGCTGCAGACAGAAGACGGAATCTCCACACACTCAGAATTCCGGATCACGGCCGAGTGTGTGGGGGAGGTTTGGGGCCGCCCTCCACGCAGTTGCCTGGTGTCACAGGTGTTTCCTGGCAGGGGGAATTCCGCTAATTACATCCCCTCTGCAGGGGGAGGCACTAGAAGCTACCTGAATTTCCAGCCCAACCCCCGCCTTTCCCAGGCATCTCGCACTAAGAGACACTACGGGAAGACATGCCGAGTGTTCCTAGGAGATCCCAGGAACTGCAGACAGAAAACGGAACCTCCCCACACTCAGAATCCAGGAACACGCCGAGTGTGTGGGGGAGATTTGGGGACACACTCCACGCAGCTGCCTGTTGTCACAGTTGTTGCGTGGCAGGGGGAATTCCGCTAATTACCTCCCCTGTCCAGGGGGAGGCACTAGATGCTACCTGCATTTCCAGCCTACCCCCGCATTTCCCCGGCAGCACGCACTAGTAGACACTCGGGGAAGTCACGCGGAGGGCTCCTAGGAGATCCCAGGCACTGCAGACTGAAGACGGAACATCCAAACACTCAGAATTAAGGAATACGACCGAGTGTGTAGGGGAGGTGAGGTCACCCTCCAACAACTGCCTCGTGTCACAGCTGTAGCCTGGCAGGGGGAAGTCCGCTAAATACCTCCCCTTTCCAGGGGGAGGCACTAGATGCTACCTACATTTCCAAAACTAACCCCGCTTATCCATTGAAGCCCGCACTATGAGACATTCGGGGAAGACACGCGGAAATCTCCTAGGAGATATCAGGCGCTGCAGAGAGAAGACGGAACCTCCACACACTCAGAATTCCGGATCACGGCCGAGTGGGTGGGGGAGGTTTGGGGCCGCCCTCCACGCAGTTGCCTGGTGTCACAGGTGTTGCCTGGCAGGGGGTATTCCATGAATTACCTCCGCTGTCCATTTGGAGGCACTAGATGCTACCTGCATTTCCAGCCAAACCCCTGTTTCCCTGGAAGCTCGCTGTAGGAGACAATCGTTGAAGACAGGCGGAGGGCTCCTAGGAGATCCCAGGAGCTGCAGACAGAAGAGGGGACCTACACACACTCAGAATTCCGGATCACGTACGAGTGAGTGGGAGAGGTTTGGGGCCGCCCTCGACGCAGCTGGCAGTTGTCACAGGTGTTTCCTGGCAGGGGGAATTCCGCTAATTAACTCCCCTCTCCAGGGGGAGGCACTAGGAGCTACCTGAATTTCCAGCCCTACCCCCGCCTTTCCCCGGCATCTCGCACTAAGAGACACTTCGGAAAGACACGCCGAGTGTTCCTAGGAGATCCCAGGCACTGCAGACAGAAAACGGAACCTCCCCACACCCAGAATCCCGGAACACGGCCGAGTGTGTGGGGGAGATTTGGGGACACCCTCCACGAAGCTGCCTGGTGTCACAGGTTTCACCTGGCGGGGGGAAGTACGCTTATTACCTCCCCTGTTCAGGGGGAGGCACTAGATGCAACCTGCATTTCCAAAACAACCCCCGGTTTTCCATTGAAGCCCGCACTATGAGACACTCGGTGAAGACACGCGGAAAGATCCTAGGAGATATCAGGCGCTGCAGACAGAAGACGGAATCTCCACACACTCAGAATTCCGGATCACGGCCGAGTGTGTGGGGGAGGTTTGGGGCCGCCCTCCACGCAGTTGCCTGGTGTCACAGGTGTTTCCTGGCAGGGGGAATTCCGCTAATTACATCCCCTCTGCAGGGGGAGGCACTAGAAGCTACCTGAATTTCCAGCCCAACCCCCGCCTTTCCCAGGCATCTCGCACTAAGAGACACTACGGGAAGACATGCCGAGTGTTCCTAGGAGATCCCAGGAACTGCAGACAGAAAACGGAACCTCCCCACACTCAGAATCCAGGAACACGCCGAGTGTGTGGGGGAGATTTGGGGACACACTCCACGCAGCTGCCTGTTGTCACAGTTGTTGCGTGGCAGGGGGAATTCCGCTAATTACCTCCCCTGTCCAGGGGGAGGCACTAGATGCTACCTGCATTTCCAGCCTACCCCCGCATTTCCCCGGCAGCACGCACTAGTAGACACTCGGGGAAGTCACGCGGAGGGCTCCTAGGAGATCCCAGGCACTGCAGACTGAAGACGGAACATCCAAACACTCAGAATTAAGGAATACGACCGAGTGTGTAGGGGAGGTGAGGTCACCCTCCAACAACTGCCTCGTGTCACAGCTGTAGCCTGGCAGGGGGAAGTCCGCTAAATACCTCCCCTTTCCAGGGGGAGGCACTAGATGCTACCTACATTTCCAAAACTAACCCCGCTTATCCATTGAAGCCCGCACTATGAGACATTCGGGGAAGACACGCGGAAATCTCCTAGGAGATATCAGGCGCTGCAGAGAGAAGACGGAACCTCCACACACTCAGAATTCCGGATCACGGCCGAGTGGGTGGGGGAGGTTTGGGGCCGCCCTCCACGCAGTTGCCTGGTGTCACAGGTGTTGCCTGGCAGGGGGTATTCCATGAATTACCTCCGCTGTCCATTTGGAGGCACTAGATGCTACCTGCATTTCCAGCCAAACCCCTGTTTCCCTGGAAGCTCGCTGTAGGAGACAATCGTTGAAGACAGGCGGAGGGCTCCTAGGAGATCCCAGGAGCTGCAGACAGAAGAGGGGACCTACACACACTCAGAATTCCGGATCACGTACGAGTGAGTGGGAGAGGTTTGGGGCCGCCCTCGACGCAGCTGGCAGTTGTCACAGGTGTTTCCTGGCAGGGGGAATTCCGCTAATTAACTCCCCTCTCCAGGGGGAGGCACTAGGAGCTACCTGAATTTCCAGCCCTACCCCCGCCTTTCCCCGGCATCTCGCACTAAGAGACACTTCGGAAAGACACGCCGAGTGTTCCTAGGAGATCCCAGGCACTGCAGACAGAAAACGGAACCTCCCCACACCCAGAATCCCGGAACACGGCCGAGTGTGTGGGGGAGATTTGGGGACACCCTCCACGAAGCTGCCTGGTGTCACAGGTTTCACCTGGCGGGGGGAAGTACGCTTATTACCTCCCCTGTTCAGGGGGAGGCACTAGATGCAACCTGCATTTCCAAAACAACCCCCGGTTTTCCATTGAAGCCCGCACTAAGTGTACTCGGGGAATACACGCGGTGGGCTCCTAGGAGATCCCAGGCGCTGCAGACAGAAGACGGAACCTCCCCACACTCAGAATTCCGGAAAACGGCCGAGTGGTTGGGGGAGGTTTAGGGACGCCCTCGACGCAGCTGGCGGGTGTCTTAAGTGTTGCCAGGCAGGGGGAAGTCCGCTAATTAACTCCCCTGTTCAGGGGGAGGCACTAGATGCTACTTGCATTTCCAGCTCAACCCCCGCCTATCCCCGGGAGCCCGCACAAGGAGACATTCGGGGAAGACACGCGGAGGGCTCCTATTATATCTCAGGCGCTGCAGACAGAAGACGGAACCTCCCCACATTGAGAATTAGGAAAGACTGTCGAGTGTGTGGGGAAGTTTTGGGCCAGCTTCCACGAAGCTGCCTGGTGTCACAGGTGTTGCCTGGCAGGGGGATGTCCGCTAATTACCTCCCCTGTCCAGGAGGAGGCACCAGATACTACCTGCATTTCCAACACAACCCCCGCCTTTCCATTGAATCCCGCAATATGAGACACTCGGGGAAGACACGAGGACGGCTCCTAGGACATATCAGGCGCTGCAGACAGAAGACGGAACCTCCCCACACTCAGAATTCCGGAACAGGGCCGAGTGTGTTGGGCAGGTTTGGGGCCGTCCTCCACGCAGCTGCCTGGTGTCACAGTTGTTGCCTGCCAGGGTGTAGTCTGCTAATAACCTCCCCTGTCCACGGGGAGGCACTAGATGCTACCTGCATTTCCAGCACAACCCCCGCCTTTCCCCAGCAGCCCGCAATAGGAGACACTCGGGGAAGTCACGCGGAGGGCTCCTAGGAGATCCCAGGCGCTGCAGACAGAAGACGGAACCTACCCACACTCAGAATTCCGGATCACGTACGAGTGTGTTTGGGAGGTTTAGGGCCGCCGTCCACGCAGCTGCCAGGTGTCACAAGTGTTGTCTGGCAGGGGGAAGTCCGCTAATTACCGCCCCTGTCCAGGGGGAGGCACTAGATGCTACCTGCATTTACAGGAAATCCCCCGCACTTCCCCTGCAGCCCGCACTAGGAGACACTCGAGGAAGTCACGTTGACTGCTCCTAGTAGATCCCAGGCGCTGCAGAGAGAAAACGGATCCTCCCCACACTCAGAATCCCCGAACACGGCCGAGTGTGTGGGGGAGGTTTGGGGCCGCCCTCCACGCAGCTGCCTGGTGTCACAGGTGGTGCCTGGCAGGGGGAACTCCACTAATTACCTCCCCATTCCAGGAGGAGGCAGCAGATGCTACCTGCATTTCCAGCCCAACCACAGTTTCCCTGGCAGCTCGCTGTAGGAGATAATCTGGGAAGACAGGCGGAGGGCTCTTAGGAGATCACAGGCGCTGCAGACAGAAGAGGGAACCTACACACACTCAGAATTCCGGATCACGTACGAGTGAGTGGGAGAGGATTGGGGCCGCCCTCGACGCAGCTGCCTGGTGTCACAGGTGTTTCCTGGCAGGGGGAATTCCGCTAATTACCTCCCTTCTGCAGGGGGAGGCACTAGAAGCTAAATGAATTTCCACCCCAACCCCCGCCTTTCCCCGGCATCTCGTACTAAGAGACACTACGGGAAGACACGCCGAGTGTTCCTAGGAGATCACAGGCACTGCAGACAGAAAACGGAACCTCCCCACACTCAGAATCCCAGAACACGGCCGAGTGTGTGGGGGAGTTTTGGGGACAAACTCCACGCAGCTGCCTGGTGTCACAAGTTTTGCCTGGCAGGGGGAAGTCCGCTTATTACCTTCCCTGTCCTGGAGGAGGCAGTAGATGCTACCTGCATTTCCAACACAACCCCCGACTTTCCATTGAAGCCCGCAATATGAGACACTCGGGAAAGACACGCGGAGGGCTCCTAGGAGATATCAGGCACTGTAGACATAAGACGGAACCTCCCCACAGTCAGAATTCCGGATCACGGCCGAGTGTGTGGGGGAGGTTTGTGGCCGCCTTCCACGCAGCTGCTTGGTCTCTCAGGTGTTGCCCGGCAGGGTGTATTCCGCTAATTACCTCCCCTGTCCAGTTGGAGGCACTAGATGCTACCTGCATTTCCAGCCCAACCCCCGCATTTTCCCGGCAGCCCGCACTAGGAGAAACTCGAGGAAGTCACGCTGACGGCTCTTAGGAGATCCCAGGCGCTGCAGACAGAAGACGGAAACTCCCCACACTCAGAATTCAGGATCACGTATGAGTGTGTGGGGGAGTTTTGGGGCCGCCCTCCACGAAGCTGTCTGGTGTCACAGGTGTTGCCTGGCAGGGGGAAGTCCTCTAATTACCTCCCCATTCCAAGGGGAGGCACTAGATGCTACCTGCATTTATAGACGAACCCCCGCCATTCCCCAGAAGCCCGCACTAGGGGAAACTCAAGGAAGTCACGTTGACGGATCCTAGGAGATCCCAGGCGCTGCAGACAGAAAACGGAACCACCCCACACTCAGAATCCCGGAACACGGCCGAGTGTGTGGGGGAGGTTTGGGGCCGCACTCCACGCAGTTGCCTGGTGTCACAGGTGTTGCCTGTCAGGGGAACGTCCGCTAAATACCACCCCTGTCCAGGGTGAGGTACTAGATGCTACCTACATTTCCAAAACTAACCCCGCTTATCCATTGAAGCCCGCACTATGAGACACTCGGTGAAGACACGCGGAAGGATCCTAGGAGATATCAGGCGCTGCAGACAGAAGACGGAACCTCCACACACTCAGAATTCCGGATCACGGCCGAGTGGGTGGGGGATGTTTGGGGCCGCCCTTCACGCAGCTGCCTGGTGTCACAGGTGTTTCCTGGCAGGCGGAATTCCGCTAATTACCTCCCCTGTCCAGGAGGAGGCACTAGATGCTACCTGCATTTCCAAAAAAACCTCACATTTCCATTGAAGCCCGCACTAGGAGACACTCGGGGAAGACACGCGGAGGGCTCCTAGTAGATATCAGGCGCTGCATACAGAAGAGGGTACCTACCCACACTCAGAATTCCGGATCACTGCCGAGTGTGCGGGGGAGCTTTGGGGCCGCTCTCCACGGAGCTGCCTGGTGTCACAGGTTAGCCTGGCAGGGAGAAGTCCGGTAATTTCCTCCCCTGTCCAGGTGGAGGCACTAGATGCTACCTGCATTCCAGCCCAACCCCCGCATTTCCCTGGCAGCCCGCAGTAGGAGACACTCGAGGAAGTCACGCGGACTGCTCCTAGGAGATCCCAGGCGCTGCAGACAGAAGAGGGAACCTACCCATTCTAAGAATTCAGGATCACGTACGAGTGAGTGGGGGAGGTTTGAGGCCGCGCTCTACGCAGCTACCTGGTGTCACAGTTTTTCCCTGGCAGGGGGAAGTCCGCTAATTATCTCCCCTGTCCAGGGGGAGGCACTAGAAGCTACCTGCTTTTCCAACACAACCCCCACGTTTCCATTGAAGCCCGCTCTAGGAGACACTCGGGGAAGACACGCAGAGGGCTCCTAGGAGATCCCATTTGCTGCAGACAGAAGACGGAACCTCCCCACACTCAGAATTCCGGAACACGTCCGAGTGTGTGGGGGAGATTTGGGGCCGCCCTCCACCCAGCTGCCTGGTGTCATATGTGTTGCAATGCAGGGGGAATTCCGCTAAATAACTCCCCTGTCCAGGAGGAGGCACTAGATGCTACCTGCATTTCAAGCCAAACCCCCGCCTTTCCATTGAATCCCGCACTAGGAGACACTCGGTGAAGACACGCGGAAGGCTCCTAGGAGATCCCAGGCGCTGCAGACAAAAGACGGAAACTCCCCACACTCACAATTCCGGATCACGGCCGAGAGTGTGAGGGAGATTTGGGGGCACTTTCCTCGCAGCTGCTTGATGTCACAGGTGTTGCCTTGCAGGGGGAATTCCCCTAATTACCTCCCCTGTCCAGGTGGAGGCACTAGATGCTACCTGCATTTGCAGGCCAACCACCGCCATTCCCCGGAATCCCGCACTAGGAGACACTCGGTGAAGACACGCGGAGGGCACCTAGGAGATCCCAGGCGCTGCAGACAGAAGACGGAAACTCCCCACACTCAGAATTCCGGATCACGTACGAGTGAGTGGGTGAGGATTAGGGCCGACTTCCACGCAACTGCCAGATGTCACAGGTGTTGCATGTCAGGGCGAATTCCGCTAATTTCCTCACCAGTCCAGGGGGAGATACTAGATGCTACCTGCATTTACAGCCGAAACCCCGCCATTCCCCGGAAGCCAGCACTACGAGACACTCGGGGAAGAAACGTGAAGGGCTCCTATGTGATCCCAGGCACTGTAGACTGAATACGGAACCTCCCCACACTCAGAAATCTGGGACACGCCCGAGTATGAAGGGAAGGTTTGGGGCCGCCCTCCATGCAGCTGCCAGGTGTCATAGGTGTTGCACGGCAGGGGGAAGTCCGCTAATTACCTCCCATGTCCAGGTGGAGGCACTAGATGCTACCTGCATTTCCAGCCCAACCCCCGCATTTCCCCGGCAGCCCGCACTAGGGGAAACTCAAGGAAGTCACGCTGACGGCTCCTAGGAGATCCCAGGCGCTGCAGACAGAAAACGGAACCTCTCCACACTCAGAATCCCGGAACACGGCCGAGTGTGAGGGGGAGGTTTGGGGCCGCACTCCACGCAGTTGCCTGGTGTCACAGGTGGTGCCTTTCAGGGGGAATTCCGCTAATTACCTCCTCTTTCCAGGTGAGGCACTAGATGCTACCTGCATTTCCAGCCCAACCCCCGCCTATCCCCGGGAGCCCGCACTAGAAGACACTCGGGGAAGTCACGCGGAGGGCTCCTAAGGGATCCCAGGCGCTGCACACTGAAGACGGAACATCCCCACACTCAGAATTAAGGAATACGGCCGAGTGTGTAGGGGAGGTGGGGTCACCCTCCACCCAGCTGCCTCGTGTCATAGCTGTAGCATGGCAGGAGGAATTCCGCTAAATGCCACACCTATCCAGTGGGAGGCACTAGATTCTACCTACATTTCCAAAACTAACCCCGCTTATCCATTGAAGCCCGCACTATGAGACACTCTGGGAAGACACGTGGAGGGCTCCTAGGAGATTTCAGGCGCTGCAGACAGAAGACGGAAACTCCACACACTCAGAATTCTGGATGACGGCCGAGTGGGTGGGGGAGGTTTGGGGCCTCCCTTCACGCAGCTGCCTGGTGTCACAGGTGTTGCCTGGCAGGGGGTAGTCTGCTAATATCCTCCCCTGTCCATGGGGAGGCACTAGATGCTACCTGCATTTCCAGCCAAAACCCCGCCTTTCCCCAGCAGACCACAATAGGTGACACTCGGGGAATTCAGGCGGAGGGCTCCTAGGAGATCCCAGGCACTGCAGACAGAAGAATGAACCTATCCGCTTTAAGAATTCCGGATCACGTACGAGTGTGTTTGGGAGGTTTAGGGCCGCCGTCCACGCAGCTGCCAGGAGTCACAAGTGTTGTCTGGCAGGGGGAAGTCCGCTAATTACCTCCCCTGTCCAGGGGGAGGCACTAGATGCTACCTGCATTTCCAGGAAATCCCCCGCATTTCCCCGGCAGCCCGCACTAGGAGATACTCGAGCAACACACGCGGTGGGCTCCTAGGAGATCCCAGGCGCTGCAGACAGAAGACGGAACCTCCCCACCCTGAGAAATCCGGATCACGGCCGAGTGTGTGGGGGAAATTTGGGGCCGCACCCCACGCAGATACCTGGTGTCACATGTGTTGCCTGGCAGGGGAAATTCCGCTAATTACCTCTCCTGTCCAGGTGGAGGCACTAGATGCTACTTGCATTTCCAGCCCAACCCCCGCCTATCCCCGGGAGCCCGCACTAGAAGACACTCTGGGAAGTCACGCGGAGGGCTCCTAGGAGATCCCAGGCGCTGCAGACTGAAGACGGAACATCCACACACTCAGAATTAAGGAATACGGCCGAGTGTGTAGGGGAGGTGGGTTCACCCTCCACCCAGCTGACTCGTGTCACAGCTGTAGCATTGCAGAAGGAAGTCCGCTAAATACCACCCCTGTCCAGGGTGAGGCACTAGATGCTACCTACATTTCCAAAACTAACCCCGCTTATCCATTGAAGCCCGCACTATGAGACACTCGGGGAAGACACGCGGAGTGCTCCTAGGAGATATCAGGCGCTGCAGACAGAAGACGGAACCTCCACACACTCAGAATACCGAATCACGGCCGTGTGGGTGGGGGAGGTTTGGGGCCGCCCTTCACGAAGCTGCCTGGTGTCTCAGGTGTTGCCTGGCAGAGGGTAGTCTGCTAATTACCTCCCCTGTCCATGGGGAGGCAGTAGATGCTACCTGCATTTCCAGCCCAAACTCCGCCTTTCCCCAGCAGCCCACAATAGGTGACACTCGGGGAATTCAGGCGGAGGGCTCCTAGGAGATCCCAGGCGCTGCAGACGGAAGAGTGAACCTACCCACACTAAGAATTCCGGATCACGTACGAGTGTGTTTGGGAGGTTTAGGGCCGCCGTCCACGCATCTGCCAGGTTTCACAATTGTTGTTGGCAGGGGGAATTCCGCTAATTACCTCCCCTCTGCAGGGGGAGTCACTAGAATCTAACTGAATTTCCAGCCCAACCCCCGCCTTTCCCAGGCATGTCGCACTAAGAGACACTACGGGAAGACACGCCGAGTGTTCCTAGGAGATCCCAGGCACTGCAGACAGAAAACGGAACCTCCCCACACTCAGAATCCTGGAACACGTTCGAGTGTGTGGGGGAGGTTTGGGGCCGCATACCACGCAGCTGCCTGTTGTCACAGGTTTTGCCTGGCAGGGGGAAGTCCGCTTATTACCTCCCCTGTCCTGGAGGAGGCACAAGATGCTACCAGCATTTCCAAAACAACCCCTGCTTTTCCATTGAAGCCCGCAGTAAGAGTACTTGGGAAATAAACGCGGTGGGCTCCTAGGAGATCCCAGGCGCTACAGACTGAAGACGGAACCTCCCCACACTCAGAAACCAGGAAAAAGACCGAGTGGTTTGGGGAGTTTTGGGGCCGCCTTCCATGCAGCTGCCAGGTGTCACAAGTGTTGTCTGGCAGGGGGAAGTCCGCTAAATATCTCCCCTGTCCAGGGGGAGGCACTAGATGCTACCTGCATTTCCAGCCCAAACCCCGCCTTTCCCCGGCAGCCCGCAATATGAGACACTCGAAGAAGTCACGCTGACGGCTCCTAGGAGAACCCAGGCGCTGCAGACAGAAAACGGAACCTCCCCACACTCAGAATCCCCAAATAAGGCCGAGTGTGTGGGGGAGGTTTGGGGCCGCCCTCCACGCAGCTGCCTGGTGTCACAGGTGTTGCCTGGCAGGGGGAAGTCCGCTAATTACCTCCCCATTCCAGGAGGAGGCAGAAGATGCTACCTGCATTTCCAGCCCAACCCCCGTTTCCCTGGCAGCTCGCTGTAGGAGACAATCTGGGAAGACTGGCGGTGGGCTCCTAGGAGATCACAGGCGCTGCAGACAGAAGAGGGAACTTACCCACAGTCAGAATTCCGGATCACGTACGAGTGAGTGGGAGAGATTTGGGGCCGCACTCGACGCAGCTGGCTGGTGTCACAGGTGTTTCCTGGAAGGAGGAATTCCGCTAATTACCTCCCCCCTGCAGGGGGAAGCACTAGAAGCTACCTGCATTTCCAAAACAACCCCCGCTTTTCCATTGATGCCCGCAGTAAGAGTACTCGGGAAATACACGCGGTGGGCTCCTAGGAGATCCCAGGCGCTACAGACAGAAGACGGAACCTCCCCACACTCAGAAACCAGGAAAAGACCAAGTGGCTTGGGGAGTTTTGGGGCCGCCCTCCATGAAGCTGCCTGGTGTTACAGCTGTTGCCTGGCAGGGGGAATTCAGCTAATTACCTCCCCTGTCCAAGAGGAGGCACTAGATGCTACCTGCATTTCCAACACAACCCCCGACTTTCCATTGAAGCCCGCAATATGAGACACTCGGGGAAGACACGCGGAGGGCTCCTAGGAGATATCAGGCACTGCAGACTTAAGACGGATCCTCCCCATAGTCAGAATTTCGGATCACGGCCGAGTGTGTGGGGGAGGTTTGGGGTCGCCTTCCACGCAGCTGCCTGGTCTCACAGGTGTTGCCCTGCAGGGTGTATTCTGCTAATTACCTCCCCTGTCCAGGGGGAGGCACTAGATGCTACCTGCATTTCCAAAACAACCCCCGAATTTCCATTGAAGCCCGCACTAGGAGACACTCGGGAAATACACGCGGTGAGCTCCTAGGAGATCCCAGGCGCTGCAGACAGAAGACGAAACCCCCCCACACTCAGAATTCCGGAAAACGGCCGAGTGGGTGGGGGAGGTTTAGGGTCGCACTCCACGCAGCTGCCTGGTGTCACAGGTGTTGCCTGGCAGGGGGAAGTCCGCTAATTAACTCCCCTGTTCAGGGGGAGGCACTAGATGCTACTTGCATTTCCAGCCGAATCCCCGCCTATCCCCGGGAGCCCGCACAAGGAGACATTCGGGAAAGACACGCGGAGGGCTCCTAGGATATCCCAGGCGCTGCACAGAAGACGGAACCTCCCCACATTCAGCATTAGGAAAGACGGCCGAGTGTGTGGGGGAGTTTTGTGCCGCGCTCCACGCAGCTGCCTGGTGTCACAGGTGTTGCCTGGCAGGGGGATTTCCGCTAATTACCTCCCCAGTCCAGGAGGAGGCACTAGATACTACCTGCATTTCCAACACAACCCCCGCCTTTCCATTGAAGCCTGCACTATGAGACACTCGGGGAAGACACGAGGACGGCTCCTAGGACATATCAGGCCATGCAGACAGAAGACGGAACCTCCCCACACTCAGAATTCCGGATCACGTACCTGTGCGTGTGGGAGGTTTAGGGCCACCGTCCACGAAGCTGCCTGGTTTCACAGGTGTTGCTTGGCAGGGGGATGTCCGCTAATTACCTCCCCTGTCCAGCGGGAGGCACTAGATGCTACCTGCATTTCCAGCCCAACACCCGCCTTTACCCGGCAGCCAGCACTAGGAGAAACTCGAGGAATACACGCGGAGCGCTCTTAGGGGATCCAAGGCGCTGCAGACGGATGACGGAACCTCCCCACACTCAGAATTCCGAAACACAGCCGAGTTTGTGGGGAAAGTTTGGGGACGATCTCCACGCAGCTTCCTGGTGTCACAGGTGTTTCCTGGCAGGGGTAATTCCGCTAATTACCTCCCCTGTCCAGGGGGTGTCACTAGAAGCTACCTGAATTTCCAGACCAACCACCACTTTTACCCGGCATCCCGCATTATGAGACACTAGGGGAAGACACGCCGAAGGCTCCTAGGGGATCCCAAGCACTGCAGACTGAAAACGGAACCTCGCCACACTCAGAATCCCAGTACACGCCCGAGTGTGTGAGGGAGGTTTGGGGCCACACTCCACGCAGCTGCCTGGTGTCACAGGTGTTGCCTGGCAAGGGGAAGTCCGCTAATTACCTCCCCTGTCCAGGAGGAGGCACTAGATGCTACCTGCATTTCCAAAAAAACCTCGCATTTCCATTGAAGCCCGCACTAGGAAACACTCGGGGAAGACACGCGGAGGTCTCCTAGTAGATATCAGGCGCTGCATACAGAAGAGTGTACCTACCCACACTCAGAATTCCGGATCACTGCCGAGTGTGCGGCTGAGATTTGGGGCCGCTCTCCACGGAGCTGCCTGGTGTCACAGGTTAGCCTGGCAGGGAGAAGTCCGGTAATTTCCTCCCCTGTCCAGGTGGAGGCACTAGATACTACCTGCATTCCAGCCCAACCCCCGCATTTCCCTTGCAGCGCGCAGTAGGATACACTCCAGGAAGTCACGCGGACTGCTCCTAGGAGATCCCAGGCGCTGCAGACAAAAGACGGAACCTCCCCACACTCACAATTCCGGATCACGCCCGAGAGTGTGGGGGAGATTTGGGGGCACTTTCCTCGCAGCTGCTTGATGTCACAGGTGTTGCCTTGCAGGGGGAATTCCGCTAATTACCTCCCCTGTCCAGGTGGAGGCACTAGATGCTACCTGCATTTGCAGGCCAACCACCGCCATTCCCCGGAATCCCGCACTAGGAGACACTCGGTGAAGACACGCGGAGGGCACCTAGGCGATCCCAGGTGCTGCAGACAGAAGACGGAAACTCCCCACACTCAGAATTCCGGATCACGTACGAGTGAGTGGGTGAGGATTAGGGCCGACTTCCACGCAACTGCCAGAATTCACAGCTGTTGCCTGTCAGGGCGAATTCCGCTAATTTCCTCACCAGTCCAGGGGGAGATACTAGATGCTACCTGCATTTACAGGCGAAACCCCGCCATTCCCCGGAAGCCAGCACTACGAGACACTCGGGGAAGAAACGTGAAGGGCTCCTATGTGATCCCAGGCACTGTAGACTGAATACGGAACCTCCCCACACTCAAAAATCCGGAACACGCCCGAGTATGTAGGGAAGGTTTGGGGCCGCCCTCCATGCAGCTGCCAGGTGTCATAGGTGTTGCATGGCAGGGGGAAGTCCTCTAATTACCTCCCCATTCCAGGGGGAGGCACTAGATGCTACTTGCATTTATAGCCGAACCCCCGCCATTCCCCGGAAGCCCGCACTAAGAGACAGTCGGGGAAGAAACGTGGAGGGCTCCTAGGAGTTCCCAGGCACTGCAGTCAGAAGACGGAACTTCCCCACAATCAGAATTCTGGATCACGTATGAGTATGTGGGGGAGGTTTTCGACCGACCTACACGCAGATGCCTGGTTCAAAAGTGTTGCCTGGCAGGGGGAAGTCCGCTAATTTCCTACCCTGTCCAGGGGGAGGCACTGGATGTTATCTGCATTTCCAGCACAACCCCTGAATTCCCCGGCAACTCGCAATAGGAGAATCTCGGAGAAGACAACGGGAGGGCTCCTAGGAGATCCCAGTTGATGCAGACAGAAGACGGAACATCCCCACATTCAGAATTCTTGAACATGGCCGAGTGTGTTGGGGAGGATTGTGGCCGCCCTTCCCGCAGCTGCAGGGTGTCACAGGTGTTGCATTGCAGGGGGAATTCCGCTAATTACCTCCCCTGTACAGGGGGAGGCACTAGATGCTACCTGCATTTCCAGCACAACCCCCTCATTTCCCTTGAAGCGCGCACTAGGAGACACTCGGGGAAGACACGCGGATGGTTCCTACATGATCCCAGTCGCTGCAGACAGAAGACGGAAACTCCCCACACTCAGAATTCTAGATCACGTACGATTGAGTGGGTGAGGTTCAGGGCCGACCTCCACGCATCTGCCAGGTTTCACCGGTGTTGCCTGTCAGGGCGAAGTCCGCTAATTACCTCACTTGTCCAGGGGGAGATACTAGATGCTACCTGCATTTACAGCCGAAACCCCGCCATTCCCCGGAAGCCCGCACTAGGGGACACTCGGGGAAGAAACGTGAAGGGCTCCTATGTGATCCCAGGCACTGTAGACTGAATATGGAACCTCGCCACACTCAGAAATCCGTAACACGCCCGAGTGTGTTGGGGAGGTTTGGGGCCGCCCTCCATGCAGCTGCCAGGTGTCATAGGTGTTGCATGGCAGGGGGAAGTCCTCTAATTATCTCCCCTGTCCAGGGGGAGGCACTAGATAATACCTGCATTTCCAGCCGATCGCCCGAATTTCCCCTGCAGCCCGCACTAGGAGACACTCGGTGAAGACACGCGGAGGGCTCCTAGGAGATCCCAGGCGCTGCAGACAGAAGACGGAAACTAACAACACTCAGAATTCCGGATCACGTACGAGTGTGTGGGGGAGTTTTGGGGCCGCCCACCACGAAGCTGTCTGATGTCACTAGTGTTGCCTGGCAGGGGGAAGTCCACTAATTACCTCCCCATTCCAGGGGGAGGCACTAAATGCTACCTGCATTTACAGCCGAAACCCCGCCATTCCCCAGAAGCCCGCACTAGGAGACAGTCGGGGAAGAATCATGGAGGGATACTAGGAGATCCCAGGCACTGCAGTCAGAAGACGGAACTTCCACACACTCAGTATTCCGGATAACGTATGAGTGTGTGAGGGAGGTTTTCGGCCGACCTCAACGCAGATGCCTGGATCAAAGGTGTTGCCTTGCAGGGGGAAGTCCGCTAATTACCTCCCCTGTCCAGGGGGAGGCACTGGATGCTATCTGCATTTCCAACCCAACCCCTGAATTCCCCGGGAGCCCGCACTAGGAGACACTCGGAGAAGAAAACAGGAGGGCTCCTAGGAGATCCCAGGCACTGCAGACAGAAGACGGAACATCCCCACACTCAGAATTCTGGAACACGGCCGAGTGTGTTGGGGAGGATTGTGGCCGCCCTTCCCGCAGTTGCGGGGTGTCACAGGTGTTGCATTGCAGGAGGAATTCCGCTAAATACCTCCCCATTCCAGGGGGAGGCACTAAATGCTACCTGCATTTACAGCCGAAACCCCGCCATTCCCCTGAAGCCCGCACTAGGAGACAGTCGGGGAAGAAACATGGAGGGCTCCTAGGAGATCCCAGGCACTGCAGTCAGAAGACGGAATTTCCCCACACTCAGAATTCCGGATCATGTATGAGTGTGTGGGGGAGGTTTTCGGCTGACTTCCAAGCAGGTGCCTGGTTCAAAGGTATTGCCTTGCAGGGGGAAGTCCTCTAACTTCCTTCCCTGTCCAGGGGGAGGCACTGGATGCTATCTGCATTTCCAGCCCAACCCCTGAATTCCCCGTCAGCCCGCACTAGGAGACACTCGGAGAAGACAACGGGAGGGCTCCTAGGAGAGCCCAGGCGCTGAAGACTGACGACGGAACATCCCCACACTCAGAATTTCGGAACATGGCCGAGTGTGTTGGGGAGGATTGTGGCCGCCCTTCCCGCAGCTGCAGGTTGTCACAGGTGTTGCATTGCAGGGGGAATTCCGCTAATTACCTCCCCTTTACAGGGGGAGGCACTAGATGCTACCTGCATTTCCAGCCCAACCCCCTCATTTCCCTTGCAACCCGCACTAGGAGACACTCTGGGAAGACACGAGGATGGCTCCTAGGTGATCCCCGGCACTGCAGTCAGAAGACGGAACTTCCCCACACTCAGATTTCTGGATCACGTACGAGTGTGTGGGGGAGGTTTGGGGCCGCCCTCCACGAAGCTGCCTGGTGTCACAGGTGTTGCCTGGCAGGGGGAAGTCCGCTAATTACCTCCCCTTTCCAGGGGGAGGCACTAGATGCTACCTGCATTTACAGTCTAACACCCGCCACTCCCCGGAAGCCCGCACTAGGAGACACTCGGGGAAGAAACGTGGAGGGCTCCTAGGAGATCCCAGGCACTGTAGACTGAACACGGAACCTCCCCACACTCAGAAATCCAGAACACTCCCGAGTGTTTAGGGGAGGTTTGGGTCCACCCTCCATGCAGCTGCCAGGTGTCATAGGTGTTGCAAGGCAGGGGGAAGTCCTCTAATTTTCTCCCCTGTACAAGGGGAGGGACTAGATGCTACCTGCATTTCCAGCCCAACCCCTGCATTTCCCCGGGAGTCCGCACAAGGAAACACTCTGGGAAGACACGGGGAGGGCTCCTAGGAGATCCCAGGCGCTGCAGACAGAAGACGGAACATCCCCACACTCAGATTTCCGGATCACGTACGAGTGTGTGGGTGAAGTTTGGGGCCGCCCTCCACGAAGCTGCCTGGTGTCACAGGTGTTGCCTGGCAGGGGGAAGTCCGCTAATTACCTCCCCTTTCCAGGGGGAGGCACTAGATGCTACCTGCTTTTACAGCCGAACCCCCGCCACTCCCCGGAAGCCCGCACTAAGAGACACACGGGGAAGAAACGTGGAGGGCTCCTAGGAGATCCCAGGCAGTGTAGACTGAATACGGAACCTCCCCACACTCAGAAATCCGGAACACGCCCGAGTGTATAGGGGAGGTTTGGGGCCGCCCTCCATGCAGCTGCCAGGTGTCATAGGTGTTGCATGGCAGGGGGAAGTCCTCTAATTTTCTCCCCTGTACAGGGGGAGGCACTAGATGTTACCTGCATTTCCAGCCGATCAACCGCTATTCCCCTGCAGCACGCACTAGGAGACACTCGGTGAAGACACGCGGATGGCTCGAGAAGTTCCCAGTCGCTGCAGACAGAAGACGGAAACTCCCCAAAGTCAGAATTCCGTATCACGTACGAGTGTGTGGGGGAGTTTTGGGGCCCCCTCCACGAAACTGTCTGGTGTCACAGGTGGTGCCTGGCAGGGGGAATTACGCTAATTACCTCCCCTGTCCAGGGGAAGGCACTAGATGCTACCTGCATTTCTCAGCCTAACCCCCGATTTTCCCCGGCAGCACGCACTAGTAGACACTCGGGGAAGACAGGCGGAGGGCTCCTAGGGGATCCCAGTCGCTTTTTACAGAAGACGGAACCTCCCCACTCTCAGAATTCTGGAACACGGCCGCGTGTGTGGGGGAGGTTTGGGGCCGCCCTCCACGCAGCTGCCTGTTGTCACAGGTGTTGTCTGGCAGGGGGAATTACGCTAATTACCTCCCCTGTCCAGGGGAAGGCACTAGATGCTACCTGCGTTTCCAGAAAAACCCCCGCATTTCTCCTGCAGCCCGCACTAGGAGACACTCGGGGAAGACACGCGGATTGTTCCTAGGAGATCCAAAGCGTTGCACACAGAAGACGGAACCTCCCCACACTCAGAATTACGGAACACGGCCGAGTGTGTGTGGGATGTTTGGGGCCGCACTCCACGAAGCTGCCTGGGGTCACAGGTGTTGCATTTCAGGGGGAAAACCGCTAATTACCTCCACTGTCCTTTAGGAGGCACAAGATGCTACCTGCATTTCCAGCCCATCCCCCGCATTTCCATTGAAGCCCGCACTAGGAGACACTCGGGGATGACAAGCGGATGGCTCCTAGGAAATCCCAGGCGCTGCAGACTGAAGACGCAACCTCCCCAAACTAAGAATTCCGGAACAGGGCCGAGTGTGTGAGGGAGTTTTGGGGCCGCCTTCCACGCAGCTGCCAGGTTTCACCGGTGTTGCCTGGCAGGGGGAATTCCGCTAATTACCTCCCCTGTCCATGGGGAGGCACTAGATGCTACCTGCATTTCCAGCCCAAACGCTGACTTTCCTCAGCAGGCCACAATAGAGGACACACGGGGAAGACACGCGGAGGGCTCTTAGGAGATCCCATGCGCTGCAGACAAAAGGAACCTCCCAACCCTCAGAATTCCGGAATACAGCCGAGTGTGTCGGGGAGGTTTGGAACCACCCTCCACGCAGTTGCCTGTTGTCGCAGGTGTTGCCTGGCAGGGGGAAGTCCGCTAAATACTTCCCCGTCCAGGTGGAGGCACTAGATGCTACCTGCATTTCCAGCCCAACCCCTGCATTTCCCCGGGATTCCGCACAAGGAAACACTCTCGAAGACACGCGGAGGGCTCCTAGGAGATCCCAGGCGCTGCAGACTGAAGACGCAACCTCCCCAAACTCAGAATTCCGGAACAGGGTCGAGTGTGGGAGGAAGGTTTGGGGCCAATTTCCAAGGAATTGCCAGGTGTCACAGGTGTTGCCTGGAAGGGGGAATTCCGCTAATTACCTCCCCTGTCCAGGGGGCGGCACTAGATGCTACCTACACTTCCTGCAAAACCCCCGCCTTTCCCCGGCAGTCCGCAATCCGAGATACTCGGCGAAGACACGCGGAAGGCTCCTAGGAGATCCCAGACGCTGCAGAATGAAGACGGAACCTCCCCACAGTCAGAATTGCAGAACACGCCCGAGTGTGTGTGGCAGTTTTGGGGCCGCCCTCCACGTAGCTGCTGATGTCACATGTGTTGCCTGGCTGGGGGATGTACGCTAATAACCTCCCCTGTCCAGGGTGACGCACCTGATGCTACCAGCATTTTCAGCCCAACCCCCGCCTTTCCCGGCATCCCGCACTAAGGGACACTAGAGGAAGACACGCGAAGGGCTCCTAGATGATCCCAGGAACTGCAGACAGAAGACGGAATCTCCCCACAATCAGAATTCCGGAACACGGCCGAGTGTGTGGGGGAGGTTTGGGACCAACCACAACGCAGCTGCCAGGTGTCACAGGTTTTGCCTTGCAGGGGGAATTCCGCTAATTACCTCCCCTGTCCAGGGAGAGGCACTAGATGGTACCTGCATTTCCAGGCCTACCCCTGCCTTTCGCCGTAAGCCCGCAATATGAGACACTCGGGGAATACACGCGGAGGGCTCCTAGGAGATCCCAGGCGCTGCAGACTGAAGACGCAAACTCCCCAAAATCAGAATTCCGCAACAAGGCCGAGTGTGTGAGGGAGGTTTGGTGCAGACTTCCATGCAGCTGTCAGGGTTCACAGGTGTTGCCTGGCAGGGGGAAGTCCGCTAATTTCCTCCCCTGTCCAGGGGCAGGTACTAGATGCTACCTGCTTTTCCAGCACAACCCCCGAATTTCCCCGTCATCCCGCACAAAGAGACACAAGTTGAAGACACGCGGAAGGCTCCTAGGAGATCCAAGGCGCTGCAGACAGAAGACGGAACCTCCCCAGACTCAGAATTCCGGATCATGGCCTAGTGTGTGGGGGAAGATTGGGGCCGCACTCCACGCAGCTGCCTGGTGTCACAGGTGTTGCCTGGCAGGGGGAAGTCCGCTAATTACCTCCCCATTCCAGGTGGAGGCACTAGATGCTACCTGCATTTCCAGCACAACCACCGCATTTCCCTGGCAGCCCGCACTAGGAGACACTCGGGGAAGACACGCGGAGGGCTCCTAGGAGATCCCAGGTGCTGCAGACAGAAGACGGAACCTCCCCACACTCAGAAATCCGGAACACGGCCGAGTGTGTCGGGAGGTTTGGGGCCTCCCTGCACGCAGCTGCCAGGTGTCACAGGTGTTGCCTGGCAGGGGGAAGTCCGCTAAATACCTCCCCTGTCCAGGGGGAGGCACTAGATTCTACCTGCATTTCCAGCACAACTTCCGGATTTCCCCGGCAGCCCGCACTAGAATACACTCGGGGAAGACACGTGGATGGCTCGTAGTAGATCCCAGACACTGCAGACAGAAGACGGAACCTCCCAACACTCAGAATACCGGAACACGCCCGAGTGTTTGGGGGAGGTTTTGGCAGCCCTCCACGCAGCTGTCTGGTGTCACAGGTGTTGCTTGGCAGGGGGAAGTCCGCTAATTACGTCCCCTGTTCAGCTGGAGGCACTAGGTGCTACCTGAATTTCCAGCCAAACCCCCCTTTTCCCCGGCAGCCCGCAATAGGAAACACTTGGGGAAGACACGCGGAGGGCTCCTAGTAGATCCCAGGCGCTGCAGACATTAGACGGAACCTCCCCACACTCAGAATTCCAGAACACGGCCTAGTGAGTGGGGGATGTTTGAGGCCACACACCACGCAGCTGCCTGGTGTCACAGGTGTTTCATGGCAGGGGGAATTCCGCTAATTACCTCCCCTGTCAAGGGGGAGGCACTAGATGCTACCTGCATTTCCAGCACAAACCCCGCCTTTACCCAGCAGCCCGCACTAGGAGATACTCGGGGAAGAGAGGCGGAGTGTTCAAGGAGTTCCCAGGCACTGCAGACAGAAGACGGAACATCCCCAAACTCAGAATTTCGGAACACGTCCGAGTATGTCGGGGAGGTGTAGGGCCACACTCCACGCAGCTGCCTGGTGTCACACGTGTTGCCTGGCAGGGGGAAGTCCTCTAATTACCTCCCCTGTCCAGGGTGAGTCAATTGATGCTACCTGCATTTCCAGCCCAACCCCCGCATTTCCCCGGCATTCCGCACTAAGAGACACTGGGGGAAGACACGCGGAGGGCTCCTAGGAGATCCCAGGTGCTGCAGAATGAAGACGGAACCTCCCAACACTCAGAATTCCGGAACACATCTGATAGTGTGGGGAAGTTTGGGGCCAACCTCCACGCAGCTGCCAGGGGTCACAGGTGTTGCCTGACAGGGGGAAGTACGCTAATAACCTCCCCAGTCCAGGGGGAGGCACTAGATGCTACCTGCATTTCCAGCCCAACCCCCACCTTTCCCGGCATCCCGCACTAAGAGACACTAGGGGAAGACACGCGGAGGGCTCCTAGATGATCCCAGGAACTGCAGACAGAAGACGGAACCTCCCCAGAATCAGAATTTCGGAACACGGCCGAGTGTGTGGGGGAGGTTTGGGACCAACCACCACGCAGCTGCCTGGTGTCACAGGTTTTGCCTTGCAGGGGGAATTCCGCTAATTACCTCCCCATTCCAGGTGGAGGCACTAGATGCTATCTGCATTTCCAGCACAACCCCCGCATTTCCCTGGCAGCCCGCACTAGGAGACACTCGGTGAAGACACGCGGATGGCACCTAGGAGATCCCAGGCGCTGCAGACAGAAGACGGAAACTCCCCACACTCAGAATTCCGGATCACGTACGAGTGAGTGGGTGAGGATTAGGGCCGACTTCCACGCAACTGCCAGATGTCACAGGTGTTGCCTGTCAGGGCGAATTCCGCTAATTTCCTCACCAGTCCAGGGGGAGATACTAGATGCTACCTGCATTTACAGGCGAAACCCCGCCATTCCCCGGAAGCCAGCACTACGAGACACTCGGGGAAGAAACGTGAAGGGCTCCTATGTGATCCCAGGCACGGTAGACTGAATACGGAACCTCCCCACACTCAAAAATCCGGAACACGCCCGAGTATGTAGGGAAGGTTTGGGGCCGCCCTCCATGCAGCTGCCAGGTGTCATAGGTGTTGCATGGCAGGGGGAAGTCCTCTAATTACCTCCCCATTCCAGGGGGAGGCACTAGATGCTACTTGCATTTATAGCCGAACCCCCGCCATTCCCCGGAAGCCCGCACTAAGAGACAGTCGGGGAAGAAACGTGGAGGGCTCCTAGGAGATCCCAGGCACTGCAGTCAGAAGACGGAACTCCCCACAATCAGAATTCTGGATCACGTATGAGTATGTGGGGGAGGTTTTCGACCGACCTACACGCAGATACCTGGTTCAAAGGTGTTGCCTGGCAGGGGGAAGTCCGCTAATTTCCTACCCTGTCCAGGGGGAGGCACTGGATGCTATCTGCATTTCCAGCACAACCCCTGAATTCCCCGGCAAACCGCAATAGGAGAAACTCGGAGAAGACAACGGGAGGGCTCCTAGGAGATCCCAGTTGCTGCAGACAGAAGATGGAACATCCCCACACTCAGAATTCCGGAACATGGCCGAGTGTGTTGGGGAGGATTGTGGCCGCCCTTCCCGCAGCTGCAGGGTGTCACAGGTGTTGCATTGCAGGGGGAATTCCGCTAATTACCTCCCCTGTACAGGGGGAGGCACTAGATGCTACCTGCATTTCCAGCACAACCCCCTCATTTCCCTTGAAGCGCGCACTAGGAGACACTCGGGGAAGACACGCGGATGGTTCCTACGTGATCCCAGTCGCTGCAGACAGAAGACGGAAATTCCCCACACTCAGAATTCTGGATCACGTACGATTGAGTGGGTGAGGTTCAGGGCCGACCTCCACGCATCTGCCAGGTATCACCGGTGTTGCCTGTCAGGGCGAAGTCCGCTAATTACCTCACTTGTCCAGGGGGAGATACTAGATGCTACCTGCATTTACAGCCGAAACCCCGCCATTCCCCGGAAGCCCGCACTAGGGGACACTCGGGGAAGAAACGTGAAGGGCTCCTATGTGATCCCAGGCACTGTAGACTGAATATGGAACCTCGCCACACTCAGAAATCCGTAACACGCCCGAGTGTGTTGGGGAGGTTTGGGGCCGCCCTCCATGCAGCTGCCAGGTGTCATAGGTGTTGCATGGCAGGGGGAAGTCCTCTAATTATCTCCCCTGTCCAGGGGGAGGCACTAGATAATACCTGCATTTCCAGCCGATCGCCCGAATTTCCCCTGCAGCCCGCAATAGGAGACACTCGGTGAAGACACGCGGAGGGCTCCTAGGAGATCCCAGGCGCTGCAGACAGAAGACGGAAACTAACAACACTCAGAATTCCGGATCACGTACGAGTGTGTGGGGGAGGATTGTGGCCGCCCTTCCCGCAGCTGCGGGGTGTCACAGGTGTTGCATTGCAGGAGGAATTCCGCTAATTACCTCCCCATTCCAGGGGGAGGCACTAAATGCTACCTGCATTTACAGCCGAAACCCCGCCATTCCCCAGAAGCCCGCACTAGGAGACAGTCGGGGAAGAAACATGGAGGGCTCCTAGGAGATCCCAGGCACTGCAGTCAGAAGACAGAATTTCCCCACACTCAGAATTCCGGATCACGTATGAGTGTGTGGGGGAGGTTTTCGGCTGACTTCCAAGCAGGTGCCTGGTTCAAAGGTGTTGCCTTGCAGGGGGAAGTCCGCTAACTTCCTTCCCTGTCCAGGGGGAGGCACTGGATGCTATCTGCATTTCCAGCCCAACCCCTGAATTCCCCGTCAGCCCGCACTAGGAGACACTCGGAGAAGACAACGGGAGGGCTCCTAGGAGAGCCCAGGCGCTGAAGACTGACGACGGAACATCCCCACACTCAGAATTTCGGAACATGGCCGAGTGTGTTGGGGAGGATTGTGGCCGCCCTTCCCGCAGCTGCAGGTTGTCACAGGTGTTGCATTGCAGGGGGAATTCCGCTAATTACCTCCCCTGTACAGGGGGAGGCACTAGATGCTATCTGCATTTCCAGCTCAACCCCCTCATTTCCCTTGCAACCCGCACTAGGAGACACTCTGGGAAGACACGAGGATGGCTCCTAGGTGATCCCCGGCACTGCAGTCAGAAGACGGAACTTCCCCACACTCAGATTTCTGGATCACGTACGAGTGTGTGGGGGAGGTTTGGGGCCGCCCTCCACGAAGCTGCCTGGTGTCACAGGTGTTGCCTGGCAGGGGGAAGTCCGCTAATTACCTCCCCTTTCCAGGGGGAGGCACTAGATGCTACCTGCATTTACAGCCTAACACCCGCCACTCCCCGGAAGCCCGCACTAGGGGACACTCGGGGAAGAAACGTGGAGGGCTCCTAGGAGATCCCAGGCACTGTAGACTGAACACGGAACCTCCCCACACTCAGAAATCCGGAACACGCCCGAGTGTTTAGGGGAGGTTTGGGGCCATCCTCCATGCAGCTGCCAGTTGTCATAGGTGTTGCACGGCAGGGGGAAGTCCTCTAATTTTCTCCCCTGTACAGGGGGAGGGACTAGATGCTACCTGCATTTCCAGCCCAACCCCTGCATTTCCCAGGGAGTCCGCACAAGGAAACACTCTGGGAAGACACGCGGAGGGCTCCTAGTAGATCCCAGGCGATGCAGACAGAAGACGGAACATCCCCACACTCAGATTTCCGGATCACGTACGAGTGTGTGGGGGAGGTTTGGGGCCGCCTTCCACGAAGCTGCCTGGTGTCACAGGTTTTGCCTGGCAGGGGGAAGTCTGCTAATTACATCCCCTTTCCAGCTGGAGGCACTAGATGCTACCTGCATTTACAGCCTAACCCCCGCCACTCCCCGGAAGCCCGCACTAAGAGAAATTCGGAGAAGAAACATGGAGGGCTCCTAGGAGATCCCAGGCACTATAGACTGAATACGGAACCTCCCCACACTCAGAAATCTGGAACACGCCCGAGTGTATAGGGGAGGTTTTGGGCCGCCCTCCATGCAGCTGCCAGGTTACACCGGTGTTGCCTGGCAGGGGGAAGTCCGCTAAATACCTCCCCCGTCCAGGTGGAGTCACTAGATGCTACCTGCATTTCCAGCCCAACCCCTGCATTTCCCCGGGAGTTCGCACAAGAAACACTCTAGGTAGACACGTGGAGGGCTCCTTGGAGATCCCAGGCGCTGCAGACAGAAGACGGAACATCCCCACACTCAGATTTCCGGATCACGTACGAGTGTGTGGGTGAGGTTTGGGGCCGCCCTCCACGAAGATGCCTGGTGTCACAGGTGTTGCCTGGCAGGGGGAAGTCCGCTAATTACCTCCCCTTTCCAGGGGGAGGCACTAGATGCTACCTGCTTTTACAGCCGAACCCCCGCCACTCCCCGGAATCCCGCACTAAGAGACACACGGGGAAGAAACGTGGAGGGCTCCTAGGAGATCCCAGGCAGTGTAGACTGAATACGGAACCTCCCCACACTCAGAAATCCGGAACACGCCCGAGTGTATAGGGGAGGTTTGGGGCCGCCCTCCATGCAGCTGCCAGGTGTCATAGGTGTTGCATGGCAGGGGGAAGTCCTCTAATTTTCTCCCCTGTACAGGGGGAGGCACTAGATGTTACCTGCATTTCCAGCCGATCAACCGCTATTCCCCTGCAGCACGCACTAGGAGACACTCGGTGAAGACACGCGGATGGCTCGAGAAGTTCCCAGTCGCTGCAGACAGAAGACGGAAACTCCCCAAACTCAGAATTCCGTATCACGTACGAGTGTGTGGGGGAGTTTTGGGGCCGCCCTCCACGAAACTGTCTGGTGTCACAGGTGGTGCATGGCAGGGGGAATTACGCTAATTACCTCCCCTGTCCAGGGGAAGGCACTAGATGCTACCTGCATTTCTCAGCCTAACCCCCGATTTTCCCCGGCAGCACGCACTAGTAGACACTCGGGGAAGACAGGCGGAGGGCTCCTAGGGGATCCCAGTCGCTTTTTACAGAAGACGGAACCTCCCCACTCTCAGAATTCTGGAACACGGCCGCGTGTGTGGGGGAGGTTTGGGGCCGCCCTCCACGCAGCTGCCTGTTGTCACAGGTGTTGTCTGGCAGGGGGAATTACGCTAATTACCTCCCCTGTCCAGGGGAAGGCACTAGATGCTACCTGCGTTTCCAGAAAAACCCCCGCATTTCTCCTGCAGCCCGCACTAGGAGACACTCGGGGAAGACACGCGGATTGTTCCTAGGAGATCCAAAGCGTTGCACACAGAAGACGGAACCTCCCCACACTCAGAATTACGGAACACGGCCGAGTGTGTGTGGGATGTTTGGGGCCGCACTCCACGAAGCTGCCTGGGGTCACAGGTGTTGCATTTCAGGGGGAAAACCGCTAATTACCTCCACTGTCCTTTAGGAGGCACAAGATGCTACCTGCATTTCCAGCCCATCCCCCGCATTTCCATTGAAGCCCGCACTAGGAGACACTCGGGGATGACAAGCGGATGGCTCCTAGGAAATCCCAGGCGCTGCAGACTGAAGACGCAACCTCCCCAAACTAAGAATTCCGGAACAGGGCCGAGTGTGTGAGGGAGTTTTGGGGCCGCCTTCCACGCAGCTGCCAGGTTTCACCGGTGTTGCCTGGCAGGGGGAATTCCGCTAATTACCTCCCCTGTCCATGGGGAGGCACTAGATGCTACCTGCATTTCCAGCCCAAACGCTGACTTTCCTCAGCAGGCCACAATAGAGGACACACGGGGAAGACACGCGGAGGGCTCTTAGGAGATCCCATGCGCTGCAGACAAAAGGAACCTCCCAACCCTCAGAATTCCGGAATACAGCCGAGTGTGTCGGGGAGGTTTGGAACCACCCTCCACGCAGTTGCCTGTTGTCGCAGGTGTTGCCTGGCAGGGGGAAGTCCGCTAAATACTTCCCCGTCCAGGTGGAGGCACTAGATGCTACCTGCATTTCCAGCCCAACCCCTGCATTTCCCCGGGATTCCGCACAAGGAAACACTCTCGAAGACACGCGGAGGGCTCCTAGGAGATCCCAGGCGCTGCAGACTGAAGACGCAACCTCCCCAAACTCAGAATTCCGGAACAGGGTCGAGTGTGGGAGGAAGGTTTGGGGCCAATTTCCAAGGAATTGCCAGGTGTCACAGGTGTTGCCTGGAAGGGGGAATTCCGCTAATTACCTCCCCTGTCCAGGGGGCGGCACTAGATGCTACCTACACTTCCTGCAAAACCCCCGCCTTTCCCCGGCAGTCCGCAATCCGAGATACTCGGCGAAGACACGCGGAAGGCTCCTAGGAGATCCCAGACGCTGCAGAATGAAGACGGAACCTCCCCACAGTCAGAATTGCAGAACACGCCCGAGTGTGTGTGGCAGTTTTGGGGCCGCCCTCCACGTAGCTGCTGATGTCACATGTGTTGCCTGGCTGGGGGATGTACGCTAATAACCTCCCCTGTCCAGGGTGACGCACCTGATGCTACCAGCATTTTCAGCCCAACCCCCGCCTTTCCCGGCATCCCGCACTAAGGGACACTAGAGGAAGACACGCGAAGGGCTCCTAGATGATCCCAGGAACTGCAGACAGAAGACGGAATCTCCCCACAATCAGAATTCCGGAACACGGCCGAGTGTGTGGGGGAGGTTTGGGACCAACCACAACGCAGCTGCCAGGTGTCACAGGTTTTGCCTTGCAGGGGGAATTCCGCTAATTACCTCCCCTGTCCAGGGAGAGGCACTAGATGGTACCTGCATTTCCAGGCCTACCCCTGCCTTTCGCCGTAAGCCCGCAATATGAGACACTCGGGGAATACACGCGGAGGGCTCCTAGGAGATCCCAGGCGCTGCAGACTGAAGACGCAAACTCCCCAAAATCAGAATTCCGCAACAAGGCCGAGTGTGTGAGGGAGGTTTGGTGCAGACTTCCATGCAGCTGTCAGGGTTCACAGGTGTTGCCTGGCAGGGGGAAGTCCGCTAATTTCCTCCCCTGTCCAGGGGCAGGTACTAGATGCTACCTGCTTTTCCAGCACAACCCCCGAATTTCCCCGTCATCCCGCACAAAGAGACACAAGTTGAAGACACGCGGAAGGCTCCTAGGAGATCCAAGGCGCTGCAGACAGAAGACGGAACCTCCCCAGACTCAGAATTCCGGATCATGGCCTAGTGTGTGGGGGAAGATTGGGGCCGCACTCCACGCAGCTGCCTGGTGTCACAGGTGTTGCCTGGCAGGGGGAAGTCCGCTAATTACCTCCCCATTCCAGGTGGAGGCACTAGATGCTACCTGCATTTCCAGCACAACCACCGCATTTCCCTGGCAGCCCGCACTAGGAGACACTCGGGGAAGACACGCGGAGGGCTCCTAGGAGATCCCAGGTGCTGCAGACAGAAGACGGAACCTCCCCACACTCAGAAATCCGGAACACGGCCGAGTGTGTCGGGAGGTTTGGGGCCTCCCTGCACGCAGCTGCCAGGTGTCACAGGTGTTGCCTGGCAGGGGGAAGTCCGCTAAATACCTCCCCTGTCCAGGGGGAGGCACTAGATTCTACCTGCATTTCCAGCACAACTTCCGGATTTCCCCGGCAGCCCGCACTAGAATACACTCGGGGAAGACACGTGGATGGCTCGTAGTAGATCCCAGACACTGCAGACAGAAGACGGAACCTCCCAACACTCAGAATACCGGAACACGCCCGAGTGTTTGGGGGAGGTTTTGGCAGCCCTCCACGCAGCTGTCTGGTGTCACAGGTGTTGCTTGGCAGGGGGAAGTCCGCTAATTACGTCCCCTGTTCAGCTGGAGGCACTAGGTGCTACCTGAATTTCCAGCCAAACCCCCCTTTTCCCCGGCAGCCCGCAATAGGAAACACTTGGGGAAGACACGCGGAGGGCTCCTAGTAGATCCCAGGCGCTGCAGACATTAGACGGAACCTCCCCACACTCAGAATTCCAGAACACGGCCTAGTGAGTGGGGGATGTTTGAGGCCGCACACCACGCAGCTGCCTGGTGTCACAGGTGTTTCATGGCAGGGGGAATTCCGCTAATTACCTCCCCTGTCAAGGGGGAGGCACTAGATGCTACCTGCATTTCCAGCACAAACCCCGCCTTTACCCAGCAGCCCGCACTAGGAGATACTCGGGGAAGAGAGGCGGAGTGTTCAAGGAGTTCCCAGGCACTGCAGACAGAAGACGGAACATCCCCAAACTCAGAATTTCGGAACACGTCCGAGTATGTCGGGGAGGTGTAGGGCCACACTCCACGCAGCTGCCTGGTGTCACAGGTGTTGCCTGGCAGGGGGAAGTCCTCTAATTACCTCCCCTGTCCAGGGTGAGTCAATTGATGCTACCTGCATTTCCAGCCCAACCCCCGCATTTCCCCGGCATTCCGCACTAAGAGACACTGGGGGAAGACACGCGGAGGGCTCCTAGGAGATCCCAGGTGCTGCAGAATGAAGACGGAACCTCCCAACACTCAGAATTCCGGAACACATCTGATAGTGTGGGGAAGTTTGGGGCCAACCTCCACGCAGCTGCCAGGGGTCACAGGTGTTGCCTGACAGGGGGAAGTACGCTAATAACCTCCCCAGTCCAGGGGGAGGCACTAGATGCTACCTGCATTTCCAGCCCAACCCCCACCTTTCCCGGCATCCCGCACTAAGAGACACTAGGGGAAGACACGCGGAGGGCTCCTAGATGATCCCAGGAACTGCAGACAGAAGACGGAACCTCCCCAGAATCAGAATTTCGGAACACGGCCGAGTGTGTGGGGGAGGTTTGGGACCAACCACCACGCAGCTGCCTGGTGTCACAGGTTTTGCCTTGCAGGGGGAATTCCGCTAATTACCTCCCCATTCCAGGTGGAGGCACTAGATGCTATCTGCATTTCCAGCACAACCCCCGCATTTCCCTGGCAGCCCGCACTAGGAGACACTCGGTGAAGACACGCGGATGGCACCTAGGAGATCCCAGGCGCTGCAGACAGAAGACGGAAACTCCCCACACTCAGAATTCCGGATCACGTACGAGTGAGTGGGTGAGGATTAGGGCCGACTTCCACGCAACTGCCAGATGTCACAGGTGTTGCCTGTCAGGGCGAATTCCGCTAATTTCCTCACCAGTCCAGGGGGAGATACTAGATGCTACCTGCATTTACAGGCGAAACCCCGCCATTCCCCGGAAGCCAGCACTACGAGACACTCGGGGAAGAAACGTGAAGGGCTCCTATGTGATCCCAGGCACTGTAGACTGAATACGGAACCTCCCCACACTCAAAAATCCGGAACACGCCCGAGTATGTAGGGAAGGTTTGGGGCCGCCCTCCATGCAGCTGCCAGGTGTCATAGGTGTTGCATGGCAGGGGGAAGTCCTCTAATTACCTCCCCATTCCAGGGGGAGGCACTAGATGCTACTTGCATTTATAGCCGAACCCCCGCCATTCCCCGGAAGCCCGCACTAAGAGACAGTCGGGGAAGAAACGTGGAGGGCTCCTAGGAGATCCCAGGCACTGCAGTCAGAAGACGGAACTCCCCACAATCAGAATTCTGGATCACGTATGAGTATGTGGGGGAGGTTTTCGACCGACCTACACGCAGATGCCTGGTTCAAAGGTGTTGCCTGGCAGGGGGAAGTCCGCTAATTTCCTACCCTGTCCAGGGGGAGGCACTGGATGCTATCTGCATTTCCAGCACAACCCCTGAATTCCCCGGCAAACCGCAATAGGAGAAACTCGGAGAAGACAACGGGAGGGCTCCTAGGAGATCCCAGTTGCTGCAGACAGAAGATGGAACATCCCCACACTCAGAATTCCGGAACATGGCCGAGTGTGTTGGGGAGGATTGTGGCCGCCCTTCCCGCAGCTGCAGGGTGTCACAGGTGTTGCATTGCAGGGGGAATTCCGCTAATTACCTCCCCTGTACAGGGGGAGGCACTAGATGCTACCTGCATTTCCAGCACAACCCCCTCATTTCCCTTGAAGCGCGCACTAGGAGACACTCGGGGAAGACACGCGGATGGTTCCTACGTGATCCCAGTCGCTGCAGACAGAAGACGGAAATTCCCCACACTCAGAATTCTGGATCACGTACGATTGAGTGGGTGAGGTTCAGGGCCGACCTCCACGCATCTGCCAGGTATCACCGGTGTTGCCTGTCAGGGCGAAGTCCGCTAATTACCTCACTTGTCCAGGGGGAGATACTAGATGCTACCTGCATTTACAGCCGAAACCCCGCCATTCCCCGGAAGCCCGCACTAGGGGACACTCGGGGAAGAAACGTGAAGGGCTCCTATGTGATCCCAGGCACTGTAGACTGAATATGGAACCTCGCCACACTCAGAAATCCGTAACACGCCCGAGTGTGTTGGGGAGGTTTGGGGCCGCCCTCCATGCAGCTGCCAGGTGTCATAGGTGTTGCATGGCAGGGGGAAGTCCTCTAATTATCTCCCCTGTCCAGGGGGAGGCACTAGATAATACCTGCATTTCCAGCCGATCGCCCGAATTTCCCCTGCAGCCCGCAATAGGAGACACTCGGTGAAGACACGCGGAGGGCTCCTAGGAGATCCCAGGCGCTGCAGACAGAAGACGGAAACTAACAACACTCAGAATTCCGGATCACGTACGAGTGTGTGGGGGAGGATTGTGGCCGCCCTTCCCGCAGCTGCGGGGTGTCACAGGTGTTGCATTGCAGGAGGAATTCCGCTAATTACCTCCCCATTCCAGGGGGAGGCACTAAATGCTACCTGCATTTACAGCCGAAACCCCGCCATTCCCCAGAAGCCCGCACTAGGAGACAGTCGGGGAAGAAACATGGAGGGCTCCTAGGAGATCCCAGGCACTGCAGTCAGAAGACAGAATTTCCCCACACTCAGAATTCCGGATCACGTATGAGTGTGTGGGGGAGGTTTTCGGCTGACTTCCAAGCAGGTGCCTGGTTCAAAGGTGTTGCCTTGCAGGGGGAAGTCCGCTAACTTCCTTCCCTGTCCAGGGGGAGGCACTGGATGCTATCTGCATTTCCAGCCCAACCCCTGAATTCCCCGTCAGCCCGCACTAGGAGACACTCGGAGAAGACAACGGGAGGGCTCCTAGGAGAGCCCAGGCGCTGAAGACTGACGACGGAACATCCCCACACTCAGAATTTCGGAACATGGCCGAGTGTGTTGGGGAGGATTGTGGCCGCCCTTCCCGCAGCTGCAGGTTGTCACAGGTGTTGCATTGCAGGGGGAATTCCGCTAATTACCTCCCCTGTACAGGGGGAGGCACTAGATGCTATCTGCATTTCCAGCTCAACCCCCTCATTTCCCTTGCAACCCGCACTAGGAGACACTCTGGGAAGACACGAGGATGGCTCCTAGGTGATCCCCGGCACTGCAGTCAGAAGACGGAACTTCCCCACACTCAGATTTCTGGATCACGTACGAGTGTGTGGGGGAGGTTTGGGGCCCCCTCCACGAAGCTGCCTGGTGTCACAGGTGTTGCCTGGCAGGGGGAAGTCCGCTAATTACCTCCCCTTTCCAGGGGGAGGCACTAGATGCTACCTGCATTTACAGCCTAACACCCGCCACTCCCCGGAAGCCCGCACTAGGGGACACTCGGGGAAGAAACGTGGAGGGCTCCTAGGAGATCCCAGGCACTGTAGACTGAACACGGAACCTCCCCACACTCAGAAATCCGGAACACGCCCGAGTGTTTAGGGGAGGTTTGGGGCCATCCTCCATGCAGCTGCCAGTTGTCATAGGTGTTGCACGGCAGGGGGAAGTCCTCTAATTTTCTCTCCTGTACAGGGGGAGGGACTAGATGCTACCTGCATTTCCAGCCCAACCCCTGCATTTCCCAGGGAGTCCGCACAAGGAAACACTCTGGGAAGACACGCGGAGGGCTCCTAGTAGATCCCAGGCGATGCAGACAGAAGACGGAACATCCCCACACTCAGATTTCCGGATCACGTACGAGTGTGTGGGGGAGGTTTGGGGCCGCCTTCCACGAAGCTGCCTGGTGTCACAGGTTTTGCCTGGCAGGGGGAAGTCTGCTAATTACATCCCCTTTCCAGCTGGAGGCACTAGATGCTACCTGCATTTACAGCCTAACCCCCGCCACTCCCCGGAAGCCCGCACTAAGAGAAATTCGGAGAAGAAACATGGAGGGCTCCTAGGAGATCCCAGGCACTATAGACTGAATACGGAACCTCCCCACACTCAGAAATCTGGAACACGCCCGAGTGTATAGGGGAGGTTTGGGGCCGCCCTCCATGCAGCTGCCAGGTTACACCGGTGTTGCCTGGCAGGGGGAAGTCCGCTAAATACCTCCCCCGTCCAGGTGGAGTCACTAGATGCTACCTGCATTTCCAGCCCAACCCCTGCATTTCCCCGGGAGTTCGCACAAGAAACACTCTAGGTAGACACGTGGAGGGCTCCTTGGAGATCCCAGGCGCTGCAGACAGAAGACGGAACATCCCCACACTCAGATTTCCGGATCACGTACGAGTGTGTGGGTGAGGTTTGGGGCCGCCCTCCACGAAGATGCCTGGTGTCACAGGTGTTGCCTGGCAGGGGGAAGTCCGCTAATTACCTCCCCTTTCCAGGGGGAGGCACTAGATGCTACCTGCTTTTACAGCCGAACCCCCGCCACTCCCCGGAATCCCGCACTAAGAGACACACGGGGAAGAAACGTGGAGGGCTCCTAGGAGATCCCAGGCAGTGTAGACTGAATACGGAACCTCCCCACACTCAGAAATCCGGAACACGCCCGAGTGTATAGGGGAGGTTTGGGGCCGCCCTCCATGCAGCTGCCAGGTGTCATAGGTGTTGCATGGCAGGGGGAAGTCCTCTAATTTTCTCCCCTGTACAGGGGGAGGCACTAGATGTTACCTGCATTTCCAGCCGATCAACCGCTATTCCCCTGCAGCACGCACTAGGAGACACTCGGTGAAGACACGCGGATGGCTCGAGAAGTTCCCAGTCGCTGCAGACAGAAGACGGAAACTCCCCAAACTCAGAATTCCGTATCACGTACGAGTGTGTGGGGGAGTTTTGGGGCCGCCCTCCACGAAACTGTCTGGTGTCACAGGTGGTGCATGGCAGGGGGAATTACGCTAATTACCTCCCCTGTCCAGGGGAAGGCACTAGATGCTACCTGCATTTCTCAGCCTAACCCCCGATTTTCCCCGGCAGCACGCACTAGTAGACACTCGGGGAAGACAGGCGGAGGGCTCCTAGGGGATCCCAGTCGCTTTTTACAGAAGACGGAACCTCCCCACTCTCAGAATTCTGGAACACGGCCGCGTGTGTGGGGGAGGTTTGGGGCCGCCCTCCACGCAGCTGCCTGTTGTCACAGGTGTTGTCTGGCAGGGGGAATTACGCTAATTACCTCCCCTGTCCAGGGGAAGGCACTAGATGCTACCTGCGTTTCCAGAAAAACCCCCGCATTTCTCCTGCAGCCCGCACTAGGAGACACTCGGGGAAGACACGCGGATTGTTCCTAGGAGATCCAAAGCGTTGCACACAGAAGACGGAACCTCCCCACACTCAGAATTACGGAACACGGCCGAGTGTGTGTGGGATGTTTGGGGCCGCACTCCACGAAGCTGCCTGGGGTCACAGGTGTTGCATTTCAGGGGGAAAACCGCTAATTACCTCCACTGTCCTTTAGGAGGCACAAGATGCTACCTGCATTTCCAGCCCATCCCCCGCATTTCCATTGAAGCCCGCACTAGGAGACACTCGGGGATGACAAGCGGATGGCTCCTAGGAAATCCCAGGCGCTGCAGACTGAAGACGCAACCTCCCCAAACTAAGAATTCCGGAACAGGGCCGAGTGTGTGAGGGAGTTTTGGGGCCGCCTTCCACGCAGCTGCCAGGTTTCACCGGTGTTGCCTGGCAGGGGGAATTCCGCTAATTACCTCCCCTGTCCATGGGGAGGCACTAGATGCTACCTGCATTTCCAGCCCAAACGCTGACTTTCCTCAGCAGGCCACAATAGAGGACACTCGGGGAAGACACGCGGAGGGCTCCTAGGAGATCCCAGGCGCTGCAGACAGAAGACGGAACCTCCACACACTCAGAAATCCGGAACACGGCCGAGTGTGTCGGGAGGTTTGGGGCCTCCCTGCACGCAGCTGCCAGGTTTCACAGGTGTTGCCTGGCAGGGGGAAGTCCGCTAATTACCTCCCCTGTCCAGGGGGAGGCACTAGATTCTACCTGCATTTCCAGCACAACTCCCGCATTTCCCCGGCAGCCCGCACTAGAATACACTAGGGGAAGACACGTGGATGGCTCCTAGAAGATCCCAGACACTGCAGAAAGAAGACGGAACCTCCCAACACTCAGAATACCGGAACACGGCCGAGTGTTTGGGGGAGGTTTTGGCAGCCCTCCACGCAGCTGTCTGGTGTCACAGGAGTTGCTTGGCAGGGGGAAGTCCGCTAATTACGTCCCCTGTTCAGCTGGAAGCACTAGGTGCTACCTGAATTTCCAGCCAAACCCCCCTTTTCCCCGGCAGCCCGCAATAGGAAACACTTGGGGAAGACACGCGGAGGGCTCCTAGTAGATCCCAGGCGCTGCAGACATTAGACGGAACCTCCCCACACTCAGAATTCCAGAACACGGCCTAGTGAGTGGGGGATGTTTGAGGCCGCACACCACGAAGCTGCCTGGTGTCACAGGTGTTTCATGGCAGGGGGAATTCCGCTAATTACCTCCCCTGTCAAGGGGGAGGCACTAGATGCTACCTGCATTTCCAGCAGAAACCCCGCCTTTACCCAGCAGCCCGCACTAGGAGAAACTCGGGGAATAGAGGCGGAGTGTTCAAGGAGTTCCCAGGCACTGCAGACAGAAGACGGAACATCCCCACACTCAGAATTTCGGAACACGTCCGAGTATGTCGGGGAGGTTTAGGGCCACACTCCACGCAGCTGCCTGGTGTCACAGGTGTTGCCAGGCAGGGGGAAGTCCTCTAATTACCTCCCCTGTCCAGGGTGAGTCAATTGATGCTACCTGCATTTCCAACCAAACCCCCGCATTTCCCCGGAATTCCGCACTAAGATACACTGGGGGAAGACACACGGAGGGCTCCTAGGAGATCCCAGGAGCTGCAGACAGAAGACGGAACCTCCCCACACTCAGAAATCCGGAACACGGCCGAGTGTGTCAGGGAGGTTTGGGGCCACCCTCCACGCAGCTGCCTGGTTTCACAGGTGTTGCCTGGCAGGGGGAATTCCGCTAATTACCTCCCCTGTCCAGGGGGAGGCACTAGATTCTACCTGCATTTCCAGCACAACCCTGGCATTTCGCCGTCAACCCATACAAGGGGACACTCGGGGAAGAGAGGCGGAGGGCTCCAGGAGTTAACAGGCGCTGCAGACAAAAGACGGAACATCCCCACACTCAGAATTCCGGAAAACGGCCGAGTGTTTGGGGGAGGTTTGGGGCCGCCCTCCACTAAGCTGCCTGGTGTTATAGGTGTTGCTTGGCAGGGGGAAGTCCGCTAATTACGTCCCCTGTTCAGCTGAAGGCACTAGGTGCTACCTGAATTTCCAGCCAAACCCCCACTTTTCCCCGGCAGCCCGCACTAGGAAACACTTGGGAAGACACGCGGAGGGCTCCTAGTAGATCCCAAGCGCTGCAGACAGAAGACGGAACCTCCCCACACTCAGAATTCCGGAACACGGCCTAGTGAGTGGGGGATGTTTGAGGCCGCACACCACGCAGCTGCCTGGTGTCACAGGTGTTTCATGGCAGGGGGAATTCCGCTAATTACCTCCGCTGTCAAGGGGGAGGCCCTAGATACTACCTGCATTTCCAGCACAAATCCCGCCTGTACCCGGCAACCCGCATTAGGAGAAACTCGGGGAAGAGAGGCAGAGTGTTCCAGGAGTTCCCAAGCGCTGCAGACAGAAGACGGAAAATCCCCACACTCAGAATTTCGGAACACGTTCTAGTATGTTGGGGAGGTTTAGGGCCACACACCACGCAGCTGCCTGGTGTCACAGTTGTTGCCTGGCAGGGGGAAGTCCTCTAATTACCTCCCCTGTACAGGGTGAGGCACTTGATACTACCTGCATTTCCAGCCCAACCCCCGCATTTCCCCGGCATCCCGCACTAAGAGACACTAGGGGAAGACACGCGGAGGGCTCCTAGGAGATCCCAGGCGCTGCAGAATGAAGACGGAATCTCCCAACACTCAGAATTCCGGAACACATCTGATAGTGTGGGGAAGTTTGGGGCCAACCCCCACGCAGCTGCCAGGGGTCACAGGTGTTGCCTGACAGGGGGAATTACGCTAATAACCTCCCCAGTCCAGGGGGAGGCACTAGATGCTACCTGCATTTCCAGCCCAACCCCCGCCTTTCCCGGCATCCCGCACTAAGAGACACTAGGGGAGACACGCGGAGGGCTCCTAAGTGATCCCAGTACCTGCAGACAGAAGACGGACCCTCCCCACAATCAGAATTCCGGAACACGGCCGAGTGTGTGGGGGAGGTTTGAGACCAACCACAACGCAGCTGCCTGGTGTCACAGGTTTTGCCTTGCAGGGGGAATTCCGCTAATTACCTCCCCTGTCCAGGGAGAGGCACTAGATGGTACCTGCATTTCCAGGCCTACCCCTGCCTTTCGCCGTAAAACCGCAATATGAGACACTCGGGGAATACACGCGGAGGGCTCCTAGGAGATCCCAGGCGCTGCAGAATGAAGACGCAAACTCCCCAAACTCAGAATTCCGCAACAAGGCCGAGTGTGTGAGGGAGGTTTGGGGCAGACTTCCATGCAGCTGTCAGGGGTCACAGGTGTTGCCTGGCAGGGGGAATTCCGCTACTTTCCTCCCCTGTCCAGGGGCAGGTACTAGATGCTACCTGCTTTTCCAGCACAACCCCCGCATTTCCCCGTCATCCCGCACAAAGGAACACAAGTTGAAGACACGCGGAAGGCTCCTAGGAGATCCCAGGCCCTGCAGACAGAAGACGGAACCTCCCAAGACTCAGAATTCCGGATCATGGCCTAGTGTGTGGGGGAGGATTGGGGCCGCACTCCACGCAGCTGCCTGGTGTCACAGGTGTTGCCTTGCAGGGGGAAGTCCGCTAATTACCTCCCCATTCCAGGTGGAGGCACTAGATGCTACCTGCATTTCCAGCCCAACCCCCGCATTTCCCCGGCAACCCGCACTAGGAGACACTCGGGGAAGACACGCGGAGGGCTCCTAGGAGATCCCAGGCGCTGCAGACAGAAGACGGAACCTCCCCACACTCAGAAATCCGGAACACAGCCGAGTGTGTCGGGGAGGTTTGGGGCCAACCTCCACGCAGTTGCCTGGTATCACAGGTGTTGCTTAGCAGGGAGAAGTCCGCTAATTACCTCCCCTGTCCAGGGGTAGGCACTAGATGCTACCTGCATTTCCAGCCCAACCCCCGCATTTCCCCGGAAGCCTGCACTAGGAGACACTCATGAAAGAAACGCGGATTGCTCCTAGGAGATCTCAGGCACTGCAGACAGAAGACGATACCTCCACACAGTCAGAATTCCGGAACACGGCCGAGTGTTTCGGGGAGGTTTGGGGTCTCCCTGCACGCAGCTGCTAAGTGTCACAGGTGTTGCGTGGCAGGGAGAAGTCCGCTAATTATATCCTCTGTCCAAAGTAGTCACTCGATTCTTCCGGCATTTCAAGCACAACTACCGCATTTCCCCTGCAGCCCGCACTCGAATACACTCGGGGAAGACACGTGGATGGCTCCTAGTAGATCCCAGACACTGCAGACAGAAGACGGAACCTCCCAACACTCAGAATTAAGGAACACGGCCGAGTGTGTGGGGGAGGTTTGAGACCAACCACCACGCAGCTCTCTGGTGTCACAGGTGTTGCCTGGCAGGGGGAATTCCGCTAATTACATCCCCTGTCCAGGGAGAGGAACTAGATGGTACTTGCATTTCCAGGCCTAACCCTGCCTTTCGCCGTAAGCCCGCAATATGAGACACTCTGGGAATACACGCGGAGGGCTCCTAGGAGATCCCAGGCGCTGCAGACTGAAGACGCAATCTCCCCAAACTCAGAATTCCGCAACAAGGCCGAGTGTGTGAGGGAGGTTTGGGGCAGACGTCCATGCAGCTGTCAGGTGTCACAGGTGTTGCCTGGCAGGGGGAATTCCGCTAATTTCCTCCCCTGTCCAGTGGCAGGTACTAGATGCTACCTGCTTTTCCAGCAAAACCCCCACATTACCCCGTCATCCCGCACAAAGAGACACAAGTAGAAGACACGCGGAATGCTCCTAGGAGATCCCAGGCGCTGCAGACAGAAGACGGAACATCCCCAGACTCAGAATTCCGGATCATGGCCAAGTGTGTGGGGGAGGATTGGGACCGCACTCCACGCAGCTGCCTGGTGTCACAGGTGTTGCCTGGCAGGGGAAGTCCGCTAATTACCTCCCCTGTCCAGGTGGAGGCACTAGATGCTACCTGCATTTCCAGCCCAACCCCCGCATTTCCCTGGCAGCCCGCACTAGGAGACACTCGGGGAAGACACGCGGAGGGCTCCTAGGAGATCCAAGGCGCTGCAGACAGAAGACGATACCTCCCCACAGTCAGAATTCCGGAACACAGCCGAGTGTGTCGGGGATGTTTGGGGACTCCCTGCACGCAGCTCCCAGGTGTCACAGGTGTTGCGTGGCAGGGAGAAGTCTGCTAAATATATCCTCTGTCCAAGGGGAGTCACTAGATTCTTCCTGCATTTCCAACACAACCCCCGCTTTCCCTGGCAGCCCGCACTAGGAGACACTCGGGGAAGACACGTGGATGGCTCCTAGTAGATCCCAGACACTGCAGACAGCAGACGGAACCTCCCAACACTCAGAATTCTGGAACACGGCCGAGTGTGTGGGGAGTTTTTTGGCAGCCCTCCACGCAGCTGTCTGGTGACACAGGTGTTGCCTAGCAGGGGGAATTCTGCTAATTACCTCCCCTGTCCAGGGGGAGGCACTAGTTTCTACCTGCATTTCCAGCACAACCCCCTCATTTCCCTGGCAGCCCGCACTAGGTGACACTCGGGGAAGACATGCGGACGGCTCCTAGGAGATCTCAGGTGCTGCAGACAGAAGACGGAACCTCCGCAAAGTCAGAATCACAGAACACGGCCGAGTGTGTGGGGAGGTTTGGGGCCTCCCTCCACGCAGCTGCCTGGTGTCACAGGTGTTGCCTGACAAGAGGAAGCCCACTAATTACGTTCCCAGTCCATGGGGAGGCACTAGATTCTACCTGAATTTCCAGCACATCCCCGGCATTTCGCCGACAGCCCATACAAGGGGACAATCGGGGAAGACACACGGACGGCTCCTAGGAGATCCCAAGTGCTGCAGACTGAAGACGGAACATCCCCAACTCAGAAATCCGGAACACGGTCGAGTATGTCGGGGAGGATTAGGGCCAACCTCCACGCAGCTGCCAGGGGTCACAGGTGTTTCCAGGTAGGGGGAAGTCCGCTAATTAACTCCCCTGTGCAGGGGGAGTCACTAGATGCTACCTGCATTTCCAGCCCAACCCCCGCCTTTCCCTGGCATTCCACACAAAGAGACAATAGGGGAAGACACGTGGAGGGCTCCTAGGAGATAACAGGCGCTGCAGACAGAAGACGGAACCTCCCCACACTCATAATACCGGAACACGGCCGAGTGTGTGTGGGATGTTTGGGGCCGCACTCCACGAAGCTGCCTGGGGTCACAGGTGTTGCATTTCAGGGGGAAAACCGCTAATTACCTCCACTGTCCTTTAGGAGGCACAAGATGCTACCTGCATTTCCAGCCCATCCCCCGCATTTCCATTGAAGCCCGCACTAGGAGACACTCGGGGATGACAAGCGGATGGCTCCTAGGAAATCCCAGGCGCTGCAGACTGAAGACGCAACCTCCCCAAACTAAGAATTCCGGAACAGGGCCGAGTGTGTGAGGGAGTTTTGGGGCCGCCTTCCACGCAGCTGCCAGGTTTCACCGGTGTTGCCTGGCAGGGGGAATTCCGCTAATTACCTCCCCTGTCCATGGGGAGGCACTAGATGCTACCTGCATTTCCAGCCCAAACGCTGACTTTCCTCAGCAGGCCACAATAGAGGACACTCGGGGAAGACACGCGGAGGGCTCCTAGGAGATCCCAGGCGCTGCAGACAGAAGACGGAACCTCCACACACTCAGAAATCCGGAACACGGCCGAGTGTGTCGGGAGGTTTGGGGCCTCCCTGCACGCAGCTGCCAGGTTTCACAGGTGTTGCCTGGCAGGGGGAAGTCCGCTAATTACCTCCCCTGTCCAGGGGGAGGCACTAGATTCTACCTGCATTTCCAGCACAACTCCCGCATTTCCCCAGCAGCCCGCACTAGAATACACTAGGGGAAGACACGTGGATGGCTCCTAGAAGATCCCAGACACTGCAGAAAGAAGACGGAACCTCCCAACACTCAGAATACCGGAACACGGCCGAGTGTTTGGGGGAGGTTTTGGCAGCCCTCCACGCAGCTGTCTGGTGTCACAGGAGTTGCTTGGCAGGGGGAAGTCCGCTAATTACGTCCCCTGTTCAGCTGGAAGCACTAGGTGCTACCTGAATTTCCAGCCAAACCCCCCTTTTCCCCGGCAGCCCGCAATAGGAAACACTTGGGGAAGACACGCGGAGGGCTCCTAGTAGATCCCAGGCGCTGCAGACATTAGACGGAACCTCCCCACACTCAGAATTCCAGAACACGGCCTAGTGAGTGGGGGATGTTTGAGGCCACACACCACGCAGCTGCCTGGTGTCACAGGTGTTTCATGGCAGGGGGAATTCCGCTAATTACCTCCCCTGTCAAGGGGGAGGCACTAGATGCTACCTGCATTTCCAGCACAAACCCCGCCTTTACCCAGCAGCCCGCACTAGGAGAAACTCGGGGAATAGAGGCGGAGTGTTCAAGGAGTTCCCAGGCACTGCAGACAGAAGACGGAACATCCCCACACTCAGAATTTCGGAACACGTCCGAGTATGTCGGGGAGGTTTAGGGCCACACTCCACGCAGCTGCCTGGTGTCACAGGTGTTGCCAGGCAGGGGGAAGTCCTCTAATTACCTCCCCTGTACAGGGTGAGTCAATTGATGCTACCTGCATTTCCAACCAAACCCCCGCATTTCCCCGGAATTCCGCACTAAGAGACACTGGGGGAAGACACGCGGAGGGCTCCTAGGAGATCCCAGGAGCTGCAGACAGAAGACGGAACCTCCCCACACTCAGAAATCCGGAACACGGCCGAGTGTGTCAGGGAGGTTTGGGGCCACCCTCCACGCAGCTGCCTGGTTTCACAGGTGTTGCCTGGCAGGGGGAATTCCGCTAATTACCTCCCCTGTCCAGGGGGAGGCACTAGATTCTACCTGCATTTCCAGCACAACCCCGGCATTTCGCCGTCAACCCATACAAGGGGACACTCGGGGAAGAGAGGCGGAGGGCTCCAGGAGTTAACAGGCGCTGCAGACAAAAGACGGAACATCCCCACACTCAGAATTCCGGAAAACGGCCGAGTGTTTGGGGGAGGTTTGGGGCCGCCCTCCACTAAGCTGCCTGGTGTTATAGGTGTTGCTTGGCAGGGGGAAGTCCGCTAATTACGTCCCCTGTTCAGCTGAAGGCACTAGGTGCTACCTGAATTTCCAGCCAAACCCCCACTTTTCCCCGGCAGCCCGCACTAGGAAACACTTGGGGAAGACACGCGGAGGGCTCCTAGTAGATCCCAAGCGCTGCAGACAGAAGACGGAACCTCCCCACACTCAGAATTCCGGAACACGGCCTAGTGAGTGGGGGATGTTTGAGGCCGCACACCACGCAGCTGCCTGGTGTCACAGGTGTTTCATGGCAGGGGGAATTCCGCTAATTACCTCCGCTGTCAAGGGGGAGGCCCTAGATACTACCTGCATTTCCAGCACAAATCCCGCCTGTACCCGGCAACCCGCATTAGGAGAAACTCGGGGAAGAGAGGCAGAGTGTTCCAGGAGTTCCCAAGCGCTGCAGACAGAAGACGGAAAATCCCCACACTCAGAATTTCGGAACACGTTCTAGTATGTTGGGGAGGTTTAGGGCCACACACCACGCAGCTGCCTGGTGTCACAGTTGTTGCCTGGCAGGGGGAAGTCCTCTAATTACCTCCCCTGTACAGGGTGAGGCACTTGATACTACCTGCATTTCCAGCCCAACCCCCGCATTTCCCCGGCATCCCGCACTAAGAGACACTAGGGGAAGACACGCGGAGGGCTCCTAGGAGATCCCAGGCGCTGCAGAATGAAGACGGAATCTCCCAACACTCAGAATTCCGGAACACATCTGATAGTGTGGGGAAGTTTGGGGCCAACCCCCACGCAGCTGCCAGGGGTCACAGGTGTTGCCTGACAGGGGGAATTACGCTAATAACCTCCCCAGTCCAGGGGGAGGCACTAGATGCTACCTGCATTTCCAGCCCAACCCCCGCCTTTCCCGGCATCCCGCACTAAGAGACACTAGGGGAGACACGCGGAGGGCTCCTAAGTGATCCCAGTACCTGCAGACAGAAGACGGACCCTCCCCACAATCAGAATTCCGGAACACGGCCGAGTGTGTGGGGGAGGTTTGAGACCAACCACAACGCAGCTGCCTGGTGTCACAGGTTTTGCCTTGCAGGGGGAATTCCGCTAATTACCTCCCCTGTCCAGGGAGAGGCACTAGATGGTACCTGCATTTCCAGGTCTACCCCTGCCTTTCGCCGTAAAACCGCAATATGAGACACTCGGGGAATACACGCGGAGGGCTCCTAGGAGATCCCAGGCGCTGCAGAATGAAGACGCAAACTCCCCAAACTCAGAATTCCGCAACAAGGCCGAGTGTGTGAGGGAGGTTTGGGGCAGACTTCCATGCAGCTGTCAGGGGTCACAGGTGTTGCCTGGCAGGGGGAATTCCGCTACTTTCCTCCCCTGTCCAGGGGCAGGTACTAGATGCTACCTGCTTTTCCAGCACAACCCCCGCATTTCCCCGTCATCCCGCACAAAGGAACACAAGTTGAAGACACGCGGAAGGCTCCTAGGAGATCCCAGGCCCTGCAGACAGAAGACGGAACCTCCCAAGACTCAGAATTCCGGATCATGGCCTAGTGTGTGGGGGAGGATTGGGGCCGCACTCCACGCAGCTGCCTGGTGTCACAGGTGTTGCCTTGCAGGGGGAAGTCCGCTAATTACCTCCCCTGTCCAGGTGGAGGCACTAGATGCTACCTGCATTTCCAGCCCAACCCCCGCATTTCCCCGGCAACCCGCACTAGGAGACACTCGGGGAAGACACGCGGAGGGCTCCTAGGAGATCCCAGGCGCTGCAGACAGAAGACGGAACCTCCCCACACTCAGAAATCCGGAACACAGCCGAGTGTGTCGGGGAGGTTTGGGGCCAACCTCCACGCAGTTGCCTGGTATCACAGGTGTTGCTTAGCAGGGAGAAGTCCGCTAATTACCTCCCCTGTCCAGGGGTAGGCACTAGATGCTACCTGCATTTCCAGCCCAACCCCCGCATTTCCCCGGAAGCCTGCACTAGGAGACACTCATGAAAGAAACGCGGATTGCTCCTAGGAGATCTCAGGCACTGCAGACAGAAGACGATACCTCCACACAGTCAGAATTCCGGAACACGGCCGAGTGTTTCGGGGAGGTTTGGGGTCTCCCTGCACGCAGCTGCTAAGTGTCACAGGTGTTGCGTGGCAGGGAGAAGTCCGCTAATTATATCCTCTGTCCAAAGTAGTCACTCGATTCTTCCGGCATTTCAAGCACAACTACCGCATTTCCCCTGCAGCCCGCACTCGAATACACTCGGGGAAGACACGTGGATGGCTCCTAGTAGATCCCAGACACTGCAGACAGAAGACGGAACCTCCCAACACTCAGAATTAAGGAACACGGCCGAGTGTGTGGGGGAGGTTTGAGACCAACCACCACGCAGCTCTCTGGTGTCACAGGTGTTGCCTGGCAGGGGGAATTCCGCTAATTACATCCCCTGTCCAGGGAGAGGAACTAGATGGTACTTGCATTTCCAGGCCTAACCCTGCCTTTCGCCGTAAGCCCGCAATATGAGACACTCTGGGAATACACGCGGAGGGCTCCTAGGAGATCCCAGGCGCTGCAGACTGAAGACGCAATCTCCCCAAACTCAGAATTCCGCAACAAGGCCGAGTGTGTGAGGGAGGTTTGGGGCAGACGTCCATGCAGCTGTCAGGTGTCACAGGTGTTGCCTGGCAGGGGGAATTCCGCTAATTTCCTCCCCTGTCCAGGGGCAGGTACTAGATGCTACCTGCTTTTCCAGCAAAACCCCCACATTACCCCGTCATCCCGCACAAAGAGACACAAGTAGAAGACACGCGGAATGCTCCTAGGAGATCCCAGGCGCTGCAGACAGAAGACGGAACATCCCCAGACTCAGAATTCCGGATCATGGCCAAGTGTGTGGGGGAGGATTGGGGCCGCACTCCACGCAGCTGCCTGGTGTCACAGGTGTTGCCTGGCAGGGGAAGTCCGCTACTTACCTCCCCTGTCCAGGTGGAGGCACTAGATGCTACCTGCATTTCCAGCCCAACCCCCGCATTTCCCTGGCAGCCCGCACTAGGAGACACTCGGGGAAGACACGCGGAGGGCTCCTAGGAGATCCAAGGCGCTGCAGACAGAAGACGATACCTCCCCACAGTCAGAATTCCGGAACACAGCCGAGTGTGTCGGGGATGTTTGGGGACTCCCTGCACGCAGCTCCCAGGTGTCACAGGTGTTGCGTGGCAGGGAGAAGTCTGCTAAATATATCCTCTGTCCAAGGGGAGTCACTAGATTCTTCCTGCATTTCCAACACAACTCCCGCATTTCCCCGGCAGCCCGCACTAGAATACACTCGGGGAAGACACGTGGATGGCTCCTAGTAGATCCCAGACACTGCAGACAGCAGACGGAACCTCCCAACACTCAGAATTCTGGAACACGGCCGAGTGTGTGGGGAGTTTTTTGGCAGCCCTCCACGCAGCTGTCTGGTGACACAGGTGTTGCCTAGCAGGGGGAATTCTGCTAATTACCTCCCCTGTCCAGGGGGAGGCACTAGTTTCTACCTGCATTTCCAGCCCAACCCCCTCATTTCCCTGGCAGCCCGCACTAGGTGACACTCGGGGAAGACATGCGGACGGCTCCTAGGAGATCTCAGGTGCTGCAGACAGAAGACGGAACCTCCGCAAAGTCAGAATCACGGAACACGGCCGAGTGTGTGGGGAGGTTTGGGGCCTCCCTCCACGCAGCTGCCTGGTGTCACAGGTGTTGCCTGACAGGGGGAAGCCCACTAATTACGTTCCCAGTCCATGGGGAGGCACTAGATTCTACCTGAATTTCCAGCACATCCCCGGCATTTCGCCGTCAGCCCATACAAGGGGACAATCGGGGAAGACACACGGACGGCTCCTAGGAGATCCCAAGTGCTGCAGACTGAAGACGGAACATCCCCAACTCAGAAATCCGGAACACGGTCGAGTATGTCGGGGAGGATTAGGGCCAACCTCCACGCAGCTGCCAGGGGTCACAGGTGTTTCCAGGTAGGGGGAAGTCCGCTAATTAACTCCCCTGTGCAGGGGGAGTCACTAGATGCTACCTGCATTTCCAGCCCAATCCCCGCCTTTCCCTGGCATTCCACACAAAGAGACAATAGGGGAAGACACGTGGAGGGCTCCTAGGAGATAACAGGCGCTGCAGACAGAAGACGGAACCTCCCCACACTCATAATACCGGAACACGGCCGAGTGTGTGGGGGAAGTTTGGGGCCACCCTCCAAGAAGCTGCCTGGTGTTATAGATGTTGCTTGGCAGGGGAAAGTCCGCTAATTACGTCCCCTGTTCAGCTGGAGGCACTAGGTGCTACCTGAATTTCCAGCCAAACCCCCACTTTTCCCCGGCAGCCCGCAATAGGAAACACTCGGGGAAGACACGCGGAGGGCTCCTAGTAGATCCCAGGCGCTGCAGACAGAAGACGGAACCTCCCCACACTCAGAATTCCAGAACACGGCCTAGTGAGTGGGGGATATTTGAGGCCGCACTCCACGCAGCTGCCTGGTGTCACAGGTGTTTCATGGCAGGGGGAATTCCGCTAATTTCCTCCCCTGTCAAGGGGGAGGCAAGAGATACTACCTGCATTTCCAGGACAAACCCCATCTTTCCCCGGCAGCCCGCACAAGGAGAAACTCGGGGAAGAGAGGCGGAGTGTTCCAGGAGTTCTCAGGCGCTGCAGACAAAAGACGGAACATCCCCACACTCAGAATTCCGGAACACGGCCGAGTATTTCGGGGAGGTTTAGGGCCAACCTCCACGCAGCTGCCTGGGGTCACAGGTGTTGCCTGACAGGGGGAAGTACGCTAATAACCTCCCCAGTCCAGGGGGAGGCAGTAGATGCTACCTGCATTTCCAGCAAAACCCCCGTCTTTCCCCGGCATCCCGCACTAAGAGACACCAGGGGAAGACACGCGGAGGGCTCCTCGGAGATCCCAGTCGCTGCAGACAGAAGACAGAACCTCCCAACTCTCAGAAATCCGGAACACGTCCATGTGATTGGGGGAAGTTTGGGGCCGCCCTCCACGCAGCTGCCTGGTGTCACAGGTGTTTCCTGGCAATGGGAAGTCCGCTAAATACCTCCCCTGTCAAGGGGGAGGCACTAGATGATACATGCATTTCCATCCCATTCCCCGACTTTCCCCGGCAGCCCGCACTAGGAGACACTCGGGGAAGAGCGGCGGAGTGCTGCAGGAGATCCCAGGCGCTGCAGACAGAAGAAGGAACAACCGCACACTCAGAATTCCGGATCACGGCCGAGTGTGTGTGGCAGTTTTGGGGCAACCCTCCACGTAGCTGCTGATGTCACAGGTGTTGCCTGGCTGGGGGAAGTATGCTAATTACCTCCCCTGTCCTGTGGGATGCACTAGATGCTACCATCATTTACAGCACAACCCCCGACATTGCCCGGATGCCCGCACTAGGAGACATTCGGGGAAGACACGCGGAGGGGATTTTTGAGATCCCAGGCTCTACAGACCAAAGACGGAACCTCCAAACACTCAGAATTCCGGAACAGGCCCGAGAGTGTGGGGTAGGTTTGGGACCGCCCTCCACGCAGCTGCCAGGTGTCATAGGTGTTGCCTGGCAGGGGGAAGTCTGATAATTAACTTCCGTTTCCAGGGGGAGGCACTAGATTATACCTGCATTTCCAGCACAAACCCTGCATATCCCCGGCAGCACGCAGTAGGAGACACTCGGGGAAGACACGAGGAGGGCAACAAGAGATCCCAGGAGCTGCAGACAGAGGACGGAACATCCCCACACTCAGAATTCCAGAACAAGGCCGAGTATGTCGGGGAGGTTTTGGGCCAACCTCCACGCAGCTTCCTGATGTCAAATGTGTTGCCTGGTAGGGGGAATTCCGCTAATAAACTCCCCTGTCCAGGGGGATTCACTAGATGCTACCTGCATTAACAGCACAACCCCCGCATTTCCCTGGAATCCCGCACAAAGAGACAATAGGGGAATACACGAGGAGGGCTCCTAGGAGATAACAGGCGCTGCAGACTGAAGACACAAACTCCTCAAACTCAGAATTCCGCAACAAGGCCGAGTGTGTGAGGGAGGTTTGGGGCAGACTTCCATGCAGCTGTCAGGTGTCACAGGTGTTGCCTGGCGGGGGGAATTCCGCTAATTTCCTCCCCTGTCAAGGGGCAGGTACTAGATGCTACCTGCTTTTCCAGCAAAACCCCCGCATTTCCCTGTCATCCCGCACCATGAGACACAAGTTGAAGACACACGGAAGGCTCCTAGGAGATCCCAGGCTCTGCAGACAGAAGACGGAACCTCCACAGACTCAGAATTCCGAATCATGGCCGAGTGTGGGGGAGGAATGGGGCCGCACTCCACGAAGCTGCCTGGTGTCACAGGTGTTGCCTGGCAGGGGGAAGTCCGCTAATTACCTCCCCTGTCCAGGTGGAGGCACTAGATGCTACCTGCATTTCCAGCACAACCCCCGCATTTCCACGGCAGCCCGCACTAGGAGACACTCGGGGAAGACACGCGGACGGCTCCTAGGAGATCTCAGTCGCTGCAGACAGAAGACGAATCCTCCCCACAGTCAGAATTCCGGAACACGGCCGAGTGTGTGGGGGAGGTTTGGGGCCGACCTCCAGGCAGCTGCCTGGTGTCACAGGTGTTGCTTGGCAGAGGGAAGTCAGTTAATTACCTCCCTTGTCCAGGAGGATGCACTAGTTACTACCTGCATTCCCAACCCATCCCACGCCTTTCCATTGAAGCCCGCACTATGAGACACTCGGGGAATACTCGTGGAGGGCTCCTATCAAATCCCAGACGCTGCAGACAGAAGACGGAACCTCCCCACACTCAGAATTCCGGAACACGGCCGAGTATGTCGGGGAGGATTAGGGCCAACCTCCACGAACCTGCCTGTTGTCACAGGTGTTGCCTGGCAGGGGGAAGTCCGCTAATTACCTCCCATGTCCATGTGGATTCACTAGATGTTACCTGCATTTCCAGCCCAACCCCCGCATTTCCCCGGCAGCCTGCATTAGTAGACAATCAGGGAAGACACGCAGAGGGCTCCTAGGAGATCCCAGATGCTGCAGACAGATGACGGAACCTCCCCACACTCAGAATTCCGGAACACGGCCGAGTATGTCGGGGAGGATTAGGGAAACCCTCCACGCACCTGCCTGTTGTCACAGGTGTTGCCTAGCAGGGAGAAATCCGCTAATTACCTGCCCTGTTCAGGGGAAGCACTAGATGCTACCTGCATTGCAGCACAACCCCCGCATTTCCATTGAAACCCGTACTAGGAGACACTCGGGGAAGAAACGAGGAGGGCCCTTTTGAGATCCAAGGTGCTGCAGACAGAAGACGGAACCTCCCATCACTCAGAATTCTGGAACAGGGCCGAGAGTGTGGGGGAGGTATGGGACCGCCCTCCACGCAGCTGCCTGGTGTCACAGGTGTTGCATGGCAGGGGGAAGTCAGCTAATTACCTCCCCTGTCCAGGTGGAGGCACTAGATGCTACCTGCTTTCCAGTCTAACCCCCGCGTTTCCCCAGAAGCCCGCAGTAGGAGACACTCGGGGAAGACACGCAGAAGGCTCCTAGGAGATAACAGGCACTGCAGACAGAAGGCGGAACCTCCCCACACTCAGAAATCTGAATAATGGCCGAGTGTGTGGGGGATGTTTCGGGCCGCCCTCTACTCAGCTGCCTGGTGTCAGAGGTTTGCTTGGCAGGGGGAAGTCCGCTAATTACCTCCCATGTCCAGGGGGAGGCACTAGATGCTACCTGAATTTCCAGCACTACCCCAGCATTTCGCCTTCAGCCCATACAAATGGACACTCGGGGAAGACAGGCGGAGGGCTACAGGAGTTCCCAGGAGCTGCAGACAAAAGACGGAACATCCCCACACTCAGAATTCCGGAACACGGTCGAGTATGTCGGGGAGGTTTAGGGCCAAACTCCACGCAGCTGCCTAGTATCACAGGTGTTGCATGGTAGCGGGAAGTCCGCTAATTAACTCCCCTGTCCAGGGGGAGTCACTAGATGCTACCTGCATTTCCAGCCCAACCCCCGCATTTCCCAGGCATCCCGCAAAAAGTGACAATAGGGGAAGACACGCGGATGGCTTCTAGGAGATAACAGGCGCTGCAGACAGAAGACGGAACCTCCCCACACTCATAATACCGGAACACGGCCGAGTGTGTGGAGGAGGTTTGGGGCCGCCCTCCACGAAGTTGCCTGTTGTCATAGGTGAGTCTTAGCAGGGGGAAGTCCGCTAATTACGTCCCCTGTTCAGCTGGAGGCATTAGGTGCTACCTGAATTTCCAGCCAAACCCCCACTTTTCCCCGAAAGCCCGCACAAGGAGACACTCAGGGAAGACACGCAGAGGGCTCCTAGGAGATCCCACGCGCTGCAGACAGAAGACGGAACCTCCACACACTCAGAATTCCGGAACACGGCCGAGTGTATCGGGTGGATTGTGGCCACCCTCCAAGCAGGTGCCTGGAGTCACAGGTGTTGCCTTGCAATGTGAAATCCCCTAATTACCTCCCTTGTCCATGGGGAGGCACTAGATGCTACCTGCATTTCCAGCCCAACACCCGCATTTCCCTGGCAGCCCTCACTAGGAGACACTCAGTAAAGAAACGCGGACGGCTCCTAGGAGATCTGAGGTGTTGCAGACAGAAGACGGAACCTCCCCACAGTCAGAATTCCGTAACAAGGCTGAGTGTGTGGGGGATGTTTGGGGCCTCCATGCACGAAGCTGCCACGTGTCACAGGTGTTGCATTGCAGGGAGAAGTCCGCTAATTATCTCCTCTGTCTAAGGGGAGTCACTAGATTCTTCCTGTATATCCAGCCCAAACGCCGCATTTCCCCGAGAGCCCGCACTAGGATACACTCGGGGAAGACACGTGGAGGGTTCCTAGGAGATCCCAGACGCTGCAGAAAGAAGACGGAACCTCCGCACAGTCAGAATACCGGAACACGGCCGAGTGTGTGAGTGAGGTTTGGGGCCTCCCTCCACACAGATGCCTGGTGTCACAGGTGTTGCCTGGCAGGGGGAATTCCGCGAATTACCTCTCCAGTCCAGGGGGAGTCACTAGATTCTACCTGCATTTCCAGCACAACCCCGGCATTTCGCCGTCAGCCCATACAAGGGGACACTCGGGGAAGACATGCGGACGGCTTCTAGGAGAACCCAATTGCTGCAGACTGAAGACGGAACCTCCCCAACTCAGAATACCGGAACACGGTCGAGTATGTCGGGGAGGTTTAGGGCCAAACTCCACGCAGCTGCCTGGTGTCACAGGTGTTGCCTGGTAGGGGGAAGTCCACTAATTAACTCCCCTGCCCAGGGGGAGTCACTAGATGCTACCTGCATTTCCAGCCCAACCCCTGCCTTTCCCAGGCATCCTGCACAATGTGACAATAGGGGAAGACACGCGGAGGGCTCCTAGGAGATAACAGGCGCTGCAGACAGAAGACGGAACCTCCCCACACTCATAATACCGGAACACGGCCGAGTGTGTGGGGGAGGTTTGGGGCCGCCCTCCACGAAGCTGCCTGGTGTTATAGGTGTTGCTTAGCAGGGGGAAGTCCGCTAATTACGTCCCCTGTTCAGCTGGAGGCACTAGGTGCTACCTGAATTTCCAGCTAAACCCCCAATTTTCCCCAGCAGCCCGCACTAGGAAACACTCGGGGAAGACACGCGGAGGGCTCCTAGTTGATCCCAGGCGCTGCAGACAGAAGATGGAACCTCCCCACACTCAGAATTCCGGAACACGGCCTGGTGAGTGGGGGATGTTTGAGGCCGCATTCCACAGAGCTGCCTGGTGTCACAGGTGTTTCATGGCAGGGGGAATTCCGCTAATTACCTCCCCTGTCAAGGGGGAGCCACTAGATGCTACCTGCATTTCCAGCACAAACCCCGCATTTCCCCGGCAGCCAGCACAAGGAGAAACTCGTGGAAGAGATGCGGAGGGTTCCAGGAGTTCTCAGGCGCTGCAGACAGTAAATGGAACATCCCCACACTCAGAATTCCGGAACACGGCCGAGTATGTCGGGGAGGATTAGGGCCACCCTCCACGCAGCTGCCTGGTGTCACAGGTGTTGCCTGGCAGGGGGAAGTCCGCTAATTACCTCCCCTGTCCAGGGGGAGTCACTAGATGCTACCTGCATTTCCAGCCCAACCCCCGCCTTTCCCTGGCATCCCGCACAAAGTGACAATAGGGGAAGAGACGCTGAGGGCTCCTAGGAATTAACAGGCGCTGCAGACAGAATATGGAACCTCCCCACACTCATAATACCGGAACACGGCCGAGTGTGTTGCGGAGGTTTGGGGCCTCCCTGCACGAAGCTGCCAAGTGTCACAGGTGTTGCATGGCAGGGAGAAGTCCGCTAATTATCTCCTCTGTCTAAGGGGAGTCACTAGATTCTTCCTGCATATCCAGCCCAAACGCCGCATTTCCCCGAGAGCCCGCACTAGGATACACTCGGGGAAGACACGTGGATGGCTACTAGGAGATCCCAGACGCTGCAGAAAGAAGACGGAACCTCCACACAGTCAGAATCCCGGATCACGGCCGAGTGTGTGAGTGAGGTTTGGGGCCTCCCTCCACGCAGCTTCCTGGTGTCCCAGGTGTTGCCTGGCAGGGGGAAGTCCGCTAATTACCTCTCCAGTCCAGAGGGAGTCACTAGATTCTACCTGCATTTCCAGCACAACCCCGGCATTTTGCCGTCAGCCCATACAAGGGGACACTCGGGGAAGACACTTGGACGGCTCCTAGGAGATCCCAATTGCTGCAGACTGAAGACGGAACCTCCCCAACTCAGAATACCGGAAAACGGTCGAGTATGTCGGGGAGGTTTAGGGCCAAACTCAACGCAGCTGCCTGGTATCACAGGTGTTGCATGGTAGCGGGTAGTCCGCTAATTAACTCCCCTGTCCAGGGGGAGTCTCTAGATGCTACCTGCATTTCCAGCCCAACCCCCGCCTTTCCCTTTCATCCCGCAAAAAGTGACAATAGGGGAAGACACGCGGATGGCTTCTAGGAGATAACAGGCGCTGCAGACAGAAGATGGAACCTCCCCACACTCATAATACCGGAACACGGCCGAGTGTGTGGAGGAGGTTTGGGGCCGCCCTCCACGAAGCTGCCTGGTGTCATAGGTGAGTCTTAGCAGGGGGAAGTCCGCTAATTACGTCCCCTGTTCAGCTGGAGGCACTAGGTGCTACCTGAATTTCCAGCCAAACCCCCACTTTTCCCCGAAAGCCCGCACAAGGAGACAATCGGGGAAGACACGCAGAGGGCTCCTAGGAGATCCCAGGCGCTGCAGACAGAAGACGGAACCTCCACACACTCAGAATTCCGGAACACGGCCGAGTGTATCGGGTGGTTTGGGGCCACCCTCCAAGCAGGTGCCTGGTGTCACAAGTGTTGCCTTGCAAGGTGAAATCCGCTAATTACCTCCCTTGTCCATGGGGAGGCACTAGATGCTACCTGCATTTCCAGCCCAACACCCGCATTTCCCTGGCAGCCCGCACAAGGAGACACTCAGGAAAGAAACGCGGACGGCTCCTAGGAGATCTCAGGTGTTGCAGACAGAAGACGGAACCTCCCCACACTCAGAATTCCGGATCATGGCCGAGTGTGTGGGGGAGGATTGGGGCCGCACTCCACGCAGCTGCCTGTTGTCACGGGTGTTGCCTGGCAGGGGGAAGTCCGCTAATTACCTCCCCTGTCCAGGTGGAGGCACTAGATGCTACCTGCATTTCCAGCCCAACCCCCGCTTTTCCCCGGCAGCCCGCACTAGGAGACACTAGGGGAAGACACGTGGAGGGCTCCTAGGAGATCCCAGACGCTGCAAACAGACGACGGAACCTCCCCACACTCAGAATTCCGGAACAGGGCCGAGTGTGTGAGTGAGGATTGGGGCCTCCCTCCACGCAGCTGCCTGGTGTCACAGGTGTTGCCTGGCAGGGAGAAGTCCGCTAATTACCTCTCCAGTCCAGGGGGAGTCACTAGATTCTACCAGCATTTCCAGCACAACCCCGGCATTTCGCCGTCAGCCCATACAAGGGGACACTCGGGGAAGACATGCGGACGGCTTCTAGGAGAACCCAATTGCTGCAGACTGAAGACGGAACCTCCCCAACTCAGAATACCGGAACACGGTCGAGTATGTCGGGGAGGTTTAGGGCCAAACTCCACGCAGCTGCCTGGTGTCACAGGTGTTGCCTGGTAGGGGGAAGTCCACTAATTAACTCCCCTGCCCAGGGGGAGTCACTAGATGCTACCTGCATTTCCAGCCCAACCCCTGCCTTTCCCAGGCATCCCGCACAATGTGACAATAGGGGAAGACACGCGGAGGGCTCCTAGGAGATAACAGGCGCTGCAGACAGAAGACGGAACCTCCCCACACTCATAATACCGGAACACGGCCGAGTGTGTGGGGGAGGTTTGGGGCCGCCCTCCACGAAGCTGCCTGGTGTTATAGGTGTTGCTTGGCAGGGGGAAGTCAGCTAATTACCTCCCTTGTCCAGGTGGAGGCACTAGATACTACCTGCATTCCCAAACCATCCCCCGCATTTCCATTGAAGCCCGCACTATGAGACACTCGGGGAATACTCGCGGAGGGCTCCTAGGAAATCCCAGTCCTGCAGACAGAAGACTTAACCTCCCCACACTCAGAATTTCGGAACACGGTCGACTATGTCGGGGAGGATTAGGGCCACCCTCCACGAACCTGCCTGGTGTCACAGGTGTTGCCTGGCAGGGGGAAGTCCGCTAATAACCTCCCATGTCCTTGTGGATTCAGTAGATGCTACCTGCATTTCCAGCCCAACCCCCGCCTTTCCCTGGCATCCCGCACAATGAGACAATAGGGGAAGTCACGCGGAGGGCTCCTAGGAGATAACAGGCGCTGCAGACAGAAGAAGGAACCTCCCCACACTCATAATACCGGAACACGGCCGAGTGTGTGGGGGAGGTTTGGGGCCGACCTCCACGAAGCTGCCTGGTGTTATAGGTGTTGCTTAGCAGGGGGAAGTCCGCTAATTACGTCCACTGTTCAGCTGGAGGCACTAGGTGCTACCTGAATTTCCAGCCAAACCCCCACTTTTCCCCAGCAGCCCGCACTAGGAAACACTCGGGGAAGACACGCGGAGGGTTCCTAGTAGATCCCAGGCGCTGCATACAGAAGATGGAACCTCCCCACACTCAGAATTCCAGAACACGGCCTGGTGAGTGGGGGATGTTTGAGGCCGCACTCCACTCAGCTGCCTGGTGTCACAGGTGTTTTATGGCAGGGGGAATTCCGCTAATTACCTCCCATGTCAAGGGGGAGGCACTAGATGCTACCTGCATTTCCAGCACAAACCCCGCATTTCCCCGGCAGCCAGCACAAGGAGAAACTCGGGGAAGAGATGCGGATGGTTCCAGGAGTTCCCAGGCGCTGCAGACAGAAGATGGAACATCCCCACACTCAGAATTCCGGAACACGGCCGAGTATGTCGGGGAGGATTAGGGCCAACCTCCACGCAGCTGCCTGGTGTCGCAGGTGTTGCCTGGCAGGGGGAAGTCCGCTAATTACCTCCCCTGTCCAGGGGGATTCACTAGATGCTACCTGCATTTCCAGCCCAACCCCCGCCTTTCCCTGGCATCCCGCAGAAAGTGACAATAGGGGAAGACACGCGGAGGGCTCCTAGGAGATCCCAGACGCTGCAGAAAGAAGACGGAACCTCCGCACAGTCAGAATCCCGGAACACGGCTGAGTGTGTGAGTGAGGATTGGGGCCTCCCTCCACGCAGCTGCCTGGTGTCACAGGTGTTGCCTGGCAGGGAGAAGTCCGCTAATTACCTCTCCAGTCCAGGGGGAGTCACTAGATTCTACCAGCATTTCCAGCACAACTCCGGCATTTCGCCGTCAGCCCATACAAGGGGACACTCGGGGAAGACACTTGGACGGCTCCTAGGAGATCCCAATTGCTGCAGACTGAAGACGGAACCTCCCCAACTCAGAATACCGGAACACGGTCGAGTATGTCGGGGAGGTTTAGGGCCAAACTCCACGCAGCTGCCTGGTGTCACAGGTGTTGCCTGGCAGGGGGAAGTCCGCTAATTACCTCCCCTGTCCAGGGGGAGTAACTAGATGCTACCTGCATTTCCAGCCTTACCCCCACCTTTCCCTGGCATCTCGCACAAAGAGACAATAGGGGAAGTCACGCGGGGGGCTCCTAGGAGATAACAGGCGCTGCAGACAGAAGACGGAACCTCCCCACACTCATAATACCGGAACACGGCCGAGTGTGTGGGGGAGGTTTGGGGCCGCCCTCCACGAAGCTGCCTGGTGATATAGGTGATGCTTAGCAGGGGGAAGTCCGCTAATTACGTCCCCTGTTCAACTGGAGGCACTAGGTGCTACCTGAATTTCCAGCCAAACCCCCAAATTTCCCCAGCAGCCCGCACTAGGAAACACTCGGGGAAGACACGCGGAGGGCTCCTAGTAGATCCCAGGCGCTGCAGACAGAAGATGGAACCTCCCCACACTCAGAATTCCGGAACACGGCCGAGTATGTCGGGGAGGATTAGGGCCAACCTCCACGCAGTTGCCTGGTGTCACAGGTGTTGCCTGGCAGGGGGAAGTCCGCTAATTACCTCCCCTGTCAAGGGGGAGGCACTAGATGCTACCTGCATTTCCAGCACAAACCCCGCCTTTCCCCGGCAGCCAGCACAAAGAGAAAATCGGGGAATAGTTGTGGAGGGTTCCAGGAGTTCCCAGGTGCTGCAGACAGAAGACGGAACATCCCCAAACTCAGAATTCCGGAACACGGACGAGTGTGTGGGGGAGGTTTGGGACCAACTTCCTCGCAGCTGCCTGGTGTCACAGGTTTTGCCTTGCAGGGGGAAGTCCGCTAATAACCTCCCCAGTCCAGGGAGAGGCACTTGATGCTACCTGCATTACCAGCCAAACCCCCGCCTTTCCCAGGCATCCCGCACTAAGAGACACTCGGGGAAGACACGCGGAGGGCTCCTAGGTGATCCCAGGCACGGCAGACAAAAGACGGAACCTCCCCACAATCAGAATTCCGGAACACGGCCGAGTGTGTGGGGGAGGTTTGGGACCAACATCCACGCAGCTGCCTGGTGTCACAGGTTTGGCCTTGCAGGGGGAATTCCGCTGATTACCTCCCCTATCCAGGGAGAGGCACTAGATGGTACCTGCATTTCCAGGCCTACCCCTGCCTTTCGCCGTAAAACCGCAATATGAGACACTCGGGGAATACACGCGGAGGGCTCCTAGGAGATCCCAGGCACTGCAGACTTAAGACGCAAACTCCTCAAACTCAGAATTCCGCAACAAGGCCGAGTGTGTGAGGGAGGTTTGGGGCAGACTTCTATGCAGCTGTCAGGTGTCACAGGTGTTGCCTGGCCGGGGGAATTCCGCTACATTCCTCCCCTGTCCAGGGGCAGGTACTAGATGCTACCTGCTTTTCCAGCAAAACCCCCGCATTTCCCTGTCATCCCGCACCATGAGACACAAGTTGAAGACACACGGAAGGCTCCTAGGAGATCCCAGTCGCTGCAAACAGAAGACGGAACCTCCCCAGACTCAGAATTCCGGATCATGGCCGAGTGTGTGGGGGAGGATTGGGACCGCACTCCACGCAGCTGCCTGGTTTCACAGGTGTTGCCTGGCAGGGGGAAGTCCGCTAATTACCTCCCCTGTCCAGATGGAGGCACTAGATGCTACCTGCATTTCCAGCCCAACCCCCGTATTTCCCTGGCAGCCCGCACTAGGAGACACTCGGGGAAGACACGCGGACTGCTCCTATGAGATCTCAGGCGCTGCAGACAGAAGACGAAACCTCCCCACAGTCAGAATTCCGGAACACGGCCGAGTGTGTGGGGAGGTTTTTGGCAGCCCTCCACGCAGCTGCCTGGTTTCACAGGTGTTGCCTGGCAGGGGGAATTCCGCTAATTACCTCCCCTGTCAAGGGGGAGGCACTAGATACTACCTGCATTCCCAACTCATCCCCCGCCTTTCCATTGAAGCCCGCACTATGAGACACTTGGGGAATACTCGCGGAGGGATCCTAGGAAATCCCAGTCGCTGCAGACAGAAGACGGAACCTCCCCACACTCAGAATTCCGGAACACGGCCGAGTATGTCGGGGAGGATTAGGGCCACACTCCACGAACCTGCCTGGTGTCACAGGTGTTGCCTGGCAGGGGGAAGTCCGCTAATTACCTCCCATGTCCATGTGGATTCACTAGATGCTACCTGCATTTCCAGCACAACCCCCGCATTTCCCCGGCAGCCTGCACTAGTAGACACTCAGGGAAGACACGCAGATGGCTCGTAGGAGATCCCAGATGCTGCAGACAGATGACGGAAACTCCCCACACTCAGAATTCCGGAACACGGCCGAGTATGTCGGAGAGGATTAGGGAAAACCTCCACGCACCTGCCTGTTGTCACAGGTGTTGCCTAGCAGGGAGAAATCTGCTAATTACCTGCCCTGTCCGGGGGAAGCACTAGATGCTACCTGCATTGCAGAACAACCCCCGCATTTCCATTGAAACCCGCACTAGGAGACACTAGGGGAAGACACGCGGAAGGCTCCTAGGAGATCCCAGGCGCTGCAGACAGAAGACGGAACCTCCCCACACTCAGAAATCTGAATAATGGCCGAGTGTGTGGGGGAGGTTTGGGGCCGCACTCTACTCAGCTGCCTGGTGTCAGAGGTTTTGCTTGGCAGGGGGAAGTCCGCTAATTAACTCCCCTGTCCAGGGGGAGTCACTAGATGCTACCTGCATTTCCAGCCCAACCCCCGCATTTCCCTGGCATCCTGCAAAATGAGACAATAGGGGAAGACACGCGGAGGGCTCCTAGGAGGTAACAGACGCTGCAGACAGAAGACGGAACCTCCCCACACTCATAATACCGGAACACGGCCGAGTGTGTGGGGGAGGATTGTGGCCGCCCTCCACGAAGCTGCCTGGTGTCATAGGTGAGGCTTTGCAGGGGGATGTCCGCTAATTAAGTCACCTGTTCAGCTGGAGGCACTAGGTGCTACCTGGATTTCCAAACAAACCCCCAAATTTCCCCGACAGCCCGCACAAGGAGACACTCGGGGAAGACACGCGGAGGGCTCCTAGTAGATCCCAGGACCCGCAAACAGAAGACGGAACCTCCCCACACTCAGAATTCCGCAACACAGCCGAGTATGTCGGGGAGGTTTAGGGCCACAATCCACGCAGCTGCCTGGTGTCACACGTGTCGCCTGGCAGGGGGAAGTCCGCTAATTAACTCCCCTGTCCAGGGGGAGGCACTTGATGCTACCTGCATTTCCAGCCCAACCCCCGCCTTTCCCCGGCATCCCGCACTAAGAGACACTAGGGGAAGACACGCGGAGGGCTTCTAGGAGATAACAGGCGCTGCAGACAGAAGATGGAACCTCCCCACACTCATAATACCGGAACACGGCCGAGTGTGTGGAGGAGGTTTGGGGCCGCCCTCCACGAAGCTGCCTGGTGTCATAGGTGAGTCTTAGCAGGGGGAAGTCCGCTAATTACGTCCCCTGTTCAGCTGGAGGCACTAGGTGCTACCTGAATTTCCAGCCAAACCCCCACTTTTCCCCGAAAGCCCGCACAAGGAGACAATCGGGGAAGACACGCAGAGGGCTCCTAGGAGATCCCAGGCGCTGCAGACAGAAGACGGAACCTCCACACACTCAGAATTCCGGAACACGGCCGAGGGTATCGGGTGGTTTGGGGCCACCATCCAAGCAGGTGCCTTGTGTCACAAGTGTTGCCTTGCAAGGTGAAATCCGCTAATTACCTCCCTTGTCCATGGGGAGGCACTAGATGCTACCTGCATTTCCACTCCAACCCCCGCATTTCCCTGGCAGCCCGCACAAGGAGACACTCAGGAAAGAAACGCGGAAGGCTCCTAGGAGATCTCAGGTGTTGCAGACAGAAGGCGGAACCTCCCCACACTCAGAATTCCGGATCATGGCCGAGTGTGTGGGGGAGGATTGGGGCCGCACTCCACGCAGCTGCCTGTTGTCACGGGTGTTGCCTGGCAGGGGGAAGTCCGCTAATTACCTCCCCTGTCCAGGTGGAGGCACTAGATACTACCTGCATTCCCAAACCATCCCCCGCATTTCCATTGAAGCCCGCACTATGAGACACTCGGGGAATACTCGCGGAGGGCTCCTAGGAAATCCCAGTCCTGCAGACAGAAGACTTAACCTCCCCACACTCAGAATTCCGGAACACGGTCGACTATGTCGGGGAGGATTAGGGCCACCCTCCACGAACCTGCCTGGTGTCACAGGTGTTGCCTGGCAGGGGGAAGTCCGCTAATAACCTCCCATGTCCTTGTGGATTCAGTAGATGCTACCTGCATTTCCAGCCCAACCCCCGCCTTTCCCTGGCATCCCGCACAATGAGACAATAGGGGAAGTCACGCGGAGGGCTCCTAGGAGATAACAGGCGCTGCAGACAGAAGAAGGAACCTCCCCACACTCATAATACCGGAACACGGCCGAGGGTGTGGGGGAGGTTTGGGGCCGACCTCCACGAAGCTGCCTGGTGTTATAGGTGTTGCTTAGCAGGGGGAAGTCCGCTAATTACGTCCACTGTTCAGCTGGAGGCACTAGGTGCTACCTGAATTTCCAGCCAAACCCCCACTTTTCCCCAGCAGCCCGCACTAGGAAACACTTGGGGAAGACACGCGGAGGGTTCCTAGTAGATCCCAGGCGCTGCATACAGAAGATGGAACCTCCCCACACTCAGAATTCCAGAACACGGCCTGGTGAGTGGGGGATGTTTGAGGCCGCACTCCACTCAGCTGCCTGGTGTCACAGGTGTTTCATGGCAGGGGGAATTCCGCTAATTACCTCCCATGTCAAGGGGGAGGCACTAGATGCTACCTGCATTTCCAGCACAAACCCCGCATTTCCCCGGCAGCCAGCACAAGGAGAAACTCGGGGAAGAGATGCGGATGGTTCCAGGAGTTCCCAGGCGCTGCAGACAGAAGATGGAACATCCCCACACTCAGAATTCCGGAACACGGCCGAGTATGTCGGGGAGGATTAGGGCCAACCTCCACGCAGCTGCCTGGTGTCGCAGGTGTTGCCTGGCAGGGGGAAGTCCGCTAATTACCTCCCCTGTCCAGGGGGATTCACTAGATGCTACCTGCATTTCCAGCCCAACCCCCGCCTTTCCCTGGCATCCCGCAGAAAGTGACAATAGGGGAAGACACGCGGAGGGCTCCTAGGAGATCCCAGACGCTGCAGAAAGAAGACGGAACCTCCGCACAGTCAGAATCCCGGAACACGGCTGAGTGTGTGAGTGAGGATTGGGGCCTCCCTCCACGCAGCTGCCTGGTGTCACAGGTGTTGCCTGGCAGGGAGAAGTCCGCTAATTACCTCTCCAGTCCAGGGGGAGTCACTAGATTCTACCAGCATTTCCAGCACAACTCCGGCATTTCGCCGTCAGCCCATACAAGGGGACACTCGGGGAAGACACTTGGATGGCTCCTAGGAGATCCCAATTGCTGCAGACTGAAGACGGAACCTCCCCAACTCAGAATACCGGAACACGGTCGAGTATGTCGGGGAGGTTTAGGGCCAAACTCCACGCAGCTGCCTGGTGTCACAGGTGTTGCCTGGCAGGGGGAAGTCCGCTAATTACCTCCCCTGTCCAGGGGGAGTAACTAGATGCTACCTGCATTTCCAGCCTTACCCCCACCTTTCCCTGGCATCTCGCACAAAGAGACAATAGGGGAAGTCACGCGGGGGGCTCCTAGGAGATAACAGGCGCTGCAGACAGAAGACGGAACCTCCCCACACTCATAATACCGGAACACGGCCGAGTGTGTGGGGGAGGTTTGGGGCCGCCCTCCACGAAGCTGCCTGGTGATATAGGTGATGCTTAGCAGGGGGAAGTCCGCTAATTACGTCCCCTGTTCAACTGGAGGCACTAGGTGCTACCTGAATTTCCAGCCAAACCCCCAATTTTCCCCAGCAGCCCGCACTAGGAAACACTCGGGGAAGACACGCGGAGGGCTCCTAGTAGATCCCAGGCGCTGCAGACAGAAGATGGAACCTCCCCACACTCAGAATTCCGGAACACGGCCGAGTATGTCGGGGAGGATTAGGGCCACCCTCCACGCAGTTGCCTGGTGTCACAGGTGTTGCCTGGCAGGGGGAAGTCCGCTAATTACCTCCCCTGTCAAGGGGGAGGCACTAGATGCTACCTGCATTTCCAGCACAAACCCCGCCTTTCCCCGGCAGCCAGCACAAAGAGAAAATCGGGGAATAGATGTGGAGGGTTCCAGGAGTTCCCAGGCGCTGCAGACAGAAGACGGAACATCCCCAAACTCAGAATTCCGGAACACGGACGAGTGTGTGGGGGAGGTTTGGGACAAACTTCCTCGCAGCTGCCTGGTGTCACAGGTTTTGCCTTGCAGGGGGAAGTCCGCTAATAACCTCCCCAGTCCAGGGAGAGGCACTTGATGCTACCTGCATTACCAGCCAAACCCCCGCCTTTCCCAGGCATCCCGCACTAAGAGACACTCGGGGAAGACACGCGGAGGGCTCCTAGGTGATCCCAGGCACGGCAGACAAAAGACGGAACCTCCCCACAATCAGAATTCCGGAACACGGCCGAGTGTGTGGGGGAGGTTTGGGACCAACCCCCACGCAGCTGCCTGGTGTCACAGGTTTGGCCTTGCAGGGGGAATTCCGCTGATTACCTCCCCTATCCAGGGAGAGGCACTAGATGGTACCTGCATTTCCAGGCCTACCCCTGCCTTTCGCCGTAAAACCGCAATATGAGACACTCGGGGAATACACGCGGAGGGCTCCTAGGAGATCCCAGGCGCTGCAGACTGAAGACGCAAACTCCTCAAACTCAGAATTCCGCAACAAGGCCGAGTGTGTGAGGGAGGTTTGGGGCAGACTTCCATGCAGCTGTCAGGTGTCACAGGTGTTGCCTGGCCGGGGGAATTCCGCTAATTTCCTCCCCTGTCCAGGGGCAGGTACTAGATGCTACCTGCTTTTCCAGCACAACCCCCGCATTTCCCTGTCATCCCGCACCATGAGATACAAGTTGAAGACACACGGAAGGCTCCTAGGAGATCCCAGGCGCTGCAGACAGAAGACGGAACCTCCCCAGACTCAGAATTCCGGATCATGGCCGAGTGTGTGGGGGAGGATTGGGGCCGAACTCCACGCAGCTGCCTGGTTTCACAGGTGTTGCCTGGCAGGGGGAAGTCCGCTAATTACCTCCCCTGTCCAGGTGGAGGCACTAGATGCTACCTGCATTTCCAGCCCAACCCCCGTATTTCCCCGGCAGCCCGCACTAGGAGACACTCGGGGAAGACACGAGGACTGCTCCTATGAGATCTCAGGCGCTGCAGACAGAAGACGAAACCTCCCCACAGTCAGAATTCCGGAACACGGCCGAGTGTGTGGGGAGGTTTTTGGCAGCCCTCCACGCAGCTGCCTGGTTTCACAGGTGTTGCCTGGCAGGGGGAATTCCGCTAATTACCTCCCCTGTCAAGGGGGAGGCACTAGATACTACCTGCATTCCCAACTCATCCCCCGCCTTTCCATTGAAGCCCGCACTATGAGACACTTGGGGAATACTCGCGGAGGGATCCTAGGAAATCCCAGTCGCTGCAGACAGAAGACGGAACCTCCCCACACTCAGAATTCCGGAACACGGCCGAGTATGTCGGGGAGGATTAGGGCCACACTCCACGAACCTGCCTGGTGTCACTGGTGTTGCCTGGCAGGGGGAAGTCCGCTAATTACCTCCCATGTCCATGTGGATTCACTAGATGCTACCTGCATTTCCAGCCCAACCCCCGCATTTCCCCGGCAGCCTGCACTAGTAGACACTCAGGGAAGACACGCAGATGGCTCGTAGGAGATCCCAGATGCTGCAGACAGATGACGGAAACTCCCCACACTCAGAATTCCGGAACACGGCCGAGTATGTCGGAGAGGATTAGGGAAAACCTCCACGCACCTGCCTGTTGTCACAGGTGTTGCCTAGCAGGGAGAAATCTGCTAATTACCTGCCCTGTCCGGGGGAAGCACTAGATGCTACCTGCATTGCAGAACAACCCCCGCATTTCCATTGAAACCCGCACTAGGGGACACTATGTTAAGACACGCGGAAGGCTCCTAGGAAATCCCAGGCGCTGCAGACAGAAGACGGAACCTCCCCACACTCAGAAATCTGAATAATGGCCGAGTGTGTGGGGGAGGTTTGGGGCCGCACTCTACTCAGCTGCCTGGTGTCAGAGGTTTTGCTTGGCAGGGGGAAGTCCGCTAATTAACTCCCCTGTCCAGGGGGAGTCACTAGATGCTACCTGCATTTCCAGCCCAACCCCCGCCTTTCCCTGGCATCCCGCAAAATGAGACAATAGGGGAAGACACGCGGAGGGCTCCTAGGAGGTAACAGGCGCTGCAGACAGAAGACGGAACCTCCCCACACTCATAATACCGGAACACGGCCGAGTGTGTGGGGGAGGATTGTGGCCGCCCTCCACGAAGCTGCCTGGTGTCATAGGTGAGGCTTGGCAGGGGGATGTCCGCTAATTAAGTCACCTGTTCAGCTGGAGGCACTAGGTGCTACCTGGATTTCCAAACAAACCCCCAAATTTCCCCGACAACCCGCACAAGGAGACACTCGGGGAAGACACGCGGAGGGCTCCTAGTAGATCCCAGGACCCGCAAACAGAAGACGGAACCTCCCCACACTCAGAATTCCGCAACACAGCCGAGTATGTCGGGGAGGTTTAGGGCCACAATCCACGCAGCTGCCTGGTGTCACACGTGTCGCCTGGCAGGGGGAAGTCCGCTAATTAACTCCCCTGTCCAGGGGGAGGCACTTGATGCTACCTGCATTTCCAGCCCAACCCCCGCCTTTCCCCGGCATCCCGCACTAAGAGACACTAGGGGAAGACACGCGGTGTGCTCCTAGGAGATCCCAGGCGCTGCAGACAGAAGACGGAACCTCCCCACACTCATAATACCGGAACACGGCCGAGTGTGTGGGGGAGGATTGTGGCCGCCCTCCACGAAGCTGCCTGGTGTCATAGGTGAGGCTTGGCAGGGGGATGTCCGCTAATTAAGTCACCTGTTCAGCTGGAGGCACTAGGTGCTACCTGGATTTCCAAACAAACCCCCAAATTTCCCCGACAACCCGCACAAGGAGACACTAGGGGAAGACACGCGGAGGGCTCCTAGTAGATCCCAGGACCCGCAAACAGAAGACGGAACCTCCCCACACTCAGAATTCCGCAACACAGCCGAGTATGTCGGGGAGGTTTAGGGCCACAATCCACGCAGCTGCCTGGTGTCACACGTGTCGCCTGGCAGGGGGAAGTCCGCTAATTAACTCCCCTGTCCAGGGGGAGGCACTTGATGCTACCTGCATTTCCAGCCCAACCCCCGCCTTTCCCCGGCATCCCGCACTAAGAGACACTAGGGGAAGACACGCGGTGTGCTCCTAGGAGATCCCAGGCGCTGCAGACTGAAGACGGAACCTCCCCACACTCAGAATTCCGGAATACATCCGAGAGTGTGGGGAATTTTGGGGCCAAACTCCACGTGCTGCCAGGGGTCACAGATGTTTCCTGGCTGGGGGAAATCCGCTAATTACCTCCCTTGTCCAGGGGAAGCACTAGATGCTACCTGCATTGCAGCTCTACCCTCGTATTTCCATTGAATCCCGCACTAGGAGACACTCGGGGAAGACACGAGGAGGGCCCTTTTGAGATCCCAGGCACTGCAGACAGAAGACGGTACCTCCCAACACTCAGAATTCCGGAACAGGTCCGAGAGTGTGGGGGAGGTTTGGGACCGCCCTCCACCCAGCTGCCTGGTGTCACAGGTGTTGCATGGCAGGGGAAAGTCAGCTAATTACCTCCCCTGTCCAGGGGGAGGCACTAGATGCTACCTGCATTTCCAGTCTAACCCCCGCATTTCCCCGGCAGCCCGCACTAAGAGACACTCGGCGAAGAAAGGCGGATGGCTCCTAGGAGATCTCAGGTGCTGCAGACAGAAGACGGAACCTCCACAGAGTCAGAATCCAGGAACACGGCCGAGTGTGTGGGGGAGATTTGGGCCTCCCTCCACGCTGCTGCCATGTGTCACAGGTGTTGCCTGGCAGGGGGAATCCGCTAATTACCTCCCCTGTCAAGGCGGAGGCACTAGATACTACCTGCATGTCCAGCCCTTCCCAGCATTTCCCTGGCATTCTGCACACGGAGACACAAGGGGAAGACACGCGGAGGGCTCCTAGGTGATCCCAGGCAATGCAGAAAAAAGACGGAACCTCCCCACAATCAGAATTCCGGAACACGGCCGAGTGTGTGGGGGAGGTTTGGGACCAACTTCCACGCAGCTGCCTGGTGTCACAGGTTTTGCCTTGCAGGGGGAAGTCCGCTAATAACCTCCCCAGTCCAGGGGCAGGCACTTGATGCTACCTGCATTACCAGCCAAACCCCTGCCTTTCCCAGGCATCCCGCACTAAGAGACACTAGGGGAAGACACGCGGAGGCCTCCTAGGTGATCCCAGGCACTGCAGACAAAAGACGGAACCTCCCCACAATCAGAATTCCGGATCACGGCCGAGTGTGTGGGGGAGGTTTGGGACCAACCTCCACGCAGCTGCCTGGTGTCACAGGTTTTGCCTTGCAGGGGGAATTCCGCTAATTACCTCCCCTATCCAGGGAGAGGCACTAGATGATACCTGCATTTCCAGGCCTACCCCTGCCTTTCGCGGTAAAACCGCAATATGAGACACTCGGGGAATAAACGCGGAGGGCTCCTAGGAGATCCCAGGCGCTGCAGACTGAAGACGCAAACTCCTCAAACTCAGAATTCCGCAACAAGGCCGAGTGTGTGAAGGAGGTTTGGGGCAGACTTCCATGCAGCTGTCAGGTGTCACAGGTGTTGCCTGGCGGGGGGAATTCCGCTAATTTCCTCCCCTGTCCAGGGGCAGGAACTAGATGCTACCTGCTTTTCCAGCACAACCCCCGCATTTCCCTGTCATCCCGCACCATGAGACACAAGTTGAAGACACACGGAAGGCTCCTAGGAGATCCCAGGCGCTGCAGACAGAAGACGGAACCTCCCCAGACTCAGAATTCCGAATCATGGCCGAGTGTGTGGGGGAGGATTGGGGCCGCACTCCACGCAGCTGCCTGGTGTCACAGGTGTTGCCTGGCAGGGGGAAGTCCGCTAATTACCTCCCCTGCCCAGGTGGAGGCACTAGATGCTACCTGCATTTCCAGCCCAACCCCCGCATTTCCCTGTCATCCTGCACCATGAGTCACAAGTTGAAGACACACGGAAGGCTCCTAGGAGATCCCAGGCGCTGCAGACAGAAGACGGAACCTCCCCACACTCAGAATTCCAGAACACGGCCGAGTATGTCGGGAAGGATTAGGCCACCCTCCACGAACCTGCCTGGTGTCACAGGTGTTGCCTGGCAGGGGGAAGTCCGCTAATTACCTCACTTGTGCAGGGGAAGCACTAGATGCTACCTGCATTGCAGCTCAACCCTCGCATTTCCATTGAATCCCGCACTAGGAGACACTCGGGGAAGACACGAGGAGGGCCCTTTTGAGATCCCTTGCACTGCAGACAGAAGACGGTACCTCCCAACACTCAGAATTCCGGAACAGGTCCGAGAGTGTGTGGGAGTTTTGGGACCGCCCTCCACCCAGCTTCCTGGTGTCACAGGTGTTGCATGGCAGGGGAAAGTCAGCTAATTACCTCCCCTGTCCAGGGGGAGGCACTAGATGCTACCTGCATTTCCAGTCTAACCCCCGCATTACCCCAGCAGCCCGCACTAGGAGACACTCGGCGAAGACAGGCGGATGGCTCCTAGTAGATCTCAGGCGCTGCAGACAGAAGACGGAACCTCCACAGAGTCAGAATCCAGGAACACGGCCGAGTGTGTGGGGGAGATTTGGGCCTCCCTCCACGCTGCTGCCATGTGTCACAGTTGTTGCCTGGCAGGGGGAATCCGCTAATTACCTCCCCTGTCAAGGGGGAGGCACTAGATACTACCTGCATGTCCAGGCCTTCCCAGCATTTCCCTGGCATTCCGCACACGGAGACACAATGGGAAGACACGCGGAGGCCTCCTAGGTGATCCCAGGCACTGCAGACAAAAGACGGAACCTCCCCACAATCAGAACTCCGGAACACGGCCGAGTGTGTGGGGGACGTTTGGGACCAACCTCCACTCAGCTGCCTGGTGTCACAGGTTTTGCCTTGCAGGGGGAATTCCGCTAATTACCTCCCCTATTCAGGGAGAGGCACTAGATGGTACCTGCATTTCCAGGCCTACCCCTGCCTTTCGCCGTAAGACCGCAATATGAGACACTCGGGGAATACACGCGGACGGCTCCTAGGAGATCTCAGGCGCTGCAGACAGAAGACGAAACCTCCCCACAGTCAGAATTCCGGAACACGGCCGAGTGTGTGGGAGGTTTTTGGCAGCCCTCCCTGCAGCTGCCTGGTGTCACAGGTGTTGCCAGGCAGGGGGAAATACGCTAATTACCTCCCCTGTCCAGGGGAAGGCACTAGATGCTACCTGCATTTCCAGCCTAACCCCCGATTTTCGCCGGCAGCACGCACTAGTAGACACTCGGGGAAGACAGGCGGAGGGCTCCTAGGAGATCCCAGTCGCTGCAGACAGAAGACGGAACCTACCCACACTCAGAATTCTGGAACACGGCCGCTTGTGTGGGGGAGGTTTGGGGCCGCCCTCCACGCAGCTGCCTGTTGTCACAGGTGTTGTCTGGCAGGGGGAAGTGCGCTAATAACCTGCCCTGTCCAGGGGAAGGCACTAGATGCTACCTGCATTTACAGCCGAACCCCCGCCATTCCCCAGAAGCCCGCACTAGGATACAGTCGGGGAAGAAATGTGGAGGGCTCCTAGGAGATCCCAGGCACTGCAGTCAGAAGACGGAACTTCCCCACACTCATAATTCCGGATCACGTATGAGTATGTGGGGGAGGTTTTCGGCCACCTCCAAGCAGGTGCCTGGTTCAAAGGTGTTGCCTTGCAGGGGGAAGTCCGCTAATTACCTCCCCTGTCCAGGGGGAGGCACTGGATGCTATCTGCATTTCCAGCCCAACCCCTGAATTCCCCGGAAGCCCGCACTAGGAGACACTCGGAGAAGACAATGGGATGGCTCCTAGGAGATCCCAGGCGCTGCAGACAGACGACGGAACATCCCCACACTCAGAAATTCAGAACATGGCCGAGTGTGTTGGGGAGGATTGTGGCCGCCCTTCCCGCAGCTGCAGGGTGTCACAGGTGTTGCATTGCAGGGGGAATTCTGCAAATTACCTCCCCTGTACGGGGGGAGGCACTAGATGCTACCTGCATTTCCAGGCCAACCCCCACATTTCCCTTGCAGCCTGCACTAGGAGACACTCGGGGAAGACACGACGATGGCTCCTAGGTGATCCCCGGCACTGCAGTCAGAAGACGGAACTTCCCCACACTCATATTTCCGGATCACGTACGAGTGTGTGGGGGAGGATTGGGGCCGCCCTCCACGAAGCTGCCTGGTTTCTCAGGTGTTGCCTGGCAGGGGGAAGTCCGCTAATTACCTCCCCTTTCCAGGTGGAGGCACTAGATGCTACCTGCATTTACAGCCTAACCCCCGCCACTCCCCGGAAGCCCGCACTAAGAGACACTCGGGGAAGAAACGTGGAGGGCTCCTAGGAGATCCCAGGCACTGTAGACTGAATACGGAACCTCCCCACACTCAGAAATCTGGAACACGCCCGAGTGTTTGGGGGAGGTTTGGGGCCGCCCTCCATGGAGCTGCCAGGTTTCACCGGTGTTGCCTTGCAGGGGGAAGTCCGCTAAATACCTCCCCCGTCCAGGTGGAATCACTAGATGCTACCTGCATTTCCAGCCCAACCCCTGCATTTCCCCAGGAGCCCGCAAAAGGAAACACTCTGGGAAGACACGCGGAGGGCTCCTAGGAGATCCCAGGTGCTGCAGACAGAAGACGGTACATCCCCACACTGAGATTTCCGGATCACGTACGAGTGTGTGGGGGAGGTTTGGGGCCGCCCTGCACGAAGCTGCCTGGTGTCACAGGTATTGCTGGCAGGGGGAAGTCCGCTAATTACCTCCCCTTTCCAGGGGGAGGCACTAGATTCTACCTGCATTTACAGCCGAACCCCCGCCACTCCCCGGAAGGCCGCACTAGTGGACACTCGGGGAAGAAACGTGGAGGGCACCTAGGAGATCCCAGGCACTGTTGACTGAATACGGAACCTCCCCACACTCAGAAATCCGGAACACGCCCGAGTGTTTCGGGGAGGTTTGGGGCCGCCCTCCATGCAGCTGCCAGGTGTCATAGGTGTTGCATGGCAGGGGGAAGTCCTCTAATTTTCTCCCCTGTACAGGGGGAGGCACTAGATGCTACCTGCATTTCCAGCCGATCCACCGCATTTCCCCTGCAGCACGCACTAAGAGACACTCGGTTAAGACACGCGGAAGGCTCCTTGGTGATCCCAGTTGCTGCAAAAAAAGACGGAAACTCCCCACACTCAGAATTCCGGATCACGTACGAGTGTGTGGGGGAGGTTTGGGGCCGCCCTCCACGAGACTGTCTGGTGTCACAGGTGTTGCCTGGCATGGGAAATTACGCTAATTACCTCCCCTGTCCAGGGGAACGCACTAGATTCTACCTGCATTTCCAGCCTAACCCCCGCTTTTCGCCGGCAGCACGCACTAGTAGACACTCGAGGAAGACAGGCGGAGGGCTCCTAGAAGATCCCAGTCGCTGCAGACTGAAGACGGAACCTCCCCACCCTCAGAATTCTGGAACACGGCCGCTTGTGTGGGGGAGGATTGGGTCCGCCCTCCACGCAGCTGCCTGTTGTCACAGGTGTTGTCTGGCAGGGGGAAGTCCTCTAATTACCTCCCCTGTCCAGGGGAAGGCACTAGATGCTACCTGCATTTACAGCCGAACCCCCGCCATTCCCCAGATTCCCGCACTAGGAGACAGTCGGGGAAGAAATGTGGAGGGCTCCTAGGAGATCCCAGGAACTGCAGTCTGAAGACGGAATTTCCCCACACTCAGAATTCCGGATCATGTATGAGTGTGTGGGGGAGGTTTTCGGCCGACTTCCAAGCAGGTGCCTGGTTCAAATTGTTGCCTTGCAGGCAGAAGTCCGCTAATTACCTCCCCTGTCCAGGGGGAGGCACTGGATGCTATCTGCATTTCCAGCCCAACCCCCACATTTCCCTTGCAGCCCGCACTAGGAGACACTCGGGGAAGACACGAGCATGGCTCCTAGGTGATCCCCGGCACGGCAGTCAGAAGACGGAACTTCCCCACACTCAGATTTCCGGATCACGTACGAGTTTGTGGGGGAGGTTTGGGGCCGCCCTCCATGCAGCTGCCAGGTGTCATAGGTGTTGCACGGCAGGGGGTAGTCCTCTAATTTTCTCCCCTGTACAGGGGGAGACACTAGATGCTACCTGCATTTCCAGCAGATCCAGCGCTTTTCCCCTGCAGCACGCACTAGGAGACACTCGGTGAAGACACGCGGAGGGCTCCTAGGAGATCCCAGTCGCTGCAGACAGAAGACGGAAACTCCCCAATCTCAGAATTCCGTATCACGTACGAGTGTGTGGGGGAGTTTTGGGGCCGCCCTCCACGAAACTGTCTGGTGTCACAGGGGTTGCCTGGCAGGGGGAATTACGCTAATAACCTCCCCTGTCCAGGGGAAGGCACTAGATGCTACCTGCGTTTCCAGCACAACCCCCGCATTTCTCCTGCAGCCCGCACTAGGAGACACTCGGGGAAGACACGCGGATAGTTCCTAGGAGATCCAAAGCGCTGCACACAGAAGACGGAACCTCCCCACACTCAGAATTACGGAACACTGCCGAGTGTGTTTGGGATGTTTGTGGCCGCGCTCCACGAAGCTGCCTGGAGTCACAGGTGTTGCATTGCAGGGGGAAAACCGCTAATTACCTCCACTGTCCTTGAGGAGGCACTAGATGCTACCTGCATTTCCAGCCCATCCCCCGCATTTCCATTGAAGCCCGCACTAGGAGACACTCGGGGATGACACGCGGATGGCTCCTAAGAAATCCCAGTCGCTGCAGACTGAAGACGCATCCTCCCCAATCTAAGAATTCCGGAACAGGGCCGAGTGTGTGAGGGAGTTTTGGGGCCGTCTTCCACGCAGCTGCCAGGTTTCACCGGTGTTGCCTGGCAGGGGGAATTCCGCTAATTACCTCCCCTGTCCAGGGGGCGGCACTAGATGCTACCTGCACTTCCAGCAAAACCCCCGCCTTTCCCCGGCAGTCCGCAATCCGAGACACTGGGGGAAGACACGGGGAGGGCTCCTAGGAGATCACAGACGCTGCAGAATGAAGACGGAACCTCCCCAGAGTCAGAATTTCAGAACACGCCCGAGTGTGTGTGGCAGTTTTGGGGCCGCCCTCCACGTAGCTGCTGATGTCACATGTGTTGCCTGGCTGGGGGAAGTACGCTAATTACCTCCCCTGTCCAGGGTGATGCACCTGATGCTACCAGCATTTCCAGCCCAAACCCCGAATTTGCATGGATGCCCGCACTAGGAGACATTCGGGGAAGACACGCGGATGACTCTAGGAGATCCAAGGGCCTGCAAACAGAAGACGGAACCTCCCCACTCTCAGAAATCCGGAACATGGCCGAGTGAGTGGGGGAGGTTTGGGGCCGCCCTCCACGAAGCTGCCTGGTGTCACAGGTGTTTCCTGACAGGGGGAAGACCGCTAATTACCTCCCCTGTCCAGGGGGAGGCACTAGATGCTGTCTGCAATTCCAGCCCAAACCCCACCTTTCCATTGAAGCCAGCACTAGGAGAAACTCGGGGAAGACATGCGGAATGCTCCTAGGAGATCGCAGGCACTGCAGACAGAAGACGGAACCTCCCCACAGTCAGAAATCCGGAAAACAGCCGAGTGTGTCGGGGAGGTTTGGAACCACCCTCCACGCAGGTGCCTGGTGTCACAGGTGTTGCCTGGCAGGGGGAATTCCGCTAATTACCTCCCCTGTCCAGAGGGAGGCACTAGATGCTACCTGAATTTCCAGCCCAACCCCCGAATTTCCCCGGCAGCCCGAAATATTTGACACTCGGAGAAGACACGCGGATGGCTCCTAGGAGATCCCAGGCGCTGCAGACAGAAGACGGAACCTCCCCACACTCAGAATTCAGGAAAACGGCCGAGTGTGTGGTGGAGGGTTGGGGCCGCCTCAACGAAGATGCCTGCCGTCACAGGTGTTGCATTGCAGGGGGAAATCCTTTAATTACCTCCCCTGTCCATAAGGAGACACTAGATGCTACCTGCTTATCCAGCTCAAACCCCGCCTTTCCACGGGACTCCGCATACTGAGACACTCGGGGAAGTCACGCGGAGGGCTCCTAGGAGTTCCCATGAGCTGCAGACAGAAGACGGAACCTCCCCACACTCAGAATTCTGGAACACGGCCGAGTGTGTGGGGGAGGTTTGGGGCCACGTTCCACGCAGCTGCCTGGTGTCACAGGTGTTACATTGCAGTGAGCAGTCCGCTAATTACCTCCCCTGTCCAGGGGGAGGCACTAGATGCTACCTGCCTTTCCAGCCCACCCCCGCCTTTCCCCATCTGTCTGCAATCGGAGACACTCGGGGAAGACACGCGGAGGGCTCATAGGAGATCCCAGGCGCTGCAGTCCGAAGACGGAACCTCCCCACAGTCAGAATTGCGGAACACGGCCGAGTATATCGGGGAGGTTTAGGGCCAACATCCACGCAGATGCCTGGTGTCACAGGTTTGCCTGGCAGGGGCAATTCCGCTAATTACCTCCCCTGTCAAGGGGGAGGCTCTAGATGCTACCTGCATTACCAGCCCAAACCCCACCTTTCCCCTGCATCCCGCACGAAGTGACAACAGAGGAAACATGCGGAGGGGTCCTAGGAAATCCCAGGCGCTGCAGAAAGAAGACGGAACCTCCCCACAATCAGAATTCCGGAATACGGCCTAGTGAGTGGGGGATGTTTGGGGCCGACCTCCACGAAGCAGCCTGGTTTCACTGGTGTTTCCTGGCAGGGGGAATTCCGCTAATTACCTCCCCTGTCAAGGGGGAGGCACTAGATGCTATCTGCATTTCCAGCCAAACCCCAGCCTTTCCATTGAAGCCCGCATTAGGAGAAACTCGGGGAAGACACGCGGAGGGCTCCTAGGAGATCCCAGGTTCTGCAGACAGAAGACGGAACCTCCAAAAACTCAGAATTCAGGAACACGGCCGAGTGTGTGCGGGAGGGTTGGGGCCGCCCTCCACGAAGCTGCCTGCCGTCACAGGTGTTGCATTGCAGGGGGAAATCCCCTAATTACCTCCCCTGTCCATGAGGAGACACTAGATGCTACCTGCATTTCCAGCCAAACCCCAGCTTTTCCATTGAAGCCCGCATTAGGAGAAACTCGGGGAAGACACGCGGAGGGCACCTAGGAGATCCCAGGCGCTGCAGACAGAAGACGCAACCTCTCCAAACTCAGAATTCCGGAACACGGCCGAGTGTGTGGGGGAGGTTTGGGACCAACCACCACGAAGCTGCCTGGTGTCACAGGTTTTGCCTTGCAGGGGGAATTCCGCTAATTACCTCCCCTGTCCAGGGAGAGGCACTAGATGGTACCTGCTTTTCCAGGCCTACCCCTGCCTTTAACCGTAAGCCCGCAATATGAGACAAACGGGGAATACACACGGAGGGCTCCTAGGAGATCCCAGGCGCTGCAGACTGAAGATGCAAACTCCCCAAACTCAGAATTCCGCAACATGGCCGAGTGTGTGAGGGAGGTTTGGGGCAGACTTCCATGCAGCTGTCAGGTTTCACAGGTGTTGCCTGGCAGGGGGAATTCCGCTAATTTCCTCCCCTGTCCAGGGGCAGGTACTAGATGCTACCTGCTTTTCCAGCACAACCCCTGCATTTCCCCGTCATCCCGCACAAAGATACACAAGTTGAAGACACACGGAGGGCTCCTAGGAGATCCCAGGCACTGCAGACAGAAGACGGAACCTCCCAACACTCAGAAATCCGGAACACGGCCGAGTGTGTGTGGAGGATTTTGGCAGCCCTCCACACAGCTGTCTGGTGTCACAGGTGTTGCATTCCAGGGGGAATTCCGCTAATTACCTCCCCTGTCCAGGGGGAGGCACTAGTTTCTACCTGCATTTCCAGCCCTACCCCCGCATTTCCATGGCAGCCCGCACTATGAGACACTCGGGGAAGACATGCGGACGGCTCCTAGATCTCAGGTGCTGCAGACAGAAGACGGAACCTCCGCAAAGTCAGAATCACGGAACACGGCCGAGTGAGTGGGGGAGTTTTGGGGCCTCCCTCCACGAAGCTGCCTGGTGTCACAGGTGTTGCCTGACAGGGGGAAGTCCGCTAATTACCTCCCCTGTCCAGGGGGAGGCACTAGATTCTACCTGCATTTCCAGCACAACCCCGGCATTTCGCCGTCAGCCCATACAAGGGGAAACTCGGGGAAGACACACGGACGGCTCCTAGGAGATTCCAAGTGCTGAAGACTGAAGACGGAACATCCCCAACTCAGAATTCCGGAACACGGTCGAGTATGTCGGGGAAGTTTAGGGCCAACCTCCACGCAACTGCCAGGGGTCACAGGTGTTGCCTGGTAGGGGGAAGTCCGGTAATTAACTCCCCTGTCCAGGGGGAGTCACTAGATGCTACCTGCATTTCCAGCCCAACCCCCGCCTTTCCCTGGCATCCCGCACAAAGAGACAATAGGGGAAGACACGCAGAGGGCTCCTAGGAGATAACAGGCGCTGCAAACAGAAGATGGAACCTCCCCACACTCATAATACCGGAACACGGCCGAGTGTGTGGGGGAGGTTTGGGGCCGCCGTCCACGCAGTTGCCTGGTGTCACAGGTTTTGCCTTGCAGGGGGAATTCCGCTAATTACCTCCCGTGTCCTGGGAGAGGCACTAGATGCTACCTGCATTTCCAGCCCAACCCCCGCATTTCCCCGGCATCCCGCACCAAGAGACACTTGGGGAAAACACGCGGAAGGCTCCTAGGAGATCCCAGGCGCTGTAGAACGAAGACGGAACCTCTCAACACTCAGAATTCCGGAACACATCTGATAGTGTGGGGAAGTTTGGGGCCAACATCCACGCAGCTGCCAGGGGTCACAGGTGTTGCCTGACAGGGGGAAGTACGCTAATAACCTCCCCATTCCAGGGGGAGGCACTAGATGCTAACTGCATTTCAAGCCCAACCCCCGACTTTCCCGGCATCCCGCACTAGGAGACACTAGGGGAAGACACGCGGAGGGCTCCTATGTGATCCCTGGACTGCAGACAGAAGACGGAACCTCCCCACAATCAGAAATCCGGAACAAGGCCGAGTGTGTGGGAAGGTTTTTGGCAGCCCTCCACGCAGCTGTCTGGTGTCACAGGTGTTGCCTGGCAGGGGGAATTCCGCTAATTACCTCCCCTGTCCAGGGAGAGGCACTAGATGGTACTTGCATTTCCAGGCCTACCCCTGCCTTTCGCCGTAAGCCCGCAATATGAGACACTCGGGGAATACACGCGGAGGGCTCCTAGGAGATCCCAGGTGCTGCAGACTGAAGACGCAAACTCCCCAAACTCAGAATTCCGCAACAAGGCCGAGTGTGTGAGGGAGGTTTGGGGCAGAATTCCATGCAGCTGTCAGGTGTCACAGGTGTTGCCTGGCAGGGGGAATTCCGCTAAATTCCTCCCCTGTCCAGTGGCAGGTACTAGATGCTACCTGCTTTTCCAGCACAACCCCCGCATTTCCCCGTCATCCCGCACAAAGACACACAAGTTGAAGACACGCGGACGTCTCCTAGGAGATCCCAGTCGCTGCAGACAGAAGACGGAACCTCCCCACACTCAGAAATCCAGAACACGGCCGAGTGTGTTGGGGAGGTTTGGGGCCACCCTCCACGCAGTTGCCTGGTATCACAGGTGTTGCCAGCAGTGAGAAGTCCGCTAATTACCTCCCCTGTCCAGGGGTAGGCACTAGATGCTACCTGCATTTCCAGCAAAACCCCCGCATTTCCCTGGCAGCCCGCACTAGGAGACACTCGGCGAAGACACGCGGAGGGCTCCTAGGAGATCCAAGGCGCTGCAGACAGAAGACGGATCCTCCCCACACTCAGAAATCCGGAACAAGGCCGAGTGTGTCGGGGAGGGTTATGGACTCCCTGCACGCAGATCCCAGGTGTCACAGGTGTTGCGTGGCAGGGAGAAGTCTGCTAATTATATCCTCTGTCCAAGGGGAGTCACTAGATTCTTCCTGAATTTCCAGCACAACTCCCGCATTTCCCCGGCAGCCCGCACTAGAATACACTCGGGGAAGACACGTGGATGGCTCCTAGTAGATCCCAGACACTGCAGACAGAAGACGGAACCTCCCAACACTCAGAATTCCGGAACACGGCCGAGTGTGTGGGGAGGTTTTTGGCAGCCCCCCAAGCAGCTGTCTGGTGTCAAAGGTGTTGCCTGGCAGGGGGAATTCCGCTAATTAACTCTCCTGTACAGGCGGAGGCACTAGTTTCTACCTGCATTTCCATCCCAACCCCCGCATTTCCCTGGCAGCCCGCAAAAAGTGACAACAGGGGAAGACACGCAGAGGGCTCCTAGGAGATAACAGGCGCTGCAGAGAGAAGACGGAACCTCCGCAAAGTCAGAATCACGGAGCAAGGCCGTGTGTGTGTGGGAGGTTTTGGGCCTCCCTCCACGCAGCTGCCTGGTGTCACATGTGTTGCCTGGCAGAGGGAAGTCCGCTAATTACCTTCCCAGTCCAGGGGGAGGCACTAGATTCTACCTGCATTTCCAGCACAACCCCGGCATTTCGCCGTCAGCCCATTAAAGGGGACACTCGGGGAAGACACACGGACGGCTCCTAGCAGATCCCAAGTGCTACAGACTGAAGACGGAACATCCCCAACTCAGAATTCCGGAACACGGTCGAGTATGTCGGGGAGGTTTAGGGCCAACTTCCACGCAGCTGCCAGGGGTCAAAGGTGTTGCCTGGTAGGGGGAAGTCCGCTAATTAACTCCCCTGTGCATGGGGAGTCACAAGATGCTACCTGCATTTCCATCCCAACCCCCGCATTTCCCTGGCATCCCGCACAAAGAGACAACAGGGGAAGACACGAAGAGGGCTCCTAGGAGATAACAGGTGCTGCAGACAGAAGACGGAACCTCCCCACACTCATAATACCGGAACACGGCCGAGTGTGTGGGGGAGGTTTGGGGCCGCCCTCCACGAAGCTGCCTGGTGTTATAGGTGTTGCTTTGCAGGTGTAAGTCCGCTAAATACGTCCCCTGTTCAGCTGGAGGCACTAGGTCCTACCTGAATTTCCAGCCAAACCCCCAATTTTCCCCGGCAGCCCGCACTAAGAAACACTTGGGGAAGACACGCGAGGGCTCCTAGGAGATCCCAGGCGCTACAGACTGAAGACGCAAACTCCCCAAACTCAGAATTCCGCAACAAGGCCGAGTGTGTGAGGGAGGTTTGGGGCAGACTTCCATGCAGCTGTCAGGTGTCACAGGTGTTGCCTGGCAGGGGGAATTCCGCTAATTTCCTCCCCTGTCCAGTGGCAGGTACTAGATGCTACCTGCTTTTCCAGCACAACCCCCGCATTTCCCCGTCATCCGCACAAGGAGACACAAGTAGAAGATACGCGGAATGCTCCAAGGAGATCCCAGGCGCTGCAGACAGAAGACGGAACCTCCCCACACTCAGAATTCCGGATCATGGCCTAGTGTGTGGGGGAGGAATGGGGCCGCACTCCACGCAGCTGCCTGGTGTCACAGGTGTTTCATGGCAGGAGGAATTCCGCTAATTTCCTCCCCTGTCAAGGGGGAGGCAAGAGATGCTACCTGCATTTCCAGCACAAACCCCGTCTTTCCCCGGAAGCCCGCACTAGGAGAAACTCGGGGAAGAGAGGCGGAGTGTTCCAGGAGTTCTCAGGCGCTGCAGACAAAAGACGTAACATCCCCACACTCAGAATTCCGGAAAACTGTATTTCGGGGAGGTTTAGGGCCACCCTTCACGAAGCTGCCTGGTGTCACAGGTGTTGCCTGACAGGGGGAAGTCCGCTAATTACCTCCCCTGTCCAGGGGGAGGCACTTGATGCTACCTGCATTTCCAGCCCAACCCCCGCATTTCCCCAGCATCCCGCAGTAATGGACACTAGGGGAAGACACGCGGCGGGCTCCTAGAAGATCCCAGGCCCTGCAGACTGAAGACGGAACCTCCCAACACTCAGAATTCCGGAACACATCCGATAGTGTGGGGAAGTTTGGGGCCAACCTCCACGCAGCTGCCAGGGGTCACAGGTGTTGCCTGACAGGGGGAAGTACACTAATAACTTCCCCAGTCCAGGGGGAGGCAGTAGATGCTACCTGCATTTGTAGACCAACCCCCGCCTTTCCCCGGCATCCCGACCTAAGGGACACCAGGGGAAGACACGCGGAGGGCTCCTAGGTGATCCCAGGCACTGCAGACAGAAGACGGAACCTCCCCACACTCATAATACCGGAACACGGCCGAGTGTGTGGGGGAGGTTTGGGGCCGCCCTCCACGAAGCTGCCTGGTGTTATAGGTGTTGCTTGGCAGGGGGAAGTCCGCTAATTACGTCCCCTGTTCAGCTGGAGGCACTAGGTGCTACCTGAATTTCCAGCCAAACCCCCACATTTCCCCGGCAGCACGCACAAGGAAACACTCGGGGAAGACACGCGGAGGGCTCCTAGTAGATCCCAGGCGCTGCAGACAGAAGACGGAACCTCCCAATACTCAGAATTCCGGAACATGGCCTAGTGAGTGGGGGATGTTTTAGGCCGCACCCCACGCAGCTGCCTGGTGTCACAGGTGTTTCATGGCAGGGGGAATTCCGCTAATTACCTCTCCTGTCAAGGGGGAGGCACTAGATGCTACCTGCATTTCCAGCACAAACCCCGCCTATCCCCGGCAGCCCGCACTAGGCGAAACTCGGGGAAGAGAGGCGGAGTGTTCCAGGATTTCCCAGGCGCTGCAGATAGAAGACGGAACATCCCCACACTCAGAATTTCGGAACACGGCCTAGTGAGTGGGGGATGTTTTAGGCCGCACACCACGCAGCTGCCTGGTGTCACAGGTGTTGCCTGGCAGGGGGAAGTCCTCTAATTACCTCCCCTGTCCAGGGGGAGGCACTTGATGCTACCTGCATTTCCAGCCCAACCCACGCATTTTCCCTTCATCCCGCACTAAGAGACTCTAGGGGAAGACACGTGGAGGGCTCCTAGGAGATCCCAGGTGCAGCAGAATAAAGACGGAACCTCCCAACACTCAGAAATCCGGAACAAGGCCGAGTGTGTCGGGGAGTTTTGGGGACAACATCCACGCAGCTGCCAGGGGTCAGAGGTTTTGCCTTGCAGGGGTAATTCCGCTAATTACCTCCCCTGTCCAGGGAGAGGCACTAGATGGTACCTGCATTTCCAGGCCTACCCCTGCCTTTCGCCGTAAACCCGCAATATGAGACACTCGGGGAATACACGCGGAGGGCTCCTAGGAGATCCCAGGCGCTGCAGACTGAAGACGCCAACTCCCCATACTCAGAATTCCGCAACAAGGCCGAGTGTGTGAGGGAGGTTTGGGACAGACATCCATGCAGCTCTCAGGGGTCACAGGTGTTGCCTGGCGGGGGGAATTCCGCTAACTTCCTCCCCTGTCCAGGGGCAGGTACTAGATGTTACCTGCTTTTCCAGCACAACCCCCGCATTTCCCCGTCATCCCGCACAAAGTGACACAAGTTGAAGACACGCGGAAGGCTCCTAGGAGATCACAGGCGCTGCAGACAGAAGATGGAACCTCCCCAGTCTCAGAATCCCTGATCATGGCCTAGTGTGTGGGGGAGGATTGGGGCCGCACTCCACGCAGCTGCCTGGTCTCACAGGTGTTGCCTTGCAGGGGGAAGTCCGCTAATTACCTCCCCTGTCCAGTTGGAGGCACTAGATGCTACCTGCATTTCCAGCCCAACCCCCGCATTTCCCCGGCAGCCCGCACTAGGAGACACTCAGGAAAGAAACACGGACGGCTCCTAGGAGATCTCAGGCACTGCAGACAGAAGACGATACCTCCCAACAGTCAGAATTCCGGAACACGGCCGAGTGTGTCGGGGAGTTTTGGGGTCTCCCTGCACGCAGCTGCTAGGTGTCACAGGTGTTGCGTGGCAGGGAGAAGACCGCTAATTATATCCTCTGTCCAAGGGGAGTCACTAGTTTCTTCCTGCATTTCCAGCACAACTCCCGCATTTCCCCGGCAGCCCGCACTAGAATACACTCGGGGAACACACGTGGATGGCTCCTAGTAGATCCCAGACACTGCAGACAGAAGACGGAACCTCCCAACACTCAGAATTCCGGAACACGGCCGAGTGTGTGGGAAGGTTTTTGGCAGCCCTCCACGCAGCTGTCTGGTGTCACAGGTGTTGCCTGGCAGGGGGAATTACGCTAATTACCTCCCCTGTCCTGGGAGAGGCACTAGATGGTACTTGCATTTCCAGGAATACCCCTGCCTTTCGTCGTAAGCCCGCAATATGAGACACTCGGGGAATACACGCGGAGGGCTCCTAGGAGATCCCAGACACTGCAGACAGAAGACGGAACCTCCCAACACTCAGAATTCCGGAACACGGCCGAGTGTGTGGGAAGGTTTTTGGCAGCCCTCCACGCAGCTGTCTGGTGTCACAGGTGTTGCCTGGCAGGGGGAATTCCGCTAATTTCCTCCCCTGTCCAGTGGCAGGTACTAGATGCTACCTGCTTTTCCAGCACAACCCCCGCATTTCCCCGTCATCTGCACAAAGAGACACAAGTAGAAGGCACTCGGAATGCTCCTAGGATATCCCAGGCGCTGCAGACAGAAGACGGAACCTCCCCACACTCAGAATTCCGGAACATGGCCTAGTGTGTGGGGGAGGATTGGGGCCGCACTCCACGCAGCTGCCTGGTGTCACAGGTGTTTCATGGCAGGGGGAATTCCGCTAATTTCCTCCCCTGTCAAGGGGGAGGCAAGAGAAGCTACCTGCATTTCCAGCACAAACCCCGTCTTTCCCCAGAAGCCCGCACTAGTAGAAACTCGGGGAAGAGAGGTGGAGTGTTCCAGGAGTTCTCAGGCGCTGCAGACAAAAGACGGAACATCCCCACACTCAGAATTCCGGAACACGGCTGAGTATTTCGGGGAGGTTTAGGGCCACCCTCCACGCAGCTGCCTGGTTTCACAGGTGTTGCCTGACAGGGGGAAGTCCGCTAATTACCTCCCCTGTCCAGGAGGAGGCACTTGATGCTACCTGCATTTCCAGCCCAACCCCCGCATTTCCCCGGCATCCCGCACTAATAGACACTAGGGGAAGACACGCGGCGGGCTCCTAGGAGATCCCAGGCCCTGCAGACTGAAGACGGAACCTCCCAACACTCAGAATTCCGGAACACATCCGATAGTGTGGGGAAGTTTGGGGCCAACCTCCACGCAGCTGCCAGGGGTCACAGGTGTTGCCTGACAGGGGGAAGTACGCTAATAACTTCCCCAGTCCACGGGGAGGCAGTAGATGCTACCTGAATTTCCAGACCAACCCCCGCATTTCCCCGGCATCCCGCACTAAGAGACACCAGGGGAAGACACGCGGAGGGCTCCTAGGTGATCCCAGGCACTGCAGACAGAAGACGGAACCTCCCCACAATCAGAATTCCGGAACACGGCCGAGTGTGTGGGTGAGGTTTGGGGCCTCCCTCCACGCAGCTGCCTGGTGTCACAGGTGTTGCCTGGCAGGGGGAACTCCGCTAATTACCTCCCCTGTCCAGGGGGAGGCACTAGATTCTACCTACATTTCCAGCACATCCCCGTCATTTCGCCGTCAGCCCATACAAGGGGACACTCGGGGAAGAGAGGCGGAGGGCTCCAGGAGTCAACAGGAGCTGCAGACAAAAGACGGAACATCCCCACACTCAGAATTCCGGAACACAGTCGAGTATGTCGGGGAGGTTTAGGGCCAAACTCCACGCAGCTGCCTGGTGTCACAGGTGTTGCCTGGTAGGGGGAAGTCCGCTAATTAACTCCCCTGTCCAGGGGGAGTCACTAGATGCTACCTGCATTTCCAGCCCAACCCCCGCCTTTCCATGGCATCCCGCACAAAGAGACAATAGGGGAAGACACGCGGAGGGCTCTTAGGAGATAACAGGCGCTGCAGACAGAAGGCAGAACCTCCCCACACTCATAATACCGGAACACGGCCGAGTGTGTGGGGGAGGTTTGGGGCCTCCCTCCACGAAGCTGCCTGGTGTTATAGGTGTTGCTTGGCAGGGGGAAGTCCGCTAATTACGTCCCCTGTTCAGCTGGAGGCACTAGGTGCTACCTGAATTTCCAGCCAAACCCCCACATTTCCCCGGCAGCCCGCACTAGGAAACACTTGGGGAAGACACGCGGAGGGCTCCTAGTAGATCCCAGGCGCTGCAGACAGAAGACGGAACCTCCCCACACTCAGAATTCCGGAACACGGCCTAGTGAGTGGGGGATGTTTTAGGCCGCACCCCACGCAGCTTCCTGGTGTCACAGGTGTTTCATGGTAGGGGGAATTCCGCTAAATACCTCCCCTGTAAAGGGGGAGGCACTAGATGCTACCTGCATTTCCAGCACAAACCCCGCCTTTCCCCGGCAGCCCGCACTAGGCGAAACTCGGGGAAGAGAGGCGGAGTGTTCCAGGAGTTCCCAGGCGCTGCAAACAGAAGACGGAACATCCCCACACTCAGAATTTCGGATCACGGCCTAGTGAGTGGGGGATGTTTTAGGCCGCACACCACGCAGCTGCCTGGTGTCACAGGTGTTGCCTGGCAGGGGGAAGTCCTCTAATTACCTCCCCTGTCCAGGGGGAGGCACTTGATGCTACCTGCATTTCCAGCCCAACCCACGCATTTCCCCGGCATCCCGCACTAAGAGACTCTAGGGGAAGGCACGCGGAGGGCTCCTAGGAGATCCCAGGTGCAGCAGAATAAAGACGGAACCTCCCAACACTCAGAAATCCGGAACACGGCCGAGTGTGTCGGGGAGGTTTGGGGACAACCTCCACGCATCTGCCAGGGATCATAGGTTTTGCCTGACAGGGGGAAGTACGCTAATAACCTCCCCAGTCCAGGGGGAGGCACTAGATGCTACCTGCATTTCCAGCACAACCCCCGCCTTTCCCGGCATCCCGCACTAAGAGACACTAGGGGAAATCATGCGGAGGGCTCCTAGGTGATCCCAGGAACCGCAAACAGAAGACGGAACTTCCCCAAAATCAGAATTCCGGAACACGGCCGAGTGTGTGGGGGAGGTTTGGGACCAACCACCACGCAGCTGCATGGTGTCACAGGTTTTGCCTTGCAGGGGGAATTCCGCTAATTACCTCCCCTGTCCAGGGAGAGGCACTAGATGGTACCTGCATTTCCAGGCCTACCCCTGCCTTTCGCCGTAAGCCCGCAATTTGAGACACTCGGGGAATACACGCGGAGGGCTCCTAGGAGATCCCAGGCGCTGCAGACTGAAGACGCAAACTCCCCAAACTCAGAATTCCGCAACAAGGCCGAGTGTGTGAGGGAGGTTTGGGGCAGACTTCCATGCAGCTGTCAGGGGTCACAGGTGTTGCCTGGCAGGGGGAATTCCGCTAATTTCCTCCCCTGTCCAGTGGCAGGTACTAGATGCTACTTGCTTTTCCAGCACAGCCCCCGCATTTCACCGACATCCCGCACAAAGGGACACAATTACAAGACACGCGGAATGCTCCAAGGAGATCCCAGGCACTGCAGACAGAAGACGGAACATCCCCAGACTCAGAATTCCGGATCATGGCCTAGTGTGTGGGGTAGGATGGGGGCCGCACACCACGCAGCTGCCTGGTGTCACAGGTGTTTCATGGCAGGGGGAATTCCGCTAATTTCCTCCCATGTCAAGGGGGAGGCAAGAGAAGCTACCTGCATTTCCAGCACAAACCCCGTCTTTCCCCGGAAGCCCGCACTAGGAGAAACTCGAGGAAGAGAGGCAGAGTGTTCCAGGAGTTCTCAGGCGCTGCAGACAAAAGACGGAACATCCCCACACTCAGAATTCCGGAACACGGCTGAGTATTTCAAGGAGGTTTAGGGCCACCCTCCACGCAGCTGCCTGGTGTCACAGGTGTTGCCTTGCAGGGGGAAGTCCGCTAATTACCTCCCCTGTCCAGTTGGAGGCACTAGATGCTACCTGCATTTCCAGCCCAACCCCCGCATTTCCCCGGCAGCCCGCACTAGGAGACACTCAGGAAAGAAACACGGACGGCTCCTAGGAGATCTCAGGCGCTGCAGACAGAAGACGATACCTCCCCACAGTCAGAATTCCGGAACACGGCCGAGTGTGTCGGGGAGGTTTGGGGTCTCCCTGCACGCAGCTGCTAGGTGTCACAGGTGTTGCGTGGAAGGGAGAAGACCGCTAATTATATCCTCTGTCCAAGGGGAGTCACTAGTTTCTTCCTGCATTTCCAGCACAACTCCCGCATTTCCCCGGCAGCCCGCACTAGAATACACTCGGGGAAGACACGTGGATGGCTCCTAGTAGATCCCAGACACTGCAGAATAAAGACGGAACCTCCCAACACTCAGAATTCCGGAACACGGCCGAGTGTGTGGGAAGGTTTTTGGCAGCCCTCCACGCAGCTGTCAGGTGTCACATGTGTTGCCTGGCAGGGGGAATTCCGCTAATTTCCTCCCCTGTCCAGTGGCAGGTACTAGATGCTACCTGCTTTTCCAGCACAACCCCCGCATTTCCCCGTCATCCGCACAAAGAGACACAAGTAGAAGACACTCGGAATGCTCCTAGGATATCCCAGGCGCTGCAGACAGAAGACGGATCCTCCCCACACTCAGAATTCCGGATAATGGCCTAGTGTGTGGGGGAGGATTTGGGCCGCAATCCACGCAGCTGCCTGGTGTCACAGGTGTTTCATGGCAGGGGGAATTCCGCTAATTTCCTCCCCTGTCAAGGGGGAGGCAAGAGAAGCTACCTGCATTTCCAGCACAAACCCCGTCTTTCCCCAGAAGCCCGCACTAGTAGAAACTCGGGGAAGAGAGGTGGAGTGTTCCAGGAGTTCTCAGGCGCTGCAGACAAAAGACGGAACATCCCCACACTCAGAATTCCGGAACACGGCTGAGTATTTCGGGGAGGTTTAGGGCCACCCTCCACGCAGCTGCCTGGTTTCACAGGTGTTGCCTGACAGGGGGAAGTCGGCTAATTACCTCCCCTGTCCAGGAGGAGGCACTTGATGCTACCTGCATTTCCAGCCCAACCCCCGCATTTCCCCGGCATCCCGCACTAATAGACACTAGGGGAAGACACGCGGCGGGCTCCTAGGAGATCCCAGGCCCTGCAGACTGAAGACGGAACCTCCCAACACTCAGAATTCCGGAACACATCCGATAGTGTGGGGAAGTTTGGGGCCAACCTCCACGCAGCTGCCAGGGGTCACAGGTGTTGCCTGACAGGGGGAAGTACGCTAATAACTTCCCCAGTCCACGGGGAGGCAGTAGATGCTACCTGAATTTCCAGACCAACCCCCGCATTTCCCCGGCATCCCGCACTAAGAGACACCAGGGGAAGACACGCGGAGGGCTCCTAGGTGATCCCAGGCACTGCAGACAGAAGACGGAACCTCCCCACAATCAGAATTCCGGAACACGGCCGAGTGTGTGGGTGAGGTTTGGGGCCTCCCTCCACGCAGCTGCCTGGTGTCACAGGTGTTGCCTGGCAGGGGGAACTCCGCTAATTACCTCCCCTGTCCAGGGGGAGGCACTAGATTCTACCTACATTTCCAGCACATCCCCGTCATTTCGCCGTCAGCCCATACAAGGGGACACTCGGGGAAGAGAGGCGGAGGGCTCCAGGAGTCAACAGGAGCTGCAGACAAAAGACGGAACATCCCCACACTCAGAATTCCGGAACACAGTCGAGTATGTCGGGGAGGTTTAGGGCCAAACTCCACGCAGCTGCCTGGTGTCACAGGTGTTGCCTGGTAGGGGGAAGTCCGCTAATTAACTCCCCTGTCCAGGGGGAGTCACTAGATGCTACCTGCATTTCCAGCCCAACCCCCGCCTTTCCATGGCATCCCGCACAAAGAGACAATAGGGGAAGACACGCGGAGGGCTCTTAGGAGATAACAGGCGCTGCAGACAGAAGGCAGAACCTCCCCACACTCATAATACCGGAACACGGCCGAGTGTGTGGGGGAGGTTTGGGGCCTCCCTCCACGAAGCTGCCTGGTGTTATAGGTGTTGCTTGGCAGGGGGAAGTCCGCTAATTACGTCCCCTGTTCAGCTGGAGGCACTAGGTGCTACCTGAATTTCCAGCCAAACCCCCACATTTCCCCGGCAGCCCGCACTAGGAAACACTTGGGGAAGACACGCGGAGGGCTCCTAGTAGATCCCAGGCGCTGCAGACAGAAGACGGAACCTCCCCACACTCAGAATTCCGGAACACGGCCTAGTGAGTGGGGGATGTTTTAGGCCGCACCCCACGCAGCTTCCTGGTGTCACAGGTGTTTCATGGTAGGGGGAATTCCGCTAAATACCTCCCCTGTAAAGGGGGAGGCACTAGATGCTACCTGCATTTCCAGCACAAACCCCGCCTTTCCCCGGCAGCCCGCACTAGGCGAAACTCGGGGAAGAGAGGCGGAGTGTTCCAGGAGTTCCCAGGCGCTGCAAACAGAAGACGGAACATCCCCACACTCAGAATTTCGGATCACGGCCTAGTGAGTGGGGGATGTTTTAGGCCGCACACCACGCAGCTGCCTGGTGTCACAGGTGTTGCCTGGCAGGGGGAAGTCCTCTAATTACCTCCCCTGTCCAGGGGGAGGCACTTGATGCTACCTGCATTTCCAGCCCAACCCACGCATTTCCCCGGCATCCCGCACTAAGAGACTCTAGGGGAAGGCACGCGGAGGGCTCCTAGGAGATCCCAGGTGCAGCAGAATAAAGACGGAACCTCCCAACACTCAGAAATCCGGAACACGGCCGAGTGTGTCGGGGAGGTTTGGGGACAACCTCCACGCATCTGCCAGGGATCATAGGTTTTGCCTGACAGGGGGAAGTACGCTAATAACCTCCCCAGTCCAGGGGGAGGCACTAGATGCTACCTGCATTTCCAGCACAACCCCCGCCTTTCCCGGCATCCCGCACTAAGAGACACTAGGGGAAATCATGCGGAGGGCTCCTAGGTGATCCCAGGAACCGCAAACAGAAGACGGAACTTCCCCAAAATCAGAATTCCGGAACACGGCCGAGTGTGTGGGGGAGGTTTGGGACCAACCACCACGCAGCTGCATGGTGTCACAGGTTTTGCCTTGCAGGGGGAATTCCGCTAATTACCTCCCCTGTCCAGGGAGAGGCACTAGATGGTACCTGCATTTCCAGGCCTACCCCTGCCTTTCGCCGTAAGCCCGCAATTTGAGACACTCGGGGAATACACGCGGAGGGCTCCTAGGAGATCCCAGGCGCTGCAGACTGAAGACGCAAACTCCCCAAACTCAGAATTCCGCAACAAGGCCGAGTGTGTGAGGGAGGTTTGGGGCAGACTTCCATGCAGCTGTCAGGGGTCACAGGTGTTGCCTGGCAGGGGGAATTCCGCTAATTTCCTCCCCTGTCCAGTGGCAGGTACTAGATGCTACTTGCTTTTCCAGCACAGCCCCCGCATTTCACCGACATCCCGCACAAAGGGACACAATTACAAGACACGCGGAATGCTCCTAGGAGATCCCAGGCACTGCAGACAGAAGACGGAACATCCCCAGACTCAGAATTCCGGATCATGGCCTAGTGTGTGGGGTAGGATGGGGGCCGCACACCACGCAGCTGCCTGGTGTCACAGGTGTTTCATGGCAGGGGGAATTCCGCTAATTTCCTCCCATGTCAAGGGGGAGGCAAGAGAAGCTACCTGCATTTCCAGCACAAACCCCGTCTTTCCCCGGAAGCCCGCACTAGGAGAAACTCGAGGAAGAGAGGCAGAGTGTTCCAGGAGTTCTCAGGCGCTGCAGACAAAAGACGGAACATCCCCACACTCAGAATTCCGGAACACGGCTGAGTATTTCAAGGAGGTTTAGGGCCACCCTCCACGCAGCTGCCTGGTGTCACAGGTGTTGCCTTGCAGGGGGAAGTCCGCTAATTACCTCCCCTGTCCAGTTGGAGGCACTAGATGCTACCTGCATTTCCAGCCCAACCCCCGCATTTCCCCGGCAGCCCGCACTAGGAGACACTCAGGAAAGAAACACGGACTGCTCCTAGGAGATCTCAGGCGCTGCAGACAGAAGACGATACCTCCCCACAGTCAGAATTCCGGAACACGGCCTAGTGTGTCGGGGAGGTTTGGGGTCTCCCTGCACGCAGCTGCTAGGTGTCACAGGTGTTGCGTGGAAGGGAGAAGACCGCTAATTATATCCTCTGTCCAAGGGGAGTCACTAGTTTCTTCCTGCATTTCCAGCACAACTCCCGCATTTCCCCGGCAGCCCGCACTAGAATACACTCGGGGAAGACACGTGGATGGCTCCTAGTAGATCCCAGACACTGCAGAATAAAGACGGAACCTCCCAACACTCAGAATTCCGGAACACGGCCGAGTGTGTGGGAAGGTTTTTGGCAGCCCTCCACGCAGCTGTCAGGTGTCACATGTGTTGCCTGGCAGGGGGAATTCCGCTAATTTCCTCCCCTGTCCAGTGGCAGGTACTAGATGCTACCTGCTTTTCCAGCACAACCCCCGCATTTCCCCGTCATCCGCACAAAGAGACACAAGTAGAAGACACTCGGAATGCTCCTAGGATATCCCAGGCGCTGCAGACAGAAGACGGATCCTCCCCACACTCAGAATTCCGGATAATGGCCTAGTGTGTGGGGGAGGATTTGGGCCGCAATCCACGCAGCTGCCTGGTGTCACAGGTGTTTCATGGCAGGGGGAATTCCGCTAATTTCCTCCCCTGTCAAGGGGGAGGCAAGAGAAGCTACCTGCATTTCCAGCACAAACCCCGTCTTTCCCCAGAAGCCCGCACTAGTAGAAACTCGGGGAAGAGAGGTGGAGTGTTCCAGGAGTTCTCAGGCGCTGCAGACAAAAGACGGAACATCCCCACACTCAGAATTCCGGAACACGGCTGAGTATTTCGGGGAGGTTTAGGGCCACCCTCCACGCAGCTGCCTGGTTTCACAGGTGTTGCCTGACAGGGGGAAGTCCGCTAATTACCTCCCCTGTCCAGGAGGAGGCACTTGATGCTACCTGCATTTCCAGCCCAACCCCCGCATTTCCCCGGCATCCCGCACTAATAGACACTAGGGGAAGACACGCGGCGGGCTCCTAGGAGATCCCAGGCCCTGCAGACTGAAGACGGAACCTCCCAACACTCAGAATTCCGGAACACATCCGATAGTGTGGGGAAGTTTGGGGCCAACCTCCACGCAGCTGCCAGGGGTCACAGGTGTTGCCTGACAGGGGGAAGTACGCTAATAACTTCCCCAGTCCACGGGGAGGCAGTAGATGCTACCTGAATTTCCAGACCAACCCCCGCATTTCCCCGGCATCCCGCACTAAGAGACACCAGGGGAAGACACGCGGAGGGCTCCTAGGTGATCCCAGGCACTGCAGACAGAAGACGGAACCTCCCCACAATCAGAATTCCGGAACACGGCCGAGTGTGTGGGTGAGGTTTGGGGCCTCCCTCCACGCAGCTGCCTGGTGTCACAGGTGTTGCCTGGCAGGGGGAACTCCGCTAATTACCTCCCCTGTCCAGGGGGAGGCACTAGATTCTACCTACATTTCCAGCACATCCCCGTCATTTCGCCGTCAGCCCATACAAGGGGACACTCGGGGAAGAGAGGCGGAGGGCTCCAGGGGTTAACAGGAGCTGCAGACAAAAGACGGAACATCCCCACACTCAGAATTCCGGAACACAGTCGAGTATGTCGGGGAGGTTTAGGGCCAAACTCCACGCAGCTGCCTGGTGTCACAGGTGTTGCCTGGTAGGGGGAAGTCCGCTAATTACCTCCCGTGTCAAGGGGGAGGCACTAGATACTACCTGCATTTCCAGCACAAACCCCGCCTTTCCCCAGCAGCCCGCACTAGGCGAAACTCGGGGAAGAGAGGCGGAGTGTTCCAGGAGTTCCCAGGCGCTGCAGACAGAAGACGGAACATCCCCACACTCAGAATTTCGGAACACAGCCTAGTGAGTGTGGGATGTTTTAGGCCGCACACCACGCAGCTGCCTGGTGTCACAGGTGTTGCCTGGCAGGGGGAAGTCCTCTAATTACCTCCCCTGTCCAGGGGGAGGCACTTGATGCTACCTGCATTTCCAGCCCAACCCACGCATTTCCCCGGCATCCCGCACTAAGAGACTCTATGGGAAGACACGCGGAGGGCTCCTAGGAGATCCCAGGTGCAGCAGAGTAAAGACGGAACCTCCCAACACTCAGAAATCCGGAACACGGCCGAGTGTGTCGGGGAGGTTTGGGGACAACCTCCACGCAGCTGCCAGGGGTCATAGGTTTTGCCTGACAGGGGGAAGTACGCTAATAACCTCCCCAGTCCTGGGGGAGGCACTAGATGCTACCTGCATTTCCAGCACAACCCCCGCCTTTCCCGGCATCTCGCACTAAGAGACACTAGGGGAAGTCACGCGGAGGGCTCCTAGGTGATCCCAGGAACTGCAGACAGAAGACGGAACCTCCCCAAAATCAGAATTCCGGAACACGGCCGAGTGTGTGGGGGAGGTTTGGGACCAACCACCACGCAGCTGCATGGTGTCACAGGTTTTGAATTGCAGGGGGAATTCCGCTAATTACCTCCCCTGTCCAGGGAGAGGCACTAGATGGTACCTGCATTTCCAGGACTACCCCTGCCTTTCGCCGTAGGCCGCAATATGAGACACTCGGGGAATACACTACGAGGGCTCCTAGGAGATCCCAGGCGCTGCAGACTGAAGACGCAAACTCCCCAAACTCAGAATTCCGCAACAAGGCCGAGTGTGTGAGGGAGGTTTGGGGCAGACTTCCATGCAGCTGTCAGGGGTCACAGATGTTGCCTGGCAGGGGGAATTCCGCTAATTTCCTCCCCTGTCCAGTGGCAGGTACTAGATGCTACCTGCTTTTCCAGCACAACCCCCGCATTTCCCCGTCATCCGCACAAAGAGACACAAGTAGAAGACACTCGGAATGCTCCTAGGATATCCCAGGCGCTGCAGACAGAAGACGGATCCTCCCCACACTCAGAATTCCGGATCATGGCCTAGTGTGTGGGGGAGGATTGGGGCCGCAATCCACGCATCTGCCTGGTGTCACAGGTGTTTCATGGAAGGGGGAATTCCGCTAATTTCCTCCCCTGTCAAGGGGGAGGCAAGAGAAGCTACCTGCATTTCCAGCACAAACCCCGTCTTTCCCCAGAAGCCCGCACTAGTAGAAACTCGGGGAAGAGAGGTGGAGTGTTCCAGGAGTTCTCAGGCGCTGCAGACAAAAGACGGAACATCCCCACACTCAGAATTCCGGAACACGGCTGAGTATTTCGGGGAGGTTTAGGGCCACCCTCCACGCAGCTGCCTGGTTTCACAGGTGTTGCCTGACAGGGGGAAGTCCGCTAATTAACTCCCCTGTCCAGGGGGAGTCACTAGATGCTACCTGCATTTCCAGCCCAACCCCCGCCTTTCCCTGGCATCCCGCAAAATGAGACAATAGGGGAAGACACGCGGAGGGCTCCTAGGAGGTAACAGGCGCTGCAGACAGAAGACGGAACCTCCCCACACTCATAATACCGGAACACGGCCGAGTGTGTGGGGGAGGATTGTGGCCGCCCTCCACGAAGCTGCCTGGTGTCATAGGTGAGGCTTGGCAGGGGGATGTCCGCTAATTAAGTCACCTGTTCAGCTGGAGGCACTAGGTGCTACCTGGATTTCCAAACAAACCCCCAAATTTCCCCGACAACCCGCACAAGGAGACACTCGGGGAAGACACGCGGAGGGCTCCTAGTAGATCCCAGGACCCGCAAACAGAAGACAGAACCTCCCCACACTCAGAATTCCGCAACACAGCCGAGTATGTCGGGGAGGTTTAGGGCCACAATCCACGCAGCTGCCTGGTGTCACACGTGTCGCCTGGCAGGGGGAAGTCCGCTAATTAACTCCCCTGTCCAGGGGGAGGCACTTGATGCTACCTGCATTTCCAGCCCAACCCCCGCCTTTCCCCGGCATCCCGCACTAAGAGACACTAGGGGAAGACACGCGGTGTGCTCCTAGGAGATCCCAGGCGCTGCAGACAGAAGACGGAACCTCCCCACACTCATAATACCGGAACACGGCCGAGTGTGTGGGGGAGGATTGTGGCCGCCCTCCACGAAGCTGCCTGGTGTCATAGGTGAGGCTTGGCAGGGGGATGTCCGCTAATTAAGTCACCTGTTCAGCTGGAGGCACTAGGTGCTACCTGGATTTCCAAACAAACCCCCAAATTTCCCCGACAACCCGCACAAGGAGACACTAGGGGAAGACACGCGGAGGGCTCCTAGTAGATCCCAGGACCCGCAAACAGAAGACGGAACCTCCCCACACTCAGAATTCCGCAACACAGCCGAGTATGTCGGGGAGGTTTAGGGCCACAAACCACGCAGCTGCCTGGTGTCACACGTGTCGCCTGGCAGGGGGAAGTCCGCTAATTAACTCCCCTGTCCAGGGGGAGGCACTTGATGCTACCTGCATTTCCAGCCCAACCCCCGCCTTTCCCCGGCATCCCGCACTAAGAGACACTAGGGGAAGACACGCGGTGTGCTCCTAGGAGATCCCAGGCGCTGCAGACTGAAGACGGAACCTCCCCACACTCAGAATTCCGGAATACATCCGAGAGTGTGGGGAATTTTGGGGCCAACCTCCACGTGCTGCCAGGGGTCACAGATGTTTCCTGGCTGGGGGAAATCCGCTAATTACCTCCCTTGTCCAGGGGAAGCACTAGATGCTACCTGCATTGCAGCTCTACCCTCGCATTTCCATTGAATCCCGCACTAGGAGACACTCGGGGAAGACACGAGGAGGGCCCTTTTGAGATCCCAGGCACTGCAGACAGAAGACGGTACCTCCCAACACTCAGAATTCCGGAACAGGTCCGAGAGTGTGGGGGAGGTTTGGGACCGCCCTCCACCCAGCTGCCTGGTGTCACAGGTGTTGCATGGCAGGGGAAAGTCAGCTAATTACCTCCCCTGTCCAGGGGGAGGCACTAGATGCTACCTGCATTTCCAGTCTAACCCCCGCATTTCCCCGGCAGCCCGCACTAAGAGACACTCGGCGAAGAAAGGCGGATGGCTCCTAGGAGATCTCAGGTGCTGCAGACAGAAGACGGAACCTCCACAGAGTCAGAATCCAGGAACACGGCCGAGTGTGTGGGGGAGATTTGGGCCTCCCTCCACGCTGCTGCCATGTGTCACAGGTGTTGCCTGGCAGGGGGAATCCGCTAATTACCTCCCCTGTCAAGGGGGAGGCACTAGATACTACCTGCATGTCCAGCCCTTCCCAGCATTTCCCTGGCATTCCGCACACGGAGACACAAGGGGAAGACACGCGGAGGGCTCCTAGGTGATCCCAGGCAATGCAGAAAAAAGACGGAACCTCCCCACAATCAGAATTCCGGAACACGGCCGAGAGTGTGGGGGAGGTTTGGGACCAACTTCCACGCAGCTGCCTGGTGTCACAGGTTTTGCCTTGCAGGGGGAAGTCCGCTAATAACCTCCCCAGTCCAGGGGCAGGCACTTGATGCTACCTGCATTACCAGCCAAACCCCTGCCTTTCCCAGGCATCCCGCACTAAGAGACACTAGGGGAAGACACGCGGAGGCCTCCTAGGTGATCCCAGGCACTGCAGACAAAAGACGGAACCTCCCCACAATCAGAATTCCGGATCACGGCCGAGTGTGTGGGGGAGGTTTGGGACCAACCTCCACGCAGCTGCCTGGTGTCACAGGTTTTGCCTTGCAGGGGGAATTCCGCTAATTACCTCCCCTATCCAGGGAGAGGCACTAGATGATACCTGCATTTCCAGGCCTACCCCTGCCTTTCGCGGTAAAACCGCAATATGAGACACTCGGGGAATAAACGCGGAGGGCTCCTAGGAGATCCCAGGCGCTGCAGACTGAAGACGCAAACTCCTCAAACTCAGAATTCCGCAACAAGGCCGAGTGTGTGAAGGAGGTTTGGGGCAGACTTCCATGCAGCTGTCAGGTGTCACAGGTGTTGCCTGGCGGGGGGAATTCCGCTAATTTCCTCCCCTGTCCAGGGGCAGGAACTAGATGCTACCTGCTTTTCCAGCACAACCCCCGCATTTCCCTGTCATCCCGCACCATGAGACACAAGTTGAAGACACACGGAAGGCTCCTAGGAGATCCCAGGCGCTGCAGACAGAAGACGGAACCTCCCCAGACTCAGAATTCCGAATCATGGCCGAGTGTGTGGGGGGAGGATTGGGGCCGCACTCCACGCAGCTGCCTGGTGTCACAGGTGTTGCCTGGCAGGGGGAAGTCCGCTAATTACCTCCCCTGCCCAGGTGGAGGCACTAGATGCTACCTGCATTTCCAGCCCAACCCCCGCATTTCCCTGGCAGCCTGCACTAGGAGACACTCGGGGAAAACACGCGGACTGCTCCTAGGAAATCTCAGGCGCTGCAGAAAGAAGACAAAACCTCCCCACAGTCAGAATTCCGGAACACGGCCGAGTGTGTGGGGAGGTTTTTGGCAGCCCTCCACGCAGCTGCCTGGTGTCACAGGTGTTGCCTGGCAGGGGGAATTCCGCTAATTACCTCCCCTGTCAATGGGGAGGCACTAGATACTACCTGCATTTCCAGCCCTTCCCAGCATTTCCCTGGCATCGCGCACACGGAGACACTAGGGGAAGACACGTGGAGGTCTCCTAGGTGATCCCAGGCGCTGCAAACAGACGACGGAACCTCCCCACACTCAGAATTCCGGAACACGGCCGAGCGTGTGGGGGAGGATTGGGGCCGACCTCCACGCAGCTACCTGGTGTCACAGGTGTTGCTTGGCAGGGGGAAGTCAGCTAATTACCTCCCTTGTCCAGGTGGATGCACTAGATACTACCTGCATTCCCAACTCATCCCCCGCCTTTCCATTGAAGCCCGCACTATGGGACACTCGGGGAATACTCGCGGAGGGCTCCTAGGAAATCCCAGTCGCTGCAGACAGAAGACGGAACCTCCCCACACTCAGAATTCCGGAACACGGCCGAGTATGTCGGGAAGGATTAGGGCCACCCTCCACGAACCTGCCTGGTGTCACAGGTGTTGCCTGGCAGGGGGAAGTCCGCTAATTACCTCACTTGTGCAGGGGAAGCACTAGATGCTACCTGCATTGCAGCTCAACCCTCGCATTTCCATTGAATCCCGCACTAGGAGACACTCGGGGAAGACACGAGGAGGGCCCTTTTGAGATCCCTTGCACTGCAGACAGAAGACGGTACCTCCCAACACTCAGAATTCCGGAACAGGTCCGAGAGTGTGTGGGAGTTTTGGGACCGCCCTCCACCCAGCTTCCTGGTGTCACAGGTGTTGCATGGCAGGGGAAAGTCAGCTAATTACCTCCCCTGTCCAGGGGGAGGCACTAGATGCTACCTGCATTTCCAGTCTAACCCCCGCATTACCCCAGCAGCCCGCACTAGGAGACACTCGGCGAAGACAGGCGGATGGCTCCTAGTAGATCTCAGGCGCTGCAGACAGAAGACGGAACCTCCACAGAGTCAGAATCCAGGAACACGGCCGAGTGTGTGGGGGAGATTTGGGCCTCCCTCCACGCTGCTGCCATGTGTCACAGTTGTTGCCTGGCAGGGGGAATCCGCTAATTACCTCCCCTGTCAAGGGGGAGGCACTAGATACTACCTGCATGTCCAGGCCTTCCCAGCATTTCCCTGGCATTCCGCACACGGAGACACAATGGGAAGACACGCGGAGGCCTCCTAGGTGATCCCAGGCACTGCAGACAAAAGACGGAACCTCCCCACAATCAGAACTCCGGAACACGGCCGAGTGTGTGGGGGACGTTTGGGACCAACCTCCACTCAGCTGCCTGGTGTCACAGGTTTTGCCTTGCAGGGGGAATTCCGCTAATTACCTCCCCTATTCAGGGAGAGGCACTAGATGGTACCTGCATTTCCAGGCCTACCCCTGCCTTTCGCCGTAAGACCGCAATATGAGACACTCGGGGAATACACGCGGACGGCTCCTAGGAGATCTCAGGCGCTGCAGACAGAAGACGAAACCTCCCCACAGTCAGAATTCCGGAACACGGCCGAGTGTGTGGGAGGTTTTTGGCAGCCCTCCCTGCAGCTGCCTGGTGTCACATGTGTTGCCAGGCAGGGGGAAATACGCTAATTACCTCCCCTGTCCAGGGGAAGGCACTAGATGCTACCTGCATTTCCAGCCTAACCCCCGATTTTCGCCGGCAGCACGCACTAGTAGACACTCGGGGAAGACAGGCGGAGGGCTCCTAGGAGATCCCAGTCGCTGCAGACAGAAGACGGAACCTACCCACACTCAGAATTCTGGAACACGGCCGCTTGTGTGGGGGAGGTTTGGGGCCGCCCTCCACGCAGCTGCCTGTTGTCACAGGTGTTGTCTGGCAGGGGGAAGTGCGCTAATAACCTGCCCTGTCCAGGGGAAGGCACTAGATGCTACCTGCATTTACAGCCGAACCCCCGCCATTCCCCAGAAGCCCGCACTAGGATACAGTCGGGGAAGAAATGTGGAGGGCTCCTAGGAGATCCCAGGCACTGCAGTCAGAAGACGGAACTTCCCCACACTCATAATTCCGGATCACGTATGAGTATGTGGGGGAGGTTTTCGGCCACCTCCAAGCTGGTGCCTGGTTCAAAGGTGTTGCCTTGCAGGGGGAAGTCCGCTAATTACCTCCCCTGTCCAGGGGGAGGCACTGGATGCTATCTGCATTTCCAGCCCAACCCCTGAATTCCCCGGAAGCCCGCACTAGGAGACACTCGGAGAAGACAATGGGATGGCTCCTAGGAGATCCCAGGCGCTGCAGACAGACGACGGAACATCCCCACACTCAGAAATTCAGAACATGGCCGAGTGTGTTGGGGAGGATTGTGGCCGCCCTTCCCGCAGCTGCAGGGTGTCACAGGTGTTGCATTGCAGGGGGAATTCTGCAAATTACCTCCCCTGTACGGGGGGAGGCACTAGATGCTACCTGCATTTCCAGGCCAACCCCCACATTTCCCTTGCAGCCTGCACTAGGAGACACTCGGGGAAGACACGACGATGGCTCCTAGGTGATCCCCGGCACTGCAGTCAGAAGACGGAACTTCCCCACACTCATATTTCCGGATCACGTACGAGTGTGTGGGGGAGGATTGGGGCCGCCCTCCACGAAGCTGCCTGGTTTCTCAGGTGTTGCCTGGCAGGGGGAAGTCCGCTAATTACCTCCCCTTTCCAGGTGGAGGCACTAGATGCTACCTGCATTTACAGCCTAACCCCCGCCACTCCCCGGAAGCCCGCACTAAGAGACACTCGGGGAAGAAACGTGGAGGGCTCCTAGGAGATCCCAGGCACTGTAGACTGAATACGGAACCTCCCCACACTCAGAAATCTGGAACACGCCCGAGTGTTTGGGGGAGGTTTGGGGCCGCCCTCCATGGAGCTGCCAGGTTTCACCGGTGTTGCCTTGCAGGGGGAAGTCCGCTAAATACCTCCCCCGTCCAGGTGGAATCACTAGATGCTACCTGCATTTCCAGCCCAACCCCTGCATTTCCCCAGGAGCCCGCAAAAGGAAACACTCTGGGAAGACATGCGGAGGGCTCCTAGGAGATCCCAGGTGCTGCAGACAGAAGACGGTACATCCCCACACTGAGATTTCCGGATCACGTACGAGTGTGTGGGGGAGGTTTGGGGCCGCCCTGCACGAAGCTGCCTGGTGTCACAGGTATTGCTGGCAGGGGGAAGTCCGCTAATTACCTCCCCTTTCCAGGGGGAGGCACTAGATTCTACCTGCATTTACAGCCGAACCCCCGCCACTCCCCGGAAGGCCGCACTAGTGGACACTCGGGGAAGAAACGTGGAGGGCACCTAGGAGATCCCAGGCACTGTTGACTGAATACGGAACCTCCCCACACTCAGAAATCCGGAACACGCCCGAGTGTTTCGGGGAGGTTTGGGGCCGCCCTCCATGCAGCTGCCAGGTGTCATAGGTGTTGCATGGCAGGGGGAAGTCCTCTAATTTTCTCCCCTGTACAGGGGGAGGCACTAGATGCTACCTGCATTTCCAGCCGATCCACCGCATTTCCCCTGCAGCACGCACTAGGAGACACTCGGTTAAGACACGCGGAAGGCTCCTTGGTGATCCCAGTTGCTGCAAAAAAAGACGGAAACTCCCCACACTCAGAATTCCGGATCACGTACGAGTGTGTGGGGGAGGTTTGGGGCCGCCCTCCACGAGACTGTCTGGTGTCACAGGTGTTGCCTGGCATGGGAAATTACGTTAATTACCTCCCCTGTCCAGGGGAACGCACTAGATTCTACCTGCATTTCCAGCCTAACCCCCGCTTTTCGCCGGCAGCACGCACTAGTAGACACTCGAGGAAGACAGGCGGAGGGCTCCTAGAAGATCCCAGTCGCTGCAGACTGAAGACGGAACCTCCCCACCCTCAGAATTCTGGAACACGGCCGCTTGTGTGGGGGAGGATTGGGTCCGCCCTCCACGCAGCTGCCTGTTGTCACAGGTGTTGTCTGGCAGGGGGAAGTCCTCTAATTACCTCCCCTGTCCAGGGGAAGGCACTAGATGCTACCTGCATTTACAGCCGAACCCCCGCCATTCCCCAGATTCCCGCACTAGGAGACAGTCGGGGAAGAAATGTGGAGGGCTCCTAGGAGATCCCAGGAACTGCAGTCTGAAGACGGAATTTCCCCACACTCAGAATTCCGGATCATGTATGAGTGTGTGGGGGAGGTTTTCGGCCGACTTCCAAGCAGGTGCCTGGTTCAAATTGTTGCCTTGCAGGCAGAAGTCCGCTAATTACCTCCCCTGTCCAGGGGGAGGCACTGGATGCTATCTGCATTTCCAGCCCAACCCCCACATTTCCCTTGCAGCCCGCACTAGGAGACACTCGGGGAAGACACGAGCATGGCTCCTAGGTGATCCCCGGCACGGCAGTCAGAAGACGGAACTTCCCCACACTCAGATTTCCGGATCACGTACGAGTTTGTGGGGGAGGTTTGGGGCCGCCCTCCATGCAGCTGCCAGGTGTCATAGGTGTTGCACGGCAGGGGGTAGTCCTCTAATTTTCTCCCCTGTACAGGGGGAGACACTAGATGCTACCTGCATTTCCAGCAGATCCAGCGCTTTTCCCCTGCAGCACGCACTAGGAGACACTCGGTGAAGACACGCGGAGGGCTCCTAGGAGATCCCAGTCGCTGCAGACAGAAGACGGAAACTCCCCAAACTCAGAATTCCGTATCACGTACGAGTGTGTGGGGGAGTTTTGGGGCCGCCCTCCACGAAACTGTCTGGTGTCACAGGGGTTGCCTGGCAGGTGGAATTACGCTAATTACCTCCCCTGTCCAGGGGAAGGCACTAGATGCTACCTGCGTTTCCAGCACAACCCCCGCATTTCTCCTGCAGCCCGCACTAGGAGACACTCGGGGAAGACACGCGGATAGTTCCTAGGAGATCCAAAGCACTGCACACAGAAGACGGAACCTCCCCACACTCAGAATTACGGAACACTGCCGAGTGTGTTTGGGATGTTTGTGGCCGCGCTCCACGAAGCTGCCTGGAGTCACAGGTGTTGCATTGCAGGGGGAAAACCGCTAATTACCTCCACTGTCCTTGAGGAGGCACTAGATGCTACCTGCATTTCCAGCCCATCCCCCGCATTTCCATTGAAGCCCGCACTAGGAGACACTCGGGGATGACACGCGGATGGCTCCTAAGAAATCCCAGTCGCTGCAGACTGAAGACGCATCCTCCCCAATCTAAGAATTCCGGAACAGGGCCGAGTGTGTGAGGGAGTTTTGGGGCCGTCTTCCACGCAGCTGCCAGGTTTCACCGGTGTTGCCTGGCAGGGGGAATTCCGCTAATTACCTCCCCTGTCCAGGGGGCGGCACTAGATGCTACCTGCACTTCCAGCAAAACCCCCGCCTTTCCCCGGCAGTCCGCAATCCGAGACACTGGGGGAAGACACGGGGAGGGCTCCTAGGAGATCACAGACGCTGCAGAATGAAGACGGAACCTCCCCAGAGTCAGAATTTCAGAACACGCCCGAGTGTGTGTGGCAGTTTTGGGGCCGCCCTCCACGTAGCTGCTGATGTCACATGTGTTGCCTGGCTGGGGGAAGTACGCTAATTACCTCCCCTGTCCAGGGTGATGCACCTGATGCTACCAGCATTTCCAGCCCAAACCCCGAATTTGCATGGATGCCCGCACTAGGAGACATTCGGGGAAGACACGCGGATGACTCTAGGAGATCCAAGGGCCTGCAAACAGAAGACGGAACCTCCCCACTCTCAGAAATCCGGAACATGGCCGAGTGAGTGGGGGAGGTTTGGGGCCGCCCTCCACGAAGCTGCCTGGTGTCACAGGTGTTTCCTGACAGGGGGAAGACCGCTAATTACCTCCCCTGTCCAGGGGGAGGCACTAGATGCTGTCTGCAATTCCAGCCCAAACCCCACCTTTCCATTGAAGCCAGCACTAGGAGAAACTCGGGGAAGACATGCGGAATGCTCCTAGGAGATCGCAGGCACTGCAGACAGAAGACGGAACCTCCCCACAGTCAGAAATCCGGAAAACAGCCGAGTGTGTCGGGGAGGTTTGGAACCACCCTCCACGCAGGTGCCTGGTGTCACAGGTGTTGCCTGGCAGGGGGAATTCCGCTAATTACCTCCCCTGTCCAGAGGGAGGCACTAGATGCTACCTGAATTTCCAGCCCAACCCCCGAATTTCCCCGGCAGCCCGAAATATTTGACACTCGGAGAAGACACGCGGATGGCTCCTAGGAGATCCCAGGCGCTGCAGACAGAAGACGGAACCTCCCCACACTCAGAATTCAGGAAAACGGCCGAGTGTGTGGTGGAGGGTTGGGGCCGCCTCAACGAAGATGCCTGCCGTCACAGGTGTTGCATTGCAGGGGGAAATCCTTTAATTACCTCCCCTGTCCATAAGGAGACACTAGATGCTACCTGCTTATCCAGCTCAAACCCCGCCTTTCCACGGGACTCCGCATACTGAGACACTCGGGGAAGTCACGCGGAGGGCTCCTAGGAGTTCCCATGAGCTGCAGACAGAAGACGGAACCTCCCCACACTCAGAATTCTGGAACACGGCCGAGTGTGTGGGGGAGGTTTGGGGCCACGTTCCACGCAGCTGCCTGGTGTCACAGGTGTTACATTGCAGTGAGCAGTCCGCTAATTACCTCCCCTGTCCAGGGGGAGGCACTAGATGCTACCTGCCTTTCCAGCCCACCCCCGCCTTTCCCCATCTGTCTGCAATCGGAGACACTCGGGGAAGACACGCGGAGGGCTCATAGGAGATCCCAGGCGCTGCAGTCCGAAGACGGAACCTCCCCACAGTCAGAATTGCGGAACACGGCCGAGTATATCGGGGAGGTTTAGGGCCAACATCCACGCAGATGCCTGGTGTCACAGGTTTGCCTGGCAGGGGCAATTCCGCTAATTACCTCCCCTGTCAAGGGGGAGGCTCTAGATGCTACCTGCATTACCAGCCCAAACCCCACCTTTCCCTTGCATCCCGCACGAAGTGACAACAGAGGAAACATGCGGAGGGGTCCTAGGAAATCCCAGGCGCTGCAGAAAGAAGACGGAACCTCCCCACAATCAGAATTCCGGAATACGGCCTAGTGAGTGGGGGATGTTTGGGGCCGACCTCCACGAAGCAGCCTGGTTTCACTGGTGTTTCCTGGCAGGGGGAATTCCGCTAATTACCTCCCCTGTCAAGGGGGAGGCACTAGATGCTATCTGCATTTCCAGCCAAACCCCAGCCTTTCCATTGAAGCCCGCATTAGGAGAAACTCGGGGAAGACACGCGGAGGGCTCCTAGGAGATCCCAGGTTCTGCAGACAGAAGACGGAACCTCCCAAAACTCAGAATTCAGGAACACGGCCGAGTGTGTGCGGGAGGGTTGGGGCCGCCCTCCACGAAGCTGCCTGCCGTCACAGGTGTTGCATTGCAGGGGGAAATCCCCTAATTACCTCCCCTGTCCATGAGGAGACACTAGATGCTACCTGCATTTCCAGCCAAACCCCAGCTTTTCCATTGAAGCCCGCATTAGGAGAAACTCGGGGAAGACACGCGGAGGGCACCTAGGAGATCCCAGGCGCTGCAGACAGAAGACGCAACCTCTCCAAACTCAGAATTCCGGAACACGGCCGAGTGTGTGGGGGAGGTTTGGGACCAACCACCACGAAGCTGCCTGGTGTCACAGGTTTTGCCTTGCAGGGGGAATTCCGCTAATTACCTCCCCTGTCCAGGGAGAGGCACTAGATGGTACCTGCTTTTCCAGGCCTACCCCTGCCTTTCGCCGTAAGCCCGCAATATGAGACAAACGGGGAATACACGCGGAGGGCTCCTAGGAGATCCCAGGCGCTGCAGACTGAAGATGCAAACTCCCCAAACTCAGAATTCCGCAACATGGCCGAGTGTGTGAGGGAGGTTTGGGGTAGACTTCCATGCAGCTGTCAGGTTTCACAGGTGTTGCCTGGCAGGGGGAATTCCGCTAATTTCCTCCCCTGTCCAGGGGCAGGTACTAGATGCTACCTGCTTTTCCAGCACAACCCCTGCATTTCCCCGTCATCCCGCACAAAGATACACAAGTTGAAGACACACGGAGGGCTCCTAGGAGATCCCAGGCACTGCAGACAGAAGACGGAACCTCCCAACACTCAGAAATCCGGAACACGACCGAGTGTGTGGGGAGGATTTTGGCAGCCCTCCACACAGCTGTCTGGTGTCACAGGTGTTGCATTCCAGGGGGAATTCCGCTAATTACCTCCCCTGTCCAGGGGGAGGCACTAGTTTCTACCTGCATTTCCAGCCCTACCCCCGCATTTCCATGGCAGCCCGCACTATGAGACACTCGGGGAAGACATGCGGACGGCTCCTAGATCTCAGGTGCTGCAGACAGAAGACGGAACCTCCGCAAAGTCAGAATCACGGAACACGGCAGAGTGAGTGGGGGAGTTTTGGGGCCTCCCTCCACGAAGCTGCCTGGTGTCACAGGTGTTGCCTGACAGGGGGAAGTCCGCTAATTACCTCCCCTGTCCAGAGGGAGGCACTAGATTCTACCTGCATTTCCAGCACAACCCCGGCATTTCGCCGTCAGCCCATACAAGGGGAAACTCGGGGAAGACACACGGACGGTTCCTAGGAGATTCCAAGTGCTGAAGACTGAAGACGGAACATCCCCAACTCAGAATTCCGGAACACGGTCGAGTATGTCGGGGAAGTTTAGGGCCAACCTCCACGCAACTGCCAGGGGTCACAGGTGTTGCCTGGTAGGGGGAAGTCCGGTAATTAACTCCCCTGTCCAGGGGGAGTCACTAGATGCTACCTGCATTTCCAGCCCAACCCCCGCCTTTCCCTGGCATCCCGCACAAAGAGACAATAGGGGAAGACACGCAGAGGGCTCCTAGGAGATAACAGGCGCTGCAAACAGAAGATGGAACCTCCCCACACTCATAATACCGGAACACGGCCGAGTGTGTGGGGGAGGTTTGGGGCCGCCGTCCACGCAGTTGCCTGGTGTCACAGGTTTTGCCTTGCAGGGGGAATTCCGCTAATTACCTCCCGTGTCCTGGGAGAGGCACTAGATGCTACCTGCATTTCCAGCCCAACCCCCGCATTTCCCCGGCATCCCGCACCAAGAGACACTTGGGGAAAACACGCGGAAGGCTCCTAGGAGATCCCAGGCGCTGTAGAACGAAGACGGAACCTCTCAACACTCAGAATTCCGGAACACATCTGATAGTGTGGGGAAGTTTGGGGCCAACATCCACGCAGCTGCCAGGGGTCACAGGTGTTGCCTGACAGGGGGAAGTACGCTAATAACCTCCCCATTCCAGGGGGAGGCACTAGATGCTAACTGCATTTCAAGCCCAACCCCCGACTTTCCCGGCATCCCGCACTAGGAGACACTAGGGGAAGACACGCGGAGGGCTCCTATGTGATCCCTGGACTGCAGACAGAAGACGGAACCTCCCCACAATCAGAAATCCGGAACAAGGCCGAGTGTGTGGGAAGGTTTTTGGCAGCCCTCCACGCAGCTGTCTGGTGTCACAGGTGTTGCCTGGCAGGGGGAATTCCGCTAATTACCTCCCCTGTCCAGGGAGAGGCACTAGATGGTACTTGCATTTCCAGGCCTACCCCTGCCTTTCGCCGTAAGCCCGCAATATGAGACACTCGGGGAATACACGCGGAGGGCTCCTAGGAGATCCCAGGTGCTGCAGACTGAAGACGCAAACTCCCCAAACTCAGAATTCCGCAACAAGGCCGAGTGTGTGAGGGAGGTTTGGGGCAGAATTCCATGCAGCTGTCAGGTGTCACAGGTGTTGCCTGGCAGGGGGAATTCCGCTAAATTCCTCCCCTGTCCAGTGGCAGGTACTAGATGCTACCTGCTTTTCCAGCACAACCCCCGCATTTCCCCGTCATCCCGCACAAAGACACACAAGTTGAAGACACGCGGACGTCTCCTAGGAGATCCCAGTCGCTGCAGACAGAAGACGGAACCTCCCCACACTCAGAAATCCAGAACACGGCCGAGTGTGTTGGGGAGGTTTGGGGCCACCCTCCACGCAGTTGCCTGGTATCACAGGTGTTGCCAGCAGTGAGAAGTCCGCTAATTACCTCCCCTGTCCAGGGGTAGGCACTAGATGCTACCTGCATTTCCAGCAAAACCCCCGCATTTCCCTGGCAGCCCGCAATAGGAGACACTCGGCGAAGACACGCGGAGGGCTCCTAGGAGATCCAAGGCGCTGCAGACAGAAGACGGATCCTCCCCACACTCAGAAATCCGGAACAAGGCCGAGTGTGTCGGGGAGGGTTATGGACTCCCTGCACGCAGATCCCAGGTGTCACAGGTGTTGCGTGGCAGGGAGAAGTCCGCTAATTATATCCTCTGTCCAAGGGGAGTCACTAGATTCTTCCTGAATTTCCAGCACAACTCCCGCATTTCCCCGGCAGCCCGCACTAGAATACACTCGGGGAAGACACGTGGATGGCTCCTAGTAGATCCCAGACACTGCAGACAGAAGACGGAACCTCCCAACACTCAGAATTCCGGAACACGGCCGAGTGTGTGGGGAGGTTTTTGGCAGCCCCCCAAGCAGCTGTCTGGTGTCAAAGGTGTTGCCTGGCAGGGGGAATTCCGCTAATTAACTCTCCTGTACAGGCGGAGGCACTAGTTTCTACCTGCATTTCCATCCCAACCCCCGCATTTCCCTGGCAGCCCGCAAAAAGTGACAACAGGGGAAGACACGCAGAGGGCTCCTAGGAGATAACAGGCGCTGCAGAGAGAAGACGGAACCTCCGCAAAGTCAGAATCACGGAGCAAGGCCGTGTGTGTGTGGGAGGTTTTGGGCCTCCCTCCACGCAGCTGCCTGGTGTCACATGTGTTGCCTGGCAGAGGGAAGTCCGCTAATTACCTTCCCAGTCCAGGGGGAGGCACTAGATTCTACCTGCATTTCCAGCACAACCCCGGCATTTCGCCGTCAGCCCATTAAAGGGGACACTCGGGGAAGACACACGGACGGCTCCTAGCAGATCCCAAGTGCTACAGACTGAAGACGGAACATCCCCAACTCAGAATTCCGGAACACGGTCGAGTATGTCGGGGAGGTTTAGGGCCAACTTCCACGCAGCTGCCAGGGGTCAAAGGTGTTGCCTGGTAGGGGGAAGTCCGCTAATTAACTCCCCTGTGCATGGGGAGTCACAAGATGCTACCTGCATTTCCATCCCAACCCCCGCATTTCCCTGGCATCCCGCACAAAGAGACAACAGGGGAAGACACGAAGAGGGCTCCTAGGAGATAACAGGTGCTGCAGACAGAAGACGGAACCTCCCCACACTCATAATACCGGAACACGGCCGAGTGTGTGGGGGAGGTTTGGGGCCGCCCTCCACGAAGCTGCCTGGTGTTATAGGTGTTGCTTTGCAGGTGTAAGTCCGCTAAATACGTCCCCTGTTCAGCTGGAGGCACTAGGTCCTACCTGAATTTCCAGCCAAACCCCCAATTTTCCCCGGCAGCCCGCACTAAGAAACACTTGGGGAAGACACGCGAGGGCTCCTAGGAGATCCCAGGCGCTACAGACTGAAGACGCAAACTCCCCAAACTCAGAATTCCGCAACAAGGCCGAGTGTGTGAGGGAGGTTTGGGGCAGACTTCCATGCAGCTGTCAGGTGTCACAGGTGTTGCCTGGCAGGGGGAATTCCGCTAATTTCCTCCCCTGTCCAGTGGCAGGTACTAGATGCTACCTGCTTTTCCAGCACAACCCCCGCATTTCCCCGTCATCCGCACAAGGAGACACAAGTAGAAGATACGCGGAATGCTCCAAGGAGATCCCAGGCGCTGCAGACAGAAGACGGAACCTCCCCACACTCAGAATTCCGGATCATGGCCTAGTGTGTGGGGGAGGAATGGGGCCGCACTCCACGCAGCTGCCTGGTGTCACAGGTGTTTCATGGCAGGAGGAATTCCGCTAATTTCCTCCCCTGTCAAGGGGGAGGCAAGAGATGCTACCTGCATTTCCAGCACAAACCCCGTCTTTCCCCGGAAGCCCGCACTAGGAGAAACTCGGGGAAGAGAGGCGGAGTGTTCCAGGAGTTCTCAGGCGCTGCAGACAAAAGACGTAACATCCCCACACTCAGAATTCCGGAAAACTGTATTTCGGGGAGGTTTAGGGCCACCCTTCACGAAGCTGCCTGGTGTCACAGGTGTTGCCTGACAGGGGGAAGTCCGCTAATTACCTCCCCTGTCCAGGGGGAGGCACTTGATGCTACCTGCATTTCCAGCCCAACCCCCGCATTTCCCCAGCATCCCGCAGTAATGGACACTAGGGGAAGACACGCGGCGGGCTCCTAGAAGATCCCAGGCCCTGCAGACTGAAGACGGAACCTCCCAACACTCAGAATTCCGGAACACATCCGATAGTGTGGGGAAGTTTGGGGCCAACCTCCACGCAGCTGCCAGGGGTCACAGGTGTTGCCTGACAGGGGGAAGTACACTAATAACTTCCCCAGTCCAGGGGGAGGCAGTAGATGCTACCTGCATTTGTAGACCAACCCCCGCCTTTCCCCGGCATCCCGACCTAAGGGACACCAGGGGAAGACACGCGGAGGGCTCCTAGGTGATCCCAGGCACTGCAGACAGAAGACGGAACCTCCCCACAATCAGAATTCCGGAACACGGCCGAGTGTGTGGGTGAGATTTGGGGCCTCCCTCCACGCAGCTGCCTGGTGTCACAGGTGTTGCCTGGCAGGCGGAAGTCCGATAATTTCCTCCCCTGTCCAGGGGGAGGCACTAGATTCTACCTACATTTCCAGCACTTCCCAGTCATTTCGCCGTCAGCCCATACAAGGGAACACTCGGGGAAGAGAGGCGGAGGGCTCCAGGAGTTAACAAGAGCTGCAGACAAAAGACGGAACATCCCCACACTCAGAATTTCGGAACAGAGTCGAGTATGTCGGGGAGGTTTAGGGCCAAACTCCACGCACCTGCCTGGTGTCACAGGTGTTGCCTGGTAGGGGGAAGTCCGCTAATTAACTCCCCTGTCCAGGGGGAGTCACTAGATGCTACCTGCATTTCCAGCCCAACCCCCGCCTTTCCCTGGCAACCCACACAAAGAGACAATGGGGGAAGACACGCGGAGGGCTCCTAGGAGATAACAGGTGCTGCAGACAGAAGGCGGAACCTCCCCACACTCATAATACCGGAACACGGCCGAGTGTGTGGGGGAGGTTTGGGGCCGCCCCCCACGAAGCTGCCTGGTGTTATAGGTGTTGCTTGGCAGGGGGAAGTCCGCTAATTACGTCCCCTGTTCAGCTGGAGGCACTAGGTGCTACCTGAATTTCCAGCCAAACCCCCACATTTCCCCGGCAGCACGCACAAGGAAACACTCGGGGAAGACACGCGGAGGGCTCCTAGTAGATCCCAGGCGCTGCAGACAGAAGACGGAACCTCCCAATACTCAGAATTCCGGAACATGGCCTAGTGAGTGGGGGATGTTTTAGGCCGCACCCCACGCAGCTGCCTGGTGTCACAGGTGTTTCATGGCAGGGGGAATTCCGCTAATTACCTCTCCTGTCAAGGGGGAGGCACGAGATGCTACCTGCATTTCCAGCACAAACCCCGCCTTTCCCCGGCAGCCCGCACTAGGCGAAACTCGGGGAAGAGAGGCGGAGTGTTCCAGGATTTCCCAGGCGCTGCAGATAGAAGACGGAACATCCCCACACTCAGAATTTCGGAACACGGCCTAGTGAGTGGGGGATGTTTTAGGCCGCACACCACGCAGCTGCCTGGTGTCACAGGTGTTGCCTGGCAGGGGGAAGTCCTCTAATTACCTCCCCTGTCCAGGGGGAGGCACTTGATGCTACCTGCATTTCCAGCCCAACCCACGCATTTTCCCTTCATCCCGCACTAAGAGACTCTAGGGGAAGACACGTGGAGGGCTCCTAGGAGATCCCAGGTGCAGCAGAATAAAGACGGAACCTCCCAACACTCAGAAATCCGGAACAAGGCCGAGTGTGTCGGGGAGTTTTGGGGACAACCTCCACGCAGCTGCCAGGGGTCACAGGTTTTGCCTTGCAGGGGTAATTCCGCTAATTACCTCCCCTGTCCAGGGAGAGGCACTAGATGGTACCTGCATTTCCAGGCCTACCCCTGCCTTTCGCCGTAAACCCGCAATATGAGACACTCGGGGAATACACGCGGAGGGCTCCTAGGAGATCCCAGGCGCTGCAGACTGAAGACGCAAACTCCCCATACTCAGAATTCCGCAACAAGGCCGAGTGTGTGAGGGAGGTTTGGGACAGACATCCATGCAGCTCTCAGGGGTCACAGGTGTTGCCTGGCGGGGGGAATTCCGCTAACTTCCTCCCCTGTCCAGGGGCAGGTACTAGATGTTACCTGCTTTTCCAGCACAACCCCCGCATTTCCCCGTCATCCCGCACAAAGTGACACAAGTTGAAGACACGCGGAAGGCTCCTAGGAGATCACAGGCGCTGCAGACAGAAGATGGAACCTCCCCAGTCTCAGAATCCCTGATCATGGCCTAGTGTGTGGGGGAGGATTGGGGCCGCACTCCACGCAGCTGCCTGGTCTCACAGGTGTTGCCTTGCAGGGGGAAGTCCGCTAATTACCTCCCCTGTCCAGATGGAGGCACTAGATGCTACCTGCATTTCCAGCCCAACCCCCGCATTTCCCCGGCAGCCCGCACTAGGAGACACTCAGGAAAGAAACACGGACGGCTCCTAGGAGATCTCAGGCACTGCAGACAGAAGACGATACCTCCCAACAGTCAGAATTCCGGAACACGGCCGAGTGTGTCGGGGAGTTTTGGGGTCTCCCTGCACGCAGCTGCTAGGTGTCACAGGTGTTGCGTGGCAGGGAGAAGACCGCTAATTATATCCTCTGTCCAAGGGGAGTCACTAGTTTCTTCCTGCATTTCCAGAACAACTCCCGCATTTCCCCGGCAGCCCGCACTAGAATACACTCGGGGAACACACGTGGATGGCTCCTAGTAGATCCCAGACACTGCAGACAGAAGACGGAACCTCCCAACACTCAGAATTCCGGAACACGGCCGAGTGTGTGGGAAGGTTTTTGGCAGCCCTCCACGCAGCTGTCTGGTGTCACAGGTGTTGCCTGGCAGGGGGAATTACGCTAATTACCTCCCCTGTCCTGGGAGAGGCACTAGATGGTACTTGCATTTCCAGGAATACCCCTGCCTTTCGTCGTAAGCCCGCAATATGAGACACTCGGGGAATAAACGCGGAGGGCTCCTAGGAGATCCCAGGCGCTGCAGACTGAAGACGCAAACTCCCCAAACTCAGAATTCCGCAACAAGGCCGAGTGTGTGAGGGAGGTTTGGGGCAGACTTCCATGCAGCTGTCAGGTGTCACAGGTGTTGCCTGGCAGGGGGAATTCCGCTAATTTCCTCCCCTGTCCAGTGGCAGGTACTAGATGCTACCTGCTTTTCCAGCACAACCCACGCATTTCCCCGTCATCTGCACAAAGAGACACAAGTAGAAGGCACTCGGAATGCTCCTAGGATATCCCAGGCGCTGCAGACAGAAGACGGAACCTCCCCACACTCAGAATTCCGGAACATGGCCTAGTGTGTGGGGGAGGATTGGGGCCGCACTCCACGCAGCTGCCTGGTGTCACAGGTATTTCATGGCAGGGGGAATTCCGCTAATTTCCTCCCCTGTCAAGGGGGAGGCAAGAGAAGCTACCTGCATTTCCAGCACAAGCCCCGTCTTTCCCTGGAAGCCCGCACTAGGAGAAACTCGGGGAAGAGAGGCGGAATGTTCCAGGAGTTCTCAGGCGCTGCAGACAAAAGACGGAACATCCCCACACTCAGAATTCCGGAACACGGCTGAGTATTTCAAGGAGGTTTAGGGCCACCCTCCACGCAGCTGCCTGGTGTCACAGGTGTTGCCTGACAGGGGGAAGTCCGCTAATTACCTCCCCTGTCCAGGAGGAGGCACTTGATGCTACCTGCATTTCCAGCCCACCCCCGCATTTCCCCGGCATCCCGCACTAATAGACACTAGGGGAAGACACGCGGCGGGGTCCTAGGAGATCCCAGGCCCTGCAGACTGAAGACGGAACCTCCCAACACTCAGAATTCCGGAACACATCCGATAGTGTGGGGAAGTTTGGGGCCAACCTCCACGCAGCTGCCAGGGGTCACAGGTGTTGCCTGACAGGGGGAAGTCCGCTAATTACCTCCCCTGTCCAGGGGGAGGCACTAGATTCTACCTACATTTCCAGCACATCCCCGTCATTTCGCCGTCAGCCCATACAAGGGGACACTCGGGGAAGAGAGGCGGAGGGCTCCAGGAGTCAACAGGAGCTGCAGACAAAAGACGGAACATCCCCACACTCAGAATTCCGGAACACAGTCGAGTATGTCGGGGAGGTTTAGGGCCAAACTCCACGCAGCTGCCTGGTGTCACAGGTGTTGCCTGGTAGGGGGAAGTCCGCTAATTAACTCCCCTGTCCAGGGGGAGTCACTAGATGCTACCTGCATTTCCAGCCCAACCCCCGCCTTTCCATGGCATCCCGCACAAAGAGACAATAGGGGAAGACACGCGGAGGGCTCTTAGGAGATAACAGGCGCTGCAGACAGAAGGCAGAACCTCCCCACACTCATAATACCGGAACACGGCCGAGTGTGTGGGGGAGGTTTGGGGCCTCCCTCCACGAAGCTGCCTGGTGTTATAGGTGTTGCTTGGCAGGGGGAAGTCCGCTAATTACGTCCCCTGTTCAGCTGGAGGCACTAGGTGCTACCTGAATTTCCAGCCAAACCCCCACATTTCCCCGGCAGCCCGCACTAGGAAACACTTGGGGAAGACACGCGGAGGGCTCCTAGTAGATCCCAGGCGCTGCAGACAGAAGACGGAACCTCCCCACACTCAGAATTCCGGAACACGGCCTAGTGAGTGGGGGATGTTTTAGGCCGCACCCCACGCAGCTTCCTGGTGTCACAGGTGTTTCATGGTAGGGGGAATTCCGCTAAATACCTCCCCTGTAAAGGGGGAGGCACTAGATGCTACCTGCATTTCCAGCACAAACCCCGCCTTTCCCCGGCAGCCCGCACTAGGCGAAACTCGGGGAAGAGAGGCGGAGTGTTCCAGGAGTTCCCAGGCGCTGCAAACAGAAGACGGAACATCCCCACACTCAGAATTTCGGATCACGGCCTAGTGAGTGGGGGATGTTTTAGGCCGCACACCACGCAGCTGCCTGGTGTCACAGGTGTTGCCTGGCAGGGGGAAGTCCTCTAATTACCTCCCCTGTCCAGGGGGAGGCACTTGATGCTACCTGCATTTCCAGCCCAACCCACGCATTTCCCCGGCATCCCGCACTAAGAGACTCTAGGGGAAGGCACGCGGAGGGCTCCTAGGAGATCCCAGGTGCAGCAGAATAAAGACGGAACCTCCCAACACTCAGAAATCCGGAACACGGCCGAGTGTGTCGGGGAGGTTTGGGGACAACCTCCACGCATCTGCCAGGGATCATAGGTTTTGCCTGACAGGGGGAAGTACGCTAATAACCTCCCCAGTCCAGGGGGAGGCACTAGATGCTACCTGCATTTCCAGCACAACCCCCGCCTTTCCCGGCATCCCGCACTAAGAGACACTAGGGGAAATCATGCGGAGGGCTCCTAGGTGATCCCAGGAACCGCAAACAGAAGACGGAACTTCCCCAAAATCAGAATTCCGGAACACGGCCGAGTGTGTGGGGGAGGTTTGGGACCAACCACCACGCAGCTGCATGGTGTCACAGGTTTTGCCTTGCAGGGGGAATTCCGCTAATTACCTCCCCTGTCCAGGGAGAGGCACTAGATGGTACCTGCATTTCCAGGCCTACCCCTGCCTTTCGCCGTAAGCCCGCAATTTGAGACACTCGGGGAATACACGCGGAGGGCTCCTAGGAGATCCCAGGCGCTGCAGACTGAAGACGCAAACTCCCCAAACTCAGAATTCCGCAACAAGGCCGAGTGTGTGAGGGAGGTTTGGGGCAGACTTCCATGCAGCTGTCAGGGGTCACAGGTGTTGCCTGGCAGGGGGAATTCCGCTAATTTCCTCCCCTGTCCAGTGGCAGGTACTAGATGCTACTTGCTTTTCCAGCACAGCCCCCGCATTTCACCGACATCCCGCACAAAGGGACACAATTACAAGACACGCGGAATGCTCCTAGGAGATCCCAGGCACTGCAGACAGAAGACGGAACATCCCCAGACTCAGAATTCCGGATCATGGCCTAGTGTGTGGGGTAGGATGGGGGCCGCACACCACGCAGCTGCCTGGTGTCACAGGTGTTTCATGGCAGGGGGAATTCCGCTAATTTCCTCCCATGTCAAGGGGGAGGCAAGAGAAGCTACCTGCATTTCCAGCACAAACCCCGTCTTTCCCCGGAAGCCCGCACTAGGAGAAACTCGAGGAAGAGAGGCAGAGTGTTCCAGGAGTTCTCAGGCGCTGCAGACAAAAGACGGAACATCCCCACACTCAGAATTCCGGAACACGGCTGAGTATTTCAAGGAGGTTTAGGGCCACCCTCCACGCAGCTGCCTGGTGTCACAGGTGTTGCCTTGCAGGGGGAAGTCCGCTAATTACCTCCCCTGTCCAGTTGGAGGCACTAGATGCTACCTGCATTTCCAGCCCAACCCCCGCATTTCCCCGGCAGCCCGCACTAGGAGACACTCAGGAAAGAAACACGGACGGCTCCTAGGAGATCTCAGGCGCTGCAGACAGAAGACGATACCTCCCCACAGTCAGAATTCCGGAACACGGCCGAGTGTGTCGGGGAGGTTTGGGGTCTCCCTGCACGCAGCTGCTAGGTGTCACAGGTGTTGCGTGGAAGGGAGAAGACCGCTAATTATATCCTCTGTCCAAGGGGAGTCACTAGTTTCTTCCTGCATTTCCAGCACAACTCCCGCATTTCCCCGGCAGCCCGCACTAGAATACACTCGGGGAAGACACGTGGATGGCTCCTAGTAGATCCCAGACACTGCAGAATAAAGACGGAACCTCCCAACACTCAGAATTCCGGAACACGGCCGAGTGTGTGGGAAGGTTTTTGGCAGCCCTCCACGCAGCTGTCAGGTGTCACATGTGTTGCCTGGCAGGGGGAATTCCGCTAATTTCCTCCCCTGTCCAGTGGCAGGTACTAGATGCTACCTGCTTTTCCAGCACAACCCCCGCATTTCCCCGTCATCCGCACAAAGAGACACAAGTAGAAGACACTCGGAATGCTCCTAGGATATCCCAGGCGCTGCAGACAGAAGACGGATCCTCCCCACACTCAGAATTCTGGATAATGGCCTAGTGTGTGGGGGAGGATTTGGGCCGCAATCCACGCAGCTGCCTGGTGTCACAGGTGTTTCATGGCAGGGGGAATTCCGCTAATTTCCTCCCCTGTCAAGGGGGAGGCAAGAGAAGCTACCTGCATTTCCAGCACAAACCCCGTCTTTCCCCAGAAGCCCGCACTAGTAGAAACTCGGGGAAGAGAGGTGGAGTGTTCCAGGAGTTCTCAGGCGCTGCAGACAAAAGACGGAACATCCCCACACTCAGAATTCCGGAACACGGCTGAGTATTTCGGGGAGGTTTAGGGCCACCCTCCACGCAGCTGCCTGGTTTCACAGGTGTTGCCTGACAGGGGGAAGTCCGCTAATTTCCTCCCCTGTCCAGGAGGAGGCACTTGATGCTACCTGCATTTCCAGCCCAACCCCCGCATTTCCCCGGCATCCCGCACTAATAGACACTAGGGGAAGACACGCGGCGGGCTCCTAGGAGATCCCAGGCCCTGCAGACTGAAGACGGAACCTCCCAACACTCAGAATTCCGGAACACATCCGATAGTGTGGGGAAGTTTGGGGCCAACCTCCACGCAGCTGCCAGGGGTCACAGGTGTTGCCTGACAGGGGGAAGTACGCTAATAACTTCCCCAGTCCACGGGGAGGCAGTAGATGCTACCTGAATTTCCAGACCAACCCCCGCATTTCCCCGGCATCCCGCACTAAGAGACACCAGGGGAAGACACGCGGAGGGCTCCTAGGTGATCCCAGGCACTGCAGACAGAAGACGGAACCTCCCCACAATCAGAATTCCGGAACACGGCCGAGTGTGTGGGTGAGGTTTGGGGCCTCCCTCCACGCAGCTGCCTGGTGTCACAGGTGTTGCCTGGCAGGGGGAACTCCGCTAATTACCTCCCCTGTCCAGGGGGAGGCACTAGATTCTACCTACATTTCCAGCACATCCCCGTCATTTCGCCGTCAGCCCATACAAAGGGACACTCGGGGAAGAGAGGCGGAGGGCTCCAGGAGTCAACAGGAGCTGCAGACAAAAGACGGAACATCCCCACACTCAGAATTCCGGAACACAGTCGAGTATGTCGGGGAGGTTTAGGGCCAAACTCCACGCAGCTGCCTGGTGTCACAGGTGTTGCCTGGTAGGGGGAAGTCCGCTAATTAACTCCCCTGTCCAGGGGGAGTCACTAGATGCTACCTGCATTTCCAGCCCAACCCCCGCCTTTCCATGGCATCCCGCACAAAGAGACAATAGGGGAAGACACGCGGAGGGCTCTTAGGAGATAACAGGCGCTGCAGACAGAAGGCAGAACCTCCCCACACTCATAATACCGGAACACGGCCGAGTGTGTGGGGGAGGTTTGGGGCCTCCCTCCACGAAGCTGCCTGGTGTTATAGGTGTTGCTTGGCAGGGGGAAGTCCGCTAATTACGTCCCCTGTTCAGCTGGAGGCACTAGGTGCTACCTGAATTTCCAGCCAAACCCCCACATTTCCCCGGCAGCCCGCACTAGGAAACACTTGGGGAAGACACGCGGAGGGCTCCTAGTAGATCCCAGGCGCTGCAGACAGAAGACGGAACCTCCCCACACTCAGAATTCCGGAACACAGCCTAGTGAGTGGGGGATGTTTTAGGCCGCACCCCACGCAGCTTCCTGGTGTCACAGGTGTTTCATGGTAGGGGGAATTCCGCTAAATACCTCCCCTGTAAAGGGGGAGGCACTAGATGCTACCTGCATTTCCAGCACAAACCCCGCCTTTCCCCGGCAGCCCGCACTAGGCGAAACTCGGGGAAGAGAGGCGGAGTGTTCCAGGAGTTCCCAGGCGCTGCAAACAGAAGACGGAACATCCCCACACTCAGAATTTCGGATCACGGCCTAGTGAGTGGGGGATGTTTTAGGCCGCACACCACGCAGCTGCCTGGTGTCACAGGTGTTGCCTGGCAGGGGGAAGTCCTCTAATTACCTCCCCTGTCCAGGGGGAGGCACTTGATGCTACCTGCATTTCCAGCCCAACCCACGCATTTCCCCGGCATCCCGCACTAAGAGACTCTAGGGGAAGGCACGCGGAGGGCTCCTAGGAGATCCCAGGTGCAGCAGAATAAAGACGGAACCTCCCAACACTCAGAAATCCGGAACACGGCCGAGTGTGTCGGGGAGGTTTGGGGACAACCTCCACGCATCTGCCAGGGATCATAGGTTTTGCCTGACAGGGGGAAGTACGCTAATAACCTCCCCAGTCCAGGGGGAGGCACTAGATGCTACCTGCATTTCCAGCACAACCCCCGCCTTTCCCGGCATCCCGCACTAAGAGACACTAGGGGAAATCATGCGGAGGGCTCCTAGGTGATCCCAGGAACCGCAAACAGAAGACGGAACTTCCCCAAAATCAGAATTCCGGAACACGGCCGAGTGTGTGGGGGAGGTTTGGGACCAACCACCACGCAGCTGCATGGTGTCACAGGTTTTGCCTTGCAGGGGGAATTCCGCTAATTACCTCCCCTGTCCAGGGAGAGGCACTAGATGGTACCTGCATTTCCAGGCCTACCCCTGCCTTTCGCCGTAAGCCCGCAATTTGAGACACTCGGGGAATACACGCGGAGGGCTCCTAGGAGATCCCAGGCGCTGCAGACTGAAGACGCAAACTCCCCAAACTCAGAATTCCGCAACAAGGCCGAGTGTGTGAGGGAGGTTTGGGGCAGACTTCCATGCAGCTGTCAGGGGTCACAGGTGTTGCCTGGCAGGGGGAATTCCGCTAATTTCCTCCCCTGTCCAGTGGCAGGTACTAGATGCTACTTGCTTTTCCAGCACAGCCCCCGCATTTCACCGACATCCCGCACAAAGGGACACAATTACAAGACACGCGGAATGCTCCTAGGAGATCCCAGGCACTGCAGACAGAAGACGGAACATCCCCAGACTCAGAATTCCGGATCATGGCCTAGTGTGTGGGGTAGGATGGGGGCCGCACACCACGCAGCTGCCTGGTGTCACAGGTGTTTCATGGCAGGGGGAATTCCGCTAATTTCCTCCCATGTCAAGGGGGAGGCAAGAGAAGCTACCTGCATTTCCAGCACAAACCCCGTCTTTCCCCGGAAGCCCGCACTAGGAGAAACTCGAGGAAGAGAGGCAGAGTGTTCCAGGAGTTCTCAGGCGCTGCAGACAAAAGACGGAACATCCCCACACTCAGAATTCCGGAACACGGCTGAGTATTTCAAGGAGGTTTAGGGCCACCCTCCACGCAGCTGCCTGGTGTCACAGGTGTTGCCTTGCAGGGGGAAGTCCGCTAATTACCTCCCCTGTCCAGTTGGAGGCACTAGATGCTACCTGCATTTCCAGCCCAACCCCCGCATTTCCCCGGCAGCCCGCACTAGGAGACACTCAGGAAAGAAACACGGACGGCTCCTAGGAGATCTCAGGCGCTGCAGACAGAAGACGATACCTCCCCACAGTCAGAATTCCGGAACACGGCCGAGTGTGTCGGGGAGGTTTGGGGTCTCCCTGCACGCAGCTGCTAGGTGTCACAGGTGTTGCGTGGAAGGGAGAAGACCGCTAATTATATCCTCTGTCCAAGGGGAGTCACTAGTTTCTTCCTGCATTTCCAGCACAACTCCCGCATTTCCCCGGCAGCCCGCACTAGAATACACTCGGGGAAGACACGTGGATGGCTCCTAGTAGATCCCAGACACTGCAGAATAAAGACGAAACCTCCCAACACTCAGAATTCCGGAACACGGCCGAGTGTGTGGGAAGGTTTTTGGCAGCCCTCCACGCAGCTGTCAGGTGTCACATGTGTTGCCTGGCAGGGGGAATTCCGCTAATTTCCTCCCCTGTCCAGTGGCAGGTACTAGATGCTACCTGCTTTTCCAGCACAACCCCCGCATTTCCCCGTCATCCGCACAAAGAGACACAAGTAGAAGACACTCGGAATGCTCCTAGGATATCCCAGGCGCTGCAGACAGAAGACGGATCCTCCCCACACTCAGAATTCCGGATAATGGCCTAGTGTGTGGGGGAGGATTTGGGCCGCAATCCACGCAGCTGCCTGGTGTCACAGGTGTTTCATGGCAGGGGGAATTCCGCTAATTTCCTCCCCTGTCAAGGGGGAGGCAAGAGAAGCTACCTGCATTTCCAGCACAAACCCCGTCTTTCCCCAGAAGCCCGCACTAGTAGAAACTCGGGGAAGAGAGGTGGAGTGTTCCAGGAGTTCTCAGGCGCTGCAGACAAAAGACGGAACATCCCCACACTCAGAATTCCGGAACACGGCTGAGTATTTCGGGGAGGTTTAGGGCCACCCTCCACGCAGCTGCCTGGTTTCACAGGTGTTGCCTGACAGGGGGAAGTCCGCTAATTACCTCCCCTGTCCAGGAGGAGGCACTTGATGCTACCTGCATTTCCAGCCCAACCCCCGCATTTCCCCGGCATCCCGCACTAATAGACACTAGGGGAAGACACGCGGCGGGCTCCTAGGAGATCCCAGGCCCTGCAGACTGAAGACGGAACCTCCCAACACTCAGAATTCCGGAACACATCCGATAGTGTGGGGAAGTTTGGGGCCAACCTCCACGCAGCTGCCAGGGGTCACAGGTGTTGCCTGACAGGGGGAAGTACGCTAATAACTTCCCCAGTCCACGGGGAGGCAGTAGATGCTACCTGAATTTCCAGACCAACCCCCGCATTTCCCCGGCATCCCGCACTAAGAGACACCAGGGGAAGACACGCGGAGGGCTCCTAGGTGATCCCAGGCACTGCAGACAGAAGACGGAACCTCCCCACAATCAGAATTCCGGAACACGGCCGAGTGTGTGGGTGAGGTTTGGGGCCTCCCTCCACGCAGCTGCCTGGTGTCACAGGTGTTGCCTGGCAGGGGGAACTCCGCTAATTACCTCCCCTGTCCAGGGGGAGGCACCAGATTCTACCTACATTTCCAGCACATCCCCGTCATTTCGCCGTCAGCCCATACAAGGGGACACTCGGGGAAGAGAGGCGGAGGGCTCCAGGAGTCAACAGGAGCTGCAGACAAAAGACGGAACATCCCCACACTCAGAATTCCGGAACACAGTCGAGTATGTCGGGGAGGTTTAGGGCCAAACTCCACGCAGCTGCCTGGTGTCACAGGTGTTGCCTGGTAGGGGGAAGTCCGCTAATTAACTCCCCTGTCCAGGGGGAGTCACTAGATGCTACCTGCATTTCCAGCCCAACCCCCGCCTTTCCATGGCATCCCGCACAAAGAGACAATAGGGGAAGACACGCGGAGGGCTCTTAGGAGATAACAGGCGCTGCAGACAGAAGGCAGAACCTCCCCACACTCATAATACCGGAACACGGCCGAGTGTGTGGGGGAGGTTTGGGGCCTCCCTCCACGAAGCTGCCTGGTGTTATAGGTGTTGCTTGGCAGGGGGAAGTCCGCTAATTACGTCCCCTGTTCAGCTGGAGGCACTAGGTGCTACCTGAATTTCCAGCCAAACCCCCACATTTCCCCGGCAGCCCGCACTAGGAAACACTTGGGGAAGACACGCGGAGGGCTCCTAGTAGATCCCAGGCGCTGCAGACAGAAGACGGAACCTCCCCACACTCAGAATTCCGGAACACGGCCTAGTGAGTGGGGGATGTTTTAGGCCGCACCCCACGCAGCTTCCTGGTGTCACAGGTGTTTCATGGTAGGGGGAATTCCGCTAAATACCTCCCCTGTAAAGGGGGAGGCACTAGATGCTACCTGCATTTCCAGCACAAACCCCGCCTTTCCCCGGCAGCCCGCACTAGGCGAAACTCGGGGAAGAGAGGCGGAGTGTTCCAGGAGTTCCCAGGCGCTGCAAACAGAAGACGGAACATCCCCACACTCAGAATTTCGGATCACGGCCTAGTGAGTGGGGGATGTTTTAGGCCGCACACCACGCAGCTGCCTGGTGTCACAGGTGTTGCCTGGCAGGGGGAAGTCCTCTAATTACCTCCCCTGTCCAGGGGGAGGCACTTGATGCTACCTGCATTTCCAGCCCAACCCACGCATTTCCCCGGCATCCCGCACTAAGAGACTCTAGGGGAAGGCACGCGGAGGGCTCCTAGGAGATCCCAGGTGCAGCAGAATAAAGACGGAACCTCCCAACACTCAGAAATCCGGAACACGGCCGAGTGTGTCGGGGAGGTTTGGGGACAACCTCCACGCATCTGCCAGGGATCATAGGTTTTGCCTGACAGGGGGAAGTACGCTAATAACCTCCCCAGTCCAGGGGGAGGCACTAGATGCTACCTGCATTTCCAGCACAACCCCCGCCTTTCCCGGCATCCCGCACTAAGAGACACTAGGGGAAATCATGCGGAGGGCTCCTAGGTGATCCCAGGAACCGCAAACAGAAGACGGAACTTCCCCAAAATCAGAATTCCGGAACACGGCCGAGTGTGTGGGGGAGGTTTGGGACCAACCACCACGCAGCTGCATGGTGTCACAGGTTTTGCCTTGCAGGGGGAATTCCGCTAATTACCTCCCCTGTCCAGGGAGAGGCACTAGATGGTACCTGCATTTCCAGGCCTACCCCTGCCTTTCGCCGTAAGCCCGCAATTTGAGACACTCGGGGAATACACGCGGAGGGCTCCTAGGAGATCCCAGGCGCTGCAGACTGAAGACGCAAACTCCCCAAACTCAGAATTCCGCAACAAGGCCGAGTGTGTGAGGGAGGTTTGGGGCAGACTTCCATGCAGCTGTCAGGGGTCACAGGTGTTGCCTGGCAGGGGGAATTCCGCTAATTTCCTCCCCTGTCCAGTGGCAGGTACTAGATGCTACTTGCTTTTCCAGCACAGCCCCCGCATTTCACCGACATCCCGCACAAAGGGACACAATTACAAGACACGCGGAATGCTCCTAGGAGATCCCAGGCACTGCAGACAGAAGACGGAACATCCCCAGACTCAGAATTCCGGATCATGGCCTAGTGTGTGGGGTAGGATGGGGGCCGCACACCACGCAGCTGCCTGGTGTCACAGGTGTTTCATGGCAGGGGGAATTCCGCTAATTTCCTCCCATGTCAAGGGGGAGGCAAGAGAAGCTACCTGCATTTCCAGCACAAACCCCGTCTTTCCCCGGAAGCCCGCACTAGGAGAAACTCGAGGAAGAGAGGCAGAGTGTTCCAGGAGTTCTCAGGCGCTGCAGACAAAAGACGGAACATCCCCACACTCAGAATTCCGGAACACGGCTGAGTATTTCAAGGAGGTTTAGGGCCACCCTCCACGCAGCTGCCTGGTGTCACAGGTGTTGCCTTGCAGGGGGAAGTCCGCTAATTACCTCCCCTGTCCAGTTGGAGGCACTAGATGCTACCTGCATTTCCAGCCCAACCCCCGCATTTCCCCGGCAGCCCGCACTAGGAGACACTCAGGAAAGAAACACGGACGGCTCCTAGGAGATCTCAGGCGCTGCAGACAGAAGACGATACCTCCCCACAGTCAGAATTCCGGAACACGGCCGAGTGTGTCGGGGAGGTTTGGGGTCTCCCTGCACGCAGCTGCTAGGTGTCACAGGTGTTGCGTGGAAGGGAGAAGACCGCTAATTATATCCTCTGTCCAAGGGGAGTCACTAGTTTCTTCCTGCATTTCCAGCACAACTCCCGCATTTCCCCGGCAGCCCGCACTAGAATACACTCGGGGAAGACACGTGGATGGCTCCTAGTAGATCCCAGACACTGCAGAATAAAGACGAAACCTCCCAACACTCAGAATTCCGGAACACGGCCGAGTGTGTGGGAAGGTTTTTGGCAGCCCTCCACGCAGCTGTCAGGTGTCACATGTGTTGCCTGGCAGGGGGAATTCCGCTAATTTCCTCCCCTGTCCAGTGGCAGGTACTAGATGCTACCTGCTTTTCCAGCACAACCCCCGCATTTCCCCGTCATCCGCACAAAGAGACACAAGTAGAAGACACTCGGAATGCTCCTAGGATATCCCAGGCGCTGCAGACAGAAGACGGATCCTCCCCACACTCAGAATTCCGGATAATGGCCTAGTGTGTGGGGGAGGATTTGGGCCGCAATCCACGCAGCTGCCTGGTGTCACAGGTGTTTCATGGCAGGGGGAATTCCGCTAATTTCCTCCCCTGTCAAGGGGGAGGCAAGAGAAGCTACCTGCATTTCCAGCACAAACCCCGTCTTTCCCCAGAAGCCCGCACTAGTAGAAACTCGGGGAAGAGAGGTGGAGTGTTCCAGGAGTTCTCAGGCGCTGCAGACAAAAGACGGAACATCCCCACACTCAGAATTCCGGAACACGGCTGAGTATTTCGGGGAGGTTTAGGGCCACCCTCCACGCAGCTGCCTGGTTTCACAGGTGTTGCCTGACAGGGGGAAGTCCGCTAATTACCTCCCCTGTCCAGGAGGAGGCACTTGATGCTACCTGCATTTCCAGCCCAACCCCCGCATTTCCCCGGCATCCCGCACTAATAGACACTAGGGGAAGACACGCGGCGGGCTCCTAGGAGATCCCAGGCCCTGCAGACTGAAGACGGAACCTCCCAACACTCAGAATTCCGGAACACATCCGATAGTGTGGGGAAGTTTGGGGCCAACCTCCACGCAGCTGCCAGGGGTCACAGGTGTTGCCTGACAGGGGGAAGTACGCTAATAACTTCCCCAGTCCACGGGGAGGCAGTAGATGCTACCTGAATTTCCAGACCAACCCCCGCATTTCCCCGGCATCCCGCACTAAGAGACACCAGGGGAAGACACGCGGAGGGCTCCTAGGTGATCCCAGGCACTGCAGACAGAAGACGGAACCTCCCCACAATCAGAATTCCGGAACACGGCCGAGTGTGTGGGTGAGGTTTGGGGCCTCCCTCCACGCAGCTGCCTGGTGTCACAGGTGTTGCCTGGCAGGGGGAACTCCGCTAATTACCTCCCCTGTCCAGGGGGAGGCACCAGATTCTACCTACATTTCCAGCACATCCCCGTCATTTCGCCGTCAGCCCATACAAGGGGACACTCGGGGAAGAGAGGCGGAGGGCTCCAGGAGTCAACAGGAGCTGCAGACAAAAGACGGAACATCCCCACACTCAGAATTCCGGAACACAGTCGAGTATGTCGGGGAGGTTTAGGGCCAAACTCCACGCAGCTGCCTGGTGTCACAGGTGTTGCCTGGTAGGGGGAAGTCCGCTAATTAACTCCCCTGTCCAGGGGGAGTCACTAGATGCTACCTGCATTTCCAGCCCAACCCCCGCCTTTCCATGGCATCCCGCACAAAGAGACAATAGGGGAAGACACGCGGAGGGCTCTTAGGAGATAACAGGCGCTGCAGACAGAAGGCAGAACCTCCCCACACTCATAATACCGGAACACGGCCGAGTGTGTGGGGGAGGTTTGGGGCCTCCCTCCACGAAGCTGCCTGGTGTTATAGGTGTTGCTTGGCAGGGGGAAGTCCGCTAATTACGTCCCCTGTTCAGCTGGAGGCACTAGGTGCTACCTGAATTTCCAGCCAAACCCCCACATTTCCCCGGCAGCCCGCACTAGGAAACACTTGGGGAAGACACGCGGAGGGCTCCTAGTAGATCCCAGGCGCTGCAGACAGAAGACGGAACCTCCCCACACTCAGAATTCCGGAACACGGCCTAGTGAGTGGGGGATGTTTTAGGCCGCACCCCACGCAGCTTCCTGGTGTCACAGGTGTTTCATGGTAGGGGGAATTCCGCTAAATACCTCCCCTGTAAAGGGGGAGGCACTAGATGCTACCTGCATTTCCAGCACAAACCCCGCCTTTCCCCGGCAGCCCGCACTAGGCGAAACTCGGGGAAGAGAGGCGGAGTGTTCCAGGAGTTCCCAGGCGCTGCAAACAGAAGACGGAACATCCCCACACTCAGAATTTCGGATCACGGCCTAGTGAGTGGGGGATGTTTTAGGCCGCACACCACGCAGCTGCCTGGTGTCACAGGTGTTGCCTGGCAGGGGGAAGTCCTCTAATTACCTCCCCTGTCCAGGGGGAGGCACTTGATGCTACCTGCATTTCCAGCCCAACCCACGCATTTCCCCGGCATCCCGCACTAAGAGACTCTAGGGGAAGGCACGCGGAGGGCTCCTAGGAGATCCCAGGTGCAGCAGAATAAAGACGGAACCTCCCAACACTCAGAAATCCGGAACACGGCCGAGTGTGTCGGGGAGGTTTGGGGACAACCTCCACGCATCTGCCAGGGATCATAGGTTTTGCCTGACAGGGGGAAGTACGCTAATAACCTCCCCAGTCCAGGGGGAGGCACTAGATGCTACCTGCATTTCCAGCACAACCCCCGCCTTTCCCGGCATCCCGCACTAAGAGACACTAGGGGAAATCATGCGGAGGGCTCCTAGGTGATCCCAGGAACCGCAAACAGAAGACGGAACTTCCCCAAAATCAGAATTCCGGAACACGGCCGAGTGTGTGGGGGAGGTTTGGGACCAACCACCACGCAGCTGCATGGTGTCACAGGTTTTGCCTTGCAGGGGGAATTCCGCTAATTACCTCCCCTGTCCAGGGAGAGGCACTAGATGGTACCTGCATTTCCAGGCCTACCCCTGCCTTTCGCCGTAAGCCCGCAATTTGAGACACTCGGGGAATACACGCGGAGGGCTCCTAGGAGATCCCAGGCGCTGCAGACTGAAGACGCAAACTCCCCAAACTCAGAATTCCGCAACAAGGCCGAGTGTGTGAGGGAGGTTTGGGGCAGACTTCCATGCAGCTGTCAGGGGTCACAGGTGTTGCCTGGCAGGGGGAATTCCGCTAATTTCCTCCCCTGTCCAGTGGCAGGTACTAGATGCTACTTGCTTTTCCAGCACAGACCCCGCATTTCACCGACATCCCGCACAAAGGGACACAATTACAAGACACGCGGAATGCTCCTAGGAGATCCCAGGCACTGCAGACAGAAGACGGAACATCCCCAGACTCAGAATTCCGGATCATGGCCTAGTGTGTGGGGTAGGATGGGGGCCGCACACCACGCAGCTGCCTGGTGTCACAGGTGTTTCATGGCAGGGGGAATTCCGCTAATTTCCTCCCATGTCAAGGGGGAGGCAAGAGAAGCTACCTGCATTTCCAGCACAAACCCCGTCTTTCCCCGGAAGCCCGCACTAGGAGAAACTCGAGGAAGAGAGGCAGAGTGTTCCAGGAGTTCTCAGGCGCTGCAGACAAAAGACGGAACATCCCCACACTCAGAATTCCGGAACACGGCTGAGTATTTCAAGGAGGTTTAGGGCCACCCTCCACGCAGCTGCCTGGTGTCACAGGTGTTGCCTTGCAGGGGGAAGTCCGCTAATTACCTCCCCTGTCCAGTTGGAGGCACTAGATGCTACCTGCATTTCCAGCCCAACCCCCGCATTTCCCCGGCAGCCCGCACTAGGAGACACTCAGGAAAGAAACACGGACGGCTCCTAGGAGATCTCAGGCGCTGCAGACAGAAGACGATACCTCCCCACAGTCAGAATTCCGGAACACGGCCGAGTGTGTCGGGGAGGTTTGGGGTCTCCCTGCACGCAGCTGCTAGGTGTCACAGGTGTTGCGTGGAAGGGAGAAGACCGCTAATTATATCCTCTGTCCAAGGGGAGTCACTAGTTTCTTCCTGCATTTCCAGCACAACTCCCGCATTTCCCCGGCAGCCCGCACTAGAATACACTCGGGGAAGACACGTGGATGGCTCCTAGTAGATCCCAGACACTGCAGAATAAAGACGGAACCTCCCAACACTCAGAATTCCGGAACACGGCCGAGTGTGTGGGAAGGTTTTTGGCAGCCCTCCACGCAGCTGTCAGGTGTCACATGTGTTGCCTGGCAGGGGGAATTCCGCTAATTTCCTCCCCTGTCCAGTGGCAGGTACTAGATGCTACCTGCTTTTCCAGCACAACCCCCGCATTTCCCCGTCATCCGCACAAAGAGACACAAGTAGAAGACACTCGGAATGCTCCTAGGATATCCCAGGCGCTGCAGACAGAAGACGGATCCTCCCCACACTCAGAATTCCGGATAATGGCCTAGTGTGTGGGGGAGGATTTGGGCCGCAATCCACGCAGCTGCCTGGTGTCACAGGTGTTTCATGGCAGGGGGAATTCCGCTAATTTCCTCCCCTGTCAAGGGGGAGGCAAGAGAAGCTACCTGCATTTCCAGCACAAACCCCGTCTTTCCCCAGAAGCCCGCACTAGTAGAAACTCGGGGAAGAGAGGTGGAGTGTTCCAGGAGTTCTCAGGCGCTGCAGACAAAAGACGGAACATCCCCACACTCAGAATTCCGGAACACGGCTGAGTATTTCGGGGAGGTTTAGGGCCACCCTCCACGCAGCTGCCTGGTTTCACAGGTGTTGCCTGACAGGGGGAAGTCCGCTAATTACCTCCCCTGTCCAGGAGGAGGCACTTGATGCTACCTGCATTTCCAGCCCAACCCCCGCATTTCCCCGGCATCCCGCACTAATAGACACTAGGGGAAGACACGCGGCGGGCTCCTAGGAGATCCCAGGCCCTGCAGACTGAAGACGGAACCTCCCAACACTCAGAATTCCGGAACACATCCGATAGTGTGGGGAAGTTTGGGGCCAACCTCCACGCAGCTGCCAGGGGTCACAGGTGTTGCCTGACAGGGGGAAGTACGCTAATAACTTCCCCAGTCCACGGGGAGGCAGTAGATGCTACCTGAATTTCCAGACCAACCCCCGCATTTCCCCGGCATCCCGCACTAAGAGACACCAGGGGAAGACACGCGGAGGGCTCCTAGGTGATCCCAGGCACTGCAGACAGAAGACGGAACCTCCCCACAATCAGAATTCCGGAACACGGCCGAGTGTGTGGGTGAGGTTTGGGGCCTCCCTCCACGCAGCTGCCTGGTGTCACAGGTGTTGCCTGGCAGGGGGAACTCCGCTAATTACCTCCCCTGTCCAGGGGGAGGCACTAGATTCTACCTACATTTCCAGCACATCCCCGTCATTTCGCCGTCAGCCCATACAAGGGGACACTCGGGGAAGAGAGGCGGAGGGCTCCAGGAGTCAACAGGAGCTGCAGACAAAAGACGGAACATCCCCACACTCAGAATTCCGGAACACAGTCGAGTATGTCGGGGAGGTTTAGGGCCAAACTCCACGCAGCTGCCTGGTGTCACAGGTGTTGCCTGGTAGGGGGAAGTCCGCTAATTAACTCCCCTGTCCAGGGGGAGTCACTAGATGCTACCTGCATTTCCAGCCCAACCCCCGCCTTTCCATGGCATCCCGCACAAAGAGACAATAGGGGAAGACACGCGGAGGGCTCTTAGGAGATAACAGGCGCTGCAGACAGAAGGCAGAACCTCCCCACACTCATAATACCGGAACACGGCCGAGTGTGTGGGGGAGGTTTGGGGCCTCCCTCCACGAAGCTGCCTGGTGTTATAGGTGTTGCTTGGCAGGGGGAAGTCCGCTAATTACGTCCCCTGTTCAGCTGGAGGCACTAGGTGCTACCTGAATTTCCAGCCAAACCCCCACATTTCCCCGGCAGCCCGCACTAGGAAACACTTGGGGAAGACACGCGGAGGGCTCCTAGTAGATCCCAGCCGCTGCAGACAGAAGACGGAACCTCCCCACACTCAGAATTCCGGAACACGGCCTAGTGAGTGGGGGATGTTTTAGGCCGCACCCCACGCAGCTTCCTGGTGTCACTGGTGTTTCATGGTAGGGGGAATTCCGCTAAATACCTCCCCTGTAAAGGGGGAGGCACTAGATGCTACCTGCATTTCCAGCACAAACCCCGCCTTTCCCCGGCAGCCCGCACTAGGCGAAACTCGGGGAAGAGAGGCGGAGTGTTCCAGGAGTTCCCAGGCGCTGCAAACAGAAGACGGAACATCCCCACACTCAGAATTTCGGATCACGGCCTAGTGAGTGGGGGATGTTTTAGGCCGCACACCACGCAGCTGCCTGGTGTCACAGGTGTTGCCTGGCAGGGGGAAGTCCTCTAATTACCTCCCCTGTCCAGGGGGAGGCACTTGATGCTACCTGCATTTCCAGCCCAAACCACGCATTTCCCCGGCATCCCGCACTAAGAGACTCTAGGGGAAGGCACGCGGAGGGCTCCTAGGAGATCCCAGGTGCAGCAGAATAAAGACGGAACCTCCCAACACTCAGAAATCCGGAACACGGCCGAGTGTGTCGGGGAGGTTTGGGGACAACCTCCACGCATCTGCCAGGGATCATAGGTTTTGCCTGACAGGGGGAAGTACGCTAATAACCTCCCCAGTCCAGGGGGAGGCACTAGATGCTACCTGCATTTCCAGCACAACCCCCGCCTTTCCCGGCATCCCGCACTAAGAGACACTAGGGGAAATCATGCGGAGGGCTCCTAGGTGATCCCAGGAACCGCAAACAGAAGACGGAACTTCCCCAAAATCAGAATTCCGGAGCACGGCCGAGTGTGTGGGGGAGGTTTGGGACCAACCACCACGCAGCTGAATGGTGTCACAGGTTTTGCCTTGCAGGGGGAATTCCGCTAATTACCTCCCCTGTCCAGGGAGAGGCACTAGATGGTACCTGCATTTCCAGGCCTACCCCTGCCTTTCGCCGTAAGCCCGCAATTTGAGACACTCGGGGAATACACGCGGAGGGCTCCTAGGAGATCCCAGGCGCTGCAGACTGAAGACGCAAACTCCCCAAACTCAGAATTCCGCAACAAGGCCGAGTGTGTGAGGGAGGTTTGGGGCAGACTTCCATGCAGCTGTCAGGGGTCACAGGTGTTGCCTGGCAGGGGGAATTCCGCTAATTTCCTCCCCTGTCCAGTGGCAGGTACTAGATGCTACTTGCTTTTCCAGCACAGCCCCCGCATTTCACCGACATCCCGCACAAAGGGACACAATTACAAGACACGCGGAATGCTCCTAGGAGATCCCAGGCACTGCAGACAGAAGACGGAACATCCCCAGACTCAGAATTCCGGATCATGGCCTAGTGTGTGGGGTAGGATGGGGGCCGCACACCACGCAGCTGCCTGGTGTCACAGGTGTTTCATGGCAGGGGGAATTCCGCTAATTTCCTCCCATGTCAAGGGGGAGGCAAGAGAAGCTACCTGCATTTCCAGCACAAACCCCGTCTTTCCCCGGAAGCCCGCACTAGGAGAAACTCGAGGAAGAGAGGCAGAGTGTTCCAGGAGTTCTCAGGCGCTGCAGACAAAAGACGGAACATCCCCACACTCAGAATTCCGGAACACGGCTGAGTATTTCAAGGAGGTTTAGGGCCACCCTCCACGCAGCTGCCTGGTGTCACAGGTGTTGCCTTGCAGGGGGAAGTCCACTAATTACCTCCCCTGTCCAGTTGGAGGCACTAGATGCTACCTGCATTTCCAGCCCAACCCCCGCATTTCCCCGGCAGCCCGCACTAGGAGACACTCAGGAAAGAAACACGGACGGCTCCTAGGAGATCTCAGGCGCTGCAGACAGAAGACGATACCTCCCCACAGTCAGAATTCCGGAACACGGCCGAGTGTGTCGGGGAGGTTTGGGGTCTCCCTGCACGCAGCTGCTAGGTGTCACAGGTGTTGCGTGGAAGGGAGAAGACCGCTAATTATATCCTCTGTCCAAGGGGAGTCACTAGTTTCTTCCTGCATTTCCAGCACAACTCCCGCATTTCCCCGGCAGCCCGCACTAGAATACACTCGGGGAAGACACGTGGATGGCTCCTAGTAGATCCCAGACACTGCAGAATAAAGACGGAACCTCCCAACACTCAGAATTCCGGAACACGGCCGAGTGTGTGGGAAGGTTTTTGGCAGCCCTCCACGCAGCTGTCAGGTGTCACATGTGTTGCCTGGCAGGGGGAATTCCGCTAATTTCCTCCCCTGTCCAGTGGCAGGTACTAGATGCTACCTGCTTTTCCAGCACAACCCCCGCATTTCCCCGTCATCCGCACAAAGAGACACAAGTAGAAGACACTCGGAATGCTCCTAGGATATCCCAGGCGCTGCAGACAGAAGACGGATCCTCCCCACACTCAGAATTCCGGATAATGGCCTAGTGTGTGGGGGAGGATTTGGGCCGCAATCCACGCAGCTGCCTGGTGTCACAGGTGTTTCATGGCAGGGGGAATTCCGCTAATTTCCTCCCCTGTCAAGGGGGAGGCAAGAGAAGCTACCTGCATTTCCAGCACAAACCCCGTCTTTCCCCAGAAGCCCGCACTAGTAGAAACTCGGGGAAGAGAGGTGGAGTGTTCCAGGAGTTCTCAGGCGCTGCAGACAAAAGACGGAACATCCCCACACTCAGAATTCCGGAACACGGCTGAGTATTTCGGGGAGGTTTAGGGCCACCCTCCACGCAGCTGCCTGGTTTCACAGGTGTTGCCTGACAGGGGGAAGTCCGCTAATTACCTCCCCTGTCCAGGAGGAGGCACTTGATGCTACCTGCATTTCCAGCCCAACCCCCGCATTTCCCCGGCATCCCGCACTAATAGACACTAGGGGAAGACACGCGGCGGGCTCCTAGGAGATCCCAGGCCCTGCAGACTGAAGACGGAACCTCCCAACACTCAGAATTCCGGAACACATCCGATAGTGTGGGGAAGTTTGGGGCCAACCTCCACGCAGCTGCCAGGGGTCACAGGTGTTGCCTGACAGGGGGAAGTACGCTAATAACTTCCCCAGTCCACGGGGAGGCAGTAGATGCTACCTGAATTTCCAGACCAACCCCCGCATTTCCCCGGCATCCCGCACTAAGAGACACCAGGGGAAGACACGCGGAGGGCTCCTAGGTGATCCCAGGCACTGCAGACAGAAGACGGAACCTCCCCACAATCAGAATTCCGGAACACGGCCGAGTGTGTGGGTGAGGTTTGGGGCCTCCCTCCACGCAGCTGCCTGGTGTCACAGGTGTTGCCTGGCAGGGGGAACTCCGCTAATTACCTCCCCTGTCCAGGGGGAGGCACTAGATTCTACCTACATTTCCAGCACATCCCCGTCATTTCGCCGTCAGCCCATACAAGGGGACACTCGGGGAAGAGAGGCGGAGGGCTCCAGGGGTTAACAGGAGCTGCAGACAAAAGACGGAACATCCCCACACTCAGAATTCCGGAACACAGTCGAGTATGTCGGGGAGGTTTAGGGCCAAATTCCACGCAGCTGCCTGGTGTCACAGGTGTTGCCTGGTAGGGGGAAGTCCGCTAATTACCTCCCGTGTCAAGGGGGAGGCACTAGATACTACCTGCATTTCCAGCACAAACCCCGCCTTTCCCCAGCAGCCCGCACTAGGCGAAACTCAGGGAAGAGAGGCGGAGTGTTCCAGGAGTTCCCAGGCGCTGCAGACAGAAGACGGAACATCCCCACACTCAGAATTTCGGAACACAGCCTAGTGAGTGTGGGATGTTTTAGGCCGCACACCACGCAGCTGCCTGGTGTCACAGGTGTCGCCTGGCAGGGGGAAGTCCTCTAATTACCTCCCCTGTCCAGGGGGAGGCACTTGATGCTACCTGCATTTCCAGCCCAACCCACGCATTTCCCCGGCATCCCGCACTAAGAGACTCTATGGGAAGACACGCGGAGGGCTCCTAGGAGATCCCAGGTGCAGCAGAGTAAAGACGGAACCTCCCAACACTCAGAAATCCGGAACACGGCCGAGTGTGTCGGGGAGGTTTGGGGACAACCTCCACGCAGCTGCCAGGGGTCATAGGTTTTGCCTGACAGGGGGAAGTACGCTAATAACCTCCCCAGTCCTGGGGGAGGCACTAGATGCTACCTGCATTTCCAGCACAACCCCCGCCTTTCCCGGCATCTCGCACTAAGAGACACTAGGGGAAGTCACGCGGAGGGCTCCTAGGTGATCCCAGGAACTGCAGACAGAAGACGGAACCTCCCCAAAATCAGAATTCCGGAACACGGCCGAGTGTGTGGGGGAGGTTTGGGACCAACCACCACGCAGCTGCATGGTGTCACAGGTTTTGAATTGCAGGGGGAATTCCGCTAATTACCTCCCCTGTCCAGGGAGAGGCACTAGATGGTACCTGCATTTCCAGGCCTACCCCTGCCTTTCGCCGTAGGCCGCAATATGAGACACTCGGGGAATACACTACGAGGGCTCCTAGGAGATGCCAGGTGCTGCAGACTGAAGACGCAAACTCCCCAAACTCAGAATTCCGCAACAAGGCCGAGTGTGTGAGGGAGGTTTGGGGCAGACTTCCATGCAGCTGTCAGGGGTCACAGATGTTGCCTGGCAGGGGGAATTCCGCTAATTTCCTCCCCTGTCCAGTGGCAGGTACTAGATGCTACCTGCTTTTCCAGCACAACCCCCGCATTTCCCCGTCATCCGCACAAAGAGACACAAGTAGAAGACACTCGGAATGCTCCTAGGATATCCCAGGCGCTGCAGACAGAAGACGGATCCTCCCCACACTCAGAATTCCGGATCATGGCCTAGTGTGTGGGGGAGGATTGGGGCCGCAATCCACGCAGCTGCCTGGTGTCACAGGTGTTTCATGGAAGGGGGAATTCCGCTAATTTCCTCCCCTGTCAAGGGGGAGGCAAGAGAAGCTACCTGCATTTCCAGCACAAAACCCGTCTTTCCCCAGAAGCCCGCACTAGTAGAAACTCGGGGAAGAGAGGTGGAGTGTTCCAGGAGTTCTCAGGCGCTGCAGACAAAAGACGGAACATCCCCACACTCAGAATTCCGGAACACGGCTGAGTATTTCGGGGAGGTTTAGGGCCACCCTCCACGCAGCTGCCTGGTGTCACAGGTGTTGCCTGGCAGGGTGAATTCCGCTAATTACCTCCCCTGTCCAGGGAGAGGCACTAGATGGTACTTGCATTTCCAGGCCTACCCCTGCCTTTTGCCGTAAGCCCGCAATATGAGACACTCGGCGAATACACGCGGAGGGCTCCTAGGAGATCCCAGGCGCTGCAGACTGAAGACGCAAACTCCCCAAACTCAGAATTCCGCAACAAGGCCGAGTTTGTGAGGGAGGTTTGGGGCAGACTTCCATGCAGCTGTCAGGTGACACAGGTGTTGCCTGGCAGGGGGAATTCCGCTAATTTCCTCCCCTGTCCAGTGGCAGGTACTAGATGCTACTTGCTTTTCCAGCACAACCCCCGCATTTCCCCGACATCCCGCACAAAGGGACACAAGTACAAGACACTCAGAATGCTCCTAGGAGATCCCAGGCGCTGCAGACAGAAGACGGAACATCCCCAGACTCAGAATTCCGGATCATGGCCTAGTGTGTGGGGAAGGATTGGGGCCGCACTCCACGCAGCTGCCTGGTGTCACAGGTGTTGCCTGGCAGGGGAAGTCGGCTAATTACCTCCCCTGTCCAGGTGGAGGCACTAGATGCTACCTGCATTTCCAGCCCAACCCCCGCATTTCCCCGGCAGCCCGCACAATGATACACTCGGGTAAGACACGCGGAGGGCTCCTAGGAGATCCCAGGCGCTGCAGACAGAAGACGGAACCTCCCCACACTCAAAATTCCGGAACACGGCCTTGTGAGTGGGGGATATTTGAGGCCGCACCCCACGCAGCTGCCTGCTGTCACAGGTATTTCATGGCAGGGGGAATTCCGCTAATTTCGTCCCCTGTCAATTGGGAGGCAAGAGATGCTACCTGCATTTCCAGCACAAACCCCGCCTTTCCCCGGCAGCCCGCACTAGGAGAAACTCAGGAAAGAGAGGCGGAGTGATCCAGGAGTTCTCAGGCGCTGCAGACAAAAGACGGAACATCCCCACACTCAGAATTCCGGAACACGGCCGAGTATTTCGGGGAGGTTTAAGGCCACCCTCCACGCAGTTGCCTGGTGTCACACGTGTTGCCTGACAGGGGGAATTCCGCAAATTACCTCCCCTGTCCAGGGGGAGGCACTAGTTTCTACCTGCATTTCCATCCCAACACCCGCATTTCCCTGGCAGCCCGCACTAGGAGACACTCGGGGAAGACATGCGGACGGCTCCTAGGAGATCTCAGGTGCTGCAGACAGAAGACGGAACCTCCGCAAAGTCAGAATCACGGAACACGGCCGAGTGTGTGAGGGAGGTTTGGGGCCTCCCTCCACGCAGCTGCCTGGTGTCACAGGTGTTGCCTGGCAGGAGGAAGTCCGCTAATTACCTCCCCTCTCCAGGGAGAGGCACTAGATGGTACTTGCATTTCCAGGCCTACCCCTGCCTTTTGCCGTAAGCCCGCAATATGAGACACTCGGGGAATACACGCGGAGGGCTCCTAGGAGATCCCAGGCGCTGCAGACTGAAGACGCAAACTCCCCAAACTCAGAATTCCGCAACAAGGCCGAGTGTGTGAGGGAGGTTTGGGGCAGACTTCCATGCAGCTGTCAGGTGTCACAGGTGTTGCCTGGCAGGGGGAATTCCGCTAATTTCCTCCCCTGTCCAGTGGCAGGTACTAGATGCTACCTGCTTTTCCAGCACAACCTCCGCCTTTCCCCGTCATCCCGCACAATGGGACACAAGTACAAGACACGCGGAATGCTCCTAGGAGATCCCAGGCGCTGCAGACAGAAGACGGAACATCCCCAGACTCAGAATTCCGGATCATGACCTAGTGTGTGGGGGAGGATTGGGGCCGCACTCCACTCAGCTGCCTGGTGTCACAGGTGTTGCCTGGCAGGGGAAGTCCGCTAATTACCTCCCCTGTCCAGGTGGAGGCACTAGATGCTACCTGCATTTCCAGCCCAACCCCCGCATTTCCCCGGCAGCCCGCACAAGGATACACTCGGGGAAGACACGCGGAGGGCTCCTAGCAGATCCAAGGCGCTGCAGACAGAAGACAGAACCTCCCCACACTCAGAAATCCGGAACACATCCGATAGTGTGGGGAAGTTTGGGGCCAACCTCCACGCAGCTGCCAGGGGTCACAGGTGTTGCCAGACAGGGGGAAGTACGCCAATAACTTCCCCAGCCCAGGGGGAGGCAGTAGATGCTACCTGCATTTCCAGCCCAACCTCCGCCTTTCCCCGGCATCCCGCACTAAGAGACACCAGGGGAAGACACGCGGAGGGCTCCTAGGTGATCCCAGGTACTGCAGACAGAAGACGGAACCTCCCCACAATCAGAATTCCGGAACACGGCCGAGTGTGTGGGGGAGGTTTGGGGCCTCCATCCACGCAGCTGCCTGGTGTCACAGGTGTTGCCTGGCAGGGGGAATTCCGCCAATTACCTCCCTTGTCCAGGGGGAGGCACTAGATTCTACCTATATTTCCAGCAAAACCCCGTCATTTCGCCGTCAGCCCATACAAGGGGACACTCGGGGAAGAGAGGCGGAGGGCTCCAGGAGTTAACAGGAGCTACAGACAAAAGACGGAACATCCCCACACTCAGAATTCCGGAACACAGTCGAGTATTTCGGGGAGGTTTAGGGCCAAACTCCACGCAGCTGCCTGGAGTCACAGGTGTTGCCTGGTAGGGGGAATTCCGCTAATTAACTCCCCTGTCCAGGGGGAGTCACTCGATGCTACCTGCATTTCCAGCCCAACCCCCGCCTTTCCCTGGCATCCCGCACAAAGGGACAATAGGGGAAGACACGCGGAGGGCTCCTAGGAGATAGAAGGCGCTGCAGACAGAAGGCGGAACCTCCCCACACTCATAATACCGGAACACGGCCGAGTGTGAGGGGGAGGTTTGGGGCAGTCTTCCATGCAGCTGCCTGGAGTCACAGGTGTTGCCTGGTAGGGGGAAGTCCGCTAATTTCCTCCCCTGTCCAGTGGCAGGTACTAGATGCTACCTGCTTTTCCAGCACAACCCCCGCCTTTCCCCGTCATCCCGCACAAAGGGACACAAGTACAAGACACGCGGAAGGCTCCTAGGAGATCCCAGGCGCTGCAGACAGAAGACGGAACATCCCCAGACTCAGAATTCAGGATCATGGCCTAGTGTGTGGGGGAGGATTGGGGCCGCAATCCACGCAGCTGCCTGGTGTCACAGGTGTTGCCTGGCAGGGGAAGTCCGCTAATTTCCTCCCCTGTCCAGGTGGAGGCACTAGATGCTACCTGCATTTCCAGCCCAACCCCCGCATTTCCCCGGCAGCCCGCACTAGGATACACTCGGGGAAGACACGCGGAGGGCTCCTAGGAGATCCAAGGCGCTGCAGACAGAAGACGGAACCTCCCCACACTCAGAATTCCGGAACACAGTCGAGTATTTCGGAGTGGTTTAGGGCCAAACTCCACGCAGCTGCCTGGAGTCACAGGTGTTGCCTGGTAGGGGGAAGTCCGCTAATTAACTCCCCTGTCCAGGGGGAGTCACTAGATGCTACCTGCATTTCCAGCCCAACCCCCGCTTTTCCCTGGCATCCCGCACAAAGGGACAATAGGGGAAGACACGCGGAGGGCTCCTAGGAGATAACAGGCGCTGCAGACAGAAGGCGGAACCTCCCCACACTCATAATACCGGAACACGGCCGAGTGTGAGGGGGAGGTTTGGGGCCGCCCTCCACGAAGCTGCCTGGTGTTATAGGTGTTGCTTGGCAGGGGGAATTCCGCTAATTACGTCCCCTGTTCAGCTGGAGGCACTAGGTGCTACCTGAATTTCCAGCCACACCCCCACTTTTCCCCAGCAGCCCGCACTAGGAAACACTTGGGGAAGACACGCGGAATGCTCCTAGGAGATCCCAGGCGCTGCAGAGAGAAGACGGAACCTCCCCACACTCAGAATTCCGGAACACGGCCTAGTGAGTGGAGGATGTTTTACGCCGCACACCACGCAGCTGCCTGGTGTCACAGGTGTTGCCTGGCAGGAGGAATTCCGCTAATTTCCTCCCCTGTCCAGGGGCAGATACTAGATGCTACCTGCTTTTCCAGCACAACCCCCGTATTTCCCCGTCATCCCGCACAAAGTGACACAAGTTGAAGACACGCGGAAGGCTCCTAGGAGATCCCAGGCGCTGCAGACAGAAGACGGAACCTCCCCAGACTCAGAATTCCGGATCATGGCCTAGTGTGTGGGGGAGGATTGGGGCCGCACTCCACGCAGCTGCCTGGTGTCACAGGTGTTGCCTGGCAGGGTGAAGTCCGCTAATTTCCTCCCCATTCCAGGTGGAGGCACTAGATGCTACCTGTATTTCCAGCCCAACCCCCGCATTTCCCCAGCAGCCCGCACTAGGAAACACACAGGAAAGAGACGCGGACGGCTCCTAGGAGATCTCAGGCGCTGCAGACAGAAGACGATACCTCCCCACAGTCAGAATTCCGGAACACGGCCGAATGTGTCGGGGAGGTTTGGGGACTCCCTGCACGCAGCTCCCAGGTATCACAGGTGTTGCGTGGCAGGGAGAAGTCCGCTAATTATATCCTCTGTCCAAGGGGAGTCACTAGATTCTTACTGCATTTGCAGCACAACTCCCGCATTTCCCCGGCAGCCCGCACTAGAATACACTCGGGGAAGACACGTGGATGGCTCCTAGTAGATCGTAGACACTGAAGAGAGAAGACGGAACCTCCCCAGACTCAGAATTCCGGATCATGGCCTAGTGTGTGGGGAGGATTTTGGCAGCCCCCCACGCAGCTGTCTGGTGTCACTGGTGTTGCCTGGCAGGGGGAATTCCGCTAATTACCTCCCCTGTCCAGTGGGAGGCACTAGTTTCTACCTGCATTTCCAGCCCAACACCCGCATTTCCCTGGCAGCCCGCAATAGGAGAAACTCGGACAAGACATGCAGACGGCTCCTAGGAGATCTCAGGTGCTGCAGACAGAAGACGGAACCTCCGCAAAGTCAGAATCACGGAACACGGCCGAGTGTGTGAGGGAGGGTTGGGGCCTCCCTCCACGCAGCTGCCTGGTGTCACAGGTGTTGCCTGGCAAGAGGAAGTCCGCTAATTACCTTCCCAGTCCAGGGGGAGGCACTAGATTCTACCTGCATTTCCAGCACATCCCCGGCATTTCGCCGTCAGCCCATACAAGGGGACACTCGGGGAAGACACACGGACGGCTCCTAGGAGATCCGAAGTGCTGCAGACTGAAGACGGAACATCCCCAACTCAGAATTCTGGAACACGGTCGAGTATGTTGGGGAGGTTTAGGGCCAAATTCCACGAAGCTGTCAGGTGTCACAGGTGTTGCCTGGCAGGGGGAATTCCGCTAATTACCTCCCCTGTCCAGGGGGAGGCACTAGTTTCTACCTGCATTTCCAGCCCAACCCCCGCCTTTCCCTGGCATCCCGCACAAAGAGACAATAGGGGAAGACACGCATAGGGCTCCTAGGAGATAACAGGAGCTGCAGACAGAAGACGGAACCTCCCCACACTCATAATACCGGAACACGGCCGAGTGTGTGGGGGAGGTTTAGGGCCGCCCCCCACGAAGCTGCCTGGTGTTATAGGTGTTGCTTGGCAGGGGGAAGTCCGCTAAATACGTCCCCTGTTCAGCTGGAGGCACTAGGTGCTACCTGAATTTCCAGCCAAACCCCCACATTTCCCCGGCAGCCCGCACTAGGAAACACTCAGGGAAGACTCGCGGAGTGCTCCTAGTAGATCCCAGGCGCTGCAGACAGGAGACGGAACCTCCCCACTCTCAGAATTACAGAACACGGCCTAGGGAGTGGGAGATGTTTGAGGCCGCACTCCACGCAGCTGCCTGGTGTCACAGGTGTTTCATGACAGGGGAATTCCGCTAATTTACTCCCCTTTCAAGGGGGAGGCAAGAGATGCTACCTGCATTTCCAACACAAACCCCGTCTTTCCCCGGAAGCCCGCACTAGGAGAAACTCGGGGAAGAGAGGCGGTGTGTTCCAGGAGTTCTCAGGCGCTGCAGAAAAAAGACGGAACATCCGCACACTCAGAATTCCGGAACACGGCCGAGTATTTCGGGGAGGTTTAGGGCCACCCTCCACGCAGCTGCCTGGTGTCACAGGTGTTGCCTGACAGGGGGAATTCCGCTAATTACCTCCCCTGTCCAGGGGGAGGCACTTGATGCTACCTGCATTTCCAGCCCAACCCATGCTTTTCCCCAGCATCCCGCACTAATAGACACTAGGGGAAGACACGCGGCCGGCTCCTAGGAGATCCCAGGCCCTGCAGACTGAAGACGGAACCTCCCAACACTCAGAATTCCGGAACACATCCGATAGTGTGGGGAAGTTTGGGGCCAACCTCCACGCAGCTGCCAGGGGTCACAGGTGTTGCCTGACAGGGGGAAGTACGCTAATAACCTCCCCAGTCCAGGGGGAGGCAGTAGATGCTACCTGCATTTCCAGCCCAACCCCCGCAATTCCCCGGCATCCCGCACTAAGAGACACCAGGGGAAGACACGCGGAAGGCTCCTAGGTGATCCCAGGCACTGCAGACAGAAGACGGAACCTCCCCACAATCAGAATTCCGGAACACGGCCGAGTGTGTGGGGGAGGTTTGGGACCAACCTCCACGCAGCTGCCTGGTGTCACAGGTTTTGCCTTGCAGGGGGAATTCCGCTAATTACCTCCCCTGTCCAGGGAGAGGCACTAGATGGTACCTGCATTTCCAGGCCTACCCCTGCCTTTCGCCGTAAGCCCGCAATAAGAGTCACTCGGGGAATACACGCAGAGGGCTCCTAGGAGATCCCAGGCGCTGCAGACTGAAGACGCAAACTCCCCAAACTCAGAATTCCGCAACAAGGCCGAGTGTGTGAGGGAGGATTGGGGCAGACTTCCATGCAGCTGCCAGGGGTCACAGGTGTTGCCTGGCAGGCGGAATTCCGCTAATTTCCTTCCCTGTCCAGGGGCAGGTACTAGATGCTACCTGCTTTTCCAGCACAACCCCCGCATTTCCCCGTCATCCCGCACAAAGAGACACAAGTTGAAGACACGCGGAAAGCTCCTAGGAGTTCCCAGGCGCTGCAGACAGAAGACGGAACCTCCCCAGACTCAGAATACCGGATCATGGCCTAGTGTGTGGGGGAGGATTGGGGCCGCACTCCACGCAGCTGCCTGGTGTCACAGGTGTTGCCTTGCAGGAGGAAGTCCGCTAAATACCTCCCCTGTCCAAGTGGAGGCACTAGATGCTACCTGCATTTCCAGCCCAACCCCCGCATTACCCCGGCAGCCCGCACTAGGAGAAACTCAGGAAAGAAACACGGACGGCTCCTAGGAGATCTCAGGCGCTGCAGACAAAAGACGATACTTCCCAACAGTCAGAATTCCGGAACACGGCCGAGTGTGTCGGGGAGGTTTGGGGTTCTCCATGCACTCAGCTGCTAGGTGTCACAGGTGTTGCGTGGCAGGGAGAAGTCCGCTAATTATATCCTCTGTCCAAAGGGAGTCACTAGATTCTTCCTGCATTTCCAGCACAACTCCCGCATTTCCCCGGCAGCCCGCACTAGAATACACTCGGGGAATACACGTGGATGGCTCCTAGTAGATCCCAGACACTGCAGACAGATGATGGAACCTCCCAACACTCAGAATTCCGGAACACGGCCGAGTGTGTGGGAAGGTTTTTGGCAGCCCTCCACGCAGCTGCCTGGTGTCACAGGTGTTGCCTGGCAGGGGAAGTCCGCTAATTACCTCCCCTGTCCAGGTGGAGGCACTACATGCTACCTGCATTTCCAGCCCAACCCCCGCATTTCGCCGGCAGCCCGCACAAGGAGACACTCGGGGAAGACACGCGGAGGGCTCCTAGGAGATCCAAGGCGCTGCAGACAGAAGACGGAACCTCCCCACACTCAGAAATCCGGAACACGGCCGAGTGTGTCTGGGAGGTTTGGGGCCACCCTCCACGCAGTTGCCTGGTATCACAGGTGTTGCCTAGCAGGGAGAAGTCCGCAAATTACCTCCCCTGTCCAGGGGCAGGCACTAGATGCTACCTGCATTTCCAGCCCAACCCCCGCATTTCCCCGGCAGCCCGCACAAGGAGACACTCGGGGAAGACACGCGGAGGGCTCCTAGGAGATCCAAGTCGCTGCAGACAGAAGACGGAACCTCCCCACACTCAGAATTCCGGAACACGGCCTAGTGAGTGGGGGATATTTGAGGCCGCACTCCACGCAGCTGCCTGGTGTCACAGGTATTTCATGGCAGGGGACATTCCGCTAATTTCGTCCCCTGTCACGGGGGAGGCAAGAGATGCTACCTGCATTTCCAACACAAACCCCGCCTTTCCCCGGCAGCCCGCACTAGGAGTAACTCAGGGAAGAGAGGCGGAGTGATCCAGGAGTTCTCAGGCGCTGCAGACAAAAGACGGAACATCCCCACACTCAGAATTCCGGAACAAGTCCGAGTATTTCGGGGAGGTTTAGGGCCACCCTCCACGCAGCTGCCTGGTGTCACAGGTGTTGCCTGACAGGGGGAAGTCCGCTAATTACCTCCCCTGTCCAGGGGGAGGCACTTGATGCTACCTGCATTTCCAGCCCAACCCATGCTTTTCCCCAGCATCCCGCACTAATAGACACTAGGGGAAGACACGCGGCGGGCTCCTAGGAGATCCCAGGCGCTGCAGACTGAAGACGGAACCTCCCAACACTCAGAAATCCGGAACACATCCGATAGTGTGGGGAAGTTTGGGGCCAACCTCCACGCAGCTGCCAGGGGTCACAGGTGTTGCCTGACAGGGGGAAGTATGCTAATAACCTCCCCAGTCCAGGGGGAGGCAGTAGATGCTACCTGCATTTCCAGCCCAACCCCCGCCTTTCCCCGGCATCCCGCACTAAGAGACACCAGGGGAAGACAAGCGGAGGGCTCCTAGGTGATACCAGGCACTGCAGACAAAAGACGGCACCTCCCCACAATCAGAATTCCGGAACACGGCCGAGTGTGTGGGGGAGGTTTGGGGCATCCCTCCACGCAGCTGCCTGGTGTCACAGGTGTTGCCTGGCAGGGGAAGTCCGCTAATTACCTCCCCTGTCCATGGGGAGGCACTAGATGCTACCTGCATTTCCAGCACAAACCCCACCTTTCCCTGGCAGCCCGCACTAGGCGAAACGGGGAAGAGAGGCGGAGTGTTCCAGGTGTTCCCAGGCGCTGCAGACAGAAGACGGAACATCCTCACACTCAGAATTTCGAAACACGGCCGAGTATGTCGGTGAGGTTTAGGGCCACAATCCACGCAGCTGCCTGGTGTCACAGTTGTTGCCTGGCAGGGGGAAGTCCGCTAATTACCTCCCCTGTCCAGGGGGAGGCACTTGATGCTACCTGCATTTCCAGCCCAACCCCCGCATTTCCCTGGCATCCCGCCCTAAGAGACACTAGGGGAAGACACGCGGCGGGCTCCTAGGAGATCCCAGGCGCTGCAGACTGAAGACGGATCCTCCCAACACTCAGAATTCCGGAACACATCCGATAGTGTGGGGAAGTTTGGGGTCAACCCGCACGCAGCTGCCAGGGGTCACATGTGTTGCCTGACAGGGGGAAGTACGCTAATAACCTCCCCAGTCCAGGGGGAGGCACTAGATGCTACCTGCATTTCCAGCCCAACCCCCTCATTTCCCCGGCAGCCCGCACTAGGAGACACTCAGGAAAGAAACGCGGACGGCTCCTAGGAGATCTCAGGCGCTGCAGACAGAAGACGATACCTCCCCACAGTCAGAATTCCGGAACACGGCCGAGTGTGTCGGAGAGGTTTGGGGCATCCCTGCACGCAGCTGCCAGGTGTCACAGGTGTTGCATGGCAGGGAGAATTCCGCTAATTATATCCTCTGTACAAGGGGAGTCACTAGATTCTTCCTCCATTTCCAGCACAACTCCCACATTTCCCCGGCAGCCCGCACTAAAATACACTCGGAGAAGACACGTGGATGGCTCTTAGTAGATCCCAGACACTGCAGACAGAAGACGGAACCTCCCAACACTCAGAATTCTGGAACACGGCCGAGTGTGTGGGGAGGTTTTTGGCAGCCCTCCACGCAGATGTCTGGTGTCAAAGGTGTTGCCTGGCAGGGGGAATTCCGTTAATTACCTCCCCTGTCCAGGGGGAGGCACTAGTTTCTACCTGCATTTCCAGCCCAACCCCCGCATTTCCCTGCCAGCCCGCACTAGGAAACACTCGGAGAAGACATGCGGACGGCTCCAAGAGATCTCAGGTGCTGCAGACAGAAGAGGGAACCTCCACAAGTCAGAATCACGGAACACGGCCGAGTGTGTGGGGGAGGTTTGGGGCCTCCCTCCACACAGCTGCCTGGTGTCACAGGTGTTGCCTGGCAGGGGTTAGTCCGCTAATTACCTCCCCTGTCCAGGGGGAGGCACTAGATTCTACCTGCATTTCCAGCACAACCATGGCATTTCGCCGTCAGCCCATACAAGGGGACACTCGGGGAAGACACACGGACGGCTACTAGGAGATCCCAAGTGCTGCAGACTGAAGACGGAACATCCCCAACTCAGAATTCCGGAACACGGTCGAGTATGTCGGGGAGGTTTAGGGCCAACTCCACGCAGCTGCCAGGGGTCACAGGTGTTGCCTGGCAGGGGGAAGTCCGCTAATTAACTCCCCTGTGCAGGGGGAGTCACTAGATGCTACCTGCATTTCCAGCCCAACCCCCGCCTTTCCCTGTCATCCCACACAAAGAGACAATAGGGGAAAATACGCGGAGGGCTCCTAGGAGATAACAGGGGCTGCAGACCGTAGACGGAAGCTCCCCACACTCATAATACCGGAACACGGCCGAGTGTGTGGGGGAGGTTTGGGGCCACCCTCCACGAAGTTGCCTGGTGTTATAGGTGTTGCTTGGCAGGGGGAAGTCCGCTAATTACGTCCCCTGTTCAGCTGGAGGCACTAGGTGCTACCTGAATTTCCAGCCAAACCCCCAATTTTCCCCGGCAGCCCGCACTAGGAAACACTCGGGGAAGACACGCGGAGGGCTCCTAGTAGATCCCAGTCGCTGCAGACAGGAGACGGAACCTCCCCACACTCAGAATTCCGGAACACGGCCTAGTGAGTGGGGGATATTTGAGGACGCACTCCACGCAGCTGCCTGGTGTAACAGGTGTTTCATGGAGGGGGAATTCCGCTAATTTCCTCCCCTGTCAAGGGGGAGGCAAGAGATGCTACCTGCATTTCCACTACAAACCCCGCCTTTCGCCGGCAGCCCGCACTAGGAGAAACTCAGGGAAGAGAGGCGGAGTGATCCAGGAGTTCTCAGGCGCTGCAGACAAAAGACGGAACATCCCCACACTCAGAATTCCGGAACACGGCCGAGTATTTCGGGGAGGTTTAGGGCCACCCTCCACGCAGCTGCCTGGTTTCACAGTTGTTGCCTGAAAGGGTGAAGTCCGCTAATTACCTCCCCTGTCCAGGGGGAGGCACTTGATGCTACCTGCATTTCCAGCCCAACCCCCGCAATTCCCCGGCATCCCGCAGTAATAGACACTAGGGGAAGACACGCGGCGGGCTCCTAGGAGATCCCAGGTGCTGCAGACTGAAGACGGAACCTCCGAACACTCAGAATTCCGGAACACATCCGATAGTGTGGGGAAGTTTGGGGCCAACCACCACGCAGCTGCCAGGGGTCACAGGTTTTGCCTTGCAGGGGGAATTCCGCTAATTTCCTCCCCTGTCCAGGGGCAGGTACTAGATGCTACCTGCTTTTCCAGCACAACCACCGCATTTCCCCATCATCCCGCACAAAGACACAAAAGTTGAAGACACGCGGAAGGCTCCTAGGAGATCCCAGGCGCTGCTGACAGAAGACGGAACCTCCCCAGGCTCAGAAATCCGGATCATGACCGAGTGTGTGGGGGAGGATTGGGGCCGCAATCTACGCAGCTACCTGGTGTCACAGGTGTTGCCTGGCAGGGGGAAGTCCGCTAATTACCTCCCCTGTCCAGGTGGAGGCACTAGATTCTACCTGCATTTCCAGCCCAACCCCCACATTTCCCAGACAGCCCGCACTAGGATACACTCGAGGAAGACACGCGGAGGGCTCTTAGGAGATCCCAGGCGCTGCAGACAGAAGATGTAAACTCCACACACTCAGAATTCCGGAACACGGTCGAGTGTGTGGGGGAGATTTGGGGCAGAACTCCACGCAGCTGCCTGGTGTCACAGGTGTTGAATGGCAGGGGGAATTCTGCTAATTACCTGCCATGTCAAGGGTGAGGCACTACATGCTACATGCATGTCCAGCCCATCCCCGCATTTCCCTGGAAACTCGCACTCGGAGACACTCGGGGAAGACACGTGGAGTGCTCCTAGGAGATCCCAGACGCTGCAAACAGACGACGGAACCTCCCCACACTCAGAATTCCGGAACACGGCCGAGTGTGTGGGGGAGGGTTGGGGCCGAACTCCACGCAGGTGCCTGGTGTCACAGGTGTTGCCTGACAGGGGGAAGTCCGCTAATTACCTCCCCGGTCCAGGGGGAGGCACTTGATGCTACCTGCATTTCCAGCCCAACGCCCGCATTTCCCCGGCACCCCGCACTAATTGACACTAAGGGAAGACATGCGGCGGGCTCCTAGGAGATCCCAGGCGCTGCAGACTGAAGACGGAACCTCCCCACACTCAGAATTCCGGAACAAATCCGATAGAGTGGGGAAGTTTGGGGACACCCTCCACCCAGCTGCCAGGGGTCACAGGTGTTGCCTGGCAGGGGGAAGTCAGCTAATTACCTCCACTGTCCAGGGTGAGGCACTAGATGCTACCTGCATTTCCAGGCCTAACCCTGCCATTCGCCGTAAGCCCGCAATAAGAGACACTCGGGGAAGACACGCGGAATTCTCCTAGGAGATCCCAGGCGCTGCAGACTGAAGACGCAAACTCCCCAAATTCAGAATTCCGCAACAAGGCCGAGTGTGTGAGGGAGGTTTGGCGCAGACTTCCATGCAGCTGTCAGGTGTCACACGTGTTGCCTGGCAGGGGGAATTCCGCTAATTACCTACCCTGTCCAGGGGGAGGCACTAGTTTCTACCTGCATTTCCAGCCCAACCCCCGCATTTCCCTGGCATCCCGCACTAGGAAACACTCGGGGAAGACATGCGGACGGCTCCAAGAGATCTCAGGTGCTGCAGACAGAAGACGGAACCTCCACAAATCAGAATCACGGAACACGGCCGAGTGTGTGGGGGAGGTTTGGGTCCTCCCTCCACGCAGCTGCCTGGTGTCACAGGTGTTCCCTGGCAGGGGGAAGTCCGCTAATTACCTCCCCTGTCCAGGGGGAGGCACTAGTTTCTACCTACATTTCCAGCACAAACCCGGCATTTCGCCGTCAGCCCATACAAGGGGACACTCGGGGAAGACACACGGACGGCTCCTAGGAGATCCCAAGTTCTGCAGACTGAAGACGGAACATCCTCAACTCAGAATTCCGGAACACGGTCGAGTATGTCGGGGAGGTTTAGGGCCAAACTCCACGCAGCTGCCAGGGGTCACAGGTGTTGCCTGGTAGGGGGAAGTCCGCTAATTAACTCCCCTGTGCAGGGGGAGTCAATAGATGCTACCTGCATTTCCAGTCCAACCCCCGCCTTTCCCCAATATCCTGCACTAAGAGACACCAGGGGAAGACACGCAGAGGGCTCCTAGGTGATCCCAGTCACTGCAGACAGATATCGGAACCTCCCCACAATCAGAATTCCGGAACACGGCCGAGTGTGTGGGGGAGGTTTGGGAACAACCTCCACGCAGCTGCCTGGTGTCACAGGTTTTGCCTTGCAGGGGGAATTCCGCTAATTTCCTCCCCTGTCCAGGGGCAGGTACTAGATGCTACCTGCTTTTCCAGCACAACCCCCGCCTTTCCCCGGCAGCCCGCACTAGGAGACACTCGAGGAAGACACGCGGAGTGCTCTTAGGAGATCCCAGGCGCTGGAGACCGAAGATGTAAATTCCACACACTCAGAATTCCGGAACACGACCGAGTGTGAGGGGGAGATTTGGGGCAGAACTCCACGCAGCTGCCTGGTGTCACAGGTGTTGAATGGCAGGGGGAATTCTGCTAATTACCTGCCCTGTCAAGGTTGAGGCACTACATGCTACCTGCATGTCCAGCCCATCCCCGCATTTCCCCGGCACCCCGCACAAATAAACACTAGGGGAAGACACGCGGCGGGCTCCTAGGGGATCCCAGGCGCTGCAGACTGAAGACGGAACCTCCCCACACTCAGAATTCCGGAACAAATCCGATAGAGTGGGGAAGTTTGGGGCCAACCTCCACGCAGCTGCCAGGGGTCACAGGTGTTGCCTGGCAGGGGGAAGTCAGCTAATTACCTCCACTGTCCAGGGTGAGGCACTAGATGCTACCTGCATTTCCAGGCCTAACCCTGCCTTTCGCTGTAAGCCCGCAATAAAGAGACACTCGGGGAAGACACGCGGAATTCTCCTAGGAGATCCCAGGCACTTCATGCTGAAGACGCAAACTCCCCACTCTCAGAATTCCGGAACATGGCCGAGTGTGTGAGGGAGTTTTGGAGCAGAATTCCATGCAGCTGCCAGGTGTCACTGGTGTTGCCTGGCAGGGGAAATTCCGCTAATTACCTCCCCAGTCCTGGAGCAGGCACTAGATGCTACCTGTTTTTCCAGCCCAACCCCCGCCTTTCCCCAGCATCCCGCACAATGACACACTTGTTTAAGACAAGTGGAGGGCTCCTAGTAGATCCCAGGCGCAGGAGACATTAGACGGAACCTCCCCAGACTCAGAATTCCGGATCACGGCCGAGTGTGTGGGGGAGGATTGGGGCCGCACTCCATGCTGCTGCCTGGTGTCACAGGTGTTTCCTGGCAGGGGAAAGTCCTCTAATTACCTCCCCTGTCCAGGTGGAGGCACAAGATGTTACCTGCATTTCGAGCCCAACCCCGGCATTTCCCCGGGAGCCCGCATTAGGAGACACTCGGGGAAGACACACGGAGGGCTCCTAGGAGATCCAAGGCGCTGCAGACAGAAGACGGAACATCCCCACACTCAGAATTCCGGAACACGGCCGAGTGTGTCGATGAGGTTTATGGCCACCCTCCAAGCAGGTGCCTGGTGTCACAGGTGTTGCCTTGCCGGTTGAAATCCGCTAATTACCTCCCCTGTCCAGGGGGAGGCACTAGATTCTACCTGCATTTCCAGACCAACCCCCGCATTTCCCTGGCAGCCCGCACTAGGAGACACTCAGGAAAAAATGCGGACGGCTCCTAGGAGATCTCAGGCGCTGCAGACAGAAGACAAAACTTCCCCACTCTCAGAATTAGGGAACACATCCGATAGAGTGGGGAAGTTTGGGGCCAACCTCCTCGCAGCTGCCAGGGGTCACAGGTGTTGCCTGGCTGGGGGAAGTCCGCTAATTACCTCCCCTGTCCAGGGGGAGGCACTAGATGCTACCTTCATATCCAGCCCAAACCCCGCATTTCCCTGGAAACCCGCACTAGGAGACACTCGGTGAAGACACGCGGAGGGCTCCTCGGAGATCCCAGTCGCTGCAGACAGAAGACAGAACCTCCCCACTCTCAGAAATCCGGAACACGTCCGTGTGATTGGGGGAAGTTTGGGGCCGCCCTCCACGCAGCTGCCTGGTGTCACAGGTGTTTCCTGGCAATGGGAAGTTCGCTAAATACCTCCCCTGTCAAGGGGGAGGCACTAGATGATACATGCATTTCCATCCCATTCCCCGAATTTCCCCGGCAGCCCGCACTAGGAGAAACTCGGGGAAGACTGGCAGAGGGCTGCGGGAGATCCCAGGCGCTGCAGACAGAAGACGGAACAACCCCACACTCAGAATTCCGGAACACGACCGAGTATGTGGGGGAGGTTTATGGCCGCCTTCCACGCAGCTGCCTGGTGTCACAGGTGTTTCCTGGCAGGGGAAAGTCCTCTAATTACCTCCCCTGTCCAGGTGGAGGCACAAGATGTTACCTGCATTTCGAGCCCAACCCCGGCATTTCCCCGGGAGCCCGCATTAGGAGACACTCGGGGAAGACACACGGAGGGCTCCTAGGAGATCCAAGGCGCTGCAGACAGAAGACGGAACATCCCCACACTCAGAATTCCGGAACACGGCCGAGTGTGTCGATGAGGTTTATGGCCACCCTCCAAGCAGGTGCCTGGTGTCACAGGTGTTGCCTTGCCGGTTGAAATCCGCTAATTACCTCCCCTGTCCAGGGGGAGGCACTAGATTCTACCTGCATTTCCAGACCAACCCCCGCATTTCCCTGGCAGCCCGCACTAGGAGACACTCAGGAAAAAACGCGGACGGCTCCTAGGAGATCTCAGGCGCTGCAGACAGAAGACAAAACTTCCCCACTCTCAGAATTAGGGAACACATCCGATAGAGTGGGGAAGTTTGGGGCCAACCTCCTCGCAGCTGCCAGGGGTCACAGGTGTTGCCTGACAGGGGGAAGTACGCTAATAACCTCCCCAGTCCAGGGGGAAGCACTAGATGCTACCTGCATTTACAGCCCAACCCCCGCCTTTCCCCGGCATCCCGCACTAAAAGACACCAGTGGAAGACACGCGGAGGGCTCCTAGGTGATCCCAGGCACTGCAGGCTGAAGACGCATACTCCCCAATCTCAGAATTCCGGAACACGGCCGAGTGTGTGAGGGAATTTTGGGGCAGAATACAATGCAGCTGACAGGTGTCACAGGTGTTGCCTGGCAGGGGGAAGTCCGCTAATTACCTCCCCTGTCCAGGGGGAGGCACTAGATTCTACCTGCTTTTCCAGCACACCACGGCATTTCTCCGTCAGTCCATACAAGGGGACACTCGGGGAAGACACGCGGAGGGCTCCTAGGAGATCCCAGGCGCTGCAGACTGTAGACGCAACCTCCCCAAACTCAGAATTCCAGAACACGGCCGAGTGTGTGAGGGAGGTTTGGGGCCGCCTTCCACGCATCTGCCAGGTGTCACAGGTGTTGCCTGGCTGGGGGAAGTCCGCTAATTACCTCCCCTGTCCAGGGGGAGGCACTAGATGCTACCTTCATATCCAGCCCAAACCCCGCATTTCCCTGGAAACCCGCACTAGGAGACACTCGGTGAAGACACGCGGAGGGCTCCTCGGAGATCCCAGTCGCTGCAGACAGAAGACAGAACCTCCCCACTCTCAGAAATCCGGAACACGTCCGTGTGATTGGGGGAAGTTTGGGGCCGCCCTCCACGCAGCTGCCTGGTGTCACAGGTGTTTCCTGGCAATGGGAAGTTCGCTAAATACCTCCCCTGTCAAGGGGGAGGCACTAGATGATACATGCATTTCCATCCCATTCCCCGAATTTCCCCGGCAGCCCGCACTAGGAGAAACTCGGGGAAGACTGGCAGAGGGCTGCGGGAGATCCCAGGCGCTGCAGACAGAAGACGGAACAACCCCACACTCAGAATTCCGGAACACGACCGAGTATGTGGGGGAGGTTTATGGCCGCCTTCCACGCAGCTGCCTGATGTCACAGGTGTTGCCTGGAAGGGGGAATTCCGCTAGTTACCTCCCCTGTCCAGGGTGAGGCACTACATGCTACCTGCATGTCCAGCCCATCCCTGCATTTTCCTGGAAGCCCTCACTCAGAGACACTCGGGGAAGACACGTGGAGGGCTCCTAGGAGATCCCAGGCACTAAACAGACGACGGAACCTCCCCACACTCAGAATTCCGGAACATGGCCGAGTGTGTGTGGCAGTTTTGGGGCAACCCTCCACGTAGCTGCTGATGTCACAGGTGTTGCCTGACTGGGGGAAGTATGCTAATTACCTCCCCTGTCCAGTGGGACGCACTAGATGCTACCATCATTTACAGCACAACCCCCGAATTTGCCCGGATGCCCGCACTAGGAGACATTCGGGGAAGACACGTGGAGGGCCCTTTTGAGATCCCAGGCTCTACAGACCAAAGACGGAACCTCCCAAAACTCAGAATTCCGGAACAGGCCCGAGAATGTGGGGTAGGTTTGGGACCGCCTTCCACGCAGCTGCCAGGTGTCATAGGTGTTGCCTGGCAGGGGGAAGTCCACTAATTACCTTCCGTTTCCAGGGGGAGGCACTAGATTATACCTGCATTTCCAGCACAAACCACGCATATCCCCGGCAGCACGCAGTAGGAGACACTCGGGGAAGACACGAGGAGGGCAAAAGGAGCTCCCGGGAGCTGCAGACAGAGGACGGAACATCCCCACACTCAGAATTCCAGAACAAGGCCGAGTATGTCGGGGAGGTTTTGGGCCAAACTCCACGCAGCTTCCTGATGTCACATGTGTTGCCTTGTAGGGGGAATTCCGCTAATAAACTCCGCTGTCCAGGGGGATTCACTAGATGCTACCTGCATTAACAGCCCAACCCCCGCATTTCCCTGGCATCCCGCACAAAGAGACAATAGGGGAAGACACGCGGGGGGGCTCCTAGGAGATAACAGGCGCTGTAGACCGAAGACGGAACCTCCCCACACTCAGAATTCCGGAACACGGCTGAGTGTGTGGGGGAGGTTTGGGGCAGCCCTCCACGAAGCTGCCTGGTGTCATAGGTGTTGCTTGGCAGGGGGAAGTCCGCTAAATACTTCCCCTGATCAGGAGGAGTCACTAGATGCTACCTGAATTTCCAGCCAAACCCCCACCTTTCCACAGAATCCCGCACTAGGAGACACTCGGGGAAGACACGCGAATGGCTCCTATTAGATCCCAGGCGCTGCAGACAGAAGACGGAACCTCCCCACATCAGAATTCCGGAACACGGCCTAGTGATTGTGGGATATTTGGGCCGCAATCACGCAGTTGCCTGGTGTCACAGGTTTTTCCTGGCAGGGGGAATTCCGCTAATTACCTCCCCTGTCAAAGGGGAGGCACTAGATGCTACCTGCATTTCCAGACCAAACCCCGCTTTTACCCTGCAGCCCGCACTAGGACAAACTCGAGGAAGAGTGGCGGAGGGCTCCAGGATTTCCCTGGCGATGCAGAGAGAAGACGGAACATCCCCACACTCAGAATTCCGGAACACGGCCGAGTATGTCAGGGAGGATTAGGGAAACCCTCCACGCACCTGCCTGTTGTCACAGGTGTGGCCTAGCAGGGAGAAATCCGCTAATTACCTGCCCAGTCCAGGGGAAGCACTAGATGCTACCTGCATTGCAGCACAACCCCCGCATTTCCATTGAAACCCGCACTAGGAGACACTCGGGGAAGACACGAGGAGGGCCCTTTTGAGATCCAAGGCGCTGCAGACAGAAGACGGAACATCCCAACACTCAGAATTCCGTAACACGGCCGAGTGTGTGGGGGAGGTTTGGGGCCTCCCTGCACGAAGCTGCCAAGTGTCACAGGTGTTGCATGGCAGGGAGAAGTCCGCTAATTATATCCTCTATCTAAGGGGAGTCACTAGATTCTTCCTGCATATCCAGCCCAAACGCCGCATTTCCCCGAGAGCCCGCACTAGGATACACTCGGGGAAGACACGTGGAGGGCTCCTAGGAGATCCCAGACGCTGCAGAAAGAAGACGGAACTTCCGCACAGTCAGAATCCCGGAACACGGCCGAGTGTGTGAGTGAGGTTTGGGGCCTCCCTCCACGCAGCTGCCTGGTGTCACAGGTGTTGCCTGGCAGGGGGAATTCCGCTAATTACCTCTCCAGTCCAGGGGGAGGCACTAGATTCTACCTGCATTTCCAGCACAACCCCGGCATTTCGCCATCAGCCCATACAAGGGGACACTCGGGGAAGACACGCGGACGGCTCCGAGGAGATCCCAATTGCTGCAGACTGAAGACGGAACCTCCCCAACTCAGAATACGGGAACACGGTCGAGAATATCGGGGAGTTTTAGGGCCAAACCCCACGCAGCTGCCTGGTGTCACAGGTGTTGCCTGGTAGGGGGAAGTCCACTAATTATCTCCCCTGTCCAGGGGGAGTCACTAGATGCTACCTGCATTTCCAGCCCAACAGCCGCCTTTCCCTGGCATCCCGCACAAAGAGACAATAGGGGAAGTCACGCGGAGGGCTCCTAGGAGATAACAGGCGCTGCAGACAGAAGACGGAACCTCCCCAAACTCATAATACCGGAACACGTCCGAGTATGTGGGGGAGGATTGGGGCCGCCCTCCACGAAGCTGCCTGATGTTATAGGTGTTGCTTAGCAGGGGGAAGTCCGCTAATTACGTCCCCTGTTCAGCTGGAGGCACTAGGTGCTACCTGAATTTCCAGCCAAACCCCCACTTTTCCCCAGCAGCCCGCACTAGGAAACACTCGGGGAAGACACGCGGAGGGCTCCTAGTAGATCCCAGGCGCTGCAGACAGAAGACGGAACCTCCCCACATCAGAATTCCGGAACACGGCCTAGTGATTGTGGGATATTTGGGCCGCAATCACGCAGTTGCCTGGTGTCACAGGTTTTTCCTGGCAGGGGGAATTCCGCTAATTACCTCCCCTGTCAAAGGGGAGGCACTAGATGCTACCTGCATTTCCAGACCAAACCCCGCTTTTACCCTGCAGCCCGCACTAGGACAAACTCGAGGAAGAGTGGCGGAGGGCTCCAGGATTTCCCTGGCGATGCAGAGAGAAGACGGAACATCCCCACACTCAGAATTCCGGAACACGGCCGACTATGTCAGGGAGGATTAGGGAAACCCTCCACGCACCTGCCTGTTGTCACAGGTGTGGCCTAGCAGGGAGAAATTCGCTAATTACCTGCCCAGTCCAGGGGAAGCACTAGATGCTACCTGCATTGCAGCACAACCCCCGCATTTCCATTGAAACCCGCACTAGGAGACACTCGGGGAAGACACGAGGAGGGCCCTTTTGAGATCCAAGGCGCTGCAGACAGAAGACGGAACATCCCAACACTCAGAATTCCGTAACACGGCCGAGTGTGTGGGGGAGGTTTGGGGCCTCCCTGCACGAAGCTGCCAAGTGTCACAGGTGTTGCATGGCAGGGAGAAGTCCGCTAATTATATCCTCTGTCTAAGGGGAGTCACTAGATTCTTCCTGCATATCCAGCCCAAACGCCGCATTTCCCCGAGAGCCCGCACTAGGATACACTCGGGGAAGACACGTGGAGGGCTCCTAGGAGATCCCAGACGCTGCAGAAAGAAGACGGAACTTCCGCACAGTCAGAATCCCGGAACACGGCCGAGTGTGTGAGTGAGGTTTGGGGCCTCCCTCCACGCAGCTGCCTGGTGTCACAGGTGTTGCCTGGCAGGGGGAATTCCGCTAATTACCTCTCCAGTCCAGGGGGAGGCACTAGATTCTACCTGCATTTCCAGCACAACCCCGGCATTTCGCCATCAGCCCATACAAGGGGACACTCGGGGAAGACAGGCGGACGGCTCCGAGGAGATCCCAATTGCTGCAGACTGAAGACGGAACCTCCCCAACTCAGAATACGGGAACACGGTCGAGTATGTCGGGGAGTTTTAGGGCCAAACCCCACGCAGCTGCCTGGTGTCACAGGTGTTGCCTGGTAGGGGGAAGTCCACTAATTATCTCCCCTGTCCAGGGGGAGTCACTAGATGCTACCTGCATTTCCAGCCCAACAGCCGCCATTCCCTGGCATCCCGCACAAAGAGACAATAGGGGAAGTCACGCGGAGGGCTCCTAGGAGATAACAGGCGCTGCAGACAGAAGACGGAACCTCCCCAAACTCATAATACCGGAACACGTCCGAGTATGTGGGGGAGGATTGGGGCCGCCCTCCACGAAGCTGCCTGATGTTATAGGTGTTGCTTAGCAGGGGGAAGTCCGCTAATTACGTCCCCTGTTCAGCTGGAGGCACTAGGTGCTACCTGAATTTCCAGCCAAACCCCCACTTTTCCCCAGCAGCCCGCACTAGGAAACACTCGGGGAAGACACGCGGAGGGCTCCTAGTAGATCCCAGGCGCTGCAGACAGAAGACGGAACCTCCCCACACTCAGAATTCCGGAACACGCCCTGGTGAGTGGGGGATGTTTGGGGCCACACTCCACGCAGCTGCCTGGTGTCACAGGTTTTTCATGGCAGGGGGAATTCCGCTAATTACCTCCCCTGTCAAGGGGGAGGCACTAGATGCTACCTGCATTTCCAGCACAAACCCCGCCTTTCCCCGTCAGCCAGCACAAGGAGAAAATCGGGGAAGAGATGCGGAGGGTTCCAGGAGTTCCCAGGCGCTGCAGACAGAAGAAGGAACATATCCACACTCAGAATTCCGGAACACGGCCGAGTATTTCGGGGAGGATTAGGGCCACCCTCCACGCAGCTGCCTGGTGTCACAGGTGTTGCCTGGCATGGGGAAGTCCGCTAATTACCTCCCCTGTCCAGGGGGAGGCACTTGATGCTACCTGCATTTCCAGCCCAGCCCCCGCCTTTCCCAGGCATCACGCACTAAGAGACACTAGGGGAAGACACGCGGAGGGCTCCTAGTTGATCCCAGGCACTGCAGACAAAAGACGGAACCTCCCCACAATCAGAATTCCGGAACACGGCCGAGTGTTTGGGGGAGGTTTGGGACCAACCTCCACGCAGCTGCCTGGTGTCACAGGTTTTGCCTTGCCGGGGGAATTCCGCTAATTTCCTTCCTCTGTCCAGGTTCATGTTCTAGATGCTACCTGCATTTCCAGCACAACCCCCGCCTTTCCCCATCATCCCGCACAAAGAGACAAAAGTTGAAGACACGCGGAAGGCTCCTAGTGGATCCCAGGTGCTGCAGACAGAAGACGGAACCTCCCCAGGCTCAGAATTCCGGATCATGGCCGAGTGTGTGGGGGAGGGTTGGGGCCGCACTCCACGAAGCTGCCTTGTGTCACAGGTGTTGCCTGGCAGTGGGAAGTCCGCTAATTACCTCCCCTGTCCAGGTGGAGGCACTAGATTCTACCTGCATTTCCAGCCCAACCCCCACATTTCCCCGGCAGCCCGCACTAGGAGACACTCCGGGAAGACACACGGAAAGTTCCTAGGATATCCCAGGCGCTGCAGACAGAAGACGGATCCTCCCCACACTCAGAATTCCGGAACAAGTCCGAGTGTGTGGGGGAGGTTTGGGGCCGACCTCCACGCAGCTGCCTGGTGTCACAGGTGTTGCTTTGCAGGGGGAAGTCAGCTAATTACCTCCCCTGCCAAGGGGGAGGCACTAGATGCTACCTGCATTTCCAGGCCTAACCCTGCCTTTCGCCCTAAGCCCGCAATAAGAGACACTCTGGGAAGACACGCAGAGTTCTCCTAGGAGATCCCAGGCACTGCAGGCTGAAAACGCATACTCCCCACTCTCAGAATTCCGGAACACTGCCGAGTGTTTGAGGGAATTTTGGGGCAGAATACAATGCAGCTGCCAGGTGTCACAAGTGTTGCCTGGCAGGGGGAAGTCCGCTAATTACCTCCCCTGTCCAGGGGGAGGCACTAGATTCTACCTGCTTTTCCAGCACAACCACGGCATTTCTCCATCAGCCCATACAAGGGGACACTCGGGGAAGACACGCGGACGGCTCCTAGGAGATCCAAAGTGCTGCAGACTGAAGACGGAACCTCCCCAACTCAGAATTCCAGAACACGGCAGAGTGTGTGAGGGAGGTTTGGGGCCGGCCTCTACGAGCCTGCCAGGTTTCACAGGTGTTGCCTGGCAGAGGGGATTCCGCTAATTACCTCCCCTGTCCAGGGGGAGGCACTAGATGCTACCTGCATTTCCAGCCCAACGCCCGTCTTTCCCCAGCAGCCCGCACTAAGAGACCCTCGGGGAAGACACGCGGAGGGCTCCTAGGAGATCCCAGGCGCTGCAGACTGTAGACGCAACCTCCCCAAACTCAGAATTCCAGAACACGGCCGAGTGTGTGAGGGAGGTTTGGGGCCGCCTTCCACGCATCTGCCAGGTGTCACAGGTGTTCCCTGGCAGGGGGAATTCCGCTAATTACCTCCCCTGTTCAGGGGGAGGCACTAGTTTCTACCTACATTTCCAGCACAAACCCGGCATTTCGCCATCAGCCCATACAAGGGGACACTCGGGGAAGACACACGGACGGCTCCTAGGAGATCCCAAGTTCTGCAGACTGAAGACGGAACATCCTCAACTCAGAATTCCGGAACACGGTCGAGTATGTCAGGGAGGTTTAGGGCCAAACTCCACGCAGCTGCCAGGGGTCACAGGTGTTGCCTTGCAGGGGGAAGTCCGCTAATTAACTCCCCTGTGCAGGGGGAGTCACTAGATGCTACCTGCATTTCCAGCCCAACCCCCGCCTTTCCCTGGCATCCCACACAAAGAGACAATAGAGGAATATACGCGGAGGGCTCCTAGGAGATAACAGGGGCTGCAGACCGTAGACGGAAGCTCCCCACACTCATAATACCGGAACACGGCCGAGTGTGTGGGGGAGGTTTGGGGCCGCCCACCACGAAGTTGCCTGGTGTTATAGGTGTTGCTTGGCAGGGGGAAGTCCGCTAATTACGTCCCCTGTTCAGCTGGAGGCACTAGGTGCTACCTGAATTTCCAGCCAAACCCCAACTTTTCCCCGGCAGCCCGCACTAGGAAACACTCGGGGAAGACACGCGGAGGGCTCCTAGTAGATCCCAGTCGCTGCAGACAGAAGACGGAACCTCCCCACACTCAGAATTCCGGAACACGGCCTAGTGAGTGGGGGATATTTGAGGCCGCAATCCACGCAGCTGCCTGGTGTCACAGGTGTTTCATGGCAGGGGGAATTCCGCTAATTTCCTCCCCTGTCAAGGGGGAGGCAAGAGATGTTACCTGCATTTCCAGCACAAACCCCGCCTTTTCCCGGCAACCTGCACTAGGAGAAACTCAGGAAAGTGAGGCGGAGTGATCCAGGAGTTCTCAGGCGCTGCAGACAAAAGACGGAACATCCCCACACTCAGAATTCCGGAACACGGCCGAGTATTTCGGGGAGGTTTAGGGCCACCCTCCACGCAGCTGCCTGGTGTCACAGGTGTTGCCTGACAGGGGGAAGTCCGCTAATTACCTCCCCTGTCCAGGGGGAGGCACTTGATGCTACCTGCATTTCCAGCCCAACCCCCGCAATTCCCCGGCATCCCGCACTAATAGACACTAGGGGAAGACACGCGGCGGGCTCCTAGGAGATTCCAGGCGCTGCAGACTGAAGACGGAACCTCCGAACACTCAGAATTCCGGAACACATCCGATAGTGTGGGGAAGTTTGGGGCCAACCACCACGCAGCTGCCAGGGGTCACAGGTGTTGCCTGACAGGGGGAAGTACGCTAATAACCTCCCCAGTCCAGGGGGAGGCACTAGATGCTACCTGCATTTCCAGTCCAACCCCCGCCTTTCCCCGATATCCTGCACTAAGAGACACCAGGGGAAGACACGCAGAGGGCTCCTAGGTGATCCCAGGCACTGCAGACAGAAATCGGAACCTCCCCACAATCAGAATTCCGGAACACGGCCGAGTGTGAGGGGGAGATTTGGGGCAGAACTCCACGCAGCTGCTTGGTGTCACAGGTGTTGAATGGCAGGGGGAATTCTGCTAATTACCTGCCCTGTCAAGTTTGAGGCACTACATGCTACCTGCATGTCCAGCCCATCCCCGCATTTCCCCGGCACCCCGCACAAATAAACACTAGGGGAAGACACGCGGCGGTCTCCTAGGGGATCCCAGGTGCTGCAGACTGAAGACGGAACCTCCCCACACTCAGAATTCCGGAACAAATCCGATAGAGTGGGGAAGTTTGGGGCCAACCTCCACGCAGCTGCCAGGGGTCACAGGTGTTGCCTGGCAGGGGGAAGTCAGCTAATTACCTCCACTGTCCAGGGTGAGGCACTAGATGCTACCTGCATTTCCAGGCCTAACCCTGCCTTTCGCCGTAAGCCCGCAATAAAGAGACACTCGGGGAAGACACGCGGAATTCTCCTAGGAGATCCCAGGCACTGCATGCTGAAGACGCAAACTCCGCACTCTCAGAATTCCGGAACATGGCCGAGTGTGTGAGGGAGTTTTGGAGCAGAATTCCATGCAGCTGCCAGGTGTCACTGGTGTTGCCTGGCAGGGGAAATTCCGCTAATTACCTCCCCTGTCCTGGAGCAGGCACTAGATGCTACCTGTTTTTCCAGCCCAACCCCCGCCTTTCCCCGGCATCCCGCACAATGACACACTTGTTTAAGACAAGTGGAGGGCTCCTAGTAGATCCCAGGCGCAGGAGACATTAGACGGAACCTCCCCAGACTCAGAATTCCGGATCACGGCCGAGTGTGTGGGGGAGGATTGGGGCCGCACTCCATGCAGCTGCCTGGTGTCACAGGTGTTTCCTGGCAGGGGAAAGTCCTCTAATTACCTCCCCTGTCCAGGTGGAGGCACAAGATGTTACCTGCATTTCGAGCCCAACCCCGGCATTTCCCCGGGAGCCCGCATTAGGAGACACTCGGGGAAGACACACGGAGGGCTCCTAGGAGATCCAAGGCGCTGCAGACAGAAGACGGAACATCCCCACACTCAGAATTCCGGAACACGGCCGAGTGTGTCGATGAGGTTTATGGCCACCCTCCAAGCAGGTGCCTGGTGTCACAGGTGTTGCCTTGCCGGTTGAAATCCGCTAATTACCTCCCCTGTCCAGGGGGAGGCACTAGATTCTACCTGCATTTCCAGACCAACCCCCGCATTTCCCTGGCAGCCCGCACTAGGAGACACTCAGGAAAAAACGCGGACGGCTCCTAGGAGATCTCAGGCGCTGCAGACAGAAGACAAAACTTCCCCACTCTCAGAATTAGGGAACACATCCGATAGAGTGGGGAAGTTTGGGGCCAACCTCCTCGCAGCTGCCAGGGGTCACAGGTGTTGCCTGACAGGGGGAAGTACGCTAATAACCTCCCCAGTCCAGGGGGAAGCACTAGATGCTACCTGCATTTACAGCCCAACCCCCGCCTTTCCCCGGCATCCCGCACTAAAAGACACCAGTGGAAGACACGCGGAGGGCTCCTAGGTGATCCCAGGCACTGCAGGCTGAAGACGCATACTCCCCAATCTCAGAATTCCGGAACACGGCCGAGTGTGTGAGGGAATTTTGGGGCAGAATACAATGCAGCTGACAGGTGTCACAGGTGTTGCCTGGCAGGGGGAAGTCCGCTAATTACCTCCCCTGTCCAGGGGGAGGCACTAGATTCTACCTGCTTTTCCAGCACACCACGGCATTTCTCCGTCAGTCCACACAAGGGGACACTCGGGGAAGACACGCGGAGGGCTCCTAGGAGATCCCAGGCGCTGCAGACTGTAGACGCAACCTCCCCAAACTCAGAATTCCAGAACACGGCCGAGTGTGTGAGGGAGGTTTGGGGCCGCCTTCCACGCATCTGCCAGGTGTCACAGGTGTTGCCTGGCTGGGGGAAGTCCGCTAATTACCTCCCCTGTCCAGGGGGAGGCACTAGATGCTACCTTCATATCCAGCCCAAACCCCGCATTTCCCTGGAAACCCGCACTAGGAGACACTCGGTGAAGACACGCGGAGGGCTCCTCGGAGATCCCAGTCGCTGCAGACAGAAGACAGAACCTCCCCACTCTCAGAAATCCGGAACACGTCCGTGTGATTGGGGGAAGTTTGGGGCCGCCCTCCACGCAGCTGCCTGGTGTCACAGGTGTTTCCTGGCAATGGGAAGTTCGCTAAATACCTCCCCTGTCAAGGGGGAGGCACTAGATGATACATGCATTTCCATCCCATTCCCCGAATTTCCCCGGCAGCCCGCACTAGGAGAAACTCGGGGAAGACTGGCAGAGGGCTGCGGGAGATCCCAGGCGCTGCAGACAGAAGACGGAACAACCCCACACTCAGAATTCCGGAACACGACCGAGTATGTGGGGGAGGTTTATGGCCGCCTTCCACGCAGCTGCCTGATGTCACAGGTGTTGCCTGGAAGGGGGAATTCCGCTAGTTACCTCCCCTGTCCAGGGTGAGGCACTACATGCTACCTGCATGTCCAGCCCATCCCTGCATTTTCCTGGAAGCCCTCACTCAGAGACACTCGGGGAAGACACGTGGAGGGCTCCTAGGAGATCCCAGGCACTAAACAGACGACGGAACCTCCCCACACTCAGAATTCCGGAACATGGCCGAGTGTGTGTGGCAGTTTTGGGGCAACCCTCCACGTAGCTGCTGATGTCACAGGTGTTGCCTGACTGGGGGAAGTATGCTAATTACCTCCCCTGTCCAGTGGGACGCACTAGATGCTACCATCATTTACAGCACAACCCCCGAATTTGCCCGGATGCCCGCACCAGGAGACATTCGGGGAAGACACGTGGAGGGCCCTTTTGAGATCCCAGGCTCTACAGACCAAAGACGGAACCTCCCAACACTCAGAATTCCGGAACAGGCCCGAGAATGTGGGGTAGGTTTGGGACCGCCTTCCACGCAGCTGCCAGGTGTCATAGGTGTTGCCTGGCAGGGGGAAGTCCGCTAATTACCTTCCGTTTCCAGGGGGAGGCACTAGATTATACCTGCATTTCCAGCACAAACCCCGCATATCCCCGGCAGCACGCAGTAGGAGACACTCGGGGAAGACACGAGGAGGGCAACAGGAGCTCCCGGGAGCTGCAGACAGAGGACGGAACATCCCCACACTCAGAATTCCAGAACAAGGCCGAGTATGTCGGGGAGGTTTTGGGCCAACCTCCACGAAGCTTCCTGATGTCACATGTGTTGCCTTGTAGGGGGAATTCCGCTAATAAACTCCGCTGTCCAGGGGGATTCACTAGATGCTACCTGCATTAACAGCCCAACCCCCGCATTTCCCTGGCATCCCGCACAAAGAGACAATAGGGGAAGACACGCGGAGGGCTCCTAGGAGATAACAGGCGCTGTAGACCGAAGACGGAACCTCCCCACACTCAGAATTCCGGAACACGGCTGAGTGTGTGGGGGAGGTTTGGGGCCGCCCTCCACGAAGCTGCCTGGTGTCATAGGTGTTGCTTGGCAGGGGGAAGTCCGCTAATTACTTCCCCTGATCAGGGGGAGGAACTAGATGCTACCTGAATTTCCAGCCAAACCCCCACCTTTCCCCAGAAGCCCGCACTAGGACACACTCGGGGAAGACACGCAGATGGCTCCTATTAGATCCCAGGCGCTGCAGACAGAAGACGGAACCTCCCCACATCAGAATTCCGGAACACGTCCTAGTGATTGTGGGATATTTGGGCCGCACTCACGCAGTTGCCTGGGGTCACAGGTTTTTCCTGGCAGGGGGAATTCCGCTAATTACCTCCCCTGTCAAAGGGGAGGCACTAGATGCTACCTGCATTTCCAGACCAAACCCCGCTTTTACCCTGCAGCCCGCACTAGGACAAACTCGAGGAAGAGTGGCGGAGGGCTCCAGGAGTTCCCAGGCGATGCAGAGAGAAGACGGAACATCCCCACACTCAGAATTCCGGAACACGGCCGAGTATGTCGGGGAGGATTAGGGAAACCCTCCACGCACCTGCCTGTTGTCACAGGTGTTGCCTAGCAGGGAGAAATCCGCTAATTACCTGCCCTGTCCAGGGGAAGCACTAGATGCTACCTGCATTGCAGCACAACCCCCGCATTTCCATTGAAACCCGCACTAGGAGACACTCGGGGAAGACACGAGGAGGGCCCTTTTGAGATCCAAGTCGCTGCAGACAGAAGACGGAACCTCCCAACACTCAGAAATCCGGAACAGGGCCGAGAGTGTGGGGGAGGTTTGGGACCGCCCTCCACGAAGCTGCCTGGTGTCACAGGTGTTGCATGGCAGGGGGAAGTCAGCTAATTACCTCCCCTGTCCAGGTGGAGGCACTAGATGCTACCTGCATTCAAGCCTAACCCCCGCGTTTCCCCGGAAGCCCGCACTAGGAGACACTCGGGGAAGACACGCGGAAGGCTCCTAGGAGATCACAGGCGCTGCAGACAGAAGACGGAACCTCCCCACACTCAGAAATCTGAATAATGGCCGAGTGTGTGGGGGAGGTTTCGGGCCGCCCTCTACTCAGCTGCCTGGTGTCAGAGGTTTTGCTTGGCAGGGGGAATTCCGCTAATTACCTCCCATGTCCAGGGGGAGGCACTAGATGCTACCTGAATTTCCAGCACAACCCCGGCATTTCGCCTTCATCCCATACAAAGGGACACTCGGGGAAGACAGGCGGAGGGCTACAGGAGTTCCCAGGAGCTGCAGACAAAAGACGGAACATCCCCACACTCAGAATTCCGGAACACGGTCGAGTATGTCGGTGAGGTTTAGGGCCAAACTCCACACAGCTGCTTGGTATCACAGGTGTTGCATGGTAGCGGGAAGTCCGCTAATTTACTCCCCTGTCCAGTGGGAGTCACTAGATGCTACCTGCATTTCCAGCCCAACCCCCGCCTTTCCCTGGCATCCCGCACAATGTGACAATAGGGGAAGACACGTGGAGGGCTCCTAGGAGATAACACGCGCTGCGGACAGAAGACGGAAGCTCCCCACACTCATAATACCGGAACACGGCCGAGTGTGTGGGGGAGGATTGGGGCCGCCCTCCACGAAGCTGCCTGTTGTCATAGGTGTGTCTTAGCAGGGGGAAGTCCGCTAATTACGTCCCCTGTTCAGCTGGAGGCACTAGGTGCTACCTGAATTTCCAGCCAAACCCCCACTTTTCCCCGAAAGCCCGCACAAGGAGACACTCGGGGAAGACACGCAGAGGGCTCCTAGGAGATCCCAGGCGCTGCAGACAGAAGACGGAACCTCCACACGCTCAGAATTCCGGAACACGGCCGAGTGTATCGGGTGGTTTGGGGCCACCCTCCAAGCAGGTGCCTGGTGTCACAGGTGTTGCCTTGCAAAGGTGAAATCCGCTAATTACCTCCCCTGTCCATGGGGAGGCACTAGATGTTACCTGCATTTCCGGACCAACCCCCGCATCTCCCTGGCAGCCCGCACATGGAGACACTAGGGAAAGAAACCCGGACGGCTCCTAGGAGATCTCAGGCGTTGCAGACAGACGATGGAACCTCCCCACAGTCAGAATTCCGTAACACGGCCGAGTGTGTGGGGGAGGTTTGGGGCCTCCCTGCACGAAGCTGCCAAGTGTCACAGGTGTTGCATGGCAGGGAGAAGTCCACTAAATATATCCTCTGTCTAAGGGGAGTCACTAGATTCTTCCTGCATATCCAGCCCAAACGCCGCATTTCCCCGAGAGCCCGCACTAGGATACTCTCGGGGAAGACACGTGGAGAGCTCCTAGGAGATCACAGACGCTGCAGAAAGAAGACGGAACCTCCGCACAGTCAGAATCCCGGAACACGGCCGAGTGTGTGAGTGAGGTTTGGGGCCTCCCTCCACGCAGCTGCCTGGTGTCACAGGTGTTGCCTGGCAGGGGGAAGTCCGCTAATTACCTCTCCAGTCCAGGAGGAGGCACTAGATTCTACCTGCATTTCCAGCACAACCGCGGCATTTCGCCGTCAGCCCATACAAGGGGACACTCGGGAAGACACGCGGACGGCTCCTAGGATATCCCAATTGCTGCAGACTAAAGACGGAACCTCCCCAACTCAGAATACCGGAACACGGTCGAGAATGTCGGGGAGGTTTAGGGCCAAACTCCACGCAGCTGCCTGGAGTCACAGGTGTTGCCTGGTTGGGGGAATTCCACTAATTAACTCCCCTGCCCAGGGGGAGTCACTAGATGCTACCTGCATTTCCAGCCCAACAGCCGCCATTCCCTGGCATCCCGCACAAAGAGACAATAGGGGAAGTCACGCGGAGGGCTCCTAGGAGATAACAGGCGCTGCAGACAGAAGACGGAACCTCCCCAAACTCATAATACCGGAACACGTCCGAGTATGTGGGGGAGGATTGGGGCCGCCCTCCACGAAGCTGCCTGATGTTATAGGTGTTGCTTAGCAGGGGGAAGTCCGCTAATTACGTCCCCTGTTCAGCTGGAGGCACTAGGTGCTACCTGAATTTCCAGCCAAACCCCCACTTTTCCCCAGCAGCCCGCACTAGGAAACACTCGGGGAAGACACGCGGAGGGCTCCTAGTAGATCCCAGGCGCTGCAGACAGAAGACGGAACCTCCCCACACTCAGAATTCCGGAACACGCCCTGGTGAGTGGGGGATGTTTGGGGCCACACTCCACGCAGCTGCCTGGTGTCACAGGTTTTTCATGGCAGGGGGAATTCCGCTAATTACCTCCCCTGTCAAGGGGGAGGCACTAGATGCTACCTGCATTTCCAGCACAAACCCCGCCTTTCCCCGTCAGCCAGCACAAGGAGAAAATCGGGGAAGAGATGCGGAGGGTTCCAGGAGTTCCCAGGCGCTGCAGACAGAAGAAGGAACATATCCACACTCAGAATTCCGGAACACGGCCGAGTATTTCGGGGAGGATTAGGGCCACCCTCCACGCAGCTGCCTGGTGTCACAGGTGTTGCCTGGCATGGGGAAGTCCGCTAATTACCTCCCCTGTCCAGGGGGAGGCACTTGATGCTACCTGCATTTCCAGCCCAGCCCCCGCCTTTCCCAGGCATCACGCACTAAGAGACACTAGGGGAAGACACGCGGAGGGCTCCTAGTTGATCCCAGGCACTGCAGACAAAAGACGGAACCTCCCCACAATCAGAATTCCGGAACACGGCCGAGTGTTTGGGGGAGGTTTGGGACCAACCTCCACGCAGCTGCCTGGTGTCACAGGTTTTGCCTTGCAGGGGGAATTCCGCTAATTTCCTTCCTCTGTCCAGGTTCATGTTCTAGATGCTACCTGCATTTCCAGCACAACCCCCGCCTTTCCCCATCATCCCGCACAAAGAGACAAAAGTTGAAGACACGCGGAAGGCTCCTAGTGGATCCCAGGTGCTGCAGACAGAAGACGGAACCTCCCCAGGCTCAGAATTCCGGATCATGGCCGAGTGTGTGGGGGAGGGTTGGGGCCGCACTCCACGAAGCTGCCTTGTGTCACAGGTGTTGCCTGGCAGTGGGAAGTCCGCTAATTACCTCCCCTGTCCAGGTGGAGGCACTAGATTCTACCTGCATTTCCAGCCCAACCCCCACATTTCCCCGGCAGCCCGCACTAGGAGACACTCCGGGAAGACACACGGAAAGTTCCTAGGATATCCCAGGCGCTGCAGACAGAAGACGGATCCTCCCCACACTCAGAATTCCGGAACAAGTCCGAGTGTGTGGGGGAGGTTTGGGGCCGACCTCCACGCAGCTGCCTGGTGTCACAGGTGTTGCTTTGCAGGGGGAAGTCAGCTAATTACCTCCCCTGCCAAGGGGGAGGCACTAGATGCTACCTGCATTTCCAGGCCTAACCCTGCCTTTCGCCCTAAGCCCGCAATAAGAGACACTCTGGGAAGACACGCAGAGTTCTCCTAGGAGATCCCAGGCACTGCAGGCTGAAAACGCATACTCCCCACTCTCAGAATTCCGGAACACTGCCGAGTGTTTGAGGGAATTTTGGGGCAGAATACAATGCAGCTGCCAGGTGTCACAAGTGTTGCCTGGCAGGGGGAAGTCCGCTAATTACCTCCCCTGTCCAGGGGGAGGCACTAGATTCTACCTGCTTTTCCAGCACAACCACGGCATTTCTCCATCAGCCCATACAAGGGGACACTCGGGGAAGACACGCGGACGGCTCCTAGGAGATCCAAAGTGCTGCAGACTGAAGACGGAACCTCCCCAACTCAGAATTCCAGAACACGGCAGAGTGTGTGAGGGAGGTTTGGGGCCGGCCTCTACGAGCCTGCCAGGTTTCACAGGTGTTGCCTGGCAGAGGGGATTCCGCTAATTACCTCCCCTGTCCAGGGGGAGGCACTAGATGCTACCTGCATTTCCAGCCCAACGCCCGTCTTTCCCCAGCAGCCCGCACTAAGAGACCCTCGGGGAAGACACGCGGAGGGCTCCTAGGAGATCCCAGGCGCTGCAGACTGTAGACGCAACCTCCCCAAACTCAGAATTCCAGAACACGGCCGAGTGTGTGAGGGAGGTTTGGGGCCGCCTTCCACGCATCTGCCAGGTGTCACAGGTGTTCCCTGGCAGGGGGAATTCCGCTAATTACCTCCCCTGTTCAGGGGGAGGCACTAGTTTCTACCTACATTTCCAGCACAAACCCGGCATTTCGCCATCAGCCCATACAAGGGGACACTCGGGGAAGACACACGGACGGCTCCTAGGAGATCCCAAGTTCTGCAGACTGAAGACGGAACATCCTCAACTCAGAATTCCGGAACACGGTCGAGTATGTCAGGGAGGTTTAGGGCCAAACTCCACGCAGCTGCCAGGGGTCACAGGTGTTGCCTTGCAGGGGGAAGTCCGCTAATTAACTCCCCTGTGCAGGGGGAGTCACTAGATGCTACCTGCATTTCCAGCCCAACCCCCGCCTTTCCCTGGCATCCCACACAAAGAGACAATAGAGGAATATACGCGGAGGGCTCCTAGGAGATAACAGGGGCTGCAGACCGTAGACGGAAGCTCCCCACACTCATAATACCGGAACACGGCCGAGTGTGTGGGGGAGGTTTGGGGCCGCCCACCACGAAGTTGCCTGGTGTTATAGGTGTTGCTTGGCAGGGGGAAGTCCGCTAATTACGTCCCCTGTTCAGCTGGAGGCACTAGGTGCTACCTGAATTTCCAGCCAAACCCCAACTTTTCCCCGGCAGCCCGCACTAGGAAACACTCGGGGAAGACACGCGGAGGGCTCCTAGTAGATCCCAGTCGCTGCAGACAGAAGACGGAACCTCCCCACACTCAGAATTCCGGAACACGGCCTAGTGAGTGGGGGATATTTGAGGCCGCAATCCACGCAGCTGCCTGGTGTCACAGGTGTTTCATGGCAGGGGGAATTCCGCTAATTTCCTCCCCTGTCAAGGGGGAGGCAAGAGATGTTACCTGCATTTCCAGCACAAACCCCGCCTTTTCCCGGCAACCTGCACTAGGAGAAACTCAGGAAAGTGAGGCGGAGTGATCCAGGAGTTCTCAGGCGCTGCAGACAAAAGACGGAACATCCCCACACTCAGAATTCCGGAACACGGCCGAGTATTTCGGGGAGGTTTAGGGCCAACCTCCACGCAGCTGCCTGGTGTCACAGGTGTTGCCTGACAGGGGGAAGTCCGCTAATTACCTCCCCTGTCCAGGGGGAGGCACTTGATGCTACCTGCATTTCCAGCCCAACCCCCGCAATTCCCCGGCATCCCGCACTAATAGACACTAGGGGAAGACACGCGGCGGGCTCCTAGGAGATTCCAGGCGCTGCAGACTGAAGACGGAACCTCCGAACACTCAGAATTCCGGAACACATCCGATAGTGTGGGGAAGTTTGGGGCCAACCACCACGCAGCTGCCAGGGGTCACAGGTGTTGCCTGACAGGGGGAAGTACGCTAATAACCTCCCCAGTCCAGGGGGAGGCACTAGATGCTACCTGCATTTCCAGTCCAACCCCCGCCTTTCCCCGATATCCTGCACTAAGAGACACCAGGGGAAGACACGCAGAGGGCTCCTAGGTGATCCCAGGCACTGCAGACAGAAATCGGAACCTCCCCACAATCAGAATTCCGGAACACGGCCGAGTGTGAGGGGGAGATTTGGGGCAGAACTCCACGCAGCTGCTTGGTGTCACAGGTGTTGAATGGCAGGGGGAATTCTGCTAATTACCTGCCCTGTCAAGTTTGAGGCACTACATGCTACCTGCATGTCCAGCCCATCCCCGCATTTCCCCGGCACCCCGCACAAATAAACACTAGGGGAAGACACGCGGCGGTCTCCTAGGGGATCCCAGGTGCTGCAGACTGAAGACGGAACCTCCCCACACTCAGAATTCCGGAACAAATCCGATAGAGTGGGGAAGTTTGGGGCCAACCTCCACGCAGCTGCCAGGGGTCACAGGTGTTGCCTGGCAGGGGGAAGTCAGCTAATTACCTCCACTGTCCAGGGTGAGGCACTAGATGCTACCTGCATTTCCAGGCCTAACCCTGCCTTTCGCCGTAAGCCCGCAATAAAGAGACACTCGGGGAAGACACGCGGAATTCTCCTAGGAGATCCCAGGCACTGCATGCTGAAGACGCAAACTCCGCACTCTCAGAATTCCGGAACATGGCCGAGTGTGTGAGGGAGTTTTGGAGCAGAATTCCATGCAGCTGCCAGGTGTCACTGGTGTTGCCTGGCAGGGGAAATTCCGCTAATTACCTCCCCTGTCCTGGAGCAGGCACTAGATGCTACCTGTTTTTCCAGCCCAACCCCCGCCTTTCCCCGGCATCCCGCACAATGACACACTTGTTTAAGACAAGTGGAGGGCTCCTAGTAGATCCCAGGCGCAGGAGACATTAGACGGAACCTCCCCAGACTCAGAATTCCGGATCACGGCCGAGTGTGTGGGGGAGGATTGGGGCCGCACTCCATGCAGCTGCCTGGTGTCACAGGTGTTTCCTGGCAGGGGAAAGTCCTCTAATTACCTCCCCTGTCCAGGTGGAGGCACAAGATGTTACCTGCATTTCGAGCCCAACCCCGGCATTTCCCCGGGAGCCCGCATTAGGAGACACTCGGGGAAGACACACGGAGGGCTCCTAGGAGATCCAAGGCGCTGCAGACAGAAGACGGAACATCCCCACACTCAGAATTCCGGAACACGGCCGAGTGTGTCGATGAGGTTTATGGCCACCCTCCAAGCAGGTGCCTGGTGTCACAGGTGTTGCCTTGCCGGTTGAAATCCGCTAATTACCTCCCCTGTCCAGGGGGAGGCACTAGATTCTACCTGCATTTCCAGACCAACCCCCGCATTTCCCTGGCAGCCCGCACTAGGAGACACTCAGGAAAAAACGCGGACGGCTCCTAGGAGATCTCAGGCGCTGCAGACAGAAGACAAAACTTCCCCACTCTCAGAATTAGGGAACACATCCGATAGAGTGGGGAAGTTTGGGGCCAACCTCCTCGCAGCTGCCAGGGGTCACAGGTGTTGCCTGACAGGGGGAAGTACGCTAATAACCTCCCCAGTCCAGGGGGAAGCACTAGATGCTACCTGCATTTACAGCCCAACCCCCGCCTTTCCCCGGCATCCCGCACTAAAAGACACCAGTGGAAGACACGCGGAGGGCTCCTAGGTGATCCCAGGCACTGCAGGCTGAAGACGCATACTCCCCAATCTCAGAATTCCGGAACACGGCCGAGTGTGTGAGGGAATTTTGGGGCAGAATACAATGCAGCTGACAGGTGTCACAGGTGTTGCCTGGCAGGGGGAAGTCCGCTAATTACCTCCCCTGTCCAGGGGGAGGCACTAGATTCTACCTGCTTTTCCAGCACACCACGGCATTTCTCCGTCAGTCCACACAAGGGGACACTCGGGGAAGACACGCGGAGGGCTCCTAGGAGATCCCAGGCGCTGCAGACTGTAGACGCAACCTCCCCAAACTCAGAATTCCAGAACACGGCCGAGTGTGTGAGGGAGGTTTGGGGCCGCCTTCCACGCATCTGCCAGGTGTCACAGGTGTTGCCTGGCTGGGGGAAGTCCGCTAATTACCTCCCCTGTCCAGGGGGAGGCACTAGATGCTACCTTCATATCCAGCCCAAACCCCGCATTTCCCTGGAAACCCGCACTAGGAGACACTCGGTGAAGACACGCGGAGGGCTCCTCGGAGATCCCAGTCGCTGCAGACAGAAGACAGAACCTCCCCACTCTCAGAAATCCGGAACACGTCCGTGTGATTGGGGGAAGTTTGGGGCCGCCCTCCACGCAGCTGCCTGGTGTCACAGGTGTTTCCTGGCAATGGGAAGTTCGCTAAATACCTCCCCTGTCAAGGGGGAGGCACTAGATGATACATGCATTTCCATCCCATTCCCCGAATTTCCCCGGCAGCCCGCACTAGGAGAAACTCGGGGAAGACTGGCAGAGGGCTGCGGGAGATCCCAGGCGCTGCAGACAGAAGACGGAACAACCCCACACTCAGAATTCCGGAACACGACCGAGTATGTGGGGGAGGTTTATGGCCGCCTTCCACGCAGCTGCCTGATGTCACAGGTGTTGCCTGGAAGGGGGAATTCCGCTAGTTACCTCCCCTGTCCAGGGTGAGGCACTACATGCTACCTGCATGTCCAGCCCATCCCTGCATTTTCCTGGAAGCCCTCACTCAGAGACACTCGGGGAAGACACGTGGAGGGCTCCTAGGAGATCCCAGGCACTAAACAGACGACGGAACCTCCCCACACTCAGAATTCCGGAACATGGCCGAGTGTGTGTGGCAGTTTTGGGGCAACCCTCCACGTAGCTGCTGATGTCACAGGTGTTGCCTGACTGGGGGAAGTATGCTAATTACCTCCCCTGTCCAGTGGGACGCACTAGATGCTACCATCATTTACAGCACAACCCCCGAATTTGCCCGGATGCCCGCACTAGGAGACATTCGGGGAAGACACGTGGAGGGCCCTTTTGAGATCCCAGGCTCTACAGACCAAAGACGGAACCTCCCAACACTCAGAATTCCGGAACAGGCCCGAGAATGTGGGGTAGGTTTGGGACCGCCTTCCACGCAGCTGCCAGGTGTCATAGGTGTTGCCTGGCAGGGGGAAGTCCGCTAATTACCTTCCGTTTCCAGGGGGAGGCACTAGATTATACCTGCATTTCCAGCACAAACCCCGCATATCCCCGGCAGCACGCAGTAGGAGACACTCGGGGAAGACACGAGGAGGGCAACAGGAGCTCCCGGGAGCTGCAGACAGAGGACGGAACATCCCCACACTCAGAATTCCAGAACAAGGCCGAGTATGTCGGGGAGGTTTTGGGCCAACCTCCACGAAGCTTCCTGATGTCACATGTGTTGCCTTGTAGGGGGAATTCCGCTAATAAACTCCGCTGTCCAGGGGGATTCACTAGATGCTACCTGCATTAACAGCCCAACCCCCGCATTTCCCTGGCATCCCGCACAAAGAGACAATAGGGGAAGACACGCGGAGGGCTCCTAGGAGATAACAGGCGCTGTAGACCGAAGACGGAACCTCCCCACACTCAGAATTCCGGAACACGGCTGAGTGTGTGGGGGAGGTTTGGGGCCGCCCTCCACGAAGCTGCCTGGTGTCATAGGTGTTGCTTGGCAGGGGGAAGTCCGCTAATTACTTCCCCTGATCAGGGGGAGGAACTAGATGCTACCTGAATTTCCAGCCAAACCCCCACCTTTCCCCAGAAGCCCGCACTAGGACACACTCGGGGAAGACACGCAGATGGCTCCTATTAGATCCCAGGCGCTGCAGACAGAAGACGGAACCTCCCCACATCAGAATTCCGGAACACGTCCTAGTGATTGTGGGATATTTGGGCCGCACTCACGCAGTTGCCTGGGGTCACAGGTTTTTCCTGGCAGGGGGAATTCCGCTAATTACCTCCCCTGTCAAAGGGGAGGCACTAGATGCTACCTGCATTTCCAGACCAAACCCCGCTTTTACCCTGCAGCCCGCACTAGGACAAACTCGAGGAAGAGTGGCGGAGGGCTCCAGGAGTTCCCAGGCGATGCAGAGAGAAGACGGAACATCCCCACACTCAGAATTCCGGAACACGGCCGAGTATGTCGGGGAGGATTAGGGAAACCCTCCACGCACCTGCCTGTTGTCACAGGTGTTGCCTAGCAGGGAGAAATCCGCTAATTACCTGCCCTGTCCAGGGGAAGCACTAGATGCTACCTGCATTGCAGCACAACCCCCGCATTTCCATTGAAACCCGCACTAGGAGACACTCGGGGAAGACACGAGGAGGGCCCTTTTGAGATCCAAGTCGCTGCAGACAGAAGACGGAACCTCCCAACACTCAGAAATCCGGAACAGGGCCGAGAGTGTGGGGGAGGTTTGGGACCGCCCTCCACGAAGCTGCCTGGTGTCACAGGTGTTGCATGGCAGGGGGAAGTCAGCTAATTACCTCCCCTGTCCAGGTGGAGGCACTAGATGCTACCTGCATTCAAGCCTAACCCCCGCGTTTCCCCGGAAGCCCGCACTAGGAGACACTCGGGGAAGACACGCGGAAGGCTCCTAGGAGATCACAGGCGCTGCAGACAGAAGACGGAACCTCCCCACACTCAGAAATCTGAATAATGGCCGAGTGTGTGGGGGAGGTTTCGGGCCGCCCTCTACTCAGCTGCCTGGTGTCAGAGGTTTTGCTTGGCAGGGGGAATTCCGCTAATTACCTCCCATGTCCAGGGGGAGGCACTAGATGCTACCTGAATTTCCAGCACAACCCCGGCATTTCGCCTTCATCCCATACAAAGGGACACTCGGGGAAGACAGGCGGAGGGCTACAGGAGTTCCCAGGAGCTGCAGACAAAAGACGGAACATCCCCACACTCAGAATTCCGGAACACGGTCGAGTATGTCGGTGAGGTTTAGGGCCAAACTCCACGCAGCTGCTTGGTATCACAGGTGTTGCATGGTAGCGGGAAGTCCGCTAATTTACTCCCCTGTCCAGTGGGAGTCACTAGATGCTACCTGCATTTCCAGCCCAACCCCCGCCTTTCCCTGGCATCCCGCACAATGTGACAATAGGGGAAGACACGTGGAGGGCTCCTAGGAGATAACACGCGCTGCGGACAGAAGACGGAAGCTCCCCACACTCATAATACCGGAACACGGCCGAGTGTGTGGGGGAGGATTGGGGCCGCCCTCCACGAAGCTGCCTGTTGTCATAGGTGTGTCTTAGCAGGGGGAAGTCCGCTAATTACGTCCCCTGTTCAGCTGGAGGCACTAGGTGCTACCTGAATTTCCAGCCAAACCCCCACTTTTCCCCGAAAGCCCGCACAAGGAGACACTCGGGGAAGACACGCAGAGGGCTCCTAGGAGATCCCAGGCGCTGCAGACAGAAGACGGAACCTCCACACGCTCAGAATTCCGGAACACGGCCGAGTGTATCGGGTGGTTTGGGGCCACCCTCCAAGCAGGTGCCTGGTGTCACAGGTGTTGCCTTGCAAAGGTGAAATCCGCTAATTACCTCCCCTGTCCATGGGGAGGCACTAGATGTTACCTGCATTTCCGGACCAACCCCCGCATCTCCCTGGCAGCCCGCACATGGAGACACTAGGGAAAGAAACCCGGACGGCTCCTAGGAGATCTCAGGCGTTGCAGACAGACGACGGAACCTCCCCACAGTCAGAATTCCGTAACACGGCCGAGTGTGTGGGGGAGGTTTGGGGCCTCCCTGCACGAAGCTGCCAAGTGTCACAGGTGTTGCATGGCAGGGAGAAGTCCACTAAATATATCCTCTGTCTAAGGGGAGTCACTAGATTCTTCCTGCATATCCAGCCCAAACGCCGCATTTCCCCGAGAGCCCGCACTAGGATACTCTCGGGGAAGACACGTGGAGAGCTCCTAGGAGATCACAGACGCTGCAGAAAGAAGACGGAACCTCCGCACAGTCAGAATCCCGGAACACGGCCGAGTGTGTGAGTGAGGTTTGGGGCCTCCCTCCACGCAGCTGCCTGGTGTCACAGGTGTTGCCTGGCAGGGGGAAGTCCGCTAATTACCTCTCCAGTCCAGGGGGAGGCACTAGATTCTACCTGCATTTCCAGCACAACCCCGGCATTTCGCCGTCAGCCCATACAAGGGGACACTCGGGAAGACACGCGGACGGCTCCTAGGAGATCCCAATTGCTGCAGACTAAAGACGGAACCTCCCCAACTCAGAATACCGGAACACGGTCGAGAATGTCGGGGAGGTTTAGGGCCAAACTCCACGCAGCTGCCTGGAGTCACAGGTGTTGCCTGGTTGGGGGAATTCCACTAATTAACTCCCCTGCCCAGGGGGAGTCACTAGATGCTACCTGCATTTCCAGCCCAACCCCCGCCTTTCCCTGGCATCCCGCACAAAGAGACAATAGGGGAAGTCACGCGGAGGGCTCCTAGGAGATAACAGGCGCTGCAGACAGAAGACGGAACCTCCCCACACTCATAATACCGGAACACGTCCGAGTGTGTTGGGGAGGTTTGGGGCCGCCCTCCACGAAGTTGCCTGGTGTTATAGGTGTTGCTTAGCAGGGGGAAGTCCGCTAATTACGTCCCCTGTTCAGCTGGAGGCACTAGGTGCTACCTGAATTTCCAGCCAAACCCCCACTTTTCCCCAGCAGCCCGCACTAGGAAACACTCGGGGAAGACACGCGGAGGGCTCCTAGTAGATCCCAGGCGCTGCAGACAGAAGACGGAACCTCCCCACACTCAGAATTCCGGAACACGCCCTGGTGAGTGGGGGATGTTTGGGGCCACACTCCACGCAGCTGCCTGGTGTCACAGGTTTTTCATGGCAGGGGGAATTCCGCTAATTACCTCCCCTGTCAAGGGGGAGGCACTAGATGCTACCTGCATTTCCAGCACAAACCCCGCCTTTCCCCGTCAGCCAGCACAAGGAGAAAATCGGGGAAGAGATGCGGAGTGTTCCAGGAGTTCCCAGGCGCTGCAGACAGAAGACGGAACATATCCACACTCAGAATTCCGGAACACGGCCGAGTATTTCGGGGAGGATTAGGGCCACCCTCCACGCAGCTGCCTGGTGTCACAGGTGTTGCCTGGCATGGGGAAGTCCGCTAATTACCTCCCCTGTCCAGGGGGAGGCACTTGATGCTACCTGCATTTCCAGCCCAGCCCCCGCCTTTCCCAGGCATCACGCACTAAGAGACACTAGGGGAAGACACGCGGAGGGCTCCTAGTTGATCCCAGGCACTGCAGACAAAAGACGGAACCTCCCCACAATCAGAATTCCGGAACACGGCCGAGTGTTTGGGGGAGGTTTGGGAACAACCTCCACGCAGCTGCCTGGTGTCACAGGTTTTGCCTTGCATGGGGAATTCCGCTAATAACCTTCCCAGTCCAGGGGGAGGCACTTGATGCTACCTGCATTACCAGCCCAACCCCCGCCTTTCCCAGGCATCCCGCACTAAGAGACACTAGGGGAAGACACGCGGAGGGCTCCTAGATGATCCCAGGCACTGCAGACAAAAGACGGAACCTCCCCACAATCAGAATTCCGGAACACGGCCGAGTGTGTGGGGGAGGTTTGGGACCAACCCCCACGCAGCTGCCTGGTGTCACAGGTTTTGCCTTGCAGGGGGAATTCCGCTAATAACCTCCCCTATCCAGGGAGAGGCACTAGATGGTATCTGCATTTCCAGGCCTACCCCTGACATTCGCCGTAAGACCGCAATAAGAGACACTCGGGGAATACACGCGGAGGGCTCCTAGGAGATACCAGGCGCTGCAGACTGAAGACGCAAACTCCTCAAACTCAGAATTCCGCAACAAGGCCGAGTGTGTGAGGGAGGTTTGGGGCAGACTTCCATGCAGCTGTCAGGAGTCACAGGTGTTGCCGGGCGGGGGGAATTCCGCTAATTTCCTCCCCTGTCCAGGAGCAGGTACTAGATGCTGCCTGCTTCTCCAGCCCAACCCCCGCATTTCCCCGGCAGCCCGCACTAGGAGACACTCGGGGAAGACACACGGACGGCTCCTAGGAGAACTCAGGCGCTGCAGACAGAAGACGAAACCTCCCCACAGTCAGAATTCCAGAACACGGCGGAGTGTGTGGGGAGGTTTTTGGCAGCCCTCCACGCAGCTCTCTGGTGTCACAGGTGTTGCCTGCCAGGGGGAATTCCGCTAATTACCTCCCCTGTCCAGGGGGAGGCACTAGTTTCTACCTGCATTTCCAGCCCAACCCCCGCATCTCCCTGGCATCCCGCACATGGAGACACTAGGGGAAGACACGTGGAGGGCTCCTAGGAGATCCCAGGCGCTGCAAACAGACGACGGAACCTCCCCACAGTCAGAATTCCGTAACACGGCCGAGTGTGTGGGGGAGGTTTGGGGCCTCCCTGCACGAAGCTGCCAAGTGTCACAGGTGTTGCATGGCAGGGAGAAGTCCACTAAATATATCCTCTGTCTAAGGGGAGTCACTAGATTCTTCCTGCATATCCAGCCCAAACGCCGCATTTCCCCGAGAGCCCGCACTAGGATACTCTCGGGGAAGACACGTGGAGAGCTCCTAGGAGATCACAGACGCTGCAGAAAGAAGACGGAACCTCCGCACAGTCAGAATCCCGGAACACGGCCGAGTGTGTGAGTGAGGTTTGGGGCCTCCCTCCACGCAGCTGCCTGGTGTCACAGGTGTTGCCTGGCAGGGGGAAGTCCGCTAATTACCTCTCCAGTCCAGGGGGAGGCACTAGATTCTACCTGCATTTCCAGCACAACCCCGGCATTTCGCCGTCAGCCCATACAAGGGGACACTCGGGAAGACACGCGGACGGCTCCTAGGAGATCCCAATTGCTGCAGACTAAAGACGGAACCTCCCCAACTCAGAATACCGGAACACGGTCGAGAATGTCGGGGAGGTTTAGGGCCAAACTCCACGCAGCTGCCTGGTGTCACAGGTGTTGCCTGGTTGGGGGAATTCCACTAATTAACTCCCCTGCCCAGGGGGAGTCACTAGATGCTACCTGCATTTCCAGCCCAACCCCCGCCTTTCCCTGGCATCCCGCAAAAAGAGACAATAGGGGAAGTCACGCGGAGGGCTCCTAGGAGATAACAGGCACTGCAGACAGAAGACGGAACCTCCCCACACTCATAATACCGGAACACGTCCGAGTGTGTTGGGGAGGTTTGGGGCCGCCCTCCACGAAGCTGCCTGGTGTCATAGGTGTTGCTTGGCAGGGGGAAGTCCGCTAATTACTTCCCCTGATCAGGGGGAGGAACTAGATGCTACCTGAATTTCCAGCCAAACCCCCACCTTTCCCCAGAAGCCCGCACTAGGACACACTCGGGGAAGACACGCAGATGGCTCCTATTAGATCCCAGGCGCTGCAGACAGAAGACGGAACCTCCCCACATCAGAATTCCGGAACTCGTCCTAGTGATTGTGGGATATTTGGGCCGCACTCACACAGTTGCCTGGGGTCACAGGTTTTTCCTGGCAGGGGGAATTCCGCTAATTACCTCCCCTGTCAAAGGGGAGGCACTAGATGCTACCTGCATTTCCAGACCAAACCCCGCTTTTACCCTGCAGCCCGCACTAGGACAAACTCGAGGAAGAGTGGCGGAGGGCTCCAGGAGTTCCCAGGCGATGCAGAGAGAAGACGGAACATCCCCACACTCAGAATTCCGGAACACGGCCGAGTATGTCGGGGAGGATTAGGGAAACCCTCCACGCACCTGCCTGTTGTCACAGGTGTTGCCTAGCAGGGAGAAATCCGCTAATTACCTGCCCTGTCCAGGGGAAGCACTAGATGCTACCTGCATTGCAGCACAACCCCCGCATTTCCATTGAAACCCGCACTAGGAGACACTCGGGGAAGACACGAGGAGGGCCCTTTTGAGATCCAAGTCGCTGCAGACAGAAGACGGAACCTCCCAACACTCAGAAATCCGGAACAGGGCCGAGAGTGTGGGGGAGGTTTGGGACCGCCCTCCACGAAGCTGCCTGGTGTCACAGGTGTTGCATGGCAGGGGGAAGTCAGCTAATTACCTCCCCTGTCCAGGTGGAGGCACTAGATGCTACCTGCATTCAAGCCTAACCCCCGCGTTTCCCCGGAAGCCCGCACTAGGAGACACTCGGGGAAGACACGCGGAAGGCTCCTAGGAGATCACAGGCGCTGCAGACAGAAGACGGAACCTCCCCACACTCAGAAATCTGAATAATGGCCGAGTGTGTGGGGGAGGTTTCGGGCCGCCCTCTACTGAGCTGCCTGGTGTCAGAGGTTTTGCTTGGCAGGGGGAATTCCGCTAATTACCTCCCATGTCCAGGGGGAGGCACTAGATGCTACCTGAATTTCCAGCACAACCCCGGCATTTCGCCTTCAGCCCATACAAAGGGACACTCGGGGAAGACAGGCGGAGGGCTACAGGAGTTCCCAGGAGCTGCAGACAAAAGACGGAACATCCCCACACTCAGAATTCCGGAACACGGTCGAGTATGTCGGTGAGGTTTAGGGCCAAACTCCACGCAGCTGCCTGGTGTCACAGGTGTTTCATGGCAGGGGGAAGTCCGCTAATTACCTCCCCTGTCAAGGGGGAGGCACTAGATGCTACCTGCATTTCCAGCACAAACCCAGTCTTTCCCCGGCAGCCACCACAAGGAGAAACTCGGGGAAGAGATGCGGAGTGTTCCAGGAGTTCCCAGGCGCTGCAGACAGAAGGTGGAAAATCCCCACACTCAGAATTCCGGAACACGGCCGAGTATGTCGGGGTGGATTAGGGCCACCCTCCACACAGCTGCCTGGTGTCACAGGTGTTGCCTGGCAGGGGGAAGTCCGCTAATTACCTCCCCTGTCCAGGGGGAGGCACTTGATGCTACCTGCATTACCAGCCCAACCCCCGCATTTCCCAGGCATCCCGCACTATAAGACACTAGGGGAAGACAAGCGGAGGGCTCCTAGGTGATCCCAGGCACTGCAGACAAAAGTCGGAACCTCCCCACAATCAAAATTCCGGAACACGGCCGAGTGTGTGCAGGAGGTTTGGGACCAACCTCCACGCAGCTGCCTGGTGTCACAGGTTTTGTCTTGCAGGGGAAATCCGCTAATAACCTCCCCCGTCCAGGGGGAGGTACTTGATGCTACCTGCATTACCAGCCCAACCCTCGCCTTTCCCAGGCATCCCGCACTAAGAGACACTAGGGGAAGACACGCGGTGGGCTCCTAGGTGATCCCAGGCACTGCAGACAAAAGACGGAACCTCCCCACAATCAGAATTCCGGAACACGGCCGAGTGTGTGGGGGAGGTTTGGGACCAACCTCCACGCAGCTGCCTGGTGTCACAGGTTTTGCCTTGCAGGGGGAAGTCCGCTAATAACCTCCCCAGTCCAGGGGGAGGCACTTGATGCTACCTGCATTACCAGCCCAGCCCCCGCCTTTCCCAGGCATCCCGCACTAAGAGACACTAGGGAAAGACACGCGGAGTGCCCCTAGGTGATCCCAGGCACTGCAGACAAAAGACGGAACCTCCCCACATTCAGAATTCCGGAACACGGCCGAGTGTGTGGGGGAGGTTTGGGACCAACCTCCACGCAGCTGCCTGGTGTCACAGGTTTTGCCTTGCAGTGGGAAATCCGCTAATTACCTCCCCTATCCAGGGAGAGGCACTAGATTGTACCTGCATTTCCAGGCCTACCCCTGCCTTTCGCCATAATACCGCAATATGAGACACTCGGGGAATACACGCGGAGGGCTCCTAGGAGATCCCAGGCGCTGCAGACTGAAGACGCAAACTCCTCAAACTCAGGATTCTGCAACAAGGCCGAGTGTGTGAGGGAGGATTTGGGCAGACTTCCATGCAGCTTTCAGGTGTCACAGGGGTTGCCTGGCGGGGGGAATTCCGCTAAATTCCTCCCCTGTCCAGGCGCAGGTACTAGATGCTACCTGCTTTTCCAGCACAACCCCCGCATTTCCCTGTCATCCCGCACCATGAGACACAAGTTGAAGACCCACGGAAGGCTCCTAGGAGATCCCAGGCGCTGCAGACAGAAGACGGAACCTCCCCAGACTCAGAATTCCGTATCATGGCCGAGTGTGTGGGGGAGGATTGGGGTCGCACTCCACGCAGCTGCCTGGTGTCACAGGTGTTGCCTGGCAGGTGGAAGTCCGCTAATTACCTCCCCTGTCCAGGTGGAGGCACTAGATGCTACCTGCATTTCCAGCCCAACCCCCGCATTTCCCCGGCAGCCAGCACTAGTAGACACTTGGGGAAGACACACGGACGGCTCCTAGGAGATCTCAGGCGCTGCAGACAGAAGACGAAACCTCCCCACAGTCCGAATTCCCGAACACGGCCGAGTGTGTGGGGAGGATTTTGGCAGCCCTCCAAGCAGCTGTCTGGTGTCACAGGTGTTGCCTGGCAGGGGGAGTTCCGCTAATTACCTCCCCTGTCCAGGGGGAGGCACTAGTTTCTACCTGCATTTCCAGCCCAACCCCCGCATCTCCCTGGCAGCCCGCACTAGGAGACACTCTGGGAAGACAGGCGGATGGCTCCTAGGAGATCTCAGGCGCTGCAGACAGAAGACGGAACCTCTGCACAGTCAGAATCCCGGAACACGGCCGAGTGTGTGGGGGAGATTTGGGGCCTCCTTCCACGCTGCTGCCATGTGTCACAGGTGTTGCCTGGCAGGGGGAATCCGCTAATTAACTCCCCTGTCAAGGGGAAGGCACTAGATACTACCTGCATTTCCAGCCCTTCCCAGCATTTCCCTGGGATCCCGCACACGGAGACACTAGGGGAAGACACGTGGAGGGCTCATAGGAGATCCCAGGCGCTGCAAACGGACGACGGAACCTCCCCACACTCAGAATTCCGGAACACGGCCGAGTGTGTGGGGGAGGTTTGGGGCCGACCTCCATGCAGCTGCCTGGTGTCACAGGTGTTGCTTGGCAGGGGGAAGTCAGCTAATTACCTCCCTTGTCCAGGAGGATGCACTAGACACTACCTGCATTCCCAACCGATCCCCCGCCTTTCCATTGAAGCCCGCACTATGAGACACTCGGGGAATACTCGCGGAGGGCTCCTAGGAAATGCCAGTCGCTGCAGACAGAAGACGGAACCTCCCCACACTCAGAATTCCGGAACACGTCCGAGAATGTCGGGGAGGATTAGGGCCAACCTCCACGAACCTGCCTGGTGTCACAGGTGTTGCCTGGCAGTGGGAAGTCCGCTAATTACCTCCCATGTCCAGGGGGAAGCACTACATGCTACCTGCATTTACAGCCCAACCCCCGCATTTCCCCGGCAGCCTGCAATAGTAGACACTCAGGGAAGACACGCAGAGGGCTCCTAGGAGATCCCAGATACTGCAGACAGATGACGGAACGTCCCCAAACTCAGAATTCCGGAACACAGCCGAGTATGTCGGGGAGGATTAGGGAAACCCTCCACGCACCTGCCTGTTGTCACAGGTGTTGCCTTGCAGGGAGAAATCCGCTAATTACCTGCCCTGTCCAGGGGAAGCACTAGATGCTACCTGCATTGCAGCACAACCCCCGCATTTCCATTGAAACACGCACTAGGAAACACTCGGGGAAGACACACGGAAGGCTCCTAGGAGATCATAGGCGCTGCAGATAGAAGACGGATCCTCCGCACACTCAGAAATCTGGATAATGGCCGAGTGTGTGGGGGAGGTTTGGGGCCACCCTCTATGCAGCTGCCTGGTGTCAGGGGTGTTGCCTAGCCAGGGAAGTCCGCTAATTACCTCCCCTTTCCAGGGGGAGGCGCTAGATACTACCTGAATTTCCAGCACAACCCCGGCATTTCGCCGTCTGCCCATACAAGGGGACACTCGGGGAACAGAGGCGGAGGGCTCCAGGAGTTAACAGGAGCTGCAGACAGAAGACGGAACATCCCCACACTCAGAATTCCGGAACACGGTCGAGTATGTCGGGGAAGTTTAGGGCCAAACTCCACGCAGCTGCCTGGTGTCACAGGTGTTGCCTGGTATCGGGAAGTCCGCAAATTAACTCCCCTGTCCAGTGGGAGTCACTAGATGCTACCTGCATTTCCAGCCCAACCCCCGCTTTTCCCTGGCATTCCGCACAAAGAGACAATAGGGGAAGACACAAGGAGGGCTCCTAGGAGATAACAGGCGCTGCAGACAGAAGACGGAACCTCCCCACATTCTTAATACCGGAACACGGCCGAGTGTGTGGGGGAGGTTTGGTGCCGCCCTCCACGAAGCTGCCTGGTTTTATAGGTGTTGCTTGGCAGGAGGAAGACCGCTAATTACGTCCCCTGTTCAGCTGGAGGCACTAGGTGCTACCTGAATTTCCAGCCAAACCCCCACTTTTCCCCGAAAGGCCGCACTAGGAAACACTCGGGGAAGACACGCGGAGGGCTCCTAGAAGATCCCAGGCGCTGCAGACAGAAGACGGAACCTCCCCACACTCAGAATTCCGGAATACATCCGAGAGTGTGGGGAATATTGGGGCCAACCTCCACGTGCTGTCAGGGGTCACAGGTGTTCCCTGGCTGGGGGAAATTCGCTAATTACCTCCCCAGTCCAGGGGAAGCACTAGATGCTACCTGCATTGCAGCTCAACCCTCGCATTTCCATTGAAACCCGCACTAGGAGACACTCGGGGAAGACACGCGGAGGGCCCTTTTGAGATCCCAGGCGCTGCAGACAAAAGACGGAACCTCCCAAACCTCAGAATTCCGGAACAGGGCCGAGAGGGTGGGGGAGGTTTGGGACAGCCCTCCTCTCAGCTGCCAGGTGTCACAGGTGTTGAATGGCAGGGGAAAGTCACCTAATTACCTCCCCTATCCAGGGGGAGGCACTTGATGCTACCTGCATTTCCAGCCCAATCCCCGCATTTCCCCGGCATCCCGCACTAAGAGACCCTAGGGGAAGACACGCGGCGGGTTCCTAGGAGATCCCAGGTGCTGCAGACTGAAGACGGAACCTCCCCACCCTCAGAATTCCGGAACACATCCGATAGTGTGGGGAAGTTTGGGACCAACCTCCACGCAGGTGCCTGTTGTCACAGGTTTTACCTTGCAGGGGGAAGTCCGCTAATTACCTCCCCTGTTCAGGGAGAGGCACTAGATGGTACCTGCATTCCCAGGCCTACCCCTGCCTTTCGCCGTAAGCCCGCAATATGAGACATTCAGGGAATACACGCGGAGGGCTCCTTGGAGATCCCAGGCGCTGTAGACTGATGATGCAAACTCCCCAAACTCAGAATTCCGCAACAAGGCCGAGTGTGTGAGGGAGGTTTGGGGCAGACATCCATGCAGCTGCCAGGAGTCACAGGTGTTGCCTGGCAGGAGGAATTCCCCTAATTACCTCCCCTGTCCAGGGGCAGGTACTAGATGCTACCTGCTTTTCCAGCACAACCCCCGCATTTCCCCATCATCCCGCACAAAGAGACACAAGTTGAAGTCACGCGGAAGGCTCCTAGGAGATCCCAGGCGCTGCAGACAGAAGACGGAACCTCCCAGACTCAGAATTCCGGATCATGGCCGAGTGTGTGGGGGAGGATTGTGGCCGCACTCCACGCAGCTGCCTGGTGTCACAGGTGTTGCCTGGCAGGGGGAAGTCCGCTAATTACCTCCGATGTCCAGGGGCAGGTACTAGATGCTACCTGCATTTCCAGCCCATCCCCCGCATTTCCCCGGCAGCCCGCAATATTAGACACTCGGGGAAGACACGCGGAGGGCTCCTAGGAAATCCCAGGTGCTGCAGACAGAAGACGGAACCTCCCCACACTCAGAATTCCTGAACACGGCCGAGTGTGTGGGGGAGGTTTTGGGCCGCCCTCCACGAAGCTGCCTGCGGTCACAATTGTTGCATTGCAGGGGGAAATCCGCTAATTACCTCCCATGTCCAGGAGGAGATACTAGATGCTACCTGCATTTCCAGCCCAACTCCCAATTTTCAATTGAAGCCCGCACAAGGAGAACTCGGGGAAGACACACGAAGGGCTCCTAGGAGATTCCAGGCTCTGTAGACAGATGACGGAACCTTCCCATACTCAGAACTCCGGAACACGTCTGACTCTGTGGGGGAGGTTTGTGGCCGCCCTCCACGTAGCTACCTGGGGTCACAGGTGTTCCCTGGCAGGGGGAAGTCCGCTAAATACCTCCCCTGTCCAGGGGGAGGCACTACATTCTACCTGCATTTCCAGCCCATCCCCAGCCTTTCCCCGTCAGCCCGCACAAGGAGACTCTCGGGGAAGTCACGCGAAGAGCTCCTAGGAGATCCCAGGCGCTGCAGATAGATGACGGAACCTTCCCACACTCCGAATACCGGAACACGGCTGAGTGTTTGGGGGAGGTTTGGGGGTGCCTTCCACGCAGCTGCCTGGGGCCACAGGTGTTCCCTGGCTGGGGGAAGTCCGCTAAATACCTCCCCTGTCCAGGGGGAGGCACTACATGCTACCTGCATTTCCAGATAATACCCCGCCTTTCCCCGGCAGACGAAACAATGAGACTCTCGGGGAAGACACACGAAGGGCTCCTAGGAGATCCCAGTTGCTGCAGATAGAAGACCAAACTACCCCACTCTCAGAATTATGAAACACGTCTGACTGTGTGGGGGATGTTTGTGGCCGCCCTACACGCAGCTGCCTGGGGTCACAGGTGTTCCCTTGCAGGGAGAAGTCCGCTAAATACCTCCCCTGTACCAGAGGAGGCAATTGATGCTGCCTGCATTTCCAGCCCAACCCCCGCATTTCCCCGGCAGCCCGCACTAGCAGACACTAGGGAAAGACACGCGGAAGGCTCCTAGGGGATCCCAGGCGCTGCAGGCAGAAGACAGAATCTCCCCACACTCAGAATTCCGGAACACGGCCGACTGTGTGGGGGAGGTTTTGTGAGGACATCCACGCAGGTGCCTTGTTCACAGGTGTTGCCTGGCAGGGGGAAGTACGCTAATTACCTACCATGTCCATGAGGAGACTCTAGATGCTACCTGCAATTCCAGCACAAACCCTGCCTTTCCCCTGGAGCCCGCACTAGGAGACAATCGAGGAAGAGACGCGGAGGGCTCCTAGAAGATCCCAGGCGCTGCAGACAGAAGACGGAACCTCCCCACACTCAGAATTCCGGAACACGGCCAAGTGTGTGTGGGAGGAATGGGGCCACCCTCCACGAAGCTGCCTGGGGTCACAGGTGTTGCATTGCAGTGGGAAATCCGCTAATTAACTCCCCTGTCCTGGAGGAGGCACTAGATGCTACCTTCATTTCCAACCCAACCCCTGCATTTCCCCGGCAGCCCTCAATAAGAAATGCTCGGGGAAGAAACGCGGAGGGGTCCTTGGAGATCCCAGGCGCTGCAGACAAAAGACGGAACCTCCCCACACTCAGAATTCCGGAACAAGGTCGAGTGTGTGGGGGAGGTTTGGGGCCGCCCTCCACGCAGCTGCCTGGTGTCACTGGTTTTGCCTGGCAGGGGGAAGTCCGCTAATTACCTCCCCTGTCCAGGGGGAGGCACTGGATGCTACCTGCATTGCAGCACAACCCCCGGATTTCCATTGAAACCCGCACTAGGAGACACTCGGGGAAGACACGCGGAGGGCTCATTTGAGATACCAGGCACTGCAGAAAGAAGACGGAAACTCCCAACACTCAGAATTCCGGAACACGGCCGAGAGTGTGATTGAGGTTTGGGACCTCCCACCACGAATCTGCCTGTTGTCACACGTGATACATTGCAGGGGGAATTCAGGTAATTACCTCCCCTGTCCAAGGGGAGGCACTAGATGCTACCTGCATTTCCAGCGTAACCCCCATATTCCCCCGGAGCCCGCACTAGCAGACACTAGGGGAAGACACGCGGAGGGCTCTTAGGGGATCCCAGGTGCTGCAGACAGAAGACGGAACCTCCCCACACTCAGAATTCCGGAACACGGCTGAGTGTGTGGAGGAGGTTTGGGGCCGCCCTCCACGCAGCTACCTGGGATTACATGTGTTCTCAGGCAGGGGGAGTCCGCTAAATACCTCCCCTGTCCAGTGGGAGGCACTAAATGCTACCTGCATTTACAGCCCATCCCCCGTATTTTCCCTGCAGACCGCACAAGGAGACTCTCAGGGAAGTCTCACGAAGGGCTCCTAGGAGATCCCAGGCGCTGCAGACAGATGAGGGAACCTTCCCACAATCCGAATTCCGGAACACGGCTGAGTGTGTGGGGGAGATTTGGGGACGACTTCCTCGAAGCTGCCTGGGGTCACAGGTGTTCCCTGGCAGGGGGAAGTCCGCTAAATACCTCCCCTGTCCAGGGGGAGGCACTATATGCTACCTGCATTTGCAGTCCATCCCCCGCCTTTCCCCTGCAGCCGGCACAAGGAGAATCTCAGGGAAGACAAGTGAAATTCTCCTAGGAGATCCCAGGTGCAGCAGACAGAAGACGTAACCTCCCAACGCTCAGAATTCCCGAACAGGTCTGAATGTGTGGGGGAGTTTTGTGGCCGCCCCCCACGCAGCTGTCTGGTGTCACATGTGTTGCCTGGCAGGGGGAATTCCGCTAAATACCTCCCCTGTAGAGGGGGAGGCACTACATGCTACCTGCATTTCCAGCCCATCCCCCACCTTTCCCCAGCAGCCCACACTAGGAGACTCTCGGGGATTACACGCGAAGAGCTCCTAGGAGATCCCAGGTGCTGCAGACAGATGACGGAACTTCCCCACTCTCAGAAATACGGAACACGTCTGACTGTGTGGGGGAGTTTTTTGCCCGCCCTCCACGCAGGTGCCTGGGGTCACAGGTGCTCCCTGGCAGGGGGAAGTCCGCTAAATACTTCCCCGGTCCAGGGGGAGGCTCTACATGCTACCTGCATTTCCAGCTAATCCCCCGCATTTCACCGGCAGCCCAAATTATGAGACTCTCGGGGAAGACACACGAAGGGCTCCTAGGAGATTCCAGTTGCTGCAAATAGAAGACGAAACGTCCCCAATCTCAGAGTTACGAAACACGTCTGACTGTGTGGGGGAGGTTTGTGGCCGCCCTACACGGAGCTGCCTGGGGTCACAGGTGTTCCCTGGCAGGGGGAAGTCCGCTAAATACCTCCCCTTTCCAGGGGGAGGCACTACATGCTACCTGCATTTCCAGCCCATCCCCCGCATTTCCCCGTCAGCCCGCACAAGGGGACTCTCGGGGAAGTCACGCGAAGAGCCCCTAGGAGATCCCAGGCGCTGCAGACTGATGACGGAACCTTCCCACCCTCGGAATTCCGGAACACGGCTGAGTGTGTGGGGTTAGTTTGGGGGCGCCTTCCACGCAGCTGCCTGGGGACACAGGTGTTCCCTGGCAGGGGGAAGTCCGCTAAATACCTCCCGTGTTCAAGGGGAGGCACTACATGCTACCTTATTTTCAAGCCCTTCCCCCGCCTTTCCCCGGCTGCCCACACTAGGACACTCTCGGAGAACACAAGTGAAAGGTTCCTGGGAGATCCCAGGCTCTGTACACAGAAGACGTAACTTCCCCACTCTCAGAATTACGGAACAGGTCTGACTGTGTTGGGGAGGTTTGTGGCCTCTCTCCATGCAGCTGCCTGGGGTCACAGGTGTTCCCTGGCAGGGAGGAGTCCGCTAAATACTTCCTCCTTCCAGGGGGAGGCACTACATGCTACCTGCATTTCCAGCCCATCCCCCTCATTTCCCTGGCAGCCCGCACAAGGAGACTCTCGGGGAAGACAAGTGAAAGGCTCCTAAGACATCCCAGGCGCTGCAGACAGAAGACGGAACTTCCCCAATTTCAGTATTATGGAACACGTCTGACTGTGTGGGGGAGTTTTGTGGCCACCCTACACGAAGCTGCCTGGTGTCACAGGTGCTCCCTGGCAGGGGGAAGTCCGCTAAATAATTCCCCAGTCCAGGGGGAGGCACAACATGCTACCTGCATTTCCAGCCCATCACCCGAATTTCCAGGCAGCCCGCAGTAGGAGACTCTCGGGGAAGACACGCGAAGGGCTCCTAGGAGATCCCAGGTGCTGCAGACAGAAGACGGAACCTCCCCACACTCCGAATTCCGGAACACGGCTGAGTGTGTGGGGGAGGTTAGGGCAAACTTCCACGAACTTGCCTGGGGTCACAGGTGTTCCCTGGAAGGGGGAAGTCCGCTAAATTCCTCCCCTGTCCATGGGGAGGCACTACATGCTACCTGCATTTCCAGCTAATCCCCCGCTTTTCCCCGGCAGCCCAAACTATGAGACTCTCGGGGAAGACACACGAAGGGCTCCTAGGAGGTCCCAGGCGCTGCAGACAGATGACGGAACCTTCCCATACTCAAAATTCCGGAACACGGCTGACTATTTGGGGGAGGTTTGTGGCCGCCCTCCACGTAGCTACCTGGGGTCACAGGTGTTCCCTGGCAGGGGGAAGTCCGCTAAATACCTCCCCTGTCCAGGAGGAGGCACTACATGCTACCTGCATTTCCAGCCCATCCCCAGGCTTTCCCCGTCAGCCCGCAAAAGTAGACTCTCGCGGAAGTCACGCGAAGAGCTCCTAGGTGATCCCAGGCGCTGCAGACAGATGACGGAACCTTCCCACACTCCGAATTCCGGAACACAGCTGAGTGTTTGGGGGAGGTTTGGGGGTGCCTTCCACGCAGCTGCCTGGGGTCACAGGTGTTCCCTGGCAGGGGGAAGTCCGCTAAGTACTTCGCCAGTCCAGGGGGAGGCACTAAATGCTACCTGCATTTCCAGGTAATCCCCCGCCTTTCCCCGGCAGCCCGCACAAGGAGACTCTCGGGGAAGACACGCGAAGGGCTCCTAGGAGATCCCAGGTGCTGCAGACAGAAGACGGAACCTCCCCACACTCCGAATTCCGGAACACGGCTGAGTGTGTGGGGGAGGTTAGGGCAAACTTCCACGAACTTGCCTGGGGTCACAGGTGTTCCCTGGAAGGGGGAAGTCCGCTAAATTCCTCCCCTGTCCAAGGGGAGGCACTACATGCTACCTGCATTTCCAGCTAATCCCCCGCCTTTCCCCGGCAGACCTCAAAAGGAGAATCTCGGTGAAGACAAGTGAAGTTCTCCTAGGAGATCCCAGGTGCAGCACACACAAAACGGAACCTCCCAACACTCAGAATTTCGGAACACGTCTGACTGTGTGGGGGAGTTTTGTGGCCGACATCCACACAGCTGCCTTGTGTCACATGTGTTGCCTGGCAGGGGGAAGTCCGCTAAATACCTCCCCTGTACAGGGGGAGGCACTACATGCTACCTGCATTTTCAGCCCATCCCCCGCCTTTTCCCGGCAGCCTGCACTAGGACACTCTCAGGGAAGAGATGCGAAATGCTCCTAGGAGATCCCAGGCTCTGCAGACAGAATTCGGAACCTCCCAAACACAGAATTCCGGGACACAGCTGACTGTGTGGGGGAGGTTTGGGGCCGCCTTCCACGCATCTGCCTGGGGTCACAGGTGTTCCCTGGCAGGGCGAAATCCGCTAAATACCTCCTCTGTCCAGGGGGAGGCACTACATGCTACCTGCATATCCAGCCAATCCCCCTCATTTCCCCGGCGTCCCGCAATAGGAGACTCTTTGGGAAGACACACGAAGGGCTCCTAGGAGATCCCAGGTGCTGCAGACAGAAGACGGAACTTCCACACTCTCAGAATAACGGAACACATCTGACTGTGTGGGGGATGTTTGGGGCCGAACTCCACGTTGCTTCCTGGGGTCGCAGGTGTTAGGTGCAAGGGGGAAGTCCGCTAAATACCTCCCCTGTCCAGGGGGAGGCACTACATGCTACCTGCATTTCCAGCCCATCCCCCGCAATACCCCGGCAACCCGCACTATGATACTCTCGGGGAAGACACGCGAATGGCTGATAGGAGATCCCAGGAACTGCAGACAAACGACGGAAACTTCCCACTCTCAGAATTCCGGAACATGGCTGACTGTGTAGGGGAGGTTTTGGGCCGCCCTCCACGCAGCTGCCTGGGGTCACAGGTTTTCTCTGGCAGGGGGAAGTCCACTAAATACCTCCCCTGTCCAGGGGGAGGAACTACATGCTACCTGCATTTCCAGCCCATCCCCCGCCATTTCCCCAGCAACCCGCACAAGTAGACTCTCGGGGAAATCACACGAATGGCTCCTAGGAGATCCCAGGCGCTGCAGACTGATGAGGGAACCTTCCCACACTCAGAATTCCGGAACACGGCTGACTCTGTGGGGGAGGTTTGTGGCCTCTCTCCACGCAGCTGCCTGGGGTCACAGGTGTTCCCTGCCAGGGGGAAGTCCACTAAATACCTCCCCTGTCCTGGGGGACGCACTAAATGCTACCTGCATTTCTAGCCTTCCCCAGCATTTCCCCGGCAGTCCGCACTAGGAGACTCTTGGAGAAGACACGCGAAAAGCTCCTGTGAGATCCCAGGCACTGTACACAGAAGACGTAACTACCCCACTCTCAGAATTACGGAACAGGTCTGACTGTGTTGGGGAGGTTTGTGGCCTCTCTCCATGCAGCTGCCTGGGGTCACAGGTGTTCCCTGGCAGGGAGAATTCCGATAAAAACTTCCCACTTCCAGGGGGACGCTCTATATGCTACCTGCATTTCCAGCCCATCCCCCTCATTTCCCCAGCAGCCCGCACTAGGAGACTCTCGGGGAAGACAAGTGAAGGGCTCCTAGGGGATCCCAGTCGCAGCATACAGAAGACGGAACCTCCCAACACTCAGAATTCCGGAACACGTCTGACTGTGTGGGGGAGTTTTGTGGCCACCCTCCACGCAGCTGCCTGGTGTCACATGTGTTGCCTGGCAGGGGGAAGTCCGCTAAATACCTCCCCTGTCCAGGGGGAGGAACTACATGGTACCTGCATTTCCAGCTCATCCCCCGCATTTCCCCGGCAGCCCGCACAAGAGACTCTCGGGGAAGACAAGTGAAAGGCTCCTAGGAGATCCCAGGCGCTGCAGACAGATGACGGAACTTTCCCACACTCAGTATTCCGGAAGAAGGCTGAGTGTCTGGTGGAGTTTTGGGGCCGCCCTCCACGCAGCTGCCTGGGGTCACAGTTGTTCCTTGGCAGGGGGAAGTCCGCTAAATACCTCCCCTGTCCAGGGGAAGGCACAACATGCTACCTGCATTTCCAGCCCATCACCCGAATTTCCCGGCAGCCCGCACTAGGACACTCTCGGGGAAGACATGCGAATGGCTCCTAGGAGATCCCAGGAGGTGGAGACAGAAGACGGACCATCCCAACTCTCATAATTACGGAACACTTCTGACTTTGTGTGGGATTTTTGGGGCCGATCTCAACGTAGCTTCCTGGGGTCTCAGGTGTTAGTTGCAAGGAGGAAGTCCGCTAAATACCTCCCCTGTCCAGGGGGATGCACTTCATTCTACCTGCATTTCCTGCCCATCCCCCGCCTTTCTCCATCAGCCCGCACAAGGAGACTCTCGGGGAATTCACGCGAAGGGCTCCTAGGAGATCCCAGTCGCTGCAGACAGATGAGGGAACCTTCCCACACTCCGAATTCCGGAACACGGCTGAGTGTGTGGGGGAGGTTTGGGGTCGCCCTCCACGCAGCTGCCTGGGGTCACAGGTGATCCCTGGCAGGGGGAAGCCCGCTAAATACCTCCCCTGTCCAGGGGGACTAACTACATGCTACCTGCATTTCCAGCCCATCCCCCTCATTTCACAGGCAGCCCGCACAAGGAGAATCTCGGGGAAGACAAGTGAATTTCTCATAGGAGATCCCAGGCGCAGCAGACAGAAGAGGAAACCTCCCAACAATAAGAATTCCGGAACACGTCTGATTGTGTGGGGGAGTTTTGTGACCGCACTCCACGAAGCTACCTGGAGTCACAGGTGTTCCCTGGCTGGCGGAAGTCCGCTAAATGCCTCCCCTGTCCAGGGGGAGGCACTACATGCTACCTGCATTTCCAGCCCATCCCCAGCCTTTCCCCGTCAGCCCGCACAAGGAGACTCTCGGGGAAGTCACGCAAAGAGCTCCTAGAAGATCCCAGGCGCTGCAGACAGATGACGGAACCTTCCCACACTCCAAATTCCGGAACACGGCTGAGTGTGTGGGGGAGGTTTGGGGGTGACTTCCACGCAGCTGCCTGGAGTCACAGGTGTTCCCTGGCAGGGGGAAGTCCGCTAAATACCTCCCCGGTCCAGGGGGAGGCACTACATTCTACCTGAATTTCCAGCCCATCCCCCGCCTTTCCCCGGCAGGCCGCACAAGGAGACACTCGGGGAAGAGACGCGAAATGCTCCTAGGAGATCCCAGGCTCTGCAGACAGAATTCGGAACCTCCCCAAACACAGAATTCCGGGACACGGCTGACTGTGTGGGGGAGGTTTGGGGCCGCCTTCCACGCATCTGCCTGGGGTCACAGGTGTTCCCTGACAGGGGGAATTCCGCTAAATACCTCCCCTGTCCAGGGGGAGGCAGTACATGCTACCTGCATTTCCAGCCAATCCCCCTCATTTCCCCGGCATCCCGCAATAGGAGACTCTTTGGGAAGACACTCGAAGGGCTCCTAGGAGATCCCAGGTGCTGCAGACAGAAGACGGAACTTCCCCACTCTCAGAATAACGGAACACATCTGACTGTGTGGGGGAAGTTTGAGGCCGAAATCCACGTAGCTTCCTGGAGTCGCAGGTGTTAGGTGCAAGGGGGAAGTCCGCTAAATACCTCCCCTGTCCAGGGGGAGGCACTACATGCTACCTGCATTTCCAGCCCATCCCCCGCATTTCCCCGGCAGCCCGCACAAGGAGAATCTCAGGGAAGACAAGTGAAGTTCTCCTAGGAGATCCCAGGCGCAGCAGACAGAAGACGTAACCTCCCAAAACTCAGAATTCCGGAACACGTCTGAATGTGTGGGGGAGTTTTGTGGCCGCCCTCCACGAAGCTGCCTGGGGTCACAGGTGCTCCCTGGCAGGGGGAAGTCTGCTAAATAGTTCCCCCGTCCAGGGGGAGGCTCTACATGCTACCTGCATTTCCAGCTAATCCCCCGCCTTTCCCCGGCAGCCCAAAATATGAGACTCTCGGGGAAGACACACGAAGGGCTCCTAGGAGATCCCAGTTGCTGCAGATAGAAGACGAAACGTCCCCACACTCAGAGTTACGGAACACGTCTGACTGTGTGGGGGAGGTTTGTGGCCGCCCTACACGGAGCTGCCTGGGGTTACAGGTGTTCCCTGGCAGGGGGAAGTCCGCTAATACCTCCCCTGTCCAGGGGGAGGCACTACATGCTACTTGCATTTCCAGCCCATACCCCGCCTTTCCCCGTCTGCCCGCTCAAGGAGACTCTCGGGGAAGTCCCGCGAATAGCTCCTAGGAGTTCCCAGGCGCTGCAGACTGATGACGGAACCTTCCCACCCTCGGAATTCCGGAACACGGCTGAGTGTGTGGGGTAGGTTTGGGGCCGCCTTCCACGCAGCTGCCTGGGGACACAGGTGTTCCCTGGCAGGGGGAAGTCCGTTAAATACCTCCCCTGTCCAGGGGGAGGCACTACATGCTACCTGATTTTCAAGCATTTCCCCCGCATTTCCCCGGCTGCCCGCACTAGGACACTATCGGAGAACACAAGTGAAGGGCTCCTAGGAGATCCCAGGCACAGCAGACAGAAGACGGAACCTCCCAACACTCAGAATTCCGGAACACGTCTGACTGTGTGGGGGAGTTTTTTGGCCGCCCTCCACGCAGCTGCCTGGTGTCAAATGTGTTTCCTGGCAGGGGGAATTCCGATAAATTCCTCCCCTGTACAGGGGGAGGTACTACATGCTACCTGCATTTCCATGCCATCCCCCGCCTTTCCCCGGCAGCCCGCACAAGGGGACTCTCGGGGATTACACGCAAAAGGGCTCCTAGGAGATACCAGGTGCTGCAGACAGAAGACGGAACTTCCCCACTCTCAGTATTACGGAACACTTCTGAGAGTGTAGGGGAGTTTTGTGGACGCCCTCCACAAAGCTGCCTGGTGTCACAGGTGCTCCCTGGCAGGGGGAAGTCCGTTAAATACTTCCCCCGTCCAGGGGGAGGCACTACATGCTACCTGCATTTCCAGCTAATCCCCTGCCTTTCCCCGGCAGCCCAAACTATGAGACTCTCGGGGAAGACACACGAAGGGCTCCTAGGAGATCCCAGGAACTGCAGACAGATGACGGAACCTTCCCACACTCAGAATTCCGGAACACGGCTGACTCTGTGGGGGAGGTTTGGGGCCGCCATCCACGCAGCTGCCTGGGGTCACAGGTGTTCCCTGCCAGGGGGAAGTCCACTAAATACCTCCCCTGTCCTGGGGGACGCACTAAATGCTACCTGCATTTCCAGCCTTCCCCCGCATTTCCCCGGCAGTCCGCACTAGGAGACTCTCGGAGAAGACACGCGAATGGCTCCTGTGAGATCCCAGGCGCTGTACACAGAAGACGTAACTTCCCCACTTTCAGAATTACGGAACAGTTCTGACTGTGTTGGGGAGGATTGTGGCCTCTCTCCATGCAGCTGCCTGGGGTCACAGGTGTTCCCTGGCAGGGAGAATTCCGCTAAAAACTTCCCCCTTTCAGGGGGAGGCACTACATGCTACCTGCATTTCCAGCCCATCCTCCTCATTTCCCCGGCAGCCCGCACAAGGAGACTCTCGGGGAAGACAAGTGAAGGGCTCCTAGGGGATCCCAGTCGCAGCATACAGAAGACGGAACCTCCCAACACTCAGAATTCCGGAACACGTCTGAATTTGTGGGGGAGTTTTGTGGCCACCCTCCACGCAGCTGCCTGGTGTCACATGTGTTGCCTGGCAGGGGGAAGTCCGCTAAATACCTCCCCTGTCCAGGGGGAGGAACTACATGGTACCTGCATTTCCAGCTCATCCCCCGCATTTCCCCGGCAGCCCGCACAAAAGACTCTCGGGGAAGACAAGTGAAAGGCTCCTAGGAGATCCCAGGCGCTGCAGACAGATGACGGAACTTTCCCACACTCAGTATTCTGGAAGAAGGCTGAGTATCTGGTGGAGTTTTGGGGCCGCCCTCCATGTAGCTGCCTGGGGTCACAGGTGATCCCTGGCAGGGGGAAGCCCGCTAAATACCTCCCCTGTCCAGGGGGACTAACTACATGCTACCTGCATTTCCAGATCATCCCAAGCCATTTCCCCAGCAGCCCGCACAAGGAGACTCTCAGAGAAGTCACACGATGGGCTCCTAGGAGATCCCAGGCGCTGCAGACAGTTGAGGGAACCTACCCACACTCCGAATTCCGGAACACTGCTGAGTGTGTGGGGGAGATTTGGAGACGCCTTCCTCGCAGTTGCCTGGGGTCACAGATGTTCCCTGGTAGGGGGAAGTCCGCTAAATACCTCCCTTGTCCAGGGGGAGGCACTACATGCTACCTGCATTTCCAGCCCATCCCCCGCATTTCACAGGCAGCCCGCACTAGGAGAATCTCGGGGAAGACAAGTGAATTTCTCATAGGAGATCCCAGGCGCAGCAGACAGAAGACGAAACCTCCCAACAATAAGAATTCCGGAACACGTCTGATTGTGTGGGGGAGATTTGTGGCCGCACTCCACGAAGCTACCTGGAGTCACAGGTGTTCCCTGGCTGGGGGAAGTCCGCTAAATGCCTCCCTTGTCCAGGGGGAGGCACTACATGCTACCTGCATTTCCAGCCCATCCCCAGCCTTTCCCCGTCAGCCCGCACAAGGAGACTCTCGGGGAAGTCACGCAAAGAGCTCCTAGAAGATCCCAGGCTCTGCAGACAGATGACGGAACCTTCCCACACTCCAAATTCCGGAACACGGCTGAGTGTGTGGGGGAGGTTTGGGGGTGACTTCCACGCAGCTGCCTGGAGTCACAGGTGTTCCCTGGCAGGGGGAAGTCCGCTAAATACCTCCCCGGTCCAGGGGGAGGCACTACATTCTACCTGAATTTCCAGCCCATCCCCCGCCTTTCCCCGGCAGGCCGCACAAGGAGACACTCGGGGAAGAGACGCGAAATGCTCCTAGGAGATCCCAGGCTCTGCAGACAGAATTCGGAACCTCCCCAAACACAGAATTCCGGGACACGGCTGACTGTGTGGGGGAGGTTTGGGGCCGCCTTCCACGCATCTGCCTGGGGTCACAGGTGTTCCCTGACAGGGGGAATTCCGCTAAATACCTCCCCTGTCCAGGGGGAGGCAGTACATGCTACCTGCATTTCCAGCCAATCCCCCTCATTTCCCCGGCATCCCGCAATAGGAGACTCTTTGGGAAGACACTCGAAGGGCTCCTAGGAGATCCCAGGTGCTGCAGACAGAAGACGGAACTTCCCCACTCTCAGAATAACGGAACACATCTGACTGTGTGGGGGAAGTTTGAGGCCGAAATTCACGTAGCTTCCTGGAGTCGCAGGTGTTAGGTGCAAGGGGGAAGTCCGCTAAATACCTCCCCTGTCCAGGGGGAGGCACTACATGCTACCTGCATTTCCAGCCCATCCCCCGCATTTCCCCGGCAGCCCGCACAAGGAGAATCTCAGGGAAGACAAGTGAAGTTCTCCTAGGAGATCCCAGGCGCAGCAGACAGAAGACGTAACCTCCCAAAACTCAGAATTCCGGAACACGTCTGAATGTGTGGGGGAGTTTTGTGGCCGCCCTCCACGAAGCTGCCTGGGGTCACAGGTGCTCCCTGGCAGGGGGAAGTCTGCTAAATAGTTCCCCCGTCCAGGGGGAGGCTCTACATGCTACCTGCATTTCCAGCTAATCCCCCGCCTTTCCCCGGCAGCCCAAAATATGAGACTCTCGGGGAAGACACACGAAGGGCTCCTAGGAGATCCCAGTTGCTGCAGATAGAAGACGAAACGTCCCCACACTCAGAGTTACGGAACACGTCTGACTGTGTGGGGGAGGTTTGTGGCCGCCCTACACGGAGCTGCCTGGGATCACAGGTGTTCCCTGGCAGGGGGAAGTCCGCTAATACCTCCCCTGTCCAGGGGGAGGCACTACATGCTACTTGCATTTCCAGCCCATACCCCGCATTTCCCCGTCTGCCCGCTCAAGGAGACTCTCGGGGAAGTCCCGCGAATAGCTCCTAGGAGTTCCCAGGCGCTGCAGACTGATGACGGAACCTTCCCACCCTCGGAATTCCGGAACACGGCTGAGTGTGTGGGGTAGGTTTGGGGCCGCCTTCCACGCAGCTGCCTGGGGACACAGGTGTTCCCTGGCAGGGGGAAGTCCGTTAAATACCTCCCCTGTCCAGGGGGAGGCACTACATGCTACCTGATTTTCAAGCATTTCCCCCGCCTTTCCCCGGCTGCCCGCACTAGGACACTATCGGAGAACACAAGTGAAGGGCTCCTAGGAGATCCCAGGCACAGCAGACAGAAGACGGAACCTCCCAACACTCAGAATTCCGGAACACGTCTGACTGTGTGGGGGAGTTTTTTGGCCGCCTTCCACGCAGCTGCCTGGTGTCAAATGTGTTTCCTGGCAGGGGGAATTCCGATAAATTCCTCCCCTGTACAGGGGGAGGTACTACATGCTACCTGCATTTCCATGCCATCCCCCGCCTTTCCCCGGCAGCCTGCACAAGGGGACTCTCGGGGATTACACGCAAAAGGGCTCCTAGGAGATCCCAGGTGCTGCAGACAGAAGACGGAACTTCCCCACTCTCAGAATAACGGAACACATCTGACTGTGTGGGGGAAGTTTGGGGCTGAACTCCACGTAGCTTCCTGGGGTCGCAGATGTTAGGTGCAAGGGGGAAGTCCGCTAAATACCTCCCCTGTCCAGGGGGAGGCACTACATGCTACCTGCATTTCCAGCCCATCCCCCGCCTTTCCCCGGCAGCCCGCACTATGATTCTCTCGGGAAAGACACGTGAATGGCTGATAGGAGATCCCAAGGACTGCAGACAGACGACGCAACCTTCCCACTCTCAGAATTCCGGAACATGGCTGACTGCGTAGGGTAGGTTTGGGGCCGCCCCCCACGCAGCTGCCTGGGGTCACAGGTTTTCTGTGGCAGGGGGAATTCCACTAAATACCTCCACTGTCCAAGGGGAGGAACTACATGCTACCTGCATTTCCAGCCCATCCCCCGCCATTTCCCCAGCAACCCGCACAAGTAGACTCTCGGGGAATTCACACGAAGGGCTCCTAGGAGATCCCAAGCGCTGCAGACTGATGAGGGAATCTTCCCAACTCAGAATTCCGGAACACGGCTCAGTGTGTGGGGGAGATTTGGGGATGCCTTCCTCGCAGCTGCCTGGTTTCACAGGTGTTCCCTGGCAGGGAGAATTTCGCTAAATACCTTCCCTGTCCAGGGGGAGGCACTACATGCTACCTGCATTTCCAGCCCATCCCCCGCCTTTCCCCGGCAGCCCGCAATAATACACTCTCGGGGAAGACAAGTGAATGGCTCCTAGGAGATCCCACATGCAGCAGACCAAATACGGAACCTCCAAACACTCAGAATTCCGGAACAAGTCTGACTGTGTGGGGGAGTTTTTTGGCCGCCCTCCACGCAGCTGCCTGGGGTCACAGGTGCTCCCTGGCAGGGGGAAGTCCGCTAAATACTTCCCCCGTCTAGGGGGAGGCACTATATGCTACCTGCATTTCCAGCTAATCCCTCGCCTTTCCCACTCAGCCCGCACTAGGAGACTCACGGGGAAGACACACGAAGGGCTTCTAGGAGATCCCAGGCCCTGGAGACAGAAGTCGGAACCTACCAATGCTCAGAATTCCGGAACACGGCTGACTGTGTGGGGAGGTTTGGGTCGCCCTCCACGCAGCTGCCTGGAGTCACAGGTGTTCCCTGGCAGGGGGAATTCCGCTAAATATCTCCTCTGTCCAGCGAGAGGCACTACATTCTACCTGCATTTCCAGACCATCACTCGAATTTCCCGGCAGCCCGCACTAGGAGACTCTCGGGGAAGACATGCGAATGGCTCCTAGGAGATCCCAGGTGCTGCAGACAGAAGACGGACCTTCCCCACTCTCAGAATTACGGAATACGTCTGACTGTGTAAGGGATGTTTTGGGCCGAACTCCACGTAGCTGCCTGGGGTCGCAGATGTTAGGTGCAAGGGGGAAGTCCGCTAAATACCTCCCCTGTCCAGGGGTGGCACTACATGCTACCTGCATTTCCAGCCCATCCCCCGCCTTTCCCCGGCAGCCCGCACTATGATTCTCTCGGGAAAGACACGCGAATGGCTGATAGGAGATCCCAAGGACTGCAGACAGACGACGCAACCTTCCCACTCTCAGAATTCCGGAACATGGCTGACTGCGTAGGGTAGGTTTGGGGCCGCCCCCCACGCAGCTGCCTGGGGTCACAGGTTTTCTGTGGCAGGGGGAATTCCACTAAATACGTCCACTGTCCAAGGGGAGGAACTACATGCTACCTGCATTTCCAGCCCATCCCCCGCCATTTCCCCAGCAACCCGCACAAGTAGACTCTCGGGGAAGTCACACGAAGGGCTCCTAGGAGATCCCAAGCGCTGCAGACTGATGAGGGAACCTTCCCAACTCAGAATTCCGGAACACGGCTGAGTGTGTGGGGGAGATTTGGGGACGCCTTCCTCGCAGCTGCCTGGTTTCACAGGTGTTCCCTGGCAGGGGGAAGTCCGCTAAATACTTCCCCCGTCTAGGGGGAGGCACTATATGCTACCTGCATTTCCAGCTAATCCCTCGCCTTTCCCACTCAGCCCGCACTAGGAGACTCACGGGGAAGACACACGAAGGGCTTCTAGGAGATCCCAGGCCCTGGAGACAGAAGTCGGAACCTACCAATGCTCAGAATTCCGGAACACGGCTGACTGTGTGGGGAGGTTTGGGTCGCCCTCCACGCAGCTGCCTGGAGTCACAGGTGTTCCCTGGCAGGGGAAAGTCTGCTAAATACCTCCCCTGTCCTGGGGGACACACTAAATGCTACCTGCATTTCCAGCCCATCCCCCGCATTTCCCCGACAGTCCGCACTAGGAGACTCTCGGAGAAAACACGCGATGGGCTCCTGGGAGATCCCAGGCGCTGTACACAGAAGACGGAACTTCCCCACGCTCAGAATTACGGAACAGGTCTGACTGTGTTGGGGAGGTTTGTGGCCTCTCTCCATGAAGCTGCCTGGGGTCACAGATGTTCCCATGCAGGGAGAACTCCGCTAAATACTTCCCCCTTCCAGGTGGAGGCACTACATGCTACCTGCATTTCCAGCCCATCCACCGCTTTTCCCCGGCAGCCCGCATTAGGAGAAACTCGGGGAAGACACGCAGATGACTCCTAGGAGAACACAGGCGATGCAGACAGATGACGGAACCTTCCAAAACTCCGAATACTGGAACATGGCTGACTGTGTGGAGGAGGATTGAGGCCGCCCTCCACGCAGCTACCTGGGATCACAGGTGTTTTCAGGCAGGGGGAATTCCGCTAAATACCTCCCCTGTCCAGGGAGAGGCACTACATGCTACCTGCATTTCCAGCCCTTCCCCCGCCTTTTCCCGGCAGCCCGCAATAAGAGATACTTGGGGAAGACACGCGAAGGGCTCCTAGGGGATCCCAGGCGCTGCAGACAGAAGACGGAACCTCCCCACATTCAGAATTCCGGAACACGGCTGAGTGTGTGGGGGAAGTTTGGGGCCGACCTCCACGAAGCTGCATGGGGTCACTGTTGTTCCCTGGGAGGGGGAAGTCCGCTTAATACCTCCCCTGTCCAGGGGGAGACACTACATGCTACCTGCATTTCCAGCCCATCCCCCTCATTTCCCCGGCAGCCCGCACTAGGAGACTCTCGGTGAAGAAAAGTGAAGGGCTCCTAGGAGATCCCAGTCGCAGAATAGAGAAGACGGAACCTCCCATCCCTCAGAATAACGGAACACATCTGACTGTGTGGGGGAAGTTTGGGGCTGAACTCCACGTAGCTTCCTGGGGTCGCAGATGTTAGGTGCAAGGGGGAAGTCCGCTAAATACCTCCCCTGTCCAGGGGGAGGCACTACATGCTACCTGCATTTCCAGCCCATCCCCCGCCTTTCCCCGGCAGCCCGCACTATGATTCTCTCGGGAAAGACACGCGAATGGCTGATAGGAGATCCCAAGGACTGCAGACAGACGACGCAACCTTCCCACTCTCAGAATTCCGGAACATGGCTGACTGCGTAGGGTAGGTTTGGGGCCGCCCCCCACGCAGCTGCCTGGGGTCACAGGTTTTCTGTGGCAGGGGGAATTCCACTAAATACCTCCACTGTCCAAGGGGAGGAACTACATGCTACCTGCATTTCCAGCCCATCCCCCGCCATTTCCCCAGCAACCCGCACAAGTAGACTCTCGGGGAAGTCACACGAAGGGCTCCTAGGAGATCCCAAGCGCTGCAGACTGATGAGGGAACCTTCCCAACTCAGAATTCCGGAACACGGCTGAGTGTGTGGGGGAGATTTGGGGACGCCTTCCTCGCAGCTGCCTGGTTTCACAGGTGTTCCCTGGCAGGGAGAATTTCGCTAAATACCTTCCCTGTCCAGGGGGAGGCACTACATGCTACCTGCATTTCCAGCCCATCCCCCGCCATTTCCCCAGCAACCCGCACAAGTAGACTCTCGGGGAAGACAAGTGAATGGCTCCTAGGAGATCCCACATGCAGCAGACCAAATACGGAACCTCCAAACACTCAGAATTCCGGAACAAGTCTGACTGTGTGGGGGAGTTTTTTGGCCGCCCTCCACGCAGCTGCCTGGGGTCACAGGTGCTCCCTGGCAGGGGGAAGTCCGCTAAATACTTCCCCCGTCTAGGGGGAGGCACTATATGCTACCTGCATTTCCAGCTAATCCCTCGCCTTTCCCACTCAGCCCGCACTAGGAGACTCACGGGGAAGACACACGAAGGGCTTCTAGGAGATCCCAGGCCCTGGAGACAGAAGTCGGAACCTACCAATGCTCAGAATTCCGGAACACGGCTGACTGTGTGGGGAGGTTTGGGTCGCCCTCCACGCAGCTGCCTGGAGTCACAGGTGTTCCCTGGCAGGGGAAAGTCTGCTAAATACCTCCCCTGTCCTGGGGGACACACTAAATGCTACCTGCATTTCCAGCCCATCCCCCGCATTTCCCCGACAGTCCGCACTAGGAGACTCTCGGAGAAAACACGCGATGGGCTCCTGGGAGATCCCAGGCGCTGTACACAGAAGACGGAACTTCCCCACGCTCAGAATTACGGAACAGGTCTGACTGTGTTGGGGAGGTTTGTGGCCTCTCTCCATGAAGCTGCCTGGGGTCACAGATGTTCCCATGCAGGGAGAACTCCGCTAAATACTTCCCCCTTCCAGGTGGAGGCACTACATGCTACCTGCATTTCCAGCCCATCCACCGCTTTTCCCCGGCAGCCCGCATTAGGAGAAACTCGGGGAAGACACGCAGATGACTCCTAGGAGAACACAGGCGATGCAGACAGATGACGGAACCTTCCAAAACTCCGAATACTGGAACATGGCTGACTGTGTGGAGGAGGATTGAGGCCGCCCTCCACGCAGCTACCTGGGATCACAGGTGTTTTCAGGCAGGGGGAATTCCGCTAAATACCTCCCCTGTCCAGGGAGAGGCACTACATGCTACCTGCATTTCCAGCCCTTCCCCCGCCTTTTCCCGGCAGCCCGCAATAAGAGATACTTGGGGAAGACACGCGAAGGGCTCCTAGGGGATCCCAGGCGCTGCAGACAGAAGACGGAACCTCCCCACATTCAGAATTCCGGAACACGGCTGAGTGTGTGGGGGAAGTTTGGGGCCGACCTCCACGAAGCTGCATGGGGTCACTGTTGTTCCCTGGGAGGGGGAAGTCCGCTTAATACCTCCCCTGTCCAGGGGGAGACACTACATGCTACCTGCATTTCCAGCCCATCCCCCTCATTTCCCCGGCAGCCCGCACTAGGAGACTCTCGGTGAAGAAAAGTGAAGGGCTCCTAGGAGATCCCAGTCGCAGAATAGAGAAGACGGAACCTCCCAACCCTCAGAATAACGGAACACATCTGACTGTGTGGGGGAAGTTTGGGGCTGAACTCCACGTAGCTTCCTGGGGTCGCAGATGTTAGGTGCAAGGGGGAAGTCCGCTAAATACCTCCCCTGTCCAGGGGGAGGCACTACATGCTACCTGCATTTCCAGCCCATCCCCCGCCTTTCCCCGGCAGCCCGCACTATGATTCTCTCGGGAAAGACACGCGAATGGCTGATAGGAGATCCCAAGGACTGCAGACAGACGACGCAACCTTCCCACTCTCAGAATTCCGGAACATGGCTGACTGCGTAGGGTAGGTTTGGGGCCGCCCCCCACGCAGCTGCCTGGGGTCACAGGTTTTCTGTGGCAGGGGGAATTCCACTAAATACCTCCACTGTCCAAGGGGAGGAACTACATGCTACCTGCATTTCCAGCCCATCCCCCGCCATTTCCCCAGCAACCCGCACAAGTAGACTCTCGGGGAAGTCACACGAAGGGCTCCTAGGAGATCCCAAGCGCTGCAGACTGATGAGGGAACCTTCCCAACTCAGAATTCCGGAACACGGCTGAGTGTGTGGGGGAGATTTGGGGACGCCTTCCTCGCAGCTGCCTGGTTTCACAGGTGTTCCCTGGCAGGGAGAATTTCGCTAAATACCTTCCCTGTCCAGGGGGAGGCACTACATGCTACCTGCATTTCCAGCCCATCCCCCGCCATTTCCCCAGCAACCCGCACAAGTAGACTCTCGGGGAAGACAAGTGAATGGCTCCTAGGAGATCCCACATGCAGCAGACCAAATACGGAACCTCCAAACACTCAGAATTCCGGAACAAGTCTGACTGTGTGGGGGAGTTTTTTGGCCGCCCTCCACGCAGCTGCCTGGGGTCACAGGTGCTCCCTGGCAGGGGGAAGTCCGCTAAATACTTCCCCCGTCTAGGGGGAGGCACTATATGCTACCTGCATTTCCAGCTAATCCCTCGCCTTTCCCACTCAGCCCGCACTAGGAGACTCACGGGGAAGACACACGAAGGGCTTCTAGGAGATCCCAGGCCCTGGAGACAGAAGTCGGAACCTACCAATGCTCAGAATTCCGGAACACGGCTGACTGTGTGGGGAGGTTTGGGTCGCCCTCCACGCAGCTGCCTGGAGTCACAGGTGTTCCCTGGCAGGGGAAAGTCTGCTAAATACCTCCCCTGTCCTGGGGGACACACTAAATGCTACCTGCATTTCCAGCCCATCCCCCGCATTTCCCCGACAGTCCGCACTAGGAGACTCTCGGAGAAAACACGCGATGGGCTCCTGGGAGATCCCAGGCGCTGTACACAGAAGACGGAACTTCCCCACGCTCAGAATTACGGAACAGGTCTGACTGTGTTGGGGAGGTTTGTGGCCTCTCTCCATGAAGCTGCCTGGGGTCACAGATGTTCCCATGCAGGGAGAACTCCGCTAAATACTTCCCCCTTCCAGGTGGAGGCACTACATGCTACCTGCATTTCCAGCCCATCCACCGCTTTTCCCCGGCAGCCCGCATTAGGAGAAACTCGGGGAAGACACGCAGATGACTCCTAGGAGAACACAGGCGATGCAGACAGATGAGGGAACCTTCCAACACTCCGAATTCCGGAACACGGCTGAGTGTGTGGGGGAGATTTGGGGACGCCTTCCTCGCAGCTGCCTGGGTCACAGGTGTTCCCTGGCAGGGACAAGTCCGCTAAATACCTCCCCTGTCCAGGGGGAGGCACTACATGCTACCTGCATTTACAGCCCATCCCCCGTCTTTCCCCGGCAGCCCGCAATAGGAGACTCTCAGGGATTACACGCGAAGGGCTCCAGGAGATCCCAGGTGCTGCAGACAGAAGACGGAACTTCCCACCTCTCAGTATTACGGAACACGTCTGACTGTGTGGGGGAGGTTTGTGGCCGCCTTCCACGCAGCTGCCTGTGGTCTCAGGTGCTCCCTGGCAGGGGGAATTCCGCTAAATACTTCCCCATTCCAGGGGGAGGCACTACATGCTACCTGCATTTCCAACTAATCCGCCGCCTTTCCCCGGCAGCCCAAACTATGAGACTCTCGGGGAAGACACACGAAAGACTCCTAGGAGATCCCAGGCGCTGCAGACAGATGACGGAACCTTCCCACACTCCGAATTCCGGAACACGGCTGAGTGTGTGGGGGAGATTTGGGGACGCCTTCCTCGCAGCTGCCTGGGTCACAGGTGTTCCCTGGCATGGGGAATTCCGCTAAATACCTCCCCTGTCCAGGGGGTGGCACTACATGCTACCTGCATTTCCACCCCATCACCCGAATTTCCCGGCAGCCGGCATTAGGAGACTCTCGGGGAAGAAAAGCAGAGGGCTCATAGGAGATCCCAGGCTCAGCAGACAGAAGACGGAACCTCCGCACACTCAGAATTCCGGAACACGGCTGACTGTTTGTGGGAGGTTTAGGGCTGCCCTCCACGCGGCTGACTGGTGTCACTGGTGTTCCCTGGCAGGGGGAAGTCCGCTAAATACCTCCCCTGTTCAGGGGGAGGAACTACATGCTACCGGCATTTCCAGCATATCCGCCGGCTTTCCTCGGCAGCCCGCACAAGGAGACTCTCTGGGAAGTCACGCGAATGGCTCCTAGTAGATCCCAGGTGCTGCAGACAGAAGACGGAACTTCCCCACTCTCAGTATTACGAAACACGTCTGACTGTGTGGGGGAAATTTTTGGCCGCCCTCCACGCAGCTGCCTGGGGTCACAGGCGCTCCCTGGCAGGGGGAATTCCGCTAAATACTACCCCCGTAAACGGGGAGGCACTACATGCTACCTGCATTTCCAGCTAATCCCCCGCATTTCCTCGGCAGCCCAAAATATGAGACACTCGGGGAAGACACACGAAGGGCTCCTAGGAGATCCCAGGCGCTGCAGACATATGACGGAACCTTCCCACACTCAGAATCCCTGAACACGTCTGACTGTGTTGGCGAGGATTGGGGCCGCCCTCCACGCAGCTGCTTGGGGTCACAGGTGTTCCCTGGCAGGATGAAGTCTGCTAAATACCTCCTCTGTCCAGGGGGTGGCACTACATTCTACCTGCATTTCAAGCCCATCACCCGAATTTCCCGGCAGCCGGCACTAGGAGACACTCGGGGAAGAAAAGCGGAGGGCTCATAGTAGATCCCAGGTGCAGCAGACAGAAGACGGAACCTTCCCACACTCCAAATTCCGGAACACGGCTGAGTGTGTGGGGGAGGTTTGGGGCCGCCTTCCACGCAGCTGCCTGGGGTCACAGGTGTTCCCTGGCAGGGGGAAGTCCGCTAAATACCTCCCCTGTCCAGGGGGAGGAACTACATGCTACCGGCATTTCCAGCACATCCCCTGCCTTTCCCTGGCAGCCCTTACAAGGAGACTCTCGGGGAAGTCACGCGAATGGCTCCTAGGATATCCCAGTTGCTGCAGACAGAAGACGAAACGTCCCCACTATCAGAATTACGAAACACGTCTGACTGTGAGGGGTAGGTTTGGGGCGGACTTCCACGCAGCTGCCTGGGTCACAGGTGTTCACTGTCAGGGGGAAGTCCGCCTAATACCTCCCCTGTCCATGGGGAGGCACTATATGATACCTGGTTTTCCAGCCCATCCCCCACATTTCCCCGGCAGCCCGCACTAGGACACTCTAGGAGAACACAAGTGAAGGGCTCCTAGGAGATCCCAGGCGCAGCAGACTGAAGACGGAACCTCCCAACACTCAGAATTCCGGAACACGTGTGACTCTGTGGGGGAGATTTTTGGCCGCCCTCCACGAAGCTGCCTGGTGTCACATGTGTTGCCTGGCAGGGGGAAGTCCGCTAAATACCTCCCCTGTACAGGGGTAGACACTACATGCTACCTGCATTTTCAGCCCATCCCCCGCCTTTTCCTGGCAGCCCGCACTAGGACTCTCTCGGGGAATAGACACGAAATGCTCCTAGGAGATCCCAGGCACTGCAGACAGAATTCGGAACCTCCCCATACACAGAAATCCGGGACACGGCTGACTGTGTGGGGGAGGTTTGGGGCTGCCCTCCACACAGCTGCCTGGGGTCACAGGTGTTCCCTGGCAGGGGGAATTCCGCTAAATACCTCCCCTGTCCAGGGGGAGGCAGTACATGCTACCTGCATTTCCAGCTAATCCCCCGCATTTCCCCGGCAGCCCGCAATAGGAGACTCTTTGGAAAGACACTCGAAGGGCTCCTAGGAGATCCCAGGTGATCCAGACAGAAGACGGAACTTCCCCAATCTCAGAATAACGGAACACGTCTGACTCTGTGGGAGAGGTTTGGGGCCGAACTCTACGTAGCTGCCTGGGGTCGCAGGATTTAGGTGCAAGGGGGATGTCCGCTAAATACCTCCCCTGTCCAGGGGGAGGAACTACAAGGTACCTGCATTTCCAGCCCATCCCCCGCGATTTCCCCAGCAGCCCGCACAAGTATACTCTCGGGGAAGTCACACCAAGGGCTCCTAAGAGATCCCAGACGCTGCAGACACATGAGGGAACCTCCCAACACTCAGAATTCCGGAACACGTCTGACTGTGTGGGGGAAGATTTGGGCTGCCCTCCACGAAGCTGCCTGGGGTCACAGGTGCTCCCTGGCAGGGGGAATTCCGCTAAATACTTCCCCCGTCCAGGGGGAGGCACTACATGCTACCTGCATTTCCAGCTAATCCTCCGCCTTTCCCCGGCATCCCAAACTATGAGACTCTCGGGGATGACACACGAAGGACTCCTAGGAGATCCCAGGCACTGCAGAAAGATGACGGAACCTTCCCACAATCAGAATTCCGGAACACGGCTGACTGTGTGGGGGAGGTTTGGGGCCGCCCTCCACGCAGCTGCCTGGGGTCACAGGTGTTCCCTGGCAGGGGGAAGTCCGCTAAATACCTCCCCTGTCTAGGGGGTGGCAATACATGCTACCTGCATTACCAGCGCATGACCCGAATTTCCCGGCAGCCCGCACTAGGAGACTCTCGGGAAAGAAAACGGAGGGCTCATAGGAAATCCCAGGCGCAGCAGACAGAAGACGGAACCTTCCCACACTCAGAATTCCTGAACACGGCTGACTGTGTAGGGGAGGATTGGGGCCGCCCTCCACGCAGCTGCCTGTGGTCACAGGTGTTCCCTGGCATGGGGAAGTTCGCTAAATACCTCTCCTATCCAGGGCGTGGCACTACATGCTACCTGCATTTCCAGCCCATCACCCGAAATTCCGGGCAGCCCGCACTAGGACACTCTCGGGGAAGAGACGCGTAATGCTCCTAGGAGATCCCAGGCGCTGCAGACAGAATTCGGAACCTCCCCAAACACAGAATTCCGGGACACGGCTGACTGTGTGAGGGAGGTTTGGGGCCGCCTTCCACGCAGCTGCATGGGGTCACACGTGTTCCCTGGCAGGGGGAATTCCGCTAAATACCTCCCCTGTCCAGGGGGAGGCAGTACATTCTACCTGCATTTCCAGCCAATCCCCCGGCATTCCCCGGCAGCCCGCAATAGGAGACTCTTTGAGAAGACACTCGAAGGGCTCCTAGGAGGTCCCAGGTGCTGCAGACCGAAGACGGATCTTCCCCACTCTCAGAATAACGGAACACGTCTGACTGTGTGGGGGAGGTTTGGGGCCGACAAAAACGTAGCTGCCTGGGGTCGCAGGTGTTAGGTGCAAGGGGGAAGTCCGCTAAATACCTCCCCTGTCCAGGGGGAGGAACTACATGCTACCTGCATTTCCAGCTAATCCCCCTCCTTTCCCCGGCAGCCCGCACTATAAGACTCTCAGGGAAGACACGCGAATGGCTAATAGGAGATCCCAGTAACTGCAGACAGACGACGGAACCTTCCAACTCTCAGAATTCCGGAAAATGGCAGACTGTGTAGGAGAGGTTTGGGGCCGCCTTCCACGCAGGTGCCTGGTGTCACAGATGTTCTCTGGCAGGGGGAAGTCCGCTATATACCTCCCCTGTCCAAGGGGAGGAACTACATGCTTCCTGCATTTCCAGCCCATCCCCCGCCATTTCCCAATCAGCCCGTACAAGGAGACTCTCGGGGAAGTCCCACAAATGGCTCCAGTAGATCCCAGGCGCTGCAGACAGATGAGAGAACCTTCCAACACTCCGAATTCCGGAACACGGCTGAGTGTGTGGGGGAGATTTGGGGACGCCTTCCTGGCAGCTGCCTGGGTCACAGGTGTTCCCTGGCAGGGAGAAGTCCGCTAAATCCCTCCCCTGTCCAGGGGGAGGCACTACATGCTACCTGAATTTCCAGCCCATCCCCTGCCTTTCCCCGGCAGCCCTCACAAGGAGAATCTCGGGGAAGACAAGTGAAGTCCTCCTAGGAGATCTCAGGCGCAGCAGACAGAAGACGGAACCTCCCAACACTCAGAATTCCGGAACACGGCTGACTGTGTGGGAGAGATTTGTGGCCGCCCACCACGCAGCTGCCTGGTGTCACATGTGTTGCCTGGCAGGGGGAATTCCGCTAAATACCTCCCCTGTACAGGGGGAGGCACTACATGCTACCTGCATTTACAGCCAATCCCCCGCCGTTCCCCGGCAGCCCGCACTAGGAGACTCTCGGGGATTACACACGAAGGGCTCCTAGGAGTTCCCAGGTGCTGCAGACAGAAGACGGAACTTCCCCACTCTCAGTATTACGGAACACGTCTGACTGTGTGGGGGAGCTTTGTGGCCGACTCCACGCAGCTGCCTGTGTTCTCAGGTGCTCCATGGCAGGGGGAAGTCCGCTAAATACTTCCCCATTCCAGCGGGAGGCACTACATGCTTCCTGCATTTCCAGCTAATCCGCCGCCTTTCCCAGGCAGCCCAAACTATGAGAATCTCGGGGAAGACACACGAAAGACTCCTAGGAGATCCCAGGCGCTGCAGACAGAAGACGGAACCTCTGCACACTCAGAATTCCGGAACACGGCCGACTGTGTGGGGGAGGTTTTCTGACGATATCCACGCAGGTGCCTTGTTCACCGGTGTTGCCTGGAAGGGGGAAGTACGCTAATTACCTACCCTGTCCATGAGGAGACTCTAGATGCTACCTGCATTTCCAGCCCAAACCCCGCCTTTCCCCGGGAGCCCGCACTAGTAGAAACTCGAGGAAGACACGCGGAGGGCTCTTAGAAGATCCCAGGCGCTGCAGACAGAAGACGGAACCTCCCCACACTCAGAATTCCGGAAACGGCCGAGTGTGTGTGGGAGGTTTGGGGCCGCCCCTCACGAAGCTGCCTGGGCTCACAGGTGTTGCCTTGCAGTGGGAAATCCGCTAATTACCTCCCCTGTCCTGGAGGAGGCACTAGATGCTACCTGCATTTCCAAACCAACCCCTGAATTTCCCCGGAAGCCCGCAATAGGAGACACTCAGGGAAGAAACGCGGAGGGCTCCTAGGGGATCCCAGACGCGGCAGATATAAGACGGAACCTCCCCACACTCAGAATTCCGGAACACGGACGTGTGTGTGGGGGAGGTTTGGGGCCGCCATCCACGTAGATGCCTGGTGTCACTGGAATTGCCTTTCAGGGGGAAGCCCGCTAATTACTTCCCAATTCCAGGGGGAGGCCATGGATGCTACCTGCATTTCCAGCCCAACCCCCTCATTTCCATTGGAGCCAGCAATAGGAGACATTCGGGGAAGACACGCGGAGGGCTCCTAGGAGCTCCCAGACGCTGCAGACAGAAGACGGAACCTCCCCACACTCAAAATTCCGGAACACGGCCGAGTGTGTGGTGGAGGTTCGGGGCCACACGCCACGAAGCTGCCTGGTGTCACAGGTGTTGCCTTGCAGGGGTAATTCCGTCAATTACCTCTCCTGTCCAGGGAGAGACACAAGATGTTACCTGCATTTCCAGGTCTACTCCTGCATTTCGCCGTCAGCCCGCACTAGGAAATACTCGGGGAAGACACGCGGAGGGCTCCTAGGAGATCCCAGGTGCAGCAGACTGAAGACTGATCATCCCAACACTCAGAATTCCGGAACACGTCTGACTGTGTGTGGGAGTTTTGTGGCGCCCTCCACGCAGCTGCCTGGGGTCACAGGTGCTCCCTGGCAGGGGGAAGTCCGCTAAATACCTCCCCTGTCCACGGGGAGGCACTACATGCTACCAGCATTTCCAGCCCATCCCCCGCATTTCCCCGGCAGCCCGCAATAAGACACTCTAGGGGAAGTCATGAGAAGGGCTCCTAGTAGATCCCAGGCGCTGCAGACAGATGAAGGAACCTTCCCACACTCCGAAATCCGGAACACGGCTGAGTGTTGGGGGAGGTTTGGGGCCGCCCTCCACGCAGCTGCCTGGGAACAAAGGTGTTCCCTGGCATGGGTAAGCCCGCTAAATACCTCCCCAGTCCAGGGGGAGACACTACATGCTTCCTGCATTTCCAGCCCATCCCCCGCCTTTCCCCAGCAGCCTGCACTAGGACACTCTCGGGGAAGACAATTGAAGGTCTCCAAGGAGATCCCAGGCGCAGTAGACAGAAGACGGAACCTCCCCACACTCAGAATTCCGGAACACGTCTGACTGTGTGGGGGAGTTTTGTGGCCGCCCTCCACGCAGCTGCCTGGGGTCACAGGTGCTCCCTGGCAGGGGGAAGTTCGCTAAATACATCCCCTGTCCAGGGGGAGGCACTACATGCTACCTGCATTTCCAGCCCATCCCCCTCCTTCCCCGGCAGCCCGCACTAAGACACTCTCCGGGTAGACAAGTGAAGGGCTCCTAGGAGATCCCAGGTGCAGCAGAGAGAAGACGGAACCTCCAAACACTCAGAATTCCGGAACAAGTCTGCCTGTGTGGGGGAGATTTTAGGCCGCCCTCCACGCAGCTGCCTGGGGTCAGAGGTGCTCCCTGGCATGGGGAAGTCCGATAAATAGTTCCCACGTCTAGGGGGAGGCACTATATGCTACCTGCATTTCCAGCTCATCCCTCACCTTTCTCACTAAGCCCGCAATAGGAGACTCGCGGGGAAGACACTAGAATTGCTCCTAGGAGATCCCAGGCACTGCAGACAGAAGTCGGAACATCCCCACGCTCAGAATTCCGGAACACGGCTGACTGTGTGGGGAGGATTGGGTCGCCCTCCACGCAGCTGCCTGGAGTCACAGGTGTTCCCTGGCAAGGGGAATTCCGCTAAATAACTCCTCTGTCCAGCGGGAGGCACTACATGCTACCTGAATTTCCAGCCCATCCCCCTCATTTCCCGGCAGGCCGCACAAGGAGACTCTCGGGGTAGACAAGTGAAGGGCTCCTAGGAGATCCCAGGCGCAGTAGACAGAAGACGGAACCTCCCAACACTCAGAATTCCGGAACACGTCTGACTGTGTGGGGAATTTTGTGGCCGCACTCCACGCAGCTGCCTGGGATCACATGTGCTCCCTGGCAGGGGCAAGTCCGCTAAATACTTCCCCCGTCTATGGGGAGGCACTATATTCTACCTGCATTTCCAGCTCATCCCTCGCCTTTCCCACTCAGCCCGCACTAAGAGACTCGCGGGGAAGACACACGAAGGGCTTCTAGGAGATTCCAGTCACTGCAGACACAAGTCGGAACCTCCCCACGATCAGAATTCCGGAACACGGCTGACTGTGTGGGGAGGATTGGGGACGCCCTCCACGCAGCTGCCTGGAGTCACAGGTGTTCCCTGGCAGGGGGATTCCGCTAAATATCTCCTCTGTCCGGCGGGAGGCACTACATGCTACGTGCATTTCCAGCCCATCACTCGAATTTCCCGGCAGCCCGCACTAGGAGGCTCTCGGGGAAGTCATGCGAATGGCTCCTAAGATATCCCAGGTGCTGAAGACCGAAGACGGTCCTTCCCCACTCTCAGAATTACGGAATACGTCTGACTTTTTGGGGCATGTTTTGGGCCAAACACCACGTAGCTGCCTGGGGTCGCAGGTGTTAGGTGCAAGGGGGAAGTCCGCTAAATACCTCCCCTGTCCAGGGGGAGGAACTACATGCTACCGGTATTTCCAGCACATCCCTCGCCTTTCACCGACAGCCCGCAGAAGGAGACTCTCAGGGAAGTCACGCGAATGGCTCCTAGAAGATCCCAGGTGCTGCAGACAGAAGAAGAAACGTCCCCACTCTCAGTATTACGAAACAAGTTTGACTGTGTTGGGGAAGTTTGTGGCCGCCAAACACGCAGATGCCTGGGGTCACAGGTGATCCCTGGCAGGGGGAAGTCCGCTAAATACCTCCCCTGTCCTGGGGGAGGCACTACATGCTACCTGCATTTCCAGCAATTCCCCCGCCTTTCCCTGTCAGTCTGCACAAGAGACTCTCGGGGAAGTCACGCGAAGAGCTCCTAGGAGATCCCAGGCACTGCAGACAGAAGACGGAACCTTCCTACATCCGAATTCCGGAACACGCCTGAGTGTTTGGGGGAGGTTTGGGGCCGCTTTCCACGCAGCTGCCTGGGGTCACACGTGTTCCCTGGCAGGGGGAAGCCCGCTAAATACCTCCCCTGTCCAGGGGGAGGCACTACATGCTACCTGCATTTCCAGCCCATTCCCCAGCTTTCCCCGGCAGCCCGCACTAGGAGACTCTCGGGGATTACTCGCGAAGGGCTCCTAGGAGATCCCAGTTGCTGCAGACAGAAGACGAAACGTCCCCACTCTCAGAATTATGAAAGACGTATGACTGTGTGGGGGAGGTTTTTGGCCGCCCTACACGCAGCTGCCTGGGGTCATAGGTGATCCCTGGCAGGCGGAAGTCCGCTAAATACCTCCCCTGTCCAGGTGGAGGCACTACATGCTACCTGCATTTCCATCACTTCCCCCGCCTTTCCCTGTCAGTCTGCACAAGGAGACTCTCGGGGAAATCACGCGAAGAGCTCCTAGGAGATCCCAGGCACTGCAGACAGAAGACGGAACCTTCCTACATCCGAATTCCGGAACAGGGCTGAATGTTTGGGGGAGGTTTGGGGCAGCTTCCACGCTGCTGCTTGGGGACACAGGTGTTCCCTGGCAGGGGGAAGTCCTCTAAATACCTCCCCTATCCAGTGGGAGGCACTACATGCTACCTGCATTTCCAGCACATCCCCCGCCTTTCCCCGGCAGCCCGCACTAGGAGATTCTCGGGGAAGAAACGCGAATGGCTCCTAGGAGATCCCAGGCGCTGCAGACAGAAGATGGATCCTCCTACATCAGAATTCCGGAACACGGAAGAATGTGTGTGGGTGGGTTGGGGCCGTCCCTCCCCGCAACTGCCTGGGGTCACTGGTGATCCCTGTCAGGTGGTAGTCCGCTAAATACCTCCCCTGTCCAGGGGGAGGCACTACCTACTACCAGCATTTCCAGCCCATCCCCCGCCATTCCCTGACACCAGCACTAGTGGAAACTCGGGGAAGACACGCGAAGTGCTCCTAGGAGATCCCAGGCGCTGCAGACATAAGACGGAACCTGCCCACGCTTAGAATTCCAGAACACGGCTGACTCTGAGGGGGTTTGGGGCCGCCCTCCACGCAGCTCCCTGGGGTCACAGGTGTTTCCTGGCAGGGGGAAGTCCGCTAAATACCTCCCCTTTCCAGGGGGAGGCACTACATGCTACCTGCATTTCCAGGCCGTCAAACGAATTTCCCGGCAGCCCGCACTAGGAGACTCTCGGGGAAGAAAAGCGGAGGGCTCATAGGAGATCCCAGGCGCAGCAGACAGAAGACGGAACCTCCCCACACTCAGAATTCCGGAACACGGCTGAATGTGTGTGGGAGGTTTAGGGCTGCACTGTACGCGGCTGCCTGGAGTCACTGGTGTTCCCTTGCAGGGGGAAGTCCACTAAATACCTCCCCTGTCCTGGGGGAGGAACTACATGCTACCGGAATTTCCAGCCAAACCCCCGAGTTTCCCCGGCTGCCCGCAATAGGACACTCTCGGAGAACACAAGTGAAGGGCTCCTAGGAGATCCCAGGCGCAGCAGACAGAATACGGGACCACCTAACACTCAGAATTTCGGAACACGTCTGACTGTGTGGGGGAGTTTTGTGGCCGCCCTCCACGCAGCTGCCTGGTGTCACATGTGTTGCCTGGCAGGGGGAAGTCCGCTAAATACCTCCCCTGTCCAGGGGGAGGCACTACATGCTACCTGCATTTCCAGCCCGTCACACGAATTTCCCGGCAGCCCGCATTAGGATACTCTCGGGGAAGAAAACGGAGGGCGCATAGGAGATCCCAGGCGCAGCAGACAGAAGACGGAACCTCCCCACACTCAGAATTCCGGAACAAGGCTGACTGTGTGTGGGAGGTTTAGGGCTGCGCTGTACGCGGCTGCCTAGGGTTACTGGTGTTCCCTTGCTGGGGGAAGTCCGCTAAATACCTCCCTTGTCCTGGGGGAGGAACTACATGCTACCGGAATTTCCAGCCCAACCCCCGCGTTTCCCCGGCTGCCCGCACTAGGACACTCTCGGAGAACACAAGTGAAGGGCTCCTAGGAGATCCCAGGCGCAGCAGACAGAAGACGGAACCAGCCAACACTCAGAATTTCGGAACACGTCTGACTGTGTGGGGGAGTTTTGTGGCCGATCTCCACGCAGCTGCCTGGTGTCACATGTGTTGCCTGGAAGGTGGAAGTCCCCTAAATACTTCCCCCGTACAGGGGGAGGCACTACATGCTCCCTGCATTTCCAGCTAATCCCCCGCATTTCCCCGGCTGCCCAAAATATGAGACTCTCGGGGAAGACACACGAAGGGCTCCTAGGAGATCCCAGGCGCTGCAGACAGATGACGGAACCTTCCCACACTCAGAATCCCTGAACACGCCTGACTGTGTGGGGGAGGATTGGGGACGCCCTCCACGCAGCTGCCTGCGGTCACAGGTGTTCCCTGGCAGGGGGAAGTCCGCTAAATACCTCCTATGTCCAGGGGGTGGCACTACATGCTACCTGCATTTCAAGCCCATCACCCGAATTTCCCGGCAGACTGCACTAGGAGACACTCGGGGAAGAAAAGCGGAGGGCTCATAGTAGATCCCAGGCGCAGCAGACAGAAGACGGAACCTTCCCACACTCCAAATTCCGGAACACGCCTGAGTGTGTGGGGGAGGTTTGGGGACGCCTTCCACGCAGCTGCCTGGGGTCACAGGTGTTCCCTGGCTGGGGGAAGTCCGCTAAATACCTCCCCTGTCCAGGGGGAGGAACTACATGCTACCGGTATTTCCAGCAAATCCCCCGCCTTTCCCCGGCAGCCCTTACAAGGAGACTCTCGGGGAAGTCACGCGAATGGCTCCTAGGAGATCCCAGTTGCTGCAGACAGAAGACGAAACGTCCCCACTATCAGAATTACGAAACACGTCTGACTGTGTGGGGGAGGTTTGGGGAGGCCTTCCACGCAGCTGCCTGGGTCTCAGGTGTTCCCTGGCAGGGGGAAGTCCGCTAAATACCTTCCCTGTCCAGGGGGAGGCACTATATGATACCTGGTTTTCCAGCCCATCCCCCACATTTCCCTGGCAGCCCGCACTAGGACACTCTAGGAGAACAAAAGTGAAGGGCTCCTAGGAGATCCCAGGCGCAGCAGACTGAAGACGGAACCTCCCAACACTCAGAATTCCGGAACACGTGTGACTGTGTGGGGGAGATTTTTGGCCACACTCCACGCAGCTGCCTGGGGTCACATGTGTTGCCTGGCAGGGGGAAGTCCGCTAAATACCTCCCCTGTACAGGGGTAGACACTACATGCTACCTGCATTTTCAGCCCATCCCCCGCCTTTTCCTGGCAGCCCGCACTAGGACTCTCTCGGGGAAGAGACGCGAAATGCTCCTAGGAGATCCCAGGCACTGCAGACAGAATTCGGAACCTCCCCATACACAGAATTCGGAGACACGGCTGACTGTGTGGGGGAGGTTTGGGTCTGCCCTCAACACAGCTGCCTGGGGTCACAGGTGTTCCCTGGCAGGGGGAAGTCCGCTAAATACCTCCCCTGTCCAGGGGGAGGCAGTACATGCTACCTGCATTTCCAGCCAATCCCCCGCCTTTCCCCGGCAGCCCGCAATATGAGACTCTTTGGAAAGACACTCGAAGGGCTCCTAGTAGATTCCAGGTGCTGCAGACAGAAGACGGAACTTCCCCAATCTCAGAATAACGGAACACGTCTGACTGTGTGGAGGAGGTTTGGGGCCGACCTCAACGTAGCTGCCTGGGGTCGCAAGTTTTAGGTGCAAGGGGGAATTCCGCTAAATACCTCCCCTCTCCAGAGGGAGGCACTACATGCTACCTGCATTTCCAGCCCATTCCCCGCCTTTCCCCGGCAGCCCGCACTATGAGAATCTCGGGTAAGACACGCGAATGGCTGATAAGAGATCCCAGGAACTGCAGACAGATGACGGAACCTTCCCACTCTCAGAATTCCGGAACATGGCTGACTGTGTAGGGGAGGTTGCGGGCCGCCCTCCACGCAGCTGCCTGGGGTCACAGGTGTTTTCTGGCATGGGGAAGTCCGCTAAATACCTCCCCTGTCCATGGGGAGGTACTACATGATACCTGCAATTCCAGCAAATCCCCCGCCATTTCCCCAGGAGCCCGCACAAGGAGACTCTCAGGGAAGTCCCACGAAGGGCTCCAAGGAGATCCCAGGCGCTGCAGACAGATGAGGGAACCTTCCCACACTCCGAATTCCGGAACACGGCTGAGTGTGTGGGGGAAATTTGGGGACGCCTTCCTCGCAGCTGCCTGGGGTCACAGGTGTTCCCTGACAGGGAGAAGTCCACTAAATACCTCCCATGTCCAGGGGGAGGCACTACATGCTACCTGCATTTCCAGCCCATCCCCCTCATTTCCCCGGCAGCCCGCACAAGGAGACTCTCGGGGAAGACATGTGAAGGGCTCCTAGGAGATCCCAAGCGCAGTAGACAGAAGACGGATCCTCCCCACACTCAGAATTCCGGAACACGTCTGACAGTGTGAGGGAGTTTTGTGGCCGCACTCCACGCAGCTGCCTGGGGTCACTGGTATTGTCTGGCAGGGGGAAGTCCGCTAATTACTTCCCAATTCCAGGGGGAGGCACTAGATGCTACCTGCATTTCCAGCCCAACCCCCTCATTTCCCTTGCAGCCCGCAATAGGAGACAATAGGGGAAAACACGCGGAGGGCTCCTAGGAGATCCAAGACGCTGCAGACAGAAGGCCGAACCTCCCCACTCTCAAAATTCCGGAACACGGCCGATTGTGTGGTGGAGGTTTGGGGCCACACACCACAAAGCTGCCTGGTTTCACAGGTGTTGCCTTGCAGGGGTAAGTCAGCCAATTACCTCTCCTGTCCAGGGAGAGGCACTAGATGGTACCTGCATTTCCAGGTCTACCCCTGCTATTCGCCATCTGCCTGCACTAGGAGACACTCGGGGAAGACACGCGGAGGGCTCCTAGGGGATCCAAGACGCTGCAGACAAAAGTCGGAACCTCCCCACACTCAAAATTCCGGAACTCGGCCGAGTGTGTTGGTGAGGTTTGGGGCCACCCTCCACGCAGGTGCCTGTTGTCAAAGGTATTGCCTAACAGGGAGAAATGCGCTAATTACCTCCCCTGTCCAGGGGGAGTCACTGTATGCTACCTGCATTTCCAGCCAAACCCCCGCATTTCCATTGAACCCCACATTAGGAGACACTCGGGGAAGACACGCGGAGGGCTCTTTTGAGATACCAGGCGCTGCAGACAGAAGACGGAACCTCCCAACAATCAGAATTCCGGAACACGGCCGAGAGTGTGTGGGAGGTTTGAGACCGCCCTCCACGCAGCTGCCTGGTGTCACAGGTGTTGCAAGGCAGAGGGAATTCAGCTAATTATCTCTCCTGTCCAGGGGGAGGCACTAGATGCTACCTGCATTTCCAGGTTAACCCCCGCGTTTCCCTGGCAGCCCGCACTAGGAGACACTCGGGGAAGACACGCGGAAGGCTCCTAGGAAATCCCAGTCGCTGCAGACGGAATACGGATCCTCCCCAAACTCAGAATTCCGGAACACGCCCGAGTGTGTTAGGGAGGTTAGGGACCGCCCTCCATGCAGCTGCCAGGTGTCACAGGTGTTGCCTGGCAGGGGGAATTCCGCTAATTACCTCCCCTGTACAGGGGGAGACACTAGATGCTACCTGCATTTCCAGCCCAAACCCCGCATTTCCCCGGGAGCCCGCACTAGTAGATACTCGAGGAAGACACGCGGAGGGCTCCTAGAAGATCCCAGGCGCTGCAGACAGATGACAGAAACTCCCCACACTCAGAATTCCGGAACACGGCCGAGTGTGTGTGGGAGGTTTGGGGCCGCCCCCCACGAAGCTGCCTGGGGTCACTGGTGTTGCAATGCAGTGGGAAATCCGCTAATTACCTCCCCTGTCCTGGAGGAGGCACTAGATGCTACCTGCATTTCCAACCCAACCCCTGAATTTCCCCGGCAGCCCGCAATAGGAGACACTCGGGGAAGAAACGCGGAGGGCTCCTAGTGGATCCCAGGCGCTGCAGACATAAGACGGAACCTCCCCACACTCAGAATTCCGGAACATGGCCGAGTGTGTGGGGGAGGTTTGGGGCTGCCATCCACGTAGATGCCTGGTGTCACGGGTTTTGCCTTTCAGGGGGAAGTCCGCTAATTACTTCCCAATTCCAGGAGGAGGCCATGGATGCTACCTGCATTTCCAGCCCAACCCCCTCATTTCCCTTGGAGCCCGCAATAGGAGACATTCGGGGAAGACACGCGGAGGGCTCCTAGGAGATCCCAGACGCTGCAGACAGAAGACGGAACCTCCCCACACTCAAAATTCCGGAACACGGCCGAGTGTGTAGTGGAGGTTTGGGGCCACACGCCACGAAGCTGCCTGGTGTCACAGGTGTTGCCTTGCAGGGGTAAGTCAGCCAATTACCTCTCCTGTCCAGGGAGAGACACTAGATGTTACCTGCAATTCCAGGTCTACTCCTGCCTTTCGCCGTCAGCCCACACTAAGAGACACTCGGGGAATAAACGCGGAGGGCTCCTAGGAGATCCCAGGCTCTGCAGACATAAGACGGAACCTCCCCACACTCAGAATTCCGGAACACGTCTGACTGTGTGGGGGAGTTTTTTGGCCACCCTCCACGCAGCTGCCTGGGGTCACAGGTGCTCCCTGGCAGGGGGAAGTCCGCTAAATACATCCCCTGTTCAGGGGGTGGCACTACATGCTACATGCATTACCAGCCCATCACCCGAATTTCCTGGCAGCCGGCACTAGGGGACTCTCGGGGAAGAAAAGCCAAGGGCTCATAGGAGATCCCAGGCGAAGCAGACAGAAGACGGAACCTCCGCACACTCAGAATTCCGGAACACGGCTGACTGTGTGTGGGAGGTTTAGGGCTGCCCTCTTCGCGGCTGCCTGGGGTCACTGGTGTTCCCTGGCAGGGGGAAGTCCGCTAAATACCTCCCCTGTCCAGGGGGAGGAACTACATGCTATCTGCATTTCCAGCTAATCCCCCGCCTTTCCCCGGCAGCCCGCACAAGGAGACTCTCGGGGAAGTCACGCGAATGGCTCCTAGGAGATCTCAGTTGCTGCAGACAGAAGACAAAACGTCCCCACTCTCAGAATTACGAAACACGTCTGACTGTGTGGGGGAGGTTTGGGGCCGCCTTCCACGCAGCTGCCAGGGGTCACAGGTGTTCCCTGGCAGGGGGAATTCCGCTAAATACCTCCCCTGTCCAGGGGGAAGCAGCACATGCTACCTGCATTTCCAGCCAATCCCCCGCCATTCCCCGGCAGCCCGCAATAGGAGACTCTTTGGGAAGACACTCGAAGGGCTCCTAGGAGATCCCAGGTGCTGCAGACAGAAGACGGAACTTCCCCACTCTCAGAATAACGGAACACGTCTGACAGTGTGGGGGAGGTTTGGGGCCGACCTCCACGTAGCTGCCTGGGGTCGCAGGTGTTAGGTGCAAGGTGGAAGTCCGCTATATACCTCCCCTGTCCAGGGGGAGGCACTGCATGCTACCTGCATTTCCAGCCCATCCCCCGCCTTTCCCTGGCAGCCCGCATAGGAGATTCTCGGGAAAGACACGCGAATGGCTCATAGGAGAACCCAGGCGCTGCAGACAGATGACGGAACCTTCCCACACTCAGAATTCCGGAACACGGCTGACTATGTGGGGTAGGTTTGGGGCCGCCCTCCACGCAGCTGCCTGGTGTCACAGGTGTTGCAAGGCAGAGGGAATTCTGCTAATTACCTCCCCTGTCCAAGGGGAGGCACTAGATGCTACCTGCATTTCCAGGCTAACCTCCGCGTTTCCCTGGCAGCCCGCACTAGGAGACACTGGGGGAAGACACGCGGAAGTCTCCTAGGAAATCCCAGTCGCTGCAGATGGAAGACGGAACCTCCCCAATCTCAGAATTCCGGAACACGCCCGAGTGTGTTAGGGAGGTTAGGGGCCGCCCTCCATGAAGCTGCCAGGTGTCACAGGTGTTGCCTGGCAGGGGGAATTCCGCTAATTACCTCCCCTGTACAGGGGGAGACACTAGATGCTACCTGCATTTCCAGCCCAACCCCCGCATTTCCCCGGCAGCCCGCACTCGGAGACACTCGGGGAAGACACGCAGAGGGCTCCTAGGAGATCACAGGTGCTGCAGACACACGATGGGTCCTCCCCACACTCAGAATTCCGGAACACGGACGAGTTTGTGTGGGATGTTTGGGGCCACCCTCCACGAAGCTGCCTGGGGTCACAGGTTTTGCATTGCAGCGGGAAATCCGCTAATTACCTCCCTTGTCCCGGAGGAGGCAATACATGCTGCCTCCATTTCCAGCCCAACCCCCGCATTTCCCTGGCAGCCCGCACTAGCAGACACTAGGGGAAGACACGCGGAGGGCTCCTAGGGGATCCCAGGTGCTGCAGACAGAAGACGGAACCTCTCCCCACTCAGAATGCCGGAACACGGCCAACTGTGTGGGGGAGGTTTTGTGACGATATCCACGCAGGTGCCTTGTTCACCGGTGTTGCCTGGCAGGGGGAAGTACGCTAATTACCTAACCTGTCCATGAGGAGACTCTAGATGCTACCTGCATTTCCAGCCCAAACCCCGCCTTTCCCCGGGAGCCCGCACTAGTAGAAACTCGAAGATGACACGTGGAGTGCTCTTAGAAGATCCCAGGCGCTGCAGACAGAAGACGGAACCTCCCCACACTCAGAATTCCGGAACACGGCCGAGTGTGTGTGGGAGGTTTGGGGCCGCCCCCCACGAAGCTGCCTGGGGTCACAGGTGTTGCATTGCAGTGGGAAATCCGCTAATTACCTCCCCTGTCCTGGAGGAGGCACTAGATGCTACCTGCATTTCCAAACCAACCCCTGAATTTCCCCGGCAGCTCGCAATAGGAGACACTCGGGGAAGACATGCGGAGGGCTCCTAGGGGATCCCAGGCGCGGCAGACATAAGACGGAACCTCCCCACACTCAGAATTCCGGAACACGGCCGAGTGTGTGGGGGAGGTTTGGGGCCGCCATCCACGTAGATGCCTGGTGTCACTGGAATTGCCTTTCAGGGGGAAGTCCGCTAATTACTTCCCAATTCCAGGGGGAGGCCATGGATGCTACCTGCATTTCCAGCCCAACACCCTCATTTCCATTGGAGCCCGCAATAGGAGACATTCGGGGAAGACACGCGGAGGGCTCCTAGGAGATCCCAGACACTGCACACAGAAGACGGAACCTCCCCACACTCAAAATTCCGGAACACGCCCGAGTGTGTGGTGGAGGTTTCGGGCCACACGCCACGAAGATGCCTGGTGTCACAGGTGTTGCCTTGCAGGGGTAAGTCAGCCAATTACCTCTCCTGTCCAGGGAGAGGCACTAGATGGTACCTGCATTTCCAGGTCTACCCCTGCTATTCGCCGTCTGCCTGCACTAGGAGACACTCGGGGAAGACATGCGGAGGGCTCCTAGGGGATCCAAGACGCTGCAGACAAAAGACGGAACCTCCCCACACTCAAAATTCCGGAACTCGGCCGAGTGTGTTGGGGAGGTTTGGGGCCACCCTCCACGCAGGTGCCTGTTGTCAAAGGTATTGCCTAACAGGGAGAAATGCGCTAATTACCTCCCCTGTCCAGGGGGAGTCACTGTATGCTACCTGCATTTCCAGCCAAACCCCCGCATTTCCATTGAAACCCACACTAGGAGACACTCGGGGAAGACACGCGGAGGGCTCTTTTGAGATCCCAGGCGCAGCAGACTGAAGACGGAACCTCCCAACACTCAGAATTCCGGAACACGTGTGACTGTGTGGGGGAGATTTTTGGCCGCCCTCCACGCAGTTGCCTGGTGTCACATGTGTTGCCTGGCAGGGGGAAGTCCGCTAAATACCTCCCCTGTACAGGTGTAGACACTACATGCTACCTGCATTTTCAGCCCATCCCCCGCCTTTTCCTGGCAGCCCGCACTAGGACTCTCTCGGGGAAGAGACGCGAAATGCTCCTAGGAGATCCCAGGCACTGCAGACAGAATTCGGAACCTCCCCATACACAGAATTCCGGGACACGGCTGACTGTGTGGGGGAGGTTTGGGGCTGCCCTTCACACAGCTGCCTGTGGTCACAGGTGTTGCCTTGCAGGGGTAAGTCAGCCAATTACCTCTCCTGTCCAGGGAGAGACACTAGATGTTACCTGCAATTCCAGGTCTACTCCTGCCTTTCGCCGTCAGCCCACACTAAGAGACACTCGGGGAATAAACGCGGAGGGCTCCTAGGAGATCCCAGGCTCTGCAGACATAAGACGGAACCTCCCCACACTCAGAATTCCGGAACACGTCTGACTGTGTTGGGGAGTTTTTTGGCCGCCCTCCACGCAGCTGCCTGGGGTCACAGGTGCTCCCTGGCAGGGGGAAGTCCGCTAAATACATCCCCTGTCCATGGGGTGGCACTACATGCTACCTGCATTACCAGCCCATCACCCGAATTTCCTGGCAGCCGGCACTAGGGGACTCTCGGGGAAGAAAATCCAAGGGCTCATAGGAGATCCCAGGCGAAGCAGACAGAAGACGGAACCTCCGCACACTCAGAATTCCGGAACACGGCTGACTCTGTGTGGGAGGTTTAGGGCTGCCCTCTTCGCGGCTGCCTGGGGTCACTGGTGTTCCCTGGCAGGGGGAAGTCCGCTAAATACCTCCCATGTCCAGGGGGAGGAACTACATGCTACCTGCATTTCCAGCTAATCCCCCGCCTTTCCCCGGCAGCCCGCACAAGGAGACTCTCGGGGAAGTCACGCGAATGGCTCCTAGGAGATCTCAGTTGCTGCAGACAGAAGACAAAACGTCCCCACTCTCAGAATTACGAAACACGTCTGACTGTGTTGGGGAGGTTTGGGGCCGCCTTCCACGCAGCTGCCTGGGGTCACAGGTGTTCCCTGGCAGGGGGAATTCCGCTAAATACCTCCCCTGTCCAGGGGGAAGCAGCACATGCTACCTGCATTTCCAGCCAATCCCCCGCCATTCCCCGGCAGCCCGCAATAGGAGACTCTTTGGGAAGACACTCGAAGGGCTCCTAGGAGATCCCAGGTGCTGCAGACAGAAGACGGAACTTCCCCACTCTCAGAATAACGGAACACGTCTGACAGTGTGGGGGAGGTTTGGGGCCGACCTCCACGTAGCTGCCTGGGGTCGCAGGTGTTAGGTGCAAGGTGGAAGTCCGCTATATACCTCCCCTGTCCAGGGGGAGGCACTACATGCTACCTGCATTTCCAGCCCATCCCCCGCCTTTCCCTGGCAGCCCGCATAGGAGATTCTCGGGAAAGACACGCGAATGGCTCATAGGAGAACCCAGGCGCTGCAGACAGATGACGGAACCTTCCCACACTCAGAATTCCGGAACACGGCTGACTATGTGGGGTAGGTTTGGGGCCGCCCTCCACGCAGCTGCCTGGTGTCACAGGTGTTGCAAGGCAGAGGGAATTCTGCTAATTACCTCCCCTGTCCAAGGGGAGGCACTAGATGCTACCTGCATTTCCAGGCTAACCTCCGCGTTTCCCTGGCAGCCCGCACTAGGAGACACTGGGGGAAGACACGCGGAAGTCTCCTAAGAAATCCCAGTCGCTGCAGATGGAAGACGGAACCTCCCCAATCTCAGAATTCCGGAACACGCCCGAGTGTGTTAGGGAGGTTAGGGGCCGCCCTCCATGCAGCTGCCAGGTGTCACAGGTGTTGCCTGGCAGGGGGAATTCCGCTAATTACCTCCCCTGTACAGGAGGAGACACTAGATGCTACCTGCATTTCCAGCCCAACCCCCGCTTTTCCCCGGCAGCCCGCACTCGGAGACACTGGGGGAAGACACGCAGAGGGCTCCTAGGAGATCACAGGTGCTGCAGACACACGATGGGTCCTCCCCACACTCAGAATTCCGGAACACGGACGAGTTTGTGTGGGATGTTTGGGGCCACCCTCCATGAAGCTGCCTGGGGTCACAGGTTTTGCATTGCAGCGGGAAATCCGCTAATTACCTCCCTTGTCCCGGAGGAGGCAATACATGCTGCCTGCATTTCCAGCCCAACCCCCGCATTTCCCTGGCAGCCCGCACTAGCAGACACTAGGGGAAGACACGCGGATGGCTCCTAGGGGATCCCAGGTGCTGCAGACAGAAGACGGAACCTCTCCACACTCAGAATTCCGGAACACGGCCGACTGTGTGGGGGAGGTTTTGTGACGATATCCACGCAGGTGCCTTGTTCACCGGTGTTGCCTGGCAGGGGGAAGTACGCTAATTACCTACCCTGTCCATGAGGAGACTCTAGATGCTACCTGCATTTCCAGCCCAAACCCCGCCTTTCCCCGGGAGCCCGCACTAGTAGAAACTCGAAGATGACACGCGGATTGCTCTTAGAAGATCCCAGGCGCTGCAGACAGAAGACGGAACCTCCCCACACTCAGAATTCCGGAACACGGCCGAGTGTGTGTGGGAGGTTTGGGGCCGCCCCCCACGAAGCTGCCTGGGGTCACAGGTGTTGCATTGCAGTGGGAAATCCGCTAATTACCTCCCCTGTCCTGGAGGAGGCACTAGATGCTACCTGCATTTCCAAACCAACCCCTGAATTTCCCCGGCAGCTCGCAATAGGAGACATTCGGGGAAGACACGCGGAGGGCTCCTAGGAGATCCCAGACACTGCAGACAGAAGACGGAACCTCCCCACACTCAAAATTCCGGAACACGCCCGAGTGTGTGGTGGAGGTTTCGGGCCACACGCCACGAAGCTGCCTGGTGTCACAGGTGTTGCCTTGCAGGGGTAAGTCAGCCAATTACCTCTCCTGTCCAGGGAGAGGCACTAGATGGTACCTGCATTTCCAGGTCTACCCCTGCTATTCGCCGTCTGCCTGCACTAGGAGACACTCGGGGAAGACATGCGGAGGGCTCCTAGGGGATCCAAGACGCTGCAGACAAAAGACGGAATCTCCCCACACTCAAAATTCCGGAACTCGGCCGAGTGTGTTGGGGAGGTTTGGGGCCACCCTCCACGCAGGTGCCTGTTGTCAAAGGTATTGCCTAGCAGGGAGAAATGCGCTAATTACCTCCCATGTCCAGGGGGAGTCACTGTATGCTACCTGCATTTCCAGCCAAACCCCCGCATTTCCATTGAAACCCACACTAGGAGACACTCGGGGAAGACACGCGGAGGGCTCTTTTGAGATCCCAGGCGCAGCAGACTGAAGACGGAACCTCCCAACACTCAGAATTCCGGAACACGTGTGACTGTGTGGGGGAGATTTTTGGCCGCCCTCCACGCAGCTGCCTGGTGTCACATGTGTTGCCTGGCAGGGGGAAGTCCGCTAAATACCTCCCCTGTACAGGTGTAGACACTACATGCTACCTGCATTTTCAGCCCATCCCCCGCCTTTTCCTTGCAGCCCGCACTAGGACTCTCTCGGGGAAGAGACGCGAAATGCTCCTAGGAGATCCCAGGCACTGCAGACAGAATTCGGAACCTCCCCATACACAGAATTCCGGAACACGGCCGAGAGTGTGTGGGAGGTTTGAGACCGCCCTCCACGCAGCTGCCTGGTGTCACAGGTGTTGCAAGGCAGAGGGAATTCAGCTAATTATCTCTCCTGTCCAGGGGGAGGCACTAGATGCTACCTGCATTTCCAGGTTAACCCCCGCGTTTCCCTGGCAGCCCGCACTAGGAGACACTCGGGGAAGACACGCGGAAGGCTCCTAGGAAATCCCAGTCGCTGCAGACGGAATACGGATCCTCCCCAATCTCAGAATTCCGGAACACGCCCGAGTGTGTTAGGGAGGTTAGGGGCCGCCCTACATGCAGCTGCCAGGTGTCACAGGTGTTGCCTGGCAGGGGGAATTCCGCTAATTACCTCCCCTGTACAGGGGGAGACACTAGATGCTACCTGCATTTCCAGCCCAAACCCCGCATTTCCCCGGGAGCCCGCACTAGTAGATACTCGAGGAAGAAACGCGGAGGGCTCCTAGAAGATCCCAGGCGCTGCAGACCGATGACAGAAACTCCCCACACTCAGAATTCCGGAACACGGCCGAGTGTGTGTGGGAGGTTTGGGGCCGCCCCCCACGAAGCTGCCTGGGGTCACTGGTGTTGCAATGCAGTGGGAAATCCGCTAATTACCTCCCCTGTCCTGGAGGAGGCACTAGATGCTACCTGCATTTCCAACCCAACCCCTGAATTTCCCCGGCAGCCCGCAATAGGAGACACTCGGGGAAGAAACGCGGAGGGCTCCTAGTGGATCCCAGGCGCTGCAGACATAAGACGGAACCTCCCCACACTCAGAATTCCGGAACATGGCCGAGTGTGTGGGGGAGGTTTGGGGCCGCCATCCACGTAGATGCCTGGTGTCACTGGAATTGCCTTTCAGGGGGAAGTCCGCTAATTACTTCCCAATTCCAGGGGGAGGCCATGGATGCTACCTGCATTTCCAGCCCAACACCCTCATTTCCATTGGAGCCCGCAATAGGAGACATTCGGGGAAGACACGCGGAGGGCTCCTAGGAGATCCCAGACACTGCACACAGAAGACGGAACCTCCCCACACTCAAAATTCCGGAACACGCCCGAGTGTGTGGTGGAGGTTTCGGGCCACACGCCATGAAGCTGCCTGGTGTCACAGGTGTTGCCTTGCAGGGGTAAGTCAGCCAATTACCTCTCCTGTCCAGGGAGAGGCACTAGATGGTACCTGCATTTCCAGGTCTACCCCTGCTATTCGCCGTCTGCCTGCACTAGGAGACACTCGGGGAAGACATGCGGAGGGCTCCTAGGGGATCCAAGACGCTGCAGACAAAAGACGGAACCTCCCCACACTCAAAATTCCGGAACTCGGCCGAGTGTGTTGGGGAGGTTTGGGGCCACCCTCCACGCAGGTGCCTGTTGTCAAAGGTATTGCCTAGCAGGGAGAAATGCGCTAATTACCTCCCCTGTCCAGGGGGAGTCACTGTATGCTACCTGCATTTCCAGCCAAACCCCCGCATTTCCATTGAAACCCACACTAGGAGACACTCGGGGAAGACACGCGGAGGGCTCTTTTGAGATCCCAGGCGCAGCAGACTGAAGACGGAACCTCCCAACACTCAGAATTCCGGAACACGTGTGACTGTGTGGGGGAGATTTTTGGCCGCCCTCCACGCAGCTGCCTGGTGTCACAGGTGTTCCCTGGCAGGGGGAATTCCGCTAAATTCCTCCCCTGTCCAGGGGGAGGCAGTACATGCTACCTGCATTTCCAGCCAATCCCCCGCCTTTCTCCGGCAGCCCGCAATAGGAGACTCTTTGGAAAGACACTCGAAGGGCTCCTAGGAGATCCCAGTTGCTGCAGAGAGAAGACAGAACTTCCCCAATCTCAGAATAACGGAACACCTCTGACTGTGTGGGGGAGGTTTGGGGCCGACCACAACGAAGCGGCCTGGTGTCGCAAGTTTTAGGTGCAAGGGTGAAGTCCGCTAAATATCTCCCCTGTCCAGTGGGAGGCACTACATGCTACCTGCATTTCCAGCCCATTCCCCGCCTTTCCCCGGCAGCCCGCACTATGAGAATCTCGGGGAAGACACGCAAATGGCTGATAAGAGATCCCAGGAACTGCAGACAGACGACGGATCCTTCCCACTCTCAGAATTCCGGAACATGGCTGACTGTGTAGGGGAGGTTGGGGGCCGCCCTCCACGCAGCTGCCTGGGGTCACAGGTGTTTTCTGGCATGGGGAAATCCGCTAAATACCTCCCCTGTCCAGGGGGAGGCACTACATGCTACCTGCATTTCCAGCCCATCCCCCTCATTTCCCCGGAAGCCCGCACAAGGAGACTCCCGGGGAAGACATGTGAAGGGCTCCTAGGAGATCCCAGGCGCAGTAGACAGAAGACGGATCCTCCGAACACCCAGAATTCCGGAACAAGTCTGACTGTGTGGGGGAGTTTTGTGGCCGCCCTCCACGCAGCTGCCTGGTGTCACAGGTGTTGCCTTGCAGGGGTAAGTCAGCCAATTACCTCTCCTGTCCAGGGGGAGACACTAGATGCTACCTGCATTTCCAGCCCAACCCCCGCTTTTCCCCGGCAGCCCGCACTAGTAGAAACTCGAAGATGACACGCGGAGGGCTCCTAGAAGATCCCAGGCGCTGCAGACAGAAGACGGAACCTCTCCACACTCAGAATTCCGGAACACGGCCGACTGTGTGGGGGAGGTTTTGTGACGATATCCACGCAGGTGCCTTGTTCACCGGTGTTGCCTGGCAGGGGGAAGTAAGCTAATTACCTACCCTGTCCATGAGGAGACTCTAGATGCTACCTGCATTTCCAGCCCAAACCCCGCCTTTCCCCGGGAGCCCGCACTAGTAGAAACTCGAAGATGACACGCAGAGTGCTCCTAGAAGATCCCAGGCGCTGCAGACAGAAGACGGAACCTCCCCACACTCAGAATTCCGGAACACGGCCGAGTGAGTGTGGGAGGTTTGGGGCCGCCCCCACGAAGCTGCCTGGGTTCACAGGTGTTGCATTGCAGTGGGAAATCCGCTAATTACCTCCCCTGTCCTGGAGGAGGCACTAGATGCTACCTGCATTTCCAAACCAACCCCTGAATTTCCCCGGCAGCTCGCAATAGGAGACACTCGGGGAAGAAATGCGGAGGGCTCCTAGGGGATCCCAGGCGCGGCAGACATAAGACGGAACCTCCCCACACTCAGAATTCCGGAACACGGCCGAGTGTGTGGGGGAGGTTTGGGGCCGCCATCCACGTAGATGCCTGGTGTCACTGGAATTGCCTTTCAGGGGGAAGTCCGCTAATTACTTCCCAATTCCAGGGGGAGGCCATGGATGCTACCTGCATTTCCAGCCCAACCCCCTCATTTCCATTGGAGCCCGCAATAGGAGACATTCGGGGAAGACACGCGGAGGGCTCCTAGGGGATCCAAGACGCTGCAGACCAAAGACGGAACCTCCCCACACTTAAAATTCCGGAACTCGGCCGAGTGTGTTGGGGAGGTTTGGGGCCACCCTCCACGCAGGTGCCTGTTGTCAAAGGTATTGCCTAGCAGGGAGAAATGCGCTAATTACCTCCCCTGTCCAGGGGGAGTCACTGTATGCTACCTGCATTTCCAGCCAAACCCCCGCATTTCCATTGAAACCCACACTAGGAGACACTCGGGGAAGACACGCGGAGGGCTCTTTTGAGATACCAGGCGCTGCAGACAGAAGACGGAACCTCCCAAAAATCAGAATTCCGGAACACGACCGAGAGTGTGTGGGAGGTTGGAGACCGCCCTCCACGCAGCTGCCTGGTGTCACAAGTGTTGGAAGGCAGAGGGAATTCAGCTAATTATCTCTCCTGTCCAGGGGGAGGCACTAGATGCTACCTGCATTTCCAGGTTAACCCCCGCGTTTCCCTGGCAGCCCGCACTAGGAGACACTCGGGGAAGACACGCGGAAGGCTCCTAGGAATTCCCAGTCGCTGCAGACGGAATACGGATCCTCCCCAATCTCAGAATTCCGGAACACGCCCGAGTGTGTTAGGGAGGTTAGGGGCCGCCCTCCATGCAGCTGCCAGGTGTCACAGGTGTTGCCTGACAGGGGGAATTCCGCTAATTACCTCCCCTGTACAGGGGGAGACCCTAGATGCTACCTGCATTTCCAGCCCAAACCCCGCCTTTCCCCGGGAGCCCGCACTAGTAGATACTCGAGGAAGACACGCGGAGGGCTCCTAGAAGATCCCAGGCGCTGCAGACAGATGACAGAAACTCCCCACCCTCAGAATTCCGGAACACGGCCGAGTGTGTGTGGGAGGTTTGGGGCCGCCCCCCACGAAGCTGCCTGGGGTCACAGGTGTTGCAATGCAGTGGGTAATCCGCTAATTACCTCCCTTGTCCTGGAGGAGGCACTAGATGCTACCTGCATTTCCAACCCAACCCCTGAATTTCCCCGGCAGCCCGCAATAGGAGACACTCGGGGAAGAAACGCGGAGGGCTCCTAGTGGATCCCAGGCGCTGCAGACATAAGACGGAACCTCCCCACACTCAGAATTCCGGAACATGGCCGAGTGTGTGGGGGAGGTTTGGGGCCGCCATCCACGTAGATGCCTGGTGTCACGGGTTTTGCCTTTCAGGGGGAAGTCCGCTAATTACTTCCCAATTCCAGGGGGAGGCACTAGATGCTACCTGCATTTCCAGCCCAACCCTCTCATTTCCCTTGGAGCCCGCAATAGGAGTCAATAGGGGAAAACACGCGGAGGGCTCCTAGGAGATCCCAGACACTGCAGACAGAAGACAGAACCTCCCCACACTCAAAATTCCGGAACACGCCCGAGTGTGTGGTGGAGGTTTCGGGCCACACGCCACGAAGCTGCCTGGTGTCACAGGTGTTGCCTTGCAGGGGTAAGTCAGCCAATTACCTCTCCTGTCCAGGGAGAGGCACTAGATGGTACCTGCATTTCCAGGTCTACCCCTGCTATTCGCCGTCTGCCTGCACTAGGAGACACTCGGGGAAGACATGCGGAGGGCTCCTAGGGGATCCAAGACGCTGCAGACAAAAGACGGAACCTCCCCACACTCAAAATTCCGGAACTCGGCCGAGTGTGTTGGGGAGGTTTGGGGCCACCCTCCACGCAGGTGCCTGTTGTCAAAGGTATTGCCTAGCAGGGAGAAATGCGCTAATTACCTCCCCTGTCCAGGGGGAGTCACTGTATGCTACCTGCATTTCCAGCCAAACCCCCGCATTTCCATTAAAACCCACACTAGGAGACACTCGGGGAAGACACGCGGAGGGCTCTTTTGAGATCCCAGGCGCAGCAGACTGAAGACGGAACCTCCCAACACTCAGAATTCCGGAACACGTGTGACTGTGTGGGGGAGATTTTTGGCCGCCCTCCACGCAGCTGCCTGGTGTCACATGTGTTGCCTGGCAGGGGGAAGTCCGCTAAATACCTCCCCTGTACAGATGTAGACACTACATGCTACCTGCATTTTCAGCCCATCCCCCGCCTTTTCCTGGCAGCCCGCACTAGTACTCTCTCGGGGAAGAGACGCGAAATGCTCCTAGGAGATCCCAGGCACTGCAGACAGAATTCGGAACCTCCCCATACACAGAATTTCGGGACACGGCTGACTGTGTGGGGGAGGTTTGGGGCTGCCCTCCACACAGCTGCCTGTGGTCACAGGTGTTCCCTGGCAGGGGGAATTCCGCTAAATTCCTCCCCTGTCCAGGGGGAGGCAGTACATGCTACCTGCATTTCCAGCCAATCCCCCGCCTTTCCCCGGCAGCCCGCAATAGGAGACTCTTTGGAAAGACACTCGAAGGGCTCCTAGGAGATCCCAGTTGCTGCAGAGAGAAGACAGAACTTCCCCAATCTCAGAATAACGGAACACCTCTGACTGTGTGGGGGAGGTTTGGGGCCGACCACAACGAAGCGGCCTGGTGTCGCAAGTTTTAGGTGCAAGGGTGAAGTCCGCTAAATATCTCCCCTGTCCAGTGGGAGGCACTACATGCTACCTGCATTTCCAGCCCATTCCCCGCCTTTCCCCGGCAGCCCGCACTATGAGAATCTCGGGGAAGACACGCAAATGGCTGATAAGAGATCCCAGGAACTGCAGACAGACGACGGATCCTTCCCACTCTCAGAATTCCGGAACATGTCTGACTGTGTAGGGGAGGTTGGGGGCCGCCCTCCACGCAGCTGCCTGGGGTCACAGGTGTTTTCTGGCATGGGGAAATCCGCTAAATACCTCCCCTGTCCAGGGGGAGGCACTACATGCTACCTGCATTTCCAGCCCATCCCCCTCATTTCCCCGGAAGCCCGCACAAGGAGACTCCCGGGGAAGACATGTGAAGGGCTCCTAGGAGATCCCAGGCGCAGTAGACAGAAGACGGATCCTCCCAACACTCAGAATTCCGGAACAAGTCTGACTGTGTGGGGGAGTTTTGTGGCCGCCCTCCACGCAGCTGCCTGGTGTCACAGGTGTTGCCTTGCAGGGGTAAGTCAGCCAATTACCTCTCCTGTCCAGGGGGAGACACTAGATGCTACCTGCATTTCCAGCCCAACCCCCGCTTTTCCCCGGCAGCCCGCACTAATAGAAACTCGAAGATGACACGCGGAGGGCTCCTAGAAGATCCCAGGCGCTGCAGACAGAAGACGGAACCTCTCCACACTCAGAATTCCGGAACACGGCCGACTGTGTGGGGGAGGTTTTGTGACGATATCCACGCAGGTGCCTTGTTCACCGGTGTTGCCTGGCAGGGGGAAGTAAGCTAATTACCTACCCTGTCCATGAGGAGACTCTAGATGCTACCTGCATTTCCAGCCCAAACCCCGCCTTTCCCCGGGAGCCCGCACTAGTAGAAACTCGAAGATGACACGCGGAGTGCTCCTAGAAGATCCCAGGCGCTGCAGACAGAAGACGGAACCTCCCCACACTCAGAATTCCGGAACACGGCCGAGTGAGTGTGGGAGGTTTGGGGCCGCACCCCACGAAGCTGCCTGGGGTCACAGGTGTTGCATTGCAGTGGGAAATCCGCTAATTACCTCCCCTGTCCTGGAGGAGGCACTAGATGCTACCTGCATTTCCAAACCAACCCCTGAATTTCCCCGGCAGCTCGCAATAGGAGACACTCGGGGAAGAAATGCGGAGGGCTCCTAGGGGATCCCAGGCGCGGCAGACATAAGACGGAACCTCCCCACACTCAGAATTCCGGAACACGGCCGAGTGTGTGGGGGAGGTTTGGGGCCGCCATCCACGTAGATGCCTGGTGTCACTGGAATTGCCTTTCAGGGGGAAGTCCGCTAATTACTTCCCAATTCCAGGGGGAGGCCATGGATGCTACCTGCATTTCCAGCCCAACCCCCTCATTTCCATTGGAGCCCGCAATAGGAGACATTCGGGGAAGACACGCGGAGGGCTCCTAGGAGATCCCAGACACTGCAGACAGAAGACGGAACCTCCCCACTCTCAAAATTCCGGAACACGTCCGAGTGTGTGGTGGAGGTTTCGGGCCACACGCCACGAAGCTGCCTGGTGTCACAGGTGTTGCCTTGCAGGGGTAAGTCAGCCAATTACCTCTCCTGTCCAGGGAGAGGCACTAGATCTTACCTGCATTTCCATGTCTACCCCTGCTATTCGCCGTCTGCCTGCACTAGGAGACACTCGGGGAAGACACGTGGAGGGCTCCTAGGGGATCCAAGACGCTGCAGACAAAAGACGGAACCTCCCCACACTTAAAATTCCGGAACTCGGCCGAGTGTGTTGGGGAGGTTTGGGGCCACCCTCCACGCAGGTGCCTGTTGTCAAAGGTATTGCCTAGCAGGGAGAAATGCGCTAATTACCTCCCCCGTCCAGGGGGAGTCACTGTATGCTACCTGCATTTCCAGCCAAACCCCCGCATTTCCATTGAAACCCACACTAGGAGACACTCGGGGAAGACACGCGGAGGGCTCTTTTGAGATACCAGGCGCTGCAGACAGAAGACGGAACCTCCCAAAAATCAGAATTCCGGAACACGACCGAGAGTGTGTGGGAGGTTGGAGACCGCCCTCCACGCAGCTGCCTGGTGTCACAAGTGTTGGAAGGCAGAGGGAATTCAGCTAATTATCTCTCCTGTCCAGGGGGAGGCACTAGATGCTACCTGCATTTCCAGGTTAACCCCCGCGTTTCCCTGGCAGCCCGCACTAGGAGACACTCGGGGAAGACACGCGGAAGGCTCCTAGGAAATCCCAGTCGCTGCAGACGGAATACGGATCCTCCCCAATCTCAGAATTCCGGAACACGCCCGAGTGTGTTAGGGAGGTTAGGGGCCGCCCTCCATGCAGCTGCCAGGTGTCACAGGTGTTTCCTGACAGGGGGAATTCCGCTAATTACCTCCCCTGTACAGGGGGAGACACTAGATGCTACCTGCATTTCCAGCCCAAACCCCGCCTTTCCCCGGGAGCCCGCACTAGTAGATACTCGAGGAAGACACGCGGAGGGCTCCTAGAAGATCCCAGGCGCTGCAGACAGATGACAGAAACTCCCCACCCTCAGAATTCCGGAACACGGCCGAGTGTGTGTGGGAGGTTTGGGGCCGCCCCCCACGAAGCTGCCTGGGGTCACAGGTGTTGCAATGCAGTGGGTAATCCGCTAATTACCTCCCCTGTCCTGGAGGAGGCACTAGATGCTACCTGCATTTCCAACCCAACCCCTGAATTTCCCCGGCAGCCCGCAATAGGAGACACTCGGGGAAGAAACGCGGAGGGCTCCTAGTGGATCCCAGGCGCTGCAGACATAAGACGGAACCTCCCCACACTCAGAATTCCGGAACATGGCCGAGTGTGTGGGGGAGGTTTGGGGCCGCCATCCACGTAGATGCCTGGTGTCACGGGTTTTGCCTTTCAGGGGGAAGTCCGCTAATTACTTCCCAATTCCAGGGGGAGGCACTAGATGCTACCTGCACTTCCAGCCCAAACCCCTCATTTCCCTTGGAGCCCGCAATAGGAGTCAATAGGGGAAAACACGCGGAGGGCTCCTAGGAGATCCAAGACGCTGCAGACAGAAGGCCGAACCTCCCCACTCTCAAAATTCCGGAACACGCCCTAGTGTGTGGTGGAGGTTTGGGGCCACACACCACAAAGCTGCCTGGTTTCACAGGTGTTGCCTTGCAGGGGTAAGTCAGCCAATTACCTCTCCTGTCCAGGGAGAGGCACTAGATGGTACCTGCATTTCCAGGTCTACCCCTGCTATTCGCCGTCTGCCTGCACTAGGAGACATTCGGGGAAGACACGCGGAGGGCTCCTAGGGGATCCAAGACGCTGCAGACAAAAGACGGAACCTCCCCACACTCAAAATTCCGGAACTCGGCCGAGTGTGTTGGGGAGGTTTGGGGCCACCCTCCACGCAGGTGCCTGTTGTCAAAGGTATTGCCTAGCAGGTAGAAATGCGCTAATTACCTCCCCTGTCCAGGGGGAGTCACTGTATGCTACCTGCATTTCCAGTCAAACCCCCGCATTTCCATTGAAACCCACACTAGGAGACACTCGGGGAAGACACGCGGAGGGCTCTTTTGAGATACCAGGCGCTGCAGACAGAAGACGGAACCTCCCAACAATCAGAATTCCGGAACACGGCCGAGAGTGTGTGGGAGGTTTGAGACCGCCATCCACGCAGCTGACTGGTGTCACAGGTGTTGCAAGGCAGAGGGAATTCAGCTAATTATCTCTCCTGTCCAGGGGGAGGCACTAGATTCTACCTGCATTTCCAGGTTAACCCCCGCGTTTCCCTGGCAGCCCGCACTAGGAGACACTCGGGGAAGACACGCGGAAGGCTCCTAGGAAATCCCAGTCGCTGCAGACGGAATACGGATCCTCCCAAATCTTAGAATTCCGGAACACGCCCGAGTGTGTTAGGGAGGTTAGGGGCCACCCTCCATGCAGCTGTCAGTTGTCACAGGTGTTGCCTGGCAGGGGGAATTCCGCTAATTACCTCCCCTGTACAGGGGGAGACACTAGATGCTACCTGCATTTCCAGCCCAAACCCCGCCTTTCCCCGGGAGCCCGCACTAGTAGATACTCGAGGAAGACACGCGGAGGGCTCCTAGAAGATCCCAGGCGCTGCAGACAGATGACAGAAACTCCCCACCCTCAGAATTCCGGAACACGGCCGAGTGTGTGTGGGAGGTTTGGGGCCACGCCCCACGAAGCTGCCTGGGGTCACTGGTGTTGCAATGCAGTGGGAAATCCGCTAATTACCTCCCCTGTCCTGGAGGAGGCACTAGATGCTACCTGCATTTCCAACCCAACCCCTGAATTTCCCCGGCAGCCCGCAATAGGAGACACTCGGGGAAGAAACGCGGAGGGCTCCTAGTGGATCCCAGGCGCTGCAGACATAAGACGGAACCTCCCCACACTCAGAATTCCGGAACATGGCCGAGTGTGTGGGGGAGGTTTGGGGCCGCCATCCACGTAGATGCCTGGTGTCACTGGAATTGCCTTTCAGGGGGAAGTCCGCTAATTACTTCCCAATTCCAGGGGGAGGCCATGGATGCTACCTGCATTTCCAGCCCAACCCCCTCATTTCCATTGGAGCCCGCAATGGGAGACATTCGGGGAAGACACGCCAAGGGCTCCTAGGAGATCCCAGACACTGCAGACAGAAGACAGAACCTCCCCACACTCAAAATTCCGGAACACGCCCGAGTGTGTGGTGGAGGTTTCGGGCCACACGCCACGAAGCTGCCTGGTGTCACAGGTGTTGCCTTGCAGGGGTAAGTCAGCCAATTACCTCTCCTGTCCAGGGAGAGGCACTAGATGGTACCTGCATTTCCAGGTCTACCCCTGCTATTCGCCGTCTGCCTGCACTAGGAGACACTCGGGGAAGACATGCGGAGGGCTCCTAGGGGATCCAAGACGCTGCAGACAAAAGACGGAACCTCCCCACACTCAAAATTCCGGAACTCGGCCGAGTGTGTTGGGGAGGTTTGGGGCCACCCTCCACGCAGGTGCCTGTTGTCAAAGGTATTGCCTAGCAGGGAGAAATGCGCTAATTACCTCCCCTGTCCAGGGGGAGTCACTGTATGCTACCTGCATTTCCAGCCAAACCCCCGCATTTCCATTGAAACCCACACTAGGAGACACTCGGGGAAGACACGCGGAGGGCTATTTTGAGATCCCAGGCGCAGCAGACTGAAGACGGAACCTCCCAACACTCAGAATTCCGGAACACGTGTGACTGTGTGGGGGAGATTTTTGGCCGCCCTCCACGCAGCTGCCTGGTGTCACATGTGTTGCCTGGCAGGGGGAAGTCCGCTAAATACCTCCCCTGTACAGGTGTAGACACTACATGCTACCTGCATTTTCAGCCCATCCCCCGCCTTTTCCTGGCAGCCCGCACTAGGACTCTCTCGGGGAAGAGACGCGAAATGCTCCTAGGAGATCCCAGGCACTGCAGACAGAATTCGGAACCTCCCCATACACAGAATTCCGGGACACGGCTGACTGTGTGGGGGAGGTTTGGGGCTGCCCTCCACACAGCTGCCTGTGGTCACAGGTGTTCCCTGGCAGGGGGAATTCCGCTAAATTCCTCCCCTGTCCAGGGGGAGGCAGTACATGCTACCTGCATTTCCAGCCAATCCCCCGCCTTTCCCCGGCAGCCCGCAATAGGAGACTCTTTGGAAAGACACTCGAAGGGCTCCTAGGAGATCCCAGTTGCTGCAGAGAGAAGACAGAACTTCCCCAATCTCAGAATAACGGAACACCTCTGACTGTGTGGGGGAGGTTTGCGGCCGACCTCAACGAAGCGGCCTGGTGTCGCAAGTTATAGGTGCAAGGGTGAAGTCCGCTAAATATCTCCCCTGTCCAGTGGGAGGCACTACATGCTACCTGCATTTCCAGCCCATTCCCCGCATTTCCCCGGAAGCCCGCACTATGAGAATCTCGGGGAAGACACGCAAATGGCTGATAAGAGATCCCAGGAACTGCAGACAGACGACGGATCCTTCCCACTCTCAGAATTCCGGAACATGGCTGACTGTGTAGGGGAGGTTGGGGGCCGCCCTCCACGCAGCTGCCTGGGGTCACAGGTGTTTTCTGGCATGGGGAAATCCGCTAAATACCTCCCCTGTCCAGGGGGAGGCACTACATGCTACCTGCATTTCCAGCCCATCCCCCTCATTTCCCCGGAAGCCCGCACAAGGAGACTCCCGGGGAAGACATGTGAAGGGCTCCTAGGAGATCCCAGGCGCAGTAGACAGAAGACGGATCCTCCCAACACTCAGAATTCCGGAACAAGTCTGACTGTGTGGGGGAGTTTTGTGGCCGCCCTCCACGCAGCTGCCTGGTGTCACAGGTGTTGCCTTGCAGGGGTAAGTCAGCCAATTACCTCTCCTGTCCAGGGGGAGACACTAGATGCTGCCTGCATTTCCAGCCCATCCCCCGCCTTTCCCTGGCAGCCCGCATAGGAGATTCTCGGGAAAGACACGCGAATGGCTCATAGGAGAACCCAGGCGCTGCAGACAGATGACGGAACCTTCCCACACTCAGAATTCCGGAACACGGCTGACTATGTGGGGTAGGTTTGGGGCTGCCCTCCACGCAGCTGCCTGGTGTCACAGGTGTTGCAAGGCAGAGGGAATTCTGCTAATTACATCCCCTGTCCAAGGGGAGGCACTAGATGCTACCTGCATTTCCAGCCTAACCTCCGCGTTTCCCTGGCAGCCCGCACTAGGAGACACTGGGGGAAGACACGCGGAAGTCTCCTAGGAAATCCCAGTCGCTGCAGATGGAAGACGGAACCTCCCCAATCTCAGAATTCCGGAACACGCCCGAGTGTGTTAGGGAGGTTAGGGGCCGCCCTCCATGCAGCTGCCAGGTGTCACAGGTGTTGCCTGGCAGGGGGAATTCCGCTAATTACCTCCCCTGTACAGGGGGAGACACTAGATGCTACCTGCATTTCCAGCCCAACCCCCGCATTTCCCCGGCATCCCGCACTCGGAGACACTCGGGGAAGACACGCAGAGGGCTCCTAGTAAATCACAGTTGCTGCAGACACACGATGGGTCCTCCCCACACTCAGAATTCCGGAACACGGACGAGTTTGTGTGGGATGTTTGGGGCCACCCTCCACGAAGCTGCCTGGGGTCACAGGTTTTGCATTGCAGCGGGAAATCCGCTAATTACCTCCCTTGTCCCGGAGGAGGCAATACATGCTGCCTGCATTTCCAGCCCAACCCCCGCATTTCCCTGGCAGCCCGCACTAGCAGACACTAGGGGAAGACACGCGGAGGGCTCCTAGGGGATCCCAGGTGCTGCAGACAGAAGACGGAACCTCTCCACACTCAGAATTCCGGAACACGGCCGACTGTGTGGGGGAGGTTTTGTGACGATATCCACGCAGGTGCCTTGTTCACCGGTGTTGCCTGGCAGGGGGAAGTACGCTAATTACCTAACCTGTCCATGAGGAGACTCTAGATGCTACCTGCATTTCCAGCCCAAACCCCGCCTTTCCCCGGGAGCCCGCACTAGTAGAAACTCGAAGATGACACGCGGAGTGCTCCTAGAAGATCCCAGGCGCTGCAGACAGAAGACGGAACCTCCCCACACTCAGAATTCCGGAACACGGCCGAGTGAGTGTGGGAGGTTTGGGGCCGCCCCCCACGAAGCTGCCTGGGGTCACAGGTGTTGCATTGCAGTGGGAAATCCGCTAATTACCTCCCCTGTCCTGGAGGAGGCACTAGATGCTACCTGCATTTCCAAACCAACCCCTGAATTTCCCCGGCAGCTCGCAATAGGAGACACTCGGGGAAGAAATGCGGAGGGCTCCTAGGGGATCCCAGGCGCGGCAGACATAAGACGGAACCTCCCCACACTCAGAATTCCGGAACACGGCCGAGTGTGTGGGGGAGGTTTGGGGCCGCCATCCACGTAGATGCCTGGTGTCACTGGAATTGCCTTTCAGGGGGAAGTCCGCTAATTACTTCCCAATTCCAGGGGGAGGCCATGGATGCTACCTGCATTTCCAGCCCAACCCCCTCATTTCCATTGGAGCCCGCAATAGGAGACATTCGGGGAAGACACGCGGAGGGCTCCTAGGAGATCCCAGACACTGCAGACAGAAGACGGAACCTCCCCACACTCAAAATTCCGGAACACGCCCGAGTGTGTGGTGGAGGTTTCGGGCCACACGCCACGAAGCTGCCTGGTGTCACAGGTGTTGCCTTGCAGGGGTAAGTCCGCCAATTACCTCTCCTGTCCAGGGAGAGGCACTAGATGGTACCTGCATTTCCAGGTCTACCTCTGCTATTCGCCGTCTGCCTGCACTAGGAGACACTCGGGGAAGACACGCGGAGGGCTCCTAGGGGATCCAAGACGCTGCAGACAAAAGACGGAACCTCCCCACACTCAAAATTCCGGAACTCGGCCGAGTGTGTTGGGGAGGTTTGGGGCCACCCTCCACGCAGGTGCCTGTTGTCAAAGGTATTGCCTAGCAGGTAGAAATGCGCTAATTACCTCCCCTGTCCAGGGGGAGTCACTGTATGCTACCTGCATTTCCAGTCAAACCCCCGCATTTCCATTGAAACCCACACTAGGAGACACTCGGGGAAGACACGCGGAGGGCTCTTTTGAGATACCAGGCGCTGCAGACAGAAGACGGAACCTCCCAACAATCAGAATTCCGGAACACGGCCGAGAGTGTGTGGGAGGTTTGAGACCGCCATCCACGCAGCTGACTGGTGTCACAGGTGTTGCAAGGCAGAGGGAATTCAGCTAATTATCTCTCCTGTCCAGGGGGAGGCACTAGAATCTACCTGCATTTCCAGGTTAACCCCCGCGTTTCCCTGGCAGCCCGCACTAGGAGACACTCGGGGAAGACACGCGGAAGGCTCCTAGGAAATCCCAGTCGCTGCAGACGGAATACGGATCCTCCCCAATCTCAGAATTCCGGAACACGCCCGAGTGTGTTAGGGAGGTTAGGGGCCGCCCTCCATGCAGCTGTCAGTTGTCACAGGTGTTGCCTGGCATGGGGAATTCCGCTAATTACCTCCCCTGTACAGGGGGAGACACTAGATGCTACCTGCATTTCCAGCCCAAACCCTGACTTTCCCCGGGAGCCCGCACTAGTAGATACTCGAGGAAGACACGCGGAGGGCTCCTAGAAGATCCCAGGCGCTGCAGACAGATGACAGAAACTCCCCATACTCAGAATTCCGGAACACAGCCGAGTGTGTGTGGGAGGTTTGGGGCCGCCCCCCACGAAGCTGCCTGGGGTCATTGGTGTTGCAATGCAGTGGGAAATCCGCTAATTACCTCCCCTGTCCTGGAGGAGGCACTAGATGCTACCTGCATTTCCAACCCAACCCCTGAATTTCCCCGGCTGCCCGCAATAGGAGACACTCGGGGAAGAAACGCGGAGGGCTCCTAGTGGATCCCAGGCGCTGCAGACATAAGACGGAACCTCCCCACACTCAGAATTCCGGAACATGGCCGAGTGTGTGGGGGAGGTTTGGGGCTGCCATCCACGTAGATGCCTGGTGTCACGGGTTTGCCTTTCAGGGGGAAGTCCGCTAATTACTTCCCAATTCCAGGAGGAGGCCATGGATGCTACCTGCATTTCCAGCCCAACCCCCTCATTTCCCTTGGAGCCCGCAATAGGAGACATTCGGGGAAGACACGCGGAGGGCTCCTAGGAGATCCCAGACGCTGCAGACAGAAGACGGAACCTCCCCACACTCAAAATTCCGGAACACGGCCGAGTGTGTAGTGGAGGTTTGGGGCCACACTCCACGAAGCTGCCTGGTGTCACAGGTGTTGCCTTGCAGGGGTAAGTCAGCCAATTACCTCTCCTGTCCAGGGAGAGACACTAGATGTTACCTGCAATTCCAGGTCTACTCCTGCCTTTCGCAGTCAGCCCACAATAAGAGACACTCGGGGAATAAACGCGGAGGGCTCCTAGGAGATCCCAGGCTCTGCAGACATAAGACGGAACCTCCCCACACTCAGAATTCCGGAACACGTCTGACTGTGTGGGGGAGTTTTTTGGCCGCCCTCCACGCAGCTGCCTGGGGTCACAGGTGCTCCCTGGCAGGGGGAAGTCCGCTAAATACATCCCCTGTCCAGGGGGTGGCACTACATGCTACCTGCATTACCAGCCCATCACCCGAATTTCCTGGCAGCCAGCACTAGGGGACTCTCGGGGAAGAAAAGCCAAGGGCTCATAGGAGATCCCAGGCGAAGCAGACAGAAGACGGAACCTCCGCACACTCAGAATTCCGGAACACGGCTGACTGTGTGTGGGAGGTTTAGGGCTGCCATCTTCGTGGCTGCCTGGGGTCACTGGTGTTCCCTGGCAGGGGGAAGTCCGCTAAATTCCTACCCTGTCCAGGGGGAGGAACTACATGCTACCTGCATTTCCAGCTAATCCCCCGCCTTTCCCCGGCAGCCTGCACAAGGAGACTCTCGGGGAAGTCACGCGAATGGCTCCTAGGAGATCTCAGTTGCTGCAGACAGAAGACAAAACGTCCCCACTCTCAGAATTACGAAACACGTCTGACTGTGTGGGGGAGGTTTGGGGCCGCCTTCCACGCAGCTGCCTGGGGTCACAGGTGTTCCCTGGCAGGGGGAATTCCGCTAAATACCTCCCCTGTCCAGGGGGAAGCAGCACATGCTACCTGCATTTCCAGCCAATCCCCCGCCATTCCCCGGCAGCCCGCAATAGGAGACTCTTTGGGAAGACACTCGAAGGGCTCCTAGGAGATCCCAGGTGCTGCAGACAGAAGACGGAACTTCCCCACTCTCAGAATAACGGAACACGTCTGACAGTGTGGGGGAGGTTTGGGGCCGACCTCCACGTAGCTGCCTGGGGTCGCAGGTGTTAGGTGCAAGGTGGAAGTCCGCTATATACCTCCCCTGTCCAGGGGGAGGCACTACATGCTACCTGCATTTCCAGCCCATCCACCGCCTTTCCCTGGCAACCCGCATAGGAGATTCTCGGGAAAGACACGCGAATGGCTCATAGGAGAACCCAGGCGCTGCAGACAGATGACGGAACCTTCCCACACTCAGAATTCCGGAACACGGCTGACTATGTGGGGTAGGTTTGGGGCCGCCCTCCACGCAGCTGCCTGGTGTCACAGGTGTTGCAAGGCAGAGGGAATTCTGCTAATTACATCCCCTGTCCAAGGGGAGGCACTAGATGCTACCTGCATTTCCAGCCTAACCTCCGCGTTTCCCTGGCAGCCCGCACTAGGAGACACTGGGGGAAGACACGCGGAAGTCTCCTAGGAAATCCCAGTCGCTGCAGATGGAAGACGGAACCTCCCCAATCTCAGAATTCCGGAACACGCCCGAGTGTGTTAGGGAGGTTAGGGGCCGCCCTCCATGCAGCTGCCAGGTGTCACAGGTGTTGCCTGGCAGGGGGAATTCCGCTAATTACCTCCCCTGTACAGGGGGAGACACTAGATGCTACCTGCATTTCCAGCCCAACCCCCGCTTTTCCCCGGCAGCCCGCACTCGGAGACACTCGGGGAAGACACGCAGAGGGCTCCTAGGAGATCACAGGTGCTGCAGACACACGATGGGTCCTCCCCACACTCAGAATTCCGGAACACGGACGAGTTTGTGTGGGATGTTTGGGGCCACCCTCCACGAAGCTGCCTGGGGTCACAGGTTTTGCATTGCAGCGGGAAATCCGCTAATTACCTCCCTTGTCCCGGAGGAGGCAATACATGCTGCCTGCATTTCCAGCCCAACCCCCGCATTTCCCTGGCAGCCCGCACTAGCAGACACTAGGGGAAGACACGCGGAGGGCTCCTAGGGGATCCCAGGTGCTGCAGACAGAAGACGGAACCTCTCCACACTCAGAATTCCGGAACACTGCCGACTGTGTGGGGGAGGTTTTGTGACGATATCCACGCAGGTGCCTTGTTCACCGGTGTTGCCTGGCAGGGGGAAGTACGCTAATTACCTACCCTGTCCATGAGGAGACTCTAGATGCTACCTGCATTTCCAGCCCAAACCCCGACTTTCCCCGGGAGCCCGCACTAGTAGAAACTCGAAGATGACACGCGGAGTGCTCTTAGAAGATCCCAGGCGCTGCAGACAGAGGACGGAACCTCCCCACACTCAGAATTCCGGAACACGGCCGAGTGTGTGTGGGAGGTTTGGGGCCGCCCCCCACGAAGCTGCCTGGTGTCACAGGTGTTGCATTGCAGTGGGAAATCCGCTAATTACCTCCCCTGTCCTGGAGGAGGCACTAGATGCTACCTGCATTTCCAAACCAACCCCTGAATTTCCCCGGCAGCTCGCAATAGGAGACACTCGGGGAAGAAATGCGGAGGGCTCCTAGGGGATCCCAGGCGCGGCAGACATAAGACGGAACCTCCCCACACTCAGAATTCCGGAACACGGCCGAGTGTGTGGGGGAGGTTTGGGGCCGCCATCCACGTAGATGCCTGGTGTCACTGGAATTGCCTTTCAGGGGGAAGTCCGCTAATTACTTCCCAATTCCAGGGGGAGGCCATGGATGCTACCTGCATTTCCAGCCAACACCCTCATTTCCATTGGAGCCCGCAATAGGAGACATTCGGGGAAGACACGCGGAGGGCTCCTAGGAGATCCCAGACACTGCAGACAGAAGACGGAACCTCCCCACACTCAAAATTCCGGAACACGCCCGAGTGTGTGGTGGAGGTTTCGGGCCACACGCCACGAAGCTGCCTGGTGTCACAGGTGTTGCCTTGCAGGGGTAAGTCAGCCAATTACCTCTCCTGTCCAGGGAGAGGCACTAGATGGTACCTGCATTTCCAGGTCTACCCCTGCTATTCGCCGTCTGCCTGCACTAGGAGACACTCGGGGAAGACATGCGGAGGGCTCCTAGGGGATCCAAGACGCTGCAGACAAAAGACGGAACCTCCCCACACTCAAAATTCCGGAACTCGGCCGAGTGTGTTGGGGAGGTTTGGGGCCACCCTCCACGCAGGTGCCTGTTGTCAAAGGTATTGCCTAGCAGGGAGAAATGCGCTAATTACCTCCCCTGTCCAGGGGGAGTCACTGTATGCTACCTGCATTTCCAGCCAAACCCCCGCATTTCCATTGAAACCCACACTAGGAGACACTCGGGGAAGACACGCGGAGGGCTCTTTTGAGATTCCAGGCACAGCAGACTGAAGACGGAACCTCCCAACACTCAGAATTCCGGAACACGTGTGACTGTTTGGGGGAGATTTTTGGCCGCCCTCCACGCAGCTGCCTGGTGTCACAGGTGTTGCAAGGCAGAGGGAATTCTGCTAATTACCTCCCCTGTCCAAGGGGAGGCACTAGATGCTACCTGCATTTCCAGGCTAACCTCCGCGTTTCCCTGGCAGCCCGCACAAGGAGACTCTCGGGGAAGTCACGCGAATGGCTCCTAGGAGATCTCAGTTGCTGCAGACAGAAGACAAAACGTCCCCACTCTCAGAATTACGAAACACGTCTGACTGTGTGGGGGAGGTTTGGGGCCGCCTTCCACGCAGCTGCCTGGGGTCACAGGTGTTCCCTGGCAGGGGGAATTCCGCTAAAAACCTCCCCTGTCCAGGGGGAAGCAGCACATGCTACCTGCATTTCCAGCCAATCCCCCGCCATTCCCCGGCAGCCCGCAATAGGAGACTCTTTGGGAAGACACTCGAAGGGCTCCTAGGAGATCCCAGGTGCTGCAGACAGAAGACGGAACTTCCCCACTCTCAGAATAACGGAACACGTCTGACAGTGTGGGGGAGGTTTGGGGCCGACCTCCACGTAGCTGCCTGGGGTCGCAGGTGTTAGGTGCAAGGTGGAAGTCCGCTATATACCTCCCCTGTCCAGGGGGAGGCACTACATGCTACCTGCATTTCCAGCCCATCCCCCGCCTTTCCCTGGCAGCCCGCATAGGAGATTCTCGGGAAAGACACGCGAATGGCTCATAGGAGAACCCAGGCGCTGCAGACAGATGACGGAACCTTCCCACACTCAGAATTCCGGAACACGGCTGACTATGTGGGGTAGGTTTGGGGCCGCCCTCCACGCAGCTGCCTGGTGTCACAGGTGTTGCAAGGCAGAGGGAATTCTGCTAATTACCTCCCCTGTCCAAGGGGAGGCACTAGATGCTACCTGCATTTCCAGGCTAACCTCCGCGTTTCCCTGGCAGCCCGCACTAGGAGACACTGGGGGAAGACACGCGGAAGTCTCCTAGGAAATCCCAGTCGCTGCAGATGGAAAACGGAACCTCCCCAATCTCAGAATTCCGGAACACGCCCGAGTGTGTTAGGGAGGTTAGGGGCCGCCCTCCATGCAGCTGCCAGGTGTCACAGGTGTTGCCTGGCAGGGGGAATTCCGCTAATTACCTCCCCTGTACAGGGGGAGACACTAGATGCTACCTGCATTTCCAGCCCAACCCCCGCTTTTCCCCGGCAGCCCGCACTCGGAGACACTCGGGGAAGACACGCAGAGGGCTCCTAGGAGATCACAGGTGCTGCAGACACACGATGGGTCCTCCCCACACTCAGAATTCCGGAACACGGACGAGTTTGTGTGGGATGTTTGGGGCCACCCTCCACGAAGCTGCCTGGGGTCACAGGTTTTGCATTGCAGCGGGAAATCCGCTAATTACCTCCCTTGTCCCGGAGGAGGCAATACATGCTGCCTGCATTTCCAGCCCAACCCCCGCATTTCCCTGGCAGCCCGCACTAGCAGACACTAGGGGAAGACACGCGGAGGGCTCCTAGGGGATCCCAGGTGCTGCAGACAGAAGACGGAACCTCTCCACACTCAGAATTCCGGAACACTGCCGACTGTGTGGGGGAGGTTTTGTGACGATATCCACGCAGGTGCCTTGTTCACCGGTGTTGCCTGGTAGGGGGAAGTACGCTAATTACCTACCCTGTCCATGAGGAGACTCTAGATGCTACCTGCATTTCCAGCCCAAACCCCGCCTTTCCCCGGGAGCCCGCACTAGTAGAAACTCGAAGATGACACGCGGAGTGCTCTTAGAAGATCCCAGGCGCTGCAGACAGAGGACGGAACCTCCCCACACTCAGAATTCCGGAACACGGCCGAGTGTGTGTGGGAGGTTTGGGGCCGCCCCCCACGAAGCTGCCTGGGGTCACAGGTGTTGCATTGCAGTGGGAAATCCGCTAATTACCTCCCCTGTCCTGGAGGAGGCACTAGATGCTACCTGCATTTCTAAACCAACCCCTGAATTTCCCCGGCAGCTCGCAATAGGAGACACTCGGGGAAGAAATGCGGAGGGCTCCTAGGGGATCCCAGGCGCGGCAGACATAAGACGGAACCTCCCCACACTCAGAATTCCGGAACACGGCCGAGTGTGTGGGGGAGGTTTGGGGCCGCCATCCACGTAGATGCCTGGTGTCACTGGAATTGCCTTTCAGGGGGAAGTCCGCTAATTACTTCCCAATTCCAGGGGGAGGCCATGGATGCTACCTGCATTTCCAGCCCAACACCCTCATTTCCATTGGAGCCCGCAATAGGAGACATTCGGGGAAGACACGCGGAGGGCTCCTAGGAGATCCCAGACACTGCAGACAGAAGACGGAACCTCCCCACACTCAAAATTCCGGAACACGCCCGAGTGTGTGGTGGAGGTTTCGGGCCACACGCCACGAAGCTGCCTGGTGTCACAGGTGTTGCCTTGCAGGGGTAAGTCAGCCAATTACCTCTCCTGTCCAGGGAGAGGCACTAGATGGTACCTGCATTTCCAGGTCTACCCCTGCTATTCGCCGTCTGCCTGCACTAGGAGACACTCGGGGAAGACATGCGGAGGGCTCCTAGGGGATCCAAGACGCTGCAGACAAAAGACGGAACCTCCCCACACTCAAAATTCCGGAACTCGGCCGAGTGTGTTGGGGAGGTTTGGGGCCACCCTCCACGCAGGTGCCTGTTGTCAAAGGTATTGCCTAGCAGGGAGAAATGCGCTAATTACCTACCCTGTCCAGGGGGAGTCACTGTATGCTACCTGCATTTCCAGCCAAACCCCCGCATTTCCATTGAAACCCACACTAGGAGACACTCGGGGAAGACACGCGGAGGGCTCTTTTGAGATCCCAGGCGCAGCAGACTGAAGACGGAACCTCCCAACACTCAGAATTCCGGAACACGTGTGACTGTTTGGGGGAGATTTTTGGCCGCCCTCCACGCAGCTGCCTGGTGTCACATGTGTTGCCTGGCAGGGGGAAGTCCGCTAAATACCTCCCCTGTACAGGTGTAGACACTACATGCTACCTGCATTTTCAGCCCATCCCCCGCCTTTTCCTGGCAGCCCGCACTAGGACTCTCTCGGGGAAGAGACGCGAAATGCTCCTAGGAGATCCCAGGCACTGCAGACAGAATTCGGAACCTCCCCATACACAGAATTCCGGGACACGGCTGACTGTGTGGGGGAGGTTTGGGGCTGCCCTCCACACAGCTGCCTGTGGTCACAGGTGTTCCCTGGCAGGGGGAATTCCGCTAAATTCCTCCCCTGTCCAGGGGGAGGCAGTACATGCTACCTGCATTTCCAGCCAATCCCCCGCCTTTCCCCGGCAGCCCGCAATAGGAGACTCTTTGGAAAGACACTCGAAGGGCTCCTAGGTGATCCCAGTTGCTGCAGAAAGAAGACGGAACTTCCCCAATCTCAGAATAACGGAACACGTCTGACTGTGTGGGGGAGGTTTGCGGCCGACTTCAACGTAGCGGCCTGGTGTCGCAAGTTTTAGGTGCAAGGGTGAAGTCCGCTAAATATCTCCCCTGTCCAGTGGGAGGCACTACATGCTACCTGCATTTCCAGCCCATTCCCCGCCTTTCCCCGGCAGCCCGCACTATGAGAATCTCGGGGAAGACACGCAAATGGCTGATAAGAGATCCCAGGAACTGCAGACAGACGACGGATCCTTCCCACTCCCAGAATTCCGGAACATGGCTGACTGTGTAGGGGAGGTTGGGGGCCGCCCTCCACGCAGCTGCCTGGGGTCACAGGTGTTTTCTGGCATGGGGAAATCCGCTAAATACCTCCCCTGTCCAGGGGGAGGCACTACATGCTACCTGCATTTCCAGCCCATCCCCCTCATTTCCCCGGCAGGCCGCACAAGGAGACTCTCGGGGAAGACATGTGAAGGGCTCCTAGGAGATCCCAGGCGCAGTAGACAGAAGACGGATCCTCCCAAAACTCAGAATTCCGGAACAAGTCTGACTGTGTGGGGGAGTTTTGTGGCCGCCCTCCACGCAGCTGCCTGGGGTCACTGGTTTTGTCTGGCAGGGGGAAGTCCGCTAATTACTTCCCAATTCCAGGGGGAGGCACTAGATGCTACCTGCATTTCCAGCCCAACCCCCTCATTTCCCTTGGAGCCCGCAATAGGAGACAATAGGGGAAAACACGCGGAGGGCTCCTAGGAGATCCAAGACGCTGCAGACAGAAGGCCGAACCTCCCCACTCTCAAAATTCTGGAACACGGCCGAGTGTGTGGTGGAGGTTTGGGGCCACACACCACAAAGCTGCCTGGTTTCACAGGTGTTGCCTTGCAGGGGTAAGTCAGCCAATTACCTCTCCTGTCCATGGAGAGACACTAGATGTTACCTGCAATTCCAGGTCTACTCCTGCCTTTCGCCGTCAGCCCACACTAAGAGACACTCGGGGAATAAACGCGGAGGGCTCCTAGGAGATCCCAGGCTCTGCAGACATAAGACGGAACCTCCCCACACTCAGAATTCCGGAACACGTCTGACTGTGTGGGGGAGTTTTTTGGCCGCCCTCCACGCAGCTGCCTGGGGTCACAGGTGCTCCCTGGCAGGGGGAAGTCCGCTAAATACCTCCCCTGTCCAGGGGGAGGAACTACATGCTACCTGCATTTCCAGCTAATCCCCCGCCTTTCCCCGGCAGCCCGCACAAGGAGACTCTCGGGGAAGTCACGCGAATGGCTCCTAGGAGATCTCAGTTGCTGCAGACAGAAGACAAAACGTCCCCACTCTCAGAATTACGAAACACGTCTGACTGTGTGGGGGAGGTTTGGGGCCGCCTTCCACGCAGCTGCCTGGGGTCACAGGTGTTCCCTGGCAGGGGGAATTCCGCTAAATACCTCCCCTGTCCAGGGGGAAGCAGCACATGCTACCTGCATTTCCAGCCAATCCCCCGCCATTCCCCGGCAGCCCGCAATAGGAGACTCTTTGGGAAGACACTCGAAGGGCTCCTAGGAGATCCCAGGTGCTGCAGACAGAAGACGGAACTTCCCCACTCTCAGAATAACGGAACACGTCTGACAGTGTGGGGGAGGTTTGGGGCCGACCTCCACGTAGCTGCCTGGGGTCGCAGGTGTTAGGTGCAAGGTGGAAGTCCGCTATATACCTCCCCTGTCCAGGGGGAGGCACTACATGCTACCTGCATTTCCAGCCCATCCCCCGCCTTTCCCTGGCAGCCCGCATAGGAGATTCTCGGGAAAGACACGCGAATGGCTCATAGGAGAACCCAGGCGCTGCAGACAGATGACGGAACCTTCCCACACTCAGAATTCCGGAACACGGCTGACTATGTGGGGTAGGTTTGGGGCCGCCCTCCACGCAGCTGCCTGGTGTCACAGGTGTTGCAAGGCAGAGGGAATTCTGCTAATTACATCCCCTGTCCAAGGGGAGGCACTAGATGCTACCTGCATTTCCAGGCTAACCTCCGCGTTTCCCTGGCAGCCCGCACTAGGAGACACTGGGGGAAGACACGCGGAAGTCTCCTAGGAAATCCCAGTCGCTGCAGATGGAAGACGGAACCTCCCCAATCTCAGAATTCCGGAACACGCCCGAGTGTGTTAGGGAGGTTAGGGGCCGCCCTCCATGCAGCTGCCAGGTGTCACAGGTGTTGCCTGGCAGGGGGAATTCCGCTAATTACCTCCCCTGTACAGGGGGAGACACTAGATGCTACCTGCATTTCCAGCCCAACCCCCGCTTTTCCCCGGCAGCCCGCACTCGGAGACACTCGGGGAAGACACGCAGAGGGCTCCTAGGAGATCACAGGTGCTGCAGACACACGATGGGTCCTCCCCACACTCAGAATTCCGGAACACGGACGAGTTTGTGTGGGATGTTTGGGGCCACCCTCCACGAAGCTGCCTGGGGTCACAGGTTTTGCATTGCAGCGGGAAATCCGCTAATTACCTCCCTTGTCCCAGAGGAGGCAATACATGCTGCCTGCATTTCCAGCCCAACCCCCGCATTTCCCTGGCAGCCCGCACTAGCAGACACTACGGGAAGACTCGCGGAGGGCTCCTAGGGGATCCCAGGTGCTGCAGACAGAAGACGGAACCTCTCCACACTCAGAATTCCGGAACACGGCCGACTGTGTGGGGGAGGTTTTGTGACGATATCCACGCAGGTGCCTTGTTCACCGGTGTTGCCTGGCAGGGGGAAGTACGCTAATTACCTACCCTGTCCATGAGGAGACTCTAGATGCTACCTGCATTTCCAGCCCAAACCCCGCCTTTCCCCGGGAGCCCGCACTAGTAGAAACTCGAGGATGACACGCGGAGTGCTCCTAGAAGATCCCAGGCGCTGCAGACAGAAGACGGAACCTCCCCACACTCAGAATTCCGGAACACGGCCGAGTGTGTGTGGGAGGTTTGGAGCCGCCCCCCACGCAGCTGCCTGGGGTCACAGGTGCTCCCTGGCAGGGGGAAGTCCGCTAAATTCTTCCCCCGTCTAGGGGGAGGCACTATATGCTACCTGCATTTCCAGCTCATCCCTCACCTTTCCCACTCAACCCGCAATAGGAGACTCGCGGGGAAGACACTGGAAGTGCTCCTAGGAGATCCCAGTCACTGCAGACAGAAGTCGGAACATCCCCACACTCAGAATTCCGGAACACGGCTGACTGTGTGGGGAGGATTTGGGACGCCCTCCACGCAGCTGCCTGGGGTCACAGGTGCTCCCTGGCAGGGGGAAGTCCGCTAAATACATCCCCTGTCCAGGGGGAGGCACTACATGCTACCTGCATTTCCACCCCTTCCCCCGACTTCCTCGGCAGCCCGCACTAGTACACTCTCGGGGAAGACAATTGAAGGTCTCCTAGGAGATCCCAGGCGCAGTAGACAGAAGACGGAACCTCCCAACACTCAGAATTCCGGTACACGTCTGAGTGTGTGGGGGAGTTTTGTGGCCGCCCTCCACGCAGCTGCCTGGGGTCACAGGTGCTCCCTGGCAGGGGGAAGTCCGCTAAAAACATCCCCTGTCCAGGGGGAGGCACTACATGCTACCTGCATTTCCAGCCCTTCCCCCAACTTCCCCGGCAGCCCGCACTAAGACACTCTCCGGGTAGACAAGTGAAGGGCTCCTAGGAGATCCCAGGTGCAGCAGACAGAAGACGGAACCTCCAAACAATCAGAATCCCGGAACAAGTCTGACTGTGTGGGGGAGATTTTAGGCCGCCCTCCACGCAGCTGCCTGGGGTCACAGGTGCTCCCTGGCAGGGGGAATTCCGCTAAATACTTCCCCCGTCTAGGGGGAGGCACTATATGCTACCTGGATTTCCAGCTCATCCCTCACCTTTCCCACTCAGCCCGCAATAGGAGACTTGCGGGGAAGACACTGGAAGTGCTCCTAGGAGATCCCAGGCACTGCAGACAGAAGTCGGAACATCCCCACGCTCAGAATTCCGGAACACGCCTGACTGTGTGGGGAGGATTTGGGACGCCCTCCACGCAGCTGCCTGGAGTCACAGGTGTTCCCTGGCAAGGGGAATTCCGCTAAATACCTCCTCTGTCCAGCGGGAGGCACTACATGCTACCTGAATTTTCAGCCTATCCCCCTCATTTCCCGGCAGGACGCACAAGGAGACTCTCGGGGTAGACAAGTGAAGAGCTCCTAGGAGATGCCAGGCGCAGTCGACAGAAGACGGAACCTCCCAACACTCAGAATTCTGAAACACGTCTGACTGTGTGGGGGAGTTTTGTGACCGCCCTCCTCGCAGCTGCCTGGGGTCACATGTGCTCCCTAGCAGGGGGAAGTCCGCTAAGTACTTCCCACGTCTAGGGGGAGGCACTATATTCTACCTGCATTTCCAGCATATCTCTCGCCTTTCCCACTCAGCCCGCACTAGGAGACTCGCGGGGAAGACACACGAAGGGCTTCTAGGAGATCCCAGGCACTGCAGACAGTAGTGGGAACCTCCCCACGCTCAGAATTCCGGAACACGTCTGACTGTGTGGGGGAGGTTTTTGGCCGCCCTACACGCAGCTGCCTGGGGTCACAGGTGTTCCCGGGCAGGGGGAAGTCCGCTAAATACCTCCCCTGTCCAGGGGGAGGCACTACATTCTACCTGAATTTCCAGGCCATCCCCCGCCTTTCCACGTCAGCCCACACAAGGAGACTCTATGGGAAGTCACGCGAAGAGCTCCTAGGAGATCCCAGGCGCTGCAGACTGATGACGGAACATTCTCACCCTCCGAATACCGGAACAGGGCTGAGTGTTTGGAGGAGGTTTGGGGCCGCTTCCACGCAGCTGCTTGGGGACACAGGTGTTCCCTGGCAGGGGGAAGTCCCCTAAATACCTCCCCTATCCAGGGGGAGGCACTACATGCTACCTGCAATTCCAGCACATCCACCGCCTTTCCCCGGCAGCCCGCAAAAGAGAATCCAGGGGAAGTCACGCGAATGCCTCCTAGGAGATCCAAGTCTCAGCAGACAGAGGACGGAAACTTCCCACACTCCAAATTCCGGAATACGGCTGAGTGTGTGGGGGAGTTTTGGGGCCGACCTCCACGTAGCTGCCTGGAGTCACAGGTGTTCCCTGGCAGGGGGAAGTCCACTAAATACCTCCCCTGTCCAGGGGGAGGCACTACATGCTACCTGAATTTTCAGCACATCCCCCGCCTTTCCCCGGCAGCCCGCTCTAGGAGACGCTCGGGGAAGACAAGTGAAGGGCTCCTAGGAGATACCAGTCGCAGCAGACAGAATACGGAACCTTCCAACACTCAGAATTCCGGAACACGTCTGACTGTGTGGGGGAGGTTTGAGGCCGACCTCCACGTAGCTGTCTGTGGTCGCAGGTGTTAGGTACAAGGGGGAAGTCCGCTAAATACCTCCCCTGTCCAGGGGGAGGCACTACATGCTACCTGCGTTTCCAGCCCATCCCCCGCCTTTCCCCGGCAGCCCGCACTAGGAGACTCTCGGGGATTACATGCGAACGGCTCCTAGGAGATCCCAGGTGCTGCACACAGAAGACGGAACTTTCCCACTCTCAGTATTACGGAACATGTCTAACTTTGAGGGGGAGTTTTGGGACTGCCCTCCACACGGCTGCCTGGGGTCACTGGTGTTCCCTGTCAGGGGGAATTCCGCAAAATACCTCCCCTGTACAGGGGGAGGAACTACATGCTACCTGCATTTCCAGCCCATCCCGCGCATTTCCCCGGCAGCCCGCACAAGGATACTCTCAGGGAAGACACGTGAAAGGCTCCTAGGAGATCCCTGGCGCTGCAGACAAAAGACGGAACCTCCCCACACTCAGAATTCTGGAACACGGCTGACTGTGTGGGGGAGGTTTGGGTCTGCCCTACACGCAGCTGCCTGGTTTCACAGGTGTTCCCTGACAGAAGGAAGTCCGCTAAATACCTCCCCTTTCCAGGGGGAGGCACTATTTGCTACCTGCATTTCCAGCCCATTCCCCGCCTTTCCCAGGCAGACCGCTCTAGGACACTCTCGGGGAAGAGACGCGAAATGCTCCTAGGAGATCCCAGGCGCTGCAGACAGAATTCGGAACCTCCCCTAACACAGAATTCCGGGACACGGCTGACTGTGTGTGGGAGGTTTGGGGCCGCATTCCACGCAGTTGTCTGGGGTCACAGGTGTTCCCTGGCAGGGGGAAGTCCGCTAAATTCCTCCCCTGTCCAGGGGGAGGCAGTACATGCTACCTGCATTTCCAGGCAATCCCCCGCTTTTCCCCGGCAGCCCGCACTCGGAGACACTCGGGGAAGACACGCAGAGGGCTCCTAGGAGATCACAGGTGCTGCAGACACACGATGGGTCCTCCCCACACTCAGAATTCCGGAACACGGACGAGTTTGTGTGGGATGTTTGGGGCCACCCTCCACGAAGCTGCCTGGGGTCACAGGTTTTGCATTGCAGCGGGAAATCCGCTAATTACCTCCCTTGTCCCGGAGGAGGCAATACATGCTGCCTGCATTTCCAGCCCAACCCCCGCATTTCCCTGGCAGCCCGCACTAGCAGACACTAGGGGAAGACACGCGGAGGGCTCCTAGGGGATCCCAGGCTCTGCAGACATAAGACGGAACCTCCCCACACTCAGAATTCCGGAACACGTCTGACTGTGTGGGGGAGTTTTTTGGCCGCCCTCCACGCAGCTGCCTGGGGTCACAGGTGCTCCCTGGCAGGGGGAAGTCCGCTAAATACATCCCCTGTCCAGGGGGTGGCACTACATGCTACCTGCATTACCAGCCCATCACCCGAATTTCCTGGCAGCCGGCACTAGGGGACTCTCGGGGAAGAAAAGCCAAGGGCTCATAGGAGATCCCAGGCGAAGCAGACAGAAGACGGAACCTCCGCACACTCAGAATTCCGGAACACGGCTGACTGTGTGTGGGAGGTTTAGGGCTGCCCTCTTCGCGGCTGCCTGGGGTCACTGGTGTTCCCTGGCAGGGGGAAGTCCGCTAAATACCTCCCCTGTCCAGGGGGAGGAACTACATGCTACCTGCATTTCCAGCTAATCCCCCGCCTTTCCCCGGCAGCCCGCACAAGGAGACTCTCGGGGAAGTCACGCGAATGGCTCCTAGGAGATCTCAGTTGCTGCAGACAGAAGACAAAACGTCCCCACTCTCAGAATTACGAAACACGTCTGACTGTGTGGGGGAGGTTTGGGGCCGCCTTCCACGCAGCTGCCTGGGGTCACAGGTGTTCCCTGGCAGGGGGAATTCCGCTAAATACCTCCCCTGTCCAGGGGGAAGCAGCACATGCTACCTGCATTTCCAGCCAATCCCCCGCCATTCCCCGGCAGCCCGCAATAGGAGACTCTTTGGGAAGACACTCGAAGGGCTCCTAGGAGATCCCAGGTGCTGCAGACAGAAGACGGAACTTCCCCACTCTCAGAATAACGGAACACGTCTGACAGTGTGGGGGAGGTTTGGGGCCGACCTCCACGTAGCTGCCTGGGGTCGCAGGTGTTAGGTGCAAGGTGGAAGTCCGCTATATACCTCCCCTGTCCAGGGGGAGGCACTACATGCTACCTGCATTTCCAGCCCATCCCCCGCCTTTCCCTGGCAGCCCGCATAGGAGATTCTCGGGAAAGACACGCGAATGGCTCATAGGAGAACCCAGGCGCTGCAGACAGATGACGGAACCTTCCCACACTCAGAATTCCGGAACACGGCTGACTATGTGGGGTAGGTTTGGGGCCGCCCTCCACGCAGCTGCCTGGTGTCACAGGTGTTGCAAGGCAGAGGGAATTCTGCTAATTACATCCCCTGTCCAAGGGGAGGCACTAGATGCTACCTGCATTTCCAGGCTAACCTCCGCGTTTCCCTGGCAGCCCGCACTAGGAGACACTGGGGGAAGACACGCGGAAGTCTCCTAGGAAATCCCAGTCGCTGCAGATGGAAGACGGAACCTCCCCAATCTCAGAATTCCGGAACACGCCCGAGTGTGTTAGGGAGGTTAGGGGCCGCCCTCCATGCAGCTGCCAGGTGTCACAGGTGTTGCCTGGCAGGGGGAATTCCGCTAATTACCTCCCCTGTACAGGGGGAGACACTAGATGCTACCTGCATTTCCAGGCCAACCCCCGCTTTTCCCCGGCAGCCCGCACTCGGAGACACTCGGGGAAGACACGCAGAGGGCTCCTAGGAGACCACAGGTGCTGCAGACACACGATGGGTCTTCCCCACACTCAGAATTCCGGAACATGGACGAGTTTGTGTGGGATGTTTGGGGCCACCCTCCACGAAGCTGCCTGGGGTCACAGGTTTTGCATTGCAGCGGGAAATCCGCTAATTACCTCCCTTGTCCCGGAGGAGGCAATACATGCTGCCTGCATTTCCAGCCCAACCCCCGCATTACCCTGGCAGCCCGCACTAGCAGACACTAGGGGAAGACTCGCGGAGGGCTCCTAGGGGATCCCAGGTGCTGCAGACAGAAGACGGAACCTCTCCACACTCAGAATTCCGGAACACGGCCGACTGTGTGGGGGAGGTTTTGTGACGATATCCTCGCAGGTGCCTTGTTCACCGGTGTTGCCTGGCAGGGGGAAGTACGCTAATTACCTACCCTGTCCATGAGGAGACTCTAGATGCTACCTGCATTTCCAGCCCAAACCCCGCCTTTCCCCGGGAGCCCGCACTAGTAGAAACTCGAGGATGACACGCGGAGTGCTCCTAGAAGATCCCAGGCGCTGCAGACAGAAGACGGAACCTCCCCACACTCAGAATTCCGGAACACGGCCGAGTGTGTGTGGGAGGTTTGGAGCCGCCCCCCACGCAGCTGCCTGGGGTCACAGGTGCTCCCTGGCAGGGGGAAGTCCGCTAAATTCTTCCCCCGTCTAGGGGGAGGCACTATATGCTACCTGCATTTCCAGCTCATCCCTCACCTTTCCCACTCAACCCGCAATAGGAGACTCGCGGGGAAGACACTGGAAGTGCTCCTAGGAGATCCCAGTCACTGCAGACAGAAGTCGGAACATCCCCACACTCAGAATTCCGGAACACGGCTGACTGTGTGGGGAGGATTTGGGACGCCCTCCACGCAGCTGCCTGGGGTCACAGGTGCTCCCTGGCAGGGGGAAGTCCGCTAAATACATCCCCTGTCCAGGGGGAGGCACTACATGCTACCTGCATTTCCACCCCTTCCCCCGACTTCCTCGGCAGCCCGCACTAGTACACTCTCGGGGAAGACAATTGAAGGTCTCCTAGGAGATCCCAGGCGCAGTAGACAGAAGACGGAACCTCCCAACACTCAGAATTCCGGTACACGTCTGAGTGTGTGGGGGAGTTTTGTGGCCGCCCTCCACGCAGCTGCCTGGGGTCACAGGTGCTCCCTGGCAGGGGGAAGTCCGCTAAAAACATCCCCTGTCCAGGGGGAGGCACTACATGCTACCTGCATTTCCAGCCCTTCCCCCAACTTCCCCGGCAGCCCGCACTAAGACACTCTCCGGGTAGACAAGTGAAGGGCTCCTAGGAGATCCCAGGTGCAGCAGACAGAAGACGGAACCTCCAAACAATCAGAATCCCGGAACAAGTCTGACTGTGTGGGGGAGATTTTAGGCCGCCCTCCACGCAGCTGCCTGGGGTCACAGGTGCTCCCTGGCAGGGGGAATTCCGCTAAATACTTCCCCCGTCTAGGGGGAGGCACTATATGCTACCTGCATTTCCAGCTCATCCCTCACCTTTCCCACTCAGCCCGCAATAGGAGACTTGCGGGGAAGACACTGGAAGTGCTCCTAGGAGATCCCAGGCACTGCAGACAGAAGTCGGAACATCCCCACGCTCAGAATTCCGGAACACGCCTGACTGTGTGGGGAGGATTTGGGACGCCCTCCACGCAGCTGCCTGGAGTCACAGGTGTTCCCTGGCAAGGGGAATTCCGCTAAATACCTCCTCTGTCCAGCGGGAGGCACTACATGCTACCTGAATTTTCAGCCTATCCCCCTCATTTCCCGGCAGGACGCACAAGGAGACTCTCGGGGTAGACAAGTGAAGAGCTCCTAGGAGATGCCAGGCGCAGTAGACAGAAGACGGAACCTCCCAACACTCAGAATTCCGAAACACGTCTGACTGTGTGGGGGAGTTTTGTGACCGCCCTCCTCGCAGCTGCCTGGGGTCACATGTGCTCCCTAGCAGGGGGAAGTCCGCTAAGTACTTCCCACGTCTAGGGGGAGGCACTATATTCTACCTGCATTTCCAGCATATCTCTCGCCTTTCCCACTCAGCCCGCACTAGGAGACTCGCGGGGAAGACACACGAAGGGCTTCTAGGAGATCCCAGGCACTGCAGACAGTAGTGGGAACCTCCCCACGCTCAGAATTCCGGAACACGTCTGACTGTGTGGGGGAGGTTTTTGGCCGCCCTACACGCAGCTGCCTGGGGTCACAGGTGTTCCCGGGCAGGGGGAAGTCCGCTAAATACCTCCCCTGTCCAGGGGGAGGCACTACATTCTACCTGAATTTCCAGGCCATCCCCCGCCTTTCCACGTCAGCCCACACAAGGAGACTCTATGGGAAGTCACGCGAAGAGCTCCTAGGAGATCCCAGGCGCTGCAGACTGATGACGGAACATTCTCACCCTCCGAATACCGGAACAGGGCTGAGTGTTTGGAGGAGGTTTGGGGCCGCTTCCACGCAGCTGCTTGGGGACACAGGTGTTCCCTGGCAGGGGGAAGTCCTCTAAATACCTCCCCTATCCAGGGGGAGGCACTACATGCTACCTGCAATTCCAGCACATCCACCGCCTTTCCCCGGCAGCCCGCAAAAGAGAATCCAGGGGAAGTCACGCGAATGCCTCCTAGGAGATCCAAGTCTCAGCAGACAGAGGACGGAAACTTCCCACACTCCAAATTCCGGAATACGGCTGAGTGTGTGGGGGAGTTTTGGGGCCGACCTCCACGTAGCTGCCTGGGGTCACAGGTGTTCCCTGGCAGGGGGAAGTCCGCTAAATACCTCCCCTGTCCAGGGGGAGGCACTACATGCTACCTGAATTTTCAGCACATCCCCCGCCTTTCCCCGGCAGCCCGCTCTAGGAGACGCTCGGGGAAGACAAGTGAAGGGCTCCTAGGAGATACCAGTCGCAGCAGACAGAATACGGAACCTTCCAACACTCAGAATTCCGGAACACGTCTGACTGTGTGGGGGAGGTTTGAGGCCGACCTCCACGTAGCTGTCTGTGGTCGCAGGTGTTAGGTACAAGGGGGAAGTCCGCTAAATACCTCCCCTGTCCAGGGGGAGGCACTACATGCTACCTGCGTTTCCAGCCCATCCCCCGCCTTTCCCCGGCAGCCCGCACTAGGAGACTCTCGGGGATTACATGCGAACGGCTCCTAGGAGATCCCAGGTGCTGCACACAGAAGACGGAACTTTCCCACTCTCAGTATTACGGAACATGTCTAACTTTGAGGGGGAGTTTTGGGACTGCCCTCCACACGGCTGCCTGGGGTCACTGGTGTTCCCTGTCAGGGGGAATTCCGCAAAATACCTCCCCTGTACAGGGGGAGGAACTACATGCTACCTGCATTTCCAGCCCATCCCCCGCATTTCCCCGGCAGCCCGCACAAGGATACTCTCAGGGAAGACACGTGAAAGGCTCCTAGGAGATCCCTGGCGCTGCAGACAAAAGACGGAACCTCCCCACACTCAGAATTCTGGAACACGGCTGACTGTGTGGGGGAGGTTTGGGTCTGCCCTACACGCAGCTGCCTGGTTTCACAGGTGTTCCCTGACAGAAGGAAGTCCGCTAAATACCTCCCCTTTCCAGGGGGAGGCACTATTTGCTACCTGCATTTCCAGCCCATTCCCCGCCTTTCCCAGGCAGACCGCTCTAGGACACTCTCGGGGAAGAGACGCGAAATGCTCCTAGGAGATCCCAGGCGCTGCAGACAGAATTCGGAACCTCCCCTAACACAGAATTCCGGGACACGGCTGACTGTGTGTGGGAGGTTTGGGGCCGCATTCCACGCAGTTGTCTGGGGTCACAGGTGTTCCCTGGCAGGGGGAAGTCCGCTAAATTCCTCCCCTGTCCAGGGGGAGGCAGTACATGCTACCTGCATTTCCAGGCAATCCCCCGCTTTTCCCCGGCAGCCCGCACTCGGAGACACTCGGGGAAGACACGCAGAGGGCTCCTAGGAGATCACAGGTGCTGCAGACACACGATGGGTCCTCCCCACACTCAGAATTCCGGAACACGGACGAGTTTGTGTGGGATGTTTGGGGCCACCCTCCACGAAGCTGCCTGGGGTCACAGGTTTTGCATTGCAGCGGGAAATCCGCTAATTACCTCCCTTGTCCCGGAGGAGGCAATACATGCTGCCTGCATTTCCAGCCCAACCCCCGCATTTCCCTGGCAGCCCGCACTAGCAGACACTAGGGGAAGACACGCGGAGGGCTCCTAGGGGATCCCAGGTGCTGCAGACAGAAGACGGAACCTCTCCACACTCAGAATTCCGGAACACGGCCGACTGTGTGGGGGAGGTTTTGTGACGATATCCACGCAGGTGCCTTGTTCACCCGTGTTGCCTGGCAGGGGGAAGTACGCTAATTACCTACCCTGTCCATGAGGAGACTCTAGATGCTACCTGCATTTCCAGCCCAAACCCCGCCTTTCCCCGGGAGCCCGCACTAGTAGAAAATCGAGGAAGACACGCGGAGTGCTCCTAGAAGATCCCAGGCGCTGCAGACAGAAGACGGAACTTCCCAACACTCAGAATTCCGGAACACGGCCGAGTGTGTGTGGGAGGTTTGGGGCCACCCCCCACGAAGCTGCCTGGGGTCACAGGTGTTGCATTGCAGTGGGAAATCCGCTAATTACCTCCCCTGTCCTGGAGGAGGCACTAGATGCTACCTGCATTTCCAAACCAACCCCTGAATTTCCCCGGCAGCTCGCAATAGGAGACACTCGGGGAAGAAATGCGGAGGGCTCCTAGGGGATCCCAGGCGCGGCAGACATAAGACGGAACCTCCCCACACTCAGAATTCCGGAACACGGCCGAGTGTGTGGGGGAGCTTTGGGGCCGCCATCCACGTAGATGCCTCGTGTCACTGGAAATGCCTTTCAGGGGGAAGTCCGCTAATTACTTCCCAATTCCAGGGGGAGGCCATGGATGCTACCTGCATTTCCAGCCCAACCCCCTCATTTACCTTGGAGCCCGCAATAGGAGACATTCGGGGAAGACACGCGGAGGGCTCCTAGGAGATCCCAGACACTGCAGACAGAAGACGGAACCTCCCCACACTCAAAATTCCGGAACACGTCCGAGTGTGTGGTGGAGGTTTGGGGCCACACGCCACGAAGCTGCCTGGTGTCACAGGTGTTGCCTTGCAGGGGTAAGTCAGCCAATTACCTCTCCTGTCCAGGGAGAGACACTAGATGTTACCTGCATTTCCAGGTCTACTCCTGACTTTCGCCATCAGCCCGCACTAGGAGACACTCGGGGAAGACACGCGGAGGGTTCCTAGGAGATCCCAGGCACAGTAGACAGAAGACGGAACCTCCCAAAACTCAGAATTCCGGAACACGTCTGACTGTGTGGGGGAGTTTTGTGGCCGCCGTCCACGCAGCTGCCTGGGGTCACACGTGCTCCCTGGCAGGGGGTAGTCCGCTAAATACATCCCCTGTCCAGGGGGAGGCACTACATGCTACCTGCATTTCCAGCCCATCCCCCGCCTTCCCCGGCAGCCCGCACAAAGACACTCTCCGGGTATACAAGTGAAAGGTTCCTAGGAGATCCCAGGTGCAGCAGAGAGATGACGGAACCTCCAAACACTCAGAATTCCGGAACAAGTCTGACTGTGTGGGGGAGATTTTAGGCCGCCCTCCACGCAGCTGCCTGGGGTCACAGATGCTCCCTGGCAGGGGGAAGTCCGCTAAATTCTTCCCCCGTCTAGGTGGAGGCACTATATGCTACCTGCATTTCCAGCACATTCCTCACCTTTCCCACTCAACCCGCAATAGGAGACTCGCGGGGAAGACACTGGAATTGCTCCTAGGAGATCCCAGTCACTGCAGACAGAAGTCGGAATATCCCCACGCTCAGAATTCCGGAACACGGCTGACTGTGTGGGGGAGTTTTGTGGCCGCCATCCACGCAGCTGCCTGGGGTCACACATGCTCCCTGGCAGATGGTAGTCCGCTAAATACATCCCCTGTCCAGGGGGAGGCACTACATGCTACCTGCATTTCCAGCCCATCCCCCGCCTTCCCCGGTATCCCGCACTAGGAGACACTCGGGGAAGACAAGAGAAGGGCTCCTAGGAGACCCCAGGCGCAGCAGACAGAGGACGGAACCTCCTAGCACTCTGAATTCCGGAATACGGCTGAGTGTGTGGGGGAGATTTGGGGCCGCCCTCCACGCAGCTGCCTGGGGTCACAGGTGTTCCCTGGCAGGGGGAAGTCCGCTAAATACCTCCCCTGTCCAGGGGGAGGCACTACATGCTACCTGCATTTCCAGACCATCCCCCGACTTTCCCCGGCTGCCTGCACTAATAGACTCTCGGGGATGTCATGCGAATGGCTCCTAGGAGATCCCAGGTGCTGCAGACAGAAGACGGACCTTACCCACTCTCAGAATTACGGAACATGTCTGACTGTGAGTTGGAGGTTTGGGGTTGCACTCCACGCGGCTGCCTGGGGTCACAGGTGTTCCCTGGCAGGGGGAAGTCCGCTAAATACCTCCCCTGTCGAGGGGGAGGCACTATTTGCTACCTGCATTTCCAGCCAATACCCCGCCTTTCCCCGGCAGCCCGCAATAGGAGACTCTTTGGGAAGACTCTCGAATGGCTCCTAGGAGATCCCAGGTGCTACAGACAGAAGACGGAACCTCCAAACACTCAGAATTCCGGAACAAGTCTGACTGTGTGGGGGAGATTTTAGGCCGCCCTCCACGAAGCTGCCTGGGGTCACAGATGCTCCCTGGCAGGGGGAAGTCCGCTAAATTCATCCCCCGTCTAGGGGGAGGCACTATATGCTACCTGCATTTCCAGCTCATCCCTCACCTTTCCCACTCAACCCGCAATAGGAGACTCGCGGGGAAGACACTGGAAGTGCTCCTAGGAGATCCCAGTCACTGCAGACAGAAGTCGGAACATCCCCACGCTCAGAATTCCGGAACACGGCTGACTGTGTGGGGGAGTTTTGTGGCCGCCATCCACGCAGCTGCCTGGGGTCACACGTGCTCCCTGGCAGGGGGTAGTCCGCTAAATACATCCCCTGTCCAGGGGGAGGCACTACATGCTACCTGCATTTCCAGCCAATCCCCCGCCTTCCCCGGCAGCCCGCACAAAGACACTCTCCGGGTAGACAAGCGAATGGCTCCTAGGAGATCCCAGGTGCAGCAGACAGAAGACGGAACCTCCAAACACTCAGAATTCCGGAACAAGTCTGACTGTGTGGGGGAGATTTTAGGCCGCCCTCCACGCAGCTGCCTGGGGTCACAGATGCTCCCTGGCAGGGGGAAGTCCGCTAAATTCTTCCCCCGTCTAGGGGGAGGCACTATATGCTACCTGCATTTCCAGCTCATCCCTCACCTTTCCCACTCAACCCGCAATAGGAGACTCGCGGGGAAGACACTGGAAATTCTCCTAGGAGATCCCAGTCACTGCAGACAGAAGTCGGAACATCCCCACGCTCAGAATTCCGGAACACGGCTGACTGTGTGGGGAGGATTGGGGACGCCCTCCACGCAGCTGCCTGGAATCACAGGTGCTCCCTGGCAGGGGGAAGTCCGCTAAATACCTCCCCTGTCCACGGGGAGGCACTACATGCTACCTGCTTTTCCAGCCCATCCCCCGCATTTCCCCGGCAGCCCGCAATAGGACACTCTCGGGGAAGTCACGAGAAGGGCTCCTAGGAGATCCCAGGCGCTGTAGACAGATGAAGGAACCTTCCCACACTCCGAATTCCGGAACACGGCTGAGTGTTGGGGGAGGTTTGTGGCCGCCCTCCACGCAGCTGCCTGGGGTCACAGGTGCTCCCTGGCAGGGGGAAGTCCGCTAAATACATCCCCTGTCCAGGGGGAGGCACAACATGCTACCTGCATTTCCAGCACTTCCCCCGACTTCCCCGGCAGCCCGCACTAGGACACTCTCGGGGAAGACAATTGAAGGTCTCCTAGGAGATCCCAGGCACAGTAGACAGAAGACGGAACCACCCCACACTCAGAATTCCTTAACACGTCTGAGTTTGTGTGGGAGTTTTGTGGCCGCCCTCCACGCAGCTGCCTGGGGTCACAGGTGCTCCCTTGCAGGGGGAAGTCCGCTAAATACATCCCCTGTCCAGGGGGAGGCACTACATGCTACCTGCATTTCCAGCTCTTCCCCCGCCTTCCCCGGCAGCCCGCACTAAGACACTCTCCGGGTAGACAAGTGAAGGGCTCCTAGGAGATCCCAGGTGCAGTAGACAGAAGACGGATCCTCCAAACACTCAGAATAACGGAACACGTCTGACTGTGTGGGGGAGGTTTGGGGCCAATCTACACGTAGCTGCCTTTTGTCGCAGGTGTTAAGTGCAATGGGGAAGTCCGCTACATTCCTCCCCTGTACAGGGGGAGGCACTACATGCTACCTGCATTTTCAGCCCATTCCCCGCATTTTCCCGGCAGCCCGAAATAAGATCTTCTTGGGGAAGGCACGCGAAGGGCTCCTAGGATATCCCAGGTGCTGCAGACAGAAGACGGAACCTCCCCACATTCAGAATTCTGGAACACCGCTGACTGTGTGGGGGAGTTTTGGGGCTGCCCTCCACGCAGCTGCCTGGGGTCACAGGTGTTCCCTGGAAGGGGGAAGTCCGCTAAATACCTCCCCTGTCCAGGGGGAGGCATTAAATGCTACCTGCAATTCCAGGCCATCCTCCGCATTTCCCCGGTAGCCCGCACTAGGAGACACTCGGGGAAGACAAGAGAAGGGCTCCTAGGAGATCCCAGGCGCAGCAGACAGAGGACGGAACCTCCTAGCACTCCGAATTCCGGAATACGGCTGAGTGTGTGGGGGAGAATTGGGGCCGCCCTCTACGCAGCTGCCTGGGGTCACAGGTGTTCCCTGGCAGGGGGAATTCCACTAAATACCTCCCCTGTCCAGGGGGAGGCTCTACATGCTACCTGCATTTCCAGACCATCCCCCGACTTTCCCCGGCTGCCTGCACTAATAGACTCTCGGGGATGTCATGCGAATGGCTCCTAGGAGATCCCAGGTGCTGCAGACAGAAGACGGAACTTACCCACTCTCAGAATTACGGAACATGTCTGACTGTGAGTGGGAAGTTTGGGGTTGCACTCCACGCGGCTGCCTGGGGTCACTGGTGTTCCCTGGCAGGGGGAAGTCCGCTAAATACCTCCCCTGTCGAGGGGGAGGCACTATTTGCTACCTGCATTTCCAGCCAATCCCCCGCCTTTCCCCGGCAGCCCGCAATAGGAGACTCTTTGGGAAGACTCTCGAATGGCTCCTAGGAGATCCCAGGTGCTACAGACAGAAGACGGAACTTCCCAACTCTCAGAATAACGGAACACGTCTGACTTTGTGGGGGAGGTTTGGGGCCAACCTACACGTAGCTGCCTTTTGTCGCAGGTGTTAAGTGCAAGGGGGAAGTCCGCTAAATTCCTCCCCTTTCCAGGGGGAGGCACTACATGCTACCTGAATTTCCAGACCATCACACGAATTTCCCGGCAGCCGGCACTAGGATACTCTCGGGGAAAAATGCGTAGGGCTCATAGGAGATCCCAGGCGCAGCAGACAAAAGACGGTACCTCCAAAACCTCAGAATTCCGGAACAAGTCTGACTGTGTGGGGGAGATTTTTGGCCGCCCTCCACGCAGCTGCCTGGGGTCACAGGTGCTCCCTGGCTGGGGAAAGTCCGCTAAATACTTCCCCCGTCTAGGGGGAGGCACTATATGCTACCTGCATTTCCAGCTCATCCCTCGCCTTTCCCACTCAGCCCGCACTAGGAAACTCGCGGGGAAGACACACGAAGGGCTTCTAGGAGATCCCAGGCACTGCAGACAGATGTCGGAACCTCCCCACGCTCAGAATTCTGGAACATGTCTGACTGTTTGGGGAGGTTTGGGGACCCCATCCACGCAGATGCCTGGAGTCACAGGTGTTCCCTGGCAGGGGGAATTTCGCTAAATATCTCCTCTGTCCTGCGGGAGGCACTACATGCTACCAGCATTTCCAGCCCATCACCCGAATTTCCCGGCAGCCCGCACTAGGAGACTCTCGGGGAAGACATGCGAATTGCTCCTAGGAGATCCCAGGTGCTGCAGACAGAAGATGGACCTTCCCCACTCTCAGAATTACGGAATACGTCTGACTGTGTGGGGGATGTTTTGGGCCGAACACCACGTAGCTGCCTGGGGTCGCAAGTGTTAGGTGCAAGGGGGAAGTCCGCTAAATACCTCCCCTGTCCAAGGGAAGACACTACATTCTACCTGCATTTCCGACCCATCCCCCACTTTTCCCCAGGAGCCCGCTCAAGTAGACTCTCGGTGAAGTCACGCGAAGGGCTCCTAGTTGATCACAGGCGCTGCAGACAGTTGACGGAACCTTCCCACACTCCGTATTCCGGAAAACAGCTGACTGTGTTGAGGAGGTTTGGGGCCACCCTCCACGCAGCTACCTGGGATCACAGGTGTTCTCAGGCAGGGGAGTCCGCTAAATATCTCCCCTGTCCAGTGGGAGGCACTATATGCTACCTTCATTTCCAGCCCATCCCCCACCTTTTCCCGGCAGCCTGCAATAGCAGATTCTAGGGGAAGACTCGCGAAGGGCTCCTAGGTGATCCCATTCGCTGCAGGCTGAAGAAGGAACCTCGCCATGCTCAGAATTCCGGAACACGGCTGACAGTGTGGGGGAGGTTTGGGGCCGCCAACCACGCAGCTGCCTGGGGTCACAGGTGTTCCCTGGCAGGGGGAAGTCCGCTAAATTCCTCCCCTGTCCTGGGGGACGCACTAAATATTACCTGCATTTCCAACACATCCCCCGTATTTCCAAGGCAGTCCGCAATAGGGGACTCCCGGGGAAGACATGAGAAGGGCTCCTGGGAGATCCTAGGCGCTGTACACAGAAGACGGAACTTCCCCACGCTCAGAATTACGGAACAGGTCTGACTGTGTTTGGGAGTTTTTTGGACTCTCTCCATGCAGCTGCCTGGGGTCACAGGTGTTCCCTGGCAGGGAGAAGTCCGCTAAATACTTCCCCCTTCCAGGGGGAGGCACTACATGCTACCTGCATTTCCAGCCCATCCCCCGCCTTTCCCTGGCAACCCGCATAGGAGATTCTCGGGAAAGACACGCGAATGGCTCATAGGAGAACCCAGGCGCTGCAGACAGATGACGGAACCTTCCCACACTCAGAATTCCGGAACACGGCTGACTATGTGGGGTAGGTTTGGGGCCGCCCTCCACGCAGCTGCCTGGTGTCACAGGTGTTGCAAGGCAGAGGGAATTCTGCTAATTACATCCCCTGTCCAAGGGGAGGCACTAGATGCTACCTGCATTTCCAGCCTAACCTCCGCGTTTCCCTGGCAGCCCGCACTAGGAGACACTGGGGGAAGACACGCGGAAGTCTCCTAGGAAATCCCAGTCGCTGCAGATGGAAGACGGAACCTCCCCAATCTCAGAATTCCGGAACACGCCCGAGTGTGTTAGGGAGGTTAGGGGCCGCCCTCCATGCAGCTGCCAGGTGTCACAGGTGTTGCCTGGCAGGGGGAATTCCGCTAATTACCTCCCCTGTACAGGGGGAGACACTAGATGCTACCTGCATTTCCAGCCCAACCCCCGCTTTTCCCCGGCAGCCCGCACTCGGAGACACTCGGGGAAGACACGCAGAGGGCTCCTAGGAGATCACAGGTGCTGCAGACACACGATGGGTCCTCCCCACACTCAGAATTCCGGAACACGGACGAGTTTGTGTGGGATGTTTGGGGCCACCCTCCACGAAGCTGCCTGGGGTCACAGGTTTTGCATTGCAGCGGGAAATCCGCTAATTACCTCCCTTGTCCCGGAGGAGGCAATACATGCTGCCTGCATTTCCAGCCCAACCCCCGCATTTCCCTGGCAGCCCGCACTAGCAGACACTAGGGGAAGACACGCGGAGGGCTCCTAGGGGATCCCAGGTGCTGCAGACAGAAGACGGAACCTCTCCACACTCAGAATTCCGGAACACGGCCGACTGTGTGGGGGAGGTTTTGTGACGATATCCACGCAGGTGCCTTGTTCACCCGTGTTGCCTGGCAGGGGGAAGTACGCTAATTACCTACCCTGTCCATGAGGAGACTCTAGATGCTACCTGCATTTCCAGCCCAAACCCCGCCTTTCCCCGGGAGCCCGCACTAGTAGAAAATCGAGGAAGACACGCGGAGTGCTCCTAGAAGATCCCAGGCGCTGCAGACAGAAGACGGAACTTCCCAACACTCAGAATTCCGGAACACGGCCGAGTGTGTGTGGGAGGTTTGGGGCCGCCCCCCACGAAGCTGCCTGGGGTCACAGGTGTTGCATTGCAGTGGGAAATCCGCTAATTACCTCCCCTGTCCTGGAGGAGGCACTAGATGCTACCTGCATTTCCAAACCAACCCCTGAATTTCCCCGGCAGCTCGCAATAGGAGACACTCGGGGAAGAAATGCGGAGGGCTCCTAGGGGATCCCAGGCGCGGCAGACATAAGACGGAACCTCCCCACACTCAGAATTCCGGAACACGGCCGAGTGTGTGGGGGAGGTTTGGGGCCGCCATCCACGTAGATGCCTCGTGTCACTGGAAATGCCTTTCAGGGGGAAGTCCGCTAATTACTTCCCAATTCCAGGGGGAGGCCATGGATGCTACCTGCATTTCCAGCCCAACCCCCTCATTTACCTTGGAGCCCGCAATAGGAGACATTCGGGGAAGACACGCGGAGGGCTCCTAGGAGATCCCAGACACTGCAGACAGAAGACGGAACCTCCCCACACTCAAAATTCCGGAACACGTCCGAGTGTGTGGTGGAGGTTTGGGGCCACACGCCACGAAGCTGCCTGGTGTCACAGGTGTTGCCTTGCAGGGGTAAGTCAGCCAATTACCTCTCCTGTCCAGGGAGAGACACTAGATGTTACCTGCATTTCCAGGTCTACTCCTGACTTTCGCCATCAGCCCGCACTAGGAGACACTCGGGGAAGACACGCGGAGGGCTCCTAGGAGATCCCAGGCACAGTAGACAGAAGACGGAACCTCCCAAAACTCAGAATTCCGGAACACGTCTGACTGTGTGGGGGAGTTTTGTGGCCGCCGTCCACGCAGCTGCCTGGGGTCACACGTGCTCCCTGGCAGGGGGTAGTCCGCTAAATACATCCCCTGTCCAGGGGGAGGCACTACATGCTACCTGCATTTCCAGCCCATCCCCCGCCTTCCCCGGCAGCCCGCACAAAGACACTCTCCGGGTATACAAGTGAAAGGTTCCTAGGAGATCCCAGGTGCAGCAGAGAGATACGGAACCTCCAAACACTCAGAATTCCGGAACAAGTCTGACTGTGTGGGGGAGATTTTAGGCCGCCCTCCACGCAGCTGCCTGGGGTCACAGATGCTCCCTGGCAGGGGGAAGTCCGCTAAATTCTTCCCCCGTCTAGGTGGAGGCACTATATGCTACCTGCATTTCCAGCACATTCCTCACCTTTCCCACTCAACCCGCAATAGGAGACTCGCGGGGAAGACACTGGAATTGCTCCTAGGAGATCCCAGTCACTGCAGACAGAAGTCGGAATATCCCCACGCTCAGAATTCCGGAACACGGCTGACTGTGTGGGGGAGTTTTGTGGCCGCCATCCACGCAGCTGCCTGGGGTCACACATGCTCCCTGGCAGATGGTAGTCCGCTAAATACATCCCCTGTCCAGGGGGAGGCACTACATGCTACCTGCATTTCCAGCCCATCCCCCGCCTTCCCCGGTATCCCGCACTAGGAGACACTCGGGGAAGACAAGAGAAGGGCTCCTAGGAGATCCCAGGCGCAGCAGACAGAGGACGGAACCTCCTAGCACTCTGAATTCCAGCATACGGCTGAGTGTGTGGGGGAGATTTGGGGCCGCCCTCCACGCAGCTGCCTGGGGTCACAGGTGTTCCCTGGCAGGGGGAAGTCCGCTAAATACCTCCCCTGTCCAGGGGGAGGCACTACATGCTACCTGCATTTCCAGACCATCCCCCGACTTTCCCCGGCTGCCTGCACTAATAGACTCTCGGGGATGTCATGCGAATGGCTCCTAGGAGATCCCAGGTGCTGCAGACAGAAGACGGAACTTACCCACTCTCAGAATTACGGAACATGTCTGACTGTGAGTTGGAGGTTTGGGGTTGCACTCCACGCGGCTGCCTGGGGTCACAGGTGTTCCCTGGCAGGGGGAAGTCCGCTAAATACCTCCCCTGTCGAGGGGGAGCACTATTTGCTACCTGCATTTCCAGCCAATACCCCGCCTTTCCCCGGCAGCCCGCAATAGGAGACTCTTTGGGAAGACTCTCGAATGGCTCCTAGGAGATCCCAGGTGCTACAGACAGAAGACGGAACCTCCAAACACTCAGAATTCCGGAACAAGTCTGACTGTGTGGGGGAGATTTTAGGCCGCCCTCCACGAAGCTGCCTGGGGTCACAGATGCTCCCTGGCAGGGGGAAGTCCGCTAAATTCTTCCCCCGTCTAGGGGGAGGCACTATATGCTACCTGCATTTCCAGCTCATCCCTCACCTTTCCCACTCAACCCGCAATAGGAGACTCGCGGGGAAGACACTGGAAGTGCTCCTAGGAGATCCCAGTCACTGCAGACAGAAGTCGGAACATCCCCACGCTCAGAATTCCGGAACACGGCTGACTGTGTGGGGGAGTTTTGTGGCCGCCATCCACGCAGCTGCCTGGGGTCACACGTGCTCCCTGGCAGGGGGTAGTCCGCTAAATACATCCCCTGTCCAGGGGGAGGCACTACATGCTACCTGCATTTCCAGCCAATCCCCCGCCTTCCCCGGCAGCCCGCACAAAGACACTCTCCGGGTAGACAAGCGAATGGCTCCTAGGAGATCCCAGGTGCAGCAGACAGAAGACGGAACCTCCAAACACTCAGAATTCCGGAACAAGTCTGACTGTGTGGGGGAGATTTTAGGCCGCCCTCCACGCAGCTGCCTGGGGTCACAGATGCTCCCTGGCAGGGGGAAGTCCGCTAAATTCTTCCCCCGTCTAGGTGGAGGCACTATATGCTACCTGCATTTCCAGCTCATCCCTCACCTTTCCCACTCAACCCGCAATAGGAGACTCGCGGGGAAGACACTGGAAATTCTCCTAGGAGATCCCAGTCACTGCAGACAGAAGTCGGAACATCCCCACGCTCAGAATTCCGGAACACGGCTGACTGTGTGGGGAGGATTGGGGACGCCCTCCACGCAGCTGCCTGGAATCACAGGTGCTCCCTGGCAGGGGGAAGTCCGCTAAATACCTCCCCTGTCCACGGGGAGGCACTACATGCTACCTGCTTTTCCAGCCCATCCCCCGCATTTCCCCGGCAGCCCGCAATAGGACACTCTCGGGGAAGTCACGAGAAGGGCTCCTAGGAGATCCCAGGCGCTGTAGACAGATGAAGGAACCTTCCCACACTCCGAATTCCGGAACACGGCTGAGTGTTGGGGGAGGTTTGTGGCCGCCCTCCACGCAGCTGCCTGGGGTCACAGGTGCTCCCTGGCAGGGGGAAGTCCGCTAAATACATCCCCTGTCCAGGGGGAGGCACAACATGCTACCTGCATTTCCAGCACTTCCCCCGACTTCCCCGGCAGCCCGCACTAGGACACTCTCGGGGAAGACAATTGAAGGTCTCCTAGGAGATCCCAGGCTCAGTAGACAGAAGACGGAACCACCCCACACTCAGAATTCCTTAACACGTCTGAGTTTGTGTGGGAGTTTTGTGGCCGCCCTCCACGCAGCTGCCTGGGGTCACAGGTGCTCCCTTGCAGGGGGAAGTCCGCTAAATACATCCCCTGTCCAGGGGGAGGCACTACATGCTACCTGCATTTCCAGCTCTTCCCCCGCCTTCCCCGGCAGCCCGCACTAAAACACTCTCCGGGTAGACAAGTGAAGGGCTCCTAGGAGATCCCAGGTGCAGTAGACAGAAGACGGAACCTCCAAACACTCAGAATAACGGAACACGTCTGACTGTGTGGGGGAGGTTTGGGGCCAATCTACACGTAGCTGCCTTTTGTCGCAGGTGTTAAGTGCAATGGGGAAGTCCGCTACATTCCTCCCCTGTACAGGGGGAGGCACTACATGCTACCTGCATTTTCAGCCCATTCCCCGCATTTTCCCGGCAGCCCGAAATAAGATCTTCTTGGGGAAGGCACGCGAAGGGCTCCTAGGATATCCCAGGTGCTGCAGACAGAAGACGGAACCTCCCCACATTCAGAATTCTGGAACACCGCTGACTGTGTGGGGGAGTTTTGGGGCTGCCCTCCACGCAGCTGCCTGGGGTCACAGGTGTTCCCTGGCAGGGGGAAGTCCGCTAAATACCTCCCCTGTCCAGGGGGAGGCATTAAATGCTACCTGCAATTCCAGGCCATCCTCCGCATTTCCCCGGTAGCCCGCACTAGGAGACACTCGGGGAAGACAAGAGAAGGGCTCCTAGGAGATCCCAGGCGCAGCAGACAGAGGACGGAACCTCCTAGCACTCCGAATTCCGGAATACGGCTGAGTGTGTGGGGGAGAATTGGGGCCGCCCTCTACGCAGCTGCCTGGGGTCACAGGTGTTCCCTGGCAGGGGGAATTCCACTAAATACCTCCCCTGTCCAGGGGGAGGCTCTACATGCTACCTGCATTTCCAGACCATCCCCCGACTTTCCCCGGCTGCCTGCACTAATAGACTCTCGGGGATGTCATGCGAATGGCTCCTAGGAGATCCCAGGTGCTGCAGACAGAAGACGGAACTTACCCACTCTCAGAATTACGGAACATGTCTGACTGTGAGTGGGAGGTTTGGGGTTGCACTCCACGCGGCTGCCTGGGGTCACTGGTGTTCCCTGGCAGGGGGAAGTCCGCTAAATACCTCCCCTGTCGAGGGGGAGGCACTATTTGCTACCTGCATTTCCAGCCAATCCCCCGCCTTTCCCCGGCAGCCCGCAATAGGAGACTCTTTGGGAAGACTCTCGAATGGCTCCTAGGAGATCCCAGGTGCTACAGACAGAAGACGGAACTTCCCAACTCTCAGAATAACGGAACACGTCTGACTTTGTGGGGGAGGTTTGGGGCCAACCTACACGTAGCTGCCTTTTGTCGCAGGTGTTAAGTGCAAGGGGGAAGTCCGCTAAATTCCTCCCCTTTCCAGGGGGAGGCACTACATGCTACCTGAATTTCCAGACCATCACACGAATTTCCCGGCAGCCGGCACTAGGATACTCTCGGGGAAAAATGCGTAGGGCTCATAGGAGATCCCAGGCGCAGCAGACAAAAGACGGTACCTCCAAAACCTCAGAATTCCGGAACAAGTCTGACTGTGTGGGGGAGATTTTTGGCCGCCCTCCACGCAGCTGCCTGGGGTCACAGGTGCTCCCTGGCTGGGGAAAGTCCGCTAAATACTTCCCCCGTCTAGGGGGAGGCACTATATGCTACCTGCATTTCCAGCTCATCCCTCGCCTTTCCCACTCAGCCCGCACTAGGAAACTCGCGGGGAAGACACACGAAGGGCTTCTAGGAGATCCCAGGCACTGCAGACAGATGTCGGAACCTCCCCACGCTCAGAATTCTGGAACATGTCTGACTGTTTGGGGAGGTTTGGGGACCCCATCCACGCAGATGCCTGGAGTCACAGGTGTTCCCTGGCAGGGGGAATTTCGCTAAATATCTCCTCTGTCCTGCGGGAGGCACTACATGCTACCAGCATTTCCAGCCCATCACCCGAATTTCCCGGCAGCCCGCACTAGGAGACTCTCGGGGAAGACATGCGAATTGCTCCTAGGAGATCCCAGGTGCTGCAGACAGAAGATGGACCTTCCCCACTCTCAGAATTACGGAATACGTCTGACTGTGTGGGGGATGTTTTGGGCCGAACACCACGTAGCTGCCTGGGGTCGCAAGTGTTAGGTGCAAGGGGGAAGTCCGCTAAATACCTCCCCTGTCCAAGGGAAGACACTACATTCTACCTGCATTTCCGACCCATCCCCCACTTTTCCCCAGGAGCCCGCTCAAGTAGACTCTCGGTGAAGTCACGCGAAGGGCTCCTAGTTGATCACAGGCGCTGCAGACAGTTGACGGAACCTTCCCACACTCCGTATTCCGGAAAACAGCTGACTGTGTTGAGGAGGTTTGGGGCCACCCTCCACGCAGCTACCTGGGATCACAGGTGTTCTCAGGCAGGGGAGTCCGCTAAATATCTCCCCTGTCCAGTGGGAGGCACTATATGCTACCTTCATTTCCAGCCCATCCCCCACCTTTTCCCGGCAGCCTGCAATAGCAGATTCTAGGGGAAGACTCGCGAAGGGCTCCTAGGTGATCCCATTCGCTGCAGGCTGAAGAAGGAACCTCGCCATGCTCAGAATTCCGGAACACGGCTGACAGTGTGGGGGAGGTTTGGGGCCGCCAACCACGCAGCTGCCTGGGGTCACAGGTGTTCCCTGGCAGGGGGAAGTCCGCTAAATTCCTCCCCTGTCCTGGGGGACGCACTAAATATTACCTGCATTTCCAACACATCCCCCGTATTTCCAAGGCAGTCCGCACTAGGGGACTCCCGGGGAAGACATGAGAAGGGCTCCTGGGAGATCCTAGGCGCTGTACACAGAAGACGGAACTTCCCCACGCTCAGAATTACGGAACAGGTCTGACTGTGTTTGGGAGTTTTTTGGACTCTCTCCATGCAGCTGCCTGGGGTCACAGGTGTTCCCTGGCAGGGAGAAGTCCGCTAAATACTTCCCCCTTCCAGGGGGAGGCACTAAATGCTAACTGCATTTCCAGCCCATCCCCCGCCTTTCCCGGGCAGCCCGCACTAGGAGAAACTCGGGGAAGACACGCAGAGGGCTCCTAGGAGATCCCAGGCGATGCAGACAGATGACGGAACCTTCCCAATCTCCGAATACCAGAACATGGCTGACTCTGTGATGGAGGTTTGGGGCCGCCCTCCAGGCAGCTACCTGGGATCACAGGTGTTCTCAGGCAGGGGGAATTCCGCTAAATACCTCCCCTGTCCAGGGGGAGGCACTAGAGGCTACCGGCATTTCCAGCCCTTCCCCCGCATTTTCCCGAAAGTGCGCAATAGGAGATTCTTGGGGAAGAAACGCGAAGGGCTCCTAGGGGATCCCAGTCGCAGCATACAGAAGACGGAACCTCCCCACACTCAGAATTCCGGAACACTGCTGAGTGTGTGGGGGAAGTTCGGGGCCGCCCTCCACGCAGCTGCCTGGTGTCACATGTGTTGCCTGGCAGGGGGAAGTCCGCTAAATACCTCCCCAGTCCAGGGGGAGGAACAACATGCTACCTGCATTTCCAGCCCATCCCCCGCATTTCCCCGGCAGCCCGCACAAGGAGACTCTCGGGGAAGACATGCGAATGTCTCCTAGGAGATCCCAGGAGGTGCAGAGAGAAGACGGACCTTCCCCACTCTCATAATTACGGAACACGTCTGACTGTGTGGGGGATTTTTGGGGCCGATTTCCACGTAGCTTCCTGGGGTCGCAGGTGTTAGTTGCAAGGAGGAAGTCCGCTAAATACCTCCCCTTCCATGGGGAGGCACTTCATTCTACCTGCATTTCCTGCCCATCCCCCTCCTTTCCCTGTCAGCCCGCACAAGGAGACTCTCGGTGAAGTCACGCGAAGGGCTTCTTGGAGATCCCAGGCGCTGAAGACAGATGACGGAACCTTCCCACAACCCGAATTACGGAACAAGGCTTAGTGTGTGTGGGAGGTTTGGGGCCGCCCTCCACGCAGCTGCCTGGGGTCACAGGTGTTCCCTGGCAGGGGGAAGTCCGCTAAATACCTCCCCTGTGCAGGGGGACTAACTACATGCTACCTGCATTTCCAGAACATCCCCCGCCATTTCCCCAGCAGACCGCACAAGGAGACTCTCGGGGAAGTCACACGACGGGCTCCTAGGAGATCCCAGGCGCTGCAGACAGATGAGGGAACCTTCCCACACTCCGAATTCCAGAAACGGCTGAGTGTGTGGGGGAGATTTGGCGTCGCCTTCCTCGCAGCTGCCTGGGTTCACAGGTGTTCCCTGGCAGGGGAAAGTCCGCTAAATACCTCTCTTGTCCAGGGGGAGGCACTACATTCTACCTGAATTTTCAGCCAATCCCCCACCTTTCCCCGGCAGCAGGCACAAGGAGAATCTCGGGGAAGACAAGTGAGTTCTCCTAAGAGGTCCCAGGCGCAGCAGACAGAAGACGGAACCTCCCAACACTCAGAATTACGGAACACGTCTGAATGTGTGGGGGAGTTTTGTGGCCGCCCTCCACGCAGCTGCCTGGTGTCACATGTGTTGCCTGGCAGGGGGAAGTCCGCTAAATACCTCCCCTTTACAGGGGGAGGCACTACATGCTACCTGCATTTTCTGCACATCCCCCGCCTTTTCCCGGCAGCCCGCATTAGGACACTCTCGGGGAAGAGAGGCGAAATGCTCCTAGGAGATCCCAGGCGCTGCAGACAGAATTCGGAACCTCCCCTAACACAGAATTCCGGGACACGGCTGACTGTGTGTGGGAGGTTTGGGGCCGCATTCCACGCTGTTGCCTGGGGTCACAGGTGTTCCCTGGCAGGGGGAAGTCCGCTAAATTCCTCCCCTGTCCAGGGGGACGCAGTACATGCTACCTGCATTTCCAGCCAATCCCCCGCCTTTCCCAGGCAGCCCGCAAAAGGTGACTCTTTTGGAAGACACTCGAAAGGATCCTAGGAGATCCCAGGTGCTGCAGACAGAAGACGGATCTTCCCCACACTCAGAATAACGGAACACGTCTGACTGTGTGGGGGAGTTTTTTGGCCGCCCTCCACGCAGCTGCCTGGTTTCACATGTGTTGCCTGGCAGAGGGAATTCCGCTAAATACCTCCCCTGTACAGGGGGAGGCACTACATGCTACCTGCATTTTCAGCCCATTCCCCGTCTTTTCCCGGCAGTCCGAAATAGGATATTCTTGGGGAAGACACGCGAAGGGCTCCTAGGACATCCCAGGCGCTGCAGACAGAAGACGGAAACTCCCCACATTCAGAATTCTGGAACAACGCTGACTGTGTGGGGGAGGTTTGGGGCTGCCCTCCACGCAGCTGCCTGGGGTAACAGGTGTTCCCTGGCAGGGGGAAGTCCGCTAAATACCTCCCCTGTCCAGGGGGAGGCATTAAATGCTACCTGCAATTCCAGGCCATCCCCCGCATTTCCCCGGCAGCACGCACTAGGAGACACTCGGGGAAGACAAGTGAAGGGCTCCTAGGAGATCCCAGGCGCAGCAGACAGAGGACGGAACCTCCCAAAACTCCGAATTCCAAATACGGCTGAGTGAGTGGGGAAATTTTGGGGCCGCCCACTACGCAGCTGCCTGGGGTCACAGGTGTTCCCTGGCAGGGGGAAGTCCGCTAAATACCTCCCCTGTCCAGGGGGAGGCACTACATGCTACCTGCCTTTCCAGCCAATCCCCCGCCTTTCCCCGTCAGCTCGCAATAGGAGACTCTTTGGGAAGACTCTCGAATGGCTCCTAGGAGATCCCAGGTGATACAGACAGAAGACGGAACTTCCCAACTCTCAGAATAACGGAACACGTCTGACTGTGTGGGGGAGATTTGGGGCCGTCCTCCACGTAGCTGCCTTAGGTCACAGGTTTTAGGTGCAAGGGGGAAGTCCGCTAAATTCCTCCCCTGTCCAGGGGGAGGCACTACATGCTACCTGCAATTCCAGCCCATCCCCCGCATTTCCTCGGTAGCACGCACTATGAGAATCTCGGGGAAGACACGCGAATGGCTGATTGGAGATCCCAGGCGCTGCAGACAGAAGATGGAACCTCCCCAAACACAGAATTCCGGAACACGTCTGACTGTGTGGGGGAGGTTTGAGGCCGACCTCCACGTAGCTGTCTGTGGTCGCAGGTGTTAGGTACAAGGGGGAAGTCCGCTACATTCCTCCCCTGTACAGGGGGAGGCACTACATGCTACCTGCATTTTCAGCCCATTCCCCGCATTTTCCCGGCAGCCCGAAATAAGATCTTCTTGGGGAAGGCACGCGAAGGGCTCCTTGGATATCCCAGGTGCTGCAGACAGAAGACGGAACCTCCCCACATTCAGAATTCTGGAACACCGCTGACTGTGTGGGGGAGTTTTGGGGCTGCCCTCCACGCAGCTGCCTGGGGTCACAGGTGTTCCCTGGCAGGGGGAAGTCCGCTAAATACCTCCCCTGTCCAGGGGGAGGCATTAAATGCTACCTGCAATTCCAGGCCATCCCCCGCATTTCCCCGGCAGCACGCACTAGGAGACACTCGGGGAAGACAAGTGAAGGGCTCCTAGGAGATCCCAGGCGCAGCAGACAGAGGACGGAACCTCCCAAATCTCCGAATTCCAAATACGGCTGAGTGAGTGGGGAAATTTTGGGGCCGCCCTCTACGCAGCTGCCTGGGGTCACAGGTGTTCCCTGGCAGGGGGAAGTCCGCTAAATACCTCCCCTGTCCAGGGGGAGGCACTACATGCTACCTGCATTTCCAGGTCTACTCCTGACTTTCGCCATCAGCCCGCACTAGGAGACACTCGGGGAAGACACGCGGAGGGCTCCTAGGAGATCCCAGACACTGCAGACAGAAGACGGAACCTCCCCACACTCAAAATTCCGGAACACGTCCGAGTGTGTGGTGGAGGTTTGGGGACACACGCCACGAAGCTGCCTGGTGTCACAGGTGTTGCCTTGCAGGGGTAAGTCAGCCAATTACCTCTCCTGTCCAGGGAGAGACACTAGATGTTACCTGCTTTTCCAGGTCTACTCCTGACTTTCGCCATCAGCCCGCACTAGGAGACACTCGGGGAAGACACGCGGAGGGCTCCTAGGAGATCCCAGGCACAGTAGACAGAAGACGGAACCTCCCAAAACTCAGAATTCCGGAACACGTCTGACTGTGTGGGGGAGTTTTTTGGCCGCCATCCACGCAGCTGCCTGGGGTCACACGTGCTCCCTGGCAGGGGGTAGTCCGCTAAATACATCCCCTGTCCAGGGGGAGGCACTACATGCTACCTGCATTTCCAGCCCATCCCCCGCCTTCCCCGGCAGCCCGCACAAAGACACTCTCCGGGTATACAAGTGAAAGGTTCCTAGGAGATCCCAGGTGCAGCAGAGAGATGACGGAACCTCCAAACACTCAGAATTCCGGAACAAGTCTGACTGTGTGGGGGAGATTTTAGGCCGCCCTCCACGCAGCTGCCTGGGGTCACAGATGCTCCCTGGCAGGGGGAAGTCCGCTAAATTCTTCCCCCGTCTAGGTGGAGGCACTATATGCTACCTGCATTTCCAGCACATTCCTCACCTTTCCCACTCAACCCGCAATAGGAGACTCGCGGGGAAGACACTGGAATTGCTCCTAGGAGATCCCAGTCACTGCAGACAGAAGTCGGAATATCCCCACGCTCAGAATTCCGGAACACGGCTGACTGTGTGGGGGAGTTTTGTGGCCGCCATCCACGCAGCTGCCTGGGGTCACACATGCTCCCTGGCAGATGGTAGTCCGCTAAATACATCCCCTGTCCAGGGGGAGGCACTACATGCTACCTGCATTTCCAGCCCATCCCCCGCCTTCCCCGGTATCCCGCACTAGGAGACACTCGGGGAAGACAAGAGAAGGGCTCCTAGGAGATCCCAGGCGCAGCAGACAGAGGACGGAACCTCCTAGCACTCTGAATTCCAGCATACGGCTGAGTGTGTGGGGGAGATTTGGGGCCGCCCTCCACGCAGCTGCCTGGGGTCACAGGTGTTCCCTGGCAGGGGGAAGTCCGCTAAATACCTCCCCTGTCCAGGGGGAGGCACTACATGCTACCTGCATTTCCAGACCATCCCCCGACTTTCCCCGGCTGCCTGCACTAATAGACTCTCGGGGATGTCATGCGAATGGCTCCTAGGAGATCCCAGGTGCTGCAGACAGAAGACGGACCTTACCCAATCTCAGAATTACGGAACATGTCTGACTGTGAGTTGGAGGTTTGGGGTTGCACTCCACGCGGCTGCCTGGGGTCACAGGTGTTCCCTGGCAGGGGGAAGTCCGCTAAATACCTCCCCTGTCGAGGGGGAGGCACTATTTGCTACCTGCATTTCCAGCCAATACCCCGCCTTTCCCCGGCATCCCGCAATAGGAGACTCTTTGGGAAGACTCTCAAATGGCTCCTAGGAGATCCCAGGTGCTACAGACAGAAGACGGAACCTCCAAACACTCAGAATTCCGGAACAAGTCTGACTGTGTGGGGGAGATTTTAGGCCGCCCTCCACGAAGCTGCCTGGGGTCACAGATGCTCCCTGGCAGGGGGAAGTCCGCTAAATTCTTCCCCCGTCTAGGGGGAGGCACTATATGCTACCTGCATTTCCAGCTCATCCCTCACCTTTCCCACTCAACCCGCAATAGGAGACTCGCGGGGAAGACACTGGAAGTGCTCCTAGGAGATCCCAGTCACTGCAGACAGAAGTCGGAACATCCCCACGCTCAGAATTCCGGAACACGGCTGACTGTGTGGGGGAGTTTTGTGGCCGCCATCCACGCAGCTGCCTGGGGTCACACGTGCTCCCTGGCAGGGGGTAGTCCGCTAAATACATCCCCTGTCCAGGGGGAGGCACTACATGCTACCTGCATTTCCAGCCAATCCCCCGCCTTCCCCGGCAGCCCGCACAAAGACACTCTCCGGGTAGACAAGCGAATGGCTCCTAGGAGATCCCAGGTGCAGCAGACAGAAGACGGAACCTCCAAACACTCAGAATTCCGGAACAAGTCTGACTGTGTGGGGGAGATTTTAGGCCGCCCTCCACGCAGCTGCCTGGGGTCACAGATGCTCCCTGGCAGGGGGAAGTCCGCTAAATTCTTCCCCCGTCTAGGGGGAGGCACTATATGCTACCTGCATTTCCAGCTCATCCCTCACCTTTCCCACTCAACCCGCAATAGGAGACTCGCGGGGAAGACACTGGAAATTCTCCTAGGAGATCCCAGTCACTGCAGACAGAAGTCGGAACATCCCCACGCTCAGAATTCCGGAACACGGCTGACTGTGTGGGGAGGATTGGGGACGCCCTCCACGCAGCTGCCTGGAATCACAGGTGCTCCCTGGCAGGGGGAAGTCCGCTAAATACCTCCCCTGTCCACAGGGAGGCACTACATGCTACCTGCTTTTCCAGCCCATCCCCCGCATTTCCCCGGCAGCCCGCAATAGGACACTCTCGGGGAAGTCACGAGAAGGGCTCCTAGGAGATCCCAGGCGCTGTAGACAGATGAAGGAACCTTCCCACACTCCGAATTCCGGAACACGGCTGAGTGTTGGGGGAGGTTTGTGGCCGCCCTCCACGCAGCTGCCTGGGGTCACAGGTGCTCCCTGGCAGGGGGAAGTCCGCTAAATACATCCCCTGTCCAGGGGGAGGCACAACATGCTGCCTGCATTTCCAGCACTTCCCCCGACTTCCCCGGCAGCCCGCACTAGGACACTCTCGGGGAAGACAATTGAAGGTCTCCTAGGAGATCCCAGGCGCAGTAGACAGAAGACGGAACCACCCCACACTCAGAATTCCTTAACACGTCTGAGTTTGTGTGGGAGTTTTGTGGCCGCCCTCCACGCAGCTGCCTGGGGTCACAGGTGCTCCCTTGCAGGGGGAAGTCCGCTAAATACATCCCCTGTCCAGGGGGAGGCACTACATGCTACCTGCATTTCCAGCTCTTCCCCCGCCTTCCCCGGCAGCCCGCACTAAAACACTCTCCGGGTAGACAAGTGAAGGGCTCCTAGGAGATCCCAGGTGCAGTAGACAGAAGACGGAACCTCCAAACACTCAGAATAACGGAACACGTCTGACTGTGTGGGGGAGGTTTGGGGCCAATCTACACGTAGCTGCCTTTTGTCGCAGGTGTTAAGTGCAATGGGGAAGTCCGCTACATTCCTCCCCTGTACAGGGGGAGGCACTACATGCTACCTGCATTTTCAGCCCATTCCCCGCATTTTCCCGGCAGCCCGAAATAAGATCTTCTTGGGGAAGGCACGCGAAGGGCTCCTAGGATATCCCAGGTGCTGCAGACAGAAGACGGAACCTCCCCACATTCAGAATTCTGGAACACCGCTGACTGTGTGGGGGAGTTTTGGGGCTGCCCTCCACGCAGCTGCCTGGGGTCACAGGTGTTCCCTGGCAGGGGGAAGTCCGCTAAATACCTCCCCTGTCCAGGGGGAGGCATTAAATGCTACCTGCAATTCCAGGCCATCCTCCGCATTTCCCCGGTAGCCCGCACTAGGAGACACTCGGGGAAGACAAGAGAAGGGCTCCTAGGAGATCCCAGGCGCAGCAGACAGAGGACGGAACCTCCTAGCACTCCGAATTCCGGAATACGGCTGAGTGTGTGGGGGAGAATTGGGGCCGCCCTCTACGCAGCTGCCTGGGGTCACAGGTGTTCCCTGGCAGGGGGAATTCCACTAAATACCTCCCCTGTCCAGGGGGAGGCTCTACATGCTACCTGCATTTCCAGACCATCCCCCGACTTTCCCCGGCTGCCTGCACTAATAGACTCTCGGGGATGTCATGCGAATGGCTCCTAGGAGATCCCAGGTGCTGCAGACAGAAGACGGAACTTACCCACTCTCAGAATTACGGAACATGTCTGACTGTGAGTGGGAGGTTTGGGGTTGCACTCCACGCGGCTGCCTGGGGTCACTGGTGTTCCCTGGCAGGGGGAAGTCCGCTAAATACCTCCCCTGTCGAGGGGGAGGCACTATTTGCTACCTGCATTTCCAGCCAATCCCCCGCCTTTCCCCGGCAGCCCGCAATAGGAGACTCTTTGGGAAGACTCTCGAATGGCTCCTAGGAGATCCCAGGTGCTACAGACAGAAGACGGAACTTCCCAACTCTCAGAATAACGGAACACGTCTGACTGTGTGGGGGAGGTTTGGGGCCAACCTACACGTAGCTGCCTTTTGTCGCAGGTGTTAAGTGCAAGGGGGAAGTCCGCTAAATTCCTCCCCTTTCCAGGGGGAGGCACTACATGCTACCTGAATTTCCAGACCATCACACGAATTTCCCGGCAGCCGGCACTAGGATACTCTCGGGGAAAAATGCGTAGGGCTCATAGGAGATCCCAGGCGCAGCAGACAAAAGACGGTACCTCCAAAACCTCAGAATTCCGGAACAAGTCTGACTGTGTGGGGGAGATTTTTGGCCGCCCTCCACGCAGCTGCCTGGGGTCACAGGTGCTCCCTGGCTGGGGAAAGTCCGCTAAATACTTCCCCCGTCTAGGGGGAGGCACTATATGCTACCTGCATTTCCAGCTCATCCCTCGCCTTTCCCACTCAGCCCGCACTAGGAAACTCGCGGGGAAGACACACGAAGGGCTTCTAGGAGATCCCAGGCACTGCAGACAGATGTCGGAACCTCCCCACGCTCAGAATTCTGGAACATGTCTGACTGTTTGGGGAGGTTTGGGGACCCCATCCACGCAGATGCCTGGAGTCACAGGTGTTCCCTGGCAGGGGGAATTTCGCTAAATATCTCCTCTGTCCTGCGGGAGGCACTACATGCTACCAGCATTTCCAGCCCATCACCCGAATTTCCCGGCAGCCCGCACTAGGAGACTCTCGGGGAAGACATGCGAATTGCTCCTAGGAGATCCCAGGTGCTGCAGACAGAAGATGGACCTTCCCCACTCTCAGAATTACGGAATACGTCTGACTGTGTGGGGGATGTTTTGGGCCGAACACCACGTAGCTGCCTGGGGTCGCAAGTGTTAGGTGCAAGGGGGAAGTCCGCTAAATACCTCCCCTGTCCAAGGGAAGACACTACATTCTACCTGCATTTCCGACCCATCCCCCACTTTTCCCCAGGAGCCCGCTCAAGTAGACTCTCGGTGAAGTCACGCGAAGGGCTCCTAGTTGATCACAGGCGCTGCAGACAGTTGACGGAACCTTCCCACACTCCGTATTCCGGAAAACAGCTGACTGTGTTGAGGAGGTTTGGGGCCACCCTCCACGCAGCTACCTGGGATCACAGGTGTTCTCAGGCAGGGGAGTCCGCTAAATATCTCCCCTGTCCAGTGGGAGGCACTATATGCTACCTTCATTTCCAGCCCATCCCCCGCCTTTTCCCGGCAGCCTGCAATAGCAGATTCTAGGGGAAGACTCGCGAAGGGCTCCTAGGTGATCCCATTCGCTGCAGGCTGAAGAAGGAACCTCGCCATGCTCAGAATTCCGGAACACGGCTGACAGTGTGGGGGAGGTTTGGGGCCGCCAACCACGCAGCTGCCTGGGGTCACAGGTGTTCCCTGGCAGGGGGAAGTCCGCTAAATTCCTCCCCTGTCCTGGGGGACGCACTAAATATTACCTGCATTTCCAACACATCCCCCGTATTTCCAAGGCAGTCCGCACTAGGGGACTCCCGGGGAAGACATGAGAAGGGCTCCTGGGAGATCCTAGGCGCTGTACACAGAAGACGGAACTTCCCCACGCTCAGAATTACGGAACAGGTCTGACTGTGTTTGGGAGTTTTTTGGACTCTCTCCATGCAGCTGCCTGGGGTCACAGGTGTTCCCTGGCAGGGAGAAGTCCGCTAAATACTTCCCCCTTCCAGGGGGAGGCACTAAATGCTAACTGCATTTCCAGCCCATCCCCCGCCTTTCCCGGGCAGCCCGCACTAGGAGAAACTCGGGGAAGACACGCAGAGGGCTCCTAGGAGATCCCAGGCGATGCAGACAGATGACGGAACCTTCCCAATCTCCGAATACCAGAACATGGCTGACTCTGTGATGGAGGTTTGGGGCCGCCCTCCAGGCAGCTACCTGGGATCACAGGTGTTCTCAGGCAGGGGGAATTCCGCTAAATACCTCCCCTGTCCAGGGGGAGGCACTAGAGGCTACCGGCATTTCCAGCCCTTCCCCCGCATTTTCCCGAAAGTCCGCAATAGGAGATTCTTGGGGAAGAAACGCGAAGGGCTCCTAGGGGATCCCAGTCGCAGCATACAGAAGACGGAACCTCCCCACACTCAGAATTCCGGAACACTGCTGAGTGTGTGGGGGAAGTTCGGGGCCGCCCTCCACGCAGCTGCCTGGTGTCACATGTGTTGCCTGGCAGGGGGAAGTCCGCTAAATACCTCCCCAGTCCAGGGGGAGGAACAACATGCTACCTGCATTTCCAGCCCATCCCCCGCATTTCCCCGGCAGCCCGCACAAGGAGACTCTCGGGGAAGACATGCGAATGTCTCCTAGGAGATCCCAGGAGGTGCAGAGAGAAGACGGACCTTCCCCACTCTCATAATTACGGAACACGTCTGACTGTGTGGGGGATTTTTGGGGCCGATTTCCACGTAGCTTCCTGGGGTCGCAGGTGTTAGTTGCAAGGAGGAAGTCCGCTAAATACCTCCCCTTCCATGGGGAGGCACTTCATTCTACCTGCATTTCCTGCCCATCCCCCTCCTTTCCCTGTCAGCCCGCACAAGGAGACTCTCGGTGAAGTCACGCGAAGGGCTTCTTGGAGATCCCAGGCGCTGAAGACAGATGACGGAACCTTCCCACAACCCGAATTACGGAACAAGGCTTAGTGTGTGTGGGAGGTTTGGGGCCGCCCTCCACGCAGCTGCCTGGGGTCACAGGTGTTCCCTGGCAGGGGGAAGTCCGCTAAATACCTCCCCTGTGCAGGGGGACTAACTACATGCTACCTGCATTTCCAGAACATCCCCCGCCATTTCCCCAGCAGACCGCACAAGGAGACTCTCGGGGAAGTCACACGAAGGGCTCCTAGGAGATCCCAGGCGCTGCAGACAGATGAGGGAACCTTCCCACACTCCGAATTCCAGAAACGGCTGAGTGTGTGGGGGAGATTTGGCGTCGCCTTCCTCGCAGCTGCCTGGGTTCACAGGTGTTCCCTGGCAGGGGAAAGTCCGCTAAATACCTCTCTTGTCCAGGGGGAGGCACTACATTCTACCTGAATTTTCAGCCAATCCCCCACCTTTCCCCGGCAGCAGGCACAAGGAGAATCTCGGGGAAGACAAGTGAGTTCTCCTAAGAGGTCCCAGGCGCAGCAGACAGAAGACGGAACCTCCCAACACTCAGAATTACGGAACACGTCTGAATGTGTGGGGGAGTTTTGTGGCCGCCCTCCACGCAGCTGCCTGGTGTCACATGTGTTGCCTGGCAGGGGGAAGTCCGCTAAATACCTCCCCTTTACAGGGGGAGGCACTACATGCTACCTGCATTTTCTGCACATCCCCCGCCTTTTCCCGGCAGCCCGCATTAGGACACTCTCGGGGAAGAGAGGCGAAATGCTCCTAGGAGATCCCAGGCGCTGCAGACAGAATTCGGAACCTCCCCTAACACAGAATTCCGGGACACGGCTGACTGTGTGTGGGAGGTTTGGGGCCGCATTCCACGCTGTTGCCTGGGGTCACAGGTGTTCCCTGGCAGGGGGAAGTCCGCTAAATTCCTCCCCTGTCCAGGGGGACGCAGTACATGCTACCTGCATTTCCAGCCAATCCCCCGCCTTTCCCAGGCAGCCCGCAAAAGGTGACTCTTTTGGAAGACACTCGAAAGGATCCTAGGAGATCCCAGGTGCTGCAGACAGAAGACGGATCTTCCCCACACTCAGAATAACGGAACACGTCTGACTGTGTGGGGGAGTTTTTTGGCCGCCCTCCACGCAGCTGCCTGGTTTCACATGTGTTGCCTGGCAGAGGGAATTCCGCTAAATACCTCCCCTGTACAGGGGGAGGCACTACATGCTACCTGCATTTTCAGCCAATTCCCCGTCTTTTCCCGGCAGTCCGAAATAGGATATTCTTGGGGAAGACACGCGAAGGGCTCCTAGGACATCCCAGGCGCTGCAGACAGAAGACGGAAACTCCCCACATTCAGAATTCTGGAACAACGCTGACTGTGTGGGGGAGGTTTGGGGCTGCCCTCCACGCAGCTGCCTGGGGTAACAGGTGTTCCCTGGCAGGGGGAAGTCCGCTAAATACCTCCCCTGTCCAGGGGGAGGCATTAAATGCTACCTGCAATTCCAGGCCATCCCCCGCATTTCCCCGGCAGCACGCACTAGGAGACACTCGGGGAAGACAAGTGAAGGGCTCCTAGGAGATCCCAGGCGCAGCAGACAGAGGACGGAACCTCCCAAAACTCCGAATTCCAAATACGGCTGAGTGAGTGGGGAAATTTTGGGGCCGCCCACTACGCAGCTGCCTGGGGTCACAGGTGTTCCCTGGCAGGGGGAAGTCCGCTAAATACCTCCCCTGTCCAGGGGGAGGCACTACATGCTACCTGCCTTTCCAGCCAATCCCCCGCCTTTCCCCGTCAGCTCGCAATAGGAGACTCTTTGGGAAGACTCTCGAATGGCTCCTAGGAGATCCCAGGTGATACAGACAGAAGACGGAACTTCCCAACTCTCAGAATAACGGAACACGTCTGACTGTGTGGGGGAGATTTGGGGCCGTCCTCCACGTAGCTGCCTTAGGTCACAGGTTTTAGGTGCAAGGGGGAAGTCCGCTAAATTCCTCCCCTGTCCAGGGGGAGGCACTACATGCTACCTGCAATTCCAGCCCATCCCCCGCATTTCCTCGGTAGCACGCACTATGAGAATCTCGGGGAAGACACGCGAATGGCTGATTGGAGATCCCAGGCGCTGCAGACAGAAGATGGAACCTCCCCAAACACAGAATTCCGGAACACGTCTGACTGTGTGGGGGAGGTTTGAGGCCGACCTCCACGTAGCTGTCTGTGGTCGCAGGTGTTAGGTACAAGGGGGAAGTCCGCTACATTCCTCCCCTGTACAGGGGGAGGCACTACATGCTACCTGCATTTTCAGCCCATTCCCCGCATTTTCCCGGCAGCCCGAAATAAGATCTTCTTGGGGAAGGCACGCGAAGGGCTCCTTGGATATCCCAGGTGCTGCAGACAGAAGACGGAACCTCCCCACATTCAGAATTCTGGAACACCGCTGACTGTGTGGGGGAGTTTTGGGGCTGCCCTCCACGCAGCTGCCTGGGGTCACAGGTGTTCCCTGGCAGGGGGAAGTCCGCTAAATACCTCCCCTGTCCAGGGGGAGGCATTAAATGCTACCTGCAATTCCAGGCCATCCCCCGCATTTCCCCGGCAGCACGCACTAGGAGACACTCGGGGAAGACAAGTGAAGGGCTCCTAGGAGATCCCAGGCGCAGCAGACAGAGGACGGAACCTCCCAAATCTCCGAATTCCAAATACGGCTGAGTGAGTGGGGAAATTTTGGGGCCGCCCTCTACGCAGCTGCCTGGGGTCACAGGTGTTCCCTGGCAGGGGGAAGTCCGCTAAATACCTCCCCTGTCCAGGGGGAGGCACTACATGCTACCTGCATTTCCAGGTCTACTCCTGACTTTCGCCATCAGCCCGCACTAGGAGACACTCGGGGAAGACACGCGGAGGGCTCCTAGGAGATCCCAGACACTGCAGACAGAAGACGGAACCTCCCCACACTCAAAATTCCGGAACACGTCCGAGTGTGTGGTGGAGGTTTGGGGACACACGCCACGAAGCTGCCTGGTGTCACAGGTGTTGCCTTGCAGGGGTAAGTCAGCCAATTACCTCTCCTGTCCAGGGAGAGACACTAGATGTTACCTGCTTTTCCAGGTCTACTCCTGACTTTCGCCATCAGCCCGCACTAGGAGACACTCGGGGAAGACACGCGGAGGGCTCCTAGGAGATCCCAGGCACAGTAGACAGAAGACGGAACCTCCCAAAACTCAGAATTCCGGAACACGTCTGACTGTGTGGGGGAGTTTTTTGGCCGCCATCCACGCAGCTGCCTGGGGTCACACGTGCTCCCTGGCAGGGGGTAGTCCGCTAAATACATCCCCTGTCCAGGGGGAGGCACTACATGCTACCTGCATTTCCAGCCAATCCCCCGCCTTCCCCGGCAGCCCGCACAAAGACACTCTCCGGGTAGACAAGCGAATGGCTCCTAGGAGATCCCAGGTGCAGCAGACAGAAGACGGAACCTCCAAACACTCAGAATTCCGGAACAAGTCTGACTGTGTGGGGGAGATTTTAGGCCGCCCTCCACGCAGCTGCCTGGGGTCACAGATGCTCCCTGGCAGGGGGAAGTCCGCTAAATTCTTCCCCCGTCTAGGTGGAGGCACTATATGCTACCTGCATTTCCAGCTCATCCCTCACCTTTCCCACTCAACCCGCAATAGGAGACTCGCGGGGAAGACACTGGAAATTCTCCTAGGAGATCCCAGTCACTGCAGACAGAAGTCGGAACATCCCCACGCTCAGAATTCCGGAACACGGCTGACTGTGTGGGGAGGATTGGGGACGCCCTCCACGCAGCTGCCTGGAATCACAGGTGCTCCCTGGCAGGGGGAAGTCCGCTAAATACCTCCCCTGTCCACGGGGAGGCACTACATGCTACCTGCTTTTCCAGCCCATCCCCCGCATTTCCCCGGCAGCCCGCAATAGGACACTCTCGGGGAAGTCACGAGAAGGGCTCCTAGGAGATCCCAGGCGCTGTAGACAGATGAAGGAACCTTCCCACACTCCGAATTCCGGAACACGGCTGAGTGTTGGGGGAGGTTTGTGGCCGCCCTCCACGCAGCTGCCTGGGGTCACAGGTGCTCCCTGGCAGGGGGAAGTCCGCTAAATACATCCCCTGTCCAGGGGGAGGCACAACATGCTACCTGCATTTCCAGCACTTCCCCCGACTTCCCCGGCAGCCCGCACTAGGACACTCTCGGGGAAGACAATTGAAGGTCTCCTAGGAGATCCCAGGCACAGTAGACAGAAGACGGAACCACCCCACACTCAGAATTCCTTAACACGTCTGAGTTTGTGTGGGAGTTTTGTGGCCGCCCTCCACGCAGCTGCCTGGGGTCACAGGTGCTCCCTTGCAGGGGGAAGTCCGCTAAATACATCCCCTGTCCAGGGGGAGGCACTACATGCTACCTGCATTTCCAGCTCTTCCCCCGCCTTCCCCGGCAGCCCGCACTAAAACACTCTCCGGGTAGACAAGTGAAGGGCTCCTAGGAGATCCCAGGTGCAGTAGACAGAAGACGGAACCTCCAAACACTCAGAATAACGGAACACGTCTGACTGTGTGGGGGAGGTTTGGGGCCAATCTACACGTAGCTGCCTTTTGTCGCAGGTGTTAAGTGCAATGGGGAAGTCCGCTACATTCCTCCCCTGTACAGGGGGAGGCACTACATGCTACCTGCATTTTCAGCCCATTCCCCGCATTTTCCCGGCAGCCCGAAATAAGATCTTCTTGGGGAAGGCACGCGAAGGGCTCCTAGGATATCCCAGGTGCTGCAGACAGAAGACGGAACCTCCCCACATTCAGAATTCTGGAACACCGCTGACTGTGTGGGGGAGTTTTGGGGCTGCCCTCCACGCAGCTGCCTGGGGTCACAGGTGTTCCCTGGCAGGGGGAAGTCCGCTAAATACCTCCCCTGTCCAGGGGGAGGCATTAAATGCTACCTGCAATTCCAGGCCATCCTCCGCATTTCCCCGGTAGCCCGCACTAGGAGACACTCGGGGAAGACAAGAGAAGGGCTCCTAGGAGATCCCAGGCGCAGCAGACAGAGGACGGAACCTCCTAGCACTCCGAATTCCGGAATACGGCTGAGTGTGTGGGGGAGAATTGGGGCCGCCCTCTACGCAGCTGCCTGGGGTCACAGGTGTTCCCTGGCAGGGGGAATTCCACTAAATACCTCCCCTGTCCAGGGGGAGGCTCTACATGCTACCTGCATTTCCAGACCATCCCCCGACTTTCCCCGGCTGCCTGCACTAATAGACTCTCGGGGATGTCATGCGAATGGCTCCTAGGAGATCCCAGGTGCTGCAGACAGAAGACGGAACTTACCCACTCTCAGAATTACGGAACATGTCTGACTGTGAGTGGGAGGTTTGGGGTTGCACTCCACGCGGCTGCCTGGGGTCACTGGTGTTCCCTGGCAGGGGGAAGTCCGCTAAATACCTCCCCTGTCGAGGGGGAGGCACTATTTGCTACCTGCATTTCCAGCCAATCCCCCGCCTTTCCCCGGCAGCCCGCAATAGGAGACTCTTTGGGAAGACTCTCGAATGGCTCCTAGGAGATCCCAGGTGCTACAGACAGAAGACGGAACTTCCCAACTCTCAGAATAACGGAACACGTCTGACTGTGTGGGGGAGGTTTGGGGCCAACCTACACGTAGCTGCCTTTTGTCGCAGGTGTTAAGTGCAAGGGGGAAGTCCGCTAAATTCCTCCCCTTTCCAGGGGGAGGCACTACATGCTACCTGAATTTCCAGACCATCACACGAATTTCCCGGCAGCCGGCACTAGGATACTCTCGGGGAAAAATGCGTAGGGCTCATAGGAGATCCCAGGCGCAGCAGACAAAAGACGGTACCTCCAAAACCTCAGAATTCCGGAACAAGTCTGACTGTGTGGGGGAGATTTTTGGCCGCCCTCCACGCAGCTGCCTGGGGTCACAGGTGCTCCCTGGCTGGGGAAAGTCCGCTAAATACTTCCCCCGTCTAGGGGGAGGCACTATATGCTACCTGCATTTCCAGCTCATCCCTCGCCTTTCCCACTCAGCCCGCACTAGGAAACTCGCGGGGAAGACACACGAAGGGCTTCTAGGAGATCCCAGGCACTGCAGACAGATGTCGGAACCTCCCCACGCTCAGAATTCTGGAACATGTCTGACTGTTTGGGGAGGTTTGGGGACCCCATCCACGCAGATGCCTGGAGTCACAGGTGTTCCCTGGCAGGGGGAATTTCGCTAAATATCTCCTCTGTCCTGCGGGAGGCACTACATGCTACCAGCATTTCCAGCCCATCACCCGAATTTCCCGGCAGCCCGCACTAGGAGACTCTCGGGGAAGACATGCGAATTGCTCCTAGGAGATCCCAGGTGCTGCAGACAGAAGATGGACCTTCCCCACTCTCAGAATTACGGAATACGTCTGACTGTGTGGGGGATGTTTTGGGCCGAACACCACGTAGCTGCCTGGGGTCGCAAGTGTTAGGTGCAAGGGGGAAGTCCGCTAAATACCTCCCCTGTCCAAGGGAAGACACTACATTCTACCTGCATTTCCGACCCATCCCCCACTTTTCCCCAGGAGCCCGCTCAAGTAGACTCTCGGTGAAGTCACGCGAAGGGCTCCTAGTTGATCACAGGCGCTGCAGACAGTTGACGGAACCTTCCCACACTCCGTATTCCGGAAAACAGCTGACTGTGTTGAGGAGGTTTGGGGCCACCCTCCACGCAGCTACCTGGGATCACAGGTGTTCTCAGGCAGGGGAGTCCGCTAAATATCTCCCCTGTCCAGTGGGAGGCACTATATGCTACCTTCATTTCCAGCCCATCCCCCGCCTTTTCCCGGCAGCCTGCAATAGCAGATTCTAGGGGAAGACTCGCGAAGGGCTCCTAGGTGATCCCATTCGCTGCAGGCTGAAGAAGGAACCTCGCCATGCTCAGAATTCCGGAACACGGCTGACAGTGTGGGGGAGGTTTGGGGCCGCCAACCACGCAGCTGCCTGGGGTCACAGGTGTTCCCTGGCAGGGGGAAGTCCGCTAAATTCCTCCCCTGTCCTGGGGGACGCACTAAATATTACCTGCATTTCCAACACATCCCCCGTATTTCCAAGGCAGTCCGCACTAGGGGACTCCCGGGGAAGACATGAGAAGGGCTCCTGGGAGATCCTAGGCGCTGTACACAGAAGACGGAACTTCCCCACGCTCAGAATTACGGAACAGGTCTGACTGTGTTTGGGAGTTTTTTGGACTCTCTCCATGCAGCTGCCTGGGGTCACAGGTGTTCCCTGGCAGGGAGAAGTCCGCTAAATACTTCCCCCTTCCAGGGGGAGGCACTAAATGCTAACTGCATTTCCAGCCCATCCCCCGCCTTTCCCGGGCAGCCCGCACTAGGAGAAACTCGGGGAAGACACGCAGAGGGCTCCTAGGAGATCCCAGGCGATGCAGACAGATGACGGAACCTTCCCAATCTCCGAATACCAGAACATGGCTGACTCTGTGATGGAGGTTTGGGGCCGCCCTCCAGGCAGCTACCTGGGATCACAGGTGTTCTCAGGCAGGGGGAATTCCGCTAAATACCTCCCCTGTCCAGGGGGAGGCACTAGAGGCTACCGGCATTTCCAGCCCTTCCCCCGCATTTTCCCGAAAGTCCGCAATAGGAGATTCTTGGGGAAGAAACGCGAAGGGCTCCTAGGGGATCCCAGTCGCAGCATACAGAAGACGGAACCTCCCCACACTCAGAATTCCGGAACACTGCTGAGTGTGTGGGGGAAGTTCGGGGCCGCCCTCCACGCAGCTGCCTGGTGTCACATGTGTTGCCTGGCAGGGGGAAGTCCGCTAAATACCTCCCCAGTCCAGGGGGAGGAACAACATGCTACCTGCATTTCCAGCCCATCCCCCGCATTTCCCCGGCAGCCCGCACAAGGAGACTCTCGGGGAAGACATGCGAATGTCTCCTAGGAGATCCCAGGAGGTGCAGAGAGAAGACGGACCTTCCCCACTCTCATAATTACGGAACACGTCTGACTGTGTGGGGGATTTTTGGGGCCGATTTCCACGTAGCTTCCTGGGGTCGCAGGTGTTAGTTGCAAGGAGGAAGTCCGCTAAATACCTCCCCTTCCATGGGGAGGCACTTCATTCTACCTGCATTTCCTGCCCATCCCCCTCCTTTCCCTGTCAGCCCGCACAAGGAGACTCTCGGTGAAGTCACGCGAAGGGCTTCTTGGAGATCCCAGGCGCTGAAGACAGATGACGGAACCTTCCCACAACCCGAATTACGGAACAAGGCTTAGTGTGTGTGGGAGGTTTGGGGCCGCCCTCCACGCAGCTGCCTGGGGTCACAGGTGTTCCCTGGCAGGGGGAAGTCCGCTAAATACCTCCCCTGTGCAGGGGGACTAACTACATGCTACCTGCATTTCCAGAACATCCCCCGCCATTTCCCCAGCAGACCGCACAAGGAGACTCTCGGGGAAGTCACACGACGGGCTCCTAGGAGATCCCAGGCGCTGCAGACAGATGAGGGAACCTTCCCACACTCCGAATTCCAGAAACGGCTGAGTGTGTGGGGGAGATTTGGCGTCGCCTTCCTCGCAGCTGCCTGGGTTCACAGGTGTTCCCTGGCAGGGGAAAGTCCGCTAAATACCTCTCTTGTCCAGGGGGAGGCACTACATTCTACCTGAATTTTCAGCCAATCCCCCACCTTTCCCCGGCAGCAGGCACAAGGAGAATCTCGGGGAAGACAAGTGAGTTCTCCTAAGAGGTCCCAGGCGCAGCAGACAGAAGACGGAACCTCCCAACACTCAGAATTACGGAACACGTCTGAATGTGTGGGGGAGTTTTGTGGCCGCCCTCCACGCAGCTGCCTGGTGTCACATGTGTTGCCTGGCAGGGGGAAGTCCGCTAAATACCTCCCCTTTACAGGGGGAGGCACTACATGCTACCTGCATTTTCTGCACATCCCCCGCCTTTTCCCGGCAGCCCGCATTAGGACACTCTCGGGGAAGAGAGGCGAAATGCTCCTAGGAGATCCCAGGCGCTGCAGACAGAATTCGGAACCTCCCCTAACACAGAATTCCGGGACACGGCTGACTGTGTGTGGGAGGTTTGGGGCCGCATTCCACGCTGTTGCCTGGGGTCACAGGTGTTCCCTGGCAGGGGGAAGTCCGCTAAATTCCTCCCCTGTCCAGGGGGACGCAGTACATGCTACCTGCATTTCCAGCCAATCCCCCGCCTTTCCCAGGCAGCCCGCAAAAGGTGACTCTTTTGGAAGACACTCGAAAGGATCCTAGGAGATCCCAGGTGCTGCAGACAGAAGACGGATCTTCCCCACACTCAGAATAACGGAACACGTCTGACTGTGTGGGGGAGTTTTTTGGCCGCCCTCCACGCAGCTGCCTGGTTTCACATGTGTTGCCTGGCAGAGGGAATTCCGCTAAATACCTCCCCTGTACAGGGGGAGGCACTACATGCTACCTGCATTTTCAGCCAATTCCCCGTCTTTTCCCGGCAGTCCGAAATAGGATATTCTTGGGGAAGACACGCGAAGGGCTCCTAGGACATCCCAGGCGCTGCAGACAGAAGACGGAAACTCCCCACATTCAGAATTCTGGAACAACGCTGACTGTGTGGGGGAGGTTTGGGGCTGCCCTCCACGCAGCTGCCTGGGGTAACAGGTGTTCCCTGGCAGGGGGAAGTCCGCTAAATACCTCCCCTGTCCAGGGGGAGGCATTAAATGCTACCTGCAATTCCAGGCCATCCCCCGCATTTCCCCGGCAGCACGCACTAGGAGACACTCGGGGAAGACAAGTGAAGGGCTCCTAGGAGATCCCAGGCGCAGCAGACAGAGGACGGAACCTCCCAAAACTCCGAATTCCAAATACGGCTGAGTGAGTGGGGAAATTTTGGGGCCGCCCACTACGCAGCTGCCTGGGGTCACAGGTGTTCCCTGGCAGGGGGAAGTCCGCTAAATACCTCCCCTGTCCAGGGGGAGGCACTACATGCTACCTGCCTTTCCAGCCAATCCCCCGCCTTTCCCCGTCAGCTCGCAATAGGAGACTCTTTGGGAAGACTCTCGAATGGCTCCTAGGAGATCCCAGGTGATACAGACAGAAGACGGAACTTCCCAACTCTCAGAATAACGGAACACGTCTGACTGTGTGGGGGAGATTTGGGGCCGTCCTCCACGTAGCTGCCTTAGGTCACAGGTTTTAGGTGCAAGGGGGAAGTCCGCTAAATTCCTCCCCTGTCCAGGGGGAGGCACTACATGCTACCTGCAATTCCAGCCCATCCCCCGCATTTCCTCGGTAGCACGCACTATGAGAATCTCGGGGAAGACACGCGAATGGCTGATTGGAGATCCCAGGCGCTGCAGACAGAAGATGGAACCTCCCCAAACACAGAATTCCGGAACACGTCTGACTGTGTGGGGGAGGTTTGAGGCCGACCTCCACGTAGCTGTCTGTGGTCGCAGGTGTTAGGTACAAGGGGGAAGTCCGCAACATTCCTCCCCTGTACAGGGGGAGGCACTACATGCTACCTGCATTTTCAGCCCATTCCCCGCATTTTCCCGGCAGCCCGAAATAAGATCTTCTTGGGGAAGGCACGCGAAGGGCTCCTTGGATATCCCAGGTGCTGCAGACAGAAGACGGAACCTCCCCACATTCAGAATTCTGGAACACCGCTGACTGTGTGGGGGAGTTTTGGGGCTGCCCTCCACGCAGCTGCCTGGGGTCACAGGTGTTCCCTGGCAGGGGGAAGTCCGCTAAATACCTCCCCTGTCCAGGGGGAGGCATTAAATGCTACCTGCAATTCCAGGCCATCCCCCGCATTTCCCCGGCAGCACGCACTAGGAGACACTCGGGGAAGACAAGTGAAGGGCTCCTAGGAGATCCCAGGCGCAGCAGACAGAGGACGGAACCTCCCAAATCTCCGAATTCCAAATACGGCTGAGTGAGTGGGGAAATTTTGGGGCCGCCCTCTACGCAGCTGCCTGGGGTCACAGGTGTTCCCTGGCAGGGGGAAGTCCGCTAAATACCTCCCCTGTCCAGGGGGAGGCACTACATGCTACCTGCATTTCCAGACCAACCCCCGACTTTCCCCGGCTGCCTGCACTAATAGACTCTCGGGGATGTCATGCGAATGGCTCCTAGGAGATCCCAGGTGCTGCAGACAGAAGACGGAACTTACCCACTCTCAGAATTACGGAACATGTCTGACTGTGAGTGGGAGGTTTTGGTTGCACTCCACGCGGCTGCCTGGGGTCACTGGTGTTCCCTGGCAGGGGGAAGTCCGCTAAATACCTCCCCTGTCGAGGGGGAGGCACTATTTGCTACCTGCATTTCCAGCCAATCCCCCGCCTTTCCCCGGCAGCCCGCAATAGGAGACTCTTTGGGAAGACTCTCGAATGGCTCCTAGGAGATCCCAGGTGCTACAGACAGAAGACGGAACTTCCCAACTCTCAGAATAACGGAACACGTCTGACTGTGTGGGGGAGGTTTGGGGCCAACCTACACGTAGCTGCCTTTTGTCGCAGGTGTTAAGTGCAAGGGGGAAGTCCGCTAAATTCCTCCCCTTTCCAGGGGGAGGCACTACATGCTACCTGAATTTCCAGACCATCACACGAATTTCCCGGCAGCCGGCACTAGGATACTCTCGGGGAAAAATGCGTAGGGCTCATAGGAGATCCCAGGCGCAGCAGACAAAAGACGGTACCTCCAAAACCTCAGAATTCCGGAACAAGTCTGACTGTGTGGGGGAGATTTTTGGCCGCCCTCCACGCAGCTGCCTGGGGTCACAGGTGCTCCCTGGCTGGGGAAAGTCCGCTAAATACTTCCCCCGTCTAGGGGGAGGCACTATATGCTACCTGCATTTCCAGCTCATCCCTCGCCTTTCCCACTCAGCCCGCACTAGGAAACTCGCGGGGAAGACACACGAAGGGCTTCTAGGAGATCCCAGGCACTGCAGACAGATGTCGGAACCTCCCCACGCTCAGAATTCTGGAACATGTCTGACTGTTTGGGGAGGTTTGGGGACCCCATCCACGCAGATGCCTGGAGTCACAGGTGTTCCCTGGCAGGGGGAATTTCGCTAAATATCTCCTCTGTCCTGCGGGAGGCACTACATGCTACCAGCATTTCCAGCCCATCACCCGAATTTCCCGGCAGCCCGCACTAGGAGACTCTCGGGGAAGACATGCGAATTGCTCCTAGGAGATCCCAGGTGCTGCAGACAGAAGATGGACCTTCCCCACTCTCAGAATTACGGAATACGTCTGACTGTGTGGGGGATGTTTTGGGCCGAACACCACGTAGCTGCCTGGGGTCGCAAGTGTTAGGTGCAAGGGGGAAGTCCGCTAAATACCTCCCCTGTCCAAGGGAAGACACTACATTCTACCTGCATTTCCGACCCATCCCCCACTTTTCCCCAGGAGCCCGCTCAAGTAGACTCTCGGTGAAGTCACGCGAAGGGCTCCTAGTTGATCACAGGCGCTGCAGACAGTTGACGGAACCTTCCCACACTCCGTATTCCGGAAAACAGCTGACTGTGTTGAGGAGGTTTGGGGCCACCCTCCACGCAGCTACCTGGGATCACAGGTGTTCTCAGGCAGGGGAGTCCGCTAAATATCTCCCCTGTCCAGTGGGAGGCACTATATGCTACCTTCATTTCCAGCCCATCCCCCGCCTTTTCCCGGCAGCCTGCAATAGCAGATTCTAGGGGAAGACTCGCGAAGGGCTCCTAGGTGATCCCATTCGCTGCAGGCTGAAGAAGGAACCTCGCCATGCTCAGAATTCCGGAACACGGCTGACAGTGTGGGGGAGGTTTGGGGCCGCCAACCACGCAGCTGCCTGGGGTCACAGGTGTTCCCTGGCAGGGGGAAGTCCGCTAAATTCCTCCCCTGTCCTGGGGGACGCACTAAATATTACCTGCATTTCCAACACATCCCCCGTATTTCCAAGGCAGTCCGCACTAGGGGACTCCCGGGGAAGACATGAGAAGGGCTCCTGGGAGATCCTAGGCGCTGTACACAGAAGACGGAACTTCCCCACGCTCAGAATTACGGAACAGGTCTGACTGTGTTTGGGAGTTTTTTGGACTCTCTCCATGCAGCTGCCTGGGGTCACAGGTGTTCCCTGGCAGGGAGAAGTCCGCTAAATACTTCCCCCTTCCAGGGGGAGGCACTAAATGCTAACTGCATTTCCAGCCCATCCCCCGCCTTTCCCGGGCAGCCCGCACTAGGAGAAACTCGGGGAAGACACGCAGAGGGCTCCTAGGAGATCCCAGGCGATGCAGACAGATGACGGAACCTTCCCAATCTCCGAATACCAGAACATGGCTGACTCTGTGATGGAGGTTTGGGGCCGCCCTCCAGGCAGCTACCTGGGATCACAGGTGTTCTCAGGCAGGGGGAATTCCGCTAAATACCTCCCCTGTCCAGGGGGAGGCACTAGAGGCTACCGGCATTTCCAGCCCTTCCCCCGCATTTTCCCGAAAGTCCGCAATAGGAGATTCTTGGGGAAGAAACGCGAAGGGCTCCTAGGGGATCCCAGTCGCAGCATACAGAAGACGGAACCTCCCCACACTCAGAATTCCGGAACACTGCTGAGTGTGTGGGGGAAGTTCGGGGCCGCCCTCCACGCAGCTGCCTGGTGTCACATGTGTTGCCTGGCAGGGGGAAGTCCGCTAAATACCTCCCCAGTCCAGGGGGAGGAACAACATGCTACCTGCATTTCCAGCCCATCCCCCGCATTTCCCCGGCAGCCCGCACAAGGAGACTCTCGGGGAAGACATGCGAATGTCTCCTAGGAGATCCCAGGAGGTGCAGAGAGAAGACGGACCTTCCCCACTCTCATAATTACGGAACACGTCTGACTGTGTGGGGGATTTTTGGGGCCGATTTCCACGTAGCTTCCTGGGGTCGCAGGTGTTAGTTGCAAGGAGGAAGTCCGCTAAATACCTCCCCTTCCATGGGGAGGCACTTCATTCTACCTGCATTTCCTGCCCATCCCCCTCCTTTCCCTGTCAGCCCGCACAAGGAGACTCTCGGTGAAGTCACGCGAAGGGCTTCTTGGAGATCCCAGGCGCTGAAGACAGATGACGGAACCTTCCCACAACCCGAATTACGGAACAAGGCTTAGTGTGTGTGGGAGGTATGGGGCCGAACTCCACGCAGCTGCCTGGGGTCACAGGTGTTCCCTGGCAGGGGGAAGTCCGCTAAATACCTCCCCTGTGCAGGGGGACTAACTACATGCTACCTGCATTTCCAGAATATCCCCCGCCATTTCCCCAGAAGACCGCACAAGGAGACTCGCGGGGAAGTCACACGAAGGGCTCCTAGGAGATCCCAGGCGCTGCAGACAGATGAGGGAACCTTCCCACACTCCGAATTCCAGAAACGGCTGAGTGTGTGGGGGAGATTTGGCGTCGCCTTCCTCGCAGCTGCCTGGGTTCACAGGTGTTCCCTGGCAGGGGAAAGTCCGCTAAATACCTCTCTTGTCCAGGGGGAGGCACTACATTCTACCTGAATTTTCAGCCAATCCCCCACTTTTCCCCGGCAGCAGGCACAAGGAGAATCTCAGGGAAGACAAGTGAGTTCTCCTAAGAGGTCCCAGGCGCAGCAGACAGAAGACGGAACCTCCCAACACTCAGAATTACGGAACACGTCTGAATGTGTGGGGGAGTTTTGTGGCCGCCCTCCACGCAGCTGCCTGGTGTCACATGTGTTGCCTGGCAGGGGGAAGTCCGCTAAATACCTCCCCTTTACAGGGGGAGGCACTACATGCTACCTGCATTTTCTGCACATCCCCCGCCTTTTCCCGGCAGCCCGCATTAGGACACTCTCGGGGAAGAGAGGCGAAATGCTCCTAGGAGATCCCAGGCGCTGCAGACAGAATTCGGAACCTCCCCTAACACAGAATTCCGGGACACGGCTGACTGTGTGTGGGAGGTTTGGGGCCGCATTCCACGCTGTTGCCTGGGGTCACAGGTGTTCCCTGGCAGGGGGAAGTCCGCTAAATTCCTCCCCTGTCCAGGGGGACGCAGTACATGCTACCTGCATTTCCAGCCAATCCCCCGCCTTTCCCAGGCAGCCCGCAAAAGGTGACTCTTTTGGAAGACACTCGAAAGGATCCTAGGAGATCCCAGGTGCTGCAGACAGAAGACGGATCTTCCCCACACTCAGAATAACGGAACACGTCTGACTGTGTGGGGGAGTTTTTTGGCCGCCTTCCACGCAGCTGCCTGGTTTCACATGTGTTGCCTGGCAGAGGGAATTCCGCTAAATACCTCCCCTGTACAGGGGGAGGCACTACATGCTACCTGCATTTTCAGCCCATTCCCCGTCTTTTCCCGGCAGTCCGAAATAGGATATTCTTGGGGAAGACACGCGAAGGGCTCCTAGGACATCCCAGGCGCTGCAGACAGAAGACGGAAACTCCCCACATTCAGAATTCTGGAACAACGCTGACTGTGTGGGGGAGGTTTGGGGCTGCCCTCCACGCAGCTGCCTGGGGTAACAGGTGTTCCCTGGCAGGGGGAAGTCCGCTAAATACCTCCCCTGTCCAGGGGGAGGCATTAAATGCTACCTGCAATTCCAGGCCATCCCCCGCATTTCCCCGGCAGCACGCACTAGGAGACACTCGGGGAAGACAAGTGAAGGGCTCCTAGGAGATCCCAGGCGCAGCAGACAGAGGACGGAACCTCCCAAAACTCCGAATTCCAAATACGGCTGAGTGAGTGGGGAAATTTTGGGGCCGCCCTCTACGCAGCTGCCTGGGGTCACAGGTGTTCCCTGGCAGGGGGAAGTCCGCTAAATACCTCCCCTGTCCAGGGGGAGGCACTACATGCTACCTGCCTTTCCAGCCAATCCCCCGCCTTTCCCCGTCAGCTCGCAATAGGAGACTCTTTGGGAAGACTCTCGAATGGCTCCTAGGAGATCCCAGGTGATACAGACAGAAGACGGAACTTCCCAACTCTCAGAATAACGGAACACGTCTGACTGTGTGGGGGAGATTTGGGGCCGTCCTCCACGTAGCTGCCTTAGGTCACAGGTTTTAGGTGCAAGGGGGAAGTCCGCTAAATTCCTCCCCTGTCCAGGGGGAGGCACTACATGATACCTGCAATTCCAACCCATCCCCGCATTTCCTCGGTAGCACGCACTATGAGAATCTCGGGGAAGACACGCGAATGGCTGATTGGAGATCCCAGGCGCTGCAGACAGAAGATGGAACCTCCCCAAACACAGAATTCCGGAACACGTCTGACTGTGTGGGGGAGGTTTGAGGCCGACCTCCACGTAGCTGTCTGTGGTCGCAGGTGTTAGGTACAAGGGGGAAGTCCGCTAAATACCTCCCCTGTCCAGGGGGAGGCACTACATGCTACCTGCATTTCCAGCCCATCCCCCGCCTTTCCCCGGCAGCCCGCACTAGGAGAATCTCGGGGATTACATGCGAACGGCTCCTAGGAGTTCCCAGGTGCTGCAGACAGAAGACGGAACTTCCCCACTCTCAGTATTACAGAACATGTCTAACTTTGAGGGGGAGGTTTGGGACTGCCCTCCACGCGGTTACCTGGGGTCAATGGTGTTCCCTGTCAGGGGGAATTCCGCAAAATACCTCACCTGTCCAGGGGGAGGAACTACATGCTACCTGCATTTCCAGCCCATCCCCTGCATTTCCCAGGCAGCCCGCACAAGGATAATCTCAGGGAAGACACGTGAAAGGCTCCTAGGAGATCCCTGGCGCTGCAGACAAAAGACGGAACCTACCCACACTCAGAATTCTGGAACACGGCTGACTGTGTGGGGGACGTTTGGGTCTGCCCTACACGCAGCTGCCTGGTTTCACAGGTGTTCCCTGACAGAAGGAAGTCCGCTAAATACCTCCCCTTTCCAGGGGGAGGCACTATTTGCTACCTGCATTTCCAGCCAATTCCCCACCTTTCCCCGGCAGCACGCTCTAGGACACTCTCGGGGAAGTGACGCGTAATGCTCCTAGGAGATCCCAGGCGCTGCAGACAGAATTCGGAACCTCCCCTAACACAGAATTCCGGGACACGGCTGACTGTGTGTGGGAGTTTTGGGGCCGCATTCCACGCAGTTGCCTGGGGTCACAGGTGTTCCATGGCAGGGGGAAGTCCGCTAAATTCCTCCCCTGTCCAGGGGGAGGCAGTACATGCTACCTGCATTTCCAGCCAATCCCCCGCCTTTCCCAGGCAGCCCGCAAAAGAGACTCTTTTGGAAGACACTCGAAGGGCTCCTAGGAGATCCCAGGTGCTGCAGACAGAAGACGGAACTTCCACACACTCAGAATAACGGAACAAGTCTGACTGTGTTGGGGAGTTTTTTGGCCGCCCTCCACGCAGCTGCCTGGTGTCACATGTGTTGCCTGGCAGGGGGAAGTCCGCTAAATACCTCCCCTGTACAGGGGGAGGCACTACATGCTACCTGCATTTCCAGCCAATCCCCCACCTTTCCCCGGCAGCAGGCACAAGGAGACTCTCGGGGAAGTCACACGAAGGGCTCCTAGGACATCCCAGACGCTGCAGACAGAAGACGGAACCTCCCCACATTCAGAATTCTGGAACACCGCTGACAGTGTGGGGGAGGTTTGGGGCTGCCATCCACGCAGCTGCCTGGGGTCACAGGTGTTCCCTGGCAGGGGGAAGTCCGCTAAATACCTCCCCTGTCCGGGGGGAGGCATTAAATGCTACCTGCAATTCCAGGCCATCCCCCGCATTTCCCTGGCAGCCCGCACTAGGAGACACTCGGGGAAGACAAGTGAGTTCTCCTAAGAGTTCCTAGGCGCAGCAGAGAGAAGACGGAACCTCCCAACACTCAGAATTACGGAACACGTCTGAATGTGTGGGGGAGTTTTGTGGCCGCCCTCCACGCAGCTGCCTGGTGTCACATGTGTTGCCTGGTAGGGGGAAGTCCGCTAAATACCTCCCCTGTACAGGGGGAGGCACTACATGCTACCTGCATTTTCAGCCCATTCCCCGCCTTTTCCCGGCAGTCCGAAATAGGATATTCTTCGGGAAGACACGCGAAGGGCTCCTAGGACATCCCAGGCGCTGCAGACAGAAGACGGAAACTCGCCACATTCAGAATTCTGGAACAACGCTGTCTGTGTGGGGGAGGTTTGTGGCTGCCCTCCACGCAGCTGCCTGGGGTAACAGGTGTTCCCTGGCAGGGGGAAGTCCGCTAAATACCTCCCCTGTCCAGGGGGAGGCATTAAATGCTACCTGCAATTCCAGGCCATCCCCCGCATTTCCCCGGCAGCACGCACTAGGAGACACTCGGGGAAGACAAGTGAAGGGCTCCTAGGAGATCCCAGGCGCAGCAGACAGAGGACGGAACCTCCCAAAACTCCGAATTCCAAATACGGCTGAGTGAGTGGGGAACTTTTGGGGCCGCCCTCCACGCAGCTGCCTGGGGTCACAGGTGTTCCCTGGCAGGGGGAAGTCCGCTAAATACCTCCCCAGTCCAGGGGGAGGCACTACATGCTACCTGCCTTTCCAGACCATCCCCCGCCTTTCCCCGGCATCCCGCTCAAAGAGAATCTCGGGGATGTCATGCGAATGGCTCCTAGGAGATCCCAGGTGCTGCAGACAGAAGACGGACCTTACCCACCCTCAGAATTACGGAACATGTCTGACTGTGAGGGGGAGGTTTGGGTCTGCACTCCACGCGGGTGCCTGGGGTCACTGGTGTTCCCTGGCAGGGGGAAGTCCGCTAAATACCTCCCCTGTCCATGGGGAAGAACTACATGCTACCTGCATTTCCAGCCCATCCCCCGCCTTTCCCTGGCAGCCCGCACAAGGAGACTCTCAGGGAAGACACGTGAAGGCTCCTAGGAGATCCCTGGCGCTGCAGACAAAGACGGAACCTCCCCACACTCAGAATTCTGGAACACGGCTGACTGTGTGGGGGAGGTTTGGGGCTGCCCTACACGCAGCTGCCTGGGGTCAAGGTGATCCCTGAGAGGAGGAAGTCCGCTAAATACCTCCCCTGTCGAGGGGGAGGCACTATTTGCTACCTGCATTTCAAGGCCATCCCCCGCCTTTCCCCAGCACACTGCACTAGGACACACTCGGGGAAGAGACGCGAAATGCTCCTAGAAGATCCCAGGCGCAGCAGACAGAATTCGGAACCTCCCCAAACACAGAATTCCGGGACACGGCTGACTGTGTGGGGGAGGTTTCGGGCCGCCTTCCACGCATTTGCCTAGGGTCACAGGTGTTCCCTGGCAGGGGGAAGTCCGCTAAATTCCTCCCCTGTCCAGGGGGAGGCACTACATGCTACCTGCAATTCCAGCCCATCCCCCGCATTTCCTCGGTAGCCCGCACTATGAGAATCTCGGGGAAGACACGCGAATGGCTGATTGGAGATCCCAGGCGCTGCAGACAGAAGATGGAACCTCCCCAAACACAGAATTCCGGAACACGTCTGACTGTGTGGGGGAGGTTTGAGGCCGACATCCACGTAGCTGTCTGTGGTCGCAGGTGTTAGGTACAATGGGGAAGTCCGCTAAATACCTCCCCTGTCCAGGGGGAGGCACTACATGCTACCTGCATTTCCAGCCCATCCCCCGCCTTTCCCCGGCAGCCCGCACTAGGAGACTCTCGGGGATTACATGCGAACGGCTCCTAGGAGATCCCAGGTGCTGCAGACAGAAGACGGAACTTCCCCACTCTCAGTATTACGGAACATGTCTAACTTTGAGGGGGAGGTTTGGGACTGCCTTCCACGCGGCTGCCTGGGGTCACTGGTGTTCCCTGTCAGGGGGAATTCCGCAAAATACCTCCCCTGTCCAGGGGGAGGAACTACATGCTACCTGCATTTCCAGCCCATCCCCCGCATTTCCCCGGCAGCCCGCACAAGGATACTCTCAGGGAAGACACGTGAAAGGCTCCTAGGAGATCCCTGGCGCTGCAGACAAAAGACGGAACCTACCCACAATCAGAATTCTGGAACACGGCTGACTGTGTGGGGGAGGTTTGGGTCTGCCCTACACGCAGCTGCCTGGTTTCACAGGTGTTCCCTTACAGAAGGAAGTCCGCTAAATACCTCCCCTTTCCAGGGGGAGGCACTATTTGCTACCTGCATTTCCAGCGCATTCCCCGCCTTTCCCCGGCAGCCCGCTCTAGGACACTCTCGGGTAAGAGACGCGAAATGCTCCTAGGAGATCCCAGGCGCTGCAGACAGAATTCGGAACCTCCCCTAACACAGAATTCCGGGACACGGCTGACTGTGTGTGGGAGGTTTGGGGCCGCATTCCACGCAGTTGCCTGGGGTCACAGGTGTTCCATGGCAGGGGGAAGTCCGCTAAATTCCTCCCCTGTCCAGGGGGAGGCAGTACATGCTACCTGCATTTCCAGCCAATCCCCCGCCTTTCCCAGGCAGCCCGCAAAAGAGACTCTTTTGGAAGACACTCGAAGTGCTTCTAGGAGATCCCAGGTGCTGCAGACAGAAGACGGAACTTCCCCACACTCAGAATAACGGAACACGTCTGACTGTGTTGGGGAGTTTTATGGCCGCCCTCCACGCAGCTGCCTGGTGTCACATGTGTTGCCTAGCAGGGAGAAGTCCGCTAAATACCTCCCCTCTACAGGGGGAGGCACTACATGCTACCTGCATTTTCAGCCCATTCCCCGCCTTTTCCCGGCAGCCAGAAATAAGATATTCTTGGGGAAGACACGCGAAGGTCTCCTAGGACATCCCAGGCGCTGCAGACAGAAGACGGAACCTCCCCACATTCAGAATTCTGGAAAACCGCTGACAGTGTGGGGGAGGTTTGGGGCTGACCACCACGCAGCTGCCTGGGGTCACAGGTGTTCCCTGGCAGGGGGAAGTCCGCTAAATACCTCCCCTGTCCAGGGGGAGGCATTAAATGCTACCTGCAATTCCAGGCCATCCCCCACATTTCCCCGGCAGCCCGCACTAGGAGACACTCGGGGAAGACAAGAGAAAGGCTCCTAGGAGATCCCAGGTGCTGCACAGAGAAGACGGAACTTCCCCACTCTCAGTATTACGGAAAATGTCTAACTTTGAGGGGGAGGTTTGGGACTGCCATCCACGTGGTTGCCTGGGGTCACTGGTGTTCCCTGTCAGGGGGAATTCCGCAAAATACCTCCCCAGTCCAGGGGGAGGAACTACATGCTACCTGCATTTCCAGCCCATCCCCCGCATTTCCCCGGCAGCCCGCACAAGGATACTCTCAGGGAAGACACGTGAAAGGCTCCTAGGAGATCCCTGGCGCTGCAGACAAAAGACGGAACCTACCCACACTCAGAATTCTGGAACACGGCTGACTGTGTGGGGGAGGTTTGGGTCTGCCCTACACGCAGCTGCCTGGTTTCACAGGTTTTCCCTTACAGAAAGAAGTCCGCTAAATACCTCCCCTTTCCAGGGGGAGGCACTATTTGCTACCTGCATTTCCAGCCCATTCCCCGCCTTTCCCCGGCAGCCCGCTCTAGGACACTCTCGGGGAAGAGACGCGAAATGCTCCTAGGAGATCCCAGGCGCTGCAGACAGAATTCGGAACCTCCCCTAACACAGAATTCCGGGACACGGCTGACTGTGTGTGGGAGGTTTGGGGCCGCATTCCACGCAGTTGCCTGGGGTCACAGGTGTTCCATGGCAGGGGGAAGTCCGCTAAATTCCTCCCCTGTCCAGGGGGAGGCAGTACATGCTACCTGCATTTCCAGCCAATCCCCCGCCTTTCCCAGGCAGCCCGCAAAAGAGACTCTTTTGGAAGACACTCGAAGTGCTTCTAGGAGATCCCAGGTGCTGCAGACAGAAGACGGAACTTCCCCACACTCAGAATAACGGAACACGTCTGACTGTGTGGGGGAGTTTTTTGGCCGCCCTCCACGCAGCTGCCTGGTGTCACATGTGTTGCCTGGCAGGGAGAAGTCCGCTAAATACCTCCCCTGTACAGGGGGAGGCACTACATGCTACCTGCATTTTCAGCCCATTCCGCGCCTTTTCCCGGCAGCCAGAAATAAGATATTCTTGGGGAAGACACGCGAAGGTCTCCTAGGACATCCCAGGCGCTGCAGACAGAAGACGGAACCTCCCCACATTCAGAATTCTGGAAAACCGCTGACAGTGTGGGGGAGGTTTGGGGCTGACCTCCACGCACCTGCCTGGGGTCACAGGTGTTCCCTGGCAGGGGGAAGTCCGCTAAATACCTCCCCTGTCCAGGGGGACGCACTACATGCTACCTGCATTTCCAGACCATCCCCCGACTTTCCCCGGCTGCCTGCACTAATACACTCTCGGGGATGTCATGCGAATGGCTCCTTGGAGATCCCAGGTGCTGCAGACAGAAGACGGACCTTACCCACTCTCAGAATTACGGTACATGTCTGACTGTGAGTGGGATGTTTGGGGTTGCACTCCACGCGGCTGCCTGGGGTCACTGGTGTTCCCAGGCATGGGGAAGTCCGCTAAATACCTCCCCTGTCGTGGGGGAGGCACTATTTGCTAACTGCATTTCAAGCCCATCCCCGCCTTTCCCCGGCACCCTGCACTAGGACACTCTCGGGGAAGAGACGTGAAATGCTCCTAGGAGATCCCAGGCGCAGCAGACAGAATTCGGAACCTCCCCAAACACAGAATTCCGGGACACGGCTGACTCTGTGGGGGAGGTTTCGGGCCGTCTTCCACGCATTTGCCTAGGGTCACAGGTGTTCCCTGGCAGGGGGAATTCCGCTAAATAACTCCCCTGTCCAGGGGGAGGCAGTACATGCTACCTGAATTTCCAGCCAATCCCCCGCCTTTCCCCGTCAGCTCGCAATAGGAGACTCTTTGGGAAGACTCTCGAATGGCTCCTAGGAGATCCCAGGTGATACAGACAGAAGACGGAACTTCCCAACTCTCAGAATAACGGAACACGTCTGACTGTGTGGGGGAGGTTTGGGGCCGTCCTCCAAGTAGCTGCCTTAGGTCGCAGGTGTTAGGTGCAAGGGGTAAGTCCGCTAAATTCCTCCCCTGTCCAGGGGGAGGCACTACATGCTACCTGCAATTCCAGCCCAACCCCCGAATTTCCTCGGTAGCCCGCACTATGAGATCTCGGGGAAGACACGCGAATGGCTGATTGGAGATCCCAGGCGCTGTAGACAGAAGATGGAACCTCCCCAAACACAGAATTCCGGAACACGTCTGACTGTGTGGGGTAGGTTTGAGGCCGACCTCCACGTAGCTGTCTGTGGTCGCAGGTGTTAGGTACAAGGGGGAAGTCCGCTAAATACCTCCCCTGTCCAGGGGGAGGCACTACATGCTACCTGCATTTCCAGACCATCCCCCGCCTTTCCCCGGCAGCCCGCACTAGGAGACTCTCGGGGATTACATGCGAACGGCTCCTAGGAAATCCCAGGTGCTGCAGACAGAAGACGGAACTTCCCCACTCTCAGTATTACGGAACATGTCTAACTTTGAGGGGGAGGTTTGGGACTGCCCTCCACGCGGCTGCCTGGGGTCACTGGTGTTCCCTGTCAGGGGGAATACCGCAAAATACCTCCCCTGTCCAGGGGGAGGAACTACATGCTACCTGCATTTCCAGCCCATCCCCCGCATTTCCCCGGCAGCCCGCACAAGGTTAATCTCAGGGAAGACACGTGAAAGGCTCCTAGGAGATCCCTGGCGCTGCAGACAAAAGACGGAACCTCCCCACATTCAGAATTCTGGAACACCGCTGACTGTGTGGGGGAGGTTTGGGGCTGCCCTCCACGCGGCTGCATGGGGTCACAGGTGTTCACTGGCAGGGGGAAGTCCGCTAAATACCTCCCCTGTCCAGGGGGAGGCATTAAATGCTACCTGCAATTCCAGGCCATCCCCCGACTTTCCCCGGCTGCCTGCACTAATAGACTCTCGGGGATGTCATGCGAATGGCTCCTAGGAGATCCCAGGTGCTGCAGACAGAAGACGGACCTTACCCACTCTCAGAATTACGGAACATGTCTGACTGTGAGTGGGAGGTTTGGGGTTGCACTCCACGCGGCTGCCTGGGGTCACTGGTGTTCCCTGGCCGGGGGAAGTCCGCTAAATACCTCCCCTGTCCAGGGGGAGGCACTACATGCTACCTGCATTTCCAGCCCATCCCCCGCCTTTCCCCGGCAGCCCGCACTAGGAGACTCTCGGGGATTACATGCGAACGGCTCCTAGGAGATCCCAGGTGCTGCACACAGAAGACGGAACTTTCCCACTCTCAGTATTACGGAACATGTCTAACTTTGAGGGGGAGTTTTGGGACTGCCCTCCACGCGGCTGCCTGGGGTCACTGGTGTTCCCTGTCAGGGGGAATTTCGCTAAATACCTCCCCTGTCCAGGGGGAGGCACTACATGCTACCTGCATTTCCAGCCCATCCCCCACCTTTCCCCGGCAGCCCGCACTAGGAGACTCTCGGGGATTACATGCGAACGGCTCCTAGGAGATCCCAGGTGCTGCACACAGAAGACGGAACTTTCCCACTCTCAGTATTACGGAACATGTCTAACTTTGAGGGGGAGTTTTGGGACTGCCCTCCACACGGCTGCCTGGGGTCACTGGTGTTCCCTGTCAGGGGGAATTCCGCAAAATACCTCCCCTGTACAGGGGGAGGAACTACATGCTACCTGCATTTCCAGCCCATCCCCCGCATTTCCCCGGCAGCCCGCACAAGGATACTCTCAGGGAAGACACGTGAAATGCTCCTAGGAGATCCCTGGCGCTGCAGACAAAAGACGGAACCTCCCCACACTCAGAATTCTGGAACACGGCTGACTATGTGGGGGAGGTTTGGGTCTGCCCTACACGCAGCTGCCTGGTTTCACAGGTGTTCCCTGACAGAAGGAAGTCCGCTAAATACCTCCCCTTTCCAGGGGGAGGCACTATTTGCTACCTGCATTTCCAGCCCATTCCCCGCCTTTCCCAGGCAGACCGCTCTAGGACACTCTCGGGGAAGAGACGCGAAATGCTCCTAGGAGATCCCAGGCGCTGCAGACAGAATTCGGAACCTCCCCTAACACAGAATTCCGGGACACGGCTGACTGTGTGTGGGAGGTTTGGGGCCGCATTCCACGCAGTTGTCTGGGGTCACAGGTGTTCCCTGGCAGGGGGAAGTCCGCTAAATTCCTCCCCTGTCCAGGGGGAGGCAGTACATGCTACCTGCATTTCCAGGCAATCCCCCGCTTTTCCCCGGCAGCCCGCACTCGGAGACACTCGGGGAAGACACGCAGAGGGCTCCTAGGAGATCACAGGTGCTGCAGACACACGATGGGTCCTCCCCACACTCAGAATTCCGGAACACGGACGAGTTTGTGTGGGATGTTTGGGGCCACCCTCCACGAAGCTGCCTGGGGTCACAGGTTTTGCATTGCAGCGGGAAATCCGCTAATTACCTCCCTTGTCCCGGAGGAGGCAATACATGCTGCCTGCATTTCCAGCCCAACCCCCGCATTTCCCTGGCAGCCCGCACTAGCAGACACTAGGGGAAGACACGCGGAGGGCTCCTAGGGGATCCCAGGTGCTGCAGACAGAAGACGGAACCTCTCCACACTCAGAATTCCGGAACACGGCCGACTGTGTGGGGGAGGTTTTGTGACGATATCCACGCAGGTGCCTTGTTCACCGGTGTTGCCTGGCAGGGGGAAGTACGCTAATTACCTACCCTGTCCATGAGGAGACTCTAGATGCTACCTGCATTTCCAGCCCAAACCCCGCCTTTCCCCGGGAGCCTGCACTAGTAGAAAATCGAGGAAGACACGCGGAGTGCTCCTAGAAGATCCCAGGCGCTGCAGACAGAAGACGGAACCTCCCAACACTCAGAATTCCGGAACACGGCCGAGTGTGTGTGGGAGGTTTGGGGCCGCCCCCCACGAAGCTGCCTGGGGTCACAGGTGTTGCATTGCAGTGGGAAATCCGCTAATTACCTCCCCTGTCCTGGAGGAGGCACTAGATGCTACCTGCATTTCCAAACCAACCCCTGAATTTCCCCGGCAGCTCGCAATAGGAGACACTCGGGGAAGAAATGCGGAGGGCTCCTAGGGGATCCCAGGCGCGGCAGACATAAGACGGAACCTCCCCACACTCAGAATTCCGGAACACGGCCGAGTGTGTGGGGGAGGTTTGGGGCCGCCATCCACGTAGATGCCTGGTGTCACTGGAAATGCCTTTCAGGGGGAAGTCCGCTAATTACTTCCCAATTCCAGGGGGAGGCCATGGATGCTACCTGCATTTCCAGCCCAACCCCCTCATTTCCCTTGGAGCCCGAAATAGGAGACATTCGGGGAAGACACGCGGAGGGCTCCTAGGAGATCCCAGACACTGCAGACAGAAGACGGAACCTCCCCACACTCAAAATTCCGGAACACGTCCGAGTGTGTGGTGGAGGTTTGGGGCCACACGCCACGAAGCTGCCTGGTGTCACAGGTGTTGCCTTGCAGGGGTAAGTCAGCCAATTACCTCTCCTGTCCAGGGAGAGACACTACATGTTACCTGCATTTCCAGGTCTACTCCTGCCTTTCGCCGTCAGCCCGCACTAGGAGACACTCGGGGAAGACACGCGGAGGGCTCCTAGGAGATCCCAGGCACAGTAGACAGAAGACGGAACCTCCCAACACTCAGAATTCCGGAACACGTCTGACTGTGTGGGGGAGTTTTGTGGCCGCCATCCACGCAGCTGCCTGGGGTCACACGTGCTCCCTGGCAGGGGGTAGTCCGCTAAATACATCCCCTGTCCAGGGGGAGGCACTACATGCTACCTGCATTTCCAGCCCATCCCCCGACTTCCCCGGCAGCCCGCACAAAGACACTCTCAGGGTAGACAAGTGAATGGTTCCTAGGAGATCCCAGGTGCAGCAGACAGAATACGGAACCTCCAAACACTCAGAATTCCGGAACAAGTCTGACTGTGTGGGGGAGATTTTTGGCCGCCCTCCACGCAGCTTCCTGGGGTCACAGGTGCTCCCTGGCTGGGGGAAGTCCGCTAAATACTTCCCCCGTCTAGGGGGAGGCACTATATGCTACCTGCATTTCCAGCTCATCCCTCGCCTTTCCCACTAAGCCCGCACTAGGAAACTCGCGGGGAATACACACGAAGGGCTTCTAGGAGATCCCAGGTGCTACAGACAGAAGACGGAACTTCCCAACTCTCAGCATAACGGAACACGTCTGACTGTGTGGGGGAGGTTTGGGGCCAACCTACACGTAGCTGCCTTTTGTCGCAGGTGTTAAGTGCAAGGGGGAAGTCCGCTAAATTCCTCCCCTGTCCAGGGGGAGGCACTACATGCTACCTGAATTTCCAGACCATCACACGAATATCCCGGCAGCCGGCACTAGGAGACTCTCGGGGAAAAATGCGTAGGGCTCATAGGAGATCCCAGGCGCAGCAGACAAAAGACGGTACCACCAAACCCTCAGAATTCCGGAACAAGTCTGACTGTGTGGGGGAGATTTTTGGCCGCCCTCCACGCAGCTGCCTGGGGTCACAGGTGCTCCCTGGCTGGGGGGAAGTCCGCTAAATACTTCCCCCGTCTAGGGGGAGGCACTATATGCTACCTGCATTTCCAGCTCATCCCTCGCCTTTCCCACTAAGCCCGCACTAGGAAACTCGCGGGGAAGACACACGAAGGGCTTCTAGGAGATCCCAGGCACTGCAGAATGAAGTCGGAACCTCCCCACGCTCAGAATTCTGGAACACGTCTGACTGTTTGGGGAAGTTTGTGGACGCCCTCCACGCAGATGCCTGGAGTCACAGGTGTTCCCTGGCAGGGGGAATTTCGCTAAATATCTCGTCTGTCCTGCGGGAGGCACTACATGCTACCAGCATTTCCAGCCCATCACACGAATTTCCCGGCAGCCCGCACTAGGAGACTCTCGGGGAAAACATGCGAATTGCTCCTAGGAGATCCCAGGTGCTGCAGACAGAAGATGGACCTTCCCCACTCTCAGAATTACGGAATACGTCTGACTGTGTGGGGGATGTTTTGGGCCGAACACCACGTAGCTGCCTGGGGTCGCAGGTGTTAGGTGCAAGGTGGAAGTCCGCTAAATACCTCCCCTGTCCAAGGGAAGACACTACATTCTACATGCATTTCCGGCCCATCCCCCATTTTCCACAGGAGCCCGCTCAAGTAGACTCTCGGTGAATTCACGCGAAGGGCTCCTAGGAGATCACAGGCGCTGCAGACAGATGACGGAAAATTCCCACACTCCGTATTCCGGAAAACAGCTGACTGTGTGGAGGAGGTTTGGGGCCGCCCTCCACGCAGCTCCCTGGGATCACAGGTGTTCTCAGGCAGGGGAGTCCGCTAAATAACTCCCATGTCCAGTGGGAGGCACTATATGCTACCTTCATTTCCAGCCCATCCCCCGCCTTTTCCCGGTAGCCCGCAATAGGAGATTCTAGGGGAAGACACGCGAAGGGCTCCTAGGTGATCCCGTTCGATGCAGACAGAAGAAGGAACCTCGCCATGCTCAGAATTCCGGAACACGGCTGACAGTGTGGGGAAGGTTTGGGGCCGCCAACCACGCAGCTGCCTGGGGTCACACGTGTTCCCTGGCAGGGGGAAGTCCGCTAAATTCCTCCCCTGTCATGGGGGACGCGCTAAATGTTACCTGCATTTCCAACACATCCCACGTATTTCCCCGGCAGTCCGCACTAGGAGTCTCCCGGGGAAGACACGAGAAGGGCTCCTGGGAGATCCCAGGCGCTGTACAGAGAAGACGGAACTTCCCCACGCTCAGAATTACGGAACAGGTCTGACTGTGTTTGGGAGTTTTTTGGACTCTCACCATGCAGCTGCCTGGGGTCACAGGTGTTCCCTGGCAGGGAGAAGTCCGCTAAATACTTCCCCCTTCCAGGGGGAGGCACTACATGCTACCTGCATTTCCAGCCCATCCCCCGCCTTGCCCCGGCAGCCCGCACTAGGAGAAACTCGGGGAAGACACGCAGAGGGCTCCTAGGAGATCCCAGGCGATGCAGAAAGATGACGGAACCTTCCCAAACTCCGAATACCAGAACATGGCTGACTCTGTGATGTAGTTTTGGGGCCGCCCTCCACGCAGCTACCTGGGATCACAGGTGTTCTCAGGCAGGGGGAATTCCGCTAAATACCTCCCCTGTCCAGGGGGAGGCACTAGAGGCTACCGGCATTTCCAGCCCTTCCCCCGCATTTTCCCGAAAGTCCGCAATAGGGGATTCTTGGGGAAGACACGCGAAGGGCTCCTAGGGGATCCCAGGCGCTGCAGACATAAGACGGAACCTCCCAACACTCAGAATTCTGGAACACTGCTGAGTGTGTGGGGGAAGTTCGGGGTCGCCCTCCACGCAGCTGCCTGGTGTCACATGTGTTCCCTGGCAGGGGGAAGTCCGCTAAATACTTCCCCAGTCCAGGGGGAGACACTACATTCTACCTGCATTTCCAGCCCATCCCCCTCATTTCCCCGGCATCCCGCACTAGGAGACTCTCGGGGAAGACAAGTGAACGGCTCCTAGGAGATCCCAGTCGCAGCATACAGAAGACGGAACCTCCCAACCCTCAGAATTCCGGAACACGTCAGACAGTGTGGGGGAGTTTTGTGGCCAACCTCCACGCAGCTGCCTGGTGATACGTGTTGCCTGGCAGAGGGAAGTCCGCTAAATACCTCCCCAGTCCAGGGGGAGGAACTACATGCTACCTGCATTTCCAGCCCATCCCCCGTATTTCCCCGGCAGCCCGCACAAGGAGACTCTCGAGGAAGACATGCGAATGTCTCCTAGGAGATCCCAGGAGGTGCAGAGAGAAGACGGACCTTCCCCACTCTCATAATTACGGAAAACGTCTGACTGTGGGGGATTTTTGGGGCCGATCTCCACGTAGCTTCCTGGGGTCGCAGGTGTTAGTTGCAAGGAGGAAGTCCGCTAAATACCTCCCCTTCCAGGGGGAGGTACTTCATTCTACCTGCATTTCCTGCCCATCCCCCTCCTTTCCCCGTCAGCCCGCACAAGGAGACTCTCCGTGAAGTCACGCGAAGGGCTTCTTGGAGATCCCAGGCGCTGCAGACAGATGACGGAACCTTCCCACACTCCGAATTACGGAACACGGCTGAGTGTGTGGGGGAGGTTTGGGGCCGCCCTCCACGCAGCTGCCTGGGGTCACAGGTGTTCCCTGGCAGGGGGAAGTCCGCTAAATACCTCCCCTGTCCAGGGGGACTAACTACATGCTACCTGCATTTCCAGCACATCCCCCACCATTTCCCCAGCAGACCGCACAAGGAGACTCTCGGGGAAGTCACACGAAGGGCTCCTAGGAGATTCCAGGCGCTGCAGACAGATGAGGGAACCTTCCCACACTCCGAATTCCAGAAACGGCTGAGTGTGTGGGGGAGATTTGGCGACGCCTTCCTCGCAGCTGCCTGGGTTCACAGGTGTTCCCTGGAAGGGGAAAGTCCGCTAAATAACTCTCTTGTCCAGGGGGAGGCACTAAATTCTACGTGAATTTCCAGCCAATCCCCCGCATTTCCCCGGCAGCACGCACAAGGAGAATCTCAGAGAAGACAAGTGAGTTCTCCTAAGAGGTCCCAGGCGCAGCAGACAGAAGACGGAACCTCCCAACACTCAGAATTACGGAACACGTCTGAATGTGTGGGGGAGTTTTGTAGCCGCCCTCCACGCAGCTGCCTGGTGTCACATGTGTTGCCTGGCAGGGGGAAGTCCGCTAAATACCTCCCCTTTACAGGGGGAGGCACTACATGCTACCTGCATTTTCAGCCCATCCCCCGCCTTTTCCCGGCAGACCGCACTAAGACACTCTCGGGGAAGAGAGGCGAAATGCTCCTAGGAGATCCCAGGCGCTGCAGACTGAATTCGGAACCTCCCCTAACACAGAATTCTGGGACACGGCTGACTGTGTGTGAGAGGTTTGGGGCCGCATTCCACGCTGTTGCCTGGGGTCACAGGTGTTCCCTGGCAGGGGGAAGTCCGCTAAATTCATCCCCTGTCCAGGGGGAGGCAGTACATGCTACCTGCATTTCCAGCAAATCCCCCGCCTTGCCCAGGCAGCCCGCAAAAGGAGACTCTTTTGGAAGATACTCGAAAGGATCCTAGGAGATCCCAGGTGCTGCAGACAGAAGACAGATATTCCCCACACTAAGAATAACGGAACACGTCTGACTGTGTGGGGGAGTTTTTTGGCCGCCCTCCACGCATCTGCCTGGTGTCACATGTGTTGCCTGGCAGGGGGAAGTCCGCTAAATACATCCCCTGTACAGGGGGAGGCACTACATGCTACCTGCATTTTCAGCCCATTCCCCGCCTTTTCCCAGCAGTCCGAAATAGGATATACTTGGGGAAGACACGCGAAGAGCTCCTAGGACATCCCAGGCGCTGCAGACAGAAGACGGAACCTCCCAACATTCAGAATTCTGGAACAATGCTAACTGTGTGGGGGAGGTTTCAGGCTGCCCTCCACGCAGCTGCCTGGGGTAACAGGTGTTCCCTGGCAGGGGGAAGTCCCTCTAAATACCTCCCCTGTCCAGGGGGAGGCATTAAATGCTACCTGCAATTCCAGGCCATCCCCCGCATTTCCCCGGCAGCACGCACTAGGAGATACTCGGGGAAGACAAGTGAAGGGCTCCTAGGAGATCACAGGCGCAGCAGACAGAGGACGGAACCTCCCAAAACTCCGAATTGCAAATAAGGCTGAGTGTGTGGGGGAGTTTTGGGGCCGCCCTCCACGCAGCTGCCTGGGGTCACAGGTGTTCCCTGGCAGGGGGAAGTCCGCTAAATACATCCCCTGTCCAGGGTGAGGCACTACATGCTACCTGCATTTCCAGACCATCCCCCACCTTTCCCCGGCATCCCGCTCTAAGAGAATCTCGGGGATGTCATGCGAATGGCTCCTAGGAGATCCCAGGTGCTGCAGACAGAAGACGGACCTTACCCACCCTCAGAATTACGGAACATGTCTGACTGTGAGGGGGAGGTTTGGGTCTGCACTCCACGCGGCTGCCTGGGGTCACTGGTGTTCCCTGGCAGGGGGAAGTCCGCTAAATTCCTCCCCTGTCCAGGGGGAGGAACTAAATGCTACCTGCATTTCCAGTCCATCCCCCGCCTTTCCCTGGCAGCCCGCAAAAGGAGACTCTCAGGGAAGACACGTGAAAGGCTCCTAGGAGATCCCTGGCGCTGCAGACATAGATGTAACCTCCCCACACTCAGAATTCTGGAACACAGCTGACTGTGTGGGTGAGGTTTGGGCCTGCCCTACACGCAGCTTCCTGGGGTCACAGGTGATCCCTGAGAGGAGGAAGTCCGCTAAATACCTCCCCTGTCGAGGGGGAGGCACTATTTGCTACCTGCATATCAAGCCCATCCCCCACCTTTCCCCGGCACACAGCACTAGGACACTCTCGGGGAAGACAAGTGAAGGGCTCCTAGGAGATCACAGGCGCAGCAGACAGAGGACGGAACCTCCCCAAACACAGAATTCCGGGACACGGCTGACTGTGTGAGGGAGGTTTGGGGCCGCCTTCCACGCAGTTGCCTAGGGTCACAGGTGTTCCCTGGCAGGGGGAATTCCGCTAAATACCTCCCCTGTCCAGGGGGAGGCAGTACATGCTACCTGCATTTCCAGCCAATCCCCCGCCTTTCCCCATCAGCTCGCAATAGGAGAATCTTTGGGAAGATTCTCGAATGGCTCCTAGGAGATCCCAGGTGATACAGACAGAAGACGGAACTTCCCAACTCTCAGAATAACGGAACACGTCTGACTGTGTGGGGGAGGTTTGGGGCCATCCTCCACGTAGCTGCCTTAGGTCGCAGTTGTTAGGTGCAAGGGGGAATTCAGCTAAATTCCTCCCATGTCCAGGGGGAGGCACTACATGCTACCTGCAATTCCAGCCCATCCCCCGCCTTTCCCCGGTAGCCCGCACTATGAGAATCTCGGGGAAGACACGCGAATGGCTGATTGGAGATCCCAGGCGCTGCAGACAGAAGATGGAACCTCCCCACACTCAGAATTCCGGAACACGTCTGACTGTGTGGGGGAATTTTGTGGCCGCCCTCCACGCAGTTGCCTGGTGTCACATGTTTTGCCTGGCAGGGGTAATTCCGCTAAATACCTCCCCTGTACAGGGGGAGGCACTACATGCTACCTGCATTTCCAGCCCATCCCCCGCATTTCCCCGGCAGCCCGCACTAGGAGACTCTCGGGGTTTACACGCGAAGGGCTCCTAGGAGATCCCAGGTGCTGCAGACAGAATACGGATCTTCCCCACTCTCAGTATTACGGAACACGTCTGACTGTGTGGGGGACTTTTGTGGCCGCCCTCCACGCAGATGCCTGGTGTCACCATTTTCACCTGGCAGGGGGAAGTCCGCTTATTACCTCCCCTGTTCAGGGGGAGGCACTAGATGCAACCTGCATTTCCAAAACAACCCCCGGTTTTCCATTGAATCCCGCACTAAGTGTACTCGAGGAATACACGCGGTGGGCTCCTAGGAGATTCCAGGCGCTGCAGACAGAAGACGGAACCTCCGCACACTCAGAATTCCGGAAAACGGCCGAGTGGGTGGGGGAGGTTTAGGGACGCCCTCGACGCAGCTGGCGGGTGTCTTAGGTGTTGCCTGGCAGGGGGAAGTCCGCTAATTAACTCCCCTGTTCAGGGGGAGGCACTAGATGCTACTTGCATTTCCAGCTCAACACCCGCCTATCCCCGGAAGCCCGCACAAGGAGACATTCGGGGAAGACACGCGGAGGGCTCCTATGATATCTCAGGCGCTGCAGACAGAAGACGGAACCTCCCAACATTAAGAATTAGGAAAGACGATCGAGTGTGTGGGGAAGTTTGGGGCCAGCTTCCACGAAGTTGCCTGGTGTCACAGGTGTTGCCTGGCAGGGGGATGTCCGCTAATTAACTCCCCCGTCCAGGAGGAGGCACTAGATACTACCTGCATTTCCAACACTACCCCCGCCTTTCCATTGAAGCCCGCACTATGAGAAACTCGGGGAAGACACGAGGACGGCTCCTAGGACATATCAGGCGCTGCAGACAGAAGACGGAACCTCCCCACACTCAGAATTCCGGAACACGGCCGAGTGTGTTGGGCAGGTTTGGGGCCGCCCTCCACGCTGCTGCCTGGTGTCACAGTTGTTGCCTGGCAGGGTGTAGTCCGCTAATAACCTCCCCTGTCCACGGGGAGGCACTAGATGCTACCTGCATTTCCAGCCAAACCCCTGCCTTTCCCCAGCAGCCCGAAAAAGATACTCTCCGGGAAGACATGTGAAAGGCTCCTAGGAGATCCCAGGGGGTGCAGACAGAAGACGGACCTTCCCCACTCTCATAATTACGGAACACGTCTGGCTGTGTGGGGGATATTTGGGGCCTATCTCCAAGTAGCTTCCTGGGGTCGCAGGTGTTAGTTGCAAGGAGGAAGTCCGCTAAATTCCTCCCCTTCCAGGGGGAGGCACTTCATTCTACCTGCATTTCCTGCCCATCCCCCGCCTTTCCCCGGGAGCCCGCACAAGGAGAATCTCGGGGAAGACAAGTGAGTTCTCCTAAGAGGTCCTAGGCGCAGCAGACAGAAGACGGATCCTTCCAACACTCAGAATTCCGGAACACGTCTGAATGTGTGGGGGAGTTTGTGGCCGCCCTCCACGCAGCTGCCTGGTGTCACATGTGTTGCCTGGCAGGGGGAATTGCGCTAAATACCTCCCCTGTACAGGGGGTGGCACTACATGTTACCTGCATTTCCAGCTCATCCCCCACCTTTCCCCGGCAGCCCGAACTAGGAGACTCTCGGGGATTACACGCGAAGAGCTCATAGGAGATCCCAGGTGCTGCAGAGAGAAGACGGAACTTCCCCACTCTCAGAATTACGGAACACGTCTGACTGTGTGGGGGAGTTTTGTGGCCGCCCTCCACGCAGCTGCCTGGGGTCACAGGTGTTCCCTGGCAGGGGGAATTCCGCTAAATACCTCCCCTGTACAGGGGGTGGCACTACATGCTACCTGCATTTCCAGCACATCCCCCACCTTTCCCCGGCAGCCCGCACAAGGAGACTCTCGGGGATTACACGCGAAGGGCTCCTAGGAGATCCCAGGTGCTGCAGAGGGAAGACGGAACTTCCCCACTCTCAGAATTACGGAACACGTCTGACTGTGTTCGGGAGGATTGTGGCCGCCCTACACGCAGCTGCCTGGGGTCACAGGTATTCCCAGGCTGGGGGAAGTCCGCTAAATACCTCACCTGTCCTGGGGAGGCACTAAATGCTACCTGATATTCAAGCCCATCCCCCGCCTTTCCCCTGCTGCCCACAATAGGACACTCTCGGAGAACACAAGTGAAGGGCTCCTAGGAGATCCCAGGCGCAGCAGACAGAAGACGGAACCTCCCAAAACTCAGAATTCTGGAACACGTCTGACTGTGTGGGGGAGTTTTGTGGCCGCCTTCCACGCAGTTGCCTGGGGTCTCAGGTGTTCCCTGGCAAGGGGAACTCCGCTAAATATCTCCCCCTTCCAGGGGGATGCAGTACATGTTACCTGCATTTCCAGCAAATCCCCCGCCTTTCCCCGGCAGCCCGCAATAGGAGACTCTTTGGGAAGACACTCGAAGGGCTCCTAGGAGTTCCCAGGTGCTACTGACAGAAGACGGAACTTCCCCACTCTCAGAATAACGGAACACGTCTGACTGTGTGGGGGAGGTTTGTGGCCGCCCTCCACGCAGCTGCCTGGGGTCACAGGTGATCCCTGGCAGTGGGACGTCCGCTAAATACCTCCCCTGTCCAGGGGGAGGCGCTAAATGCTACCTGCATTTCCAGCATATCCCCCGCCTTTCCCCGTCAGCCCGCAATAGGAAACTATCGGGGAAGAAAAGCGAAGGGCTCCTAGGAGATCCCAGGCGCTGCAGACAGAAGACAGAACTTCCCCACTCTCAGTATTACGGAACAAGTCTGACTGTGTGGGGGAGTTTTTTGGCTGCCCTCCACGCAGCTGCCTGGGGTCACAGGTGCTCCCTGGCAGGGGGAAGTCCGCTAAATACTTCCCCGGTCCAGGGGGAGGCACTACATGCTCCCTGCATTTCCAGCTAATCCCCCGCTTTCCCCGACAGCCCAAACTATGAGACTCTCGGGGAAGACACACGAAAGGCTCCTAGGTGATCCCAGGCGCTGCAGACAGATGATGGAACCTTCCCACACTCAGAATTCCGGAACACGGCTGACTGTGTGGGGGAGGTTTGTGGCCGCCCTCCACGCAGGTGCCTGGGGTCACAGGTGTTCCCTGGCAGGGGGAATTCCGCTAAATACCTACCCCGTCCAGGGGGTGGCACTACATGCTACCTGCATTTCCAGATCATCAACCGAATTTCCCGGCAGCCGGCATTAGGAGGCTCTCGGGGAAAAAAGCGGAGGGCTCATAAGAGATCCCAGGCGCAGCAGATAGAAGACGGAACCTTCGCACACTCAGAATTCCGGAACACGGCTGACTGTGTGTGGAAGGTTTAGGGCTGACCTCCACGCAGATGCCTGGAGTCACAGGTGTTCCCTGGCAGGGGAAATTCCGCTAAATACCTCCACTGTCCAGGGGGAGGCACTACATGCTACTTGCATATCCAGCCTATCCCCCTCCTTTCCCTGTCAGCCCGCACAAGGAGACTCTCGGGGAAGTCACGCGAACATCTCCTAGGATATCCCAGGCGCTACACACAGATGACGGAACCTTCCCACACTCCGAATTCCGGAACACGGCAGAGTGTTTGGGGGAGGTTTTGGGCCGCATTCCACGCAGCTGCCTGGGATCACAGGTGTTCCCTGGCAGGGGGAAGTCCGCTAAATACCTCCCCTGTCCAGGGGGAGGCACTATATGCTACCTGATTTTCCAGCCCATCCCCCACATTTCCCCGGCTGCCCGCACAAGGATACTCTCGGAGAACACAAGTGAAGGGCTCCTAGGAGATCCCAGGCGCAGCAGAGAGAAGACGGAACTTCCGAACACTCAGAATTCCAGAACATGTCTGACTGTGTGGGGGAGATTTGTGGCAGCCATCCACGCAGCTGCCTGGTGTCACATGTGTTGCTTGGCAGGTGGAAGTCCGCTAAATACCTCCCCTGTCCAGGGGGAGGAACTACATGCTACCGGCATTTCCACCACATCCCCCGCTTTTCCCCGGCAGCCCTCACAAGGAGACTCTCGGGGAAGTCACGAGAATGGCTCCGAGGAGATCCCAGTTGCTGCAGACAGAAGACGAAACGTCCCTACTCTCAGAATTACGAAACAAGTCTGACTGTGTGGGGGAGGTTTGTGGCCTCCCTCCACGCAGCTGCCTGGGGTCACAGGTGTTCCCTGGCAGGGGGAAGTCCGCTAAATACCTCCCCTGTCCAGGGGGAGGAACTACATGCTACCGGCATTTCCACCACATCCCCCGATTTTCCCCCGCAGCCCTCACAAGGAGACTCTCGGGGAAGTCACGAGAATGGCTCCTAGGAGATCCCAGGCGCTGCAGACAGATGACGGAACCTTCCCACACTCCAAATCCCGTAACACGGCTGAGTGTGTGGGGGAGGTTTGGGGCCGCATTCCACGCAGCTGCCTGGGGTCATAGGTGTTCCCTGGCAGGGGGAAGTCTGCTAAATACCTCCCATGTCCAGGGGGAGGCACTATATTATACCTGATTTTCCAGCCCATCCCCCAAATTTCCCCGGCAGCCCGCACTAGGACACTCTCGGAGAACACAAGTGAAGGGCTCCTAGGAGATCCCAGGTGCAGCAGACTGAAGACGGAACCTCCCAACACTGAGAATTCCGGAACACGTCTGACTGTGTGAGGGAGTTTTGTGGCCACCCTCCACGCAGCTGCCAGGTGTCACATGTGTTGCCTGGCAGGGGGAATTCCGCTAAATACCTCCCCTGTACAGGAGGAGGCACTACATGCTACCTGCATTTTCAGCCCAACCCACCTTTTCCCGGCAGCCCGCACGAGGACACTCTCGGGGAATAGTCTTGAAATGCTCCTAGGAGATCCCAGGCACTGCAGACAGATTTCGGAACCTCCCCAAACACATAATTCCGGGACAGGGCTGACTGAGTGGGGGAGGTTTGGGGCTGCCCTACACTCAGCTGCCTGGTGTCACAGGTGTTCCCTGGCAGGGGGAATTCCGCTAAATACCTCCCCTGTCCAGTGGGAGGCACAAAATTCAACTTGCATTTCCAGACCATCCCCCGCCTTCCCCGTCAGCCCGCACTAAGACACTCCCCGGTAGACAAGTGAATGGCTCCTAGGAGATCCCAGGTGCAGCAGAGAGAAGACGGAACCTCCAAACACTCAGAATTCCGGAACAAGTCTGACTGTGTGGGGGAGATTTTAGGCCGCCCATCACGCAGCTGCCTGGGGTCACAGGTGCTCCCTGGCAGGGGGAAGTCCGCTAAATTCTTCCCCCGTCTAGGGGTTAGGCACTATATGCTACCTGCATTTCCAGCTCATCCCTCACCTTTCCCTCTCAGCCCGCAATAGGAGACTCGCGGGGAAGACACTGGAAGTGCTCCTAGGAGATCCCAGGCACTGCAGACAGATATCGGAACATCCCCACGCTCAGAATTCCGGAACACGGCTGACTGTGTGGGGAGGATTGGGGACGCCCTCCACGGAGCTGCCTGGGGTCACAGGTGCTCCCTGGCAGGGGGAAGTCCGCTAAATACCTCCACTGTCAACGGGGAGGCACTACATGCTACCTGCATTTCCAGCCCATCCCCCGCATTTCCCCGGCAGCCCGCAATAGGACACTCTCGGGGTAGAAAAGTGAAGGGCTCCTAGGAGATCCCAGGCGCAGTAGACAGAAGACGGAACCTCCCAACTCTCAGAATTTCGGAACACGTCTGACTGTGTGGGGGATTTTTGTGGCCGCCCACCACGCAGCTGCCTGGTGTCACAGGTGCTCCCTGGCAGGGGGAAGTCCGTTAAATATATCCCCTGTCCAGGGGGAGGCACTACATGCTACCTGAATTTCCAGCCCATCCCCCTCATTTCCCGGCAGGCCGCACAAGGAGACTCTCGGGGTAGACAAGTGAAGGGCTCCTAGGAGATCCCAGGCGCAGTAGACAGAAGACGGAACCTCCCAACACTCATAATTCCGGAACACGTCTGACTGTGTGGGGAATTTTGTGGCCGCAATCCACGCAGCTGCCTGGGATCACATGTGCTCCCTGGCAGGGGGAAGTCCGCTAAATACCTCCTCTGTCCAGCGGGAGGCACTATATGCTACCTACATTTCCAGCTCATCCCTCGCCTTTCCCACTCAGCCCGCACTAGGAGACTCGCGGGGAAGACACACGAAGGGCTTCTAGGAGATCCCAGGCACTGCAGACAGAAGTCGGAACCTCCCACGCTTAGAATTCCGGAAGACGTCTGACTGTGTGAGGGAGGTTATTGGCCGCCCTCCACGCAGCTGCCTGGGGTTACAGGTGTTCCCGGGCAGGGGGAAGTCCGCTAAATACCTCCCCTGTGCAGGAGGAGGCACTACATTCTACCTGCATTTCCAGCCCATCCCCCGCCTTTCCACGTCAGCCCACACAAAGAGAATCTATGGGAAGTCACGCGAATAGCTCCTAGGAGATCCCAGGCGCTGCAGAATGATGACGGAACATTCTCACCCTCCGAATACCGGAACAGGGCTGAGTGTTTGGGGGAGGTTTGGGGCCGCTTCCACGCAGCTGCTTGGGGACACAGGTGTTCCCTGGCAGGGGGAAGTCCTCTAAAAACCTCCCCTATCCAGGGGGTGGCAATACATGCTACCTGCATTTCCAGCCCATCCCCCGCCTTTCCCTGGGAGCCCGCACTAGGAGACTCTCGGGGATTACATGCGAACGGCTCCTAGGAGATCCCAGGTGCTGCAGATAGAAGACGGAACTTCCCCACTCTCAGTATTACGGAACATGTCTAACTGTGAGGGGGAGGTTTGGCACTGCCCCCCACGCGGCTTCCTGGGGTCACTGGTGTTCCCTGTCAGGGGGAATTCCGCAAAATACCTCCCCTGTCCAGGGGGAGGAACTACATGCTACCTGCATTTCCAGCCATCCCCCGCCTTTCCCCGAAAGCCCGCACAAGGATACTCTCAGGGAAGACACGTGAAAGGCTCCTAGGAGATCCCTGGCGCTGCAGACAAAAGACGGAACCTCCCCACACTCAGAATTCTGGAACACGGCTGACTGTGTGGGGGAGGTTTGGGTCTGCCCTACACGCAGCTACCTGGTTTCACAGGTGTTCCCTGACAGGAGGAAGTCCGCTAAATACCTCCCCTTTCCAGGGAGAGGCACTATTTGCTACCTGTATTTCCAGCCCATCCCCCGCCTTTCCCGGGCAGCTCGCAAAAGAGACTCTTTTGAAAAACACTCGAAGGGCTCCTAGGAGATCCCAGGTGCTGCAGACAGAAGAAGGAACTTCCCCACACTCAGAATAACGGAACACGTCTGACTGTGTGGGGGAGTTTTTTGGCCGCCCTCCACGCAGCTGCCTGGTGTCACATGTGTTGCCTGACAGGGGGAAGTCCGCTAAATACCTCCCCTGTACATGGGGAGGCACTACATGCTACCTGCATTTTCAGCCCATTCCCCGGCTTTTCCCTGCAGCCCGAAATAGGATATACTTGGGGAAGACACGGGAAGGGCTCCTAGGACATCCCAGGCGCTGCAGACAGAAGACGGAACCTCCCCACATTCAGAATTCTGGAACAACGCTGACAGTGTGGGGGAGGTTTCGGGCTGCCCTCCACGCAGTTGCCTGGGGTCACAGGTGTTCCCTGGCAGGGGGAAGTTCGCTAAATACCTCCCCTGTCCATGGGGAGGCACTACATGCTACCTGCATTTCCAGACCATCCCCCGACTTTCCCCGGCAGCATGCACTAAGAGACTCTCGGGGATGTCATGCGAATGGCTCCTAGGAGATCCCAGGTGCTGCAGACAGAAGACGGAACTTACCCACTCTCAGAATTACGGAACATGTCTGACTGTGAGTGGGAGGTTTGGGGTTGCACTCCACGCGGCTGCCTGGGGTCACATGTGTTCCCTGGCAGGGGGAAGTCCGCTAAATACCTCCCCTGTCGAGGGGGACGCACTATTTGCTACCTGCATTTCCAGCCAATCCCCCGCCTTTCCCCGGCAGCCCGCAATAGGAGACACTTTGGGAAGACTCTCGAATGGCTCCTAGGGGATCCCAGGTGCTACAGACAGAAGACGGAACTTCCCAACTCTCAGAATAACGGAACACGTCTGACTGTTGGGGGAGGTTTGGGGCCAACCTACACGTAGCTGCCTTTTGTCGCAGGTGTTAAGTGCAAGGGGGAAGTCCGCTAAATTCCTCCCCTGTCCAGGGGGAGGCACTACATGCTACCTGAATTTCCAGACCATCAACCGAATTTCCCGGCAGCCGGCACTAGGAGACTCTCTGGGAAAAATGCGTAGGGCTCCTAGGAGATCCCAGGCGCAGCAGACAAAAGACGGTACCTCCAAACGCTCAGAATTCCGGAACAAGTCTGACTGTGTGGGGGAGATTTTTGGCCGCCCTCCACGCAGCTGCCTGGGGTCACAGGTGCTCCCTTGCTGGGGGAAGTCCGCTAAATACTTCCCCCGTCTAGGGGGAGGCACTATATGCCACCTGCATTTCCAGCTCATCCCTCACCTTTCCCACTCATCCCGCACTAGGAAACTCGCGGGGAAGACACACTAAGGGATTCTAGGAGATCTCAGGCACTGCAGACAGAAGTCGGAACCTCCCCAAGCTCAGAATTCTGGAACACGTCTGACTGTTTGGGGAGTTTTGGGGACGACCTCCACGCAGCTGCCTGGAGTCACAGGTGTTCCCTGGCAGGGAGAATTTCGCTAAATATCTCCTCTGTCCTGCGGGAGGCACTACATGCTACCAGCATTTCCAGCCAATCACACGAATTTCCCAGCAGCCCGCACTAGGAGACTCTCGGGGAAGACATGCGAATTGCTCCTAGGAGATCCCAGGTGCTGCAGACAGAAGATGGATCTTCCTCACTCTCAGAATTACGGAATACATCTGACTGTGTGGGGGATGTTTTGGGCCGAACAACACGTAGCTGCCTGGGGTCGCAGGTGTTAGGTGCAAGGGGGAAGTCCGCTAAATACCTCCCCTTCCAGGGGGAGGCACTTCATTCTACCTGCATTTCCTGCCCATCCCCCTCTTTTCCCCGTCAGCCCGCACAAGGAGACTCTCGGTGAAGTCACGCAAAGGGCTTCTTGGATATCCCAGGCCCTGCAGACAGATGACGGAACCTTCCCACACTCCGAATTACGGAACACGGCTGAGTGTGTGGGGGAGGTTTGGGGCCGCCCTCCACGCAGCTGCCTGGGGTCACAGGTGTTCCCTGGCAGGGGGAAGTCCGCTAAATACATCCCCTGTCCAGGGGGACTAACTACATGCTACCTGCATTTCCAGCATTTCCCCCGCCATTTCCCCAGCAGACCGCACAAGGAGACTCTCGGGGAAGTCACACGAAGGGCTCCTAGGAGATCCCAGACGCTGCAGACAGATGAGGGAACCTTCCCACACTCCGAATTCCAGAAACGGCTGAGTGTGTGGGGGAGATTTGGCGACGCCTTCCTCTCAGCTGCCTGGGTTCACAGGTGTTCCCTGGCAGGGGAAAGTCTGCTAAATAACTCTCTTGTCCAGGGGGAGGCACTACATTCTACCTGAATTTCCAGCGAATCCCCCGCCATTTCCCCAGCAGACCGCACAAGGAGAATCTCGGGGAAGACAAGTGAGTTTTCCTAAGAGGTCCCAGGCGCAGCAGACAGAAGACGGAACCTCCCAACACTCAGAATTACGGAACACGTCTGAATGTGTGGGGAGTTTTGTGGCCGCCCTCCACGCAGTTGCCTGGTGTCACATGTGTTGCCTGGCAGGGGGAATTCCGCTAAATACCTCCCCTGTTAAGGGGGAGGCAGTACATGCTACCTGCATTTCCAGCCAATCCCCCGCATTTCCCCGTCAGCTCGCAATAGGAGACTCTTTGGGAAGACGCTCGAATGGCTCCTAGGAGATCCCAGGTGCTACAGAGAGAAGACGGAACTACCCAACTCTCAGAATAACGGAACACGTCTGACTGTGTGGGGGAGGTTTGGGGCCGACCTCCACGTAGCTGCCTTTGGTCGCAGGTGTTAGGTGCATGGGGGAAGTCCGCTAAATTTCTCCCCTGTCCAGGGGGAGGCAATACATGCTACCTGCAATTCCAGCCCATCCCCCGAAATTCCCCGGCAGCCCGCACTATGAGAATCTCGGGGAAGACACGCGCATGGCTGATTGGAGATCCCAGGCGCTGCAGACAGAAGATGGAACCTCCCCACACTCAGAATTCCGGAACACGTCTGACTGTGTGGGGGAATTTTGTGGCCGCCCTCCACGCAGCTGCCTGGTGTCACATGTGTTGCCTGGCAGGGGGAATTCCGCTAAATACCTCCCCTGTACAGGGGGAGGCACTACATGCTACCTGCATTTCCAGCCCATCCCCCGCATTTCCCCGGCAGCCCGCACTAAGAGACACTCGGGGAAGTCAGGCGGATGGCTCCTAGGAGATCCCAGGTGCTGCAGAGAGAAGACGGTACTTCCCCTCTCTCAGTATTACGGAACACGTCTGACTGTGTGAGGGAGTTTTGTGGCCGCCCTCCACGAAGCTGCCTGGGGTCACAAGTGCTCCCTGGCAGGGGGAATTCCGCTAAATACTTCCCCCGTCCAGGGGGAGGCACTACATGCTACCTGCATTTCCAGCTAATCCCCCACCTTTCCCCGGCAGCCCAAACTATGAGACTCTGGGGGAAGACACACGAAAGTCTCCTAGGAGATCCCAGGCGCTGCAGACAGATGATTGAACCTTCCCACACTCAGAATTCCGGAAGACGGCTGACTGTGTTGGGGAGGTTTGTGGCCGCCCTCCACGCAGCTGCCTGGGGTCACAGGTGTTCCCTGGCAGGGTTAATTCCGCTAAATAACTCCCCTGTTCAGGGGGGGGCACTACATGCTACCTGCATTTCCAGACCATCACCCGAATTTCCCGGGAGCCGGCACTAGGAGACTCTCGGGGAAAAAGCGGAGGGCTCATAGGAGATCCCAGGTGCAGCAGACAGAAGACGGAACCTCCGCACACTAAGAATTCCGGAACACGGCTGACTGTGTGTGGAAGGTTTAGGGATGCCCTCCACGCGGCTGCATGGGGTCACTGGTGTTCCCTGGCAGGGGGAAGTCCGCTAAATACTTCCCCTGTCCTTGGGGACGCACTAAATGCTACCTGCATTTCCAACACATCCCCCGCATTTGCACAGCAGTCCGCACTAGGAGACTCCCGGGGACGACACGGGAAGGGCTCCCGGGTAATCCCAGGCGCTGTACACAGAAGACGGAACTTCCCCAAGCTCAGAATTACGGAACAAGTCTGACTGTGTTTGGGAGGTTTGTGGCCTCTCTCCATGCAGCTGCCTGGGGTCACAGGTGTTCCCTGGCAGGGAGAAGTCCGCTAAATACTTCCCCCTTCCAGGGGGAGATACTACATGCTACCTGCATTTCCAGCCCATCCCCCGCTTTTCCCCGGCAGCCCGCACTAGGAGAAACTCGGGGAAGACAAGCAGAGGGCTCATAGGAGATCCCAATCAATGCAGACAATGACGGAACCACCCCAAATTCCGAATACCAGAACATAGATTACTGTGTGATGGAGGTTTGTGGCCGCCCTCCACGCAGATGCCTGGTGTCACATGTGTTGCCTGGCAGGGGGAATTCCGCTAAATACCTCCCCTGTACAGGTGGTGGCACTACATGCTACCTGCAATTCCAGCCAATCCCCCGCCTTTCCCCGGCAGCCCGCACTAGGAGACTCTCGGGGATTACACGCGAAATGCTCCTAGGAGATCCCAGGTGCTGCAGAGGGAAGACGGAACTTCCCCACTCTCAGAATTACGGAACACGTCTGACTGTGTGGGGGAGGATTGTGGCCGCTCTAGACGCAGCTGCCTGGGGTCACAGGTGTTCTCTGGCTGGGGGAAGTCCGCTAAATTCCTCCCCTATCCAGGGCGAGGCACTACATGCTACCTGCATTTCCAGCCCATCCCCCGCCTTTCCCCGGCAGCCCGCACTATGAGACTCTCGGGGAAGACAAGCGAATGGCTGATAGGAGATCCCAGTCACTGCAGAGAGATGACGGAACCTTCCCACACTCCGAATTCTGGAACACAGCTGACTGTGTCGGGGAGGTTCGGGGCCGCCCTCCACGCAGGTGCCTGTGGTCACAGGTGATCCCTGGCAGTGGGACGTCCGCTAAATACCTCCCGTATCCAGGGGGAGGCACTAAATGCTACCTGCATTTCCAGCATATCCCCCGCCTTTCCCCGTCAGCCCGCAATAAGAGACTATCGGGGAAGACAAGCGAAGGGCTCCTAGGAGATCCCAGGCGCTGCAGACAGAAGACGGAACTTCCCCACTCTCAGTATTACGGAACAAGTCTGACTGTGTGGGGGAGTTATTTAGCTGCCCTCCACGCAGCTGCCTGGGGTCACAGGTGCTCCCTGGCAGGGGGAAGTCCGCTAAATACTTCCCCCGTCCAGGGGGAGGTACTACATGCTACCTGCATTTCCAGCTAATCCCCTGCCTTTCCCCAGCAGCCCAAACTATGAGACTCTCGGGGAAGACACACGAAAAGCTCCTAGGTGATCCCAGGCGCTGCAGACAGATGATGGAACCTTCCCACACTCAGAATTCCGGAACACGGCTGACTGTGTGTGGAAGTTTTAGGGCTGCCCTTCACGCGGCTGCCTTGGGTCACTGGTGTTCCCTGGCAGGGGGAAGTCCGCTAATACCTCCCCTGTCCAGGGTGATGAACTACATGCTACCGGCATATCCAGCATATCCCCCGGCTTTCCCCGGCAGCCCGCACAAGGAGTCTCTAGGGGAAAAGACGCTAAATGCTCCTAGGTGATCCCAGGCGCTGCAGACAGAATTCGGAACCTCCCCAAACACAGAATTCCGGGACACGGCTGACTGTGTGGGGGAGGATTTGGGCTGCTCTCCACACAGCTGCCTGGGGTCACAGATGTTCCCTGGCAGGGGGAATTACGCTAAATACCTCCCCTGTCCAGGGGGAGGCACTAAATGCTACCTGCATTTCCAACCAATTCCCCGCATTTCCCCGGCAGCCCGCAATAGGAGACGCTTTGGGAAGACACTTGAATTGCTCCTAGGAGATCCCAGGTGCTGCAGACAGAAGAAGGAACTTCCCCACGCTCAGAATAACGGAACACGTCTGACTGTGTGGGGGAGGTTTGGGGCCGACATCCACGTACCTCCCTGGGGTCGCAGGTTTTAGGTGCAAGGGGTAAGTCCGCTAAATACCTCCCCTGTCCAGGAGGAGGCAGTACATGCTACCAGATTTTCCAGCCCATCACCCCCATTTCCCCGGCTGCCCGCACTAGGACACTCTAGGAGAACACAGGTGAAGGGCTCCTAGGAGATCCCAGGCGCAGCAGACAGAAGACGAAACCTCCGCACACTGACAATTCCGGATCACGGATGAATGTGTGTGGAAAGTTTAGGGCTCCTACCACACGGCTGCCTGGGGTCACTGGTGTTCCCTGGCAGGGGGAAGTCCGCTAAATACCTCCCCTGTCCAGGGGGAGGAACTACATGCTACCGGCATTTCCAGCACATCCCCCGGCTTTTCCCGGCAGCCCGCACAAGGAGACACTCGGGGAAGTCACGCGAATGGCTCCTAGGAGATCCCAGGTGCTGCAGAAAGAAGACGGAACTTCCCCACTCTCAGTATTACGGAACAAGTCTGACACTGTGGGAGAGTTTTGTGGCCGCCCACCACGCAGCTGCCTGGGGTCACAGGTGTTCCCTGGCAGGGGGAAGTCCGCTACATACCTTCCCTGTCCAGGGGGAGGCACTACATGCTACCTGCATTTCCAGCTAATCCTCGCCTTTCCCGGGCAGCCCAAACTATGAGACTCTCGGGAAAGACACACGAAAGGCTCCTAGGAGATCCCAGGCGCTGCAGACAGATGATGGAACCTTCCCACACTCAGAATTCCGGAACACGTGTGATTGTGTGGGGGAGGTTTGTGGCCGCACTCCACGCAGCTGCCTGGGGTCACATGTGTTCCCTGGCAGGGGGAATTCCGCTAAATACCTTCCCTGTCCAGGGGGTGGCACTACATGCTACCTGCATTTCCAGATCATCAACTGAATTTCCCGGCAGCCGGCACTAGGAGGCTCTCGGGGAAAAAAGCGGAGGGCTCATAGGAGATCCCAGGCGCAGCAGACAGAAGACGGAACCTCCGCACACTCAGAATTCTGGAACACGGCTGACTGTGTGTGGAAGGTTTAGGACTGAACTCCAGGCGGCTGCCTGATGTCACATGTGTTGCTTGGCAGGGGGAAGTCCGCTAAATACCTCCCCTGCCAAGGAGGAGGAACTACATGCTACCGGCATTTCCACCACATCCCCCGCTTTTCCCCGGCAGCCCTCACAATGAGACTCTCGGGGAAGTCACGCGAATGGCTCCTAGGAGATCCCAGTTGCTGCAGACAGAAGACGAAAACTCCCCACTCTCAGAATTACGAAACAAGTATGACTGTGGGGGGGAGATTTGTGGCCTCCCTCAACGCAGCTGCCTGGGGTCACAGGTGTTCCCTGGCAGGTGGAAGTCCGCTAAATACCTCCCCTGTCCAGGGGTAGGCACTACATGATACCTGCTTTTCCAGCCCATCCACCGCCTTTCCCCGGCTGCCCGCACTAAGACACTCTCGGAGAACACAAGTGAAGGGCTCCTAGGAGATCCCAGGCGCAGCAGGCAGAAGACGTAACCTCCCAACACTCAGAATTCTGGAACTCGTCTGACTGTGTGGGGGAGATTTGTGGCCGTCCTCCACGCAGCTGCCCGGTGTCACATGTGTTGCTTGGCAGGGGGATGTCCGCTAAATAGCTCCCCTGCCAAGGAGGAGGAACTATATGCGACCGGCATTTCCACCACATCCCCCGCTTTTCCTCGGCCGCCCTCACAAGGAGACTCTCGGGGAAGTCACGCGAATGGCTCCTAGGAGATCCCAGTTGCTGCAGACAGAAGACGAAACGTCCCCATTCTCAGAATTACGAAACAAGTATGACTGTGGGGGGGAGATTTGTGGCCTCCCTCAACGCAGCTGCCTGTGGTCACAGGTGTTCCCTGGCAGGTGGAAGTCCGCTAAATACCTCCCCTGTCCAGGGGGAGGCACTACATGATACCTGCTTTTCCAGCCCATCCATCGACTTTCCCCATCAGCCCGCACAAGGAGACCCTCGGGGAAGTCACGCAAAGAGCTCCTTTGAGATCCCAGGCGCTGCAGACAGATGACGGAACCTTCCCACACTCCAAATCCCGGAACACGGCTGAGTGTGTGGGGGAGGTTTGGGGCCGCCTTCCACGCAGCTGCCTGGGGTCATAGGTGTTCCCTGGCAGGGGGAATTCCGCTAAATACCTCCCCTGTCCAGGGGGAGGCACTATATGATACCTGATTTTCCAGGACATCCCCCAAATTTCCCCGGCAGCCCGCACTAGGACACTCTCGGAGAACACAAGTGAAGGACTCCTAGGAGAGCCCAGGCGCAGCAGACTGAAGACGGAACCTCCCAACACTCAGAATTCCAGAACACGTCTGACTGTGTGGGGGAGTTTTGTGGCCGCCCTCAACGCAGCTGCCTGGTGTCACATGTGTTGCCTGGCAGGGGGAAATCCGCTAAATACCTCCCCTATACAAGGGGAGGCACTACATGCTATCTGCATTTTCAGTCCATCCCCCGCCTTTTCCCAGCAGCACGCACAAGGACACAATCGGGGAAGCGACGCGAAATGCTCCTAGGTGATCCCAGGCGCTGCAGACAGAATTCGCAACCTCCCCAAACACAGAATTCCGGGACAGGGCTGATTGTGTGGGGGAGGTTTGGGGCTGCCATCCACATAGCTGCCTGGGGTCATAGGTGTTCACTGGCAGGGGGAATTCCGATAAATACCTCCCATGTCCAGGAGGAGGCACTAAATGCTACCTGCATTTCCAGCCTATCCCCCGCATTTCCCCGGCAGCCCGCAATAGGAGACGCTTTGGGAAGACACTTGAATGGCTCCTAGGAGATCCCAGGTGCTGCAGACAGAAGACGGAACTTCCCCACCCTCAGAATAACGGAACACGTCTGACTGTGTGGGGGAGGATTGGGGCCGACCTCCACGTAGCTGCCTGTGGTCGCAGGTGTTAGGTGCAAGGGGGAAGTCCGCTAAATACATCCCCCGTCCAGGGGGAGGCACTACATGCTACCTGCATTTCCAGCACATCCCCCGCATTTCCCCGGCTGCCCGCACTAGGACACTCTCGGAGAACACAAGTGAAGGGCTCCTACGAGATCCCAGGCGCAGCAGAACGAAGACGGAACCTCCCAACACTCCGAATTCCGGAACATGTCTGACTGTGTGGGGGATTTTTGTGGCCGAACTCCACGCAGCTGCCTTGTGTCACATGTGTTGCCTGGCAGGGGGAAGTCCGCTAAATACCTCCCCTGTCCAGGCGGACTCACTACATGCTACCTGCATTTCCAGCACATCCCCCGACTTTCCCCGGCAGCCCGCACTAGGAGATTCTCGGGGAAGACACGCGAAATGCTCCTAGGTGATCCAAGGTGCTGCAGACTGAAAACGGAAGTTCCCCACTCTCAGTATTACGGAACACGTCTGACTGTGTGGGGGAATTTTGTGGCTGCCCTCCACGAATCTGCCTGGGGTCACAGGTGTTTCCTGGCAGGGGGAATTCCGCTAAATACCTCCCCTGTCCAGGGGGTGGCACTACATGATACCTGCTTTTCCAGACCATCACACGAATTTCCCGGCAGCCGGCACTAGGAGACTCTCGGGAAAAAAATCGGAGGACTCATAGGAGATCCCAGGCGCAGCAGACAGAAGACGGAACCTCCGCAAACTCAGAATTCCGGAACACGGCTGACTGTGTGTGGAATATTTAGGGCTGCCCTCCACGCGGCTGCCTTGGGTCACTGGTGTTCCCTGGCAGGGGGAAGTCCGCTAAATACCTCCCCTGTCCAGGGGGAGGAACTGCATGCTACCGGCATTTCCAGCACATCCCCAGGCTTTCCCCGGCAGCCCGCACAAGGAGACTCTCGGGGAAGAGACGCGAAATGCTCCTAGGTGATCCCAGGCGCTGCAGACAGAATTCGGAACCTCCCCAAACACAGAAATCCGGGACACGGCCGACTGTGTGGGGGAGGTTTTGGGCTGCCTTCCACACAGCTGCCTGGGGTCACAGGTGTTCCCTGGCAGGGGGAAGTCCGCTAAATACCTCCCCTGTCCAGGGGGAGGCACTAAATTCTACCTGCATTTCCAACCAATCCCCCGCATTTCCCCGTCAGCCCGCAATAGGAGAAGCTTTGGGAAGACACTTGAAGGGCTCCTAGGAGATCCCAGTTGTTGCAGACAGAAGAAGGAACTTCCCCAAGCTCAGAATAACGGAACACGTCTGACTGTGTGGGGGAGGTTTGGGGCCGACGCCACGTATCTGCCTGGGGTCGCAGGTTTTAGGTGCAAGGGGGAAGTCCGCTAAATACCTCCCCTATCCAGGGGGAGGCACTACATGCTACCTGATTTTCCAGCCCATCCCCCAAATTTCCCCGGCTGCCCGCACTAGGACACTCTCGGAGAACACAAGTGAACGGCTCCTAGGAGATCCCAGGCGCAGCAGACTTAAGACGGAACTTCCCAACACTCAGAATTCCGGAACACGTCTGACTGTGTGGGGGAGATTTGCGGCAGCCCTCCACGCAGCTGCCTGGTGTCACATGTGTTGCTTGGCAGGTGGAAGTCCGCTAAATACCTCCCCTGTCCAGGGGGAGGAACTACATGCTACCGGCATTTCCACCACATCCCCCGCTTTTCCCCGGCAGCCCTCACAAGGAGACTCTCGGGGAAGTCACGAGAATGGCTCCTAGGAGATCCCAGTTGCTGCAGACAGAAGACGAAACGTCCCCACTCTCAGAATTATGAAACAAGTATGACTGTGTGGGGGAGGTTTGTGGCCTCCCTCCACGCAGCTGCCTAGGGTCACAGGTGTTCCCTGGCAGGGGGAAGTCCGCTAAATACTTCCCCTGTCCAGGGGGAGGCACTACATGCTACTTGCTTTTCCAGCCCATCCCCCGCCTTTCCCCGTCAGCCCGCAAAAGGAAACTCTCGGGGAAGTCACGCGAAGAGCTCCTAAGGGATCCCAGGCGCTGCAGAGAGATGACGGAACCTTCCCACACTCCAAATCCCGGAACACGGCTGAGTGTGTGGGGGAGGTTTGGGGCCGCATTCCACGCAGCTGCCTGGGGTCATAGGTGTTCCCTGGCAGGGGGAAGTCCGCTAAACATCTCCCATGTCCAGGGGGAGGCACTATATTATACCTGATTTTCCAGCCCATCCCCCAAATAACCCCGGCAGCCCGCACTAGGACACTCTCGGAGAACACAAGTGAAGGGCTCCTAGGAGATCCCAGGTGCAGGAGACTGAAGACGGAACCTCCCAACACTCAGAATTCCGGAACACGTCTGACTGTGTGGGGGAGTTTTGTGGCCGCCCTCCACGCAGCTGCCAGGTGTCACAAGTGTTGCCTGGCTGGGGGAAGTCCGCTAAATACCTCCCCTGTCCAGGGGGAGGCACTAAATGCTACCTGCATTTCCAACCAATTCCCCACATTTCCCCGGCAGCCCGCAATAGGAGACGCTTTGAGAAGACACTTGAATGGCTCCTAGGAGATCCCACGTGCTGCAGACAGAAGAAGGAACTTCCCCACGCTCAGAATAACGGAACACGTCTGACTGTGTGGGGGAGGTTTGGGGCCGACATCCACGTAGCTGCCCTGGGTCGCAGGTTTTAGGTGCAAGGGGTAAGTCCGCTAAATACTTCCCCTATCCAGGGGGAGGCACTAAATGCTACCAGATTTTCCAGCCCATCCCCCGCATTTCCCCGGCTTCCCGCACTAGGACACTCTAGGAGAACACAAGTGAAGGGCTCCTAGGAGATCCCAGGCGCAGCAGACAGAAGACAGAACCTCCGCACACTCATAATTCCGGATCACGGATGAATGTGTGTGGAAGGTTTAGGGCTGCTACCACACGGCTGCCTGAGGTCACTGGTGTTCCCTGGCAGGGGGAAGTCCGCTAATTACCTCCCCTGTCCAGGGGGAGGTACTACATGCTACCGGCATTTCCAGCACATCCCCCGGCTTTTCCCGGCAGCCCGCACAAGGAGAACCTCGGGGAAGTCACGCGAATGGCTCCTAGGACATCCCAGGTTCTGCAGACAGAAGACGGAACTTCCCCACTCTCAGTATTTCGGAACACGTCTGACTGTGTGGGGGATTTTTGGGGCCGATCTCCACGAAGCTGCCTGGGGTCACAGGTGTACCCTGGCAGGGGGATGTCCGCTAAATACCTCCCATGTCCAGGGGGAGGCAGTACATGCTACCGGCATATCCAGCCCATCCCCTTCATTTCCCCGTCAGCCCGCACAAGGAGACTCTCGGGGAATTCACGCGAAGAGCTCCTAGGAGATCCCAGGCGCTACAGACAGATGACGGAACCTCCCAAACCTCAGAATTCCGGAACACGTCTGACTGTGTGGGGGGAGATTTGTGGCCGCCTTCCACGCAGCTGCCTGGTGTCACATGTGTTGCCTGGCAGGGGGAAGTACGCTAAATACATCCCCTGTCCAGGGGGATGAACTACATGCTACCGGCATTTCCAGCACATCCCCCGCTTTTCCCCGGCAGCCATCACAAGGAGACTCTCGGGGAAGTCACGCGAATGGCTCCTAGGAGATCCCAGTTGCTGCAGACAGAAGACGAAACGTCCCCACTCTCAGAATTACGAAACAAGTCTGACTGTGTGGGGGAGGTTTGTGGCATCCCTACACGCAGCTGCCTGGGGTCACAAGTGTTCCCTCGTAGGGGGAAGTCCGCTAAATACCTCCCCTGTCCAGGGGGAGGCACTACATGATACCTGTATTTCCAGCCCATCCCCCTCCTTTCCCCTTCAGCCCGCACAAGGAGACTCTCGGGGAAGTTACGCGAAGAGCTGCTAGGAGATCCCAGGCGCTCCATACAGATGACGAAACCTTCCCACACTTCGAATCCCGGAACACGGCTGAGTATGTTGGGGAGGTTTGGGGCCGCCGTACGCAGGTGCCTGGGGTCATAGGTGTTCCCTGGCAGTGGGAATTCCGCTAAATACTTCCCCTGTCCAGGGAGAGGCACTATATGATACCTGATTTTCCAGCCCATCCCCCAAATAACCCCGGCAGCCCGCACTAGGACACTCTCGGGGAACACAAGTGAATGGCTCCTAGGAGATCCCAGGCGCAGCAGACTGAAGACTGAACCTCCCAACACTCAAAATTCCGGAACACGTCTGACTGTGTGGGGGAGTATTGTGGCCGCCCTCCACGCAGCTGCCTGGTGTCACATGAGTTGCCTGGCAGGGGGAAGTCCGCTAAATTCCTCCCCTGTACAGGGCGAGGCACTACATGCTACCTGCAGTTTCAGCCCATTCCCCCAAATTTTCCCGGCAGCCCGCACTTGGACATTCTCGGGGAAGAGACGCGAAATGCTCCTAGGTGATACCAGGCGCTGCAGACAGAATTCGGAACCTCCCCAAACACAGAATTCCGGGACAAGGCTGAATGTGTGGGGGAGGTTTGGGGCTGCCCTCCACACAGCTGCCTGGTGTCACAGGTGTTCCCTGGCAGGGGGAATTCCGCTAAATACCTCCCCTGTCAAGGGGGAGGCACTAAATGCTACCTGCATTTCCAGCCAATCCCCCGCATTTCCCCGGCAGCCTGCAATAGGCGACGCTTTGGGAAGACACTTGAATGGCTCCTAGGAGATCCCAGGTGCTGCAGGCAGAAGATGGAACTTCCCCACGCTCAGAATAACGGAACACGTCTGACTGTGTGGGAGAGGTTTGGGGCCGAATTCCACGTAGCTGCCTGTGGTCGCAGGTGTTAGTTGCAAGGGGGAAGTCCGCTAAATATCTCCCCTGTCCTTGGGGAGGAACTACATGCTACCGGAATTTCCAGCCAATCCCCCGCATTTCCCCGGCTGCCCGCACTGGGACACTCTCGGAGAACACAATTGAAGGGCTCCTAGGATATCCCAGGCGCAGCAGACAGAAGACGGAACCTCCCAACACTCAGAATTTCGGAACAGGTCTGACTGTGTGGGGGAGGTTTTTGGCCGCCCTACACGCAGCTGCCTGGGGTCACAAGTGTTCCCTGGCATGGGGAAGTCCGCTAAATACATCCCCTGTCCAGGGGGAGGCACTACATGCTACCTGCATTTCCAGCCCATCCCCCACATTTCCCCTTCAGCCCGCACAAGGAGACTCTTGGGGAAATCACGCGAAGAGCACCTAGGAGATCCCAGGCGCTGCAGAGTGATGACGGAAACTTCCCACACTCCGAAACCCGGAACACTTCTGAGTGTTTGGGGGAGGTTTGGGGTCGCTTTCCACGCAGCTGCCTGGTTTCAAAGGTGTTCCCTGGCAGGGGGAAGTCCGCTAAATACCTCCCCTGTCCAGGGGGAGGCACTATATGATACCTGATTTTCCAGGCCATCCCCCACCTTTCCCAGGCATCCAGCACAAGGACACTCTCGGAGAACACAAGTGAAGGGCTCCTAGGAGATCCCAGGTGTAGCAGACTGAAGACGGAACCTCCCAACACTCAGAAATCAGGAACACGTCTGACTGTGTGGGGGAGTTTTGTGGCCGCCCTCCACGCAGCTGCCTGGTGTCACATGTGTTGCCTGGCAGGGGGAAGTCCGCTAAATACCTCCCCTGTACAGGGGGAGGCACTACATGCTACCTGCATTTTCAGCCCATCCCATGCCTTTCCCCGGCAGCACGCACAAGGACACTATCGGGGAAAAACGCGAAATGCTCCTAGGAGATCCCAGGCGCTGCAGACAGAATTCGGAACCTCCCCAAACACAGAATTCTGGGAAAAGGCTGACTGTGTAGGGGATGTTTGGGGCTGCCCTACAAACAGCTGCCTGGGGTCACTGGTGTTCCCTGGCAGGGGGAATTCCACTAAATACCTCTCCTGTCCAGGGGGAGGCAGTACATGCTACCTGCATTTCCAGCCCATCCCCCGCCTTTCCCCGGCAGCCCGCACTAGGAGACTCTCGGGTAAGACATGCGAAAGGCTCCTAGGCGATCCAAGGTGCTGCAGACAAAAACGGACTTTCCCCACTCTCAGAATTACGGAACACGTCTGACTGTGTGGGGGAGGTTTGGGGCCGACCTCCACGTAATTGCCGTGGGGCGCATGTGTTAGGTGCAAGGGGGAAGTCCGCTAAATACCTCCCCTGTCCAGGGGGAGGCACTACATGCTACCTGCATTTCCAGCCCATCCCCCGCCTTTCCCGGCATTCCGCACTTGGAGATTCTCGGGAAAGACACGCGAATGGCTCATAGGAGTACCCAGGCGCTGCAGACAGATGACGGAACCTTCCCACACTCAGAATTCCGGAACACGGCTGACTGTGTGGGGGAGGTTTGGGGCCGAACTCCACGTAACAGCCGTGGGTCGCCGTTGTTAGGTGCAAGGGGGAAGTCCGCTAAATACCTCCCCTGTCCAAGGGGACTCTCTACATTCTACCTGCATTTCCAGCACATCCCCCACTTTACCTCGGCACCCGCACTAGGAGACCATCGGGGAAGACACGCGAATGGTTCCTTGGAGATCCCAGGCGCTGCAGACAGAAGACGGAACCTCCAACCGCTCAGAATTCCGGAACAAGGCTGACTGTGTGGGGGAGGTTTGGGGCCGATCTCCATGCAGCTGCCTGGGGTCACAGGTGTTCCCTGGCAGTGGGACGTCCGCTACATACCTCCCCTGTCCAGGGGGAGGCACTACATGCTACCTGCATTTCCAGGTCATCCCCCGCATTTCCTCGGCTGCCCGCACTAAGAGACTCTCGGGGAAGACACGTGAAGGGCTCCTAGGAGATCCCAGGCAAAGCAGACAGAAGACGGATCCTCCCAACGCTCAGAATTCCTGAACAAGTCTGAATGTGGTGGAAGTTCGGGGCCGCCCTCCACGCAGCTGCCTGGGGTCACAGGTGTTCCCTGGTAGGGGGAAGTCCGCGAAATATCTCCCCAGTCCAGAGGGAGGCACTACATGCTACCTGCATTTCCAGACAATCCCCCGCCTTTCTCCTGCAGCCCGCACAATGAAAATCTCGGGGAAGACATGCGAAGTGCTCCTAGGAGATCCCATGCGCTGCAGACCAAAGACGAAACCTCCCAAAACACAGAATTCCGGAACATGGCTGACCTTGTAGGGGAGGTTTGAGGCCGCCAACCACGCAGCTGCCTGGGGTCACAGGTGTTCCCTGGCAAGGTGAATTCCGCTAAATACCTCCCCTGTCCAGGGGGAGGCACTAAATGCTACATGCATTTCCAGCCCATCCCCAAACTTTCCCAGGCAGCCAGCAATATGAGACTCTCGGGGAAGACACGCGAATGGCTGATAGGAGATCCCAGGCACTGCAGAGAGATGACGGAACCTTCCCACAGTCCGAATCCCAAAACACGTCTGAGTGTGTGGGGGAGGTTTGGGGCCGCCTTCCACACAGCTGCCTGGGGTCAAAGGTTTTTCCTGTCAGGGGAAAGTCCGCTAAATACCTCCCCTGTCAAGGGGGAGGCACTACATGCTACCTGCATTTCCAGCCCATCCCCCACCATTCCCCGGCAGCCCGCAATACGAGACTCTCAGGGAAGACACGCGAAGAGCTCATAGGAGAACCCAGGCTCTGCAGACGGATGACGGAACCTTCGCACAGTCAGAATTCCGAAACACGGCTGACTTTTTCGGGGAGCTTTGGTGCCGACCACCACGCAGTTGCCTGATGTCACAGGTGTTCCCTGGCATGGGGAAGTCCGCTAAATAACTTCCCATTCCAGGGGGAGGCACTAAATCCTACCTGCATTTCCAGCCCATCCCCCAAATTTCCCCGGCACCCGCACTTGGAGACCCTCGGGGAAGACACGCGAATGGTTCCTTGGAAATCCAACGCGCTGCCCACAGAATACGGAACCTCCATCCACTCAGAATTCCTGAACACGGCTGACTGTGTTGGGGAGTTTTGGTGCCGCCCGCTACACAGCTGCCTGGTGTCACAGGTGATCCCTGGCAGGGGGTAGTCCGCTAAATACCTCCCCTGTCCAGGGGGAGGCACTACATGCTACCTGCATTTCCAGGTCATCCCCCGCATTTCCTCGGGTGCCCGCACTAAGAGACTCTCGGGGAAGACACGTGAAGGGCTCCTAGGAGATCCCAGGCAAAGCAGACAGAAGACGGAACCTCCCAACGCTCAGAATTCCTGAACAAGTCTGACTGTGGTGGAAGTTCGGGGCCGCCCTCCACGCAGCTGCCTGGGGTCACAGGTGTTCCCTGGTAGGGGGAAGTCCGCGAAATACCTCCCCAGTCCAGAGGGAGGCACTACATGCTACCTGCATTTCCAGACAATCCCCCGCCTTTCTCCTGCAGCCCGCACAATGAGAATCTCGGGGAAGACATGCGAAGTGCTCCTAGGAGATCCCATGCGCTGCAGACCAATAACGAAACCTCCTAAAACACAGAATTCCGGAACATGGCTGACCTTGTAGGGGAGGTTTGGGGCCGTCCTCCACGCAGCTGCCTGGGGTCACAGGTGTTCTCTGGAAGGGGGAATTCCGCTAAATACCTCCACTGTCCAGGGGGACTCACTACATGCTACCTGCATTTCCAGCACATCCCCCGCATTTCCCCGGCAGCCCGCAATAAGAGATTCTCGGGGAAGACACGCGAATGGCTCCTAGGAGATCCCAGGCGCTGCAGACAGAAGACAGAACCTCCTACACTCAGAATTCCAGAACACGGCTGAATTTGTGTGGGAGGTTTGAGGCCGTCCCTCCACGCAGCTGTCTGGGGTCACTGGTGTTCCCTGGCAGGGGTAAGTCCGCTAAATACCTCCCCTGTCCAGGGGGAGGCACTAAATGCTACCTGAATTTCCAGCCCATCACCCGAACTTCCCGGAAGCTCGCACTAGGAGAACTTCGGGGAAGAACCGCGAAGGGCTCCTAGGAGATCCCAGGCGCAGCAGACAGAAGACGGAACCTTCCCACACTCAGAATTACGGAACACGTCTGACTGTGTGGGGGAGGTTTGGGGCCGAACTCCACGTAACAGCCGTGGGTCGCCGTTGTTAGGTGCAAGGGGGAAGTCCGCTAAATACCTCCCCTGTCCAAGGGGACTCTCTACATTCTACCTGCATTTCCAGCACATCCCCCACTTTACCTCGGCACCCGCACTAGGAGACCATCGGGGAAGACACGCGAATCGTTCCTTGGAGATCCCAGGCGCTGCAGACAGAAGACGGAACCTCCAACCGCTCAGAATTCCGGAACAAGGCTGACTGTGTGGGGGAGGTTTGGGGCCGATCTCCATGCAGCTGCCTGGGGTCACAGGTGTTCCCTGGCAGTGGGACGTCCGCTACATACCTCCCCTGTCCAGGGGGAGGCACTACATGCTACCTGCATTTCCAGGTCATCCCCCGCATTTCCTCGGCTGCCCGCACTAAGAGACTCTCGGGGAAGACACGTGAAGGGCTCCTAGGAGATCCCAGGCAAAGCAGACAGAAGACGGATCCTCCCAACGCTCAGAATTCCTGAACAAGTCTGAATGTGGTGGAAGTTCGGGGCCGCCCTCCACGCAGCTGCCTGGGGTCACAGGTGTTCCCTGGTAGGGGGAAGTCCGCGAAATATCTCCCCAGTCCAGAGGGAGGCACTACATGCTACCTGCATTTCCAGACAATCCCCCGCCTTTCTCCTGCAGCCCGCACAATGAAAATCTCGGGGAAGACATGCGAAGTGCTCCTAGGAGATCCCATGCGCTGCAGACCAAAGACGAAACCTCCCAAAACACAGAATTCCGGAACATGGCTGACCTTGTAGGGGAGGTTTGGGGCCCCCCTCCACGCAGCTGCCTGGGGTCACAGGTGTTCTCTGGAAGGGGGAAATCCGCTAAATACCTCCACTGTCCATGGGGACTCACTACATGCTACCTGCATTTCCAGCACATCCCCCGCAATTCCCCGGCAGCCCTCAATAAGAGATTCTCGGGGAAGACACGCGAATGGCTCCTAGGAGATCCCAGGCGCTGCAGACAGAAGACGGAACATTCCCACACTCAGAATTCCTGAACACGGCTGACTGTGTGGGGGAGGTTTGGGGCCGCACTACACGCAGCTGCCTGGGGTCACTGGTGTTCCCTGGCAGGGGGAAATCCGCTAAATACCTCTCCTGTACAGGGTGAGGCACTACATGCTACCTGCATTTCCAGCCCATCTCCCGCCTTTCCACGTCAGCCCGCATTAGGAGACTCTTGGGGAAGACATGCGAAAGGCTCCTAGGAAATCCAAGGTGCTGCAGACAGAAGACGGACTTTCCCCACTCTCAGAATTACGGAACACGTCTGACTGTGTGGGGGAGGTTTGGGGCCGAACTCCACGTAACAGCCGTGGGTCGCCGTTGTTAGGTGCAAGGGGGAAGTCCGCTAAATACCTCCCCGTCTAGGGGGAGGCACTATATGCTACATGCATTTCCAGCTCATCCTCCGAATTTCCCCGGCAACCCGCACTAGGAGACTCTCGGGGAAGACACGCGAATGGCTCATAGGAGAACCCAGGTGCTGCAGACAGATGAGGGTCCCTTCCCTCTCTCAGAATTCCGGAACACGGCTGACTATGTGGCGGTGGTTTGGGGCCGCCTTCCACGCAGCTGCCTGAGGTCACAGGTGTTCCCTGGCAGGGGGAAGTCCGCTAAATACCTCCCCTGTCCAGGGTGAGGCAGTACATGCTACCTGCATTTCCAGCACATCCCCCACTTTTCCTTGGCACCCGCATTAGTAGACCATCGGGGAAGACACGCGAATGGTTCCTTGGAGATCCCAGTCGCTACATACAGAAAACGGAACCTCCCCACGCTAAGAATTCTGGAACACGGCTGACGGTGAGGGGGTTTGGTCCGCCCTCCACGCAGCTCCCTGGGGTCACAGGTGTTCCCTGGCAGGGGGAAGTCTGCTAAATACCTCCCCTGTCCAGGGTGAGGCAGTACATGCTACCTGCATTTCCAGCACATCACCCGAACTTTCCGGGAGCTCGCAGTAGGAGAATCTCGGGGAAGACATGCGGAGGGCTCCTAGGAGATCTCAGGCGCAGCAGACAGAAGACGGAACCTTCCCACACTCACAATTCCGGAACACGGCTGACTGCGTGGGAGAGGATTGGGGCCGCAATCCACGCAGCTGACTGGGGTCACAGGTGTTCCCTGGCAGGGGGAAGTCCGCTAAATACCTCCCCTGTCCAGGGGGAGGCACTACACGCTACCAGCATTTCCAGCCCATCCCCCGCCTTTCCACGGCAGCCCGCAAAAGGAGACTCTCGGGGAAGACAAGCGAAGAGCTCCTAGGAGATCCCAGGCGCTGCAGAAAGAAGACGGAACCTCCCCACGCTCAGAATTCCGGGAACACGTTTGAATGTGTGGGGAAGGTTTGTGGCCGCTCTCCACACAGCTGCCTGGGGTCACAGGTGTTCCCTGGCTGGGGGAAGTCCGCTAAATACCTCCCATGTCCAGGGGGAGGCACTACATGCTACCTGCATTTTCAGCCCATCCCCGCATTACCTGGCAGCCCGCACTAGGAGACCTTCTGAGAAGACACGCGAATGGCTCCTAGGAGATCCCAGGCGCTGCATACAGAAGATGGATCCTCCCCATACTGAGAAATCCGGAACACGGCTGACTGAGTGGGGGAGGTTTGGGGCTGCCCTGCACGCAGCTGCCTGGTGTCACTGGTGTTCCCTGGCAGGGGGAAGTCCGGTAAATTCCTCCCCTGTAAAGATGGAGGCACTACATGCTACCTGCATTTCCAGCAAATCCCCCAAATTTCCCCTGCAGCCCGCACTAGGATACTCTCGGGGAAGACACGCGAAAGGCTCCTAGGAGATGCCAGGCGCTGCAGACAAAAGATGGAAACTCCCCACGCTCAGAATTCCGGAACACGACTGATTGTGTGGTGGAGGTTTGGGGCCGCCATTCACGCAGCTGCCTAGGACACAGGTGTTTCCTGGCAGGGGAAGTCCGCTAAGTACCGCCCCTGTACATGGGGAGGCACTACATGCTACCTGCATTTCCAGCCCATCCCCCGCCTTTCCCCTGCAGCCCGCACTAGGAGACTCTCAGGGAAGACAAGCGGAGGGCTCCTAGCATATTCCAGGCGCAGCAGAGAGAAGACGGAACCTCCCCACATTCAGAATTCCGGAACACGGCTGCCATTTTCGGGGAGATTTGGTGCCGACCACCACGCAGTTGCCTGATGTAACAGGTGTTCCCTGGCATGGGGAAGTCCGCTAAATACTTCCCCATTCCAGGGGGAGGCACTAAATGCTACCTGCATTTCCAGCCCATCCCCCAAATTTCCCCGGCACCCGCACTTGGAGACCCTCGGGGAAGACACGCGAATGGTTCCTTGGAAATCCCAGGCGCTGCCCACAGAATACGGAACTTCCATCTGCTCAGTATTCCGGAACACGGGTGACTGTGTGGGGGAGGTTTGGTGCCGCCCGCCACAGAGCTGCCTGAGGTCACAGGTGATCCCTGGCAGGGGGAAGTCCGCTAAATACCTCCCCTGTCCAGGGGGAGGCACTACATGCTACCTGCATTTCCAGGACATCCCCCGCATTTCCTCGGCTGCCCGCACTAAGAGACTCTCGGGGAAGACACGTGAAGGGCTCCTAGGAGATCCCAGGCGCAGCAGACAGAAGACGGAACCTCCCAATGCTCAGAATTCCGGAACAAGTCTGACTGTGGTGGAAGTTTGGGGCTGCCGTCCACGCAGCTGCCTGGGGTCACAGGTGTTCCCTGGTCGGGGGAAGTCCGCGAAATACCTCCCCAGTCCAGAGGGAGGCACTACATGCTACCTGCATTTCCAGACGTTCCCCCGCCTTTCTCCTGCAGCCCGCACAATGAGAATCCCGGGAAAACTTGCGAAGTTCTCCTAGGAGATCCCAGGCGCTGCGTACAGAAGACGGAACCTCCCCACACTCAGAATTCCAGAACACGGCTGACTGTGTGGTGGATGTTTGGGGCCGCCCTCCACGCAGATGCCTGGGGTCACAGGTGTTCCCTGGCAGGGGGAAGTCCGCTAAATACCTCCCCGGTCCAAGGACAGGAACTACATGGAACCTGCATTTCCAGCCAATCCCCCGCATTTCCCTGGCCGCCCGCACTAGGAGACTCTCGGGGAATACATGCGAAAGGCTCCTAGGAGATCCCAGGTGCTGAAGACAGAAGACGGACCTTCCCCACTCTCAAAATTACGGAACACGTCTGACTGTGTGGGGGAGGTTTGGGGCCGACCTCCACGTAGCTGCCTGGGGTCGCAGGTGTTAGGTGCAAGGGGGAAGTCCGCTAAATACCTCCCCTGTCCAGGAGGAGGCACTACATGCTACCTGCATTTCCAGCCCATCCTCCACCTTTTAATGGCAGCCCGCACTAGGAAACTCTCGGGGAAGACATGCGAAGGACTCCTTGGAGATCCCAGGCGCTGTAGACAGATGTCGGAAACTCCCTATGGTCAGAATTCCGGAACACGGCTGATTGGGTGGGATAAGTTTGGGCCCGCCATCCACGCACCTGCCTGGGGACACAGGTGTTCCCTGGCAGGACGAAGTACGCTAAATACCTCCCCTGTCCAGGGGGAGGAACTACAGGCTACCTGCAATTCCAGCCTATCCCCCGCCTTGCCCCGGCAGCCCGCACAAGGAGACTCTAGGGGAAGACACGCGAATAGCTCCTAGGAGATCCCAGGCGCTGCAGAAAGATGACGAAACCTCCCCACGCTCAGAATTCCGGAACACGGCTGACTGTGTGGGGGAGTTTTGGGGCCGCCCTCCACACAGCTGCCTGGGTTCACAGGTGTTCCCTGGCTGGGGGAAGTCCGCTAAATACCTCCCATGTCCAGGGGGAGGCACTACATGCTACCTGCATTTCCAGCCCATCCCCGCCTTTACTGGCAGGCCGCACTAGGAGACCATCTGGGAAGACACGCGAATGGCTCCTAGGAGATCCCAGGCGCTGCGTACTGAAGATGGAACCTCCCCACACTGAGAAATCCGGAACACGGCTGACTGTGTGGGGGAGTTTTGGGGCTGCCCTCCACGCAGCTGCCTGGTGTCACAGGTGTTCCCTGGCAGGGGGACGTCCGCTAAATACCTCCCCTATCCAAGGGTAGGCACTACATGCTACCTGCATTTCCAGCCTATCACCCGGCTTTCCCCAGCAGCTCGCAATAGGAGACAATCGGGGAAGAAAAGCGAAGGGCTCCTAGGAGATCCCAGGCGCTGCAGACAGAAGACGGAACCTCCCCACACTCAGAATTCCGGAACACGCCTGACTGTGTGTGGGAGGTTTGGGGCCGTCCCTCCACGCAACTTCCTGGGATCCCTGGTGTTCCCTGGCAGGGGGAAGTCCGCTAATTACCTCCCCTGTCCAAGGGGAGGCACTACATGCTACCTGCATTTCCAGAACATCCCCCGCCATTCCCTGGCACCTGCACTAGTGGAAACTCGGGTAAGACACGCGAAGGGCTCCTAGGAGATCCCAGTCGCTACAGACAGAAGACGGAACCTCCCCACGCTAAGAATTCTGGAACACGGCTGACGGTGAGGGGGTTTGGGGCCGCCCTCCACGCAGCTCCCTGGGGTCACAGGTGTTCCCTGGCAGGGGGAAGTCCGCTAAATACATCCCATGTCCAGGGTGAGGCAGTATGTGCTACCTGCATTTCCAGCATATCCCCCGCCTTTTCCCGGCAGCACGCAATAAGAGGCTATCGGGGAAGACAAGCGAAGGGCTCCTAGGAGATCCCAGGCGCTGCAGACAGAAGACGGAAACTCCCCACACTCAGAATTCCGTAACATGGCTGACTGTGTAGGGGAGGTTTGGGGCCGCCCTCCACGCAGCTGTCTGGTGTCACAGGTGTTCCCTGGCAGTGGGACGTCCGCTAAATACCTCCCCTCTCCAGGGGGAGGCTGTACATGCTACCGGTTTTTCCAGCCCATCCCCCACCTTTCCCCGGCAGCCCGCACTAGGGGACTCTTAGGGAAGACACTCGAAGGGCTCCTAGGAGATCCCAGGCGCTGCAGAAGGAAGACGGAACCTCCCCACGCTTAGAATTCCGGAACACGGCTGACTGTGAGGGGGTTTGGAGCCGCACTCCACGCAGCTGCCTGTGGTCACAGGTGTTCCCTGGCAGGGGTAAGTCCGCTAAATACCTCCCCTGTCCAGGGGGAGGCACTACATGCTACCTGCATTTCCAGCTCATCACTCGAACTTCCCGGAAGCTCGCACTAGGAGACCTTCTGAGAAGACACGCGAATGGCTCCTAGGAGATCCCAGGCGCTGCGTACAGAAGATGGAACCTCCCCATACTGAGAAATCCGGAACACGGCTGACTGTGTGGGGGAGGTTTTGGGGCTGCCCTGCACGCAGCTGCCTGGTGTCACTGGTGTTCCCTGGCAGGGGGAAGTCCGGTAAATTCCTCCCCTGTAAAGATGGAGGCACTACATGCTACCTGCATTTCCAGCAAATCCCCCAAATTTCCCCTGCAGCCCGCACTAAGATACTCTCGGGGAAGACATGCGAAAGGCTCCTAGGAGATGCCAGGCGCTGCAGAGAAAAGATGGAAACTCCCCACGCTCAGAATTCCGGAACACGACTGATTGTGTGGTGGAGGTTTGGGGCCGCCATCCACGCAGCTGCCTAGGACACAGGTGTTTCCTGGCAGGGGGAAGTCCGCTAAGTACCGCCCCTGTCCATGGGGAGGCACTACATGCTACCTGAATTTCCAGCCCATCCCCCGCCTTTCCCCTGCAGCCCGCACTAGGAGACTCTCAGGGAAGACAAGCGGAGGGCTCCTAGCATATTCCAGGCGCAGCAGAGAGAAGACGGAACCTCCCCACATTCAGAATTCCGGAACACGGCTGACTTTTCGGGGAGGTTTGGTGCCGACCACCACGCAGTTGCCTGATGTCACAGGTGTTCCCTGGCATGGGGAAGTCCGCTAAATACTTCCCCATTCCAGGGGGAGGCACTAAATGCTACCTGCATTTCCAGCCCATCCCCCAAATTTCCCCGGCACCCGCACTTGGAGACCCTCGGGAAAGACACGCGAATGGTTCCTTGGAAATCCCAGGCGCTGCCCACAGAATACGGAACCTCCATCCGCTCAGAATTCCGGAACACGGCTGACTGTGTGGGGGAGGTTTGGTGCCGCCCGCCACACAGCTGCCTGAGGTCACAGGTGATCCCTGGCAGGGGGAAGTCCGCTAAATACCTCCCCTGTCCAGGGGGAGGCACTACATGCTACCTGCATTTCCAGGTCATCCCCCGCATTTCCTCGGCTGCCCGCACTAAGAGACTCTCGGGGAAGACACGTGAAGGGCTCCTAGGAGATCCCAGGCGCAGCAGACAGAAGACGCAACCTCCCAATGCTCAGAATTCCGGAACAAGTCTGACTGTGGTGGAAGTTTGGGGCTGCCGTCCACGCAGCTGCCTGGGGTCACAGGTGTTCCCTGGTCGGGGGAAGTCCGCGAAATACCTCCCCAGTCCAGAGGGAGGCACTACATGCTACCTGCATTTCCAGACCATCCCCCGCCTTTCTCCTGCAGCCCACACAATGAGAATCTCGGGGAAGACATGCGAAGTTCTCCTAGGAGATCCCATGCGCTGCAGACCGAAGACGAAACCTCCCAAAACTCAGAATTCCGGAACACGGCTGATTGTGTGGGATAGGTTTGGGGCCGCCATCCACGAACCTGCCTGGGGACACAGGTGTTCCATGGCAGGGGGAATTCCGCTAAATACCTCCCCTGTCCAGGGGGAGGCACTAAATGCTACCTGCATTTCCAGCTCATCCCCTGCATTTCCCCGGCAGCCCGCAATATGTGACGCTTTGGGAAGACACTTGAAGGGCTCCTAGGAGATCCCATGTGCTGCAGACCGAAGACGAAACCTCCCAAAACTCAGAATTCCGGAACACGTCTGACTGTGTGGGGGAGGTTTGGGGCCGACCACCACGTAGCTGCCTGTGTTCGCAGGTGTTAGGTGCAAGGGGTAAGTCCGCTAAATACCTCCATTCTCCAGGGGGAGGCACTACATGCTACCTGAATTTCCAGCCCATCACATGAACTTCCCGGAAGCTCGCACTAGGAGAATTTCGGGGAAGAACCGAGAATTGCTCCTAGGAGATCCCAGGCGCAGCAGACAGAAGACGGTACCTTCCCACACTCAGAATTGCGGAACACGGCTGACTGTGTGGGAGAGGTTTGGGGCCGCCCTACACGCAGCTGCCTGGGGTCACTGGAATTCCCTGGCAGGGGGAAATCCGCTAAATACCTCTCCTGTCCAGGGGGAGGCACTACAAGCTACCTGCATTTCCAGCCCATCCCCCGCCTTTCCACGGCAGCCCGCATTAGGAGACTCTCGGGGAAGACATGCGAAAGGCTCCTAGGAAATCCAAGGTGCTGCAGACAGAAGACGGACTTTCCCCACTCTCAGAATTACGGAACACGTCTGACTGTGTGGGGGAGTTTTGGGTCCGAACTCCACGTAACAGCCGTATGTCGCCGGTGTTAGGTGCAAGGGGGAAGTCCGCTAAATACCTCCCCTGTCCAGGGGGAGGCACTACATGCTACCTGCATTTCCAGCACATCCCCCGCCTTTCCCCGGCATCCCGCACTAGGAGATTCTCGGGTAAGACACGCGAATGACTCTTAGGAGAACCCAGGTGCTGCGTACAGAAGATGGAACCTCCCCACACTGAGAAATCCGGAACACGGCTGACTGTGTGGGGGAGTTTTGGGGCTGCCCTCCACGCAGCTGCCTGGTGTCACAGGTGTTCCCTGGCAGGGGGACGTCCGCTAAATACCTCCCCTATCCAAGGGTAGGCACTACATGCTACCTGCATTTCCAGCCTATCACCCGGCTTTCCCCAGCAGCTCGCAATAGGAGACAATCGGGGAAGAAAAGCGAAGGGCTCCTAGGAGATCCCAGGCGCTGCAGACAGAAGACGGAACCTCCCCACACTCAGAATTCCGGAACACGCCTGACTGTGTGTGGGAGGTTTGGGGCCGTCCCTCCACGCAACTTCCTGGGATCCCTGGTGTTCCCTGGCAGGGGGAAGTCCGCTAAATACCTCCCCTGTCCAAGGAGAGGCACTACATGCTACCTGCATTTCCAGCACATCCCCCGCCATTCCCTGGCACCTGCACTAGTGGAAACTCGGGTAAGACACGCGAAGGGCTCCTAGGAGATCCCAGTCGTTACAGACAGAAGACGGAACCTCCCCACGCTAAGAATTCTGGAACACGGCTGACGGTGAGGGGGTTTGGGGCCGCCCTCCACGCAGCTCCCTGGGGTCACAGGTGTTCCTTGGCAGGGGGAAGTCCGCTAAATACATCCCCTGTCCAGGGTGAGGCAGTATGTGCTACCTGCTTTTCCAGCACATCACCCGAACTTTCCGGGAGCTCGCACTAGGAGAATCACGGGGAAGACATGCGGAGGGCTCCTAGGAGATCCCAGGCGCAGCAGACAGAAGACGGAAACTCCCCACACTCAGAATTCCGGAACACGGCTGACTGCGTGGGAGAGGATTGGGGCCGCAATCCACGCAGCTGACTGGGGTCACAGGTGTTCCCTGGCAGGGAGAAGTCCGCTAAATACCTCCCCTGTCCAGGGGGAGGCACTACATGCTACCTGCATTTCCAGCATATCCCCCGCCTTTTCCCGGCAGAACGCAATAAGAGGCTATCGGGGAAGACAAGCGAAGGGCTCCTAGGAGATCCCAGGCGCTGCAGACAGAAGACGGAAACTCCCCACACTCAGAATTCCGTAACATGGCTGACTGTGTAGGGGAGGTTTGGGGCCGCCCTCCACGCAGCTGTCTGGTGTCACAGGTGTTCCCTGGCAGTGGGACGTCCGCTAAATACCTCCCCTCTCCAGGGGGAGGCTGTACATGCTACCGGTTTTTCCAGCCCATCCCCCAACTTTCCCCGGCAGCCCGCACTAGGGGACTCTTAGGGAAGACACTCGAAGGGCTCCTAGGAGATCCCAGGCGCTGCAGAAGGAAGACGGAACCTCCCCACGATTAGAATTCCGGAACACGGCTGACTGTGAGGGGGTTTGGAGCCGCACTCCACGCAGCTGCCTGTGGTCACAGGTGTTCCCTGGCAGGGGTAAGTCCGCTAAATACCTCCCCTGTCCAGGGGGAGGCACTACATGCTACCTGCATTTCCAGCTCATCACTCGAACTTCCCGGAAGCTCGCACTAGGAGACCTTCTGAGAAGACACGCGAATGGCTCCTAAGAGATCCCAGGCGCTGCGTACAGAAGATGGAACCTCCCCATACTGACAAATCCAGAACACGGCTGATTGTGTGGGGGAGGTTTTGGGGCTGCCCTGCACGCAGCTGCCTGGTGTCACTGGTGTTCCCTGGCAGGGGGAAGTCCGGTAAATTCCTCCCCTGTAAAGATGGAGGCACTACATGCTACCTGCATTTCCAGCAAATCCCCCAAATTTCCCCTGCAGCCCGCACTAGGATACTCTCGGGGAAGACATGCGAAAGGCTCCTAGGAGATGCCAGGCGCTGCAGAGAAAAGATGGAAACTCCCCACGCTCAGAAATCTGGAACACGACTGATTGTGTGGTGGAGGTTTGGGGCCGCCAACCACGCAGCTGCCTAGGACACAGGTGTTTCCTGGCAGGGGGAAGTCCGCTAAGTACCGCCCCTGTCCATGGGGAGGCACTACATGCTACCTGCATTTCCAGCCCATCCCCCGCCTTTCCCCTGCAGCCCGCACTAGGAGACTCTCAGGGAAGACAAGCGGAGGGCTCCTAGCATATTCCAGGCGCAGCAGAGAGAAGACGGAACCTCCCCACATTCAGAATTCCGGAACACGGCTGACTTTTTCGGGGAGGTTTGGTGCCGACCACCACGCAGTTGCCTGATGTCACAGGTGTTCCCTGGCATGGGGAAGTCCGCTAAATACTTCCCCATTCCAGGGGGAGGCACTAAATGCTACCTGCATTTCCAGCCCATCCCCCAAATTTCCCCGGCACCCGCACTTGGAGACCCTCGGGGAAGACACGCGAATGGTTCCTTGGAAATCCCAGGCGCTGCCCACAGAATACGGAACCTCCATCCGCTCAGAATTCCGGAACACGGCTGACTGTGTGGGGGAGTTTTGGTGCCGCCCGCCACACAGCTGCCTGAGGTCACAGGTGATCCCTGGCAGGGGGAAGTCCGCTAAATACCTCCCCTGTCCGGGGGAGGCACTACATGCTACCTGCATTTCCAGGTCATCCCCCGCATTTCCTCGGCTGCCCGCACTAAGAGACTCTCGGGGAAGACACGTGAAGGGCTCCTAGGAGATCCCAGGCGCAGCAGACAGAAGACGGAACCTCCCAATGCTCAGAATTCCGGAACAAGTCTGACTGTGGTGGAAGTTTGGGGCTGCCGTCCACGCAGCTGCCTGGGGTCACAGGTGTTCCCTGGTCGGGGGAAGTCCGCGAAATACCTCCCCAGTCCAGAGGGAGGCACTACATGCTACCTGCATTTCCAGAATATCCCCCGCCTTTCTCCTGCAGCCCACACAATGAGAATCTCGGGGAAGACATGCGAAGTTCTCCTAGGAGATCCCATGCGCTGCAGACCGAAGACGAAACCTCCCAAAACTCAGAATTCCGGAACACGGCTGATTGTGTGGGATAGGTTTGGGGCCGCCATCCACGAACCTGCCTGGGGACACAGGTGTTCCATGGCAGGGGGAATTCCGCTAAATACCTCCCCTGTCCAGGGGGAGGCACTAAATGCTACCTGCATTTCCAGCTCATCCCCTGCATTTCCCCGGCAGCCCGCAATAAGTGACGCTTTGGGAAGACACTTGAAGGGCTCCTAGGAGATCCCATGTGCTGCAGACAGAAGACGAAACCTCCCAAAACTCAGAATTCCGGAACACGTCTGACTGTGTGGGGGAGGTTTGGGGCCGACCACCACGTAGCTGCCTGTGGTCGCAGGTGTCAGGTGTAAGGGGGAAGTCCGCTAAATACCTCCCTTCTCCAGGGGGAGGCACTACATGCTACCTGAATTTCCAGCCCATCACATGAACTTCCCGGAAGCTCGCACTAGGAGAATTTCGGGGAAGAACCGAGAAGTGCTCCTAGGAGATCCCAGGTGCAGCAGACAGAAGACGGAACCTTCCCACACTCAGAATTGCGGAACACGGCTGACTGTGTGGGAGAGGTTTGGGGTCGCCCTACACGCAGCTGCCTGGGGTCACTGGAATTCCCTGGCAGGGGGAAATCCGCTAAATACCTCTCCTGTCCAGGGGGAGGCACTACAAGCTACCTGCATTTCCAGCGCATCCCCCGCCTTTCCACGGCAGCCCGCACTAAGAGACTCTCGGGGAAGACACGTGAAGGGCTCCTAGGAGATCCCAGGCGCAGCAGACAGAAGACGGAACCTCCCAATGCTCAGAATTCCGGAACAAGTCTGACTGTGGTGGAAGTTTGGGGCTGCCGTCCACGCAGCTGCCTGGGGTCACAGGTGTTCCCTGGTCGGGGGAAGTCCGCGAAATACCTCCCCAGTCCAGAGGGAGGCACTACATGCTACCTGCATTTCCAGAATATCCCCCGCCTTTCTCCTGCAGCCCACACAATGAGAATCTCGGGGAAGACATGCGAAGTTCTCCTAGGAGATCCCATGCGCTGCAGACCGAAGACGAAACCTCCCAAAACTCAGAATTCCGGAACACGGCTGATTGTGTGGGATAGGTTTGGGGCCGCCATCCACGAACCTGCCTGGGGACACAGGTGTTCCATGGCAGGGGGAATTCCGCTAAATACCTCCCCTGTCCAGGGGGAGGCACTAAATGCTACCTGCATTTCCAGCTCATCCCCTGCATTTCCCCGGCAGCCCGCAATAAGTGACGCTTTGGGAAGACACTTGAAGGGCTCCTAGGAGATCCCATGTGCTGCAGACAGAAGACGAAACCTCCCAAAACTCAGAATTCCGGAACACGTCTGACTGTGTGGGGGAGGTTTGGGGCCGACCACCACGTAGCTGCCTGTGGTCGCAGGTGTCAGGTGTAAGGGGGAAGTCCGCTAAATACCTCCCTTCTCCAGGGGGAGGCACTACATGCTACCTGAATTTCCAGCCCATCACATGAACTTCCCGGAAGCTCGCACTAGGAGAATTTCGGGGAAGAACCGAGAAGTGCTCCTAGGAGATCCCAGGTGCAGCAGACAGAAGACGGAACCTTCCCACACTCAGAATTGCGGAACACGGCTGACTGTGTGGGAGAGGTTTGGGGTCGCCCTACACGCAGCTGCCTGGGGTCACTGGAATTCCCTGGCAGGGGGAAATCCGCTAAATACCTCTCCTGTCCAGGGGGAGGCACTACAAGCTACCTGCATTTCCAGCGCATCCCCCGCCTTTCCACGGCAGCCCGCATTAGGAGACTCTCGGGGAAGACATGCGAAAGGCTCCTAGGAAATCCAAGGTGCTGCAGACAGAAGACGGACTTTCCCCACTCTCAGAATTACGGAACACGTCTGACTGTGTGGGGGAGTTTTGGGTCCGAACTCCACGTAAAAGCCGTAGGTCGCCGGTGTTAGGTGCAAGGGGGAAGTCCGCTAAATACCTCCCCTGTCCAGAGGGAGGCACTACATGCTACCTGCATTTCCAGCAAATCCCCCAAATTTCCCCTGCAGCCCGCACTAGGATACTCTCGGGGAAGACACGCGAATGGCTCCTAGGAGATGCCAGGCGCTGCAGACAAAAGATGGAAACTCCACACGCTCAGAATTCCGGAACACTACTGATTGTGTGGTGGAGGTTTGGGGCCGCCATCCACGCAGCTGCCTAGGACACAGGTGTTCCCTGGCAGGGGGAAGTCCGCTAAATACCGCCCCTGTCCATGGGGGGGCACTACATGCTACCTGCATTTCCAGCCCATCCCCCGCCTTTCCCCTGCAGCCCGCACTAGGAGACTCTCAGGGAAGACAAGCGGAGGGCTCCTAGGATATTCCAGGCGCAGCAGAGAGAAGACGGAACCTCCCCACTTTCAGAATTCCGGAACACGGCTGACTTTTTTCGGGGAGGTTTGGTGCCGACCACCACGCAGTTGCCTGATGTCACAGGTGTTCCCTGGCATGGGGAAGTCCGCTAAATACTTCCCCATTCCAGGGGGAGGCAATAAATGCTACCTGCATTTCCAGCCCATCCCCCAAATTTCCCCGGCACCCGCACTTGGAGACCCTCGGGGAAGACACGCGAATGGTTCCTTGGAAATCCCAGGCGCTGCCCACAAAATACGGAACCTCCATCCGCTCAGAATTCCGGAACACGGCTGACTGTGTGGGGGAGGTTTGGTGCCGCCCGCCACACAGCTGCCTGAGGTCACAGGTGATCCCTGGCAGGGGGAAGTCCGCTAAATACCTCCCCTGTCCAGAGGGAGGCACTACATGCTACCTGCATTTCCAGGTCATCCCCCGCATTTCCTCGGCTGCCCGCACTAAGAGACTCTCGGGGAAGACATGCGAAGTTCTCCTAGGAGATCCCAGGCGCAGCAGACAGAAGACGGAACCTCCCAATGCTCAGAATTCCGGAACAAGTCTGAATGTGGTGGAAGTATGGGGCTGCCGTCCACGCAGCTGCCTGGGGTCACAGGTGTTCCCTGGTCGGGGGAAGTCCGCGAAATACCTCCCCAGTCCAGAGGGAGGCACTACATGCTACCTGCATTTCCAGACTATCCCCCGCCTTTCTCCTGCAGCCCGCACAATGAGAATCTCGGGGAAGACATGCGAAGTTCTCCTAGGAGATCCCATGCGCTGCAGACCGAAGACGAAACCTCCCAAAACTCAGAATTCCGGAACACGGCTGATTGTGTGGGATAGGTTTGGGGCCGCCATCCACGAACCTGCCTGGGGACACAGGTGTTCCATGGCAGGGGGAATTCCGCTAAATACCTCCCCTGTCCAGGGGGAGGCACTAAATGCTACCTGCATTTCCAGCTCATTCCCTGAATTTCCCCGGCAGCCCGCAATAAGAGACGCTTTGGGAAGACACTTGAAGGGGTCCTAGGAGATCCCATGTGCTGCAGACTGAAGACGGAACCTTCCCACACTCAGAATTCCGGAACTCGGCTGACTGTCTGGGAGAGGTTTGGGGCCGCCCTACTCGCAGCTGCTTGGGGTCACTGGTGTTCCCTGGCAGGGGGAAATCCGCTAAATACCTCTCCTGTCCAGGGGGAGGCACTACATGCTACTTGCATTTCCAGCACATCCCCCTCCTTTCCCCGGCATCCCGCAGTAGGAGATTCTCGGGAAAGACATGCGAAGGGCTCCTAGGAGATCCCAGGCGCTGCAGACAGAAGACGGAACCTCCCCACACTCAGAATTCCGGAACATGGCTGACTGTGTAGGGGAGGTTTGGGGCCGCCCTCCACGCAGCTGCCTGGGGTTACAGGTGTTCTCTGGAAGGGGGAATTCCGCTAAATACCTCCACTGTCCAGGGGGACTCACTACATGCTACCTGCATTTCCAGCACATCCCCCGCCTTTTCCCTGCAGCACGCAATAAGAGACTATCGGGGAAGACAAGCGAAGGGCTCCTAGGAGATCCCAGGCGCTGCAGAAAGAAGACGGAACCTCCCCACACTCAGAATTCCGGAACATGGCTGACTGTGTGTGGGAGGTTTGAGGCCGTCCCTCCACGAATCTGTCTGGGGTCACTGGTTTTCCCTGTCAGGGGGAAGTCCGCTAAATACCTCCCCTGTCCAGGGGGAGGCAGTACATGCTACCTGCATTTCCAGCCCATCCCCCGACTTTCCCTGGCAGCCCGCAATAGGGGACTCTTGGGGATGACACTCGAAGGGCTCCTAGGAGATCCCAGGCGCTCCAGAAGGAAGACGGAACCTCCCCACGCTTAGAATTCCGGAACACGTCTGACTGTGAGGGGGTTTGGGGCCGCACTCCACGCAGGTGCCTGTGGTCACTGGTGTTCCCTGGCAGGGGTAAGTCCGCTAAATACCTCCCCTGTCCAGCTGGATGCACTACATGCTACCTGCATTTCCAGTCCATCACCCGAACTTCCTGGAAGCTCGCAATAGGAGTATTTCGGGGAAGAACCGCGAAGGGCTCCTAGGCGATCCCAGGCTCAGCAGACAGAAGACGGAACCTTCCCACATTCCGAATTCCGGAACACGGTTGACTGTGTGGGGGAGGTTCGGGGCCGCCCTCCACGCAGCTGCCTGGGGTCACAGGTGTTCCCAGGCAGGGGGAATTCCGCTAAATAACTCCCCTGTCCAGGGGGAGGCACTACATTCTACCTGCATTTCCAGCCCATCCCCCCACTTTCCCCGGCATCCCGCACTAGGAGATTCTCGGGGAAGACACCCGAATGGCTGATAGGAGATCCCAAGCCCTGCAGACATATGACAGAACCTTCCCACATTCCGAATTCCGGAACATGGCTGACTGTGTGGGGGAGGTTCGGGGCCGACCTCCACGCAGCTGCCTTTGGTCACAGGTGTTCCCTGGCAGTGGGACGTCCGCTAAATACCTCCCCTGTCCAGGGGGAGGCAATAAATGCTACCTGCATTTCCAGCACATTACCCGCATTTTCCCGTCAGCACGCAATAAGAGACTATCGGGGAAGACACGCGAATGGCTCCTAGGAGATCCCAGGAGCTGCAGACAGAAGACAGAACCTCCTAAACTCAGAATTCTGGAACACGGCTGACTGTGTAGGGGAGGTTTGGGGCCGCCCTCCACGCAGCTGCCTGGGGTCACAGGTGTTTCCTGGCAGGGGGAATTCCGCTAAATACCTCCCCTGTCCAGGGGGAGGCACTACATGCTACCTGCATTTTCAGCTCATCCCCGGCCTTTCCCCGGCATCCCGCACTAGGAGATTCTCGGGGAAGACACGCGAATGGCTGATAGGAGATCCCAAGCACTGCAGACAGATGACAGAACCTTCCCACATTCCGAATTCCGGAACCCGGCTGACTGTGTGGGGGAGGTTCGGGGCCGCCCTCCACGCAGCTGCCTGGGGTCACAGGTGTTCCCTGGCAGTGGGACGTCCGCTAAATACCTCCCCTGTCCAGGGGGAGGCAATAAATGCTACCTGCATTTCCAGCACATTACCCGCCTTTTCCCGTCAGCACGCAATAAGAGACTATCGGGGAAGACATGCGAAGGGCTCCTAGGAGATCCCATGCGCTGCAGACAGAAGACCGAACCTCCCCACACTCAGAATTCCGGAACATGGCTGACTGTGTAGGGGAGGTTTGGGGCCGCCCTCCACGCAGCTGCCTGGGGTCACAGGTGTTCTCTGGAAGGGGGAATTCCGCTAAATACCTCCACTGTCCAGGGGGACTCACTACATGCTACCTGCATTTCCAGCACATCCCCCGCCTTTTTCCTGCAGCACGCAATAAGAGACTATCCGGGAAGACAAGCGAAGGGCTCCTAGGAGATCCCAGGCGCTGCAGAAAGAAGACGGAACCTCCCCACACTCAGAATTCCGGAACATGGCTGACTGTGTAGGGGAGGTTTGGGGCCGCTCTCCACGCAGCTGCCTGGGGTCACAGGTGTTCTCTGGAAGGGGGAATTCCGCTAAATACCTCCACTGTCCAGGGGGACTCACTACATGCTACCTGCATTTCCAGCACATCCCCCGCCTTTTTCCTGCAGCACGCAATAAGAGACTATCCGGGAAGACAAGCGAAGGGCTCCTAGGAGATCCCAGGCGCTGCAGAAAGAAGACGGAACCTCCCCACACTCAGAATTCCGGAACATGGCTGACTGTGTGTGGGAGGTTTGAGGCCATCCCTCCACGAATCTGTCTGGGGTCACTGGTTTTCCCTGTCAGGGGGAAGTCCGCTAAATACCTCCCCTGTCCAGGGGGAGGCAGTACATGCTACCTGCATTTCCAGCCCATCCCCCGACTTTCCCTGGCAGCCCGCACTAGGGGACTCTTGGGGATGACACTCGAAGGGCTCCTAGGAGATCCCATGCGCTGCAGACAGAAGACCGAACCTCCCCACACTCAGAATTCCGGAACATGGCTGACTGTGTAGGGGAGGTTTGGGGCCGCCCTCCACGCAGCTGCCTGGGGTCACAGGTGTTCTCTGGAAGGGGGAAGTCCGCTAAATACCTCCCCTGTCCAGGGGGAGGCAGTACATGCTACCTGCATTTCCAGCACATCCCCCGACTTTCCCTGGCAGCCCGCACTAGGGGACTCTTGGGGATGACACTCGAAGGGCTCCTAGGAGATCCCAGGCGCTCCAGAAAGAAGACGGAACCTCCCCACGCTTAGAATTCCGGAACACGGCTGACTGTGAGGGGGTTTGGGGCCGCACTCCACGCAGGTGCCTGTGGTCACTGGTGTTCCCTGGCAGGGGTAAGTCCGCTAAATACCTCCCCTGTCCACCTGGATGCACTACATGCTACCTGCATTTCCAGGCCATCACCCGAACTTCCTGGAAGCTCGCAATAGGAGAATTTCGGGGAAGAACCGCGAAGGGCTCCTAGGAGATCCCAGGCTCAGCAGACAGAAGACGGAACCTTCCCACATTCCGAATTCCGGAACACGGCTGACTGTGTGGGGGAGGTTCGGGGCCGACCTCCACGCAGCTGCCTGGGGTCACAGGTGTTCCCTGGCTGTGGGAAGTCCGCTAAATACCTCCCCTGTCCAGGGGGAGGCACTACATGCTACCTGCATTTCCAGCCCATCCCCGCCTTACCTGGCAGCCCGCACTAGGGGACCTTCTGAGAAGACACGCGAATGGCTCCTAGGAGATCCCAGGCGCTGCGTACAGAAGATGGAACCTCCCCATACTGAGAAATCCGGAACACGGCTGATTGTGTGGGGGAGGTTTTGGGGCTGCCCTGCACGCAGCTGCCTGGTGTCACTGGTGTTCCCTGGCAGGGGGAAGTCCGGTAAATTCCTCCCCTGTAAAGATGGAGGCACTACATGCTACCTGCATTTCCAGCAAATCCCCCAAATTTCCCTTGCAGCCCGCACTAGGATACTCTCGGGGAAGACACGCGAAAGGCTCCTAGGAGATGCCAGGCGCTGCAGACAAAAGATGGAAACTCCACACGCTCAGAATTCCGGAACACGACTGATTGTGTGGTAGAGGTTTGGGGCCTCCATCCACGCAGCTGCCTAGGACACAGGTGTTTCCTGGCCGGGGGAAGTCCGCTAAGTACCGCCCCTGTCCATGGGGAGGCACTACATGCTACCTGCATTTCCAGCCCATCCCCCGCCTTTCCCCTGCAGCCCGCACTAGGAGACTCTCAGGGAAGACAAGCGGAGGGCTCCTAGCATATTCCAGGCGCAGCAGAGAGAAGACGGAACCTCTCCACATTCAGAATTCCGGAACACGGCAGACTTTTTCGGGGAGGTTTGGTGCCGACCACCACGCAGTTGCCTGATGTCACAGGTGTTCCCTGGCATGGGGAAGTCCGCTAAGTACTTCCCCATTCCAGGGGGAGGCACTAAATGCTACCTGCATTTCCAGCACATCCCCCAAATTTCCCCGGCACCCGCACTTGGAGACCCTCGGGGAAGACACGTGAATGGTTCCTTGGAAATCCCAGGCGCTGCCCACAGAATACGGAACCTCCATCCGCTCAGAATTCCGGAACACGGCTGACTGTGTGGGGGAGGTTTGGTGCCGCCCGCCACACAGCTGCCTGAGGTCACAGGTGATCCCTGGCAGGGGGAAGTCCGCTAAATACCTCCCCTGTCCAGGGGGAGGCACTACATGCTACCTGCATTTCCAGGTCATCCCCCGCATTTCCTCGGCTGCCCGCACTAAGGGACTCTCGGGGAAGACACGTGAAGGGCTCCTAGGAGATCCCAGGCGCAGCAGACAGAAGACGGAACCTCCCAATGCTCAGAATTCCGGAACAAGTCTGACTGTGGTGGAAGTTTGGGGCTGCCGTCCACGCAGCTGCCTGGGGTCACAGGTGTTCCCTGGTCGGGGGAAGTCCGCGAAATACCTCCCCAGTCCAGAGGGAGGCACTACATGCTACCTGCATTTCCAGACCATCCCCCGCCTTTCTCCTGCAGCCCGCACAATGAGAATCTCGGGGAAGACATGCGAAGTTCTCCTAGGAGATCCCATGCGCTGCAGACCGAAGACGAAACCTCCCAAAACTCAGAATTCCAGAACACGGCTGATTGTGTGGGATAGGTTTGGGGCCGCCATCCACGAACCTGCCTGGGGACACAGTTGTTCCATGGCAGGGGGAATTCCGCTAAATACCTCCCCTGTCCAGGGGGAGGCACTAAATGCTACCTACATTTCCAGCTCATCCCCTGCAATTCCCCGGCAGCCCGCAATAAGTGACGCTTTGGGAAGACACTTGAAGGGCTTCTAGGAGATCCCATGTGCTGCAGACCGAAGACGAAACCTCCCAAAACTCAGAATTCCAGAACACGTCTGACTGTGTGGGGGAGGTTTGGGGCCGACCACCACGTAGCTGCCTGTGGTCGCAGGTGTTACGTGCAAGGGGGAAGTCCGCTAAATACCTCCGCTCTCCAAGGGGAGGCACTACATGCTACCTGAATTTCCAGCCCATCACCCGAACTTCCCGGAAGCTCGCACTAGGAGAATTTCGGGGAAGAACCGCGAAGGGCGCCTAGGAGATCCCAGGCGCTGCAGAAAGAAGACGGAACCTTCCCACAATCAGAATTGCGGAACACGGCTGACTGTGTGGGAGAGGTTTGGGGCCGCCCTACACGCAGCTGCCTGGGGTCACTGGAATTCCCTGGCAGGGGGAAATCCGCTAAATACCTCTCCTGTCCAGGGGGAGGCACTACATGCTACCTGCATTTCCAGCCCATCCCCCGCCTTTCAACGGCAGCCCGCATTAGGAGACTCTCGGGGAAGACATGCGAAAGGCTCCTAGGAAATCCAAGGTGCTGCAGAGAGAAGACGCACTTTCCCCACTCTCAGAATTACGGAACACGTCTGACTGTGTGGGGGAGTTTTGGGTCCGAACTCCACGTAACAGCCGTGGGTCGCCGGTGTTAGGTGCAAGGGGGAAGTCCGCTAAATACCTCCCCTGTCCAGGGGGAGGCACTATATGCTACCTGCATTTCCAGCACATCCCCCGCCTTTCCCCGGCATCCCGCACTAGGAGATTCTCGGGTAAGACACGCGAATGACTCTTAGGAGAACCCAGGCGCTGCGTACAGAAGATGGATCCTCCCCATACTGAGAAATCCGGAGCACGGCTGACTGTGTTGGGGAGGATTTGGGGCTGCCCTGCACGCAGCTGCCTGGTGTCACTGGTGTTCCCTGGCAAGGGGAAGTCCGGTAAATTTCTCCCCTGTAAAGATGGAGGCACTACATGCTACCTGCATTTCCAGCAAATCCCCCAAATTTCCCCTGCAGCCCGCACTAGTATACTCTCGGGGAAGACACGCGAAAGGCTCCTAGGAGATCCCAGGTGCTGCAGACAAAAGATGGAAACTCCCCACGCTCAGAATTCCGGAACACGACTGATTGTGTGGTGGAGGTTTGGGGCCGCCATCCACGCAGCTGCGTAGGACACAGGTGTTCCCTGGCAGGGGGAAGTCCGCTAAATACCGCCCCTGTCCATGGGGAGGCACTACATGCTACCTGCATTTCCAGCCCATCCCCCGCCTTTCCCCTGCAGCCCGCACTAGGAGACTCTCAGGGAAGACAAGCGGAGGGCTCCTAGGATATTCCAGGCGCAGCAGAGAGAAGACGGAACCTCCCCACTTTCAGAATTCCGGAACACGGCTGACTTTTTGGGGGAGGTTTGGTGCCGACCACCACGCAGTTGCCTGATGTCACAGGTGTTCCCTGGCATGGGGAAATCCGCTAAATACTTCCCCATTCCAGGGGGAGGCACTAAATGCTACCTGCATTTCCAGCCCATCCCCCAAATTTCCCCGGCACCCGCACTTGGAGACCATCGGGGAAGACACGCGAATGGTTCCTTGGAAATCCCAGGCGCTGCCCACAGAATACGGAACCTCCATCCGCTCAGAATTCCGGAACACGGCTGACTGTGTGGGGGAGGTTTGGTGCCGCCCGCCACACAGCTGCCTGAGGTCACAGGTGATCCCTGGCAGGGGGAAGTCCGCTAAATACCTCCCCTGTCCAGGGGGAGGCACTACATGCTACCTGCATTTCCAGGTCATCCCCCGCATTTCCTCGGCTGCCCGCACTAAGAGACTCTCGGGGAAGACACGTGAAGGGCTCCTAGGAGATCCCAGGCGCAGCAGACAGAAGACGGAAACTCCCAATGCTCAGAATTCCGGAACAAGTCAGACTGTGGTGGAAGTTTGGGGCTGCCGTCCACGCAGCTGCCTGGGGTCACAGGTGTTCCCAGGCAGGGGGAAGTCCGCGAAATACCTCCCCAGTCCAGAGGGAGGCACTACATGCTACCTGCATTTCCAGACCATCCCCCGCCTTTCTCCTGCAGCCCGCACAATGAGAATCTCGGGGAAGACATGCGAAGTTCTCCTAGGAGATCCCATGCGCTGCAGACCGAAGACGAAACCTCCCAAAACTCAGAATTCCGGAACACGGCTGATTGTGTGGGATAGGTTTGGGGCCACCCTACACGCAGCTGCCTGGGGTCACTGGTGTTCCCTGGCAGGGGGAAATCCGCTAAATACCTCTCTTGTCCAGGGGGAGGCACTACATGCTACCTGCATTTCCAGCCCATCCCCCGCCTTTCCACGGCAGCCCGCATTAGGAGACTCTCGGGGAAGACATGCGAAAGGCTCCTAGGAAATCCAAGGTGCTGCAGAGAGAAGACGGACTTTCCCCACTGTCAGAATTACGGAACACGTCTGAATGTGTGGGGGAGGTTTGGGTCCGAACTCCACGTAACAGCCGTTGGTCGCTGGTGTTAAGTGCAAGGGGGAAGTCCGCTAAATTCCTCCCATGTCCAGGGGGAGGCAATAAAAGTTACCTGCATTTCCAGCACATTACCCGCTTTTTCACGTCAGCACGCAATAAGAGACTATCGGGGAAGACATGCGAAGGGCTCCTAGGAGATCCCAGGCGCTGCAGACTGAAGACGGAACCTTCCCACACTCAGAATTCCGGAACACGGCTGACTATGTGTGGGAGGTTTGGGGCCGCCCTCCACGCAGCTGCCTGGGGTCACAGGTGTTCCCAGGCAGGGGGAATTCCGCTAAATACCTCCCGTGTCCAGGGGGAGGCACTACATGCTACCTGCATTTCCAGCCCATCCCCCACCTTTCCCCGGCATTCCGCACTAGGAGATTCTCGGGGAAGACACGCGAATGGCTGATAGGAGATCCCAAGCCCTGCAGACAGAAGACAGAACCTTCCCACATTCCGAATCCGGAACAAGGCTGACTGTGTGGGGGAGGTTCGGGGCCGACCTCCACGCAGCTGCCTGGGGTCACAGGTGTTCCCTGGCAGTGGGACGTCCGCTAAATACCTCCCCTGTCCAGGGGGAGGCAATAAATGTTACCTGCATTTCCAGCACATTACCCGCTTTTTCACGTCAGCACGCAATAAGAGACTATCGGGGAAGACATGCGAAGGGCTCCTAGGAGATCCCAGGCGCTGCAGACTGAAGACGGAACCTCCCCACACTCAGAATTCCGGAACATGGCTGATTGTGTAGGGGAGGTTTGGGGCCGCCCTCCACGCAGCTGCCTGTGGTCTCAGGTGTTCCCTCTCAGGGGGAATTCCGCTAAATACCTCCCCTGTCCAGGGGGAGGCACTACATGCTACCTGCATTTCCAGCTCTTCCCCCGCCTTTCCCCGGCATCCCGCACTAGGAGATTCTCGGGGAAGACACGCGAATGGCTGATAGGAGATCCCAAGACTGCAGACAGATGACAGAACCTTCCCACATTCCGAATTCCGGAACCCGGCTGACTGTGTGGGGGAGGTTCGGGGCCGCCCTCCACGCAGCTGCCTGGGGTCACAGGTGTTCCCTGGCAGTGGGACTTCCGCTAAATACCTCCCCTGTCCAGGGGGAGGCAATAAATGCTACCTGCATTTCCAGCACATTACCCGCCTTTTCCCGGCAGCACGCAATAAGAGACAATCGGGGATGACATGCGAAGGGCTCCTAGGAGATCCCAGGCGTTGCAGACAGAAGACGGAACCTCCCCACACTCAGAATTCCGGAACATGGCTGACTGTGTAGGGGACGTTGGGGCCGCCCTCCACGCAGCTGCCTGGGGTCACAGGTGTTCTCTGGAAGGGGGAAGTCCGCTAAATACCTCCACTGTCCAGGGGGACTCACTACAATCTACCTGCATTTCCAGCACATCCCCCGCCTTTTCCCTGCAGCACGCAATAAGAGACTATCGGGGAAGACATGCGAAGGGCTCCTAGGAGATCCCAGGCGCTGCAGAAAGAAGACGGAACCTCCCCACACTCAGAATTCCGGAACATGGCTGACTGTGTGTGGGAGGTTTGGGGCCGTCCCTCCACGCATCTGTCAGGGGTCACTGGTTTTCCCTGTCAGGGTAAAGTCCGCTAAATACCTCCCCTGTCCAGGGGGATGCAGTACATGCTACCTGCAATTCCAGCCCATCCCCCGCTTTTCCCCGGCAACCCGCACTAGGAGACACTCGGGGAAGACACGCGAATGGCTCATAGGAGAACCCAGGCGCTGCAGACAGATGACGGAACCTTCCCACACTCAGAATTCCGGAACATGGCTGACTGTGTAGGGGAGGTTTGGGTCCGCTCTCTACGCAACTGTCTGGGGTCACAGGTGTTCTCTGGCATGGGGAAGTCCGGTAAAAACCTCCCCTGTCCAAGGGGACTCACTACATGCTACCTGCATTTCCAGCACATCCCCCGCTTTTCCCCGGCACCCGCACTAGGAGACCATCGGGGAAAACACGCGAATGGTTTCTTGGAGATCCCAGGCGCTGCAGACACCAGACGGAACCTCCACCCGCTCAGAATTCCGAAACACGGCTGACTGTGTGGGGGAGGTTTGGGGCCGCTCACCATGCAGCTGTCTGGTTTCACTGTTGTTCCCTGGCAGGGGGAAGTCCGCTAAATTCCTCCCCTGTCCAGGGGGAGGGACTGCACGCGACCTGCATTTCCAGCCCATCCCCCGCTTTCCATGGCAGCCCGCACAAGCAGACTCTCGGGGAAGACACGCGAAGAGCTCCTAGGAGATCCCAGGCGCTGCAGAAAGAGGACGGAAGCTCCCCACGCTCAGAATTCCGGGAACACGGCTGACTGTGTGGGGGAGGTTCGGGGACGCCCTCCACGCAGCTGCCTGGGGTCACAGGTGTTCCCTGGCAGTGGGACGTCCGCTAAATACCTCCCCTGTCCAGGGGGAGGCAATAAGTGCTACCTGCATTTCCAGCCCATCCCCCGAATTTTCCCTGCAGCACGCAATAAGAGACTATCGGGGAAGACAAGCGAAGGGCTCCTAGGAGATCCCAGGCGCTGCAGACAGAAGACGAAACCTCCCCAAACTCAGAATTCCGGAACATGGCTAACTGTGTAGGGGAGGTTTGGGGCCGCCCTCCACGCAGCTGCCTGGGGTCACAGGTGTTCTCTGGAAGGGGGAAGTCCGCTAAATAACTCCAATATCCAGGGGGACTCCCTACATGATACCTGCACTTCCAGCACATCCCCCGCTTTTCCCCGGCAGCCCGCACTAGGAGATTCTCGGGGAAGACACGCGAATGGCTCCTATGAGATCCCAGGCGCTGCAGACAGAAGACAGAACCTCCTACACTCAGAATTCCGGAACACGGGTGACTGTGTGTGGGAGGTTTGGGGCCGTCCCTCCACGCAGCTGTCTGGGTTCACTGGTGTTCCCTCTCAGGGGGAAGTCCGCTAAATACCTCCCCTGTCCAGGGGGAGGCAGTACATGCTACCTGCATTTCCAGCCCATCCCCCGACTTTCCCCGGCAGCCCGCAATAGGGGACTCTTGGGGAAGACACTCGAAGGGCTCCTAGGAGATCCCAGGCTCTCCAGAAGGAAGACGGAACCGCCCCTCGCTTAGAATTCCGGAACACGGTTGACTGTGTGGGGATTTTGGGCCGCACTCCACGCAGCTGCCTGTGGTCACAGGTGTTCCCTGGCAGGGGTAAGTCCGCTAAATACCTCCCCTGTCCAGTGGGAGGCACTACATGCTACCTGCATTTCCAGCCGATCACCCAAACTTCCCGGAAGCTCGCACTATGAGAATTTCGGGGAAGAACCGCGAAGGGCTCCTAGGAGATCCCAGGCGCAGCAGAGAGAAGACGGAACCTTCCCACACTCAGAATTCCGGAACACGGCTGACTGTGTGGGAGAGGTTTGGGGCCGCCCTACACGCAGCTGCCTGGGGTCACAGGTGTTCTCTGGCATGGGGAAGTCCGCTAAATACCTCTCCTGTCCAGGGGGAGGCACTACATGCTACCTGCATTTCCAGCCCATCCCCCGCATTTCCACGGCAGCCCGCATTATGAGACTCTCGGGGAAGACATTCGAAAGGCTCCTAGGAGATCCAAGGGGCTGCAGAGAGAAGACGGACTTTCCCCACTCTCAGAATTCCGGAACATGGCTGACTATGTGGGGGAGGTTTGGGGCCGCCCTCCACGCAACTGCCTGGGGTCACAGGTGTTCCCAGGCAGGGGGAATTCCGCTAAATACCTCCCCTGTCCAAGGGGACTCACTACATGCTACCTGCATTTCCAGCACATCCCCCGCTTTTCCCCGGCACACGCACTAGGAGACCATTGGGGAAGACACGCGAATGGTTCCTTTGAGATCCCAGGCACTGCAGACAGAAGACGGAACCTCCACCCGCTCAGAATTCCAGAACACGGCTGACTGTGTGGGGGAGGTTTGGGGCCGCTCTCCATGCAGCTGTCTGGTTTCACAGGTGTTCCCTGGCAGGGGAAAGTCCGCAAAATTCCTCCCATGTCCAGGGGGAGGCACTACACGCGACTGGATTTCCAGCACATTCCCCGATTTCTCCGGCAGCCCGCACAAGGAGACTCTAGGGGAAGACACGCGAAGAGCTTCTAGGAGATCCCAGGCGCTGCAGAAAGAAGACGGAAACTCCCCACGCTCAGAATTCCGGGAACACGGCTGACTGTGTGGGGGAGGTTCGGGGACGCCCTCCACGCAGCTGCCTGGGGTCACAGGTGTTCCCTGGCAATGGGACGTCCGCTAAATACCTCCCCTGTCCAGGGGGAGGCAATAAATGCTACCTGCATTTCCAGCACATCCCCCGCCTTTTCCCTGCAGCACGCAATAAGAGACTATCGGCGAAGACATGCGAAGGGCTCCTAGGAGATCCCAGGCGCTGCAGACAGAAGACGGAAACTCTCCCCACTCAGAATTCCGGAACATGGCTGACTGTGTAGGGGAGGTTTGGAGCCGCCCTCCACGCAGCTGCCTGGGGTCACAGGTGTTCTCTGGAAGGGGGAAGTCCGCTAAATACCTCCACTGTCCAGGGGGTCTCACTACATGCTACCTGCATTTCCAGCACATCCCCCGCCTTTCCCCGGCAGCCCGCACTAGGAGATTCTCGGGGAAGACACGCGAATGGCTCCTAGGAGATCCCAGGCTTTCCAGAATGAAGACGGAACCTCCCCACGCTTAGAATTCCGGAACACGTCTGACTGTGAGGGGGTTTGGGGCCGCACTCCACGCAGCTGCCTGTGGTCACAGGTGTTCCCTGTCAGGGGGAAGTCCGCTAAATACCTCCCCTGTCTAGGGAGGGGCAGTACATGCTACCTGCATTTCCAGCCCATCCCCCGCCTTTCCACGGCAGCCCGCATTAGGAGACTCTCGGGGAAGACATGCGAAAGGCTCCTAGGAAATCCAAGGTGCTGCAGAGAGAAGACGGACTTTCCCCACTGTCAGAATTACGGAACACGTCTGAATGTGTGGGGGAGGTTTGGGTCCGAACTCCACGTAACAGCCGTTGGTCGCTGGTGTTAAGTGCAAGGGGGAAGTCCGCTAAATTCCTCCCATGTCCAGGGGGAGGCAATAAAAGTTACCTGCATTTCCAGCACATTACCCGCTTTTTCACGTCAGCACGCAATAAGAGACTATCGGGGAAGACATGCGAAGGGCTCCTAGGAGATCCCAGGCGCTGCAGACTGAAGACGGAACCTTCCCACACTCAGAATTCCGGAACACGGCTGACTATGTGTGGGAGGTTTGGGGCCGCCCTCCACGCAGCTGCCTGGGGTCACAGGTGTTCCCAGGCAGGGGGAATTCCGCTAAATACCTCCCGTGTCCAGGGGGAGGCACTACATGCTACCTGCATTTCCAGCCCATCCCCCACCTTTCCCCGGCATTCCGCACTAGGAGATTCTCGGGGAAGACACGCGAATGGCTGATAGGAGATCCCAAGCCCTGCAGACAGAAGACAGAACCTTCCCACATTCCGAATCCGGAACAAGGCTGACTGTGTGGGGGAGGTTCGGGGCCGACCTCCACGCAGCTGCCTGGGGTCACAGGTGTTCCCTGGCAGTGGGACGTCCGCTAAATACCTCCCCTGTCCAGGGGGAGGCAATAAATGTTACCTGCATTTCCAGCACATTACCCGCTTTTTCACGTCAGCACGCAATAAGAGACTATCGGGGAAGACATGCGAAGGGCTCCTAGGAGATCCCAGGCGCTGCAGACTGAAGACGGAACCTCCCCACACTCAGAATTCCGGAACATGGCTGATTGTGTAGGGGAGGTTTGGGGCCGCCCTCCACGCAGCTGCCTGTGGTCTCAGGTGTTCCCTCTCAGGGGGAATTCCGCTAAATACCTCCCCTGTCCAGGGGGAGGCACTACATGCTACCTGCATTTCCAGCTCTTCCCCCGCCTTTCCCCGGCATCCCGCACTAGGAGATTCTCGGGGAAGACACGCGAATGGCTGATAGGAGATCCCAAGACTGCAGACAGATGACAGAACCTTCCCACATTCCGAATTCCGGAACCCGGCTGACTGTGTGGGGGAGGTTCGGGGCCGCCCTCCACGCAGCTGCCTGGGGTCACAGGTGTTCCCTGGCAGTGGGACTTCCGCTAAATACCTCCCCTGTCCAGGGGGAGGCAATAAATGCTACCTGCATTTCCAGCACATTACCCGCCTTTTCCCGGCAGCACGCAATAAGAGACAATCGGGGATGACATGCGAAGGGCTCCTAGGAGATCCCAGGCGTTGCAGACAGAAGACGGAACCTCCCCACACTCAGAATTCCGGAACATGGCTGACTGTGTAGGGGACGTTGGGGCCGCCCTCCACGCAGCTGCCTGGGGTCACAGGTGTTCTCTGGAAGGGGGAAGTCCGCTAAATACCTCCACTGTCCAGGGGGACTCACTACAATCTACCTGCATTTCCAGCACATCCCCCGCCTTTTCCCTGCAGCACGCAATAAGAGACTATCGGGGAAGACATGCGAAGGGCTCCTAGGAGATCCCAGGCGCTGCAGAAAGAAGACGGAACCTCCCCACACTCAGAATTCCGGAACATGGCTGACTGTGTGTGGGAGGTTTGGGGCCGTCCCTCCACGCATCTGTCAGGGGTCACTGGTTTTCCCTGTCAGGGTAAAGTCCGCTAAATACCTCCCCTGTCCAGGGGGATGCAGTACATGCTACCTGCAATTCCAGCCCATCCCCCGCTTTTCCCCGGCAACCCGCACTAGGAGACACTCGGGGAAGACACGCGAATGGCTCATAGGAGAACCCAGGCGCTGCAGACAGATGACGGAACCTTCCCACACTCAGAATTCCGGAACATGGCTGACTGTGTAGGGGAGGTTTGGGTCCGCTCTCTACGCAACTGTCTGGGGTCACAGGTGTTCTCTGGCATGGGGAAGTCCGGTAAAAACCTCCCCTGTCCAAGGGGACTCACTACATGCTACCTGCATTTCCAGCACATCCCCCGCTTTTCCCCGGCACCCGCACTAGGAGACCATCGGGGAAAACACGCGAATGGTTTCTTGGAGATCCCAGGCGCTGCAGACACCAGACGGAACCTCCACCCGCTCAGAATTCCGAAACACGGCTGACTGTGTGGGGGAGGTTTGGGGCCGCTCACCATGCAGCTGTCTGGTTTCACTGTTGTTCCCTGGCAGGGGGAAGTCCGCTAAATTCCTCCCCTGTCCAGGGGGAGGGACTGCACGCGACCTGCATTTCCAGCCCATCCCCCGCTTTCCATGGCAGCCCGCACAAGCAGACTCTCGGGGAAGACACGCGAAGAGCTCCTAGGAGATCCCAGGCGCTGCAGAAAGAGGACGGAAGCTCCCCACGCTCAGAATTCCGGGAACACGGCTGACTGTGTGGGGGAGGTTCGGGGACGCCCTCCACGCAGCTGCCTGGGGTCACAGGTGTTCCCTGGCAGTGGGACGTCCGCTAAATACCTCCCCTGTCCAGGGGGAGGCAATAAGTGCTACCTGCATTTCCAGCCCATCCCCCGAATTTTCCCTGCAGCACGCAATAAGAGACTATCGGGGAAGACAAGCGAAGGGCTCCTAGGAGATCCCAGGCGCTGCAGACAGAAGACGAAACCTCCCCAAACTCAGAATTCCGGAACATGGCTAACTGTGTAGGGGAGGTTTGGGGCCGCCCTCCACGCAGCTGCCTGGGGTCACAGGTGTTCTCTGGAAGGGGGAAGTCCGCTAAATAACTCCAATATCCAGGGGGACTCCCTACATGATACCTGCACTTCCAGCACATCCCCCGCTTTTCCCCGGCAGCCCGCACTAGGAGATTCTCGGGGAAGACACGCGAATGGCTCCTATGAGATCCCAGGCGCTGCAGACAGAAGACAGAACCTCCTACACTCAGAATTCCGGAACACGGGTGACTGTGTGTGGGAGGTTTGGGGCCGTCCCTCCACGCAGCTGTCTGGGTTCACTGGTGTTCCCTCTCAGGGGGAAGTCCGCTAAATACCTCCCCTGTCCAGGGGGAGGCAGTACATGCTACCTGCATTTCCAGCCCATCCCCCGACTTTCCCCGGCAGCCCGCAATAGGGGACTCTTGGGGAAGACACTCGAAGGGCTCCTAGGAGATCCCAGGCTCTCCAGAAGGAAGACGGAACCGCCCCTCGCTTAGAATTCCGGAACACGGTTGACTGTGTGGGGATTTTGGGCCGCACTCCACGCAGCTGCCTGTGGTCACAGGTGTTCCCTGGCAGGGGTAAGTCCGCTAAATACCTCCCCTGTCCAGTGGGAGGCACTACATGCTACCTGCATTTCCAGCCGATCACCCAAACTTCCCGGAAGCTCGCACTATGAGAATTTCGGGGAAGAACCGCGAAGGGCTCCTAGGAGATCCCAGGCGCAGCAGAGAGAAGACGGAACCTTCCCACACTCAGAATTCCGGAACACGGCTGACTGTGTGGGAGAGGTTTGGGGCCGCCCTACACGCAGCTGCCTGGGGTCACAGGTGTTCTCTGGCATGGGGAAGTCCGCTAAATACCTCTCCTGTCCAGGGGGAGGCACTACATGCTACCTGCATTTCCAGCCCATCCCCCGCATTTCCACGGCAGCCCGCATTATGAGACTCTCGGGGAAGACATTCGAAAGGCTCCTAGGAGATCCAAGGGGCTGCAGAGAGAAGACGGACTTTCCCCACTCTCAGAATTCCGGAACATGGCTGACTATGTGGGGGAGGTTTGGGGCCGCCCTCCACGCAACTGCCTGGGGTCACAGGTGTTCCCAGGCAGGGGGAATTCCGCTAAATACCTCCCCTGTCCAAGGGGACTCACTACATGCTACCTGCATTTCCAGCACATCCCCCGCTTTTCCCCGGCACACGCACTAGGAGACCATTGGGGAAGACACGCGAATGGTTCCTTTGAGATCCCAGGCACTGCAGACAGAAGACGGAACCTCCACCCGCTCAGAATTCCAGAACACGGCTGACTGTGTGGGGGAGGTTTGGGGCCGCTCTCCATGCAGCTGTCTGGTTTCACAGGTGTTCCCTGGCAGGGGAAAGTCCGCAAAATTCCTCCCATGTCCAGGGGGAGGCACTACACGCGACTGGATTTCCAGCACATTCCCCGATTTCTCCGGCAGCCCGCACAAGGAGACTCTAGGGGAAGACACGCGAAGAGCTTCTAGGAGATCCCAGGCGCTGCAGAAAGAAGACGGAAACTCCCCACGCTCAGAATTCCGGGAACACGGCTGACTGTGTGGGGGAGGTTCGGGGACGCCCTCCACGCAGCTGCCTGGGGTCACAGGTGTTCCCTGGCAATGGGACGTCCGCTAAATACCTCCCCTGTCCAGGGGGAGGCAATAAATGCTACCTGCATTTCCAGCACATCCCCCGCCTTTTCCCTGCAGCACGCAATAAGAGACTATCGGCGAAGACATGCGAAGGGCTCCTAGGAGATCCCAGGCGCTGCAGACAGAAGACGGAAACTCTCCCCACTCAGAATTCCGGAACATGGCTGACTGTGTAGGGGAGGTTTGGAGCCGCCCTCCACGCAGCTGCCTGGGGTCACAGGTGTTCTCTGGAAGGGGGAAGTCCGCTAAATACCTCCACTGTCCAGGGGGTCTCACTACATGCTACCTGCATTTCCAGCACATCCCCCGCCTTTCCCCGGCAGCCCGCACTAGGAGATTCTCGGGGAAGACACGCGAATGGCTCCTAGGAGATCCCAGGCTTTCCAGAATGAAGACGGAACCTCCCCACGCTTAGAATTCCGGAACACGTCTGACTGTGAGGGGGTTTGGGGCCGCACTCCACGCAGCTGCCTGTGGTCACAGGTGTTCCCTGTCAGGGGGAAGTCCGCTAAATACCTCCCCTGTCTAGGGAGGGGCAGTACATGCTACCTGCATTTCCAGCCCATCCCCCGACTTTCCCCGGCAGCCCGCACTAGGGGACCCTTGGGGAAGATACTCGAAGGGCTCCTAGGATATCCCAGGATTTCCAGAATGAAGACGGAACCTCCCCACGCTTAGAATTCCGGAACACGTCTGACTGTGAGGGGGATTGGGGCCGCACTCCACGCAGCTGCCTGTGGTCACAGGTGTTCCCTGGCAGGGGGAAGTCCGCTAAATACCTCCCCTGTCCAGGGGGAGGCACTACATGCTCCCTGCATTTCCATCCCATCACCCGAACTTCCCTGAATCTAGCACTAGGAGAATTTCGGGGAAGAACCGCGAAGGGCTCCTAGGAGATCTAAGTCGCTGCAGAAAGAAGACGGAAACTCCCCAAACTCAGAATTCCGGAACACTGCTGACTGTGTGGGGGAGGTTTGGGGCCGCCCTCCACACAGCTGCCTGGGGTCACAGGTGTTCCCTGGCTGGAGGAAGTCCGCTAAATACCTCCCATGTCCAGGGGGAGGCAATACATGCTACCTGTATTTCCAGCCCATCCCCGCATTTCCTGGCAGGCCGCACTAGGAGACTTTCTGGAAAGACACGGGAATGGCTCCTAGGAGATCCCAGGCGCAGCAGACTGAAGACGGAACCTCCCAACAATCAGAATTTCGGAACACGTCTGACTGTGTGGGGGAGTTTGTGGCCGCTCCCCACGCAGCTGCCTGGGGTATCTGGTGTTCCCTGGCAGGGGGAATTCCGCTAAATACCTCCCCATTCCAGGGGGAGGAACTACATGCTACCTGCATTTCCAGCCAATCCCCCGCCTTTCCCCGGCAGCCCGCACAAGGAGAAACTCGGAGAAGACACGCGAAAGGCTCCTAGGAGTTCCCAGGCGCTGCAGACAAAAGATGGAAACTCCCCATGCTCAGAATTCCGGAACACAGCTGATTGTGTGGTGGAGGATTTGGGCCGCCATCCACGCAGCTACCAGGGGACACAGGTGTTCCTTGGCAGTGGGAAGTCCGCTAAATACCTACCCTGTCCAGGGGGAGGCGCTACATGCTACCTGTATTTCCAGCCCACCCCCGACTTTCCCCTGCAGCCCGCACAAGGAGACTCTCAAGGAAGACAAGCGGAGGGCTACTAGGAAATCCCAGGCGCAGGAGACAGAAGACGTACCTCCCCACACTCAGAATTCCGGAACAAGTCTGACTGTGGTGGAAGTTTGGGGCTGCCCTCCACGCAGCTGCCTGGGGTCACAGGTGTTCCCTGGCAGTGGGACTTCCGCTAAATACCTCCCCTGTCCAGGGGGAGGCAATAAATGCTACCTGCATTTCCAGCCCATCACCCGCCTTTCACCTGCAGACCGCAGTATGAGAATCTCGGGGAATTCATGCGAAGGGCTCCTAGGAGAACCCATGCGCTGCAGAACGAAGACGAATCCTCCCAACACTCAGAATTCCGGAACACGGCTGATTGTGTGGGATAGGTTTGGGGCCGCCATCCACGAACCTGCCTGGGGACACAGGTGTTCCATGGCAGGAGGAAGTCCGCTAAATACCTCCCCTGTCCAGGGGGAGGCACTACACGCTAATTGCATTTCCAGCCCATCCCCCGCATTTCCCCGGCAGCCCGCACTAGGAAACTCTCGGGGAAGACATGCGAAAGACTCCTTGGAGATCCCAGGCGCTGCAGACCGATGTCGGAAACTCCCTATGGTCAGAATTCCGGAATACGGCTGATTGTGTGGGATAAGTTTGGGCATGCCATCCACTCACCTGCCTGGGGACACAGGTGTTCCCTGGCAGGAGGAAGTCCGCTAAATACCTCCCCTGTCCAGGGGGAGGCACTACACGCTACCTGCATTTCCAGCCCATCCCCCGCCTTGCCCCGGCAGCCTGCACAAGGAGACTCTAGGGGAAGGCACGCGAATAGCTCCTAGGAGATCCCAGGCGCTGCAGAAAGATGACGAAACCTCCCCACGCTCAGAATCCCGGAACACGGCTGACTGTGTGGGGGAGGTTTGGGGCCGCCCTCCACACAGCTGCCTGGGGTCACAGGTGTTCCCTGGCTGTGGGAAGTCCGCTAAATACCTCCCATGTCCAGGGGGAGGCACTACATGCTACCTGAATTTCCAGCCCATCCCCGCATTTCCTGGCAGGCCGCACTAGGAGACAATCTGGGAAGACACGCGAATGGCTCCTAGGAGATCCCAGGCGCTGTGTACAGAAGATGGAACCTCCCCACACTGAGAAATCCGGAACAAGGCTGACTGTGTGGGGGAGGTTTGGGGCTGCCCTCCACGCAGCTGCCTGGGGTCACTGGTGTTCCCTGGCAGGGGGAAGTCCGCTAAATACCTCCCCTATTCAGGTGGAGGAACTACATTGTACCTGAATTTCCATCACATCCCCCGCCTTTCCCCTGCAGCCCGCACTAGGGGACCCTTGGGGAAGACACGCGAAAGGCTCCTAGGAGATCCCAGGCGCTGCAGAAGGAAGACGGAACCTCCCCACGATTAGAATTCCGGAACACGGCTGACTGTGAGGGGGTTTGGAGCCGCACTCCACGCAGCTGCCTGTGGTCACAGGTGTTCCCTGGCAGGGGTAAGTCCGCTAAATACCTCCCCTGTCCAGGGGGAGGCACTACATGCTACCTGCATTTCCAGCTCATCACTCGAACTTCCCGGAAGCTCGCACTAGGAGACCTTCTGAGAAGACACGCGAATGGCTCCTAAGAGATCCCAGGCGCTGCGTACAGAAGATGGAACCTCCCCATACTGACAAATCCAGAACACGGCTGATTGTGTGGGGGAGGTTTTGGGGCTGCCCTGCACGCAGCTGCCTGGTGTCACTGGTGTTCCCTGGCAGGGGGAAGTCCGGTAAATTCCTCCCCTGTAAAGATGGAGGCACTACATGCTACCTGCATTTCCAGCAAATCCCCCAAATTTCCCCTGCAGCCCGCACTAGGATACTCTCGGGGAAGACATGCGAAAGGCTCCTAGGAGATGCCAGGCGCTGCAGAGAAAAGATGGAAACTCCCCACGCTCAGAAATCTGGAACACGACTGATTGTGTGGTGGAGGTTTGGGGCCGCCAACCACGCAGCTGCCTAGGACACAGGTGTTTCCTGGCAGGGGGAAGTCCGCTAAGTACCGCCCCTGTCCATGGGGAGGCACTACATGCTACCTGCATTTCCAGCCCATCCCCCGCCTTTCCCCTGCAGCCCGCACTAGGAGACTCTCAGGGAAGACAAGCGGAGGGCTCCTAGCATATTCCAGGCGCAGCAGAGAGAAGACGGAACCTCCCCACATTCAGAATTCCGGAACACGGCTGACTTTTTCGGGGAGGTTTGGTGCCGACCACCACGCAGTTGCCTGATGTCACAGGTGTTCCCTGGCATGGGGAAGTCCGCTAAATACTTCCCCATTCCAGGGGGAGGCACTAAATGCTACCTGCATTTCCAGGCCATCCCCCAAATTTCCCCGGCACCCGCACTTGGAGACCCTCGGGGAAGACACGCGAATGGTTCCTTGGAAATCCCAGGCGCTGCCCACAGAATACGGAACCTCCATCCGCTCAGAATTCCGGAACACGGCTGACTGTGTGGGGGAGTTTTGGTGCCGCCCGCCACACAGCTGCCTGAGGTCACAGGTGATCCCTGGCAGGGGGAAGTCCGCTAAATACCTCCCCTGTCCGGGGGAGGCACTACATGCTACCTGCATTTCCAGGTCATCCCCCGCATTTCCTCGGCTGCCCGCACTAAGAGACTCTCGGGGAAGACACGTGAAGGGCTCCTAGGAGATCCCAGGCGCAGCAGACAGAAGACGGAACCTCCCAATGCTCAGAATTCCGGAACAAGTCTGACTGTGGTGGAAGTTTGGGGCTGCCGTCCACGCAGCTGCCTGGGGTCACAGGTGTTCCCTGGTCGGGGGAAGTCCGCGAAATACCTCCCCAGTCCAGAGGGAGGCACTACATGCTACCTGCATTTCCAGAATATCCCCCGCCTTTCTCCTGCAGCCCACACAATGAGAATCTCGGGGAAGACATGCGAAGTTCTCCTAGGAGATCCCATGCGCTGCAGACCGAAGACGAAACCTCCCAAAACTCAGAATTCCGGAACACGGCTGATTGTGTGGGATAGGTTTGGGGCCGCCATCCACGAACCTGCCTGGGGACACAGGTGTTCCATGGCAGGGGGAATTCCGCTAAATACCTCCCCTGTCCAGGGGGAGGCACTAAATGCTACCTGCATTTCCAGCTCATCCCCTGCATTTCCCCGGCAGCCCGCAATAAGTGACGCTTTGGGAAGACACTTGAAGGGCTCCTAGGAGATCCCATGTGCTGCAGACCGAAGACGAAACCTCCCAAAACTCAGAATTCCGGAACACGTCTGACTGTGTGGGGGAGGTTTGGGGCCGACCACCACGTAGCTGCCTGTGGTCGCAGGTGTCAGGTGTAAGGGGGAAGTCCGCTAAATACCTCCCTTCTCCAGGGGGAGGCACTACATGCTACCTGAATTTCCAGCCCATCACATGAACTTCCCGGAAGCTCGCACTAGGAGAATTTCGGGGAAGAACCGAGAAGTGCTCCTAGGAGATCCCAGGTGCAGCAGACAGAAGACGGAACCTTCCCACACTCAGAATTGCGGAACACGGCTGACTGTGTGGGAGAGGTTTGGGGTCGCCCTACACGCAGCTGCCTGGGGTCACTGGAATTCCCTGGCAGGGGGAAATCCGCTAAATACCTCTCCTGTCCAGGGGGAGGCACTACAAGCTACCTGCATTTCCAGCGCATCCCCCGCCTTTCCACGGCAGCCCGCATTAGGAGACTCTCGGGGAAGACATGCGAAAGGCTCCTAGGAAATCCAAGGTGCTGCAGAGAGAAGACGGACTTTCCCCACTCTCAGAATTACGGAACACGTCTGACTGTGTGGGGGAGTTTTGGGTCCGAACTCCACGTAAAAGCCGTAGGTCGCCGGTGTTAGGTGCAAGGGGGAAGTCCGCTAAATACCTCCCCTGTCCAGAGGGAGGCACTACATGCTACCTGCATTTCCAGCAAATCCCCCAAATTTCCCCTGCAGCCCGCACTAGGATACTCTCGGGGAAGACACGCGAATGGCTCCTAGGAGATGCCAGGCGCTGCAGACAAAAGATGGAAACTCCACACGCTCAGAATTCCGGAACACTACTGATTGTGTGGTGGAGTTTTGGGGCCGCCATCCACGCAGCTGCCTAGGACACAGGTGTTCCCTGGCAGGGGGAAGTCCGCTAAATACCGCCCCTGTCCATGGGGGGGCACTACATGCTACCTGCATTTCCAGCCCATCCCCCGCCTTTCCCCTGCAGCCCGCACTAGGAGACTCTCAGGGAAGACAAGCGGAGGGCTCCTAGGATATTCCAGGCGCAGCAGAGAGAAGACGGAACCTCCCCACTTTCAGAATTCCGGAACACGGCTGACTTTTTTCGGGGAGGTTTGGTGCCGACCACCACGCAGTTGCCTGATGTCACAGGTGTTCCCTGGCATGGGGAAGTCCGCTAAATACTTCCCCATTCCAGGGGGAGGCAATAAATGCTACCTGCATTTCCAGCCCATCCCCCAAATTTCCCCGGCACCCGCACTTGGAGACCCTCGGGGAAGACACGCGAATGGTTCCTTGGAAATCCCAGGCGCTGCCCACAAAATACGGAACCTCCATCCGCTCAGAATTCCGGAACACGGCTGACTGTGTGGGGGAGGTTTGGTGCCGCCCGCCACACAGCTGCCTGAGGTCACAGGTGATCCCTGGCAGGGGGAAGTCCGCTAAATACCTCCCCTGTCCAGAGGGAGGCACTACATGCTACCTGCATTTCCAGGTCATCCCCCGCATTTCCTCGGCTGCCCGCACTAAGAGACTCTCGGGGAAGACACGTGAAGGGCTCCTAGGAGATCCCAGGCGCAGCAGACAGAAGACGGAACCTCCCAATGCTCAGAATTCCGGAACAAGTCTGAATGTGGTGGAAGTTTGGGGCTGCCGTCCACGCAGCTGCCTGGGGTCACAGGTGTTCCCTGGTCGGGGGAAGTCCGCGAAATACCTCCCCAGTCCAGAGGGAGGCACTACATGCTACCTGCATTTCCAGACTATCCCCCGCCTTTCTCCTGCAGCCCGCACAATGAGAATCTCGGGGAAGACATGCGAAGTTCTCCTAGGAGATCCCATGCGCTGCAGACCGAAGACGAAACCTCCCAAAACTCAGAATTCCGGAACACGGCTGATTGTGTGGGATAGGTTTGGGGCCGCCATCCACGAACCTGCCTGGGGACACAGGTGTTCCATGGCAGGGGGAATTCCGCTAAATACCTCCCCTGTCCAGGGGGAGGCACTAAATGCTACCTGCATTTCCAGCTCATTCCCTGAATTTCCCCGGCAGCCCGCAATAAGAGACGCTTTGGGAAGACACTTGAAGGGGTCCTAGGAGATCCCATGTGCTGCAGACTGAAGACGGAACCTTCCCACACTCAGAATTCCGGAACTCGGCTGACTGTCTGGGAGAGGTTTGGGGCCGCCCTACTCGCAGCTGCTTGGGGTCACTGGTGTTCCCTGGCAGGGGGAAATCCGCTAAATACCTCTCCTGTCCAGGGGGAGGCACTACATGCTACTTGCATTTCCAGCACATCCCCCTTCTTTCCCCGGCATCCCGCAGTAGGAGATTCTCGGGAAAGACATGCGAAGGGCTCCTAGGAGATCCCAGGCGCTGCAGACAGAAGACGGAACCTCCCCACACTCAGAATTCCGGAACATGGCTGACTGTGTAGGGGAGGTTTGGGGCCGCCCTCCACGCAGCTGCCTGGGGTTACAGGTGTTCTCTGGAAGGGGGAATTCCGCTAAATACCTCCACTGTCCAGGGGGACTCACTACATGCTACCTGCATTTCCAGCACATCCCCCGCCTTTTCCCTGCAGCACGCAATAAGAGACTATCGGGGAAGACAAGCGAAGGGCTCCTAGGAGATCCCAGGCGCTGCAGAAAGAAGACGGAACCTCCCCACACTCAGAATTCCGGAACATGGCTGACTGTGTGTGGGAGGTTTGAGGCCGTCCCTCCACGAATCTGTCTGGGGTCACTGGTTTTCCCTGTCAGGGGGAAGTCCGCTAAATACCTCCCCTGTCCAGGGGGAGGCAGTACATGCTACCTGCATTTCCAGCCCATCCCCCGACTTTCCCTGGCAGCCCGCAATAGGGGACTCTTGGGGATGACACTCGAAGGGCTCCTAGGAGATCCCAGGCGCTCCAGAAGGAAGACGGAACCTCCCCACGCTTAGAATTCCGGAACACGTCTGACTGTGAGGGGGTTTGGGGCCGCACTCCACGCAGGTGCCTGTGGTCACTGGTGTTCCCTGGCAGGGGTAAGTCCGCTAAATACCTCCCCTGTCCAGCTGGATGCACTACATGCTACCTGCATTTCCAGTCCATCACCCGAACTTCCTGGAAGCTCGCAATAGGAGAATTTCGGGGAAGAACCGCGAAGGGCTCCTAGGCGATCCCAGGCTCAGCAGACAGAAGACGGAACCTTCCCACATTCCGAATTCCGGAACACGGTTGACTGTGTGGGGGAGGTTCGGGGCCGCCCTCCACGCAGCTGCCTGGGGTCACAGGTGTTCCCTGGCAGTGGGACGTCCGCTAAATACCTCCCCTGTCCAGGGGGAGGCAATAAATGCTACCTGCATTTCCAGCACATTACCCGCATTTTCCCGTCAGCACGCAATAAGAGACTATCGGGGAAGACACGCGAATGGCTCCTAGGAGATCCCAGGAGCTGCAGACAGAAGACAGAACCTCCTAAACTCAGAATTCTGGAACACGGCTGACTGTGTAGGGGAGGTTTGGGGCCGCCCTCCACGCAGCTGCCTGGGGTCACAGGTGTTTCCTGGCAGGGGGAATTCCGCTAAATACCTCCCCTGTCCAGGGGGAGGCACTACATGCTACCTGCATTTTCAGCTCATCCCCGGCCTTTCCCCGGCATCCCGCACTAGGAGATTCTCGGGGAAGACACGCGAATGGCTGATAGGAGATCCCAAGCACTGCAGACAGATGACAGAACCTTCCCACATTCCGAATTCCGGAACCCGGCTGACTGTGTGGGGGAGGTTCGGGGCCGCCCTCCACGCAGCTGCCTGGGGTCACAGGTGTTCCCTGGCAGTGGGACGTCCGCTAAATACCTCCCCTGTCCAGGGGGAGGCAATAAATGCTACCTGCATTTCCAGCACATTACCCGCCTTTTCCCGTCAGCACGCAATAAGAGACTATCGGGGAAGACATGCGAAGGGCTCCTAGGAGATCCCATGCGCTGCAGACAGAAGACCGAACCTCCCCACACTCAGAATTCCGGAACATGGCTGACTGTGTAGGGGAGGTTTGGGGCCGCCCTCCACGCAGCTGCCTGGGGTCACAGGTGTTCTCTGGAAGGGGGAATTCCGCTAAATACCTCCACTGTCCAGGGGGACTCACTACATGCTACCTGCATTTCCAGCACATCCCCCGCCTTTTTCCTGCAGCACGCAATAAGAGACTATCCGGGAAGACAAGCGAAGGGCTCCTAGGAGATCCCAGGCGCTGCAGAAAGAAGACGGAACCTCCCCACACTCAGAATTCCGGAACATGGCTGACTGTGTAGGGGAGGTTTGGGGCCGCTCTCCACGCAGCTGCCTGGGGTCACAGGTGTTCTCTGGAAGGGGGAATTCCGCTAAATACCTCCACTGTCCAGGGGGACTCACTACATGCTACCTGCATTTCCAGCACATCCCCCGCCTTTTTCCTGCAGCACGCAATAAGAGACTATCCGGGAAGACAAGCGAAGGGCTCCTAGGAGATCCCAGGCGCTGCAGAAAGAAGACGGAACCTCCCCACACTCAGAATTCCGGAACATGGCTGACTGTGTGTGGGAGGTTTGAGGCCATCCCTCCACGAATCTGTCTGGGGTCACTGGTTTTCCCTGTCAGGGGGAAGTCCGCTAAATACCTCCCCTGTCCAGGGGGAGGCAGTACATGCTACCTGCATTTCCAGCCCATCCCCCGACTTTCCCTGGCAGCCCGCACTAGGGGACTCTTGGGGATGACACTCGAAGGGCTCCTAGGAGATCCCATGCGCTGCAGACAGAAGACCGAACCTCCCCACACTCAGAATTCCGGAACATGGCTGACTGTGTAGGGGAGGTTTGGGGCCGCCCTCCACGCAGCTGCCTGGGGTCACAGGTGTTCTCTGGAAGGGGGAATTCCGCTAAATACCTCCACTGTCCAGGGGGACTCACTACATGCTACCTGCATTTCCAGCACATCCCCCGCCTTTTTCCTGCAGCACGCAATAAGAGACTATCCGGGAAGACAAGCGAAGGGCTCCTAGGAGATCCCAGGCGCTGCAGAAAGAAGACGGAACCTCCCCACACTCAGAATTCCGGAACATGGCTGACTGTGTGTGGGAGGTTTGAGGCCGTCCCTCCACGAATCTGTCTGGGGTCACTGGTTTTCCCTGTCAGGGGGAAGTCCGCTAAATACCTCCCCTGTCCAGGGGGAGGCAGTACATGCTACCTGCATTTCCAGCACATCCCCCGACTTTCCCTGGCAGCCCGCACTAGGGGACTCTTGGGGATGACACTCGAAGGGCTCCTAGGAGATCCCAGGCGCTCCAGAAGGAAGACGGAACCTCCCCACGCTTAGAATTCCGGAACACGGCTGACTGTGAGGGGGTTTGGGGCCGCACTCCACGCAGGTGCCTGTGGTCACTGGTGTTCCCTGGCAGGGGTAAGTCCGCTAAATACCTCCCCTGTCCACCTGGATGCACTACATGCTACCTGCATTTCCAGGCCATCACCCGAACTTCCTGGAAGCTCGCAATAGGAGAATTTCGGGGAAGAACCGCGAAGGGCTCCTAGGAGATCCCAGGCTCAGCAGACAGAAGACGGAACCTTCCCACATTCCGAATTCCGGAACACGGCTGACTGTGTGGGGGAGGTTCGGGGCCGACCTCCACGCAGCTGCCTGGGGTCACAGGTGTTCCCTGGCTGTGGGAAGTCCGCTAAATACCTCCCCTGTCCAGGGGGAGGCACTACATGCTACCTGCATTTCCAGCCCATCCCCGCCTTACCTGGCAGCCCGCACTAGGGGACCTTCTGAGAAGACACGCGAATGGCTCCTAGGAGATCCCAGGCGCTGCGTACAGAAGATGGAACCTCCCCATACTGAGAAATCCGGAACACGGCTGATTGTGTGGGGGAGGTTTTGGGGCTGCCCTGCACGCAGCTGCCTGGTGTCACTGGTGTTCCCTGGCAGGGGGAAGTCCGGTAAATTCCTCCCCTGTAAAGATGGAGGCACTACATGCTACCTGCATTTCCAGCAAATCCCCCAAATTTCCCTTGCAGCCCGCACTAGGATACTCTCGGGGAAGACACGCGAAAGGCTCCTAGGAGATGCCAGGCGCTGCAGACAAAAGATGGAAACTCCACACGCTCAGAATTCCGGAACACGACTGATTGTGTGGTAGAGGTTTGGGGCCTCCATCCACGCAGCTGCCTAGGACACAGGTGTTTCCTGGCCGGGGGAAGTCCGCTAAGTACCGCCCCTGTCCATGGGGAGGCACTACATGCTACCTGCATTTCCAGCCCATCCCCCGCCTTTCCCCTGCAGCCCGCACTAGGAGACTCTCAGGGAAGACAAGCGGAGGGCTCCTAGCATATTCCAGGCGCAGCAGAGAGAAGACGGAACCTCTCCACATTCAGAATTCCGGAACACGGCTGACTTTTTCGGGGAGGTTTGGTGCCGACCACCACGCAGTTGCCTGATGTCACAGGTGTTCCCTGGCATGGGGAAGTCCGCTAAGTACTTCCCCATTCCAGGGGGAGGCACTAAATGCTACCTGCATTTCCAGCACATCCCCCAAATTTCCCCGGCACCCGCACTTGGAGACCCTCGGGGAAGACACGTGAATGGTTCCTTGGAAATCCCAGGCGCTGCCCACAGAATACGGAACCTCCATCCGCTCAGAATTCCGGAACAAGGCTGACTGTGTGGGGGAGGTTTGGTGCCGCCCGCCACACAGCTGCCTGAGGTCACAGGTGATCCCTGGCAGGGGGAAGTCCGCTAAATACCTCCCCTGTCCAGGGGGAGGCACTACATGCTACCTGCATTTCCAGGTCATCCCCCGCATTTCCTCGGCTGCCCGCACTAAGGGACTCTCGGGGAAGACACGTGAAGGGCTCCTAGGAGATCCCAGGCGCAGCAGACAGAAGACGGAACCTCCCAATGCTCAGAATTCCGGAACAAGTCTGACTGTGGTGGAAGTTTGGGGCTGCCGTCCACGCAGCTGCCTGGGGTCACAGGTGTTCCCTGGTCGGGGGAAGTCCGCGAAATACCTCCCCAGTCCAGAGGGAGGCACTACATGCTACCTGCATTTCCAGACCATCCCCCGCCTTTCTCCTGCAGCCCGCACAATGAGAATCTCGGGGAAGACATGCGAAGTTCTCCTAGGAGATCCCATGCGCTGCAGACCGAAGACGAAACCTCCCAAAACTCAGAATTCCAGAACACGGCTGATTGTGTGGGATAGGTTTGGGGCCGCCATCCACGAACCTGCCTGGGGACACAGTTGTTCCATGGCAGGGGGAATTCCGCTAAATACCTCCCCTGTCCAGGGGGAGGCACTAAATGCTACCTACATTTCCAGCTCATCCCCTGCAATTCCCCGGCAGCCCGCAATAAGTGACGCTTTGGGAAGACACTTGAAGGGCTTCTAGGAGATCCCATGTGCTGCAGACCGAAGACGAAACCTCCCAAAACTCAGAATTCCAGAACACGTCTGACTGTGTGGGGGAGGTTTGGGGCCGACCACCACGTAGCTGCCTGTGGTCGCAGGTGTTACGTGCAAGGGGGAAGTCCGCTAAATACCTCCGCTCTCCAAGGGGAGGCACTACATGCTACCTGAATTTCCAGCCCATCACCCGAACTTCCCGGAAGCTCGCACTAGGAGAATTTCGGGGAAGAACCGCGAAGGGCGCCTAGGAGATCCCAGGCGCTGCAGAAAGAAGACGGAACCTTCCCACAATCAGAATTGCGGAACACGGCTGACTGTGTGGGAGAGGTTTGGGGCCGCCCTACACGCAGCTGCCTGGGGTCACTGGAATTCCCTGGCAGGGGGAAATCCGCTAAATACCTCTCCTGTCCAGGGGGAGGCACTACATGCTACCTGCATTTCCAGCCCATCCCCCGCCTTTCAACGGCAGCCCGCATTAGGAGACTCTCGGGGAAGACATGCGAAAGGCTCCTAGGAAATCCAAGGTGCTGCAGAGAGAAGACGCACTTTCCCCACTCTCAGAATTACGGAACACGTCTGACTGTGTGGGGGAGTTTTGGGTCCGAACTCCACGTAACAGCCGTGGGTCGCCGGTGTTAGGTGCAAGGGGGAAGTCCGCTAAATACCTCCCCTGTCCAGGGGGAGGCACTATATGCTACCTGCATTTCCAGCACATCCCCCGCCTTTCCCCGGCATCCCGCACTAGGAGATTCTCGGGTAAGACACGCGAATGACTCTTAGGAGAACCCAGGCGCTGCGTACAGAAGATGGATCCTCCCCATACTGAGAAATCCGGAGCACGGCTGACTGTGTTGGGGAGGATTTGGGGCTGCCCTGCACGCAGCTGCCTGGTGTCACTGGTGTTCCCTGGCAAGGGGAAGTCCGGTAAATTTCTCCCCTGTAAAGATGGAGGCACTACATGCTACCTGCATTTCCAGCAAATCCCCCAAATTTCCCCTGCAGCCCGCACTAGTATACTCTCGGGGAAGACACGCGAAAGGCTCCTAGGAGATCCCAGGTGCTGCAGACAAAAGATGGAAACTCCCCACGCTCAGAATTCCGGAACACGACTGATTGTGTGGTGGAGGTTTGGGGCCGCCATCCACGCAGCTGCGTAGGACACAGGTGTTCCCTGGCAGGGGGAAGTCCGCTAAATACCGCCCCTGTCCATGGGGAGGCACTACATGCTACCTGCATTTCCAGCCCATCCCCCGCCTTTCCCCTGCAGCCCGCACTAGGAGACTCTCAGGGAAGACAAGCGGAGGGCTCCTAGGATATTCCAGGCGCAGCAGAGAGAAGACGGAACCTCCCCACTTTCAGAATTCCGGAACACGGCTGACTTTTTGGGGGAGGTTTGGTGCCGACCACCACGCAGTTGCCTGATGTCACAGGTGTTCCCTGGCATGGGGAAATCCGCTAAATACTTCCCCATTCCAGGGGGAGGCACTAAATGCTACCTGCATTTCCAGCCCATCCCCCAAATTTCCCCGGCACCCGCACTTGGAGACCATCGGGGAAGACACGCGAATGGTTCCTTGGAAATCCCAGGCGCTGCCCACAGAATACGGAACCTCCATCCGCTCAGAATTCCGGAACACGGCTGACTATGTGTGGGAGGTTTGGGGCCGCCCTCCACGCAGCTGCCTGGGGTCACAGGTGTTCCCAGGCAGGGGGAATTCCGCTAAATACCTCCCCAGTCCAGAGGGAGGCACTACATGCTACCTGCATTTCCAGACCATCCCCCGCCTTTCTCCTGCAGCCCGCACAATGAGAATCTCGGGGAAGACATGCGAAGTTCTCCTAGGAGATCCCATGCGCTGCAGACCGAAGACGAAACCTCCCAAAACTCAGAATTCCGGAACACGGCTGATTGTGTGGGATAGGTTTGGGGCCACCCTACACGCAGCTGCCTGGGGTCACTGGTGTTCCCTGGCAGGGGGAAATCCGCTAAATACCTCTCCTGTCCAGGGGGAGGCACTACATGCTACCTGCATTTCCAGCCCATCCCCCGCCTTTCCACGGCAGCCCGCATTAGGAGACTCTCGGGGAAGACATGCGAAAGGCTCCTAGGAAATCCAAGGTGCTGCAGAGAGAAGACGGACTTTCCCCACTGTCAGAATTACGGAACACGTCTGAATGTGTGGGGGAGGTTTGGGTCCGAACTCCACGTAACAGCCGTTGGTCGCTGGTGTTAGGTGCAAGGGGGAAGTCCGCTAAATTCCTCCCATGTCCAGGGGGAGGCAATAAATGTTACCTGCATTTCCAGCACATTACCCGCTTTTTCACGTCAGCACGCAATAAGAGACTATCGGGGAAGACATGCGAAGGGCTCCTAGGAGATCCCAGGCGCTGCAGACTGAAGACGGAACCTTCCCACACTCAGAATTCCGGAACACGGCTGACTATGTGTGGGAGGTTTGGGGCCGCCCTCCACGCAGCTGCCTGGGGTCACAGGTGTTCCCAGGCAGGGGGAATTCCGCTAAATACCTCCCGTGTCCAGGGGGAGGCACTACATGCTACCTGCATTTCCAGCCCATCCCCCACCTTTCCCCGGCATTCCGCACTAGGAGATTCTCGGGGAAGACACGCGAATGGCTGATAGGAGATCCCAAGCCCTGCAGACAGAAGACAGAACCTTCCCACATTCCGAATCCGGAACAAGGCTGACTGTGTGGGGGAGGTTCGGGGCCGACCTCCACGCAGCTGCCTGGGGTCACAGGTGTTCCCTGGCAGTGGGACGTCCGCTAAATACCTCCCCTGTCCAGGGGGAGGCAATAAATGTTACCTGCATTTCCAGCACATTACCCGCTTTTTCACGTCAGCACGCAATAAGAGACTATCGGGGAAGACATGCGAAGGGCTCCTAGGAGATCCCAGGCGCTGCAGACTGAAGACGGAACCTCCCCACACTCAGAATTCCGGAACATGGCTGATTGTGTAGGGGAGGTTTGGGGCCGCCCTCCACGCAGCTGCCTGTGGTCTCAGGTGTTCCCTCTCAGGGGGAATTCCGCTAAATACCTCCCCTGTCCAGGGGGAGGCACTACATGCTACCTGCATTTCCAGCTCTTCCCCCGCCTTTCCCCGGCATCCCGCACTAGGAGATTCTCGGGGAAGACACGCGAATGGCTGATAGGAGATCCCAAGACTGCAGACAGATGACAGAACCTTCCCACATTCCGAATTCCGGAACCCGGCTGACTGTGTGGGGGAGGTTCGGGGCCGCCCTCCACGCAGCTGCCTGGGGTCACAGGTGTTCCCTGGCAGTGGGACTTCCGCTAAATACCTCCCCTGTCCAGGGGGAGGCAATAAATGCTACCTGCATTTCCAGCACATTACCCGCCTTTTCCCGGCAGCACGCAATAAGAGACAATCGGGGATGACATGCGAAGGGCTCCTAGGAGATCCCAGGCGTTGCAGACAGAAGACGGAACCTCCCCACACTCAGAATTCCGGAACATGGCTGACTGTGTAGGGGACGTTGGGGCCGCCCTCCACGCAGCTGCCTGGGGTCACAGGTGTTCTCTGGAAGGGGGAAGTCCGCTAAATACTTCCACTGTCCAGGGGGACTCACTACAATCTACCTGCATTTCCAGCACATCCCCCGCCTTTTCCCTGCAGCACGCAATAAGAGACTATCGGGGAAGACATGCGAAGGGCTCCTAGGAGATCCCAGGCGCTGCAGAAAGAAGACGGAACCTCCCCACACTCAGAATTCCGGAACATGGCTGACTGTGTGTGGGAGGTTTGGGGCCGTCCCTCCACGCATCTGTCAGGGGTCACTGGTTTTCCCTGTCAGGGTAAAGTCCGCTAAATACCTCCCCTGTCCAGGGGGATGCAGTACATGCTACCTGCAATTCCAGCCCATCCCCCGCTTTTCCCCGGCAACCCGCACTAGGAGACACTCGGGGAAGACACGCGAATGGCTCATAGGAGAACCCAGGCGCTGCAGACAGATGACGGAACCTTCCCACACTCAGAATTCCGGAACATGGCTGACTGTGTAGGGGAGGTTTGGGGCCGCTCTCTACGCAACTGTCTGGGGTCACAGGTGTTCTCTGGCATGGGGAAGTCCGGTAAAAACCTCCCCTGTCCAAGGGGACTCACTACATGCTACCTGCATTTCCAGCACATCCCCCGCTTTTCCCCGGCACCCGCACTAGGAGACCATCGGGGAAAACACGCGAATGGTTTCTTGGAGATCCCAGGCGCTGCAGACACCAGACGGAACCTCCACCCGCTCAGAATTCCGAAACACGGCTGACTGTGTGGGGGAGGTTTGGGGCCGCTCACCATGCAGCTGTCTGGTTTCACTGTTGTTCCCTGGCAGGGGGAAGTCCGCTAAATTCCTCCCCTGTCCAGGGGGAGGGACTGCACGCGACCTGCATTTCCAGCCCATCCCCCGCTTTCCATGGCAGCCCGCACAAGCAGACTCTCGGGGAAGACACGCGAAGAGCTCCTAGGAGATCCCAGGCGCTGCAGAAAGAGGACGGAAGCTCCCCAAGCTCAGAATTCCGGGAACACGGCTGACTGTGTGGGGGAGGTTCGGGGACGCCCTCCACGCAGCTGCCTGGGGTCACAGGTGTTCCCTGGCAGTGGGACGTCCGCTAAATACCTCCCCTGTCCAGGGGGAGGCAATAAGTGCTACCTGCATTTCCAGCCCATCCCCCGAATTTTCCCTGCAGCACGCAATAAGAGACTATCGGGGAAGACAAGCGAAGGGCTCCTAGGAGATCCCAGGCGCTGCAGACAGAAGACGAAACCTCCCCAAACTCAGAATTCCGGAACATGGCTAACTGTGTAGGGGAGGTTTGGGGCCGCCCTCCACGCAGCTGCCTGGGGTCACAGGTGTTCTCTGGAAGGGGGAAGTCCGCTAAATAACTCCAATATCCAGGGGGACTCCCTACATGATACCTGCACTTCCAGCACATCCCCCGCTTTTCCCCGGCAGCCCGCACTAGGAGATTCTCGGGGAAGACACGCGAATGGCTCCTATGAGATCCCAGGCGCTGCAGACAGAAGACAGAACCTCCTACACTCAGAATTCCGGAACACGGGTGACTGTGTGTGGGAGGTTTGGGGCCGTCCCTCCACGCAGCTGTCTGGGTTCACTGGTGTTCCCTCTCAGGGGGAAGTCCGCTAAATACCTCCCCTGTCCAGGGGGAGGCAGTACATGCTACCTGCATTTCCAGCCCATCCCCCGACTTTCCCCGGCAGCCCGCAATAGGGGACTCTTGGGGAAGACACTCGAAGGGCTCCTAGGAGATCCCAGGCTCTCCAGAAGGAAGACGGAACCGCCCCTCGCTTAGAATTCCGGAACACGGTTGACTGTGTGGGGATTTTGGGCCGCACTCCACGCAGCTGCCTGTGGTCACAGGTGTTCCCTGGCAGGGGTAAGTCCGCTAAATACCTCCCCTGTCCAGTGGGAGGCACTACATGCTACCTGCATTTCCAGCCGATCACCCAAACTTCCCGGAAGCTCGCACTATGAGAATTTCGGGGAAGAACCGCGAAGGGCTCCTAGGAGATCCCAGGCGCAGCAGAGAGAAGACGGAACCTTCCCACACTCAGAATTCCGGAACACGGCTGACTGTGTGGGAGAGGTTTGGGGCCGCCCTACACGCAGCTGCCTGGGGTCACAGGTGTTCTCTGGCATGGGGAAGTCCGCTAAATACCTCTCCTGTCCAGGGGGAGGCACTACATGCTACCTGCATTTCCAGCCCATCCCCCGCATTTCCACGGCAGCCCGCATTATGAGACTCTCGGGGAAGACATTCGAAAGGCTCCTAGGAGATCCAAGGGGCTGCAGAGAGAAGACGGACTTTCCCCACTCTCAGAATTCCGGAACATGGCTGACTATGTGGGGGAGGTTTGGGGCCGCCCTCCACGCAACTGCCTGGGGTCACAGGTGTTCCCAGGCAGGGGGAATTCCGCTAAATACCTCCCCTGTCCAAGGGGACTCACTACATGCTACCTGCATTTCCAGCACATCCCCCGCTTTTCCCCGGCACACGCACTAGGAGACCATTGGGGAAGACACGCGAATGGTTCCTTTGAGATCCCAGGCACTGCAGACAGAAGACGGAACCTCCACCCGCTCAGAATTCCAGAACACGGCTGACTGTGTGGGGGAGGTTTGGGGCCGCTCTCCATGCAGCTGTCTGGTTTCACAGGTGTTCCCTGGCAGGGGAAAGTCCGCAAAATTCCTCCCATGTCCAGGGGGAGGCACTACACGCGACTGGATTTCCAGCACATTCCCCGATTTCTCCGGCAGCCCGCACAAGGAGACTCTAGGGGAAGACACGCGAAGAGCTTCTAGGAGATCCCAGGCGCTGCAGAAAGAAGACGGAAACTCCCCACGCTCAGAATTCCGGGAACACGGCTGACTGTGTGGGGGAGGTTCGGGGACGCCCTCCACGCAGCTGCCTGGGGTCACAGGTGTTCCCTGGCAATGGGACGTCCGCTAAATACCTCCCCTGTCCAGGGGGAGGCAATAAATGCTACCTGCATTTCCAGCACATCCCCCGCTTTTTCCCTGCAGCACGCAATAAGAGACTATCGGCGAAGACATGCGAAGGGCTCCTAGGAGATCCCAGGCGCTGCAGACAGAAGACGGAAACTCTCCCCACTCAGAATTCCGGAACATGGCTGACTGTGTAGGGGAGGTTTGGAGCCGCCCTCCACGCAGCTGCCTGGGGTCACAGGTGTTCTCTGGAAGGGGGAAGTCCGCTAAATACCTCCACTGTCCAGGGGGTCTCACTACATGCTACCTGCATTTCCAGCACATCCCCCGCCTTTCCCCGGCAGCCCGCACTAGGAGATTCTCGGGGAAGACACGCGAATGGCTCCTAGGAGATCCCAGGCTTTCCAGAATGAAGACGGAACCTCCCCACGCTTAGAATTCCGGAACACGTCTGACTGTGAGGGGGTTTGGGGCCGCACTCCACGCAGCTGCCTGTGGTCACAGGTGTTCCCTGTCAGGGGGAAGTCCGCTAAATACCTCCCCTGTCTAGGGAGGGGCAGTACATGCTACCTGCATTTCCAGCCCATCCCCCGACTTTCCCCGGCAGCCCGCACTAGGGGACCCTTGGGGAAGATACTCGAAGGGCTCCTAGGATATCCCAGGATTTCCAGAATGAAGACGGAACCTCCCCACGCTTAGAATTCCGGAACACGTCTGACTGTGAGGGGGATTGGGGCCGCACTCCACGCAGCTGCCTGTGGTCACAGGTGTTCCCTGGCAGGGGGAAGTCCGCTAAATACCTCCCCTGTCCAGGGGGAGGCACTACATGCTCCCTGCATTTCCATCCCATCACACGAACTTCCCTGAATCTAGCACTAGGAGAATTTCGGGGAAGAACCGCGAAGGGCTCCTAGGAGATCTAAGTCGCTGCAGAAAGAAGACGGAAACTCCCCAAACTCAGAATTCCGGAACACTGCTGACTGTGTGGGGGAGGTTTGGGGCCGCCCTCCACACAGCTGCCTGGGGTCACAGGTGTTCCCTGGCTGGAGGAAGTCCGCTAAATACCTCCCATGTCCAGGGGGAGGCAATACATGCTACCTGTATTTCCAGCCCATCCCCGCATTTCCTGGCAGGCCGCACTAGGAGACTTTCTGGAAAGACACGGGAATGGCTCCTAGGAGATCCCAGGCGCAGCAGACTGAAGACGGAACCTCCCAACAATCAGAATTTCGGAACACGTCTGACTGTGTGGGGGAGTTTGTGGCCGCTCCCCACGCAGCTGCCTGGGGTATCTGGTGTTCCCTGGCAGGGGGAATTCCGCTAAATACCTCCCCATTCCAGGGGGAGGAACTACATGCTACCTGCATTTCCAGCCAATCCCCCGCCTTTCCCCGGCAGCCCGCACAAGGAGAAACTCGGAGAAGACACGCGAAAGGCTCCTAGGAGTTCCCAGGCGCTGCAGACAAAAGATGGAAACTCCCCATGCTCAGAATTCCGGAACACAGCTGATTGTGTGGTGGAGGATTTGGGCCGCCATCCACGCAGCTACCAGGGGACACAGGTGTTCCTTGGCAGTGGGAAGTCCGCTAAATACCTACCCTGTCCAGGGGGAGGCGCTACATGCTACCTGTATTTCCAGCCCACCCCCGACTTTCCCCTGCAGCCCGCACAAGGAGACTCTCAAGGAAGACAAGCGGAGGGCTACTAGGAAATCCCAGGCGCAGGAGACAGAAGACGTACCTCCCCACACTCAGAATTCCGGAACAAGTCTGACTGTGGTGGAAGTTTGGGGCTGCCCTCCACGCAGCTGCCTGGGGTCACAGGTGTTCCCTGGCAGTGGGACTTCCGCTAAATACCTCCCCTGTCCAGGGGGAGGCAATAAATGCTACCTGCATTTCCAGCCCATCACCCGCCTTTCACCTGCAGACCGCAGTATGAGAATCTCGGGGAATTCATGCGAAGGGCTCCTAGGAGAACCCATGCGCTGCAGAACGAAGACGAATCCTCCCAACACTCAGAATTCCGGAACACGGCTGATTGTGTGGGATAGGTTTGGGGCCGCCTTCCACGAACCTGCCTGGGGACACAGGTGTTCCATGGCAGGAGGAAGTCCGCTAAATACCTCCCCTGTCCAGGGGGAGGCACTACACGCTAATTGCATTTCCAGCCCATCCCCCGCATTTCCCCGGCAGCCCGCACTAGGAAACTCTCGGGGAAGACATGCGAAAGACTCCTTGGAGATCCCAGGCGCTGCAGACCGATGTCGGAAACTCCCTATGGTCAGAATTCCGGAATACGGCTGATTGTGTGGGATAAGTTTGGGCATGCCATCCACTCACCTGCCTGGGGACACAGGTGTTCCCTGGCAGGAGGAAGTCCGCTAAATACCTCCCCTGTCCAGGGGGAGGCACTACACGCTACCTGCATTTCCAGCCCATCCCCCGCCTTGCCCCGGCAGCCTGCACAAGGAGACTCTAGGGGAAGGCACGCGAATAGCTCCTAGGAGATCCCAGGCGCTGCAGAAAGATGACGAAACCTCCCCACGCTCAGAATCCCGGAACACGGCTGACTGTGTGGGGGAGGTTTGGGGCCGCCCTCCACACAGCTGCCTGGGGTCACAGGTGTTCCCTGGCTGTGGGAAGTCCGCTAAATACCTCCCATGTCCAGGGGGAGGCACTACATGCTACCTGAATTTCCAGCCCATCCCCGCATTTCCTGGCAGGCCGCACTAGGAGACAATCTGGGAAGACACGCGAATGGCTCCTAGGAGATCCCAGGCGCTGTGTACAGAAGATGGAACCTCCCCACACTGAGAAATCCGGAACAAGGCTGACTGTGTGGGGGAGGTTTGGGGCTGCCCTCCACGCAGCTGCCTGGGGTCACTGGTGTTCCCTGGCAGGGGGAAGTCCGCTAAATACCTCCCCTATTCAGGTGGAGGAACTACATTGTACCTGAATTTCCATCACATCCCCCGCCTTTCCCCTGCAGCCCGCACTAGGGGACCCTTGGGGAAGACACGCGAAAGGCTCCTAGGAGATCCAAGGCGCTGCAGACAAAAGATGGAAACTCCCAATGCTTAGAATTCCGAAACACGGCTGATTGTGTCGGGGAGGTTTGTGGCCGCAATCCAAGAAGCTGCCTGGGGACACAGGTGTTCCCTGGCAGGGGGAAGTCCGCTAAATACCTCCCCTGTCCAGGGGGAGGCACTATATGCTACCTGCATTTCCAGCCATCCCCCGACTTTCCCCTGCAGCCCGCACTAGGAGACTCTCGGGGAAGACAAGTGAAGGGCTCCTAGGAAATCCCAGGCGCAGCAAACAGAAGACGGAACCTCCCCACGCTCAGAATTCCGGAACAAGTCTGACTGTGGTGGAGGTTTGAGGCTGCCCTCCACGCAGCTGCCTGGGGTCACAGGTGTTCCCTGACAGGGGGAAGTCCGCGAAATAACTCCCCAGTTCAGGGGGAGGCACTACATGCTACCTGCTTTTCCAGCCCATCCCCCGCCTATCCCCTGCAGCACGCACTAGGAGAATCTCGGGGATTACACGCGAAGGGCTCCTAGGAGATCCCAGGTGCAGGAGACAGAAGACGGAACCTCCCAACACTCAGAATTCAGGAACACGCCTGACTGTGTGGGGGAGTTTTGGGGCAGCCCTCCATGGAGATGCCTGGTTTCACAGGTGTTCCCTGGCAGGGGGAATTCCGCTAAATAACTCCCCTGTCCAGGGGGAGTCACTACACGCTACCTGAATTTCCAGCCAATCCCCCGCATTTCCCCGGCAGCCCGCAAAACGAGACTCTTGGGGAAGACACGCGAAGAGTTCCTAGGAGATCCCAGGGGCTGCAGAAAGATGACGGAACCTTCCCACGCTCAGAATTCCTCAACACGTCTAACGGTGTTGGGGAGTTTTGTGGCCACTCTCCACGCAGCTGCCTGGGGTCACTGGTGTTCATGGCAGGGGGAATTCCGCTAAATACCTCCCTGTCCAGGGGGAGGAACTACATGCTACCTGCATTTCCAGCCCATCCCCAGCCTTTCCCCGGCAGCCCGCACAAAGAGACTCTCGGGGAAGACACGGAAAGAGCTCCTAGGGGATCCCAGGTGCTGCAGAAATAAGACGGAACCTCCCAACGCACAGAATTCCGGAACACGGCTGACTGTGTGGGGGAGGTTTGGGGCCGCTCTCCACACAGCTGCATGGGGTCACAGGTGTTCCCTGGGTGGGGGAAGTCCGCTAAATACCTCCCATGTCCAGGTGGAGGCACTATATGCTATCTGCATTTCCAGCCCATCCACGCCTTTCCTGGCAGGCTGCACTAGGATACCTTCTGGGAAGACACGGGAATGGCTCCTAGGAGATCCAAGGCGCAGCAGACAGAAGACGGATCCTCCCAACAATCAGAATTCCGGAACACGTCTGACTGTGTGGGGGAGTTTTGTGGCCGCTCTCCACGCAGCTGCCTGGGGTCAAAAGTGTTTCCTGGCAGGGGGAATTCCGCTAAATACCTCCCCTGTCCAGGGGTAGGAACTACATGCTACCTGCATTTCCAGCCCATCCCCCGCATTTCCCCGGCAGCCCGCAAAAGGAGACTCTCGTGGAAGACACGCGAAAGGCTCCAAGGGGATCCCAGGTGCTGAAGACAGAAGACGGACCTTCCCCACTCTCAAAATTACGGAACACGTCTGACTGTGTGGGGGAGGTTTGGGGCCGACATCCACGTAGTTGCCTTGGGTCGCAGTTGTTAGGTGCAAGGGGGAAGTCCGCTAAATACCTCCCCTGTCCAGGAGGAGGCACTAAATGCTACCTGCATTTCCAGCCAATCCCCCACCTTTTCATGGCAGCCCGCACTAGGAAACTCTCGGGGAAGACATGCGAAGGACTCCTTGGAGATCCCAGGCGCTGCAGACCGATGTCGGAAACTCCCTATGGTCAGAATTCCGGAATACGGCTGATTGTGTGGGATAAGTTTGGGCCCGCCATCCACTCACCTGCCTGGGGACACAGGTGTTCCCTGGCAGGAGGAAGTCCGCTAAATACCTCCCCTGTCCAGGGGGAGGCACTACACGCTACCTGCATTTCCAGCCCATCCCCCGCCTTGCCCCGGCAGCACGCACAAGGAGACTCTAGGGGAAGACACGCGAATGGCTCCTAGGAGATCCCAGGCGCTGCGTACAGAAGATGGAACCTCCCCACACTGAGAAATCCGGAACAAGGCTGACTGTGTGGGGGAGGTTTGGGGCTGCCCTCCACGCAGCTGCCTGGGGTCACAGGTGTTCCCTGACAGGGGGAAGTCCGCGAAATAACTCCCCAGTTCAGGGGGAGGCACTACATGCTACCTGCATTTCCAGCCCATCCCCCGCCTTTCCCCTGCAGCACGCACTATGAGACTCTCGGGGAAAATATGCGAAGGTCTCCTAGCAGAACCCAGGCGCTGCAGATAGAAGACGAAACCTTCCAACACTCAGAATTCCGGAACACGGCTGATGGCGTGGGATAGGTTTGGGGCTGCCATCCACGCACCTGCCTGTGGACACAGCTGTTCCAGGCAGGAGGAAGTCCGCTAAATACCTCCCCTGTCCAGGGGGAGGCACTATATGCTGCCTGCATTTCCAGCCAATCCCCCACTTTTTCCCCGGAGCCCTCATAAGGATACTATCGGGGAATACACGCGAAGGGCTCCTAGGAGATCCCAGGTGCAGGAGACAGAAGACGGAACCTCCCAACACTCACAAATCCGGAACACGGCTGACTGTGTGGGGGAAGTTTGGGGCCGCACTCCACGCAGCTGCCTGGGGTCACAGGTGTTCCCTGGTTGGGGGAAGTTCGCTAAATACCTCCCCTGTCCAGGGGGATGATCTACATGCTACCTGCATTTCCAGCCCATCCCCCGCCTTTCACGGCAGCCCGCACAAGGAGACACTCTGGGAAGACACGCGAAGGGCTCCTAGGAGATCCCAGGCGCTGCAGACAAAGACGGAAACTCCCCACACTCAGAATTCCGGAAAACGGCTGACTGTGTTGTGGATGTTTGGGACCGCCCCCCACGCATCTGCCTATGGTCACAGGTGTTCCCTGACAGGGGGAATTCCGCTAAATACCTCCCCTGTCCAGGGAGAGGCACTACACGCTACCTGCATTTCCAGCCCATCCCCCGACTTTCCCTGGCAGCCCGCACAAAGAGACTCTCGGGGAAGACACGCGAAGAGCTCCTAGGAGATCCCAGGTGCTGCAGACAGAAGACGGAACTTCCCCACTCTCAAAATTACGGAACACGTCTGACTGTGTGGGGGAGGTTTGGGGCCGACATCCACGTAGCTGCGTGGGGTCGCAGGTTTTAGGTGCAAGGGGGAAGTCCGCTAAATACCTCCCCTGTCCAGAGGGAGGCACTACATGGATACTGCATTTTCAGCCCATCTCCCACGTTTCCCCGGGCGCCCGCACTAGGAGACTCTCGGGAAAGACACGTGAAGTGCTCCTAGGAGATCCCAGTCGCAGCAGACAGAATACGGAACCTCCCAACCCTCAGAATTCCGGAACACATGTGACTGTGTGGGGGAGGTTTGGGGCTGCCCTCCACGCAGCTGCCTGGGTTCACTGGTGTTCCCTGGCAGGGGGAAGTCCTCTAAATACCCCCCCGGTCCAGGAGGAGGCACTACATGCTACCTGCATTTCCAGGACATCCCCCGACTTTCCCCGGCATCCCGCACTAGGAGACTCTCGGGGAAGACACGCGAAAGGCTCCGAGGAGATCCCAGGCGCTGCAGACTGAAGACGGAACCTCCCCAAACTCAGAATTCCGGAACATGGCTGACTGTGTAGGGGAGGTTTGGGGCCGCCCTCTACGCAGCTGTCTGGGGTCACAGGTGTTCTCTGGCATGGGGAAGTCCGGTAAATACCTCCCCTGTCCAAGGGGACTCACTACATGCTACCTGCATTTCCAGCACATCCCCCGCTTTTCCCCGGCACCCGCACTAGGAGACCATCGGGGAAGACACGCGAATTGTTCCTTGGAGATCCAAGGCGCTGAAGACAGAAGACGGTACCTCCACCCGCTCAGAATTCCGGAACACGGCTGACTGTGTCGGGGAGGTTTGGGGCCACTCTCCATGCATCTCTCTGGTTTCACAGGTGTTCCCTGGCAGGGGGAAGTCCGCTAAATTCCTCCCCTGTCCAGGGGGAGGCACTACACGCGACCTGCATTTCCAACCCATCCCCCGCATTCACAGGCAGCCCGCACAAGTAGACTCTCGGGGAAGACACGCGAAGAGCTCCTAGGAGATCCCAGGCGCTGCAGAAAGAAGACGGATACTCCCCACGCTCAGAATTCCGGAACAAGGCTGACTGTGTAGGGGAGGTTTGGGGCCGCCCTCCACGCAGCTGCCTGGGGTCACAGGTGTTCTCTGGAAGGGGGAAGTCCGCTAAATACCTCCACTTTCCAGGGGGACTCACTACATGCTACCTGCATTTCCAGCACATCCCCCGCCTTTCCCCGGCAGCCCGCAATAAGAGATTCTCGGGGAAGACACGCGAATGGCTCCTAGGAGATCCCAGGCGCTGCAGACAGAAGACAGAACCTCCTAAACTCAGCATTCCGGAACACGGCTGACTGTGTGTGGGAGGCTTGGGGTCGTCCCTCCACGCAGCTGTCTGGGGTCACTGGTGTTCCCTGTCAGGGGGAAGTCCGCTAAATACCTCCCCTGTCTAGGGAGAGGCAGTACATGCTACCTGCATTTCCAGCCCATCCCCCGACTTTCCCCGGCAGCCCGCACTAGGGGACACTTGGGGAAGATACTCGAAGGGCTCCTAGGAGATCCCAGGCTCTCCAGAAGGAAGACGGAACCTCCCCACGCTTAGAATTCCGGAACACGTCTGACTGTGAGGGGGTTTGGGGCCGCACTCCACGCAGCTGCCTGTGGTCACAGGTTTTCCCTGGCAGGGGGAAGTCCGCTAAATACCTCCCCTGTCCAGGGGGAGGCACTACATGCTACCTGCATTTCCATCCCATCACCCGAACTTCCCGGAAGTTAGCACCAGGAGAATTTCGGGGAAAAACCGCGAAGGGCTCCTAGGAGATCTCAGTCGCTGCAGAAAGAAGACGGAACCTCCCCAAACTCAGAATTCCGGAACACGGATGACTGTGTGGGGGAGGTTTGGGGCCGCCCTCCACACAGCTGCCTGGGGTCACAGGTGTTCCCTGGCTGGAGGAAGTCCGCTAAATACCTCCCATGTCCAGGGGGAGGCAATACATGCTACCTGCATTTCAGCCCATCCCCGAATTTCCTGGCAGGCCGCACTAGGAGACTTTTTGGAAAGACACGGGAATGGCACCTAGGAGATCCCAGGCGCAGCAGACTGAAGACGGAACCTCCCAACAATCAGAATTTCGGAACACGTCTGACTGTGTGGGGGAGTTTGTGGCCGCTCCCCACGCAGCTGCCTGGGGTATCTGGTGTTCCCTGGCAGGGGGAATTCCGCTAAATACCTCCCCATTCCAGGGGGAGGAACTACATGCTACCTGCATTTCCAGCTCATCCCACGCCTTTCCCCGGCAGCCCGCACAAGGAGAAACTCGGAGAAGACACGCGAAAGGCTCCTAGGTGTTCCCAGGCGCTGCAGACAAAAGATGGAAACTCCCCATGCTCAGAATTCCGGAACACAACTGATTGTGTGGTGGAGGATTGGGGCCGCCATCCACACAGCTGCCAGGGGACACAGGTGTTCCTTGGCAGTGGGAAGTCCGCTAAATACCTCCCCTGTCCAGGGGGAGGCGCTACATGTTACCTGCATTTCCAGCCCACCACCGCCTTTCCCCTGCAGCCCGCACAAGGAGACTCTCAAGGAAGACAAGCGGAGGGCTACTAGGAAATCCCAGGCGCAGGAGACAGAAGACGTACCTCCCCACACTCAGAATTCCGGAACAAGTCTGACTGTGGTGGAAGTTTGGGGCTGCCGTCCACGCAGCTGCCAGGGGTCACAGGTGTTCCCTGGCAGGGGGAAGTCCGCGAAATACCTCCCCAGTCCAGGGGGAGGCACTACATGCTACCTGCATTTCCAGCCCACCCCCGCCTTTCCCCTGCAGCCCGCACAAGTAGACTCTCAAGGAAGACAAGCGGAGGGCTACTAGGAAATCCCAGGCGCAGGAGACAGAAGACGTACCTCCCCACACTCAGATTTCCGGAACAAGTCTGACTGTGGTGGAAGTTTGGGGCTGCCGTCCACGCAGTTGCCTGGGGTCACAGGTGTTCCCTGGCAGGGGGAAGTCCGCGAAATACCTCCCCAGTCCAGGGGGAGGCACTACATGCTACCTGCATTTCCAGCCCATCACCCGCTTTTCACCTGCAGACCGCAGTATGAGAAACTCGGGGAAGTCATGCGAAGAGCTCCTAGGAGATCCCATGCGCTGCAGAACGAAGACGAATCCTCCCAACACTCAGAATTCCGGAACACGGCTGATTGTGTGGGATAGGTTTGGTGCCGCCATCCACGAACCTGCCTGGTGACACAGGTGTTCCATGGCAGGAGGAAGTCCGCTAAATACCTCCCCTGTCCAGGGGGAGGCACTACACGCTACCTGCATTTCCAGCCCATCCCCCGCCTTGCCCCGGCAGCCCGCACAAGGAGACTCTAGGGGAAGACACGCGAATAGCTCCTAGGAGATCCCAGGCGCTGCAGAAAGATGACGAATCCTCCCCACGCTCAGAATCCCGGAACAAGGCTGACTGTGTGGGGGAGGTTTGGGGCCGCCCTCCACACAGCTGCCTGGGTTCACAGGTGTTCCCTGGCTGTGGGAAGTCCGCTAAATACCTCCCATGTCCAGGGGGAGGCACTACATGCTACCTGCATTTCCAGCCCATCCCCGCCTTTCCTGGCAGGCCGCACTAGGAGACCTTCTGGGAAGACACGCGAATGGCTCCTAGGAGATCCCAGGCGCTGTGTACAGAAGATGGAACCTCCCCACACTGAGAAATCCGGAACAAGGCTGACTGTGTGGGGGAGGTTTGGGGCTGCCCTCCACGCAGCTGCCTGGGTTCACTGGTGTTCCCTGGCAGGGGGAAGTCCGCTAAATACCTCCCCTGTTCAGGTGGAGGAACTACATTGTACCTGAATTTCCATCACATCCCCCGCCTTTCCCCTGCAGCCCGCACTATGGGATCCTTGGGGAAGACACGCGAAAGGCTCCTGGAGATCCCAGGCGCTGCAGACAAAAGATGGAAACTCCCAATGCTTAGAATTCCGAAACACGGCTGATTGTGTCGGGGAGGTTTGTGGCCGCAATCCAAGAAGCTGCCTGGGGACACAGGTGTTCCCTGGCAGGGGGAAGTCCGCTAAATACCTCCCCTGTCCAGGGGGAGGCACTACATGCTACCTGCATTTCCAGCCATCCCCCGACTTTCCCCTGCAGCCCGCACTAGGAGACTCTCGGGGAAGACAAGTGAAGGGCTCCTAGGAAATCCCAGGCGCATCAAACAGAAGACGGAACCTCCCCACGCTCAGAATTCCGGAACAAGTCTGACTGTGGTGGAGGTTTGAGGCTGCCCTCCACGCAGCTGCCTGGGGTCACAGGTGTTCCCTGACAGGGGGAAGTCCGCGAAATAACTCCCCAGTTCAGGGGGAGGCACTACATGCTACCTGCATTTCCAGCCCATCCCCCGCCTATCCCCTGCAGCACGCACTATGAGACTCTCGGGGAAAACATGCGAAGGGCTCCTAGCAGATCCCAGGCGCTGCAGATAGAAGACGAAACCTCCCAACACTCAGAATTCTGGAACACGGCTGATGGCGTGGGATAGGTTTGGGGCTGACATCCACGCACCTGCCGGTGGACACAGTTGTTCCAGGCAGGTGGAAGTCCGCTAAATACCTCCCCTGTCCAGGGGGAGGCACTATATGCTGCCTGCATTTCCAGCCAATCCCCCGCATTTCCCCTGCAGCCCTCATAAGGAGACTCTCGGGGAATACACGCGAAGGGCTCCTAGGAGATCCCAGGTGCAGGAGACAGAAGACGGAACCTCCCAACACTCACAAATCCGGAACACGTCTGACTGTGTGGGGGAGGTTTGGTGCCGCACTCCGCACAGCTGCCTGTGGTCACAGGTGTTCCCTGGCTGGGGGAAGTCCGCTAAATACCTCCCCTGTCCAGGGGGAGGCACTATATGCTACCTGCATTTCCAGCCCATCCCCCGCCTTTCCCCTGCAGCCCGCATAGTAGACTCTCAGGGAAGACAAGTGGAGGCCTACTAGGAAATCCCAGGCGCAGGAGACAGAAGACGGAACCTCCCCACACTCAGAATTCCGGAACACGGCTGAATGTGTGCGGGAGTTTTGGTGCCGCCCTCCACGCAGCTGCCTGGGGTCAAAGGTGTTCCCTGGCAAGGGGAAGTCCGCTAAATACCTCCCCTGTCCAGGGGGAGGCACTACATGCTACCTGAATTTCCAGCCCATCCCCCGATTTTCCCCGGCATCCCGCACTAGGAGACTCTCGGGGAAGACAAGTGAAGGGCTCCTAGGAAATCCCAGGCGCAGCAGACAGAAGACGGAACCTCCCAACACTCATAATTCCGGAACACGTCTGACTGTGTGGGGGAGTTTTGTGGCGGCTCTCCACGCAGCTGCCTGGGGTCACTGGTGTTCCCTGGCAGGGGAAATCCGCTAAATACCTCCCCTATCCAGGGGGAGGCACTACATGCTACCTGCATTTCCAGACTATCCCCCGCCTTTCCCCGGCAGCCCGCACAAGGAGACCCTTGGGGAAGACACGCGAATGGTTCCTTGGAGATCCCAGTCCCTGCAGAGAGAAGACGGAACCTTCCCACGCTCGGAATTCCGGAACAAGACTGAATGTGTTGGAGGTTTGTGGCTGCCCTCCACGCAGCTGCCTGGGGTCACAGGTGTTCCCTGGCAGGGGGAATTCCGCGAAATACCTCCCCAGGACAGGGGAGGCTATAAATGCTACCTGCATTTCCAGCCCATCCCCCGCATTTCTCCTGCAGACCGCACTATGAGAATCTCGGGGAAGACATGCGAAGGGCTCCTAGGAGATCCCAGGCGCTGCAGAGAGGAGACGAAACCTTCCAACCCTCAGAATTCCGGAACACGGCTCATTGTGTGGGATAGGTTTGGGGCCGCCATCCACGAACCTGCCTGGGGACATAGGTGTTACCTGGGTGGGGGAAGTCCGCTAAATACCTCCCCTGTCCAGGGGGAGGAACTACATGCTACCTGCATTTCCAGCCCATACCCCGCCTTTCCCCGGCAGCCCGCACAAAGAGACTCTCGGGGAAGACACGCGAAGAGCTCCTAGGAGATCCCAGGCGCTGCAGAAATAAGACGGAACCTCCCAACGCACAGAATTCCGGAACACGGCTGACTGTGTGGGGGAGGTTTGGGGCCGCTCTCCACACAGCTGCATGGGGTCACAGGTGTTCCCTGGGTGGGGGAAGTCCGCTAAATACCTCCCATGTCCAGGTGGAGGCACTATATGCTATCTGCATTTCCAGCCCATCCACGCCTTTCCTGGCAGGCTGCACTAGGATACCTTCTGGGAAGACACGCGAATGGCTCCTAGGAGATCCCAGGCTCAGCAGACAGAAGACGGATCCTCCCAAAAATCAGAATTCCGGAACACGTCTGACTGTGTGGGGGAGTTTTGTGGCCGCTCTCCACGCAGCTGCCTGGGGTCAAAAGTGTTTCCTGGCAGGGGGAATTCCGCTAAATACCTCCCCTGTCCAGGGGTAGGAACTACATGCTACCTGCATTTCCAGCCCATCCCCCGCATTTCCCTGGCAGCCCGCAAAAGGAGACTCTCGTGGAAGACACGCGAAAGGCTCCAAGGAGATCCCAGGCGCTGCGTACAGAAGACGGAACCTCCCCACACTCAGAATTCCAGAACACGGCTGACTGTGTGGTGGATGTTTGGGGCCGCCCTCCACGCAGATTCCTGGGGTCACAGGTGTTCCCTGGCAGGGGGAATTCCGCTAAATACCACCCCTGTCCAAGGACAGGCACTACATGGAACCTGCATTTCCAGCCCATCCCCCGAATTTCCCCGGCAGCCCGCACTAGAAGACTCTCGGGGAATACATGCGAAAGGCTCCTAGGAGATCCCATGTGCTGAAGACAGAAGACGGACCTTCCCCACTCTCAAAATTACGGAACACGTCTGACTGTGTGGAGGAGGTTTGGGGCCGACATCCACGTAGCTGCCTTGGGTCGCAGTTGTTAGGTGCAAGGGGGAAGTCCGCTAAATACCTCCCCTGTCCAGGAGGAGGCACTAAATGCTACCTGCATTTCCAGCCAATCCCCCACCTTTTCATGGCAGCCCGCACTAGGAAACTCTCGGGGAAGACATGCGAAGGACTCCTTGGAGATCCCAGGTGCTGCAGACCGATGTCGGAAACTCCCTATGGTCAGAATTCCGGAATACGGCTGATTGTGTGGGATAAGTTTGGACCCGCCATCCACTCACCTGCCTGGGGACACAGGTGTTCCCTGGCAGGAGGAAGTCCGCTAAATACGTCCCCTGTCCAGGGGGAGGCACTACACGCTACCTGCATTTCCAGCCCAACCCCCGCCTTGCCCCGGCAGCACGCACAAGGAGACTCTAGGGGAAGACACGCGAATGGCTCCTAGGAGATCCCAGGCGCTGCGTACAGAAGATGGAACCTCCCCACACTGAGAAATCCGGAACAAGGCTGACTGTGTGGGGGAGGTTTGGGGCTGCCCTCCACGCAGCTGCCTGGGGTCACAGGTGTTCCCTGACAGGGGGAAGTCCGCGAAATAACTCCCCAGTTCAGGGGGAGGCACTACATGCTACCTGTATTTCCAGCCCATCCCCCGCCTTTCCCCTGCAGCACGCACTATGAGACTCTCGGGGAAAATATGCGAAGGGCTCCTAGCAGATCCCAGGCGCTGCAGATAGAAGACGAAACCTTCCAACACTCAGAATTCCGGAACACGGCTGATGGCGTGGGATAGGTTTGGGGCTGCCATCCACGCACCTGCCTGTGGACACAGCTGTTCCAGGCAGGAGGATGTCCGCTAAATACCTCCCCTGTCCAGGGGGAGGCACTATATGCTGCCTGCATTTCCAGCCAATCCCCCGCATTTTCCCCGAAGCCCTCATAAGGAGACTCTCGGGGAATACACGCGAAGGGCTCCTAGGAGATCCCAGGTGCAGGAGACAGAAGACGGAACCTCCCAACACTCACAAATCCGGAACACGGCTGACTGTGTGGGGGAAGTTTGGGGCCGCACTCCACGCAGCTGCCTGGGGTCACAGGTGTTCCCTGATTGGGGGAAGTTCGCTAAATACCTCCCCTGTCCAGGGGGATGATCTACATGCTACCTGCATTTCCAGCCCATCCCCCGCCTTTCACGGCAGCCCGCACAAGGAGACACTCTGGGAAGACACGCGAAGGGCTCCTAGGAGATCCCAGGCGCTGCAGACAGAAGACGTAACTTCCCCACTCTCAAAATTACGGAACACGTCTGACTGTGTGGGGGAGGTTTGGGGCCGACATCCACGTAGCTGCCTGGGGTCGCAGGTTTTAGGTGCAAGGGGGAAGTCCGCTAAATACCTCCCCTGTCCAGAGGGAGGCACTACATGGATACTGCATTTTCAGGGCATCCCCCGCGTTTCCCCGGGCGCCCGCACTAGGAGACTCTCGGGAAAGACACGTGAAGGGCTCCTAGGAGATCCCAGTCGCAGCAGACAGAATACGGAACCTCCCAACCCTCAGAATTCCGGAACACATGTGACTGTGTGGGGGAGGTTTGGGGCTGCCCTCCACGCAGCTGCCTGGGGTCACTGGTGTTCCCTGGCAGGGGGAAGTCCTCTAAATACCCCCCCGGTCCAGGTGGAGGCACTACATGCTACCTGCATTTCCAGGACATCCCCCGACTTTCCCCGGCATCCCGCACTAGGAGACTCTCGGGGAAGACACGCGAAAGGCTCCTAGGATATCCCAGGCGCTGCAGACCAAAGATGGAAACTCCCCATGCTCAGAATTCCGAAACAAGGCTGATTGTGTCGGGGAGGATTGGGGCCGCCATCCACGCAGCTGCCTGGGGACACGGGTTTTCCCTGGCAGGGGGAAGTCCGCTAAATACCTCCCCTGTCCAGGGGGAGGCACTACATGCTACCAGCATTTCCAGCCCATCCCCCGACTTTCCCCGGCATCCCGCACTAGGAGACTCTCGGGGAAGACAAGTGAATGTCCCCTGGAAATCCCAGGCGCAGCAGACAGAAGACGGAACATCCCAACACTCAGAATTCCGGAACACGTCTGACTGTGTGGGGGAGATTTGTGGCCAATCACAACGCAGCTGCCTGGGGTCACTGGTGTTCCCTGGCAGGGGGAATTCCGCTAAATACCTCCCCTGTCCAGGGGGAGGAACTAAATGCTACCTGTATTTCCAGCCCTTCCCCCGACTTTCCCCGGCATCCTGCACAAGGAGACCCTCGGGGAGGACACGCGAATAGTTCCTAGGAGATCCCAGGTGCAGGAGACAGAAGACGGAACCTCCATCCGCTCAGAATTCCGGAACACGGCTGACTGTGTAGGGGAGGTTTGGTGCCGAGCACCACGCAGCTGCCTGGGGTCACAGGTGATCCCTGGGAGGGGGAAGTCCGCTAAATACCTCCCCTGTCCAGGGGGAGGCACTACATGCTACCTGCATTTCCAGCCCATCCCCCGCCTTTCCCCGGCAGCCCACACTAGGAGACTCTAGGGAAAGACACGTGAAGGGCTCCTAAGTAATCCCAGGCGCTGCAGACAGAAGACGGAACCTCCCCACGCTCAGAATTCCGGAACAAGTCTGACTGTGGTGGAGGTTTGGGGCTGCCCTCCACGCAGCTGCCTTGGGTCACAGGTGTTCCCTGGCAGGGGGAAGTCCTCGAAATACCTCCCCAGTCCAGGGGGAGGCACTACATGCTACCTGCATTTCCAGCCCATCCCCCGCCTTTCCCCTGCAGCCCGCACTATGAGACACTCGGGGAAGACATGCGAAGTGCTCCTAGGAGATCCCAGGCGCAGTAGATAGAAGACGAAACTTCCCAACACTCAGAATTCCGGAACACGCCTGACTGTGTGTGGGAGGTTTGGGGCCGTCCATCCACGCAGCTGTGTGGGGTCACTGGTGTTCTCTGTCAGGGGGAAGTCCGTTAAATACCTCCCCGGTCCAGGGGGAGGCACTATATGCTATCTGCATTTCCAGCCCATCCACGCCTTTCCTGGCAGGCTGCACTAGGATACCTTCTGGGAAGACACGCGAATGGCTCCTAGGAGATCCCAGGCGCAGCAGACAGAAGACGGATCCTCCCAACAATCAGAATTCCGGAACACGTCTGACTGTGTGGGGGAGTTTTGTGGCCGCTCTCCACGCAGCTGCCTGGGGTCAAAAGTGTTTCCTGGCAGGGGGAATTCCGCTAAATACCTCCCCTGTCCAGGGGTAGGAACTACATGCTACCTGCATTTCCAGCCCATCCCCCGCACTTCCCCGGCAGCCCACAAAAAGAGACTCTCGTGGAAGACACGCGAAAGGCTCCAAGGAGATCCCAGGCGCTGCGTACAGAAGACAGAACCTCCCCACACTCAGAATTCCAGAACACGGCTGACTGTGTGGTGGATGTTTCGGGCCGCCCTCCACGCAGCTTCCTGGGGTCACAGGTGTTCCCTGGCAGGGGGAATTCCGCTAAATACCACCCCTGTCCAAGAACAGGCACTACATGGAACCTGCATTTCCAGCCCATCCCCCGAATTTCCCCGGCAGCCCGCACTAGAAGACTCTCGGGGAATACATGCGAAAGGCTCCTAGGAGATCCCAGGTGCTGAAGACAGAAGACGGACCTTCCCCACTCTCAAAATTACGGAACACGTCTGACTGTGTGGGGGAGGTTTGGGGCCGACATCCACGTAGCTGCCTTGGGTCGCAGTTGTTAGGTGCAAGGGGGAAGTCCGCTAAATACCTCCCCTGTCCAGGAGGAGGCACTAAATGCTACCTGCATTTCCAGCCAATCCCCCACCTTTTCATGGCAGCCCGCACTAGGAAACTCTCGGGGAAGACATGCGAAGGACTCCTTGGAGATCCCAGGTGCTGCAGACCGATGTCGGAAACTCCCTATGGTCAGAATTCCGGAATACGGCTGATTGTGTGGGATAAGTTTGGGCCCACCATCCACTCACCTGCCTGGGGACACAGGTGTTCCCTGGCAGGAGGATGTCCGCTAAATACCTCCCCTGTCCAGGGGGAGGCACTACAGGCTACCTGCATTTCCAGCCCATCCCCCGCCTTGCCCCGGCAGCACGCACAAGGAGACTCTAGGGGAAGACACGCGAATGGCTCCTAGGAGATCCCAGGCGCTGCGTACAGAAGATGGAACCTCCCCACACTGAGAAATCCGGAACAAGGCTGACTGTGTGGGGGAGGTTTGGGGCTGCCCTCCACGCAGCTGCCTGGGGTCACAGGTGTTCCCTGACAGGGGGAAGTCCGCGAAATAACTCCCCAGTTCAGGGGGAGGCACTACATGCTACCTGTATTTCCAGCCCATCCCCCGCCTTTCCCCTGCAGCACGCACTATGAGACTCTCGGGGAAAATATGCGAAGGGCTCCTAGCAGATCCCAGGCGCTGCAGATAGAAGACGAAACCTTCCAACACTCAGAATTCCGGAACACGGCTGATGGCGTGGGATAGGTTTGGGGCTGCCATCCACGCACCTGCGTGTGGACACAGCTGTTCCAGGCAGGAGGAAGTCCGCTAAATACCTCCCCTGTCCAGGGGGAGGCGCTACATGCTACCTGCATTTCCAGCCCACCCCCGCCTTTCCCCTGCAGCCCGCACAAGGAGACTCTCAAGGAAGACAAGGGGAGGGCTACTAGGAAATCCCAGGCGCAGGAGACAGAAGACGTACCTCCCCACACTCAGAATTCCGGAACAAGTCTGACAGTGGTGGAAGTTTGGGGCTGCCGTCCACGCAGCTGCCTGGGGTCACAGGTGTTCCCTGGCAGGGGGAAGTCCGCGAAATACCTCCCCAGTCCAGGGGGAGGCACTAAATGCTACCTGCATTTCCAGCCCATCACCCGCTTTTCACCTGCAGACCGCAGTATGAGAAACTCGGGGAAGTCATGCGAAGAGCTCCTAGGAGATCCCATGCGCTGCAGAACGAAGACGAATCCTCCCAACACTCAGAATTCCGGAACACGGCTGATTGTGTGGGATAGGTTTGGGGCCGCAATCCACTCACCTGCCTGGGGACACAGGTGTTCCATGGCAGGAGGAAGTCCGCTAAATACCTCCCCTGTCCAGGGGGAGGCACTACACGCTACCTGCATTTCCAGCCCATCCCCCGCCTTGCCCCGGCAGCCCGCACAAGGAGACTCTAGGGGAAGACACGCGAATAGCTCCTAGGAGATCCCAGGCAGTGCAGAAAGATGACGAAACCTCCCCACGCTCAGAATCCCGGAACAAGGCTGACTGTGTGGGGGAGGTTTGGGGCCGCCCTCCACACAGCTGCCTGGGTTCACAGGTGTTCCCTGGCTGTGGGAAGTCCGCTAAATACCTCCCATGTCCAGGGGGAGGCACTACATGCTACCTGCATTTCCAGCCCATCCCCGCCTTTCCTGGCAGGCCGCACTAGGAGACCTTCTGGGAAGACACGCGAATGGCTCCTAGGAGATCCCAGGCGCTGCAGACAAAAGATGGAAACTCCCAATGCTTAGAATTCCGAAACACGGCTGATTGTGTCGGGGAGGTTTGGGGCCGCAATCCAAGAAGCTGCCTGGGGTCACAGGTGTTCCCTGACAGGGGGAAGTCCGCGAAATAACTCCCCAGTTCAGGGGGAGGCACTACATGCTACCTGCATTTCCAGCCCATCCCCCGCCTATCCCCTGCAGCACGCACTATGAGACTCTCGGGGAAAACATGCGAAGGGCTCCTAGCAGATCCCAGGCGCTGCAGATAGAAGACGAAACCTCCCAACACTCAGAATTCTGGAACACGGCTGATGGCGTGGGATAGGTTTGGGGCTGACATCCACGCACCTGCCTGGGGACACAGTTGTTCCAGGCAGGTGGAAGTCCGCTAAATACCTCCCCTGTCCAGGGGGAGGCACTATATGCTGCCTGCATTTCCAGCCAATCCCCCGCTTTTCCCCTGCAGCCCTCATAAGGAGAATCTCGGGGAATACACGCGAAGGGCTCCTAGGAGATCCCAGGTGCAGGAGACAGAAGACGGAACCTCCCAACACTCACAAATCCGGAACACGTCTGACTGTGTGGGGGAGGTTTGGTGCCGCACTCCGCACAGCTGCCTGGGGTCACAGGTGTTCCCTGGCTGGGGGAAGTCCGCTAAATACCTCCCCTGTCCAGGGGGAGGCACTATATGCTACCTGCATTTCCAGCCCATCCCCCGCCTTTCCCCTGCAGCCCGCATAGTAGACTCTCAGGGAAGAAAAGTGGAGGCCTACTAGGAAATCCCAGGCGCAGGAGACAGAAGACGGAACCTCCCCACACTCAGAATTCCGAAACACGGCTGAATGTGTGCGGGAGTTTTGGTGCCGCCCTCCACGCAGCTGCCTGGGGTCAAAGGTGTTCCCTGGCAAGGGGAAGTCCGCTAAATACCTCCCCTGTCCAGGGGGAGGCACTACATGCTACCTGAATTTCCAGCCCATCCCCCGATTTTCCCCGGCATCCCGCACTAGGAGACTCTCGGGGAAGACAAGTGAAGGGCTCCTAGGAAATCCCAGGCGCAGCAGACAGAAGACGGAACCTCCCAACACTCATAATTCCGGAACACGTCTGACTGTGTGGGGGAGTTTTGTGGCGGCTCTCCACGCAGCTGCCTGGGGTCACTGGTGTTCCCTGGCAGGGGAAATCCGCTAAATACCTCCCCTATCCAGGGGGAGGCACTACATGCTACCTGCATTTCCAGACTATCCCCCGCCTTTCCCCGGCAGCCCGCACAAGGAGACCCTCGGGGAAGACACGCGAATGGTTCCTTGGAGATCCCAGTCGCTGCAGACAGAAGACGAAACCTCCCCACGCTCGGAATTCCGGAAAAAGTCTGACTGTGTTGGAGGTTTGTGGCTGCCCTCCACGCAGCTGCCTGGGGTCACAGGTGTTCCCTGGCAGGGGGAATTCCGCGAAATACCTCCCCAGGACAGGGGAGGCTATAAATGCTACCTGCATTTCCAGCCCATCCCCCGCATTTCTCCTGCAGACCGCACTATGAGAATCTCGGGGAAGACATGCGAAGGGCTCCTAGGAGATCCCAGGCGCTGCAGAGAGGAGACGAAACCTTCCAACCCTCAGAATTCCGGAACACGGCTCATTGTGTGGGATAGGTTTGGGGCCGCCATCCACGAACCTGCCTGGGGACATAGGTGTTTCCTGGCAGGAGGAAGTCCGCTAAATACCTCCCCTGTCCAGGTGGAGGCACTACATGCTACCTGCATTTCCAGCCCATCCCCCGCTTTTCCCCTGCAGCCCGCATTATGAGACTATCGGGGAATACACGCGAAGGGCTCCTAGGAGATCCCAGGTGCAGGAGACAGAAGACGGAACCTCCCAACACTCAGAATTCCGGAACACGCCTGACTGTGTGGGGGAGTTTTGGGGCAGCCCTCCATGGAGATGCCTGGTTTCACAGGTGTTCCCTGGCAGGGGGAATTCCGCTAAATAACTCCCCTGTCCAGGGGGAGGCACTACACGCTACCTGAATTTCCAGCAAATCCCCCGCATTTCCCCGGCAGCCCGCAAAACGAGACTCTCGGGGAAGACACGCGAAGGGTTCCTAGGAGATCCCAGGGGCTGCAGAAAGATGACGGAACCTTCCCACGCTCAGAATTCCTGAACACGTCTAACGGTGTTGGGGAGTTTTGTGGCCACTCTCCACGCAGCTGCCTGGGGTCACTGGTGTTCATGGCAGGGGGAATTCCGCTAAATACCTCCCCTGTCCAGGGGGAGGAACTATATGCTACCTGCATTTCCAGCCCATACCCCGCCTTTCCCCGGCAGCCCGCACAAAGAGACTCTCGGGGAAGACACGCGAAGAGCTCCTAGGAGATCCCAGGCGCTGCAGAAATAAGACGGAACCTCCCAACGCACAGAATTCCGGAACACGGCTGACTGTGTGGGGGAGGTTTGGGGCCGCTCTCCACACAGCTGCATGGGGTCACAGGTGTTCCCTGGGTGGGGGAAGTCCGCTAAATACCTCCCATGTCCAGGTGGAGGCACTATATGCTATCTGCATTTCCAGCACATCCACGCCTTTCCTGGCAGGCTGCACTAGGATACCTTCTGGGAAGACACGCGAATGGCTCCTAGGAGATCCCAGGCTCAGCAGACAGAAGACGGATCCTCCCAACAATCAGAATTCCGGAACACGTCTGACTGTGTGGGGGAGTTTTGTGGCCGATCTCCACGCAGCTGCCTGGGGTCAAAAGTGTTTCCTGGCAGGGGGAATTCCGCTAAATACCTCCCCTGTCCAGGGGTAGGAACTACATGCTACCTGCATTTCCAGCCCATCCCCCGCATTTCCCCGGCAGCCCGCAAAAGGAGACTCTCGTGGAAGACACGCGAAAGGCTCCAAGGAGATCCCAGGTGCTGCGTACAGAAGACGGAACCTCCCCACACTCAGAATTCCAGAACACGGCTGACTGTGTGGTGGATGTCTGGGGCCGCCCTCCACGCAGATTCCTGGGGTCACAGGTGTTCCCTGGCAGGGGGAATTCCGCTAAATACCACCCCTGTCCAAGGACAGGCACTACATGGAACCTGCATTTCCAGCCCATCCCCCGAGTTTCCCCGGCAGCCCGCACTAGAAGACTCTCGGGGAATACATGCGAAAGGCTCCTAGGAGATCCCAGGTGCTGAAGACAGAAGACGGACCTTCCCCACTCTCAAAATTACGGAACACGTCTGACTGTGTGGGGGAGGTTTGGGGCCGACATCCACGTAGCTGCCTTGGGTCGCAGTTGTTAGGTGCAAGGGGGAAGTCCGCTAAATACCTCCCCTGTCCAGGAGGAGGCACTAAATGCTACCTGCATTTCCAGCCAATCCCCCACCTTTTCATGGCAGCCCGCACTAGGAAACTCTCGGGGAAGACATGTGAAGGACTCCTTGGAGATCCCAGGCGCTGCAGACCGATGTCGGAAACTCCCTATGGTCAGAATTCCGGAATACGGCTGATTGTGTGGGATAAGTTTGGGCCCGCCATCCACTCACCTGCCTGGGGACACAGGTGTTCCCTGGCAGGAGGAAGTCCGCTAAATACCTCCCCTGTTCAGGGGGAGGCACTACACGCTACCTGCATTTCCAGCCCATCCCCCGCCTTGCCCCGGCAGCCCGCACAAGGAGACTCTAGGGGAAGACACGCGAATGGCTCCTAGGAGATCCCAGGCGCTGCGTACAGAAGATGGAACCTCCCCACACTGAGAAATCCGGAACAAGGCTGACTGTGTGGGGGAGGTTTGGGGCTGCCCCCAACGCAGCTGCCTGGGGTCACAGGTGTTCCCTGACAGGGGGAAGTCCGCGAAATAACTCCCCAGTTCAGAGGGAGGCACTACATGCTACCTGTATTTCCAGCCCATCCCCCGCCTTTCCCCTGCAGCACGCACTATGAGACTCTCGGGGAAAATATGCGAAGGGCTCCTAGCAGATCCCAGGCGCTGCAGATAGAAGACGAAACCTTCCAACACTCAGAATTCCGGAACACGGCTGATGGCGTGGGATAGGTTTGGGGCTGCCATCCATGCACCTGCCTGTGGACACAGCTGTTCCAGGCAGGAGGAATTCCGCTAAATACCTCCCCTGTCCAGGGGGAGGCACTATATGCTGCCTGCATTTCCAGCCAATCCCCCGCTTTTTCCCCGGAGCCCTCATAAGGAGACTCTCGGGGAATACACGCGAAGGGCTCCTAGGAGATCCCAGGTGCAGGAGACAGAAGACGGAAAATCCCAACACTCACAAATCCGGAACACGGCTGACTGTGTGGGGGAAGTTTGGGGCCGCACTCCACGCAGCTGCCTGGGGTCATAGGTGTTCCCTGGTTGGGGGAAGTTCGCTAAATACCTCCCCTGTCCAGGGGGATGATCTACATGCTACCTGCATTTCAAGCCCATCCCCCGCCTTTCACGGCAGCCCGCACAAGGAGACACTCTGGGAAGACACGCGAAGGGCTCCTAGGAGATCCCAGGCGCTGCAGACAGAAGACGGAAACTCCCCACACTCAGAATTCCGGAACACGGCTGACTGTGTTGTGGATGTTTGGGACCGCCCCCCACGCATCTGCCTATGGTCACAGGTGTTCCCTGACAGGGGGAATTCCGCTAAATACCTCCCCTGTCCAGGGAGAGGCACTATACGCTACCTGCATTTCCAGCCCATCCCCCGACTTTCCCCGGCAGACCGCACAAAGATTCTCTCGGGGAAGACACGCGAAGAGCTCCTAGGAGATCCCAGGTGCTGCAGACAGAAGACGGAACTTCCCCACTCTCAAAATTACGGAACACGTCTGACTGTGTGGGGGAGGTTTGGGGCCGACATCCACGTAGCTGCCTGGGGTCGCAGGTTTTAGGTGCAAGGGGGAAGTCCGCTAAATACCTCCCCTGTCCAGAGGGAGGCACTACATGGATACTGCATTTTCAGCCCATCCCCCGCGTTTCCCCGGGCGCCCGCACTAGGAGACTCTCCGGAAAGACACGTGAAGGGCTCCTAGGAGAACCCAGACGCAGCAGACAGAATACGGAACCTCCCAACCCTCAGAATTCCGGAACACATGTGACTGTGTGGGGGAGGTTTGGGGCTGCCCTCCACGCAGCTGCCTGGGGTCACTGGTGTTCCCTGGCAGGGGGAAGTCCTCTAAATACCCCCCCGGTCCAGGTGGAGGCACTACATGCTACCTGCATTTCCAGGACATCCCCCGACTTTCCCCGGCATCCCGCACTAGGAGACTCTCGGGGAAGACACGCGAAAGGCTCCTAGGATATCCCAGGCGCTGCAGACCAAAGATGGAAACTCCCCATGCTCAGAATTCTGAAACACGGCTGATTTTGTCGGGGAGGATTGGGGCCGCCATCCACGCAGCTGCCTGGGGACACGGGTTTTCCCTGGCAGGGGGAAGTCCGCTAAATACCTCCCCTGTCCAGGGGGAGGCACTACATGCTACCAGCATTTCCAGCCCATCCCCCGACTTTCCCCGGCATCCCGCACTAGGAGACTCTCGGGGAAGACAAGTGTATGGCTCCTAGGAAATCCCAGGCGCAGCAGACAGAAGACGGAACATCCCAACACTCAGAATTCCGGAACACGTCTGACTGTGTGGGGGAGATTTGTGGCCAATCACAACGCAGCTGCCTGGGGTCACTGGTGTTCCCTGGCAGGGGGAATTCCGCTAAATACCTCCCCTGTCCAGGGGGAGGAACTAAATGCTACCTGTATTTCCAGCCCTTCCCCCGACTTTCCCCGGCATCCTGCACAAGGAGACCCTCGGGGAGGACACGCGAATAGTTCCTAGGAGATCCCAGGTGCAGGAGACAGAAGACGGAACCTCCATCCGCTCAGAATTCCGGAACACGGCTGACTGTGTAGGGGAGGTTTGGTGCCGAGCACCACGCAGCTGCCTGGGGTCACAGGTGATCCCTGGGAGGGGGAAGTCCGCTAAATACCTCCCCTGTCCAGGGGGAGGCACTACATGCTACCTGCATTTCCAGCCCATCCCGCGCCTTTCCCCGGCAGCCCACACTAGGAGACTCTAGGGGAAGACACGTGAAGGGCTCCTAAGTAATCCCAGGCGCTGCAGACAGAAGACGGAACCTCCCCACGCTCAGAATTCCGGAACAAGTCTGACTGTGGTGGAGGTTTGGGGCTGCCCTTCACGCAGCTGCCTGGGGTCACAGGTGTTCCCTGGCAGGGGGAAGTCCTCGAAATACCTCCCCAGTCCAGGGGGAGGCACTACATGCTACCTGCATTTCCAGCCCATCCCCCGCCTTTCCCCTGCAGCCCGCACTATGAGACACTCGGGGAAGACATGCGAAGTGCTCCTAGGAGATCCCAGGCGCAGTAGATAGAAGACGAAACCTCCCAACACTCAGAATTCCGGAACACGGCTGACTGTGTGTGGGAGGTTTGGGGCCGTCCATCCACGCAGCTGTGTGGGGTCACTGGTGTTCTCTGTCAGGGGGAAGTCCGCTAAATACCTCCCCGGTCCAGGGGGAGGCACTACATGCTACCTGCATTTCCAGCCCATCCCGCACCTTTCCCCGGCAGCCCACACTAGGAGACTCTCGGGGAAGACACGTGAAGGGCTCCTAAGTAATCCCAGGCGCAGCAAACAGAAGACGGAACCTCCCCACGCTCAGAATTCCGGAACAATTCTGACTGTGGTGGAGGTTTGAGGCTGCCCTCCACGCAGCTGCCTGGGTTCACAGGTGTTCCCTGACAGGGGGAAGTCCGCGAAATAACTCCCCAGTTCAGGGGGAGGCACTACATGCTACCTGCATTTCCAGCCCATCCCCCGCCTATCCCCTGCAGCACGCACTATGAGACTCTCGGGAAAAACATGCGAAGGGCTCCTAGCAGATCCCAGGCGCTGCAGATAGAAGACGAAACCTCCCAACACTCAGAATTCTGGAACACGGCTGATGGCGTGGGATAGGTTTGGGGCTGACATCCACGCACCTGCCTGGGGACACAGTTGTTCCAGGCAGGTGGAAGTCCGCTAAATACCTCCCCTGTCCAGGGGGAGGCACTATATGCTGCCTGCATTTCCAGCCAATCCCCCGCTTTTCCCCTGCAGCCCTCATAAGGAGAATCTCGGGGAATACACGCGAAGGGCTCCTAGGAGATCCCAGGTGCAGGAGACAGAAGACGGAACCTCCCAACACTCACAAATCCGGAACACGTCTGACTGTGTGGGGGAGGTTTGGTGCCGCACTCCGCACAGCTGCCTGGGGTCACAGGTGTTCCCTGGCTGGGGGAAGTCCGCTAAATACCTCCCCTGTCCAGGGGGAGGCACTATATGCTACCTGCATTTCCAGCCCATCCCCCGCCTTTCCCCTGCAGCCCGCATAGTAGACTCTCAGGGAAGACAAGTGGAGGCCTACTAGGAAATCCCAGGCGCAGGAGACAGAAGACGGAACCTCCCCACACTCAGAATTCCGGAACACGGCTGAATGTGTGCGGGAGTTTTGGTGCTGCCCTCCACGCAGCTGCCTGGGGTCAAAGGTGTTCCCTGGCAAGGGGAAGTCCGCTAAATACCTCCCCTGTCCAGGGGGAGGCACTACATGCTACCTGAATTTCCAGCCCATCCCCCGATTTTCCCCGGCATCCCGCACTAGGAGACTCTCGGGGAAGACAAGTGAAGGGCTCCTAGGAAATCCCAGGCGCAGCAGACAGAAGACGGAACCTCCCAACACTCATAATTCCGGAACACGTCTGACTGTGTGGGGGAGTTTTGTGGCGGCTCTCCACGCAGCTGCCTGGGGTCACTGGTGTTCCCTGGCAGAGGAAATCCGCTAAATACCTCCCCTATCCAGGGGGAGGCACTACATGCTACCTGCATTTCCAGACTATCCCCCGCCTTTCCCCGGCAGCCCGCACAAGGAGACCCTCGGGGAAGACACGCGAATGGTTCCTTGGAGATCCCAGTCGCTGCAGACAGAAGACGGAACCTCCCCACGCTCGGAATTCCGGAACAAGTCTGACTGTGTTGGAGGTTTGTGGCTGCCCTCCACGCAGCTGCCTGGGGTCACAGGTGTTCCCTGGCAGGGGGAATTCCGCGAAATACCTCCCCAGGACAGGGGAGGCTATAAATGCTACCTGCATTTCCAGCCCATCCCCCGCATTTCTCCTGCAGACCGCACTATGAGAATCTCGGGGAAGACATGCGAAGGGCTCCTAGGAGATCCCAGGCGCTGCAGAGAGGAGACGAAACCTTCCAACCCTCAGAATTCCGGAACACGCCTGACTGTGTGGGGGAGTTTTGGGGCAGCCCTCCATGGAGATGCCTGGTTTCACAGGTGTTCCCTGGCAGGGGGAATTCCGCTAAATAACTCCCCTGTCCAGGGGGAGGCACTACACGCTACCTGACTTTCCAGACAATCCCCCGCATTTCCCCGGCAGCCCGCAAAACGAGACTCTCGGGGAAGACACGCGAAGAGTTCCTAGGAGATCCCAGGGGCTGCAGAAAGATGACGGAACCTTCCCACGCTCAGAATTCCTGAACACGTCTAACGGTGTTGGGGAGTTTTGTGGCCACTCTCCACGCAGCTGCCTGGGGTCACTGGTGTTCATGGCTGGGTGAATTCCGCTAAATACCTCCCCTGTCCAGGGGGAGGAACTACATGCTACCTGCATTTCCAGCCCATCCCCCGCCTTTCCCCGGCAGCCCTCACAAAGAGACTCTCGGGGAAGACACGCGAAGAGCTCCTAGGAGATCCCAGGCGCTGCAGAAATAAGACGGAACCTCCCAACGCACAGAATTCCGGAACACGGCTGACTGTGTGGGGGAGGTTTGGGGCCGCTCTCCACACAGCTGCATGGGGTCACAGGTGTTCCCTGGGTGGGGGAAGTCCGCTAAATACCTCCCATGTCCAGGTGGAGGCACTATATGCTATCTGCATTTCCAGCCCATCCACGCCTTTCCTGGCAGGCTGCACTAGGATATCTTCTGGGAAGACACGCGAATGGCTCCTAGGAGATCCCAGGCGCAGCAGACAGAAGACGGATCCTCCCAACAATCAGAATTCTGGAAAACGTCTGACTGTGTGGGGGAGTTTTGTGGCCGCTCTCCACGCAGCTGCCTGGGGTCAAAAGTGTTTCCTGGCAGGGGGAATTCCGCTAAATACCTCCCCTGTCCAGGGGTAGGAACTACATGCTACCTGCTTTTCCAGCCCATCCCCCGCACTTCCCCGGCAGCCCACAAAAAGAGACTCTCGTGGAAGACACGCGAAAGGCTCCAAGGAGATCCCAGGCGCTGCGTACAGAAGACGGAACCTCCCCACACTCAAAATTCCAGAACACGGCTGACTGTGTGGTGGATGTTTGGGGCCGCCCTCCACGCAGCTTCCTGGGGTCACAGGTGTTCCCTGGCAGGGGGAATTCCGCTAAATACCACCCCTGTCCAAGGACAGGCACTACATGGAACCTGCATTTCCAGCCCATCCCAAGAATTTCCCCGGCAGCCCGCACTAGAAGACTCTCGGGGAATACATGCGAAAGGCTCCTAGGAGATCCCAGGTGCTGAAGACAGAAGACGGACCTTCCCCACTCTCAAAATTACGGAACACGTCTGACTGTGTGGGGGAGGTTTGGGGCCGACATCCACGTAGCTGCCTTGGGTCGCAGTTGTTAGGTGCAAGGGGGAAGTCCGCTAAATACCTCCCCTGTCCAGGAGGAGGCACTAAATGCTACCTGCATTTCCAGCCAATCCCCCAACTTTTCATGGCAGCCCGCACTAGGAAACTCTCGGGGAAGACATGCGAAGGACTCCTTGGAGATCCCAGGCGCTGCAGACCGATGTCGGAAACTCCCTATGGTCAGAATTCCGGAATACGGCTGATTGTGTGGGATAAGTTTGGGCCCGCCATCCACTCACCTGCCTGGGGACACAGGTGTTCCCTGGCAGGAGGAAGTCCGCTAAATACCTCCCCTGTCCAGGGGGAGGCACTACACGCTACCTGCATTTCCAGCCCATCCCCCGCCTTGCCCCGGCAGCACGCACAAGGAGACTCTAGGGGAAGACACGCGAATGGCTCCTAGGAGATCCCAGGCGCTGCGTACAGAAGATGGAACCTCCCCACACTGAGAAATCCGGAACAAGGCTGACTGTGTGGGGGAGGTTTGGGGCTGCCCTCCACGCAGCTGCCTGGGGTCACAGGTGTTCCCTGACAGGGGGAATTCCGCGAAATAACTACCCAGTTCAGGGGGAGGCACTACATGCTACCTGTATTTCCAGCCCATCCACCACCTTTCCCCTGCAGCACGCACTATGAGACTCTCGGGGAAAATATGCGAAGGGCTCCTAGCAGATCCCAGGCGCTGCAGATAGAAGACGAAACCTTCCAACACTCAGAATTCTGGAACACGGCTGATGGCGTGGGATAGGTTTGGGGCTGCCATCCATGCACCTGCCTGTGGACACAGCTGTTCCAGGCAGGAGGAAGACCGCTAAATACCTCCCCTGTCCAGGGGGAGGCACTATATGCTGCCTGCATTTCCAGCCAATCCCCCGCTTTTTCCCCGGAGCCCTCATAAGGAGACTCTCGGGGAATACACGCGAAGGGCTCCTAGGAGATCCCAGGTGCAGGAGACAGAAGACGGAACCTCCCAACACTCACAAATCCGGAACACGGCTGACTGTGTGGGGGAAGTTTGGGGCCGCACTCCACGCAGCTGCCTGGGGTCACAGGTGTTCCCTGGTTGGGGGAAGTTCGCTAAATACCTCCCCTGTCCAGGGGGATGATCTACATGCTACCTGCATTTCAAGCCCATCCCCCGCCTTTCACGGCATCCCGCACAAGGAGACACTCTGGGAAGACACGCGAAGGGCTCCTAGGAGATCCCAGGCGCTGCAGACAGAAGACGGAAACTCCCCACACTCAGAATTCCGGAACACGGCTGACTGTGTTGTGGATGTTTGGGACCGCCCCCCACGCATCTGCCTATGGTCACAGGTGTTCCCTGACAGGGGGAATTCCGCTAAATACCTCCCCTGTCCAGGGAGAGGCACTATACGCTACCTGCATTTCCAGCCCATCCCCCGACTTTCCCCGGCAGCCCGCACAAAGAGACTCTCGGGGAAGACACGCGAAGAGCTCCTAGGAGATCCCAGGTGCTGCAGACAGAAGACGGAACTTCCCCACTCTCAAAATAACGGAACACGTCTGACTGTGTGGGGGAGGTTTGGGGCCGACATCCACGTAGCTGCCTGGGGTCGCAGGTTTTAGGTGCAAGGGGGAAGTCCGCTAAATACCTCCCCTGTCCAGAGGGAGGCACTACATGGATACTGCATTTTCAGCCCATCCCCCGCGTTTCCCCGGGCGCCCGCACTAGGAGACTCTCGGGAAAGACACGTGAAGGGCTCCTAGGAGATCCCAGTCGCAGCAGACAGAATACGGAACCTCCCAACCCTCAGAATTCCGGAACACATGTGACTGTGTGGGGGAGGTTTGGGGCTGCCCTCCATGCAGCTGCCTGGGGTCACTGGTGTTCCCTGGCAGGGGGAATTCCGCTAAATACCTCCCCTGTCCAGGGGGAGGAACTAAATGCTACCTGTATTTCCAGCCCTTCCCCTGAATTTCCCCGGCATCCTGCACAAGGAGACCCTCGGGGAGGACACGCGAATAGTTCCTAGGAGATCCCAGGTGCAGGAGACAGAAGACGGAACCTCCATCCGCTCAGAAATCCGGAACACGGCTGACTGTGTAGGGGAGGTTTGGTGTCGAACACCACGCAGCTGCCTGGGGTCACAGGTGATCCCTGGGAGGGGGAAGTCCGCTAAATACCTCCCCTGTCCAGGGGGAGGCACTACATGCTACCTGCATTTCCAGCCCATCCCGCGCCTTTCCCCGGCAGCCCACACTAGGAGACTCTAGGGGAAGACACGTGAAGGGCTCCTATGTAATCCCAGGCGCTGCAGACAGAAGACGGAACCTCCCCACGCTCAGAATTCCGGAACAAGTCTGACTGTGGTGGAGGTTTGGGGCTGCCCTCCACGCAGCTGCCTGGGGTCACAGGTGTTCCCTGGCAGGGGGAATTCCTCGAAATACCTCCCCAGTCCAGGGGGAGGCACTACATGCTACCTGCATTTCCAGCCCATCCCCCGCATTTCCCCTGCCGCCCGCACTATGAGACACTCGGGGAAGACATGCGAAGTGCTCCTAAGTGATCCCAGGCGCAGTAGATAGAAGACGAAACCTCCCAACACTCAGAATTCCGGAACACGGCTGACTGTGTGTGGGAGGTTTGGGGCCGTCCATCCACGCAGCTGTGTGGGGTCACTGGTGTTCTCTGTTATGGGGAAGTCCGCTAAATACCTCCCCGGTCCAGGGGGAGGCAGTACATGCTACCTGCATTTCCAGCCCATCCCGCGCCTTTCCCCGGCAGCCCACACTAGGAGAATCTCGGGGAAGACACTCGAAGGGCTCCTAGGAGATCCCAAGCGCTCCAGAAGGAAGACGGAACTTCCCCACGCTTAGAATTCCGGAACACGGCTGACTGTGAGGGGGTTTGGGGCCGCAATCCACGCAGCTGCCTGTGGTCACACGTGTTCCCTGGCAGGGGGAAGTCCGCTAAATACCTCCCCTGTCAAGGGGGAGGCACTAAATGCTACATGCATCTCCAGCCCATCCCCCAACTTTCCCCAGCAGTCCGCACTATGAGACTCTCGGGGAAGACACGCGAATGGCTGATAGGAGATCCCAGGCACTGCAGACAGTTGACGGAACCTTCCCACACTCCGAATTCCGGAACACGGCTAACTGTGTAGGGGAGGTTTGTGGCCGCCATCCACGCAGCTGCCTGGTGTCAGAGGTGTTCTCTGGAAGGGGGAAGTCCGCTAAATACCTCCCCTGTCCAGGGGGACTCACTACATTCTACCTGCATTTCCAGCCTATCCCCCGCATTTCCCCGGCAGCCCGCACAAAGAGACTCTCGGGGAAGACACGCGAAGAGCTCCTAGGAGATTCCAGGCGCTGCAGAAATAAGACGGAACCTCCCAACGCACAGAATTCCGGAACACGGCTGACTGTGTGGGGGAGGTTTGGGGCCGCTCTCCACACAGCTGCATGGGGTCACAGGTGTTCCCTGGGTGGGGGAAGTCCGCTAAATACCTCCCATGTCCAGGTGGAGGCACTATATGCTATCTGCATTTCCAGCACATCCACGCCTTTCCTGGCAGGCTGCACTAGGATACCTTCTGGGAAGACACGCGAATGGCTCCTAGGAGATCCCAGGCGCAGCAGACAGAAGACGGATCCTCCCAACAATCAGAATTCCGGAACACGTCTGACTGTGTGGGGGAGTTTTGTGGCCGCTCTCCACGCAGCTGCCTGGGGTCAAAAGTGTTACCTGGCAGGGGGAATTCCGCTAAATACCTCCCCTGTCCAGGGGTAGGAACTACATGCTACCTGCATTTCCAGCCCATACCCCGAATTTCCCCGGCAGCCCACAAAAAGAGACTCTCGTGGAAGACACGCGAAAGGCTCCAAGGAGATCCCAGGCGCTGCGTACAGAAGACGGAACCTCCCCACACTCAGAATTCCAGAACACGGCTGACTGTGTGGTGGATGTTTGGGGCCGCCCTCCACGCAGCTTCCTGGGGTCACAGGTGTTCCCTGGCAGGGGGAAGTCCGCTAAATACCTCCCCTGTCCAGGAGGAGGCACTAAATGCTACCCGCATTTCTAGCCAATCCCCCACCTTTTCATGGCAGCCCGCACTAGGAAATTCTCGGGGAAGACATGCGAAGGACTACTTGGAGATCCCAGGCGCTGCAGACCGATGTCGGAAACTCCCTATGGTCAGAATTCCGGAATACGGCTGATTGTGTGGGATAAGTTTGGGCCCGCCATCCACTCACCTGCCTGGGGACACAGGTGTTCCCTGGCAGGAGGATGTCCGCTAAATACCTCCCCTGTCCAGGAGGAGGCACTAAATGCTACCCGCATTTCTAGCCAATCCCCCAGCTTTTCATGGCAGCCCGCACTAAGAAACTCTCGGGGAAGACATGCAAAGGACTCCTAGGAGATCCCAGGCGCTGCGTACAGAAGATGGAACCTCCCCACACTGAGAAATCCGGAACAAGGCTGACTGTGTGGGGGAGGTTTGGGGCTGCCCTCCACGCAGCTGCCTGGGGTCACAGGTGTTCCCTGACAGGGGGAAGTCCGCGAAATAACTCCCCAGTTCAGGGGGAGGCACTACATGCTACCTGCATTTCCAGCCCATCCCCCGCCTTTCCCCTGCAGCACGCACTATGAGACTCTCGGGGAAAGTATGCGAAGGGCTCCTAGCAGATCCCAGGCGCTGCAGATAGAAGACGAAACTTTCCAACACTCAGAATTCCGGAACACGGCTGATGGCGTGGGATAGGTTTGGGGCTTCCATCCATGCACCTGCCTGTGGACACAGCTGTTCCAGGCAGGAGGAAGTCCGCTAAATACCTCCCCTGTCCAGGGGGATGATCTACATGCTACCTGCATTTCCAGCCAATCCCCCGACTTTCCCCGGCAGCCCGCACAAAGAGACTCTCGGGGAAGACACGCGAAGAGCTCCTAGGAGATCCCAGGTGCTGCAGACAGAAGACGGAACTTCCCCACTCTCAAAATTACGGAACACGTCTGACTGTGTGGGGGAGGTTTGGGGCCGACATCCACGTAGCTGCCTGGGGTCGCAGGTTTTAGGTGCAAGGGGGAAGTCCGCTAAATACCTCCCCTGTCCAGAGGGAGGCACTACATGGATACTGCATTTTCAGCCCATCACCCGCGTTTACCCGGGCGCCCGCACTAGGAGACTCTCGGGAAATACACGTGAAGGGCTCCTAGGAGATCCCGGTCGCAGCAGACAGAATACGGAACCTCCCAACCCTCAGAATTCCAGAACACATGTGACTGAGTGGGGGAGGTTTGGGGCTGCCCTCAACGCAGCTGCCTGGGGTCACTGGTGTTCCCTGGCAGAGGGAAGTCCTCTAAATACCCCCCCGGTCCAGGTGGAGGCACTACATGCTACCTGCATTTCCAGGACATCCCCCGACTTTCCTCGGCATCCCGCACTAGGAGACTCTCGGGGAATACACACGAAAGGCTCCTAGGAGATCCCAGGCGCTGCAGACAAAAGATGGAAACTCCCCATGCTCAGAATACCGAAACACGGCAGATTGTGTCGGGGTGGATTCGGGCCGCCATCCACGCAGCTGCCTGGGGACACGGGTGTTCCCTGGCAGGGGGAAGTCCGCTAAATACCTCCCCTGTCCAGGGGGAGGCACTACATGCTACCAGCATTTCCAGCCCATCCCCCGACTTTCCCCGGCATCCCGCACTAGGAGACTCTCGGGGAAGACAAGTGAATGGCTCCTAGGAAATCCCAGGTGCAGCAGACAGAACACGGAACCTCCCCAAGCTCAGAATTCCGGAACAAGTCTGACTGTGGTGGAGGTTTGGGGCTGCCCTCCACGCAGCTGCCTGGGGTCACAGGTGTTCCCTGGCAGGGGGAATTCCTCGAAATACCTCCCCAGTCCAGGGGGAGGCACTACATGCTACCTGCAATTCCAGGCCATCCCCCGCCTTTCCCCTGCCGCCCGCACTATGAGACATTCGGGGAAGACATGCGAAGTGCTCCTAGGAGATCCCAGGCGCAGTAGATAGAAGACGAAACCTCCCAACACTCAGAATTCCGGAACACGGCTGACTGTGTGTGGGAGGTTTGGGGCCGTCCCTCCACGCAGCTGTGTGGGGTCACTGGTGTTCTCTGTCAGGGGGAAGTCCGCTAAATACATCCCCCGTCCAGGGGGAGGAAGTACATGCTACCTGCATTTCCAGCCCAACCCCGCCTTTCCCCGGCAGCCCGCAATAGGTGACTCTTGGGGAAGACACTCGAAGGGCTCCTAGGAGATCCCAAGCGCTCCAGAAGGAAGACGGAACTTCCCACGCTTAGAATTCCGGAACACGGCTGACTGTGAGGGGGTATGGGGCCGCACTCCACGCAGCTGCCTGTGGTCACACGTGTTCCCTGCCTGGGGGAAGTCCGCTAAATTCCTCCCCAGTCCAGGGGGAGGCACTAAATGCTACATGCATTTCCAGCCAATCCCCCAACTTTCCCCGGCAGTCCGCACTATGAGACTCTCGGGGAAGACACGCGAATGGCTGATAGGAGATCCCAGGCACTGCAGACAGTTGACGGAACCTTCCCACACTCCGAATTCCAGAACACGGCTGACTGTGTATGGGAGGTTTGTGGCCGCCATCCACGCAGCTGCCTGGTGTCACAGGTGTTCTCTGGAAGGGGGAAGTCCGCTAAATACCTCCCCTGTCCAGGGGGACTCACTACATTCTACCTGCATTTCCAGCACATCCCCCGCCTTTCCCCGGCAGCCCGCACTAGGAGATTCTCGGGGAAGACACGCGAACTGCTCCTAGGAGATCCCAGGCGCTGCAGACAGATGATGGAACCTCCTACACTCAGAATTCCTGAACACGGCTGACTGTGTGTGAGATGTTTGTGCCCGTCCATCCACACCGCTGCCTGGAGTCACTGGTGTTCCCTGTCAGGGAGAAGTCCGCTAAATACCTCCCCAGTTCAGGGGGAGGCACTACATGCTACCTGCATTTCCAGCACATCCCCCGCGTTTCCCCTGCAGCCCGCACTAGGAGACTCTCGGGGAAGACACGCGAAGAGCTCCTAGGAGATCCCAGGTGCTGCAGACAGAAGACGGAACTTCCCCACTCTCAAAATTACGGAACACGTCTGACTGTGTGGGGGAGGTTTGGGGCCGCCATCCACGCGGCTGCCTGGGGTCGCAGGTTTTAGTTGCAAGGGGGAAGTCCGCTAAATACCTCCCCTGTCCAGAGGGAGGCACTACATGGATACTGCATTTTCAGCCCATCCCCCGCGTTTCCCGGGGCGCCCGCACTAGGAGACTCTCGGGAAAGACACGTGAATGGCTCCTAGGAGATCCCAGTCGCAGCAGACAGAATACGGAACCTCCCAACCCTCAGAATTCCGGAACACAACTGACTGTGTGTGGGAGGTTTGGGGCCGTCCCTCCACGCAGCTGTGTGGGGTCACTGGTGTTCTCTGTCAGGGGGAAGTCCGCTAAATAACTCCCCTGTCCAGGGGGAGGCAGTACATGCTACCTGCATTTCCAGCCCAACCCCGCCTTTCCCCGGCACCCCGCAATAGGGGACTCTTGGGGAAGACACGCGAAGAGCTCCTAGGAGATCCCAGGCGCTGCAGAAATAAGACGGAAACTCCCCAAGCTCAGAATTCCGGAACACGGCTGACTGTGTAGGGGAGGTTTGGGGCCGCCCTCCACGCAGCTGCCTGGGGTCACAGGTGTTCTCTGGAAGGGGGAATTCCGCTAAATACCTCCACTGTCCAGGGGGACTCACTACATGCTTCCTGCATTTCCAGCACATCCACGCATTTCCTGGCAGGCCGCACTAGGAGACTTTCTGGAAAGACAAGCGAATAGCTCCTAGGAGATCCCAGGCGCAGCAGACTGAAGACGGAACCTCCCAACAATCAGAATTTCGGAACACGTCTGACTGTGTGGGGGAGTTTGTGGCCGCTCCCCACGAAGCTGCCTGGGGTCACTGGTGTTCCCAGGCAGGGGGAATTCCGCTAAATACCTCCCCAGTCCAGGGGGAGGAACTACATGCTACCTGCATTTCCAGCCCATCCCCCGCCTTTCCCCGGCAGCCCGCTCAAGGAGAAACTCGGAGAAGACACGCGAAAGGCTCCTAGGAGTTCCCAGGCGCTGCAGACAAAAGATGGAAACTCCCCATGCTCAGAATTCCGGAACACAGCTGATTGTGTGGTGGAGGATTGGGGCCGCCATCCACGCAGCTGCCAGGGGACACAGGTGTTCCTTGGCAGGGGGAAGTCCGCTAAATACCTCCCATGTCCAGGTGGAGGCACTATATGCTATCTGCATTTCCAGCACATCCACGCCTTTCCTGGCAGGCTGCACTAGGATACCTTCTGGGAAGACACGCGAATGGCTCCTAGGAGATCCCAGGCTCAGCAGACAGAAGACGGATCCTCCCAACAATCAGAATTCCGGAACACGTCTGACTGTGTGGGGGAGTTTTGTGGCCGCTCTCCACGCAGCTGCCTGGGGTCAAAAGTGTTACCTGGCAGGGGGAATTCCGCTAAATACCTCCCCTGTCCAGGGGTAGGAACTACATGCTACCTGCATTTCCAGCCCATACCCCGAATTTCCCCGGCAGCCCGCAAAAAGAGACTCTCGTGGAAGACACGCGAAAGGCTCCAAGGAGATCCCAGGCGCTGCGTACAGAAGACGGAACCTCCCCACACTCAGAATTCCAGAACACGGCTGACTGTGTGGTGGATGTTTGGGGCCGCCCTCCACGCAGCTTCCTGGGGTCACAGGTGTTCCCTGGCAGGGGGAAGTCCGCTAAATACCTCCCCTGTCCAGGAGGAGGCACTAAATGCTACCCGCATTTCTAGCCAATCCCCCACCTTTTCATGGCAGCCCGCACTAGGAAATTCTCGGGGAAGACATGCGAAGGACTACTTGGAGATCCCAGGCGCTGCAGACCGATGTCGGAAACTCCCTATGGTCAGAATTCCGGAATACGGCTGATTGTGTGGGATAAGTTTGGGCCCGCCATCCACTCACCTGCCTGGGGACACAGGTGTTCCCTGGCAGGAGGATGTCCGCTAAATACCTCCCCTGTCCAGGAGGAGGCACTAAATGCTACCCGCATTTCTAGCCAATCCCCCAGCTTTTCATGGCAGCCCGCACTAAGAAACTCTCGGGGAAGACATGCAAAGGACTCCTAGGAGATCCCAGGCGCTGCGTACAGAAGATGGAACCTCCCCACACTGAGAAATCCGGAACAAGGCTGACTGTGTGGGGGAGGTTTGGGGCTGCCCTCCACGCAGCTGCCTGGGGTCACAGGTGTTCCCTGACAGGGGGAAGTCCGCGAAATAACTCCCCAGTTCAGGGGGAGGCACTACATGCTACCTGCATTTCCAGCCCATCCCCCGCCTTTCCTCTGCAGCACGCACTATGAGACTCTCGGGGAAAATATGCGAAGGGCTCCTAGCAGATCCCAGGCGCTGCAGATAGAAGACGAAACCTTCCAACACTCAGAATTCCGGAACACGGCTGATGGCGTGGGATAGGTTTGGGGCTTCCATCCATGCACCTGCCTGTGGACACAGCTGTTCCAGGCAGGAGGAAGTCCGCTAAATACCTCCCCTGTCCAGGGGGATGATCTACATGCTACCTGCATTTCCAGCCAATCCCCCGACTTTCCCCGGCAGCCCGCACAAAGAGACTCTCGGGGAAGACACGCGAAGAGCTCCTAGGAGATCCCAGGTGCTGCAGACAGAAGACGGAACTTCCCCACTCTCAAAATTACGGAACACGTCTGACTGTGTGGGGGAGGTTTGGGGCCGACATCCACGTAGCTGCCTGGGGTCGCAGGTTTTAGGTGCAAGGGGGAAGTCCGCTAAATACCTCCCCTGTCCAGAGGGAGGCACTACATGGATACTGCATTTTCAGCCCATCACCCGCGTTTACCCGGGCGCCCGCACTAGGAGACTCTCGGGAAAGACACGTGAAGGGCTCCTAGGAGATCCCAGTCGCAGCAGACAGAATACGGAACCTCCCAACCCTCAGAATTCCAGAACACATGTGACTGAGTGGGGGAGGTTTGGGGCTGCCCTCAACGAAGCTGCCTGGGGTCACTGGTGTTCCCTGGCAGAGGGAAGTCCTCTAAATACCCCCCCGGTCCAGGTGGAGGCACTACATGCTACCTGCATTTCCAGGACATCCCCCGACTTTCCTCGGCATCCCGCACTAGGAGACTCTCGGGGAATACACACGAAAGGCTCCTAGGAGATCCCAGGCGCTGCAGACAAAAGATGGAAACTCCCCATGCTCAGAATACCGAAACACGGCAGATTGTGTCGGGGAGGATTCGGGCCGCCATCCACGCAGCTGCCTGGGGACACGGGTGTTCCCTGGCAGGGGGAAGTCCGCTAAATACCTCCCCTGTCCAGGGGGAGGCACTACATGCTACCAGCATTTCCAGCCCATCCCCCGACTTTCCCCGGCATCCCGCACTAGGAGACTCTCGGGGAAGACAAGTGAATGGCTCCTAGGAAATCCCAGGTGCAGCAGACAGAAGACGGAACCTCCCCAAGCTCAGAATTCCGGAACAAGTCTGACTGTGGTGGAGGTTTGGGGCTGCCCTCCACGCAGCTGCCTGGGGTCACAGGTGTTCCCTGGCAGGGGGAATTCCTCGAAATACCTCCCCAGTCCAGGGGGAGGCACTACATGCTACCTGCAATTCCAGGCCATCCCCCGCCTTTCCCCTGCAGCCCGCACTATGAGACATTCGGGGAAGACATGCGAAGTGCTCCTAGGAGATCCCAGGCGCAGTAGATAGAAGACGAAACCTCCCAACACTCAGAATTCCGGAACACGGCTGACTGTGTGTGGGAGGTTTGGGGCCGTCCCTCCACGCAGCTGTGTGGGGTCACTGGTGTTCTCTGTCAGGGGGAAGTCCGCTAAATACATCCCCCGTCCATGGGGAGGAAGTACATGCTACCTGCATTTCCAGCCCAACCCCGCCTTTCCCCGGCAGCCCGCAATAGATGACTCTTGGGGAAGACACTCGAAGGGCTCCTAGGAGATCCCAAGCGCTCCAGAAAGAAGACGGAACTTCCCACGCTTAGAATTCCGGAACACGGCTGACTGTGAGGGGGTATGGGGCCGCACACCACGCAGCTGCCTGTGGTCACACGTGTTCCCTGGCTGGGGGAAGTCCGCTAAATTCCTCCCCAGTCCAGGGGGAGGCACTAAATGCTACATGCATTTCCAGCCAATCCCCCAACTTTCCCCGGCAGTCCGCACTATGAGACTCTCGGGGAAGACACGCGAATGGCTGATAGGAGATCCCAGGCACTGCAGACAGTTGACGGAACCTTCCCACACTCCGAATTCCAGGACACGGCTGACTGTGTAGGGGAGGTTTGTGGCCGCCATCCACGCAGCTGCCTGGTGTCACAGGTGTTCTCTGGAAGGGGGAAGTCCGCTAAATACCTCCCCTGTCCAGGGGGACTCACTACATTCTACCTGCATTTCCAGCACATCCCCCGCTTTTCCCCGGCAGCCCGCACTAGGAGATTCTCGGGGAAGACACGCGAATTGCTCCTAGGAGATCCCAGGCGCTGCAGACAGATGATGGAACCTCCTACACTCAGAATTCCTGAACACGGCTGACTGTGTGTGAGATGTTTGTGCCCGTCCATCCACACCGCTGCCTGGAGTCACTGGTGTTCCCTGTCAGGGAGAAGTCCGCTAAATACCTCCCCAGTTCAGGGGGAGGCACTACATGCTACCTGCATTTCCAGCACATCCCCCGCGTTTCCCCTGCAGCCCGCACTAGGAGACTCTCGGGGAAGACACGCGAAGAGCTCCTAGGAGATCCCAGGTGCTGCAGACAGAAGACGGAACTTCCCCACTCTCAAAATTATGGAACACGTCTGACTGTGTGGGGGAGGTTTGGGGCCGCCATCCACGCGGCTGCCTGGGGTCGCAGGTTTTAGGTGCAAGGGGGAAGTCCGCTAAATACCTCCCCTGTCCAGAGGGAGGCACTACATGGATACTGCATTTTCAGCCCATCCCCCGCGTTTCCCGGGGCGCCCGCACTAGGAGACTCTCGGGAAAGACACGTGAATGGCTCCTAGGAGATCCCAGTCGCAGCAGACAGAATACGGAACCTCCCAACCCTCAGAATTCCGGAACACAACTGACTGTGTGTGGGAGGTTTGGGGCCGTCCCTCCACGCAGCTGTGTGGGGTCACTGGTGTTCTCTGTCAGGGGGAAGTCCGCTAAATAACTCCCCTGTCCAGGGGGAGGCAGTACATGCTACCTGCATTTCCAGCCCAACCCCGCCTTTCCCCGGCACCCCGCAATAGGGGACTCTTGGGGAAGACACGCGAAGAGCTCCTAGGAGATCCCAGGCGCTGCAGAAATAAGACGGAAACTCCCCAAGCTCAGAATTCCGGAACACGGCTGACTGTGTAGGGGAGGTCTGGGGCCGCCCTCCACGCAGCTGCCTGGGGTCACAGGTGTTCTCTGGAAGGGGGAATTCCGCTAAATACCTCCACTGTCCAGGGGGACTCACTACATGCTTCCTGCATTTCCAGCACATCCACGCATTTCCTGGCAGGCCGCACTAGGAGACTTTCTGGAAAGACAAGCGAATAGCTCCTAGGAGATCCCAGGCGCAGCAGACTGAAGACGGAACCTCCCAACAATCAGAATTTCGGAACACGTCTGACTGTGTGGGGGAGTTTGTGGCCGCTCCCCACGAAGCTGCCTGGGGTCACTGGTGTTCCCAGGCAGGGGGAATTCCGCTAAATACCTCCCCAGTCCAGGGGGAGGAACTACATGCTACCTGCATTTCCAGCCCATCCCCCGCCTTTCCCCGGCAGCCCGCTCAAGGAGAAACTCGGAGAAGACACGCGAAAGGCTCCTAGGAGTTCCCAGGCGCTGCAGACAAAAGATGGAAACTCCCCATGCTCAGAATTCCGGAACACAGCTGATTGTGTGGTGGAGGATTGGGGCCGCCATCCACGCAGCTGCCAGGGGACACAGGTGTTCCTTGGCAGGGGGAAGTCCGCTAAATACCTCCCCTGTCCAGGGGGAGGCGCTACATGCTACCTGCATTTCCAGCCCAGCCCCCGACTTTCCCCTGCAGCCAGCACAAGGAGAATCTCAGGGAAGAAAAGCGGAGGGCTACTAGAAAATCCCAGGCGCAGGAGACAGAAGACGTACCTCCCCACTCTCAGAATTCCGGATCAAGTCTGTCTGTGGTGGAAGTTTGGGGCTGCCCTCCACACAGCTGCTTGGGGTCACAGGTGTTCCCTGGCAGGGGGAAGTCCGCGAAATACCTCCCCAGTCCAGGGGGAGGCACTACATGCTACCTGCATTTCCAGCACATCACCCGCCTTTCACCTGCAGCCCGCAGTATGAGAATCTCGGGGAAGTCATGCGAAGGGCTCCTAGGAGATCCCATGCGCTGCAGAACGAAGACGAAACCTCCCAACACTCAGAATTCCGAAACACGGCTGATTGTGTGGGATAGGTTTGGGGCCGCCAACCACGAACCTGCCTGGTGACACAGGTGTTCCATGGCAGGAGGAAGTCCGCTAAATACCTCCCCTGTCCAGGGGGAGGCACTACACGCTACCTGCATTTCCAGCCCATCCCCCGCATTTCCCCAGCAGCCCGCACAAGGAGACTCTCGGGGAAGACAAGCGAAGAGCTCCTAGGAGATCCCAGGCGCTTCAGGAAGAAGACGGAACCTCTCAAAGCTCAGAATTCCGGAACACGGCTGACTTTGTGGGGGAGGTTTGGGGCCGCCCTCCACGCAGCTGCCTGGGGTCACAGGTTTTCCCTGGCTGGGGGAAGTACGCTAAATACCTCCCATGTCCAGGGGGAGTCACTACATGCTAACTGCATTTCCAGCCCATCCCCGCCTTTCCTGGCAGGCCGCACTAGGAGACATTCTGGGAAGACACGCGAATGGCTCCTAGGAGATCCCAGGCGCAGCAGACTGAAGACGGAACCTCCCAACAATCAGAATTTCGGAACACGTCTGACTGTTTGGGGGAGTTTGTAGCCGCTATCCACGCAGCTGCCTGGGGTCACTTGTGTTCCCAGGCAGGGGGAATTCCGCTAAATACCTCCCCTGTCCGGGGGGAGGAACTATATGCTACCTGCATTTCAAGCCCATCCCCCGCCTTTCCCCGGCAGCCCGCACAAGGAGAATCTCGGGGAAGACACGCGAAAGTTTCCTAGGAGTTCCAAGGCGCTGCAGAAAAAAGATGGGAACTCCCCATGCTCAAAATTCCGGAACACGGCTGATTGTGTGGTGGAGGATTGGGGCCGCCATCCACGCAGCTGACGGGGGACACATGTGTTCCCTGGCAGGGGGAAGTCCACCAAATACCTCCCATGTCCAGGGGGAGGCACTATATGCTACCTGCATTTCCAGCCCATCCCCCGACTTTCCCCTGCAGCCCGCACTAGTAGACTCTCAGGGAAGACAAGTGGAGGGCTACTAGGAAATCCCAGGCGCAGGAGACAGAAGACGGAACCTCCCCACACTCAGAATTCCGGAACACGGCTGACTGTGTGGGGGAGTTTTGGGCAGCCCTCCATGGAGCTGCCTGGTTTCACAGGTGTTCCCTGGCAGGGGGAATTCCGCTAAATACCTCCCCTGTCCAGGGGGAGGCACTACACGCTACCTGTATTTCCAGCACTTCCCCCGCATTTCCCCGGCATCCCGCACAAAGAAAACCTCGGGGAAGACACGCGAATGGTTCCTTGGAAATCCCAGGCGCTGCAGAAAGAAGACGGAACCTCCCCACTCTCAGAATTCCGGAACAATTCTGACTGTGGTGGAGGTTTGGGGCTGCCCTCCACGCAGCTGCCTGGGGTCACTGGTGTTCCCTGTCAGGGGGAATTCCGCTAAATATCTCCCCTGTCTAGGGGGAGGCAGTACATGCTACCTGCATTTCCAGCCCATCCCCCGAATTTCCCCGGCAGCCCGCACTAGGGGACTCTTGGGGAAGACACTCGAAGGGCTCCTAGGAGATCCCAGGATCTCCAGAAGGAAGACGGAACCTCCCCACGCTTAGAATTCCGGAACACGGCTGACTGTGAGGGGGTTTGGGGCCGCACTCCACGAAGCTGCCTGGGGTCACTGGTGTTCCCTGGCAGGGGGAATTCCTCTAAATACCCCCCCGGACCAGGTGGAGGCACTACATGCTACCTGCATTTCCAGCACATCCCCCGCATTTCCCCTGCATCCCGCACTAGGAGACTCTCGGGGAAGACAGGCGAAAGGCTCCTAGGAGATCCCAGGTGCTGCAGACAAAAGATGGAAACTCCCCATGCTCAGAATTCTGAAACAAGGCTGATTGTGTCGGGGACGTTTGGGGCCGCCATCCACGCAGCTGCCTGGGGACACAGGTGTTCCCTGGCAGGGGGAAGTCCGCTAAATACCTCCCCTGTCCAGGGGGAGGCACTACATGCTACCTGCATTTCCAGCCCATCCCCCGACTTTCCCCAGCATCCCGCACTACGAGACTCTCGGGGAAGACAAGTGAATGGCTCCTAGGAGATCCCAGGCGCTGCAGACAAAAGATGGAAACTCCCCATGCTCAGAATCCTGGAACACGTCTGACTGTGTTGGAGAGTTTTGTGGCCACTCACAACGCAGCTGCCTGGGGTCACTGGTGTTCCCTGGCAAGGGGAATTCCGCTAAATACCTCCCCTGTCCAGGGGGAGGAACTAAATGCTACCTGTATTTCCAGCACTTCCCCCGACTTTCCCCGGCATCCCGCACAATGAGACCCACGGGGAAGACACGCGAATAGTTCCTTGGAGATCCCAGGCGCTGCAAACACAAGACGGAACCTCCATCCGCTCAGAATTCCGGAACACGGCTGACTGTGTAGGGGAGGTTTGGTGCCGAGCTCCACGCAGCTGCCTGGGGTCACAGGTGATCCCTGGGAGGGGGAAGTAGGCTAAATACCTCCCCTGTCCAGGGGGAGGCACTACATGCTACCTGCATTTCCAGCTCATCCCCCGCCTTTCCCCGGCAGCCCACACTAGGAGACTCTAGGGGAAGACACGTGAAGGGCTCCTAAGTAATCCCAGGCGCTGCAGACAGAAGACGGAACCTCCCCACGCTCAGAATTCCGGAACAAGTCTGACTGTGTTGGAGGTTTGGGGCTGCCCTCCACGCAGCTGCCTGGGGTCACAGGTGTTCCCTGGCAGGGGGAAGTCCTCGAAATACCTCCCCAGTCCAGGGGGAGGCACTACATGCTACCTGCATTTCCAGCACATCACCCGCCTTTCACCTGCAGCCAGCAGTATGAGAATCTCGGGGAAGTCATGCGAAGGGCTCCTAGGAGATCCCATGCGCTGCAGAACGAAGACGAAACCTCCCAACACTCAGAATTCCGAAACACGGCTGATTGTGTGGGATAGGTTTGGGGCCGCCATCCACGAACCTGCCTGGGGACACAGGTGTTCCATGGCAGGAGGAAGTCCGCTAAATACCTCCCCTGTCCAGGGGGAGGCACTACACGCTACCTGCATTTCCAGCCCATCCCCCGCATTTCCCCAGCAGCCCGCACAAGGAACTCTCGGGGAAGACAAGCGAAGAGCTCCTAGGAGATCCCAGGCGCTGCAGTAAGAAGATGGAACCTCTCAAAGTTCAGAATTCCGGAACACGGCTGACTGTGTGGGGGAGGTTTGGGGCCGTCCTCCACGCAGCTGCCTGGGGTCACAGGTTTTCCCTGGCTGGGGGAAGTACGCTAAATACCTCCCATGTCCAGGGGGAGTCACTACATGCTAACTGCATTTCCAGCCCATCCCCGCCTTTCCTGGCAGGCCGCACTAGGAGACATTCTGGGAAGACACGCGAATGGCTCCTAGGAGACCCCAGGCGCAGCAGACTGAAGACGGAACCTCCCAACAATCAGAATTTCGGAACACGTCTGACTGTTTGGGGGAGTTTGTAGCCGCTATCCACGCAGCTGCCTGGGGTCACTTGTGTTCCCAGGCAGGGGGAATTCCGCTAAATACCTCCCCTGTCCGGGGGGAGGAACTATATGCTACCTGCATTTCAAGCCCATCCCCCGCCTTTCCCCGGCAGCCCGCACAAGGAGAATCTCGGGGAAGACACGCGAAAGTTTCCTAGGAGTTCCAAGGCGCTGCAGAAAAAAGATGGGAACTCCCCATGCTCAAAATTCCGGAACACGGCTGATTGTGTGGTGGAGGATTGGGGCCGCCATCCACGCAGCTGACGGGGGACACATGTGTTCCCTGGCAGGGGGAAGTCCACCAAATACCTCCCATGTCCAGGGGGAGGCACTATATGCTACCTGCATTTCCAGCCCATCCCCCGACTTTCCCCTGCAGCCCGCACTAGTAGACTCTCAGGGAAGACAAGTGGAGGGCTACTAGGAAATCCCAGGCGCAGGAGACAGAAGACGGAACCTCCCCACACTCAGAATTCCGGAACACGGCTGACTGTGTGGGGGAGTTTTGGGCAGCCCTCCATGGAGCTGCCTGGTTTCACAGGTGTTCCCTGGCAGGGGGAATTCCGCTAAATACCTCCCCTGTCCAGGGGGAGGCACTACACGCTACCTGAATTTCCAGCACTTCCCCCGCATTTCCCCGGCATCCCGCACAAAGAAAACCTCGGGGAAGACACGCGAATGGTTCCTTGGAAATCCCAGGCGCTGCAGAAAGAAGACGGAACCTCCCCACTCTCAGAATTCCGGAACAATTCTGACTGTGGTGGAGGTTTGGGGCTGCCCTCCACGCAGCTGCCTGGGGTCACTGGTGTTCCCTGTCAGGGGGAATTCCGCTAAATATCTCCCCTGTCTAGGGGGAGGCAGTACATGCTACCTGCATTTCCAGCCCATCCCCCGACTTTCCCCGGCAGCCCGCACTAGGGGACTCTTGGGGAAGACACTCGAAGGGCTCCTAGGAGATCCCAGGATCTCCAGAAGGAAGACGGAACCTCCCCACGCTTAGAATTCCGGAACACGGCTGACTGTGAGGGGGTTTGGGGCCGCACTCCACGAAGCTGCCTGGGGTCACTGGTGTTCCCTGGCAGGGGGAATTCCTCTAAATACCCCCCCGGACCAGGTGGAGGCACTACATGCTACCTGCATTTCCAGCACATCCCCCGCATTTCCCCTGCATCCCGCACTAGGAGACTCTCGGGGAAGACAGGCGAAAGGCTCCTAGGAGATCCCAGGTGCTGCAGACAAAAGATGGAAACTCCCCATGCTCAGAATTCTGAAACAAGGCTGATTGTGTCGGGGAGGTTTGGGGCCGCCATCCACGCAGCTGCCTGGGGACACAGGTGTTCCCTGGCAGGGGGAAGTCCGCTAAATACCTCCCCTGTCCAGGGGGAGGCACTACATGCTACCTGCATTTCCAGCCCATCCCCCGACTTTCCCCAGCATCCCGCACTACGAGACTCTCGGGGAAGACAAGTGAATGGCTCCTAGGAGATCCCAGGCGCTGCAGACAAAAGATGGAAACTCCCCATGCTCAGAATCCTGGAACACGTCTGACTGTGTTGGAGAGTTTTGTGGCCACTCACAACGCAGCTGCCTGGGGTCACTGGTGTTCCCTGGCAAGGGGATTTCCGCTAAATACCTCCCCTGTCCAGGGGGAGGAACTAAATGCTACCTGTATTTCCAGCACTTCCCCCGACTTTCCCCGGCATCCCGCACAATGAGACCCACGGGGAAGACACGCGAATAGTTCCTTGGAGATCCCAGGTGCTGCAAACACAAGACGGAACCTCCATCCGCTCAGAATTCCGGAACACGGCTGACTGTGTAGGGGAGGTTTGGTGCCGAGCTCCACGCAGCTGCCTGGGGTCACAGGTGATCCCTGGGAGGGGGAAGTAGGCTAAATACCTCCCCTGTCCAGGGGGAGGCACTACATGCTACCTGCATTTCCAGCTCATCCCCCGCCTTTCCCCGGCAGCCCACACTAGGAGACTCTAGGGGAAGACACGTGAAGGGCTCCTAAGTAATCCCAGGCGCTGCAGACAGAAGACGGAACCTCCCCACGCTCAGAATTCCGGAACAAGTCTGACTGTGTTGGAGGTTTGGGGCTGCCCTCCACGCAGCTGCCTGGGGTCACAGGTGTTCCCTGGCAGGGGGAAGTCCTCGAAATACCTCCCCAGTCCAGGGGGAGGCACTACATGCTACCTGCATTTCCAGCACATCACCCGCCTTTCACCTGCAGCCCGCAGTATGAGAATCTCGGGGAAGTCATGCGAAGGGCTCCTAGGAGATCCCATGCGCTGCAGAACGAAGACGAAACCTCCCAACACTCAGAATTCCGAAACACGGCTGATTGTGTGGGATAGGTTTGGGGCCGCCATCCACGAACCTGCCTGGGGACACAGGTGTTCCATGGCAGGAGGAAGTCCGCTAAATACCTCCCCTGTCCAGGGGGAGGCACTACACGCTACCTGCATTTCCAGCCCATCCCCCGCATTTCCCCAGCAGCCCGCACAAGGAACTCTCGGGGAAGACAAGCGAAGAGCTCCTAGGAGATCCCAGGCGCTGCAGTAAGAAGACGGAACCTCTCAAAGCTCAGAATTCCGGAACACGGCTGACTGTGTGGGGGAGGTTTGGGGCCGTCCTCCACGCAGCTGCCTGGGGTCACAGGTTTTCCCTGGCTGGGGGAAGTACGCTAAATACCTCCCATGTCCAGGGGGAGGCACTACATGCTACCTGCATTACCAGCCCATCCCCGCCTTTCCTGGCAGGCCGCACTAGGAGACCTTCTGGGAAGACACGCGAATGTCTCCTAGGAGATCCCAGGCGCAGAAGACTGAAGACGGAACCTCCCAACAATCAGAATTTCGGAACACGTCTGACTGTTTGGGGGAGTTTGTGGCCGCTATCCACGCAGCTGCCTGGGGTCACTTGTGTTCCCTGGCAGGGGGAATTCCGCTAAATAACTCCCCTGTCCGGGGGGAGGAAATATATGCTACCTGCATTTCAAACCCATCCCCCGCCTTTCCCCGGCAGCCCGCACAAGGAGAATCTCGGGGAAGACACGCGAAAGTTTCCTAGGAGTTCCAAGGCGCTGCAGAAAAAAATGGGAACTCCCCATTCTCAGAATTCCGGAACACGGCTGATTGTGTGGTGGAGGATTGGGGCCGCCATCCACGCAGCTGACGGGGGACACATGTGTTCCCTGGCAGGGGGAAGTCCACCAAATACCTCCCATGTCCAGGGGGAGGCACTATATGCTACCTGCATTTCCAGCCCATCCCCCGACTTTCCCCTGCAGCCCGCACTAGTAGACTCTCAGGGAAGAAAAGTGGAGGGCTACTAGGAAATCCCAGGCGCAGGAGACAGAAGACGGAACCTCCCCACACTCAGAATTCCGGAACACGGCTGACTGTGTGGGGGAGTTTTGGGGCAGCCCTCCATGGAGCTGCCTGGTTTCACAGGTGTTCCCTGGCAGGGGGAATTCCGCTAAATACCTCCCCTGTCCAGGGGGAGGCACTACACGCTACCTGAATTTCCAGCCAATCCCCTGCATTTCCCCGGCATCCCTCACAAAGAAAACCTCGGGGAAGACACGCGAATGGTTCCTAGGAAATCCCAGGCGCTGCAGAAAGAAGACGGAACCTCCCCACTCTCAGAATTCCGGAACAATTCTGACTGTGGTGGAGGTTTGGGGCTGCCCTCCACGCAGCTGCCTGGGGTCACTGGTGTTCCCTGTCAGGGGGAAGTCCGCTAAATATCTCCCCTGTCTAGGGGGTGGCAGTACATGCTACCTGCATTTCCAGCCCATCCCCCGACTTTCCCCGGCAGCCCGCACTAGGGGACTCTTGGGGAAGACACTCGAAGGGCTCCTAGGAGATCCCAGGATCTCCAGAAGGAAGACGGAACCTCCCCACGCTTAGAATTCCGGAACACGGCTGACTGTGAGGGGGTTTGGGGCCGCACTCCACGAAGCTGCCTGGGGTCACTGGTGTTCCCTGGCAGGGGGAATTCCTCTAAATACCCCCCCGGACCAGGAGGAGGCACTACATGCTACCTGCATTTCCAGCACATCCCCCGCATTTCCCCTGCATCCCGCACTAGGTGACTCTCGGGGAAGACAGGCGAAAGGCTCCTAGGAGATCCCAGGCGCTGCAGACAAAAGATGGAAACTCCCCATGCTCAGAATTCTGAAACAAGGCTGATTGTGTCGGGGAGGTTTGGGGCCGCCATCCACGCAGCTGCCTGGGGACACAGGTGTTCCCTGGCAGGGGGAAGTCCGCTAAATACCTCCCCTGTCCAGGGGGAGGCACTACATGCTACCTGCATTTCCAGCCCATCCCCCGACTTTCCCCAGCATCCCGCACTACGAGACTCTCGGGGAAGACAAGTGAATGGCTCCTAGGAGATCCCAGGCGCTGCAGACAAAAGATGGAAACTCCCCATGCTCAGAATCCTGGAACACGTCTGACTGTGTTGGAGAGTTTTGTGGTCACTCACAACGCAGCTGCATGGGGTCACTGGTGTTCCCTGGCAAGGGGAATTCCGCTAAATACCTCCCCTGTCCAGGGGGAGGCACTACACGCTACCTGAATTTCCAGGCAATCCCCCGCATTTCCCCGGCAGCCCGCAAAAAGTGACTCTCGGGGAAGACACGCGAAGAGCTCCTAGGAGATCCCAGGCGCTGCAGAAAGATGACGGAACCTTCCCACGCTCAGAATTCCTGAACACGTCTAACGTTGTTGGGGAGTTTTGTGGCCACTCTCCACGCAGCTGCCTGGGGTCACTTGTTTTCCCTGTCAGGGGGAATTCCGCTAAATACCTCCCCTGTCTAGGGGGAGGCAGTACATGCTACCTGATTTTCCAGCCCATCCCCCGACTTTCCCCGGCAGCTCGCACTAGGGGACTCTTGGGGAAGACACTCGAAGGGCTCCTAGGAGATCCCAGGCTCTCCAGAATTAAGACGGAACCTCCCCACGCTTAGAATTCCGGAACACGGCTGACTGTGAGGTGGTTTGGGGCCGCACCCCACGCAGCTGCCTGTGGTCACTGGTTTTCCCTGGCAGGTGTAATTCCGCTAAATACCTCCCCTGTCCAGGGGGAGGCACTACACGCTACCTGCATTTCCAGCCCATCACCCGCATTTCTACTGCAGACTGCACTATGAGTATCTCGGGGAAGACATGCGAAGGGCTCCTAGGATATCCCAGGCGCTGCAGACAGAAGACGAAACCTTCCAACCCTCAGAATTCCGGAACACGGCTCATTGTGTGGGATAGGTTTGGGGCCGCCATCCAAGAACCTGCCTGGGGACACAGGTGTTACCTGGCAGGAGGAAGTCCGCTAAATACCTCCCCTGTCCAGGGGGAGGCACTACATGCTACCTGCATTTCCAGCCCATCCCCCGCTTTTCCCCTGCAGCCCGCATTATGAGACTCTCGGGGAATACAAGCGAAGGGCTCCTAGGAGATCCCAGGTGCAGGAGACAGAAGACGGAACCTCCCAACACTCAGAATTCCGGAACACGGCTGACTGTGTGGGGGAGTTTTGGGGCAGCCCTCCATGGAGCTCCCTGGTTTCACAGGTGTTCCCTGGCAGGGGGAATTCCGCTAAATACCTCCCCTGTCCAGGGGGAGGCACTACACGCTACCTGAATTTCCAGACAATCCCCCGCATTTCCCCGGCAGCCCGCAAAAGGAGACTCTCGGGGAAGACACGCGAAGAGTTCCTAGGAGATCCCAGACGCTGCAGAAAGATGACGGAACCTTCCCACGCTCAGAATTCCTGAACACGTCTAACGGTGTTGGGGAGTTTTGTGGCCACTCTCCACGCAGCTGCCTGGGGTCACTGGTGTTCATGGCAGGGGGAATTCCGCTAAATACCTCCCCTGACCAAGGGGAGGAACTACATGCTACCTGCATTTCCAGCCCATCCCCCGCCTATCCCTGGCATCCCGCACAAGGAAAACCTCGGGGAAGACACGCGAATGGTTCCTTGGAAATCCCAGGCGCTGCAGAAAGAAGACGGAACCTCCCCACTCTCAGAATTCCGGAACAATTCTGACTGTGGTGACGGTTTGGGGCTGCCCTCCACGCAGCTGCCTGGGGTCACTGGTGTTCATGGCAGGGGGAATTCCGCTAAATACCTCCCCTGTCCAAGGGGAGGAACTACATGCTACCTGCATTTCCAGCCCATCCCCCGACTTTCCACGGCAGCCCGCACTAGGGGACTCTTGGGGAAGACACTCGAAGGGCTCCTAGGAGATCCCAGGCTCTCCAGAAGGAAGACGGAACCTCCCGACGCTTAGTATTCCGGAACACGGCTGACTGTGAGGGGGTTTGGGGCCGCACCCCACGCAGCTGCCTGTGGTCACAGGTGTTCCCTGGCAGGTGTAAGTCCGCTAAATACCTCCCCTGTCCAGGGGGAGGCACTACATGCTACCTGAATTTCCAGCCCAACCCCCGATTTTCCCCAGCATCCCGCACTAGGAGACTCTCGGGGAAGACAAGTGAAGGGCTCCTAGGAAATCCCAGGCGCAGCAGACAGTAGACGGAACCTCCCAACAGTCATAATTCCGGAACACGTCTGACTGTGTGGGGGAGTATTGTGGCGGCTCTCCACGCAGCTGCCTGGGGTCACTGGTGTTCCCTGGCAGGGGGAAGTCCGCTAAATACCTCCCCTATCCAGGGGGAGGCACTACATACTACCTGCATTTCCAGCCCATCCCCCGCCTTTCCCCGGCAGCCCGCACAAGGAGACCCTCGGGGAAGACACGCGAATGGTTCCTTGGAGATCCCAGTCGCTGCAGACAGAAGACGGAACCTGCCCACGCTCAGAATTCCGGAACAAGTCTGACTGTGTTGGAGGTTTGTGGCTGCCCTCCACGCAGCTGCCTGAGGTCACAGGTGTTCCCTGGTAGAGGGAATTCCGCGAAATACCTCCCCAGGACAGGGGAGGCTATATATGCTACCTGCATTTCCAGACCATCCCCCGCATTTCTCCTGCAGCCCGCACTATGAGAATCACGGGGAAGACATGCGAAGGGCTCCTAGGAGATCCCAGGCGCTGCAGACAGAAGACGGAACCTCCCCACTCTCAGAATTCCGGAACAATTCTGACTGTGGTGAAGGTTTGGGGCTGCCCTCCACGCAGCTGCCTGGGGTCACTGATATTCCCTGTCAGGGGGAAGTCCGCTAAATACCTCCCTTGTCTAGGGGGAGGCAGTACATGCTACCTGCATTTCCAGCCCATCCCCCGACTTTCCCCGGCAGCCCGCACTAGGGGACTCTTGGGGAAGACACTCGAAGGGCTCCTAGGAGATCCCAGGCTCTCCAGAAGGAAGACGGAACCTCCCCACGCTTAGTATTCCGGAACACGGCTGACTGTGAGGGGGTTTGGGGCCGCACCCCACGCAGCTGCCTGTGGTCACAGGTGTTCCCTGGCAGGTGTAAGTCCGCTAAATACCTCCCCTGTCCAGGTGGAGGCACTACATGCTACCTGAATTTCCAGCACAACCCCCGATTTTCCCCGGCATCCCGCACTAGGAGACTCTCGGGGAAGACAAGTGAAGGGCTCCTAGGAAATCCCAGGCGCAGCAGACAGTAGACGGAACCTCCCAACTTTCATAATTCCGGAACACGTCTGACTGTGTGGGGGAGTATTGTGGCGGCTCTCCACGCAGCTGCCTGGGGTCACTGGTGTTCCCTGGCAGGGGGATGTCCGCTAAATACCTCCCCTATCCAGGGGGAGGCACTACATGCTACCTGCATTTCCAGGCCATCCCCCGCCTTTCCCCGGCAGCCCGCACAAGGAGACCCTCGGGGAAGACACGCGAATGGTTCCTTGGAGATCCCAGTCGCTGCAGACAGAAGACGGAACCTGCCCACGCTCAGAATTCCGGAACAAGTCTGACTGAGTTGGAGGTTTGTGGCTGCCCTCCACGCAGCTGCCTGGGGTCACAGGTGTTCCCTGGTAGAGGGAATTCCGCGAAATACCTCCCCAGGACAGGGGAGGCTATATATGCTACCTGCATTTCCAGCCCATCCCCCGCATTTCTCCTGCAGCCCGCACTATGAGAGTCTCGGGGAAGACATGCAAAGGACTCCTAGTAGATCCCAGGCGCTGCAGACAGAAGACGAAACCTTCCAACACTCAGAATTCTGGAACACGGCTCATTGTGTGGGATAGGTTTGGGGCCGCCATCCAAGAACCTGCCTGGGGACACAGGTGTTACCTGGCAGGAGGAAGTCCGCTAAATACCTCCCCTGTCCAGGGGGAGGAACTACATGCTACCTGCATTTCCAGCCCATCCCCCTGTTTTCCCCTGCAGCCCGCATTATGAGACTCTCGGGGAATACACGCGAAGGGCTCCTAGGAGATCCCAGGTGCAGGAGACAGAAGACGGAACCTCCCAACACTCAGAATTCCGGAACACGGCTGACTGTGTGGGGGAAATTTGGGGCAGCCCTCCATGGAGCTGCCTGGTTTCACAGGTGTTCCCTGGCAGGGGGAATTCCGCTAAATACCTCCCCTGTCCAGGGGGAGGCACTACACGCTACCTGAATTTCCAGGAAATCCCAGGCATTTCCCCGGCAGCCCGCAAAAGGAGACTCTCCGGGAAGAAACGCGAAGAGTTCCTAGGAGATCCCAGACGCTGCAGAAAGATGACGGAACCTTCCCACGCTCAGAATTCCTGAACACGTCTAACTGTGTTGGGGAGTTTTGTGGCCACTCTCCACGCAGCTGCCTGGGGTCACTTGTGTTCCCTGGCAGGGGGAAGTCCGCTAAATACCTCCCCTGTCCAGGGGGAGGAACTAAATGCTACCTGCATTTCCAGCCCATTCCCGCCTTTCCGCGGCAGGCCGCATTATGGGACTCTTGGGGAATACAAGCGAATGGCTCCTAGGAGATCCCAGGCGCAGCAGACAGAAGACGGAACCTCCCAAAACTCAGAATTCCCGAACAAGTCTGACTGTGTGGGGGAGTATTGTGGCCGCTCTCCACGCAGCTGCCTGGGGTCACTGGTGTTACCTGGCAGGGGGAATTCCGCTAAATACCTCCCCTCTCCAGGGGGATGATCTACATGCTACCTGCATTTCCAGCCCATCCCCCGCCTTTCACGGCAGCCCGCACAAGGAGACACTCTGGGAAGACACGCGAACGGCTCCTAGGAGATCCCAGGCGCTGCAGACAGAAGACGGAAACTCCCCAAACTCAGAATTCCGGAACACGGCTGACTGTGTTGTGGATGTTTGGGACCGCCCCCCACGCATCTGCCTATGGTCATAGGTGTTCCCTGACAGGGGGAATTCCGCTGAATACCTCCCCTGTCCAGGGAGAGGCACTACATGGAACCTGCATTTCCAGCCCATCCCCAGCATTTCCCCGGCAGCCCGCACTAGGAGACTCTCGGGGAAGACATGTGAAAGGCTCCTAGGAGATCCCAGGTGCTGCAGACAGAAGACGGAACTTCCCCACTCTCAAAATTACGGAACACGTCTGACTGTGTGGGGGAGGTTTGGGGCCGACATCCACGTAGCTGCCTGGGGACGCAGGTTTTAGGTGCAAGGGGGAAGTCCGCTAAATACCTCCCCTGTCCAGAGGGAGGCACTACATGGAACCTGCATTTCCAGCCCATCCCCAGCATTTCCCCGGCAGCCCGCACTAGGAGATTCTCGGGAAAGACACGTGAAGGTCTCCTAGGAGATCCCAGTCGCAGCAGACAGAAGACGGAACCTCCCAACACTCAGAATTCCGGAACACGTCTGACTGTGTGGGGGAGTTTTGTGGCCACTCACAACGAAGCTGCCTGGGGTCACTGGTGTTCCCTGGCAGGGGGAATTCCGCTAAATACCTCCCCTGTCCAGGGGGAGGAACTAAATGCTACCTGTATTTCCAGCCATTCCCCCGACTTTCCCCGGCCTCCCGCACAAGGAGACCCTCGGGGAAGACACGCGAATAGTTCCTTGGAGATCCCAGGCGCTGCAAACACAAGACGGAACCTCCATCCGCTCAGAATTCCGGAACACGGCTGACTGTGTAGGGGAGGTTTGGTGCCGAGCTCCACGCAGCTGCCTGGGGTCACAGGTGATCCCTGGGAGGGGGAAGTCCGCTAAATACCTCCCCTGTCCAGGGGGAGGCACTACATGCTACCTGCATTTCCAGCTCATTCCCCGCCTTTCCCCGGCAGCCCACACTAGGAGACTCAAGGGGAAGACTCGTGAAGGGCTCCTAAGTAATCCCAGGCGCTGCAGACAGAAGACGGAACCTCCCCACGCTCAGAATTCCGGAACAAGTCTGACTGTGGTGGAGGTTTGGGGCTGCCCTCCACGCAGCTGCCTGGGGTCACAGGTGTTCCCTGGCAGGGGGAAGTCCTCGAAATACCTCCCCAGTCCAGGGGGAGGCACTACATGCTACCTGCATTTCCAGGCCATCCCCCGCCTTTCCCCTGCAGCCCGCACTATGAGACACTCGGGGAAGACATGCGAAGTGCTCCTAGGAGATCCCAGGCGCAGTAGATAGAAGACGAAACCTCCCAACACTCAGAATTCCGGAACACGGCTGACTGTGTGTGGGAGGTTTGGGGCCGTCCCTCCAAGCAGCTGTGTGGGGTCACTGGTGTTCTCTGTCAGGGGGAAGTCCGCTAAATACCTCCCCTGTCCAGGGGGAGGCAGTACATGATACCTGCATTTCCAGCCCATCCCCCGCCTTTCCCCTGCAGCACGCACTATGAGACTCTCGGGGAAAACATGCGAAGGGCTCCTAGCAGATCCCAGGCGCTGCAGATAGAAGACGAAACCTCCCAACACTCAGAATTCCGGAACACGGCTGATGGCTTGGGATAGGTTTGGGGCTGCCATCCACGCACCTGCCTGGGGACACAGCTGTTCCAGGCAGGAGGAAGTCCGCTAAATACCTCCCCTGTCCAGGGGGAGGAACTATATGCTGCCTGCATTTCCAGCCTATCCCCCGCTTTTCCCCTGCAGCCCTCATAAGGAGACTCTCGGGGAATACACGCGAAGGGATCCTAGGAGATCCCAGGTGCAGGAGACAGAAGACGGATCCTCCCAACACTCACAAATCCGGAACACGGCTGACTGTGTGGGGGAAGTTTGGGGCCGCACTCCGCACAGCTGCCTGGGGTCACAGGTGTTCCCTGGCTGGGGGAAGTCCGCTAAATACCTCCCCTGTCCAGGGGGAGGCACTACATGCTACCTGCATTTCCAGCCCATCCCCGAATTTCCTGGAAGTCCGCACTAGGAGACCTTCTGGGAAGACACTCGAATGGCTCCTAGGAGATCCCAGGCGCAGCAGACAGAAGACGGAACCTCCCAAAACTCAGAATTCCCGAACAAGTCTGACTGTGTGGGGGAGTATTGTGGCCGCTCTCCACGCAGCTGCCTGGGGTCACTGGTGTTACCTGGCAGGGGGAATTCCGCTAAATACCTCCCCTCTCCAGGGGGATGATCTACATGCTACCTGCATTTCCAGTCCATCCCCCGCCTTTCACGGCAGCCCGCACAAGGAGACACTCTGGGAAGACACGCGAAGGGCTCCTAGGAGATCCCAGGCGCTGCAGACAGAAGACGGAAACTCCCCACACTCAGAATTCCGGAACACGGCTGACTGTGTTGTGGATGTTTGGGACCGCCCCCCACGCATCTGCCTATGGTCATAGGTGTTCCCTGACAGGGGGAATTCCGCTAAATACCTCCCCTGTCCAGGGAGAGGCACTAAATGGAACCTGCATTTCCAGCCCATCCCCAGCATTTCCCCGGCAGCCCGCACTAGGAGACTCTCGGGGAAGACATGCGAAAGGCTCCTAGGAGATCCCAGGTGCTGCAGACAGAAGACGGAACTTCCCCACTCTCAAAATTACGGAACACGTCTGACTGTGTGGGGGAGGTTTGGGGCCGACATCCACGTAGCTGCCTGGGGTCGCAGGATTTAGGTGCAAGGGGGAAGTCCGCTAAATACCTCCCCTGTCCAGAGGGAGGCACTACATGAATACTGCATTTTCAGCCCATCCCCCGCGTTTCCCCGGGCGCCCGCACTAGGAGACTCTAGGGAAAGACACGTGAAGGTCTCCTAGGAGATCCCAGTCGCAGCAGACAGAAGACGGAACCTCCCATCACTCAGAATTCCGGAACACGTCTGACTGTGTGGGGGAGTTTTGTGGCCACTCACAACGCAGCTGCCTGGGGTCACTGGTGTTCCCTGGCAGGGGGAATTCCGCTAAATACCTCCCCTGTCCAGGGGGAGGAACTAAATGCTACCTGTATTTCCAGCCCCTCCCCCGACTTTCCCCGGCATCCCGCACAAGGAGACCCTCGGGGAAGAAACGCGAATAGTTCCTTGGAGATCCCAGGCGCTGCATACACAAGACGGAACCTCCATCCGCTCAGAATTCCGGAACACGGCTAACTGTGTACGGGAGGTTTGGTGCCGAGCTCCACGCAGCTGCCTGGGGTCACAGGTGATCCCTGGGAGGGGGAAGTCCGCTAAATACCTCCCCTGTCCAGGGGGAGGCACTACATGCTACCTGCATTTCCAGCTCATCCCCAGCCTTTCCCCGGCAGCCCACACTAGGAGACTCTAGGGGAAGACTCGTGAAGGGTCCCTAAGTAATCCCAGGCGCTGCAGACAGAAGACGGAACCTCCCCACGCTCAGAATTCCGGAACAAGTCTGACTGTGGTGGAGGTTTGGGGCTGCCCTCCACGCAGCTGCCTGGGGTCACAGGTGTTCCCTGGCAGGGGGAAGTCCTCGAAATACCTCCCCAGTCCAGGGGGAGGCACTACATGCTACCTGCATTTCCAGCCCATCCCCCGCCTTTCCCCTGCAGCCCGCACTATGAGACATTCGGGGAAGACATGCAAAGTGCTCCTAGGAGATCCCAGGCGCAGTAGATAGAAGACGAAACCTCCCAACACTCAGAATTCCGGAACACGGCTGACTGTGTGTGGGAGGTTTGGGGCCGTCCCTCCACGCAGCTGCCTGGGGTCACAGGTGTTCTCTGGCAGGGGGAAGTCCGCTAAATACCTCCCCTGTCCAGGGGGAGGCACTACATGCTGCCTGCATTTCCAGCCATCCCCCGACTTTCCCCGGCATCCCGCACTGGGAGACCTTCTGGGAAGACACTCGAATGGCTCCTAGGAGATCCCAGGTGCAGCAGACAGAAGACGGAACCTCCCAAAACTCAGAATTCCCGAACACGTCTGACTGTGTGGGAGAGTTTTGTGGCCGCTATCCACGCAGCTGCCTGGGGTCACAGGTGTTCCCTGGCAGGGGGAATTCCGCTAAATACCTCCCCTGTCCAGGGGGATGATCTACATGCTACCTGCATTTCCAGCCCATCCCCCGCCTTTCACGGCAGCCCGCACAAGGAGACACTCTGGGAAGACACGCGAACGGCTCCTAGGAGATCCCAGGCGTTACAGACAGAAGACGGAAACTCCCCACACTCAGAATTCCGGAACACGGCTGACTGTGTTGTGGATGTTTGGGGCTGCCCTCCACGCAGCTGCCTGGGGTCACTGGTGTTCCCTGGCAGGGGGAAGTCCTCTAAATACCCCCCCTGTCCAGGTGGAGGCACTACATGCTACCTGCATTTCCAGCACATCCCCAGCGTTTCCCCTGCAGCCCGCACTAGGAGACTCTCGGGGAAGACATGCGAAAGGCTCCTAGGAGATCCCAGGCGCTGCAGACAAAAGATGGAAACTCCCCATGCTCAGAATTCCGAAACACGGCTGATTGTGTCGGGGAGGTATGGGGCCGCCATCCACGCAGCTTCCTGGGGTCGCAGGTTTTAGGTGCAAGGGGGAAGTCCGCTAAATACCTCCCCTGTCCAGAGGGAGGCACTACATGGATACTGCATTTTCAGCCCATCCCCCGCGTTTCCCCGGGCGCCCGCACTAGGAGACCCTCGGGGAAGACACGCGAATAGTTCCTTCGAGATCCCAGGCACTGCAAACACAAGACGGAACCTCCATCCGCTCAGAATTCCGGAACACGGCTGACTGTATAGGGGAGGTTTGGTGCCGAGCTCCACGCAGCTTCCTGGGGTTACAGGTGATCCCTGGGAGGGGGAAGTACGCTAAATACCTCCCCTGTCCAGGGGGAGGCACTACATGCTACCTGCATTTCCAGCTCATCCCCCGCCTTTCCCCGGCAGCCCACACTAGGATACTCTAGGGGAAGACTCGTGAAGGGCTCCTAAGTAATCCCAGGCGCTGCAGACAGAAGACGGAACCTCCCCACGCTCAGAATTCCGGAACAAGTCTGACTGTGGTGGAGGTTTGGGGCTGCCCTCCATGCAGCTGCCTGGGGTCACAGGTATTCCCTGGCAGGGGGAAGTCCTCGAAATACCTCCCCAGTCCAGGGGGAGGCACTACATGCTACCTGCATTTCCAGCCCATCCCCCGCCTTTCCCCTGCAGCCCGCACTATGAGACACTCGGGGAAGACATGCGAAGTGCTCCTAGGAGATCCCAGGCGCAGTAGATAGAAGACGAAACCTCCCAACACTCAGAATTCCGGAACACGGCTGACTGTGTAGGGGAGGTTTGGGGCCGCTCTCCATGCAGCTGTCTGGGGTCACAGGTGTTCTCTGGCATGGGGAAGTCCTGTAAATACCTCCCCGTTCCAAGGGGACTCACTACATGCTACCTGCACTTCCAGCACATCCCCCGCTTTTCCCCGGCACCCGCACTAGGAGACCCTCGGGGAAGACACGCGAATTGTTCCTTGGAGATCCCAGGCGCTGCAGAAAGAAGACGGAACCTCCACCCGCTCAGAATTGCGGAACACGGCTGACTGTGTGGGGGAGGTTTGGGGCCGCTCTCCATGCAGCTGTCTGGTTTCACAGGTGTTCCCTGGCAGGGGGAAGTCCGCTAAATACCTCCACGCTCCAGGGGGACTCACTACATGCTACCTGCATTTCCAGCATATCCCCCACATTTCCCCGGCAGCCCGCAATAGGAGATTCTCGGGGGAGACACGCGAATGGCTCCTAGGTGATCCCAGGCGCTGCAGACAGAAGACAGAACCTCCTACACTCAGAATTCCGGAAAACGGCTGACTGTGTTTGGGAGGCTTGGGGCCGTCCCTCCACGCAGCTCTCTGTGGTCACTGATGTTCCCTGTCAGGGGGAAGTCCGCTAAATACCTCCCCTGTCTAGGGAGGGGCAGTACATGCTACCTGCATTTCCAGCCCATCCCCCGACTTTCCCTGGCAGCCCGCACTAGGGGACTCTTGGGGAAGACACTCGAAGGGCTCCTAGGAGATCCCAGGCTCTCCAGAAGGAAGACGGAACCTCCCCACGCTTAGAATTCTGGAACACGTCTGACTGTGAGGGGGTTTGGGGCCGCACTCCACGCAGCTGCCTGTGGTCACAGATGTTCCCTGGCAGGGGTAAGTCCGCTAAATACCTCCCCTGTCCAGGGGGAGGCACTACATGCTACCTGCATTTCCAGCCCATCACCCGAACTTCCCGGAAGCTCGCACTAGGAGAATTTCGGGGAAGAACCGCGAAGGGCTCCTAGGAGATCTCAGTCGCTGCAGAAAAAAGACGGAACCTCCCCAAACTCAGAATTCCGGAACACGGCTTATTGTGTGGGATAGGTTTGGGGCCGCCATCCACGAACCTGCCTGGGGACACAGGTGTTCCATGGCAGTAGGAAGTCCGCTAAATACCTCCCCTGTCCAGGGGGAGGCACTACACGCTACCTGCATTTCCAGCCCATCCCCCGCATTTCCCCGGCAGCTCGCACAAGGAGACTCTCAGGGAAGACAAGCGAAGAGCTCCTAGGTGATCCCAGGCGCTGCAGGAAGAAGACGGAACCTCTCCAAGCTCAGAATTCCGGAACACGGCTGACTGTGTGGGGGAGGTTTGGGGCCGCCCTCCACGCAGCTGCCTGGGGTCACAGGTTTTCCCTGGCTGGGGGAAGTACGCTAAATACCTCCCATGTCCAGGGGGAGTCACAACATGCTACCTGCATTTCCAGCCCATCCCCGCCTTTCCGGGCAGGCCGCACTAGGAGACCTTCTGGGAAGACACGCGAATGGCTCCTAGGAGATCCCAGGCGCAGCAGACTGAAGACGGAACCTCCCAACAATCAGAATTTCGGAACACGTCTGACTGTTTGGGGGAGTTTGTGGCCGCTATCCACGAAGCTGCCTGCTGTCACTTGTGTTCCCTGGCAGGGGGAATTCCGCTAAATACCTCCCAAGTCCGGGGGGAGGAACTATATGCTACCTGCATTTCAAGCCCTTCCCCCGCCTTTCCCCGGCAGCCCGCACAAGGAGAATCTCGGGGAAGACACGCGAAAGTTTCCTAGGAGTTCCCAGGCGCTGCAGACAAAAGATGGAAACTCCCCATGCTCAGAATTCCGGAACACGGCTGATTGTGTGGTGGAGGATTGGGGCCGCCATCCACGCAGCTGCCGGTGGACACAGGTGTTCCCTGGCAGGGGGAAGTCCACCAAATTCCTCCCCTGTCCAGGGGGAGGCACTATATGCTACCTGCATTTCTAGACCATCCCCCACCTTTCCCCTGAAGCCCGCACTAGTAGACTCTCAGGGAAGACAAGTGGAGGGCTACTAGGAAATCCCAGGCGCAGGAGACAGAAGGCGGAACCTCCCCACACTCAGAATTCCGGAACACGGCTGAATGTGTGCGGGAGTTTTGGTGCCGCCCTCCACGCAGCTGCCTGGTGTCACAGGTGTTCCCTGGCAAGGGGTAGTCCGCTAAATACCTCCCCTTTCCAGGGGGAGGCACTACATGCTACCTGAATTTCCAGCCCATCCCCCGATTTTCCCCGTCATCCCGCACTAGGAGACTCTCGGGGAAGACATGTGAAGGGCTCCTAGGAAATCCCAGGCGCAGCAGACAGAAGACGGAACCTCCCAACACTCATAATTCCGGAACACGTCTGACTGTGTGGGGGAGTTTTGTGGCGGCTCTCCACGCAGCTGCCTGGGGTCACTGGTGTTCCCTGGCAGGGGGAAGTCCGCTAAATACCTCCCCTATCCAGGGGGAGGCACTACATGCTACCTGCATTTCCAGCCCTACCCCGCCTTTCCCCGGCAGCCCGCACAAGGAGACCCTCGGGGAAGACACGCGAATGGTTCCTTGGAGATCCCAGTCGCTGCAGACAGAAGACGGAACCTCCCCACGCTCAGAATTCCGGAACAAGTCTGACTGTGTTGGAGGTTTGTGGCTGCCCTCCACGCAGCTGCCTGGGGTCACAGGTGTTCCCAGGCAGGGGGAATTCCGCTAAATACCTCCCCTGTCCAGGTGGAGGAACTACATGCTACCTGCATTTCCAGCCCATCCCCCGACTTTCCACGGCAGCCCGCACTAGGGGACTCTTGGGGAAGACACTCGAAGGGCTCCTAGGAGATCCCAGGCTCTCCAGAAGGAAGACGGAACCTCCCCACGCTTAGAATTCCAGAACACGGCTGACTGTGAGGGGGTTTGGGGCCGCACTCCACGCAGCTGCCTGGGGTCACAGGTGTTCCCTGGCAGGGGAAATTCCGCTAAATACCTCCCCTGTCCAGGGGGAGGAACTAAGTGCTACCTGTATTTCCAGCCCTTCTCCCGACTTTCCCCGGCATCCCGAGCAAGGAGACCCTCGGGGAAGACACGCGAATAGTTCCTTGGAGATCCCAGGCGCTGCAAACACAAGACGGAACCTCCATTCGCTCAGAATTCCGGAACACGGCTGACTGTGTACGGGAGGTTTGGTGCCGAGCTCCACGCAGCTGCCTGGGGTCACAGGTGATCCCTGGGAGGGGGAAGTCCGCTAAATACCTCCCCTGTCCAGGGGGAGGCACTACATGCTACCTGCATTTCCAGCTCATCCCCCGCCTTTCCCCGGCAGCCCACACTAGGAGACTCTAGGGGAAGACTCGTGAAGGGCTCCTAAGAAATCCCAGGCGCTGCAGACAGAAGACGGAACCTCCCCACGCTCAGAATTCCGGAACAAGTCTGACTGTGGTGGATGTTTGGGGCTGCCCTCCACGCAGCTGCATGGGGTCACAGGTGTTCCCTGGCAGGGGGAATTCCTCGAAATACCTCCCCAGTCCAGGGGGAGGCACTACATGCTACCTGCATTTCCAGCCCATCCCCCGCCTTTCCCCTGCAGCCCGCACTATGAGACATTCGGGGAAGACATGCAAAGTGCTCCTAGGAGATCCCAGGCGCAGTAGATAGAAGACGAAACCTCCCAACACTCAGAATTCCGGAACACGGCTGACTGTGTGTGGGAGGTTTGGGGCCGTCCCTCCACGCAGCTGCCTGGGGTCACAGGTGTTCTCTGTCAGGGGGAAGTCCGCTAAATACCTCCCCTGTCCAGGGGGAGGCACTACATGCTACCTGCATTTCCAGCCCATCCCCTGCCTTTCCCCGGAAGCCCGCACTAGGAGATTCTCGGGGAAGACACGCGAATTGCTCCTAGGAGATCCCAGGCGCTGCAGACAGATGATGGAACCTCCTACACTCAGAATTCCTGAACACGGCTGACTGTGTGTGAGATGTTTGTTCCCGTCCATCCACACAGCTGCCTGGAGTCACTGGTGTTCCCTGTCAGGGAGAAGACCGCTAAATACCTCCACTGTCTAGGGGGAGGCAGTACATGCTACCTGCATTTCCAGCACATCACCCGCCTTTCCCCGGCAGCCTGCATAAGAGACTCTTGTGGAAGACACTCGAAGGGCTCCTAGGAGATCCCAGGCGCTGCAGAAGGAAGACGGAACCTCCCCACGCTTAGAATTCCGGAACACGGCTGACTCTGAGGGGGTTTGGGGCCGCCCTCCACGCAGCTGCCTGGGGTCACAGGTGTTCTCTGGCAGGGGGAAGTCCGCTAAATACCTCCCCTGTCCAGGGGGAGGCACTACATGCTGCCTGCATTTCCAGCCATCCCCCGACTTTCCCCGGCATCCCGCACTAGGAGACTCTCGGGGAAGACAATTGAAGGGCTCCTAGGAAATCCCAGGTGCAGGAGACAGAAAACGAATCCTCCCAACACTCAGAAATCCGGAACACGGCTGACTGTGTGGGGGAGGTTTGGGGCCGCACTCCGCACAGCTGCCTGGGGTCACAGATGTTCCCTGGCTGGGGAAAGTCCGCTAAATACCTTCCCTGTCCAGGGGGAGGCACTACATGCTACCTGCATTTCCAGCCCATCCCCGACTTTCCTGGCAGTCCGCACTAGGAGACCTTCTGGGAAGACACTCGAATGGCTCCTAGGAGATCCCAGGTGCAGCAGACAGAAGACGGAACCTCCCAACACTCAGAATTCCGGAACACGTCTGACTGTGTGGGGGAGTTTTGTGGCCACTCACAACGCAGCTGCCTGGGGTCACTGGTGTTCCCTGGCAGGGGGAATTCCGCTAAATACCTCCCCTGTCCAGGGGGAGGAACTAAATGCTACCTGCATTCCCAGCCCATCCCCGACTTTCCTGGCAGTCCGCACAAGGAGACCCTCGGGGAAGACACGCGAATAGTTCCTTGGAGATCCCAGGCGCTGCAAACACAAGACGGAACATCCATCCGCTCAGAATTCCAGAAAACGGCTGACTGTGTAGGGGAGGTTTGGTGCCGAGCTCCATGCAGCTGCCTGGGGTCACAGGTGATCCCTGGGAGGGGGAAGTCCGCTAAATACCTCCCCTGTCCAGGGGGAGGCACTACATGCTACCTGCATTTCCAGCTCATCCCCCGCCTTTCCCCTGCAGCCCGCACTATGAGACATTCGGGGAAGACATGCAAAGTGCTCCTAGGAGATCCCAGGCGCAGTAGATAGAAGACGAAACCTCCCAACACTCAGAATTCCGGAACACGGCTGACTGTGTGTGGGAGGTTTGGGGCCGTCCCTCCACGCAGCTGTGTGGGGTCACTGGTGTTCTCTGTCAGGGGGAAGTCCGCTAAATACCTCCCCTGTCCAGGGGGAGGCACTACATGCTACCTGCATTTCCATCCCTTCCCCCGCCTTTCCCCGGAAGCCCGCACTAGGAGATTCTCGGGGAAGACACGCGAATTGCTCCTAGGAGATCCCAGGCGCTGCAGACAGATGATGGAACCTCCTAAACTCAGAATTCCTGAACACGGCTGACTGTGTGTGAGATGTTTGTTCCCGTCCATCCACACAGCTGCCTGGAGTCACTGGTGTTCCCTGTCAGGGAGAAGACCGCTAAATACCTCCACTGTCTAGAGGGAGGCAGTATATGCTACCTGCATTTCCAGCACATCACCCGCCTTTCCCCGGCAGCCTGCATAAGAGACTCTTGTGGAAGACACTCGAAGGGCTCCTAGGAGATACCAGGCGCTGCAGAAGGAAGACGGAACCTCCCCACGCTTAGAATTCCGGAACACGGCTGACTCTGAGGGGGTTTGGGGCCGCCCTCCACGCAGCTGCCTGGGGTCACAGGTGTTCTCTGGCAGGGGGAAGTCCGCTTAATACCTCCCCTGTCCAGGGGGAGGCACTACATGCTGCCTGCATTTCCAGCCATCCCCCGACTTTCCCCGGCATCCCGCACTAGGAGACCTTCTGGGAAGACACTCGAATGGCTCCTAGGAGATCCCAGGTGCAGCAGACAGAAGACGGAACCTCCCAACACTCAGAATTCCCGAACACGTCTGACTGTGTGGGAGAGTTTTGTGGCCGCTATCCACGCAGCTGCCTGGGGTCACAGGTGTTCCCTGGCAGGGGGAATTCCGCTAAATACCTTCCCTGTCCAGGGGGATGATCTACAAGCTACCTGCATTTCCAGCCCATCCCCCGCCTTTCACGGCAGCCCGCACAAGGAGACACTCTGGGAAGACACGCGAACGGCTCCTAGGAGATCCCAGGCGCTGCAGACAGAAGACGGAAACTCCCCACACTCAGAATTCCGGAACACGGCTGACTGTGTTGTGGATGTTTGGGGCTGCCCTCCACGCAGCTGCCTGGGGTCACTGGTGTTCCCTGGCAGGGGGAAGTCCTCTAAATACCCCCCCCTGTCCAGGTGGAGGCACTACATGCTACCTGCATTTCCAGCACATCCCCAGCGTTTCCCCTGCAGCCCGCACTAGGAGACTCTCGGGGAAGACATGTGAAAGGCTCCTAGGAGATCCCAGGCGCTGCAGACAAAAGATGGAAACTCCCCATGCTCAGAATTCCGAAACTTGGCTGATTGTGTCGGGGAGGTATGGGGCCGCCATCCACGCAGCTTCCTGGGGTCGCAGGTTTTAGGTGCAAGGGGGAAGTCCGCTAAATACCTCCCCTGTCCAGAGGGAGGCACTACATGGATACTGCATTTTCAGCCCATCCCCCGCGTTTCCCCGGGCGCCCGCACTAGGAGACCCTCGGGGAAGACACGCGAATAGTTCCTTCGAGATCCCAGGCACTGCAAACACAAGACGGAACCTCCATCCGCTCAGAATTCCGGAACACGGCTGACTGTGTAGGGGAGGTTTGGTGCCGAGCTCCACGCAGCTGCCTGGGGTCACAGGTGATCCCTGGGAGGGGGAAGTCCGCTAAATACCTCCCCTGTCCAGGGGGAGGCACTACATGCTACCTGCATTTCCAGCTCATCCCCCGCCTTTCCCCGGCAGCCCACACTAGGAGACTCTAGGGGAAGACTCGTGAAGGGCTCCTAAGTAATCCCAGGCGCTGCAGACAGAAGACGGAACCTCCCCACGCTCAGAATTCCGGAACAAGTCTGACTGTGGTGGAGGTTTGGGGCTGCCCTCCATGCAGCTGCCTGGGGTCACAGGTATTCCCTGGCAGGGGGAAGTCCTCGAAATACCTCCCCAGTCCAGGGGGAGGCACTACATGCTACCTGCATTTCCAGCCCATCCCCCGCCTTTCCCCTGCAGCCCGCACTATGAGACACTCGGGGAAGACATGCGAAGTGCTCCTAGGAGATCCCAGGCGCAGTAGATAGAAGACGAAACCTCCCAACACTCAGAATTCCGGAACACGGCTGACTGTGTAGGGGAGGTTTGGGGCCGCCATCTACGCAGCTGTCTGGGGTCACAGGTGTTCTCTGGCATGGGGAAGTCCTGTAAATACCTCCTCGTTCCAAGGGGACTCACTACATGCTACCTGCACTTCCAGCACATCCCCCGCTTTTCCCCGGCACCCGCACTAGGAGACCATCGTGGAAGACACGCGAATTGTTCCTTGGAGATCCCAGGCGCTGCAGAAAGAAGACGGAACCTCCACCCGCTCAGAATTGCGGAACACGGCTGACTGTGTGGGGGAGGTTTGGGGCCGCTCTCCATGCAGCTGTCTGGTTTCACAGGTGTTCCCTGGGAGGGGGAAGTCCGCTAAATTCCTCCCCTGTCCAGGGGGAGGCACTACATGCTACCTGCATTTCCAGCTCATCCCCAGCCTTTCCCCGGCAGCCCACACTAGGAGACTCTAGGGGAAGACTCGTGAAGGGCCCCTAAGTAATCCCAGGCGCTGCAGACAGAAGACGGAACCTCCCCACGCTCAGAATTCCGGAACAAGTCTGACTGTGGTGGAGGTTTGGGGCTGCCCTCCACGCAGCTGCCTGGGGTCACAGGTGTTCCCTGGCAGGGGAAAGTCCTCGAAATACCTCCCCAGTCCAGGGGGAGGCACTACATGCTACCTGCATTTCCAGCCCATCCCCCGCCTTTCCCCTGCAGCCCGCACTATGAGACATTCGGGGAAGACATGCAAAGTGCTCCTAGGAGATCCCAGGCGCAGTAGATAGAAGACGAAACCTCCCAACACTCAGAATTCCGGAACACGGCTGACTGTGTGTGGGAGGTTTGGGGCCGTCCCTCCACGCAGCTGCCTGGGGTCACAGGTGTTCTCTGGCAGGGGGAAGTCCGCTAAATACCTCCCCTGTCCAGGGGGAGGCACTACATGCTGCCTGCATTTCCAGCCATCCCCCGACTTTCCCCGGCATCCCGCACTGGGAGACCTTCTGGGAAGACACTCGAATGGCTCCTAGGAGATCCCAGGTGCAGCAGACAGTAGACGGAACCTCCCAAAACTCAGAATTCCCGAACACGTCTGACTGTGTGGGAGAGTTTTGTGGCCACTATCCACGCAGCTGCCTGGGGTCACAGGTGTTCCCTGGCAGGGGGAATTCCGCTAAATACCTCCCCTGTCCAGGGGGATGATCTACATGCTACCTGCATTTCCAGCCCATCCCCCGCCTTTCACGGCAGCCCGCACAAGGAGACACTCTGGGAAGACACGCGAACGGCTCCTAGGAGATCCCAGGCGCTGCAGACAGAAGACGGAAACTCCCCACACTCAGAATTCCGGAACACGGCTGACTGTGTTGTGGATGTTTGGGGCTGCCCTCCACGCAGCTGCCTGGGGTCACTGGTGTTCCCTGGCAGGGGGAAGTCCTCTAAATACCCCCCCCTGTCCAGGTGGAGGCACTACATGCTACCTGCATTTCCAGCACATCCCCAGCGTTTCCCCTGCAGCCCGCACTAGGAGACTCTCGGGGAAGACATGCGAAAGGCTCCTAGGAGATCCCAGGCGCTGCAGACAAAAGATGGAAACTCCCCATGCTCAGAATTCCGAAACACGGCTGATTGTGTCGGGGAGGTATGGGGCCGCCATCCACGCAGCTTCCTGGGGTCGCAGGTTTTAGGTGCAAGGGGGAAGTCCGCTAAATACCTCCCCTGTCCAGAGGGAGGCACTACATGGATACTGCATTTTCAGCCCATCCCCCGCGTTTCCCCGGGCGCCCGCACTAGGAGACCCTCGGGGAAGACACGCGAATAGTTCCTTCGAGATCCCAGGCACTGCAAACACAAGACGGAACCTCCATCCGCTCAGAATTCCGGAACACGGCTGACTGTATAGGGGAGGTTTGGTGCCGAGCTCCACGCAGCTGCCTGGGGTCACAGGTGATCCCTGGGAGGGGGAAGTACGCTAAATACCTCCCCTGTCCAGGGGGAGGCACTACATGCTACCTGCATTTCCAGCTCATCCCCCGCCTTTCCCCGGCAGCCCACACTAGGAGACTCTAGGGGAAGACTCGTGAAGGGCTCCTAAGTAATCCCAGGCGCTGCAGACAGAAGACGGAACCTCCCCACGCTCAGAATTCCGGAACAAGTCTGACTGTGGTGGAGGTTTGGGGCTGCCCTCCATGCAGCTGCCTGGGGTCACAGGTATTCCCTGGCAGGGGGAAGTCCTCGAAATACCTCCCCAGTCCAGGGGGAGGCACTACATGCTACCTGCATTTCCAGCCCATCCCCCGCCTTTCCCCTGCAGCCCGCACTATGAGACACTCGGGGAAGACATGCGAAGTGCTCCTAGGAGATCCCAGGCGCAGTAGATAGAAGACGAAACCTCCCAACACTCAGAATTCCGGAACACGGCTGACTGTGTAGGGGAGGTTTGGGGCCGCTCTCCATGCAGCTGTCTGGGGTCACAGGTGTTCTCTGGCATGGGGAAGTCCTGTAAATACCTCCCCGTTCCAAGGGGACTCACTACATGCTACCTGCACTTCCAGCACATCCCCCGCTTTTCCCCGGCACCCGCACTAGGAGACCCTCGGGGAAGACACGCGAATTGTTCCTTGGAGATCCCAGGCGCTGCAGAAAGAAGACGGAACCTCCACCCGCTCAGAATTGCGGAACACGGCTGACTGTGTGGGGGAGGTTTGGGGCCGCTCTCCATGCAGCTGTCTGGTTTCACAGGTGTTCCCTGGCAGGGGGAAGTCCGCTAAATACCTCCACGCTCCAGGGGGACTCACTACATGCTACCTGCATTTCCAGCACATCCCCCACATTTCCCCGGCAGCCCGCAATAGGAGATTCTCGGGGGAGACACGCGAATGGCTCCTAGGTGATCCCAGGCGCTGCAGACAGAAGACAGAACCTCCTACACTCAGAATTCCGGAAAACGGCTGACTGTGTTTGGGAGGCTTGGGGCCGTCCCTCCACGCAGCTCTCTGTGGTCACTGATGTTCCCTGTCAGGGGGAAGTCCGCTAAATACCTCCCCTGTCTAGGGAGGGGCAGTACATGCTACCTGCATTTCCAGCCCATCCCCCGACTTTCCCTGGCAGCCCGCACTAGGGGACTCTTGGGGAAGACACTCGAAGGGCTCCTAGGAGATCCCAGGCTCTCCAGAAGGAAGACGGAACCTCCCCACGCTTAGAATTCTGGAACACGTCTGACTGTGAGGGGGTTTGGGGCCGCACTCCACGCAGCTGCCTGTGGTCACAGATGTTCCCTGGCAGGGGTAAGTCCGCTAAATACCTCCCCTGTCCAGGGGGAGGCACTACATGCTACCTGCATTTCCAGCCCATCACCCGAACTTCCCGGAAGCTCGCACTAGGAGAATTTCGGGGAAGAACCGCGAAGGGCTCCTAGGAGATCTCAGTCGCTGCAGAAAAAAGACGGAACCTACCCAAACTCAGAATTCCGGAACACGGCTGATTGTGTGGGATAGGTTTGGGGCCGCCATCCACGAACCTGCCTGGGGACACAGGTGTTCCATGGCAGTAGGAAGTCCGCTAAATACCTCCCCTGTCCAGGGGGAGGCACTACACGCTACCTGCATTTCCAGCCCATCCCGCGCATTTCCCCGGCAGCTCGCACAAGGAGACTCTCAGGGAAGACAAGCGAAGAGCTCCTAGGTGATCCCAGGCGCTGCAGGAAGAAGACGGAACCTCTCCAAGCTCAGAATTCCGGAACACGGCTGACTGTGTGGGGGAGGTTTGGGGCCGCCCTCCACGCAGCTGCCTGGGGTCACAGGTTTTCCCTGGCTGGGGGAAGTACGCTAAATACCTCCCATGTCCAGGGGGAGTCACAACATGCTACCTGCATTTCCAGCCCATCCCCGCCTTTCCGGGCAGGCCGCACTAGGAGACCTTCTGGGAAGACACGCGAATGGCTCCTAGGAGATCCCAGGCGCAGCAGACTGAAGACGGAACCTCCCAACAATCAGAATTTCGGAACACGTCTGACTGTTTGGGGGAGTTTGTGGCCGCTATCCACGAAGCTGCCTGCTGTCACTTGTGTTCCCTGGCAGGGGGAATTCCGCTAAATACCTCCCAAGTCCGGGGGGAGGAACTATATGCTACCTGCATTTCAAGCCCTTCCCCCGCCTTTCCCCGGCAGCCCGCACAAGGAGAATCTCGGGGAAGACACGCGAAAGTTTCCTAGGAGTTCCCAGGCGCTGCAGACAAAAGATGGAAACTCCCCATGCTCAGAATTCCGGAACACGGCTGATTGTGTGGTGGAGGATTGGGGCCGCCATCCACGCAGCTGCCGGGGGACACAGGTGTTCCCTGGCAGGGGGAAGTCCACCAAATTCCTCCCCTGTCCAGGGGGAGGCACTATATGCTACCTGCATTTCTAGCCCATCCCCCACCTTTCCCCTGCAGCCCGCACTAGTAGACTCTCAGGGAAGACAAGTGGAGGGCTACTAGGAAATCCCAGGCGCAGGAGACAGAAGACGGAACCTCCCCACACTCAGAATTCCGGAACACGGCTGAATGTGTGCGGGAGTTTTGGTGCCGCCCTCCACGCAGCTGCCTGGGGTCACAGGTGTTCCCTGGCAAGGGGTAGTCCGCTAAATACCTCCCCTGTCCAGGGGGAGGCACTACATGCTACCTGAATTTCCAGCCCATCCCCCGATTTTCCCCGTCATCCCGCACTAGGAGACTCTCGGGGAAGACATGTGAAGGGCTCCTAGGAAATCCCAGGCGCAGCAGACAGAAGACGGAACCTCCCAACACTCATAATTCCGGAACACGTCTGACTGTGTGGGGGAGTTTTGTGGCGGCTCTCCACGCAGCTGCCTGGGGTCACTGGTGTTCCCTGGCAGGGGGAAGTCCGCTAAATACCTCCCCTATCCAGGGGGAGGCACTACATGCTACCTGCATTTCCAGCCCTACCCCGCCTTTCCCCGGCAGCCCGCACAAGGAGACCCTCGGGGAAGACACGCGAATGGTTCCTTGGAGATCCCAGTCGCTGCAGACAGAAGACGGAACCTCCCCACGCTCAGAATTCCGGAACAAGTCTGACTGTGTTGGAGGTTTGTGGCTGCCCTCCACGCAGCTGCCTGGGGTCACAGGTGTTCCCAGGCAGGGGGAATTCCGCTAAATACCTCCCCTGTCCAGGTGGAGGAACTACATGCTACCTGCATTTCCAGCCCATCCCCCGACTTTCCACGGCAGCCCGCACTAGGGGACTCTTGGGGAAGACACTCGAAGGGCTCCTAGGAGATCCCAGGCTCTCCAGAAGGAAGACGGAACCTCCCCACGCTTAGAATTCCAGAACACTGCTGACTGTGAGGGGGTTTGGGGCCGCACTCCACGCAGCTGCCTGGGGTCACAGGTGTTCCCTGGCAGGGGAAATTCCGCTAAATACCTCCCCTGTCCAGGGGGAGGAACTAAGTGCTACCTGTATTTCCAGCCCTTCTCCCGACTTTCCCCGGCATCCCGAGCAAGGAGACCCTCGGGGAAGACACGCGAATAGTTCCTTGGAGATCCCAGGCGCTGCAAACACAAGACGGAACCTCCATTCGCTCAGAATTCCGGAACACGGCTGACTGTGTACGGGAGGTTTGGTGCCGAGCTCCACGCAGCTGCCTGGGGTCACAGGTGATCCCTGGGAGGGGGAAGTCCGCTAAATACCTCCCCTGTCCAGGGGGAGGCACTACATGCTACCTGCATTTCCAGCTCATCCCCAGCCTTTCCCCGGCAGCCCACACTAGGAAACTCTAGGGGAAGACTCGTGAAGGGCTCCTAAGTAATCCCAGGCGCTGCAGACAGAAGACGGAACCTCCCCACGCTCAGAATTCCGGAACAAGTCTGACTGTGGTGGAGGTTTGGGGCTGCCCTCCACGCAGCTGCCTGGGGTCACAGGTGTTCCCTGGCAGGGGGAAGTCCTCGAAATACCTCCCCAGTCCAGGGGGAGGCACTACATGCTACCTGCATTTCCAGCCCATCCCCCGCCTTTCCCCTGCAGCCCGCACTATGAGACATTCGGGGAAGACATGCAAAGTGCTCCTAGGAGATCCCAGGCGCAGTAGATAGAAGACGAAACCTCCCAACACTCAGAATTCCGGAACACGGCTGACTGTGTGTGGGAGGTTTGGGGCCGTCCCTCCACGCAGCTGTGTGGGGTCACTGGTGTTCTCTGTCAGGGGGAAGTCCGCTAAATACCTCCCCTGTCCAGGGGGAGGCACTACATGCTACCTGCATTTCCAGCCCATCCCCTGCCTTTCCCCGGAAGCCCGCACTAGGAGATTCTCGGGGAAGACACGCGAATTGCTCCTAGGAGATCCCAGGCGCTGCAGACAGATGATGGAACCTCCTACACTCAGAATTCCTGAACACGGCTGACTGTGTGTGAGATGTTTGTTCCCGTCCATCCACACAGCTGCCTGGAGTCACTGGTGTTCCCTGTCAGGGGGAAGTCCGCTAAATACCTCCCCTGTCCAGGGGGAGGCACTACATGCTGCCTGCATTTCCAGCCATCCCCCGACTTTCCCCGGCATCCCGCACTAGGAGACTCTCGGGGAAGACAATTGAAGGGCTCCTAGGAAATCCCAGGTGCAGGAGACAGAAAACGAATCCTCCCAACACTCAGAAATCCGGAACACGGCTGACTGTGTGGGGGAGGTTTGGGGCCGCACTCCGCACAGCTGCCTGGGGTCACAGATGTTCCCTGGCTGGGGAAAGTCCGCTAAATACCTTCCCTGTCCAGGGGGAGGCACTACATGCTACCTGCATTTCCAGCCCATCCCCGACTTTCCTGGCAGTCCGCACTAGGAGACCTTCTGGGAAGACACTCGAATGGCTCCTAGGAGATCCCAGGTGCAGCAGACAGAAGACGGAACCTCCCAACACTCAGAATTCCGGAACACGTCTGACTGTGTGGGGGAGTTTTGTGGCCACTCACAACGCAGCTGCCTGGGGTCACTGGTGTTCCCTGGCAGGGGGAATTCCGCTAAATACCTCCCCTGTCCAGGGGGAGGAACTAAATGCTACCTGCATTCCCAGCCCATCCCCGACTTTCCTGGCAGTCCGCACAAGGAGACCCTCGGGGAAGACACGCGAATAGTTCCTTGGAGATCCCAGGCGCTGCAAACACAAGACGGAACCTCCATCCGCTCAGAATTCCGGAACACGGCTGACTGTGTAGGGGAGGTTTGGTGCCGAGCTCCATGCAGCTGCCTGGGGTCACAGGTGATCCCTGGGAGGGGGAAGTCCGCTAAATACCTCCCCTGTCCAGGGGGAGGCACTACATGCTACCTGCATTTCCAGCTCATCCCCCGCCTTTCCCCTGCAGCCCGCACTATGAGACATTCGGGGAAGACATGCAAAGTGCTCCTAGGAGATCCCAGGCGCAGTAGATAGAAGACGAAACCTCCCAACACTCAGAATTCCGGAACACGGCTGACTGTGTGTGGGAGGTTTGGGGCCGTCCCTCCACGCAGCTGTGTGGGGTCACTGGTGTTCTCTGTCAGGGGGAAGTCCGCTAAATACCTCCCCTGTCCAGGGGGAGGCACTACATGCTACCTGCATTTCCATCCCTTCCCCCGCCTTTCCCCGGAAGCCCGCACTAGGAGATTCTCGGGGAAGACACGCGAATTGCTCCTAGGAGATCCCAGGCGCTGCAGACAGATGATGGAACCTCCTAAACTCAGAATTCCTGAACACGGCTGACTGTGTGTGAGATGTTTGTTCCCGTCCATCCACACAGCTGCCTGGAGTCACTGGTGTTCCCTGTCAGGGAGAAGACCGCTAAATACCTCCACTGTCTAGGGGGAGGCAGTATATGCTACCTGCATTTCCAGCACATCACCCGCCTTTCCCCGGCAGCCTGCATAAGAGACTCTTGTGGAAGACACTCGAAGGGCTCCTAGGAGATACCAGGCGCTGCAGAAGGAAGACGGAACCTCCCCACGCTTAGAATTCCGGAACACGGCTGACTCTGAGGGGGTTTGGGGCCGCCCTCCACGCAGCTGCCTGGGGTCACAGGTGTTCTCTGGCAGGGGGAAGTCCGCTTAATACCTCCCCTGTCCAGGGGGAGGCACTACATGCTGCCTGCATTTCCAGCCATCCCCCGACTTTCCCCGGCATCCCGCACTAGGAGACCTTCTGGGAAGACACTCGAATGGCTCCTAGGAGATCCCAGGTGCAGCAGACAGAAGACGGAACCTCCCAACACTCAGAATTCCCGAACACGTCTGACTGTGTGGGAGAGTTTTGTGGCCGCTATCCACGCAGCTGCCTGGGGTCACAGGTGTTCCCTGGCAGGGGGAATTCCGCTACATACCTTCCCTGTCCATGGGGATGATCTACAAGCTACCTGCATTTCCAGCCCATCCCCCGCCTTTCACGGCAGCCCGCACAAGGAGACACTCTGGGAAGACACGCGAACGGCTCCTAGGAGATCCCAGGCGCTGCAGACAGAAGACGGAAACTCCCCACACTCAGAATTCCGGAACACGGCTGACTGTGTTGTGGATGTTTGGGGCTGCCCTCCACGCAGCTGCCTGGGGTCACTGGTGTTCCCTGGCAGGGGGAAGTCCTCTAAATACCCCCCCCTATCCAGGTGGAGGCACTACATGCTACCTGCATTTCCAGCACATCCCCAGCGTTTCCCCTGCAGCCCGCACTAGGAGACACTCGGGGAAGACATGCGAAAGGCTCCTAGGAGATCCCAGGCGCTGCAGACAAAAGATGGAAACTCCCCATGCTCAGAATTCCGAAACATGGCTGATTGTGTCGGGGAGGTATGGGGCCGCCATCCACGCAGCTTCCTGGGGTCGCAGGTTTTAGGTGCAAGGGGGAAGTCCGCTAAATACCTCCCCTGTCCAGAGGGAGGCACTACATGGATACTGCATTTTCAGCCCATCCCCCGCGTTTCCCCGGGCGCCCGCACTAGGAGACCCTCGGGGAAGACACGCGAATAGTTCCTTGGAGATCCCAGGCGCTGCAGACAAAAGATGGAAACTCCCCATGCTCAGAATTCCGGAACACGGCTGATTGTGTGGTGGAGGATTGGGGCCGCTATCCACGCAGCTGCCGGGGGACACAGGTGTTCCCTGGCAGGGGGAAGTCCACCAAATTCCTCCCCTGTCCAGGGGGAGGCACTACATGCTACCTGAATTTCCAGCCCATCCCCCGATTTTCCCCGTCATCCCGCACTAGGAGACTCTCGGGGAAGACATGTGAAGGGCTCCTAGGAAATCCCAGGCGCAGCAGACAGAAGACGGAACCTCCCAACACTCATAATTCCGGAACACGTCTGACTGTGTGGGGGAGTTTTGTGGCGGCTCTCCACGCAGCTGCCTGGGGTCACTGGTGTTCCCTGGCAGGGGGAAGTCCGCTAAATACCTCCCCTATCCAGGGGGAGGCACTACATGCTACCTGCATTTCCAGCCCATCCCCCGACTTTCCCCGGCAGCCCGCACTAGGGGACTCTTGGGGAAGACACTCGAAGGGCTCCTAGGAGATCCCAGGCTCTCCAGAAGGAAGACGGAACCTCCCCACGCTTAGAATTCCAGAACGCGGCTGACTGTGAGGGGGTTTGGGGCCGCACTCCACGCAGATGCCTGGGGTCACTGGTGTTCCCTGGCAGGGGGAATTCCGCTAAATACCTCCCCTGTCCAGGGGGAGGAACTAAATGCTACCTGTATTTCCAGCCCTTCCCCCGACTTTCCCCGGCATCCCGCACAAGGAGACCCTCGGGGAAGACACGCGAATAGTTCCTTGGAGATCCCAGGCGCTGCAAACACAAGACGGAACCTCCATCCGCTCAGAATTCCGGAACACGGCTGACTGTGTACGGGAGGTTTGGTGCCGAGCTCCACGCAGCTGCCTGGGGTCACAGGTGATCCCTGGGAGGGGGAAGTCCGCTAAATACCTCCCCTGTCCAGGGGGAGGCACTACATGCTACCTGCATTTCCAGCTCATCCCCAGCCTTTCCCCGGCAGCCCACACTAGGAGACTCTAGGGGAAGACTCGTGAAGGGCTCCTAAGTAATCCCAGGCGCTGCAGACAGAAGACGGAACCTCCCCACGCTCAGAATTCCGGAACAAGTCTGACTGTGGTGGAGGTTTGGGGCTGCCCTCCACGCAGCTGCCTGGGGTCACAGGTGTTCCCTGGCAGGGGGAAGTCCTCGAAATACCTCCCCAGTCCAGGGGGAGGCACTACATGCTACCTGCATTTCCAGCCCATCCCCCGCCTTTCCCCTGCAGCCCGCACTATGAGACATTCGGGGAAGACATGCAAAGTGCTCCTAGGAGATCCCAGGCGCAGTAGATAGAAGACGAAACCTCCCAACACTCAGAATACCGGAACACGGCTGACTGTGTGTGGGAGGTTTGGGGCCGTCCCTCCACGCAGCTGTGTGGGGTCACTGGTGTTCTCTGTCAGGGGGAAGTCCGCTAAATACCTCCCCTGTCCAGGGGGAGGCACTACATGCTACCTGCATTTCCAGCCCATCCCCCGCCTTTCCCCGGAAGCCCGCACTAGGAGATTCTCGGGGAAGACACGCGAATTGCTCCTAGGAGATCCCAGGCGCTGCAGACAGATGATGGAACCTCCTACACTCAGAATTCCTGAACACGGCTGACTGTGTGTGAGATGTTTGTTCCCGTCCATCCACACAGCTGCCTGGAGTCACTGGTGTTCCCTGTCAGGGAGAAGACCGCTAAATACCTCCACTGTCTAGGGGGAGGCAGTACATGCTACCTGCATTTCCAGCACATCACCCGCCTTTCCCCGGCAGCCTGCATAAGAGACTCTTGTGGAAGACACTCGAAGGGCTCCTAGGAGATCCCAGGCGCTGCAGAAGGAAGACGGAACCTCCCCACGCTTAGAATTCCGGAACACGGCTGACTCTGAGGGGGTTTGGGGCCGCCCTCCACGCAGCTGCCTGGGGTCACAGGTGTTCTCTGGCAGGGGGAAGTCCGCTAAATACCTCCCCTGTCCAGGGGGAGGCACTACATGCTGCCTGCATTTCCAGCCATCCCCGACTTTCCCCGGCAGCCCGCACTAGGAGAATCTCGGGGAAGACATGCGAAAGGCTCCTAGGAGATCCCTGGCGCTGCAGACAAAAGATGGAAACTCCCCATGCTCAGAATTCCGAAACACGGCTGATTGTGTCGGGGAGTTATGGGGCCGCCATCCACGCAGCTTCCTGGGGTCGCAGGTTTTAGGTGCAAGGGGGAAGTCCGCTAAATACCTCCCCTGTCCAGAGGGAGGCACTACATGGATACTGCATTTTCAGCCCATCCCCCGCGTTTCCCCGGGCGCCCGCACTAGGAGACCCTCGGGGAAGACACGCGAATAGTTCCTTCGAGATCCCAGGCACTGCAAACACAAGACGGAACCTCCATCCTCTCAGAATTCCGGAACACGGCTGACTGTGTAGGGGAGGTTTGGTGCCGAGCTCCACGCAGCTGCCTGGGGTCACAGGTGATCCCTGGGAGGGGGAAGTCCGCTAAATACCTCCCCTGTCCAGGGGGAGGCACTACATGCTACCTGCATTTCCAGCTCATCCCCCGCCTTTCCCCGGCAGCCCACACTAGAAGACTCTAGGGGAAGACTCGTGAAGGGCTCCTAAGTAATCCCAGGCGCTGCAGACAGAAGACGGAACCTCCCCACGCTCAGAATTCCGGAACAAGTCTGACTGTGGTGGAGGTTTGGGGCTGCCCTCCATGCAGCTGCCTGGGGTCACAGGTATTCCCTGGCAGGGGGAAGTCCTCGAAATACCTCCCCAGTCCAGTGGGAGGCACTACATGCTACCTGCATTTCCAGCCCATCCCCTGCCTTTCCCCTGCAGCCCGCACTATGAGACACTCGGGGAAGACATGCGAAGTGCTCCTAGGAGATCCCAGGCGCAGTAGATAGAAGACGAAACCTCCCAACACTCAGAATTCCGGAACACGGCTGACTGTGTAGGGGAGGTTTGGGGCCGCCATCTACGCAGCTGTCTGGGGTCACAGGTGTTCTCTGGCATGGGGAAGTCCTGTAAATACCTCCCCGTTCCAAGGGGACTCACTACATGCTACCTGCACTTCCAGCACATCCCCCGCTTTTCCCCGGCACCCGCACTAGGAGACCATCGTGGAAGACACGCGAATTGTTCCTTGGAGATCCCAGGCGCTGCAGAAAGAAGACGGAACCTCCACCCGCTCAGAAATGCGGAACACTGCTGACTGTGTTGGGGAGGTTTGGGGCCGCTCTCCATGCAGCTGTCTGGTTTCACAGGTGTTCCCTGGCAGGGGGAAGTCCGCTAAATACCTCCACGCTCCAGGGGGACTCACTACATGCTACCTGCATTTCCAGCACATCCCCCACATTTCCCCGGCAGCCCGCAATAGGAGATTCTCGGGGGAGACACGCGAATGGCTCCTAGGTGATCCCAGGCGCTGCAGACAGAAGACAGAACCTCCTACACTCAGAATTCCGGAAAACGGCTGACTGTGTTTGGGAGGCTTGGGGCCGTCCCTCCACGCAGCTCTCTGTGGTCACTGATGTTCCCTGTCAGGGGGAAGTCCGCTAAATACCTCCCCTGTCTAGGGAGGGGCAGTACATGCTACCTGCATTTCCAGCCCATCCCCCGACTTTCCCTGGCAGCCCGCACTAGGGGACTCTTGGGGAAGACACTCGAAAGGCTCCTAGGAGATCCCAGGCTCTCCAGAAGGAAGACGGAACCTCCCCACGCTTAGAATTCTGGAACACGTCTGACTGTGAGGGGGTTTGGGGCCGCACTCCACGCAGCTGCCTGTGGTCACAGGTGTTCCCTGGCAGGGGTAAGTCCGCTAAATACCTCCCCTGTCCAGGGGGAGGCACTACATGCTACCTGCATTTCCAGCCCATCACCCGAACTTCCCGGAAGCTCGCACTAGGAGAATTTCGGGGAAGAACCGCGAAGGGCTCCTAGGAGATCTTAGTCGCTGCAGAAAAAAGACGGAACCTCCCCAAACTCAGAATTCCGGAACACGGCTGATTGTGTGGGATAGGTTTGGGGCCGCCATCCACGAACCTGCCTGGGGACACAGGTGTTCCATGGCAGTAGGAAGTCCGCTAAATACCTCCCCTGTCCAGGGGGAGGCACTACACGCTACCTGCATTTCCAGCCCATCCCCCGCATTTCCCCGGCAGCTCGCACAAGGAGACTCTCAGGGAAGACAAGCGAAGAGCTCCTAGGTGATCCCAGGCGCTGCAGGAAGAAGACGGAACCTCTCCAAGCTCAGAATTCCGGAACACGGCTGACTGTGTGGGGGAGGTTTGGGGCCGCCCTCCACGCAGCTGCCTGGGGTCACAGGTTTTCCCTGGCTGGGGGAAGTACGCTAAATACCTCCCATGTCCAGGGGGAGTCACAACATGCTACCTGAATTTCCAGCCCATCCCCGCCTTTCCTGGCAGGCCGCACTAGGAGACCTTCTGGGAAGACACGCGAATGGCTCCTAGGAGATCCCAGGCGCAGCAGACTGAAGACGGAACCTCCCAACAATCAGAATTTCGGAACACGTCTGACTGTTTGGGGGAGTTTGTGGCCGCTATCCACGAAGCTGCCTGCTGTCACTTGTGTTCCCTGGCAGGGGGAATTCCGCTAAATACCTCCCATGTCCGGGGGGAGGAACTATATGCTACCTGCATTTCAAGCCCTTCCCCCGCCTTTCCCCGGCAGCCCGTACAAGGAGAATCTCGGGGAAGACACGCGAAAGTTTCCTAGGAGTTCCCAGGCGCTGCAGACAAAAGATGGAAACTCCCCATGCTCAGAATTCCGGAACACGGCTGATTGTGTGGTGGAGGATTGGGGCCGCTATCCACGCAGCTGCCGGGGGTCACAGGTGTTCCCTGGCAGGGGGAAGTCCAACAAATTCCTCCCCTGTCCAGGGGGAGGCACTATATGCTACCTGCATTTCTAGCCCATCCCCCACATTTCCCCTGCAGCCCGCACTAGTAGACTCTCAGGGAAGACAAGTGGAGGGCTACTAGGAAATCCCAGGCGCAGGAGACAGAAGACGGAACCTCCCCACACTCAGAATTCCGGAACACGGCTGAATGTGTGCGGGAGTTGTGGTGCCGCCCTCCACGCAGCTGCCTGGGGTCACAGGTGTTCCCTGGCAAGGGGTAGTCCGCTAAATACCTCCCCTGTCCAGGGGGAGGCACTACATGCTACCTGAATTTCCAGCCCATCCCCCGATTTTCCCCGTCATCCCGCACTAAGAGACTCTCGGGGAAGACATGTGAAGGGCTCCTAGGAAATCCCAGGCGCAGCAGACAGAAGACGGAACCTCCCAACACTCATAATTCCGGAACACGTCTGACTGTGTGGGGGAGTTTTGTGGCGGCTCTCCACGCAGCTGCCTGGGGTCACTGGTGTTCCCTGGCAGGGGGAAGTCCGCTAAATACCTCCCCTATCCAGGGGGAGGCACTACATGCTACCTGCATTTCCAGCCCATCCCCCGCCTTTCCCCGGCAGCCCGCACAAGGAGACCCTCGGGGAAGTCACGCGAATGGTTCCTTGGAGATCCCAGTCGCTGCAGACAGAAGACGGAACCTCCCCACCCTCAGAATTCCGGAACAAGTCTGACTGTGTTGGAGGTTTGTGGCTGCCCTCCACGCAGCTGCCTGGGATCACAGGTGTTCCCAGGCAGGGGGAATTCCGCTAAATACCTCCCCTGTCCAGGGGGAGGAACTACATGCTACCTGCATTTCCAGCCCATCCCCCGACTTTCCACGGCAGCCCGCACTAGGGGACTCTTGGGGAAGACACTCGAAGGGCTCCTAGGAGATCCCAGGCTCTCCAGAAGGAAGACGGAACCTCCCCACGCTTAGAATTCCAGAACACGGCTGACTGTGAGGGGGTTTGGGGCCGCACTCCACGCAGCTGCCTGGGGTCACTGGTGTTCCCTGGCAGGGGGAATTCCGCTAAATACCTCCCCTGTCCAGGGGGAGGAACTAAATGCTACCTGTATTTCCAGCCCTTCACCCGAATTTCCCCGGCATCCCGCACAAGGAGACCCTCGGGGAAGACACGCGAATAGTTCCTTGGAGATCCCAGGCGCTGCAAACACAAGACGAAACCTCCATCCGCTCAGAATTCCGGAACACGGCTGACTGTGTACGGGAGGTTTGGTGCCTAGCTCCACGCAGCTGCCTGGGGTCACAGGTGATCCCTGGGAGGGGGAAGTCCGCTAAATACCTCCCCTGTCCATGGGGAGGCACTACATGCTACCTGCATTTCCAGCTCATCCCCAGCCTTTCCCCGGCAGCCCACACTAGGAGACTCTAGGGGAAGACTCGTGAAGGGCTCCTAAGTAATCCCAGGCACTGCAGACAGAAGACGGAACCTCCCCACACTCAGAATTCCGGAACATGTCTGACTGTGGTGGAGGTTTGGGGCTGCCCTCCACGCAGCTGCCTGGGGTCACAGGTGTTCCCTGGCAGGGGGAAGTCCTCGAAATACCTCCCCAGTCCAGGGGGAGGCACTAAATGCTACCTGCATTTCCAGCCCATCCCCCGCCTTTCCCCTGCAGCCCGCACTATGAGACATTCGGGGAAGACATGCAAAGTGCTCCTAGGAGATCCCAGGCGCAGTAGATAGAAGACGAAACCTCCCAACACTCAGAATTCCGGAACACGGCTGACTGTGTGTGGGAGGTTTGGGGCCGTCCCTCCACGCAGCTGTGTCGGGTCACTGGTGTTCTCTGTCAGGGGGAAGTCCGCTAAATACCTCCCCTGTCCAGGGGGAGGCACTACATGCTACCTGCATTTCCAGCCCATCCCCCGCCTTTCCCCGGAAGCCCGCACTAGGAGATTCTCGGGGAAGACACGCGAATTGCTCCTAGGAGATCCCAGGCGCTGCAGACAGATGATGGAACCTCCTACACTCAGAATTCCTGAACACGGCTGACTGTGTGTGAGATGTTTGTTCCCGTCCATCCACACAGCTGCCTGGAGTCACTGGTGATCCCTGTCAGGGAGAAGACCGCTAAATACCTCCACTGTCTAGGGGGAGGCAGTACATGGTACCTGCTTTTCCAGCACATCACCCGCCTTTCCCCGGCAGCCTGCATAAGAGACTCTTGTGGAAGACAATCGAAGGGCTCCTAGGAGATCCCAGGCGCTGCAGAAGGAAGACGGAACCTCCCCACGCTTAGAATTCCGGAACACGGCTGACTCTGAGGGGGTTTGGGGCCGCCCTCCACGCAGCTGCCTGGGGTCACAGGTGTTCTCTGGCAGGGGGAAGTCCGCTAAATACCTCCCCTGTCCAGGGGGAGGCACTACATGCTGCCTGCATTTCCAGCCATCCCCCGACTTTCCCCGGCATCCCGCACTAGGAGACTCTCGGGGAAGACAATTGAGGGGCTCCTAGGAAATCCCAGGTGCAGGAGACAGAAGACGAATCCTCCCAACACTCAGAAATCCGGAACACGGCTGACTGTGTGGGGGAGGTTTGGGGCCGCACTCCGCACAGCTACCTGGGGTCACAGATGTTCCCTGGCTGGGGGAAGTCCGCTAAATACCTTCCCTGTCCAGGGGGAGGCACTACATGCTACCTGCATTTCCAGCCCATCCCCGACTTTCCTGGCAGGCCGCACTAGGAGACCTTCTGGGAAGACACTCGAATGGCTCCTAGGAGATCCCAGGTGCAGCAGACAGAAGACGGAACCTCCCAACACTCAGAATTCCGGAACACGTCTGACTGTGTGGGGGAGATTTGTGGCCACTCACAACGCAGTTGCCTGGGGTCACTGGTGTTCCCTGTCAGGGGGAATTCCGCTAAATACCTCCCCTGTCCAGGGGGAGGAACTAAATGCTACCTGTATTTCCAGCCCTTCACCCGACTTTCCCCGGCATCCCGCACAAGGAGACCCTCGGGGAAGACACGCGAATAGTTCCTTGGAGATCCCAGGCGCTGCAAACACAAGACGGAACCTCCATCCGCTCAGAATTCAGGAACACGGCTGACTGTGTAGGGGAGGTTTGGTGCCGAGTTCCACGCAGCTGCCTGGGGTCACAGGTGATCCCTGGGAGGGGGAAGTCCGCTAAATACCTCCCCTGTCCAGGGGGAGGCACTACATGCTACCTGCATTTCCAGCTCATCCCCCGCATTTCCCCGGCAGCCCACACTAGGAGACTCTAGGGGAAGACTCGTGAAGGGCTCCTAAGTAATCCCAGGCGCTGCAGACAGAAGACGGAGCCTCCCCATGCTCAGAATTCCGGAACAAGTCTGACTGTGGTGGAGGTTTGGGGCTGCCCTCCACGCAGCTGCCTGGGGTCACAGGTGTTCCCTGGCAGGGGGAAGTCCTCGAAATACCTCCCCAGTCCAGGGGGAGGCACTACATGCTACCTGCATTTCCAGCCCATCCCCCGCCTTTCCCCTGCAGCCCGCACTATGAGACACTCAGGGAAGACATGCGAACTGCTCCTAGGAGATCCCAGGCGCAGTAGATAGAAGACGAAACCTCCCAACACTCAGAATTCCGGAACACGGCTGACTGTGTGTGGGAGGTTTGGGGCCGTCCCTCCAAGCAGCTGTGTGGGGTCACTGGTGTTCTCTGTCAGGGGGAAGTCCGCTAAATACCTCCCCTGTCCAGGGGGAGGCAGTACATGATACCTGCATTTCCAGCCCATCCCCCGCCTTTATCCTGCAGCACGCACTATAGGAATCTCGGGGAAAACATGCGAAGGGCTCCTAGCAGATCCCAGGCGCTGCAGATAGAAGACGAAACCTCCCAACACTGAGAATTCCGGAACACGGCTGATGGCGTGGGATAGGTTTGGGGCTGCCATCCACGCACCTGCCTGGGGACACAGCTGTTCCAGGCAGGAGGAAGTCCGCTAAATACCTCCCCTGTCCAGGGGGAGGAACTATATGCTGCCTGCATTTCCAGCCTATCCCCAGCTTTTCCCCTGCAGCCCTCATAAGGTGACTCTCGGGGAATACACGCGAAGGGCTCCTAGGAGATCCCAGGTGCAGGAGACAGAAGACGGATCCTCCCAACACTCACAAATCCGGAACACGGCTGACTGTGTGGGGGAAGTTTGGGGCCGCACTCCGCACAGCTGCCTGGGGTCACAGGTGTTCTCTGGCTGGGGGAAGTCCGCTAAATACCTCCCCTGTCCAGGGGGAGGCACTACATGCTACCTGCATTTCCAGGCCATCCCCGAATTTCCTGGAAGGCCGCACTAGGAGACCTTCTGGGAAGACACTCGAATGGCTCCTAGGAGATCCCAGGCGCAGCAGACAGAAGACGGAACCTCCCAAAACTCAGAATTCCCGAACAAGTCTGACTGTGTGGGGGAGTATTGTGGCCGCTCTCCACGCAGCTGCCTGGGGTCACTGGTGTTACCTGGCAGGGGGAATTCCGCTAAATACCTCCCCTCTCCAGGGGGATGATCTACATGCTACCTGCATTTCCAGCCCATCCCCCGCCTTTCACGGCAGCCCGCACAAGGAGACACACTGGGAAGACACGCGAAGGGCTCCTAGGAGATCCCAGGCGCTGCAGACAGAAGACGGAAACTCCCCACACTCAGAATTCCGGAACACGGCTGACTGTGTTGTGGATGTTTGGGACCGCCCCCCACGCATCTGCCTATGGTCATAGGTGTTCCCTGACAGGGGGAATTCCGCTAAATACCTCCCCTGTCCAGGGAGAGGCACTACATGGAACCTGCATTTCCAGCCCATCCCCAGCATTTCCCCGGCAGCCCGCACTAGGAGACTCTCGGGGAAGACATGCGAAAGGCTCCTAGGAGATCCCAGGTGCTGCAGACAGAAGACGGAACTTCCCCACTCTCAAAATTACGGAACACGTCTGACTGTGTGGGGGAGGTTTGGGGACGACATCCACGTAGCTGCCTGGGGTCGCAGGTTTTAGGTGCAAGGGGGAAGTCCGCTAAATACCTCCCCTGTCCAGAGGGAGGCACTACATGGATACTGCATTTTCAGCCCATCCCCCGCGTTACCCCGGGCGCCCGCACTAGGAGACTCTAGGGAAAGACACGTGAAGGTCTCCTAGGAGATCCCAGTCGCAGCAGACAGAAGACGGAACCTCCCAACACTCAGAATTCCGGAACACGTCTGACTGTGTGGGGGAGTTTTGTGGCCACTCACAACGCAGCTGCCTGGGGTCACTGGTGTTCCCTGGCAGGGGGAATTCCGCTAAATACCTCCCCTGTCCAGGGGGAGGAACTAAATGCTACCTGTATTTCCAGCCCTTCCCCCGACTTTCCACAGCATCCCGCACAAAGAGACCCTCGGGGAAGACACGCGAATAGTTCCTTGGAGATCCCAGGCGCTGCAAACACAAGACGGAACCTCCATCCGCTCAGAATTCCGGAACACGGCTGACTGTGTACGGGAGGTTTGGTGCCGAGCTCCACGCAGCTGCCTGGGGTCACAGGTGATCCCTGGGAGGGGGAAGTCCGCTAAATACCTCCCCTGTCCAGGGGGAGGCACTACATGCTACCTGCATTTCCAGCTCATCCCCAGCCTTTCCCCGGCAGCCCACAATAGGAGACTCTAGGGGAAGACTCGTGAAGGGCTCCTAAGTAATCCCAGGCGCTGCAGACAGAAGACGGAACCTCCCCACGCTCAGAATTCTGGAACAAGTCTGACTGTGGTGGAGGTTTGGGGCTGCCCTCCACGCAGCTGCCTGGGGTCACAGGTGTTCCCTGGCAGGGGGAAGTCCTCGAAATACCTCCCCAGTCCAGGCGGAGGCACTACATGCTACCTGCATTTCCAGCCCATCCCCCGCCTTTCCCCTGCAGCCCGCACTATGAGACATTCGGGGAAGACATGCAAAGTGCTCCTAGGAGATCCCAGGCGCAGTAGATAGAAGACGAAACCTCCCAACACTCAGAATTCCGGAACACGGCTGACTGTGTGTGGGAGGTTTGGGGCCGTCCCTCCACGCAGCTGTGTGGGGTCACTGGTGTTCTCTGTCAGGGGGAAGTCCGCTAAATACCTCCCCTGTCCAGGGGGAGGCACTACATGCTACCTGCATTTCCAGCCCATCCCCCGCCTTTCCCCGGAAGCCCGCACTAGGAGATTCTCGGGGAAGACACGCGAATTGCTCCTAGGAGATCCCAGGCGCTGCAGACAGATGATGGAACCTCCTACACTCAGAATTCCTGAACACGGCTGACTGTGTGTGAGATGTTTGTTCCCGTCCATCCACACAGCTGCCTGGAGTCACTGGTGATCCCTGTCAGGGAGAAGACCGCTAAATACCTCCACTGTCTAGGGGGAGGCAGTACATGGTACCTGCATTTCCAGCACATCACCCGCCTTTCCCCGGCAGCCTGCATAAGAGACTCTTGTGGAAGACACTCGAAGGGCTCCTAGGAGATCCCAGGCGCTGCAGAAGGAAGACGGAACCTCCCCACATTTAGAATTCCGGTACACGGCTGACACTGAGGGGGATTGGGACCGCCCTCCACGCAGCTGCCTGGGGTCACAGGTGTTCTCTGGCAGGGGGAAGTCCGCTAAATACCTCCCCTGTCCAGGGGGAGGCACTACATGCTGCCTGCATTTCCAGCCATCCCCCGACTTTCCCCGGCATCCCGCACTAGGAGACTCTCGGGGAAGACAATTGAAGGGCTCCTAGGAAATCCCAGGTGCAGGAGACAGAAGACGGATCCTCCCAACACTCAGAAATCCGGAACACGGCTGACTGTGTGGGGGAGGTTTGGGGCAGCACTCCGCAGAGCTGCCTGGGGTCACAGATATTCCCTGGCTGGGGGAAGTCCGCTAAATACCTTCCCTGTCCAGGGGGAGGCACTATATGCTACCTGCATTTCCAGCCCATCCCCGACTTTCCTGGCAGGCCGCACTAGGAGACCTTCTGGGAAGACACTCGAATGGCTCCTAGGAGATCCCAGGTGCAGCAGACAGAAGACGGAACCTCCGAAAACTCAGAATTCCCGAACACGTCTGACTGTGTGGGAGAGTTTTGTGGCCGCTATCCACGCAGCTGCCTGGGGTCACAGGTGTTCCCTGGCAGGGGCAATTCCGCTAAATACCTCCCCTCTCCAGGGGGATGATCTACATGCTACCTGCATTTCCAGCCCATCCCCCGCCTTTCACGGCAGCCCGCACAAGGAGACACTCTGGGAAGACACGCGAACGGCTCCTAGGAGATCCCAGGCGCTGCAGACAGAAGACGGAAACTCCCCACACTCAGAATTCCGGAACACGGCTGACTGTGTTGTGGATGTTTGGGGCTGCCCTCCACGCAGCTGCCTGGGGTCACTGGTGTTCCCTGGCAGGGGGAAGTCCTCTAAATACCCCCCCCTGTCCAGGTGGAGGCACTACATGCTACCTGCATTTCCAGCACATCCCCAGCATTTCCCCTGCAGCCCGCACTAGGAGACTCTCGGGGAAGACATGCGAAAGGCTCCTAGGAGATCCCAGGCGCTGCAGACAAAAGATGGAAACTCCCCATGCTCAGAATTCCGAAACACGGCTGATTGTGTCGGGGAGGTATGGGGCCGCCATCCACGCAGCTTCCTGGGGTCGCAGGTTTTAGGTGCAAGGGGGAAGTCCGCTAAATACCTCCCCTGTCCAGAGGGAGGCACTACATGGATACTGCATTTTCAGCCCATCCCCCGCGTTTCCCCGGGCGCCCGCACTAGGAGACCCTCGGGGAAGACACGCGAATAGTTCCTTCGAGATCCCGGGCACTGCAAACACAAGACGGAACCTCCATCCGCTCAGAATTCCAGAACACGGCTGACTGTGTAGGGGAGGTTTGGTGCCGAGCTCCACGCAGCTGCCTGGGGTCACAGGTGATCCCTGGGAGGGGGAAGTCCGCTAAATACCTCCCCTGTCCAGGGGGAGGCACTACATGCTACCTGCATTTCCAGCTCATCCCCCGCCTTTCCCCGGCAGTCCACACTAGGAGACTCTAGGGGAAGACTCGTGAAGGGCTCCTAAGAAATCCCAGGCGCTGCAGACAGAAGACGGAACCTCCCCACGCTCAGAATTCCGGAACAAGTCTGACTGTGGTGGAGGTTTGGGGCTGCCCTCCACGCAGCTGCCTGTGGTCACAGGTATTCCCTGGCAGGGGGAAGTCCTCGAAATACCTCCCCAGTCCAGGGGGAGGCACTACATGCTACCTGCATGTCCAGCCCATCCCCCGCTTTTCCCCTGCAGCCCGCACTATGAGACACTCGGGGAAGACATGCGAAGTGCTCCTAGGAGATCCCAGGCGCTGTAGATAGAAGACGAAACCTCCCAACACTCAGAATTCCGGAACACGGCTGACTGTGTAGGGGAGGTTTGGGGCCGCCGTCTACGCAGCTGTCTGGGGTCACAGGTGTTCTCTGATATGGGGAAGTCCTGTAAATACCTCCCCGTTCCAAGGGGACTCACTACATGCTACCTGCACTTCCAGCACATCCCCCGCTTTTCCCCGGCACCCGCACTGGAGACCATCGTGGAAGACACGCGAATTGTTCCTTGGAGATCCCAGGCGCTGCAGAAAGAAGACGGAACCTCCACCCGCTCAGAATTGCGGAACACGGCTGACTGTGTTGGGGAGGTTTGGGGCCGCTCTCCATGCAGCTGTCTGGTTTCACAGGTGTTCCCTGGCAGGGGGAAGTCCGCTAAATACCTCCACCCTCCAGGGGGACTCACTACATGCTACCTGCATTTCCAGCACATCCCCCACATTTCCCCGGCAGCCCGCAATAGGAGATTCTCGGGGGAGACACGCGAATGGCTCCTAGGTGATCCCAGGCGCTGCAGACAGAAGACAGAACCTCCTACACTCAGAATTCCGGAAAACGGCTGACTGTGTTTGGGAGGCTTGGGGCCGTCCCTCCACGCAGCTCTCTGTGGTCACTGATGTTCCCTGTCAGGGGGAAGTCCGCTAAATACCTCCCCTGTCTAGGGAGGGGCAGTACATGCTACCTGCATTTCCAGCCCATCCCCCGACTTTCCCTGGCAGCCCGCACTAGGGGACTCTTGGGGAAGACACTCGAAGGGCTCCTAGGAGATCCCAGGCTCTCCAGAAGGAAGACGGAACCTCCCCACGCTTAGAATTCTGGAACACGTCTGACTGTGAGGGGGTTTGGGGCCGCACTCCACGCAGCTGCCTGTGGTCACAGGTGTTCCCTGGCAGGGGTAAGTCCGCTAAATACCTCCCCTGTCCATGGGGAGGCACTACATGCTACCTGCATTTCGAGCCCATCACACGAACTACCCGGAAGCTCGCACTAGGAGAATTTCGGGGAAGAACCGCGAAGGGCTCCTAGGAGATCTCAGTCGCTGCAGAAAAAAGACGGAACCTCCCCAAACTCAGAATTCCGGAACACGGCTGATTGTGTGGGATAGGTTTGGGGCCGCCATCCACGAACCTGCCTGGGGACACAGGTGTTCCATGGCAGTAGGAAGTCCGCTAAATACCTCCCCTGTCCAGGGGGAGGCACTACACGCTACCTGCATTTCCAGCCCATCCCCCGCATTTCCCCGGCAGCTCGCACAAGGAGACTCTCAGGGAAGACAAGCGAAGAGCTCCTAGGTGATCCCAGGCGCTGCAGGAAGAAGACGGAACCTCTCCAAGCTCAGAATTCCGGAACACGGCTGACTGTGTGGGGGAGGTTTGGGGCCGCCCTCCACGCAGCTGCCTAGGGTCACAGGTTTTCCCTGGCTGGGGGAAGTACGCTAAATACCTCCCATGTCCAGGGGGAGTCACAACATGCTACCTGCATTTCCAGCCCATCCCCGCCTTTCCTGGCAGGCCGCACTAGGAGACCTTCTGGGAAGACACGCGAATGGCTCCTAGGAGATCCCAGGCGTAGCAGACTGAAGACGGAACCTCCCAACAATCAGAATTTCGGAACACGTCTGACTGTTTGGGGGAGTTTGTGGCCGCTATCCACGAAGCTGCCTGCTGTCACTTGTGTTCCCTGGCAGGGGGAATTCCGCTAAATACCTCCCACGTCCGGGGGGAGGAACTATATGCTACCTGCATTTCAAGCCCTTCCCCCGACTTTCCCCGGCAGCCCGCACAAGGAGAATCTCGGGGAAGACACGCGAAAGTTTCCTAGGAGTTCCCAGGTGCTGCAGACAAAAGATGGAAACTCCCCATACTCAGAATTCCGGAACACGGCTGATTGTGTGGTGGAGGATTGGGGCCGCCATCCACGCAGCTGCCGGGGGACACAGGTGTTCCCTGGCAGGGGGAAGTCCACCAAATTCCTCCCCTGTCCAGGGGGAGGCACTATATGCTACCTGCATTTCTAGCCCATCCCCCACATTTCCCCGTCATCCCGCACTAGGAGACTCTCGGGCAAGACATGTGAAGGGCTCCTAGGAAATCCCAGGCGCAGCAGACAGAAGACGGAACCTCCCAACACTCATAATTCCGGAACACGTCTGACTGTGTGGGGGAGTTTTGTGGCGGCTCTCCACGCAGCTGCCTGGGGTCACTGGTGTTCCCTGGCAGCGGGAAGTCCGCTAAATACCTCCCCTATCCAGGGGGAGGCACTACATGCTACCTGCATTTCCAGCCCATCCCCCGCCTTTCCCCGGCAGCCCGCACTAGGAGACCCTCGGGGAAGACACGCGAATGGTTCCTTGGAGATCCCAGTCGCTGCAGACAGAAGACGGAACCTCCCCACGCTCAGAATTCCGGAACAAGTCTGACTGTGTTGGAGGTTTGTGGCTGCCCTCCACGCAGCTGCCTGGGGTCACAGGTGTTCCCAGGCAGGGGGAATTCCGCTAAATACCTCCCCTGTCCAGGGGGAGGAACTACATGCTACCTGCATTTCCAGCCCATCCCCCGACTTTCCACGGCAGCCCGCACAAGGAGACCCTCGGGGAAGACACGCGAATGGTTCCTTGGAGATCCCAGTCGCTGCAGACAGAAGACGGAACCTCCCCACGCTCAGAATTCCGGAACAAGTCTGACTGTGTTGGAGGTTTGTGGCTGCCCTCCACGCAGCTGCCTGGGGTCACAGGTGTTCCCAGGCAGGGGGAATTCCGCTAAATACCTCCCCTGTCCAGGGGGAGGAACTACATGCTACCTGCATTTCCAGCCCATCCCCCGACTTTCCACGGCAGCCCGCACTAGGGGACTCTTGGGGAAGACACTCGAAGGGCTCCTAGGAGATCCCAGGCTCTCCAGAAGGAAGACGGAACCTCCCCACGCTTAGAATTCCAGAACACGGCTGACTGTGAGGGGGTTTGGGGCCGCACTCCACGCAGCTGCCTGGGGTCACTGGTGTTCCCTGGCAGGGGGAATTCCGCTAAATACCTCCCCTGTCCAGGGGGCGGAACTAAATGCTACCTGTATTTAAAGCACTTCCCCCGACTTACCCCGGCATCCCGCACAAGGAGACCCACGGGGAAGACACGCGAATAGTTCCTTGGAGATCCCAGGCGCTGCAAACACAAGACGGAACCTCCATCAGCTCAGAATTCCGGAACACGGCTGACTGTGTAGGGGAGGTTTTGTGCCGAGCTCCACGCAGCTGCCTGGGGTCACAGGTGATCCCTGGGAGGGGGAATTCCGCTAAATACCTCCCCTGTCCAGGGGGAGGCACTAAATGCTACATGCATTTCCAGGCCATCCTACAAATTTCCCCGGCAGTCCGCACTATGAGACTCTCGGGGAAGACACGCGAATGGCTGATAGGAGATCCCAGGCACTGCAGACAGTTGACGGAACCTTCCCACACTCCGAATTCCGGAACACGGCTGACTATGTGGCGGTGGTTTGGGCCCGCCTTCCACGCAGCTGCCTGGGGTCACAGGTGTTCCCTGGCAGAGGGAAGTCCGCTAAATACCTCCCCTGTCCAGGGGTAGGCACTAAATGCTACCTGCATTTCCAGCCCATCCCCCAAATTTCCCCGGCAGCCCGCAATAAGAGACTATCGGGGAAGACGAGCGAAGGGCTCCGAGGAGATCCCAGGCGCTGCAGACTGAAGACTGAACCTCCCCAAACTCAGAATTCCGGAACATGGCTGACTGTGTAGGGGAGGTTTGGGGCCACCCTCTACGCAGCTGTCTGGGGCCACAGGTGTTCTCTGGCATGGGGAAGTCCGGTAAATACCTCCCCTGTCCAAGGGGACTCACTACATGCTACCTGCATTTCCAGCACATCCCCCGCTTTTCCCCGGCACCCGCACTACGAGACCATCGGGGAAGACACGCGAATTTTTCCTTGGAGATCCCAGGCGCTGCAGAAAGAAGACGGAACCTCCACCCGCTCAGAATTCCGGAACACGGCTGACTGTGTGGGGGAGGTTTGGGGCCGCTCTCCATGCAGCTGTCTGGTTTCACAGGTGTTCCCTGGCAGGGGGAAGTCCGCTAAATTCCTCCCCTGTCCAGGGGGAGGCACTACACGCGACCTGCATTTCCAACCCATCCCCCGCTTTCGCCGGCTGCCCGCAAAAGTAGACTCTCGGGGAAGACACGCGAAGAGCTCCTAGGAGATCCCAGGCGCTGCAGAAAGAAGACGGAAACTCCCCACACTCAGAATTCCGGAACATGTCTGACTGTGTAGGGGAGGTTTGGGGCCGCCCTCCACGCAGCTGCCTGGGGTCACAGGTGTTCTCTTGAAGGGGGAAGTCCGCTAAATACCTCCACTGTCCAGGGGGACTCACTACATGCTACCTGCATTTCCAGCACATCCCCCGCATTTCCCCGGCAGCCCGCAATAGGAGATTCTCGGGGAAGACACGCGAATGTCTCCGAGGAGATCCCAGGCGCTGCAGACAGAAGACAGAACCTCCTACACTCAGAATTCCGGAACACGGCTGGCTGTGTGTGGGAGGCTTGGGGCCGTCCCTCCACGCAGCTGTCTGGGGTCACTGGTGTTCCCTGTCAGGGGGAAGTCCGCTAAATACCTCCCCTGTCTAGGGAGAGGCAGTACATGCTACCTGCATTACCAGCCCATCCCCCGACTTTCCCCGGCAGCCCGCACTAGGGGACTCTTGGGGAAGACACTCGAAGGGCTCCTAGGAGATCCCAGGCTCTCCAGAAGGAAGACGGAACCTCCCCACGCTTAGAATTCCGGAACACGTCTGACTGTGAGGGGGTTTGGTGCCGAGCTCCACGCAGCTGCCTGGGGTCACAGGTGATCCCTGGGAGGGGGAAGTCCGCTAAATACCTCCCCTGTCCAGGGGGAGGCACTACATGCTACCTGCATTTCCAGCTCATCCCCCGCCTTTCCCCGGCAGCCCACACTAGGAGACTCTAGGGGAAGACTCGTGAAGGGCTCCTAAGAAATCCCAGGCGCTGCAGACAGAAGACGGAACCTCCCCACGCTCAGAATTCCGGAACAAGTCTGACTGTGGTGGAGGTTTGGGGCTGCCCTCCACGCAGCTGCCTGTGGTCACAGGTATTCCCTGGCAGGGGGAAGTCCTCGAAATACCTCCCCAGTCCAGGGGGAGGCACTACATGCTACCTGCATGTCCAGCCCATCCCCCGCCTTTCCCCTGCAGCCCGCACTATGAGACACTCGGGGAAGACATGCGAAGTGCTCCTAGGAGATCCCAGGCGCTGTAGATAGAAGACGAAACCTCCCAACACTCAGAATTCCGGAACACGGCTGACTGTGTAGGGGAGGTTTGGGGCCGCCGTCTACGCAGCTGTCTGGGGTCACAGGTGTTCTCTGATATGGGGAAGTCCTGTAAATACCTCCCCGTTCCAAGGGGACTCACTACATGCTACCTGCACTTCCAGCACATCCCCCGCTTTTCCCCGGCACCCGCACTGGAGACCATCGTGGAAGACACGCGAATTGTTCCTTGGAGATCCCAGGCGCTGCAGAAAGAAGACGGAACCTCCACCCGCTCAGAATTGCGGAACACGGCTGACTGTGTTGGGGAGGTTTGGGGCCGCTCTCCATGCAGCTGTCTGGTTTCACAGGTGTTCCCTGGCAGGGGGAAGTCCGCTAAATACCTCCACCCTCCAGGGGGACTCACTACATGCTACCTGCATTTCCAGCACATCCCCCACATTTCCCCGGCAGCCCGCAATAGGAGATTCTCGGGGGAGACACGCGAATGGCTCCTAGGTGATCCCAGGCGCTGCAGACAGAAGACAGAACCTCCTACACTCAGAATTCCGGAAAACGGCTGACTGTGTTTGGGAGGCTTGGGGCCGTCCCTCCACGCAGCTCTCTGTGGTCACTGATGTTCCCTGTCAGGGGGAAGTCCGCTAAATACCTCCCCTGTCTAGGGAGGGGCAGTACATGCTACCTGCATTTCCAGCCCATCCCCCGACTTTCCCTGGCAGCCCGCACTAGGGGACTCTTGGGGAAGACACTCGAAGGGCTCCTAGGAGATCCCAGGCTCTCCAGAAGGAAGACGGAACCTCCCCACGCTTAGAATTCTGGAACACGTCTGACTGTGAGGGGGTTTGGGGCCGCACTCCACGCAGCTGCCTGTGGTCACAGGTGTTCCCTGGCAGGGGTAAGTCCGCTAAATACCTCCCCTGTCCATGGGGAGGCACTACATGCTACCTGCATTTCGAGCCCATCACACGAACTACCCGGAAGCTCGCACTAGGAGAATTTCGGGGAAGAACCGCGAAGGGCTCCTAGGAGATCTCAGTCGCTGCAGAAAAAAGACGGAACCTCCCCAAACTCAGAATTCCGGAACACGGCTGATTGTGTGGGATAGGTTTGGGGCCGCCATCCACGAACCTGCCTGGGGACACAGGTGTTCCATGGCAGTAGGAAGTCCGCTAAATACCTCCCCTGTCCAGGGGGAGGCACTACACGCTACCTGCATTTCCAGCCCATCCCCCGCATTTCCCCGGCAGCTCGCACAAGGAGACTCTCAGGGAAGACAAGCGAAGAGCTCCTAGGTGATCCCAGGCGCTGCAGGAAGAAGACGGAACCTCTCCAAGCTCAGAATTCCGGAACACGGCTGACTGTGTGGGGGAGGTTTGGGGCCGCCCTCCACGCAGCTGCCTAGGGTCACAGGTTTTCCCTGGCTGGGGGAAGTACGCTAAATACCTCCCATGTCCAGGGGGAGTCACAACATGCTACCTGCATTTCCAGCCCATCCCCGCCTTTCCTGGCAGGCCGCACTAGGAGACCTTCTGGGAAGACACGCGAATGGCTCCTAGGAGATCCCAGGCGTAGCAGACTGAAGACGGAACCTCCCAACAATCAGAATTTCGGAACACGTCTGACTGTTTGGGGGAGTTTGTGGCCGCTATCCACGAAGCTGCCTGCTGTCACTTGTGTTCCCTGGCAGGGGGAATTCCGCTAAATACCTCCCATGTCCGGGGGGAGGAACTATATGCTACCTGCATTTCAAGCCCTTCCCCCGACTTTCCCCGGCAGCCCGCACAAGGAGAATCTCGGGGAAGACACGCGAAAGTTTCCTAGGAGTTCCCAGGCGCTGCAGACAAAAGATGGAAACTCCCCATACTCAGAATTCCGGAACACGGCTGATTGTGTGGTGGAGGATTGGGGCCGCCATCCACGCAGCTGCCGGGGGACACAGGTGTTCCCTGGCAGGGGGAAGTCCACCAAATTCCTCCCCTGTCCAGGGGGAGGCACTATATGCTACCTGCATTTCTAGCCCATCCCCCACATTTCCCCGTCATCCCGCACTAGGAGACTCTCGGGCAAGACATGTGAAGGGCTCCTAGGAAATCCCAGGCGCAGCAGACAGAAGACGGAACCTCCCAACACTCATAATTCCGGAACACGTCTGACTGTGTGGGGGAGTTTTGTGGCGGCTCTCCACGCAGCTGCCTGGGGTCACTGGTGTTCCCTGGCAGCGGGAAGTCCGCTAAATACCTCCCCTATCCAGGGGGAGGCACTACATGCTACCTGCATTTCCAGCCCATCCCCCGCCTTTCCCCGGCAGCCCGCACTAGGAGACCCTCGGGGAAGACACGCGAATGGTTCCTTGGAGATCCCAGTCGCTGCAGACAGAAGACGGAACCTCCCCACGCTCAGAATTCCGGAACAAGTCTGACTGTGTTGGAGGTTTGTGGCTGCCCTCCACGCAGCTGCCTGGGGTCACAGGTGTTCCCAGGCAGGGGGAATTCCGCTAAATACCTCCCCTGTCCAGGGGGAGGAACTACATGCTACCTGCATTTCCAGCCCATCCCCCGACTTTCCACGGCAGCCCGCACAAGGAGACCCTCGGGGAAGACACGCGAATGGTTCCTTGGAGATCCCAGTCGCTGCAGACAGAAGACGGAACCTCCCCACGCTCAGAATTCCGGAACAAGTCTGACTGTGTTGGAGGTTTGTGGCTGCCCTCCACGCAGCTGCCTGGGGTCACAGGTGTTCCCAGGCAGGGGGAATTCCGCTAAATACCTCCCCTGTCCAGGGGGAGGAACTACATGCTACCTGCATTTCCAGCCCATCCCCCGACTTTCCACGGCAGCCCGCACTAGGGGACTCTTGGGGAAGACACTCGAAGGGCTCCTAGGAGATCCCAGGCTCTCCAGAAGGAAGACGGAACCTCCCCACGCTTAGAATTCCAGAACACGGCTGACTGTGAGGGGGTTTGGGGCCGCACTCCACGCAGCTGCCTGGGGTCACTGGTGTTCCCTGGCAGGGGGAATTCCGCTAAATACCTCCCCTGTCCAGGGGGCGGAACTAAATGCTACCTGTATTTAAAGCACTTCCCCCGACTTACCCCGGCATCCCGCACAAGGAGACCCACGGGGAAGACACGCGAATAGTTCCTTGGAGATCCCAGGCGCTGCAAACACAAGACGGAACCTCCATCAGCTCAGAATTCCGGAACACGGCTGACTGTGTAGGGGAGGTTTTGTGCCGAGCTCCACGCAGCTGCCTGGGGTCACAGGTGATCCCTGGGAGGGGGAATTCCGCTAAATACCTCCCCTGTCCAGGGGGAGGCACTAAATGCTACATGCATTTCCAGGCCATCCTACAAATTTCCCCGGCAGTCCGCACTATGAGACTCTCGGGGAAGACACGCGAATGGCTGATAGGAGATCCCAGGCACTGCAGACAGTTGACGGAACCTTCCCACACTCCGAATTCCGGAACACGGCTGACTATGTGGCGGTGGTTTGGGCCCGCCTTCCACGCAGCTGCCTGGGGTCACAGGTGTTCCCTGGCAGAGGGAAGTCCGCTAAATACCTCCCCTGTCCAGGGGTAGGCACTAAATGCTACCTGCATTTCCAGCCCATCCCCCAAATTTCCCCGGCAGCCCGCAATAAGAGACTATCGGGGAAGACGAGCGAAGGGCTCCGAGGAGATCCCAGGCGCTGCAGACTGAAGACTGAACCTCCCCAAACTCAGAATTCCGGAACATGGCTGACTGTGTAGGGGAGGTTTGGGGCCACCCTCTACGCAGCTGTCTGGGGCCACAGGTGTTCTCTGGCATGGGGAAGTCCGGTAAATACCTCCCCTGTCCAAGGGGACTCACTACATGCTACCTGCATTTCCAGCACATCCCCCGCTTTTCCCCGGCACCCGCACTACGAGACCATCGGGGAAGACACGCGAATTTTTCCTTGGAGATCCCAGGCGCTGCAGAAAGAAGACGGAACCTCCTACACTCAGAATTCCGGAACACGGCTGGCTGTGTGTGGGAGGCTTGGGGCCGTCCCTCCACGCAGCTGTCTGGGGTCACTGGTGTTCCCTGTCAGGGGGAAGTCCGCTAAATACCTCCCCTGTCTAGGGAGAGGCAGTACATGCTACCTGCATTACCAGCCCATCCCCCGACTTTCCCCGGCAGCCCGCACTAGGGGACTCTTGGGGAAGACACTCGAAGGGCTCCTAGGAGATCCCAGGCTCTCCAGAAGGAAGACGGAACCTCCCCACGCTTAGAATTCCGGAACACGTCTGACTGTGAGGGGGTTTGGTGCCGAGCTCCACGCAGCTGCCTGGGGTCACAGGTGATCCCTGGGAGGGGGAAGTCCGCTAAATACCTCCCCTGTCCAGGGGGAGGCACTACATGCTACCTGCATTTCCAGCTCATCCCCCGCCTTTCCCCGGCAGCCCACACTAGGAGACTCTAGGGGAAGACTCGTGAAGGGCTCCTAAGAAATCCCAGGCGCTGCAGACAGAAGACGGAACCTCCCCACGCTCAGAATTCCGGAACAAGTCTGACTGTGGTGGAGGTTTGGGGCTGCCCTCCACGCAGCTGCCTGTGGTCACAGGTATTCCCTGGCAGGGGGAAGTCCTCGAAATACCTCCCCAGTCCAGGGGGAGGCACTACATGCTACCTGCATGTCCAGCCCATCCCCCGCCTTTCCCCTGCAGCCCGCACTATGAGACACTCGGGGAAGACATGCGAAGTGCTCCTAGGAGATCCCAGGCGCTGTAGATAGAAGACGAAACCTCCCAACACTCAGAATTCCGGAACACGGCTGACTGTGTAGGGGAGGTTTGGGGCCGCCGTCTACGCAGCTGTCTGGGGTCACAGGTGTTCTCTGATATGGGGAAGTCCTGTAAATACCTCCCCGTTCCAAGGGGACTCACTACATGCTACCTGCACTTCCAGCACATCCCCCGCTTTTCCCCGGCACCCGCACTGGAGACCATCGTGGAAGACACGCGAATTGTTCCTTGGAGATCCCAGGCGCTGCAGAAAGAAGACGGAACCTCCACCCGCTCAGAATTGCGGAACACGGCTGACTGTGTTGGGGAGGTTTGGGGCCGCTCTCCATGCAGCTGTCTGGTTTCACAGGTGTTCCCTGGCAGGGGGAAGTCCGCTAAATACCTCCACCCTCCAGGGGGACTCACTACATGCTACCTGCATTTCCAGCACATCCCCCACATTTCCCCGGCAGCCCGCAATAGGAGATTCTCGGGGGAGACACGCGAATGGCTCCTAGGTGATCCCAGGCGCTGCAGACAGAAGACAGAACCTCCTACACTCAGAATTCCGGAAAACGGCTGACTGTGTTTGGGAGGCTTGGGGCCGTCCCTCCACGCAGCTCTCTGTGGTCACTGATGTTCCCTGTCAGGGGGAAGTCCGCTAAATACCTCCCCTGTCTAGGGAGGGGCAGTACATGCTACCTGCATTTCCAGCCCATCCCCCGACTTTCCCTGGCAGCCCGCACTAGGGGACTCTTGGGGAAGACACTCGAAGGGCTCCTAGGAGATCCCAGGCTCTCCAGAAGGAAGACGGAACCTCCCCACGCTTAGAATTCTGGAACACGTCTGACTGTGAGGGGGTTTGGGGCCGCACTCCACGCAGCTGCCTGTGGTCACAGGTGTTCCCTGGCAGGGGTAAGTCCGCTAAATACCTCCCCTGTCCATGGGGAGGCACTACATGCTACCTGCATTTCGAGCCCATCACACGAACTACCCGGAAGCTCGCACTAGGAGAATTTCGGGGAAGAACCGCGAAGGGCTCCTAGGAGATCTCAGTCGCTGCAGAAAAAAGACGGAACCTCCCCAAACTCAGAATTCCGGAACACGGCTGATTGTGTGGGATAGGTTTGGGGCCGCCATCCACGAACCTGCCTGGGGACACAGGTGTTCCATGGCAGTAGGAAGTCCGCTAAATACCTCCCCTGTCCAGGGGGAGGCACTACACGCTACCTGCATTTCCAGCCCATCCCCCGCATTTCCCCGGCAGCTCGCACAAGGAGACTCTCAGGGAAGACAAGCGAAGAGCTCCTAGGTGATCCCAGGCGCTGCAGGAAGAAGACGGAACCTCTCCAAGCTCAGAATTCCGGAACACGGCTGACTGTGTGGGGGAGGTTTGGGGCCGCCCTCCACGCAGCTGCCTAGGGTCACAGGTTTTCCCTGGCTGGGGGAAGTACGCTAAATACCTCCCATGTCCAGGGGGAGTCACAACATGCTACCTGCATTTCCAGCCCATCCCCGCCTTTCCTGGCAGGCCGCACTAGGAGACCTTCTGGGAAGACACGCGAATGGCTCCTAGGAGATCCCAGGCGTAGCAGACTGAAGACGGAACCTCCCAACAATCAGAATTTCGGAACACGTCTGACTGTTTGGGGGAGTTTGTGGCCGCTATCCACGAAGCTGCCTGCTGTCACTTGTGTTCCCTGGCAGGGGGAATTCCGCTAAATACCTCCCATGTCCGGGGGGAGGAACTATATGCTACCTGCATTTCAAGCCCTTCCCCCGACTTTCCCCGGCAGCCCGCACAAGGAGAATCTCGGGGAAGACACGCGAAAGTTTCCTAGGAGTTCCCAGGCGCTGCAGACAAAAGATGGAAACTCCCCATACTCAGAATTCCGGAACACGGCTGATTGTGTGGTGGAGGATTGGGGCCGCCATCCACGCAGCTGCCGGGGGACACAGGTGTTCCCTGGCAGGGGGAAGTCCACCAAATTCCTCCCCTGTCCAGGGGGAGGCACTATATGCTACCTGCATTTCTAGCCCATCCCCCACATTTCCCCGTCATCCCGCACTAGGAGACTCTCGGGCAAGACATGTGAAGGGCTCCTAGGAAATCCCAGGCGCAGCAGACAGAAGACGGAACCTCCCAACACTCATAATTCCGGAACACGTCTGACTGTGTGGGGGAGTTTTGTGGCGGCTCTCCACGCAGCTGCCTGGGGTCACTGGTGTTCCCTGGCAGCGGGAAGTCCGCTAAATACCTCCCCTATCCAGGGGGAGGCACTACATGCTACCTGCATTTCCAGCCCATCCCCCGCCTTTCCCCGGCAGCCCGCACTAGGAGACCCTCGGGGAAGACACGCGAATGGTTCCTTGGAGATCCCAGTCGCTGCAGACAGAAGACGGAACCTCCCCACGCTCAGAATTCCGGAACAAGTCTGACTGTGTTGGAGGTTTGTGGCTGCCCTCCACGCAGCTGCCTGGGGTCACAGGTGTTCCCAGGCAGGGGGAATTCCGCTAAATACCTCCCCTGTCCAGGGGGAGGAACTACACGCTACCTGCATTTCCAGCCCATCCCCCGCATTTCCCCGGCAGCTCGCACAAGGAGACTCTCAGGGAAGACACGCGAATGGTTCCTTGGAGATCCCAGTCGCTGCAGACAGAAGACGGAACCTCCCCACGCTCAGAATTCCGGAACAAGTCTGACTGTGTTGGAGGTTTGTGGCTGCCCTCCACGCAGCTGCCTGGGGTCACAGGTGTTCCCAGGCAGGGGGAATTCCGCTAAATACCTCCCCTGTCCAGGGGGAGGAACTACATGCTACCTGCATTTCCAGCCCATCCCCCGACTTTCCACGGCAGCCCGCACTAGGGGACTCTTGGGGAAGACACTCGAAGGGCTCCTAGGAGATCCCAGGCTCTCCAGAAGGAAGACGGAACCTCCCCACGCTTAGAATTCCAGAACACGGCTGACTGTGAGGGGGTTTGGGGCCGCACTCCACGCAGCTGCCTGGGGTCACTGGTGTTCCCTGGCAGGGGGAATTCCGCTAAATACCTCCCCTGTCCAGGGGGCGGAACTAAATGCTACCTGTATTTAAAGCACTTCCCCCGACTTACCCCGGCATCCCGCACAAGGAGACCCACGGGGAAGACACGCGAATAGTTCCTTGGAGATCCCAGGCGCTGCAAACACAAGACGGAACCTCCATCAGCTCAGAATTCCGGAACACGGCTGACTGTGTAGGGGAGGTTTTGTGCCGAGCTCCACGCAGCTGCCTGGGGTCACAGGTGATCCCTGGGAGGGGGAATTCCGCTAAATACCTCCCCTGTCCAGGGGGAGGCACTAAATGCTACATGCATTTCCAGGCCATCCTACAAATTTCCCCGGCAGTCCGCACTATGAGACTCTCGGGGAAGACACGCGAATGGCTGATAGGAGATCCCAGGCACTGCAGACAGTTGACGGAACCTTCCCACACTCCGAATTCCGGAACACGGCTGACTATGTGGCGGTGGTTTGGGCCCGCCTTCCACGCAGCTGCCTGGGGTCACAGGTGTTCCCTGGCAGAGGGAAGTCCGCTAAATACCTCCCCTGTCCAGGGGTAGGCACTAAATGCTACCTGCATTTCCAGCCCATCCCCCAAATTTCCCCGGCAGCCCGCAATAAGAGACTATCGGGGAAGACGAGCGAAGGGCTCCGAGGAGATCCCAGGCGCTGCAGACTGAAGACTGAACCTCCCCAAACTCAGAATTCCAGAACATGGCTGACTGTGTAGGGGAGGTTTGGGGCCACCCTCTACGCAGCTGTCTGGGGCCACAGGTGTTCTCTGGCATGGGGAAGTCCGGTAAATACCTCCCCTGTCCAAGGGGACTCACTACATGCTACCTGCATTTCCAGCACATCCCCCGCTTTTCCCCGGCACCCGCACTACGAGACCATCGGGGAAGACACGCGAATTTTTCCTTGGAGATCCCAGGCGCTGCAGAAAGAAGACGGAACCTCCTACACTCAGAATTCCGGAACACGGCTGGCTGTGTGTGGGAGGCTTGGGGCCGTCCCTCCACGCAGCTGTCTGGGGTCACTGGTGTTCCCTGTCAGGGGGAAGTCCGCTAAATACCTCCCCTGTCTAGGGAGAGGCAGTACATGCTACCTGCATTACCAGCCCATCCCCCGACTTTCCCCGGCAGCCCGCACTAGGGGACTCTTGGGGAAGACACTCGAAGGGCTCCTAGGAGATCCCAGGCTCTCCAGAAGGAAGACGGAACCTCCCCACGCTTAGAATTCCGGAACACGTCTGACTGTGAGGGGGTTTGGTGCCGAGCTCCACGCAGCTGCCTGGGGTCACAGGTGATCCCTGGGAGGGGGAAGTCCGCTAAATACCTCCCCTGTCCAGGGGGAGGCACTACATGCTACCTGCATTTCCAGCTCATCCCCCGCCTTTCCCCGGCAGCCCACACTAGGAGACTCTAGGGGAAGACTCGTGAAGGGCTCCTAAGAAATCCCAGGCGCTGCAGACAGAAGACGGAACCTCCCCACGCTCAGAATTCCGGAACAAGTCTGACTGTGGTGGAGGTTTGGGGCTGCCCTCCACGCAGCTGCCTGTGGTCACAGGTATTCCCTGGCAGGGGGAAGTCCTCGAAATACCTCCCCAGTCCAGGGGGAGGCACTACATGCTACCTGCATGTCCAGCCCATCCCCCGCCTTTCCCCTGCAGCCCGCACTATGAGACACTCGGGGAAGACATGCGAAGTGCTCCTAGGAGATCCCAGGCGCTGTAGATAGAAGACGAAACCTCCCAACACTCAGAATTCCGGAACACGGCTGACTGTGTAGGGGAGGTTTGGGGCCGCCGTCTACGCAGCTGTCTGGGGTCACAGGTGTTCTCTGATATGGGGAAGTCCTGTAAATACCTCCCCGTTCCAAGGGGACTCACTACATGCTACCTGCACTTCCAGCACATCCCCCGCTTTTCCCCGGCACCCGCACTGGAGACCATCGTGGAAGACACGCGAATTGTTCCTTGGAGATCCCAGGCGCTGCAGAAAGAAGACGGAACCTCCACCCGCTCAGAATTGCGGAACACGGCTGACTGTGTTGGGGAGGTTTGGGGCCGCTCTCCATGCAGCTGTCTGGTTTCACAGGTGTTCCCTGGCAGGGGGAAGTCCGCTAAATACCTCCACCCTCCAGGGGGACTCACTACATGCTACCTGCATTTCCAGCACATCCCCCACATTTCCCCGGCAGCCCGCAATAGGAGATTCTCGGGGGAGACACGCGAATGGCTCCTAGGTGATCCCAGGCGCTGCAGACAGAAGACAGAACCTCCTACACTCAGAATTCCGGAAAACGGCTGACTGTGTTTGGGAGGCTTGGGGCCGTCCCTCCACGCAGCTCTCTGTGGTCACTGATGTTCCCTGTCAGGGGGAAGTCCGCTAAATACCTCCCCTGTCTAGGGAGGGGCAGTACATGCTACCTGCATTTCCAGCCCATCCCCCGACTTTCCCTGGCAGCCCGCACTAGGGGACTCTTGGGGAAGACACTCGAAGGGCTCCTAGGAGATCCCAGGCTCTCCAGAAGGAAGACGGAACCTCCCCACGCTTAGAATTCTGGAACACGTCTGACTGTGAGGGGGTTTGGGGCCGCACTCCACGCAGCTGCCTGTGGTCACAGGTGTTCCCTGGCAGGGGTAAGTCCGCTAAATACCTCCCCTGTCCATGGGGAGGCACTACATGCTACCTGCATTTCGAGCCCATCACACGAACTACCCGGAAGCTCGCACTAGGAGAATTTCGGGGAAGAACCGCGAAGGGCTCCTAGGAGATCTCAGTCGCTGCAGAAAAAAGACGGAACCTCCCCAAACTCAGAATTCCGGAACACGGCTGATTGTGTGGGATAGGTTTGGGGCCGCCATCCACGAACCTGCCTGGGGACACAGGTGTTCCATGGCAGTAGGAAGTCCGCTAAATACCTCCCCTGTCCAGGGGGAGGCACTACACGCTACCTGCATTTCCAGCCCATCCCCCGCATTTCCCCGGCAGCTCGCACAAGGAGACTCTCAGGGAAGACAAGCGAAGAGCTCCTAGGTGATCCCAGGCGCTGCAGGAAGAAGACGGAACCTCTCCAAGCTCAGAATTCCGGAACACGGCTGACTGTGTGGGGGAGGTTTGGGGCCGCCCTCCACGCAGCTGCCTAGGGTCACAGGTTTTCCCTGGCTGGGGGAAGTACGCTAAATACCTCCCATGTCCAGGGGGAGTCACAACATGCTACCTGCATTTCCAGCCCATCCCCGCCTTTCCTGGCAGGCCGCACTAGGAGACCTTCTGGGAAGACACGCGAATGGCTCCTAGGAGATCCCAGGCGTAGCAGACTGAAGACGGAACCTCCCAACAATCAGAATTTCGGAACACGTCTGACTGTTTGGGGGAGTTTGTGGCCGCTATCCACGAAGCTGCCTGCTGTCACTTGTGTTCCCTGGCAGGGGGAATTCCGCTAAATACCTCCCATGTCCGGGGGGAGGAACTATATGCTACCTGCATTTCAAGCCCTTCCCCCGACTTTCCCCGGCAGCCCGCACAAGGAGAATCTCGGGGAAGACACGCGAAAGTTTCCTAGGAGTTCCCAGGCGCTGCAGACAAAAGATGGAAACTCCCCATACTCAGAATTCCGGAACACGGCTGATTGTGTGGTGGAGGATTGGGGCCGCCATCCACGCAGCTGCCGGGGGACACAGGTGTTCCCTGGCAGGGGGAAGTCCACCAAATTCCTCCCCTGTCCAGGGGGAGGCACTATATGCTACCTGCATTTCTAGCCCATCCCCCACATTTCCCCGTCATCCCGCACTAGGAGACTCTCGGGCAAGACATGTGAAGGGCTCCTAGGAAATCCCAGGCGCAGCAGACAGAAGACGGAACCTCCCAACACTCATAATTCCGGAACACGTCTGACTGTGTGGGGGAGTTTTGTGGCGGCTCTCCACGCAGCTGCCTGGGGTCACTGGTGTTCCCTGGCAGCGGGAAGTCCGCTAAATACCTCCCCTATCCAGGGGGAGGCACTACATGCTACCTGCATTTCCAGCCCATCCCCCGCCTTTCCCCGGCAGCCCGCACTAGGAGACCCTCGGGGAAGACACGCGAATGGTTCCTTGGAGATCCCAGTCGCTGCAGACAGAAGACGGAACCTCCCCACGCTCAGAATTCCGGAACAAGTCTGACTGTGTTGGAGGTTTGTGGCTGCCCTCCACGCAGCTGCCTGGGGTCACAGGTGTTCCCAGGCAGGGGGAATTCCGCTAAATACCTCCCCTGTCCAGGGGGAGGAACTACATGCTACCTGCATTTCCAGCCCATCCCCCGACTTTCCACGGCAGCCCGCACAAGGAGACCCTCGGGGAAGACACGCGAATGGTTCCTTGGAGATCCCAGTCGCTGCAGACAGAAGACGGAACCTCCCCACGCTCAGAATTCCGGAACAAGTCTGACTGTGTTGGAGGTTTGTGGCTGCCCTCCACGCAGCTGCCTGGGGTCACAGGTGTTCCCAGGCAGGGGGAATTCCGCTAAATACCTCCCCTGTCCAGGGGGAGGAACTACATGCTACCTGCATTTCCAGCCCATCCCCCGACTTTCCACGGCAGCCCGCACTAGGGGACTCTTGGGGAAGACACTCGAAGGGCTCCTAGGAGATCCCAGGCTCTCCAGAAGGAAGACGGAACCTCCCCACGCTTAGAATTCCAGAACACGGCTGACTGTGAGGGGGTTTGGGGCCGCACTCCACGCAGCTGCCTGGGGTCACTGGTGTTCCCTGGCAGGGGGAATTCCGCTAAATACCTCCCCTGTCCAGGGGGCGGAACTAAATGCTACCTGTATTTAAAGCACTTCCCCCGACTTACCCCGGCATCCCGCACAAGGAGACCCACGGGGAAGACACGCGAATAGTTCCTTGGAGATCCCAGGCGCTGCAAACACAAGACGGAACCTCCATCAGCTCAGAATTCCGGAACACGGCTGACTGTGTAGGGGAGGTTTTGTGCCGAGCTCCACGCAGCTGCCTGGGGTCACAGGTGATCCCTGGGAGGGGGAATTCCGCTAAATACCTCCCCTGTCCAGGGGGAGGCACTAAATGCTACATGCATTTCCAGGCCATCCTACAAATTTCCCCGGCAGTCCGCACTATGAGACTCTCGGGGAAGACACGCGAATGGCTGATAGGAGATCCCAGGCACTGCAGACAGTTGACGGAACCTTCCCACACTCCGAATTCCGGAACACGGCTGACTATGTGGCGGTGGTTTGGGCCCGCCTTCCACGCAGCTGCCTGGGGTCACAGGTGTTCCCTGGCAGAGGGAAGTCCGCTAAATACCTCCCCTGTCCAGGGGTAGGCACTAAATGCTACCTGCATTTCCAGCCCATCCCCCAAATTTCCCCGGCAGCCCGCAATAAGAGACTATCGGGGAAGACGAGCGAAGGGCTCCGAGGAGATCCCAGGCGCTGCAGACTGAAGACTGAACCTCCCCAAACTCAGAATTCCGGAACATGGCTGACTGTGTAGGGGAGGTTTGGGGCCACCCTCTACGCAGCTGTCTGGGGCCACAGGTGTTCTCTGGCATGGGGAAGTCCGGTAAATACCTCCCCTGTCCAAGGGGACTCACTACATGCTACCTGCATTTCCAGCACATCCCCCGCTTTTCCCCGGCACCCGCACTACGAGACCATCGGGGAAGACACGCGAATTTTTCCTTGGAGATCCCAGGCGCTGCAGAAAGAAGACGGAACCTCCACCCGCTCAGAATTCCGGAACACGGCTGACTGTGTGGGGGAGGTTTGGGGCCGCTCTCCATGCAGCTGTCTGGTTTCACAGGTGTTCCCTGGCAGGGGGAAGTCCGCTAAATTCCTCCCCTGTCCAGGGGGAGGCACTACACGCGACCTGCATTTCCAACCCATCCCCCGCTTTCGCCGGCTGCCCGCAAAAGTAGACTCTCGGGGAAGACACGCGAAGAGCTCCTAGGAGATCCCAGGCGCTGCAGAAAGAAGACGGAAACTCCCCACACTCAGAATTCCGGAACATGTCTGACTGTGTAGGGGAGGTTTGGGGCCGCCCTCCACGCAGCTGCCTGGGGTCACAGGTGTTCTCTTGAAGGGGGAAGTCCGCTAAATACCTCCACTGTCCAGGGGGACTCACTACATGCTACCTGCATTTCCAGCACATCCCCCGCATTTCCCCGGCAGCCCGCAATAGGAGATTCTCGGGGAAGACACGCGAATGTCTCCGAGGAGATCCCAGGCGCTGCAGACAGAAGACAGAACCTCCTACACTCAGAATTCCGGAACACGGCTGGCTGTGTGTGGGAGGCTTGGGGCCGTCCCTCCACGCAGCTGTCTGGGGTCACTGGTGTTCCCTGTCAGGGGGAAGTCCGCTAAATACCTCCCCTGTCTAGGGAGAGGCAGTACATGCTACCTGCATTACCAGCCCATCCCCCGACTTTCCCCGGCAGCCCGCACTAGGGGACTCTTGGGGAAGACACTCGAAGGGCTCCTAGGAGATCCCAGGCTCTCCAGAAGGAAGACGGAACCTCCCCACGCTTAGAATTCCGGAACACGTCTAACTGTGAGGGGGTTTGGGGCCGCACTCCACGCAGCTGCCTGTGGTCACAGGTGTTCCCTTGCAGGGGTAATTCCGCTAAATACCTCCTCTGTCCAGGGGGACGCACTATATGCTACCTGCATTTCCAGCCCATCACACGAACTTCCCGGAATCTCGCACTAGTAGTATTTCGGGGAAGAACCGCGAAGGGCTCCTAGGAGATCTCAGTCGCTGCAGAAAGAAGACGGAACCTCCCCAAACTCAGAATTCCGGAACACGGCTGACTGTGTGGGGGAGGTTTGGGGCCGCCCTCCACACAGCTGCCTGGGGTCACAGGTGATCCCTGGCTGGAGGAAGTCCGCTAAATACCTCCCATGTCCAGGGGGAGGCAATACATGCTACCTGCATTTCCAGCCCAGCCCCCGCCTTTCCCCTGCAGCCCGCACAAGGAGACTCTCAGGGAAGACAAGCGGAGGGTTACTAGGAAATCCCAGGCGCAGGAGACAGAAGACGTACCTCCCCACACTCAGAATTCCGGAACAAGTCTGACTGTGGTCTAAGTTTGGGGCTGCCCCCCACGAACCTGCCTGGGGTCACAGGTGTTCCCTGGCAGAGGGAAGTCCGCGAAATACCTCCCCAGTCCAGGGGGAGGCACTACATGCTACCTGCATTTCCAGCCCATCACCCGCCTTTCACCTGCAGACCGCAGTATGAGAATCTCGGGGAAGTCATGCGAAGGGCTCCTAGGAGATCCCATGCGCTGCAGAATGAAGACGAAACTTCCCAACACTCAGAATTCCGGAACACGGCTGATTGTGTGGGATAGGTTTGGGGCCGTCATCCACGAACCTGCCTGGGGACACAGGTGTTCCATGGCAGGAGGAAGTCCGCTAAATACCTCCCCTGTCCAGGGGGAGGCACTACACGCTACTTGCATTTCCAGCCCATCCCCCGCATTGCCCCGGCAGCCCGCAAAAGGAGACTCTCGGGGAAGACAAGCGAAGAGCTCCTAGGAGATCCCAGGCGCTGCAGGAAGAAGACGGAACCTCTCCAAGCTCAGAATTTTGGAACACGGCTGACTGTTTGGGGGAGTTTGTGGCCGCTATCCACGCAGCTGCTTGGGGTCACTTGTGTTCCCTGGCAGGGGGAATTCCGCTAAATACCTCCCCTGTCCAGGGGGAGGAACTATATGCTACCTGCATTTCAAGCCCATCCCCCGCCTTTCCCCGGCAGCCCGCACAAAGATGATCTCGGGGAAGACACGCGAATGTTTCCTAGGAGTTCCCAGGCGCTGCAGACAAAAGATGGAAACTCCCCATGCTCAGAATTCCAGAACACTGCTGATTGTGTGGTGGAGGATTGGGGCCAACATCCACGCAGCTGCCGGGGGACACAGGTGTTCCCTGGCAGGGGGAAGTCCACCAAATACCTCCCCTGTCCAGGGGGAGGCACTATATGCTACCTGCATTTCCAGCCCATCCCCCGCCTTTCCCCTGCAGCCCGCACTAGTAGACACTCAGGGAAGACAAGTGTAGGGCTACTAGGAAATCCCAGGCGCAGGAGACAGAAGACGGAACCTCCCCACGCTCAGAATTCCGGAACACGGCTGAATGTGTGCGGGAGTTTTGGTGCCGCCCTCCACGCAGCTGCCTGGGGTCACAGGTGTTCCCTGGCAAGGGGAAGTCCGCTAAATACCTCCCCTGTCCAGGGGGAGGCACTACATGCTACCTGATTTTCAGCCCATCCCCCGATATTCCCGGCATCACGCACTAGGAGACTCTCGGGGAAGACAAGTGAAGGGCTCCTAGGTAATCCCAGGCGCAGCAGACAGAAGACGGAACCTCCCAACACTCATAATCCTGGAACACGTCTGACTGTGTGGGGGAGTTTTGTGGCGGCTCTCCACGCAGCTGCCTGGGGTCACTGGTGTTCCCTGGCAGGGGGAAGTCAGCTAAATACCTCCCCTATCCAGAGGGAGGCACTACATACTACCTGCATTACCAGCCCATCCCCCGCCTTTCCCCGGCAGCCCGCACGAGGAGACCCTCGGGGAAGATAAGCGAATGGTTCCTTGGAGATCCCAGTCGCTGCAGACAGAAGACGGAACTTCACACGCTCAGAATTCCGGAACAAGTCTGACTGTGTTGGAGGTTTGTGGCTGCCCTCCACGCAGCTGCCTGGGGTCACAGGTGTTCCCTGGCAGGCGGAATTCCGCGAAATACCTCCCCAGGACAGGGGAGGCTATACATACTACCTGCATTTCCAGCCCATCCCCCGCATTTCTCCTGCAGCCCGCACTATGAGAATCTCGGGGAAGATATGCGAAGGGCTCCTAGGAGATCCCAGGCGCTGCAGACAGAAGACGAAACCTTCCAACCCTCAGAATTCCGGAACACGGCTCATTGTGTGGGATAGGTTTTGGGCCGCCATCCAAGAACCTGCCTGGGGACACAGGTGTTACCTGGCAGGAGGAAGTCCGCTAAATACCTCCCCTGTCCAGGGGGAGGCACTACATGCTACCTGCATTTCCAGCCAGTCCCCCGCATTTCCCCTGCAGCCCGCATTATGAGACTCTCGGGGAATACACGCGAAGGGCTCCTAGGAGATCACAGGTGCAGGAGACAGAAGACGGAACCTCCCAACACTCAGAATTCAGGAACACGGCTGACTGTGTGGGGGAATTTTGGGGCAGCCCTCCATGGAGCTGCCTGGTTTCACAGGTGTTCCCTGGCAGGGGGAATTCCGCTAAATACCTCCCCTGTCCAGGGGGAGGCACTACACGCTACCTGAATTTCCAGCCAATCCCCCGCATTTCCCCGGCAGCCCGCAAAAGGAGACTCTCGGGGAAGACACACGATGAGTTCCTAGGAGAACCCAGGCGCTGCAGAAAGATGACGGAACTTTCCCACGCTCAGAATTCCTGAACAAGTCTAACGTTGTTGGGGAGTTTTGTGGCCACTCTCCATGCAGCTGCCTGGGGTCACTGGAGTTCCCTCGCAGGGGGAATTCCGCTAAATACCTCCCCTTTTCAAGGGGAGGAACTACATGCTACCTGAATTTCAACCCCATCCCCCGCCTTTCCCCGGCATCCCGCACAAAGAAAACCTCGGGGAAGACACGCGAATGGTTCCTTGGAAATCCCAGGCGCTGCAGAAAGAAGACGGAACCTCCCCACTCTCAGAATTCCGGAACAATTCTGACTGTGGTGGAGGTTTGGGGCTGCCCTCCACGCAGCTGCCTGGGGTCACTGTTGTTCCCAGTCAGGGGAAAGTCCGCTAAATACCTCCCCTGTCTAGGGGGAGGCAGTACATGCTACCTGCATTTCCAGCCCATCCCCCGACTTTCCCCGGCAGCCCGCACTAGGGGACTCTTGGGGAAGACACTCGAAGGGCTCCTAGGAGATCCCAGGCTATCCAGAAGGAAGACGGAACCTCCCCACGCTTAGAATTCCGGAACACGGCTGCTGTGAGGGGGTTTGGGGCCGCACTCCACGCAGCTGCCTGTGGTCACAGGTGTTCCCTGGCAGGTGTAAGTCCGCTAAATACCTCCCCTGTCCAGGGGGAGGCACTACAAGCTGCCTGCATTTCCAGCCCATCCCCCGCAATCCCCGGCAGCCCGCACAAAGAGACTCTCGGGGAAGACACGCGAAGAGCTCCTAGGAGATCCCAGGCGCTGCAGAAAGAAGACGGAACCTCCCAACGCACAGAATTCCGGAACACGGCTGACTGTGTGGGGGAGGTTTGGGGCCGCTATCCACAAAGCTGCATAGGGTCACAGGTGTTCCCTGGGTGGGTGAAGTCCGCTAAATACCTCCCATGTCCAGGGGGAGGCACTACATGCTATCTGCATTTCCAGCCCATCCACGCCTTTCCTGGCAGGCTGCACTAGGATACATTCTGGGAAGACACGCGAATGGCTCCTAGGAGATCCCAGGCGCAGCAGACAGAAGACGGATCCTCCCAACAATCAGAATACCGGAACACGTCTGACTGTGTGGGGGAGTTTTGTGGCCGCTCTACACGCAGCTGCCTGTGGTCAAAAGTGTTCCCTGGCAGGGGGAATTCCGCTAAATACCTCCCCTGTCCAGGGGTACGAACTACATGCTACCTGCATTTCCAGCCCATCCCCCGCCTTTCCCCGGCAGCCCGCAAAAGGAGACTCTCGTGGAAGAAACGCTAAAGGCTCCAAGGAGATCCCAGGCGCTGCGTACAGAAGACGGAACCTCCCCACACTCAGAATTCCAGAACACGGCTGACTGTGTGGTGGATGTTTGGGGCCGCCCTCCACGCAGCATCCTGGGGTCACAGGTGTTCCCTGGCAGGGGGAAGTCCGCTAAATACCACCCCTGTCCAAGGACAGGCACTACATGGAACCTGCATTTCCAGCCCATCCCCCGCATTTCCCCGGCAGCCCGCACTAGAAGACTCTCGGGGAATACATGCGAAAGGCTCCTAGGAGATCCCAGGTGCTGAAGACAGAAGACGGACCTTCCCCACTATCAAAATTACGGAACACGTCTGACTGTGTGGGGGAGGTTTGGGGCCGACATCCACGTAGCTGCCTGGGGTCGAAGGTGTTAGGTGCAAGGGGGAAGTCCGCTAAATACCTCCCCTGTCCAGGAGGAGGCACTAAATGCTACCTACATTTCCTGCCAATCCCCCACCTTTTCATGGCAGCCCGCACTAGGAGACTCTCGGGGAAGACATGCGAAGGACTCCTTGGAGATCCCAGGCGCTGCAGACCGATGTCGGAAACTCCCTATGGTCAGAATTCCGGAATACGGCTGATTGTGTGGGATAAGTTTGGGCCCGCCATCCACTCACCTGCCTGGGGACACAGGTGTTCCCTGGCAGGAGGAAGTCCGCTAAATACCTCCTCTGTCCAGGGGGAGGCACTACATGCTACCTGCATTTCCAGCCCATCCCCCGCCTTGCCCCGGCAGCCCGCACAAGGAGACTCTAGGGGAAGACACGCGAATAGCACCTAGGAGATCCCAGGCGCTGCAGAAAGATGACGAAACCTCCCCACGCTCAGAATTCCGGAACACGGCTGACTGTGTGGGGGAAGTTTGGGGCCGCCCTCCACACAGCTGCCTGGGTTCACAGGTGTTCCCTGGCTGGGGGAATTCCGCTAAATACCTCCCATGTCCAGGGGGAGGCACTACATGCTACCTGCATTTCCAGGCCATCCCCGTGTTTCCTGGCAGGCCGCACTAGGAGACCTTATGGGAAAACACGCGAATGGCTCCTAGGAGATCCCAGGCGCTGCAGATAGAAGACGAAACCTCCCAACACTCAGAATTCCGGAACACGGCTGATGGCGTGGGATAGCTTTGGGGCTGCCATCTACGCACCTGCCTGGGGACACAGTTGTTCCAGGCAGGAGGAAGTCCGCTAAATACCTCCCCTGTCCAGGGGGAGGCACTATATGCTGCCTGCATTTCCAGCCAATCCCCCGCTGTTCCCCTGCAGCCCTCATAAAGAGACTCTCGGGGAATACACGCGAAGGGCTCCTAGGAGATCCCAGGTGCAGGAGACAGAAGACGGAACGTCCCAACACTCACAAATCCGGAACGCGGCTGACTGTGTGGGGGAAGTTTGGGGCCGCAATCCGCACAGCTGCCTGGGGTCACAGGTGTTCCCTGGCAGGGGGAATTCCGCTAAATACCTCCCCTGTCCAGGGGGATGATCTACATGCTACCTGCATTTCCAGCCCATCCCCCGCCTTTCATGGCAGCCCGCAAAAGGAGACACTCTGGGAAGACACGCGAAGGGCTCCTACGAGATCCCAGGCGCTGCAGACAGAAGACGGAAACTCCCCACACTCAGAATTCCGGAACACGGCTGACTGTGTTGTGGATGTTTGGGGCCGCCCCCCACGCATCTGCCTGTGGTCAAAGGTGTTCCCTGACAGGGGGAATTCCGCTAAATACCTCCCCTGTCCAGGGAGAGGCACTACATGGAACCTGCATTTCCAGCCCATCCCCAGCATTTCACCGGCAGCCCGCACTAGGAGACTCTCGGGGAATACATGCGAAAGGCTCCTAGGAGATCCCAGGTGCAGGAGACAGAAGACGGAAATTCCCCACTCTCAAAATTACGGAACACGTCTGACTGTGTGGGGGAGGTTTGGGGCCGACATCCACGTAGCTGCCTGGGGTCGCAGGTTTTAGGTGCAAGGGGGAAGTCCGCTAAATACCTCCCCTGTCCAGAGGGAGGCACTACATGGATACTGCATTTTCAGCCCATCCCCCGCGTTTCCCCGGGCGCCCGCACTAGGAGACTCTCGGGAAAGACACGTGAAGGGCTCCTAGGAGATCCCAGTCGCAGCAGACAGAATACGGAACCTCCCAAACCTCAGAATTCCGGAACACATCTGACTGTGTGGGGGAGGTTTGGGGCTGCCCTCCACGCAGCTGCCAGGGGTCACTGGTGTTCCCTGCCAGGGGGAAGTCCTCTAAATACCCCCCCGGTCCAGCTGGAGGCACTACATGCTACCTGCATTTCCAGCACATCCCCCGCATTTCCCCTGCAGCCCGCACTAGGAGACTCTCGGGGAAGACACGCGAAAGGCTCCAAGGAGATCCCAGGCGCTGCAGACAAAAGATGGAAACTCCCCATGCTCAGAATTCCGGAACACGTCTGACTGTGTGGGGGAGTTTTGTGGCCACTCACAACGCAGCTGCCTGGGGTCACTGGTGTTCCCAGGGTGGGGGAATTCCGCTAAATACCTCCCCTGTTCAGGGGGAGGAACTAAATGCTACCTGTATTTCCAGCACTTCCCCTGACTTTCCCCGGCATCCCGCACAAGGATACCCTCGGGGAAGACACGCGAATAGTTCCTTCGAGATCCCAGGCACTGCAAACACAAGACGGAACCTCCATCCGCTCAGAATTCCGGAACACGGCTGACTGTGTAGGGGAGGTTTGGTGCCGAGCTCCACGCAGCTGCCTGGGGTCACAGGTGATCCCTGCGAGGGGGAAGTCCGCTAAATACTTCCCCTGTCCAGGGGGAGGCACTACATGCTACCTGCATTTCCAGCTCATCCCCCGCCTTTCCCCGGCAGCCCACACTAGGAGACTCTAGGGGAAGACAAGTGAAGGGCTCCTAAGTAATCCCAGGCGCTGCAGACAGAAGACGGAACCTCCCCACGCTCAGAATTCCGGAACAATTCTGACTGTGGTGGAGGTTTGGGGCTGCCCTCCACGCAGCTGCCTGGGGTCACAGGTGTTCCCTGGCAGGGGGAAATCCTCGAAATACCTCCCCAGTCCAGGGGGAGGCACTACATGCTACCTGCATTTCCAGCCCATCCCCCGCCTTTCCCCTGCAGCCCGCACTATGAGACACTCGGGGAAGACATGCGAAGTGCTCCTAGGAGATCCCAGGCGCAGTAGATAGAAGACGAAACCTCCCAACACTCAGAATTCCGGAACACGGCTGACTGTGTCTGGGAGGTTTGGGGCCGTCCATCCACGCAGCTGTGTGGGGTCACTGGTGTTCTCTGTCAGGGGGAAGTCCGCTAAATACCTCCCCTGTCCAGGGGGAGTCAGTACATGCTACCTGCATTTCCAGCCCAACCCCGCCTTTCCCCGGCAGCCCGCAATAGGGGACTCTTGGGGAAGACACTCGAAGGGCTCCTAGGAGATCCCAAGCGCTCCAGAAGGAAGACGGAACTTCCCCACGCTTAGAATTCTGGAACACGGCTGACTTTGAGGGGGTTTGGGGCCGCACTCCACGCAGCTGCCTGTGGTCACACGTGTTCCCTGGCAGGGGGAAGTCCGCTAAATACCTCCCCTGTCCAGGGGGAGGCACTAAATGCTACATGCATTTCCAGCCCATCCCCCAACTTTCCCCGGCAGTCCGCACTATGAGACTCTCGGGGAAGACACGCGAATGGCTGATAGGAGATCCCAGGCACTGCAGACAGTTGACGGAACCTTCCCACACTCCGAATTCCGGAACACGGCTGACTGTGTAGGGGAGGTTTGTGGCCGCCCTCCACACAGCTGCCTGGGGTCACAGGTGTTCTCTGGAAGGGGGAAGTCCGCTAAATACCTCCACTTTCCAGGGGGACTCACTACATGCTACCTGCATTTCCAGCACATCCCCCGCCTTTCCCCGGCAGCCCGCACTAGGAAATTCTCGGGGAAGACACGCGAATGGCTGATAGGAGATCCCAGGCACTGCAGACAGTTGACGGAACCTTCCCACACTCCGAATTCCGGAACACGGCTGACTGTGTAGGGGAGGTTTGTGGCCGCCCTCCACACAGCTGCCTGGAGTCACTGGTGTTCCCTGTCAGGGAGAAGTCCGCTAAATACCTCCCCTGTCTAGGGGGAGGCAGTACATGCTACCTGCATTTCCAACCCATCACCCGCCTTTCCCCGGCAGCCTGCATAAGAGACTCTTGGGGAAGACACTCGAAGGGCTACTAGGAGATAACAGGCGCTGCAGAAGGAAGACGGAACCTCCCCACGCTTAGAATTTCGGAACACGGCTGACTGTGAGGGGGTTTGGGGCCGCCTTCCACGCAGCTGCCTGGGGTCACAGGTGTTCCCTGGCAGGGGGAAGTCCGCTAAATACCTCCCCTGTCCAGGGGGAGGCCCTACATGCTACCTGCATTACCAGCCATCCCCCGACTTTCCCCGGCATCCCGCACTAGGAGACACTCGGGGAACACAACTGAAGGGCTCCTAGGAAATCCCAGGCGCAGCAAACAGAAGACGGAACCTCCCCACGCTCAGAATTCCGGAACAAGTCTGACAGTGGAGGAGGTTTGAGGCTGCCCTCCACGCAGCTGCCTGGGGTCACAGGTGTTCCCTGACAGGGGGAAGTCCGCAAAATAACTCCCCAGTTCAGGGGGAGGCACTACATGCTACCTGCATTTCCAGCCCATCCCCCGCCTTTATCCTGCAGCACGCACTATAGGAATCTCGGGGAAAACAAGCGAAGGGCTCCTAGCAGATCCCAGGCGCTGCAGATAGAAGACGAAACCTCCCAACACTCAGAATTCCGGAACACGACTGATGGCGTGGGACAAGTTTGGGGCTGCCATCTACGCACCTGCCTGGGGACACAGGTGTTCCAGGCAGGAGGAAGTCCGCTAAATACCTCCCCTGTCCAGGGGGAGGCACTATATGCTGCCTGCATTTCCAGCCCATCCCCCGCATTTCCCCTGCAGCCCTCAGAAGGAGACCCTCGGGGAATACACGCGAAGGGCTCCTAGGAGATCCCAGGTGCAGGAGACAGAAGACGGAACCTCCCAACACTCACAAATACGGAACACGGCTGACTGTGTGGGGGAGGTTTGGGGCCGCAATCCGCACAGCTGCCTGGGGTCACAGGTGTTCCCTGGCTGGGGGAAGTCCGCTAAATACCTCCCCTGTCCAGGGGGAGGCACTACATGCTACCTGCATTTCCAGCCCATCCCCCGCCTTTCCCCTGCAGCCCGCACTATGAGACACTCGGGGAAGACATGCGAAGTGCTCCTAGGAGATCCCAGGCGCAGTAGATAGAAGACGAAACCTCCCAACACTCAGAATTCCGGAACACGGCTGACTGTGTGAGGGAGTTTTGGGGCCGTCCATCCACGCAGCTGTGTGGGGTCACTGGTGTTCTCTGTCAGGGGGAAGTCCGCTAAATACCTCCCCTGTCCAGGGGGAGGCAGTACATGCTACCTGCATTTCCAGCCCAACCCCGCCTTTCCCCGGCAGCCCGCAATAGGGGACTCTTGGGGAAGACACTCGAAGGGCTCCTAGGAGATCCCAAGCGCTCCAGAAGGAAGACGGAACTTCCCCACGCTTAGAATTCTGGAACACGGCTGACTTTGAGGGGGTTTGGGGCCGCACTCCACGCAGCTGCCTGTGGTCACACGTGTTCCCTGGCAGGGGGAAGTCCGCTAAATACCTCCCCTGTCCAGGGGGAGGCACTAAATGCTACATGCATTTCCAGCCCATCCCCCAACTTTCCCCGGCAGTCCGCACTATGAGACTCTCGGGGAAGACACGCGAATGGCTGATAGGAGATCCCAGGCACTGCAGACAGTTGACGGAACCTTCCCACACTCCGAATTCCGGAACACGGCTGACTGTGTAGGGGAGGTTTGTGGCCGCACTCCACACAGCTGCCTGGGGTCACAGGTGTTCTCTGGAAGGGGGAAGTCCGCTAAATACCTCCACTTTCCAGGGGGACTCACTACATGCTAACTGCATTTCCAGCCATCCCACGCCTTTCCCCGGCAGCCCGCACTAGGAGACCCTCGGGGAACACAACTGAAGGGCTCCTAGGAAATCCCAGGCGCAGCAAACAGAAGACGGAACCTCCCCACGCTCAGAATTCCGGAACAAGTCTGACAGTGGAGGAGGTTTGAGGCTGCCCTCCACGCAGCTGCCTGGGGTCACAGGTGTTCCCTGACAGGGGGAAGTCCGCAAAATAACTCCCCAGTTCAGGGGGAGGCACTACATGCTACCTGCATTTCCAGCCCATCCCCCGCCTTTATCCTGCAGCACGCACTATAGGAATCTCGGGGAAAACATGCGAAGGGCTCCTAGCAGATCCCAGGCGCTGCAGATAGAAGACGAAACCTCCCAACACTCAGAATTCCGGAACACGACTGATGGCGTGGGACAAGTTTGGGGCTGCCATCCACGCACCTGCCTGGGGACACAGGTGTTCCAGGCAGGAGGAAGTCCGCTAAATACCTCCCCTGTCCAGGGGGAGGCACTATATGCTGCCTGCATTTCCAGCCCATCCCCCGCATTTCCCCTGCAGCCCTCAGAAGGAGACTCTCGGGGAATACACGCGAAGGGCTCCTAGGAGATCCCAGGTGCAGGAGACAGAAGACGGAACCTCCCAACACTCACAAATACGGAACACGGCTGACTGTGTGGGGGAGGTATGGGGCCGCAATCCGCACAGCTGCCTGGGGTCACAGGTGTTCCCTGGCTGGGGGAAGTCCGCTAAATACCTCCCCTGTCCAGGGGGAGGCACTACATGCTACCTGCATTTCCAGCCCATCCCCCGCCTTTCCCCTGCAGCCCGCACTATGAGACACTCGGGGAAGACATGCGAAGTGCTCCTAGGAGATCCCAGGCGCAGTAGATAGAAGACGAAACCTCCCAACACTCAGAATTCCGGAACACGGCTGACTATGTGAGGGAGTTTTGGGGCCGTCCATCCACGCAGCTGTGTGGGGTCACTGGTGTTCTCTGTCAGGGGGAAGTCCGCTAAATACCTCCCCTGTCCAGGGGGAGGCAGTACATGCTACCTGCATTTCCAGCCCAACCCCGCCTTTCCCCGGCAGCCCGCAATAGGGGACTCTTGGGGAAGACACTCGAAGGGCTCCTAGGAGATCCCAAGCGCTCCAGAAGGAAGGCGGAACTTCCCCACGCTTAGAATTCTGGAACACGGCTGACTGTGAGGGGGTTTGGGGCCGCACTCCACGCAGCTGCCTGTGGTCACACGTGTTCCCTGGCAGGGGGAAGTCCGCTAAATACCTCCCCTGTCCAGGGGGAGGCACTAAATGCTACATGCATTTCCAGCCCATCCCCCAACTTTCCCCGGCAGTCCGCACTATGAGACTCTCGGGGAAGACACGCGAATGGCTGATAGGAGATCCCAGGCACTGCAGACAGTTGACGGAACCTTCCCACACTCCGAATTCCGGAACACGGCTGACTGTGTAGGGGAGGTTTGTGGCCGCCCTCCACGCAGCTGCCTGGGGTCACAGGTGTTCTCTGGAAGGGGGAAGTCCGCTAAATACCTCCACTTTCCAGGGGGACTCACTACATGCTAACTGCATTTCCAGCACATCCCCCGCCTTTCCCCGGCAGCCCGCACTAGGTGATTCTCGGGGAAGACACGCGAATTGCTCCTAGGAGATCCCAGGCGCTGCAGACAGATGATGGAACCTCCTACACTCAGAATTCCTGAACACGGCTGACTGTGTTTGAGATGTTTGTTGCCGTCCATCCACGCAGCTGCCTGGAGTCACTGGTGTTCCCTGTCAGGGAGAAGTCCGCTAAATACCTCCCCTGTCTAGGGGGAGGCAGTACATGCTACCTGCATTTCCAACCCATCACCCGCCTTTCCCCGGCAGCCTGCAAAAGAGACTCTTGGAGAAGACACTCGAAGGGCTACTAGGAGATAACAGGCGCTGCAGAAGGAAGACGGAACCTCCCCACGCTTAGAATTTCGGAACACGGCTGATTGTGAGGGGGTTTGGGGTCGCCCTCCACGCAGCTGCCTGGGGTCACAGGTGTTCCCTGGCAGGGGGAAGTCCGCTAAATACCTCCCCCGTCCAGGGGGAGGCCCTACATGCTACCTGCATTACCAGCCATCCCCCGACTTTCCCCGGCATCCCGCACTAGGAGACCCTCGGGGAACACAACTGAAGGGCTCCTAGGAAATCCCAGGCGCAGCAAGCAGAAGACGGAACCTCCCCACGCTCAGAATTCCGGAACAAGTCTGACAGTGGAGGAGGTTTGAGGCTGCCCTCCACGCAGCTGCCTGGGGTCACAGGTGTTCCCTGACAGGGGGAAGTCCGCGAAATAACTCCCCAGTTCAGGGGGAGGCACTACATGCTACCTGCATTTCCAGCCCATCCCCCGCCTTTATCCTGCAGCACGCACTATAGGAATCTCGGGGAAAACATGCGAAGGGCTCCAAGCAGATCCCAGGCGCTGCAGATAGAAGACGAAACCTCCCAACACTCAGAATTCCGGAACACGACTGATGGCGTGGGACAAGTTTGGGGCTGCCATCCACGCACCTGCCTGGGGACACAGGTGTTCCAGGCAGGAGGAAGTCCGCTAAATACCTCCCCTGTCCAGGGGGAGGCACTATATGCTGCCTGCATTTCCAGCCCATCCCCCGCTTTTCCCCTGCAGCCCTCAGAAGGAGACTCTCGGGGAATACACGCGAAGGGCTCCTAGGAGATCCCAGGTGCAGAAGACAGAAGACGGAACCTCCCAACACTCACAAATACGGAACACGGCTGACTGTGTGGGGGAGGTTTGGGGCCGCACTCCGCACAGCTGCCTGGGGTCACAGGTGTTCCCTGTCTGGGGGAAGTCCGCTAAATACCTCCCCTGTCCAGGGGGAGGCACTACATGCTACCTGCATTTCCAGCCCATCCACGACTTTCCTGGCAGGCCGCACTAGGAGACCTTCTGGGAAGACACTCGAATGGCTCCTAGGAGATCCCAGGCGCAGCAGACCGAAGACGGAACCTCCCAAAACTCAGAATTCCCGAACACGTCTGACTGTGTGGTGGAGTTTTGTGGCCGCTATCCACGCAGCTGCCTGGGGTCACTGGTGTTCCCTGGCAGGGGGAATTCCGCTAAATACCTCCCCTGTCCAGGGGGATGATCTACATGCTACCTGCATTTCCAGCCCATCCCCCGCCTTTCACGGCAGCCCGCACAATTAGACACTCTGGGAAGACACGCGAACGGCTCCTAGGAGATCCCAGGCGCTGCAGACAGAAGACGGAAACTCCCCACACTCAGAATTCCGGAACACGGCTGACTGGGTTGTGGATGTTTGGGGCTGCCCTCCACGCAGCTGCCTGGGGTCACTGGTGTTCCCTGGCAGGGGGAAGTCCTCTAAATACCCCCCCCGGTCCAGGTGGAGGCACTAGATGCTACCTGCATTTCCAGCACATCCCCCGCACTTCCCCTGCAGCCCGCACTAGGAGACTCTCGGGGAAGACACGCGAAAGGCTCCTAGGAGGTCCCAGGCGCTGCAGACAAAAGATGGAAACTCCCCATGCTCAGATTTCCGAAACACGGCTTATTGTGTCGGGGAGGTTTGGGGCCGCCATCCACGCAGCTGCCTGGGGTCGCAGGTTTTAGGTGCAAGGGGGAAGTCCGCTAAATACCTCCCCTGTCCAGAGGGAGGCACTACATGGTTACTGCATTTTCAGCCCATCCCCCGCGTTTCCCCGGGCGCCCGCACTAGGAGACTCTCGGGAAAGACACGTGAATGGCTCCTAGGAGATCCCAGTCGCAGCAGACAGAATACGGAACATCCCAACCCTCAGAATTCCGGAACACAACTGACTGTGTGGTTGAGGTTTGGGGCTGCCCTCCACGCAGCTGCCTGGGGTCACTGGTGTTCCCTGGCAGGGGGAAGTCCTCTAAATACCCCCCCTGTCCTGGGGGAGGCACTACATGCTACCTGCTTTTCCAGCCCATCCCCCGACTTTCCCCGGCATCCCGCACTAGGAGACTCTCGGGGAAGACAAGTGAATGGCTCCTAGGAAATCCCAGGCGCAGCAGACAGAAGACGGAACCTCCCAACACTCAGAATCCCGGAACACGTCTGACTGTGTTGGGGAGTTTTGTGGCCACTCACAACGCAGCTGCCTGGGGTCACTGGTGTTCCCTGGCAGGGGGAAGTCCGCTAAATACCTCCCCGGTCCAGGGGTAGGCAGTACATGCTACCTGTATTTCCAGCCCAACCCCGCCTTTCCCCGGCAGCCCGCAATAGGGGACTCTTGGGAAAGACACTCGAAGGGCTCCTAGGAGATCCCAAGCGCTCCAGAAGGAAGACGGAACTTCCCCACGCTTAGAATTCCGGAACACGGCTGACTGTGAGGGGGTTTGGGGCCGCACTCCACGCAGCTGCCTGTGGTCACACGTGTTCCCTGGCAGGGGGAAGTCCGCTAAATACCTCCCCTGTCCAGGGGGAGGCACTAAATGCTACCTGCATTTCCAGCCCATCCCCCAAATTTCCCCGGCAGCCCGCAATAGGAGACTATCGGGGAAGACGAGCGAAGGGCTCCGAGGAGATCCCAGGCGCTGCAGACTGGAGACGGAACCTACCCAAACTCAGAATTCCGGAACATGGCTGACTGTGTAGGGGAGGTTTGGGGCCGCCCTCTACGCAGCTGTCTGGGGTCATAGGTGTTCTCTGGCATGGGGAAGTCCGGTAAATAACTCCCCTGTCCAAGGGGACTCACTACATGCTACCTGCATTTCCAGCACATCCCCCGCTTTTCCCCGGCACCCGCACTAGGAGACCATCGGGGAAGACACGCGAATTGTTCCTTGGAGATCCCAGGCGCTGCAGAAAGAAGACGGAACCTCCACCCGCTCAGAATTCCGGAACACGGCTGACTGTGTGGGGGAGGTTTGGGGCCGCTCTACATGCAGCTGTCTGGTTTCACAGGTGTTCCCTGGCAGGGGGAATCCGCTAAATTCCTCCCCTGTCCAGGGGGAGGCACTACACGCGACCTGCATTTCCAACCCATCCCCCGTTTTCGCCGGCAGCCTGCACAAGGAGACTCTCGGGGTACACAAGCGAAGAGCTCCTAGGAGATCCCAGGCACTGCAGAAAGAAGACGGAAACTCCCCACACTCAGAATTCCGGAACACGGCTGACTGTGTAGGGGAGGTTTGGGGCCGCCCTCCACGCAGCTTTCTGGGGTCACAGGTGTTCCCTGGAAGGGGGAATTCCGCTAAATACCTCCACTGTCCAGGGGGACTCACTACATGCTACCTGCATTTCCAGCACATCCCCCGCATTTCCCCGGCAGCCCGCAATAGAAGATTCTCGGGGAAGACACGCGAATGGCTCCTAGGAGATCCCAGGCGCTGCAGACAGAAGACAGAACCTCCTACACTCAGAATTCCGGAACACGGCTGACTGTGTGTGGGAGGCTTGGGGCCGTCCCTCCACTCAGCTGTCTGGGGTCACTGGTGTTCCCTGTCAGGGGGAAGTCCGCTAAATACCTCCCCTGTCTAGGGAGAGGCAGTACATGCTACCTTCATTTCCAGCCCATCACCCGAACTTCCCGGAAGCCCGCACTAGGAGAATTTCGGGGAAGAACCGCGAAGGGCTCCTAGGAGATCTCAGTCGCTGCAGAAAGAAGACGGAACCTCCCCAAACTCAGAATTCGGGAACACGGCTGACTGTGTGGGGGAGTTTTGGGGCCGCCCTCCACACAGCTGCCTGGGGTCACAGGTGTTCCCTGGCAGGGGGAAGTCCGCTAAATACCTCCCCTGTTCAAGGGGAGGCACTACATGCTACCTGCATTTCCAGCCCATCACCCGAACATCCCGTAAGCTCGCACTAGGAGAATTCGGGGAAGACATGCGGAGGGCTCCTAGGAGATCCCAGGCGCAGCAGACAGAAGACGGAACCTTCCCACACTCAGAATTCTGGAACACGGCTGACTGTGTGGGAGAGGTTTGGGGCAGACCTCCACGTAACAGCCGTGGGTCGCAGGTGATAGGTGCAAGGGGGAAGTCCGCTAAATACCTCCCCTGTCCAGGGGGAGGCACTACATGCTACCTGCATTTCCAGCCCATCCCCCTATTTTCCCCTGCAGCCCGAATTAGGAAACTATCGGGGAAGATACTCGAAGGGCTCCTAGGAGATCCCATGCGCAAGAGACAGAAGACGGAACCTGCCAACACTCAGAATTGCGGAAAACATCTGACTGTGTGGGGGAGGTTTCGGGCCGCCCTACACGCAGCTGCCTGGTTTCACAGTTGTTCCCTGGCTGGGGGACTCCGCTAAATACCTCCCATGTCCAGGGGTAGGCACTACATGCTACCTGAATTTCCAGCCAATCCCCGCCTTTCCTGGCAGCCCGCACTAGGATACCTTCTGGGAAGACACGCGAATGGCCCCTAGGAGATCCCAGGCGCCGCGTACAGAAGATGGAACCTCCCCACACTGAGAAATCTGGAACACGGCTGACTTTGTGGGGGAGGTTTGGGGCTGCCCTGCACGCAGCTGCCTGGTGTCACTGATGTTCACTGGCAGGGGGAATTCCGCTAAATTCCTCCCCTGTCCAGATGGAGGCACTACATGCTACCTGCATTTCCAGCAAATCCCCCAAATTTCCCCTGCAGCCCGCACTAGGATACTCTCGGGGAAGTCACCCGAAAGGATCCTAGGAGATCCCCGGCGCTGCAGACAAAAGATGGAAGCTCCCAACGCTCAGAATTCCGGAACACGGCTGATTGTGTAGTGGAGGTTTGGGGCCGCCCTCCACACAGCTGCCTGGGGTCACAGGTGTTTCCTGGCAGGGGGAAGTCCGCTAAATACCTCCCCTGTCAAGCGGGAGGCACTACATGCTACCTGCATTTCCAGCCCATCCCCGACTTTCCTGGCAGTCCGCACTTGGAGACATTCTGGGAAGACATGCGAAAGGCTCCTAGGAGATCCCAGGTGCTGCAGACAGAAGACGAACCTTCCCCACTCTCAAAATTACAGAACACGTCTGACTGTGTGGGGAGGTTTAGGGCCGACCTCCACGTAGCTGCCTGGGGTCGCAGGTGTTCCCTGGCAGGGGGAAGTCCGCTAAATACCTCCCCTGTCCAGAGGGAGGCACTATATGGTAACTGCATTTCCAGCCCATCCCCCGCGTTTCCCCGGCCGCCCGCACTAATAGACCCTTGGGAAAGACACGTGAAGGGCTCCTAGGAGATCCCAGGCTCAGCAGACAGAATACGGAACCTCCCCACACTCAAAATTCCGGAACACGGCTGACTGTGTGGTGGAAGTTTGGGGCCGCCCGCCACGCAGCTGCCTGGGGTCACAGGTGTTCCCTGGCAGGGGGAAGTCCGCTAAATACCTCCCCTGTCCAGGGGGAGGCACTAAATGCTACATGCATTTCCAGCCCATCATCCAACTTTCCCCGGCAGTCCGCACTATGAGACTCTCTGGGAAGACACGCGAATGGCTGATAGGAGATCCCAGGCACTGCAGACAGTTGACGGAACCTTCCCACACTCCGAATTCCGCAACACGGCTGACTGTGTAGGGGAGGTTTGTTGCCGTCCATCCACGCAGCTGCCTGGAGTCACTGGTGTTCCCTGTCAGGGAGAAGTCCGCTAAATACCTCCCCTGTCTAGGGGGAGGCAGTACATGCTACCTGCATTTCCAGCAAATCACCCGCCTTTCCCCGGCAGCCTGCATAAGAGACTCTTGGGGAAGATACTCGAAGGGCTCCTAGGAGATCCCAGGCGCTGCAGAAGGAAGACGGAACCTCCCCACGCTTAGAATTTCGGAACACGGCTGACTGTGAGGGGGTTTGGGGCCGCCCTCCACGCAGCTGCCTGGGGTAACAGGTGTTCCCTGGCAGGGGGAATTCCGCTAAATAACTCCCCTTTTCAAGGGGAGGCACTACATGCTACCTGCATTTCCAGCCCATCACCCGAACATCCCGTAAGCTCGCACTAGGAGAATTCGGGGAAGACATGCGGAGGGCTCCTAGGAGATCCCAGGCGCAGCTGACAGTAGACGGAACCTTCCCACACTCAGAATTCTGGAACACGGCTGACTGTGTGGGAGAGGTTTGGGGCAGACCTCCACGTAACAGCCGTGGGTCGCAGGTGATAGGTGCAAGGGGGAAGTCCGCTAAATACCTCCTCTGTCCAGGGGGAGGCACTACATGCTACCTGCATTTCCAGCCCATCCCACGCCTTTCCCCGGCAGCCCGCACTTGGTGAATCTCGGGGAAGACACGCGAATGGCTCATAGGAGAACCCAGGCGCTGCAGACAGAAGACGGAACCTCCACCTGCTCAGAATTCCGGAACACGGCTGACTGTGTGGGGCGATTTGGTGCCGCCCTCCACGCAGTTGACTGGGGTCACAGGTGATCCCTGGCAGGGTGAAGTCCGCTAAATACCTCCCAAGTCCAGTGAGTGGCACTACATTCTACCTGCATTTCCAGCCCATCCCCCTATTTTCCCCTGCAGCCCGAATTAGGAGACTATCGGGGAAGATACTCGAAGGGCTCCTAGGAGATCCCAGGCGCTGCAGAAGGAAGACGGAACCTCCCCACGCTTAGAATTTCGGAACACGGCTGACTGTGTAGGGGAGGTTTGGGGCCGCCCTCCACGCAGCTTTCTGGGGTCACAGGTGTTCCCTGGAAGGGGGAATTCCGCTAAATACCTCCACTGTCCAGGGGGACTCACTACATGCTACCTGCATTTCCAGCACATCCCCCGCATTTCCCCGGCAGCCCGCAATAGAAGATTCTCGGGGAAGACACGCGAATGGCTCCTAGGAGATCCCAGGCGCTGCAGACAGAAGACAGAACCTCCTACACTCAGAATTCCGGAACACGGCTGACTGTGTGTGGGAGGCTTGGGGCCGTCCCTCCACTCAGCTGTCTGGGGTCACTGGTGTTCCCTGTCAGGGGGAAGTCCGCTAAATACCTCCCCTGTCTAGGGAGAGGCAGTACATGCTACCTTCATTTCCAGCCCATCACCCGAACTTCCCGGAAGCCCGCACTAGGAGAATTTCGGGGAAGAACCGCGAAGGGCTCCTAGGAGATCTCAGTCGCTGCAGAAAGAAGACGGAACCTCCCCAAACTCAGAATTCGGGAACACGGCTGACTGTGTGGGGGAGTTTTGGGGCCGCCCTCCACACAGCTGCCTGGGGTCACAGGTGTTCCCTGGCAGGGGGAAGTCCGCTAAATACCTCCCCTGTTCAAGGGGAGGCACTACATGCTACCTGCATTTCCAGCCCATCACCCGAACATCCCGTAAGCTCGCACTAGGAGAATTCGGGGAAGACATGCGGAGGGCTCCTAGGAGATCCCAGGCGCAGCAGACAGAAGACGGAACCTTCCCACACTCAGAATTCTGGAACACGGCTGACTGTGTGGGAGAGGTTTGGGGCAGACCTCCACGTAACAGCCGTGGGTCGCAGGTGATAGGTGCAAGGGGGAAGTCCGCTAAATACCTCCCCTGTCCAGGGGGAGGCACTACATGCTACCTGCATTTCCAGCCCATCCCCCTATTTTCCCCTGCAGCCCGAATTAGGAAACTATCGGGGAAGATACTCGAAGGGCTCCTAGGAGATCCCATGCGCAAGAGACAGAAGACGGAACCTGCCAACACTCAGAATTGCGGAAAACATCTGACTGTGTGGGGGAGGTTTCGGGCCGCCCTACACGCAGCTGCCTGGTTTCACAGTTGTTCCCTGGCTGGGGGACTCCGCTAAATACCTCCCATGTCCAGGGGTAGGCACTACATGCTACCTGAATTTCCAGCCAATCCCCGCCTTTCCTGGCAGCCCGCACTAGGATACCTTCTGGGAAGACACGCGAATGGCCCCTAGGAGATCCCAGGCGCCGCGTACAGAAGATGGAACCTCCCCACACTGAGAAATCTGGAACACGGCTGACTTTGTGGGGGAGGTTTGGGGCTGCCCTGCACGCAGCTGCCTGGTGTCACTGATGTTCACTGGCAGGGGGAATTCCGCTAAATTCCTCCCCTGTCCAGATGGAGGCACTACATGCTACCTGCATTTCCAGCAAATCCCCCAAATTTCCCCTGCAGCCCGCACTAGGATACTCTCGGGGAAGTCACCCGAAAGGATCCTAGGAGATCCCCGGCGCTGCAGACAAAAGATGGAAGCTCCCAACGCTCAGAATTCCGGAACACGGCTGATTGTGTAGTGGAGGTTTGGGGCCGCCCTCCACACAGCTGCCTGGGGTCACAGGTGTTTCCTGGCAGGGGGAAGTCCGCTAAATACCTCCCCTGTCAAGCGGGAGGCACTACATGCTACCTGCATTTCCAGCCCATCCCCGACTTTCCTGGCAGTCCGCACTTGGAGACATTCTGGGAAGACATGCGAAAGGCTCCTAGGAGATCCCAGGTGCTGCAGACAGAAGACGAACCTTCCCCACTCTCAAAATTACAGAACACGTCTGACTGTGTGGGGAGGTTTAGGGCCGACCTCCACGTAGCTGCCTGGGGTCGCAGGTGTTCCCTGGCAGGGGGAAGTCCGCTAAATACCTCCCCTGTCCAGAGGGAGGCACTATATGGTAACTGCATTTCCAGCCCATCCCCCGCGTTTCCCCGGCCGCCCGCACTAATAGACCCTTGGGAAAGACACGTGAAGGGCTCCTAGGAGATCCCAGGCTCAGCAGACAGAATACGGAACCTCCCCACACTCAAAATTCCGGAACACGGCTGACTGTGTGGTGGAAGTTTGGGGCCGCCCGCCACGCAGCTGCCTGGGGTCACAGGTGTTCCCTGGCAGGGGGAAGTCCGCTAAATACCTCCCCTGTCCAGGGGGAGGCACTAAATGCTACATGCATTTCCAGCCCATCATCCAACTTTCCCCGGCAGTCCGCACTATGAGACTCTCTGGGAAGACACGCGAATGGCTGATAGGAGATCCCAGGCACTGCAGACAGTTGACGGAACCTTCCCACACTCCGAATTCCGCAACACGGCTGACTGTGTAGGGGAGGTTTGTTGCCGTCCATCCACGCAGCTGCCTGGAGTCACTGGTGTTCCCTGTCAGGGAGAAGTCCGCTAAATACCTCCCCTGTCTAGGGGGAGGCAGTACATGCTACCTGCATTTCCAGCAAATCACCCGCCTTTCCCCGGCAGCCTGCATAAGAGACTCTTGGGGAAGATACTCGAAGGGCTCCTAGGAGATCCCAGGCGCTGCAGAAGGAAGACGGAACCTCCCCACGCTTAGAATTTCGGAACACGGCTGACTGTGAGGGGGTTTGGGGCCGCCCTCCACGCAGCTGCCTGGGGTAACAGGTGTTCCCTGGCAGGGGGAATTCCGCTAAATAACTCCCCTTTTCAAGGGGAGGCACTACATGCTACCTGCATTTCCAGCCCATCACCCGAACATCCCGTAAGCTCGCACTAGGAGAATTCGGGGAAGACATGCGGAGGGCTCCTAGGAGATCCCAGGCGCAGCTGACAGTAGACGGAACCTTCCCACACTCAGAATTCTGGAACACGGCTGACTGTGTGGGAGAGGTTTGGGGCAGACCTCCACGTAACAGCCGTGGGTCGCAGGTGATAGGTGCAAGGGGGAAGTCCGCTAAATACCTCCTCTGTCCAGGGGGAGGCACTACATGCTACCTGCATTTCCAGCCCATCCCACGCCTTTCCCCGGCAGCCCGCACTTGGTGAATCTCGGGGAAGACACGCGAATGGCTCATAGGAGAACCCAGGCGCTGCAGACAGAAGACGGAACCTCCACCTGCTCAGAATTCCGGAACACGGCTGACTGTGTGGGGCGATTTGGTGCCGCCCTCCACGCAGTTGACTGGGGTCACAGGTGATCCCTGGCAGGGTGAAGTCCGCTAAATACCTCCCAAGTCCAGTGAGTGGCACTACATTCTACCTGCATTTCCAGCCCATCCCCCTATTTTCCCCTGCAGCCCGAATTAGGAGACTATCGGGGAAGATACTCGAAGGGCTCCTAGGAGATCCCAGGCGCTGCAGAAGGAAGACGGAACCTCCCCACGCTTAGAATTTCGGAACACGGCTGACTGTGAGGGGGTTTGGGGCCGCCCTCCACGCAGCTGCCTGGGGTCACAGGTGTTCCCTGGCAGGGGTAAGTCCGCTAAATACCTCCCCTGTCCAGGGGGAGGCACTACATGCTACCTGCATTTCCAGACATCCCCCGACTTTCCCCGGCATCCCGCACTAGGAGACTCTCGGGGAAGACAATTGAAGGGCTCCTAGGAAATCCCAGGCGCAGCAAACAGAAGACGGAACCTCCCTAAGCTCAGAATTCCGGAACAAGTCTGACTGTGGTGGAGGTTTGAGGCTGCCCTCCATGCAGCTGCCTGGGGTCACAGGTGTTCCCTGACAGGGGGAAGTCCGCGAAATAACTCCCCAGTTCAGGGGGAGGCACTACATGCTAACTGCATTTCCAGCCCATTCCCGACTGTCCTGGCAGGCCGCACTAGGAGACCTTCTGGGAAGACACTCGAATGGCTCCTAGGAGATCCCAGGCGCAGCAGACATAAGACGGAACCTCCCAAAACTCAGAATTCTCGAACACGTCTGACTGTGTGGGGGAGTTTTGTGGCCGCTATCCACGCAGCTGCCTGGGGTCACAGCTGTTCCCTGGCAGGGGGAAGTCCGCTAAATACCTCCCCTGTTCAAGGGGAGGCACTACATGCTACCTGCATTTCCAGCCCATCACCCGAACATCCCGTAAGCTCGCACTAGGAGAATTCGGGGAAGACATGCGGAGGGCTCCTAGGAGATCCCAGGCGCAGCAGACAGAAGACGGAACCTTCCCACACTCAGAATTCTGGAACACGGCTGACTGTGTGGGAGAGGTTTGGGGCAGACCTCCACGTAACAGCCGTGGGTCGCAGGTGATAGGTGCAAGGGGGAAGTCCGCTAAATACCTCCCCTGTCCAGGGGGAGGCACTACATGCTACCTGCATTTCCAGCCCATCCCCCTATTTTCCCCTGCAGCCCGAATTAGGAAACTATCGGGGAAGATACTCGAAGGGCTCCTAGGAGATCCCATGCGCAAGAGACAGAAGACGGAACCTGCCAACACTCAGAATTGCGGAAAACATCTGACTGTGTGGGGGAGGTTTCGGGCCGCCCTACACGCAGCTGCCTGGTTTCACAGTTGTTCCCTGGCTGGGGGACTCCGCTAAATACCTCCCATGTCCAGGGGTAGGCACTACATGCTACCTGAATTTCCAGCCAATCCCCGCCTTTCCTGGCAGCCCGCACTAGGATACCTTCTGGGAAGACACGCGAATGGCCCCTAGGAGATCCCAGGCGCCGCGTACAGAAGATGGAACCTCCCCACACTGAGAAATCTGGAACACGGCTGACTTTGTGGGGGAGGTTTGGGGCTGCCCTGCACGCAGCTGCCTGGTGTCACTGATGTTCACTGGCAGGGGGAATTCCGCTAAATTCCTCCCCTGTCCAGATGGAGGCACTACATGCTACCTGCATTTCCAGCAAATCCCCCAAATTTCCCCTGCAGCCCGCACTAGGATACTCTCGGGGAAGTCACCCGAAAGGATCCTAGGAGATCCCCGGCGCTGCAGACAAAAGATGGAAGCTCCCAACGCTCAGAATTCCGGAACACGGCTGATTGTGTAGTGGAGGTTTGGGGCCGCCCTCCACACAGCTGCCTGGGGTCACAGGTGTTTCCTGGCAGGGGGAAGTCCGCTAAATACCTCCCCTGTCAAGCGGGAGGCACTACATGCTACCTGCATTTCCAGCCCATCCCCGACTTTCCTGGCAGTCCGCACTTGGAGACATTCTGGGAAGACATGCGAAAGGCTCCTAGGAGATCCCAGGTGCTGCAGACAGAAGACGAACCTTCCCCACTCTCAAAATTACAGAACACGTCTGACTGTGTGGGGAGGTTTAGGGCCGACCTCCACGTAGCTGCCTGGGGTCGCAGGTGTTCCCTGGCAGGGGGAAGTCCGCTAAATACCTCCCCTGTCCAGAGGGAGGCACTATATGGTAACTGCATTTCCAGCCCATCCCCCGCGTTTCCCCGGCCGCCCGCACTAATAGACCCTTGGGAAAGACACGTGAAGGGCTCCTAGGAGATCCCAGGCTCAGCAGACAGAATACGGAACCTCCCCACACTCAAAATTCCGGAACACGGCTGACTGTGTGGTGGAAGTTTGGGGCCGCCCGCCACGCAGCTGCCTGGGGTCACAGGTGTTCCCTGGCAGGGGGAAGTCCGCTAAATACCTCCCCTGTCCAGGGGGAGGCACTAAATGCTACATGCATTTCCAGCCCATCATCCAACTTTCCCCGGCAGTCCGCACTATGAGACTCTCTGGGAAGACACGCGAATGGCTGATAGGAGATCCCAGGCACTGCAGACAGTTGACGGAACCTTCCCACACTCCGAATTCCGCAACACGGCTGACTGTGTAGGGGAGGTTTGTTGCCGTCCATCCACGCAGCTGCCTGGAGTCACTGGTGTTCCCTGTCAGGGAGAAGTCCGCTAAATACCTCCCCTGTCTAGGGGGAGGCAGTACATGCTACCTGCATTTCCAGCAAATCACCCGCCTTTCCCCGGCAGCCTGCATAAGAGACTCTTGGGGAAGATACTCGAAGGGCTCCTAGGAGATCCCAGGCGCTGCAGAAGGAAGACGGAACCTCCCCACGCTTAGAATTTCGGAACACGGCTGACTGTGAGGGGGTTTGGGGCCGCCCTCCACGCAGCTGCCTGGGGTAACAGGTGTTCCCTGGCAGGGGGAATTCCGCTAAATAACTCCCCTTTTCAAGGGGAGGCACTACATGCTACCTGCATTTCCAGCCCATCACCCGAACATCCCGTAAGCTCGCACTAGGAGAATTCGGGGAAGACATGCGGAGGGCTCCTAGGAGATCCCAGGCGCAGCTGACAGTAGACGGAACCTTCCCACACTCAGAATTCTGGAACACGGCTGACTGTGTGGGAGAGGTTTGGGGCAGACCTCCACGTAACAGCCGTGGGTCGCAGGTGATAGGTGCAAGGGGGAAGTCCGCTAAATACCTCCTCTGTCCAGGGGGAGGCACTACATGCTACCTGCATTTCCAGCCCATCCCACGCCTTTCCCCGGCAGCCCGCACTTGGTGAATCTCGGGGAAGACACGCGAATGGCTCATAGGAGAACCCAGGCGCTGCAGACAGAAGACGGAACCTCCACCTGCTCAGAATTCCGGAACACGGCTGACTGTGTGGGGCGATTTGGTGCCGCCCTCCACGCAGTTGACTGGGGTCACAGGTGATCCCTGGCAGGGTGAAGTCCGCTAAATACCTCCCAAGTCCAGTGAGTGGCACTACATTCTACCTGCATTTCCAGCCCATCCCCCTATTTTCCCCTGCAGCCCGAATTAGGAGACTATCGGGGAAGATACTCGAAGGGCTCCTAGGAGATCCCAGGCGCTGCAGAAGGAAGACGGAACCTCCCCACGCTTAGAATTTCGGAACACGGCTGACTGTGAGGGGGTTTGGGGCCGCCCTCCACGCAGCTGCCTGGGGTCACAGGTGTTCCCTGGCAGGGGTAAGTCCGCTAAATACCTCCCCTGTCCAGGGGGAGGCACTACATGCTACCTGCATTTCCAGACATCCCCCGACTTTCCCCGGCATCCCGCACTAGGAGACTCTCGGGGAAGACAATTGAAGGGCTCCTAGGAAATCCCAGGCGCAGCAAACAGAAGACGGAACCTCCCTAAGCTCAGAATTCCGGAACAAGTCTGACTGTGGTGGAGGTTTGAGGCTGCCCTCCATGCAGCTGCCTGGGGTCACAGGTGTTCCCTGACAGGGGGAAGTCCGCGAAATAACTCCCCAGTTCAGGGGGAGGCACTACATGCTAACTGCATTTCCAGCCCATTCCCGACTGTCCTGGCAGGCCGCACTAGGAGACCTTCTGGGAAGACACTCGAATGGCTCCTAGGAGATCCCAGGCGCAGCAGACATAAGACGGAACCTCCCAAAACTCAGAATTCTCGAACACGTCTGACTGTGTGGGGGAGTTTTGTGGCCGCTATCCACGCAGCTGCCTGGGGTCACAGCTGTTCCCTGGCAGGGGGAAGTCCGCTAAATACCTCCCCTGTTCAAGGGGAGGCACTACATGCTACCTGCATTTCCAGCCCATCACCCGAACATCCCGTAAGCTCGCACTAGGAGAATTCGGGGAAGACATGCGGAGGGCTCCTAGGAGATCCCAGGCGCAGCAGACAGAAGACGGAACCTTCCCACACTCAGAATTCTGGAACACGGCTGACTGTGTGGGAGAGGTTTGGGGCAGACCTCCACGTAACAGCCGTGGGTCGCAGGTGATAGGTGCAAGGGGGAAGTCCGCTAAATACCTCCCCTGTCCAGGGGGAGGCACTACATGCTACCTGCATTTCCAGCCCATCACACGCCTTTCCCCGGAAGCCCGCACTTGGTGAATCTCGGGGAAGACACGCGAATGGCTCATAGGAGAACCCAGGCGCTGCAGACAGAAGACGGAACCTCCACCTGCTCAGAATTCCGGAACACGGCTGACTGTGTGGGGCGATTTGGTGCCGCCCTCCACGCAGTTGACTGGGGTCACAGGTGATCCCTGGCAGGGTGAAGTCCGCTAAATACCTCCCAAGTCCAGTGAGTGGCACTACATTCTACCTGCATTTCCAGCCCATCCCCCTATTTTCCCCTGCAGCCCGAATTAGGAGACTATCGGGGAAGATACTCGAAGGGCTCCTAGGAGATCCCAGGCGCTGCAGAAGGAAGACGGAACCTCCCCACGCTTAGAATTTCGGAACACGGCTGACTGTGAGGGGGTTTGGGGCCGCCCTCCACGCAGCTGCCTGGGGTCACAGGTGTTCCCTGGCAGGGGTAAGTCCGCTAAATACCTCCCCTGTCCAGGGGGAGGCACTACATGCTACCTGCATTTCCAGACATCCCCCGACTTTCCCCGGCATCCCGCACTAGGAGACTCTCGGGGAAGACAATTGAAGGGTTCCTAGGAAATCCCAGGCGCAGCAAACAGAAGACGGAACCTCCCCAAGCTCAGAATTCCGGAACAAGTCTGACTGTGGTGGAGGTTTGAGGCTGCCCTCCATGCAGCTGCCTGGGGTCACAGGTGTTCCCTGACAGGGGGAAGTCCGCGAAATAACTCCCCAGTTCAGGGGGAGGCACTACATGCTACCTGCATTTCCAGCCCATTCCCGACTGTCCTGGCAGGCCGCACTAGGAGACCTTCTGGGAAGACACTCGAATGGCTCCTAGGAGATCCCAGGCGCAGCAGACATAAGACGGAACCTCCCAAAACTCAGAATTCTCGAACACGTCTGACTGTGTGGGGGAGTTTTGTGGCCGCTATCCACGCAGCTGCCTGGGGTCACAGCTGTTCCCTGGCAGGGGGAAGTCCGCTAAATACCTCCCCTGTTCAAGGGGAGGCACTACATGCTACCTGCATTTCCAGCCCATCACCCGAACATCCCGTAAGCTCGCACTAGGAGAATTCGGGGAAGACATGCGGAGGGCTCCTAGGAGATCCCAGGCGCAGCAGACAGAAGACGGAACCTTCCCACACTCATAATTCTGGAACACGGCTGACTGTGTGGGAGAGGTTTGGGGCAGACCTCCACGTAACAGCCGTGGGTCGCAGGTGATAGGTGCAAGGGGGAAGTCCGCTAAATACCTCCCCTGTCCAGGGGGAGGCACTACATGCTACCTGCATTTCCAGCCCATCACACGCCTTTCCCCGGCAGCCCGCACTAGGTGAATCTCGGGGAAGACACGCGAATGGCTCTTAGGAGAACCCAGGCGCTGCAGACAGAAGACGGAACCTCCACCTGCTCAGAATTCCGGAACACGGCTTACTGTGTGGGGCGATTTGGTGCCGCCCTCCACGCAGCTGACTGGGGTCACAGGTGATCCCTGGCAGGGTGAAGTCCGCTAAATACCTCCCAAGTCCAGTGAGTGGCACTACATGCTACCTGCATTTCCAGCCCATCCCCCTATTTTCCCCTGCAGCCTGAATTAGGAGACTATCGGGGAAGATACTCGAAGGGCTCCTAGGAGATCCCATGTGCAAGAGACAGAAGACGGAACCTGCCAACACTCAGAATTGCGGAAAACATCTGACTGTGTGGGGGAGGTTTCGGGCCGCCCTACACGCAGCTGCCTGGTTTCACAGTTGTTCCCTGGCTGGGGGACTCCGCTAAATACCTCCCATGTCCAGGGGTAGGCACTACATGCTACCTGAATTTCCAGCCAATCCCCGCCTTTCCTGGCAGCCCGCAATAGGATACCTTCTGGGAAGACACGCGAATGGCCCCTAGGAGATTCCAGGCGCCGCGTACAGAAGATGGAACCTCCCCACACTGAGAAATCCGGAACACGGCTGACTTTGTGGGGGAGGTTTGGGGCTGCCCTGTACGCAGCTGCCTGGTGTCACTGATGTTCACTGGCAGGGGGAATTCCGCTAAATTCCTCCCCTGTCCAGATGGAGGCACTACAAGCTACCTGCATTTCCAGCAAATCCCCCAAATTTCCCCTGCAGCCCGCACTAGGATACTCTCGGGGAAGTCACCCGAAAGGATCCTAGGAGATCCCCGGCGCTGCAGACAAAAGATGGAAACTCCCAACGCTCAGAATTCCGGAACACGGCTGATTGTGTGGTGGAGGTTTGGGGCCGCCCTCCACACAGCTGCCTGGGGTCACAGGTGTTTCCTGGCAGGGGGAAGTCCGCTAAATACCTCCCCTGTCAAGCGGGAGGCACTACATGCTACCTGCATTTCCAGCCCATCCCCGACTTTCCTGGCAGGACGCACTTGGAGACATTCTGGGAAGACATGCGAAAGGCTCCTAGGAGATCCCAGGTGCTGCAGACAGAAGACGAACCTTCCCCACTCTCAAAATTACGGAACACGTCTGACTGTGTGTGGAGGTTTGGGGCCGACCTCCACGTAGCTGCCTGGGGTCGCAGGTGTTAGGTGCAAGGGGGAATTCCGCTAAATACCTCCCCTGTCCAGAGGGAGGCACTATATGGAAACTGCATTTCCAGCACATCCCCCGCCTTTCCCCGGCCGCCCGCACTAGGAGACCCTTGGGAAAGACACGTGAAGGGCTCCTAGGAGATCCCAGGCTCAGCAGACAGAATACGGAACCTCCCCACACTCAGAATTCTGGAACACGGCTGACTGTGTGGTGGAAGTTTGGGGCCGCCCGCCACGCAGCTGCCTGGTGTCACAGGTGTTCCCTGGCAGGGAGAAGTCCGCTAAATACCTCCCCTGTCCAGGGGGAGGCACTAAATGCTACATGCATTTCCAGCCCATCCTCCAAATTTCCCCGGCAGTCCGCACTATGAGACACTCTGGGAAGACACGCGAATGGCTGATAGGAGATCCCAGGCACTGCAGACAGTTGACGGAACCTTCCCACACTCCGAATTCCGGAACACGGCTGACTGTGTAGGGGAGGTTTGTTGCCGTCCATCCACGCAGCTGCCTGGAGTCACTGGTGTTCCCTGTCAGGGAGAAGTCCGCTAAATACCTCCGCTGTCTAGGGGGAGGCAGTACATGCTACCTGCATTTCCAGCCCATCACCCGCCTTTCCCCGGCAGCCTGCATAAGAGACTCTTGGGGAAGACACTCGAAGGGCTCCTAGGAGATCCCAGGCGCTGCAGAAGGAAGAAGGAACCTCCCCACGCTTAGAATTTCGGAACACGGCTGACTGTGAGGGGGTTTGGGGCCGCCCTCCACGCAGCTACCTGGGGTCACAGGTGTTCCCTGGCAGGGGGAATTCCGCTAAATACCTCCCCTGTCCAGGGGGAGGCACTACATGCTACCTGCATTTCCAGACATCCCCCGACTTTCCCCGGCATCCCGCTCTAGGAGACTCTCGGGGAAGACAATTGAAGGGCTCCTAGGAAATCCCAGGCTCAGCAAAGAGAAGACGGATCCTCCCCACGCTCAGAATTCCGGAACAAGTCTGACTGTGGTGGAGGTTTGAGGCTTCCGTCCACGCAGCTGCCTGGGGTCACAGGTGTTCCCTGACAGGGGGAAGTCCGCGAAATAACTCCCCAGTTCAGGGGGAGGCACTACATGCTACCTGCATTTCCAGCCCATCCCCGACTGTCCTGGCAGGCCGCACTAGGAGACCTTCTGGGAAGACACTCGAATGGCTCCTAGGAGATCCCAGGCGCAGCAGACATAAGACGGAACCTCCCAAAACTCAGAATTCCCGAACACGTCTGACTGTGTGGGAGAGTTTTGTGGCCGCTATCCACGCAGCTGCCTGGGGTCACAGGTGTTCCCTGGCAGGGGGAAGTCCGCTAAATACCTCCCCTGTTCAAGGGGAGGCACTACATGCTACCTGCATTTCCAGCCATCCCCCAAATTTCCCCGGGACCCGCACTTGGAGACCCTCGGGGAAGACACGCGAATGGTTCCTTGGAGATCCCAGGCGCTGTACACAGAAGACGGAACTTCCATCCGCTCAGAATTCCGGAACACAGCTGACTGTGTGGGAGTTATGGTGCCGCCTTCCACGCAGGTGCCTGGGGCCACAGGTGATCCCTGGCTTTGGGAAGTCCGCTAAATACCTCCCATGTCCAGGATGAGGCACTACATGATACCTGCATTTCCAGCCCATCCCCTCCTTTCCTGGCAGGACGCACTAGGAGACCTTCTGGGAAGACACGCGAATGGCTCCTAGGAGATCCCAGGGGCAGCAGACTGAAGACGGAACCTCCCAACAATCAGAATTCTGGAACACGTCTGACTGTGTGGGGGAGATTTGTGGCCGCTCTCCACGCAGCTGCCTGGGGTCACTGGTGTTCCCTGACAGGGGGAATTCCGCTAAATACCTCCCTTGTCTAGGGGGAGGAACTACATGCTTCCTGAATTTCCAGGCAATCCCCGGCATTTCCCCGGCAGACCGCACAAGGAGACTCTCAGGGAAGACACGCGAAAAGCTCCTAGGATTTCCCAGGCGCTACAGAAAAATGATGGAACCTCCCCATGCTCAGAATTCCGGAACAAGGCTGATTGTGTTGTGGAGTTTTGGGGCCGCCAACCACGCAGCTGCCTGGTGACACAGGTGTTCCCTGACAGGGGGAAGTCCGCTAAATACCTCCCCTGTCCAGGGGGAGGCACTACTTGGAACCTGGAATTTAAGCCATTCCCCCGCATTTCCCCGGCAGCCCGCTCTAGGAGACTCTCAGGGAAGACATGCGAAAGGCTCCTAGGAGATCCCAGGTGCTGCAGACAGAAGACGGACCTTCCCGACTCTCAAAATAATGGAACACTTCTGACTGTGTGGGGGAGGTTTGGGGCCGACATCCACGTAGCTGCCTGGGGTCGCAGGTGTTAGGTGCAAGGGGGAAGTCCGCTAAATACCTCCCCTGTCCAGGGGGAGGCACTGCATGCTACCTGCATTTCCAGCCATCCCCCACATTTTCATGACAGCCCGCACTAGGAAAATCTCGGGGAAGTCATGCGAAGGACTCCTAGGGGATCCCAGGCGCTGCAGACAGAAGACGGAAACTCCCTATGGTCAGAATTCCGGAACACGGCTGATTGTGTGGGATACGTATGGGGCCGCCATCCACGCACCTGCATGGGGACACAGGTGTTCCCTGGCAGGAGGAAGTCCGCTAAATACCTCCCCTGTCCAGGGGGAGGCACTACACGCTACCTGCATTTCCAGCCCATCCCCCGACTTGCCCCGGCAGCCCGCACAAGGAGACTCTCGGGGAAGACACGCGAATAGCTCCTAGGAGATCCCAGGCGCTGCAGAAAGATGACGAAACCTCCCCACGCTCAGAATTCCGGAATACGGCTGACTGTGTGGGGGAGGTTTGGGGCCGCCTCCACACAGCTGCCTGGGTTCACAGGTGTTCCCTGGCTGGGAGAAGTCCGCTAAATACCTCCCATGTCCAGGGGGAGGCAATACATGATACCTGCATTTCCAGCCCATCCCCTCCTTTCCTGGCAGGACGCACTAGGAGACATTCTGGGAAGACACGCGAATGGCTCCTAGGAGATCCCAGGCGCAGCAGACAGAAGACGGAACCTCCCAACAATCAGAATACCGGAACACGTCTGACTGTGTGGGGGAGATTTGTGGCCGCTCTCCACGCAGCTGCCTGGGGACACAGATGTTCCCTGGCAGGGGGAAGTCCGCTAAATACCTCCCCTGTCCAGGGGGAGGAACTACATGCTACCTGCATTTCCAGCCCATCCCCCGCCTTACCCCGGCAGCCCGCACAAGGAGACTCTCGGGGAAGACACGCGAAGGGCTCCTAGGAGATCCGAGGCGCTGCAGACAGAAGACGGAACCTCCCCACAATCAGAATTCCGGAACGCGCCTGACTGTGTGGTGGATGTTTGGGGAAACCCTCCACGCAGCTGACTGGGGTCACAGGTGTTCCCTGGCAGGGGGAAGTCCGCTAAATACCTCCCCTGTCCAGGGGGATGCACTACATGCTACCTGCATTTCCATCCAATCCCCCGCCTTTTCCCTGCAGCCCGCACTAGCAGAGTCTCGGGGAAGAAAAGGGAAATGCTCCTAGGAGATCCCAGATGCTGCAGACACAAGACGGACCATCCCCACTCTCAAAATTTCGGAACACGTCTGACTGTGTGGGGGAGGTTGGGGGCCGCCCTCCACGCAGCTGCCTGGGGTCACAGGTGTTCCCTGGCAGGGGGAAGTCCGCTAAATACCTCCCCTGTCCAGGGGGAGGCACTACATGCTACCTGCATTTCCATCCAATCCCCCGTCTTTCCCCGGCAGCCCACACTAAGAGAGTCTTTGGGAAGACACGCGAAATGCTCCTAGGTGATCCCAGGCGCAAGACAGAAGACGGAACCTCCCAAAACTCAGAATTACGGAACAAGTCTGACTGTGTGGGGGAGTATTGTGACCGCTCTCCACGCAGCTGCCTGTTGTCACTTGTGTTCCCTGGCAGGGGGAATTAGGCTAAATACTTCCCCTGTCCAGGGGGAGGCACTACATGCTACCTGCATTTCCAGCCCATCCCCCGTGTTTCCCCGGCAGGCGGCCCTAGGAGAGTCTTTGGGAAGACACGCGAATTGCTCCTAGGAGATCCCAGGCGCAGCAGACAGAAGACGGAACATCCCAACACTCCGAATTCCGGAACACAGCTGACTGTGTGGGGGAGATTTGGGGCCGCACTATACGCAGCTGCCTGGTTTCATAGGTGTTCCCTGGCAGGGGGAATTCCGCTAAATACCTCCCCTGAACAGGGGGAGGCACTACATGCTACCTGCATTTCCAGCCCATCCCCCAACTTTTCATGGCAGCCCGCACTAGGAAACTCTCCGGGAATACATGCGAAAGACACCTAGGGGATCCCAGGCGCTGCAGACAGAAGACGGAAACTTCCTAATGTCAAAATTCCGGAACACGGCTGATTGTGTGGGATAGGTTTGTGGCCGCCATCCACGCACCTGCCTGGTTTCACAGGTGTTCCCTGGCAGGATGAAGTCTGCTAAATACCTCCCCTGTCCAGGGGGAGGCACTACAAGCTACCTGCATTTCCAGCATATACCCCGCCTTTCTCTGGCAGCCCGCAGAAGGAAATTCTCGGGGAAGAAACGCGAAAGGCTCCTAGGAGATCCCAGGCGCTGCAGACATAAGATGGAAATTCCCCATCTTCAGAATTCCGAAACAAGGCTGAATGTGTGGGGGAGGTTTGGGGCCGCCATCCACGCAGCTGCCTTGGGACACAGGTGTTCCCTGGCAGGGGGAAGTCCGCTAAATACCTCCCCTGTCCAGGGGGAGGAACTACATGCTACCTGCATTTCCAGCCCATCCCCCGCCTTACCCCGGCTGCCCGCACAAGGAGACTCTCGGGGAAGACACGCAAAAGTCTCCTAGGAGATCCGAGGTGCTGCAGACAGAAGACGGAACCTCCCCACAATCAGAATTCCGGAACGCGCCTGACTGTGTGGTGGATGTTTGGGGCCACCCTCCACGCAGCTGACTGGGGTCACAGGTGTTCCCTGGCAGAGGGAATTCCGCTAAATACCTCCCCTGTCCAGGTGGATGCACTACATGCTACCTGCATTTCCATCAAATCCCCCGCCTTTCCCCTGCAGCCCGCACTAGGAGAGTCTCGGGGAAGAAACGGGAAATGCTCCTAGGAGATCCCAGATGCTGCAGAAGGAAGACGGAACCTCCCCACTCTCAGAATTCCAGAACACGGCTGAGTGAGTGGGGGATATTTGGGGCCGCCCTCCACGGAGCTGCCTGGTTTCACAGGTGTTCCCTGGCAGGGGGAAGTCCGCTAAATACCTCCCCTGTCCAGGGAGAGGCACTAAATGGAACCTGATTTTCCAGCCCATCCCACGCCTTTCCCCGGCAGCCGGCACTAGGAGAGTGTTTGGGAAGACACGCGAATTGCTCCTAGGAGATCCCAGGCGCAGCAGACAGAAGACGGAACATCCCAACACTCCGAATTCCGGAACACAGCTGACTGTGTGGGGGAGTTTTGGGGCCGCACTATACGCAGCTGCCTGGTTTCATAGGTGTTCCCTGGCAGGGGGAATTCCGCTAAATACCTCCCCTGAACAGGGGGAGGCACTACATGCTACCTGCAATTCCAGCCCATACCCCAACTTTTCATGGCAGCCCGCACTAGGAAACTCTCGGGGAATACATACGAAGGACTCCTAGGAGATCCCAGGCGCTGCAGACAGAAGACGGAAACTTCCTATGGTCAAAATTCCGGAACACGGCTGATTGTGTGGGATAGGTTTGGGGCCGCCATCCACGCACCTGCCTGGGGACACAGGTGTTCCCTGGCAGGATGAAGTCTGCTAAATACCTCCCCTGTCCAGGGGGAGGCATTACATGCTTCCTGCATTTCCAGCCCATCCCCCGATTTTCCCCTGCAGCCCGCATTAGGAGACTCTCGGGGAAGACAAGTGAAGTCTCCTAGGAGAACTCAGGCGCAGGAGACAGAAGACGGAACCTCCCCACTCTCAGAATACCGGAACACGGCTGACGGTTTGGGGAGGTTTGGGGCCGCCCTCCACACAGCTGCCTGGGTTCACAGGTGTCCCATGGCTAGGGGAAGTCCACTAAAAACCTCCCATATCCAGGGGGAGGCACCACATGCTACCTGCATTTCCAGCCCATCCCCGCATTTCCTGGCAGCCCGCACTAGGAGACCTTCTGGGAAGACACGCGAATGGCTCCTAGGGGATCCCAGGCGCTGCGTACAGAAGATGGAACCTCCCCACACTAAGAAATCCGGAGCACGGCTGACTGTGTGGGGGAGGTTTGGGGCTGCCTTCCACGCAGCTGCCTGGGGTCACCGGTGTTCCCTGGCAGGGGAAGTCCGCTAAATACCTCCCATTTCCAGGTGGAGGCACTACATGCTACCTGCATTTCCAGCACATCCCCCGCCTTTCCCCTGCAGCCCGCACTAGGAGACTCTCGGGGAAGACACGCAAAAGGCTCCTAGGAGATCCCAGGTGCTGCAGACAGAAGACGGACCTTCCCCACTCTCAAAATTACGGAACACGTCTGACTGTGTGGGGGAGGTTTGGGGCCGCCCTCCACGCAGCTGCCTGGGGTCACAGGTGTTCCCTGGCAGGGGGAAGTCCGCTAAATACCTCCCCTATCCAGGGGGAGGCACCACATGCTACCTGCATTTCCATCCAATCCCCCGCCTTTCCCCGGCATCCCGCACTAGGAGAGTCTCGGGGAAGACACGCGAAATGCTCCTATGAGATCCCAGGTGCAGCAGTCAGAAGACATAACCTCCCCACTCAGGATTTTGGAACGCGTCTGACTGTGTGGAGGAGGTTTGGGGCCGCCCTCCACGCAGGTGCCTGGGGTCACAGGTGTTCCCTGGCAGGGGGAATTTCGCTAAATACCTCCCCTGTCCAGGGGGAGGCACTACATGCTACCTGCATTTCCATCCAATCCCCCGATTTTCCCCGGCAGCCCGCACTAGGAGAGTCTTTGGGAAGACACGCGAAATGCTCCTAGGAGATCCCAGGCGCAGCAGACCGAAGACGGAACCTCCCATCTCTCAGAATTCTGGAACACGTCTGACTGTGTGGGGGAGTTTTGTGGCCGCTCTCCACGCAGCTGCCTGGGGTCACTTGTGTTCCCTGGCAGTGGGAATTAGGCTAAATACCTCCCCTGTCCAGGGGGAGGCACTACATTCTACCTGCATTTCCATGCCATCCCCCGCCTTTCCCTGGCAGCCCGCACTAGGAGATACTCGGGGAAGACAACCGAATGGCTCATAGAAGGTCCCATGAGCAGCAGACTGATGACGCAACCTTCCCACACTCCGAATTCCGGAACACAGCTGACTGTGTGTGGGAGTTTTGGGGCCGCACTATACGCAACTGCCTGGTTTCATAGGTGTTCCCTGGCAGGGGGAATTCCGCTAAATACCTCCCCTGAACAGGGGGAGGCACTACATGCTACCTGTATTTACAGCCCATCACCCACATTTTCATGGCAGCCCGCACTAGAAAACTCTCGGGGAAGACATGCGAAGGACTCCTAGGAGATCCCAGGCGCTGCAGACAGAAGACGGAAACTTCCTATTGTCAGAATTCCGGAACACGGCTGATTGTGTGGGATAGGTTTTGGGCCGCCATTCACGAACCTGCCTGGGGACACAGGTGTTCCCTTGCAGGATGAAGTAGGCTAAATACCTCCTCTGTCCAGGGGGAGGCACTAAATGCTACCTGCATTTCCAGCCCATCGCCAGCTTTTCCCCTGCAGCCCGCATTAGGAGACTCTCGGGGAAGACACGCGAAGTCTCCTAGGAGAACTCAGGCGCAGGGGACAGAAGACGGAACCACCCCACTCTCAGAATACCAGAACACGGCTGACTGTTGGGGGAGGTTTGGGGCCGCCCTCCACACAGCTGCCTGGGTTCACAGGTGTCCCTTGGCTAGGGGAAGTCCGCTAAAAACCTCCCATATCCAGGGGGAGGCACTACATGCTACCTGCATTTACAGCCCTTCCCTGCATTTCCTGGCAGCCCGCACTAGGAGACCTTCTGGGAAGACACGCGAATGGCTCCTAGGAGATCCCAGGCGCTGCGTACAGAAGATGTAACCACTCCACACTGAGAAATCCGGAGCACGGCTGACTGTGTGGGGGATGTTGGGGCTGCATTACACGCAGCTGCCTGGGATCAATGGTGTTCCCTGGCAGGGGGAAGTCCGCTAAATACCTCCCCTTTCCAGGTGGAGGCACTACATGCTACCTGCATTTCCAGCACATCCCCCGCCTTTCCCCTGCAGCCCGTAGTAAGAGACTCTCGGGAAGACACCCAAAAGGCTCCTAGGAGATCCCAGGTGCTGCAGACAGAAGACGGAACCTCCCAAAACTCAGAATTACGGAACAAGTCTGACTGTGTGGGGGAGTATTGTGACCGCTCTCCACGCAGCTGCCTGTTGTCACTTGTGTTCCCTGGCAGGGGGAATTAGGCTAAATACTTCCCCTGTCCAGGGGGAGGCACTACATGCTACCTGCATTTCCAGCCCATCCCCCGCGTTTCCCCGGCAGGCGGCCCTAGGAGAGTCTTTGGGAAGACACGCGAATTGCTCCTAGGAGATCCCAGGCGCAGCAGACAGAAGACGGAACATCCCAACACTCCGAATTCCGGAACACAGCTGACTGTGTGGGGGAGATTTGGGGCCGCACTATACGCAGCTGCCTGGTTTCATAGGTGTTCCCTGGCAGGGGGAATTCCGCTAAATACCTCCCCTGAACAGGGGGAGGCACTACATGCTACCTGCATTTCCAGCCCATCCCCCAACTTTTCATGGCAGCCCGCACTAGGAAACTCTCCGGGAATACATGCGAAAGACACCTAGGAGATCCCAGGCGCTGCAGACAGAAGACGGAAACTTCCTAATGTCAAAATTCCGGAACACGGCTGATTGTGTGGGATAGGTTTGTGGCCGCCATCCACGCACCTGCCTGGTTTCACAGGTGTTCCCTGGCAGGATGAAGTCTGCTAAATACCTCCCCTGTCCAGGGGGAGGCACTACAAGCTACCTGCATTTCCAGCATATACCCCGCCTTTCTCTGGCAGCCCGCAGAAGGAAATTCTCGGGGAAGAAACGAGAAAGGCTCCTAGGAGATCCCAGGCGCTGCAGACATAAGATGGAAATTCCCCATCTTCAGAATTCCGAAACAAGGCTGAATGTGTGGGGGAGGTTTGGGGCCGCCATCCACGCAGCTGCCTTGGGACACAGGTGTTCCCTGGCAGGGGGAAGTCCGCTAAATACCTCCCCTGTCCAGGGGGAGGAACTACATGCTACCTGCATTTCCAGCCCATCCCCCGCCTTACCCCGGCTGCCCGCACAAGGAGACTCTCGGGGAAGACACGCAAAAGTCTCCTAGGAGATCCGAGGTGCTGCAGACAGAAGACGGAACCTCCCCACAATCAGAATTCCGGAACGCGCCTGACTGTGTGGTGGATGTTTGGGGCCACCCTCCACGCAGCTGACTGGGGTCACAGGTGTTCCCTGGCAGAGGGAATTCCGCTAAATACCTCCCCTGTCCAGGTGGATGCACTACATGCTACCTGCATTTCCATCAAATCCCCCGCCTTTCCCCTGCAGCCCGCACTAGGAGAGTCTCGGGGAAGAAACGGGAAATGCTCCTAGGAGATCCCAGATGCTGCAGAAGGAAGACGGAACCTCCCCACTCTCAGAATTCCAGAACACGGCTGAGTGAGTGGGGGATATTTGGGGCCGCCCTCCACGGAGCTGCCTGGTTTCACAGGTGTTCCCTGGCAGGGGGAAGTCCGCTAAATACCTCCCCTGTCCAGGGAGAGGCACTAAATGGAACCTGATTTTCCAGCCCATCCCACGCCTTTCCCCGGCAGCCGGCACTAGGAGAGTGTTTGGGAAGACACGCGAATTGCTCCTAGGAGATCCCAGGCGCAGCAGACAGAAGACGGAACATCCCAACACTCCGAATTCCGGAACACAGCTGACTGTGTGGGGGAGTTTTGGGGCCGCACTATACGCAGCTGCCTGGTTTCATAGGTGTTCCCTGGCAGGGGGAATTCCGCTAAATACCTCCCCTGAACAGGGGGAGGCACTACATGCTACCTGCAATTCCAGCCCATACCCCAACTTTTCATGGCAGCCCGCACTAGGAAACTCTCGGGGAATACATACGAAGGACTCCTAGGAGATCCCAGGCGCTGCAGACAGAAGACGGAAACTTCCTATGGTCAAAATTCCGGAACACGGCTGATTGTGTGGGATAGGTTTGGGGCCGCCATCCACGCACCTGCCTGGGGACACAGGTGTTCCCTGGCAGGATGAAGTCTGCTAAATACCTCCCCTGTCCAGGGGGAGGCATTACATGCTTCCTGCATTTCCAGCCCATCCCCCGATTTTCCCCTGCAGCCCGCATTAGGAGACTCTCGGGGAAGACAAGTGAAGTCTCCTAGGAGAACTCAGGCGCAGGAGACAGAAGACGGAACCTCCCCACTCTCAGAATACCGGAACACGGCTGACGGTTTGGGGAGGTTTGGGGCCGCCCTCCACACAGCTGCCTGGGTTCACAGGTGTCCCATGGCTAGGGGAAGTCCACTAAAAACCTCCCATATCCAGGGGGAGGCACCACATGCTACCTGCATTTCCAGCCCATCCCCGCATTTCCTGGCAGCCCGCACTAGGAGACCTTCTGGGAAGACACGCGAATGGCTCCTAGGGGATCCCAGGCGCTGCGTACAGAAGATGGAACCTCCCCACACTAAGAAATCCGGAGCACGGCTGACTGTGTGGGGGAGGTTTGGGGCTGCCTTCCACGCAGCTGCCTGGGGTCACCGGTGTTCCCTGGCAGGGGAAGTCCGCTAAATACCTCCCATTTCCAGGTGGAGGCACTACATGCTACCTGCATTTCCAGCACATCCCCCGCCTTTCCCCTGCAGCCCGCACTAGGAGACTCTCGGGGAAGACACGCAAAAGGCTCCTAGGAGATCCCAGGTGCTGCAGACAGAAGACGGACCTTCCCCACTCTCAAAATTACGGAACACGTCTGACTGTGTGGGGGAGGTTTGGGGCCGCCCTCCACGCAGCTGCCTGGGGTCACAGGTGTTCCCTGGCAGGGGGAAGTCCGCTAAATACCTCCCCTATCCAGGGGGAGGCACCACATGCTACCTGCATTTCCATCCAATCCCCCGCCTTTCCCCGGCATCCCGCACTAGGAGAGTCTCGGGGAAGACACGCGAAATGCTCCTATGAGATCCCAGGTGCAGCAGTCAGAAGACATAACCTCCCCACTCAGGATTTTGGAACGCGTCTGACTGTGTGGAGGAGGTTTGGGGCCGCCCTCCACGCAGGTGCCTGGGGTCACAGGTGTTCCCTGGCAGGGGGAATTTCGCTAAATACCTCCCCTGTCCAGGGGGAGGCACTACATGCTACCTGCATTTCCATCCAATCCCCCGATTTTCCCCGGCAGCCCGCACTAGGAGAGTCTTTGGGAAGACACGCGAAATGCTCCTAGGAGATCCCAGGCGCAGCAGACCGAAGACGGAACCTCCCATCACTCAGAATTCTGGAACACGTCTGACTGTGTGGGGGAGTTTTGTGGCCGCTCTCCACGCAGCTGCCTGGGGTCACTTGTGTTCCCTGGCAGTGGGAATTAGGCTAAATACCTCCCCTGTCCAGGGGGAGGCACTACATTCTACCTGCATTTCCATGCCATCCCCCGCCTTTCCCTGGCAGCCCGCACTAGGAGATACTCGGGGAAGACAACCGAATGGCTCATAGAAGGTCCCATGAGCAGCAGACTGATGACGCAACCTTCCCACACTCCGAATTCCGGAACACAGCTGACTGTGTGTGGGAGTTTTGGGGCCGCACTATACGCAACTGCCTGGTTTCATAGGTGTTCCCTGGCAGGGGGAATTCCGCTAAATACCTCCCCTGAACAGGGGGAGGCACTACATGCTACCTGTATTTACAGCCCATCACCCACATTTTCATGGCAGCCCGCACTAGAAAACTCTCGGGGAAGACATGCGAAGGACTCCTAGGAGATCCCAGGCGCTGCAGACAGAAGACGGAAACTTCCTATTGTCAGAATTCCGGAACACGGCTGATTGTGTGGGATAGGTTTTGGGCCGCCATTCACGAACCTGCCTGGGGACACAGGTGTTCCCTTGCAGGATGAAGTAGGCTAAATACCTCCTCTGTCCAGGGGGAGGCACTAAATGCTACCTGCATTTCCAGCCCATCGCCAGCTTTTCCCCTGCAGCCCGCATTAGGAGACTCTCGGGGAAGACACGCGAAGTCTCCTAGGAGAACTCAGGCGCAGGAGACAGAAGACGGAACCACCCCACTCTCAGAATACCAGAACACGGCTGACTGTTGGGGGAGGTTTGGGGCCGCCCTCCACACAGCTGCCTGGGTTCACAGGTGTCCCTTGGCTAGGGGAAGTCCGCTAAAAACCTCCCATATCCAGGGGGAGGCACTACATGCTACCTGCATTTACAGCCCTTCCCTGCATTTCCTGGCAGCCCGCACTAGGAGACCTTCTGGGAAGACACGCGAATGGCTCCTAGGAGATCCCAGGCGCTGCGTACAGAAGATGTAACCACTCCACACTGAGAAATCCGGAGCACGGCTGACTGTGTGGGGGATGTTGGGGCTGCATTACACGCAGCTGCCTGGGATCAATGGTGTTCCCTGGCAGGGGGAAGTCCGCTAAATACCTCCCCTTTCCAGGTGGAGGCACTACATGCTACCTGCATTTCCAGCACATCCCCCGCCTTTCCCCTGCAGCCCGTAGTAAGAGACTCTCGGGAAGACACCCAAAAGGCTCCTAGGAGATCCCAGGTGCTGCAGACAGAAGACGGACCTCCCCACTATCAAAATTACGGAACAAGTCTGACTGTGTTGGGGAGGTTTGGGGCCGCCCTCCACGCAGCTGCCTGGGGTCACAGGTGTTCCCTGGCAGGGGGAAGTCCGCTAAATACCTCCCCTGTCCAGGGGGAGGCACTACATACTACCTGCATTTCCATCGAATCCCCGCCTTTCCCCGGCAGCCCGAAATAGGAGAGTCTCGGGGAAGACACGTGAAATGCTCCTAGGAGATCCCAGGCGCAGCAGACAGAAGACAGAACCTCCCCACTCAGGATTCCGGAACGCTTCTGACTGTGTGCGGGAGGTTTAGTGCCGCCCTCCACGCAGCGTCATGGGGTCAAAGGTGTTCCCCGGCAGGGGGAATTTCGCTAAATACCTCCCCTGTCCAGGGGGAGGCACCTCATACTTCCTGCATTTCCAGCAAATCCCCCACATTTTCATGGCAGCCCGCACTAGGAAACTCTCGGGGAAAACATGCGAAGGACTCCTAGGAGATCCCAGGCGCTGCAGACAGAAGACGGAAACTCCCTATGGTCAGAATTCCGGAACACGGCTGATTGTGTGGGTTAGGTATTGGGCCGCCATCCACGCACCTGCCTGGGGACACAGGTGTTCGCTGGCAGGAGGAAGTCCGCTAAATACCTCCCCAGTCCAGGGGGAGGCACTACATGCTACCTGCATTTCCAGCCCATCCCCCGCTTTTCCCCTGCAGCCCGCATTAGGAGACTCTCGGGGAAGACACGCGAAGGGCTCCTAGTAGATCTCAGGCGCAGGAGACAGAAGACGGAACCTCCCAACACTCAGAAATCCGGAACACGGCTGACTGAGTGGGGGAGGTTTGGGGCCGCCCTCCACGCAGCTGCCTGGCTTCACAGGTGTTCCCTGGCAGGGGGAAGTCCGCTAAATACCTCCCCTGTCCAGGGGGAGGCACTACACGCTACCTGCATTTCCAGCACATCCCCCGCTATTCCCCGGCAGCCCGCACAAGGAGACTCTTGGAGAAGACACGCGAAAGGCTCCTTGGAGATCCCAGGCGCTGCAGACATAAGATGGAAACTCCCCATCCTCAGAATTTCGAAACAAGCCTGATTGTGTGGGGGAGGTTTGGGGCCACCATCCACGCAGCTGCCTGGGGACACAGGTGTTCCCTGGCAGGCGGAAGACAGCTAATTACCTCCCCTTTCCAGGGGGACGCACTACATGCTACCTGCATTTCCAGCCCATCCCCCTCCTTTGCCCGGCAGCCCGCATTAGGAGACTCTCAGGGAAGACAAGCGGAGTTCTCCTAGAAGATCCAAGGCCCTGCAGAAGGAAGACGGAACCTCCCCACTCTCAGAATTCCAGAACACGGCTGAATGTGTGGGGGAGGTTTGGGGCCGCCCTCCACGCAGCTGCCTGGGGTCACAGGTGTTCCCTGGCAGGGGGAAGTCCGCTAAATACCTCCCCTGTCCAGGGGGAGGCACTACATGCTACCTGCATTTCCAGCCCATCCCCCGCGTTCCCCGGCAGCCCGCACTAGGAGACACTCGGGGAAGACAACCAAATGGCTCATAAGAGGTCCCAGGCACAGCAGACAGATGACAGAAACTTCCCACACTCCGAATTCCGGAACACAGCTGACTGTGTGGGGGAGTTTTGGGGCCGCACTATACGCAGCTGCCTGGTTTCATACGTGTTCCCTGGCAGGGGGAATTCCGCTAAATACTTCCCCTGTCCAGGGGGAGGCACTACATGCTACCTGCATTTCCAGCCCATCCCAAACTTTTCATGGCAGCCCGCACTTGGAAACTCTCGGGGAAGACATGCGAAGGACTCCTAGGAGATCCCAGGCGCTGCAGACAGAAGACGGAAACTCACTATGGTCAGAATTCCGGAACACGGCTGATTTTGTGGGATAGGTTTGGGGCCGCATTCCACGGACCTGCCTGGGGACACAGGTGTTCCCTGGCAGGAGGAAGTCCGCTACATACCTCCCATTTCCAGGGGGGGGCACTACATGCTACCTGCATTTCCAGCACATCCCCCGCTTTTTCCCTGCAGCCCGCATTAGGAGACTCTCGGGGAAGACACGCAAAGGGCTCCTAGGAGATCCCAGGCGCAGGAGACAGAAGACGGAACCTCCCAACACTCAGAAATCCGGAACACGGCTTACTGTGTGGGGGAAATTTGGGGCCGTCTTCCACGCAGCTGCCTGGATTCACAGATGTTCCCTGGCAGGGGGAAGTCCGCTAAATACCTCCCCTGTTCTGGGGGAGGCACTACATGCTACCTGCATTTCCAGCACATCCCCCACTTTTACCCTGCAGCCCGCACAAGGAGACTCTCGGGGAAGACACGCGAATAGCTCCTAGGAGATCCCAGGTGCTGCAGAAAGATCACGGAACCTCCCCGCGCTCAGAATTCCGGAACACGGCTGACTGTGTGGGGGAGGTTTGGGGCGACCGTCCACACAGCTGTCAGGGTTCACAGGTGTTCCCTGTTAAGGTAAGTCCGCTAAATACCTCCAATGTCCAGGGGTAGGCACTATATGCTATCTGCATTTCCAGTCCATCCCCGCATTTCCTGGCACCCCGCACTAGGAGAACTCCTGGGAAGACAAGCGAATGGCTCCTAGGAGATCCCAGGCGCTGCGTACAGAAGATGGAACCTCCCCACACTGAGAAATCCGGAACACGGCTGAATGTGTGGGGGAGGTTTGGGGTTGCCCTCCACGCAGCTGCCTGGGGTCAGTGGTGTTCCCTGGCAGGGGGAAGTCCGCTAAATACCTCCCCAGTCCAAGGGGAGGAACTACATGCTACCTGCATTTCCAGCCCATCCCCCGCATTTCCCCGGCAGCCCGCACAAGGAGACTCTCGGGGAAGACACGCGAAGTGCTCCTTGGAGATCCCAGGCGCAGGAGACAGAAGACGGAACCTCCCAACACTCAGAAATCCGGAACACGGCTGACAGTGTGGGGGAGGTTTGGGGCCGCCCTCCACGCAGCTGCCTGGTTTCACAGGTGTTCCCTGGCAGGGGGAAGTCCGCTAAATACCTCCTCTGTCCAGGGAGAGGCAGTATATGCTACCTGCATTTGCAGCCCATCCCCCGCCTTTCCCCTGAAGCCCGCAATAGGAGACTCTCAGGGAAGACAAGCGGAGGGCTCCTAGGAAATCCCAGGCGCAGCAGACAGAAGACGGAACCTCCCAACACTCAGAATTCCGGAACAAGGCTGACTGTGTTAGGGAGGTTTGAGGCTGAACTCCACGCAGCTTTGTGTGGTCTCAGGTGTTCCCTGGCAGGGTGAATTCCGCTAAATACCTCCCCTGTCCTGGGGGAGGCACTACATGCTACCTGCATTTCCAGGCCATCCCCCGACTTTCCCCGGCATCCCGCAATACGAGACTCTCGGGGAAGGCAAGTGAAGGGTTCCTACGAAATCCCAGGCGCAGCAGACAGAAGACGGAACCTCCCAACACTCAGAATTCCGGAACACGTCTGACTGTGTGGGGGAGATTTGTGGCCGCTAACCACGCAGCTGCCTGGGGTAACTGGTGTTCCCTGGCAGTGGGAATTCCGCTAAATTCCTCCCCTGTCCAGGGTGAGGAACTACATGCTACCTGCATTTCCAGCCCATCCCCTGCCTTTCCCCTTCAGCCCGCACAAGTTTACTCTCGGGGAAGACCCTCGAAGGGCTCCTAGGAGATCCCAGTCACTGCAGACAGAAGACGGAACCTCCCCACATTCAGAATTCCGGAAAACGGCTGACTGTGTGGTGGATATTTGGGGCCGCCCTCCACGCAGCTGCCTGTGGTCACAGGTGTTCCCTGGCAAGGGGAAGTCCGCTAAATACCTCCCGTGTCCAGGGGGAGGCACTACATGCTACCTGCATTTCCATCCAATCCCCCGCCTTTCCCCTGCAGCCCGCCCTAGGAGACTCTTGGGGAAGACACGCGAAATGCTCCTAGGAGATCCCAGGCGCTGCAGACAGAAGACGGAACCTCCCCACACACAGAATTCCGGAACACGGCTGACTGTGTTGGGGAGGTTTGAGGCTCAACTCCACGCAGATTTGTGTAGTCACAGGTTTTCCCTGGCAGGGGAAGTCCGCTAAATAACTGTCATGACCAGGGGGAGGCAGTATATGCTACCTAAATTTCCAGCCCATCCCCCGATTTTCACCGGCAGCCCGCACAACGAGACTCTTGGTGAAGACACTCGAAGGGCTCCAAGGAAATCCCAGGCGCTGCAGAAGGAAGACGGAACCTCCCCACGCTCAGAATTCCGGAACATGGCTGACTTTGTAGGGGAGGTTTGGTGCCGCCCTCCACGCGGCTGCCTGGGGTCACAGGTGTTCCCTAGCAGGGGGAATCCGCTAAATACCTCCCCAGTTCAGGGGGAGGCACTACATGCTACCTGCATTTCCAGCATATCCCCCGACTTTCTCCCGCAGCCCGCACTAGGAGATTCTCGGGGAAGACACGCGAATGGCTCCTAGGAGATCCCAGGCGCTGCAGACAAAAGACAAAACTTCCCAACACTCAGAATTCCGGAACACGGCTGACTGTGTGGGGGAATTTTGGGGCCGCCATCCACGCAGCTGCCAGGGGTCACAGGTGTTCCCTGGAAGGGGTAGTTCCGCTAAATACCTCCCCTGTCCAGGGGGAGGAACTACAAGCTACCTGCATTTCCAGCCCATCCCCTGCTTTTCCCCGGCAGCCAGCACTAGGAGACCCTCGGGGAAGGCAACCGAATGGCTCATAGTAGGTCCCAGGCGCGGCATACAGATGACGGAACCTTCCCACACTCCGAATTCCGGAACAAAGCTGACTGTGTGGGGGAGTTTTGAGGCCGCCCTATACGCAGCTGCCTGGTTTCATACGTTTTCCCTGGCAAGGGGAATTTCGCTAAATACCTCCCCTGTCCAGGGGGAGGCACTACATGCTACCTGCATTTCCAGCCCATCCCCCACCTTTTCATGGCAGCCCACACAAGGAAACACTCGGGGAAGACATGCGAAAGACTCCTAGGAGATCCCAGGCGCTGCAGACAGAAGACGGAAACTCCCTATGGTCAGAATTCCGAAACACGGCTGATTGTGTGGGATAGGTTTGGGGCCGCAATCCACGCACCTGCCTGGGGACACAGGTGTTCCCTCGCAGGAGGAAGTCCGCTAAATACCTCCCCTGTCCAGGGGGGGCACTACATGCTACCTGCATTTCCAGGACATCCCCCGCGTTTCCCCTGCAGCCCGCATTAGGAGACTCTCGGGGAAGACACGCGAAGGGCTCCTAGGAGATCCCAGGAGCAGGAGACAGAAGACGGAACCTCCCAACACTCAGAAATCCGGAACACGGCTGACTGTGTGGGGGAGTTTTGGGGCCGTCTTCCACGCAGCTGCCTGAATTCACAGGTGTTCCCAGTTACGGTAAGTCCGCTAAATACCTCCCATGTCCAGGGGGAGGCACTACATGCTACCTGCATTTCCAGCCCATCCCCGCATTTCCTGGCAGCCCGCACTAGGAGACCTCCTGGGAAGACACGCGAATGGCTCCTAGGAGATCCCAGGCGCTGCGTACAGAAGATGGAACCTCCCCACACTGAGAAATCCGGAACACGGCTGACTGTGTGGGGGAGGTTTGGGGCTGCACTCCACGCAGCTGCCTGGGGTCACTGGTGTTCCCTGGCAGGGGGAAGTCCGCTAAATACCTCTCCAGTCCAAGGGGAGGAACTACATGCTACCTGCATTTCCAGCCCATCCACCGCATTTCCCCGGCAGCCCGCACAAGGAGACTCTCGGGGAAGACACGCAAAAGGCTCCTAGTAGATCCCAGGCGCTGCGTACAGAAGAAGGAACCTCCCCACCCTGAGAAATCCGGAACACGGCTGACTGTGTGGGGGAGGTTTTGGGCTGCCCTCCACGCAGCTGCCTGGTGTCACTGGTGATCCCTGGCAGGGGGAAGTCCGCTAAATACCTCCCCTGTCCAGGTGGAGGCAATACATTCTACTTGCATTTCAGCACATCCCCCGCCTTTCCCTTGCAGCCCGCACTAAGAGACTCTCGGGGAAGACAGGCAAAAGGCTCCTAGGAGATCCCAGGCGCTGCAGACAAAGATGGAATCTCCCCATGCTCAGAATTCTGAAACAGGGCTGATTGTGTGGTGGTGGCTTGTGGCCGACATCCACGCAGCTGCCTGGGGACACAGGTGTTCACTGGCAGGGGGAAGTCCGCTAAATACCTCCCCTGTCCAGGCGGAGGCACTATATGCTACCTGCATTTCCAGCCCATCCCCCGCTTTCCCCTGCAGCCCGCAATAGGAGACTCTCGGGGAAGACAAGCGGAGGGCTCCTTGGGAATCCCAGGCGCAGCAGAGAGAAGACGGAACCTCCCAAAACTCAGAATTCCGTAACACGTCTGACTGTTTGGGGGAGTTTTTTGCACGCTCTCCACTCTGCTGCCTGATGTCACAGGTGTTCCCTGGAAGGGGGAATTCCGCTAAATATCTCCCCTGTCAAGGTGGATGCACTATATGCTACCAGCATTTCCAGCCCATCCCCGCATTTTCTGGCAGCCCGCACTAGGAAACCTTCTGGGAAGACAAGCGAATGCCCCCTAGGGGATCCCAGGCGCTGCGTACAGAAGATGGAACCTCCCCACACTGAGAAATCCGGAACACGGCTGACTGTGTTGTGGATATTTGGGGCCGCCCTCCACGCAGCTGCCTGGGGTTACAGGTGTTCCCTGACAGGGGGAATTCCGCTAAATACCTCCCCTGTCCAGGGGGAGGCACTACATGCTACCTGCATTTCCAGCCTATCCCCCAATTTTCATGGCAGCCCCCACTAGGAATCTCTCGGGGAAGACATGCGAAGAATCATAGGAGATCCCAGGCGCTGCAGACAGAAGACGGAAACTCCCTATGGTCAGAATTCCGAAACACGGCTCATTGTGTGGGATCGGTTTGGGGCCGCCCTCCACGCAGCTGCCTGGGGTCACAGGTGTTCCCTGGCAGGGGGAAGTCCGCTACATACCTCCCCTGTCCAGGGGGAGGAACTACATGCTACCTGCATTTCCAGCCCATCCCCGCATTTCCTGGCAGCCCGCACTAGGAAAACTTCTGGGAAGACACGCGAATGGCTCTTAGGAGATCCCAGGCGCTGCGTACAGAAGATGGAACCTTCCCACACTGTGAAATCCGGAATACGGCTGACTGTGTGGTGGATGTTTGGGGCCGCCCTCCACGCAGCTGCCAGGGGTCTCAGGTGTTCCCTGGCAGGTGGAATTCCGCTTAATACCTCCCCTGTCCAGGGGGAGGCACTACATGCTACCTGCATTTCCAGCCCATCCACCGCCTTTCCCCTGCAGCCCACACAAGGAGACTCTCAGGGAAGATAAGCGGAGGGCTCCTAGGAAATCCCAGGCGCAGCAGACAGAAGACGGAACCTCCCCACACTCAGAATTCCGGATCACGTCTGACTGTGTGCGGGAGGTTTGGTGCCGCCCTCCACGAAGCTGCCTGGGGTCACAGGTGTTCCCTGGCAGGGGGAAGTCCGCTAAATACCTCCCCGGTCCAGGGGGAGGCACTACATGCTACCTGCATTTCCATCCCCATCCCCCACATTTTCATGGCAGCCCGCAGTAAAAATTCTCGGGGAAGACATGGAAAGGACTCCTAGGAGATCCCAGGCGCTGCAGATAGAAGACGAAAACTCCCTATGGTCAGAATTCCGGAACACGACTGATTGTGTGGGATAGGTTTGGGGCCGCCATCCACGCACCTGCCTGGTTTCACAGGTGTTCCCAGGCAGGGGGAATTCCGCTAAATACCTCCCCTGTCCAAGGGGAGGCATTACACGCTACCTGCATTTCCAGGCCATCCCCGCATTTCCTGGCAGCCCGCACTAGGATACCTTCTGGTAAGACACGCGAATGGCTCCTAGGAGATCCCAGGCGCTGCGTACAGAAGATGGAACCTCCCCACAATGAGAAATCCGGAACACGGCTGACTGTGTGGGGGAGGTATGGTGCTGCCTTCCACGCATCTGCCTGGAATCACTAGTGTTCCCTGGCAGGGGGAAGTCCGCTAAATACCTCCCCTGTCTAGGGGGTGGCACTACATGCTATCTGCATTTCCAGGCCATCCCCAACTTTCCTGGCAGCCGGTACAAGCAGACTCTCTGTGAAGACGCGCGAAGGGATCCTAGAAGATCCAATGCGCTGCAGACAGAAGACGGAAACTACCCATGCTCAGAAATCCGGAACACGGCTGAGTGTTTGGGGGAGTTTTGGGGCCGCCCTCCACGCAGCTGCCTATTCTCACAGGTTTTCCCTGGCAGGGGGATGTCCGCTAAATACCTCCCCAGTCCAGGGAGAGGCACTACATGTAACCTGCATTTCCAGCCCTTCCCCCGCCTTTCCCCGGCCGCCCGCACTTGGAGACACTCGGGGAAGACACGTGAAGGGCTCCTAGTAGATCCCAGTCGCAGCAGACAAAATACGGAACCTGCCAACACTCAGAATTCCAGAAAATGTCTGACTGTGTTGGGGAGGTTTGGGGCCGCCCTATACGCAGCTGCCTGGTTTCACAGGTGTTCCCTGGCAGGGGGAATTCCGCTAAATACCTCCCCTGTCCAGGGGGAGGCACTACATGCTACCTGCATTTCCAGCCCATCCCCCATATTTTCACCGCAGCCCGCACTAGGAAACCCTCCGGGAAGACACTCGAAAAGCTCCTAGGAGATCCCAGGTGCTGCAGAAAGAAGACGGAACCTCCCCACGCTCAGAATTCCGGAACATGGCTGACTGTGTGGGGGAGATTTGGGGCCGTCCTCCACGCAGCTGCCTGGAATCAAAGGTGTTCCCTGGCAGGGGATGTCCGCTAAATACCTCCCCTGTCCAGGGGGAGGCACTACATGCTACCTGCATTTCCAGCCCATCCCCGGACTTTCCCCGGCAGCCCGCAATAGGAGAACCTCGGGGAAGACACGCGAATTGTTCCTTGGAGATCCCAGGCGCTGCAGACAGAAGACGGAACTTCCACCCGCTCAGAATTCCGGAACACGGCTGAGTGTGTGGGGGAGGTTTGGGGCCGCATTCCACGCAGCTGAAAGGGGACACAGGTGTTCCCTGGCAGGGGGTAGTCCGCTAAATACCTCCCCTGTCCAGGGGGAGGCACTACATGCTACCTGCATTTCCAGGTCATCCCCCAACTTTTCACGGCAGCCCGCACTATGAAACTCTCGGGGAAGACACTCGAATGGCTATAGGAGATCCCAGGTGCTGCAGAAAAAGACGCATCCTCCCCACGCTCAGAATTCCGGAACACGGCTGACTGTTTGGGGGAGGTTTGGGGTTGCCAACCACGCAGCTGCATGGTTTCACAGGTGTTCCCTGGCAGGGGGAATTCCGCTAAATACCTCCCCTGTCTAGGGGGAGGAACTGCATAGTACCTGCATTTCCAGCCCATCCCCCGCCTTTCCCCGGGAGCCCGCAATAGGAGACTCTTGGGGAAGACACGCGAAATGCTCCTAGGAGATCCCAGGCACTGCAGACAGTAGAAGAAAACTCCCCACACTCAGAATCCCGGAACATGGCTGACTGTGTGGGGGAGGATTGGGGCCGCCCTCCACGCAGGTGCCTGGGGTCAGAGGTGTTCCCTGGCAGGGGGAAGTCCACTAAATACCTCCCCTGTCCAGTGGGAGGCACTACCTGCTACCTGAATTTCCAGCCCATCATCCGCATTTCCCTGGCACCCGCACTAGGAGAAACTCGGGGAAGATACGCGAAGGGCTCCTATGAGATCCCAGGCCCTGCAGAAAGAAGACAGAACCTCCCCACGCTTAGAATTCCGGAACACGACTGACTTTGAGGGGTTTTGGGGCAGCCCTCCACGCAGCTGCCTGGGGTCAGAGGTGTTCCCTGGCAGGGGGAAGTCCGCTAAATACCTCCCCTGTCCAGGGGGAGGCACTACATGCTACCTGCATTTACACCCCATCCCCGCCTTTTCTGGCTGCTCGTACAATTAGACTCTCTGTGAAGACGCGCGAAGGGATCCTAGGAGATCCCATGCGCTGCAGACAGAAGACGGAACCTCCCCATGCTCAGAATTCCGGAACACGGCTGAGTGTGTGGGGGAGGTTTGGGGCCGTCCTCAACGAAGCTGTCTGTTGTCAAAAGTGTTCCCTGGCAGGGGGATTTCCGCTAAATACCTCCCCTGTCCAGGGAGAGGCACTACATGCTACCTACATTTCCAGAACATCCCCCATATTTTCACGGAAGCCAGCACTAGGAAACTCTCGGGGCAGACACTCGAATGGCTCCTAGGAGATCCCAGGCGCAGCAGACAGAAGACGGAACCTCCGAACATTCAGAATTCCGGAACACGGCTGACAGTGTGGGGGAGGTTTGGGACCGGCCTCCACGCAGCTACATGGTTTCACATGTTTTCCCTGGCAGGTGGAAGTCCGCTAAATACCTCCCTTTCCAGGGGGAGGCACTACATGCTACCTGCATTTCCAGCACATCCCCCGCCTTTCCCCGGCAGCCCGCACAAGGAGACTCTCGGGGAAGACACGAAAAGGGCTCCTAGGAGATCCCAGGCGCTGCAGAAAGAAGACGGACCTCCCCACGCTCAGAATTCCGGAACAAGGCTGACTGTGTGGTGGAGGTTTGGGGCCGCCCTCCTCGCAGCTGCCTGTGGTCACAGGAGTTCCCTGGCAGGGAGAAGTCCGCTAAATACCTCCCCTGTCCAGGGGGGGCACTACATGTTACCTGCATTTCGAGCCCATCCCCCGCCTCTCGCCGGCTGCCCGCACTAGGAGACTCTCAGGGAATATATGTGAATGGCTCCTAGGAGATCCCAAGCGCAGCAGACAGAGAACGAAACTTCCCAACAATCAGAATTCCGGAGCACGGCTGACAGTGTGGGGGAGGTTTCGGGCCGCTATCCACGCAGCTGCCTGGTTTCACGGGTGTTCCCTGGCAGGGGGAAGTCCGCTAAATACCTCCCCTGTCCAGGGGGAGGATCTGCATAATACCTGCATTTCCAGCCCATCCCCGGCATTTCCCCGGCAGGCCGCACTAGGAGACTCTCGGGGAAGACACGCGAAATGCTCCTAGGAGATCCCAGGCGCTGCATACAAAAGACGGAACCTCCCCCAATCAGAATTCCGGAAAAGGGCTGACTGTGTTGGGGAGGTTTGAGGCTGCCCTCCAAGCAGCTGTGTGTGGTCACAGGTGTTCCCTGGCATGGTGAATTCCGCTAAATACCTCCCCTGTCCTGGGGGAGGCACTACAGGCTACCTGCATTTCCAGCCCATCCCCCGACTTTCCCCGGCTGCCCGCACTATGAGACTCTCGGGGAAGACATGCGAAGGGCTCATAGGATATCCCAGGTGCTGCAGACAGATGACGGAACCTTCCCACACTCAGAATTCCGGAACATGGCTGACTGTGTTTGGAGGATTGGGGCCGCCCTCCAAGCAGCTGCCTGGGGTCACAAGTGTTCCCTGGCAGGGGGATGTCCGCTAAATACCTCCCCTGTCTAGGGGGTGGCACTACATGCTATCTGCATTGCCAGGCCATCCCCGACTTTCCTGGCAGCCGGTACAAGTAGACTCTCTGTGAAGACGCGCGAAGGGATCCTAGGAGATACCATGCGCTGCAGACAGAAGACGGAAACTACCCATGCTCAGAAATCCGGAACACGGCTGAGTGTGTGGGGGAGTTTTGGGGCCGCCCTCCACGCAGCTGCCTATGCTCACAGGTTTTCCCTGGCAGGGGGAAGTCCGCTAAATACCTCCCCTGTCCAGGGAGAGGCACTACATGTAACCTGCATTTCCAGCACTTCCCCCGCCTTTCCCCGGCCGCCCGCACTTGGAGACACTCGGGGAAGACACGTGAAGGGCTCCTAGTAGATCCCAGTCGCAGCAGACAAAATACGGAACCTGCCAACACTCAGAATTCCAGAAAATGTCTGACTGTGTGGGGGAGGTTTGGGGCCGCCCTATACGCAGCTGCCTGGTTTCACAGGTGTTCCCTGGCAGGGGGAATTCCGCTAAATACCTCCCCTGTCCAGGGGGAGGCACTACATGCTACCTGCATTTCCAGCCCATCCCCCATATTTTCACCGCAGCCCGCACTAGGAAACTCTCCGGGAAGACACTCGAATAGCTCCTAGGAAATCCCAGGTGCTGCAGAAAGAAGACGGAACCTCCCCACGCTCAGAATTCCGGAACACGGCTGACTGTGTGGGGGAGATTTGGGGCCGTCCTCCACGCAGCTGCCTGGAATCACAGGTGTTCCCTGGCAGGGGGAAGTCCGCTAAATACCTCCCCTGTCCAGGGGGAGGCACTAAATGCAACCTGCATTTCCAGCACATCCCTTACCTTTTCACAGAAGCATGCACTAGGAGACTCTCGGGGAAGACACGTGAAGGGCACATAGGAGATCCCAGGCGCAGCAGACCGAAGTCGGAACCTCCGAACACTCAGATTTCTGGAACAGGGCTGAATGGGTGGTTGAGTTTTGGGGCCAACCTCCACGCAGCTACCTGGTTTCACAGTTTTTCCCTGGTAGGGGGAAGTCCGCTAAATACCTCCCCTGTCCAGGTAGAGTCACTACATGCTACCTGCATTTCCAGCCCATTCCCGGACTTTCCCCGGCAGCCCGCAATAGGAGAACCTCGGGGAAGACACGCGAATCGTTCCTTGGAGATCCCAGGCGCTGCAGACAGAAGACGGAACTTCCACCCGCTCAGAATTCTGGAACACGTCTGAGTGTGTGGGGGAGGTTAGGGGCCGCATTCCACGCAGCTGAAAGGGGACACAGGTGTTCCCTGGCAGGGGGTAGTCCGCTAAATACCTCCCCTGTCCAGGGGGAGGCACTACATGCTATCTGCATTTCCAGCCAATCCCCCGCCTTTCCCCTGCAGCCGCAATAAGGGACTCTTGGGGAATACACTCGATTGGCTCCTAGAAGATCCCAGGCGCTGCAGAAGGAAGACGGAACCTCCCCACGCTCAGAAGTCCGGAACACGTCTGATTGAGTGGGGGTGTTTTGGGGCCTCCATCCTCGCAGCTGCCTTGGGTCACTGGTGTTCCCTGGCAGGGGGAAGTCCGCTAAATACCTCCCCTGTCCAGGGGGAGGCACTACATGCTACCTGCATTTCCAGGTCATCCCCCAACTTTTCACGGCAGCCCGCACTAGGAAACTCTCGGGGAATACACTCGAATGGCTATAGGAGATCCCAGGTGCTGCAGAAAAAGACGCATCCTCCCCACGCTCAGAATTCCGAAACACGGCTGACTGTTTGGGGGAGGTTTGGGGTTGCCAACCACGCAGCTGCATGGTTTCACAGGTGTTCCCTGGCAGGGGGAATTCCGCTAAATACCTCCCCTGTCTAGGGGGAGGAACTGCATAGTACCTGCATTTCCAGCCCATCCCCCGCCTTTCCCCGGCAGCCCGCAATAGGAGACACTCGGGGAAGACACGCGAAATGCTCCTAGGAGATCCCAGGCACTGCAGACAGTAGACGAAACCTCCCCACACTCAGAATTCCGGAAAAAGGCTGACTGTGTTGGGGAGGTTTGAGGTTGCCCTCCATGAAGCTGTGTGTGGTGACAGGTGTTCCCTGGCATGGTGAATTCCGCTAAATACCTCCCCTGTCCTGGGGGAGGCACTATAAGCTACCTGCATTTCCAGCCCATCCCCCGAATTTGCCCGGCATCCCGCACTATGAGACTCTCGGGGAAGACACGCGAATGGCTAATAGGATATCCCAGGCGCTGCAGAGAGATGACGGAACCTTCCCACACTCAGAATTCCGGAACATGGCTGACTGTGTGGGGGAGGATTGGGGCCGCCCTCCACGCAGGTGCCTGGGGTCACAGGTGTTCCCTGGCAGGGGGAAGTCCACTAAATACCTCCCCTGTCCAGGGGGAGGCACTACCTGCTACCTGAATTTCCAGCCCATCATCCGCATTTCCCTGGCACCCGCACTAGGAGAAACTCGGGGAAGATACGCGAAGGGCTCCTATGAGATCCCAGGCCCTGCAGAAAGAAGACAGAACCTCCGCACGCTTAGAATTCCGGAACACGACTGACTTTGAGGGGTTTTGGGGCAGCCCTCCACGCAGCTGCCTGGGGTCAGAGGTGTTCCCTGGCAGGGGGAAGTCCGCTAAATACCTCCCCTGTCCAGGGGGAGGCACTACATGCTACCTGCATTTACACCCCATCCCCGCCTTTTCTGGCTGCTCGTACAAGTAGACTCTCTGTGAAGACGCGCGAAGGGATCCTAGGAGATCCCATGCGCTGCAGACAGAAGACGGAACCTCCCCATGCTCAGAATTCCGGAACACGGCTGAGTGTGTGGGGGAGGTTTGGGGCCGTCCTCCAAGAAGCTGCCTGTTGTCAAAAGTGTTCCCTGGCAGGGGGATTTCCGCTAAATACCTCCCCTGTCCAGGGAGAGGCACTACATGCTACCTACATTTCCAGAACATCCCCCATATTTTCACGGAAGCCAGCACTAGGAAACTCTCGGGGCAGACACTCGAATGGCTCCTAGGAGATCCCAGGCGCAGCAGACAGAAGACGGAACCTCCGAACATTCAGAATTCCGGAACACGGATGACAGTGTGGGGGAGGTTTGGGACCGGCCTCCACGTAACTACATGGTTTCACATGTTTTCCCTGGCAGGTGGAAGTCCGCTAAATACCTCCCTTTCCAGGGGGAGGCACTACATGCTACCTGCATTTCCAGCACATCCCCCGCCTTTCCCCGGCAGCCCGCACAAGGAGACTCTCGGGGAAGACACGTGAAGGGCTCCTAGGAGATCCCAGGCGCTGCAGAAAGAAGACGGACCTCCCCACGCTCAGAATTCCGGAACAAGGCTGACTGTGTGTTGGAGGTTTGGGGCCGCCCTCCTCGCAGCTGCCTGTGGTCACAGGAGTTCCCTGGCAGGGAGAAGTCCGCTAAATACCTCCCCTGTCCAGGGGGAGGCACTACTAAGTTACCTGCATTTCCAGCCCATCCCCCGCCTCTCGCCGGCTGCCCGCACTAGGAGACTCTCGGGGAAGATATGTGAATGGCTCCTAGGAGATCCCAAGCGCAGCAGACAGAGAACGAAACTTCCCAACACTCAGAATTCCGGAGCACGGCTGACAGTGTGGGGGAGGTTTCGGGCCGCTATCCACGCAGCTGCCTGGTTTCACGGGTGTTCCCTGGCAGGGGGAAGTCCGCTAAATACCTCCCCTGTCCAGGGGGAGGAACTGCATAGTACCTGCATTTCCAGCCCATCCCCGGCATTTCCCCGGCAGCCCGCAATAGGAGACTCTCGGGGAAGACACGCGAAATGCTCCTAGGAGATCCCAGGCGCTGCATACAAAAGACGGAACCTCCCCACAATCAGAATTCCGGAAAAGGGCTGACTGTGTTGGGGAGGTTTGAGGCTGCCCTCCACGCAGCAGTGTGTGGTCACAGGTGTTCCCTGGCATGGTGAATTCCGCTAAATACCTCCCCTGTCCTGGGGGAGGCACTACAAGCTACCTGCATTTCCAGCCCATCCCCCGACTTTCCCCGGCAGCCCGCAATATGAGACTCTCGGGGAAGACACGCGAAGGGCTCATAGGATATCCCAGGTGCTGCAGACAGATGACGGAACCTTCCCACACTCAGAATTCCGGAACATGGCTGACTGTGTTTGGAGGATTGGGGCCGCCCTCCAAGCAGCTGCCTGGGGTCACAAGTGTTCCCTGGCAGGGGGAAGTCCGCTAAATACCTCCCCTGTCTATGGGGTGGCACTACATGCTATCTGCATTGCCAGGCCATCCCCGACTTTCCTGGCAGCCGGTACAAGTAGACTCTCTGTGAAGACGCGCGAAGGGATCCTAGGAGATCCCATGCGCTGCAGACAGAAGACGGAAACTACCCATGCTCAGAAATCCGGAACACGGCTGACTGTGTGTGGGAGGTTTTGGGCTGAGTTCCTCACAGTTGCCTGGGGTCACAGGTGTCCCCTGGCAGGGGGAATTCCGCAAATTACCTCCCCTGTCCAGGGAGACGCACTACATGGAACCTGCATTTCCAACCCATCCCCCGCCTTTAACCGACCGCCTGCAATAGGAGACACTCGGGGAAGACACGTGAAGGGCTCCTAGGAGATCCTAGGCGCAGCAGACTGAATACGGGACTTCCCAACACTCAGAATTCCGGAACACGTTTGACTGTGTGGGAGAGGTTTGGGGCCGCCCTCCACGCAGCTACCTGGTTTCACAGGTTTTCCCTGGCAGGGGGAAGTCCGCTAATCCCCTCCCCTGTCCAGGTGAGGCACTACATTCTACCTGCATTTCCAGCAAATCCCCCGCCTTTTCCTGGCTGCCAGCACTAGGAGTCTCTCGGGGAATATACGTGAAGGGCTCCTAGGAGATCCCAGGCGCTGCAGAAAGAAGACGGAACCTCCCCACGCTGAGAATTCCGGAACACGTCTGACTGTTGGTGGAGGTTTGGGGCCGGCTTCCTCGCAGCTGCCTGTGGTCACAAGTTCCCTGGCAGGGGGAATTCCGCTAAATAACTCCCCTGTCCAGGGGGAGGCACTACATACTACCTGCATTTCCATCCCATCCCCCGCTTTTTCCTGGCTGCCAGCACTAGGAGTCTCTCGGGGAAGATACGTGAAGGGCTCTTAGGAGATCCCAAGCGCAGCAGACTGAAGACGAAAACTCCCAACACTCACAATTCCGGAACACGGCTGACTGTGTGGGGGAGTTTTGAGGCCGACATCCACGCAGCTGCCTGGGGTCTCAGGTATTCCCTGGCAGGGGGAAGTCTGCTAAATACCTCCCATGTCCAGGGGGAGGCACTACATGCTACCTGCATTTCCAGCCTATCCCCCGCAATTCCCCGGCAGCCCGCACTAGGAGATTCTCGGGGAAGACACGCGAATGTCTCCTAGGAGATCCCTGCGCTGCAGACTGAATACGGAACCTCCCCACACTCAGAATTCCGGAACACGGCTGAATTTGTGGGGGATTTTTTGGGCCGAAATCCACGGAGCTGCCTGGTTTCACAGGTATTCCCTGGCAGGGGGAATTCCGCTAAATACCTCCCCTGTCCAGGGAGAGGCACTTCATGGGACCTCATTTCCAGCCCATCCCCCGCTTTCCCCGGCAGCCCGCAATAGGAGACTCTCGGGGAAGACACGCGAAAGGCTCCTAGGAGATTCCAGGTGCTGCAGACAGAAGACGGACCTTCCCCACTCTCAGAATTACGGAACATGTCTGACTGTGTGGGGGAGGTTTGGGGCCGACCTCCACGTAGCTGCCTGGGGTCGCATGTGTTAGGTGCAAGGGGGAAGTCCGCTAAATACCTCCCCTGTCCAGGGGAAGGCAGTACATGCTACATGCATTTCCAGCCCATCCCCCGTATTTCCCCGGCATCCCACACTAGGAGACTCTCGGGGAAGACACGGGAATGGCTCATAGGTAGTCCCAGGCGCTGCAGAAAGATGACGGAACCTTCCCACACTCCGAATTCCGGAACACGGCTGACTGTGTGTGGGAGGTTTGGGGCCGCCCTACATGTTGCTGCCTGGGGTCACAGGTGTTCACTGGCAGGGAAAAGTCCGCTAAATACCTCCCCTGTCCATGGGGAGGCACTACATGCTACCTGCATTTCCAGCCCATCCCCCGCGTTTCCCCGGCACCTAGCACTAGGAGACACTCGGGGAAGACACGTGAAGGGCTCATAGGAGATCCCAGGCGCAGCAGACTGAAGACGGAACCTCCGAACACTCAGAATTCCGGAACACGGCTGACTGAGTGGGGGAGTTTTGGGGCCGCCCTCGCAGCTGCCTGTGGTCACAGGAGTTCCCTGGCAGGGGGAAGTCCTCTAAATACCTCCCCTGTCCAGGGGGAGGCACTACATGCTACCTGCATTTCCAGCCCATCCCCCGCCTTTCCCTGGCAGCCCGCACTAGGAGAATCTTGGGGAAGACACTCGAATGGCTCCTTGGAGATCCCAGGCGCTGCAGACCGAAGACGGAACCTCCAAACACTCAGAAATCCGGAACATGACTGACTGTGTACGGGAGATTTGGGGCCGCCCTCCACGCAGCTGCCTGGGGTCACAAGTGTTCTCTTGCAGGGGAAGCACGCTAAATACATCCCCTGTCCAGGGGGACTTACTACATGCTACCTGCATTTCCAGCCCATCCCCCGCCTTTCCCCGGCAGCCCACACTAGGAGACTCTCGGGGAAGACATGCGAAATGCTCCTAGGAGATCCCAGGTACTGCAGACAGAAGACGGACCTTCCCCACTCTCAAAATTACGGAACACGTCTGACTGTGTGGGGGATGTTTGCGGCCGACCTCCACGTAGCTGCCTGGGGTCGCAGGTTTTAGGTGCAAGGGGGAAGTCCGCTAAATACCTCCCCTGTCCAGGGTGAGGCACTACATGCTACCTTCTTTTCCAACCCATCCCCCGCCTTTCCCTGGCACCCGCATTAGGAGACTCTCGGGGAAGACACGCGAAGGGCTCCTAGGGGATCCCAGGCGCTGCAGAAAGAAGACAGATCCTCCCCACGCTTAGAATTCCAAAACACTGCTGACTGTGAGGGGTTTTGGGGCCGCCCTCCACGCAGCTCCCTGTGGTTAAAGGAGTTCCCTGGCAGGGTGAATTCCGCTAAATATCCCCCCTGTCCAGGGGGAGGAACTGCATAGTACCAGCATTTCCAGCCGATCCCCCGCCATTCCCCGGCACCCGCACTAGGAGGCCCTCGAGAAAGACACGCGAAGGGCTCCTAGGAGATCCCAGGCGCTGCAGGCAGAAGACAGAACCACCCCACGCTTAGAATTCCGGAACTCGGCTTACTGTGAGGGGATTTGGGGCCGCCCTCCACGCAGCTGCCTGGGGTCACAGGTGTTCCCTGGCAGGGGGAAGTCCGCTAAATACCTCCCCTGTCCAGGGGGAGGCACTACATGCTACCTGCATTTCCAGCCCATCCCCCGCCATTCCCCGGCTGCCCGCACTTGGATACTCTCGTGGAATATACGTGAAGGGCTCCTAGGATATCCCAAGCGCAGCAGACAGAAGACGAAACGTCCCAACACTCAGAATTCCGGAACACGGCTGACTGTGTTGGGGAGGTTTGGGGCCGCCCTCCACGGAGCTGCCTTGGGTCACAGGTATTCCCTGGCAGGGAGAAATCCGCTAAATACCTCCCTTGTCCAGGGGGAGGCATTAAAAGCTAGAAGAATTTCCAGCCCATTCCCCGTCTTTCACCTGCAGCCCGCACTAGGAGAAAATTGGGGAAGATATTCGAAAGGCTCCTCGGAGATCTCAGGCGCTGCAGAAGGAAGACGGAACATCCCCATGCTCAGAATTCCGGAACACGGCTGACTGTGTGGGAGATGTTTTGTGCCGCCCTCCACGGAGCTGCCTGGTGTCACAGGTGTTCCCTGGCATGGGGAAGTCCGCTAAATACATCCCCTGTCCAGGGGGAGGCACTACCTGCTACCTGCATTTCCAGCACATCCACCGACTTTCCCTGGCACCCGCACTAGGAAAATCTCGGGTAAGACACGCGAAGGGCTCCTAGGATATCCCAGGCGCTGCAGACAGTAGACAGAACCTCCCCACGCTTAGAATTCCGGAACACGGCTGACTGTGAGGGGTTTTGGGGCCGGCCTCCACGCAGCTGCCTGGGTTCACAGGTGTTCCCTGGCAGGGGGAAGTCCGCTAATTACCTCCCCTGTCAAGGGGGAGGCACTACAAGCTACCGGCATTTACAGCCCATCCCCGCCTTTCCCGGCAGCCCATACAAGTAGACTCTCTGTGAAGACGCGCGAAGGGATCCTAGGAGATCCCATGCGCTGCAGACAGAAGACGGAAAATCCCCATGCTCAGAATCCCGGAACACGGCTGAGTGTTTGGGGGAGGTTTGGAGCCGTCCTCCACGCAGCTGCCTGTGGTCACAAGTGTTCCCTGGCAGGGGGAAGTCCGCTAAATACCTCCCCTGTCCAGGGAGAGGCACTGCTTGGAACCTGATTTTCCAGCCCATCCCCCACCTTACCCCGGCCGCCCGCACTAGGAGACACTCGGGGAAGACACGTGAAGGGCTCTTGGAGATCCCAGTCTCAGCAGACAGAATACGGAACCTCCCAACACTCAGAATTCCGGAAAACGGCTGACTGGGTGGGGGAGGTTTGGGGCCGCCAAAAACGCAGCTGCCTGTGGTCACAGGAGTTCCCTGGCATGGGGAATTCCGCTAAATACCTCCCCTGTCCAGGGGGAGACACTACATGCTACCTGCATTTTCAGCCCATCCCCCGCCTCTCCCTGGCAGCCCGCAATAGGAGACTCTCGCGGAACACACGCGAAATGCTCCTAGGATATCCCAGGCGCTGCAGACAGAAGACGGAACCTCTCCACACTCAGAATTCCGGAAAACGGCTGACTGTGTTGGGGAGGTTTGAGGCTGCCCTTCACGCAGCTGTGTGTGGTCACAGGTGTTCCCTGGCATGGTGAATTCCGCTAAATACATCCCCTGTCCTGGGGGAGGCACTGCAAGCTACCTGCATTTCCAGCCCATCCCCCGCATGTTGGCAGCCCGTACAAGTAGACTCTCTGTGAAGACGCGCGAAGGGATCCTAGGATATCCCAGGCGCTGCAGAAGGAAGACGGATCATCCCCATACTCAGAATTCCGGAACATGGCTGACTGTGTGGGAGAGGTTTGGTGCCGCCCTCCACGGAGCTGCCTGGGTTCACAGGTGTTCCCTGGCAGGGGGAAGTCCGCTAAATACCTCCCCTGTCCAGGGGGACGCACTACCAGCTACCTGAATTTCCAGCCCATCCCCCGCCTTTCCCTGGCACCCGCACTAGGAGAAACTCGGGGAAGACACGTGAATGGCTCATATGAGATCCCAGGCGCAGCAGACAGAAGACGGAACCTCCGAACACTCAGAATTCCGGAACACGGCTGACTGTGTGGGGAGGTTTGGGGCCGCCCTACACGCAGCTACCTGGTTTCACAGGTTTTCCCTGGCAGGGGGAAGTCCGCTAAATACCTCCCCGGTCGAGGTGGAGGCACTACATGCTACCTGCATTTGCAGCACATCCCCCGCGTTTCCCCGGAAGCCCGCACTAGGAGACCCTCGGGGAAGACACGCGAAGTGCTCCTTGGAGATCCAAGGCGCTGCAGAAAGATGACGGAAACTCCCCACGCTCAGAATTCCGGAACACGGCTGACTGCGTGGTGGAGGTTTGGGGCCGCATTCCTCGCTGCTGCCTCTGGTCACAGGAGTGCCCTGGCAGGGGGAAGTCCGCTAAATACCTCCCCTGTCCAGGGGGTGGCACTACATGCTACCTGCATTTCCAGCCCATTCCCCGCATTTCCCCGGCTGCCCGCACTAGGGGACTCTCGGTGAAGATACGTGAATGGCTCCTAGGAGATCCCAAGCGCAGCACACAGAAGACGAAACTTCCCAAAACTCAGAATTCAGGAAGACGGCTGACTATGTGGGGGAGGTTTGAGGCCGCAATCCACGCAGCTGCTTTGGGTCACAGGTGATCCCTGGCAGGGGGAATTCCGCTAAATACCTCCCCTGTCCAGGGGGAGGCACTACATGCTACCTGAATTTCCAGGCTATCCCCAGCCTTTCCCCGGCAGCACGCACTAGGAGATTCTCGGGGAAGACACGCGAATGTCTCCTAGGGGATCCCAGGCGCTGCAGACAGAAGACGGAACCTCCCCACACTCAGAATTCCGGAACATGGCTGACTGTGTGTGGGAGGTTTCGGGCTGCACTCCACGCAGCTGCCTGGGGTCACTGGTGTTCCCTGTCTATGGGAATTCCGCTAAATACCTCCCCCTTCCAGTGGGACTCACTACATGCTACCTGCATTTCCAGCACATCCCCCGCCTTTCCCCGGCACCCGCACTAGGAGACACTCGGGAAAGACACGCGAATGGTTACTTGGAGATCACAGGCGCTGCATACAAATGACGGAACCTCCACCCGCTCAGAATTCCGGAACACGGCTGACTGTGTGGGAGAGGTTTGGTGCCGCCCTCCACGGAGCTGCCTGGGTTCACAGGTGTTCCCTGGCAGGGGGAAGTCCGCTAAATACCTCCCCTGTCCAGGGGGACGCACTACCAGCTACCTGAATTTCCAGCCCATCCCCCGCCTTTCCCTGGCACCCGCACTAGGAGAAACTCGGGGAAGACACGTGAATGGCTCATATGAGATCCCAGGCGCAGCAGACAGAAGACGGAACCTCCGAACACTCAGAATTCCGGAACACGGCTGACTGTGTGGGGAGGTTTGGGGCCGCCCTACACGCAGCTACCTGGTTTCACAGGTTTTCCCTGGCAGGGGGAAGTCCGCTAAATACCTCCCCGGTCGAGGTGGAGGCACTACATGCTACCTGCATTTGCAGCACATCCCCCGCGTTTCCCCGGAAGCCCGCACTAGGAGACCCTCGGGGAAGACACGCGAAGTGCTCCTTGGAGATCCAAGGCGCTGCAGAAAGATGACGGAAACTCCCCACGCTCAGAATTCCGGAACACGGCTGACTGCGTGGTGGAGGTTTGGGGCCGCATTCCTCGCTGCTGCCTCTGGTCACAGGAGTGCCCTGGCAGGGGGAAGTCCGCTAAATACCTCCCCTGTCCAGGGGGTGGCACTACATGCTACCTGCATTTCCAGCCCATTCCCCGCATTTCCCCGGCTGCCCGCACTAGGGGACTCTCGGTGAAGATACGTGAATGGCTCCTAGGAGATCCCAAGCGCAGCACACAGAAGACGAAACTTCCCAAAACTCAGAATTCAGGAAGACGGCTGACTATGTGGGGGAGGTTTGAGGCCGCAATCCACGCAGCTGCTTTGGGTCACAGGTGATCCCTGGCAGGGGGAATTCCGCTAAATACCTCCCCTGTCCAGGGGGAGGCACTACATGCTACCTGAATTTCCAGGCTATCCCCAGCCTTTCCCCGGCAGCACGCACTAGGAGATTCTCGGGGAAGACACGCGAATGTCTCCTAGGGGATCCCAGGCGCTGCAGACAGAAGACGGAACCTCCCCACACTCAGAATTCCGGAACATGGCTGACTGTGTGTGGGAGGTTTCGGGCTGCACTCCACGCAGCTGCCTGGGGTCACTGGTGTTCCCTGTCTATGGGAATTCCGCTAAATACCTCCCCCTTCCAGTGGGACTCACTACATGCTACCTGCATTTCCAGCACATCCCCCGCCTTTCCCCGGCACCCGCACAAGGAGACACTCGGGAAAGACACGCGAATGGTTACTTGGAGATCACAGGCGCTGCATACAAATGACGGAACCTCCACCCGCTCAGAATTCCGGAACACGGCTGACTGTGTTTGGAGTTTTGGGGCCGCCCTCCACGCAGCTGCCTTGGGTCAAAGGTGTTCCCTTGCAGGGGGAAGTCGGCTAAATGCCTCCCCTGTCCAGGGGGAGGCACTACATGTTACCCGCATTTCCAGTCTATCCCCCGCCTTTCCCCGGATGCCTGCACTAGGAGATCTCGGGGAAGACACGCGAATGGCTTCTAGGAGATTTCAGGCGCTGCAGACCGAAGACGGAACCTCCCCACACTCAGAATACCGGAACACGGCTGAATGTGTGTGGGAGTTTTGGGGCCGCCCTCCACGCAGCTGCCTTGGGTCACAGGTGATCCCTGGCAGGGGGAATTCCGCTAAATACCTCCCCTGTCCAGGCGGAGGCACTTCATTCTACTTGCTTTTCAGCACATCCCCCGCCTTTCCCTTGCAGCCCGCACTAGGAGACTCTCGGGGAAGACAGGCGAAAGGCTCCTAGGAGATCCCAGGCGCTGCAGACAAAAGATGGAATCTCCCCATGCTCAGAATTCCGAAACAGGGCTGATTGTGTGGGGGTCGTTTGGGGCCGACATCCACGCAGCTGCCTGGGGACACAGGTGTTCACTGGCAGGGGGAAGTCCGCTAAATACCTCCCCTGTCCAGGCGGAGGCACTATATGCTACCTGCATTTCCAGCCCATCCCCCGCTTTCCCCTGCAGCCCGCAATAGGAGACTCTCAGGGAAGACAAGCGGAGGGCTCCTGGGGAATCCCAGGCGCAGCAGAGAGAAGACGGAACCTCCCAACACTCAGAATTCCGTAACACGTCTGACTCTTTGGGGGAGTTTTGTGGACGCTCTCCATTCTGCTGCCTGATTTCACAGGTGTTCCCTGGAAGGGGGAATTCCGCTAAATATCTCCCCTGTCCAGGTGGATGCACTATATGCTACCTGCATTTCCAGCCCATCCCCGCATTTCCTGGCAGCCCGCACTAGGAAACCTTCTGGGAAGACACGCGAATGCCTCCTAGGGGTCCCAGGCGCTGCGTAGAGAAGATGGAACCTCCCCACACTGAGAAATCCGGAACACGGCTGACTGTGTGGTGGATATTTGGGGCCGTCCTCCACGCAGCTGCCTGGGGTCACAGGTGTTCCCTTGCAGGGGGAATTCCGCTAAATACCTCCCCTGTCCAGGGGGAGGCACTACATGCTACCTGCATTTCCAGACTATCCCCCAATTTTCATGGCAGCCCCCACTAGGAAACTCTCGGGGAAGACATGCGAAGGACTCCTAGGAGATCCCAGGCGCTGCAGACAGAAGACGGAAACTCTCTATGGTCAGAATTCCGAAACACGGCTGATTGTGTGGGATAGGTTTGGGGCCGCAATCCACGCACCTGCCTGGGGACACAGGTGTTCCCTGGCAGGAGGAAGTCCGCTAAATTCCTCCCCTGTCCAGGGGGAGGCACTACATGCTACCTGCATTTCCAGCCCATCCCCCGCTTTTCCCCTGCATCCCGCATTAAGAGACTCTCGGGGAAGACACGCGAATGGCTCCTAGGAGATCCCAGGCGCAGGAGACAGATGACGGAACCTCCCAACACTCAGAAATCCGAAACACGGCTGACTGTGTGGGGGAGGATTGGGGCCGCCCTCCACGCAGCTGCCTGGTTTCACAGGTGTTCCCAGGCAGAGGGAAGTCCGCTAAATACCTCGCCTGTCCAGGTGGAGGCACTACATTCTACCTGCATTTCCAGCCCATCCCCGCATTTCCTGGCAGCCCGCACTAGGAAAACTTCTGGAAAGACACGCGAATGGCTCCTAGGAGATCCCAGGCGCTGCGTACAGAAGATGGAGACTCCCAACACTGAGAAATCCGGAACACGGCTGACTGTGTGGTGGATGTTTGGGGCCGCCCTCCACGCAGCTGCCAGGGGTCTCAGGTGTTCCCTGGCAGGTGGAATTCCGCTAAATACCTCCCCTGTCCAGGGGGTGGCACTACATGCTACCTGCATTTCCAGCCCATCCCCCGCCTTTCCCCTGCAGCCCACACAAGGAGACTCTCAGGGAAGATAAGCGGAGGGCTCCTAGGAAATCCCAGGCGCAGCAGACAGAAGACGGAACCTCCCCACACTCAGAATTCCGGAACACGTCTGACTGTGTGCGGGAGGTTTGGTGCCGCCCTCCACGAAGCTGCCTGGGGTCACAGGTGTTCCCTGGCAGGGGGAAGTCCGCTAAATACCTCCCCGGTCCAGGGGGAGGCACTACATGCTACCTGCATTTCCAGCCCATCCCCCACATTTTCATGGCAGCCCGCAGTAAGAAACTCTCGGGGAAGACATGCGAAGGACTCCTAGGAGATCCCAGGCACTGCAGATAGAAGACGGAAACTCCCTATGGTCAGAATTCCGGAACACTGCTGATTGTGTGGGATAGGTTTTGGGCCGCCATCAACGCAACTGCCTGGTTTCACAGGTGTTCCCTGGCAGGGTGAATTCCGCTAAATACCTCCCCTGTCCAAGGGGAGGCTTTACACGCTACGTGCATTTCCAGACCATCCTCGCATTTCCTGGCAGCCCGCACTAGGATACCTTCTGGGAAGACACGCGAATGGCTCCTAGGAGATCCCAGGCGCTGCGTACAGAAGATGGAACCTCCCCACACTGAGAAATCTGGAACACGGCTGACTGTGTGGGGGAGGTATGGGGCTGCCTTCCACGCATCTGCCTGGGGTCACTAGTGTTCCCTGGCAGGGGGAAGTCCGCTAAATACCTCCCCTGTCCTGGGGGAGGCACTACATGCTACCTGCATTTCCAGCCCATCCCCGCATTTCCCCAGTAGCCCGAACAAAGTGACTCTCGGGGAAGACACGAGAATTGCTCATAGGATATCCCAGGCGCTGCAGACAGATGACGGAACCTTCCCACACTCCGAATTCCGGAACAGGGCTGACTGTGTGGGGGAGGTTTGGGGCCGCCCTCCACGCAGCTGCCTGGGGTCACAGGTGTTCCCTGTCAGGGGGAAGTCCGCTAAATACCTCCCATGACCAGGGGGAGGCAGTATATGCTACCTGAATTTCCAGCCCATCCCCCGCATTTCACCGGCAGCCCGCACTAGGAGACTCTTGGTGAAGACACTCGAAGGGCTCCTAGGAGTTCCCAGGCGCTGCAGTCAGAAGACGGAACCTACCCAAGCTTAGAATTCCGAAACACGGCTGACTCTGAGGGGTTTTGGGGCCGCTCTCCACGCAGCTGCATTGTGTCACAGGTGTTCCCTGGCAGGGGGAAGTCCGCTAAATATCACCTCTGTCCAGGGGGAGGCACTACATGCTACCTGCGTTTCCAGCACATCCCCTACCTTTTCACAGCAGACCGCACTAGGAAATTCTCGGGGAAGTCACTCGAATGGCTCCTAGGAGATCCCATGTGCTGCAGAAAGAAGACTGAACCTCCAAACGCTCAGATTTCCGAACGCGTCTGAGTGTGTGCGGGAGGTTTGTGCCCGACTTCCACGCAGCTGCCTGGAGTCACAGGTGTTCCCTGGCAGGGGGAAGTCCGCTAAATACCTCCCCTGTCCAGGGGGATGCACTACATGCTACCTGCATTTCCAACACATCCCCTACATTTTCACAGCAGCCCGCACTAGGAGACACTCGGGGAAGACACGTAAAGGGCTCATAGGAGATCCCAGGCGCAGCAGACAGAAGACGGAACCTCCGAACACTCAGAATTCTGGAACAGGGCTGAATGGGTGGTTGAGTTTTGGGGCCGCCCTCCACGCAGCTACCTGGTTTCACAGTTTTTCCCTGGCATGGGGAAGTCCGCTAAATACCTCCCCTGTCCAGGTGGAGGCACTACATGCTACCTGCATTTCCAGCACATCCCCCACCTTTCCCCAGCAGACCGAACTATGAGACTCTAGGGGAAGTCACGCGAAGGGCTCCTAGGAGATCCCAGGCGCTGCAGACCGAAAACGGAACCTCCCAACACTCAGAATTCCGGAACACGGCTGACTGTGTGTGGGAGGTTTGGGGCTGATCTCCTCGCAGTTGCCTGGGGTCACAGGTGTCCCCTGGCAGGGGGAAGTCCGCTAATTACCTCCCCTGTCCAGGGAGAGGCACTACATGGAACCTGCATTTCCAAACCATCCCCCGCCTTTCCCCGACCGCCCGCAATAGGAGACACTCGGGGAAGACACGTGAAGGGCTCCTAGGAGATCCTAGGCGCAGCAGACTGAATACGGAACTTCCCAACACTCAGAAATCCGGAACACGTTTGACTGTGTGGGAGAGGTTTGGGGCCGCCCTCCACGCAGCTACCTGGTTTCACAGGTTTTCCCTGGCACGGGAAATTCTACTAAATACCTCCCCTGTCCAGGGGGAGGCACTACATGCTACCTGCATTTCCATCCCATCCCCCGCCTTTTCCTGGCTGCCAGCACTATGAGTCTCTAGGGGAAGATACGTGAAGGGCTCTTAGGAGATCCCAAGCGCAGCAGACTGAAGACGAAAACTCCCAACACTCACAATTCCGGAACACGGCTGACTGTGTGGGGGAGTTTTGAGGCCGCCATCCAAGCAGCTGCCTGGGGTCTCAAGTATTCCCTGGCAGGGGGAAGTCTGCTAAATACCTCCCATATCCAGGGGGAGGCACTACATGCTACCTGCATTTCCAGCCTATCCCCCGCAATTCCCCGGCAGCCCGCACTAGGAGATTCTCGGGGAAGACACGCGAATGGCTCCTAGGAGATCCCTGCGCTGCTGACTGAATACGGAACCTCCCCACACTCAGAATTCCGGAACATGGCTGACTTTGTGGGGGATTTTTTGGGCCGAAATCCACGGAGCTGCCTGGTTTCACAGGTATTCCCTGTCAGGGGGAAGTCCGCTAAATACCTCCCCTGTCCAGGGAGAGGCACTTCATGGGACCTCATTTCCAGCCCATCCCCCGCCTTTCCCCGGCAGCCCGCAATAGGAGACTCTCGGGGAAGACACGCGGAAGGCTCCAAGGAGATCCCAGGTGCTGCAGACAGAAGACGGACCTTCCCCACTCTCAGAATTACGGAACATGTCTGACTGTGTGCGGGAGGTTTGGGGCCGACCTCCACGTAGCTGCCTAGGGTCGCAGGTGTTAGGTGCAAGGGGGAAGTCCGCTAAATACCTCCCCTGTCCAGGGGAAGGCAGTACATGCTACGTGCATTTCCAGCCCATCCCCCGTATTTCCCCGGCATCCCACACTAGGAGACTCTCGGGGAAGACACGGGAATGGCTCATAGGTAGTCCCACGCGCTGCAGACAGATGACGGAACCTTCCCACACTCCGAATTCCGGAACACGGCTGACTGTGTGGGGGAGGTTTGGGGCCGCCCTACATGTTGCTGCCTGGGGTCACAGGTGTTCACTGGCAGGGAGAAGTCCGCTAAATACCTCCCCTGTCCAGGGGGAAGCACTAAATCCTACCAGCATTTAGAGCCCATCCCCCGCATTTCCCAGGCAGCCCGCACTAGGAGAAACTTGGGGAAGGCATACGAATGGCTCCTAGGAGATCCCAGGCGCTGCCGAATGAAGACGGAACTTCCCCATTCTCAGAATTCCAGAACAGGGCTGACTGTGTCGGGGAGGTTTGGGGCCGCCCTCCACGGAGCTGCCTGGGGTCACAGGTGTTCACTGGCAGGGAGAAGTCCGCTAAATACCTCCCCTGTCCTGGGGGAGGCACTACATGCTACCTGATTTTCCAGCCCATCCCCCGCCTTTCCCCGGCAGCCCACACTAGGAGAATTTTGGGGAAGACACTCGAATGGCTCCTTGGAGATCCCAGGCGCTGCAGACAGAGGACGGAACCTCCCCACACTCAGAACGCCGGAACATGACTGACTGTGTACGGGAAATTTGGGGCCGCCTTCCACGCAGCTGCCTGGTGTCACAAGTGTTCTCTGGCAGGGGAATTATGCTAAATACCTCCCCTGTCCAGGGGGACTTACTACATGCTACATGCATTTCCAGCACATCCCGCGCCTTTCCCCGGCACCCGCACTAGGAGACCCACGGGGAAGACACGCGAATGGTTCCTTGGAGATCCCAGGTTCTGCAGAAAGAAGACGGAACCTCGGCACGCTCAGAATTCCGGAAATAGTCTGAGTGTGTGGGGGAGGTTTGGGGCCGTCCTCCACGCAGATGCCTGGAATCACAGGTGTTCCCTGGCAGGGGGAAGTCCGCTAAATACCTCCCCCGTCCAGGTGGAGGCACTACATGCTACCTGCATTTCCATCCCATCCCCCGCGTTTCCCCGACACCTAGCACTAGGAGACACTCGGGGAATACACGTGAAGGGCTTATAGGAGATCCCAGGCGCAGCAGACTGAAGACAGAACCTCCGAACACTCAGAATTCCGGAACACGGCTGACTGTGTGGTGGAGGATTTGGGCCGCCCACCTCGCAGCTGCCTGTGGTCACAGGAGTTCCCTGGCAGGGGGAAGACCGCTAAATATCTCCCCTGTCCAGGGAGAGGCACTACATGGAACCTGCATTTCCAGCACATCCCCTGCCTTTCCCCGGCAGCCCACACTAGGAGACTCTCGGGGAAGGAAATCGAAAGGCTCCTAGGAGATCCCAGGTGCTGCAGACAGAAAACGGACCTTCCCCACTCTCATAATTACGGAACACGTCTGATTGTGTTGGGGAGGTTTGGGGCCGACCTCCACGTTGCTGCCTGGGGTCGCAGGTGTTAAGTGCAAGTGGGAAGTCCCCTAAATACCTCCCCTGTCCAGGGTGAGGCACTACATGCTACCTGCATTTCCAACCCATCCCCCGCATTTCCCCGGCAGCCCACACTACGAGACTCTCGGGGAAGACACGCGAATGGCTCATAGGAGGTCCCAGGCGCTGCAGACAGATGACGGAACCTTCCCACACTCCGAATTCCGGAACAGGGCTGACTGTGTGGGGGAGGTTTGGGGCCGTCCTCCACGCAGCTGCATGGAATCACAGGTGTTCCCTGGCATGGGGAAGTCCGCTAAATACCTCCCCTGTCCAGGTGGAGGCACTACATGCTACCTGCACTTCCAGCACATCCCCCACCTTTCCCCAGCAGACCGAACAATGAGACTCTAGGGGAAGTCACGCGAAGGGCTCCTAGGAGATCCCAGGCGCTGCAGACCGAAAACAGAACCTCCCAACACTCAGAATTCCGGAACACGGCTGACTGTGTGTGGGAGGTTTGGGGCTGATCTCCTCGCAGTTGCCTGGGGTCACAGGTGTCCCCTGGCAGGGGGAAGTCCGCTAATTACCTCCCCTGTCCAGGGATAGGCACTACATGGAACCTGCATTTCCAAACCATCCCCCGCCTTTCCCCGACCGCCCGCAATAGGAGACACTCGGGGAAGACACGTGAAGGGCTCCTAGGAGATCCTAGGCGCAGCAGACTGAATACGGAACTTCCCAACACTCAGAAATCCGGAACACGTTTGACTGTGTGGGAGAGGTTTGGGGCCGCCCTCCACGCAGCTACCTGGTTTCACAGGTTTTCCCTGGCACGGGAAATTCTGCTAAATACCTCCCCTGTCCAGGGGGAGGCACTACATGCTACCTGCATTTCCATCCCATCCCCCGCCTTTTCCTGGCTGCCAGCACTATGAGTCTCTAGGGGAAGATACGTGAAGGGCTCTTAGGAGATCCCAAGCGCAGCAGACTGAAGACGAAAACTCCCAACACTCACAATTCCGGAACACGGCTGACTGTGTGGGGGAGTTTTGAGGCCGCCATCCAAGCAGCTGCCTGGGGTCTCAAGTATTCCCTGGCAGGGGGAAGTCTGCTAAATACCTCCCATATCCAGGGGGAGGCACTACATGCTACCTGCATTTCCAGCCTATCCCCCGCAATTCCCCGGCAGCCCGCACTAGGAGATTCTCGGGGAAGACACGCGAATGGCTCCTAGGAGATCCCTGCGCTGCTGACTGAATACGGAACCTCCCCACACTCAGAATTCCGGAACATGGCTGACTTTGTGGGGGATTTTTTGGGCCGAAATCCACGGAGCTGCCTGGTTTCACAGGTATTCCCTGGCAGGGGGAAGTCCGCTAAATACCTCCCCTGTCCAGGGAGAGGCACTTCATGGGACCTCATTTCCAGCCCATCCCCCGCCTTTCCCCGGCAGCCCGCAATAGGAGACTCTCGGGGAAGACACGCGGAAGGCTCCAAGGAGATCCCAGGTGCTGCAGACAGAAGACGGACCTTCCCCACTCTCAGAATTACGGAACATGTCTGACTGTGTGCGGGAGGTTTGGGGCCGACCTCCACGTAGCTGCCTAGGGTCGCAGGTGTTAGGTGCAAGGGGGAAGTCCGCTAAATACCTCCCCTGTCCAGGGGAAGGCAGTACATGCTACGTGCATTTCCAGCCCATCCCCCGTATTTCCCCGGCATCCCACACTAGGAGACTCTCGGGGAAGACACGGGAATGGCTCATAGGTAGTCCCACGCGCTGCAGACAGATGACGGAACCTTCCCACACTCCGAATTCCGGAACACGGCTGACTGTGTGGGGGAGGTTTGGGGCCGCCCTACATGTTGCTGCCTGGGGTCACAGGTGTTCACTGGCAGGGAGAAGTCCGCTAAATACCTCCCCTGTCCAGGGGGAAGCACTAAATCCTACCAGCATTTAGAGCCCATCCCCCGCATTTCCCAGGCAGCCCGCACTAGGAGAAACTTGGGGAAGACATACGAATGGCTCCTAGGAGATCCCAGGCGCTGCCGAAGGAAGACGGAACTTCCCCATTCTCAGAATTCCAGAACAGGGCTGACTGTGTCTGGGAGGTTTGGGGCCGCCCTCCACGGAGCTGCCTGGGGTCACAAGAGTTCCCTGGCAGGGGGATGTCCGCTAAATACCTCCCCTGTCCTGGGGGAGGCACTACATGCTACCTGAATTTCCAGCCCATCCCCCGCCTTTCCCCGGCAGCCCACACTAGGAGAATTTTGGGGAAGACACTCGAATGGCTCCTTGGAGATCCCAGGCGCTGCAGACAGAGGACGGAACCTCCCCACACTCAGAACGCCGGAACATGACTGACTGTGTACGGGAAATTTGGGGCCGCCATCCACGCAGCTGCCTGGTGTCACAAGTGTTCTCTGGCAGGGGAATTACGCTAAATACCTCCCCTGTCCAGGGGGACTTACTACATGCTACATGCATTTCCAGCACATCCCGCGCCTTTCCCCGGCACCCGCACTAGGAGACCCACGGGGAAGACACGCGAATGGTTCCTTGGAGATCCCAGGTTCTGCAGAAAGAAGACGGAACCTCGGCACGCTCAGAATTCCGGAAATAGTCTGAGTGTGTGGGGGAGGTTTGGGGCCGTCCTCCACGCAGATGCCTGGAATCACAGGTGTTCCCTGGCAGGGGGAAGTCCGCTAAATACCTCCCCCGTCCAGGTGGAGGCACTACATGCTACCTGCATTTCCATCCCATCCCCCGCGTTTCCCCGACACCTAGCACTAGGAGACACTCGGGGAATACACGTGAAGGGCTTATAGGAGATCCCAGGCGCAGCAGACTGAAGACAGAACCTCCGAACACTCAGAATTCCGGAACACGGCTGACTGTGTGGTGGAGGATTTGGGCCGCCCACCTCGCAGCTGCCTGTGGTCACAGGAGTTCCCTGGCAGGGGGAAGACCGCTAAATATCTCCCCTGTCCAGGGAGAGGCACTACATGGAACCTGCATTTCCAGCACATCCCCTGCCTTTCCCCGGCAGCCCACACTAGGAGACTCTCGGGGAAGGAAATCGAAAGGCTCCTAGGAGATCCCAGGTGCTGCAGACAGAAAACGGACCTTCCCCACTCTCATAATTACGGAACACGTCTGATTGTGTTGGGGAGGTTTGGGGCCGACCTCCACGTTGCTGCCTGGGGTCGCAGGTGTTAAGTGCAAGTGGGAAGTCCCCTAAATACCTCCCCTGTCCAGGGTGAGGCACTACATGCTACCTGCATTTCCAACCCATCCCCCGCATTTCCCCGGCAGCCCACACTACGAGACTCTCGGGGAAGACACGCGAATGGCTCATAGGAGGTCCCAGGCGCTGCAGACAGATGACGGAACCTTCCCACACTCCGAATTCCGGAACAGGGCTGACTGTGTGGGGGAGGTTTGGGGCCGTCCTCCACGCAGCTGCATGGAATCACAGGTGTTCCCGGGCATGGGGAAGTCCGCTAAATACCTCCCCTGTCCAGGGGGAGGCACTACATGCTACCTGCATTTCCAGCCCATCCCCCGCGTTTCCCCGGCACCTAGCACTAGGAGACACACGGGGAAGACACGTGAAGGGCTCATAGGAGATCCCAGGCGCAGCAGACTGAAGACGGAACCTCCGAACACTCAGAATTCCGGAACTCGGCTTACTGTGAGGGGTTTTGGGGCCGCTCTCCACGCAGCTGCCTGGGGTCACAGGTGTTCCCTTGCAGGGGGAATTCCGCTAAATACCTCCCCTGTCCAGGGGGAGGCACTACATGCTACCTGCATTTCCAGCCCATCCCCCACCATTCCCCGGCTGCCCGCACTTGGATAATCTCGTGGAATATACGTGAAGGGCTCCTAGGATATCCCAAGCGCAGCAGACAGAAGACGAAACGTCCCAACACTCAGAATTCCGGAACACGGCTGACTGTGTGTGGGAGGTTTGGGGCCGCCCACCACGCAGCTGCCTGTGGTCACAGGAGTTCCCTGGCAGGGGGAAGTCCGCTAAATACCTCCCCTGTCCAGGGGGAGGCAGTACATGCTACCTGCATTTCCAGCCAATCCCCCGCCATTCCCTGGCAGCCCGCAATAAGAGACTCTTGGGGAAGACACTCGAATGGCTCCTAGGAGTTCCCAGGCGCTGCAGAAGGAAGACGGAACCTCCCAATGCTCAGAATTCCAGAACACCGATGACTGTGTTGATGAGGTTTGGGGCCAACCGCCACGGAGCTGCCTGGTTTCACAGGTGTTGCCTGGCAGGGGGTATTCCGCTAAATTCCTCCCCTTTACAGGGAGAGGCACTACATGGAACCTGCATTTCCAGCCCATCCCCCGCCTTTCCCAGTGAGCCCACACTAGCAGACTCTCGGGGAACACAAGCGAAAGGCTCCTAGGAGATCCCAGGTGCTGCAGACAGAAGACGGACCTTCCCCACTCTCAAAATTACTGAACACGTCTGACTGTGTGGGGGAGGTTTGGGGCCGACCTCCACGAAGCTGCCTGGGGTCGCAGGTGTTAGGTACAAGGGGGAAGTCCGCTAAATACCTCCCCTGTCCTGGGGCAGTCACTTCATGCTACCTGCATTTCCAGCCCATCCCCCACCTTTCCCCGGCAGCCCGCACTAGGAGACTCTCGGGGAAGACACACGAATGGCTCATAGGTGGTCCCAATACGCTGCAGACGGATGACGGAACCTACCAACACTCCGAATTCCGGAACACGGCTGACTGTGTTGGGGAGGTTTGGGGCCGCCCTCCACGGAGCTGCCTTGGGTCACAGGTATTTCCTGGCAGGGAGAAGTCCGCTAAATACCTCCCCTGACCAGGGGGAGGCATTAAAAACTAGAAGAATTTCCAGCCCATTCCCCGTCTTTCACCTGCTGCCCGCACTAGGAGAAAATTGGGGAAGACATTCGAAAGGCTCCTCGGAGATCTCAGGCGCTGCATAATGAAGACGGAACATCCCCATGCTGAGAATACGGAACACGGCTGACTGTGTGGGAGATGTTTTGTGCCGCCCTCCACGGAGCTGCCTGGTGTCACAGGTGTTCCCTAGCATGGTAAAGTCCGCTAAATACCTCCCCTGTCCAGGGGGAGGCACTACCTGCTACCTGCATTTCCAGCCCATCCACCGACTTTCCCTGGCACCCGCACTAGGAAAAACTCGGGTAAGACACGCGAAGGGCTCCTAGGAGATCCCAGGCGCTGCAGACAGTAGACAGAACCTCCCCACGCTTAGAATTCCGGAACACGGCTGACTGTGAGGGGTTTTGGGGCCTCCCTCCACGCAGCTGCCTGGGTTCACAGGTGTTCCCTGGCAGGGGGAAGTCCGCTAATTACCTCCCCTGTCCAGCGGGAGGCACTACAAGCTACCTACATTTACAGCACATCCCCGCCTTTCCTGGCAGCCCGAACTATGAGACTCTAGGGGAAGACACGCGAAGGGCTCTTGGAGATCTCAGTCTCAGCAGACAGAATACGGAACCTCCCAACACTCAGAATTCCGGAAAACGGCTGACTGGGTGGGGGAGGTTTGGGGCCGTCCTCCACGCAGCTGCCTGTGTTCACAGGTGATCCCTGGCCGGGGGAATTCCGCTAAATACCTCCCCTGTCCAGGGGGAGGCACTACATGCTACCTGAATTTCCAGGCTATCCCCAGCCTTTCACCGGCAGCCCGCACTAGGAGATTCTAGGGGAAGACACGCGAATGTCTCCTAGGCGATCCCAGGCGCTGCAGACAGAAGACGGAACCTCCCTACACTCAGAATTCAGGAACACGGCTGACTGTGTGTGGGAGGTTTCGGGCTGCACTCCACGCAGCTGCCTGTGGTCACTGGTGTTCCCTGTCTATGGGAATTCCGCTAAATACCTCCCCCTTCCAGTGGGACTCACTACATGCTACCTGCATTTCCAGCACATCCCCCGCCTTTCCCCGGCACCCGCACTAGGAGACACTCGGGAAAGACACGCGAATGGTTCCTTGGAGATCACAGGCGCTGCATACAAATGATGGAACCCCCACCCGCTCAGAATTCCGGAACACGGCTGACTGTGTTTGGAGGTTTGGGGCCGCCCTCCACGCAGCTGCCTTGGGTCACAGGTGTTCCCTGGCAGGGGGAAGTCCGCTAAATGCCTCCCCTGTCCAGGGGGAGGCACTATATGTTACCCGCATTTCCAGTCTATCCCCCGCCTTTCCCCGGAAGCCCGCAATAGGAGATCTCGGGGAAGACACGCGAATGGCTTCTAGGAAATTCCAGGCGCTGCAGACCGAAGACGGAACCTCCCCACACTCAGAATACCGGAACACGGCTGAATGTGTGTGGGAGATTTGGGGCCGCCCACCACGCAGCTGCCTGGGGTCACAGGTGTTCCCTGTCAGGGGGAAGTCCGCTAAATACCTCCCCTGTCCAGGGAGAGGCACTGCATGGAACGTGCATTTCCAGCCCATCCCCCACCTTAACCCGGCCGCCCGCACTAGGAGACACTCGGGGAAGACACGCGAAGTGCTCCTTGGAGATCCAAGGCGCTGCAGAAAGATGACGGAAACTCCCCACGCTCAGAATTCCGGAACACGGCTGACTGCGTGGTGGAGGTTTGGGGCCGCATTCCTCGCTGCTGCCTCTGGTCACAGGAGTGCCCTGGCAGGGGGAAGTCCGCTAAATACCTCCCCTGTCCAGGGGGTGGCACTACATGCTACCTGCATTTCCAGCCCATTCCCCGCATTTCCCCGGCTGCCCGCACTAGGGGACTCTCGGTGAAGATACGTGAATGGCTCCTAGGAGATCCCAAGCGCAGCACACAGAAGACGAAACTTCCCAAAACTCAGAATTCAGGAAGACGGCTGACTATGTGGGGGAGGTTTGAGGCCGCAATCCACGCAGCTGCTTTGGGTCACAGGTGATCCCTGGCAGGGGGAATTCCGCTAAATACCTCCCCTGTCCAGGGGGAGGCACTACATGCTACCTGAATTTCCAGGCTATCCCCAGCCTTTCCCCGGCAGCACGCACTAGGAGATTCTCGGGGAAGACACGCGAATGTCTCCTAGGGGATCCCAGGCGCTGCAGACAGAAGACGGAACCTCCCCACACTCAGAATTCCGGAACATGGCTGACTGTGTGTGGGAGGTTTCGGGCTGCACTCCACGCAGCTGCCTGGGGTCACTGGTGTTCCCTGTCTATGGGAATTCCGCTAAATACCTCCCCCTTCCAGTGGGACTCACTACATGCTACCTGCATTTCCAGCACATCCCCCGCCTTTCCCCGGCACCCGCACAAGGAGACACTCGGGAAAGACACGCGAATGGTTACTTGGAGATCACAGGCGCTGCATACAAATGACGGAACCTCCACCCGCTCAGAATTCCGGAACACGGCTGACTGTGTTTGGAGTTTTGGGGCCGCCCTCCACGCAGCTGCCTTGGGTCAAAGGTGTTCCCTTGCAGGGGGAAGTCGGCTAAATGCCTCCCCTGTCCAGGGGGAGGCACTACATGTTACCCGCATTTCCAGTCTATCCCCCGCCTTTCCCCGGATGCCTGCACTAGGAGATCTCGGGGAAGACACGCGAATGGCTTCTAGGAGATTTCAGGCGCTGCAGACCGAAGACGGAACCTCCCCACACTCAGAATACCGGAACACGGCTGAATGTGTGTGGGAGTTTTGGGGCCGCCCTCCACGCAGCTGCCTTGGGTCACAGGTGATCCCTGGCAGGGGGAATTCCGCTAAATACCTCCCCTGTCCAGGCGGAGGCACTTCATTCTACTTGCTTTTCAGCACATCCCCCGCCTTTCCCTTGCAGCCCGCACTAGGAGACTCTCGGGGAAGACAGGCGAAAGGCTCCTAGGAGATCCCAGGCGCTGCAGACAAAAGATGGAATCTCCCCATGCTCAGAATTCCGAAACAGGGCTGATTGTGTGGGGGTCGTTTGGGGCCGACATCCACGCAGCTGCCTGGGGACACAGGTGTTCACTGGCAGGGGGAAGTCCGCTAAATACCTCCCCTGTCCAGGCGGAGGCACTATATGCTACCTGCATTTCCAGCCCATCCCCCGCTTTCCCCTGCAGCCCGCAATAGGAGACTCTCAGGGAAGACAAGCGGAGGGCTCCTGGGGAATCCCAGGCGCAGCAGAGAGAAGACGGAACCTCCCAACACTCAGAATTCCGTAACACGTCTGACTCTTTGGGGGAGTTTTGTGGACGCTCTCCATTCTGCTGCCTGATTTCACAGGTGTTCCCTGGAAGGGGGAATTCCGCTAAATATCTCCCCTGTCCAGGTGGATGCACTATATGCTACCTGCATTTCCAGCCCATCCCCGCATTTCCTGGCAGCCCGCACTAGGAAACCTTCTGGGAAGACACGCGAATGCCTCCTAGGGGTCCCAGGCGCTGCGTAGAGAAGATGGAACCTCCCCACACTGAGAAATCCGGAACACGGCTGACTGTGTGGTGGATATTTGGGGCCGTCCTCCACGCAGCTGCCTGGGGTCACAGGTGTTCCCTTGCAGGGGGAATTCCGCTAAATACCTCCCCTGTCCAGGGGGAGGCACTACATGCTACCTGCATTTCCAGACTATCCCCCAATTTTCATGGCAGCCCCCACTAGGAAACTCTCGGGGAAGACATGCGAAGGACTCCTAGGAGATCCCAGGCGCTGCAGACAGAAGACGGAAACTCTCTATGGTCAGAATTCCGAAACACGGCTGATTGTGTGGGATAGGTTTGGGGCCGCAATCCACGCACCTGCCTGGGGACACAGGTGTTCCCTGGCAGGAGGAAGTCCGCTAAATTCCTCCCCTGTCCAGGGGGAGGCACTACATGCTACCTGCATTTCCAGCCCATCCCCCGCTTTTCCCCTGCATCCCGCATTAAGAGACTCTCGGGGAAGACACGCGAAGGGCTCCTAGGAGATCCCAGGCGCAGGAGACAGATGACGGAACCTCCCAACACTCAGAAATCCGAAACACGGCTGACTGTGTGGGGGAGGATTGGGGCCGCCCTCCACGCAGCTGCCTGGTTTCACAGGTGTTCCCAGGCAGAGGGAAGTCCGCTAAATACCTCGCCTGTCCAGGTGGAGGCACTACATTCTACCTGCATTTCCAGCCCATCCCCGCATTTCCTGGCAGCCCGCACTAGGAAAACTTCTGGAAAGACACGCGAATGGCTCCTAGGAGATCCCAGGCGCTGCGTACAGAAGATGGAGACTCCCAACACTGAGAAATCCGGAACACGGCTGACTGTGTGGTGGATGTTTGGGGCCGCCCTCCACGCAGCTGCCAGGGGTCTCAGGTGTTCCCTGGCAGGTGGAATTCCGCTAAATACCTCCCCTGTCCAGGGGGTGGCACTACATGCTACCTGCATTTCCAGCCCATCCCCCGCCTTTCCCCTGCAGCCCACACAAGGAGACTCTCAGGGAAGATAAGCGGAGGGCTCCTAGGAAATCCCAGGCGCAGCAGACAGAAGACGGAACCTCCCCACACTCAGAATTCCGGAACACGTCTGACTGTGTGCGGGAGGTTTGGTGCCGCCCTCCACGAAGCTGCCTGGGGTCACAGGTGTTCCCTGGCAGGGGGAAGTCCGCTAAATACCTCCCCGGTCCAGGGGGAGGCACTACATGCTACCTGCATTTCCAGCCCATCCCCCACATTTTCATGGCAGCCCGCAGTAAGAAACTCTCGGGGAAGACATGCGAAGGACTCCTAGGAGATCCCAGGCACTGCAGATAGAAGACGGAAACTCCCTATGGTCAGAATTCCGGAACACTGCTGATTGTGTGGGATAGGTTTTGGGCCGCCATCAACGCAACTGCCTGGTTTCACAGGTGTTCCCTGGCAGGGTGAATTCCGCTAAATACCTCCCCTGTCCAAGGGGAGGCTTTACACGCTACGTGCATTTCCAGACCATCCTCGCATTTCCTGGCAGCCCGCACTAGGATACCTTCTGGGAAGACACGCGAATGGCTCCTAGGAGATCCCAGGCGCTGCGTACAGAAGATGGAACCTCCCCACACTGAGAAATCTGGAACACGGCTGACTGTGTGGGGGAGGTATGGGGCTGCCTTCCACGCATCTGCCTGGGGTCACTAGTGTTCCCTGGCAGGGGGAAGTCCGCTAAATACCTCCCCTGTCCTGGGGGAGGCACTACATGCTACCTGCATTTCCAGCCCATCCCCGCATTTCCCCAGTAGCCCGCACAAAGTGACTCTCGGGGAAGACACGAGAATTGCTCATAGGATATCCCAGGCGCTGCAGACAGATGACGGAACCTTCCCACACTCCGAATTCCGGAACAGGGCTGACTGTGTGGGGGAGGTTTGGGGCCGCCCTCCACGCAGCTGCCTGGGGTCACAGGTGTTCCCTGTCAGGGGGAAGTCCGCTAAATACCTCCCATGACCAGGGGGAGGCAGTATATGCTACCTGAATTTCCAGCCCATCCCCCGCATTTCACCGGCAGCCCGCACTAGGAGACTCTTGGTGAAGACACTCGAAGGGCTCCTAGGAGTTCCCAGGCGCTGCAGTCAGAAGACGGAACCTACCCAAGCTTAGAATTCCGAAACACGGCTGACTCTGAGGGGTTTTGGGGCCGCTCTCCACGCAGCTGCATTGTGTCACAGGTGTTCCCTGGCAGGGGGAAGTCCGCTAAATATCACCTCTGTCCAGGGGGAGGCACTACATGCTACCTGCGTTTCCAGCACATCCCCTACCTTTTCACAGCAGACCGCACTAGGAAATTCTCGGGGAAGTCACTCGAATGGCTCCTAGGAGATCCCATGTGCTGCAGAAAGAAGACTGAACCTCCAAACGCTCAGATTTCCGAACGCGTCTGAGTGTGTGCGGGAGGTTTGTGCCCGACTTCCACGCAGCTGCCTGGAGTCACAGGTGTTCCCTGGCAGGGGGAAGTCCGCTAAATACCTCCCCTGTCCAGGGGGATGCACTACATGCTACCTGCATTTCCAACACATCCCCTACATTTTCACAGCAGCCCGCACTAGGAGACACTCGGGGAAGACACGTAAAGGGCTCATAGGAGATCCCAGGCGCAGCAGACAGAAGACGGAACCTCCGAACACTCAGAATTCTGGAACAGGGCTGAATGGGTGGTTGAGTTTTGGGGCCGCCCTCCACGCAGCTACCTGGTTTCACAGTTTTTCCCTGGCATGGGGAAGTCCGCTAAATACCTCCCCTGTCCAGGTGGAGGCACTACATGCTACCTGCATTTCCAGCACATCCCCCACCTTTCCCCAGCAGACCGAACTATGAGACTCTAGGGGAAGTCACGCGAAGGGCTCCTAGGAGATCCCAGGCGCTGCAGACCGAAAACGGAACCTCCCAACACTCAGAATTCCGGAACACGGCTGACTGTGTGTGGGAGGTTTGGGGCTGATCTCCTCGCAGTTGCCTGGGGTCACAGGTGTCCCCTGGCAGGGGGAAGTCCGCTAATTACCTCCCCTGTCCAGGGAGAGGCACTACATGGAACCTGCATTTCCAAACCATCCCCCGCCTTTCCCCGACCGCCCGCAATAGGAGACACTCGGGGAAGACACGTGAAGGGCTCCTAGGAGATCCTAGGCGCAGCAGACTGAATACGGAACTTCCCAACACTCAGAAATCCGGAACACGTTTGACTGTGTGGGAGAGGTTTGGGGCCGCCCTCCACGCAGCTACCTGGTTTCACAGGTTTTCCCTGGCACGGGAAATTCTACTAAATACCTCCCCTGTCCAGGGGGAGGCACTACATGCTACCTGCATTTCCATCCCATCCCCCGCCTTTTCCTGGCTGCCAGCACTATGAGTCTCTAGGGGAAGATACGTGAAGGGCTCTTAGGAGATCCCAAGCGCAGCAGACTGAAGACGAAAACTCCCAACACTCACAATTCCGGAACACGGCTGACTGTGTGGGGGAGTTTTGAGGCCGCCATCCAAGCAGCTGCCTGGGGTCTCAAGTATTCCCTGGCAGGGGGAAGTCTGCTAAATACCTCCCATATCCAGGGGGAGGCACTACATGCTACCTGCATTTCCAGCCTATCCCCCGCAATTCCCCGGCAGCCCGCACTAGGAGATTCTCGGGGAAGACACGCGAATGGCTCCTAGGAGATCCCTGCGCTGCTGACTGAATACGGAACCTCCCCACACTCAGAATTCCGGAACATGGCTGACTTTGTGGGGGATTTTTTGGGCCGAAATCCACGGAGCTGCCTGGTTTCACAGGTATTCCCTGTCAGGGGGAAGTCCGCTAAATACCTCCCCTGTCCAGGGAGAGGCACTTCATGGGACCTCATTTCCAGCCCATCCCCCGCCTTTCCCCGGCAGCCCGCAATAGGAGACTCTCGGGGAAGACACGCGGAAGGCTCCAAGGAGATCCCAGGTGCTGCAGACAGAAGACGGACCTTCCCCACTCTCAGAATTACGGAACATGTCTGACTGTGTGCGGGAGGTTTGGGGCCGACCTCCACGTAGCTGCCTAGGGTCGCAGGTGTTAGGTGCAAGGGGGAAGTCCGCTAAATACCTCCCCTGTCCAGGGGAAGGCAGTACATGCTACGTGCATTTCCAGCCCATCCCCCGTATTTCCCCGGCATCCCACACTAGGAGACTCTCGGGGAAGACACGGGAATGGCTCATAGGTAGTCCCACGCGCTGCAGACAGATGACGGAACCTTCCCACACTCCGAATTCCGGAACACGGCTGACTGTGTGGGGGAGGTTTGGGGCCGCCCTACATGTTGCTGCCTGGGGTCACAGGTGTTCACTGGCAGGGAGAAGTCCGCTAAATACCTCCCCTGTCCAGGGGGAAGCACTAAATCCTACCAGCATTTAGAGCCCATCCCCCGCATTTCCCAGGCAGCCCGCACTAGGAGAAACTTGGGGAAGGCATACGAATGGCTCCTAGGAGATCCCAGGCGCTGCCGAATGAAGACGGAACTTCCCCATTCTCAGAATTCCAGAACAGGGCTGACTGTGTCGGGGAGGTTTGGGGCCGCCCTCCACGGAGCTGCCTGGGGTCACAGGTGTTCACTGGCAGGGAGAAGTCCGCTAAATACCTCCCCTGTCCTGGGGGAGGCACTACATGCTACCTGATTTTCCAGCCCATCCCCCGCCTTTCCCCGGCAGCCCACACTAGGAGAATTTTGGGGAAGACACTCGAATGGCTCCTTGGAGATCCCAGGCGCTGCAGACAGAGGACGGAACCTCCCCACACTCAGAACGCCGGAACATGACTGACTGTGTACGGGAAATTTGGGGCCGCCTTCCACGCAGCTGCCTGGTGTCACAAGTGTTCTCTGGCAGGGGAATTATGCTAAATACCTCCCCTGTCCAGGGGGACTTACTACATGCTACATGCATTTCCAGCACATCCCGCGCCTTTCCCCGGCACCCGCACTAGGAGACCCACGGGGAAGACACGCGAATGGTTCCTTGGAGATCCCAGGTTCTGCAGAAAGAAGACGGAACCTCGGCACGCTCAGAATTCCGGAAATAGTCTGAGTGTGTGGGGGAGGTTTGGGGCCGTCCTCCACGCAGATGCCTGGAATCACAGGTGTTCCCTGGCAGGGGGAAGTCCGCTAAATACCTCCCCCGTCCAGGTGGAGGCACTACATGCTACCTGCATTTCCATCCCATCCCCCGCGTTTCCCCGACACCTAGCACTAGGAGACACTCGGGGAATACACGTGAAGGGCTTATAGGAGATCCCAGGCGCAGCAGACTGAAGACAGAACCTCCGAACACTCAGAATTCCGGAACACGGCTGACTGTGTGGTGGAGGATTTGGGCCGCCCACCTCGCAGCTGCCTGTGGTCACAGGAGTTCCCTGGCAGGGGGAAGACCGCTAAATATCTCCCCTGTCCAGGGAGAGGCACTACATGGAACCTGCATTTCCAGCACATCCCCTGCCTTTCCCCGGCAGCCCACACTAGGAGACTCTCGGGGAAGGAAATCGAAAGGCTCCTAGGAGATCCCAGGTGCTGCAGACAGAAAACGGACCTTCCCCACTCTCATAATTACGGAACACGTCTGATTGTGTTGGGGAGGTTTGGGGCCGACCTCCACGTTGCTGCCTGGGGTCGCAGGTGTTAAGTGCAAGTGGGAAGTCCCCTAAATACCTCCCCTGTCCAGGGTGAGGCACTACATGCTACCTGCATTTCCAACCCATCCCCCGCATTTCCCCGGCAGCCCACACTACGAGACTCTCGGGGAAGACACGCGAATGGCTCATAGGAGGTCCCAGGCGCTGCAGACAGATGACGGAACCTTCCCACACTCCGAATTCCGGAACAGGGCTGACTGTGTGGGGGAGGTTTGGGGCCGTCCTCCACGCAGCTGCATGGAATCACAGGTGTTCCCTGGCATGGGGAAGTCCGCTAAATACCTCCCCTGTCCAGGTGGAGGCACTACATGCTACCTGCACTTCCAGCACATCCCCCACCTTTCCCCAGCAGACCGAACAATGAGACTCTAGGGGAAGTCACGCGAAGGGCTCCTAGGAGATCCCAGGCGCTGCAGACCGAAAACAGAACCTCCCAACACTCAGAATTCCGGAACACGGCTGACTGTGTGTGGGAGGTTTGGGGCTGATCTCCTCGCAGTTGCCTGGGGTCACAGGTGTCCCCTGGCAGGGGGAAGTCCGCTAATTACCTCCCCTGTCCAGGGATAGGCACTACATGGAACCTGCATTTCCAAACCATCCCCCGCCTTTCCCCGACCGCCCGCAATAGGAGACACTCGGGGAAGACACGTGAAGGGCTCCTAGGAGATCCTAGGCGCAGCAGACTGAATACGGAACTTCCCAACACTCAGAAATCCGGAACACGTTTGACTGTGTGGGAGAGGTTTGGGGCCGCCCTCCACGCAGCTACCTGGTTTCACAGGTTTTCCCTGGCACGGGAAATTCTGCTAAATACCTCCCCTGTCCAGGGGGAGGCACTACATGCTACCTGCATTTCCATCCCATCCCCCGCCTTTTCCTGGCTGCCAGCACTATGAGTCTCTAGGGGAAGATACGTGAAGGGCTCTTAGGAGATCCCAAGCGCAGCAGACTGAAGACGAAAACTCCCAACACTCACAATTCCGGAACACGGCTGACTGTGTGGGGGAGTTTTGAGGCCGCCATCCAAGCAGCTGCCTGGGGTCTCAAGTATTCCCTGGCAGGGGGAAGTCTGCTAAATACCTCCCATATCCAGGGGGAGGCACTACATGCTACCTGCATTTCCAGCCTATCCCCCGCAATTCCCCGGCAGCCCGCACTAGGAGATTCTCGGGGAAGACACGCGAATGGCTCCTAGGAGATCCCTGCGCTGCTGACTGAATACGGAACCTCCCCACACTCAGAATTCCGGAACATGGCTGACTTTGTGGGGGATTTTTTGGGCCGAAATCCACGGAGCTGCCTGGTTTCACAGGTATTCCCTGGCAGGGGGAAGTCCGCTAAATACCTCCCCTGTCCAGGGAGAGGCACTTCATGGGACCTCATTTCCAGCCCATCCCCCGCCTTTCCCCGGCAGCCCGCAATAGGAGACTCTCGGGGAAGACACGCGGAAGGCTCCAAGGAGATCCCAGGTGCTGCAGACAGAAGACGGACCTTCCCCACTCTCAGAATTACGGAACATGTCTGACTGTGTGCGGGAGGTTTGGGGCCGACCTCCACGTAGCTGCCTAGGGTCGCAGGTGTTAGGTGCAAGGGGGAAGTCCGCTAAATACCTCCCCTGTCCAGGGGAAGGCAGTACATGCTACGTGCATTTCCAGCCCATCCCCCGTATTTCCCCGGCATCCCACACTAGGAGACTCTCGGGGAAGACACGGGAATGGCTCATAGGTAGTCCCACGCGCTGCAGACAGATGACGGAACCTTCCCACACTCCGAATTCCGGAACACGGCTGACTGTGTGGGGGAGGTTTGGGGCCGCCCTACATGTTGCTGCCTGGGGTCACAGGTGTTCACTGGCAGGGAGAAGTCCGCTAAATACCTCCCCTGTCCAGGGGGAAGCACTAAATCCTACCAGCATTTAGAGCCCATCCCCCGCATTTCCCAGGCAGCCCGCACTAGGAGAAACTTGGGGAAGACATACGAATGGCTCCTAGGAGATCCCAGGCGCTGCCGAAGGAAGACGGAACTTCCCCATTCTCAGAATTCCAGAACAGGGCTGACTGTGTCTGGGAGGTTTGGGGCCGCCCTCCACGGAGCTGCCTGGGGTCACAAGAGTTCCCTGGCAGGGGGATGTCCGCTAAATACCTCCCCTGTCCTGGGGGAGGCACTACATGCTACCTGAATTTCCAGCCCATCCCCCGCCTTTCCCCGGCAGCCCACACTAGGAGAATTTTGGGGAAGACACTCGAATGGCTCCTTGGAGATCCCAGGCGCTGCAGACAGAGGACGGAACCTCCCCACACTCAGAACGCCGGAACATGACTGACTGTGTACGGGAAATTTGGGGCCGCCATCCACGCAGCTGCCTGGTGTCACAAGTGTTCTCTGGCAGGGGAATTACGCTAAATACCTCCCCTGTCCAGGGGGACTTACTACATGCTACATGCATTTCCAGCACATCCCGCGCCTTTCCCCGGCACCCGCACTAGGAGACCCACGGGGAAGACACGCGAATGGTTCCTTGGAGATCCCAGGTTCTGCAGAAAGAAGACGGAACCTCGGCACGCTCAGAATTCCGGAAATAGTCTGAGTGTGTGGGGGAGGTTTGGGGCCGTCCTCCACGCAGATGCCTGGAATCACAGGTGTTCCCTGGCAGGGGGAAGTCCGCTAAATACCTCCCCCGTCCAGGTGGAGGCACTACATGCTACCTGCATTTCCATCCCATCCCCCGCGTTTCCCCGACACCTAGCACTAGGAGACACTCGGGGAATACACGTGAAGGGCTTATAGGAGATCCCAGGCGCAGCAGACTGAAGACAGAACCTCCGAACACTCAGAATTCCGGAACACGGCTGACTGTGTGGTGGAGGATTTGGGCCGCCCACCTCGCAGCTGCCTGTGGTCACAGGAGTTCCCTGGCAGGGGGAAGACCGCTAAATATCTCCCCTGTCCAGGGAGAGGCACTACATGGAACCTGCATTTCCAGCACATCCCCTGCCTTTCCCCGGCAGCCCACACTAGGAGACTCTCGGGGAAGGAAATCGAAAGGCTCCTAGGAGATCCCAGGTGCTGCAGACAGAAAACGGACCTTCCCCACTCTCATAATTACGGAACACGTCTGATTGTGTTGGGGAGGTTTGGGGCCGACCTCCACGTTGCTGCCTGGGGTCGCAGGTGTTAAGTGCAAGTGGGAAGTCCCCTAAATACCTCCCCTGTCCAGGGTGAGGCACTACATGCTACCTGCATTTCCAACCCATCCCCCGCATTTCCCCGGCAGCCCACACTACGAGACTCTCGGGGAAGACACGCGAATGGCTCATAGGAGGTCCCAGGCGCTGCAGACAGATGACGGAACCTTCCCACACTCCGAATTCCGGAACAGGGCTGACTGTGTGGGGGAGGTTTGGGGCCGTCCTCCACGCAGCTGCATGGAATCACAGGTGTTCCCGGGCATGGGGAAGTCCGCTAAATACCTCCCCTGTCCAGGGGGAGGCACTACATGCTACCTGCATTTCCAGCCCATCCCCCGCGTTTCCCCGGCACCTAGCACTAGGAGACACACGGGGAAGACACGTGAAGGGCTCATAGGAGATCCCAGGCGCAGCAGACTGAAGACGGAACCTCCGAACACTCAGAATTCCGGAACTCGGCTTACTGTGAGGGGTTTTGGGGCCGCTCTCCACGCAGCTGCCTGGGGTCACAGGTGTTCCCTTGCAGGGGGAATTCCGCTAAATACCTCCCCTGTCCAGGGGGAGGCACTACATGCTACCTGCATTTCCAGCCCATCCCCCACCATTCCCCGGCTGCCCGCACTTGGATAATCTCGTGGAATATACGTGAAGGGCTCCTAGGATATCCCAAGCGCAGCAGACAGAAGACGAAACGTCCCAACACTCAGAATTCCGGAACACGGCTGACTGTGTGTGGGAGGTTTGGGGCCGCCCACCACGCAGCTGCCTGTGGTCACAGGAGTTCCCTGGCAGGGGGAAGTCCGCTAAATACCTCCCCTGTCCAGGGGGAGGCAGTACATGCTACCTGCATTTCCAGCCAATCCCCCGCCATTCCCTGGCAGCCCGCAATAAGAGACTCTTGGGGAAGACACTCGAATGGCTCCTAGGAGTTCCCAGGCGCTGCAGAAGGAAGACGGAACCTCCCAATGCTCAGAATTCCAGAACACCGATGACTGTGTTGATGAGGTTTGGGGCCAACCGCCACGGAGCTGCCTGGTTTCACAGGTGTTGCCTGGCAGGGGGTATTCCGCTAAATTCCTCCCCTTTACAGGGAGAGGCACTACATGGAACCTGCATTTCCAGCCCATCCCCCGCCTTTCCCAGTGAGCCCACACTAGCAGACTCTCGGGGAACACAAGCGAAAGGCTCCTAGGAGATCCCAGGTGCTGCAGACAGAAGACGGACCTTCCCCACTCTCAAAATTACTGAACACGTCTGACTGTGTGGGGGAGGTTTGGGGCCGACCTCCACGAAGCTGCCTGGGGTCGCAGGTGTTAGGTACAAGGGGGAAGTCCGCTAAATACCTCCCCTGTCCTGGGGCAGTCACTTCATGCTACCTGCATTTCCAGCCCATCCCCCACCTTTCCCCGGCAGCCCGCACTAGGAGACTCTCGGGGAAGACACACGAATGGCTCATAGGTGGTCCCAATACGCTGCAGACGGATGACGGAACCTACCAACACTCCGAATTCCGGAACACGGCTGACTGTGTTGGGGAGGTTTGGGGCCGCCCTCCACGGAGCTGCCTTGGGTCACAGGTATTTCCTGGCAGGGAGAAGTCCGCTAAATACCTCCCCTGACCAGGGGGAGGCATTAAAAACTAGAAGAATTTCCAGCCCATTCCCCGTCTTTCACCTGCTGCCCGCACTAGGAGAAAATTGGGGAAGACATTCGAAAGGCTCCTCGGAGATCTCAGGCGCTGCATAATGAAGACGGAACATCCCCATGCTGAGAATACGGAACACGGCTGACTGTGTGGGAGATGTTTTGTGCCGCCCTCCACGGAGCTGCCTGGTGTCACAGGTGTTCCCTAGCATGGTAAAGTCCGCTAAATACCTCCCCTGTCCAGGGGGAGGCACTACCTGCTACCTGCATTTCCAGCCCATCCACCGACTTTCCCTGGCACCCGCACTAGGAAAAACTCGGGTAAGACACGCGAAGGGCTCCTAGGAGATCCCAGGCGCTGCAGACAGTAGACAGAACCTCCCCACGCTTAGAATTCCGGAACACGGCTGACTGTGAGGGGTTTTGGGGCCTCCCTCCACGCAGCTGCCTGGGTTCACAGGTGTTCCCTGGCAGGGGGAAGTCCGCTAATTACCTCCCCTGTCCAGCGGGAGGCACTACAAGCTACCTACATTTACAGCACATCCCCGCCTTTCCTGGCAGCCCGAACTATGAGACTCTAGGGGAAGACACGCGAAGGGCTCTTGGAGATCTCAGTCTCAGCAGACAGAATACGGAACCTCCCAACACTCAGAATTCCGGAAAACGGCTGACTGGGTGGGGGAGGTTTGGGGCCGTCCTCCACGCAGCTGCCTGTGTTCACAGGTGATCCCTGGCCGGGGGAATTCCGCTAAATACCTCCCCTGTCCAGGGGGAGGCACTACATGCTACCTGAATTTCCAGGCTATCCCCAGCCTTTCACCGGCAGCCCGCACTAGGAGATTCTAGGGGAAGACACGCGAATGTCTCCTAGGCGATCCCAGGCGCTGCAGACAGAAGACGGAACCTCCCTACACTCAGAATTCAGGAACACGGCTGACTGTGTGTGGGAGGTTTCGGGCTGCACTCCACGCAGCTGCCTGTGGTCACTGGTGTTCCCTGTCTATGGGAATTCCGCTAAATACCTCCCCCTTCCAGTGGGACTCACTACATGCTACCTGCATTTCCAGCACATCCCCCGCCTTTCCCCGGCACCCGCACTAGGAGACACTCGGGAAAGACACGCGAATGGTTCCTTGGAGATCACAGGCGCTGCATACAAATGATGGAACCCCCACCCGCTCAGAATTCCGGAACACGGCTGACTGTGTTTGGAGGTTTGGGGCCGCCCTCCACGCAGCTGCCTTGGGTCACAGGTGTTCCCTGGCAGGGGGAAGTCCGCTAAATGCCTCCCCTGTCCAGGGGGAGGCACTATATGTTACCCGCATTTCCAGTCTATCCCCCGCCTTTCCCCGGAAGCCCGCAATAGGAGATCTCGGGGAAGACACGCGAATGGCTTCTAGGAAATTCCAGGCGCTGCAGACCGAAGACGGAACCTCCCCACACTCAGAATACCGGAACACGGCTGAATGTGTGTGGGAGATTTGGGGCCGCCCACCACGCAGCTGCCTGGGGTCACAGGTGTTCCCTGTCAGGGGGAAGTCCGCTAAATACCTCCCCTGTCCAGGGAGAGGCACTGCATGGAACGTGCATTTCCAGCCCATCCCCCACCTTAACCCGGCCGCCCGCACTAGGAGACACTCGGGGAAGACACGTGAAGGGCTCTTGGAGATCCCAGTCTCAGCAGACAGAATACGGAACCTCCCAACACTCAGAATTCCGGTAAACGGCTGACTGGGTGGGGGAGGTTTGGGGCCGTCCTCCTCGCAGCTGCCTGTGGTCACAGGAGTTCCCTGTCAGGGGGAAGTCCGCTAAATACCTCCCCTGTCCAGGGGGAGGCACTACATGCTACCTGCATTTCCAGCCCATCCCCCGCCTCTCCCTGGCTGCCCGCACTATGAGACTCTCGGGGAAGATGCGTGAAGGGCTCCTAGGAGATCCCAAGTGCAGCAGACAGAGAACGAAACTTCCCAACACTCAGAATTCCGAAACACGGCTGACTGTATGGGGGAGCTTTGGGGCCGCCAAAAACGCAGCTGCATGGTTTCACAGGTGTTCCCTGGTAGAGGGAAGTCCGCTAAATACCTCCCCTGTCCAGGGGGTGGAACTGCATAGTACCTGCATTTCCAGCCCATCCCCCGCCTTTTCCCGGCAGCCCGCATTAGGAGACTCTCGGGGAACACACGCGAAATGCTCCTAGGAGATCCCAGGCGTTGCAGACAGAAGACGGAACCTCTCCACACTCCGAATTCCGGAAAACGGCTGACTTTGTTGGGGAGGTTTGAGGCTGCCCTCCACGCAGCTGTGTGTGGTCACAGGTGTTCCCTGGCATGGTGAATTCCGCTAAATACCTCCCCTGTCCTGGGGGAGGCACTGCAAGCTACCTGCATTTCCAGCCCATCCCCCGCATGTTGGCAGCCCATACAAGTAGACTCTCTGTGAAGACGCGCGAAGGGATCCTAGGATATCCCAGGCGCTGCAGAAGGAAGACGGATCATCCCCATACTCAGAATTCCGGAACATGGCTGACTGTGTGGGAGAGGTTTGGTGCCGCCCTCCACGGAGCTGCCTGGGTTCACAGGTGTTCCCTGGCAGGGGGAAGTCCGCTAAATACCTCCCCTGTCCAGGGGGACGCACTATCAGCTACCTGAATTTCCAGCCCATCCCCCGCCTTTCCCTGGCACCCGCACTAGGAGAAACTCGGGGAAGACAGGTGAATGGCTCATATGAGATCCCAGGCGCAGCAGACAGAAGACGGAACCTCCGAACACTCAGAATTCCGGAACACGGCTGACTGTGTGGGGAGGTTTGGGGCCGCACTCCACGCAGCTACCTGGTTTCACAGGTTTTCCCTGGCAGTGGGAAGTCCGCTAAATACGTCCCCTGTCGAGGTGGAGGCACTACATGTTACCCGCATTTCCAGTCTATCCCCCGCCTTTCCCCGGAAGCCCGCAATAGGAGACCCTCGGGGAAGACACGCGAATGGCTTCTAGGAAATTCCAGGCGCTGCAGACCGAAGACGGAACCTCCCCACACTCAGAATACCGGAACACGGCTGAATGTGTGTGGGAGATTTGGGGCCGCCCACCACGCAGCTGCCTGGGGTCACAAGTGTTCCCAGTCAGGGGGAAGTCCGCTAAATACCTCCCCTGTCCAGGGAGAGGCACTGCATGGAACGTGCATTTCAAGCCCATCCCCCAACTTAACCCGGCCGCCCGCACTAGGAGACACTCGGGGAAGACACGTGAAGTGCTCTTGGAGATCCCAGTCTCAGCAGACAGAATACGGAACCTCCCAACACTCAGAATTCCGGAAAACGGCTGACTGGGTGGGGGAGGATTGGGGCCGTCCTCCACGGAGCTGCCTTGGGTCACAGGTGATCCCTGGCCGGGGGAATTCCGCTAAATACCTCCCCTGTCCAGGGGGAGGCACTACATGCTACCTGAATTTCCAGGCTATCCCTAGCCTTTCCCCGGCAGCCCGCACTAGGAGTTTCTAGGGGAAGACACGCGAATGTCTCCTAGGCTATCCCAGGCGCTGCAGACAGAAGACGGAACCTCCCCACACTCAGAATTCAGGAACACGGCTGACTGTGTGTGGGAGGTTTCGGGCTGCACTCCACGCAGCTGCCTGTGGTCACTGGTGTTCCCTGTCTATGGGAATTCCGCTAAATACCTCCCCCTTCCAGTGGGACTCACTACATGCTACCTGCATTTCCAGGACATCCCCCGACTTTCCCCGGCACCCGCACTAGGAGACACTCGGGAAAGACACGCGAATGGTTCCTTGGAGATCACAGGCGCTGCATACAAATGACGGAACCTCCACCCGCTCAGAATTCCGGAACACGGCTGACTGTGTTTGGAGGTTTGGGGCCGCCCTCCACGCAGCTGCCTTGGGTCACAGGTGTTCCCTAGCAGGGGGAAGTCCGCTAAATGCCTCCCCTTTCCAGGGGGAGGCACTACATGTTACCCACATTTCCAGGCTATCCCCCGCCTTTCCCCGGAAGCCCGCACTAGGAGATCTCGGGGAAGACACGCGAATTGGCTTCTAGGAGATTCCAGGCGCTGCAGACTGAAGACGGAACCTCCCCACACTCAGAATACCGGAACATGGCTGAATGTGTGTGGGAGTTTTGGGGCCGCCCACCACGCAGCTGCCTGGGGACACAGGTGTTCCCTGTCAGGGGGAAGTCCGCTAAATACCTCCCCTGTCCTGGGAGAGGCAGTACATGCTACCAGCATGTCCAGCCGATCCCCAGCCTTTCACCGGCAGCCCGCACTAGGAGACACTTGGGGAAGACATTCGAAGGGCTCCTAGGGGATCCCAGGCGCTGCAGACTGAAGACGGAACCTCCCCACACTCAGAATTCTGGAACACGCCTGACTTTGTGTGGGAGGTTTGGGTCGCCCACCACGCAGCTGCCTGGGTTCACTGGTGTTCCCTGTCAGGGGGAAGTCCGCTAAATACCTCCCCTGTCCAGGGGGAGGCAGTACATTCTACCTGCATTTCCAGCCCATCCCCCGCCTTTCCCTTACTGCCCGCACTAGGAGACTCTCGGGGAAGACATGCGAAAGGCTCCTAGGAGATCCCAGGTGCTGCAGACAGAAGACGGAAATTCCCACTCTCAGAATTACGGAACAGGTCTGACTGTGTGGGGGAGGTTTGGGGCCGACCTCCACGTAGCTGCCTGGAGTCGCAGGTGTTTGGTGAAAGGGGGAAGTACGCTAAATAACTCCTCTGTCCAGGGGGAGGCACTACAAGCTACTTGCATTTCCAGCACATCCCCCACCTTTCCCCGGCAGCCTGCACTTGGAGACTCTCGGGGAAGACACGCGAATGGCTCCTAGGAGGTCCCAGGCGATGCAGACAGATGACGGAACCTTCCCAAACTCCGAATTCCGGAACACGGATGACTGTGTGGGGGAGGTTTGGGGCCACCATATACGAAGCTGCCTGGTTTCACAGGTGTTCCCTAGCAGGGGGAATTCCGCTAAATACCTCCCTTGTCCAGGGGGAGGCACTACATGCTACATGCATTTCCAGTTCTTCCCCCAACTTTTCACGGCAGCCCGCAATAGGAAACTCTCGGGGAAGACACTCGAATGGCTATAGGAGATCCCAGGTGCTGCAGAAATAAGACGGAACCTCCTCACGCTCAGAATTCCGGAACACGTCTGTGTGTGGGGGGGAGGTTTGGGGCCGTCCACCACGCAGCTGCCTGGAGTCACAGGTGTTCCCTGGCAGGGGGAAGTCCGCTAAATACCTCCCCAGTCCAGGGGGAGGCACTATATGCTACCTGCATTTCTAACCCATCCCCCGCATTTCCTCGGCTGCCCGCATTAGGAGACTCTCGGTGAAGATACGTGAAGGGCTCCTAGGAGATACCAAGCGCAGCACACAGAAGACGAAACTTCCCAAAACTCAGAATTCAGGAAGACGGCTGACTGTGTGGGGGAGGTTTGAGGCCGCAATCCACGCAGCTGCTTGGGGTCACAGGTGATCCCTGGCCGGGGGAATTCCGCTAAATACCGCCCCTGTCCAGGGGGAGGCACTACATGCTACCTGCATTTCCAGGCTATCCCCCGCCTTTCCCCGGCAGCCTGCACTAGGAGATTCTCGGGGAAGACACGCGAATGTCTCCTACGCGATCCCAGGCGCTGCAGACAGAAGACGGAACCTCCACCCGCTCAGAATTCCGGAACACGGCTGACTGTGTTTGGAGGTTTGTGGCCGCCCTCCACGGAGCTGCCTTGGGTCACAGGTATTTCCTGGCAGGGAGAAGTCCGCTAAATACCTCCCCTGTCCGGGGGGAGGCATTAAAAGCTAGAAAAATTTCCAGCCCATTCCCCGTCTTTCACCTGCAGCCCGCACTAGGAGACAATTGGGGAAGACTTTCGAAAGGCTCCTCGGAGATCTCAGACGCTGCAGAAGGAAGACGGAACATCCCCATGCTCAGAATTCAGGAACACGGCTGACTGTGTGGGAGATATTTTGTGCCGCCCTCCACGGAGCGCCCTGGTGTCACAGGTGTTCCCTGGCATGGGGAAGTCCGCTAAATACTTCCCCTGTCCAGGGGGAGGCACTACCTGCTACCTGCATTTCCAGCCCATCCACCGACTTTCCCTGGCACCCGCACTAGGAAAAACTCAGGTAAGACACGCGAAGGGCTCCTAGGAGATCCCAGGCGCTGCAGACAGTAGACAGAACCTCCCCACGCTTAGAATTCCGGAACACGGCTGACTGTGAGGGGTTTTGGGGCCGCCCTCCACACAGCTGCCTGTGTTCACAGGTGTTCCCTGGCAGGGGGAATTCCGCTAATTACCTCCCCTGTCCAGGGGGAGGCACTACAAGCTACCTGCATTTACAGCCCATCCCCGCCTTTCCTGGCAGCCCGTACAAGTAGACTCTCTGTGAAGATGCGCGAAAGGATCCTAGGAGATCCCATGCGCTGCAGACAGAAGACGGAAAATCCCCATGCTCAGAATTCCGGAACACGGCTGAGTGTTTGGGGGAGGTTTGGGGCCGTCCGACACGCAGCTGCCTGTGGTCACAAATGTTCCCTGGCAGGGGGAAGTCCGCTAAATACCTCCCCTGTCCAGGGAGAGGCACTGCATGGAACCTGAATTTCCAGCCCATCCCCCAACTTAACCCGGCCGCCCGCACTAGGAGACACTCAGGGAAGACACATGAAAGGCTCTTGGAGATCCCACTCTCAGCAGACAGAATACGGAACGTCCCAACACTCAGAATTCCGTAAAACGGCTGACTGGGTGGGGGAGGTTTGGGGCCGTCCTCCTCGCAGCTGCCTGTGGTCACAGGAGTTCCCTGGCATGGGGAAGTCCGCTAAATACCTCCCCTGTCCAGGGGGACGCACTACCAGCTACCTGAATTTCCAGCCCTTCCCCCGTCTTTCCCTGGCACCCGCACTAGGAGAAACTCGGGGAAGACACGTGAATGGCTCATATGAGATCCCAGGCGCAGCAGACAGAAGACGGAACCTCCGAACACTCAGAATTCCGGAACACGGCTGACTGTGTGGGGAGGTTTGGGGCCGCAATCCACGCAGCTGCTTGGGGTCACAGGTGATCCCTGGCAGGGGGAATTCCGCTAAATACCTCCCCTGTCCAGGGGGAGGCACTACATACTACCTGCATTTCCAGGATATCCCCCGCCTTTCCCCGTCAGCCTGCACTAAGAGATTCTCGGGGAAGACACGCGAATATCTCCTAGGCGATCCCAGGCGCTGCAGACAGAAGACGGAACCTCCCCACACTCAGAATTCCGGAACACGGCTGACTGTGTGTGGGAGGTTTCGGGCTGCACTCCACGCAGCCGCTTGGGGTCACAGGTGATCCCTGGCAGGGGGAATTCCGCTAAATACTTCCCCTGTCCAGGGGGAGGCACTACATGCTACCTGCATTTCCAGCACATCCCCCGCCTTTCCCCGGCACCCGCACTAGGAGACACTCGGGAAAGACACGCGAATGGTTCCTTGGAGGTCACAGGCGCTGCATACAAATGACGGAACCTCCACCCGCTCAGAATTCCGGAACACGGCTGACTGTGTTTGGAGATTTGGGGCCGCCCTCCACGCAGCTGCCTTGGGTCACAGGTGTTCCCTGGCAGGGGGAAGTGCGCTAAATGCCTCCCCTGTCCTGCGGGAGGCACTACATGTTACCCGCATTTCCAGTCTATCCCCCGAATTCCCCGGAAGCCCGCACTAGGAGATCTATGGGAAGACACGCGAATGGCTTCTAGGAGATCCCAGGCGCTGCAGACCGAAGACGGAACCTCCCCACACTCAGAATACTGGAACACAGCTGAATGTGTGTGGGAGATTTGGGGCCGCCCACCACGCAGCTGCCTGGGGTCACAGGTGTTCCCTGTCAGGGGGAAGTCCGCTAAATACCTCCCCTGTCCAGTGGGAGGCAGTACATGCTACCAGCATGTCCAGCCAATCCCCCGCCATTCCCTGGCAGCCCGCAATAGGAGACTCTTGGGGAAGACACTCGAATGGCTACTAGGAGTTCCCAGGCGCTGCAGAAGGAAGACGGAACCTCGCCACGCTCAGAATTCCGGAACACCGATGACTGTGTTGAAGAAGTTTGGGGCCGACCGCCACGGAGCTGCCTGTTTTCACAGGTGTTGCCTGGCAGGGCTTATTCCGATAAATTCCTCCCCTGTCCAGGTAGAGGCACTACATGGAACCTGCAATTCCAGCCCATCCCCCGCCTTTCCCAGTCAGCCCACACTAGCAGACTCTCGGGGAAGACAAGCGAAAGGCTCCTAGGAGATCCCAGGTGCTGCAGACAGAAGACGGACCTTCCCCACTCTCAAAATTACGGAACACGTCTGACTGTGTGGGGTAGGTTTGGGGCAGACCTCCACGAAGCTGCCTGGGGTCGCAGGTGTTAGGTGCAAGGGGGAAGTCCGCTAAATACCTCCCCTGTCCTGGGCCAGGCACTACATGCTACCTGCATTTCCAGCCCATCCCCCGCCTTTCCCCGGTAGCCCGCACTAGGAGACTCTCGGGGAAGACACGCGAATGGTTCATAGGAGGACCCAATACGCTGCAGACAGTAGACAGAACCTCCCCACGCTTAGAATTCCGGAACACGGCGGATTGTGAGGGGATTTGGGGCCGCCCTCCACGCATCTGCCTGGTTTCACAGGTGTTCCCTGGCAGGGGGAAGTCCGCTAATTACCTCCACTGTCCAGGGGGAGGCACTACAAGCTACCTGCATTTAAAGCCCATCCCCGCCTTTCCTGGCAGCCCGTACAAGTGGACTCTCTGTGAAGACGCGCGAAGGGATCCTAGGAGATCCCATGCGCTGCAAACAGAAGACGGAATATCCCCATGCTCAGAATTCCGGAACACGGCTGAGTGTTTGGGGGAGGTTTGGGGCCACCATATACGAAGCTGCCTGGTTTCACAGGTGTTCCCTGGCAGGGGGAATTCCGCTAAATACCTCCCCTGTCCAGGGGGAGGCAGTACATTCTACCTGCATTTCCAGCACATCCCACGCCTTTCCCCGGCACCCGCACTTGGAGACATTCGGGAAAGACACGCGAATGGTTCCTTGGAGATCACAGGCGCTGCATACAGAAGACGGAACCTCCACCCGCTCAGAATTCCGGAACACGGCTGACTGTGTTTGGAGGTTTGTGGCCGCCCTCCATGCAGCTGCCTGGGGTCACAGGAGTTCCCTGGCAGGGGAAGGTCCGCTAAATACCTCCCCTGTCCAGGGGGAGGCACTACCTGCTACCTGCATTTCCAGCCCATCCCCCGCCTTTCCCTTACTGCCCGCACTAGGAGACTCTCGGGGAAGACATGCGAAAGGCTCCTAGGAGATCCCAGGTGCTGCAGACAGAAGACGGAAATTCCCACTCTCAGAATTACGGAACAGGTCTGACTGTGTGGGGGAGGTTTGTGGCCGACCTCCACGTAGCTGCCTGGAGTCGCAGGTGTTTGGTGAAAGGGGGAAGTCCGCTAAATAGCTCCTCTGTCCAGGGGGAGGCACTACAAGCTACTTGCATTTCCAGCCCATCCCCCGCCTTTCCCCGGCAGCCTGCACTTGGAGACTCTCGGGGAAGACACGCGAATGGCTCCTAGGAAGTCCCAGGCGATGCAGACAGATGACGGAACCTTCCCAAACTCCGAATTCCGGAACACGGCTGACTGTGTGGGGGAGGTTTGGGGCCACCATATACGAAGCTGCCTGGTTTCACAGGTGTTCCCTGGCAGGGGGAATTCCGCTAAATACCTCCCATGTCCAGGGGGAGGCACTACATGCTACATGCATTTCCAGTTCTTCCCCCAACTTTTCACGGCAGCCCGCAATAGGAAACTCTCGGGGAAGACACTCGAATGGCTATAGGAGATCCCAGGTGCTGCAGAAATAAGACGGAACCTACTCACGCTCAGAATTCCGGAACACGTCTGTGTGTGTGGGGGAGGTTTGGGGCCGTCCACCACGCAGCTCCCTGGAGTCACAGGTGTTCCCTGGCAGGGGGAAGTCCGCTAAATACCTCCCCAGTCCAGGGGGAGGCAATACATGCTACCTGCATTTCCAACTCATCCCCCACATTTCCCCGGCTGCCCGCACTAGGAGACTCTCGGTGAAGATACGTGAAGGGCTCCTAGGAGATCCCAAGCGCAGCACACAGAAGACGAAACTTCCCAAAACTCAGAATTCAGGAAGACGGCTGACTGTGTGGGGGAGGTTTGAGGCCGCAATCCACGCAGCTGCTTTGGGTCACAGGTGATCCCTGGCCGGGGGAATTCCGCTAAATACCTCCCCTGTCCAGGGGGAGGAACTACATGCTACCTGCATTTCCAGGCTATCCCCCGCCTTTCCCCGGCAGCCTGCACTAGGAGATTCTCGGGGAAGACACGCGAATGTCTCCTAGGCGATCCCAGGCGCGGCAGACAGAAGACGGAACCTCCCTACACTCAGAATTCCGGAACACGGCTGACTGTGTGTGGGAGGTTTCGGGCTGCACTCCACGCAGCTGCTTGGGGTCACAGGTGATCCCTGGCAGGGGGAATTCCGCTAAATACCTCCCCTGTCCAGGGGGAGGCACTACATGCTACCTGCATTTCCAGCACATCCCCCGCCTTTCCCCGGCACCCGCACTAGGAGACACTCGGGAAAGACACGCGAATTGTTCCTTGGAGATCACAGGCGCTGCATACAGAACACGGAACCTCCACCCGCTCACAATTCCGGAACACGGCTGACTGTGTTAGGAGGTTTGGGGCCGCCCTCCACGCAGCTGCCTGGGGTCAGAGGTGTTCCCTGGCAGGGGGAAGTCCGCTAAATACCTCCCCTGCCCAGGGGGAGGCACTACATGCTACCTGCATTTCCAGCACATCCCCCGCTTTCCCCTGCAGCCCGCAATAGGAGAATCTCGGGGACGACACGCGAATGGCTCCTAGGAGTTCCCAGGCACTGCAGAAAGAAGACGCATCCTCCCCACGCTCAGAATTCCGGAACACGGCTGACTGTGTTGTGGAGGTTTGGGGCCGCCCTCGTCGTAGCTGACTGTGGTCACAGGAGTTCCCTGGCATGGGGAAGTCCGCTAAATACCTCCCCTGTCCAGGGGGAGGCAGTACATTCTACCTGCATTTCCAGCCCATCACCCGCCTTTCCCTGGCTGCCCGCACTATGAGACTCTCGGGGAAGATGCGTGAAGGGCTCCTAGGAGTTCCCAAACGCAGCAGACAGAGAACGAAACTTCCCAACACTCAGAATTCCGAAACAAGTCTGACTGTGTGGGGGAGGTTTCGGGCTGCACTCCACGCAGCTGCCTGGGGTCACTGGTGTTCCCTGTCTATGGGAATTCCGCTAAATACCTCCCCCTTCCAGTGGGACTCACTACATGCTACCTGCATTTCCAGCACATCCCCCGCCTTTCCCCGGCACCCGCACTAGGAGACACTCGGGAAAGACACGCGAATGGCTCCTAGGAGATCCCAGGTGCTGCAGACAGAAGACGGAAATTCCCACTCTCAGAATTACGGAAGAGGTCTGACTGTGTGGGGGAGGTTTGTGGCCGACCTCCACGTAGCTGCCTGGAGTCGCAGGTGTTTGGTGAAAGGGGGAAGTCCGCTAAATAGCTCCTCTGTCCAGGGGGAGGCACTACAAGCTACTTGCATTTCCAGCCCATCCCCCACATTTCCCCGGCAGCCTGCACTTGGAGACTCTCGGGGAAGACACGCGAATGGCTCCTAGGAGGTCCCAGGCGATGCAGACAGATGACGGAACCTTCCCAAACTCCGAATTCCGGAACACGGCTGACTGTGTGGGGGAGGTTTGGGGCCACCATATACGAAGCTGCCTGGTTTCACAGGTGTTCCCTGGCAGGGGGAATTCCGCTAAATACCTCCCCTGTCCAGGGGGAGGCAGTACATTCTACCTGCATTTCCAGCACATCCCACGCCTTTCCCCGGCACCCGCACTTGGAGACATTCGGGAAAGACACGCGAATGGTTCCTTGGAGATCACAGGCGCTGCATACAGAAGACGGAACCTCCACCCGCTCAGAATTCCGGAACACGGCTGACTGTGTTTGGAGGTTTGTGGCCGCCCTCCATGCAGCTGCCTGGGGTCACAGGAGTTCCCTGGCAGGGGAAGGTCCGCTAAATACCTCCCCTGTCCAGGGGGAGGCACTACATGCTACCTGCATTTCCAGCCCATCCCCCGCCTTTCCCTTACTGCCCGCACTAGGAGACTCTCGGGGAAGACATGCGAAAGGCTCCTAGGAGATCCCAGGTGCTGCAGACAGAAGACGGAAATTCCCACTCTCAGAATTACGGAACAGGTCTGACTGTGTGGGGGAGGTTTGGGGCCGCCATCCACGCAGCTGCCAGGGGACACAGGTGTTCCCTGTCAGGGGGAAGTCCGCTAAATACCTCCCCTGTCCAGGGGGAGGCACTACATGCTACCTGCATTTCCAGCCCATCCCCCGCCATTCCCCGGCTGCCCGCACTTGGATACTCTCGTGGAATATACGTGAAGGGCTCCTAGGATATCTCAAGCGCAGCAGACAGAAGACGAAACGTCCCAACACTCAGAATTCCGGAACACGGCTGACTGTGTGTGGGAGGTTTGGGGCCGCCCACCACGCAGCTGCCTGTGGTCACAGGAGTTCCCTGGCAGGGGAAGGTCCGCTAAATACCTCCCCTGTCCAGGGGGAGGCAGTACAAGCTACCTGCATTTCCAGCCAATCCCCCGCCATTCCCTGGCAGCCCGCAATAGGAGACTCTTGGGGAAGACACTCGAATGGCTCCTAGGAGTTCCCAGGCGCTGCAGAAGGAAGACGGAACCTCGCCACGCTCAGAATTCCGGAAAACCGATGACTGTGTTGAAGATGTTTGGGGCCGACCGCCACGGAGCTGCCTGTTTTCACAGGTGTTGCCTGGCAGGGGTTATTCCGCTAAATTCCTCCCCTGTCCAGGGAGAGGCACTACATGGAACCTGCAATTCCAGCCCATCCCCCGCCTTTCCCAGTCAGCCCACACTAGCAGACTCTCGGGGAAGACAAGCGAAAGGCTCCTAGGAGATCCCAGGTCCTGCAGACAGAAGACGGACATTCCCCACTCTCAAAATTACGGAACACGTCTGACTGTGTGTGGGAGGTTTGGGGCCGACCTCCACGAAGCTGCCTGGGGTCGCAGGTGTTAGGTGCAAGGGGGAAGTCCGCTAAATACCTCACCTGTCCTGGGGCAGGCACTACATGCTACCTGCATTTCCAGCCCATCCCCCGCCTTTCCCCGGTAGCCCGCACTAGGAGACTCTCGGGGAAGACACGCGAATGGCTCATAGGAGGTCCCAATACGCTGCAGACAGATGACGGAACCTTCCCACACTCCGAATTTCGGAACACGGCTGACTGTGTTGGGGAGGTTTGGGGCCGCCCTCCACGGAGCTGCCTTGGGTCACAGGTATTCCCTGGCAGGGAGAAGTCCGCTAAATACCTCCCCTGTCCAGGGGGAGGCATTAAAAGCTAGAAGAATTTCCAGCCAATTCCCCGTCTTTCACCTGCAGCCCGCACTAGGAGACAATTGGGGAAGACATTCGAAAGGCTCCTCGGAGATCTCAGGCGCTGCAGAAGGAAGACGGAACATCCCCATGCTCAGAATTCCGGAACACGGCTGACTGTGTGGGAGATATTTTGTGCCGCCCTCCACGGAGCTGCCTGGTGTCACAGGTGTTCCCTGGCATGGGGAATTCCGCTAAATACCTCCCCTGTCCAGGGGGAGGCACTACCTGCTACCTGAATTTCCAGCCCATCCACCGACTTTCCCTGGCACCCGCACTAGGAAAAACCCGGGTAAGACACGCGAAGGGCTCCTAGGAGATCCCAGGCGCTGCAGACAGTAGACAGAACTTCCCCACGCTTAGAATTCCGGAACACGGCTGATTGTGAGGGGTTTTGGGGCCGCCCTCCACGCAGCTGCCTGGGTTCACAGGTGTTCCCTGGCAGGGGGAATTCCGCTAATTACCTCAACTGTCCAGGGGGAGGCACTACAAGCTACCTGCATTTAAAGCCCATCCCCGCCTTTCCTGGCAGCCCGTACAAGTAGACTCTCTGTGAAGACGCGCGAAGGGATCCTAGGAGATCCCATGCGCTGCAGACAGGAGACGGAAAATCCCCATGCTCAGAATTCCGGAACACGGCTGAGTGTTTGGGGGAGGTTTGGGGCCGTCCTCCACGCAGCTGCCTGTGGTCACAAGTGTTCCCTGGCAGGGGGAAGTCCGCTAAATACCTCCCCTGTCCAGGGGGACGCACTACCAGCTACCTGAATTTCCAGCCCATCCCCCGACTTTCCCTGGCACCCGCACTAGGAGAAACTCGGAGAAGACACGTGAATGGCTCATATGAGTTCCCAGGCGCAGCAGACATAAGACGTAACCTCCGAACACTCAGAAATCCGGAACACGGCTGACTGTGTGGGGAGGTTTGGGGCCGCCCTTCACGCAGCTACCTGGTTTCACAGGTGTTCCCTGTCAGGGGGAAGTCCGCTAAATACCTCCCCTGTCCAGTGGGAGGCAGTACATGCTACCAGCATGTCCAGCCGATCCCCAGCCTTTCACCGGCAGCCCGCACTAGGAGACACTTGGGGAAGACATTCGAAGGGCTCCACGGGGATCCCAGGCGCTGCAGACTGAAGACGGAACCTCCCCACACTCAGAATTCTGGAACACGCCTGACTTTGTGTGGGAGGTTTGGGTCGCCCACCACGCAGCTACCTGGTTTCACAGGTGTTCCCTGTCAGGGGGAAGTCCGCTAAATACCTCCCCTGTCCAGGGGGAGGCAGTACATTCTACCTGCATTTCCAGCCCATCCCCCGCCTTTCCCTTACTGCCCGCACTAGGAGACTCTCGGGGAAGTCATGCGAAAGGCTCCTAGGAGATCCCAGGTGCTGCAGACAGAAGACGGAAATTCCCACTCTCAGAATTACGGAACAGATCTGACAGTGTGGGGGTGGTTTGGGGCCGACCTCCACGTAGCTGCCTGGGGTCGCAGGTGTTTGGTGGAAGGGGGAAGTCCGCTAAATACCTCCTCTGTCCAGGGGGAGGCACTACAAGCTACTTGCATTTCCAGCCCAACCCCCACCTTTCCCCGGCAGCCCGCACTTGGAGACTCTCGGGGAAGACACGCGAATGGCTCCTAAGAGGTCCCAGGCGCTGCAGACAGATGACGGAACCTTCCCAAACTCCGAATTCCGGAACACGGCTGACTGTGTGGGGGAGGTTTGGGGCCACCATATACGAAGCTGCCTGGTTTCACAGGTGTTCCCTGGCAGGGGGAATTCCGCTAAATACCTCCCCTATCCAGGGGGAGGCACTACATGCTACATGCATTTCCAGTACTTCCCACAACTTTTCACGGCAGCCCGCAATAGGAAACTCTCTTGGAAGACACTCGAATGGCTATAGGAGATCCCAGGTGCTGCAGAAATAAGACGGAACCTCCTCACGCTCAGAATTCCGGAACACGCCTGTGTGTGTGGGGGAGGTTTGGGGCCGTCCACCACGCAGCTGCCTGGAGTCACAGGTGTTCCCTGGCAGGGGGAAGTCCGCTAAATACCTCCCCAGTCCAGGGGGAGGCACTACATGCTACCTGCATTTCCAGCCCATCCCCAGCCTTTCCCCGGCAGCCCGCATTATGAGACCCTCGGGGAAGGCACGTGAAGGGCTCCTAGGAGATCCCAGGCGCAGCAGACAGAAGACGGAACCTCCAAACCCTCAGAATTCCGGAACACTGCTGACTGTGTGGGGAGGTTTGGGGCCATCCTCCACGCAGCTATTAGGTTTCACAGGTTTTCCCGGCAGGGGGAAGTCCGCTAAATACCTCCCCTGTCCATTGGGAGGCACTACATGCTACCTGCATTTCCAGCATATCCCCCGCCTTTCCCCGGCAGCCCGCAATAGGAAACCCTCGGGGAAGACACGCGAAGGGCTCCTAGGAGATCCCAGGCGCTGCAGAAAGATGACGGAACCTCCCCACGCTCAGAATTCCGGAACACGGCTGACTGTGTGGTGGAGGTTTGGGGCTGCCCTCCTCGCTGCTGCCTGTGGTCACAGGAGTTCCCTGGCAGGGGGAAGTCCGCTAAATACCTCCCCTGTCCAGGGGGTGGCACTACATGCTACCTGCATTTCCAGCCCATCCCCCGCCTTTCCCTGGCACCCGCACTAGTAGAAACTCGGGGAAGACAAGCGAAGGGCTCCTAGGAGATCGCAGGCGCTGCAGACAGAATACAGAACCTCCCCACGCTTAGAATTCCGGAACAAGGCTGACTGTGAGGGGTTTTGGTGCAGGCCTCCACGCAGCTGCCTGGGGTCAGAGGTGTTCCCTGGCAGGGGGAAGTCCGCTAAATACCTCCCCTGTCCAGGGGGAGGCACTACATGCTACCTGCATTTCCAGCACATCCCCCGCTTTCCCCTGCAGTCCGCAATAGGAGAATCTTGGGACGACACGCGAATGGCTCCTAGGAGTTCCCAGGCACTGCAGAAAGAAGACGCATCCTCCCCAAGCTCAGAATTCCGGAACACGGCTGACTGTGTTGTGGAGGTTTGGGGCCGACCTCGTCGTAGCTGACTGTGGTCACAGGAGTTCCCTGGCATGGGGAAGTCCGCTAAATACCTCCCCTGTCCAGGGGGAGGCACTACATGCTACCTGCATTTCCAGCCCATCCCCCGCCTTTCCCTGGCTGCCCGCACTATGAGACTCTCGGGGAAGATGCGTGAAAGGCTCCTAGGAGATCCCAAACGCAGCAGACAGAGAACGAAACTTCCCAACACTCAGAATTCCGAAACAACGCTGACTGTGTGGGGGAGGTTTGGGGCCGCCAAAAACGCAGCTGCATGGTTTCACAGGTATTCCCTGGCAGAGGGAAGTCCGCTGAATACCTCCCCTGTCCAGGGGGTGGAACTGCATAGTACCTGCATTTCCAGCCCATCCCCCGCCTTTCCCCGGCAGCCCGCAATAGGAGAAACTTGGGGAAGACACGCGAATGGTTCCTTGGAGATCCCAGGCGCTGCAGACAGAAGACGGAACCTCCACCCGCTCAGAAGTCCGGAACACGGCTGACTGTGTGGGGGAGGTTTGGGGCCGCCCTCCACGAAGCTGCCTTGCGTCACAGGTGTTCCGTGGCAGGGGGAAGGCCGCTAAATACCTCCCCTGTCCAGGTGGAGTCACTACATGCTACCTGCATTTCCAGCCTATGCCCCGCCTTTCCCCGGCATCACGCACTAAGAAATCCTCGGGGAAGACACGCGAATGGCTCTTAGGAGATTCCAGACGCTGCAGACAGAAGACGGAAGCTCCCCACACTCAGAATTCCGGAACACGGCTGACTGTGAGGGGTTTTGGGGCAGCCCTCCACGAAGCTGCCAGGGGTCAGAGGTGTTCCCTCGCAGGGGGAAGTCCGCTAAATACCTCCCCTGTCCAGGGGGAGGCACTAAATGCTACCTGCATTTACAGCCCATCCCCGCCTTTCCTGGCTGCTCGTACAAGTAGACTCTCTGTGAAGACGCGCGAAGGGATCCTAGGAGATCCCATGCGCTGCACACAGAAGACGGAACCTCCCCATGCTCAGAATTCCGGAACACGGCTGAGTTTGTGGGGGAGGTTTGGGGCCGTCCTCCACGCAGCTGCCTGTGGTCACAAGTGTTCCCTTGCAGGGGGATGTCCGCTAAATACCTCGCCTGTCCAGGGTGAGGCACTACATGCTACCTGCATTTACAGCCCATCCCCGCCTTTCCTGGCTGCTCGTACAAGTAGACTCTCTGTGAAGACGCGGGAAGGGCTCCTAGGAGATCTCAGTCGCAGCAGACAGAATACGGAACCTCCCAACACTCAGAATTCCGGAAAACGGCTGACTGTGTGTGCTAGGTTTGGGGCCGCCCTATACGCAGCTGCCTGGTTTCACAGGTGTTCCCTGGCAGGGGGAATACCGCTAAATACCTCCACTATCCAGGGGGAGGCACTACATGCTACCTACATTTCCAGACATCCCCCACCTTTTCACGGCAGCCCGCACTAGGAGACTCTCGGGGAAGATATTTGAAGGGCTCCTAGGAGATCCCAAGCGCAGCAGACAGAGAACGAAACTTCCCAACACTCAGAATTCCGGAACACGGCTGACTGTGTGGGGGAAGTTTGGGGCCGCCATCCACGCAGCTGCCTGGTTTCACGGGTGTTCCCTGGCAGGGGGAAGTCCGCTAAATACCTCCCCTGTGTAGGGGGAGGAACTGCATAGTACCTGCATTTCCAGCCCATCCCCCGCCTTTCCCCGGCAGTCCGCAATATGAGACTCTCGGGGAAGACACGCGAATTTCTCCTAGGAGATCCCAGGCGCTGCATACAGAAGATGGAACCTCCCCACACTCAGAATTCCGGAAAACGGCTGACTGTGTTGGGGAAGTTTGAGGCTACCATCCACGCAGCTGTGTGAGGTCACAGGTGTTCCCTGGCATGGTGAATTCCGCTAAATTCCTCCCCTGTCCTGGGGGAGGAACTACAAACTACCTGAATTTCCAGCCTATCCCCCGACATTCCCCGGTAGCCCGCACTATGAGACTCTCGGGGAAGACACGCGAAGCTCTCATAGGATATCCCAGGTGCTGCAGAGAGATAACGGAAACTTCCCACACTCAGAATTCCGGAAAATGGCTGACTGTGTTGGCAGGATTGGGGCCGGCCTCCACGCAGCTGCCTGGGGTCACAGGTGTTCCCTGGCAGGGGGAAGTCCGCTAAATACCTCCCCTGTCTAGGGGGAGGCACTACATGCTATTTGCATTTCCAGGCCATCCCCGCCTTTCCTGGCAGCCGGTACAAGTAGAATCTCTGTGAAGACGCGGGAAGGGATCCTAGGAGTTCCCATGCGCTGCAGACAGAAGACGGAAACTCCCCATGCTCAGAAATCCGGAACACGGCTGAGTGTGTGGGGGAGGTTTGGGGCCGCCCTCCACGCAGCTGCCTATGGTCACAGGTGTTCCCTGGCAGGGGGAATTCCGCTAAATACCTCCCCTGTCCAGGGAGAGGCACTACATGTAACCTGCATTTCCAGGTCTTCCCCCGCCTTTCCCCGGCCGCCCGCACTAGGAGACACTCGGAGAAGACACGTGAAGGGCTCCTAGGAGATCCCAGGCGCTGCAGACAGAAGACGGAACCTCCACCCTCTCAGAATTCCGGAACACGGCTGACTGTGTGGGGGAGGTTTGGGGCCGCCCTCCACGCAGCTGCCTTGGGTCACAGGTGTTCCGTGGCAGGGGGAAGTCCGCTAAATACCTCCCCTGTCCAGGGGGAGGCACTACATGCTACCTGCATTTACAGCCCATCCCCGCCTTTCCTGGTTGTTCGTACAAGTAGACTCTCTGTGAAGACGCGCAAAGGAATCCTAGGAGATCCCATGCGCTGCAAACCGAAGACGGAACCTCCCCATGCTCAGAATTCCGGAACACGGCTGGGTTTGTTGGGGAGGTTTGTGTCCGTCCTCCACCCAGCTGCCTGTGGTCACAAGTGTTCCCTGGTAGGGGGATGTCCGCTAAATTCCTCCCCTGTCCAGGGAGAGGCAGTACATGCTACCAGCATTTCCAGTCTATCCCACGACTTTCCCCGGAAGCCCGCAGTAGGAGATCTCGGGGAAGACACGCGAATGGCTTCTAGGAGATTCCAGGCGCTGCAGACCGAAGACGGAACCTCCCCACACTCAGAATACCGGAACGCAGCTGAATGTGTGTGGGAGATTTGGGGCCGCCCACCACGCATCTGCCTGGGGTCACAGGTGTTCCCTTTCAGGGGGAAGTCCGCTAAATAACTCCCCTGTCCAGGGGGAGGCAGTACATGCTACCAGCATGTCCAGCCGATCCCCAGCCTTTCACCGGCAGCCCGCACTAGGAGACACTTGGGGAAGACATTCGAAGGGCTCCACGGGGATCCAAGGCGCTGCAGACTGAAGACGGAACCTCCCCACACTCAGAATTCTGGAACACGCCTGACTTTGTGTGGGAGGTTTGGGTCGCCCACCACGCAGCTGCCTGGGTTCACTGGTGTTCCCTGTCAGGGGGAAGTCCGCTAAATACCTCCCCTGTCCAGGGGGAGGCAGTACATTCTACCTGCATTTCCAGCCCATCCACCGCCTTTCCCTTACTGCCCGCACTAGGAGACTCTCGGGGAAGACATGCGAAAGGCTCCTAGGAGATCCCAGGTGCTGCAGACAGAAGACGGAAATTCCCACTCTCAGAATTACGGAACAGGTCTGACTGTGTGGGGGAGGTTTGGGGCCGACCTTCACGTAGCTGCCTGGAGTCGCAGGTGTTTGGTGAAAGGGGGAAGTCCGCTAAATAGCTCCTCTGTCCAGGGGGAGGCACTACAAGCTACTTGCATTTCCAGCCCATCCCCCACCTTTCCCCGGCAGCCCGCACTAGGAGACTCTCGGGGATGACACGCGAATTTCTCCTAGGAGGTCCCAGGCGCTGCAGAGAGATGACGGAACCTTCCCAAACTCCGAATTCTGGAACAAGGCTGACTGTGTGGGGGAGGTTTGGGGCCGCCCTCCACGCAGCTTCCTGGGGTCACAGGTGTTCCGTGGCAGGGAGAAGACCGCTAAATACCTCCCCTGTCCAGGGGGAGGCACTAAATGCTACCTGCATTTACAGCCCATCCCCGCCTTTCCTGGATGCTCGTACAAGTAGACTCTCTGTGAAGATGCGCGAAGGGATCCTAGGAGATCCCATGCGCTGCACACAGAAGACGGAACCTCCCCATGCTCAGAATTCCGGAACACGGCTGAGTTTGTTGGGGAGGTTTGGGGCCGTCCTCCACGCAGCTGCCTGTGGTCACAAGTGTTCCCTTGCAGGGGGATGTCCGCTAAATACCTCGCCTGTCCAGGGTGAGGCACTACATGCTACCTGCATTTACAGCCCATCCCCGCCTTTCCTGGCTGCTCGTACAAGTAGACTCTCTGTGAAGACGCGGGAAGGGCTCCTAGGAGATCTCAGTCGCAGCAGACAGAATACGGAACCTCCCAACACTCAGAATTCCGGAAAACGGCTGACTGTGTGTGGAAGGTTTGAGGCCGCCCTATACGCAGCTGCCTGGTTTCACAGGTGTTCCCTGGCAGGGGGAATACCGCTAAATACCTCCACTATCCAGGGGGAGGCACTACATGCTACCTACATTTCCAGACATCCCCCACCTTTTCACGGCAGCCCGCACTAGGAGACTCTCGGGGAAGATATTTGAAGGGCTCCTAGGAGATCCCAAGCGCAGCAGACAGAGAACGAAACTTCCCAACACTCAGAATTCCGGAACACGGCTGACTGTGTGGGGGAAGTTTGGGGCCGCCATCCACGCAGCTGCCTGGTTTCACGGGTGTTCCCTGGCAGGGGGAAGTCCGCTAAATACCTCCCCTGTGTAGGGGGAGGAACTGCATAGTACCTGCATTTCCAGCCCATCCCCCGTCTTTCCGCGGCAGTCCGCAATAGGAGACTCTCGGGGAAGACACGCGAATTTCTCCTAGGAGATCCCAGGCGCTGCATACAGAAGATGGAACCTCCCCACACTCAGAATTCCGGAAAACGGCTGACTGTGTTGGGGAAGTTTGAGGCTACCATCCACGAAGCTGTGTGTGGTCACAGGTGTTCCCTGGCATGGTGAATTCCGCTAAATTCCTCCCCTGTCCTGGGGGAGGCACTACAAACTACCTGCATTTCCAGCCTATTCCCCGACATTCCCCGGCAGCCCGCACTATGAGACTCTCGGGGAAGACACGCGAAGCTCTCATAGGATATCCCAGGTGCTGCAGACAGATGACGGAAACTTCCCACACTCAGAATTCCGGAACATGGCTGACTGTGTTGGCAGGATTGGGGCCGGCCTCCACGCAGCTGCCTGGGGTCACAGGTGTTCCCTGGCAGGGGGAAGTCCGCTAAATACCTCCCCTGTCCAGGGGGAGGCACTACATGCTACCTGCATTTACACCCCATCCCCGCCTTTCCTGGCAGCCGGTACAAGTAGAATCTCTGTGAAGACGCGGGAAGGGATCCTAGGAGTTCCCATGCGCTGCAGACAGAAGACGGAAACTACCCATGATCAGAAATCCGGAACACGGCTGAGTGTGTGGGGGAGGTTTGGGGCCGCCCTCCACGCAGCTGCCTATGGTCACAGGTGTTCCCTGGCAGGGGGAATTCCGCTAAATACCTCCCCTGTCCAGGGAGAGGCACTACATGTAACCTGCATTTCCAGGTCTTCCCCCGCCTTTCCCCGGCCGCCCGCATTAGGAGACACTCGGAGAAGACACGTGAAGGGCTCCTAGGAGATCCCAGTCGCAGCAGACAGAATACGGAACCTCCCAACTCTCAGAATTCCGGAAAACGCCTGACTGTGTGGGAGGTTTGGGGCCGCCCTCCACGCAGCTGCCTATGGTCACAGGTGTTCCCTGGCAGGGGGAATTCCGCTAAATACCTCCCCTGTCCAGGGAGAGGCACTACATGTAACCTGCATTTCCAGGTCTTCCCCCGCCTTTCCCCGGCCGCCCGCACTAGGAGACACTCGGAGAAGACACGTGAAGGGCTCCTAGGAGATCCCAGGCGCTGCAGACAGAAGACGGAACCTCCACCCTCTCAGAATTCCGGAACACGGCTGACTGTGTGGGGTTGGTTTGGGGCCGCCCTCCACGCAGCTGCCTTGGGTCACAGGTGTTCCGTGGCAGGGGGAAGTCCGCTAAATACCTCCCCTGTCCAGGGGGAGGCACTACATGCTACCTGCATTTACAGCCCATCCCCGCCTTTCCTGGTTGTTCGTACAAGTAGACTCTCTGTGAAGACGCGCAAAGGAATCCTAGGAGATCCCATGCGCTGCAAACCGAAGACAGAACCTCCCCATGCTCAGAATTCCGGAACACGGCTGGGTTTGTTGGGGAGGTTTGTGTCCGTCCTCCACGCAGCTGCCAGTAGTCACAAGTGTTCCCTGGTAGGGGGATGTCCGCTAAATTCCTCCCCTGTCCAGGGAGAGGCAGTACATGCTACCAGCATTTCCAGTCTATCCCCCGACTTTCCCCGGAAGCCCGCAGTAGGAGATATCGGGGAAGACACGCGAATGGCTTCTAGGAGATTCCAGGCGCTGCAGACCGAAGACGGAACCTCCCCACACTCAGAATACCGGAACGCAGCTGAATGTGTGTGGGAGATTTGGGGCCGCCCACCACGCAGCTGCCTGGGGTCACAGGTGTTCCCTTTCAGGGGGAAGTCCGCTAAATACCTCCCCTGTTCAGGGGGAGGCACTACATGCTACCAGCATGTCCAGCCGATCCCCAGCCTTTCACCGGCAGCCCGCACAAGGAGACACTTGGGGAAGACATTCGAAGGGCTCCACGGGGATCCAAGGCGCTGCAGACTGAAGACGGAACCTCCCCACACTCAGAATTCTGGAACACGCCTGACTTTGTGTGGGAGGTTTGGGTCGCCCACCACGCAGCTACCTGGGTTCACTGGTGTTCCCTGTCAGGGGGAAGTCCGCTAAATACCTCCCCTGTCCAGGGGGAGGCAGTACATTCTACCTGCATTTCCAGCCCATCCCCCGCCTTTCCCTTACTGCCCGCACTAGGAGACTCTCGGGGAAGACATGCGAAAGGCTCCTAGGAGATCCCAGGTGCTGCAGACAGAAGACGGAAATTCCCACTCTCAGAATTACGGAACAGGTCTGACTGTGTGGGGGAGGTTTCGGGCCGACCTCCACGTAGCTGCCTGGAGTCGCAGGTGTTTGGTGAAAGGGGGAAGTCCGCTAAATACCTCCTCTGTCCAGGGGGAGGCACTACAAGCTACTTGCATTTCCAGCCCATCCCCCACCTTTCCCCGGCAGCCTGCACTTGGAGACTCTCGGGGATGACACGCGAATGGCTCCTAGGAGGTCCCAGGCGATGCAGACAGATGACGGAACCTTCCCAAACTCCGAATTCCGGAACACGGCTGACTGTGTGGGGGATTTTTGGGGCCACCATATTCGAAGCTGCCTGGTTTCACAGGTGTTCCCTGGCAGGGGGAATTCCGCTAAATACCTCCCGTGTCCAGGGGGAGGCACTACATGCTACATGCATTTCCAGTTCTTCCCCCAACTTTTCACGGCAGCCCGCAATAGGAAACTATCGGGGAAGACACTCGAATGGCTATAGGAGATCCCAGGTGCTGCAGAAATAAGACGGAACCTCCTCACGCTCAGAATTCCGGAACACGTCTGTGGGTGGGGGGGAGGTTTGGGGCCGTCCACCACGCAGCTGCCTGGACTCACAGGTGTTCCCTGGCAGGGGGAAGTCCGCTAAATACCTCCCCTGTCCAGGGGGAGGCACTACATGCTACCTGCATTTCCAGCCCATCCCCCGCCATTCCCTGTCTGCCCGCACTTGGATACTCTCGTGGAATATATTTGAAGGGCTCCTAGGATATCCCAAGCACAGCAGACAGTAGACGAAACGTCCCAACACTCAGAATTCCGGAACACGCCTGACTGTGTGTGGGAGGTTTGGGGCCGCCCACCACGCAGCTGCCTGTGGTCACAGGAGTTCCCTGGCAGGGGAAAGTCCGCTAAATACCTCCCCTGTCCAGGTGGAGGCAGTACATGCTACCTGCATTTCCAGCCAATCCCCCGCCATTCCCTCGCAGCCCGCAATAGGAGACTCTTGGGGAAGACACTCGAATTGCTCCTAGGAGTTCCCAGGCGCTGCAGTAGGAAGACGGAACCTCCTCACGCTCAGAATTCCGGAACACCGATGACTGTGTTGAAGAGGTTTGGGGCCGACCGCCACGGAGCTGCCTGGTTTCACAGGTGTTGCCTGGCAGGGGTTATTCCGCTAAATTCCTCCCCTGTCCAGGGAGAGGCACTACATGGAACCTGCATTTCAAGCCCATCCCCCGCCTTTCCCAGTCAGCCCACACTAGCAGACTCTCGGGGAAGACAAGCGAAAGGCTCCTAGGAGATCCCAGGCACTGCAGACAGTAGACAGAACCTCCCCACCATTAGAATTCCGGAACACGGCTGACTGTGAGGGGTTTTGGGGCCGCCTTCCACGCAGCTGCCTGGGTTCACAGGTGTTCCCTGGCAGGGGAAAGTACGCTAATTACCTCCCCTGTCCAGGGGGAGGCACTACAAGCTACCTGCATTTACAGCCCATCCCCGCATTTCCTGGCAGCCCGTACAAGTAGACTCTATGTGAAGACGCGCGAAGGGATCCTAGGAGATCCCATGCGCTGCAGACAGAAGACGGAAAATCCCCATGCTCAGAATTCCGGAACACGGCTGAGTGTTTGGGGGAGGTTCGGGGCCGTCCTCCACGCAGCTGCCTGTGGTCACAAGTGTTCCCTGGCAGGGGGAAGTCCGCTAAATACCTCCCCTGTTCAGGGAGAGGCACTGCATGGAACCTGCATTTCCAGCACATCCCCCACCTAACCCCGGCCGCCCGCACTAGAAGACACTCGGGGAAGACACGTGAAGGGCTCTTGGAGATCCCAGTCTCAGCAGACAGAATACGGAACCTCCCAACACTCAGAATTCCGAAAAACGGCTGACTGGGTGGGGGAGGTTTGGGGCCGTCCCCCTCGCAGCTCCCTGTGGTCACAGGAGTTCACTGGCATGGGGAAGTCCGCTAAATACCTCCCCTGTCCAGGGGGAGGCACTACATGATACCTGCATTTCCAGCCCATCCCCCGCCTCTCCCTGGCTGCCCGCACTATGAGACTCTCGGGGAAGATGCGTGAAGGGCTCCTAGGAGATCCCAAGTGCAGCAGACAGAGAACGAAACTTCCCAACACTCAGAATTCCGAAACACGGCTGACTGTATGGGGGAGGTTTGGGGCCGCCAAAAACGCAGCTGCATGGTTTCACAGGTGTTCCCTGGTAGAGGGAATTCCGCTAAATACCTCCCCTGTCCAGGGGGTGGAACTGCATAGTACCTGCATTTCCAGCCCATCCCCCGCGTTTCCCCAGCAGCCCGCAATAAGAGACTCTCGGGGAAGACACGCGAAATGCTCCTAGGAGATCCCAGGCGCTGCAGACAGAAGACGGAACCTCTCCACACTCAGAATTCCGGAAAACGGCTGACTGTGTTGGGAAGGTTTGAGGCTGCCCTCCACGCAGTTGTGTGTGGTCACAGGTGTTCCCTGGCATGGTGAATTCCGCTAAATACCTCCCCTGTCCTGGAGGAGGCACTGCAAGCTACCTGCATTTCCAGCCCATCCCCCGCATGTTGGCAGCCCGTACAAGTAGACTCTCTGTGAAGACGCGCGAAGGGATCCTAGGATATCCCAGGCGCTGCAGAAGGAAGACGGATCATCCCCATACTCAGAATTCCGGAACATGGCTGACTGTGTGGGAGAGGTTTGGTGCCGCCCTCCACGGAGCTGCCTGGGTTCACAGGTGTTCCCTGGCAGGGGGAAGTCCGCTAAATACCTCCCCTGTCCAGGGGGACGCACTACCAGCTACCTGAAATTCCAGCCCATCCCCCGCCTTTCCCTGGCACCCGCACTAGGAGAAACTCGGGGAAGACACGTGAATGGCTCCTAGGAGATCCCAGGCGCAGCAGATAGAAGACGGAACCTCCGAACACTCAGAATTCCGGAACACGGCTGACTATGTGGGGAGGTTTGGGGCCGTCCACCACGCAGCTGCCTGGAGTCACAGGTGTTCCCTGGCAGGGGGAAGTCCGCTAAATACCTCCCCTGTCCAGGGGGAGGCACTACATGCTACCTGCATTTCCAGCCCATCCCCCGCATTTCCCCGGGTGCCCGCACTAGGAGACTCTCGGTTAAGATACGTGAAGGGCTCCTAGGAGATCCCAAGTGCAGCACACAGAAGACGAAACTTCCCAAAACTCAGAATTCAGGAAGACGGCTGACTGTGTGGGGGAGGTTTGAGGCCGCATTCTACGCAGCTGCTTGGGGTCGCAGGTGATCCCTGGCAGGGGGAATTCCGCTAAATGCCTCCCCTGTCCAGGTGGAGGCACTACATGCTACCTGCATTTCCAGCACATCCCACGCCTTTCCCCGGCACCCGCACTAGGAGACACTCGGGAAAGACACGCGAATGGTTCCTTGGAGATCACAGGCGCTGCATTCAGAAGACGGAACCTCCACCCGCTCAGAATTCCGGAACACGGCTGACTGTGTTTGGAGATTTGGGGCCGCCCTCTACGCAGCTGCCTTGGGTCACAGGTGTTCCCTGGCAGGGGGAATTCCGCTAAATGCCTCCCCTGTCCAGGGGGAGGCACTACATGTTACCCGCATTTCCAGTCTATCCCCCGACTTTCCCCGGAAGCCCGCACTAGGAGATCTCGGGGAAGACACGCGAATGTCTCCTAGGCGATCCCAGGCGCTGCAGACAGAAGACGGAACCTCCACACACTCAGAATTCCGGAACACGGCTGACTGTGTGTGGGAGGTTTCGGGCTGCACTCTACGCAGCTGCCTGGGGTCACTGGTGTTCCCTGTCTATGGGAATTCCGCTAAATACCTCCCCCTTCCAGTGGACTCACTATATGCTACTTGCATTTCCAGCCCATCCCCCGCCTTTCCCCGGCACACGCACTAGGAGACACTCGGGAAAGACACGCGAATGGATCCTAGGAGGTCCCAGTCGATGCAGACAGATGACGGAACCTTCCCAAACACCGAATTCCGGAACACGGCTGACTGTGTTGGGGAGGTTTGGGGCCACCATATACGAAGCTGCCTGGTTTCACAGGTGTTCCCTGGCAGGGGGAAATCCGCTAAATACCTTCCCTATCCAGGGGGAGGCACTACATGCTACATGCATTTCCAGTTCTTCCCCCAACTTTTCACGGCAGCCCGCAATAGGAAACTCTCGGGGAAGACACTCGAATGGCTATAGGAGATCCCAGGTGCTGCAGAAATAAGATGGAACCTCCTCACGCTCAGAATTCCGGAACAAGTCTGTGTGTGTGGGGGAGTTTTGGGGCCGTCCACCACGCAGCTGCCTGGTGTCACAGGTGTTCCCTGGCAGGGGGAATTCCGCTAAATACCTCCCCAGTCCAGGGGGAGGCACTACATGCTACCTGCATTTCCAACCCATCCCCCGCATTTCCCCGGCTGCCCGCACTAGGAGACTCTCGGTGAAGATACGTGAAGGGCTCCTAGGAAATCCCAAGCGCAGCACACAGAAGACGAAACTTCCCAAAACTCAGAATTCAGAAAGATGGCTGACTGTGAGGGGGAGGTTTGAGGCCGCAATCCACGCACCTGCTTGGGGTCACAGGTGATCCCTGGCAGGGGGAATTCCGCTAAATACCTCCCCTGTCCAGGGGGAGTCACTACATGCTACCTGCTTTTCCAGGCTATCCCCCGCATTTCCCCGGCAGCCTGCACTAGGAGATTCTCGGGGAAGACACGCGAATGTCTCCTAGGCGATCCCAGGTGCTGCAGACAGAAGACGGAACCTCCCCACACTCAGAATTCCGGAACACGGCTGACTGTGTGTGGGAGGTTTCGGGCTGCACTCCACGCAGCTGCTTGGGGTCACAGGTGATCCCTGGCAGGGGGAATTCCGCTAAATACCTCCCCTGTCCAGGGGGAGGCACTACATGCTACCTGCATTTCCAGCACATCCCACGCCTTTCCCCGGCACCCGCACTAGGAGACACTCGGGAACGTCACGCGAATGGTTCTTTGGAGATCACAGGCGCTGCATACAGAAGAGGGAACCTCCACCAGCTCAGAAATCCGGAACACGGCTGACTGTGTTTGGAGGTTTGGGGCCGCCCTCCACGCAGCTGCCTTGGGTCACAGCTGTTCCCTGGCAGGGGGAATTCCGCTAAATGCCTCCCCTGTCCAGGGGGAGGCACTACATGTTACCCGCATTTCCAGTCTATCCCCCGACTTTCCCCGGAAGCCCGCACTAGGAGATCTCGGAGAAGACACGCGAATGGCTTCTAGGAGATCCCAGGCGCTGCAGACCGAAGACGGAAATTCCCACTCTCAGAATTACGGAACAGGTCTGACTGTGTGGGGGAGGTTTCGGGCCGACCTCCACGTAGCTGCCTGGAGTCGCAGGTGTTTGGTGAAAGGGGGAAGTCCGCTAAATAGCTCCTCTGTCCAGGGGGAGGCACTACAAGCTACTTGCATTTCCAGCCCATCCCCCACCTTTCCCCGGCAGCCTGCACTTGGAGACTCTCGGGGATGACACGCGAATGGCTCCTAGGAGGTCCCAGGCGATGCAGACAGATGACGGAACCTTCCCAAACTCCGAATTCCGGAACACGGCTGACTGTGTGGGGGATTTTTGGGGCCACCATATTCGAAGCTGCCTGGTTTCACAGGTGTTCCCTGGCAGGGGGAATTCCGCTAAATACCTCCCGTGTCCAGGGGGAGGCACTACATGCTACATGCATTTCCAGTTCTTCCCCCAACTTTTCACGGCAGCCCGCAATAGGAAACTATCGGGGAAGACACTCGAATGGCTATAGGAGATCCCAGGTGCTGCAGAAATAAGACGGAACCTCCTCACGCTCAGAATTCCGGAACACGTCTGTGGGTGGGGGGGAGGTTTGGGGCCGTCCACCACGCAGCTGCCTGGACTCACAGGTGTTCCCTGGCAGGGGGAAGTCCGCTAAATACCTCCCCTGTCCAGGGGGAGGCACTACATGCTACCTGCATTTCCAGCCCATCCCCCGCCATTCCCTGTCTGCCCGCACTTGGATACTCTCGTGGAATATATTTGAAGGGCTCCTAGGATATCCCAAGCACAGCAGACAGTAGACGAAACGTCCCAACACTCAGAATTCCGGAACACGCCTGACTGTGTGTGGGAGGTTTGGGGCCGCCCACCACGCAGCTGCCTGTGGTCACAGGAGTTCCCTGGCAGGGGAAAGTCCGCTAAATACCTCCCCTGTCCAGGTGGAGGCAGTACATGCTACCTGCATTTCCAGCCAATCCCCCGCCATTCCCTCGCAGCCCGCAATAGGAGACTCTTGGGGAAGACACTCGAATTGCTCCTAGGAGTTCCCAGGCGCTGCAGTAGGAAGACGGAACCTCCTCACGCTCAGAATTCCGGAACACCGATGACTGTGTTGAAGAGGTTTGGGGCCGACCGCCACGGAGCTGCCTGGTTTCACAGGTGTTGCCTGGCAGGGGTTATTCCGCTAAATTCCTCCCCTGTCCAGGGAGAGGCACTACATGGAACCTGCATTTCAAGCCCATCCCCCGCCTTTCCCAGTCAGCCCACACTAGCAGACTCTCGGGGAAGACAAGCGAAAGGCTCCTAGGAGATCCCAGGCACTGCAGACAGTAGACAGAACCTCCCCACCATTAGAATTCCGGAACACGGCTGACTGTGAGGGGTTTTGGGGCCGCCTTCCACGCAGCTGCCTGGGTTCACAGGTGTTCCCTGGCAGGGGAAAGTACGCTAATTACCTCCCCTGTCCAGGGGGAGGCACTACAAGCTACCTGCATTTACAGCCCATCCCCGCATTTCCTGGCAGCCCGTACAAGTAGACTCTATGTGAAGACGCGCGAAGGGATCCTAGGAGATCCCATGCGCTGCAGACAGAAGACGGAAAATCCCCATGCTCAGAATTCCGGAACACGGCTGAGTGTTTGGGGGAGGTTCGGGGCCGTCCTCCACGCAGCTGCCTGTGGTCACAAGTGTTCCCTGGCAGGGGGAAGTCCGCTAAATACCTCCCCTGTTCAGGGAGAGGCACTGCATGGAACCTGCATTTCCAGCACATCCCCCACCTAACCCCGGCCGCCCGCACTAGAAGACACTCGGGGAAGACACGTGAAGGGCTCTTGGAGATCCCAGTCTCAGCAGACAGAATACGGAACCTCCCAACACTCAGAATTCCGAAAAACGGCTGACTGGGTGGGGGAGGTTTGGGGCCGTCCCCCTCGCAGCTCCCTGTGGTCACAGGAGTTCACTGGCATGGGGAAGTCCGCTAAATACCTCCCCTGTCCAGGGGGAGGCACTACATGATACCTGCATTTCCAGCCCATCCCCCGCCTCTCCCTGGCTGCCCGCACTATGAGACTCTCGGGGAAGATGCGTGAAGGGCTCCTAGGAGATCCCAAGTGCAGCAGACAGAGAACGAAACTTCCCAACACTCAGAATTCCGAAACACGGCTGACTGTATGGGGGAGGTTTGGGGCCGCCAAAAACGCAGCTGCATGGTTTCACAGGTGTTCCCTGGTAGAGGGAATTCCGCTAAATACCTCCCCTGTCCAGGGGGTGGAACTGCATAGTACCTGCATTTCCAGCCCATCCCCCGCGTTTCCCCAGCAGCCCGCAATAAGAGACTCTCGGGAAAGACACGCGAAATGCTCCTAGGAGATCCCAGGCGCTGCAGACAGAAGACGGAACCTCTCCACACTCAGAATTCCGGAAAACGGCTGACTGTGTTGGGAAGGTTTGAGGCTGCCCTCCACGCAGTTGTGTGTGGTCACAGGTGTTCCCTGGCATGGTGAATTCCGCTAAATACCTCCCCTGTCCTGGAGGAGGCACTGCAAGCTACCTGCATTTCCAGCCCATCCCCCGCATGTTGGCAGCCCGTACAAGTAGACTCTCTGTGAAGACGCGCGAAGGGATCCTAGGATATCCCAGGCGCTGCAGAAGGAAGACGGATCATCCCCATACTCAGAATTCCGGAACATGGCTGACTGTGTGGGAGAGGTTTGGTGCCGCCCTCCACGGAGCTGCCTGGGTTCACAGGTGTTCCCTGGCAGGGGGAAGTCCGCTAAATACCTCCCCTGTCCAGGGGGACGCACTACCAGCTACCTGAAATTCCAGCCCATCCCCCGCCTTTCCCTGGCACCCGCACTAGGAGAAACTCGGGGAAGACACGTGAATGGCTCCTAGGAGATCCCAGGCGCAGCAGATAGAAGACGGAACCTCCGAACACTCAGAATTCCGGAACACGGCTGACTATGTGGGGAGGTTTGGGGCCGTCCACCACGCAGCTGCCTGGAGTCACAGGTGTTCCCTGGCAGGGGGAAGTCCGCTAAATACCTCCCCTGTCCAGGGGGAGGCACTACATGCTACCTGCATTTCCAGCCCATCCCCCGCATTTCCCCGGGTGCCCGCACTAGGAGACTCTCGGTTAAGATACGTGAAGGGCTCCTAGGAGATCCCAAGTGCAGCACACAGAAGACGAAACTTCCCAAAACTCAGAATTCAGGAAGACGGCTGACTGTGTGGGGGAGGTTTGAGGCCGCATTCTACGCAGCTGCTTGGGGTCGCAGGTGATCCCTGGCAGGGGGAATTCCGCTAAATGCCTCCCCTGTCCAGGTGGAGGCACTACATGCTACCTGCATTTCCAGCACATCCCACGCCTTTCCCCGGCACCCGCACTAGGAGACACTCGGGAAAGACACGCGAATGGTTCCTTGGAGATCACAGGCGCTGCATTCAGAAGACGGAACCTCCACCCGCTCAGAATTCCGGAACACGGCTGACTGTGTTTGGAGATTTGGGGCCGCCCTCCACGCAGCTGCCTTGGGTCACAGGTGTTCCCTGGCAGGGGGAATTCCGCTAAATGCCTCCCCTGTCCAGGGGGAGGCACTACATGTTACCCGCATTTCCAGTCTATCCCCCGACTTTCCCCGGAAGCCCGCACTAGGAGATCTCGGGGAAGACACGCGAATGTCTCCTAGGCGATCCCAGGCGCTGCAGACAGAAGACGGAACCTCCACACACTCAGAATTCCGGAACACGGCTGACTGTGTGTGGGAGGTTTCGGGCTGCACTCTACGCAGCTGCCTGGGGTCACTGGTGTTCCCTGTCTATGGGAATTCCGCTAAATACCTCCCCCTTCCAGTGGACTCACTATATGCTACTTGCATTTCCAGCCCATCCCCCGCCTTTCCCCGGCACACGCACTAGGAGACACTCGGGAAAGACACGCGAATGGATCCTAGGAGGTCCCAGTCGATGCAGACAGATGACGGAACCTTCCCAAACACCGAATTCCGGAACACGGCTGACTGTGTGGGGGAGGTTTGGGGCCACCATATACGAAGCTGCCTGGTTTCACAGGTGTTCCCTGGCAGGGGGAAATCCGCTAAATACCTTCCCTATCCAGGGGGAGGCACTACATGCTACATGCATTTCCAGTTCTTCCCCCAACTTTTCACGGCAGCCCGCAATAGGAAACTCTCGGGGAAGACACTCGAATGGCTATAGGAGATCCCAGGTGCTGCAGAAATAAGATGGAACCTCCTCACGCTCAGAATTCCGGAACAAGTCTGTGTGTGTGGGGGAGTTTTGGGGCCGTCAACCACGCAGCTGCCTGGTGTCACAGGTGTTCCCTGGCAGGGGGAATTCCGCTAAATACCTCCCCAGTCCAGGGGGAGGCACTACATGCTACCTGCATTTCCAACCCATCCCCCGCATTTCCCCGGCTGCCCGCACTAGGAGACTCTCGGTGAAGATACGTGAAGGGCTCCTAGGAAATCCCAAGCGCAGCACACAGAAGACGAAACTTCCCAAAACTCAGAATTCAGGAAGATGGCTGACTGTGAGGGGGAGGTTTGAGGCCGCAATCCACGCACCTGCTTGGGGTCACAGGTGATCCCTGGCAGGGGGAATTCCGCTAAATACCTCCCCTGTCCAGGGGGAGGCACTACATGCTACCTGCTTTTCCAGGCTATCCCCCGCATTTCCCCGGCAGCCTGCACTAGGAGATTCTCGGGGAAGACACGCGAATGTCTCCTAGGCGATCCCAGGTGCTGCAGACAGAAGACGGAACCTCCCCACACTCAGAATTCCGGAACACGGCTGACTGTGTGTGGGAGGTTTCGGGCTGCACTCCACGCAGCTGCTTGGGGTCACAGGTGATCCCTGGCAGGGGGAATTCCGCTAAATACCTCCCCTGTCCAGGGGGAGGCACTACATGCTACCTGCATTTCCAGCACATCCCACGCCTTTCCCCGGCACCCGCACTAGGAGACACTCGGGAACGTCACGCGAATGGTTCTTTGGAGATCACAGGCGCTGCATACAGAAGAGGGAACCTCCACCCGCTCAGAAATCCGGAACACGGCTGACTGTGTTTGGAGGTTTGGGGCCGCCCTCCACGCAGCTGCCTTGGGTCACAGCTGTTCCCTGGCAGGGGGAATTCCGCTAAATGCCTCCCCTGTCCAGGGGGAGGCACTACATGTTACACGCATTTCCAGTCTATCCCCCGACTTTCCCCGGAAGCCCGCACTAGGAGATCTCGGAGAAGACACGCGAATGGCTTCTAGGAGATCCCAGGCGCTGCAGACCGAAGACGGAAATTCCCACTCTCAGAATTACGGAACAGGTCTGACTGTGTGGGGGAGGTTTCGGGCCGACCTCCACGTAGCTGCCTGGAGTCGCAGGTGTTTGGTGAAAGGGGGAAGTCCGCTAAATAGCTCCTCTGTCCAGGGGGAGGCACTACAAGCTACTTGCATTTCCAGCCCATCCCCCACCTTTCCCCGGTAGCCTGCACTTGGAGACTCTCGGGGATGACACGCGAATGGCTCCTAGGAGGTCCCAGGCGATGCAGACAGATGACGGAACCTTCCCAAACTCCGAATTCCGGAACACGGCTGACTGTGTGGGGGATTTTTGGGGCCACCATATTCGAAGCTGCCTGGTTTCACAGGTGTTCCCTGGCAGGGGGAATTCCGCTAAATACCTCCCGTGTCCAGGGGGAGGCACTACATGCTACATGCATTTCCAGTTCTTCCCCCAACTTTTCACGGCAGCCCGCAATAGGAAACTATCGGGGAAGACACTCGAATGGCTATAGGAGATCCCAGGTGCTGCAGAAATAAGACGGAACCTCCTCACGCTCAGAATTCCGGAACACGTCTGTGGGTGGGGGGGAGGTTTGGGGCCGTCCACCACGCAGCTGCCTGGACTCACAGGTGTTCCCTGGCAGGGGGAAGTCCGCTAAATACCTCCCCTGTCCAGGGGGAGGCACTACATGCTACCTGCATTTCCAGCCCATCCCCCGCCATTCCCTGTCTGCCCGCACTTGGATACTCTCGTGGAATATATTTGAAGGGCTCCTAGGATATCCCAAGCACAGCAGACAGTAGACGAAACGTCCCAACACTCAGAATTCCGGAACACGCCTGACTGTGTGTGGGAGGTTTGGGGCCGCCCACCACGCAGCTGCCTGTGGTCACAGGAGTTCCCTGGCAGGGGAAAGTCCGCTAAATACCTCCCCTGTCCAGGTGGAGGCAGTACATGCTACCTGCATTTCCAGCCAATCCCCCGCCATTCCCTCGCAGCCCGCAATAGGAGACTCTTGGGGAAGACACTCGAATTGCTCCTAGGAGTTCCCAGGCGCTGCAGTAGGAAGACGGAACCTCCTCACGCTCAGAATTCCGGAACACCGATGACTGTGTTGAAGAGGTTTGGGGCCGACCGCCACGGAGCTGCCTGGTTTCACAGGTGTTGCCTGGCAGGGGTTATTCCGCTAAATTCCTCCCCTGTCCAGGGAGAGGCACTACATGGAACCTGCATTTCAAGCCCATCCCCCGCCTTTCCCAGTCAGCCCACACTAGCAGACTCTCGGGGAAGACAAGCGAAAGGCTCCTAGGAGATCCCAGGCACTGCAGACAGTAGACAGAACCTCCCCACCATTAGAATTCCGGAACACGGCTGACTGTGAGGGGTTTTGGGGCCGCCTTCCACGCAGCTGCCTGGGTTCACAGGTGTTCCCTGGCAGGGGAAAGTACGCTAATTACCTCCCCTGTCCAGGGGGAGGCACTACAAGCTACCTGCATTTACAGCCCATCCCCGCATTTCCTGGCAGCCCGTACAAGTAGACTCTATGTGAAGACGCGCGAAGGGATCCTAGGAGATCCCATGCGCTGCAGACAGAAGACGGAAAATCCCCATGCTCAGAATTCCGGAACACGGCTGAGTGTTTGGGGGAGGTTCGGGGCCGTCCTCCACGCAGCTGCCTGTGGTCACAAGTGTTCCCTGGCAGGGGGAAGTCCGCTAAATACCTCCCCTGTTCAGGGAGAGGCACTGCATGGAACCTGCATTTCCAGCACATCCCCCACCTAACCCCGGCCGCCCGCACTAGAAGACACTCGGGGAAGACACGTGAAGGGCTCTTGGAGATCCCAGTCTCAGCAGACAGAATACGGAACCTCCCAACACTCAGAATTCCGAAAAACGGCTGACTGGGTGGGGGAGGTTTGGGGCCGTCCCCCTCGCAGCTCCCTGTGGTCACAGGAGTTCACTGGCATGGGGAAGTCCGCTAAATACCTCCCCTGTCCAGGGGGAGGCACTACATGATACCTGCATTTCCAGCCCATCCCCCGCCTCTCCCTGGCTGCCCGCACTATGAGACTCTCGGGGAAGATGCGTGAAGGGCTCCTAGGAGATCCCAAGTGCAGCAGACAGAGAACGAAACTTCCCAACACTCAGAATTCCGAAACACGGCTGACTGTATGGGGGAGGTTTGGGGCCGCCAAAAACGCAGCTGCATGGTTTCACAGGTGTTCCCTGGTAGAGGGAATTCCGCTAAATACCTCCCCTGTCCAGGGGGTGGAACTGCATAGTACCTGCATTTCCAGCCCATCCCCCGCGTTTCCCCAGCAGCCCGCAATAAGAGACTCTCGGGAAAGACACGCGAAATGCTCCTAGGAGATCCCAGGCGCTGCAGACAGAAGACGGAACCTCTCCACACTCAGAATTCCGGAAAACGGCTGACTGTGTTGGGAAGGTTTGAGGCTGCCCTCCACGCAGTTGTGTGTGGTCACAGGTGTTCCCTGGCATGGTGAATTCCGCTAAATACCTCCCCTGTCCTGGAGGAGGCACTGCAAGCTACCTGCATTTCCAGCCCATCCCCCGCATGTTGGCAGCCCGTACAAGTAGACTCTCTGTGAAGACGCGCGAAGGGATCCTAGGATATCCCAGGCGCTGCAGAAGGAAGACGGATCATCCCCATACTCAGAATTCCGGAACATGGCTGACTGTGTGGGAGAGGTTTGGTGCCGCCCTCCACGGAGCTGCCTGGGTTCACAGGTGTTCCCTGGCAGGGGGAAGTCCGCTAAATACCTCCCCTGTCCAGGGGGACGCACTACCAGCTACCTGAAATTCCAGCCCATCCCCCGCCTTTCCCTGGCACCCGCACTAGGAGAAACTCGGGGAAGACACGTGAATGGCTCCTAGGAGATCCCAGGCGCAGCAGATAGAAGACGGAACCTCCGAACACTCAGAATTCCGGAACACGGCTGACTATGTGGGGAGGTTTGGGGCCGTCCACCACGCAGCTGCCTGGAGTCACAGGTGTTCCCTGGCAGGGGGAAGTCCGCTAAATACCTCCCCTGTCCAGGGGGAGGCACTACATGCTACCTGCATTTCCAGCCCATCCCCCGCATTTCCCCGGGTGCCCGCACTAGGAGACTCTCGGTTAAGATACGTGAAGGGCTCCTAGGAGATCCCAAGTGCAGCACACAGAAGACGAAACTTCCCAAAACTCAGAATTCAGGAAGACGGCTGACTGTGTGGGGGAGGTTTGAGGCCGCATTCTACGCAGCTGCTTGGGGTCGCAGGTGATCCCTGGCAGGGGGAATTCCGCTAAATGCCTCCCCTGTCCAGGTGGAGGCACTACATGCTACCTGCATTTCCAGCACATCCCACGCCTTTCCCCGGCACCCGCACTAGGAGACACTCGGGAAAGACACGCGAATGGTTCCTTGGAGATCACAGGCGCTGCATTCAGAAGACGGAACCTCCACCCGCTCAGAATTCCGGAACACGGCTGACTGTGTTTGGAGATTTGGGGCCGCCCTCCACGCAGCTGCCTTGGGTCACAGGTGTTCCCTGGCAGGGGGAATTCCGCTAAATGCCTCCCCTGTCCAGGGGGAGGCACTACATGTTACCCGCATTTCCAGTCTATCCCCCGACTTTCCCCGGAAGCCCGCACTAGGAGATCTCGGGGAAGACACGCGAATGTCTCCTAGGCGATCCCAGGCGCTGCAGACAGAAGACGGAACCTCCACACACTCAGAATTCCGGAACACGGCTGACTGTGTGTGGGAGGTTTCGGGCTGCACTCTACGCAGCTGCCTGGGGTCACTGGTGTTCCCTGTCTATGGGAATTCCGCTAAATACCTCCCCCTTCCAGTGGACTCACTATATGCTACTTGCATTTCCAGCCCATCCCCCGCCTTTCCCCGGCACACGCACTAGGAGACACTCGGGAAAGACACGCGAATGGATCCTAGGAGGTCCCAGTCGATGCAGACAGATGACGGAACCTTCCCAAACACCGAATTCCGGAACACGGCTGACTGTGTGGGGGAGGTTTGGGGCCACCATATACGAAGCTGCCTGGTTTCACAGGTGTTCCCTGGCAGGGGGAAATCCGCTAAATACCTTCCCTATCCAGGGGGAGGCACTACATGCTACATGCATTTCCAGTTCTTCCCCAACTTTTCACGGCAGCCCGCAATAGGAAACTCTCGGGGAAGACACTCGAATGGCTATAGGAGATCCCAGGTGCTGCAGAAATAAGATGGAACCTCCTCACGCTCAGAATTCCGGAACAAGTCTGTGTGTGTGGGGGAGTTTTGGGGCCGTCAACCACGCAGCTGCCTGGTGTCACAGGTGTTCCCTGGCAGGGGGAATTCCGCTAAATACCTCCCCAGTCCAGGGGGAGGCACTACATGCTACCTGCATTTCCAACCCATCCCCCGCATTTCCCCGGCTGCCCGCACTAGGAGACTCTCGGTGAAGATACGTGAAGGGCTCCTAGGAAATCCCAAGCGCAGCACACAGAAGACGAAACTTCCCAAAACTCAGAATTCAGGAAGATGGCTGACTGTGAGGGGGAGGTTTGAGGCCGCAATCCACGCACCTGCTTGGGGTCACAGGTGATCCCTGGCAGGGGGAATTCCGCTAAATACCTCCCCTGTCCAGGGGGAGGCACTACATGCTACCTGCTTTTCCAGGCTATCCCCCGCATTTCCCCGGCAGCCTGCACTAGGAGATTCTCGGGGAAGACACGCGAATGTCTCCTAGGCGATCCCAGGTGCTGCAGACAGAAGACGGAACCTCCCCACACTCAGAATTCCGGAACACGGCTGACTGTGTGTGGGAGGTTTCGGGCTGCACTCCACGCAGCTGCTTGGGGTCACAGGTGATCCCTGGCAGGGGGAATTCCGCTAAATACCTCCCCTGTCCAGGGGGAGGCACTACATGCTACCTGCATTTCCAGCACATCCCACGCCTTTCCCCGGCACCCGCACTAGGAGACACTCGGGAACGTCACGCGAATGGTTCTTTGGAGATCACAGGCGCTGCATACAGAAGAGGGAACCTCCACCCGCTCAGAAATCCGGAACACGGCTGACTGTGTTTGGAGGTTTGGGGCCGCCCTCCACGCAGCTGCCTTGGGTCACAGCTGTTCCCTGGCAGGGGGAATTCCGCTAAATGCCTCCCCTGTCCAGGGGGAGGCACTACATGTTACACGCATTTCCAGTCTATCCCCCGACTTTCCCCGGAAGCCCGCACTAGGAGATCTCGGAGAAGACACGCGAATGGCTTCTAGGAGATCCCAGGCGCTGCAGACCGAAGACGGAAATTCCCACTCTCAGAATTACGGAACAGGTCTGACTGTGTGGGGGAGGTTTCGGGCCGACCTCCACGTAGCTGCCTGGAGTCGCAGGTGTTTGGTGAAAGGGGGAAGTCCGCTAAATAGCTCCTCTGTCCAGGGGGAGGCACTACAAGCTACTTGCATTTCCAGCCCATCCCCCACCTTTCCCCGGCAGCCTGCACTTGGAGACTCTCGGGGATGACACGCGAATGGCTCCTAGGAGGTCCCAGGCGATGCAGACAGATGACGGAACCTTCCCAAACTCCGAATTCCGGAACACGGCTGACTGTGTGGGGGATTTTTGGGGCCACCATATTCGAAGCTGCCTGGTTTCACAGGTGTTCCCTGGCAGGGGGAATTCCGCTAAATACCTCCCGTGTCCAGGGGGAGGCACTACATGCTACATGCATTTCCAGTTCTTCCCCCAACTTTTCACGGCAGCCCGCAATAGGAAACTATCGGGGAAGACACTCGAATGGCTATAGGAGATCCCAGGTGCTGCAGAAATAAGACGGAACCTCCTCACGCTCAGAATTCCGGAACACGTCTGTGGGTGGGGGGGAGGTTTGGGGCCGTCCACCACGCAGCTGCCTGGACTCACAGGTGTTCCCTGGCAGGGGGAAGTCCGCTAAATACCTCCCCTGTCCAGGGGGAGGCACTACATGCTACCTGCATTTCCAGCCCATCCCCCGCCATTCCCTGTCTGCCCGCACTTGGATACTCTCGTGGAATATATTTGAAGGGCTCCTAGGATATCCCAAGCACAGCAGACAGTAGACGAAACGTCCCAACACTCAGAATTCCGGAACACGCCTGACTGTGTGTGGGAGGTTTGGGGCCGCCCACCACGCAGCTGCCTGTGGTCACAGGAGTTCCCTGGCAGGGGAAAGTCCGCTAAATACCTCCCCTGTCCAGGTGGAGGCAGTACATGCTACCTGCATTTCCAGCCAATCCCCCGCCATTCCCTCGCAGCCCGCAATAGGAGACTCTTGGGGAAGACACTCGAATTGCTCCTAGGAGTTCCCAGGCGCTGCAGTAGGAAGACGGAACCTCCTCACGCTCAGAATTCCGGAACACCGATGACTGTGTTGAAGAGGTTTGGGGCCGACCGCCACGGAGCTGCCTGGTTTCACAGGTGTTGCCTGGCAGGGGTTATTCCGCTAAATTCCTCCCCTGTCCAGGGAGAGGCACTACATGGAACCTGCATTTCAAGCCCATCCCCCGCCTTTCCCAGTCAGCCCACACTAGCAGACTCTCGGGGAAGACAAGCGAAAGGCTCCTAGGAGATCCCAGGCACTGCAGACAGTAGACAGAACCTCCCCACCATTAGAATTCCGGAACACGGCTGACTGTGAGGGGTTTTGGGGCCGCCTTCCACGCAGCTGCCTGGGTTCACAGGTGTTCCCTGGCAGGGGAAAGTACGCTAATTACCTCCCCTGTCCAGGGGGAGGCACTACAAGCTACCTGCATTTACAGCCCATCCCCGCATTTCCTGGCAGCCCGTACAAGTAGACTCTATGTGAAGACGCGCGAAGGGATCCTAGGAGATCCCATGCGCTGCAGACAGAAGACGGAAAATCCCCATGCTCAGAATTCCGGAACACGGCTGAGTGTTTGGGGGAGGTTCGGGGCCGTCCTCCACGCAGCTGCCTGTGGTCACAAGTGTTCCCTGGCAGGGGGAAGTCCGCTAAATACCTCCCCTGTTCAGGGAGAGGCACTGCATGGAACCTGCATTTCCAGCACATCCCCCACCTAACCCCGGCCGCCCGCACTAGAAGACACTCGGGGAAGACACGTGAAGGGCTCTTGGAGATCCCAGTCTCAGCAGACAGAATACGGAACCTCCCAACACTCAGAATTCCGAAAAACGGCTGACTGGGTGGGGGAGGTTTGGGGCCGTCCCCCTCGCAGCTCCCTGTGGTCACAGGAGTTCACTGGCATGGGGAAGTCCGCTAAATACCTCCCCTGTCCAGGGGGAGGCACTACATGATACCTGCATTTCCAGCCCATCCCCCGCCTCTCCCTGGCTGCCCGCACTATGAGACTCTCGGGGAAGATGCGTGAAGGGCTCCTAGGAGATCCCAAGTGCAGCAGACAGAGAACGAAACTTCCCAACACTCAGAATTCCGAAACACGGCTGACTGTATGGGGGAGGTTTGGGGCCGCCAAAAACGCAGCTGCATGGTTTCACAGGTGTTCCCTGGTAGAGGGAATTCCGCTAAATACCTCCCCTGTCCAGGGGGTGGAACTGCATAGTACCTGCATTTCCAGCCCATCCCCCGCGTTTCCCCAGCAGCCCGCAATAAGAGACTCTCGGGGAAGACACGCGAAATGCTCCTAGGAGATCCCAGGCGCTGCAGACAGAAGACGGAACCTCTCCACACTCAGAATTCCGGAAAACGGCTGACTGTGTTGGGAAGGTTTGAGGCTGCCCTCCACGCAGTTGTGTGTGGTCACAGGTGTTCCCTGGCATGGTGAATTCCGCTAAATACCTCCCCTGTCCTGGAGGAGGCACTGCAAGCTACCTGCATTTCCAGCCCATCCCCCGCATGTTGGCAGCCCGTACAAGTAGACTCTCTGTGAAGACGCGCGAAGGGATCCTAGGATATCCCAGGCGCTGCAGAAGGAAGACGGATCATCCCCATACTCAGAATTCCGGAACATGGCTGACTGTGTGGGAGAGGTTTGGTGCCGCCCTCCACGGAGCTGCCTGGGTTCACAGGTGTTCCCTGGCAGGGGGAAGTCCGCTAAATACCTCCCCTGTCCAGGGGGACGCACTACCAGCTACCTGAAATTCCAGCCCATCCCCCGCCTTTCCCTGGCACCCGCACTAGGAGAAACTCGGGGAAGACACGTGAATGGCTCCTAGGAGATCCCAGGCGCAGCAGATAGAAGACGGAACCTCCGAACACTCAGAATTCCGGAACACGGCTGACTATGTGGGGAGGTTTGGGGCCGTCCACCACGCAGCTGCCTGGAGTCAAAGGTGTTCCCTGGCAGGGGGAAGTCCGCTAAATACCTCCCCTGTCCAGGGGGAGGCACTACATGCTACCTGCATTTCCAGCCCATCCCCCGCATTTCCCCGGGTGCCCGCACTAGGAGACTCTCGGTTAAGATACGTGAAGGGCTCCTAGGAGATCCCAAGTGCAGCACACAGAAGACGAAACTTCCCAAAACTCAGAATTCAGGAAGACGGCTGACTGTGTGGGGGAGGTTTGAGGCCGCATTCTACGCAGCTGCTTGGGGTCGCAGGTGATCCCTGGCAGGGGGAATTCCGCTAAATGCCTCCCCTGTCCAGGTGGAGGCACTACATGCTACCTGCATTTCCAGCACATCCCACGCCTTTCCCCGGCACCCGCACTAGGAGACACTCGGGAAAGACACGCGAATGGTTCCTTGGAGATCACAGGCGCTGCATTCAGAAGACGGAACCTCCACCCGCTCAGAATTCCGGAACACGGCTGACTGTGTTTGGAGATTTGGGGCCGCCCTCCACGCAGCTGCCTTGGGTCACAGGTGTTCCCTGGCAGGGGGAATTCCGCTAAATGCCTCCCCTGTCCAGGGGGAGGCACTACATGTTACCCGCATTTCCAGTCTATCCCCCGACTTTCCCCGGAAGCCCGCACTAGGAGATCTCGGGGAAGACACGCGAATGTCTCCTAGGCGATCCCAGGCGCTGCAGACAGAAGACGGAACCTCCACACACTCAGAATTCCGGAACAAGGCTGACTGTGTGTGGGAGGTTTCGGGCTGCACTCTACGCAGCTGCCTGGGGTCACTGGTGTTCCCTGTCTATGGGAATTCCGCTAAATACCTCCCCCTTCCAGTGGACTCACTATATGCTACTTGCATTTCCAGCCCATCCCCCGCCTTTCCCCGGCACACGCACTAGGAGACACTCGGGAAAGACACGCGAATGGATCCTAGGAGGTCCCAGTCGATGCAGACAGATGACGGAACCTTCCCAAACACCGAATTCCGGAACACGGCTGACTGTGTGGGGGAGGTTTGGGGCCACCATATACGAAGCTGCCTGGTTTCACAGGTGTTCCCTGGCAGGGGGAAATCCGCTAAATACCTTCCCTATCCAGGGGGAGGCACTACATGCTACATGCATTTCCAGTTCTTCCCCCAACTTTTCACGGCAGCCCGCAATAGGAAACTCTCGGGGAAGACACTCGAATGGCTATAGGAGATCCCAGGTGCTGCAGAAATAAGATGGAACCTCCTCACGCTCAGAATTCCGGAACAAGTCTGTGTGTGTGGGGGAGTTTTGGGGCCGTCCACCACGCAGCTGCCTGGTGTCACAGGTGTTCCCTGGCAGGGGGAATTCCGCTAAATACCTCCCCAGTCCAGGGGGAGGCACTACATGCTACCTGCATTTCCAACCCATCCCCCGCATTTCCCCGGCTGCCCGCACTAGGAGACTCTCGGTGAAGATACGTGAAGGGCTCCTAGGAAATCCCAAGCGCAGCACACAGAAGACGAAACTTCCCAAAACTCAGAATTCAGGAAGATGGCTGACTGTGAGGGGGAGGTTTGAGGCCGCAATCCACGCACCTGCTTGGGGTCACAGGTGATCCCTGGCAGGGGGAATTCCGCTAAATACCTCCCCTGTCCAGGGGGAGGCACTACATGCTACCTGCTTTTCCAGGCTATCCCCCGCATTTCCCCGGCAGCCTGCACTAGGAGATTCTCGGGGAAGACACGCGAATGTCTCCTAGGCGATCCCAGGTGCTGCAGACAGAAGACGGAACCTCCCCACACTCAGAATTCCGGAACACGGCTGACTGTGTGTGGGAGGTTTCGGGCTGCACTCCACGCAGCTGCTTGGGGTCACAGGTGATCCCTGGCAGGGGGAATTCCGCTAAATACCTCCCCTGTCCAGGGGGAGGCACTACATGCTACCTGCATTTCCAGCACATCCCACGCCTTTCCCCGGCACCCGCACTAGGAGACACTCGGGAACGTCACGCGAATGGTTCTTTGGAGATCACAGGCGCTGCATACAGAAGAGGGAACCTCCACCCGCTCAGAAATCCGGAACACGGCTGACTGTGTTTGGAGGTTTGGGGCCGCCCTCCACGCAGCTGCCTTGGGTCACAGCTGTTCCCTGGCAGGGGGAATTCCGCTAAATGCCTCCCCTGTCCAGGGGGAGGCACTACATGTTACCCGCATTTCCAGTCTATCCCCCGACTTTCCCCGGAAGCCCGCACTAGGAGATCTCAGAGAAGACACGCGAATGGCTTCTAGGAGATCCCAGGCGCTGCAGACCGAAGACGGAACCTCCCCACACTCAGAATACCGGAACACGGCTGAATGTGTGTGGGAGATTTGGGGCCGCCCACCACGCAGCTGCCTGGGGTCACAGGTGTTCCCTGTCAGGGGGAAGTCCGCTAAATACCTCCCCTGTCCAGGGGGAGGCAGTACATGCTACCAGCATGTCCAGCCGATCCCCAGCCTTTCACCGGCAGCCCGCACTAGGAGACACTTGGGGAAGACATTCGAAGGGATCCTAGGGGATCCCAGGAGCTGCAGACTGAAGACGGAACCTCCCCACACTTAGAAATCTGGAACACGCCTGACTTTGTGTGGGAGGTTTGGGTCACCCACCACGCAGCTGCCTGGGTTCACTGGTGTTCCCTGTCAGGGGGAAGTCCGCTAAATACCTCCCCTGTCCAGGGGGAGGCAGTACATTCTACCTGCATTTCCAGCCCATCCCCCGCCTTTCCCTTACTGCCCGCACTAGGAGACTCTCGGGGAAGACATGCGAAATGCTCCTAGGAGATTCCAGGTGCTGCAGATAGAAGACGGAAATTCCCACTCTCAGAATTACGGAACAGATCTGACTGTGTGGGGGAGGCTTGGGGCCGACCTCCACGTAGCTGCCTGGGGTCGCAGGTGTTTGGTGGAAGGGGGAAGTCCGGTAAATACCTCCTCTGTCCAGGGGGAGGCACTATATGCTACTTGCATTTCCAGCCCAACCCCCATCTTTCCCCGGCAGCCCGCACTTGGAGACTCTCGGGGAAGACACGCGAATGGCTCCTAGGAGGTCCCAGGCGCTGCAGACAGATGACGGAACCTCCCCACGCTCAGAATTCCGGAACACGGCTGACTGTGTGGTGGAGGTTTGGGGCTGCCCTCCTCGCTGCTGCCTGTGGTCACAGGAGTTCCCTTGCAGGGGGAAGTCCGCTAAATACCTCCCCTGTCCAGGGGGTGGCACTACATGCTACCTGCATTTCCAGCCCATCCCCCGCCTTTCCCTGGCACCCGCACTAGTAGAAACTCGGGGAAGACAAGCGAAGGGCTCCTAGGAGATCGCAGGCGCTGCAGACAGAATACAGAACCTCCCCACGCTTAGAATTCCGGAACAAGGCTGACTGTGAGGGGTTTTGGTGCAGGCCTCCACGCAGCTGCCTGGGGTCAGAGGTGTTCCCTGGCAGGGGGAAGTCCGCTAAATACCTCCCCTGTCAAGGGGGAGGCACTACATGCTACCTGCATTTCCAGCATATCCCCCGCCTTTCCCCTGCAGCCCGCAATAGGAGAATCTCGGGGACGACACGCGAATGGCTCCTAGGAGTTCCCAGGCACTGCAGAAAGAAGACGCATCCTCCCCACGCTCAGAATTCCGGATCACGGCTGACTGTGTTGTGGAGGTTTGGGGCCGCCCTCGTCGTAGCTGACTGTGGTCACAGGAGTTCCCTGGCATGGGGAAGTCCGCTAAATACCTCCCCTGTCCAGGGGGAGGCACTACATGCTACCTGCATTTCCAGCCCATCCCCCGCTTCTCCCTGGCTGCCCGCACTATGAGACTCTCGGGGAAGATGCGTGAAGGACTCCTAGGAGATCCCAAACGCAGCAGACAGAGAACGAAACTTCCCAACACTCAGAATTCCGAAACAAGGCTGACTGTGTGGGGGAGGTTTGGGGCCGCCAAAAACGCAGCTGCATGGTTTCACAGGTATTCCCTGGCAGAGGGAAGTCCGCTAAATACCTCCCCTGTCCAGGGGGTGGAACTGCATAGTACCTGCATTTCCAGCCCATCCCCCGCCTTTCCCCGGGAGCCCGCAATAGGAGACTCTCGGGGAAGACTCGCGAAATGCTCCTAGGAGATCCCAGGCGCTGCAGACAGAAGACGGAACCTCTCCACACTCAGAATTCCGGAAAACGGCTGACTGTGTTGGGGAGGTTTGAGGCTGCCCTTCACGCAGCTGTGTGTGGTCACAGGTGTTCCCTGGCATGGTGAATTCCGCTAAATACATCCCCTGTCCTGGGGGAGGCACTGCAAGCTACCTGCATTTCCAGCCCATCCCCCGCATGTTGGCAGCCCGTACAAGTAGACTCTCTGTGAAGACGCGCGAAGGGATCCTAGGATATCCCAGGCGCTGCAGAAGGAAGACGGATCATCCCCATACTCAGAATTCCGGAACATGGCTGACTGTGTGGGAGAGGTTTGGTGCCGCCCTCCACGGAGCTGCCTGGGTTCACAGGTGTTCCCTGGCAGGGGGAAGTCCGCTAAATACCTCCCCTGTCCAGGGGGACGCACTACCAGCTACCTGAATTTCCAGCCCATCCCCCGCCTTTCCCTGGCACCCGCACTATGAGAAACTCGGGGAAGACACGTGAATGGCTCATATGAGATCCCAGGCGCAGCAGATAGAAGACGGAACCTGCGAACACTCAGAATTCCGGAACACGGCTGACTGTGTGGGGAGGTTTGGGGCCGCCCTCCACACAGCTACCTGGTTTCACAGGTTTTCCCTGGCAGGGGGAAGTCCGCTAAATACCTCCCCTGTCGAGGTGGAGGCACTACATGCTACCTGCATTTCCAGCACATCCCACGCCATTCCCCGGCACCCGCACTAGGAGACACTCGGGAACGTCACGCGAATGGTTCTTTGGAGATCACAGGCGCTGCATACAGAAGAGGGAACCTCCACCCGCTCAGAAATCCGGAACACGGCTGACTGTGTTTGGAGGTTTGGGGCCGCCCTCCACGCAGCTGCCTTGGGTCACAGCTGTTCCCTGGCAGGGGGAATTCCGCTAAATGCCTCCCCTGTCCAGGGGGAGGCACTACATGTTACCCGCATTTCCAGTCTATCCCCCGACTTTCCCCGGAAGCCCGCACTAGGAGATCTCGGAGAAGACACGCGAATGGCTTCTGGGAGATCCCAGGCGCTGCAGACCGAAGACGGAACCTCCCCACACTCAGAATACCGGAACACGGCTGAATGTGTGTGGGAGATTTGGGGCCGCCCACCACGCAGCTGCCTGGGGTCACAGGTGTTCCCTGTCAGGGGGAAGTCCGCTAAATACCTCCCCTGTCCAGGGGGAGGCAGTACATGCTACCAGCATGTCCAGCCGATCCCCAGCCTTTCACCGGCAGCCCGCACTAGGAGACACTTGGGGAAGACATTCGAAGGGATCCTAGGGGATCCCAGGAGCTGCAGACTGAAGACGGAACCTCCCCACACTTAGAAATCTGGAACACGCCTGACTTTGTGTGGGAGGTTTGGGTCACCCACCACGCAGCTGCCTGGGTTCACTGGTGTTCCCTGTCAGGGGGAAGTCCGCTAAATACCTCCCCTGTCCAGGGGGAGGCAGTACATTCTACCTGCATTTCCAGCCCATCCCCCGCCTTTCCCTTACTGCCCGCACTAGGAGACTCTCGGGGAAGACATGCGAAATGCTCCTAGGAGATTCCAGGTGCTGCAGATAGAAGACGGAAATTCCCACTCTCAGAATTACGGAACAGATCTGACTGTGTGGGGGAGGTTTGGGGCCGACCTCCACGTAGCTGCCTGGGGTCGCAGGTGTTTGGTGGAAGGGGGAAGTCCGGTAAATACCTCCTCTGTCCAGGGGGAGGCACTATATGCTACTTGCATTTCCAGCCCAACCCCCATCTTTCCCCGGCAGCCCGCACTTGGAGACTCTCGGGGAAGACACGCGAATGGCTCCTAGGAGGTCCCAGGCGCTGCAGACAGATGACGGAACCTCCCCACGCTCAGAATTCCGGAACACGGCTGACTGTGTGGTGGAGGTTTGGGGCTGCCCTCCTCGCTGCTGCCTGTGGTCACAAGAGTTCCCTTGCAGGGGGAAGTCCGCTAAATACCTCCCCTGTCCAGGGGGTGGCACTACATGCTACCTGCATTTCCAGCCCATCCCCCGCCTTTCCCTGGCACCCGCACTAGTAGAAACTCGGGGAAGACAAGCGAAGGGCTCCTAGGAGATCGCAGGCGCTGCAGACAGAATACAGAACCTCCCCACGCTTAGAATTCCGGAACAAGGCTGACTGTGAGGGGTTTTGGTGCAGGCCTCCACGCAGCTGCCTGGGGTCAGAGGTGTTCCCTGGCAGGGGGAAGTCCGCTAAATACCTCCCCTGTCAAGGGGGAGGCACTACATGCTACCTGCATTTCCAGCATATCCCCCGCCTTTCCCCTGCAGCCCGCAATAGGAGAATCTCGGGGACGACACGCGAATGGCTCCTAGGAGTTCCCAGGCACTGCAGAAAGAAGACGCATCCTCCCCACGCTCAGAATTCCGGATCACGGCTGACTGTGTTGTGGAGGTTTGGGGCCGCCCTCGTCGTAGCTGACTGTGGTCACAGGAGTTCCCTGGCATGGGGAAGTCCGCTAAATACCTCCCCTGTCCAGGGGGAGGCACTACATGCTACCTGCATTTCCAGCCCATCCCCCGCTTCTCCCTGGCTGCCCGCACTATGAGACTCTCGGGGAAGATGCGTGAAGGACTCCTAGGAGATCCCAAACGCAGCAGACAGAGAACGAAACTTCCCAACACTCAGAATTCCGAAACAAGGCTGACTGTGTGGGGGAGGTTTGGGGCCGCCAAAAACGCAGCTGCATGGTTTCACAGGTATTCCCTGGCAGAGGGAAGTCCGCTAAATACCTCCCCTGTCCAGGGGGTGGAACTGCATAGTACCTGCATTTCCAGCCCATCCCCCGCCTTTCCCCGGGAGCCCGCAATAGGAGACTCTCGGGGAAGACTCGCGAAATGCTCCTAGGAGATCCCAGGCGCTGCAGACAGAAGACGGAACCTCTCCACACTCAGAATTCCGGAAAACGGCTGACTGTGTTGGGGAGGTTTGAGGCTGCCCTTCACGCAGCTGTGTGTGGTCACAGGTGTTCCCTGGCATGGTGAATTCCGCTAAATACATCCCCTGTCCTGGGGGAGGCACTGCAAGCTACCTGCATTTCCAGCCCATCCCCCGCATGTTGGCAGCCCGTACAAGTAGACTCTCTGTGAAGACGCGCGAAGGGATCCTAGGATATCCCAGGCGCTGCAGAAGGAAGACGGATCATCCCCATACTCAGAATTCCGGAACATGGCTGACTGTGTGGGAGAGGTTTGGTGCCGCCCTCCACGGAGCTGCCTGGGTTCACAGGTGTTCCCTGGCAGGGGGAAGTCCGCTAAATACCTCCCCTGTCCAGGGGGACGCACTACCAGCTACCTGAATTTCCAGCCCATCCCCCGCCTTTCCCTGGCACCCGCACTATGAGAAACTCGGGGAAGACACGTGAATGGCTCATATGAGATCCCAGGCGCAGCAGATAGAAGACGGAACCTGCGAACACTCAGAATTCCGGAACACGGCTGACTGTGTGGGGAGGTTTGGGGCCGCCCTCCACACAGCTACCTGGTTTCACAGGTTTTCCCTGGCAGGGGGAAGTCCGCTAAATACCTCCCCTGTCGAGGTGGAGGCACTACATGCTACCTGCATTTGCAGCACATCCCCCGCGTTTCCCCTGAAGCCCGCACTAGGAGACCCTCGGGGAAGACACGCGAAGTGCTCCTTGGAGATCCAAGGCGCTGCAGAAAGATGACGGAAACTCCCCACGCTCAGAATTCCGGAACACGGCTGACTGCGTGGTGGAGGTTTGGGGCCGCATTCCTCGCTGCTGCCTCTGGTCACAGGAGTGCCCTGGCAGGGGGAAGTCCGCTAAATACCTCCCCTGTCCAGGGGGTGGCACTACATGCTACCTGCATTTCCAGCCCATTCCCCGCATTTCCCCGGCTGCCCGCACTAGGGGACTCTCGGTGAAGATACGTGAATGGCTCCTAGGAGATCCCAAGCGCAGCACACAGAAGACGAAACTTCCCAAAACTCAGAATTCCGGAACATGGCTGACTGTGTGTGGGAGGTTTCGGGCTGCACTCCACGCTGCTGCCTGGGGTCACTGGTGTTCCCTGTCTATGGGAATTCCGCTAAATACCTCCCCCTTCCAGTGGGAATCACTACATGCTACCTGCATTTCCAGCACATCGCCCGCCTTTCCCCGGCACCCGCACTAGGAGACACTCGGGAAAGACACGCGAATGGTTCCTTGGAGATCACAGGCGCTGCATACAAATGACGGAACCTCCACCCGCTCAGAATTCCGGAACACAGCTGACTGTGTTTGGAGATTTGGGGCCGCCCTCCACGCAGCTGCCTTGGGTCAAAGGTGTTCCCTGGCAGGGGGAAGTCGGCTAAATGCCTCCCCTGTCCAGGGGGAGGCACTACATGTTACCCGCATTTCCAGTCTATCCCCCGCCTTTCCCCGGATGCCTGCACTATTAGATCTCGGGGAAGACACGCGAATGGCTTCTAGGAGATTTCAGGCGCTGCAGACCGAAGACGGAACCTCCCCACACTCAGAATACCGGAACACGGCTGAATGTGTGTGGGAGATTTGGGGTCGCCCACCACGCAGCTGCCTGGGGTCACAGGTGTTCCCTGTCAGGGGGAAGTCCGCTAAATACCTCCCCTGTCCAGGGGGAGGCAGTACATGCTACCAGCATGTCCAGCCGATCCCCAGCCTTTCACCGGCAGCCCGCACTAGGAGACACTTTGGGAAGACATTCGAATGGCTCCTAGGGGATCCCAGGCGCTGCAGACTGAAGACGGAACCTCCCCACACTCAGAATTCTGGAACACGCCTGACTTTGTGTGGGAGGTTTGGGTCGCCCACCACGCAGCTGCCTGGGTTCACTGGTGTTCCCTGTCAGGGGGAAGTCCGCTAAATACCTCCCCTGTCCAGGGGGAGGCAGTACATTCTACCTGCATTTCCAGCCCATCCCCCGCCTTTCCCTTACTGCCCGCACTAGGAGACTCTCGGGGAAGACATGCGAAATGCTCCTAGGAGATCCCAGGTGCTGCAGACAGAAGACGGAAATTCCCACTCTCAGAATTACGAAACAAGTCTGACTGTGTGGGGAAGGTTTGGGGCCGACCTCCACGTAGCTGCCTGGAGTCGCAGGTGTTTGGTGAAAGGGGGAAGTCCGCTAAATAGCTCCTCTGTCCAGGGGGAGGCACTACAAGCTACTTGCATTTCCAGCCCATCCCCCACCTTTCCCCGGCAGCCTGCATTTGGAGACTCTCGGGGAAGACACGCGAATGGCTCCTAGGAGGTCCCAGGCGATGCAGACAGATGACGGAACTTTCCCAAACTCCGAATTCCGGAACAAGGCTGACTGCGTGGGGGAGGTTTGGGGCCACCATATACGAAGCTGCCTGGTTTCACAGGTGTTCCCTGGCAAGGGGAAGTCCGCTAAATACCTCCCCTGTCCAGGGGGAGGCACTACATGCTACATGCATCTCCAGTTCTTCCCCCAACTTTTCACGGAAGCCCGCAATAGGAAACTATCGGGGAAGACACTCGAATGGCTATAGGAGATCCCAGGTGCTGCAGAAATAAGATGGAACCTCCTCACGCTCAGAATTCCGGAACACGTCTGTGTGTTGGGGGGTGGTTTGGGGCCGTCCACCACGCAGCTGCTTGGAGTCACAGGTGTTCCCTGGCAGGGGGAAGTCCGCTAAATACCTCCCCTGTCCAGGGGGTGGCAGTACATTCTACCTGCATTTCCAGCCCATCCCCCGCCTTTCCCTAACTGCCCGCACTAGGAGACTCTCGGGGAAGACATGCGAAAAGCTCCTAGGAGATCCCAGGTGCTGCAGACAGAAGACGGAAATTCCCACTCTCAGAATTACGGAACAGGTCTGACTGTGTGGGGGTGGTTTGGGGCCGACATCCACGCAGCTGCCAGGGGACACAGGTGTTCCCTGGCAGGGGAAAGTCCGCTAAATACCTCCCCTGTCCATGGGGAGGCACTACTTGCTACCTGCATTTCCAGCCCATCCCCCGCCATTCCCCGGCTGCCCGCACTTGGATACTCTCGTGGAATATACGTGAAGGGCTCCTAGGATATCCCAAGCGCAGCAGACAGAAGACGAAACGTCCCAACACTCAGAAATCCGGAACACGGCTGACTGTGTTTGGAGGTTTGGGGCCGCCCTCCACGCAGCTGCCTTGGGTCACAGCTGTTCCCTGGCAGGGGGAATTCCGCTAAATGCCTCCCCTGTCCAGGGGGAGGCACTACATGTTACCCGCATTTCCAGTCTATCCCCCGACTTTCCCCGGAAGCCCGCACTAGGAGATCTCGGAGAAGACACGCGAATGGCTTCTAGGAGATCCCAGGCGCTGCAGACCGAAGACGGAACCTCCCCACACTCAGAATACCGGAACACGGCTGAATGTGTGTGGGAGATTTGGGGCCGCCCACCACGCAGCTGCCTGGGGTCACAGGTGTTCCCTGTCAGGGGGAAGTCCGCTAAATACCTCCCCTGTCCAGGGGGAGGCAGTACATGCTACCAGCATGTCCAGCCGATCCCCAGCCTTTCACCGGCAGCCCGCACTAGGAGACACTTGGGGAAGACATTCGAAGGGATCCTAGGGGATCCCAGGAGCTGCAGACTGAAGACGGAACCTCCCTACACTTAGAAATCTGGAACACGCCTGACTTTGTGTGGGAGGTTTGGGTCACCCACCACGCAGCTGCCTGGGTTCACTGGTGTTCCCTGTCAGGGGGAATTCCGCTAAATACCTCCCCTGTCCAGGGGGAGGCAGTACATTCTACCTGCATTTCCAGCCCATCCCCCGCCTTTCCCTTACTGCCCGCACTAGGAGACTCTCGGGGAAGACATGCGAAATGCTCCTAGGAGAATCCAGGTGCTGCAGATAGAAGACGGAAATTCCCACTCTCAGAATTACGGAACAGATCTGACTGTGTGGGGGAGGTTTGGGGCCGACCTCCACGTAGCTGCCTGGGGTCGCAGGTGTTTGGTGGAAGGGGGAAGTCCGGTAAATACCTCCTCTGTCCAGGGGGAGGCACTATATGCTACTTGCATTTCCAGCCCAACCCCCATCTTTCCCCGGCAGCCCGCACTTGGAGACTCTCGGGGAAGACACGCGAATGGCTCCTAGGAGGTCCCAGGCGCTGCAGACAGATGACGGAACCTCCCCACGCTCAGAATTCCGGAACACGGCTGACTGTGTGGTGGAGGTTTGGGGCTGCCCTCCTCGCTGCTGCCTGTGGTCACAGGAGTTCCCTTGCAGGGGGAAGTCCGCTAAATACCTCCCCTGTCCAGGGGGTGGCACTACATGCTACCTGCATTTCCAGCCCATCCCCCGCCTTTCCCTGGCACCCGCACTAGTAGAAACTCGGGGAAGACAAGCGAAGGGCTCCTAGGAGATCGCAGGCGCTGCAGACAGAATACAGAACCTCCCCACGCTTAGAATTCCGGAACAAGGCTGACTGTGAGGGGTTTTGGTGCAGGCCTCCACGCAGCTGCCTGGGGTCAGAGGTGTTCCCTGGCAGGGGGAAGTCCGCTAAATACCTCCCCTGTCAAGGGGGAGGCACTACATGCTACCTGCATTTCCAGCATATCCCCCGCCTTTCCCCTGCAGCCCGCAATAGGAGAATCTCGGGGACGACACGCGAATGGCTCCTAGGAGTTCCCAGGCACTGCAGAAAGAAGACGCATCCTCCCCACGCTCAGAATTCCGGATCACGGCTGACTGTGTTGTGGAGGTTTGGGGCCGCCCTCGTCGTAGCTGACTGTGGTCACAGGAGTTCCCTGGCATGGGGAAGTCCGCTAAATACCTCCCCTGTCCAGGGGGAGGCACTACATGCTACCTGCATTTCCAGCCCATCCCCCGCTTCTCCCTGGCTGCCCGCACTATGAGACTCTCGGGGAAGATGCGTGAAGGACTCCTAGGAGATCCCAAACGCAGCAGACAGAGAACGAAACTTCCCAACACTCAGAATTCCGAAACAAGGCTGACTGTGTGGGGGAGGTTTGGGGCCGCCAAAAACGCAGCTGCATGGTTTCACAGGTATTCCCTGGCAGAGGGAAGTCCGCTAAATACCTCCCCTGTCCAGGGGGTGGAACTGCATAGTACCTGCATTTCCAGCCCATCCCCCGCCTTTCCCCGGGAGCCCGCAATAGGAGACTCTCGGGGAAGACTCGCGAAATGCTCCTAGGAGATCCCAGGCGCTGCAGACAGAAGACGGAACCTCTCCACACTCAGAATTCCGGAAAACGGCTGACTGTGTTGGGGAGGTTTGAGGCTGCCCTTCACGCAGCTGTGTGTGGTCACAGGTGTTCCCTGGCATGGTGAATTCCGCTAAATACCTCCCCTGTCCTGGAGGAGGCACTGCAAGCTACCTGCATTTCCAGCCCATCCCCCGCATGTTGGCAGCCCGTACAAGTAGACTCTCTGTGAAGACGCGCGAAGGGATCCTAGGATATCCCAGGCGCTGCAGAAGGAAGACGGATCATCCCCATACTCAGAATTCCGGAACATGGCTGACTGTGTGGGAGAGGTTTGGTGCCGCCCTCCACGGAGCTGCCTGGGTTCACAGGTGTTCCCTGGCAGGGGGAAGTCCGCTAAATACCTCCCCTGTCCAGGGGGACGCACTACCAGCTACCTGAATTTCCAGCCCATCCCCCGCCTTTCCCTGGCACCCGCACTATGAGAAACTCGGGGAAGACACGTGAATGGCTCATATGAGATCCCAGGCGCAGCAGATAGAAGACGGAACCTGCGAACACTCAGAATTCCGGAACACGGCTGACTGTGTGGGGAGGTTTGGGGCCGCCCTCCACACAGCTACCTGGTTTCACAGGTTTTCCCTGGCAGGGGGAAGTCCGCTAAATACCTCCCCTGTCGAGGTGGAGGCACTACATGCTACCTGCATTTGCAGCACATCCCCCGCGTTTCCCCTGAAGCCCGCACTAGGAGACCCTCGGGGAAGACACGCGAAGTGCTCCTTGGAGATCCAAGGCGCTGCAGAAAGATGACGGAAACTCCCCACGCTCAGAATTCCGGAACACGGCTGACTGCGTGGTGGAGGTTTGGGGCCGCATTCCTCGCTGCTGCCTCTGGTCACAGGAGTGCCCTGGCAGGGGGAAGTCCGCTAAATACCTCCCCTGTCCAGGGGGTGGCACTACATGCTACCTGCATTTCCAGCCCATTCCCCGCATTTCCCCGGCTGCCCGCACTAGGGGACTCTCGGTGAAGATACGTGAATGGCTCCTAGGAGATCCCAAGCGCAGCACACAGAAGACGAAACTTCCCAAAACTCAGAATTCCGGAACATGGCTGACTGTGTGTGGGAGGTTTCGGGCTGCACTCCACGCTGCTGCCTGGGGTCACTGGTGTTCCCTGTCTATGGGAATTCCGCTAAATACCTCCCCCTTCCAGTGGGAATCACTACATGCTACCTGCATTTCCAGCACATCGCCCGCCTTTCCCCGGCACCCGCACTAGGAGACACTCGGGAAAGACACGCGAATGGTTCCTTGGAGATCACAGGCGCTGCATACAAATGACGGAACCTCCACCCGCTCAGAATTCCGGAACACGGCTGACTGTGTTTGGAGATTTGGGGCCGCCCTCCACGCAGCTGCCTTGGGTCAAAGGTGTTCCCTGGCAGGGGGAAGTCGGCTAAATGCCTCCCCTGTCCAGGGGGAGGCACTACATGTTACCCGCATTTCCAGTCTATCCCCCGCCTTTCCCCGGATGCCTGCACTATTAGATCTCGGGGAAGACACGCGAATGGCTTCTAGGAGATTTCAGGCGCTGCAGACCGAAGACGGAACCTCCCCACACTCAGAATACCGGAACACGGCTGAATGTGTGTGGGAGATTTGGGGTCGCCCACCACGCAGCTGCCTGGGGTCACAGGTGTTCCCTGTCAGGGGGAAGTCCGCTAAATACCTCCCCTGTCCAGGGGGAGGCAGTACATGCTACCAGCATGTCCAGCCGATCCCCAGCCTTTCACCGGCAGCCCGCACTAGGAGACACTTTGGGAAGACATTCGAATGGCTCCTAGGGGATCCCAGGCGCTGCAGACTGAAGACGGAACCTCCCCACACTCAGAATTCTGGAACACGCCTGACTTTGTGTGGGAGGTTTGGGTCGCCCACCACGCAGCTGCCTGGGTTCACTGGTGTTCCCTGTCAGGGGGAAGTCCGCTAAATACCTCCCCTGTCCAGGGGGAGGCAGTACATTCTACCTGCATTTCCAGCCCATCCCCCGCCTTTCCCTTACTGCCCGCACTAGGAGACTCTCGGGGAAGACATGCGAAATGCTCCTAGGAGATCCCAGGTGCTGCAGACAGAAGACGGAAATTCCCACTCTCAGAATTACGAAACAAGTCTGACTGTGTGGGGAAGGTTTGGGGCCGACCTCCACGTAGCTGCCTGGAGTCGCAGGTGTTTGGTGAAAGGGGGAAGTCCGCTAAATAGCTCCTCTGTCCAGGGGGAGGCACTACAAGCTACTTGCATTTCCAGCCCATCCCCCACCTTTCCCCGGCAGCCTGCATTTGGAGACTCTCGGGGAAGACACGCGAATGGCTCCTAGGAGGTCCCAGGCGATGCAGACAGATGACGGAACTTTCCCAAACTCCGAATTCCGGAACAAGGCTGACTGCGTGGGGGAGGTTTGGGGCCACCATATACGAAGCTGCCTGGTTTCACAGGTGTTCCCTGGCAAGGGGAAGTCCGCTAAATACCTCCCCTGTCCAGGGGGAGGCACTACATGCTACATGCATCTCCAGTTCTTCCCCCAACTTTTCACGGAAGCCCGCAATAGGAAACTATCGGGGAAGACACTCGAATGGCTATAGGAGATCCCAGGTGCTGCAGAAATAAGATGGAACCTCCTCACGCTCAGAATTCCGGAACACGTCTGTGTGTTGGGGGGTGGTTTGGGGCCGTCCACCACGCAGCTGCTTGGAGTCACAGGTGTTCCCTGGCAGGGGTAAGTCCGCTAAATACCTCCCCTGTCCAGGGGGTGGCAGTACATTCTACCTGCATTTCCAGCCCATCCCCCGCCTTTCCCTAACTGCCCGCACTAGGAGACTCTCGGGGAAGACATGCGAAAAGCTCCTAGGAGATCCCAGGTGCTGCAGACAGAAGACGGAAATTCCCACTCTCAGAATTACGGAAAAGGTCTGACTGTGTGGGGGTGGTTTGGGGCCGACATCCACGCAGCTGCCAGGGGACACAGGTGTTCCCTGGCAGGGGAAAGTCCGCTAAATACCTCCCCTGTCCATGGGGAGGCACTACTTGCTACCTGCATTTCCAGCCCATCCCCCGCCATTCCCCGGCTGCCCGCACTTGGATACTCTCGTGGAATATACGTGAAGGGCTCCTAGGATATCCCAAGCGCAGCAGACAGAAGACGAAACGTCCCAACACTCAGAATTCCGGAACACGGCTGAGTGTGTGTGGGAGGTTTGGGGCCGCCCTCCACGCAGCTGCCTTGGGTCAAAGGTGTTCCCTGGCAGGGGGAAGTCGGCTAAATGCCTCCCCTGTCCAGGGGGAGGCACTACATGTTACCCGCATTTCCAGTCTATCCCCCGCCTTTCCCCGGATGCCTGCACTATTAGATCTCGGGGAAGACACGCGAATGGCTTCTAGGAGATTTCAGGCGCTGCAGACCGAAGACGGAACCTCCCCACACTCAGAATACCGGAACACGGCTGAATGTGTGTGGGAGATTTGGGGTCGCCCACCACGCAGCTGCCTGGGGTCACAGGTGTTCCCTGTCAGGGGGAAGTCCGCTAAATACCTCCCCTGTCCAGGGGGAGGCAGTACATGCTACCAGCATGTCCAGCCGATCCCCAGCCTTTCACCGGCAGCCCGCACTAGGAGACACTTTGGGAAGACATTCGAATGGCTCCTAGGGGATCCCAGGCGCTGCAGACTGAAGACGGAACCTCCCCACACTCAGAATTCTGGAACACGCCTGACTTTGTGTGGGAGGTTTGGGTCGCCCACCACGCAGCTGCCTGGGTTCACTGGTGTTCCCTGTCAGGGGGAAGTCCGCTAAATACCTCCCCTGTCCAGGGGGAGGCAGTACATTCTACCTGCATTTCCAGCCCATCCCCCGCCTTTCCCTTACTGCCCGCACTAGGAGACTCTCGGGGAAGACATGCGAAATGCTCCTAGGAGATCCCAGGTGCTGCAGACAGAAGACGGAAATTCCCACTCTCAGAATTACGAAACAAGTCTGACTGTGTGGGGAAGGTTTGGGGCCGACCTCCACGTAGCTGCCTGGAGTCGCAGGTGTTTGGTGAAAGGGGGAAGTCCGCTAAATAGCTCCTCTGTCCAGGGGGAGGCACTACAAGCTACTTGCATTTCCAGCCCATCCCCCACCTTTCCCCGGCAGCCTGCATTTGGAGACTCTCGGGGAAGACACGCGAATGGCTCCTAGGAGGTCCCAGGCGATGCAGACAGATGACGGAACCTTCCCAAACTCCGAATTCCGGAACACGGCTGACTGTGTGGGGGAGGTTTGGGGCCACCATATACGAAGCTGCCTGGTTTCACAGGTGTTCCCTGGCAAGGGGAAGTCCGCTAAATACCTCCCCTGTCCAGGGGGAGGCACTACATGCTACATGCATCTCCAGTTCTTCCCCCAACTTTTCACGGAAGCCCGCAATAGGAAACTATCGGGGAAGACACTCGAATGGCTATAGGAGATCCCAGGTGCTGCAGAAATAAGATGGAACCTCCTCACGCTCAGAATTCCGGAACACGTCTGTGTGTTGGGGGGTGGTTTGGGGCCGTCCACCACGCAGCTGCTTGGAGTCACAGGTGTTCCCTGGCAGGGGTAAGTCCGCTAAATACCTCCCCTGTCCAGGGGGTGGCAGTACATTCTACCTGCATTTCCAGCCCATCCCCCGCCTTTCCCTAACTGCCCGCACTAGGAGACTCTCGGGGAAGACATGCGAAAAGCTCCTAGGAGATCCCAGGTGCTGCAGACAGAAGACGGAAATTCCCACTCTCAGAATTACGGAACAGGTCTGACTGTGTGGGGGTGGTTTGGGGCCGACATCCACGCAGCTGCCAGGGGACACAGGTGTTCCCTGGCAGGGGAAAGTCCGCTAAATACCTCCCCTGTCCATGGGGAGGCACTACTTGCTACCTGCATTTCCAGCCCATCCCCCGCCATTCCCCGGCTGCCCGCACTTGGATACTCTCGTGGAATATACGTGAAGGGCTCCTAGGATATCCCAAGCGCAGCAGACAGAAGACGAAACGTCCCAACACTCAGAATTCCGGAACACGGCTGAGTGTGTGTGGGAGGTTTGGGGCCGCCCTCCACGCAGCTGCCTTGGGTCAAAGGTGTTCCCTGGCAGGGGGAAGTCGGCTAAATGCCTCCCCTGTCCAGGGGGAGGCACTACATGTTACCCGCATTTCCAGTCTATCCCCCGCCTTTCCCCGGATGCCTGCACTATTAGATCTCGGGGAAGACACGCGAATGGCTTCTAGGAGATTTCAGGCGCTGCAGACCGAAGACGGAACCTCCCCACACTCAGAATACCGGAACACGGCTGAATGTGTGTGGGAGATTTGGGGTCGCCCACCACGCAGCTGCCTGGGGTCACAGGTGTTCCCTGTCAGGGGGAAGTCCGCTAAATACCTCCCCTGTCCAGGGGGAGGCAGTACATGCTACCAGCATGTCGAGCCGATCCCCAGCCTTTCACCGGCAGCCCGCACTAGGAGACACTTTGGGAAGACATTCGAATGGCTCCTAGGGGATCCCAGGCGCTGCAGACTGAAGACGGAACCTCCCCACACTCAGAATTCTGGAACACTCCTGACTTTGTGTGGGAGGTTTGGGTCGCCCACCACGCAGCTGCCTGGGTTCACTGGTGTTCCCTGTCAGGGGGAAGTCCGCTAAATACCTCCCCTGTCCAGGGGGAGGCAGTACATTCTACCTGCATTTCCAGCCCATCCCCCGCCTTTCCCTTACTGCCCGCACTAGGAGACTCTCGGGGAAGACATGCGAAATGCTCCTAGGAGATCCCAGGTGCTGCAGACAGAAGACGGAAATTCCCACTCTCAGAATTACGAAACAAGTCTGACTGTGTGGGGAAGGTTTGGGGCCGACCTCCACGTAGCTGCCTGGAGTCGCAGGTGTTTGGTGAAAGGGGGAAGTCCGCTAAATAGCTCCTCTGTCCAGGGGGAGGCACTACAAGCTACTTGCATTTCCAGCCCATCCCCCACCTTTCCCCGGCAGCCTGCATTTGGAGACTCTCGGGGAAGACACGCGAATGGCTCCTAGGAGGTCCCAGGCGATGCAGACAGATGACGGAACTTTCCCAAACTCCGAATTCCGGAACAAGGCTGACTGCGTGGGGGAGGTTTGGGGCCACCATATACGAAGCTGCCTGGTTTCACAGGTGTTCCCTGGCAAGGGGAAGTCCGCTAAATACCTCCCCTGTCCAGGGGGAGGCACTACATGCTACATGCATCTCCAGTTCTTCCCCCAACTTTTCACGGAAGCCCGCAATAGGAAACTATCGGGGAAGACACTCGAATGGCTATAGGAGATCCCAGGTGCTGCAGAAATAAGATGGAACCTCCTCACGCTCAGAATTCCGGAACACGTCTGTGTGTTGGGGGGTGGTTTGGGGCCGTCCACCACGCAGCTGCTTGGAGTCACAGGTGTTCCCTGGCAGGGGGAAGTCCGCTAAATACCTCCCCTGTCCAGGGGGTGGCAGTACATTCTACCTGCATTTCCAGCCCATCCCCCGCCTTTCCCTAACTGCCCGCACTAGGAGACTCTCGGGGAAGACATGCGAAAAGCTCCTAGGAGATCCCAGGTGCTGCAGACAGAAGACGGAAATTCCCACTCTCAGAATTACGGAACAGGTCTGACTGTGTGGGGGTGGTTTGGGGCCGACATCCACGCAGCTGCCAGGGGACACAGGTGTTCCCTGGCAGGGGAAAGTCCGCTAAATACCTCCCCTGTCCATGGGGAGGCACTACTTGCTACCTGCATTTCCAGCCCATCCCCCGCCATTCCCCGGCTGCCCGCACTTGGATACTCTCGTGGAATATACGTGAAGGGCTCCTAGGATATCCCAAGCGCAGCAGACAGAAGACGAAACGTCCCAACACTCAGAATTCCGGAACACGGCTGAGTGTGTGTGGGAGGTTTGGGGCCGCTCACCACGCAGCTGCCTGGGTTCACTGGTGTTCCCTGGCAGGGGGAAGTCCGCTAAATACCTCCCCTGTCCAGGCGGAGGCACTACATTCTACTTGCTTTTCAGCACATCCCCCACCTTTCCCTTGCAGCCCGCACTAGGAGACTCTCGGGGAAGACAGGCGAAAGGCTCCTAGGAGATCCCAGGCACTGCAGACAAAAGATGGAATCTCCCCATGCTCAGAATTCCGAAACAGGGCTGATTGTGTGGGGGTCGTTTGGGGCCGACATCCACGCAGCTGCCTGGGGACACAGGTGTTCCCTGGCATGGTGAATTCCGCTAAATACCTCCCCTGTCCAGGCGGAGGCACTATATGCTACCTGCATTTCCAGCCCATCCCCCGCTTTCCCCTGCAGCCCGCAATAGGAGACTCTCAGGGAAGACAAGCGGAGGGCTCCTGGGGAATCCCAGGCGCAGCAGAGAGAAGACGGAACCTCCCAACACTCAGAATTCCGTAACACGTCTGACTCTTTGGGGGAGTTTTGTGGACGCTCTCCATTCTGCTGCCTGATTTCACAGGTGTTCCCTGGAAGGGGGAATTCCGCTAAATATCTCCCCTGTCCAGGTGGATGCACTATATGCTACCTGCATTTCCAGCCCATCCCCGCATTTCCTGGCAGCCCGCACTAGGAAACCTTCTGGGAAGACACGCGAATGCCTCCTAGGGGATCCCAGGCGCTGCGTAGAGAAGATGGAACCTCCCCACACTGAGAAATCCGGAACACGGCTGACTGTGTGGTGGATATTTGGGGCCGTCCTCCACGCAGCTGCCTGGGGTCACAGGTGTTCCCTGGCAGGGGGAATTCCGCTAAATACCTCCCCTGTCCAGGGGGAGGCACTACATGCTACCTGCATTTCCAGACTATCCCCCAATTTTCATGGCAGCCCCCACTAGGAAACTCTCGGGGAAGACATGCAAAGGACTCCTAGGAGATCCCAGGCGCTGCAGACAGAAGACGGAAACTCTCTATGGTCAGAATTCCGAAACACGGCTGATTGTGTGGGATAGGTTTGGGGCCGCAATCCACGCACCTGCCTGGGGACACAGGTGTTCCCTGGCAGGAGGAAGTCCGCTAAATTCCTCCCCTGTCCAGGGGGAGGCACTACATGCTACCTGCATTTCCAGCCAATCCCCCGCTTTTCCCCTGCATCCCGCATTAAGAGACTCTCGGGGAAGACACGCGAAGGGCTCCTAGGAGATCCCAGGCGCAGGAGACAGATGACGGAACCTCCCAACACTCAGAAATCCGAAACACGGCTGACTGTGTGGGGGAGGATTGGGGCCGCCCTCCACGCAGCTGCCTGGTTTCACAGGTGTTCCCAGGCAGAGGGAAGTCCGCTAAATACCTCGCCTGTCCAGGTGGAGGCACTACATTCTACCTGCATTTCCAGCCCATCCCCGCATTTCCTGGCAGCCCGCACTAGGAAAACTTCTGGAAAGACACGCGAATGGCTCCTAGGAGATCCCAGGCGCTGCGTACAGAAGATGGAGACTCCCAACACTGAGAAATCCGGAACACGGCTGACTGTGTGGTGGATGTTTGGGGCCGCCCTCCACGCAGCTGCCAGGGGTCTCAGGTGTTCCCTGGCAGGTGGAATTCCGCTAAATACCTCCCCTGTCCAGGGGGAGGCACTACATGCTACCTGCATTTCCAGCCCATCCCCCGCCTTTCCCCTGCAGCCCACACAAGGAGACTCTCAGGGAAGATAAGCGGAGGGCTCCTAGTAAATCCCAGGCGCAGCAGACAGAAGACGGAACCTCCCCACACTCAGAATTCCGGAACACGTCTGACTGTGTGCGGGAGGTTTGGTACCGCCCTCCACGCAGCTGCCTGGGGTCACAGGTGTTCCCTTTCAGGGGGAAGTCCGCTAAATACCTCCCCGGTCCAGGGGGAGGCACTACATGCTACCTGCATTTCCAGCCCATCCCCCACATTTTCATGGCAGGCCGCAGTAAGAAACTCTCGGGGAAGACATGCGAAGGACTCCTAGGAGATCCCAGGCCCTGCAGATAGAAGACGGAAACTCCCTATGGTCAGAATTCCGGAACACTGCTGATTGTGTGGGATAGGTTTTGGGCCGCCATCCACGCAGCTGCCTGGTTTCACAGGTGTTCCATGGCAGGGTGAATTCCGCTAAATACCTCCCCTGTCCAAGGGGAGGCATTACACGCTACCTGCATTTCCAGACCATCCTCGCATTTCCTGGCAGCCCGCACTAGGATACCTTCTGGGAAGACACGCGAATGGCTCCTAGGAGATCCCAGGCGCTGCGTACAGAAGATGGAACCTCCCCACACTGAGAAATCTGGAACACGGCTGACTGTGTGGGGGAGGTATGGGGCTGCCTTCCACGCATCTGCCTGGGGTCACTAGTGTTCCCTGGCAGGGGGAAGTCCGCTAAATACCTCCCCTGTCCTGGGGGAGGCACTACATGCTACCTGCATTTCCAGCCCATCCCCGCATTTCCCCAGCAGCCCGCACAAAGTGACTCTCGGGGAAGACACGAGAATTGCTCATAGGAGATCCCAGGCGCTGCAGACAGATGACGGAACCTTCCCACACTCCGAATTCCCGAACACGGCTGGGTGGGGGAGGTTTGGTGCCGCCCTCCACGCAGCTGCCTGGGGTCACAGGTGTTCCCTGTCAGGGGGAAGTCCGCTAAATACCTCCCATGACCAGGGGGAGGCAGTATATGCTACCTGAATTTCCAGCCCATCCCCCGCATTTCACCGGCAGCCCGCACTAGGAGACTCTTGGTGAAGACACTCGAAGGGCTCCTAGGAGTTCCCAGGCGCTGCAGTCAGAAGACGGAACCTACCCAAGCTTAGAATTCCGAAACACGGCTGACTCTGAGGGGTTTTGGGGCCGCTCTCCACGCAGCTGCATTGTGTCACAGGTGTTCCCTGGCAGGGGGAAGTCCGCTAAATACCACCTCTGTCCAGGGGGAGGCACTACATGCTACCTGCGTTTCCAGCACATCCCCTACCTTTTCACAGCAGCCCGCACTAGGAAATTCTCGGGGAAGTCACTCGAATGGCTCCTAGGAGATCCCATGTGCTGCAGAAAGAAGACTGAACCTCCAAACGCTCAGATTTCCGAACGCGTCTGAGTGTGTGCGGGAGGTTTGTGCCCGACTTCCACGCAGCTGCCTGGAGTCACAGGTGTTCCCTGGCAGGGGGAAGTCCGCTAAATACCTCCCCTGTCCAGGGGGATGCACTACATGCTACCTGCATTTCCAACACATCCCCTACATTTTCACAGCAGCCCGCACTAGGAGACTCTCGGGGAAGACACGTAAAGGGCTCATAGGAGATCCCAGGCGCAGCAGACAGAAGACGGAACCTCCGAACACTCAGAATTCTGGAACAGGGCTGAATGGGTGGTTGAGATTTGGGGCCGCCCTCCACGCAGCTACTTGGTTTCACAGTTTTTCCCTGGTAGGGGGAAGTCCGCTAAATACCTCCCCTGTCCAAGTGGAGGCAATACATGCTACCTGCATTTCCAGCACATCCCCCACCTTTCCCCAGCAGACCGAACTATGAGACTCTAGGGGAAGTCACGCGAAGGGCTCCTAGGAGATCCCAGGCGCTGCAGACCGAAAACGGAACCTCCCAACACTCAGAATTCCGGAACACGGCTGACTGTGTGTGGGAGGTTTGGGGCTGATCTCCTCGCAGTTGCCTGGGTTCACAGGTGTCCCCTGGCAGGGGGAAGTCCGCTAATTACCTCCCCTGTCCAGGGAGAGGCACTACATGGAACCTGCATTTCCAAACCATCCCCCGCCTTTCCCCGACCGCCCGCAATAGGAGACACTCGGGGAAGACACGTGAAGGGCTCCTAGGAGATCCTAGGCGCAGCAGACTGAATACGGAACTTCCCAACACTCAGAAATCCGGAACACGTTTGACTGTGTGGGAGAGGTTTGGGGCCGCCCTCCACGCAGCTACCTGGTTTCACAGGTTTTCCCTGGCACGGGAAATTCCGCTAAATACCTCCCCTGTCCAGGGGGAGGCACTACATGCTACCTGCATTTCCATCCCATCCCCCGCCTTTTCCTGGCTGCCAGCACTAGGATTCTCTAGGGGAAGATACGTGAAGGGCTCTTAGGAGATCCCAAGCGCAGCAGACTGAAGACGAAAACTCCCAACACTCACAAATCCGGAACACGGCTGACTGTGTGGGGGAGTTTTGAGGCCGCCATCCACGCAGCTGCCTGGGGTCTCAAGTATTCCCTGGCAGGGGGAAGTCTGCTAAATACCTCCCATATCCAGGGGGAGGCACTACATGCTACCTGCATTTCCAGCCTATCCCCCGCAATTCCCCGGCAGCCCGCACTAGGAGATTCTCGGGGAAGACACGCGAATGGCTCCTAGGAGATCCCTGAGCTGCTGACTGAATACGGAACCTCCCCACACTCAGAATTCCGGAACATGGCTGACTTTGTGGGGGATTTTTTGGGCCGAAATCCACGGAGCTGCCTGGTTTCACAGGTATTCCCTGGCAGGGGGAAGTCCGCTAAATACCTCCCCTGTCCAGGGAGAGGCACTTCATGGGACCTCATTTCCAGCCCATCCCCCGCCTTTCCCCGGCAGCCCGCAATAGGAGACTCTCGGGGAAGACACGCGGAAGGCTCCAAGGAGATCCCAGGTGCTGCAGACAGAAGACGGACCTTCCCCACTCTCAGAATTACGGAACATGTCTGACTGTGTGCGGGAGGTTTGGGGCCGACCTCCACGTAGCTGCCTAGGGTCGCAGGTGTTAGGTGCAAGGGGGAAGTCCGCTAAATACCTCCCCTGTCCAGGGGAAGGCAGTACATGCTACGTGCATTTCCAGCCCATCCCCCGTATTTCCCCGGCAGCCCGCACTAGGAGACTCTCTGGGAAGACACGGGAATGGCTCATAGGTAGTCCCACGCGCTGCAGACAGATGACGGAACCTTCCCACACTCCGAATTCCGGAACACGGCTGACTGTGTGGGGGAGGTTTGGGGCCGCCCTACATGTTGCTGCCTGGGGTCACAGGTGTTCACTGGCAGGGAGAAGTCCGCTAAATACCTCCCCTGTCCAGGGGGAAGCACTAAATCCTACCAGCATTTAGAGCCCATCCCCCGCATTTCCCAGGCAGCCCGCACTAGGAGAAACTTGGGGAAGACATACGAATGGCTCCTAGGAGATCCCAGGCGCTGCCGAAGGAAGACGGAACTTCCCCATTCTCAGAATTCCAGAACAGGGCTGACTGTGTCGGGGAGGTTTGGGGCCGCCCTCCACGGAGCTACCTGGGGTCACAAGAGTTCCCTGGCAGGGGGATGTCCGCTAAATACCTCCCCTGTCCTGGGGGAGGCACTACATGCTACCTGAATTTCCAGCCCATCCCCCGCCTTTCCCCGGCAGCCCACACTAGGAGAATTTTGGGGAAGACACTCGAATGGCTCCTTGGAGATCCCAGGCGCTGCAGACAGAGGACGGAACCTCCCCACACTCAGAACGCCGGAACATGACTGACTGTGTACGGGAAATTTGGGGCCGCCTTCCACGCAGCTGCCTGGTGTCACAAGTGTTCTCTGGCAGGGGAATTACGCTAAATACCTCCCCTGTCCAGGGGGACTTACTACATGCTACATGCATTTCCAGCACATCCCGCGCCTTTCCCCGGCACCCGCACTAGGAGACCCACGGGGAAGACACGCGAATGGTTCCTTGGAGATCCCAGGTTCTGCAGAAAGAAGACGGAACCTCGGCACGCTCAGAATTCCGGAAATAGTCTGAGTGTGTGGGGGAGTTTTGGGGCCGTCCTCCACGCAGATGCCTGGAATCACAGGTGTTCCCTGGCAGGGGGAAGTCCGCTAAATACCTCCCCCGTCCAGGTGGAGGCACTACATGCTACCTGCATTTCCATCCCATCCCCCGCGTTTCCCCGACACCTAGCACTAGGAGACACTCGGGGAATACACGTGAAGGGCTTATAGGAGATCCCAGGCGCAGCAGACTGAAGACAGAACCTCCGAACACTCAGAATTCCGGAACACGGCTGACTGTGTGGTGGAGGATTTGGGCCGCCCACCTCGCAGCTGCCTGTGGTCACAGGAGTTCCCTGGCAGGGGGAAGACCGCTAAATATCTCGCCTGTCCAGGGAGAGGCACTACATGGAACCTGCATTTCCAGCACAACCCCTGCCTTTCCCCGGCAGCCCACACTAGGAGACTCTCGGGGAAGGAAATCGAAAGGCTCCTAGGAGATCCCAGGTGCTGCAGACAGAAAACGGACCTTCCCCACTCTCATAATTACGGAACACGTCTGATTGTGTTGGGGAGGTTTGGGGCCGACCTCCACGGAGCTGCCTGGGGTCGCAGGTGTTAAGTGCAAGTGGGAAGTCCCCTAAATACCTCCCCTGTCCAGGGTGAGGCACTACATGCTACCTGCATTTCCAACCCATCCCCCGCATTTGCCCAGCAGCCCACACTACGAGACTCTCGGGGAAGACACGCGAATGGCTCATAGGAGGTCCCAGGCGCTGCAGACAGATGACGGAACCTTCCCACACTCCGAATTCCGGAACAGGGCTGACTGTGTGGGGGAGGTTTGGGGCCGTCCTCCACGCAGCTGCATGGAATCACAGGTGTTCCCTGGCATGGGGAAGTCCGCTAAATACCTCCCCTGTCCAGGGGGAGGCACTACATGCTACCTGCATTTCCAGCCCATCCCCCGCGTTTCCCCGGCACCTAGCACTAGGAGACACACGGGGAAGACACGTGAAGGGCTCATAGGAGATCCCAGGCGCAGCAGACTGAAGACGGAACCTCCGAACACTCAGAATTCCGGAACTCGGCTTACTGTGAGGGGTTTTGGGGCCGCTCTCCACGCAGCTGCCTTGGGTCACAGGTGTTCCCTGGCAGGGGGAATTCCGCTAAATACCTCCCCTGTCCAGGGGGAGGCACTACATGCTACCTGCATTTCCAGCCCATCCCCCAACATTCCCCGGCTGCCCGCACTTGGATAATCTCGTGGAATATACGTGAAGGGCTCCTAGGATATCCCAAGCGCAGCAGACAGAAGACGAAACGTCCCAACACTCAGAATTCCGGAACACGGCTGACTGTGTGTGGGAGGTTTGGGGCCGCCCACCACGCAGCTGCCTGTGGTCACAGGAGTTCCCTGGCAGGGGGAAGTCCGCTAAATACCTCCCCTGTCCAGGGGGAGGCAGTACATGCTACCTGCATTTCCAGCCAATCCCCCGCCATTCCCTGGCAGCCCGCAATAAGAGACTCTTGGGGAAGACACTCGAATGGCTCCTAGGAGTTCCCAGGCGCTGCAGAAGGAAGACGGAACCTCCCAATGCTCAGAATTCCAGAACACCGATGACTGTGTTGATGAGGTTTGGGGCCAACCGCCACGGAGCTGCCTGGTTTCACAGGTGTTGCCTGGCAGGGGGTATTCCGCTAAATTCCTCCCCTTTCCAGGGAGAGGCACTACATGGAACCTGCATTTCCAGCCCATCCCCCGCCTTTCCCAGTCAGCCCACACTAGCAGAATCTCGGGGAACACAAGCGAAAGGCTCCTAGGAGATCCCAGGTGCTGCAGACAGAAGACGGACCTTCCCCACTCTCAAAATTACGGAACACGTCTGACTGTGTGGGGGAGGTTTGGGGCCGACCTCCACGAAGCTGCCTGGGGTCGCAGGTGTTAGGTACAAGGGGAAAGTCCGCTAAATACCTCCCCTGTCCTGGGGCAGTCACTTCATGCTACCTGCATTTCCAGCCCATCCCCCACCTTTCCCCGGCAGCCCGCACTAGGAGACTCTCGGGGAAGACACACGAATGGCTCATAGGAGGTCCCAATACGCTGCAGACGGATGACGGAACCTTCCAACACTCCGAATTCCGGAACACGGCTGACTGTGTTGGGGAGGTTTGGGGCCGCCCTCCACGGAGCTGCCTTGGGTCACAGGTATTTCCTGGCAGGGAGAAGTCCGCTAAATACCTCCCCTGACCAGGGGGAGGCATTAAAAGCTAGAAGAATTTCCAGCCCATTCCCCGTCTTTCACCTGCAGCCCGCACTAGGAGACAATTGGGGAAGACATTCGAAAGGCTCCTCGGAGATCTCAGGCGCTGCATAATGAAGACGGAACATCCCCATGCTCAGAATTCCGGAACACGGCTGACTGTGTAGGAGATGTTTTGTGCCGCCCTCCACGGAGCTGCCTGGTGTCACAGGTGTTCCCTGGCATGGGAAAGTCCGCTAAATACCTCCCCTGTCCAGGGGGAGGCACTACCTGCTACCTGCATTTCCAGCCCATCCACCGACTTTCCCTGGCACCCGCACTAGGAAAAACTCGGGTAAGACACGCGAAGGGCTCCTAGGAGATCCCAGGCGCTGCAGACAGTAGACAGAACCTCCCCACGCTTAGAATTCCGGAACACGGCTGACTGTGAGGGGTTTTGGGGCCTCCCTCCACGCAGCTGCCTGGGTTCACAGGTGTTCCCTGGCAGGGGGAAGTCCGCTAATTACCTCCCCTGTCCAGCGGGAGGCACTACAAGCTACCTGCATTTACAGCACATCCCCACCTTTCCTGGCAGCCCGAACTATGAGACTCTAGGGGAAGACACGCGAAGGGCTCTTGGAGATCCCAGTCTCAGCAGACAGAATACGGAACCTCCCAACACTCAGAATTCCGGAAAACGGCTGACTGGGTGGGGGAGGTTTGGGGCCGTCCTCCACGCAGCTGCCTGGGTTCACAGGTGATCCCTGGCCGGGGGAATTCCGCTAAATACCTCCCCTGTCCAGGGGGAGGCACTACATGCTACCTGAATTTCCAGGCTATCCCCAGCCTTTCCCCGGCAGCCCGCACTAGGAGATTCTAGGGGAAGACACGCGAATGTCTCCTAGGCGATCCCAGGCGCTGCAGACCGAAGACGGAACCTCCCTACACTCAGAATTCAGGAACACGGCTGACTGTGTGTGGGAGGTTTCGGGCTGCACTCCACGCAGCTGCCTGTGGTCACTGGTGTTCCCTGTCTATGGGAATTCCGCTAAATACCTCCCCCTTCCAGTGGGACTCACTACATGCTACCTGCATTTCCAGCACATCCCCCGCCTTTCCCCGGCACCCGCACTAGGAGACACTCGGGAAAGACACGCGAATGGTTCCTTGGAGATCACAGGCGCTGCATACAAATGACGGAACCCCCACCCGCTCAGAATTCCGGAACACGGCTGACTGTGTTTGGAGGTTTGGGGCCGCCCTCCACGCAGCTGCCTTGGGTCACAGGTGTTCCCTGGCAGGGGGAATTCCGCTAAATGCCTCCCCTGTCCAGGGGGAGGCACTATATGTTACCCGCATTTCCAGTCTATTCCCCGCCTTTCCCCGGAAGCCCGCACTAGGAGATCTCGGGGAAGACACGCGAATGGCTTCTAGGAGATTCCAGGCGCTGCAGACCGAAGACGGAACCTCCCCACACTCAGAATACCGGAACACGGCTGAATGTGTGTGGGAGATTTGGGGCCGCCCACCACGCAGCTGCCTTGGGTCACAGGTGTTCCCTGTCAGGGGGAAGTCCGCTAAATACCTCCCCTGTCCAGGGGGAGGCAGTACATGCTACCAGCATGTCCAGCCGATCCCCAGCCTTTCACCGGCAGCCCGCACTAGGAGACACTTGGGGAAGACATTCGAAGGGCTCCACGGGGATCCCAGGCGCTGCAGACTGAAGACGGAACCTCCCCACACTCAGAATTCTGGAACACGCCTGACTTTGTGTGAGAGGTTTGGGTCGCCCACCACGCAGCTGCCTGGGTTCACTGGTGTTCCCTGTCAGGGGGAAGTCCGCTAAATACCTCCCCTGTCCAGGGGGAGGCAGTACATTCTACCTGCATTTCCAGCCCATCCCCCGCCTTTCCCTTACTGCCCGCACTAGGAGACTCTCGGGGAAGACATGCGAAAGGCTCCTAGGAGATCCCAGGTGCTGCAGACAGAAGACGGAAATTCCCACTCTCAGAATTACGGAACAGGTCTGACTGTGTGGGGGAGTTTTGGGGGAGCCATCCACGCAGCTGCCAGGGGACACAGGTGTTCCCTGGCAGGGGGAAGTCCGCTAAAAACCTCCCCTGTCCAGGGGGAGGCACTACATGCTACCTGCGTTTCCAGCCCATCCCCCGCCATTCCCCGGCTGCCCGCACTTGGATACTCTCGTGGAATATACGTGAAGGGCTCCTAGGATATCCCAAGCACAGCAGAGAGAAGACGAAACGTCCCAACACTCAGAATTCCGGAACACGGCTGACTGTGTGTGGGAGGTTTGGGGCCGCCCACCACGCAGCTGCCTGTGGTCACAGGAGTTCCCTGGCAGGGGGAAGTCCGCTAATTACCTCCACTGTCCAGGGGGAGGCACTACAAGCTACCTGCATTTAAAGCCCATCCCCGCATTTCCTGGCAGCCCGTACAAGTAGACTCTCTGTGAAGACGCGCGAAGGGATCCTAGGAGATCCCATGCACTGAAAACAGAAGACGGAAAATCCCCATGCTCAGAATTCCGGAACACGGCTGAGTGTTTGGGGGAGGTTTGGGGCCGTCCCCCACGCAGCTGCCTGTGGTCACAAGTGTTCCCTGGCAGGGGGAATTCCGCTAAATACCTCCCCTGTCCAGGGGGACGCACTACCAGCTACCTGAATTTCCAGCCCATCCCCCGCCTTTCCCTGGCACCCGCACTAGGAGAAACTCGGGGAAGACACGTGAATGGCTCATATGAGATCCCAGGCGCAGCAGGCAGAAGACGGAACCTCCGAACACTCAGAATTCCGGAACACGGCTGACTGTGTGGGGAGGTTTGGGGCCGCCCTTCACGCAGCTACCTGGTTTCACAGGTTTTCCCTGGCAGGGGGAATTCCGCTAAATACCTCCCCTGTCGAGGTGGAGACACTACATGCTACCTGCATTTCCAGCACATCCCCCGCGTTTCCCCTGAAGCCCGCACTAGGAGACCCTCGGGGAAGACACGCAAAGTGCTCCTTGGAGATCCCAGGCGCTGCAGAAAGATGACGGAACCTCCCCACGCTCAGAATTCCGGAACACGGCTGACTGCGTGGTGGAGGTTTGGGGCCGCCTCCTCGCTGCTGCCTCTGGTCACAGGAGTGCCCTGGCAGGGGGAAGTCCGCTAAATACCTCCCCTGTCCAGGGGGTGGCACTACATGCTACCTGCATTTCCAGCCCATCCCCCGCATTTCCCCGGCTGCCCGCACTTGGGGACTCTCGGGGAAGACACTCGAATGACTCCTAGGAGTTCCCAGGCGCTGCAGAAGGAAGACGGAACCTCACCACGCTCAGAATTCCGGAACACCGATGACTGTGTTGAAGAAGTTTGGGGCCGACCACCACGGAGCTGCCTGGTTTCACAGGTGTTGCCTGGCAGGGGTTATTCCGCTAAATTCCTCCCCTGTCCAGGGAGAGGCACTACATGGAACCTGCATTTCCAGCCCATCCCCCGCCTTTCCCAGTCAGCCCACACTAGCAGACTCTCGGGGAAGACAAGCGAATGGCTCCTAGGAGATCCCAGGTGCTGCAGACAGAAGACGGACCTTCCCCACTCTCAAAATTACGGAACACGTCTGACTGTGTAGGGGAGGTTTGGGGCCGACCTCCACGAAGCTGCCTGGGGTCGCAGGTGTTAGGTGCAAGGGGGAAGTCCGCTAAATACCTTCCCTGTCCTGGGGCAGGCACTACCTGCTACCTGAATTTCCAGCCCATCCCCCGCCTTTCCCTGGAACCCGCACTAGGAGAAACTCGAGGAAGACAGGCGAAGGGATACTATGATATCTCAGGCGCTTCAGACAGAAGACAGAACCTCCCCACGCTTAGAATTCCGGAACACGGCTGATTGTGAGGGGTTTTGGGGCCGCCCTCCACGCAGCTGCCTGGGTTCACAGGTGTTCCCTGGCAGGGGGAAGTCCGCTAATTACCTCCACTGTCCAGGGGGAGGCACTACAAGCTACCTGCATTTAAAGCCCATCCCCGTCTTTCCTGGCAGCCCGTACAAGTAGACTCTCTGTGAAGACGCGCGAAGGGATCCTAGGAGATCCCATGCGCTGCAGACAGAAGATGGAAAATCCCCATGCTCAGAATTCCGGAACACGGCTGAGTGTTTGGGGGAGGTTTGGGGCCGTCCTCCACGCAGCTGCCTGTGGTCACAATTGTTCCCTGGCAGGGGGAAGTCCGCTAAATACCTCCCCTATCCAGGGGGACGCACTACCAGCTACCTGAATTTCCAGCCCATCCCCCGCCTTTCCCTGGCACCCGCACTAGGAGAAACTCGGGGAAGACATGTGAATGGCTCATATGAGATCCCAGGCGCAGCAGACAGAAGACGGAACCTCCGAACACTCAGAATTCCGGAACACGGCTGACTGTGTGGGGAGGTTTGGGGCCGCCCTCCACGCAGCTACCTGGTTTCACAGGTTTTCCCTGGCAGGGGGAAGTCCGCTAAATACCTCCCCTGTCGAGGTGGAGACACTACATGCTACCTGCATTTCCAGCACATCCCCCGCGTTTCCCCTGAAGCCCGCACTAGGAGACCCTCGGGGAAGACACGCGAAGTGCTCCTTGGAGATCCCAGGCGCTGCAGAAAGATGACGGAACCTCCCCACGCTCAGAATTCCGGAACACGGCTGACTGCGTGGTGGAGGTTTGGGGCCGCCATCCTCGCTGCTGCCTCTGGTCACAGGAGTGCCCTGGCAGGGGGAAGTCCGCTAAATACCTCCCCTGTCCAGGGGGTGGCACTACATGCTACCTGCATTTCCAGCCCATCCCCCGCATTTCCCCGGCTGCCCGCACTAGGAGACTCTCGGTGAAGATACGTGAAGGGCCCCTAGGGGATCCCAAGTGCAGCACACAGAAGACGAAACTTCCCAAAACTCAGAATTCAGGAAGACGGCTGACTGTGTGGGGGAGGTTTGAGGCCGCAATCCACGCAGCTGCTTGGGGTCACAGGTGATCCCTGCCAGGGGGAATTCCACTAAATACCTCCCCTGTCCAGGGGGAGGCACTACATATTACCCGCATTTCCAGTCTATCCCCCGCCTTTCCCCGGCACCCGCACTAGGAGACACTCGGGAAAGACACGCGAATGGTTCCTTGGAGATCACAGGCGCTGCATACAAATGACGGAACCTCCACACGCTCAGAATTCCGGAACACGGCTGAATGTGTGTGGGAGATTTGGGGCCGCCCACCACGCAGCTGCCTGGGGTCACAGGTGTTCCCTGTCAGGGGGAAGGCCGCTAAATACCTCCCCTTTCCAGGGGGAGGCAGTACATGCTCCAGCATGTCCAGGCGATCCCCAGCCTTTCACCGGCAGCCCGCACTAGGAGACACTTGGGGAAGACATTCGAAGGGCTCCACGGGGATCCCAGGCGCTGCAGACTGAAGACGGAACCTCCCCACACTCAGAATTCTGGAACACGCCTGACTTTGTGTGGGAGGTTTGGATAGCCCACCACGCAGCTGGCTGGGTTCACTGGTGTTCCCTGTCAGGGGTAAGTCCGCTAAATACCTCCCCTGTCCAGGGGGAGGCAGTACATTCTACCTGCATTTCCAGCCCATCCCCCGCCTTTCCCTTACTGCCCGCACTAGGAGACTCTCGGGGAAGACATGCGAATGTCTCCTAGGAGATCCCAGGTGCTGCAGACAGAAGACGGAATTTCCCACTCTCATAATTACGGAAGAAGTCTGACTGTGTGGGGGAGGTTTGTGGCCGACCTCCACGTAGCTGCCTGGAGTCGCAGGTGTTTGGTGAAAGGGGGAAGTCCGCTAAATAGCTCCTCTGTCCAGGGGGAGGCACTACAAGCTACTTGCATTTCCAGCCCATCCCCCACCTTTCCCCGGCAGCCTGCACTTGGAGACTCTCGGGGAAGACACGCGAATGGCTCCTAGGAAGTCCCAGGCGATGCAGACAGATGACGGAACCTTCCCAAACTCCGAATTCCGGAACACGGCTGACTGTGTGGGGGAGGTTTGGGGCCACCATATACGAAGCTGCCTGGTTTCACAGGTGTTCCCTGGCAGGGGGAATTCCGCTAAATACCTCCCCTGTCCAGGGGGAGGCACTACATGCTACATGCATTTCCAGTTCTTCCCCCAAATTTTCACGGCAGCCCGCAATAGGAAACTCTCGGGGAAGACACTCGAATGGCTATAGGAGATCCCAGGTGCTGCAGAAATAAGACGGAACCTACTCACGCTCAGAATTCCGGAACACGTCTGTGTGTGTGGGGGAGGTTTGGGGCCGTCCACCACGCAGCTCCCTGGAGTCACAGGTGTTCCCTGGCAGGGGGAAGTCCGCTAAATACCTCCCCAGTCCAGGGGGAGGCAATACATGCTACCTGCATTTCCAACTCATCCCCCGCATTTCCCCGGCTGCCCGCACTAGGAGACTCTCGGTGAAGATACGTGAAGGGCTCCTAGGAGATCCCAAGCGCAGCACACAGAAGACGAAACTTCCCAAAACTCAGAATTCAGGAAGACGGCTGACTGTGTGGGGGAGGTTAGAGGCCGCAATCCACGCAGCTGCTTGGGGTCACAGGTGATCCCTGGCCGGGGGAATTCCGCTAAATACCTCCCCTGTCCAGGGGGAGGAACTACATGCTACCTGCATTTCCAGGCTATCCCCCGCCTTTCCCCGGCAGCCTGCACTAGGAGATTCTCGGGGAAGACACGCGAATGTCTCCTAGGCGATCCCAGGCGCTGCAGACAGAAGACGGAACCTCCCTACACTCAGAATTCCGGAACACGGCTGACTGTGTGTGGGAGGTTTCGGGCTGCAATCCACGCATCTGCTTGGGGTCACAGGTGATCCCTGGCAGGGGGAATTCCGCTAAATACCTCCCCTGTCCAGGGGGAGGCACTACATGCTACCTGCATTTCCAGCACATCCCCCGCCTTTCCCCGGCACCCGCACTAGGAGACACTCGGGAAAGACACGCGAATTGTTCCTTGGAGATCACAGGCGCTGCATACAGAAGACGGAACCTCCACCCGCTCAGAATTCCGGAACACGGCTGACTGTGTTTGGAGGTTTGGGGCCGCCCACCACGCAGCTGCCTGGGGTCAGAGGTGTTCCCTCTCAGGGGGAAGTCCGCTAAATACCTCCCCTGTCCAGGGGGAGGCACTACATGCTACCTGCATTTCCAGCACATCCCCCGCTTTCCCCTGCAGGCCGCAATAGGAGAATCTCGGGGACGACACGCGAATGGCTCCTAGGAGTTCCCAGGCACTGCAGAAAGAAGACGCATCCTCCCCACGCTCAGAATTCCGGAACACGGCTGACTGTGTTGTGGAGGTTTGGGGCCGCCCTCGTCGTAGCTGACTGTGGTCACAGGAGTTCCCTGGCATGGGGAAGTCCGCTAAATACCTCCCCTGTCCAGGGGGAGGCAGTACATTCTACCTGCATTTCCAGCCCATCCCCCGACTTTCCCTGGCTGCCCGCACTATGAGACTCTCGGGGAAGATGCGTGAAGGGCTCCTAGGAGATCCCAAACGCAGCAGACAGAGAACGAAACTTCCCAACACTCAGAATTCCGAAACAAGTCTGACTGTGTGGGGGAGGTTTCGGGCTGCACTCCACGCAGCTGCCTGGGGTCACTGGTGTTCCGTGTATATGGGAATTCCGCTAAATACCTCCCCCTTCCAGTGGGACTCACTACATGCTACCTGCATTTCCAGCACATCCCCCGCCTTTCCCCGGCACCCGCACTAGGAGACACTCGGGAAAGACACGCGAATGGTTCCTTGGAGATCACAGGCGCTGCATACAAATGACGGAAACTCCACCCGCTCAGAATTCCGGAACACGGCTGACTGTGTTTGGAGGTTTGGGGCCGCCCTCCACGCAGCTGCCTTGGGTCACAGGTGTTCCCTGGCAGGGGAAAGTCCGCTAAATGCCTCCCCTGTCCAGGGGGAGGCACTACATGTTACCCGAATTTCCAGTCTATCCCCCGACTTTCCCCGGAAGCCCGCACTAGGAGATCTCGGGGAAGACACGCGAATGGCTTCTAGGAGATTCCAGGCGCTGCAGCCCGAAGACGGAACCTCCCCACACTCAGAATACCGGAACACGGCTGAATGTGTGTGGGAGATTTGGGGCCGCCCACCACGCAGCTGCCTGGGGTCACAGGTGTTCCCTGTCAGGGGGAAGTCCGCTAAATACCTCCCCTGTCCAGGGGGAGGCAGTACATGCTACCAGCATGTCCAGCCGATCCCCAGCCTTTCACCGGCAGCCCGCAATAGGAGACACTTGGGGAAGACATTCGAAGGGCTCCTAGGGGATCCCAGGCGCTGCAGACTGAAGACGGAACCTCCCCACACTCAGAATTCTGGAACACGCCTGACTTTGTGTGGGAGGTTTGGGTCGCCCACCACGCAGCTGCCTGGGTTCACTGGTGTTCCCTGTCAGGGGGAAGTCCGCTAAATACCTCCCCTGTCCAGGGGGAGGCAGTACATTCTACCTGCATTTCCAGCCCATCCCCCGCCTTTCCCTTACTGCCCGCACTAGGAGACTCTCGGGGAAGACATGCGAAAGGCTCCTAGGAGATCCCAGGTGCTGCAGACAGAAGACGGAAATTCCCACTCTCAGAATTACGGAACAGGTCTGACTGTGTGGGGGAGGTTTGTGGCCGACCTCCACGTAGCTGCCTGGAGTCGCAGGTGTTTGGTGAAAGGGGGAAGTCCGCTAAATAGCTCCTCTGTCCAGGGGGAGGCACTACAAGCTACTTGCATTTCCAGCCCATCCCCCACTTTTCCCAGGCAGCCTGCACTTGGAGACTCTCGGGGAAGACACGCGAATGGCTCCTAGGAGGTCCCAGGCGATGCAGACAGATGACGGAACCTTCCCAAACTCCGAATTCCGGAACACGGCTGACTGTGTGGGGGAGTTTTGGGGCCACCATATACGAAGCTGCCTGGTTTCACAGGTGTTCCCTGGCAGGGGGAATTCCGCTAAATACCTCCCCTGTCCAGGGGAAGGCAGTACATTCTACCTGCATTTCCAGCCCATCCCCCGCCTTTCCCTTACTGCCCGCACTAGGAGACTCTCGGGGAAGACACTCGAATGGCTATAGGAGATCCCAGGTGCTGCAGAAATAAGACGGAACCTACTCACGCTCAGAATTCCGGAACACGTCTGTGTGTGTGGGGGAGGTTTGGGGCCGTCCACCACGCAGCTGCCTGGAGTCACAGGTGATCCCTGGCAGGGGGAATTCCGGTAAATACCTCCCCTGTCCAGGGAGAGGCACTACATGTAACCTGCATTTCCAGGTCTTCCCCCGCCTTTTCCCGGCCGCCCGCACTAGGAGACACTCGGAGAAGACACGTGAAGGGCTCCTAGGAGATCCCAGGCGCTGCAGACAGAAGACGGAACCTCCACCCTCTCAGAATTCCGGAACACGGCTGACTGTGTGGGGGAGGTTTGGGGCCGCCCTCCACGCAGCTGCCTTGGGTCACAGGTGTTCCGTGGCAGGGGGAAGTCCGCTAAATACCTCCCCTGTCCAGGTGGAGGCACTACATGCTACCTGCATTTACAGCCCATCCCCGCCTTTCCTGGTTGTTCGTACAAGTAGACTCTCTGTGAAGACGCGCAAAGGAATCCTAGGAGATCCCATGCGCTGCAAACCGAAGACGGAACCTCCCCATGCTCAGAATTCCGGAACACGGCTGGGTTTGTTGGGGAGGTTTGTGTCCGTCCTCCACGCAGCTGCCTGTGGTCACAAGTGTTCCCTGGTAGGGGGATGTCCGCTAAATTCCTCCCCTGTCCAGGGAGAGGCAGTACATGCTACCAGCATTTCCAGTCTATCCCACGACTTTCCCCGGAAGCCCGCAGTAGGAGATCTCGGGGAAGACACGCGAATGGCTTCTAGGAGATTCCAGGCGCTGCAGACCGAAGACGGAACCTCCCCACACTCAGAATACCGGAACGCAGCTGAATGTGTGTAGGAGATTTGGGGCCGCCCACCACGCAGCTGCCTGGGGTCACAGGTGTTCCCTTTCAGGGGGAAGTCCGCTAAATACCTCCCCTGTCCAGGGGGAGGCAGTACATGCTACCAGCATGTCCAGCCGATCCCCAGCCTTTCACCGGCAGCCCGCACTAGGAGACACTTGGGGAAGACATTCGAAGGGCTCCACGGGGATCCAAGGCGCTGCAGACTGAAGATGGAACCTCCCAACACTCAGAATTCTGGAACACGCCTGACTTTGTGTGGGAGGTTTGGGTCGCCCACCACGCAGCTGCCTGGGTTCACTGGTGTTCCCTGTCAGGGGGAAGTCCGCTAAATACCTCCCCTGTCCAGGGGGAGGCAGTACATTCTACCTGCATTTCCAGCCCATCCCCCGCCTTTCCCTTACTGCCCGCACTAGGAGACTCTCGGGGAATACATGCGAAAGGCTCCTAGGAGATCCCAGGTGCTGCAGACAGAAGACGGAAATTCCCACTCTCAGAATTACGGAACAGGTCTGACTGTGTGGGGGAGGTTTGGGGCTGACCTCCACGTAGCTGCCTGGAGTCGCAGGTGTTTGGTGAAAGGGGGAAGTCCGCTAAATAGCTCCTCTGTCCAGGGGGAGGCACTACAAGCTACTTGCATTTCCAGCCCATCCCCCAACTTTCCCCGGCAGCCCGCACTAGGAGACTCTCGGGGATGACACGCGAATTTCTCCTAGGAGGTCCCAGGCGCTGCAGAGAGATGACGGAACCCTCCCAAACTCCGAATTCTGGAACACGGCTGACTGTGTGGGGGAGGTTTGGGGCCGCCCTCCACGCAGCTTCCTGGGGTCACAGGTGTTCCGTTACAGGGAGAAGACCGCTAAATACCTCCCCTGTCCCGGGGGAGGCACTAAATGCTACCTGCATTTACAGCCCATCCCTGCCTTTCCTGGCTGCTCGTACAAGTAGACTCTCTGTGAAGACGCGCGAAGGGATCCTAGGAGATCCCATGCGCTGCACACAGAAGACGGAACCTTCCCATGCTCAGAATTCCGGAACACGGCTGAGTTTGTGGGGGAGGTTTGGGGCCGTCCTCCACGCAGCTGCCTGTGGTCACAAGTGTTCCCTTGCAGGGGGATGTCCGCTAAATACCTCGCCTGTCCAGGGTGAGGCACTACATGCTACCTGCATTTACAGCCCATCCACGCCTTTCCTGGCTGCTCGTACAAGTAGACTCTCTGTGAAGACGCGGGAAGGGCTCCTAGGAGATCCCAGTCGCAGCAGACAGAATACGGAACCTCCCAACACTCAGAATTCCGGAAAACGGCTGACTGTGTGGGAGGTTTGGGGCCGCCCTATACGCAGCTGCCTGGTTTCACAGGTGTTCCCTGGCAGGGGGAATACCGCTAAATACCTCCACTATCCAGGGGGAGGCACTACATGCTACCTACATTTCCAGACATCCCCCACCTTTTCACGGCAGCCCGCACTAGGAGACTCTCGGGGAAGATATTTGAAGGGCTCCTAGGAGATCCCAAGCGCAGCAGACAGAGAACGAAACTTCCCAACACTCAGAATTCCGGAACACGGCTGACTGTGTGGGGGAAGTTTGGGGCCGCCATCCACGCAGCTGCCTGGTTTCACGGGTGTTCCCTGGCAGGGGGAAGTCCGCTAAATACCTCCCCTGTGTAGGGGGAGGAACTGCATAGTACCTGCATTTCCAGCCCATCCCCCGTCTTTCCCCGGCAGTCCGCAATAGGAGACTCTCGGGGAAGACACGCGAAGCTCTCATAGGATATCCCAGGTGCTGCATACAGAAGATGGAACCTCCCCACACTCAGAATTCCGGAAAACGGCTGACTGTGTTGGGGAAGTTTGAGGCTACCCTCCACGCAGCTGTGTGTGGTCACAGGTGTTCCCTGGCATGGTGAATTCCGCTAAATTCCTCCCCTGTCCTGGGGGAGGCACTACAAACTACCTGCATTTCCAGCCTATCCCCCGACATTCCCCGGCAGCCCGCAATATGAGACTCTCGGGGAAGACACGCGAAGCTCTCATAGGATATCCCAGGTGCTGCAGACAGATGACGGAAACTTCCCACACTCAGAATTCCGGAACATGGCTGACTGTGTTGGCAGGATTGGGGCCGGCCTCCACGAAGCTGCCTGGGGTCACAGGTGTTCCCTGGCAGGGGGAAGTCCGCTAAATACCTCCCATGTCCAGGGGGAGGCACTACATGCTACCTGCATTTACACCCCATCCCCGCCTTTCCTGGCAGCCGGTACAAGTAGAATCTCTGTGAAGACGCGGGAAGGGATCCTAGGAGTTCCCATGCGCTGCAGACAGAAGACGGAAACTCCCCATGATCAGAAATCCGGAACACGGCTGAGTGTGTGGGGGAGGTTTGGGGCCGCCCTCCACGCAGCTGCCTATGGTCACAGGTGTTCCCTGGCAGGGGGAATTCCGCTAAATACCTCCCCTGTCCAGGGAGAGGCACTACATGTAACCTGCATTTCCAGGTCTTCCCCCGCCTTTCCCCGGCCGCCCGCATTAGGAGACACTCGGAGAAGACACGTGAAGGGCTCCTAGGAGATCCCAGTCGCAGCAGACAGAATTCGGAACCTCCCAACTCTCAGAATTCCGGAAAACGCCTGACTGTGTGGGAGGTTTGGGGCCGCCCTCCACGCAGCTGCCTATGGTCACAGGTGTTCCCTGGCAGGGGGAATTCCGCTAAATACCTCCCCTGTCCAGGGAGAGGCACTACATGTAACCTGCATTTCCAGGTCTTCCCCCGCCTTTCGCCGGCCGCCCGCACTAGGAGACACTCGGAGAAGACACGTGAAGGGCTCCTAGGAGATCCCAGGCGCTGCAGACAGAAGACGGAACCTCCACCCTCTCAGAATTCCGGAACACGGCTGACTGTGTGGGGGAGGTTTGGGGCCGCCCTCCACGCAGCTGCCTTGGGTCACAGGTGTTCCGTGGCAGGGGGAAGTCCGCTAAATACCTCCCCTGTCCAGGGGGAGGCACTACATGCTACCTGCATTTACAGCCCATCCCCGCCTTTCCTGGTTGTTCGTACAAGTAGACTCTCTGTGAAGACGCGCAAAGGAATCCTAGGAGATCCCATGCGCTGCAAACCGAAGACGGAACCTCCCCATGCTCAGAATTCCGGAACACGGCTGAGATTGTTGGGGAGGTTTGTGTCCGTCCTCCACGCAGCTGCCTGTGGTCACAAGTGTTCCCTGGTAGGGGGATGTCCGCTAAATTCCTCCCCTGTCCAGGGAGAGGCAGTACATGCTACCAGCATTTCCAGTCTATCCCCCGACTTTCCCCGGAAGCCCGCAGTTGGAGATCTCGGGGAAGACACGCGAATGGCTTCTAGGAGATTCCAGGCGCTGCAGACCGAAGACGGAACCTCCCCACACTCAGAATACCGGAACGCAGCTGAATGTGTGTGGGAGATTTGGGGCCGCCCACCACGCAGCTGCCTGGGGTCACAGGTGTTCCCTTTCAGGGGGAAGTCCGCTAAATACCTCCCCTGTCCAGGGGGAGGCAGTAAATGCTACCAGCATGTCCAGCCGATCCCCAGCCTTTCACCGGCAGCCCGCACTAGGAGACACTTGGGGAAGACATTCGAAGGGCTCCACGGGGATCCAAGGCGCTGCAGACTGAAGACGGAACCTCCCCACACTCAGAATTCTGGAACACGCCTGACTTTGTGTGGGAGGTTTGGGTCGCCCACCACGCAGCTGCCTGGGTTCACTGGTGTTCCCTGTCAGGGGGAAGTCCGCTAAATACCTCCCCTGTCCAGGGGGAGGCAGTACATTCTACCTGCATTTCCAGCCCATCCCCCGCCTTTCCCTTACTGCCCGCACTAGGAGACTCTCGGGGAAGACATGCGAAAGGCTCCTAGGAGATCCCAGGTGCTGCAGACAGAAGACGGAAATTCCCACTCTCAGAATTACGGAACAGGTCTGACTGTGTGGGGGAGGTTTCGGGCCGACCTCCACGTAGCTGCCTGGAGTCGCAGTTGTTTGGTGAAAGGGGGAAGTCCGCTAAATAGCTCCTCTGTCCAGGGGGAGGCACTACAAGCTACTTGCATTTCCAGCCCATCCCCCACCTTTCCCCGGCAGCCTGCACTTGGAGACTCTCGGGGATGACACGCGAATGGCTCCTAGGAGGTCCCAGGCGATGCAGACAGATGACGGAACCTTCCCAAACTCCGAATTCCGGAACACGGCTGACTGTGTGGGGGATTTTTGGGGCCACCATATTCGAAGCTGCCTGGTTTCACAGGTGTTCCCTGGCAGGGGGAATTCCGCTAAATACCTCCCCTGTCCAGGGGGAGGCACTACATGCTACATGCATTTCCAGTTCTTCCCCCAACTTTTCACGGCAGCCCGCAATAGGAAACTAACGGGGAAGACACTTGAATGGCTATAGGAGATCCCAGGTGCTGCAGAAATAAGACGGAACCTCCTCACGCTCAGAATTCCGGAACACGTCTGTGGGTGGGGGGGAGGTTTGGGGCCGTCCACCACGCAGCTGCCTGGAGTCACAGGTGTTCCCTGGCAGGGGGAATTCCGCTAAATACCTCCCCTGTCCAGGTGGAGGCAGTACATGCTACCTGCATTTCCAGCACATCCCCCACCTTACCCCGGCCGCCCGCACTAGAAGACACTCGGGGAAGACACGTGAAGGGCTCTTGGAGATCCCAGTCTCAGCAGACAGAATACGGAACCTCCCAACACTCAGAATTCCGAAAAACGGCTGACTGGGTGGGGGAGGTTTGGGGCCGTCCCCCTCGCAGCTCCCTGTGGTCACAGGAGTTCACTGGCATGGGGAAGTCCGCTAAATACCTCCCCTGTCCAGGGGGAGGCACTACATGATACCTGCATTTCCAGCCCATCCCCCGCCTCTCCCTGGCTGCCCGCACTATGAGGCTCTCGGGGAAGATGCGTGAAGGGCTCCTAGGAGATCCCAAGTGCAGCAGACAGAGAACGAAACTTCCCAACACTCAGAATTCCGAAACACGGCTGACTGTATGGGGGAGGTTTGGGGCCGCCAAAAACGCAGCTGCATGGTTTCACAGGTGTTCCCTGGTAGAGGGAATTCCGCTAAATACCTCCCCTGTCCAGGGGGTGGAACTGCATAGTACCTGCATTTCCAGCCCATCCCCCGCGTTTCCCCAGCAGCCCGCAATAAGAGACTCTCGGGGAAGACACGCGAAATGCTCCTAGGAGATCCCAGGCGCTGCAGACAGAAGACGGAACCTCTCCACACTCAGAATTCCGGAAAACGGCTGACAGTGTTGGGAAGGTTTGAGGCTGCCCTCCACGCAGCTGTGTGTGGTCACAGGTGTTCCCTGGCATGGTGAATTCCGCTAAATACCTCCCCTGTCCTGGAGGAGGCACTGCAAGCTACCTGCATTTCCAGCCCATCCCCCGCATGTTGGCAGCCCGTACAAGTAGACTCTGTGTGAAGACGCGCGAAGGGATCCTAGGATATCCCAGGCGCTGCAGAAGGAAGACGGATCATCCCCATACTCAGAATTCCGGAACATGGCTGACTGTGTGGGAGAGGTTTGGTGCCGCCCTCCACGGAGCTGCCTGGGTTCACAGGTGTTCCCTGGCAGGGGGAAGTCCGCTAAATACCTCCCCTGTCCAGGGGGACGCACTACCAGCTACCTGAATTTCCAGCCCATCCCCCGACTTTCCCTGACACCCGCACTAGGAGGAACTCGGGGAAGACACGTGAATGGCTCCTAGGAGATCCCAGGCGCAGCAGACAGAAGATGGAACCTCCGAACACTCAGAATTCCGGAACACGGCTGACTATGTGGGGAGGTTTGGGGCCGTCCACCACGCATCTGCCTGGAGTCACAGGTGTTCCCTGGCAGGGGGAAGTCCGCTAAATACCTCCCCTGTCCAGGGGGAGGCACTACATGCTACCTGCATTTCCAGCCCATCCCCCGCCATTCCCTGTCTGCCCGCACTTGGATACTCTCGTGGAATATATGTGAAGGGCTCCTAGGATATCCCAAGCACGGCAGACAGAAGACGAAACGTCCCAACACTCAGAATTCCGGAACACGCCTGACTGTGTGTGGGAGGATTGGGGCCGCCCACCACGCAGCTGCCTGTGGTCACAGGAGTTCCCTGGCAGGGGAAAGTCCGCTAAATACCTCCCCTGTCCAGGTGGAGGCAGTACATGCTACCTGCATTTCCAGCCAATCCCCCGCCATTCCCTGGCAGCCCGCAATAGGAGACTCTTGGGGAAGACACTCGAATTGCTCCTAGGAGTTCCCAGGCGCTGCAGAAGGAAGACGGAACCTCCCCACGCTCAGAATTCCGGAACACCGATGACTGTGTTGAAGAGGATTGGGGCCGACCGCCACGGAGCTGCCTGGTTTCACAGGTGTTGCCTGGCAGGGGTTATTCCGCTAAATTCCTCCCCTGTCCAGGGAGAGGCACTACATGGAACCTGCATTTCCAGCCCATCCCCCGCCTTTCCCAGTCAGCCCACACTAGCAAACTCTCGGGGAAGACAAGCGAAAGGCTCCTAGGAGATCCCAGGTGCTGCAGAGAGAAGACGGACTTTCCCCACTCTCAAAATTACGGAACACGTCTAACTGTGTGGGGGAGGTTTGGGGCCAACCTCCACGAAGCTGACTGGGGTCGCAGGTGTTAGTTGCAAGGGGGAAGTCCGCTAAATACCTCCCCTGTCCTGGGGCAGGCACTACGTGCTACCTGCATTTCCAGCCCATCCCCCGCCTTTCCCCGGTAGCACGCACTAGGAGACTCTCGGGGAAGACACGCGAATGGCTCATAGGAAGTCCCAATACGCTGCAGACAGATGACGGAACCTTCCCACACTCCGAATTCCGGAACACGGCTGACTGTGTTGGGGAGGTTTGGGGCCGCCCTCCACGGAGCTGCCTTGGGTCACAGGTATTCCCTGGCAGGGAGAAGTCCGCTAAATACCTCCCATGTCCAGGGGGAGGCATTAAAAGCTAGAAGAATTTCCAGCCCATTCCCCGTCTTTCACCTGCAGCCCGCACTAGGAGACAATTGGGGAAGACATTCGAAAGGCTCCTCGGAAATCTCAGGTGCTGCAGAAGGAAGACGGAACATCCCCATGCTCAGAATTCCGGAACACGGCTGACTGTGTGGGAGATGTTTTGTGCCGCCCTCCACGGAGCTGCCTGGTGTCACAGGTGTTCCCTGGCATGGGGAAGTCCGCTAAATACCTCCCCTGTCCAGGGGGAGGCACTACCTGCTACCTGCATTTCCAGCCCATCCACCGACTTACCCTGGCACCCGCACTAGGAAAAACTCGGGTAAGACACGCGAAAGGCTCCTAGGAGATCCCAGGCACTGCAGACAGTAGACAGAACCTCCCCACCATTAGAATTCCGGAACACGGCTGACTATGTGGGGAGGTTTGGGGCCGTCCACCACGCAGCTGCCTGGAGTCACAGGTGTTCCCTGGCAGGGGGAAGTCCGCTAAATACCTCCCCTGTCCAGGGGGAGGCACTACATGCTACCTGCATTTCCAGCCCATCCCCCGCATTTCCCCGGGTGCCCGCACTAGGAGACTCTCGGTTAAGATACGTGAAGGGCTCCTAGGAGATCCCAAACGCAGCACACAGAAGACGAAACTTCCCAAAACTCAGAATTCAGGAAGACGGCTGACTGTGTGGGGGAGGTTTGAGGCCGCAATCTACGCAGCTGCTTGAGGTCACAGGTGATCCCTGGCAGGGGGAATTCCGCTAAATACCTCCCCTGTCCAGGGAGAGGCACTACATGCTACCTGCATTTCCAGCACATCCCACGCCTTTCGCCGACACCCGCACTAGGAGACACTCGGGAAAGACACGCGAATGGTTCCTTGGAGATCACAGGCGCTGCATACAGAAGACGGAACCTCCACCCGCTCAGAATTCCGGAACACGGCTGACTGTGTTTGGAGGTTTGGGGCCGCCCTCCACGCAGCTGCCTTGGGTCACAGGTGTTCCCTGGCAGGGGGAATTCCGCTAAATACCTCCCCTGTCCAGGGGGAGGCACTACATGTTACCCGCATTTCCAGTCTATCCCCCGACTTTCCCCGGAAGCCCGCACTAGGAGATCTCGGGGAAGACACGCGAATGTCTCCTAGGCGATCCCAGGCGCTGCAGACAGAAGACGGAACCTCCACACACTCAGAATTCCGGAACACGGCTGACTGTGTGTGGGAGGTTTCGGGCTGCACTCTACGCAGCTGCCTGGGGTCACTGGTGTTCCCTGTCTATGGGAATTCCGCTAAATACCTCCCCCTTCCAGTTGGACTCACTACATGCTACTTGCATTTCCAGCCCATCCCCCGCCTTTCCCCGGCACACGCACTAGGAGACACTCGGGAAAGACACGCGAATGGATCCTAGGAGGTCCCAGGCGATGCAGACAGATGACGGAACCTTCCCAAACACCGAATTCCGGAACACGGCTGACTGTGTGGGGGAGGTTTGGGGCCACCATATACGAAGCTGCCTGGTTTCACAGGTGTTCCCTGGCAGGGGGAAATCCGCTAAATACCTTCCCTATCCAGGGGGAGGCACTACATGCTACATGCATTTCCACTTCTTCCCCCAACTTTTCACGGCAGCCCGCAATAGGAAACTCTCGGGGAAGACACTCGAATGGCTATAGGAGATCCCAGGTGCTGCAGAAATAAGACGGAACCTCCTCACGCTCAGAATTCCGGAACTCGTCTGTGTGTGTGGGGGAGGTTTGGGGCCGTCCACCACGCAGCTGCCTGGTGTCACAGGTGTTCCCTGGCAGGGGGAATTCCGCTAAATACCTCCCCAGTCCAGGGGGAGGCACTACATGCTACCTGCATTTCCAACCCATCCCCCACATTTCCCCGGCTGCCCGCACTAGGAGACTCTCGGTGAAGATACATGAAGGGCTCCTAGGAGATCCCAAGCGCAGCACACAGAAGACGAAACTTCCCAAAACTCAGAATTCAGGAAGATGGCTGACTGTGTGGGGGAGGTTTGAGGCCGCAATCCACGCAGCTGCTTGGGGTCACAGGTGATCCCTGGCAGGGGGAATTCCGCTAAATACCTCCATTGTCCAGGGGGAGGCACAACATGCTACCTGCATTTCCAGCACATCCCCCGCATTTCCCCGGCAGCCTGCACTAGGAGATTCTCAGGGAAGACACGCGAATGTCTCCTAGGCGATCCCAGGCGCTGCAGACAGAAGACGGAACCTCCCCACACTCAGAATTCCGGAACACGGCTGACTGTGTGTGGGAGGTTTCGGGCTGCACTCCACGCAGCTGCTTGGGGTCACAGGTGATCCCTGGCAGGGGGAATTCCGCTAAATACCTCCCCTGTCCAGGGGGAGGCACTACATGCTACCTGCATTTCCAGCACATCCCACGCCTTTCCCCGGCACCCGCAATAGGAGACACTCGGGAACGTCACGCGAATGGTTCTTTGGAGATCACAGGCGCTGCATACAGAAGAGGGAACCTCCACCCGCTCAGAATTCCGGAACACGGCTGACTGTGTTTGGAGGTTTGGGGCCGCCCTCCACGCAGCTGCCTTGGGTCACAGCTGTTCCCTGTCAGGGGGAATTCCGCTAAATGCCTCCCCTGTCCAGGGGGAGGCACTACATGTTACCCGCATTTCCAGTCTATCCCCCGACTTTCCCCGGAAGCCCGCACTAGGAGATCTCGGGGAAGACACGCGAATGGCTTCTAGGAGATCCCAGGCGCTGCAGACCGAAGACGGAACCTCCCCACACTCAGAATACCGGAACACGGCTGAATGTGTGTGGGAGATTTGGGGCCGCCCACCACGCAGCTGCCTGGTGTCACAGGTGTTCCCTGTCAGGGGGAAGTCCGCTAAATACCTCCCCTGTCCAGGGGGAGGCAGTACATGCTACCAGCATGTCCAGCCGATCCCCAGCCTTTCACCGGCAGCCCGCACTAGGAGACACTTGGGGAAGACATTCGAAGGGCTCCTAGGGGATCCCAGGAGCTGCAGACTGAAGACGGAACCTCCCCACACTTAGAAATCTGGAACACGCCTGACTTTGTGTGGGAGGTTTGGGTCACCCACCACGCAGCTGCCTGGGTTCACTGGTGTTCCCTGTCAGGGGGAAGTCCGCTAAATACCTCCCCCGTCCAGGGGGAGGCAGTACATTCTACCTGCATTTCCAGCCCATCCCCCGCCTTTCCCTTACTGCCCGCACTAGGAGACTCTCGGGGAAGACATGCGAAATGCTCCTAGGAGATTCCAGGTGCTGCAGATAGAAGACGGAACTTCCCACTCTCAGAATTACGGAACAGATCTGACTGTGTGTGGGAGGTTTCGGGCCGACCTCCACGTAGCTGCCTGGGGTCGCAGGTGTTTGGTGGAAGGGGGAAGTCCGCTAAATACCTCCCCTGTCCAGGGGGTGGCACTACATGCTACCTGCATTTCCAGCCCATCCCCCGCCTTTCCCTGGCACCCGCACTAGTAGAAACTCGGGGAAGACAAGCGAAGGGCTCCTAGGAGATCGCAGGCGCTGCAGACAGAATACAGAACCTCCCCACGCTTAGAATTCCGGAAAAAGGCTGACTGTGAGGGGTTTTGGTGCAGGCCTCCACGCAGCTGCCTGGGGTCAGAGGTGTTCCCTGGCAGGGGGAAGTCCGCTAAATACCTCCCCCGTCAAGGGGGAGGCACTACATGCTACCTGCATTTCCAGCACATCCCCCGCCTTTCCCCTGCAGCCCGCAATAGGAGAATCTCGGGGACGACACGCGAATGGCTCCTAGGAGTTCCCAGGCACTGCAGAAAGAAGACGCATCCTCCCCACGCTCAGAATTCCGGAACAAGTATGACTGTGTTGTGGAGGTTTGGGGCCGCCCTCGTCGTAGCTGACTGTGGTCACAGGAGTTCCCTGGCATGGGGAAGTCCGCTAAATACCTCCCCTGTCCAGGGGGAGGCACTACATGCTACCTGCATTTCCAGCCCATCCCCCGCTTCTCCCTGGCTGCCCGCACTATGAGACTCTCGGGGAAGATGCGTGAAGGACTCCTTGGAGATCCCAAACGCAGCAGACAGAGAACGAAACTTCCCAACACTCAGAATTCCGAAACAAGGCTGACTGTGTGGGGGAGGTTTGGGGCCTACAAAAACGCAGCTGCATGGTTTCACAGGTATTCCCTGGCAGAGGGAAGTCCGCTAAATACCTCCCCTGTCCAGGGGTTGGAACTGCATAGTACCTGCATTTAGAGCCCATCCCCCGCCTTTCCCCGGGAGCCCGCAATAGGAGACTCTCGGGGAAGACTCGCGAAATGCTCCTAGGAGATCCCAGGCGCTGCAGACAGAAGACGGAACCTCTCCACACTCAGAATTCCGGAAAACGGCTGACTCTGTTGGGGAGGTTTGAGGCTGCACTCCACGCAGCTGTGTGTTGTCACAGGTGTTCCCTGGCATGTTGAATTCCGCTAAATACCTCCACTGTCCTGGGGGAGGCACTACAAGCTACCTGCATTTCCAGCCCATCCCCCGCCTTGTTGGCAGGCCGTACAAGTAGACTCTCTGTGAAGACGCGCGAAGGGATCCTGGGAGATCCCAGGCTCTGCAGAAAGAAGACGGATCATCCCCATACTCAGAATTCCGGAACATGGCTGACTGTGTGGGAGAGGTTTGGGGCCGCCCTCCACGGAGCTGCCTGGGTTCACAGGTGTTCCCTGGCAGGGGGAAGTCCGCTAAATACCTCCCCTGTCCAGGGGGAGGCACTACCTGCTGCCTGAATTTCCAGCCCATCCCCCGCCTTTCCCTGGCACCCGCACTAGGAATCTCTCGGGGAAGACACTCGAATGGCTCCTAGGAGATCCCAGGCGCAGCAGAGAGAAGACGGAACCTCCGAACACTCAGAATTCCGGAACACGATTTACTGTGTGGTGGAGGTTTGGGTCCGCCCTCCACGATGCTGCCTTGCGTCACAGGTGTTCCGTGGCAGGGGGAAGGCCGCTAAATACCTCCCCTGTCCAGGTGGAGTCACTACATGCTACCTGCATTTCCAGCCTATGCCCCGCATTTCCCCGGCAGCACGCACTAAGAAATCCTCGGGGAAGACACGCGAATGGCTCCTAGGAGATCCCAGACGCTGCAGACCGAAGACGGAACCTCCCCACACTCAGAATACCGGAACACAGCTGAATGTGTGTGGGAGATTTGGGGCCGCCCACCACGCAGCTGCCTGGTGTCACAGGTGTTCCCTGTCAGGGGGAAGTCCGCTAAATACCTCCCCTGTCCAGGGGGAGGCAGTACATGCTACCAGCATGTCCAGCCGATCCCCAGCCTTTCACCGGCAGCCCGCACTAGGAGACACTTGGGGAAGACATTCGAATGGCTCCTAGGGGATCCCAGGAGCTGCAGACTGAAGACGGAACCTCCCCACACTTAGAAATCTGGAACACGCCTGACTTTGTGTGGGAGGTTTGGGTCACCCACCACGCAGCTGCCTGGGTTCACTGGTGTTCCCTGTCAGGGGGAAGTCCGCTAAATACCTCCCCTGTCCAGGGGGAGGCAGTACATTCTACCTGCATTTCCAGCCCATCCCCCGCCTTTCCCTTACTGCCCGCACTAGGAGACTCTCGGGGAAGACATGCGAAATGCTCCTAGGAGATTCCAGGTGCTGCAGATAGAAGACGGAAATTCCCACTCTCAGAATTACGGAACAGATCTGACTGTGTGGGGGAGGTTTCGGGCCGACCTCCACGTAGCTGCCTGGGGTCGCAGGTGTTTGGTGGAAGGGGGAAGTCCGGTAAATACCTCCTCTGTCCAGGGGGAGGCACTACATGCTACTTGCATTTCCAGCCCAACCCCCATCTTTCCCCGGCAGCCCGCACTTGGAGACTCTCGGGGAAGACACGCGAATGGCTCCTAGGAGGTCCCAGGCGCTGCAGACAGATGACGGAACCTCCCCACGCTCAGAATTCCGGAACACGGCTGACTGTGTGGTGGAAGTTTGGGGCTGCCCTCCTCGCTGCTGCCTGTGGTCACAGGAGTTCCCTTGCAGGGGGAAGTCCGCTAAATACCTCCCCTGTCCAGGGGGTGGCACTACATGCTACCTGCATTTCCAGCCCATCCCCCGTCTTTCCCTGGCACCCGCACTAGTAGAAACTCGGGGAAGACAAGCGAAGGGCTCCTAGGAGATCGCAGGCGCTGCAGACAGAATACAGAACCTCCCCACGCTTAGAATTCCGGAAAAAGGCTGACTGTGAGGGGTTTTGGTGCAGGCCTCCACGCAGCTGCCTGGGGTCAGAGGTGTTCCCTGGCAGGGGGAAGTCCGCTAAATACCTCCCCTGTCAAGTGGGAGGCACTACATGCTACCTGCATTTCCAGCACATCCCCCGCCTTTCCCCTGCAGCCCGCAATAGGAGAATCTCGGGGACGACACGCGAATGGCTCCTAGGAGTTCCCAGGCACTGCAGAAAGAAGACGCATCCTCCCCACGCTCAGAATTCCGGAACAAGTATGACTGTGTTGTGGAGGTTTGGGGCCGCCCTCGTCGTAGCTGACTGTGGTCACAGGAGTTCCCTGGCATGGGGAAGTCCGCTAAATACCTCCCCTGTCCAGGGGGAGGCACTACATGCTACCTGCATTTCCAGCCCATCCCCCGCTTCTCCCTGGCTGCCCGAACTATGAGACTCTCGGGGAAGATGCGTGAAGGACTCCTAGGAGATCCCAAACGCAGCAGACAGAGAACGAAACTTCCCAACACTCAGAATTCCGAAACAAGGCTGACTGTGTGGGGGAGGTTTGGGGCCGCCAAAAACGCAGCTGCATGGTTTCACAGGTATTCCCTGGCAGAGGGAAGTCCGCTAAATACCTCCCCTGTCCAGGGGTTGGAACTGCATAGTACCTGCATTTAGAGCCCATCCCCCGCCTTTCCCCGGGAGCCCGCAATAGGAGACTCTCGGGGAAGACTCGCGAAATGCTCCTAGGAGATCCCAGGCGCTGCAGACAGAAGACGGAACCTCTCCACACTCAGAATTCCGGAAAACGGCTGACTGTGTTGGGGAGGTTTGAGGCTGCACTCCACGCAGCTGTGTGTTGTCACAGGTGTTCCCTGGCATGTTGAATTCCGCTAAATACCTCCACTGTCCTTGGGGAGGCACTACAAGCTACCTGCATTTCCAGCCCATCCCCCGCCTTGTTGGCAGGCCGTACAAGTAGACTCTCTGTGAAGACGCGCGAAGGGATCCTGGGAGATCCCAGGCTCTGCAGAAAGAAGACGGATCATCCCCATACTCAGAATTCCGGAACATGGCTGACTGTGTGGGAGAGGTTTGGGGCCGCCCTCCACGGAGCTGCCTGGGTTCACAGGTGTTCCCTGGCAGGGGGAAGTCCGCTAAATACCTCCCCTGTCCAGGGGGAGGCACTACCTGCTGCCTGAATTTCCAGCCCATCCCCCGCCTTTCCCTGGCACCCGCACTAGGAATCTCTCAGGGAAGACACTCGAATGGCTCCTAGGAGATCCCAGGCGCAGCAGAGAGAAGACGGAACCTCCGAACACTCAGAATTCCGGAACACGATTTACTGTGTGGTGGAGGTTTGGGTCCGCCCACCTCGAAGTTGCCTGTGGGCACAGGAGTTCCCTGGCAGGGGGAATTCCGCTAAATACCTCCCCTGTCCAGGGGGAGGCACTAAATGCTACCTGAATTTCCAGCCCATCCCCCGCTTTTCCCCGGCTGCCTGCACTAGGAGACTCTCGGGGAAGATATGTGAAGGGCTCCTAGGAAATCCCAAGCGCAGCAGACAGAGAACGAAACTTCCCAACACTCAGAATTCCGGAACACGGCTGACTGTGTGGGGGAGGTTTGGGGCCGCCCTCCACGATGCTGCCTTGCGTCACAGGTGTTCCGTGGCAGGGGGAAGGCCGCTAAATACCTCCCCTGTCCAGGTGGAGTCACTACATGCTACCTGCATTTCCAGCCTATGCCCCGCCTTTCCCCGGCAGCACGCACTAAGAAATCCTCGGGGAAGACACGCGAATGGCTCCTAGGAGATCCCAGACGCTGCAGACAGAAGACGGAAGCTCCCCACACTCAGAATTCCGGAACACGTCTGAATGTGTGTGGGAGGTTTGGGGCCGCCCTCCACGCAGCTGCCTGGGGTCACAGGTGTTCCCTGGCAGGGGGAAGTCCGCTAAATACCTCCCCTGTCCAGGGGGAGGTACTAACTTCTACCTGAATTTCCAGCCCATCCCTCGCCTTTCCCTGGCACCCGCACTAGGAGAAACTCGGAGAAGACACGCGAAGTGCTCCTATGAGATCGCATGCGCTGCAGACAGAAGACAGAACCTCCCCACGCTTAGAATTCCGGAACACGGCTGACTGTGAGGGGTTTTGGGGCAGCCCTCCACGAAACTGCCAGGGGTCAGAGGTGTTCCCTGGCAGGGGGAAGTCCGCTAAATACCTCCCCTCTCCAGGGGGAGGCACTACATGCTACCTGCATTTACAGACCATCCCCGCCTTTCCTGGCTGTTCGTACAAGTAGACTCTCTGTGAAGACGCGCGAAGTGATCCTAGGAGATCCCATGCGCTGCAGACAGAAGACGGAACCTCCCCATGCTCAGAATTCCAGAACACGGCTGAGTGTGTGGGGGATGTTTGTGGCCGTCTCCCTCGCAGCTGCCTGTGGTCACAAGTGTTCCGTGTCAGGGGGATGTCCGCTAAATTCCTCCCCTGTCCAGGGAGAGGCACTACATAGTACCTGAATTTCCAGCCCATCCCCCGAATTTCCCCGGCCGCCCGCACTAGGATACACTCGGGGAAGACTCGTGAAGAGCTCCTAGGAGATTCCAGTCTCTGCAGACCGAAGACGGAACCTCCCCACACTCAGAATACCGGAAAATCGGCTGAATGTGTGTGGGAAGTTTTGGGCCGCCCACCACGGAGCTGCCTGTGGTCAATGGTTTTCCCAGTCAGGGGGAAGTCCGCTAAATACCTCCCCTGTCCAGGGGGAGGCACTACATGCAACCTGCATTTCCAGCCCATCCCCCGACTTTCCCCGGCAGCCCGCAATAGGAGAAACTCGGGGAAGTCACGCGAATGGTTCCTTGGAGATCCCAGGCGCTGCAGACAGAAGACGGAACCTCCACCCTCTCAGAATTCCGGAACACGGCTGACTGTGTGGGGGAGGTTTGGGGCCGCCCTCCACGCAGCTGCCTTGGGGCACAGGTGTTCCGTGGCAGGGGGAAGTCCGCTAAATACCTCCCCTGTGCAGGGGGAGGCACTATATGCTACCTGCATTTACAGCCCATCCCCGCCTTTCCTGGTTGTTCGTACAAGTAGACTCTCTGTGAAGACGCGCAAAGGAATCCTAGGAGATCCCATGCGCTGCAGACAGAAGACGGAACCTCCCCATGCTCAGAATTCCGGAACACGGCTGAGTTTGTTGGGGAGGTATGTGGCCGTCCTCCACGAAGCGGCCTGCGGTCACAAGTGTTCCCTGGCAGGGGGATGTCCGCTAAATTCCTCCCCTGTCCAGGGAGAGGCAGTACATGCTACCAGCATTTCCAGTCTATCCCCCGACTTTCCCCGGAATTCCGCACTAAGAGATCTCGGGGAAGACACGCGAATGGCTTCTAGGAGATCCCAGGCGCTGCAGACCGAAGACGGAACCTCCCCACACTCAGAATACCGGAACATGGCTGAATGTGTGTGGGAGATTTGGGGCCGCCCACCACGCAGCTGCCTGGGGTCACAGGTGCTCCCTTTCAGGGGGAAGTCCGCTAAATACCTCCCCTGTCCAGGGGGAGGCAGTACATTCTTCCAGCATGTCCAGCAGATCCCCAGCCTTTCACCGGCAGCACGCACTAGGAGACACTTGGGGAAGACATTCGAAGGGCTCCACGGGGATCCCAGGCGCTGCAGACTGAAGACGGAACCTCCCCACACTCAGAATTCAGGAACACGCCTGACTTTGTGTGGGAGGTTTGGGTCGCTCACCACGCAGCTGCCTTGATTCACTGGTGTTCCCTGTCAGGGGGAAGTCCGCTAAATACCTCCCCTGTCCAGGGGGAGGCAGTACATTCTACCTGCATTTCCAGCCCATCCCCTGCCTTTCCCTTACTGCCCGCACTAGGAGACTCTCGGGGAAGTCATGCGAAAGGCTCCTAGGAGATCCCAGGTGCTGCAGACAGAAGACGGAAATTCCCACTCTCAGAAATACGGAAGGGATCTGACTGTGTGGGGGAGGTTTGGGGTCGACCTCCACGTAGCTGCCTGGGGTCGCAGATGTTTGGTGGAAGGGGGAAGTCCGCTAAATACCTCCTCTGTCCAGGGGGAGGCACTACAAGCTACTTGCATTTCCAGCCCAACCCCCATCTTTCCCCGGCAGCCCGCAATTGGAGACTCTCGGGGAAGACACGCGAATGGCTCCTAGGAGGTCCCAGGCGCTGCAGACAGATGACGGAACCTTCCCAAACTCCGAATTCCGGAACACGGCTCACTATGTGGGGGAGGTTTGGGGCCACCATATACGAAGCTGCCTGGTTTCACAGGTGTTCCCTGGCAGGGGGAATTCCGCTAAATACCTCCCCTGTCCAGGGGGAGGCACTACATGCTACATGAATTTCCAGTCCTTCCCACAACTTTTCACGGCAGCCCGCAATAGGAAACTATCGGGGAAGACACTCGAATGGCTATAGGAGATCCCAGGTGCTGCAGAAATAAGACGGAACCTCCTCACGCTCAGAATTCCGGAAAACGTCTGTGTGTGTGGGGGAGGTTTGGGGCCGTCCACCACGCAGCTGCCTGGAGTCACAGGTGTTCCCTGGCAGGGGGAAGTCCGCTAAATACCTCCCCAGTCCAGGGGGAGGCACTACATGCTACCTGCATTTCCAGCACATCCCCAGCCTTTCCCCGGCAGCCCGCACTAGGAGACTCTCGGGGAAGGCACGTGAAGGGCTCCTAGGAGATCCCAGGCGCAGCAGACAGAAGAAGGAACCTCCGAACACTCAGAATTCCGGAACACAGCTGACTGTGTGGTGGAGGTTTGGGGCTGCTCTCCTCGCTGCTGTCTGTGGTCACAGGAGTTCCCTGGCAGGGGGAAGTCCGCTAAATACCTCCCCTGTCCAGGGGGTGGCACTACATGCTACCTGCATTTCCAGCCCATCCCCCGCCTTTCCTTGGCACCCGCACTAGTAGAAACTCGGGGAAGACAAGCGAAGGGCTCCTAGGAGATCGCAGGCGCTGCAGACAGAATACAGAACCTCCCCACGCTTAGAATTCCGGAACAAGGCTGACTGTGAGGGGTTTTGGTGCAGCCCTCCACGCAGCTGCCTGGGGTCAGAGGTGTTCCCTGGCAGGGGGAAGTCCGCTAAATACCTCCCCTGTCCAGGGGGAAGCACTACATGCTACTTGCATTTACAGACCATCCCCGCCTTTCCTGGCTGTTCGTACAAGTAGACTCTCTGTGAAGACGCGCGAAGGGATCCTAGGAGATCCCATGCGCTGCAGACAGAAGACGGAACCTCCCCATGCTCAGAATTCCGGAACACGCCTGAGTGTGTGGGGGATGTTTGTGGCCGTCCTCCACGCAGCTGCCTGTGGTCACAAGTGTTCCCTGGCAGGGGGATGTCCGCTAAATTCCTCCCCTGTCCAGGGAGAGGCACTACATAGTACCTGAATTTCCAGCCCATCCCCATCTTTCCCTTACTGCCCGCACTAGGAGACTCTCGGGGAAGACATGCGAAAGGCTCCGAGGAGATCCCCGGTGCTGCAGATATAAGACGGAACTTCCCCACTCTCAGAATTACGGAACAGGTCTGACTGTGTGGGGGAGGTTTGGGGCCGACCTCCACGTTGCCGACTGGGGTCCCAGGTATTTGGTGAAAGGGGGAAGTCCGCTAAATATCTCCTCTGTCCAGTGGGAGGCACTACATGCTACTTGCATTTTCAGCCCATCCCCCACCTTTCCCCGGCAGCCCGCACTAGGAGACTCTCGGGGAAGACACGCGAATTTCTCCTAGGAGGTCCCAGGCGCTGCAGAGAGATGACGGAACCTTCCCAAACTCCGAATTCTGGAACACGGCTGACTGTGTGGGGGAGGTTTGTGGCCGCCCTCCACGCAGCTTCCTGGGGTCACAGGTGTTCCGTGGCAGGGAGAAGACCGCTAAATACCTCCCCTGTCCAGGGGGAGGCACTAAATGCTACCTGCATTTACAGCCCATCCCCGCCTTTCCTGGCTGCTCGTACAAGTAGACTCTCTGTGAAGACGCGGGAAGGGCTCCTAGGAGATCCCAGTCGCAGCAGACAGAATACGGAACCTCCCAACACTCAGAATTCCGGAAAACGGCTGACTGTGTGGGGGAGGTTTGGGGCCGCCCTATACGCAGCTGCCTGGTTTCACAGGTGTTCCCTGGCAGGGGGAATACCGCTAAATACCTCCACTATCCAGGGGGAGGCACTACATGCTACCTACATTTCCAGACATCCCCCACATTTTCACGGCATCCCGCACTAGGAGACTCTCGGGGAAGATATTTCAAGGGCTCCTAGGAGATCCCAAGCGCAGCAGACAGAGAACGAAACTTCCCAACACTCAGAATTCCGGAACACGGCTGACTGTGTGGGGGAAGTTTGGGGCCGCCATCCACGCAGCTGCCTGGTTTCACGGGTGTTCCCTGGCAGGGGGAATTCCGTTAATATACCTCCCCTGTGTAGGGGGAGGAACTGCATAGTACCTGCATTTCCAGCCCATCCCCCGTCTTTCCCCGGCAGCCCGCAATAGGAGACTCTCGGGGAAGACGCGCGAAATTCTCCTAGGAGATCCCAGGCGCTGCATACAGAAGATGGAACCTGCCCACACTCAGAAATCCGGAAAACGGCTGACTGTGTTGTGGAAGTTTGAGGCTACCCTCCACGCAGCTGTGTGTGGTCACAGGTGTTCCCTGGCATCGTGAATTCCGCTAAATACCTCCCCTGTCCTGGGGGAGGCACTACAAGCTACCTGCATTTCAGGCCTATCCCCCGACATTCCCCGGCAGCCCGCACTATGAGACTCTCGGGGAAGACACGCGAAGCTCTCATAGGATATCCCAGGTGCTGCAGACAGATGACGGAACCTTCCCACACTCAGAATTCTGGAACATGGCTGACTGTGTTTGCAGGATTGGGGCCGGCCTCCACGCAGCTGCCTGGGGTCACAGGTGTTCCCTGGCAGGGGGAAGTCCGCTAAATACCTCCCCTGTCCAGGGGGAGGCACTACATGCTATCTGCATTTCCAGGCCATCCCCGCCTTTCCTGGCAGCCGGTACATGTAGAATCTCTGTGAAGACGCGGGAAGGGATCCTAGGAGTTCCCATGCGCTGCAGACAGAAGACGGAAACTCCCCATGATCAGAAATCCGGAACACGGCTGAGTGTGTGGGGGAGGTTTGGGGCCGCCCTCCAAGCAGCTGCCTATGGTCACAGGTGTTCCCTAACAGGGGGAATTCCGCTAACTACCTCCCCTGTCCAGGGAGAGGCACTACATGTAACCTGCATTTCCAGCCCTTCCCCCGCCTTTCCCCGGCCGCCCGCACTAGGAGACACTCGGGGAAGACACGTGAAGGGCTCCTAGGAGATCCCAGTCGCAGCAGACAGAATACGGAACCTCCCAACTCTCAGAATTCCGGAAAACGCCTGACTGTGTGGGAGGTTTGGGGCCGCCCTATACGCAGCTGCCTGGTTTCACAGATGTTCCCTGGCAGGGGGAATTCCGCTAAATATCTCCCCTGTCCAGGGGGAGGCACTACAAGCTACCTGCATTTCCAGCCCATCCCCCGACTTTCCCCGGCAGCCCGCAATAGGAGAAACTCGGGGAAGACACGCGAATGGTTCCTTGGAGATCCCAGGCGCTGCAGACAGAAGACGGAACCTCCACCCTCTCAGAATTCCGGAACACGGCTGACTGTGTGGGGGAGGTTTGGGGCCGCCCTCCACGCAGCTGCCTTGGGTCACAGGTGTTCCGTAACAGGGGGAAGTCCGCTAAATACCACCCCTGTCCAGGGGGAGGCACTACATGCTACCTGCATTTACAGCCCATCCCCGCCTTTCCTGGTTGTTCGTACAAGTAGACTCTCTGTGAAGACGCGCAAAGGAATCCTAGGAGACCCCATGCGCTGCAGACAGAAGACGAAACCTCCCCATGCTCAGAATTCCGGAATACGGCTGAGTTTGTTGGGGAGGTTTGTGGCCGTCCTCCAAGCAGCTGCCTGTGGTCACAAGTGTTCCCTGGTAGGGGGATGTCCGCTAAATTCCTCCCCTGTCCAGGGAGTGGCAGTACATGCTACCAGCATTTCCAGCCGATACCCAGCCTTTCACTGGCAGCCAGCACTAGGAGACACTTGGGGAAGACATTCGAAGGGCCCCTAGGAGATCCCAGGCGCTGCAGACTGAAGACGGATCCTCCCCACACTCAGAATTCTGGAACACGGCTGACTGTGTGTGGGAGGTTTGGGGCCGCCTTCCACGCAGCTGCCTGGGGTCACAGGTGTTCTCTGGCAGGGGAAGTCCGCTAAATACCTTCCCTGTCCAGGGGGACTAACTACATGCGACCTGCATTTCCAGCACATCCCCCGCCTTTCCCGAGCACCCGCACTAGGAGAACCTCGGGGAAGACACGTGAAAGGCTCCTAGGAGATCCCAGTCGCAGCAGACAGAATACGGAACCTCCCAACACTCAGAATCCCGGAAAACGGCTGACTCTGTTGGGGAGGTATGGGGCCGCCCTATACGCAGCTGCCTGGTTTCACAGGTGTTCCCTGGCAGGGGGAATTTCGCTAAATACCTCCCCTGTCCAGGGGGAGGCACTACATGCTACCTGCATTTCCAGGTCATCCCCCAACTTTTCACGGCAGCCCACACAAGGAAACTCTTGGGGAAGACACTCGAATGGCTATAGGAGATCCCAGGTGCTGCATAAATAACACGGAACGTCCTCACTCTGAGAATTCCGGAACACGTCTGAGTGTGTGGGGGACGTTAGGGGCCGTCCATCACGCAGCTGCCTGGAGTCACAGGTGTTCCCTGGCAGGGGGAAGTCCGCTAAATACCTCCCCTGTCAGGGGGAGGCACTACCTGCTACCTGCATTTCCAGCCCTTCCCCTGCCTTGTTGGCAGCCCGTACAAGTAGACTCTCTGTGAAGACGCGCGAAGGGATCCTAGGAGATCCCAGGCGCTGCAGAAAGAAGACGGATCATCCCCATACTCAGAATTCCGGAACATGGCTGATTGTGTGGGAGAGGTTTGGGGCCAGCCTCCACGGAGCTGCCTGGGTTCACAGGTGTTCCCTGGCAGGGGGAAGTCCGCTAAATACCTCCCCTGTCCAGGCGGAGGCACTAAATGCTACCTGAATTTCCAGCCCATCCCCCGGTTTTCCCCGGCTGCCTGCACTAGGAGACTCTCGGGGAAGATATGTGAAGGGCTCCTAGGAGATCCCAAGCGCAGCAGACAGAGAACGAAACTTCCCAACACTCAGAATTCCGGAACACGGCTGACTGTGTGGGGGAGGTTTGGGGCCGTCCTCCACGCAGCTGCCTGGAGTCACAGGTGTTACCTGGCAGGGGGAAGTCCGCTAAATACCTCCCCTGTCCAGGGGGAGGCACTACATGCTACCTGCATTTCCAGCCCATCCCCGGACTTTCCCCGGCAGCCCACAATAGGAGAACCTCGGGGAAGTCACGCGAATGGTTCCTTGGAGATCCCAGGCGCTGCAGACAGAAGACGGAACCTCCACCCTCTCAGAATTCCGGAACAAGGCTGACTGTGTGGGGGAGGTTTGGGGCCGCCCTCCACGCAGCTGCCTTGGGGCACAGGTGTTCCGTGGCAGGGGAAAGTCCGCTAAATACCTCCCCTTTCCAGGGGGAGGCACTTCATGCTACCTGCATTAACAGCCCATCCCCGCCTTTCCTGGTTGTTCGTACAAGTAGACTTGTGTGAAGACGCGCAAAGGAATCCTAGGAGATCCCATGCGCTGCAGACAGAAGACGGAACCTCCCCATGCTCAGAATTCCGGAACACGGCTGAGTTTGTTGGGGAAGTATGTGGCCGTCCTCCACGAAGCGGCCTGCGGTCACAAGTGTTCCCTGGCAGGGGGATGTCCGCTAAATTCCTCCCCTGTCCAGGGAGAGGCAGTACATGCTACCAGCATTTCCAGTCTATCCCCCGACTTTCCCCGGAAGCCCGCACTAAGAGATCTCGGGGAAGACACGCGAATGGCTTCTAGGAGATCCCAGGCTCTGCAGACCGAAGACGGAACCTCCCCACACTCAGAATACCGGAACAAGGCTGAATGTGTGTGGGAGATTTGGGGCCGCCCACCACGCAGCTGCCTGGGGTCACAGGTGCTCCCTGTCAGGGGGAAGTCCGCTAAATACCTCCCCTGTCCAGGGGGAGGCAGTACATTCTACCAGCATGTCCAGCAGATCCCCAGCCTTTCACCGGCAGCCCGCACTAGGAGACACTTGGGGAAGACATTCGATGGGCTCCACGGGGATCCCAGGCGCTGCAGACTGAAGACGGAACCTCCCCACACTCAGAATTCTGGAACACGCCTGACTTTGTGTGGGAGGTTTGGGTCGCTCACCACGCAGCTGCCTGGTTTCACGGGTGTTCCCTGGCAGGGGGAATTCCGTTAATATACCTCCCCTGTGTAGGGGGAGGAACTGCATAGTACCTGCATTTCCAGCCCATCCCCCGTCTTTCCCCGGCAGCCCGCAATAGGAGACTCTCGGGGAAGACGCGCGAAATTCTCCTAGGAGATCCCAGGCGCTGCATACAGAAGATGGAACCTGCCCACACTCAGAAATCCGGAAAACGGCTGACTGTGTTGTGGAAGTTTGAGGCTACCCTCCACGCAGCTGTGTGTGGTCACAGGTGTTCCCTGGCATCGTGAATTCCGCTAAATACCTCCCCTGTCCTGGGGGAGGCACTACAAGCTACCTGCATTTCAGGCCTATCCCCCGACATTCCCCGGCAGCCCGCACTATGAGACTCTCGGGGAAGACACGCGAAGCTCTCATAGGATATCCCAGGTGCTGCAGACAGATGACGGAACCTTCCCACACTCAGAATTCTGGAACATGGCTGACTGTGTTTGCAGGATTGGGGCCGGCCTCCACGCAGCTGCCTGGGGTCACAGGTGTTCCCTGGCAGGGGGAAGTCCGCTAAATACCTCCCCTGTCCAGGGGGAGGCACTACATGCTATCTGCATTTCCAGGCCATCCCCGCCTTTCCTGGCAGCCGGTACATGTAGAATCTCTGTGAAGACGCGGGAAGGGATCCTAGGAGTTCCCATGCGCTGCAGACAGAAGACGGAAACTCCCCATGATCAGAAATCCGGAACACGGCTGAGTGTGTGGGGGAGGTTTGGGGCCGCCCTCCAAGCAGCTGCCTATGGTCACAGGTGTTCCCTAACAGGGGGAATTCCGCTAACTACCTCCCCTGTCCAGGGAGAGGCACTACATGTAACCTGCATTTCCAGCCCTTCCCCCGCCTTTCCCCGGCCGCCCGCACTAGGAGACACTCGGGGAAGACACGTGAAGGGCTCCTAGGAGATCCCAGTCGCAGCAGACAGAATACGGAACCTCCCAACTCTCAGAATTCCGGAAAACGCCTGACTGTGTGGGAGGTTTGGGGCCGCCCTATACGCAGCTGCCTGGTTTCACAGATGTTCCCTGGCAGGGGGAATTCCGCTAAATATCTCCCCTGTCCAGGGGGAGGCACTACAAGCTACCTGCATTTCCAGCCCATCCCCCGACTTTCCCCGGCAGCCCGCAATAGGAGAAACTCGGGGAAGACACGCGAATGGTTCCTTGGAGATCCCAGGCGCTGCAGACAGAAGACGGAACCTCCACCCTCTCAGAATTCCGGAACACGGCTGACTGTGTGGGGGAGGTTTGGGGCCGCCCTCCACGCAGCTGCCTTGGGTCACAGGTGTTCCGTAACAGGGGGAAGTCCGCTAAATACCACCCCTGTCCAGGGGGAGGCACTACATGCTACCTGCATTTACAGCCCATCCCCGCCTTTCCTGGTTGTTCGTACAAGTAGACTCTCTGTGAAGACGCGCAAAGGAATCCTAGGAGACCCCATGCGCTGCAGACAGAAGACGAAACCTCCCCATGCTCAGAATTCCGGAATACGGCTGAGTTTGTTGGGGAGGTTTGTGGCCGTCCTCCAAGCAGCTGCCTGTGGTCACAAGTGTTCCCTGGTAGGGGGATGTCCGCTAAATTCCTCCCCTGTCCAGGGAGTGGCAGTACATGCTACCAGCATTTCCAGCCGATACCCAGCCTTTCACTGGCAGCCAGCACTAGGAGACACTTGGGGAAGACATTCGAAGGGCCCCTAGGAGATCCCAGGCGCTGCAGACTGAAGACGGATCCTCCCCACACTCAGAATTCTGGAACACGGCTGACTGTGTGTGGGAGGTTTGGGGCCGCCTTCCACGCAGCTGCCTGGGGTCACAGGTGTTCTCTGGCAGGGGAAGTCCGCTAAATACCTTCCCTGTCCAGGGGGACTAACTACATGCGACCTGCATTTCCAGCACATCCCCCGCCTTTCCCGAGCACCCGCACTAGGAGAACCTCGGGGAAGACACGTGAAAGGCTCCTAGGAGATCCCAGTCGCAGCAGACAGAATACGGAACCTCCCAACACTCAGAATCCCGGAAAACGGCTGACTCTGTTGGGGAGGTATGGGGCCGCCCTATACGCAGCTGCCTGGTTTCACAGGTGTTCCCTGGCAGGGGGAATTTCGCTAAATACCTCCCCTGTCCAGGGGGAGGCACTACATGCTACCTGCATTTCCAGGTCATCCCCCAACTTTTCACGGCAGCCCACACAAGGAAACTCTTGGGGAAGACACTCGAATGGCTATAGGAGATCCCAGGTGCTGCATAAATAACACGGAACGTCCTCACTCTGAGAATTCCGGAACACGTCTGAGTGTGTGGGGGACGTTAGGGGCCGTCCATCACGCAGCTGCCTGGAGTCACAGGTGTTCCCTGGCAGGGGGAAGTCCGCTAAATACCTCCCCTGTCAGGGGGAGGCACTACCTGCTACCTGCATTTCCAGCCCTTCCCCTGCCTTGTTGGCAGCCCGTACAAGTAGACTCTCTGTGAAGACGCGCGAAGGGATCCTAGGAGATCCCAGGCGCTGCAGAAAGAAGACGGATCATCCCCATACTCAGAATTCCGGAACATGGCTGATTGTGTGGGAGAGGTTTGGGGCCAGCCTCCACGGAGCTGCCTGGGTTCACAGGTGTTCCCTGGCAGGGGGAAGTCCGCTAAATACCTCCCCTGTCCAGGCGGAGGCACTAAATGCTACCTGAATTTCCAGCCCATCCCCCGGTTTTCCCCGGCTGCCTGCACTAGGAGACTCTCGGGGAAGATATGTGAAGGGCTCCTAGGAGATCCCAAGCGCAGCAGACAGAGAACGAAACTTCCCAACACTCAGAATTCCGGAACACGGCTGACTGTGTGGGGGAGGTTTGGGGCCGTCCTCCACGCAGCTGCCTGGAGTCACAGGTGTTACCTGGCAGGGGGAAGTCCGCTAAATACCTCCCCTGTCCAGGGGGAGGCACTACATGCTACCTGCATTTCCAGCCCATCCCCGGACTTTCCCCGGCAGCCCACAATAGGAGAACCTCGGGGAAGTCACGCGAATGGTTCCTTGGAGATCCCAGGCGCTGCAGACAGAAGACGGAACCTCCACCCTCTCAGAATTCCGGAACAAGGCTGACTGTGTGGGGGAGGTTTGGGGCCGCCCTCCACGCAGCTGCCTTGGGGCACAGGTGTTCCGTGGCAGGGGAAAGTCCGCTAAATACCTCCCCTTTCCAGGGGGAGGCACTTCATGCTACCTGCATTAACAGCCCATCCCCGCCTTTCCTGGTTGTTCGTACAAGTAGACTTGTGTGAAGACGCGCAAAGGAATCCTAGGAGATCCCATGCGCTGCAGACAGAAGACGGAACCTCCCCATGCTCAGAATTCCGGAACACGGCTGAGTTTGTTGGGGAAGTATGTGGCCGTCCTCCACGAAGCGGCCTGCGGTCACAAGTGTTCCCTGGCAGGGGGATGTCCGCTAAATTCCTCCCCTGTCCAGGGAGAGGCAGTACATGCTACCAGCATTTCCAGTCTATCCCCCGACTTTCCCCGGAAGCCCGCACTAAGAGATCTCGGGGAAGACACGCGAATGGCTTCTAGGAGATCCCAGGCTCTGCAGACCGAAGACGGAACCTCCCCACACTCAGAATACCGGAACAAGGCTGAATGTGTGTGGGAGATTTGGGGCCGCCCACCACGCAGCTGCCTGGGGTCACAGGTGCTCCCTGTCAGGGGGAAGTCCGCTAAATACCTCCCCTGTCCAGGGGGAGGCAGTACATTCTACCAGCATGTCCAGCAGATCCCCAGCCTTTCACCGGCAGCCCGCACTAGGAGACACTTGGGGAAGACATTCGATGGGCTCCACGGGGATCCCAGGCGCTGCAGACTGAAGACGGAACCTCCCCACACTCAGAATTCTGGAACACGCCTGACTTTGTGTGGGAGGTTTGGGTCGCTCACCACGCAGCTGCCTGGGTTCACTGGTGTTCCCTGTCAGGGGGAAGTCCGCTAAATACCTCCCCTGTCCAGGGGGAGGCAGTACATTCTACCTGCATTTCCAGCCCATCCCCCGCCTTTCCCTTACTGCCCGCACTAGGAGACTCTCGGGGAAGTCATGCGAAAGGCTCCTAGGAGATCCCAGGTGATGCAGAAAGAAGACGGAAATTCCCACTCTCAGAATTACGGAAGGGATCTGACTGTGTGGGGGAGGTTTGGGGTCGACCTCCACGTAGCTGCCTGGGGTCGCAGATGTTTGGTGGAAGAGGGAAGTCCGCTAAATACCTCCTCTGTCCAGGGGGAGGCACTACAAGCTACTTGCAATTCCAGCCCAACCCCCATCTTTCCCCGGCAGCCCGCAATTGGAGACTCTCGGGGAAGACACGCGAATGGCTCCTAGGAGGTCCCAGGCGCTGCAGACAGATGACGGAACCTTCCCAAACTCCGAATTCCGGAACACGGCTCACTGTGTGGGGGAGGTTTGGGGCCACCATATACGAAGCTGCCTGGTTTCACAGGTGTTCCCTGGCAGGGGGAATTCCGCTAAATACCTCCCCTGTCCAGGGGGAGGCACTACATGCTACATGAATTTCCAGTCCTTCCCACAACTTTTCACGGCAGCCCGCAATAGGAAACTCTCGGGGAAGACACTCGAATGGCTATAGGAGATCCCAGGTGCTGCAGAAATAAGACGGAACCTCCTCACGCTCAGAATTCCGGAACACGTCTGTGGGTGGGGGGGAGGTTTGGGGCCGTCCACCACGCAGCTGCCTGGAGTCACAGGTGTTCCCTGGCAGGGGGAAGTCCGCTAAATACCTCCCCAGTCCAGGGGGAGGCACTACATTCTACCTGCATTTCCAGCACAACCCCAGCCTTTCCCCGGCAGCCCGCACTAGGAGACTCTCGGGGAAGGCACGTGAAGGGCTCCTAGGAGATCCCAGGCGCAGCAGACAGAAGACGGAACTTCCGAACACTCAGAATTCCGGAACACGGCTGACTGTGTGGTGGGGGTTTGGGGCTGCCCTCATCGCTGCTGCCTGTGGTCACAGGAGTTCCCTGGCAGGGGGAAGTCCGCTAAATACCTCCCCTGTCCAGGGGGTGGCACTACATGCTACCTGCATTTCCAGCCCATCCCCCGCCTTTCCTTGGCACCCGCACTAGTAGAAACTCGGGGAAGACAAGCGAAGGGCTCCTAGGAGATCGCAGGAGCTGCAGACAGAATACAGAACCTCCCCACGCTTAGAATTCCGGAACAAGGCTGACTGTGAGGGGTTTTGGTGCAGCCCTCCACGCAGCTGCCTGGGGTCAGAGGTGTTCCCTGGCAGGGGGAAGTCCGCTAAATACCTCCCCTGTCCAGGGGGAGTCACTACATGCTACTTGCATTTACAGACCATCCCTGCCTTTCCTGGCTGTTCGTACAAGTAGACTCTCTGTGAAGACGCTCGAAGGGATCCTAGGAGATCCCATGCGCTGCAGACAGAAGACGGAACCTCCCCATGCTCAGAATTCCGGAACACGCCTGAGTGTGTGGGGGATGTTTGTGGCCGTCCTCCACGCAGCTGCCTGTGGTCACAAGTGTTCCCTGGCAGGGGGATGTCCGCTAAATTCCTCCCCTGTCCAGGGAGAGGCACTACATAGTACCTGAATTTCCAGCCCATCCCCACCTTTCCCTTACTGCCCGCACTAGGAGACTCTCGGGGAAGACATGCGAAAGGCTCCGAGGAGATCCCAGGTGCTGCAGACATAAGACGGAACTTCCCCACTCTCAGAATTACGGAACAGGTCTGACTGTGTGGGGGAGGTTTGGGGCCGACCTCCACGTTGCTGACTGGGGTCCCAGGTATTTGGTGAAAGGGGGAAGTCCGCTAAATACCTCCTCTGTCCAGTGGGAGGCACTACTTGCTACTTGCATTTTCAGCCCATCCCCCACCTTTCCCCGGCAGCCCGCACTAGGAGACTCTCGGGGAAGACACGCGAATTTCTCCTAGGAGGTCCCAGGCGCTGCAGAGAGATGACGGAACCTTCCCAAACTCCGAATTCTGGAACACGGCTGACTGTGTGGGGGAGGTTTGGGGTCGCCCTCCACGCAGCTTCCTGGGGTCACAGGTGTTCCGTGGCAGGGAGAAGACCGCTAAATACCTCCCCTGTCCAGGGGGAGGCACTAAATGCTACCTGCATTTACAGCCCATCCCCGCCTTTCCTGGCTGCTCGTACAAGTAGACTCTCTGAGAAGACGCGCGAAGGGATTCTAGGAGATCCCATGCGCTGCACACAGAAGACGGAACCTCCCCATGCTCAGAATTCCGGAACAAGGCTGAGTTTGTGGAGGAGGTTTGGGGCCGTCCTCCACGCAGCTGCCTGTGGTCACAAGTGTTCCCTTGCAGGGGGATGTCCGCTAAATACCTCGCCTGTCCAGGGTGAGGCACTACATGCTACCTACATTTCCTGCACATCCCCCACATTTTCACGGCAGCCCGCACTAGGAAACTCTCGGGGCAGACACTCGAATGGCTCCTGGGAGATCCCAGGCGCAGCAGACAGAAGACGGAACCTCCGAACATTCAGAATTCCGGAACACGGCTGACAGTGTGGGGGAGGTTTGGGACAGGCCTCCACGCAGCTACATGGTTTCACATGTTTTCCCTGGCAGGTGGAAGTCCGCTAAATACCTCCATTTCCAGGGGGAGGCACTACATGCTACCTGCATTTCCAGCACATCCCCCGCCTTTCCCCGGCAGCCCGCACAAGGAGACTCTCGGGAAAGACACGAAAAGGGCTCCTAGGAGATCCCAGGCGCTGCCGAAAGAAGACGGACCTCCCCACGCTCAGAATTCCGGAACAAGGCTGACTGTGTGTTGGAGGTTTGGGGCCGCCCTCCTCGCAGCTGCCTGTGGTCACAGGAGTTCCCTGGCAGGGAGAAGTCCGCTAAATACCTCCCCTTTCCAGGGGGAGGCACTACATGTTACCTGCAATTCCAGCCCATCCCCCGCCTCTCGCCGGCTGCCCGCACTAGGAGACACTCGGGGAAGACACGTGAAGAGCTCCTAGTAGATCCCTGTCGCAGCAGACAAAATACGGAACCTGCCAACACTCAGAATTCCAGAAAATGTCTGACTGTGTGGGGGAGGTTTGGGGCCGCCCTCCACGCAGCTGCCTTGGGTCACAGGTGTTCCAGGCAGGGGGAAGTCCGCTAAATACCTCCCCTGTCCAAGGGGAGGCACTACATGCTACCTGCATTTACAGCCCATCCCCGCCTTTCCTGTTTGTTCGTACAAGTAGACTCTCTGTGAAGACGCGCAAAGGAATCCTAGGAGACCCCATGCGCTGCAGACAGAAGACGGAACCTCCCCATGCTCAGAATTCCGGAACACGGCTGAGTTTGTTGGGGAGGTTTGTGGCCGTCCTCCACGCAGCTGCCTGTGGTCACAAGTGTTCCCTGGTAGGGGGATGTCCGCTAAATTCCTCCCCTGTCCAGGGAGAGGCAGTACATGCTACCAGCATTTCCAGCCGATACCCAGCCTTTCACTGGCAGCCAGCACTAGGAGACACTTGGGGAAGGCATTCGAAGGGCCCCTAGGAGATCCCAGGCGCTGCAGACTGAAGACGGATCCTCCCCACACTCAGAATTCTGGAACACGGCTGACTGTGTGTGGGAGGTTTGGGTCCGCCAACCACGCAGCTGCCTGGGGTCACTGGTGTTCCCTGTCAGGGGGAAGTCCGCTAAATACCTCCCCTGTCCAGGGGGAGGCACTACATGCTACCTGCATTTCCAGCACATCCCCCGCCTTTCCCCGGCAGCCCGCAATAGGAGTCTCTCGGGGAAGACACGTGAATGGCTCATAGGAGATCCCAGGCGCAGCAGACAGAAGACGGAACCTCCGAACACTCAGAATTCCGGAACACGGCTGACTGTGTGGGGAGGTTTTGGGCCGCCCCCCACGCAGCTACCTGGTTTCACAGGTTTTCCCTGGCAGGGGGAAGTTCGCTAAATACCTCCTCTGTCCAGGGGGAGGCACTACATGCTACCTGCATTTCCAGCACATCCCCAGCCTTTCCCCGGCAGCCCGCAATAGGAGACCCTCGGGGAAGACACGCGAAGGGCTCCTAGGAGATCCCAGGCGCTGCAGAAAGATGACGGAACCTCCCCACGCTCAGAATTCCGGAACAGGGCTGACTGTTTGGTGGAGGTTTGGGGCCGCCCTCCTCGCTGCTGCCTGTGGTCACAGGAGTTCCCTGGCAGGGGGAAGTCCGCAAAATACCTCCCCAGTCCAGGGGGTGGCACTACATGCTACCTGCATTTACAGCCCATCCCCCGCCTTTCCCCGGCTGCCCGCACTAGGAGACTCTCGGGGAAGAAACGTGAAGGGCTCCTAAGAGATCCCAAGCGCAGCACACAGATGACGAAATCTCCCAAAATTCAGAATTCCGGAACACATCTGACTGTGTGGAGGACATTTGAGGCCGCCATCCACGCAGCTGCCTGGGGTCACAGGAGATCCCTGGCAGGGGGAATTCTGTTAAATACCTCCCCAGTCCAGGGGGAGGCACTACATGCTACCTGCATTTCCATCCTATCCCCCGCAATTGCCCGGCAGCCCGCACTATGAGATACTCGGGGAAGACACGCGAATGGCTCATAGGATATCCCAGGCGCTGCAGACAGATGACGGAACCTTCCCACACTCAGAATTCCGGAACATGGCTGACTGTGTGGGGGAGGATTGGGGCCACCCTCCACGCAGCTGCCTGGGGTCAGAGGTGTTCCCTGGCAGGGGGAAGTCCGCTAATTACCTCCCCTCTCCAGGGGGAGGCACTACATGCTACCTGCATTTACACCCCATCCCCGCCTTTTCTGGCTGCTCGTACAAGTAGACTCTCTGTGAAGACGCGCGAAGGGATCCTAGGAGATCCTATGCGCTGCAGACAGAAGACGGAACCTCCACATGCTCAGAATTCCGGAACACGGCTGAGTGTGTGGGGGAGGATTGGGGCCGACCCCCACGAAGCTGCCTGTTGTCACAAGTGTTCCCTGGCAGGGGGATTTCCGCTAAATACCTCCCCTGTCCAGGGAGAGGCACTACATGCTACCTACATTTCCTGCACATCCCCCACATTTTCACGGCAGCCCGCACTAGGAAACTCTCGGGGCAGACACTCGAATGGCTCCTGGGAGATCCCAGGCGCAGCAGACAGAAGACGGAACCTCCGAACATTCAGAATTCCGGAACACGGCTGACAGTGTGGGGGAGGTTTGGGACAGGCCTCCACGCAGCTACATGGTTTCACATGTTTTCCCTGGCAGGTGGAAATCCGCTAAATACCTCCATTTCCAGGGGGAGGCACTACATGCTACCTGCATTTCCAGCACATCCCCCGCCTTTCCCCGGCAGCCCGCACAAGGAGACTCTCGGGGAAGACACGAAAAGGGCTCCTAGGAGATCCCAGGCGCTGCAGAAAGAAGACGGACCTCCCCACGCTCAGAATTCCGGAACAAGGCTGACTGTGTGGTGGAGGTTTGGGGCCGCCCTCCTCGCAGCTGCCTGTGGTCACAGGAGTTCCCTGGCAGGGAGAAGTCCGCTAAATACCTCCCCTTTCCAGGGGGAGGCACTACATGTTACCTGCATTTCCAGCCCATCCCCCGCCCCTCGCCGGCTGCCCGCACTAGGAGACACTCGGGGAAGACACGTGAAGGGCTCCTAGTAGACCCCAGACGCAGCAGACAAAATACGGAACCTGCCAACACTCAGAATTCCAGAAAATGTCTGACTGTGTGGGGGAGGTTTGGGGCCGCCCTCCACGCAGCTGCCTTGGGTCACAAGTGTTCCGTGGCAGGGGGAAGTCCGCTAAATACCTCCCCTGTCCAGGGGGAGGCACTACAAGCTACCTGCATTTCCAGACTATGCCCCGCATTTCCCCGGCAGCCCGTATTAGGAGATCCTCGGGGAAGACACGCGAATGGCTCCTAGGAGATCCCAGGCTCTACAGACAGAAGACGGAACTTCCCCACACTCAGAATTCCGGAACATGGCTGACTGTGTTTCGGAAATCTGGGGCCGCCCTCCACGCAGCTGCCTGGGGTCACAGGTGTTCCCTGGCAGGGGGAAGTCCGCTAAATAACCTCCCTGTCCATGGGGAGGCACTACCTGCTACCTGAATTTCCAGCCCATCCCCCGCCTTTCCCTGGAACCCGCACTAGGAGAAACTCGAGGAAGACAGGCGAAGGGATACAATGATATCTCAGGCGCTTCAGACAGAAGACAGAACCTCCCCACGCTTAGAATTCCGGAACACGGCTGACTGTGAGGGGTTTTGGGGCAGCCCTCCACGCAGCTGCCTGGGTTCATAGGTGTTCCCTGGTAGGGGGAATTCCGCTAATTACCTCCCCTCTCCAGGGGGAGTCACTACATGCTACCTGCATTTACAGCACATCCCCGCACTTCCTTGCTGCTCGTACAAGTAGACTTTCTGTGAAGACGCGTGAAGGGATCCTAGGAGATCCTTTGCGCTGCAGACAGAAGACGGAAACTCCCCATGCTCAGAATTCCGGAACACGGCTGAGTGTGTGGGGGAGGTTTGGGGCCGTCCTCCACGTAGCTGCCTGTGGTCACAAGTGTTCCCTGGCAGGGGGATGTCCGCTAAATACCTCCCCTGTCCAGGGAGGGGCACTACATGGTACCTGCATTTCCAGCCAATCCCACGCATTTCTCCGGCCGCCCGAACTAGGAGACACTCGGGGAAGACACGTGAAGGGCTCCTAGGAGATCCCAGTCGCAGCAGACAGATTACGGAACCTCCCAACACTCAGAATTCCGGAGCACGGCTGACAGTGTGGGGGAGGTTTCGGGCCGCTATCCACGCAGCTGCCTGGATTCACGGGTGTTCCCTGGCAGGGGGAAGTCCGCTAAATACCTCCCCTGTCCAGGGGGAGGAACTGCATAGTACCTGCATTTTCAGCCCATCCCCGGCATTTCCCCGGCAGGCCGCACTAGGAGACTCTCGGGGAAGACACGCGAAATGCTCCTAGGAGATCCCAGGCGCTGCATACAAAAGACGGAACCTCCCCACAATCAGAATTCCGGAAAACGGCTGACTGTGTTGGGGAGGTTTGAGGCTGCCCTCCACGCAGCTGTGTGTGGTCACAGGTGTTCCCTGGCATGGTGAATTCCGCTAAATATCTCCCCTGTCCTGGGGGAGGCACTACAAGCTACCTGCATTTCCAGTCCATCCCCCGACTTTCCCCGGAAGCCCGCACTATGAGACTCTCGGGGAAGACACGCGAAGGGCTCATAGGATATCCCAGGTGCTGCAGACAGATGACGGAACCTTCCCACACTCAGAATTCCGGAACATGGCTGACTGTGTTTGGAGGATTGGGGCCGCCCTCCAAGCAGCTGCCTGGGGTCACAAGTGTTCCCTGGCAGGGGGAAGTCCGCTAAATACCTCCCCTGTCTAGGGGGTGGCACTACATGCTATCTGCATTGCCAGGCCATCCCCGACTTTCCTGGCAGCCGGTACAAGTAGACTCTCTGTGAAGACACGCGAAGGGATCCTAGGAGATCCCATGCGCTGCGGACAGAAGACGGAAGCTACCCATGCTCAGAAATCCGGAACATGGCTGAGTGTGTGGGGGAGTTTTGGGTCCGCCCTCCACGCAGCTGCCTATGCTCACAGGTTTTCCCTGGCACGGGGAAGTCCGCTAAATACCTCCCCTGTCCAGGGAGAGGCACTACATGTAACCTGCATTTCCAGCCCTTCCCCCGCATTTCCCCGGCCGCCCGCACTTGGAGACACTCGGGGAAGACACGTGAAGGGCTCCTAGTAGATCCCAGTCGCAGCAGACAAAATACGGAACCTGCCAACACTCAGAATTCCAGAAAATGTCTGACTGTGTGGGGAAGGTTTGGGGCCGCCCTATACGCAGCTGCCTGGTTTCACAGGTGTTCCCTGGCAGGGGGAATTCCGCTAAATACCTCCCCTGTCCAGGGGGAGGCACTACATTCTACCTGCATTTCCAGCACATCCCCCATATTTTCACCGCAGCCCGCAATAGGAAACTCTCCGGGAAGACACTCGAATAGCTCCTAGGAGATCCCAGGTGCTGCAAAAAGAAGACGGAACCTCCCCACGCTCAGAATTCCGGAACACGGCTGACTGTGTAGGGGAGATTTGGGGCCGTCCTCCACGCAGCTGCCTGGAATCACAGGTGTTCCCTGGCAGGGGGAAGTCCGCTAAATACCTCCCCTGTCCAGGGGGAGGCACTACATGCTACCTGCATTTCCAGCCCATCCCCGGACTTTCCCCGGCAGCCCGCAATAGGAGAACCTCGGGGAAGACACGCGAATGGTTCCTGGAAGATCCCAGGCGCTGCAGACAGAAAACGGAACTTCCACCCGCTCAGAATTCCGGAACAAGGCTGAGTGTGTGGGGGAGGTTTGGGGCCGCCATCCACGCAGCTGAAAGGGGACACAGGTGTTCCCTGGCAGGGGGTAGTCCGCTAAATACCTCCCCTGTCCAGGGGGAGGCACTACATGCTCTCTGCATTTCCAGCCAATCCCCCGCCTTTCCCCTGCAGCCCGCAATAAGAGACTCTTGGGGAACACACTCGAAAGGCTCCTAGAAGATCCCAGGCGCTGCAGAAGGAAGACGGAACCTCCCCACGCTCAGAATTCCGGAACATGTCTGATTGAGTAGGGGAGTTTTGGGGCCTCCATCCTCGCAGCTGCCTTGGGTCACTGGTGTTCCCTGGCAGGGGGAAGTCCGCTAAATACCTCCCCTGTCCAGGGGGAGACACTACATGCTACCTGCATTTCCAGGTCATCCCCCAACTTTTCACGGCAGCCCGCACTAGGAAACTCTCGGGGAAGACACTCGAATGGCTATAGGAGATCCCAGGTGCTGCAGAAAAAGACGCATCCTCCCCACGCTCAGAATTCCGGAAAACGGCTGACTGTTTGGGGGAGGTTTGGGGCCGCCAACCACGCAGCTGCATGATTTCACAGGTGTTCCCTGGCAGGGGGAATTCCGCTAAATACCTCCCCTGTCCAGGGGGAGGCACTACATGTAACCTGCATTTCCAGCCCTTCCCCCGCATTTCCCCGGCCGCCCGCACTAGGAGACTCTCGGGGAAGATATGTGAATGGCTCCTAGGAGATCCCAAGCGCAGCAGACAGAGAACGAAACTTCCCAACACTCAGAATTCCGGAGCACGGCTGACAGTGTGGGGGAGGTTTCGGGCCGCTATCCACGCAGCTGCCTGGTTTCACGGGTGTTCCCTAGCAGGGGGAAGTCCGCTAAATACCTCCCCTGTCCAGGGGGAGGAACTGCACAGTACCTGCAATTCCAGCCCATCCCCGGCATTTCCCCGGCAGGCCGCACTAGGAGACTCTCGGGGAATACACGCGAATTGCTCCTAGGAGATCATAGGCGCTGCATACAAAGACGGAACCTCCCCACAATCAGAATTCCGGAAAACGGCTGACTGTGTTGGGGAGGTTTGAGGCTGCCCTCCACGCAGCTGTGTGTGGTCACAGGTGTTCCCTGGCATGGTGAATTCCGCTACATACCTCCCCTGTCCTGGGGGAGACACTACAAGCTACCTGCATTTCCAGCCCATCCCCCGACTTTCCCCGGCAGCCCGCACTAGGAGACACTCGAGGAAGACAAGTGAAGGGCTCCTAGTAGATCCCAGGCGCAGCACACAAAATACGGAACCTGCCAACACTCAGAATTCCAGAAAATGTCTGACTGTGTGGGGGAGATTTGGGGCCGCCGTATACGCAGCTGCCTGGTTTCACTGGTGTTCCCTGGCAGGGGGAATTCCGCTAAATACCTCCCCTGTCCAGGGGGAGGCACTACATGCTACCTGCATTTCCAGCCCATCCCCCATATTTTCATCGCAGCCCGCACTAGGAAACTCTCCGGGAAGACACTCGAATAGCTCCTAGGAGATCCCAGGTGCTGCAGAAAGAACACGGAACCTCCCCACGCTCAGAATTCCGGAACACGGCTGACTGTGTGGGGGAGAATTGGGGCCGACCTCCACGCAGCTGCCTGGAATCACAGGTGTTCCCTGGCAGGGGGAATTCCGCTAAATACCTCCCCTGTCCAGGGGGAGGCACTACATGCTACCTGCATTTCCAGCCCATCCCCGGACTTTCCCCGGCAGCACGCAATAGGAGAACCTCGGGGAATACACGCGAATGGTTCCTTGGAGATCCCAGGCGCTGCAGACATAAGACGGAACTTCCACCCGCTCAGAATTCCGGAACACGGCTGAAAGTGTGGGGGAGGTTTGGGGCCGCCCTCCACGAAGCTGCTTTGGGTCACAGGTGTTCCGTGGCAGGAGGAAGTCCGCTAAATACCTCCCCTGTCCAGGGGGAGGCACTACAAGCTACCTGCATTTCCAGACTATGCCCCGCATATCCCCGGCAGCCCGTATTAGGAGATCCTCGGGGAAGACACGCGAATGGCTCCTAGGAGATCCCAGGCTCTACAGACAGAAGACGGAACTTCCCCACACTCAGAATTCCGGAACACGGCTGACTGTGTGTCGGAAGTTTGGGGCCGCCCTCCACGCAGCTGCCTGGGGTCACAGGTGTTCCCTGGCAGGGGGAAGTCCGCTTAATAACCCCTGTCCATGGGGAGGCACTACCTGCTACCTGAATTTCCAGCCCATCCCCCGCCTTTCCCTGGAACCCGCACTAGGAGAAACTCGGGGAAGACAGGCGAAGGGCTCCTATGAGATCTCAGGCGCTTCAGACAGAAGACAGAACCTCCCCACGCTTAGAATTCCGGAACACGGCTGACTGTGAGGGGTTTTGGGGCAGCCCTCCACGTAGCTGCCTCGGTTCATAGGTGTTCCCTGGTAGGGGGAAGTCCGCTAATTACCTCCCCTCTCCAGGGGGAGGCACTACATGCTACCTGCATTTACAGCACATCCCCGCACTTCCTTGCTGCTCGTACAAGTAGACTTTCTGTGAAGACGCGTGAAGGGATCCTAGGAGATCCCTTGCGCTGCAGACAGAAGACGGAACCTCCACATGCTCAGAATTCCGGAACACGGCTGAGTGTGTGGGGGAGGATTGGGGCCGACCCCCACGAAGCTGCCTGTTGTCACAAGTGTTCCCTGGCAGGGGGATTTCCGCTAAATACCTCCCCTGTCCAGGGAGAGGCACTACATGCTACCTACATTTCCTGCACATCCCCCACATTTTCACGGCAGCCCGCACTAGGAAACTCTCGGGGCAGACACTCGAATGTCTCCTGGGAGATCCCAGGCGCAGCAGACAGAAGACGGAACCTCCGAACATTCAGAATTCCGGAACACGGCTGACAGTGTGGGGGAGGTTTGGGACAGGCCTCCACGCAGCTACATGGTTTCACATGTTTTCCCTGGCAGGTGGAAATCCGCTAAATACCTCCATTTCCAGGGGGAGGCACTACATGCTACCTGCATTTCCAGCACATCCCCCGCCTTTCCCCGGCAGCCCGCACAAGGAGACTCTCGGGGAAGACACGAAAAGGGCTCCTAGGAGATCCCAGGCGCTGCAGAAAGAAGACGGACCTCCCCACGCTCAGAATTCCGGAACAAGGCTGACTGTGTGGTGGAGGTTTGGGGCCGCCCTCCTCGCAGCTGCCTGTGGTCACAGGAGTTCCCTGGCAGGGAGAAGTCCGCTAAATACCTCCCCTTTCCAGGGGGAGGCACTACATGTTACCTGCATTTCCAGCCCATCCCCCGCCCCTCGCCGGCTGCCCGCACTAGGAGACACTCGGGGAAGACACGTGAAGGGCTCCTAGTAGACCCCAGACGCAGCAGACAAAATACGGAACCTGCCAACACTCAGAATTCCAGAAAATGTCTGACTGTGTGGGGGAGGTTTGGGGCCGCCCTCCACGCAGCTGCCTTGGGTCACAAGTGTTCCGTGGCAGGGGGAAGTCCGCTAAATACCTCCCCTGTCCAGGGGGAGGCACTACAAGCTACCTGCATTTCCAGACTATGCCCCGCATTTCCCCGGCAGCCCGTATTAGGAGATCCTCGGGGAAGACACGCGAATGGCTCCTAGGAGATCCCAGGCTCTACAGACAGAAGACGGAACTTCCCCACACTCAGAATTCCGGAACATGGCTGACTGTGTTTCGGAAATCTGGGGCCGCCCTCCACGCAGCTGCCTGGGGTCACAGGTGTTCCCTGGCAGGGGGAAGTCCGCTAAATAACCTCCCTGTCCATGGGGAGGCACTACCTGCTACCTGAATTTCCAGCCCATCCCCCGCCTTTCCCTGGAACCCGCACTAGGAGAAACTCGAGGAAGACAGGCGAAGGGATACAATGATATCTCAGGCGCTTCAGACAGAAGACAGAACCTCCCCACGCTTAGAATTCCGGAACACGGCTGACTGTGAGGGGTTTTGGGGCAGCCCTCCACGCAGCTGCCTGGGTTCATAGGTGTTCCCTGGTAGGGGGAATTCCGCTAATTACCTCCCCTCTCCAGGGGGAGTCACTACATGCTACCTGCATTTACAGCACATCCCCGCACTTCCTTGCTGCTCGTACAAGTAGACTTTCTGTGAAGACGCGTGAAGGGATCCTAGGAGATCCTTTGCGCTGCAGACAGAAGACGGAAACTCCCCATGCTCAGAATTCCGGAACACGGCTGAGTGTGTGGGGGAGGTTTGGGGCCGTCCTCCACGTAGCTGCCTGTGGTCACAAGTGTTCCCTGGCAGGGGGATGTCCGCTAAATACCTCCCCTGTCCAGGGAGGGGCACTACATGGTACCTGCATTTCCAGCCAATCCCACGCATTTCTCCGGCCGCCCGAACTAGGAGACACTCGGGGAAGACACGTGAAGGGCTCCTAGGAGATCCCAGTCGCAGCAGACAGATTACGGAACCTCCCAACACTCAGAATTCCGGAGCACGGCTGACAGTGTGGGGGAGGTTTCGGGCCGCTATCCACGCAGCTGCCTGGATTCACGGGTGTTCCCTGGCAGGGGGAAGTCCGCTAAATACCTCCCCTGTCCAGGGGGAGGAACTGCATAGTACCTGCATTTTCAGCCCATCCCCGGCATTTCCCCGGCAGGCCGCACTAGGAGACTCTCGGGGAAGACACGCGAAATGCTCCTAGGAGATCCCAGGCGCTGCATACAAAAGACGGAACCTCCCCACAATCAGAATTCCGGAAAACGGCTGACTGTGTTGGGGAGGTTTGAGGCTGCCCTCCACGCAGCTGTGTGTGGTCACAGGTGTTCCCTGGCATGGTGAATTCCGCTAAATATCTCCCCTGTCCTGGGGGAGGCACTACAAGCTACCTGCATTTCCAGTCCATCCCCCGACTTTCCCCGGAAGCCCGCACTATGAGACTCTCGGGGAAGACACGCGAAGGGCTCATAGGATATCCCAGGTGCTGCAGACAGATGACGGAACCTTCCCACACTCAGAATTCCGGAACATGGCTGACTGTGTTTGGAGGATTGGGGCCGCCCTCCAAGCAGCTGCCTGGGGTCACAAGTGTTCCCGGGCAGGGGGAAGTCCGCTAAATACCTCCCCTGTCCAGGGAGAGGCACTACATGTAACCTGCATTTCCAGCCCTTCCCCCGCATTTCCCCGGCCGCCCGCACTTGGAGACACTCGGGGAAGACACGTGAAGGGCTCCTAGTAGATCCCAGTCGCAGCAGACAAAATACGGAACCTGCCAACACTCAGAATTCCAGAAAATGTCTGACTGTGTGGGGGAGGTTTGGGGCCGCCCTATACGCAGCTGCCTGGTTTCACAGGTGTTCCCTGGCAGGGGGAATTCCGCTAAATACCTCCCCTGTCCAGGGGGAGGCACTACATTCTACCTGCATTTCCAGCACATCCCCCATATTTTCACCGCAGCCCGCAATAGGAAACTCTCCGGGAAGACACTCGAATAGCTCCTAGGAGATCCCAGGTGCTGCAAAAAGAAGACGGAACCTCCCCACGCTCAGAATTCCGGAACACGGCTGACTGTGTAGGGGAGATTTGGGGACGTCCTCCACGCAGCTGCCTGGAATCACAGGTGTTCCCTGGCAGGGGGAAGTCCGCTAAATACCTCCCCTGTCCAGGGGGAGGCACTACATGCTACCTGCATTTCCAGCCCATCCCCGGACTTTCCCCGGCAGCCCGCAATAGGAGAACCTCGGGGAAGACACGCGAATGGTTCCTGGAAGATCCCAGGCGCTGCAGACAGAAAACGGAACTTCCACCCGCTCAGAATTCCGGAACAAGGCTGAGTGTGTGGGGGAGGTTTGGGGCCGCCATCCACGCAGCTGAAAGGGGACACAGGTGTTCCCTGGCAGGGGGTAGTCCGCTAAATACCTCCCCTGTCCAGGGGGAGGCACTACATGCTCTCTGCATTTCCAGCCAATCCCCCGCCTTTCCCCTGCAGCCCGCAATAAGAGACTCTTGGGGAACACACTCGAAAGGCTCCTAGAAGATCCCAGGCGCTGCAGAAGGAAGACGGAACCTCCCCACGCTCAGAATTCCGGAACATGTCTGATTGAGTAGGGGAGTTTTGGGGCCTCCATCCTCGCAGCTGCCTTGGGTCACTGGTGTTCCCTGGCAGGGGGAAGTCCGCTAAATACCTCCCCTGTCCAGGGGGAGACACTACATGCTACCTGCATTTCCAGGTCATCCCCCAACTTTTCACGGCAGCCCGCACTAGGAAACTCTCGGGGAAGACACTCGAATGGCTATAGGAGATCCCAGGTGCTGCAGAAAAAGACGCATCCTCCCCACGCTCAGAATTCCGGAAAACGGCTGACTGTTTGGGGGAGGTTTGGGGCCGCCAACCACGCAGCTGCATGATTTCACAGGTGTTCCCTGGCAGGGGGAATTCCGCTAAATACCTCCCCTGTCCAGGGGGAGGCACTACATGTTACCTGCATTTCCAGCAAATCCCCCGCCTCTCGCCGGCTGCCGGCACTAGGAGACTCTCGGGGAAGATATGTGAATGGCTCCTAGGAGATCCCAAGCGCAGCAGACAGAGAACGAAACTTCCCAACACTCAGAATTCCGGAGCACGGCTGACAGTGTGGGGGAGGTTTCGGGCCGCTATCCACGCAGCTGCCTGGTTTCACGGGTGTTCCCTAGCAGGGGGAAGTCCGCTAAATACCTCCCCTGTCCAGGGGGAGGAACTGCACAGTACCTGCAATTCCAGCCCATCCCCGGCATTTCCCCGGCAGGCCGCACTAGGAGACTCTCGGGGAATACACGCGAATTGCTCCTAGGAGATCCCAGGCGCTGCATACAAAAGACGGAACCTCCCCACAATCAGAATTCCGGAAAACGGCTGACTGTGTTGGGGAGGTTTGAGGCTGCCCTCCACGCAGCTGTGTGTGGTCACAGGTGTTCCCTGGCATGGTGAATTCCGCTACATACCTCCCCTGTCCTGGGGGAGACACTACAAGCTACCTGCATTTCCAGCCCATCCCCCGACTTTCCCCGGCAGCCCGCACTAGGAGACACTCGAGGAAGACAAGTGAAGGGCTCCTAGTAGATCCCAGGCGCAGCACACAAAATACAGAACCTGCCAACACTCAGAATTCCAGAAAATGTCTGACTGTGTGGGGGAGATTTGGGGCCGCCGTATACGCAGCTGCCTGGTTTCACTGGTGTTCCCTGGCAGGGGGAATTCCGCTAAATACCTCCCCTGTCCAGGGGGAGGCACTACATGCTACCTGCATTTCCAGCCCATCCCCCATATTTTCATCGCAGCCCGCACTAGGAAACTCTCCGGGAAGACACTCGAATAGCTCCTAGGAGATCCCAGGTGCTGCAGAAAGAACACGGAACCTCCCCACGCTCAGAATTCCGGAACACGGCTGACTGTGTGGGGGAGAATTGGGGCCGACCTCCACGCAGCTGCCTGGAATCACAGGTGTTCCCTGGCAGGGGGAATTCCGCTAAATACCTCCCCTGTCCAGGGGGAGGCACTACATGCTACCTGCATTTCCAGCCCATCCCCGGACTTTCCCCGGCAGCACGCAATAGGAGAACCTCGGGGAATACACGCGAATGGTTCCTTGGAGATCCCAGGCGCTGCAGACATAAGACGGAACTTCCACCCGCTCAGAATTCCGGAACACGGCTGAAAGTGTGGGGGAGGTTTGGGGCCGCCCTCCACGAAGCTGCTTTGGGTCACAGGTGTTCCGTGGCAGGAGGAAGTCCGCTAAATACCTCCCCTGTCCAGGGGGAGGCACTACAAGCTACCTGCATTTCCAGACTATGCCCCGCATATCCCCGGCAGCCCGTATTAGGAGATCCTCGGGGAAGACACGCGAATGGCTCCTAGGAGATCCCAGGCTCTAGAGACAGAAGACGGAACTTCCCCACACTCAGAATTCCGGAACACGGCTGACTGTGTGTCGGAAGTTTGGGGCCGCCCTCCACGCAGCTTCCTGGGGTCACTGGTGTTCCCTGGCAGGGGGAAGTCCGCTTAATAACCCCTGTCCATGGGGAGGCACTACCTGCTACCTGAATTTCCAGCCCATCCCCCGCCTTTCCCTGGAACCCGCACTAGGAGAAACTCGGGGAAGACAGGCGAAGGGCTCCTATGAGATCTCAGGCGCTTCAGACAGAAGACAGAACCTCCCCACGCTTAGAATTCCGGAACACGGCTGACTGTGAGGGGTTTTGGGGCAGCCCTCCACGTAGCTGCCTCGGTTCATAGGTGTTCCCTGGTAGGGGGAAGTCCGCTAATTACCTCCCCTCTCCAGGGGGAGGCACTACATGCTACCTGCATTTACAGCACATCCCCGCACTTCCTTGCTGCTCGTACAAGTAGACTTTCTGTGAAGACGCGTGAAGGGATCCTAGGAGATCCCTTGCGCTGCAGACAGAAGACGGAACCTCCACATGCTCAGAATTCCGGAACACGGCTGAGTGTGTGGGGGAGGTTTGGGGCCGTCCTCCACGTAGCTGCCTGTGGTCACAAGTTTTCCCTGGCAGGGGGATGTCCGCTAAATACCTCCCCTGTCCAGGGAGGGGCACTACATGGTACCTGCATTTCCAGCCAATCCCACGCATTTCTCCGGCCGCCCGAACTAGGAGACACTAGGGGAAGACACGTGAAGGGCTCCTAGGAGATCCCAGTCGCAGCAGACAGAATACGGAACCTCCCAACACTCAGAATTCCGGAGCACGGCTGACAGTGTGGTTGAGGTTTCGGGCCGCTATCCACGCAGCTGCCTGGTTTCACGGGTGTTCCCTGGCAGGGGGAAGTCCGCTAAATACCTCCCCTGTCCAGGGAGAGTCACTACATGCTACCTACATTTCCAGCACATCCCCCAACTTTCCACGGCAGCCCGCACTAGGAAACTCTCGGGGCAGACACTCGAATGGCTCCTAGGAGATCCCAGGTGTAGCAGACAGAATACGGAACCTCCCAACACTCAGAGTTCTGGAAAACGGCTGACTGTGTTGGGGAGGTTTGGGGCCGCCCTATACGCAGATGCCTGGTTTCACAGGTGTTCCCTGGCAGGGGGAATTCCGCTAAATACCTCCCCTGTCCGGGGGGAGGCACTAAATGCTACCTGAATTTCCAGCCCATCCCCCGCTTTTCCCCGGCTGCCCGCACTAGGAGACTCTCGGGGTAGACACACGAAATGCTCCTATGAGATCCCAGTAGCTGCAGACAGAAGACGGAACCTCCCCACACTCAGAATTCCGGAACACGGCTGACTATGTGGGGGAGGTTTGGGGCCGACATCCACGCAGCTGCCTGTTTACACAGGTGTTCCCTGGCAGGGGGAAGTCCGCTAAATACCTCCCCTGTCCAGGGGGAGGAACTGCATAGTACCTGCATTTCCAGCCCATCCCCCGCTTTCCCCGTCAGCCCGCAAGAGGAGACTCTCGGGGAAGACACGCGAAATGCTCCTATGACATCCCAGTCGCTGCAGACAGAAGACGGAACCTCCCCACACTCAGAATTCCGCAGCACGGCTGACTGTGTGTGGGAGGTTTGGGGCCGCCCTCCACGCAGCTGTCTGGGGTCACTGGTGTTCCCTGTCGAGGGGAAGTCCGCTAAATAAATCCCCTGTGCAGGGGGAGGCAGTACATGATACCTGCATTTCCAGACAATCCCCCGCATTTCACCGGTAGCCCACACTAATAGATAATTGGGGAAGACTTTCGAAGGGCTCCTAGGTGATCGCAGGCGCTGCAGAAGGAAGACGGAACATCCCCATGCTCAGAATTCCGGAACACGGCTGACTGTGTAGTGGAGGTTTGGGGCCGCCCTCCTCGCAACTGCCTGTGGTCACAGGAGTTCCCTGGCAGGGGGAATTTCGCTAACTACCTCCCCTGTCCAGGGGGAGGCACTACATGCTACCTGCATTTCCAGCCCATCCCCCGAATTTCCCCGGCTATCCGCATTGTGAGACTCTCGGGGAAGATATGTGAAGGGCTCCTAGGAGATCCAAAGCGCAGCAGACAGAAGACGAAACCTCCCAACACTCAGAATTCCGGAACACGGCTGACTGTGTGGGGGAGATTTGGGGCCGCCATCCACGCAGTTGCCTGGGTTCAGAGGTGTTCCCTGGCACGGGGAAGTCCGCTAAATACCTCCCCTCTCCAGGGGGAGGAACTACATATTACCTGCTTTTCCAGCCCATCCCCCGCCTTTCCCAGGCAGCCCGCACTAGGAGATTCTCGGGGAAGACACGCCAAATGCTCCTAGGAGATCCCAGTCGCTGCAGACAAAAGACGGAACCTCCCCACTCACACAATTCCGGAAAACGGCTGATTGTGTTGGGGAGGTTTCAGGCAGCCCTCCACGCAGCTGTGTGTTGTCACAGGTGGTCCCTGTCAGGGTGAATTCCGCTAAATACCTCCCCTGTCCTCGGGGTGGCACTATATGCTACCTGCATTTCCAGCCCATCCCCCGGCTTTCCCAGGCAGCCCGCACAATGAGACTCTCGGGGAAGACACGCGAAGGGCTCATAGGATATCCCAGGCGCTGCAGACAGATGACGGAACCTTCCCACACTCAGAATTGCGGAACATGGCTGACTGTGTGGGGGAGGTTTGGGGCCGCCCTCCACGCAGCTGCCTGGGTTCAGAGGTGTTCCCTGGCAGGGGGAAGTCCGCTAAATACCTCCTCTGTCCAGGGGGAGGCACTACATGCTACCTGCATTTCCAGCATTTCCACCGCATTTCCCCGGCCCCCCCACAAGGAGATTCTCGGGGAAGACACGCGAATGGCTCCTAGGCGATCCCAGGCGCTTCAGACAGAAGATGAAACCTCCCCACACTCAGAATTCCGGAACACGGCTGACTCTGTGTGGGAGGTTTGGGGCTGCCCTCCACGCAGCTGCCTGGGGTCAATGGTTTTCCCTGTCAGGTGGTATTCCGCTAAATTCCTCCCCTTTCCAGGGGGACACACTACCTGCCACCTGCATTTCCAGCACATCCCCCGCCGTTCACCAGCAGCCCGCACTAGGAGACATTTGGGGAAGATATTTGAAGGGCTCCAAGGAGATCCCAGGCACTGCAGAAGGAAGATGGAACATCCCCATGCTCAGAATTCCGGAACACGACTGACTGTGTGGGGGAGGTTTGGGGCCGAGCTCCACGAAGCTGCCTGGGGTCACAGGTGTTCCCTGGCAGGTGGAAGTCCGCTAAATACGTCCCCTCTCCAGGGGGAGGCACTACATGCTACCTGCATTTGCAGCACATCCCCCGTTTTCCCCGGCAGCCCGCACTAGAAGATTCTCGGGGAAGACACTTGAAGGCTCCTAGGAAATCCCAGGCGCAGCAGACAGAAGACGGAAACTCTCCATGCTCAGAATTCCGGAACACGGCTGAGTGTGTGGGGGAGGTTTGGGGCCGCTATCCAAGCAGATGAAAGGGAACACAGGTGTTCCCTGGCAGGGGGTAATCCGCTAAATACCTCCCCTGTCCAGGGGGAGGCACTACATGCTATCTGCATTTCCAGCCAATCCCCCGCCTTTCCCCTGAAGCCCGCAATAAGAGACTCTTGGGGAATACACTTGAATGGCTCCTAGAAGATCCCAGGCACTGCAGAAGGAAGACGGAACCTCCCCACGCTCAGAATTCCGGAACACGTCTGATTGAGTGGGGGAGTTTTGGGGCCTCCATCCTCGCAGCTGCCTTGGGTCACTGGTGTTCCCGGGCAGGGGGAAGTCCGCTAAATACCTCCCATGTCCAGGGGGAGGTACTACATTCTACCTGCTTTTCCAGGCCATCCCCGACTTTTCTGGCAGCCCGCACTAGTATACTCTCTGGGAAGACACGCGAATGGCTCCTAGGAAATCCCAGGCGCTGCATAAAGATGATGGAACCTCCCCACACTGAGAAATCCGGAACACGGCTGACTGTGTGGGGGAGGTTTAGGGCTGCCCTCCACGCGGATGCCTGGGGTCACAGCAGTTCCCTGGCAGGGGGAAGGCCGCTAAATACCTCCCCTGTCCAGGGGGAGGCACTACATGCTACCTGCATTTCCAGGTCATCCCCCGCATTTCCCGGCAGCCCGCACTAGGAGACTCTCGGGGAAGACACGCGAAGGTCTCCTAGGAGATCCCAAGCACAGCAGACAGAAGATGGAAACTCCTTATGCTCAGAATTCTGGAACACGGCTGACTGTGTGGGGGAGGATTTGTGCCGCCGTCCTCGAAGCTGCCTGGGGTCACTGGTGTTCCCTGGCAGGGGGAAGTCCGCTAAACACCTCCCCTATCTAGGGGGAGGCACTATATTCTACCTGCATTTCCAGGTCATCCCCCGCCTTTCCCGGAAGCCCGCACTAGGAGACTCTCGGGGAAGACACGCGAAATGCTCCTAGGAGATCCCAGGTACAGCAGACAGAAGACGGAATCTCTCCATGCTCAGAATTCCGGAACACGGCTGAGTGTGTGGGGGAGGTTTGGGGCCGCCATCCACGCAGCTGCCAGGGGACACAGGTGTTCCCTGGCAGGGGGAAGTCCGCTAAATCCGTCCCCTGTCCAGGGGGAGGCACTACATGCTACCTGCATTTCCAGCACATCCCCCGTTTTCCCCGGCAGCCCGCACTAGGAGATTCACGGGGAAGACACGTGAAGGGATCCTAGGATATCCCAGGCGCAGCAGACAGAAGACGGAAACTCTCCATGCTCAGAATTCCGGAACCCGGCTGAGTGTGTGGGGGAGGTTTGGGGCCGCCATCCACGCAGCTGAAAGGGGACACATGTGTTCCCTGGCAGGGGGTAGTCCGCTAAATACCTCCCCTGTCCAGGGGGAGGCACTACATGCTATCTGCATTTCCAGCCAATCCCCCGCCTTTCCCTGGCAGCCCGCAATAAGAGACTCTTGGGGAATACACTCGAATGGCTCCTAGAAGATCCCAGGTGCTGCAGAAAACGACGCATCCTCCCCACGCTCAGAATTCCGGAACACGGCTGATTGAGTGGGGGAGTTTTGGGGCCTCCATCCTCGCAGCTGCCTTGGGTCACTGGTGTTCCCTGGCAGGGGGAAGTCCGCTAAATACCTCCCCTGTCCAGGGGGAGGCACTACATGCTACCTGCATTTCCAAGGTTATCCCCCAACTTTTCACGGCAGCCCGCACTAGGAAACTCTCGGGGAAGACACTCGAATGGCTATAGGAGATCCCAGGTGCTGCAGAAAAAGACGGATCCTCCCCACGCTCAGAATTCCGGAACACGGCTGACTGTTTGGGGGAGGTTTGGGGCCGCCAACCACGCAGCTGCATGGTTTCACAGGTATTCCCTGGCAGGGGGAATTCCGCTAAATACCTCCCGTGTCCTGGGGGAGGCACTACAATCTACCTGCATTTCCAGCCCATCCCCCGAATTTGCCCGGCACCCCGCATTATGAGACTCTCTGGGAAGACACGCGAATGGCTCATAGGATATCCCAGGCGCTGCAGAGAGATGACGGAACCTTCCCACACTCAGAATTCCGGAACATGGCTGACTGTGTCGGGGAGGATTGGGGCCGCCCTCCACGCAGGTGCCTGGGGTCACAGGTGTTCCCTGGCAGGGGGAAGTCTGCTAAATACCTCCCCTGTCCAGGGGGAGGCACTACCTGCTACCTGAATTTCCAGCTCATCCCCCGCATTTCCCTGGCACCCGCACTAGGAGAAACTCGGGGAAGATACGCGAAGGGCTCCTATGAGATCCCAGGCCCTGCAGAAAGAAGACAGAACCTACCCACGCTTAGAATTCCGGAACACGGCTGACTTTTAGGGGTTTTGGGGCAGCACTCCACGCAGCTGCCTGGGGTCAGAGGTTTTCCCTGGCAGGGGGAAGTCCGCTAAATACCTCCCCTCTTCAGGGGGAGGCACTACATGCTACCTGCATTTACACCCCATCCCCGCCTTTTCTGGCTGCTCGTACAAGTAGACTCTCTGTGAAGACGCGAGAAGGGATCCTAGGAGATCCCATGCTCTGCAGACAGTAGACGGAACCTCCACATGCTCAGAATTCCGGAACACGGCTGAGTCTGTGGGGGAGGTTTGGGGCCGTCCTCCACGAAGCTGCCTGTTGTCACAAGTGTTCCCTGGCAGGGGGATTTCCGCTAAATACCTCCCCTGTCCAGGGAGAGGCACTACATGCTACCTACTTTTCCTGCACATCCCCCACATTTTCACGGCAGCCCGCACTAGGAAACTCTCGGGGCAGACACTCGAATGGCTCCTATGAGATCCCAGGCGCAGCAGACAGAAGACGGAACCTCCGAACATTCAGAATTCCGGAACACGGCTGACAGTGTGGGGGAGGTTTGGGACCGGCCTCCACGCAGCTACATGGTTTCACATGTTTTCCCTGGCAGGTGGAAGTCCGCTAAATACCTCCCTTTCCAGGGGGAGGCACTACATGCTACCTGCATTTCCAGCACATCCCCCGCCTTTCCCCGGCAGCCCGCACAAGGAGACTCTCGGGGAAGACACGAAAAGGGCTCCTAGGAGATCCCAGGCGCTGCAGAAAGAAGACGGACCTCCCCACGCTCAGAATTCCGGAACAAGGCTGACTGTGTGGTGGAGGTTTGGGGCCGCCCTCCTCGCAGCTGCCTGTGGTCACAGGAGTTCCCTGGCAGGGAGAAGTCCGCTAAATACCTCCCCTGTCCAGGGGGAGGCACTACATGTTACCTGCATTTCCAGCCCATCCCCCGCCTCTCGCCGGCTGCTGGCACAAGGAGACTCTCGGGGAAGTTATGTGAATGGCTCCTAGGAGATCCCAAGCGCAGCAGACAGAGAACGAAACTTCCCAACACTCAGAATTCCGGAGCACGGCTGACAGTGTGGGGGAGGTTTCGGGCCGCTATCCACGCAGCTGCCTGGTTTCACGGGTGTTCCCTGGCAGGGGGAAGTCCGCTAAATACCACCCCTGTCCAGGGGGAGGAACTGCATAGTACCTGCATTTCCAGCCCATCCCCGGCATTTCCCTGGCAGGCCGCACTAGGGGACTCTCGGGGAAGACACGCGAAATGCTCCTAGGAGATCCCAGGCGCTGCATACAAAAGACGGAACCTCCCCACAATCAGAATTCCGCAACACGGCTGACTGTGTGTGGGAGGTTTGGGGCCGCCCTCCACGCAGCTGTGTGTGGTCACAGGTGTTCCCTGGCATGGTGAATTCCGCTACATACCTCCCCTGTCATGGGGGAGGCACTACAAGCTACCTGCATTTCCAGCCCATCCCCCGACTTTCCCCGGCAGCCCGCACTATGAGACTCTCGGGGAAGACACGCGAAGGGCTCGTAGGATATCCCAGGTGCTGCAGACAGATGACGGAACCTTCCCACACTCAGAATTCCGGAACATGGCTGACAGTGTTTGGAGGATTGGGGCGGACCTCCAAGCAGCTGCCTGGGGTCACAAGTGTTCCCTGGCAGGGGGAAGTCCGCTAAATACCTCCCCTGTCCAGGGAGAGGCACTACATGTAACCTGCATTTCCAGCCATTCCCCCGCCTTTCCCCGGCCGCCCGCACTAGGAGACACTCGGGGAAGACACGTGAAGGTCTCCTAGTAGATCCCAGTCGCAGCAGACAAAATACGGAACCTGCCAACACTCAGAATTCCAGAAAATGTCTGAGTGTGTGGGGGAGTTTTGGGGCCGCCCTCCACGCAGTTGCCTATGCTCACAGGTTTTCCCTGGCAGGGGGAAGTCCGCTAAATACCTCCCCTGTCCAGGGAGAGGCACTACATGTAACCTGCATTTCCAGCCCTTTCCCCGCCTTTCCCCGGCCGCCCGCACTAGGAGACACTCGGGGAAGACACGTGAAGGCCTCCTAGTAGATCCCAGGCACAGCAGACAAAATACGGAACCTGCCAACACTCAGAATTCCAGAAAATGTCTGACTGTGTGGGGGAAGTTTGGGGACGCCCTATACGCAGCTGCCTGGTTTCACTGGTGTTCCCTGGCAGGGGGAATTCCGCTAAATACCTCCCCTGTCCAGGGGGAGGCACTACATGCTACCTGCATTTCCAGCCCATCCCCCATATTTTCACCGCAGCCCGCACTAGGAAACTCTCCGGGAAGACACTCGAATAGCTCCTAGGAGATCCCAGGTGCTGCAGAAAGAAGACGGAACCTCCCCAAGCTCAGAATTCCGGAACACGGCTGACTGTGTGGGGGAGATTTGGGGCCGTCCTCCACGCAGCTGCCTGGAATCACAGGTGTTCCCTGGCAGGGGGAAGTCCGCTAAATACGTCCCCTCTCCAGGGGGAGGCACTACATGCTACCTGCATTTGCAGCACATCCCCCGTTTTCCCCGGCAGCCCGCACTAGAAGATTCTCGGGGAAGACACTTGAAGGCTCCTAGGAAATCCCAGGCGCAGCAGACAGAAGACGGAAACTCTCCATGCTCAGAATTCCGGAACACGGCTGAGTGTGTGGGGGAGGTTTGGGGCCGCTATCCACGCAGATGAAAGGGAACACAGGTGTTCCCTGGCAGGGGGTAGTCCGCTAAATACCTCCCCTGTCCAGGGGGAGGCACTACATGCTATCTGCATTTCCAGCCAATCCCCCGCCTTTCCCCTGAAGCCCGCAATAAGAGACTCTTGGGGAATACACTTGAATGGCTCCTAGAAGATCCCAGGCACTGCAGAAGGAAGACGGAACCTCCCCACGCTCAGAATTCCGGAACACGTCTGATTGAGTGGGGGAGTTTTGGGGCCTCCATCCTCGCAGCTGCCTTGGGTCACTGGTGTTCCCGGGCAGGGGGAAGTCCGCTAAATACCTCCCATGTCCAGGGGGAGGTACTACATTCTACCTGCTTTTCCAGGCCATCCCCGACTTTTCTGGCAGCCCGCACTAGTATACTCTCTGGGAAGACACGCGAATGGCTCCTAGGAAATCCCAGGCGCTGCATAAAGATGATGGAACCTCCCCACACTGAGAAATCCGGAACACGGCTGACTGTGTGGGGGAGGTTTAGGGCTGCCCTCCACGCGGATGCCTGGGGTCACAGCAGTTCCCTGGCAGGGGGAAGTCCGCTAAATACCTCCCCTGTCCAGGGGGAGGCACTACATGCTACCTGCATTTCCAGGTCATCCCCCGCATTTCCCGGCAGCCCGCACTAGGAGACTCTCGGGGAAGACACGCGAAGGTCTCCTAGGAGATCCCAAGCACAGCAGACAGAAGATGGAAACTCCTTATGCTCAGAATTCTGGAACACGGCTGACTGTGTGGGGGAGGCTTTGTGCCGCCGTCCTCGAAGCTGCCTGGGGTCACTGGTGTTCCCTGGCAGGGGGAAGTCCGCTAAACACCTCCCCTATCTAGGGGGAGGCACTATATTCTACCTGCATTTCCAGGTCATCCCCCGCCTTTCCCGGAAGCCCGCACTAGGAGACTCTCGGGGAAGACACGCGAAATGCTCCTAGGAGATCCCAGGTACAGCAGACAGAAGACGGAATCTCTCCATGCTCAGAATTCCGGAACACGGCTGAGTGTGTGGGGGAGGTTTGGGGCCGCCATCCACGCAGCTGCCAGGGGACACAGGTGTTCCCTGGCAGGGGGAAGTCCGCTAAATCCGTCCCCTGTCCAGGGGGAGGCACTACATGCTACCTGCATTTCCAGCACATCCCCCGTTTTCCCCGGCAGCCCGCACTAGGAGATTCGCGGGGAAGACACGTGAAGGGATCCTAGGAGATCCCAGGCGCAGCAGACAGAAGACGGAAACTCTCCATGCTCAGAATTCCGGAACCCGGCTGAGTGTGTGGGGGAGGTTTGGGGCCGCCATCCACGCAGCTGAAAGGGGACACATGTGTTCCCTGGCAGGGGGTAGTCCGCTAAATACCTCCCCTGTCCAGGGGGAGGCACTACATGCTATCTGCATTTCCAGCCAATCCCCCGCCTTTCCCTGGCAGCCCGCAATAAGAGACTCTTGGGGAATACACTCGAATGGCTCCTAGAAGATCCCAGGTGCTGCAGAAAACGACGCATCCTCCCCACGCTCAGAATTCCGGAACACGGCTGATTGAGTGGGGGAGTTTTGGGGCCTCCATCCTCGCAGCTGCCTTGGGTCACTGGTGTTCCCTGGCAGGGGGAAGTCCGCTAAATACCTCCCCTGTCCAGGGGGAGGCACTACATGCTACCTGCATTTCCAAGGTTATCCCCCAACTTTTCACGGCAGCCCGCACTAGGAAACTCTCGGGGAAGACACTCGAATGGCTATAGGAGATCCCAGGTGCTGCAGAAAAAGACGGATCCTCCCCACGCTCAGAATTCCGGAACACGGCTGACTGTTTGGGGGAGGTTTGGGGCCGCCAACCACGCAGCTGCATGGTTTCACAGGTATTCCCTGGCAGGGGGAATTCCGCTAAATACCTCCCGTGTCCTGGGGGAGGCACTACAATCTACCTGCATTTCCAGCCCATCCCCCGAATTTGCCCGGCACCCCGCATTATGAGACTCTCTGGGAAGACACGCGAATGGCTCATAGGATATCCCAGGCGCTGCAGAGAGATGACGGAACCTTCCCACACTCAGAATTCCGGAACATGGCTGACTGTGTCGGGGAGGATTGGGGCCGCCCTCCACGCAGGTGCCTGGGGTCACAGGTGTTCCCTGGCAGGGGGAAGTCTGCTAAATACCTCCCCTGTCCAGGGGGAGGCACTACCTGCTACCTGAATTTCCAGCTCATCCCCCGCATTTCCCTGGCACCCGCACTAGGAGAAACTCGGGGAAGATACGCGAAGGGCTCCTATGAGATCCCAGGCCCTGCAGAAAGAAGACAGAACCTACCCACGCTTAGAATTCCGGAACACGGCTGACTTTTAGGGGTTTTGGGGCAGCACTCCACGCAGCTGCCTGGGGTCAGAGGTTTTCCCTGGCAGGGGGAAGTCCGCTAAATACCTCCCCTCTTCAGGGGGAGGCACTACATGCTACCTGCATTTACACCCCATCCCCGCCTTTTCTGGCTGCTCGTACAAGTAGACTCTCTGTGAAGACGCGAGAAGGGATCCTAGGAGATCCCATGCTCTGCAGACAGTAGACGGAACCTCCACATGCTCAGAATTCCGGAACACGGCTGAGTCTGTGGGGGAGGTTTGGGGCCGTCCTCCACGAAGCTGCCTGTTGTCACAAGTGTTCCCTGGCAGGGGGATTTCCGCTAAATACCTCCCCTGTCCAGGGAGAGGCACTACATGCTACCTACTTTTCCTGCACATCCCCCACATTTTCACGGCAGCCCGCACTAGGAAACTCTCGGGGCAGACACTCGAATGGCTCCTAGGAGATCCCAGGCGCAGCAGACAGAAGACGGAACTTCCACCCGCTCAGAATTCCGGAACACGGCTGAGTGTGTGGGGGAGGTTTGGGGCCGCATTCCACGCAGCTGAAAGGGGACACAGGTGTTCCCTGGCAGGGGGTAGTCCGCTAAATACCTCCCCTGTCCAGGGGGAGGCACTACATGCTATCTGCATTTCCAGCCAATCCCCCGCCTTTCCCCTGCAGCCCGCAATAAGAGACTCTTGGGGAATACACTCGAATGGCTCCTAGAAGATCCCAGGCGCTGCAGAAGGAAGACGGAACCTCCCCACGCTCAGAATTCCGGAACACGTCTGATTGAGTGGGGGAGTTTTGGGGCCTCCATCCTCGCAGCTTCCTTGGGTCACTGGTGTTCCCTGGCAGGGGGTAGTCCGCTAAATACCTCCCCTGTCCAGCGGGAGGCACTACATGCTACCTGCATTTCCAGGTCATCCCCCAACTTTTCACGGCAGCCCGCACTAGGAAACTCTCGGGGAAGACACTCGAATGGCTATTGGAGATCCCAGGTGCTGCAGAAAAAGACGCATCCTCCCCACGCTCAGAATTCCGGAACACGGCTGACTGTTTGGGGGAGGTTTGGGGTTGCCAACCACGCAGCTGCATGGTTTCACAGGTGTTCCCTGGCAGGGGGAATTCCGCTAAATACCTCCCCTGTCTAGGGGGAGGAACTGCATAGTACCTGCATTTCCAGCCCATCCCCCGCCTTTCCCCGGCAGCCCGCAATAGGAGACTCTCGGGGAAGACACGCGAAATGCTCCTAGGAGATCCCAGGCACTGCAGACAGAAGACGCAACCTCCCCACACTCAGAATTCCGGAAAAAGGCTGACTGTGTTGGGGAGGTTTGAGGCTGCCCTCCACGCAGCTGTGTGTGGTCACAGGTGTTCCCTGGCATGGTGAATTCCGCTAAATACCTCCCCTGTCCTGGGGGAGGCACTACAAGCTACCTGCATTTCCAGCCCATCCCCCGACTTTCCCCGTCAGCCCGCACTATGAGACTCTCGGGGAAGACACGCGAAGGGCTCATAGGATATCCCAGGTGCTGCAGACAGATGACGGAACCTTCCCACACTCAGAATTCCGGAACATGGCTGACTGTGTTTGGAGGATTGGGGCCGCCCTCCAAGCAGCTGCCTGGGGTCACAAATGTTCCCTGACAGGGGGAAGTCCGCTAAATACCTCCCCTGTCTAGGGGGTGGCACTACATGCTATCTGCATTGCCAGGCCATCCCCGACTTTCCTGGCAGCCGGTAAAAGTAGACTCTCTGTGAAGACGCGCGAAGGGATCCTAGGAGATCCCATGCGCTGCAGACAGAAGACGGAAACTACCCATGCTCAGAAATCCGGAACACGGCTGAGTGTGTGGGGTTTTGGGGCAGCCCTCCACGTAGCTGCCTCGGTTCATAGGTGTTCCCTGGTAGGGGGAAGTCCGCTAATTACCTCCCCTCTCCAGGGGGAGGCACTACATGCTACCTGCATTTACAGCACATCCCCGCACTTCCTTGCTGCTCGTACAAGTAGACTTTCTGTGAAGACGCGTGAAGGGATCCTAGGAGATCCCTTGCGCTGCAGACAGAAGACGGAACCTCCACATGCTCAGAATTCCGGAACACGGCTGAGTGTGTGGGGGAGGTTTGGGGCCGTCCTCCACGTAGCTGCCTGTGGTCACAAGTTTTCCCTGGCAGGGGGATGTCCGCTAAATACCTCCCCTGTCCAGGGAGGGGCACTACATGGTACCTGCATTTCCAGCCAATCCCACGCATTTCTCCGGCCGCCCGAACTAGGAGACACTAGGGGAAGACACGTGAAGGGCTCCTAGGAGATCCCAGTCGCAGCAGACAGAATACGGAACCTCCCAACACTCAGAATTCCGGAGCACGGCTGACAGTGTGGTTGAGGTTTCGGGCCGCTATCCACGCAGCTGCCTGGTTTCACGGGTGTTCCCTGGCAGGGGGAAGTCCGCTAAATACCTCCCCTGTCCAGGGAGAGTCACTACATGCTACCTACATTTCCAGCACATCCCCCAACTTTCCACGGCAGCCCGCACTAGGAAACTCTCGGGGCAGACACTCGAATGGCTCCTAGGAGATCCCAGGTGTAGCAGACAGAATACGGAACCTCCCAACACTCAGAGTTCTGGAAAACGGCTGACTGTGTTGGGGAGGTTTGGGGCCGCCCTATACGCAGATGCCTGGTTTCACAGGTGTTCCCTGGCAGGGGGAATTCCGCTAAATACCTCCCCTGTCCGGGGGGAGGCACTAAATGCTACCTGAATTTCCAGCCCATCCCCCGCTTTTCCCCGGCTGCCCGCACTAGGAGACTCTCGGGGTAGACACACGAAATGCTCCTATGAGATCCCAGTAGCTGCAGACAGAAGACGGAACCTCCCCACACTCAGAATTCCGGAACACGGCTGACTATGTGGGGGAGGTTTGGGGCCGACATCCACGCAGCTGCCTGTTTACACAGGTGTTCCCTGGCAGGGGGAAGTCCGCTAAATACCTCCCCTGTCCAGGGGGAGGAACTGCATAGTACCTGCATTTCCAGCCCATCCCCCGCTTTCCCCGTCAGCCCGCAAGAGGAGACTCTCGGGGAAGACACGCGAAATGCTCCTATGACATCCCAGTCGCTGCAGACAGAAGACGGAACCTCCCCACACTCAGAATTCCGCAGCACGGCTGACTGTGTGTGGGAGGTTTGGGGCCGCCCTCCACGCAGCTGTCTGGGGTCACTGGTGTTCCCTGTCGAGGGGAAGTCCGCTAAATAAATCCCCTGTGCAGGGGGAGGCAGTACATGATACCTGCATTTCCAGACAATCCCCCGCATTTCACCGGTAGCCCACACTAATAGATAATTGGGGAAGACTTTCGAAGGGCTCCTAGGTGATCGCAGGCGCTGCAGAAGGAAGACGGAACATCCCCATGCTCAGAATTCCGGAACACGGCTGACTGTGTAGTGGAGGTTTGGGGCCGCCCTCCTCGCAACTGCCTGTGGTCACAGGAGTTCCCTGGCAGGGGGAATTTCGCTAACTACCTCCCCTGTCCAGGGGGAGGCACTACATGCTACCTGCATTTCCAGCCCATCCCCCGAATTTCCCCGGCTATCCGCATTGTGAGACTCTCGGGGAAGATATGTGAAGGGCTCCTAGGAGATCCAAAGCGCAGCAGACAGAAGACGAAACCTCCCAACACTCAGAATTCCGGAACACGGCTGACTGTGTGGGGGAGATTTGGGGCCGCCATCCACGCAGTTGCCTGGGTTCAGAGGTGTTCCCTGGCACGGGGAAGTCCGCTAAATACCTCCCCTCTCCAGGGGGAGGAACTACATATTACCTGCTTTTCCAGCCCATCCCCCGCCTTTCCCAGGCAGCCCGCACTAGGAGATTCTCGGGGAAGACACGACAAATGCTCCTAGGAGATCCCAGTCGCTGCAGACAAAAGACGGAACCTCCCCACTCACACAATTCCGGAAAACGGCTGATTGTGTTGGGGAGGTTTCAGGCAGCCCTCCACGCAGCTGTGTGTTGTCACAGGTGGTCCCTGTCAGGGTGAATTCCGCTAAATACCTCCCCTGTCCTCGGGGTGGCACTATATGCTACCTGCATTTCCAGCCCATCCCCCGGCTTTCCCAGGCAGCCCGCACAATGAGACTCTCGGGGAAGACACGCGAAGGGCTCATAGGATATCCCAGGCGCTGCAGACAGATGACGGAACCTTCCCACACTCAGAATTGCGGAACATGGCTGACTGTGTGGGGGAGGTTTGGGGCCGCCCTCCACGCAGCTGCCTGGGTTCAGAGGTGTTCCCTGGCAGGGGGAAGTCCGCTAAATACCTCCTCTGTCCAGGGGGAGGCACTACATGCTACCTGCATTTCCAGCATTTCCACCGCATTTCCCCGGCCCCCCCACAAGGAGATTCTCGGGGAAGACACGCGAATGGCTCCTAGGCGATCCCAGGCGCTTCAGACAGAAGATGAAACCTCCCCACACTCAGAATTCCGGAACACGGCTGACTCTGTGTGGGAGGTTTGGGGCTGCCCTCCACGCAGCTGCCTGGGGTCAATGGTTTTCCCTGTCAGGTGGTATTCCGCTAAATTCCTCCCCTTTCCAGGGGGACACACTACCTGCCACCTGCATTTCCAGCACATCCCCCGCCGTTCACCAGCAGCCCGCACTAGGAGACATTTGGGGAAGATATTTGAAGGGCTCCAAGGAGATCCCAGGCACTGCAGAAGGAAGATGGAACATCCCCATGCTCAGAATTCCGGAACACGACTGACTGTGTGGGGGAGGTTTGGGGCCGAGCTCCACGAAGCTGCCTGGGGTCACAGGTGTTCCCTGGCAGGTGGAAGTCCGCTAAATACGTCCCCTCTCCAGGGGGAGGCACTACATGCTACCTGCATTTCCAGCACATCCCCCGTTTTCCCCGGCAGCCCGCACTAGGAGATTCACGGGGAAGACACGTGAAGGGATCCTAGGAGATCCCAGGCGCAGCAGACAGAAGACGGAAACTCTCCATGCTCAGAATTCCGGAACCCGGCTGAGTGTGTGGGGGAGGTTTGGGGCCGCCATCCACGCAGCTGAAAGGGGACACATGTGTTCCCTGGCAGGGGGTAGTCCGCTAAATACCTCCCCTGTCCAGGGGGAGGCACTACATGCTATCTGCATTTCCAGCCAATCCCCCGCCTTTCCCTGGCAGCCCGCAATAAGAGACTCTTGGGGAATACACTCGAATGGCTCCTAGAAGATCCCAGGTGCTGCAGAAAACGACGCATCCTCCCCACGCTCAGAATTCCGGAACACGGCTGATTGAGTGGGGGAGTTTTGGGGCCTCCATCCTCGCAGCTGCCTTGGGTCACTGGTGTTCCCTGGCAGGGGGAAGTCCGCTAAATACCTCCCCTGTCCAGGGGGAGGCACTACATGCTACCTGCATTTCCAAGGTTATCCCCCAACTTTTCACGGCAGCCCGCACTAGGAAACTCTCGGGGAAGACACTCGAATGGCTATAGGAGATCCCAGGTGCTGCAGAAAAAGACGGATCCTCCCCACGCTCAGAATTCCGGAACACGGCTGACTGTTTGGGGGAGGTTTGGGGCCGCCAACCACGCAGCTGCATGGTTTCACAGGTATTCCCTGGCAGGGGGAATTCCGCTAAATACCTCCCGTGTCCTGGGGGAGGCACTACAATCTACCTGCATTTCCAGCCCATCCCCCGAATTTGCCCGGCACCCCGCATTATGAGACTCTCTGGGAAGACACGCGAATGGCTCATAGGATATCCCAGGCGCTGCAGAGAGATGACGGAACCTTCCCACACTCAGAATTCCGGAACATGGCTGACTGTGTCGGGGAGGATTGGGGCCGCCCTCCACGCAGGTGCCTGGGGTCACAGGTGTTCCCTGGCAGGGGGAAGTCTGCTAAATACCTCCCCTGTCCAGGGGGAGGCACTACCTGCTACCTGAATTTCCAGCTCATCCCCCGCATTTCCCTGGCACCCGCACTAGGAGAAACTCGGGGAAGATACGCGAAGGGCTCCTATGAGATCCCAGGCCCTGCAGAAAGAAGACAGAACCTACCCACGCTTAGAATTCCGGAACACGGCTGACTTTTAGGGGTTTTGGGGCAGCACTCCACGCAGCTGCCTGGGGTCAGAGGTTTTCCCTGGCAGGGGGAAGTCCGCTAAATACCTCCCCTCTTCAGGGGGAGGCACTACATGCTACCTGCATTTACACCCCATCCCCGCCTTTTCTGGCTGCTCGTACAAGTAGACTCTCTGTGAAGACGCGAGAAGGGATCCTAGGAGATCCCATGCTCTGCAGACAGTAGACGGAACCTCCACATGCTCAGAATTCCGGAACACGGCTGAGTCTGTGGGGGAGGTTTGGGGCCGTCCTCCACGAAGCTGCCTGTTGTCACAAGTGTTCCCTGGCAGGGGGATTTCCGCTAAATACCTCCCCTGTCCAGGGAGAGGCACTACATGCTACCTACTTTTCCTGCACATCCCCCACATTTTCACGGCAGCCCGCACTAGGAAACTCTCGGGGCAGACACTCGAATGGCTCCTATGAGATCCCAGGCGCAGCAGACAGAAGACGGAACCTCCGAACATTCAGAATTCCGGAACACGGCTGACAGTGTGGGGGAGGTTTGGGACCGGCCTCCACGCAGCTACATGGTTTCACATGTTTTCCCTGGCAGGTGGAAGTCCGCTAAATACCTCCCTTTCCAGGGGGAGGCACTACATGCTACCTGCATTTCCAGCACATCCCCCGCCTTTCCCCGGCAGCCCGCACAAGGAGACTCTCGGGGAAGACACGAAAAGGGCTCCTAGGAGATCCCAGGCGCTGCAGAAAGAAGACGGACCTCCCCACGCTCAGAATTCCGGAACAAGGCTGACTGTGTGGTGGAGGTTTGGGGCCGCCCTCCTCGCAGCTGCCTGTGGTCACAGGAGTTCCCTGGCAGGGAGAAGTCCGCTAAATACCTCCCCTGTCCAGGGGGAGGCACTACATGTTACCTGCATTTCCAGCCCATCCCCCGCCTCTCGCCGGCTGCTGGCACTAGGAGACTCTCGGGGAAGTTATGTGAATGGCTCCTAGGAGATCCCAAGCGCAGCAGACAGAGAACGAAACTTCCCAACACTCAGAATTCCGGAGCACGGCTGACAGTGTGGGGGAGGTTTCGGGCCGCTATCCACGCAGCTGCCTGGTTTCACGGGTGTTCCCTGGCAGGGGGAAGTCCGCTAAATACCACCCCTGTCCAGGGGGAGGAACTGCATAGTACCTGCATTTCCAGCCCATCCCCGGCATTTCCCTGGCAGGCCGCACTAGGGGACTCTCGGGGAAGACACGCGAAATGCTCCTAGGAGATCCCAGGCGCTGCATACAAAAGACGGAACCTCCCCACAATCAGAATTCCGCAACACGGCTGACTGTGTGTGGGAGGTTTGGGGCCGCCCTCCACGCAGCTGTGTGTGGTCACAGGTGTTCCCTGGCATGGTGAATTCCGCTACATACCTCCCCTGTCATGGGGGAGGCACTACAAGCTACCTGCATTTCCAGCCCATCCCCCGACTTTCCCCGGCAGCCCGCACTATGAGACTCTCGGGGAAGACACGCGAAGGGCTCGTAGGATATCCCAGGTGCTGCAGACAGATGACGGAACCTTCCCACACTCAGAATTCCGGAACATGGCTGACAGTGTTTGGAGGATTGGGGCGGACCTCCAAGCAGCTGCCTGGGGTCACAAGTGTTCCCTGGCAGGGGGAAGTCCGCTAAATACCTCCCCTGTCCAGGGAGAGGCACTACATGTAACCTGCATTTCCAGCCATTCCCCCGCCTTTCCCCGGCCGCCCGCACTAGGAGACACTCGGGGAAGACACGTGAAGGTCTCCTAGTAGATCCCAGTCGCAGCAGACAAAATACGGAACCTGCCAACACTCAGAATTCCAGAAAATGTCTGAGTGTGTGGGGGAGTTTTGGGGCCGCCCTCCACGCAGTTGCCTATGCTCACAGGTTTTCCCTGGCAGGGGGAAGTCCGCTAAATACCTCCCCTGTCCAGGGAGAGGCACTACATGTAACCTGCATTTCCAGCCCTTTCCCCGCCTTTCCCCGGCCGCCCGCACTAGGAGACACTCGGGGAAGACACGTGAAGGCCTCCTAGTAGATCCCAGGCACAGCAGACAAAATACGGAACCTGCCAACACTCAGAATTCCAGAAAATGTCTGACTGTGTGGGGGAAGTTTGGGGACGACCTATACGCAGCTGCCTGGTTTCACTGGTGTTCCCTGGCAGGGGGAATTCCGCTAAATACCTCCCCTGTCCAGGGGGAGGCACTACATGCTACCTGCATTTCCAGCCCATCCCCCATATTTTCACCGCAGCCCGCACTAGGAAACTCTCCGGGAAGACACTCGAATAGCTCCTAGGAGATCCCAGGTGCTGCAGAAAGAAGACGGAACCTCCCCAAGCTCAGAATTCCGGAACACGGCTGACTGTGTGGGGGAGATTTGGGGCCGTCCTCCACGCAGCTGCCTGGAATCACAGGTGTTCCCTGGCAGGGGGAAGTCCGCTAAATACGTCCCCTCTCCAGGGGGAGGCACTACATGCTACCTGCATTTGCAGCACATCCCCCGTTTTCCCCGGCCGCCCGCACTAGAAGATTCTCGGGGAAGACACTTGAAGGCTCCTAGGAAATCCCAGGCGCAGCAGACAGAAGACGGAAACTCTCCATGCTCAGAATTCCGGAACACGGCTGAGTGTGTGGGGGAGGTTTGGGGCCGCTATCCACGCAGATGAAAGGGAACACAGGTGTTCCCTGGCAGGGGGTAGTCCGCTAAATACCTCCCCTGTCCAGGGGGAGGCACTACATGCTATCTGCATTTCCAGCCAATCCCCCGCCTTTCCCCTGAAGCCCGCAATAAGAGACTCTTGGGGAATACACTTGAATGGCTCCTAGAAGATCCCAGGCACTGCAGAAGGAAGACGGAACCTCCCCACGCTCAGAATTCCGGAACACGTCTGATTGAGTGGGGGAGTTTTGGGGCCTCCATCCTCGCAGCTGCCTTGGGTCACTGGTGTTCCCGGGCAGGGGGAAGTCCGCTAAATACCTCCCATGTCCAGGGGGAGGTACTACATTCTACCTGCTTTTCCAGGCCATCCCCGACTTTTCTGGCAGCCCGCACTAGTATACTCTCTGGGAAGACACGCGAATGGCTCCTAGGAAATCCCAGGCGCTGCATAAAGATGATGGAACCTCCCCACACTGAGAAATCCGGAACACGGCTGACTGTGTGGGGGAGGTTTAGGGCTGCCCTCCACGCGGATGCCTGGGGTCACAGCAGTTCCCTGGCAGGGGGAAGTCCGCTAAATACCTCCCCTGTCCAGGGGGAGGCACTACATGCTACCTGCATTTCCAGGTCATCCCCCGCATTTCCCGGCAGCCCGCACTAGGAGACTCTCGGGGAAGACACGCGAAGGTCTCCTAGGAGATCCCAAGCACAGCAGACAGAAGATGGAAACTCCTTATGCTCAGAATTCTGGAACACGGCTGACTGTGTGGGGGAGGCTTTGTGCCGCCGTCCTCGAAGCTGCCTGGGGTCACTGGTGTTCCCTGGCAGGGGGAAGTCCGCTAAACACCTCCCCTATCTAGGGGGAGGCACTATATTCTACCTGCATTTCCAGGTCATCCCCCGCCTTTCCCGGAAGCCCGCACTAGGAGACTCTCGGGGAAGACACGCGAAATGCTCCTAGGAGATCCCAGGTACAGCAGACAGAAGACGGAATCTCTCCATGCTCAGAATTCCGGAACACGGCTGAGTGTGTGGGGGAGGTTTGGGGCCGCCATCCACGCAGCTGCCAGGGGACACAGGTGTTCCCTGGCAGGGGGAAGTCCGCTAAATCCGTCCCCTGTCCAGGGGGAGGCACTACATGCTACCTGCATTTCCAGCACATCCCCCGTTTTCCCCGGCAGCCCGCACTAGGAGATTCGCGGGGAAGACACGTGAAGGGATCCTAGGAGATCCCAGGCGCAGCAGACAGAAGACGGAAACTCTCCATGCTCAGAATTCCGGAACCCGGCTGAGTGTGTGGGGGAGGTTTGGGGCCGCCATCCACGCAGCTGAAAGGGGACACATGTGTTCCCTGGCAGGGGGTAGTCCGCTAAATACCTCCCCTGTCCAGGGGGAGGCACTACATGCTATCTGCATTTCCAGCCAATCCCCCGCCTTTCCCTGGCAGCCCGCAATAAGAGACTCTTGGGGAATACACTCGAATGGCTCCTAGAAGATCCCAGGTGCTGCAGAAAACGACGCATCCTCCCCACGCTCAGAATTCCGGAACACGGCTGATTGAGTGGGGGAGTTTTGGGGCCTCCATCCTCGCAGCTGCCTTGGGTCACTGGTGTTCCCTGGCAGGGGGAAGTCCGCTAAATACCTCCCCTGTCCAGGGGGAGGCACTACATGCTACCTGCATTTCCAAGGTTATCCCCCAACTTTTCACGGCAGCCCGCACTAGGAAACTCTCGGGGAAGACACTCGAATGGCTATAGGAGATCCCAGGTGCTGCAGAAAAAGACGGATCCTCCCCACGCTCAGAATTCCGGAACACGGCTGACTGTTTGGGGGAGGTTTGGGGCCGCCAACCACGCAGCTGCATGGTTTCACAGGTATTCCCTGGCAGGGGGAATTCCGCTAAATACCTCCCGTGTCCTGGGGGAGGCACTACAATCTACCTGCATTTCCAGCCCATCCCCCGAATTTGCCCGGCACCCCGCATTATGAGACTCTCTGGGAAGACACGCGAATGGCTCATAGGATATCCCAGGCGCTGCAGAGAGATGACGGAACCTTCCCACACTCAGAATTCCGGAACATGGCTGACTGTGTCGGGGAGGATTGGGGCCGCCCTCCACGCAGGTGCCTGGGGTCACAGGTGTTCCCTGGCAGGGGGAAGTCTGCTAAATACCTCCCCTGTCCAGGGGGAGGCACTACCTGCTACCTGAATTTCCAGCTCATCCCCCGCATTTCCCTGGCACCCGCACTAGGAGAAACTCGGGGAAGATACGCGAAGGGCTCCTATGAGATCCCAGGCCCTGCAGAAAGAAGACAGAACCTACCCACGCTTAGAATTCCGGAACACGGCTGACTTTTAGGGGTTTTGGGGCAGCACTCCACGCAGCTGCCTGGGGTCAGAGGTTTTCCCTGGCAGGGGGAAGTCCGCTAAATACCTCCCCTCTTCAGGGGGAGGCACTACATGCTACCTGCATTTACACCCCATCCCCGCCTTTTCTGGCTGCTCGTACAAGTAGACTCTCTGTGAAGACGCGAGAAGGGATCCTAGGAGATCCCATGCTCTGCAGACAGTAGACGGAACCTCCACATGCTCAGAATTCCGGAACACGGCTGAGTCTGTGGGGGAGGTTTGGGGCCGTCCTCCACGAAGCTGCCTGTTGTCACAAGTGTTCCCTGGCAGGGGGATTTCCGCTAAATACCTCCCCTGTCCAGGGAGAGGCACTACATGCTACCTACTTTTCCTGCACATCCCCCACATTTTCACGGCAGCCCGCACTAGGAAACTCTCGGGGCAGACACTCGAATGGCTCCTAGGAGATCCCAGGCGCAGCAGACAGAAGACGGAACTTCCACCCGCTCAGAATTCCGGAACACGGCTGAGTGTGTGGGGGAGGTTTGGGGCCGCATTCCACGCAGCTGAAAGGGGACACAGGTGTTCCCTGGCAGGGGGTAGTCCGCTAAATACCTCCCCTGTCCAGGGGGAGGCACTACATGCTATCTGCATTTCCAGCCAATCCCCCGCCTTTCCCCTGCAGCCCGCAATAAGAGACTCTTGGGGAATACACTCGAATGGCTCCTAGAAGATCCCAGGCGCTGCAGAAGGAAGACGGAACCTCCCCACGCTCAGAATTCCGGAACACGTCTGATTGAGTGGGGGAGTTTTGGGGCCTCCATCCTCGCAGCTTCCTTGGGTCACTGGTGTTCCCTGGCAGGGGGTAGTCCGCTAAATACCTCCCCTGTCCAGCGGGAGGCACTACATGCTACCTGCATTTCCAGGTCATCCCCCAACTTTTCACGGCAGCCCGCACTAGGAAACTCTCGGGGAAGACACTCGAATGGCTATTGGAGATCCCAGGTGCTGCAGAAAAAGACGCATCCTCCCCACGCTCAGAATTCCGGAACACGGCTGACTGTTTGGGGGAGGTTTGGGGTTGCCAACCACGCAGCTGCATGGTTTCACAGGTGTTCCCTGGCAGGGGGAATTCCGCTAAATACCTCCCCTGTCTAGGGGGAGGAACTGCATAGTACCTGCATTTCCAGCCCATCCCCCGCCTTTCCCCGGCAGCCCGCAATAGGAGACTCTCGGGGAAGACACGCGAAATGCTCCTAGGAGATCCCAGGCACTGCAGACAGAAGACGCAACCTCCCCACACTCAGAATTCCGGAAAAAGGCTGACTGTGTTGGGGAGGTTTGAGGCTGCCCTCCACGCAGCTGTGTGTGGTCACAGGTGTTCCCTTGCATGGTGAATTCCGCTAAATACCTCCCCTGTCCTGGGGGAGGCACTACAAGCTACCTGCATTTCCAGCCCATCCCCCGACTTTCCCCGTCAGCCCGCACTATGAGACTCTCGGGGAAGACACGCGAAGGGCTCATAGGATATCCCAGGTGCTGCAGACAGATGACGGAACCTTCCCACACTCAGAATTCCGGAACATGGCTGACTGTGTTTGGAGGATTGGGGCCGCCCTCCAAGCAGCTGCCTGGGGTCACAAATGTTCCCTGACAGGGGGAAGTCCGCTAAATACCTCCCCTGTCTAGGGGGTGGCACTACATGCTATCTGCATTGCCAGGCCATCCCCGACTTTCCTGGCAGCCGGTAAAAGTAGACTCTCTGTGAAGACGCGCGAAGGGATCCTAGGAGATCCCATGCGCTGCAGACAGAAGACGGAAACTACCCATGCTCAGAAATCCGGAACACGGCTGAGTGTGTGGGGGAGTTTTGGGGCCGCCCTCCACGCAGCTGCCTATGCTCACAGGTTTTCCCTGGCAGGGGGAAGTCCGCTAAATACCTCCCCTGTCCAGGGAGAGGCACTACATGTAACCTGCATTTCCAGCCCTTCCCCCGCCTTTCCCCGGCCGCCCGCACTTGGAGACACTCGGGGAAGACACGTGAAGGGCTCCTAGTAGATCCAAGTCGCAGCAGACAAAATACGGAACCTGCCAACACTCAGAATTCCAGAAAATGTCTGACTGTGTGGGGGAGGTTTGGGGCCGCCCTATACGCAGCTGCCTGGTTTCACAGGTGTTCCCTGGCAGGGGGAATTCCGCTAAATACCTCCCCTGTCCAGGGGGAGGCACTACATGCTACCTGCATTTCCAGCCCATCCGCCATATTTTCACCGCAGCCCGCACTAGGAAACTCTCCGGGAAGACACTCGAATAGCTCCTAGGAGATCCCAGGTGCTGCAGAAAGAAGACGGAACCTCCCCACGCTCAGAATTCCGGAACACGGCTGACTGTGTGGGGGAGATTTGGGGCCGTCCTCCACGCAGGTGCCTGGAATCACAGGTGTTCCGTGGCAGGGGGAAGTCCGCTAAATACCTCCCCTGTCCAGGGGGAGGCACTACATGCTACCTGCATTTCCAGTCCATCCCCGGACTTTCCCCGGCAGCCCACAATAGGAGAACCTCGGGGAAGACACGCGAATGGTTCCTTGGAGATCCCAGGCGCTGCAGACAGAAGACGGAACTTCCACCCGCTCAGAATTCCGGAACACGGCTGAGTGTGTGGGGGAGGTTTGGGGCCGCATTCCACGCAGCTGAAAGGGGACACAGGTGTTCCCTGGCAGGGGGTAGTCCGCTAAATACCTCCCCTGTCCAGGGGGAGGCACTACATGCTATCTGCATTTCCAGCCAATCCCCCGCATTTCCCCTGAAGCCCGCAATAAGAGACTCTTGGGGAATACACTTGAATGGCTCCTAGAAGATCCCAGGCACTGCAGAAGGAAGACGGAACCTCCCCACGCTCAGAATTCCGGAACACGTCTGATTGAGTGGGGGAGTTTTGGGCCTCCATCCTCGCAGCTGCCTTGGGTCACTGGTGTTCCCTGGCAGGGGGAAGTCCGCTAAATACCTCCCATGTCCAGGGGGAGGTACTACATTCTACTTGCTTTTCCAGGCCATCCCCGACTTTTCCGGCAGCCCGCACTAGTATACTCTCTGGGAAGACACGCGAATGGCTCCTAGGAAATCCCAGGCGCTGCATAAAGATGATGGAACCTCCCCACACTAAGAAATCCGGAACACGGCTGACTGTGTGGGGGAGTTTTAGGGCTGCCCTCCACGCGGATGCCTGGGGTCAGAGCAGTTCCCTGGCAGGGGGAAGTCCGCTAAACACCTCCCCTGTCCAGGGGGAGGCACTACATGCTACCTGCATTTCCAGGTCATCCCCCGCATTTCCCGGCAGCCCGCAGTAGGAGACTCTCGGGGAAGACACGCGAAGGTCTCCTAGGAGATCCCAGGCACAGCAGACAGAAGATGGAAACTCCTTATGCTCAGAATTCTGGAACACGGCTGACTGTGTGGGGGAGGCTTTGTGCCGCCGCCCTCGAAGCTGCCTGGGGTCACTGGTGTTCCCTGGCAGGGGGAAGTCCGCTAAACACCTCCCCTATCTAGGGGGAGGCACTATATTCTACCTGAATTTCAAGCCCATCCCCCGCATTTCACCGGCAGCCCGCACTAGGAGACTCTTGGTGAAGACACTCGAAGGGCTCCTAGGAGTTCCCAGGCGCTGCAGTCAGAAGACGGAAACTACCCAAGCTTAGAATTCCGAAACACGGCTGACTCTGAGGGGTTTTGGGGCCGCTCTCCACGCAGCTGCCAGGGGACACAGGTGTTCCCTGGCAGGGGGAAGTCCGCTAAATACCTCCCCTGTCCAGGGGGAGGCACTATATTCTACCTGCTTTTCCAGGCCATCCCCAACTTTCCTGGCAGCCCGCACTAGTATACTCTCTGGGAAGACACGCGAATGGCTCCTAGGAAATCCCAGGCGCTGCATAAAGATGATGGAACCTCCCCACACAGAGAAATCTGGAACACGGCTGACTGTGTGGGGGAGGTTTGGAGACGCCCTCTTCGCAGCTGCCTGCTTTCACAGATGTTCCCTGGCAGGGGGAAGTCCGCTAAATACCTCCCCTGTCCAGGGGGAGGCAGTACATGCTACCAGCATTTCCAGTCCATCCCCCGCCTTTCACCAGCAGCTCGCACTAGGAGACATTTGGGGAAGATATTCGAAGGGCTCCTAGGAGTTCCCAGGCACTGCAGAATGAAGATGGAACATCCCCATGCTCAGAATTCCGGAACACGACTGACTTGTGGGGGAGGTTTGGGGCCGAGCTCCACGAAGATGCCTGGTGTCACAGGTGTTCCCTGGTAGGTGGAAGTCCGCTAAATACGTCCCCTGTCCAGGGGGAGGCACTACATGCTACCTGCATTTCCAGCACATCCCCCGTTTTCCCCGGCATCCCGCACTAGGAGATTCTCGGGGAAGACACGTGAAGGGCTCCTAGGAGATCCCAGGCGCAGCAGACAGAAGACGGAAACTCTCCATGCTCAGAATTCTGGAACCCGGCTGAGTGTGTGGGGGAGTTTTGGGGCCGCCCTCCACGCAGCTGCCTATGCTCACAGGTTTTCCCTGGCAGGGGGAAGTCCGCTAAATACCTCCCCTGTCCAGGGAGAGGCACTACATGTAACCTGCATTTCCAGCCCTTCCCCCGCCTTTCCCCGGCCGCCCGCACTTGGAGACACTCGGGGAAGACACGTGAAGGGCTCCTAGTAGATCCAAGTCTCAGCAGACAAAATACGGAACCTGCCAACACTCAGAATTCCAGAAAATGTCTGACTGTGTGGGGGAGGTTTGGGGCCGCCCTATACGCAGCTGCCTGGTTTCACAGGTGTTCCCTGGCAGGGGGAATTCCGCTAAATACCTCCCCTGTCCAGGGGGAGGCACTACATGCTACCTGCATTTCCAGCCCATCCGCCATATTTTCACCGCAGCCCGCACTAGGAAACTCTCCGGGAAGACACTCGAATAGCTCCTAGGAGATCCCAGGTGCTGCAGAAAGAAGACGGAACCTCCCCACGCTCAGAATTCCGGAACACGGCTGACTGTGTGGGGGAGATTTGGGGCCGTCCTCCACGCAGGTGCCTGGAATCACAGGTGTTCCGTGGCAGGGGGAAGTCCGCTAAATACCTCCCCTGTCCAGGGGGAGGCACTACATGCTACCTGCATTTCCAGCCCATCCCCGGACTTTCCCCGGCAGCCCACAATAGGAGAACCTCGGGGAAGACACGCGAATGGTTCCTTGGAGATCCCAGGCGCTGCAGACAGAAGACGGAACTTCCACCCGCTCAGAATTCCGGAACACGGCTGAGTGTGTGGGGGAGGTTTGGGGCCGCATTCCACGCAGCTGAAAGGGGACACAGGTGTTCCCTGGCAGGGGGTAGTCCGCTAAATACCTCCCCTGTCCAGGGGGAGGCACTACATGCTATCTGCATTTCCAGCCAATCCCCCGCCTTTCCCCTGCAGCCCGCAATAAGAGACTCTTGGGGAATACACTCGAATGGCTCCTAGAAGATCCCAGGCGCTGCAGAAGGAAGACGGAACCTCCCCACGCTCAGAATTCCGGAACACGTCTGATTGAGTGGGGGAGTTTTGGGGCCTCCATCCTCGCAGCTTCCTTGGGTCACTGGTGTTCCCTGGCAGGGGGTAGTCCGCTAAATACCTCCCCTGTCCAGCGGGAGGCACTACATGCTACCTGCATTTCCAGGTCATCCCCCAACTTTTCACGGCAGCCCGCACTAGGAAACTCTCGGGGAAGACACTCGAATGGCTATAGGAGATCCCAGGTGCTGCAGAAAAAGACGCATCCTCCCCACGCTCAGAATTCCGGAACACGGCTGACTGTTTGGGGGAGGTTTGGGGTTGCCAACCACGCAGCTGCATGGTTTCACAGGTGTTCCCTGGCAGGGGGAATTCCGCTAAATACCTCCCCTGTCTAGGGGGAGGAACTGCATAGTACCTGCATTTCCAGCCCATCCCCCGCCTTTCCCCGGCAGCCCGCAATAGGAGACTCTCGGGGAAGACACGCGAAATGCTCCTAGGAGATCCCAGGCACTGCAGACAGAAGACGCAACCTCCCCACACTCAGAATTCCGGAAAAAGGCTGACTGTGTTGGGGAGGTTTGAGGCTGCCCTCCACGCAGCTGTGTGTGGTCACAGGTGTTCCCTGGCATGGTGAATTCCGCTAAATACCTCCCCTGTCCTGGGGGAGGCACTACAAGCTACCTGCATTTCCAGCCCATCCCCCGACTTTCCCCGTCAGCCCGCACTATGAGACTCTCGGGGAAGACACGCGAAGGGCTCATAGGATATCCCAGGTGCTGCAGACAGATGACGGAACCTTCCCACACTCAGAATTCCGGAACATGGCTGACTGTGTTTGGAGGATTGGGGCCGCCCTCCAAGCAGCTGCCTGGGGTCACAAATGTTCCCTGACAGGGGGAAGTCCGCTAAATACCTCCCCTGTCTAGGGGGTGGCACTACATGCTATCTGCATTGCCAGGCCATCCCCGACTTTCCTGGCAGCCGGTAAAAGTAGACTCTCTGTGAAGACGCGCGAAGGGATCCTAGGAGATCCCATGCGCTGCAGACAGAAGACGGAAACTACCCATGCTCAGAAATCCGGAACACGGCTGAGTGTGTGGGGGAGTTTTGGGGCCGCCCTCCACGCAGCTGCCTATGCTCACAGGTTTTCCCTGGCAGGGGGAAGTCCGCTAAATACCTCCCCTGTCCAGGGAGAGGCACTACATGTAACCTGCATTTCCAGCCCTTCCCCCGCCTTTCCCCGGCCGCCCGCACTTGGAGACACTCGGGGAAGACACGTGAAGGGCTCCTAGTAGATCCAAGTCGCAGCAGACAAAATACGGAACCTGCCAACACTCAGAATTCCAGAAAATGTCTGACTGTGTGGGGGAGGTTTGGGGCCGCCCTATACGCAGCTGCCTGGTTTCACAGGTGTTCCCTGGCAGGGGGAATTCCGCTAAATACCTCCCCTGTCCAGGGGGAGGCACTACATGCTACCTGCATTTCCAGCCCATCCGCCATATTTTCACCGCAGCCCGCACTAGGAAACTCTCCGGGAAGACACTCGAATAGCTCCTAGGAGATCCCAGGTGCTGCAGAAAGAAGACGGAACCTCCCCACGCTCAGAATTCCGGAACACGGCTGACTGTGTGGGGGAGATTTGGGGCCGTCCTCCACGCAGGTGCCTGGAATCACAGGTGTTCCGTGGCAGGGGGAAGTCCGCTAAATACCTCCCCTGTCCAGGGGGAGGCACTACATGCTACCTGCATTTCCAGTCCATCCCCGGACTTTCCCCGGCAGCCCACAATAGGAGAACCTCGGGGAAGACACGCGAATGGTTCCTTGGAGATCCCAGGCGCTGCAGACAGAAGACGGAACTTCCACCCGCTCAGAATTCCGGAACACGGCTGAGTGTGTGGGGGAGGTTTGGGGCCGCATTCCACGCAGCTGAAAGGGGACACAGGTGTTCCCTGGCAGGGGGTAGTCCGCTAAATACCTCCCCTGTCCAGGGGGAGGCACTACATGCTATCTGCATTTCCAGCCAATCCCCCGCCTTTCCCCTGCAGCCCGCAATAAGAGACTCTTGGGGAATACACTCGAATGGCTCCTAGAAGATCCCAGGCGCTGCAGAAGGAAGACGGAACCTCCCCACGCTCAGAATTCCGGAACACGTCTGATTGAGTGGGGGAGTTTTGGGGCTTCCATCCTCGAAGCTTCCTTGGGTCACTGGTGTTCCCTGGCAGGGGGTAGTCCGCTAAATACCTCCCCTGTCCAGCGGGAGGCTCTACATGCTACCTGCATTTCCAGGTCATCCCCCAACTTTTCACGGCAGCCCGCACTAGGAAACTCTCGGGGAAGACACTCGAATGGCTATAGGAGATCCCAGGTGCTGCAGAAAAAGACGCATCCTCCCCACGCTCAGAATTCCGGAACACGGCTGACTGTTTGGGGGAGGTTTGGGGTTGCCAACCACGCAGCTGCATGGTTTCACAGGTGTTCCCTGGCAGGGGGAATTCCGCTAAATACCTCCCCTGTCTAGGGGGAGGAACTGCATAGTACCTGCATTTCCAGCCCATCCCCCGCCTTTCCCCGGCAGCCCGCAATAGGAGACTCTCGGGGAAGACACGCGAAATGCTCCTAGGAGATCCCAGGCACTGCAGACAGAAGACGAAACCTCCCCACACTCAGAATTCCGGAAGAAGGCTGACTGTGTTGGGGAGGTTTGAGGTTGCCCTCCATGCAGCTGTGTGTGGTGACAGGTGTTCCCTGGCATGGTGAATTCCGCTAAATACCTCCCCTGTCCTGGGGGAGGCACTATAAGCTACCTGCATTTCCAGCCCATCCCCCGAATTTGCCCGGCACCCCGCACTATGAGACTCTCGGGGAAGACACGCGAATGGCTAATAGGATATCCCAGGCGCTGCAGAGAGATGACGGAACCTTCCCACACAGAATTCCGGAACATGGCTGACTGTGTGGGGGAGGATTGGGGCCGACCTCCACGCAGGTGCCTGGGGTCACAGGTGTTCCCTGGCAGGTGGAAGTCCGCTAAATAACTCCCCTGTCCCGGGGGAGGCACTACTTGCTACCTGAATTTCCAGCCCATCCCACGCATTTCCCTGGCACCCGCACTAGGAGAAAGTCGGGGAAGATACGTGAAGGGCTCCTATGAGATACCAGGCCCTGCAGAAAGAAGACAGAACCTCCCCACGCTTAGAATTCCGGAACACGACTGACTTTGAGGGGTTTTGGGGCAGCCCTCCACGCAGCTGCCTGGGGTCAGTGGTGTTCCCTGGCAGGGGGAAGTCCGCTAAATACCTCCCCTGTCCAGGGGGAGGCACTACATGCTACCTGCATTTACAACCCATCCCCGCCTTTTCTGGCTGCTCGTACAAGTAGACTCTCTGTGAAGACGCGCGAAGGGATCCTAGGAGATCCCTTGCGCTGCAGACAGAAGACGGAACCTCCCCATGCTCAGAATTCCTGAACACGGCTGAGTGTGTGGGGGAGGTTTGGGGCCGTCCTCCACGAAGCTGCCTGTTGTCAAAAGTGTTCCCTGGCAGGGGGATTTCCGCTAAATACCTCCCCTGTCCAGGGAGAGGCACTACATGCTACCTACATTTCCAGCACATCCCCATATTTTCACGGCAGCCCGCACTAGGAAACTCTCGGGGCAGACACTCGAATGGCTCCTAGGAGATCCCAGGCGCAGCAGACAGAAGACGGAACCTCCGAACATTCAGAATTCCGGAACACGGCTGACAGTGTGGGGGAGGTTTGGGACCGGCTTCCACGCAGCTACATGGTTTCACATGTTTTCCCTGGCAGGTGGAAGTCCGCTAAATACCTCCCTTTCCAGGGGGAGGCACTACATGCTACCTGCATTTCCAGCACATCCCCCGCCTTTCCCCGGCAGCCCACACAAGGAAAATCTCGGGGAAGACACGAAAAGGGCTCCTAGGAGATCCCAGGCGCTGCAGAAAGAAGACGGACCTCCCCACGCTCAGAATTCCGGAACAAGGCTGACTGTGTGGTGGAGGTTTGGGGCCGCCCTCCTCGCAGCTGCCTGTGGTCACAGGAGTTCCCTGGCAGGGAGAAGTCCGCTAAATACCTCCCCTGTCCAGGGGGAGGCACTACATATTACCTGCATTTCCAGCCCATCCCCCGCCTCTCGCCGGCTGCCCGCAGTAGGAGACTCTCGGGGAAGATATGTGAATGGCTCCTAGTAGATCCCAATCGCAGCAGACAGAGAACAAAACTTCCCAACACTCAGAATTCCGGAGCACGGCTGACAGTGTGGGGGAGGTTTCGGGCCGCTATCCACGCAGCTGCCTGGTTTCACGGGTGTTCCCTGGCAGGGGGAAGTCCGCTAAATACCTCCCCTGTCCAGGGGGAGGAACTGCATAGTACCTGCATTTCCAGCCCATCCCCGGCATTTCCCCGGCAGGCCGCACTAGGAGACTCTCGGGGAAGACATGCGAAATGCTCCTAGGAGATCCCAGGCGCTGCATACAAAAGACGGAACCTTCCCACAATCAGAATTCCGGAAAAGGGCTGACTGTGTTGGGGAGGTTTGAGGTTGCCCTCCACGAAGCTGTGTGTGGTCACAGGTGTTCCCTGGCATGGTGAATTCCGCTAAATACCTCCCCTGTCCTGGGGGAGGCACTACAAGCTACCTGCATTTCCAGCCCATCCCCCGACTTTCCCCGGCAGCCCGCACTATGAGACTCTCGGGGAAGACACGCGAAGGGCTCATAGGATATCCCAGGTGCTGCAGACAGATGACGGAACCTTCCCACACTCAGAATTTCGGAACATGGCTGACTGTGTTTGGAGGATTGGGGCCGCCCTCCAAGCAGCTGCCTGGGGTCACAAGTGTTCCCTGGCAGGGGGAAGTCCGCTAAATACATCCCCTGTCTAGGGGGTGGCACTACATGCTATCTGCATTGCCAGGCCATCCCCGAATTTCCTGGCAGCCGGTACAAGTAGACTCTCTGTGAAGACGCGCGAAGGGATCCTAGGAGATCCCATGCGCTGCAGACAGAAGACGGAAACTACCCATGCTCAGAAATCCGGAACACGGCTGAGTGTGTGGGGGAGTTTTGGGGCCGCCCTCCACGCAGCTGCCTATGCTCACAGGTTTTCCCTGGCAGGGGGAAGTCCGCTAAATACCTCCCCTGTCCAGGGAGAGGCACTACATGTAACCTGCATTTCCAGCCCTTCCCCCGCCTTTCCCCGGCCGCCCGCACTAGGAGACACTAGGGGAAGACACGTGAAGGGCTCTTGGAGATCCCAGTCGCAGCAGACAGAATACGGAACCTGCCAACACTCAGAATTCCAGAAAAACTCTGACTGTGTGGGGGAGGTTTGTGGCCGCCCTATACGCAGCTGCCTGGTTTCACTGGTGTTCCCTGGCAGGGGGAATTCCGCTAAATACCTCCCCTGTCCAGGGGGAGGCACTACATGCTACCTGCATTTCCAGAACATCCCCGGATTTTCCCCGGCAGTACGCAATAGGAGAACCTCGGGGAAGACACGCGAATGGTTCCTTGGATCCCAGGCGCTGCAGACAGAAGACGGAACTTCCACACGCTCAGAATTCCGGAACACGGCTGAAAGTGTGGGGGAGGTTTGGGGCCGCCCTCCACGAAGCTGCTTTGGGTCACAGGTGTTCCGTGGCCGGGGGAATTTCGCTGAATACCTCCCCTGTCCAGGGGGAGGCACTACAAGCTACCTGCATTTCCAGACTATGCCCCGCATTTCCCCGGCAGCCTGTATTAGGAGATCCTCGGGGAAGACACGCGAATGGCTCCTAGGAGATCCCAGGCTCTACAGACAGAAGACGGAACTTCCCCACACTCAGAATTCCGGAACACGGCTGACTGTGTTTCGGAAGTTTGGGGCCGCCCTCCACGCATCTGCCTGGGGTCACAGGTGTTCCCTGGCAGGGGGAAGTCCGCTAAATAACCCCCCTGTCCATGGGGAGGCACTACCTGCTACCTGAATTTCCAGCCCATCCCCCGCCTTTCCCTGGAACCCGCACTAGGATAAAATCGGGGAAGACAGGCGAAGGGCTCCTATGAGATCTCAGGCGCTTCAGACAGAAGACAGAACCTCACCACGCTTAGAATTCCTGAACACGGCTGACTGTGAGGGGTTTTGGGGCAGCCCTCCACGCAGCTGCCTGGGTTCATAGGTGTTTCCTGGTAGGGGGAATTCCGCTAAATACCTCCCCTCTCCAGTGGGAGGCACTACATGCTACCTGCATTTACAGCACATCCCCGCACTTCCTTGCTGCTCCTACAAGTAGACTTTCTGTGAAGACGCGTGAAGGGATCCTAGGAGATCCCTTGCGCTGCAGACAGAAGACGGAACCTCCCCATGCTCAGAATTCCGGAACACGGCTGAGTGTGTGGGGGAGGTTTGGGGCCGTCCTCCACGTAGCTGCCTGTGGTCACAAGTGTTCCCTGGCAGGGGGATGTCCGCTAAATACCTCCCCTGTCCAGGGAGGGGCACTACATGGTACCTGCATTTCCAGCCAATCCCACGCATTTCTCCGGCCGCCCGAACTATGTGACACTCGGGGAAGACACTTGAAGGGCTCCAAGGAGATCCCAGTCGCAGCAGACAGAATACGGAACCTCCCAACACTCAGAATTCTGGAAAACGGCTGACTGTGTGGGGGAGGTTTGGGGCCGGCCTCCACGCAGCTACCTGGTTTCACATGTTTTCCCTGGCAGGTGGAAGTCCGCTAAATACCTCCCCTTTCCAGGGGGAGGCTCTACATCCTACCTGCTTTTCCAGCCCATCCCCCGCCTTTCCCCTGCAGCCCGCAATAAGAGAACCTCGGGGAAGACACGCGAATGGTTCCATGAAAATCCCAGGCCGTGCAGACAGAAGACGGAATCTCCAACCGCTCAGAATTCCAGAACACGGCTGACTGTGTGGGGGAGTTTTGGGACCGCCCTCCACGCAGCTGCCTTGGGACACAAGTTTTCCGTGGCAGGGTGAAGTCCGCTAATTACCTCCCCTGTCCAGGGAGAGGCACTACATGGAACCTGCATTTCCAGCCCATCCCCGCCTTTCCTGGCAGCCCGTACAAGTAGACTCTCTGTGAAGACGCGCGAAGGGATCCTAAGAGATCCCATGCGCTGCAGACAGAAGACGGAAACTCCCCATGCTCAGAATTCCGGAACACGGCTGAGTGTGGGGGGGAGTTTTGGGGCCGGCCTCCATGCAGCTGCCTGTGGTCACAGGTGTTCCCTGGCAGGGGGAAGTCAGCTAAATACCTCCCCTGTCCAGGGAGAGGCACTACATGGAAGCTGCATTTCCAGCCCATCCCCCGCCTTTCCCCGGCCGCCCGCACTAGGAGACAGTCGGGGAAGTCACGTGAAGGGCTCCTAGGAGATCCCAGTAGCAGCAGACAGAATACGGAACCTCCCAACACTCAGAATTCCGGAAAACGGCTGACTGTGTGGGGGAGGTTTGGCGCCGGCCTCCACGCAGCTACCTGGTTTCACATGTTTTCCCTGGCAGGTGGAAGTCCGCTAAATACCTACCCTTTCCAGGGGGAGGCACTACATGCTACCTGCATTTCCAGCACATCCCCCGCCTTTCCCCGGCAGCCCGCACTAGGAGACTCTCGGGGAAGACACGCGAAGGGCTCCTAGGAGATCCCAGGCACTGCAGAAAGAAGACGGAACCTCTCCACGCTCAGAATTCCGGAACACGTCTGAATATGTGGGGGAGGATTGGGGCAGTCTTCCACGCAGCTGCCTGGAGTCACAAGTGTTCCCTGGCAGGGGGAATTCCGCTAAATACCTCCCCTGTCCAGGGAGAGGCACTAAATGCTACCTGAATTTCCACCCCATCCCCCGCATTTCCCTGGCTGCCCGCACTAGGAGACTCTCGGGGAAGATACGTGAAGGGCTCCTAGGAGATCCCAAGCACAGCAGACAGAAGACGAAACCTCCCAACACTCAGAATTCCGGAACACGGCTGACTGTGTGGGGGAGGTTTGGGGCCGCCATCCACGCAGCTGCCTGTTTTCACAGGTGTTCCCTGGCAGGGGGTAGTCCGCTAAATACCTCCCCTGTCCAGGGGGAGGAACTGCATAGTACCTGCATTTCCAGCCCATCCCCCGCCTTTCCCCGTCAGCCCGCAATAAGAGACTCTCGGGGAAGACACGCGAAATGCTCCTAGGAGATCCCAGGCGCTGCAGACAGAATACGGAACCTCCCCACACTCAGAATTCCGCAACACGGCTGACTGTGTGTGGGAGGTTTGGGGCCGCCCTCCACGCAGCTGCCTGGGGTCACTGGTGTTCCCTGTCAGGGGGAATTCCGCTAAATAAATCCCCTGTGCAGGGGGAGGCAGTACATGATACCTGCATTTCCAGACAATCCCCCGCATTTCACCGGTAGCCCACACTAAGAGATACTTGGGGAAGACATTCGAAGGGCTCCTAGGTGATCCCAGGCGCTGCAGAAGTAAGTCGGAACATCCCCAAGCTCAGAATACCGGAACACGGCTGACTGTGTAGTGGAGGATTGGGGCCGCCCTCCTCGCAGCTGCCTGTGGTCACAGGAGTTCCCTGGCAGGGGGAATTTCGCTAACTACCTCCCCTGTCCAGGGGGAGGCACTACATGCTACCTGCATTTCCAGCCCATCCCCCGAATTTCCCCGGCTATCCGCACTGTGAGACTCTCGGGGAAGATATGTGAAGGGCTCCTAGGAGATCCAAAGCGCAGCAGACAGAAGACGAAACCTCCCAACACTCAGAATTCCGGAACACGTCTGACTGTGTGGGGCAGATTTGGGGCCGCCATCCACGCAGTTGCCTGGTATCACAGGTGTTCCCTGGCAGGGGGAAGTCCGCTAAATAACTCCCCTTTCCAGGGGGAGGAACTGCATATTACCTGCATTTCCAGCCCATCCCCCGCCTTTCCCAGGCAGCCCGCACTAGGAGATTCTCGGGGAAGACACGCCAAATGCTCCTAGGAGATCCCAGGCGCTGCATACAAAAGACGGAACCTCCCCACTCACACAATTCCGGAAAACGGCTGATTGTTTTGGGGAGGTTTCAGGCAGCCCTCCACGCAGCTGTGTGTTGTCACAGGTGGTCCCTGTCAGGGTGAATTCCGCTAAATACCTCCCCTGTCCTGGGGGAGGCACTACAAGCTACCTGCATTTCCAGCCCATCCCCCGACTTTCCCCGGCAGCCCGCACTATGAGACTCTCGGGGAAGACACGCGAGGGGCTCATAGGATATCCCAGGTGCTGCAGACAGATGACGGAACCTTCCCACACTCAGAATTCCGGAACATGGCTGACTGTGTTTGGAGGATTGGGGCCGCCCTCCAAGCAGCTGCCTGGGGTCACAAGTGTTCCCTGGCAGGGGGAAGTCCACTAAATACCTCCCCTGTCTAGGGGGTGGCACTACATGCTATCTGCATTGCCAGGCCATCCCCGACTTTCCTGGCAGCCGGTACAAGTAGACTCTCTGTGAAGACGCGCGAAGGGATCCTAGGAGATCCCATGCGCTGCAGACAGAAGACGGAAACTACCCATGCTCAGAAATCCGGAACACGGCTGAGTGTGTGGGGGAGTTTTGGGGCCGCCCTCCACGCAGCTGCCTATGCTCACAGGTTTTCCCTGGCAGGGGGAAGTCCGCTAAATACCTCCCCTGTCCAGGGAGAGGCACTACATGTAACCTGCATTTCCAGCCCTTCCCCCGCCTTTCCCCGGCCGCCCGCACTAGGAGACACTCGGGGAAGACACGTGAAGGGCTCCTAGTAGATCCCAGTCGCAGCAGACAAACTACGGAACCTGCCAACACTCAGAATTCCAGAAAATCTCTGACTGTGTGGGGGAGGTTTGTGGCCGCCCTATACGCAGCTGCCTGGTTTCACTGGTGTTCCCTGGCAGGGGGAATTCCGCTAAATACCTCCCCTGTCCAGGGGGACGCACTACATGCTAACTGCATTTCCAGCCCATCCCCAGACTTTCCCCGGCAGTACGCAATAGGAGAACCTCGGGGAAGACACGCGAATGGTTCCTTGGAGATCCCAGGCGCTGCAGACTGAAGACGGAACTTCCACCCTCTCAGAATTCCGGAACACGGCTGAAAGTGTGGGGGAGGTTTGGGGCCGCCCTCCACGAAGCTGCTTTGGGTCACAGGTGTTCCGTGGCAGGGGGAATTCCGCTGAATACCTCCCCTGTCCAGGGGCAGGCACTACAAGCTACCTGCATTTCCAGACTATGCCCCGCATTTCCCCGGCAGCCCGTATTAGGAGATCCTCGGGGAAGACACGCGAATGGCTCCTAGGGGATCCCAGGCTCTACAGACAGAAGACGGAACTTCCCCACACTCAGAATTCCGGAACACGGCTGACTGTGTGTCGGAAGTTTGGGGCCGCCCTCCACGCATCTGCCTGGGGTCACAGGTGTTCCCTGGCAGGGGGAAGTCCGCTAAATAACCCCCCTGTCCATGGGGAGGCACTACCTGCTACCTGAATTTCCAGCCCATCCCCCGCCTTTCCCTGGAACCCGCACTAGGATAAAATCGGGGAAGACAGGCAAAGGGCTCCTATGAGATCTCAGGCGCTTCAGACAGAAGACAGAACCTCACCACGCTTAGAATTCCGGAACACGGCTGACTGTGAGGGGTTTTGGGGCAGCCCTCCACGCAGCTGCCTGGGTTTATAGGTGTTTCCTGGTAGGGGGAATTCCGCTAAATACCTCCCCTCTCCAGGGGGAGGCACTACATGCTACCTGCATTTACAGCACATCCCCGCACTTCCTTGCTGCTCGTACAAGTAGACTTTCTGTGAAGACGCGTGAAGGGATCCTAGGAGATCCCTTGCGCTGCAGACAGAAGACGGAACCTCCCCATGCTCAGAATTCCTGAACACGGCTGAGTGTGGGGGGGAGGTTTGGGGCCGTCCTCCACGTAGCTGCCTGTGGTCACAAGTGTTCCCTGGCAGGGGGATGTCCGCTAAATACCTCCCCTGTCCAGGGAGGGGCACTACATGGTACCTGCATTTCCAGCCAATCCCACGCATTTCTCCGGCCGCCCGAACTATGTGACACTCGGGGAAGACACGTGAAGGGCTCCTAGGAGATCCCAGTCGCAGCAGACAGAATACGGAACCTCCCAACACTCAGAATTCCGGAAAACGGCTGACTGTGTGGGGGAGGTTTGGGGCCGGCCTCCACGCAGCTACCTGGTTTCACATGTTTTCCCTGGCAGGTGGAAGTCCGCTAAATACCTCCCCTTTCCAGGGGGAGGCACGACATGCTACCTGCTTTTCCAGCCCATCCCCCGCCTTTCCCCGGCAGCCCGCAATAAGAGAACCTCGGGGAAGACACGCGAATGGTTCCATGAAAATCCCAGGCCGTGCAGACAGAAGACGGAACCTCCAACCGCTCAGAATTCCAGAACACGGCTGACTGTGTGGGGGAGTTTTGGGACCGCCCTCCACGCAGCTGCCTTGGGACACAAGTTTTCCGTGGCAGGGTGAAGTCCGCTAATTACCTCCCCTGTCCAGGGAGAGGCACTACATGGAACCTGCATTTCCAGCCCATCCCCGCCTTTCCTGGCAGCCCGTACGAGTAGACTCTCTGTGAAGACGCGCGAAGGGATCCTAAGAGATCCCATGCGCTGCAGACAGAAGACGGAAACTCCCCATGCTCAGAATTCCGGAACACGGCTGAGTGTGTGGGGGAGTTTTGGGGCCGGCCTCCATGCAGCTGCCTGTGGTCACAGGTGTTCCCTGGCAGGGGGAAGTCAGCTAAATACCTCCCCTGTCCAGGGAGAGGCACTACATGGAAGCTGCATTTCCAGCCCATCCCCCGCCTTTCCCCGGCCGCCCGCACCAGGAGACAGTCGGGGAAGTCACGTGAAGGGCTCCTAGGAGATCCCAGTAGCAGCAGACAGAATACGGAACCTCCCAACACTCAGAATTCCGGAAAACGGCTGACTGTGTGGGGGAGGTTTGGGACCGGCCTCCACGCAGCTACCTGGTTTCACATGTTTTCCCTGGCAGGTGGAAGTCCGCTAAATACCTCCCCTTTCCAGGGGGAGGCACTACATGCTACCTGCATTTCCAGCACATCCCCCGCCTTTCCCCGGCAGCCCGCACTAGGAGACTCTCGGGGAAGACACGCGAAGGGCTCCTAGGAGATCCCAGGCGCTGCAGAAAGAAGACGGAACCTCCCCACGCTCAGAATTCCGGAAAACGGCTGACTGTGTTGGGGAGGTTTGAGGCTGCCCTCCACGAAGCTGTGTGTGGTCACAGGTGTTCCCTGGCATGGTGAATTCCGCTAAATACCTCCCCTGTCCTGGGGGTGGCACTACATGCTACCTGGATTTCCAGCCCATCCCCCGAATTTCCCCGGCAGCCCGCACTATGAGACTCTCGGGGAAGACACGCGAATAGCTCATAGGAGGTCCCAGGCGCTGCAGACAGATGACGGAACCTTCCCACACTCAGAATTCCGGAACATGGCTGACTGTGTTTGGAGGATTGGGGCCGCCCTCCACGCAGCTGCCTGGGGTCACAGGTGTTCCCTGGCAGGGGGAAGTACTCTAAATACCTCCTCTGTCCAGGGGTAGGCACTACATGCTATCTACATTTCCAGGCCATCCCCGCCTTTCCTGGCAGCCGGTACAAGTAGACTTTCTGTGAAGACGCGTGAAAGGATCCTAGGAGATCCCATGCGCTGCAGACAGACGACGGAAACTCCCCATGCTCAGAAATCCGGAACATGGCTGAGTGTGTGGGGGAGGTTTTGGGCGGTCCTATACGCAGCTGCCTATGGTCACAGGTGTTCCCTGGCAGGGGGAATTCCGCTAAATACCTCCCCTGTCCAGGGGGAGGCACTACATGCTACCTGCATTTCCAGCCCATCCCCCACATTTTTGCCGCAGCCCGCACTAGGTAACTCTCGGAGAAACACTCGAATGGCTCCTAGGAGATCCCAGGTGCTGCAGAAAGAACACGGAACTTCCCCAAGCTCAGTATTCCGGAACACGGCTGACTGTGTGGGGGAAGTTTGGGGCCTCCTTCCACGCAGCTGCCTGGAGTCACAGATGTTCCCTGGCAGGGGGAAGTCCGCTAAATACCTCCCCTGTCCAGGGTGAGGCTCTACATCCTACCTACTTTTCCAGCCCATCCCCCGCCTTTCCCCGGCAGCCCGCAATAAGAGAACCTCGAGGAAGACACGCGAATGGTTCCATGAAAATCCCAGGCCGTGCAGACAGAAGACGGAACCTCCAACCGCTCAGAATTCCAGAACACGGCTGACTGTGTGGGGGAGTTTTGGGACCGCCCTCCACGCAGCTGCCTTGGGACACAAGTTTTCCGTGGCAGGGTGAAGTCCGCTAATTACCTCCCCTGGCCAGGGAGAGGCACTACATGGAACCTGCATTTCCAGCCCATCCCCGCCTTTCCTGGCAGCCCGTACAAGTAGACTCTCTGTGAAGACGCGCGAAGGGATCCTAAGAGATCCCATGCGCTGCAGACAGAAGACGGAAACTCCCCATGCTCAGAATTCTGGAACACGGCTGAGTGTGTGGGGGAGTTTTGGGGCCGGCCTCCATGCAGCTGCCTGTGGTCACAGGTGTTCCCTGGCAGGGGGAAGTCAGCTAAATACCTCCCCTGTCCAGGGAGAGGCACTACATGGAAGCTGCATTTCCAGCCCATCCCCCGCCTTTCCCCGGCCGCCCGCACTAGGAGACAGTCGGGGAAGTCACGTGAAGGGCTCCTAGGAGATCCCAGTAGCAGCAGACAGAATACGGAACCTCCCAACACTCAGAGTTCTGGAAAAAGTCTGACTGTGTGGGGGAGGTTTGGGGCCGCCCTATACGCAGCTGCCTGATTTCACAGGTGTTCCCTGGCAGGGGGAATTCCGCTAAATACCACCCCTGTCCGGGGGGAGGCACTGCATGCTACCTGCATTTTCAGACCATCCCCCAGATTTTCACGGCAGTCCGCACTAGGAAAATCTCGGTGAATGCACTCGAATGGCTCCTAGGTGATCCCAGGTGCTGCAGAAAGAAGACGGAACCTCCCCACGCTCAGAATTCCGGAACACGTCTGAATATGTGGGGGAGGATTGGGGCAGTCTTCCACGCAGCTGCCTGGAGTCACAAGTGTTCCCTGGCAGGGGGAATTCCGCTAAATACCTCCCCTGTCCAGGGGGAGGCACTAAATGCTACCTGAATTTCCACCCCATCCCCCGCATTTCCCTGGCTGCCCGCACTAGGAGACTCTCGGGGAAGATACGTGAAGGGCTCCTAGGAGATCCCAAGCACAGCAGACAGAAGACGAAACCTCCCAACACTCAGAATTCCGGAACACGGCTGACTGTGTGGGGGAGGTTTGGGGCCGCCATCCACGCAGCTGCCTGTTTTCACAGGTGTTCCCTGGCAGGGGGAAGTCCGCTAAATACCTCCCCTGTCCAGGGGGAGGAACTGCATAGTACCTGCATTTCCAGCCCATCCCCCGCCTTTCCCCGTCAGCCCGCAATAAGAGACTCTCGGGGAAGACACGCGAAATGCTCCTAGGAGATCCCAGGCGCTGCAGACAGAATACGGAACCTCCCCACACTCAGAATTCCGCAACACGGCTGACTGTGTGTGGGAGGTTTGGGGCCGCCCTCCACGCAGCTGCCTGGGGTCACTGGTGTTCCCTGTCAGGGGGAATTCCGCTAAATAAATCCCCTGTGCAGGGGGAGGCAGTACATGATACCTGCATTTCCAGACAATCCCCCGCATTTCACCGGTAGCCCACACTAAGAGATACTTGGGGAAGACATTCGAAGGGCTCCTAGGTGATCCCAGGCGCTGCAGAAGTAAGTCGGAACATCCCCATGCTCAGAATACCGGAACACGGCTGACTGTGTAGTGGAGGATTGGGGCCGCCCTCCTCGCAGCTGCCTGTGGTCACAGGAGTTCCCTGGCAGGGGGAATTTCGCTAACTACCTCCCCTGTCCAGGGGGAGGCACTACATGCTACCTGCATTTCCAGCCCATCCCCCGAATTTCCCCGGCTATCCGCACTGTGAGACTCTCGGGGAAGATATGTGAAGGGCTCCTAGGAGATCCAAAGCGCAGCAGACAGAAGACGAAACCTCCCAACACTCAGAATTCCGGAACACGTCTGACTGTGTGGGGGAGATTTGGGGCCGCCATCCACGCAGTTGCCTGGTATCACAGGTGTTCCCTGGCAGGGGGAAGTCCGCTAAATAACTCCCCTTTCCAGGGGGAGGAACTGCATATTACCTGCATTTCCAGCCCATCCCCCGCCTTTCCCAGGCAGCCCGCACTAGGAGATTCTCGGGGAAGACACGCCAAATGCTCCTAGGAGATCCCAGGCGCTGCAGACAAAAGACGGAACCTCCCCACTCACACAATTCCGGAAAACGGCTGATTGTGTTGGGGAGGTTTCAGGCAGCCCTCCACGCAGCTGTGTGTTGTCACAGGTGGTCCCTGTCAGGGTGAATTCCGCTAAATACCTCCCCTGTCCTCGGGGTGGCACTATACGCTACCTGCATTTCCAGCCCATCCCCCGCCTTTCCCCGGCAGCCCGCACTATGAGACTCTCGGGGAAGACACGCGAAGGGCTCATAGGATATCCCAGGCGCTGCAGACAGATGGCGGAACCTTCCCACACTCAGAATTGCGGAACATGGCTGACTGTGTGGGGGAGGTTTGGGGCCGCCCTCCACGCAGCTGCCTGGGTTCAGAGGTGTTCCCTGGCAGGGGGAAGTCCGCTAAATACCTACCCTGTCCAGGGGGAGGCACTACATTCTACCTGCATTTCCCCGGCACCCGCACTAGGAGATTCTCGGGGAAGACACGCGAATGGCTCCTAGGCGATCACAGACGCTGCAGACAGAAGACGAAACCTCCCCACACTCAGAATTCCGGAACACGGCTGACTCTGTGTGGGAGGTTTGGGGCTGCCCTCCACGCAGCTGCCTGGTGTCACTGGTGTTCCCTGTCAGGGGGAAGTCCGCTAAATTCCTCCCCTTTCCAGGGGGACACACTACCTGCTACCTGCATTTCCAGCACATCCCCCGACTTTCCCCGGCAACCGCACAAGGATACTCTCGGGGAAGACACGCGAATTGTTCCTTGGAGATCACAGGCGCTGCAGACAGAAGACGGAACCTCCAACCGCTCACAATTTCGGAACACAGCTGACTGTGTGGGGGAGGTTTGGGGCCGCCCCCCACGCAGCTGCCTTGGGTCACAGGTGTTCCGTGGCAGGGGGAAGTCCGCTAAATACCTTCCCTGTCCAGGGGGAGGCACTACATGCTACCTGCATTTCCAGCCTATCCCCTGCCTTTCCCCGGCATTCCGCACTAGGAGATACACGGGGAAGACACGTGAATGGCTCCTAGGAGATCCCAGGCTCTACAGACAGAAGACGGAACTTCCCCACACTCAGAATTCCGGAACACGGCTGACTGTGAGGGGTTTTGGGGCAGCCCTCCACGCAGCTGCCTGGGTTCATAGGTGTTCCCTGGTAGGGGGAATTCCGCTAAATACCTCCCCTCTCCAGTGGGAGGCACTACATGCTACCTGCATTTACAGCACATCCCCGCACTTCCTTGCTGCTCCTACAAGTAGACTTTCTGTGAAGACGCGTGAAGGGATCCTAGGAGATCCCTTGCGCTGCAGACAGAAGACGGAACCTCCCCATGCTCAGAATTCCGGAACACGGCTGAGTGTGTGGGGGAGGTTTGGGGCCGTCCTCCACGTAGCTGCCTGTGGTCACAAGTGTTCCCTGGCAGGGGGATATCCGCTAAATACCTCCCCTGTCCAGGGAGGGGCACTACATGGTACCTGCATTTCCAGCCAATCCCACGCATTTCTCCTGCCGCCCGAACTAGGAGACACTCGGGAAAGACACGTGAAGGGCTCCTAGGAGATCCAAGTCGCAGCAGACAGAATACGGAACCTCCCAACACTCAGAATTCCGGAAAACGGCTGACTGTGTGGGGGAGGTTTGGGGCCGGCCTCCACGCAGCTACCTGGTTTCACATGTTTTCCCTGGCAGGGGGAAGTCCGCTAAATACCTCCCCTTTCCAGGGGGCGGCACTACATGCTACCTGCATTTCCAGCACATCCCCCGCCTTTCCCCGGCAGCCCGCACTAGTAGACTCTCGGGGAAGACACGCGAATGGTCCTAGGAGATCCCAGGCGCTGCAGAAAGAAGACGGAACCTCCCCATGCTCAGAATTCCGGAAAACGGCTGACTGTGTTGGGGAGGTTTGAGGCTGCCCTCCACGAAGCTGTGTGTGGTCACAGGTGTTCCCTGGCGTGGTGAATTCCGCTAAATACCTCCCCTGTCCTGGGGGAGGCACTACATGCTACCTGCATTTCCAGCCCATCCCCCGAATTTCCCCGGCAGCCCGCACTATGAGACTCTCGGGGAAGACACTCGAAGGGCTCATAGGATATCCCAGTTGCTGCAGACAGATGACGGAACCTTCCCACACTCAGAATTCCGGAACATGGCTGACTGTGTTTGGAGGATTGGGGCCGCCCTCCACGCAGCTGCCTGGGGTCACAGGTGTTCCCTGGCAGAGGGAAGTCCGCTAAATACCTCCCCTGTCCAGGGGGAGGCACTACATGCTACCTGCATTTCCAGCCTATCCCCTGCCTTTCCCCGGCATTCCGCACTAGGAGATACACGGGGAAGACACGTGAATGGCTCCTAGGAGATCCCAGGCTCTACAGACAGAAGACGGAACTTCCCCACACTCAGAATTCCGGAACACGGCTGACTGTGAGGGGTTTTGGGGCAGCCCTCCACGCAGCTGCCTGGGTTCATAGGTGTTCCCTGGTAGGGGGAATTCCGCTAAATACCTCCCCTCTCCAGTGGGAGGCACTACATGCTACCTGCATTTACAGCACATCCCCGCACTTCCTTGCTGCTCCTACAAGTAGACTTTCTGTGAAGACGCGTGAAGGGATCCTAGGAGATCCCTTGCGCTGCAGACAGAAGACGGAACCTCCCCATGCTCAGAATTCCGGAACACGGCTGAGTGTGTGGGGGAGGTTTGGGGCCGTCCTCCACGTAGCTGCCTGTGGTCACAAGTGTTCCCTGGCAGGGGGATGTCCGCTAAATACCTCCCCTGTCCAGGGAGGGGCACTACATGGTACCTGCATTTCCAGCCAATCCCACGCATTTCTCCTGCCGCCCGAACTAGGAGACACTCGGGAAAGACACGTGAAGGGCTCCTAGGAGATCCAAGTCGCAGCAGACAGAATATGGAACCTCCCAACACTCAGAATTCCGGAAAACGGCTGACTGTGTGGGGGAGGTTTGGGGCCGGCCTCCACGCAGCTACCTGGTTTCACATGTTTTCCCTGGCAGGGGGAAGTCCGCTAAATACCTCCCCTTTCCAGGGGGCGGCACTAAATGCTACCTGCATTTCCAGCACATCCCCCGCCTTTCCCCGCAGCCCGCAATAGTAGACTCTCGGGGAAGACACGCGAATGGTCCTAGGAGATCCCAGGCGCTGCAGAAAGAAGACGGAACCTCCCCATGCTCAGAATTCCGGAAAACGGCTGACTGTGTTGGGGAGGTTTGAGGCTGCCCTCCACGAAGCTGTGTGTGGTCACAGGTGTTCCCTGGCATGGTGAATTCCGCTAAATACCTCCCCTGTCCTGGGGGAGGCATTACATGCTACCTGCATTTCCAGCCCATCCCCCGAATTTCCCCGGCAGCCCGCACTATGAGACTCTCGGGGAAGACACTCGAAGGGCTCATAGGATATCCCAGTTGCTGCAGACAGATGACGGAACCTTCCCACACTCAGAATTCCGGAACATGGCTGACTGTGTTTGGAGGATTGGGGCCGCCCTCCACGCAGCTGCCTGTGGTCACAGGTGTTCCCTGGCAGAGGGAAGTCCGCTAAATACCTCCCCTGTCCAGGGGGAGGCACTACATGCTATCTACATTTCCAGGCCATCCCCGCCTTTCCTGGCAGCCGGTAAAAGTAGACTTTCTGTGAAGACGCTCGAAGGGATCCTAGGAGATCCCATGAGCTGCAGACAGAAGACGGAAACTCCCCATGCTCAGAAATCCGGAACACGGCTGAGTGTGTGGGGGAGGTTTTGGGCGGCCCTATACGCAGCAGCCTATGGTCACAGGAGTTCCCTGGCAGGGGGAAGTCCGCTAAATACCTCCCCTGCCCAGGGGGAGGCACTAAATGCTACCTGCATTTCCAGCCCATCCCCCGCCTTTCCCCGGCTGCCCGCACTAGGAGACTCTCGGGGAAGATACGTGAAGGGCTCCAAGGGGATCCCAAGCGCAGCAGACAGAAGACGAAACCTCCCAACCCTCAGAATTCCGGAACACGGCTGACTGTGTGGGGGAGGTTAGGGGCCGAGCTCCACGCAGCTTCCTGGTTTCACACGTGTTCCCTGAAGGGGGAAGTCCGCTAAATACGTCCCCTGTTCAGGGGGTGACACGACATGCTACGTGCATTTCCAGCACATCCCCCGCATTTCCCCTGCAGCCCGCACTAGGAGACCATCGGGGAAGACACGCGAAGGGTTCCTAGGAGATCCCAGGCGCAGCAGACAGAAGACGGAACCTCCCAATATTCAGAAAACCGGAACACGGCTGACAGTGTGGGGGAGGTTTGGGGCCGCACTCCACGAAGCTGCCTGGTTTCACAGGTGTTCCCTGGCAGGGGGAATTCCGCTAAATACCTCCACTGTCCAGGGGGAGTCACTACATGCTACCTGCATGTCCAGCCCATCCCCCGACTTTAACCGGCAGCCCGCACTAAGAGACTCTCGGGGAAGACACGCGAAGTGCTCCTAGGAGATCCCAGGCGCTGCAGAAAGAAGACGGAACCTCCCCACGCTCAGAATTCCGGAACACGTCTGATTGTGTGGGGGAGATTGGGGCCTCCCTCCTCGCAGCTGCCTGGGGTCACTGGTGTTCCCTGGCAGGGGGAATTCCGCTAAATACCTCCCCTGTCCTGGGGGAGGCACTACATGCTACCTGCATTTCCAGCCCATCCCCCGAATTTCCCCGGCAGCCCGCACTATGAGACTCTCGGGGAAGACACTCGAAGGGCTCATAGGATATCCCAGTTGCTGCAGACAGATGACGGAACCTTCCCACACTCAGAATTCCGGAACATGGCTGACTGTGTTTGGAGGATTGGGGCCGCCCTCCACGCAGCTGCCTGTGGTCACAGGTGTTCCCTGGCAGAGGGAAGTCCGCTAAATACCTCCCCTGTCCAGGGGGAGGCACTACATGCTATCTACATTTCCAGGCCATCCCCGCCTTTCCTGGCAGCCGGTAAAAGTAGACTTTCTGTGAAGACGCTCGAAGGGATCCTAGGAGATCCCATGAGCTGCAGACAGAAGACGGAAACTCCCCATGCTCAGAAATCCGGAACACGGCTGAGTGTGTGGGGGAGGTTTTGGGCGGCCCTATACGCAGCAGCCTATGGTCACAGGAGTTCCCTGGCAGGGGGAAGTCCGCTAAATACCTCCCCTGTCCAGGGGGAGGCACTAAATGCTACCTGCATTTCCAGCCCATCCCCCGCCTTTCCCCGGCTGCCCGCACTAGGAGACTCTCGGGGAAGATACGTGAAGGGCTCCAAGGGGATCCCAAGCGCAGCAGACAGAAGACGAAACCTCCCAACCCTCAGAATTCCGGAACACGGCTGACTGTGTGGGGGAGGTTAGGGGCCGAGCTCCACGCAGCTTCCTGGTTTCACACGTGTTCCCTGAAGGGGGAAGTCCGCTAAATACGTCCCCTGTTCAGGGGGTGACACGACATGCTACGTGCATTTCCAGCACATCCCCCGCATTTCCCCTGCAGCCCGCACTAGGAGACCATCGGGGAAGACACGCGAATGGTTCCTAGGAGATCCCAGGCGCAGCAGACAGAAGACGGAACCTCCCAATATTCAGAAAACCGGAACACGGCTGACAGTGTGGGGGAGGTTTGGGGCCGCACTCCACGAAGCTGCCTGGTTTCACAGGTGTTCCCTGGCAGGGGGAATTCCGCTAAATACCTCCACTGTCCAGGGGGAGTCACTACATGCTACCTGCATGTCCAGCCCATCCCCCGACTTTAACCGGCAGCCCGCACTAAGAGACTCTCGGGGAAGACACGCGAAGTGCTCCTAGGAGATCCCAGGCGCTGCAGAAAGAAGACGGAACCTCCCCACGCTCAGAATTCCGGAACACGTCTGATTGTGTGGGGGAGATTGGGGCCTCCCTCCTCGCAGATGCCTGGGGTCACTGGTGTTCCCTGGCAGGGGGAATTCCGCTAAATACCTCCCCTGTCCTGGGGGAGGCACTACATGCTACCTGCATTTCCAGCCCATCCCCCGAATTTCCCCGGCAGCCCGCACTATGAGACTCTCGGGGAAGACACTCGAAGGGCTCATAGGATATCCCAGTTGCTGCAGACAGATGACGGAACCTTCCCACACTCAGAATTCCGGAACATGGCTGACTGTGTTTGGAGGATTGGGGCCGCCCTCCACGCAGCTGCCTGGGGTCACAGGTGTTCCCTGGCAGGGGGAAGTACTCTAAATACCTCCTCTGTCCAGGGGTAGGCACTACATGCTATCTACATTTCCAGGGCATCCCCGCCTTTCCTGGCAGCCGGTACAAGTAGACTTTCTGTGAAGACGCGTGAAGGGATCCTAGGAGATCCCATGCGCTGCAGACAGACGACGGAAACTCCCCATGCTCAGAAATCCGGAACATGGCTGAGTGTGTGGGGGAGGTTTTGGGCGGTCCTATACGCAGCAGCCTATGGTCACAGGTTTTCCCTGGCAGGGGGAATTCCGCTAAATACCTCCCCTGTCCAGGGGGAGGCACTACATGCTACCTGCATTTCCAGCCCATCCCCCACATTTTTGCCGCAGCCCGCACTAGGAAACTCTCGGAGAAACACTCGAATGGCTCCTAGGAGATCCCAGGTGCTGCAGAAAGAACACGGAACTTCCCCAAGCTCAGAATTCCGGAACACGGCTGACTGTGTGGGGGAAGTTTGGGGCCTCCTTCCACGCAGCTGCCTGGAGTCACAGATGTTCCCTGGCAGGGGGAAGTCCGCTAAATACCTCCCCTGTCCAGGGTGAGGCTCTACATCCTACCTGCTTTTCCAGCCCATCCCCCGCCTTTCCCCGGCAGCCCGCAATAGGAGAACCTCGAGGAAGACACGCGAATGGTTCCATGAAAATCCCAGGCCGTGCAGACAGAAGACGGAACCTCCAACCGCTCAGAATTCCAGAACACGGCTGACTGTGTGGGGGAGTTTTGGGACCGCCCTCCACGCAGCTGCCTTGGGACACAAGTTTTCCGTGGCAGGGTGAAGTCCGCTCATTACCTCCCCTGTCCAGGGAGAGGCACTACATGGAACCTGCATTTCCAGCCCATCCCCGCCTTTCCTGGCAGCCCGTACAAGTAGACTCTCTGTGAAGACGCGCGAAGGGATCCTAAGAGATCCCATGCGCTGCAGACAGAAGACGGAAACTCCCCATGCTCAGAATTCCGGAACACGGCTGAGTGTGTGGGGGAGTTTTGGGGCCGGCCTCCATGCAGCTGCCTGTGGTCACAGGTGTTCCCTGGCAGGGGGAAGTCAGCTAAATACCTCCCCTGTCCAGGGAGAGGCACTACATGGAAGCTGCATTTCCAGCCCATCCCCCGCCTTTCCCCGGCCGCCCGCACTAGGAGACAGTCGGGGAAGTCACGTGAAGGGCTCCTAGGAGATCCCAGTAGCAGCAGACAGAATACGGAACCTCCCAACACTCAGAGTTCTGGAAAAAGTCTGACTGTGTGGGGGAGGTTTGGGGCCGCCCTATACGCAGCTGCCTGATTTCACAGGTGTTCCCTGGCAGGGGGAATTCCGCTAAATACCACCCCTGTCCGGGGGGAGGCACTGCATGCTACCTGCATTTTCAGACCATCCCCCAGATTTTCACGGCAGTCCGCACTAGGAAAATCTCGGTGAATACACTCGAATGGCTCCTAGGTGATCCCAGGTGCTGCAGAAAGAAGACGGAACCTCCCCACGCTCAGAATTCCGGAACACGTCTGAATATGTGGGGGAGGATTGGGGCAGTCTTCCACGCAGCTGCCTGGAGTCACAAGTGTTCCCTGGCAGGGGGAATTCCGCTAAATACCTCCCCTGTCCAGGGAGAGGCACTAAATGCTACCTGAATTTCCACCCCATCCCCCGCATTTCCCTGGCTGCCCGCACTAGGAGACTCTCGGGGAAGATACGTGAAGGGCTCCTAGGAGATCCCAAGCACAGCAGACAGAAGACGAAACCTCCCAACACTCAGAATTCCGGAACACGGCTGACTGTGTGGGGGAGGTTTGGGGCCGCCATCCACGCAGCTGCCTATGCTCACAGGTTTTCCCTGGCAGGGGGAAGTCCGCTAAATACCTCCCCTGTCCAGGGAGAGGCACTACATGTAACCTGCATTTCCAGCCATTCCCCCGCCTTTCCCCGGCCGCCCGCACTAGGAGACACTCGGGGAAGACACGTGAAGGGCTCCTAGTAGATCCCAGTCGCAGCAGACAAACTACGGAACCTGCCAACACTCAGAATTCCAGAAAATCTCTGACTGTGTGGGGGAGGTTTGTGGCCGCCCTATACGCAGCTGCCTGGTTTCACTGGTGTTCCCTGGCAGGGGGAATTCCGCTAAATACCTCCCCTGTCCAGGGGGACGCACTACATGCTAACTGCATTTCCAGCCCATCCCCGGACTTTCCCCGGCAGTACGCAATAGGAGAACCTCGGGGAAGACACGCGAATGGTTCCTTGGAGATCCCAGGCGCTGCAGACAGAAGACGGAACTTCCACCCTCTCAGAATTCCGGAACACGGCTGAAAGTGTGGGGGAGGTTTGGGGCCGCCCTCCACGAAGCTGCTTTGGGTCACAGGTGTTCCGTGGCAGGGGGAATTCCGCTGAATACCTCCCCTGTCCAGGGGCAGGCACTACAAGCTACCTGCATTTCCAGACTATGCCCCCCATTTCCCCGGCAGCCCGTATTAGGAGATCCTCGGGGAAGACACGCGAATGGCTCCTAGGAGATCCCAGGCTCTACAGACAGAAGACGGAACTTCCCCACACTCAGAATTCCGGAACACGGCTGACTGTGTGTCGGAAGTTTGGGGCCGCCCTCCACGCATCTGCCTGGGGTCACAGGTGTTCCCTGGCAGGGGGAAGTCCGCTAAATAACCCCCTTGTCCATGGGGAGGCACTACCTGCTACCTGAATTTCCAGCCCATCCCCCGCCTTTCCCTGGAACCCGCACTAGGATAAAATCGGGGAAGACAGGCAAAGGGCTCCTATGAGATCTCAGGCGCTTCAGACAGAAGACAGAACCTCACCACGCTTAGAATTCCGGAACACGGCTGACTGTGAGGGGTTTTGGGGCAGCCCTCCACGCAGCTGCCTGGGTTCATAGGTGTTTCCTGGTAGGGGGAATTCCGCTAAATACCTCCCCTCTCCAGGGGGAGGCACTACATGCTACCTGCATTTACAGCACATCCCCGCACTTCCTTGCTGCTCGTACAAGTAGACTTTCTGTGAAGACGCGTGAAGGGATCCTAGGAGATCCCTTGCGCTGCAGACAGAAGACGGAACCTCCCCATGCTCAGAATTCCTGAACACGGCTGAGTGTGGGGGGGAGGTTTGGGGCCGTCCTCCACGTAGCTGCCTGTGGTCACAAGTGTTCCCTGGCAGGGGGATGTCCGCTAAATACCTCCCCTGTCCAGGGAGGGGCACTACATGGTACCTGCATTTCCAGCCAATCCCACGCATTTCTCCGGCCGCCCGAACTATGTGACACTCGGGGAAGACACGTGAAGGGCTCCTAGGAGATCCCAGTCGCAGCAGACAGAATACGGAACCTCCCAACACTCAGAATTCCGGAAAACGCCTGACTGTGTGGGGGAGGTTTGGGGCCGGCCTCCACGCAGCTACCTGGTTTCACATGTTTTCCCTGGCAGGTGGAAGTCCGCTAAATACCTCCCCTTTCCAGGGGGAGGCACGACATGCTACCTGTTTTTCCAGCCCATCCCCCGCCTTTCCCCGGCAGCCCGCAATAAGAGAACCTCGGGGAAGACACGCGAATGGTTCCATGAAAATCCCAGGCCGTGCAGACAGAAGACGGAACCTCCAACCGCTCAGAATTCCAGAACAAGGCTGACTGTGTGGGGGAGTTTTGGGACCGCCCTCCACGCAGCTGCCTTGGGACACAAGTTTTCCGTGGCAGGGTGAAGTCCGCTAATTACCTCCCCTGTCCAGGGAGAGGCACTACATGGAACCTGCATTTCCAGCCCATCCCCGCCTTTCCTGGCAGCCCGTACAAGTAGACTCTCTGTGAAGACGCGCGAAGGGATCCTAAGAGATCCCATGCGCTGCAGACAGAAGACGGAAACTCCCCATGCTCAGAATTCCGGAACACGGCTGAGTGTGTGGGGGAGTTTTGGGGCCGGCCTCCATGCAGCTGCCTGTGGTCACAGGTGTTCCCTGGCAGGGGGAAGTCAGCTAAATACCTCCCCTGTCCAGGGAGAGGCACTACATGGAAGCTGCATTTCCAGCCCATCCCCCGCCTTTCCCCGGCCGCCCGCACTAGGAGACAGTCGGGGAAGTCACGTGAAGGGCTCCTAGGAGATCCCAGTAGCAGCAGACAGAATACGGAACCTCCCAACACTCAGAATTCCGGAAAACGGCTGACTGTGTGGGGGAGGTTTGGGACCGGCCTCCACGCAGCTACCTGGTTTCACATGTTTTCCCTGGCAGGTGGAAGTCCGCTAAATACCTCCCCTTTCCAGGGGGAGGCACTACATGCTACCTGCATTTCCAGCACATCCCCCGCCTTTCCCCGGCAGCCCGCACTAGGAGACTCTCGGGGAAGACACGCGAAGGGCTCCTAGGAGATCCCAGGCGCTGCAGAAAGAAGACGGAACCTCCCCACGCTCAGAATTCCGGAAAACGGCTGACTGTGTTGGGGAGGTTTGAGGCTGCCCTCCACGAAGCTGTGTGTGGTCTCCGGTGTTCCCTGGCATGGTGAATTCCGCTAAATACCTCCCCTGTCCTGGGGGTGGCACTACATGCTACCTGCATTTCCAGCCCATCCCCCGAATTTCCCCGGCAGCCCGCACTATGAGACTCTCGGGGAAGACACGCGAATAGCTCATAGGAGGTCACAGGCGCTGCAGACAGATGACGGAACCTTCCCACACTCAGAATTCCGGAACATGGCTGACTGTGTTTGGAGGATTGGGGCCGCCCTCCACGCAGCTGCCTGGGGTCACAGGTGTTCCCTGGCAGGGGGAAGTACTCTAAATACCTCCTCTGTCCAGGGGTAGGCACTACATGCTATCTACATTTCCAGGCCATCCCCGCCTTTCCTGGCAGCCGGTACAAGTAGACTTTCTGTGAAGACGCGTGAAGGGATCCTAGGAGATCCCATGCGCTGCAGACAGACGACGGAAACTCCCCATGCTCAGAAATCCGGAACATGTCTGAGTGTGTGGGGGAGGTTTTGGGCGGTCCTATACGCAGCTGCCTATGGTCACAGGTGTTCCCTGGCAGGGGGAATTCCGCTAAATACCTCCCCTGTCCAGGGGGAGGCACTACATGCTACCTGCATTTCCAGCCCATCCCCCACATTTTTGCCGCAGCCCGCACTAGGTAACTCTCGGAGAAACACTCGAATGGCTCCTAGGAGATCCCAGGTGCTGCAGAAAGAACACGGAACTTCCCCAAGCTCAGTATTCCGGAACACGGCTGACTGTGTGGGGGAAGTTTGGGGCCTCCTTCCACGCAGCTGCCTGGAGTCACAGATGTTCCCTGGCAGGGGGAAGTCCGCTAAATACCTCCCCTGTCCAGGGTGAGGCTCTACATCCTACCTGCTTTTCCAGCCCATCCCCCGCCTTTCCCCGGCAGCCCGCAATAGGAGAACCTCGAGGAAGACACGCGAATGGTTCCATGAAAATCCCAGGCCGTGCAGACAGAAGACGGAACCTCCAACCGCTCAGAATTCCAGAACACGGCTGACTGTGTGGGGGAGTTTTGGGACCGCCCTCCACGCAGCTGCCTTGGGACACAAGTTTTCCGTGGCAGGGTGAAGTCCGCTAATTACCTCCCCTGGCCAGGGAGAGGCACTACATGGAACCTGCATTTCCAGCCCATCCCCGCCTTTCCTGGCAGCCCGTACAAGTAGACTCTCTGTGAAGACGCGCGAAGGGATCCTAAGAGATCCCATGCGCTGCAGACAGAAGACGGAACCTCCCCATGCTCAGAATTCCGGAACACGGCTGAGTGTGTGGGGGAGTTTTGGGGCCGGCCTCCATGCAGCTGCCTGTGGTCACAGGTGTTCCCTGGCAGGGGGAAGTCAGCTAAATACCTCCCCTGTCCAGGGAGAGGCACTACATGGAAGCTGCATTTCCAGCCCATCCCCCGCCTTTCCCCGGCCGCCCGCACTAGGAGACAGTCGGGGAAGTCACGTGAAGGGCTCCTAGGAGATCCCAGTAGCAGCAGACAGAATACGGAACCTCCCAACACTCAGAGTTCTGGAAAAAGTCTGACTGTGTGGGGGAGGTTTGGGGCCGCCCTATACGCAGCTGCCTGATTTCACAGGTGTTCCCTGGCAGGGGGAATTCCGCTAAATACCACCCCTGTCCGGGGGGAGGCACTGCATGCTACCTGCATTTTCAGACCATCCCCCAGATTTTCACGGCAGTCCGCACTAGGAAAATCTCGGTGAATACACTCGAATGGCTCCTAGGTGATCCCAGGTGCTGCAGAAAGAAGACGGAACCTCCCCACGCTCAGAATTCCGGAACACGTCTGAATATGTGGGGGAGGATTGGGGCAGTCTTCCACGCAGCTGCCTGGAGTCACAAGTGTTCCCTGGCAGGGGGAATTCCGCTAAATACCTCCCCTGTCCAGGGGGAGGCACTAAATGCTACCTGAATTTCCACCCCATCCCCCGCATTTCCCTGGCTGCCCGCACTAGGAGACTCTCGGGGAAGATACGTGAAGGGCTCCTAGGAGATCCCAAGCACAGCAGACAGAAGACGAAACCTCCCAACACTCAGAATTCCGGAACACGGCTGACTGTGTGGGGGAGGTTTGGGGCCGCCATCCACGCAGCTGCCTGTTTTCACAGGTGTTCCCTGGCAGGGGGAAGTCCGCTAAATACCTCCCCTGTCCAGGGGGAGGAACTGCATAGTACCTGCATTTCCAGCCCATCCCCCGCCTTTCCCCGTCAGCCCGCAATAAGAGACTCTCGGGGAAGACACGCGAAATGCTCCTAGGAGATCCCAGGCGCTGCAGACAGAATACGGAACCTCCCCACACTCAGAATTCCGCAACACGGCTGACTGTGTGTGGGAGGTTTGGGGCCGCTCTCCACGCAGCTGCCTGGGGTCACTGGTGTTCCCTGTCAGGGGGAATTCCGCTAAATAAATCCCCTGTGCAGGGGGAGGCAGTATATGATACCTGCATTTCCAGACAATCCCCCGAATTTCACCGGTAGCCCACACTAAGAGATACTTGGGGAAGACATTCGAAGGGCTCCTAGGTGATCCCAGGCGCTGCAGAAGTAAGTCGGAACATACCCATGCTCAGAATACCGGAACACGGCTGACTGTGTAGTGGAGGATTGGGGCCGCCCTCCTCGCAGCTGCCTGTGGTCACAGGAGTTCCCTGGCAGGGGGAATTTCGCTAACTACCTCCCCTGTCCAGGGGGAGGCACTACATGCTACCTGCATTTCCAGCCCATCCCCAGAATTTCCCCGGCTATCCGCACTGTGAGTCTCTCGGGGAAGATATGTGAAGGGCTCCTAGGAGATCCAAAGCGCAGCAGACAGAAGACGAAACCTCCCAACACTCAGAATTCCGGAACACGTCTGACTGTGTGGGGGAGATTTGGGGCCGCCATCCACGCAGTTGCCTGGTATCACAGGTGTTCCCTGGCAGGGGGAAGTCCGCTAAATAACTCCCCTTTCCAGGGGGAGGAACTGCATATTACCTGCATTTCCAGCCCATCCCCCGCCTTTCCCAGGCAGCCCGCACTAGGAGATTCTCGGGGAAGACACGCCAAATGCTCCTAGGAGATCCCAGGCGCTGCAGACAAAAGACGGAACCTCCCCACTCACACAATTCCGGAAAACGGCTGATTGTGTTGGGGAGGTTTCAGGCAGCCCTCCACGCAGCTGTGTGTTGTCACAGGTGGTCCCTGTCAGGGTGAATTCCGCTAAATACCTCCCCTGTCCTCGGGGTGGCACTATACGCTACCTGCATTTCCAGCCCATCCCCCGCCTTTCCCCGGCAGCCCGCACTATGAGACTCTCGGGGAAGACACGCGAAGGGCTCATAGGATATCCCAGGCGCTGCAGACAGATGGCGGAACCTTCCCACACTCAGAATTCCGGAACATGGCTGACTGTGTGGGGGAGGTTTGGGGCCGCCCTCCACGCAGCTGCCTGGGTTCAGAGGTGTTCCCTGGCAGGGGGAAGTCCGCTAAATACCTACCCTGTCCAGGGGGAGGCACTACATTCTACCTGCATTTCCCCGGCACCCGCACTAGGAGATTCTCGGGGAAGACACGCGAATGGCTCCTAGGCGATCACAGACGCTGCAGGCAGAAGACGAAATCTCCCCACACTCAGAATTCCGGAACACGGCTGACTCTGTGTGGGAGGTTTGGGGCTGCCCTCCACGCAGCTGCCTGGTGTCACTGGTGTTCCCTGTCAGGGGGAAGTCCGCTAAATTCCTCCCCTTTCCAGGGGGACACACTACCTGCTACCTGCATTACCAGCACATCCCCCGACTTTCCCCGGCAACCGCACAAGGATACTCTCGGGGAAGACACGCGAATTGTTCCTTGGAGATCACAGGCGCTGCAGACAGAAGACGGAACCTCCAACCGCTCACAATTTCGGAACACAGCTGACTGTGTGGGGGAGGTTTGGGGCCGCCCCCCACGCAGCTGCCTTGGGTCACAGGTGTTCCGTGGCAGGGGGAAGTCCGCTAAATACCTTCCCTGTCCAGGGGGAGGCACTACATGCTACCTGCATTTCCAGCCTATCCCCTGCCTTTCCCCGGCATTCCGCACTAGGAGATACACGGGGAAGACACGTGAATGGCTCCTAGGAGATCCCAGGCTCTACAGACAGAAGACGGAACTTCCCCACACTCAGAATTCCGGAACACGGCTGACTGTGAGGGGTTTTGGGGCAGCCCTCCACGCAGCTGCCTGGGTTCATAGGTGTTCCCTGGTAGGGGGAATTCCGCTAAATACCTCCCCTCTCCAGTGGGAGGCACTACATGCTACCTGCATTTACAGCACATCCCCGCACTTCCTTGCTGCTCCTACAAGTAGACTTTCTGTGAAGACGCGTGAAGGGATCCTAGGAGATCCCTTGCGCTGCAGACAGAAGACGGAACCTCCCCATGCTCAGAATTCCGGAACACGGCTGAGTGTGTGGGGGAGGTTTGGGGCCGTCCTCCACGTAGCTGCCTGTGGTCACAAGTGTTCCCTGGCAGGGGGATGTCCGCTAAATACCTCCCCTGTCCAGGGAGGGGCACTACATGGTACCTGCATTTCCAGCCAATCCCACGCATTTCTCCTGCCGCCCGAACTAGGAGACACTCGGGAAAGACACGTGAAGGGCTCCTAGGAGATCCAAGTCGCAGCAGACAGAATACGGAACCTCCCAACACTCAGAATTCCGGAAAACGGCTGACTGTGTGGGGGAGGTTTGGGGCCGGCCTCCACGCAGCTACCTGGTTTCACATGTTTTTCCTGGCAGGGGGAAGTCCGCTAAATACCTACCCTGTCCAGGGGGAGGCACTACATTCTACCTGCATTTCCCCGGCACCCGCACTAGGAGATTCTCGGGGAAGACACGCGAATGGCTCCTAGGCGATCACAGACGCTGCAGACAGAAGACGAAATCTCCCCACACTCAGAATTCCGGAACACGGCTGACTCTGTGTGGGAGGTTTGGGGCTGCCCTCCACGCAGCTGCCTGGTGTCACTGGTGTTCCCTGTCAGGCGGAAGTCCGCTAAATTCCTCCCCTTTCCAGGGGGACACACTACCTGCTACCTGCATTTCCAGCACATCCCCCGACTTTCCCCGGCAACCGCACAAGGATACTCTCGGGGAAGACACGCGAATTGTTCCTTGGAGATCACAGGCGCTGCAGACAGAAGACGGAACCTCCAACCGCTCACAATTTCGGAACACAGCTGACTGTGTGGGGGAGGTTTGGGGCCGCCCCCCACGCAGCTGCCTTGGGTCACAGGTGTTCCGTGGCAGGGGGAAGTCCGCTAAATACCTTCCCTGTCCAGGGGGAGGCACTACATGCTACCTGCATTTCCAGCCTATCCCCTGCCTTTCCCCGGCATTCCGCACTAGGAGATACACGGGGAAGACACGTGAATGGCTCCTAGGAGATCCCAGGCTCTACAGACAGAAGACGGAACTTCCCCACACTCAGAATTCCGGAACACGGCTGACTGTGAGGGGTTTTGGGGCAGCCCTCCACGCAGCTGCCTGGGTTCATAGGTGTTCCCTGGTAGGGGGAATTCCGCTAAATACCTCCCCTCTCCAGTGGGAGGCACTACATGCTACCTGCATTTACAGCACATCCCCGCACTTCCTTGCTGCTCCTACAAGTAGACTTTCTGTGAAGACGCGTGAAGGGATCCTAGGAGATCCCTTGCGCTGCAGACAGAAGACGGAACCTCCCCATGCTCAGAATTCCGGAACACGGCTGAGTGTGTGGGGGAGGTTTGGGGCCGTCCTCCACGTAGCTGCCTGTGGTCACAAGTGTTCCCTGGCAGGGGGATGTCCGCTAAATACCTCCCCTGTCCAGGGAGGGGCACTACATGGTACCTGCATTTCCAGCCAATCCCACGCATTTCTCCTGCCGCCCGAACTAGGAGACACTCGGGAAAGACACGTGAAGGGCTCCTAGGAGATCCAAGTCGCAGCAGACAGAATACGGAACCTCCCAACACTCAGAATTCCGGAAAACGGCTGACTGTGTGGGGGAGGTTTGGGGCCGGCCTCCACGCAGCTACCTGGTTTCACATGTTTTCCCTGGCAGGGGGAAGTCCGCTAAATACCTCCCCTTTCCAGGGGGCGGCACTACATGCTACCTGCATTTCCAGCACATCCCCCGCCTTTCCCCGGCAGCCCGCACTAGTAGACTCTCGGGGAAGACACGCGAATGGTCCTAGGAGATCCCAGGCGCTGCAGAAAGAAGACGGAACCTCCCCATGCTCAGAATTCCGGAAAACGGCTGACTGTGTTGGGGAGGTTTGAGGCTGCCCTCCACGAAGCTGTGTGTGGTCACAGGTGTTCCCTGGCATGGTGAATTCCGCTAAATACCTCCCCTGTCCTGGGGGAGGCACTACATGCTACCTGCATTTCCAGCCCATCCCCCGAATTTCCCCGGCAGCCCGCACTATGAGACTCTCGGGGAAGACACTCGAAGGGCTCATAGGATATCCCAGTTGCTGCAGACAGATGACGGAACCTTCCCACACTCAGAATTCCGGAACATGGCTGACTGTGTTTGGAGGATTGGGGCCGCCCTCCACGCAGCTGCCTGGGGTCACAGGTGTTCCCTGGCAGAGGGAAGTCCGCTAAATACCTCCCCTGTCCAGGGGGAGGCACTACATGCTACCTGCATTTCCAGCCTATCCCCTGCCTTTCCCCGGCATTCCGCACTAGGAGATACACGGGGAAGACACGTGAATGGCTCCTAGGATATCCCAGGCTCTACAGACAGAAGACGGAACTTCCCCACACTCAGAATTCCGGAACACGGCTGACTGTGAGGGGTTTTGGGGCAGCCCTCCACGCAGCTGCCTGGGTTCATAGGTGTTCCCTGGTAGGGGGAATTCCGCTAAATACCTCCCCTCTCCAGTGGGAGGCACTACATGCTACCTGCATTTACAGCACATCCCCGCACTTCCTTGCTGCTCCTACAAGTAGACTTTCTGTGAAGACGCGTGAAGGGATCCTAGGAGATCCCTTGCGCTGCAGACAGAAGACGGAACCTCCCCATGCTCAGAATTCCGGAACACGGCTGAGTGTGTGGGGGAGGTTTGGGGCCGTCCTCCACGTAGCTGCCTGTGGTCACAAGTGTTCCCTGGCAGGGGGATGTCCGCTAAATACCTCCCCTGTCCAGGGAGGGGCACTACATGGTACCTGCATTTCCAGCCAATCCCACGCATTTCTCCTGCCGCCCGAACTAGGAGACACTCGGGAAAGACACGTGAAGGGCTCCTAGGAGATCCAAGTCGCAGCAGACAGAATACGGAACCTCCCAACACTCAGAATTCCGGAAAACGGCTGACTGTGTGGGGGAGGTTTGGGGCCGGCCTCCACGCAGCTACCTGGTTTCACATGTTTTCCCTGGCAGGGGGAAGTCCGCTAAATACCTCCCCTTTCCAGGGGGCGGCACTACATGCTACCTGCATTTCCAGCACATCCCCCGCCTTTCCCCGGCAGCCCGCACTAGTAGACTCTCGGGGAAGACACGCGAATGGTCCTAGGAGATCCCAGGCGCTGCAGAAAGAAGACGGAACCTCCCCATGCTCAGAATTCCGGAAAACGGCTGACTGTGTTGGGGAGGTTTGAGGCTGCCCTCCACGAAGCTGTGTGTGGTCACAGGTGTTCCCTGGCATGGTGAATTCCGCTAAATACCTCCCCTGTCCTGGGGGAGGCACTACATGCTACCTGCATTTCCAGCCCATCCCCCGAATTTCCCCGGCAGCCCGCACTATGAGACTCTCGGGGAAGACACTCGAAGGGCTCATAGGATATCCCAGTTGCTGCAGACAGATGACGGAACCTTCCCACACTCAGAATTCCGGAACATGGCTGACTGTGTTTGGAGGATTGGGGCCGCCCTCCACGCAGCTGCCTGGGGTCACAGGTGTTCCCTGGCAGAGGGAAGTCCGCTAAATACCTCCCCTGTCCAGGGGGAGGCACTACATGCTATCTACATTTCCAGGCCATCCCCGCCTTTCCTGGCAGCCGGTAAAAGTAGACTTTCTGTGAAGACGCGAGAAGGGATCCTAGGAGATCCCATGAGCTGCAGACAGAAGACGGAAACTCCCCATGCTCAGAAATCCGGAACACGGCTGAGTGTGTGGGGGAGGTTTTGGGCGGCCCTATACGCAGCAGCCTATGGTCACAGGAGTTCCCTGGCAGGGGGAATTCCGCTAAATACCTCCCCTGCCCAGGGGGAGGCACTAAATGCTACCTGCATTTCCAGCCCATCCCCCGCCTTTCCCCGGCTGCCCGCACTAGGAGACTCTCGGGGAAGATACGTGAAGGGCTCCAAGGGGATCCCAAGCGCAGCAGACAGAAGACGAAACCTCCCAACCCTCAGAATTCCGGAACACGTCTGACTGTGTGGGGGAGGTTAGGGGCCGAGCTCCACGCAGCTTCCTGGTTTCACAGGTGTTCCCTGAAGGGGGAAGTCCGCTAAATACGTCCCCTGTTCAGGGGGTGACACGACATGCTACCTGCATTTCCAGCACATCCCCCGCATTTCCCTGGCAGCCTGCACTAGGAGATTCTCGGGGAAGACAAGTGAAGGGCTCCTAGGAGATCCCAGGCGCAGCAGACAGAAGACGGAACCTCCCAATATTCAGAAAACCGGAACACGGCTGACAGTGTGGGGGAGGTTTGGGGCCGCACTCCACGAAGCTGCCTGGTTTCACAGGTGTTCCCTGGCAGGGGGAATTCCGCTAAATACCTCCACTGTCCAGGGGGAGTCACTACATGCTACCTGCATGTCCAGCCCATCCCCCGACTTTAACCGGCAGCCCGCACTAAGAGACTCTCGGGGAAGACACGCGAAGTGCTCCTAGGAGATCCCAGGCGCTGCAGAAAGAAGACGGAACCTCCCCACGCTCAGAATTCCGGAACACGTCTGATTGTGTGGGGGAGATTGGGGCCTCCCTCCTCGCAGCTGCCTGGGGTCACTGGTGTTCCCTGGCAGGGGGAATTCCGCTAAATACCTCCCCTGTCCTGGGGGAGGCACTACATGCTACCTGCATTTCCAGCCCATCCCCCGAATTTCCCCGGCAGCCCGCACTATGAGACTCTCGGGGAAGACACTCGAAGGGCTCATAGGATATCCCAGTTGCTGCAGACAGATGACGGAACCTTCCCACACTCAGAATTCCGGAACATGGCTGACTGTGTTTGGAGGATTGGGGCCACCCTCCACGCAGCTGCCTGGGGTCACAGGTGTTCCCTGGCAGGGGGAAGTACTCTAAATACCTCCTCTGTCCAGGGGTAGGCACTACATGCTATCTACATTTCCAGGGCATCCCCGCCTTTCCTGGCAGCCGGTACAAGTAGACTTTCTGTGAAGACGCGTGAAGGGATCCTAGGAGATCCCATGCGCTGCAGACAGACGACGGAAACTCCCCATGCTCAGAAATCCGGAACATGGCTGAGTGTGTGGGGGAGGTTTTGGGCGGTCCTATACGCAGCAGCCTATGGTCACAGGTTTTCCCTGGCAGGGGGAATTCCGCTAAATACCTCCCCTGTCCAGGGGGAGGCACTACATGCTACCTGCATTTCCAGCCCATCCCCCACATTTTTGCCGCAGCCCGCACTAGGAAACTCTCGGAGAAACACTCGAATGGCTCCTAGGAGATCCCAGGTGCTGCAGAAAGAACACGGAACTTCCCCAAGCTCAGAATTCCGGAACACGGCTGACTGTGTGGGGGAAGTTTGGGGCCTCCTTCCACGCAGCTGCCTGGAGTCACAGATGTTCCCTGGCAGGGGGAAGTCCGCTAAATACCTCCCCTGTCCAGGGTGAGGCTCTACATCCTACCTGCTTTTCCAGCCCATCCCCCGCCTTTCCCCGGCAGCCCGCAATAGGAGAACCTCGAGGAAGACACGCGAATGGTTCCATGAAAATCCCAGGCCGTGCAGACAGAAGACGGAACCTCCAACCGCTCAGAATTCCAGAACACGGCTGACTGTGTGGGGGAGTTTTGGGACCGCCCTCCACGCAGCTGCCTTGGGACACAAGTTTTCCGTGGCAGGGTGAAGTCCGCTAATTACCTCCCCTGTCCAGGGAGAGGCACTACATGGAACCTGCATTTCCAGGCCATCCCCGCCTTTCCTGGCAGCCCGTACAAGTAGACTCTCTGTGAAGACGCGCGAAGGGATCCTAAGAGATCCCATGCGCTGCAGACAGAAGAAGGAAACTCCCCATGCTCAGAATTCCGGAACACGGCTGAGTGTGTGTGGGAGTTTTGGGGCCGGCCTCCATGCAGCTGCCTGTGGTCACAGGTGTTCCCTGGCAGGGGGAAGTCAGCTAAATACCTCCCCTGTCCAGGGAGAGGCACTACATGGAAGCTGCATTTCCAGCCCATCCCCCGCCTTTCCCCGGCCGCCCGCACTAGGAGACAGTCGGGGAAGTCACGTGAAGGGCTCCTAGGAGATCCCAGTAGCAGCAGACAGAATACGGAACCTCCCAACACTCAGAGTTCTGGAAAAAGTCTGACTGTGTGGGGGAGGTTTGGGGCCGCCCTATACGCAGCTGCCTGATTTCACAGGTGTTCCCTGGCAGGGGGAATTCCGCTAAATACCACCCCTGTCCGGGGGGAGGCACTGCATGCTACCTGCATTTTCAGACCATCCCCCAGATTTTCACGGCAGTCCGCACTAGGAAAATCTCGGTGAATACACTCGAATGGCTCCTAGGTGATCCCAGGTGCTGCAGAAAGAAGACGGAACCTCCCCACGCTCAGAATTCCGGAACACGTCTGAATATGTGGGGGAGGATTGGGGCAGTCTTCCACGCAGCTGCCTGGAGTCACAAGTGTTCCCTGGCAGGGGGAATTCCGCTAAATACCTCCCCTGTCCAGGGGGAGGCACTAAATGCTACCTGAATTTCCACCCCATCCCCCGCATTTCCCTGGCTGCCCGCACTAGGAGACTCTCGGGGAAGATACGTGAAGGGCTCCTAGGAGATCCCAAGCACAGCAGACAGAAGACGAAACCTCCCAACACTCAGAATTCCGGAACACGGCTGACTGTGTGGGGGAGGTTTGGGGCCGCCATCCACGCAGCTGCCTGTTTTCACAGGTGTTCCCTGGCAGGGGGAAGTCCGCTAAATACCTCCCCTGTCCAGGGGGAGGAACTGCATAGTACCTGCATTTCCAGCCCATCCCCCGCCTTTCCCCGTCAGCCCGCAATAAGAGACTCTCGGGGAAGACACGCGAAATGCTCCTAGGAGATCCCAGGCGCTGCAGACAGAATACGGAACCTCCCCACACTCAGAATTCCGCAACACGGCTGACTGTGTGTGGGAGGTTTGGGGCCGCCCTCCACGCAGCTGCCTGGGGTCACTGGTGTTCCCTGTCAGGGGGAATTCCGCTAAATAAATCCCCTGTGCAGGGGGAGGCAGTACATGCTACCTGCATTTCCAGCCTATCCCCTGCCTTTCCCCGGCATTCCGCACTAGGAGATACACGGGGAAGACACGTGAATGGCTTCTAGGAGATCCCAGGCTCTACAGACAGAAGACGGAACTTCCCCACACTCAGAATTCCGGAACACGGCTGACTGTGAGGGGTTTTGGGGCAGCCCTCCACGCAGCTGCCTGGGTTCATAGGTGTTCCCTGGTAGGGGGAATTCCGCTAAATACCTCCCCTCTCCAGTGGGAGGCACTACATGCTACCTGCATTTACAGCACATCCCCGCACTTCCTTGCTGCTCCTACAAGTAGACTTTCTGTGAAGACGCGTGAAGGGATCCTAGGAGATCCCTTGCGCTGCAGACAGAAGACGGAACCTCCCCATGCTCAGAATTCCGGAACACGGCTGAGTGTGTGGGGGAGGTTTGGGGCCGTCCTCCACGTAGCTGCCTGTGGTCACAAGTGTTCCCTGGCAGGGGGATGTCCGCTAAATTCCTCCCCTGTCCAGGGAGGGGCACTACATGGTACCTGCATTTCCAGCCAATCCCACGCATTTCTCCTGCCGCCCGAACTAGGAGACACTCGGGAAAGACACGTGAAGGGCTCCTAGGAGATCCAAGTCGCAGCAGACAGAATACGGAACCTCCCAACACTCAGAATTCCGGAAAACGGCTGACTGTGTGGGGGAGGTTTGGGGCTGGCCTCCACGCAGCTACCTGGTTTCACATGTTTTCCCTGGCAGGGGGAAGTCCGCTAAATACCTCCCCTTTCCAGGGGGCGGCACTACATGCTACCTGCATTTCCAGCACATCCCCCGCCTTTCCCCGGCAGCCCGCACTAGTAGACTCTCGGGGAAGACACGCGAATGGTCCTAGGAGATCCCAGGCGCTGCAGAAAGAAGACGGAACCTCCCCATGCTCAGAATTCCGGAAAACGGCTGACTGTGTTGGGGAGGTTTGAGGCTGCCCTCCACGAAGCTGTGTGTGGTCACAGGTGTTCCCTGGCATGGTGAATTCCGCTAAATACCTCCCCTGTCCTGGGGGAGGCACTACATGCTACCTGCATTTCCAGCCCATCCCCCGAATTTCCCCGGCAGCCCGCACTATGAGACTCTCGGGGAAGACACTCGAAGGGCTCATAGGATATCCCAGTTGCTGCAGACAGATGACGGAACCTTCCCACACTCAGAATTCCGGAACATGGCTGACTGTGTTTGGAGGATTGGGGCCGCCCTCCACGCAGCTGCCTGGGGTCACAGGTGTTCCCTGGCAGGGGGAAGTACTCTAAATACCTCCTCTGTCCAGGGGTAGGCACTACATGCTATCTACATTTCCAGGCCATCCCCGCCTTTCCTGGCAGCCGGTACAAGTAGACTTTCTGTGAAGACGCGTGAAGGGATCCTAGGAGATCCCATGCGCTGCAGACAGACGACGGAAACTCCCCATGCTCAGAAATCCGGAACATGGCTGAGTGTGTGGGGGAGGTTTTGGGCGGTCCTATACGCAGCAGCCTATGGTCACAGGTGTTCCCTGGCAGGGGGAATTCCGCTAAATACCTCCCCTGTCCAGGGGGAGCCACTACATGCTACCTGCATTTCCAGCCCATCCCCCACATTTTTGCCGCAGCCCGCACTAGGAAACTCTCGGAGAAACACTCGAATGGCTCCTAGGAGATCCCAGGTGCTGCAGAAAGAACACGGAACTTCCCCAAGCTCAGAATTCCAGAACACGGCTGACTGTGTGGGGGAAGTTTGGGGCCTCCTTCCACGCAGCTGCCTGGAGTCACAGATGTTCCCTGGCAGGGGGAAGTCCGCTAAATACCTCCCCTGTCCAGGGTGAGGCTCTACATCCTACCTGCTTTTCCAGCCCATCCCCCGCCTTTCCCCGGCAGCCCGCAATAGGAGAACCTCGAGGAAGACACGCGAATGGTTCCATGAAAATCCCAGGCCGTGCAGACAGAAGACGGAACCTCCAACCGCTCAGAATTCCAGAACACGGCTGACTGTGTGGGGGAGTTTTGGGACCGCCCTCCACGCAGCTGCCTTGGGACACAAGTTTTCCGTGGCAGGGTGAAGTCCGCTCATTACCTCCCCTGTCCAGGGAGAGGCACTACATGGAACCTGCATTTCCAGCCCATCCCCGCCTTTCCTGGCAGCCCGTACAAGTAGACTCTCTGTGAAGACGCGCGAAGGGATCCTAAGAGATCCCATGCGCTGCAGACAGAAGACGGAAACTCCCCATGCTCAGAATTCCGGAACACGGCTGAGTGTGTGGGGGAGTTTTGGGGCCGGCCTCCATGCAGCTGCCTGTGGTCACAGGTGTTCCCTGGCAGGGGGAAGTCAGCTAAATACCTCCCCTGTCCAGGGAGAGGCACTACATGGAAGCTGCATTTCCAGCCCATCCCCCGCCTTTCCCCGGCCGCCCGCACTAGGAGACAGTCGGGGAAGTCACGTGAAGGGCTCCTAGGAGATCCCAGTAGCAGCAGACAGAATACGGAACCTCCCAACACTCAGAGTTCTGGAAAAAGTCTGACTGTGTGGGGGAGGTTTGGGGCCGCCCTATACGCAGCTGCCTGATTTCACAGGTGTTCCCTGGCAGGGGGAATTCCGCTAAATACCACCCCTGTCCGGGGGGAGGCACTGCATGCTACCTGCATTTTCAGACCATCCCCCAGATTTTCACGGCAGTCCGCACTAGGAAAATCTCGGTGAATACACTCGAATGGCTCCTAGGTGATCCCAGGTGCTGCAGAAAGAAGACGGAACCTCCCCACGCTCAGAATTCCGGAACACGTCTGAATATGTGGGGGAGGATTGGGGCAGTCTTCCACGCAGCTGCCTGGAGTCACAAGTGTTCCCTGGCAGGGGGAATTCCGCTAAATACCTCCCCTGTCCAGGGGGAGGCACTAAATGCTACCTGAATTTCCACCCCATCCCCCGCATTTCCCTGGCTGCCCGCACTAGGAGACTCTCGGGGAAGATACGTGAAGGGCTCCTAGGAGATCCCAAGCACAGCAGACAGAAGACGAAACCTCCCAACACTCAGAATTCCGGAACACGGCTGACTGTGTGGGGGAGGTTTGGGGCCGCCATCCACGCAGCTGCCTGTTTTCACAGGTGTTCCCTGGCAGGGGGAAGTCCGCTAAATACCTCCCCTGTCCAGGGGGAGGAACTGCATAGTACCTGCATTTCCAGCCCATCCCCCGCCTTTCCCCGTCAGCCCGCAATAAGAGACTCTCGGGGAAGACACGCGAAATGCTCCTAGGAGATCCCAGGCGCTGCAGACAGAATACGGAACCTCCCCACACTCAGAATTCCGCAACACGGCTGACTGTGTGTGGGAGGTTTGGGGCCGCCCTCCACGCAGCTGCCTGGGGTCACTGGTGTTCCCTGTCAGGGGGAATTCCGCTAAATAAATCCCCTGTGCAGGGGGAGGCAGTACATGATACCTGCATTTCCAGACAATCCCCCGCATTTCACCGGTAGCCCACACTAAGAGATACTTGGGGAAGACATTCGAAGGGCTCCTAGGTGATCCCAGGCGCTGCAGAAGTAAGTCGGAACATCCCCATGCTCAGAATACCGGAACACGGCTGACTGTGTAGTGGAGGATTGGGGCCGCCCTCCTCGCAGCTGCCTGTGGTCACAGGAGTTCCCTGGCAGGGGGAATTTCGCTAACTACCTCCCCTGTCCAGGGGGAGGCACTACATGCTACCTGCATTTCCAGCCCATCCCCCGAATTTCCCCGGCTATCCGCACTGTGAGACTCTCGGGGAAGATATGTGAAGGGCTCCTAGGAGATCCAAAGCGCAGCAGACAGAAGACGAAACCTCCCAACACTCAGAATTCCGGAACACGTCTGACTGTGTGGGGGAGATTTGGGGCCGCCATCCACGCAGTTGCCTGGTATCACAGGTGTTCCCTGGCAGGGGGAAGTCCGCTAAATAACTCCCCTTTCCAGGGGGAGGAACTGCATATTACCTGCATTTCCAGCCCATCCCCCGCCTTTCCCAGGCAGCCCGCACTAGGAGATTCTCGGGGAAGACACGCCAAATGCTCCTAGGAGATCCCAGGCGCTGCAGACAAAAGACGGAACCTCCCCACTCACACAATTCCGGAAAACGGCTGATTGTGTTGGGGAGGTTTCAGGCAGCCCTCCACGCAGCTGTGTGTTGTCACAGGTGGTCCCTGTCAGGGTGAATTCCGCTAAATACCTCCCCTGTCCTCGGGGTGGCACTATACGCTACCTGCATTTCCAGCCCATCCCCCGCCTTTCCCCGGCAGCCCGCACTATGAGACTCTCGGGGAAGACACGCGAAGGGCTCATAGGATATCCCAGGCGCTGCAGACAGATGGCGGAACCTTCCCACACTCAGAATTCCGGAACATGGCTGACTGTGTGGGGGAGGTTTGGGGCCGCCCTCCACGCAGCTGCCTGGGTTCAGAGGTGTTCCCTGGCAGGGGGAAGTCCGCTAAATACCTACCCTGTCCAGGGGGAGGCACTACATTCTACCTGCATTTCCCCGGCACCCGCACTAGGAGATTCTCGGGGAAGACACGCGAATGGCTCCTAGGCGATCACAGACGCTGCAGACAGAAGACGAAATCTCCCCACACTCAGAATTCCGGAACACGGCTGACTCTGTGTGGGAGGTTTGGGGCTGCCCTCCACGCAGCTGCCTGGTGTCACTGGTGTTCCCTGTCAGGGGGAAGTCCGCTAAATTCCTCCCCTTTCCAGGGGGACACACTACCTGCTACCTGCATTTCCAGCACATCCCCCGACTTTCCCCGGCAACCGCACAAGGATACTCTCGGGGAAGACACGCGAATTGTTCCTTGGAGATCACAGGCGCTGCAGACAGAAGACGGAACCTCCAACCGCTCACAATTTCGGAACACAGCTGACTGTGTGGGGGAGGTTTGGGGCCGCCCCCCACGCAGCTGCCTTGGGTCACAGGTGTTCCGTGGCAGGGGGAAGTCCGCTAAATACCTTCCCTGTCCAGGGGGAGGCACTACATGCTACCTGCATTTCCAGCCTATCCCCTGCCTTTCCCCGGCATTCCGCACTAGGAGATACACGGGGAAGACACGTGAATGGCTCCTAGGAGATCCCAGGCTCTACAGACAGAAGACGGAACTTCCCCACACTCAGAATTCCGGAACACGGCTGACTGTGAGGGGTTTTGGGGCAGCCCTCCACGCAGCTGCCTGGGTTCATAGGTGTTCCCTGGTAGGGGGAATTCCGCTAAATACCTCCCCTCTCCAGTGGGAGGCACTACATGCTACCTGCATTTACAGCACATCCCCGCACTTCCTTGCTGCTCCTACAAGTAGACTTTCTGTGAAGACGCGTGAAGGGATCCTAGGAGATCCCTTGCGCTGCAGACAGAAGACGGAACCTCCCCATGCTCAGAATTCCGGAACACGGCTGAGTGTGTGGGGGAGGTTTGGGGCCGTCCTCCACGTAGCTGCCTGTGGTCACAAGTGTTCCCTGGCAGGGGGATGTCCGCTAAATACCTCCCCTGTCCAGGGAGGGGCACTACATGGTACCTGCATTTCCAGCCAATCCCACGCATTTCTCCTGCCGCCCGAACTAGGAGACACTCGGGAAAGACACGTGAAGGGCTCCTAGGAGATCCAAGTCGCAGCAGACAGAATACGGAACCTCCCAACACTCAGAATTCCGGAAAACGGCTGACTGTGTGGGGGAGGTTTGGGGCCGGCCTCCACGCAGCTACCTGGTTTCACATGTTTTCCCTGGCAGGGGGAAGTCCGCTAAATACCTCCCCTTTCCAGGGGGCGGCACTACATGCTACCTGCATTTCCAGCACATCCCCCGCCTTTCCCCGGCAGCCCGCACTAGTAGACTCTCGGGGAAGACACGCGAATGGTCCTAGGAGATCCCAGGCGCTGCAGAAAGAAGACGGAACCTCCCCATGCTCAGAATTCCGGAAAACGGCTGACTGTGTTGGGGAGGTTTGAGGCTGCCCTCCACGAAGCTGTGTGTGGTCACAGGTGTTCCCTGGCATGGTGAATTCCGCTAAATACCTCCCCTGTCCTGGGGGAGGCACTACATGCTACCTGCATTTCCAGCCCATCCCCCGAATTTCCCCGGCAGCCCGCACTATGAGACTCTCGGGGAAGACACTCGAAGGGCTCATAGGATATCCCAGTTGCTGCAGACAGATGACGGAACCTTCCCACACTCAGAATTCCGGAACATGGCTGACTGTGTTTGGAGGATTGGGGCCGCCCTCCACGCAGCTGCCTGGGGTCACAGGTGTTCCCTGGCAGGGGGAAGTACTCTAAATACCTCCTCTGTCCAGGGGTAGGCACTACATGCTATCTACATTTCCAGGCCATCCCCGCCTTTCCTGGCAGCCGGTACAAGTAGACTTTCTGTGAAGACGCGTGAAGGGATCCTAGGAGATCCCATGCGCTGCAGACCGACAACGGAAACTCCCCATGCTCAGAAATCCGGAACATGGCTGAGTGTGTGGGGGAGGTTTTGGGCGGTCCTATACGCAGCAGCCTATGGTCACAGGTGTTCCCTGGCAGGGGGAATTCCGCTAAATACCTCCCCTGTCCAGGGGGAGGCACTACATGCTACCTGCATTTCCAGCCCATCCCCCACATTTTTGCCGCAGCCCGCACTAGGAAACTCTCGGAGAAACACTCGAATGGCTCCTAGGAGATCCCAGGTGCTGCAGAAAGAACACGGAACTTCCCCAAGCTCAGAATTCCAGAACACGGCTGACTGTGTGGGGGAAGTTTGGGGCCTCCTTCCACGCAGCTGCCTGGAGTCACAGATGTTCCCTGGCAGGGGGAAGTCCGCTAAATACCTCCCCTGTCCAGGGTGAGGCTCTACATCCTACCTGCTTTTCCAGCCCATCCCCCGCCTTTCCCCGGCAGCCCGCAATAGGAGAACCTCGAGGAAGACACGCGAATGGTTCCATGAAAATCCCAGGCCGTGCAGACAGAAGACGGAACCTCCAACCGCTCAGAATTCCAGAACACGGCTGACTGTGTGGGGGAGTTTTGGGACCGCCCTCCACGCAGCTGCCTTGGGACACAAGTTTTCCGTGGCAGGGTGAAGTCCGCTCATTACCTCCCCTGGCCAGGGAGAGGCACTACATGGAACCTGCATTTCCAGCCCATCCCCGCCTTTCCTGGCAGCCCGTACAAGTAGACTCTCTGTGAAGACGCGCGAAGGGATCCTAAGAGATCCCATGCGCTGCAGACAGAAGACGGAAACTCCCCATGCTCAGAATTCCGGAACACGGCTGAGTGTGTGGGGGAGTTTTGGGGCCGGCCTCCATGCAGCTGCCTGTGGTCACAGGTGTTCCCTGGCAGGGGGAAGTCAGCTAAATACCTCCCCTGTCCAGGGAGAGGCACTACATGGAAGCTGCATTTCCAGCCCATCCCCCGCCTTTCCCCGGCCGCCCGCACTAGGAGACAGTCGGGGAAGTCACGTGAAGGGCTCCTAGGAGATCCCAGTAGCAGCAGACAGAATACGGAACCTCCCAACACTCAGAGTTCTGGAAAATGTCTGACTGTGTGGGGGAGGTTTGGGGCCGCCCTATACGCAGCTGCCTGATTTCACAGGTGTTCCCTGGCAGGGGGAATTCCGCTAAATACCACCCCTGTCCGGGGGGAGGCACTGCATGCTACCTGCATTTTCAGACCATCCCCCAGATTTTCACGGCAGTCCGCACTAGGAAAATCTCGGTGAATACACTCGAATGGCTCCTAGGTGATCCCAGGTGCTGCAGAAAGAAGACGGAACCTCCCCACGCTCAGAATTCCGGAACACGTCTGAATATGTGGGGGAGGATTGGGGCAGTCTTCCACGCAGCTGCCTGGAGTCACAAGTGTTCCCTGGCAGGGGGAATTCCGCTAAATACCTCCCCTGTCCAGGGGTAGGAACTGCATAGTACCTGCATTTCCAGCCCATCCCCCGCCTTTCCCCGTCAGCCCGCAATAAGAGACTCTCGGGGAAGGCACGCGAAATGCTCCTAGGAGATCCCAGGCGCTGCAGACAGAATACGGAACCTCCCCACACTCAGAATTCCGCAACACGGCTGACTGTGTGTGGGAGGTTTGGGGCCGCCCTCCACGCAGCTGCCTGGGGTCACTGGTGTTCCCTGTCAGGGGGAATTCCGCTAAATAAATCCCCTGTGCAGGGGGAGGCAGTACATGATACCTGCATTTCCAGACAATCCCCCGCATTTCACCGGTAGCCCACACTAAGAGATACTTGGGGAAGACATTCGAAGGGCTCCTAGGTGATCCCAGGCGCTGCAGAAGTAAGTCGGAACATCCCCATGCTCAGAATACCGGAACACGGCTGACTGTGTAGTGGAGGATTGGGGCCGCCCTCCTCGCAGCTGCCTGTGGTCACAGGAGTTCCCTGGCAGGGGGAATTTCGCTAACTACCTCCCCTGTCCAGGGGGAGGCACTACATGCTACCTGCATTTCCAGCCCATCCCCCGAATTTCCCCGGCTATCCGCACTGTGAGACTCTCGGGGAAGATATGTGAAGGGCTCCTAGGAGATCCAAAGCGCAGCAGACAGAAGACGAAACCTCCCAACACTCAGAATTCCGGAACACGTCTGACTGTGTGGGGGAGATTTGGGGCCGCCATCCACGCAGTTGCCTGGTATCACAGGTGTTCCCTGGCAGGGGGAAGTCCGCTAAATAACTCCCCTTTCCAGGGGGAGGAACTGCATATTACCTGCATTTCCAGCCCATCCCCCGCCTTTCCCAGGCAGCCCGCACTAGGAGATTCTCGGGGAAGACACGCCAAATGCTCCTAGGAGATCCCAGGCGCTGCAGACAAAAGACGGAACCTCCCCACTCACACAATTCCGGAAAACGGCTGATTGTGTTGGGGAGGTTTCAGGCAGCCCTCCACGCAGCTGTGTGTTGTCACAGGTGGTCCCTGTCAGGGTGAATTCCGCTAAATACCTCCCCTGTCCTCGGGGTGGCACTATACGCTACCTGCATTTCCAGCCCATCCCCCGCCTTTCCCCGGCAGCCCGCACTATGAGACTCTCGGGGAAGACACGCGAAGGGCTCATAGGATATCCCAGGCGCTGCAGACAGATGGCGGAACCTTCCCACACTCAGAATTCCGGAACATGGCTGACTGTGTGGGGGAGGTTTGGGGCCGCCCTCCACGCAGCTGCCTGGGTTCAGAGGTGTTCCCTGGCAGGGGGAAGTCCGCTAAATACCTACCCTGTCCAGGGGGAGGCACTACATTCTACCTGCATTTCCCCGGCACCCGCACTAGGAGATTCTCGGGGAAGACACGCGAATGGCTCCTAGGCGATCACAGACGCTGCAGACAGAAGACGAAATCTCCCCACACTCAGAATTCCGGAACACGGCTGACTCTGTGTGGGAGGTTTGGGGCTGCCCTCCACGCAGCTGCCTGGTGTCACTGGTGTTCCCTGTCAGGGGGAAGTCCGCTAAATTCCTCCCCTTTCCAGGGGGACACACTACCTGCTACCTGCATTTCCAGCACATCCCCCGACTTTCCCCGGCAACCGCACAAGGATACTCTCGGGGAAGACACGCGAATTGTTCCTTGGAGATCACAGGCGCTGCAGACAGAAGACGGAACCTCCAACCGCTCACAATTTCGGAACACAGCTGACTGTGTGGGGGAGGTTTGGGGCCGCCCCCCACGCAGCTGCCTTGGGTCACAGGTGTTCCGTGGCAGGGGGAAGTCCGCTAAATACCTTCCCTGTCCAGGGGGAGGCACTACATGCTACCTGCATTTCCAGCCTATCCCCTGCCTTTCCCCGGCATTCCGCACTAGGAGATACACGGGGAAGACACGTGAATGGCTCCTAGGAGATCCCAGGCTCTACAGACAGAAGACGGAACTTCCCCACACTCAGAATTCCGGAACACGGCTGACTGTGAGGGGTTTTGGGGCAGCCCTCCACGCAGCTGCCTGGGTTCATAGGTGTTCCCTGGTAGGGGGAATTCCGCTAAATACCTCCCCTCTCCAGTGGGAGGCACTACATGCTACCTGCATTTACAGCACATCCCCGCACTTCCTTGCTGCTCCTACAAGTAGACTTTCTGTGAAGACGCGTGAAGGGATCCTAGGAGATCCCTTGCGCTGCAGACAGAAGACGGAACCTCCCCATGCTCAGAATTCCGGAACACGGCTGAGTGTGTGGGGGAGGTTTGGGGCCGTCCTCCACGTAGCTGCCTGTGGTCACAAGTGTTCCCTGGCAGGGGGATGTCCGCTAAATACCTCCCCTGTCCAGGGAGGGGCACTACATGGTACCTGCATTTCCAGCCAATCCCACGCATTTCTCCTGCCGCCCGAACTAGGAGACACTCGGGAAAGACACGTGAAGGGCTCCTAGGAGATCCAAGTCGCAGCAGACAGAATACGGAACCTCCCAACACTCAGAATTCCGGAAAACGGCTGACTGTGTGGGGGAGGTTTGGGGCCGGCCTCCACGCAGCTACCTGGTTTCACATGTTTTCCCTGGCAGGGGGAAGTCCGCTAAATACCTCCCCTTTCCAGGGGGCGGCACTACATGCTACCTGCATTTCCAGCACATCCCCCGCCTTTCCCCGGCAGCCCGCACTAGTAGACTCTCGGGGAAGACACGCGAATGGTCCTAGGAGATCCCAGGCGCTGCAGAAAGAAGACGGAACCTCCCCATGCTCAGAATTCCGGAAAACGGCTGACTGTGTTGGGGAGGTTTGAGGCTGCCCTCCACGAAGCTGTGTGTGGTCACAGGTGTTCCCTGGCATGGTGAATTCCGCTAAATACCTCCCCTGTCCTGGGGGAGGCACTACATGCTACCTGCATTTCCAGCCCATCCCCCGAATTTCCCCGGCAGCCCGCACTATGAGACTCTCGGGGAAGACACTCGAAGGGCTCATAGGATATCCCAGTTGCTGCAGACAGATGACGCAACCTTCCCACACTCAGAATTCCGGAACATGGCTGACTGTGTTTGGAGGATTGGGGCCGCCCTCCACGCAGCTGCCTGGGGTCACAGGTGTTCCCTGGCAGGGGGAAGTACTCTAAATACCTCCTCTGTCCAGGGGTAGGCACTACATGCTATCTACATTTCCAGGCCATCCCCGCCTTTCCTGGCAGCCGGTACAAGTAGACTTTCTGTGAAGACGCGTGAAGGGATCCTAGGAGATCCCATGCGCTGCAGACAGACGACGGAAACTCCCCATGCTCAGAAATCCGGAACATGGCTGAGTGTGTGGGGGAGGTTTTGGGCGGTCCTATACGCAGCTGCCTATGGTCACAGGTGTTCCCTGGCAGGGGGAATTCCGCTAAATACCTCCCCTGTCCAGGGGGAGCCACTACATGCTACCTGCATTTCCAGCCCATCCCCCACATTTTTGCCGCAGCCCGCACTAGGAAACTCTCGGAGAAACACTCGAATGGCTCCTAGGAGATCCCAGGTGCTGCAGAAAGAACACGGAACTTCCCCAAGCTCAGAATTCCAGAACACGGCTGACTGTGTGGGGGAAGTTTGGGGCCTCCTTCCACGCAGCTGCCTGGAGTCACAGATGTTCCCTGGCAGGGGGAAGTCCGCTAAATACCTCCCCTGTCCAGGGTGAGGCTCTACATCCTACCTGCTTTTCCAGCCCATCCCCCGCCTTTCCCCGGCAGCCCGCAATAGGAGAACCTCGAGGAAGACACGAGAATGGTTCCATGAAAATCCCAGGCCGTGCAGACAGAAGACGGAACCTCCAACCGCTCAGAATTCCAGAACACGGCTGACTGTGTGGGGGAGTTTTGGGACCGCCCTCCACGCAGCTGCCTTGGGACACAAGTTTTCCGTGGCAGGGTGAAGTCCGCTAATTACCTCCCCTGTCCAGGGAGAGGCACTACATGGAACCTGCATTTCCAGCCCATCCCCGCCTTTCCTGGCAGCCCGTACAAGTAGACTCTCTGTGAAGACGCGCGAAGGGATCCTAAGAGATCCCATGCGCTGCAGACAGAAGACGGAAACTCCCCATGCTCAGAATTCCGGAACACGGCTGAGTGTGTGGGGGAGGTTTGGGGCCGGCCTCCATGCAGCTGCCTGTGGTCACAGGTGTTCCCTGGCAGGGGGAAGTCAGCTAAATACCTCCCCTGTCCAGGGAGAGGCACTACATGGAAGCTGCATTTCCAGCCCATCCCCCGCCTTTCCCCGGCCGCCCGCACTAGGAGACAGTCGGGGAAGTCACGTGAAGGGCTCCTAGGAGATCCCAGTAGCAGCAGACAGAATACGGAACCTCCCAACACTCAGAGTTCTGGAAAAAGTCTGACTGTGTGGGGGAGGTTTGGGGCCGCCCTATACGCAGCTGCCTGATTTCACAGGTGTTCCCTGGCAGGGGGAATTCCGCTAAATACCACCCCTGTCCGGGGGGAGGCACTGCATGCTACCTGCATTTTCAGACCATCCCCCAGATTTTCACGGCAGTCCGCACTAGGAAAATCTCGGTGAATACACTCGAATGGCTCCTAGGTGATCCCAGGTGCTGCAGAAAGAAGACGGAACCTCCCCACGCTCAGAATTCCGGAACACGTCTGAATATGTGGGGGAGGATTGGGGCAGTCTTCCACGCAGCTGCCTGGAGTCACAAGTGTTCCCTGGCAGGGGGAATTCCGCTAAATACCTCCCCTGTCCAGGGGGAGGCACTAAATGCTACCTGAATTTCCACCCCATCCCCCGCATTTCCCTGGCTGCCCGCACTAGGAGACTCTCGGGGAAGATACGTGAAGGGCTCCTAGGAGATCCCAAGCACAGCAGACAGAAGACGAAACCTCCCAACACTCAGAATTCCGGAACACGGCTGACTGTGTGGGGGAGGTTTGGGGCCGCCATCCACGCAGCTGCCTGTTTTCACAGGTGTTCCCTGGCAGGGGGAAGTCCGCTAAATACCTCCCCTGTCCAGGGGGAGGAACTGCATAGTACCTGCATTTCCAGCCCATCCCCCGCCTTTCCCCGTCAGCCCGCAATAAGAGACTCTCGGGGAAGACACGCGAAATGCTCCTAGGAGATCCCAGGCGCTGCAGACAGAATACGGAACCTCCCCACACTCAGAATTCCGCAACACGGCTGACTGTGTGTGGGAGGTTTGGGGCCGCCCTCCACGCAGCTGCCTGGGGTCACTGGTGTTCCCTGTCAGGGGGAATTCCGCTAAATAAATCCCCTGTGCAGGGGGAGGCAGTACATGATACCTGCATTTCCAGCCCATCCCACGCCTTTCCCAGGCAGCCCGCACTAGGAGATTCTCGGGGAAGACACGCCAAATGCTCCTAGGAGATCCCAGGCGCTGCAGACAAAAGACGGAACCTCCCCACTCACACAATTCCGGAAAACGGCTGATTGTGTTGGGGAGGTTTCAGGCAGCCCTCCACGCAGCTGTGTGTTGTCACAGGTGGTCCCTGTCAGGGTGAATTCCGCTAAATACCTCCCCTGTCCTCGGGGTGGCACTATACGCTACCTGCATTTCCAGCCCATCCCCCGCCTTTCCCCAGCAGCCCGCACTATGAGACTCTCGGGGAAGACACGCGAAGGGCTCATAGGATATCCCAGGCGCTGCAGACAGATGGCGGAACCTTCCCACACTCAGAATTCCGGAACATGGCTGACTGTGTGGGGGAGGTTTGGGGCCGCCCTCCACGCAGCTGCCTGGGTTCAGAGGTGTTCCCTGGCAGGGGGAAGTCCGCTAAATACCTACCCTGTCCAGGGGGAGGCACTACATTCTACCTGCATTTCCCCGGCACCCGCACTAGGAGATTCTCGGGGAAGACACGCGAATGGCTCCTAGGCGATCACAGACGCTGCAGACAGAAGACGAAATCTCCCCACACTCAGAATTCCGGAACACGGCTGACTCTGTGTGGGAGGTTTGGGGCTGCCCTCCACGCAGCTGCCTGGTGTCACTGGTGTTCCCTGTCAGGGGGAAGTCCGCTAAATTCCTCCCCTTTCCAGGGGGACACACTACCTGCTACCTGCATTTCCAGCACATCCCCCGACTTTCCCCGGCAACCGCACAAGGATACTCTCGGGGAAGACACGCGAATTGTTCCTTGGAGATCACAGGCGCTGCAGACAGAAGACGGAACCTCCAACCGCTCACAATTTCGGAACACAGCTGACTGTGTGGGGGAGGTTTGGGGCCGCCCCCCACGCAGCTGCCTTGGGTCACAGGTGTTCCGTGGCAGGGGGAAGTCCGCTAAATACCTTCCCTGTCCAGGGGGAGGCACTACATGCTACCTGCATTTCCAGCCTACCCCCTGCCTTTCCCCGGCATTCCGCACTAGGAGATACACGGGGAAGACACGTGAATGGCTCCTAGGAGATCCCAGGCTCTACAGACAGAAGACGGAACTTCCCCACACTCAGAATTCCGGAACACGGCTGACTGTGAGGGGTTTTGGGGCAGCCCTCCACGCAGCTGCCTGGGTTCATAGGTGTTCCCTGGTAGGGGGAATTCCGCTAAATACCTCCCCTCTCCAGTGGGAGGCACTACATGCTACCTGCATTTACAGCACATCCCCGCACTTCCTTGCTGCTCCTACAAGTAGACTTTCTGTGAAGACGCGTGAAGGGATCCTAGGAGATCCCTTGCGCTGCAGACAGAAGACGGAACCTCCCCATGCTCAGAATTCCGGAACACGGCTGAGTGTGTGGGGGAGGTTTGGGGCCGTCCTCCACGTAGCTGCCTGTGGTCACAAGTGTTCCCTGGCAGGGGGATGTCCGCTAAATACCTCCCCTGTCCAGGGAGGGGCACTACATGGTACCTGCATTTCCAGCCAATCCCACGCATTTCTCCTGCCGCCCGAACTAGGAGACACTCGGGAAAGACACGTGAAGGGCTCCTAGGAGATCCAAGTCGCAGCAGACAGAATACGGAACCTCCCAACACTCAGAATTCCGGAAAACGGCTGACTGTGTGGGGGAGGTTTGGGGCCGGCCTCCACGCAGCTACCTGGTTTCACATGTTTTCCCTGGCAGGGGGAAGTCCGCTAAATACCTCCCCTTTCCAGGGGGCGGCACTACATGCTACCTGCATTTCCAGCACATCCCCCGCCTTTCCCCGGCAGCCCGCACTAGTAGACTCTCGGGGAAGACACGCGAATGGTCCTAGGAGATCCCAGGCGCTGCAGAAAGAAGACGGAACCTCCCCATGCTCAGAATTCCGGAAAACGGCTGACTGTGTTGGGGAGGTTTGAGGCTGCCCTCCACGAAGCTGTGTGTGGTCACAGGTGTTCCCTGGCATGGTGAATTCCGCTAAATACCTCCCCTGTCCTGGGGGAGGCACTACATGCTACCTGCATTTCCAGGCCATCCCCCGAATTTCCCCGGCAGCCCGCACTATGAGACTCTCGGGGAAGACACTCGAAGGGCTCATAGGATATCCCAGTTGCTGCAGACAGATGACGGAACCTTCCCACACTCAGAATTCCGGAACATGGCTGACTGTGTTTGGAGGATTGGGGCCGCCCTCCACGCAGCTGCCTGGGGTCACAGGTGTTCCCTGGCAGGGGGAAGTACTCTAAATACCTCCTCTGTCCAGGGGTAGGCACTACATGCTATCTACATTTCCAGGCCATCCCCGCCTTTCCTGGCAGCCGGTAAAAGTAGACTTTCTGTGAAGACGCGTGAAGGGATCCTAGGAGATCCCATGCGCTGCAGACAGACGACGGAAACTCCCCATGCTCAGAAATCCGGAACATGGCTGAGTGTGTGGGGGAGGTTTTGGGCGGTCCTATACGCAGCTGCCTATGGTCACAGGTGTTCCCTGGCAGGGGGAATTCCGCTAAATACCTCCCCTGTCCAGGGGGAGGCACTACATGCTACCTGCATTTCCAGCCAATCCCCCACATTTTTGCCGCAGCCCGCACTAGGAAACTCTCGGAGAAACACTCGAATGGCTCCTAGGAGATCCCAGGTGCTGCAGAAAGAACACGGAACTTCCCCAAGCTCAGAATTCCAGAACACGGCTGACTGTGTGGGGGAAGTTTGGGGCCTCCTTCCACGCAGCTGCCTGGAGTCACAGATGTTCCCTGGCAGGGGGAAGTCCGCTAAATACCTCCCCTGTCCAGGGTGAGGCTCTACATCCTACCTGCTTTTCCAGCCCATCCCCCGCCTTTCCCCGGCAGCCCGCAATAGGAGAACCTCGAGGAAGACACGCGAATGGTTCCATGAAAATCCCAGGCCGTGCAGACAGAAGACGGAACCTCCAACCGCTCAGAATTCCAGAACACGGCTGACTGTGTGGGGGAGTTTTGGGACCGCCCTCCACGCAGCTGCCTTGGGACACAAGTTTTCCGTGGCAGGGTGAAGTCCGCTAATTACCTCCCCTGTCCAGGGAGAGGCACTACATGGAACCTGCATTTCCAGCCCATCCCCGCCTTTCCTGGCAGCCCGTACAAGTAGACTCTCTGTGAAGACGCGCGAAGGGATCCTAAGAGATCCCATGCGCTGCAGACAGAAGACGGAAACTCCCCATGCTCAGAATTCCGGAACACGGCTGAGTGTGTGGGGGAGTTTTGGGGCCGGCCTCCATGCAGCTGCCTGTGGTCACAGGTGTTCCCTGGCAGGGGGAAGTCAGCTAAATACCTCCCCTGTCCAGGGAGAGGCACTACATGGAAGCTGCATTTCCAGCCCATCCCCCGCCTTTCCCCGGCCGCCCGCACTAGGAGACAGTCGGGGAAGTCACGTGAAGGGCTCCTAGGAGATCCCAGTAGCAGCAGACAGAATACGGAACCTCCCAACACTCAGAGTTCTGGAAAAAGTCTGACTGTGTGGGGGAGGTTTGGGGCCGCCCTATACGCAGCTGCCTGATTTCACAGGTGTTCCCTGGCAGGGGGAATTCCGCTAAATACCACCCCTGTCCGGGGGGAGGCACTGCATGCTACCTGCATTTTCAGACCATCCCCCAGATTTTCACGGCAGTCCGCACTAGGAAAATCTCGGTGAATACACTCGAATGGCTCCTAGGTGATCCCAGGTGCTGCAGAAAGAAGACGGAACCTCCCCACGCTCAGAATTCCGGAACACGTCTGAATATGTGGGGGAGGATTGGGGCAGTCTTCCACGCAGCTGCCTGGAGTCACAAGTGTTCCCTGGCAGGGGGAATTCCGCTAAATACCTCCCCTGTCCAGGGGGAGGCACTAAATGCTACCTGAATTTCCACCCCATCCCCCGCATTTCCCTGGCTGCCCGCACTAGGAGACTCTCGGGGAAGATACGTGACGGGCTCCTAGGAGATCCCAAGCACAGCAGACAGAAGACGAAACCTCCCAACACTCAGAATTCCGGAACACGGCTGACTGTGTGGGGGAGGTTTGGGGCCACCATCCACGCAGCTGCCTGTTTTCACAGGTGTTCCCTGGCAGGGGGAAGTCCGCTAAATACCTCCCCTGTCCAGGGGGAGGAACTGCATAGTACCTGCATTTCCAGCCCATCCCCCGCCTTTCCCCGTCAGCCCGCAATAAGAGACTCTCGGGGAAGACACGCGAAATGCTCCTAGGAGATCCCAGGCGCTGCAGACAGAATACGGAACCTCCCCACACTCAGAATTCCGCAACACGGCTGACTGTGTGTGGGAGGTTTGGGGCCGCCCTCCACGCAGCTGCCTTGGGTCACTGGTGTTCCCTGTCAGGGGGAATTCCGCTAAATAAATCCCCTGTGCAGGGGGAGGCAGTACATGATACCTGCATTTCCAGACAATCCCCCGAATTTCACCGGTAGCCCACACTAAGAGATACTTGGGGAAGACATTCGAAGGGCTCCTAGGTGATCCCAGGCGCTGCAGAAGTAAGTCGGAACATCCCCATGCTCAGAATACCGGAACACGGCTGACTGTGTAGTGGAGGATTGGGGCCGCCCTCCTCGCAGCTGCCTGTGGTCACAGGAGTTCCCTGGCAGGGGGAATTTCGCTAACTACCTCCCCTGTCCAGGGGGAGGCACTACATGCTACCTGCATTTCCAGCCCATCCCCCGAATTTCCCCGGCTATCCGCACTGTGAGACTCTCGGGGAAGATATGTGAAGGGCTCCTAGGAGATCCAAAGCGCAGCAGACAGAAGACGAAACCTCCCAACACTCAGAATTCCGGAACACGTCTGACTGTGTGGGGGAGATTTGGGGCCGCCATCCACGCAGTTGCCTGGTATCACAGGTGTTCCCTGGCAGGGGGAAGTCCGCTAAATAACTCCCCTTTCCAGGGGGAGGAACTGCATATTACCTGCATTTCCAGCCCATCCCCCGCCTTTCCCAGGCAGCCCGCACTAGGAGATTCTCGGGGAAGACACGCCAAATGCTCCTAGGAGATCCCAGGCGCTGCAGACAAAAGACGGAACCTCCCCACTCACACAATTCCGGAAAACGGCTGATTGTGTTGGGGAGGTTTCAGGCAGCCCTCCACGCAGCTGTGTGTTGTCACAGGTGGTCCCTGTCAGGGTGAATTCCGCTAAATACCTCCCCTGTCCTCGGGGTGGCACTATACGCTACCTGCATTTCCAGCCCATCCCCCGCCTTTCCCCGGCAGCCCGCACTATGAGACTCTCGGGGAAGACACGCGAAGGGCTCATAGGATATCCCAGGCGCTGCAGACAGATGGCGGAACCTTCCCACACTCAGAATTGCGGAACATGGCTGACTGTGTGGGGGAGGTTTGGGGCCGCCCTCCACGCAGCTGCCTGGGTTCAGAGGTGTTCCCTGGCAGGGGGAAGTCCGCTAAATACCTACCCTGTCCAGGGGGAGGCACTACATTCTACCTGCATTTCCCCGGCACCCGCACTAGGAGATTCTCGGGGAAGACACGCGAATGGCTCCTAGGCGATCACAGACGCTGCAGACAGAAGACGAAATCTCCCCACACTCAGAATTCCGGAACACGGCTGACTCTGTGTGGGAGGTTTGGGGCTGCCCTCCACGCAGCTGCCTGGTGTCACTGGTGTTCCCTGTCAGGGGGAAGTCCGCTAAATTCCTCCCCTTTCCAGGGGGACACACTACCTGCTACCTGCATTTCCAGCACATCCCCCGACTTTCCCCGGCAACCGCACAAGGATACTCTCGGGGAAGACACGCGAATTGTTCCTTGGAGATCACAGGCGCTGCAGACAGAAGACGGAACCTCCAACCGCTCACAATTTCGGAACACAGCTGACTGTGTGGGGGAGGTTTGGGGCCGCCCCCCACGCAGCTGCCTTGGGTCACAGGTGTTCCGTGGCAGGGGGAAGTCCGCTAAATACCTTCCCTGTCCAGGGGGAGGCACTACATGCTACCTGCATTTCCAGCCTATCCCCTGCCTTTCCCCGGCATTCCGCACTAGGAGATACACGGGGAAGACACGTGAATGGCTCCTAGGAGATCCCAGGCTCTACAGACAGAAGACGGAACTTCCCCACACTCAGAATTCCGGAACACGGCTGACTGTGAGGGGTTTTGGGGCAGCCCTCCACGCAGCTGCCTGGGTTCATAGGTGTTCCCTGGTAGGGGGAATTCCGCTAAATACCTCCCCTCTCCAGTGGGAGGCACTACATGCTACCTGCATTTACAGCACATCCCCGCACTTCCTTGCTGCTCCTACAAGTAGACTTTCTGTGAAGACGCGTGAAGGGATCCTAGGAGATCCCTTGCGCTGCAGACAGAAGACGGAACCTCCCCATGCTCAGAATTCCGGAACACGGCTGAGTGTGTGGGGGAGGTTTGGGGCCGTCCTCCACGTAGCTGCCTGTGGTCACAAGTGTTCCCTGGCAGGGGGATGTCCGCTAAATACCTCCCCTGTCCAGGGAGGGGCACTACATGGTACCTGCATTTCCAGCCAATCCCACGCATTTCTCCTGCCGCCCGAACTAGGAGACACTCGGGAAAGACACGTGAAGGGCTCCTAGGAGATCCAAGTCGCAGCAGACAGAATACGGAACCTCCCAACACTCAGAATTCCGGAAAACGGCTGACTGTGTGGGGGAGGTTTGGGGCCGGCCTCCACGCAGCTACCTGGTTTCACATGTTTTCCCTGGCAGGGGGAAGTCCGCTAAATACCTCCCCTTTCCAGGGGGCGGCACTACATGCTACCTGCATTTCCAGCACATCCCCCGCCTTTCCCCGGCAGCCCGCACTAGTAGACTGTCGGGGAAGACACGCGAATGGTCCTAGGAGATCCCAGGCGCTGCAGAAAGAAGACGGAACCTCCCCATGCTCAGAATTCCGGAAAACGGCTGACTGTGTTGGGGAGGTTTGAGGCTGCCCTCCACGAAGCTGTGTGTGGTCACAGGTGTTCCCTGGCATGGTGAATTCCGCTAAATACCTCCCCTGTCCTGGGGGAGGCACTACATGCTACCTGCATTTCCAGCCCATCCCCCGAATTTCCCCGGCAGCCCGCACTATGAGACTCTCGGGGAAGACACTCGAAGGGCTCATAGGATATCCCAGTTGCTGCAGACAGATGACGGAACCTTCCCACACTCAGAATTCCGGAACATGGCTGACTGTGTTTGGAGGATTGGGGCCGCCCTCCACGCAGCTGCCTGGGGTCACAGGTGTTCCCTGGCAGAGGGAAGTCCGCTAAATACCTCCCCTGTCCAGGGGGAGGCACTACATGCTACCTGCATTTCCAGCCTATCCCCTGCCTTTCCCCGGCATTCCGCACTAGGAGATACACGGGGAAGACACGTGAATGGCTCCTAGGAGATCCCAGGCTCTACAGACAGAAGACGGAACTTCCCCACACTCAGAATTCCGGAACACGGCTGACTGTGAGGGGTTTTGGGGCAGCCCTCCACGCAGCTGCCTGGGTTCATAGGTGTTCCCTGGTAGGGGGAATTCCGCTAAATACCTCCCCTCTCCAGTGGGAGGCACTACATGCTACCTGCATTTACAGCACATCCCCGCACTTCCTTGCTGCTCCTACAAGTAGACTTTCTGTGAAGACGCGTGAAGGGATCCTAGGAGATCCCTTGCGCTGCAGACAGAAGACGGAACCTCCCCATGCTCAGAATTCCGGAACACGGCTGAGTGTGTGGGGGAGGTTTGGGGCCGTCCTCCACGTAGCTGCCTGTGGTCACAAGTGTTCCCTGGCAGGGGGATGTCCGCTAAATACCTCCCCTGTCCAGGGAGGGGCACTACATGGTACCTGCATTTCCAGCCAATCCCACGCATTTCTCCTGCCGCCCGAACTAGGAGACACTCGGGAAAGACACGTGAAGGGCTCCTAGGAGATCCAAGTCGCAGCAGACAGAATACGGAACCTCCCAACACTCAGAATTCCGGAAAACGGCTGACTGTGTGGGGGAGGTTTGGGGCCGGCCTCCACGCAGCTACCTGGTTTCACATGTTTTCCCTGGCAGGGGGAAGTCCGCTAAATACCTCCCCTTTCCAGGGGGCGGCACTACATGCTACCTGCATTTCCAGCACATCCCCCGCCTTTTCCCGGCAGCCCGCACTAGTAGACTCTCGGGGAAGACACGCGAATGGTCCTAGGAGATCCCAGGCGCTGCAGAAAGAAGACGGAACCTCCCCATGCTCAGAATTCCGGAAAACGGCTGACTGTGTTGGGGAGGTTTGAGGCTGCCCTCCACGAAGCTGTGTGTGGTCACAGGTGTTCCCTGGCATGGTGAATTCCGCTAAATACCTCCCCTGTCCTGGGGGAGGCACTACATGCTACCTGCATTTCCAGCCCATCCCCCGAATTTCCCCGGCAGCCCGCACTATGAGACTCTCGGGGAAGACACTCGAAGGGCTCATAGGATATCCCAGTTGCTGCAGACAGATGACGGAACCTTCCCACACTCAGAATTCCGGAACATGGCTGACTGTGTTTGGAGGATTGGGGCCGCCCTCCACGCAGCTGCCTGGGGTCACAGGTGTTCCCTGGCAGAGGGAAGTCTGCTAAATACCTCCCCTGTCCAGGGGGAGGCACTACATGCTATCTACATTTCCAGGCCATCCCCGCCTTTCCTGGCAGCCGGTAAAAGTAGACTTTCTGTGAAGACGTGAGAAGGGATCCTAGGAGATCCCATGAGCTGCAGACAGAAGACGGAAACTCCCCATGCTCAGAAATCCGGAACACGGCTGAGTGTGTGGGGGTGGTTTTGGGCGGCCCTATACGCAGCAGCCTATGGTCACAGGAGTTCCCTGGCAGGGGGAAGTCCGCTAAATACCTCCCCTGCCCAGGGGGAGGCACTAAATGCTACCTGCATTTCCAGCCCATCCCCCGCCTTTCCCCGGCTGCCCGCACTAGGAGACTCTCGGGGAAGATACGTGAAGGGCTCCAAGGGGATCCCAAGCGCAGCAGACAGAAGACGAAACCTCCCAACCCTCAGAATTCCGGAACACGGCTGACTGTGTGGGGGAGGTTAGGGGCCGAGCTCCACGCAGCTTCCTGGGGTCACAGGTGTTCCCTGAAGGGGGAAGTCCGCTAAATACGTCCCCTGTTCAGGGGGTGACACGACATGCTACCTGCATTTCCAGCACATCCCCCGCATTTCCCTGGCAGCCTGCACTAGGAGATTCTCGGGGAAGACAAGTGAAGGGCTCCTAGGAGATCCCAGGCACTGCAGACAGAAGACGGAAACTCTCCATGCTCAGAATTCCGGAACACGGCTGAGGGTGTGGGGGAGGTTTGGGGCCGCCATCACGCATCTGCCAGGGGACAAATGTGTTCCCTGGCAGGGGGAAGTCCGCTAAATACCTCCCCTGTTCAGGGGGTGACACGACATGCTACGTGCATTTCCAGCACATTCCCCGCATTTCCCCTGCAGCCCGCACTAGGAGACCATCGGGGAAGACACGCGAAGGGTTCCTAGGAGATCCCAGGGGCAGCAGACAGAAGACGGAACCTCCCAATATTCAGAAAACCGGAACACGGCTGACAGTGTGGGGGAGGTTTGGGGCCGCACTCCACGCAGCTGCCTGGTTTCACAGGTGTTCCCTGGCAGGGGGAATTCCGCTAAATACCTCCACTGTCCAGGGGGAGTCACTACATGCTACCTGCATGTCCAGCCCATCCCCCAACTTTAACCGGCAGCCCGCACTAAGAGACTCTCGGGGAAGACACGCGAAGTGCTCCTAGGAGATCCCAGGCGCTGCAGAAAGAAGACGGAACCTCCCCACGCTCAGAATTCCGGAACACGTCTGATTGTGTGGGGGAGATTGGGGCCTCCCTCCTCGCAGCTGCCTGGGGTCACTGGTGTTCCCTGGCAGGGGGAATTCCGCTAAATACCTCCCCTGTCCAGGGGGAGGCACTACAACTACCTGCATTTCCAGCCATCCCCCGCCTTTCCCCTGCACCCTCATTAGGAGTCACTCCGGGAAGACACGCTAAGGGCTCCTAGGAGATCCCAGGGGCTGCAGAAATAAGACAGAACCTCCCCACGCTCAGAATTCCGGAACACGTCTGATTGAGTGGGGGAGATTGGGGCCTCCTTCCTCGCAGCTGCCTGGGGTCACAGGTGTTCCCTGGCAGGGGGAAGTCCGCTAAATAACCCCCCTGTCCATGGGGAGGCACTACCTGCTACCTGAATTTCCAGCCCATCCCCCGCCTTTCCCTGGAACCCGCACTCGAATAAACTCGGGGAAGACAGGCGAAGGGCTCCTATGAGATCTCAGGCGCTTCAGACAGAAGACAGAACCTCACCACGCTTAGAATTCCGGAACACGGCTGACTGTGAGGGGTTTTGGGGCAGCCCTCCACGCAGCTGCCTGGGTTCATAGGTGTTTCCTGGTAGGGGGAATTCCGCTAAATACCTCCCCTCTCCAGGGGGAGGCACTACATGCTACCTGCATTTACAGCACATCCCCGCACTTCCTTGCTGCTCGTACAAGTAGACTTTCTGTGAAGATGCGTGAAGGGATCCTAGGAGATCCCTTGCGCTGCAGACAGAAGACGGAACCTCCCCATGCTCAGAATTCCTGAACACGGCTGAGTGTGTGGGGGAGTTTTGGGGCCGGCCTCCATGCAGCTGCCTGTGGTCACAGGTGTTCCCTGGCAGGGGGAAGTCAGCTAAATACCTCCCCTGTCCAGGGAGAGGCACTACATGGAAGCTGCATTTCCAGCCCATCCCCCGCCTTTCCCCGGCCGCCCGCACTAGGAGACAGTCGGGGAAGTCACGTGAAGGGCTCCTAGGAGATCCCAGTAGCAGCAGACAGAATACGGAACCTCCCAACACTCAGAATTCCGGAAAACGGCTGACTGTGTGGGGGAGGTTTGGGGCCGGCCTCCACGCAGCTACCTGGTTTCACATGTTTTCCCTGGCAGGTGGAAGTCCGCTAAATACCTCCCCTTTCCAGGGGGAGGCACTACATGCTACCTGCATTTCCAGCACATCCCCCGCCTTTCCCCGGCAGCCCGCACTAGGAGACTCTCGGGGAAGACACGCGAAGGGCTCCTAGGAGATCCCAGGCGCTGCAGAAAGAAGACGGAACCTCCGCACGCTCAGAATTCCGGAAAACGGCTGACTGTGTTGGGGAGGTTTGAGGCTGCCCTCCACGAAGCTGTGTGTGGTCACAGGTGTTCCCTGGCATGGTGAATTCCGCTAAATACCTCCCCTGTCCTGGGGGTGGCACTACATGCTACCTGCATTTCCAGCCCATCCCCCGAATTTCCCCGGCAGCCCGCACTATGAGACTCTCGGGGAAGACACGCGAATAGCTCATAGGAGGTCCCAGGCGCTGCAGACAGATGACGGAACCTTCCCACACTCAGAATTCCGGAACATGGCTGACTGTGTTTGGAGGATTGGGGCCGCCCTCCACGCAGCTGCCTGGGGTCACAGGTGTTCCCTGGCAGGGGGAAGTACTCTAAATACCTCCCCTGTCCAGGGAGGGGCACTACATGGTACCTGCATTTCCAGCCAATCCCACGCATTTCTCCTGCCGCCCGAACTAGGAGACACTCGGGAAAGACACGTGAAGGGCTCCTAGGAGATCCAAGTCGCAGCAGACAGAATACGGAACCTCCCAACACTCAGAATTCCGGAAAACGGCTGACTGTGTGGGGGAGGTTTGGGGCCGGCCTCCACGCAGCTACCTGGTTTCACATGTTTTCCCTGGCAGGGGGAAGTCCGCTAAATACCTCCCCTTTCCAGGGGGCGGCACTACATGCTACCTGCATTTCCAGCACATCCCCCGCCTTTCCCCGGCAGCCCGCACTAGTAGACTGTCGGGGAAGACACGCGAATGGTCCTAGGAGATCCCAGGCGCTGCAGAAAGAAGACGGAACCTCCCCATGCTCAGAATTCCGGAAAACGGCTGACTGTGTTGGGGAGGTTTGAGGCTGCCCTCCACGAAGCTGTGTGTGGTCACAGGTGTTCCCTGGCATGGTGAATTCCGCTAAATACCTCCCCTGTCCTGGGGGAGGCACTACATGCTACCTGCATTTCCAGCCCATCCCCCGAATTTCCCCGGCAGCCCGCACTATGAGACTCTCGGGGAAGACACTCGAAGGGCTCATAGGATATCCCAGTTGCTGCAGACAGATGACGGAACCTTCCCACACTCAGAATTCCGGAACATGGCTGACTGTGTTTGGAGGATTGGGGCCGCCCTCCACGCAGCTGCCTGGGGTCACAGGTGTTCCCTGGCAGAGGGAAGTCCGCTAAATACCTCCCCTGTCCAGGGGGAGGCACTACATGCTACCTGCATTTCCAGCCTATCCCCTGCCTTTCCCCGGCATTCCGCACTAGGAGATACACGGGGAAGACACGTGAATGGCTCCTAGGAGATCCCAGGCTCTACAGACAGAAGACGGAACTTCCCCACACTCAGAATTCCGGAACACGGCTGACTGTGAGGGGTTTTGGGGCAGCCCTCCACGCAGCTGCCTGGGTTCATAGGTGTTCCCTGGTAGGGGGAATTCCGCTAAATACCTCCCCTCTCCAGTGGGAGGCACTACATGCTACCTGCATTTACAGCACATCCCCGCACTTCCTTGCTGCTCCTACAAGTAGACTTTCTGTGAAGACGCGTGAAGGGATCCTAGGAGATCCCTTGCGCTGCAGACAGAAGACGGAACCTCCCCATGCTCAGAATTCCGGAACACGGCTGAGTGTGTGGGGGAGGTTTGGGGCCGTCCTCCACGTAGCTGCCTGTGGTCACAAGTGTTCCCTGGCAGGGGGATGTCCGCTAAATACCTCCCCTGTCCAGGGAGGGGCACTACATGGTACCTGCATTTCCAGCCAATCCCACGCATTTCTCCTGCCGCCCGAACTAGGAGACACTCGGGAAAGACACGTGAAGGGCTCCTAGGAGATCCAAGTCGCAGCAGACAGAATACGGAACCTCCCAACACTCAGAATTCCGGAAAACGGCTGACTGTGTGGGGGAGGTTTGGGGCCGGCCTCCACGCAGCTACCTGGTTTCACATGTTTTCCCTGGCAGGGGGAAGTCCGCTAAATACCTCCCCTTTCCAGGGGGCGGCACTACATGCTACCTGCATTTCCAGCACATCCCCCGCCTTTTCCCGGCAGCCCGCACTAGTAGACTCTCGGGGAAGACACGCGAATGGTCCTAGGAGATCCCAGGCGCTGCAGAAAGAAGACGGAACCTCCCCATGCTCAGAATTCCGGAAAACGGCTGACTGTGTTGGGGAGGTTTGAGGCTGCCCTCCACGAAGCTGTGTGTGGTCACAGGTGTTCCCTGGCATGGTGAATTCCGCTAAATACCTCCCCTGTCCTGGGGGAGGCACTACATGCTACCTGCATTTCCAGCCCATCCCCCGAATTTCCCCGGCAGCCCGCACTATGAGACTCTCGGGGAAGACACTCGAAGGGCTCATAGGATATCCCAGTTGCTGCAGACAGATGACGGAACCTTCCCACACTCAGAATTCCGGAACATGGCTGACTGTGTTTGGAGGATTGGGGCCGCCCTCCACGCAGCTGCCTGGGGTCACAGGTGTTCCCTGGCAGAGGGAAGTCTGCTAAATACCTCCCCTGTCCAGGGGGAGGCACTACATGCTATCTACATTTCCAGGCCATCCCCGCCTTTCCTGGCAGCCGGTAAAAGTAGACTTTCTGTGAAGACGTGAGAAGGGATCCTAGGAGATCCCATGAGCTGCAGACAGAAGACGGAAACTCCCCATGCTCAGAAATCCGGAACACGGCTGAGTGTGTGGGGGTGGTTTTGGGCGGCCCTATACGCAGCAGCCTATGGTCACAGGAGTTCCCTGGCAGGGGGAAGTCCGCTAAATACCTCCCCTGCCCAGGGGGAGGCACTAAATGCTACCTGCATTTCCAGCCCATCCCCCGCCTTTCCCCGGCTGCCCGCACTAGGAGACTCTCGGGGAAGATACGTGAAGGGCTCCAAGGGGATCCCAAGCGCAGCAGACAGAAGACGAAACCTCCCAACCCTCAGAATTCCGGAACACGGCTGACTGTGTGGGGGAGGTTAGGGGCCGAGCTCCACGCAGCTTCCTGGGGTCACAGGTGTTCCCTGAAGGGGGAAGTCCGCTAAATACGTCCCCTGTTCAGGGGGTGACACGACATGCTACCTGCATTTCCAGCACATCCCCCGCATTTCCCTGGCAGCCTGCACTAGGAGATTCTCGGGGAAGACAAGTGAAGGGCTCCTAGGAGATCCCAGGCACTGCAGACAGAAGACGGAAACTCTCCATGCTCAGAATTCCGGAACACGGCTGAGGGTGTGGGGGAGGTTTGGGGCCGCCATCACGCATCTGCCAGGGGACAAATGTGTTCCCTGGCAGGGGGAAGTCCGCTAAATACCTCCCCTGTTCAGGGGGTGACACGACATGCTACGTGCATTTCCAGCACATTCCCCGCATTTCCCCTGCAGCCCGCACTAGGAGACCATCGGGGAAGACACGCGAAGGGTTCCTAGGAGATCCCAGGGGCAGCAGACAGAAGACGGAACCTCCCAATATTCAGAAAACCGGAACACGGCTGACAGTGTGGGGGAGGTTTGGGGCCGCACTCCACGCAGCTGCCTGGTTTCACAGGTGTTCCCTGGCAGGGGGAATTCCGCTAAATACCTCCACTGTCCAGGGGGAGTCACTACATGCTACCTGCATGTCCAGCCCATCCCCCAACTTTAACCGGCAGCCCGCACTAAGAGACTCTCGGGGAAGACACGCGAAGTGCTCCTAGGAGATCCCAGGCGCTGCAGAAAGAAGACGGAACCTCCCCACGCTCAGAATTCCGGAACACGTCTGATTGTGTGGGGGAGATTGGGGCCTCCCTCCTCGCAGCTGCCTGGGGTCACTGGTGTTCCCTGGCAGGGGGAATTCCGCTAAATACCTCCCCTGTCCAGGGGGAGGCACTACAACTACCTGCATTTCCAGCCATCCCCCGCCTTTCCCCTGCACCCTCATTAGGAGTCACTCCGGGAAGACACGCTAAGGGCTCCTAGGAGATCCCAGGGGCTGCAGAAATAAGACAGAACCTCCCCACGCTCAGAATTCCGGAACACGTCTGATTGAGTGGGGGAGATTGGGGCCTCCCTCCTCGCAGCTGCCTGGGGTCACAGGTGTTCCCTGGCAGGGGGAAGTCCGCTAAATAACCCCCCTGTCCATGGGGAGGCACTACCTGCTACCTGAATTTCCAGCCCATCCCCCGCCTTTCCCTGGAACCCGCACTCGGATAAACTCGGGGAAGACAGGCGAAGGGCTCCTATGAGATCTCAGGCGCTTCAGACAGAAGACAGAACCTCACCACGCTTAGAATTCCGGAACACGGCTGACTGTGAGGGGTTTTGGGGCAGCCCTCCACGCAGCTGCCTGGGTTCATAGGTGTTTCCTGGTAGGGGGAATTCCGCTAAATACCTCCCCTCTCCAGGGGGAGGCACTACATGCTACCTGCATTTACAGCACATCCCCGCACTTCCTTGCTGCTCGTACAAGTAGACTTTCTGTGAAGATGCGTGAAGGGATCCTAGGAGATCCCTTGCGCTGCAGACAGAAGACGGAACCTCCCCATGCTCAGAATTCCTGAACACGGCTGAGTGTGTGGGGGAGTTTTGGGGCCGGCCTCCATGCAGCTGCCTGTGGTCACAGGTGTTCCCTGGCAGGGGGAAGTCAGCTAAATACCTCCCCTGTCCAGGGAGAGGCACTACATGGAAGCTGCATTTCCAGCCCATCCCCCGCCTTTCCCCGGCCGCCCGCACTAGGAGACAGTCGGGGAAGTCACGTGAAGGGCTCCTAGGAGATCCCAGTAGCAGCAGACAGAATACGGAACCTCCCAACACTCAGAATTCCGGAAAACGGCTGACTGTGTGGGGGAGGTTTGGGGCCGGCCTCCACGCAGCTACCTGGTTTCACATGTTTTCCCTGGCAGGTGGAAGTCCGCTAAATACCTCCCCTTTCCAGGGGGAGGCACTACATGCTACCTGCATTTCCAGCACATCCCCCGCCTTTCCCCGGCAGCCCGCACTAGGAGACTCTCGGGGAAGACACGCGAAGGGCTCCTAGGAGATCCCAGGCGCTGCAGAAAGAAGACGGAACCTCCGCACGCTCAGAATTCCGGAAAACGGCTGACTGTGTTGGGGAGGTTTGAGGCTGCCCTCCACGAAGCTGTGTGTGGTCACAGGTGTTCCCTGGCATGGTGAATTCCGCTAAATACCTCCCCTGTCCTGGGGGTGGCACTACATGCTACCTGCATTTCCAGCCCATCCCCCGAATTTCCCCGGCAGCCCGCACTATGAGACTCTCGGGGAAGACACGCGAATAGCTCATAGGAGGTCCCAGGCGCTGCAGACAGATGACGGAACCTTCCCACACTCAGAATTCCGGAACATGGCTGACTGTGTTTGGAGGATTGGGGCCGCCCTCCACGCAGCTGCCTGGGGTCACAGGTGTTCCCTGGCAGGGGGAAGTACTCTAAATACCTCCTCTGTCCAGGGGTAGGCACTACATGCTATCTACATTTCCAGGCCATCCCCGCCTTTCCTGGCAGCCGGTACAAGTAGACTTTCTGTGAAGACGCGTGAAGGGATCCTAGGAGATCCCATGCGCTGCAGACAGACGACGGAAACTCCCCATGCTCAGAAATCCGGAACATGGCTGAGTGTGTGGGGGAGGTTTTGGGCGGCCCTATACGCAGCAGCCTATGGTCACAGGAGTTCCCTGGCAGGGGGAAGTCCGCTAAATACCTCCCCTGCCCAGGGGGAGGCACTACATGCTACCTGCATTTCCAGCTCATCCCCCGCCTTTCCCCGGCTGCCCGCACTAGGAGACTCTCGGGGAAGATACGTGAAGGGCTCCAAGGGGATCCCAAGCGCAGCAGACAGAAGACGAAACCTCCCAACCCTCAGAATTCCGGAACACGGCTGACTGTGTGGGGGAGGTTAGGGGCCGAGCTCAACGCAGCTTCCTGGGGTCACAGGTGTTCCCTGAAGGGGGAAGTCCGCTAAATACGTCCCCTGTTCAGGGGGTGACACGACATGCTACCTGCATTTCCAGCACATCCCCCGCATTTCCCTGGCAGCCTGCACTAGGAGATTCTCGGGGAAGACAAGTGAAGGGCTCCTAGGAGATCCCAGGCACTGCAGACAGAAGACGGAAACTCTCCATGCTCAGAATTCCGGAACACGGCTGAGTGTGTGGGGGAGGTTTGGGGCCGCCATCACGCATCTGCCAGGGGAGAAAGGTGTTCCCTGGCAGGGGGAATTCCGCTAAATACCTCCCCTGTTCAGGGGGTGACACGACATGCTACGTGCATTTCCAGCACATCCCCCGCATTTCCCCTGCAGCCCGCACTAGGAGACCATCGGGGAAGACACGCGAAGGGTTCCTAGGAGATCCCAGGCGCAGCAGACAGAAGACGGAACCTCCCAATATTCAGAAAACCGGAACACGGCTGACAGTGTGGGGGAGGTTTGGGGCCGCACTCCACGCAGCTGCCTGGTTTCACAGGTGTTCCCTGGCAGGGGGAATTCCGCTAAATACCTCCACTGTCCAGGGGGAGTCACTACATGCTACCTGCATGTCCAGCCCATCCCCCGACTTTAACCGGCAGCCCGCACTAAGAGACTCTCGGGGAAGACACGCGAAGTGCTCCTAGGAGATCCCAGGCGCTGCAGAAAGAAGACGGAACCTCCCCACGCTCAGAATTCCGGAACACGTCTGATTGTGTGGGGGAGATTGGGGCCTCCCTCCTCGCAGCTGCCTGGGGTCACTGGTGTTCCCTGGCAGGGGGAATTCCGCTAAATACCTCCCCTGTCCAGGGGGAGGCACTACAACTACCTGCATTTCCAGCCATCCCCCGCCTTTCCCCTGCACCCTCATTAGGAGTCACTCCGGGAAGACACGCTAAGGGCTCCTAGGAGATCCCAGGGGCTGCAGAAATAAGACAGAACCTCCCCACGCTCAGAATTCCGGAACACGTCTGATTGAGTGGGGGAGATTGGGGCCTCCCTCCTCGCAGCTGCCTGGGGTCACAGGTGTTCCCTGGCAGGGGGAAGTCCGCTAAATAACCCCCCTGTCCATGGGGAGGCACTACCTGCTACCTGAATTTCCAGCCCATCCCCCGCCTTTCCCTGGAACCCGCACTCGGATAAACTCGGGGAAGACAGGCGAAGGGCTCCTATGAGATCTCAGGCGCTTCAGACAGAAGACAGAACCTCACCACGCTTAGAATTCCGGAACACGGCTGACTGTGAGGGGTTTTGGGGCAGCCCTCCACGCAGCTGCCTGGGTTCATAGGTGTTTCCTGGTAGGGGGAATTCCGCTAAATACCTCCCCTCTCCAGGGGGAGGCACTACATGCTACCTGCATTTACAGCACATCCCCGCACTTCCTTGCTGCTCGTACAAGTAGACTTTCTGTGAAGACGCGTGAAGGGATCCTAGGAGATCCCTTGCGCTGCAGAAAGAAGACGGAACCTCCCCATGCTCAGAATTCCTGAACACGGCTGAGTGTGTGGGGGAGGTTTGGGGCCGTCCTCCACGTAGCTGCCTGTGGTCACAAGTGTTCCCTGGCAGGGGGATGTCCGCTAAATACCTCCCCTGTCCAGGGAGGGGCACTACATGGTACCTGCATTTCCAGCCAATCCCACGCATTTCTCCGGCCGCCCGAACTATGTGACACTCGGGGAAGACACGTGAAGGGCTCCTAGGAGATCCCAGTCGCAGCAGACAGAATACGGAACCTCCCAACACTCAGAATTCCGGAAAACGGCTGACTGTGTGGGGGAGGTTTGGGGCCGGCCTCCACGCAGCTACCTGGTTTCACATGTTTTCCCTGGCAGGTGGAAGTCCGCTAAATACCTCCCCTTTCCAGGGGGAGGCACGACATGCTACCTGCTTTTCCAGCCCATCCCCCGCCTTTCCCCGGCAGCCCGCAATAAGAGAACCTCGGGGAAGACACGAGAATGGTTCCATGAAAATCCCAGGCCGTGCAGACAGAAGACGGAACCTCCAACCGCTCAGAATTCCAGAACACGGCTGACTGTGTGGGGGAGTTTTGGGACCGCCCTCCACGCAGCTGCCTTGGGACACAAGTTTTCCGTGGCAGGGTGAAGTCCGCTAATTACCTCCCCTGTCCAGGGAGAGGCACTACATGGAACCTGCATTTCCAGCCCATCCCCGCCTTTCCTGGCAGCCCGTACAAGTAGACTCTCTGTGAAGACGCGCGAAGGGATCCTAAGAGATCCCATGCGCTGCAGACAGAAGACGGAAACTCCCCATGCTCAGAATTCCGGAACACGGCTGAGTGTGTGGGGGAGTTTTGGGGCCGGCCTCCATGCAGCTGCCTGTGGTCACAGGTGTTCCCTGGCAGGGGGAAGTCAGCTAAATACCTCCCCTGTCCAGGGAGAGGCACTACATGGAAGCTGCATTTCCAGCCCATCCCCCGCCTTTCCCCGGCCGCCCGCACTAGGAGACAGTCGGGGAAGTCACGTGAAGGGCTCCTAGGAGATCCCAGTAGCAGCAGACAGAATACGGAACCTCCCAACACTCAGAATTCCGGAAAACGGCTGACTGTGTGGGGGAGGTTTGGGGCCGGCCTCCACGCAGCTACCTGGTTTCATATGTTTTCCCTGGCAGGTGGAAGTCCGCTAAATACCTCCCCTTTCCAGGGGGAGGCACTACATGCTACCTGCATTTCCAGCACATCCCCCGCCTTTCCCCGGCAGCCCGCACTAGGAGACTCTCGGGGAAGACACGCGAAGGGCTCCTAGGAGATCCCAGGCGCTGCAGAAAGAAGACGGAACCTCCGCACGCTCAGAATTCCGGAAAACGGCTGACTGTGTTGGGGAGGTTTGAGGCTGCCCTCCACGAAGCTGTGTGTGGTCACAGGTGTTCCCTGGCATGGTGAATTCCGCTAAATACCTCCCCTGTCCTGGGGGTGGCACTACATGCTACCTGCATTTCCAGCCCATCCCCCGAATTTCCCCGGCAGCCCGCACTATGAGACTCTCGGGGAAGACACGCGAATAGCTCATAGGAGGTCCCAGGCGCTGCAGACAGATGACGGAACCTTCCCACACTCAGAATTCCGGAACATGGCTGACTGTGTTTGGAGGATTGGGGCCGCCCTCCACGCAGCTGCCTGGGGTCACAGGTGTTCCCTGGCAGGGGGAAGTACTCTAAATACCTCCTCTGTCCAGGGGTAGGCACTACATGCTATCTACATTTCCAGGCCATCCCCGCCTTTCCTGGCAGCCGGTACAAGTAGACTTTCTGTGAAGACGCGTGAAGGGATCCTAGGAGATCCCATGCGCTGCAGACAGACGACGGAAACTCCCCATGCTCAGAAATCCGGAACATGGCTGAGTGTGTGGGGGAGGTTTTGGGCGGTCCTATACGCAGCTGCCTATGGTCACAGGTGTTCCCTGGCAGGGGGAATTCCGCTAAATACCTCCCCTGTCCAGGGGGAGCCACTACATGCTACCTGCATTTCCAGCCCATCCCCCACATTTTTGCCGCAGCCCGCACTAGGAAACTCTCGGAGAAACACTCGAATGGCTCCTAGGAGATCCCAGGTGCTGCAGAAAGAACACGGAACTTCCCCAAGCTCAGAATTCCGGAACACGGCTGACTGTGTGGGGGAAGTTTGGGGCCTCCTTCCACGCAGCTGCCTGGAGTCACAGATGTTCCCTGGCAGGGGGAAGTCCGCTAAATACCTCCCCTGTCCAGGGTGAGGCTCTACATCCTACCTGCTTTTCCAGCCCATCCCCCGCCTTTCCCCGGCAGCCCGCAATAGGAGAACCTCGAGGAAGACACGCGAATGGTTCCATGAAAATCCCAGGCCGTGCAGACAGAAGACGGAACCTCCAACCGCTCAGAATTCCAGAACACGGCTGACTGTGTGGGGGAGTTTTGGGACCGCCCTCCACGCAGCTGCCTTGGGACACAAGTTTTCCGTGGCAGGGTGAAGTCCGCTAATTACCTCCCCTGTCCAGGGAGAGGCACTACATGGAACCTGCATTTCCAGCCCATCCCCGCCTTTCCTGGCAGCCCGTACAAGTAGACTCTCTGTGAAGACGCGCGAAGGGATCCTAAGAGATCCCATGCGCTGCAGACAGAAGACGGAAACTCCCCATGCTCAGAATTCCGGAACACGGCTGAGTGTGTGGGGGAGTTTTGGGGCCGGCCTCCATGCAGCTGCCTGTGGTCACAGGTGTTCCCTGGCAGGGGGAAGTCAGCTAAATACCTCCCCTGTCCAGGGAGAGGCACTACATGGAAGCTGCATTTCCAGCCCATCCCCCGCCTTTCCCCGGCCGCCCGCACTAGGAGACAGTCGGGGAAGTCACGTGAAGGGCTCCTAGGAGATCCCAGTAGCAGCAGACAGAATACGGAACCTCCCAACACTCAGAGTTCTGGAAAACGTCTGACTGTGTGGGGGAGGTTTGGGGCCGCCCTATACGCAGCTGCCTGATTTCACAGGTGTTCCCTGGCAGGGGGAATTCCGCTAAATACCACCCCTGTCCGGGGGGAGGCACTGCATGCTACCTGCATTTTCAGACCATCCCCCAGATTTTCACGGCAGTCCGCACTAGGAAAATCTCGGTGAATACACTCGAATGGCTCCTAGGTGATCCCAGGTGCTGCAGAAAGAAGACGGAACCTCCCCACGCTCAGAATTCCGGAACACGTCTGAATATGTGGGGGAGGATTGGGGCAGTCTTCCACGCAGCTGCCTGGAGTCACAAGTGTTCCCTGGCAGGGGGAATTCCGCTAAATACCTCCCCTGTCCAGGGGGAGGCACTAAATGCTACCTGAATTTCCACCCCATCCCCCGCATTTCCCTGGCTGCCCGCACTAGGAGACTCTCGGGGAAGATACGTGAAGGGCTCCTAGGAGATCCCAAGCACAGCAGACAGAAGACGAAACCTCCCAACACTCAGAATTCCGGAACACGGCTGACTGTGTGGGGGAGGTTTGGGGCCGCCATCCACGCAGCTGCCTGTTTTCACAGGTGTTCCCTGGCAGGGGGAAGTCCGCTAAATACCTCCCCTGTCCAGGGGGAGGAACTGCATAGTACCTGCATTTCCAGCCCATCCCCCGCCTTTCCCCGTCAGCCCGCAATAAGAGACTCTCGGGGAAGGCACGCGAAATGCTCCTAGGAGATCCCAGGCGCTGCAGACAGAATACGGAACCTCCCCACACTCAGAATTCCGCAACACGGCTGACTGTGTGTGGGAGGTTTGGGGCCGCCCTCCACGCAGCTGCCTGGGGTCACTGGTGTTCCCTGTCAGGGGGAATTCCGCTAAATAAATCCCCTGTGCAGGGGGAGGCAGTACATGATACCTGCATTTCCAGACAATCCCCCGCATTTCACCGGTAGCCCACACTAAGAGATACTTGGGGAAGACATTCGAAGGGCTCCTAGGTGATCCCAGGCGCTGCAGAAGTAAGTCGGAACATCCCCATGCTCAGAATACCGGAACACGGCTGACTGTGTAGTGGAGGATTGGGGCCGCCCTCCTCGCAGCTGCCTGTGGTCACAGGAGTTCCCTGGCAGGGGGAATTTCGCTAACTACCTCCCCTGTCCAGGGGGAGGCACTACATGCTACCTGCATTTCCAGCCCATCCCCCGAATTTCCCCGGCTATCCGCACTGTGAGACTCTCGGGGAAGATATGTGAAGGGCTCCTAGGAGATCCAAAGCGCAGCAGACAGAAGACGAAACCTCCCAACACTCAGAATTCCGGAACACGTCTGACTGTGTGGGGGAGATTTTGGGCCGCCATCCACGCAGTTGCCTGGTATCACAGGTGTTCCCTGGCAGGGGGAAGTCCGCTAAATAACTCCCCTTTCCAGGGGGAGGAACTGCATATTACCTGCATTTCCAGCCCATCCCCCGCCTTTCCCAGGCAGCCCGCACTAGGAGATTCTCGGGGAAGACACGCCAAATGCTCCTAGGAGATCCCAGGCGCTGCAGACAAAAGACGGAACCTCCCCACTCACACAATTCCGGAAAACGGCTGATTGTGTTGGGGAGGTTTCAGGCAGCCCTCCACGCAGCTGTGTGTTGTCACAGGTGGTCCCTGTCAGGGTGAATTCCGCTAAATACCTCCCCTGTCCTCGGGGTGGCACTATACGCTACCTGCATTTCCAGCCCATCCCCCGCCTTTCCCCGGCAGCCCGCACTATGAGACTCTCGGGGAAGACACGCGAAGGGCTCATAGGATATCCCAGGCGCTGCAGACAGATGGCGGAACCTTCCCACACTCAGAATTGCGGAACATGGCTGACTGTGTGGGGGAGGTTTGGGGCCGCCCTCCACGCAGCTGCCTGGGTTCAGAGGTGTTCCCTGGCAGGGGGAAGTCCGCTAAATACCTACCCTGTCCAGGGGGAGGCACTACATTCTACCTGCATTTCCCCGGCACCCGCACTAGGAGATTCTCGGGGAAGACACGCGAATGGCTCCTAGGCGATCACAGACGCTGCAGACAGAAGACGAAATCTCCCCACACTCAGAATTCCGGAACACGGCTGACTCTGTGTGGGAGGTTTGGGGCTGCCCTCCACGCAGCTGCCTGGTGTCACTGGTGTTCCCTGTCAGGGGGAAGTCCGCTAAATTCCTCCCCTTTCCAGGGGGACACACTACCTGCTACCTGCATTTCCAGCACATCCCCCGACTTTCCCCGGCAACCGCACAAGGATACTCTCGGGGAAGACACGCGAATTGTTCCTTGGAGATCACAGGCGCTGCAGACAGAAGACGGAACCTCCAACCGCTCACAATTTCGGAACACAGCTGACTGTGTGGGGGAGGTTTGGGGCCGCCCCCCACGCAGCTGCCTTGGGTCACAGGTGTTCCGTGGCAGGGGGAAGTCCGCTAAATACCTTCCCTGTCCAGGGGGAGGCACTACATGCTACCTGCATTTCCAGCCTATCCCCTGCCTTTCCCCGGCATTCCGCACTAGGAGATACACGGGGAAGACACGTGAATGGCTCCTAGGAGATCCCAGGCTCTACAGACAGAAGACGGAACTTCCCCACACTCAGAATTCCGGAACACGGCTGACTGTGAGGGGTTTTGGGGCAGCCCTCCACGCAGCTGCCTGGGTTCATAGGTGTTCCCTGGTAGGGGGAATTCCGCTAAATACCTCCCCTCTCCAGTGGGAGGCACTACATGCTACCTGCATTTACAGCACATCCCCGCACTTCCTTGCTGCTCCTACAAGTAGACTTTCTGTGAAGACGCGTGAAGGGATCCTAGGAGATCCCTTGCGCTGCAGACAGAAGACGGAACCTCCCCATGCTCAGAATTCCGGAACACGGCTGAGTGTGTGGGGGAGGTTTGGGGCCGTCCTCCACGTAGCTGCCTGTGGTCACAAGTGTTCCCTGGCAGGGGGATGTCCGCTAAATACCTCCCCTGTCCAGGGAGGGGCACTACATGGTACCTGCATTTCCAGCCAATCCCACGCATTTCTCCTGCCGCCCGAACTAGGAGACACTCGGGAAAGACACGTGAAGGGCTCCTAGGAGATCCAAGTCGCAGCAGACAGAATACGGAACCTCCCAACACTCAGAATTCCGGAAAACGGCTGACTGTGTGGGGGAGGTTTGGGGCCGGCCTCCACGCAGCTACCTGGTTTCACATGTTTTCCCTGGCAGGGGGAAGTCCGCTAAATACCTCCCCTTTCCAGGGGGCGGCACTACATGCTACCTGCATTTCCAGCACATCCCCCGCCTTTCCCCGGCAGCCCGCACTAGTAGACTCTCGGGGAAGACACGCGAATGGTCCTAGGAGATCCCAGGCGCTGCAGAAAGAAGACGGAACCTCCCCATGCTCAGAATTCCGGAAAACGGCTGACTGTGTTGGGGAGGTTTGAGGCTGCCCTCCACGAAGCTGTGTGTGGTCACAGGTGTTCCCTGGCATGGTGAATTCCGCTAAATACCTCCCCTGTCCTGGGGGAGGCACTACATGCTACCTGCATTTCCAGCCCATCCCCCGAATTTCCCCGGCAGCCCGCACTATGAGACTCTCGGGGAAGACACTCGAAGGGCTCATAGGATATCCCAGTTGCTGCAGACAGATGACGGAACCTTCCCACACTCAGAATTCCGGAACATGGCTGACTGTGTTTGGAGGATTGGGGCCGCCCTCCACGCAGCTGCCTGGGGTCACAGGTGTTCCCTGGCAGGGGGAAGTACTCTAAATACCTCCTCTGTCCAGGGGTAGGCACTACATGCTATCTACATTTCCAGGCCATCCCCGCCTTTCCTGGCAGCCGGTACAAGTAGACTTTCTGTGAAGACGCGTGAAGGGATCCTAGGAGATCCCATGCGCTGCAGACAGACGACGGAAACTCCCCATGCTCAGAAATCCAGAACATGGCTGAGTGTGTGGGGGAGGTTTTGGGCGGTCCTATACGCAGCTGCCTATGGTCACAGGTGTTCCCTGGCAGGGGGAATTCCGCTAAATACCTCCCCTGTCCAGGGGGAGGCACTACATGCTACCTGCATTTCCAGCCCATCCCCCACATTTTTGCCGCAGCCCGCACTAGGAAACTCTCGGAGAAACACTCGAACGGCTCCTAGGAGATCCCAGGTGCTGCAGAAAGAACACGGAACTTCCCCAAGCTCAGAATTCCAGAACACGGCTGACTGTGTGGGGGAAGTTTGGGGCCTCCTTCCACGCAGCTGCCTGGAGTCACAGATGTTCCCTGGCAGGGGGAAGTCCGCTAAATACCTCCCCTGTCCAGGGTGAGGCTCTACATCCTACCTGCTTTTCCAGCCCATCCCCCGCCTTTCCCCGGCAGCCCGCAATAGGAGAACCTCGAGGAAGACACGAGAATGGTTCCATGAAAATCCCAGGCCGTGCAGACAGAAGACGGAACCTCCAACCGCTCAGAATTCCAGAACACGGCTGACTGTGTGGGGGAGTTTTGGGACCGCCCTCCACGCAGCTGCCTTGGGACACAAGTTTTCCGTGGCAGGGTGAAGTCCGCTAATTACCTCCCCTGTCCAGGGAGAGGCACTACATGGAACCTGCATTTCCAGCCCATCCCCGCCTTTCCTGGCAGCCCGTACAAGTAGACTCTCTGTGAAGACGCGCGAAGGGATCCTAAGAGATCCCATGCGCTGCAGACAGAAGACGGAAACTCCCCATGCTCAGAATTCCGGAACACGGCTGAGTGTGTGGGGGAGTTTTGGGGCCGGCCTCCATGCAGCTGCCTGTGGTCACAGGTGTTCCCTGGCAGGGGGAAGTCAGCTAAATACCTCCCCTGTCCAGGGAGAGGCACTACATGGAAGCTGCATTTCCAGCCCATCCCCCGCCTTTCCCCGGCCGCCCGCACTAGGAGACAGTCGGGGAAGTCACGTGAAGGGCTCCTAGGAGATCCCAGTAGCAGCAGACAGAATACGGAACCTCCCAACACTCAGAGTTCTGGAAAACGTCTGACTGTGTGGGGGAGGTTTGGGGCCGCCCTATACGCAGCTGCCTGATTTCACAGGTGTTCCCTGGCAGGGGGAATTCCGCTAAATACCACCCCTGTCCGGGGGGAGGCACTGCATGCTACCTGCATTTTCAGACCATCCCCCAGATTTTCACGGCAGTCCGCACTAGGAAAATCTCGGTGAATACACTCGAATGGCTCCTAGGTGATCCCAGGTGCTGCAGAAAGAAGACGGAACCTCCCCACGCTCAGAATTCCGGAACACGTCTGAATATGTGGGGGAGGATTGGGGCAGTCTTCCACGCAGCTGCCTGGAGTCACAAGTGTTCCCTGGCAGGGGGAATTCCGCTAAATACCTCCCCTGTCCAGGGGGAGGCACTAAATGCTACCTGAATTTCCACCCCATCCCCCGCATTTCCCTGGCTGCCCGCACTAGGAGACTCTCGGGGAAGATACGTGAAGGGCTCCTAGGAGATCCCAAGCACAGCAGACAGAAGACGAAACCTCCCAACACTCAGAATTCCGGAACACGGCTGACTGTGTGGGGGAGGTTTGGGGCCGCCCTCCACGCAGCTGCCTGGGGTCACTGGTGTTCCCTGTCAGGGGGAATTCCGCTAAATAAATCCCCTGTGCAGGGGGAGGCAGTACATGATACCTGCATTTCCAGACAATCCCCCGCATTTCACCGGTAGCCCACACTAAGAGATACTTGGGGAAGACATTCGAAGGGCTCCTAGGTGATCCCAGGCGCTGCAGAAGTAAGTCGGAACATCCCCATGCTCAGAATACCGGAACACGGCTGACTGTGTAGTGGAGGATTGGGGCCGCCCTCCTCGCAGCTGCCTGTGGTCACAGGAGTTCCCTGGCAGGGGGAATTTCGCTAACTACCTCCCCTGTCCAGGGGGAGGCACTACATGCTACCTGCATTTCCAGCCCATCCCCCGAATTTCCCCGGCTATCCGCACTGTGAGACTCTCGGGGAAGATATGTGAAGGGCTCCTAGGAGATCCAAAGCGCAGCAGACAGAAGACGAAACCTCCCAACACTCAGAATTCCGGAACACGTCTGACTGTGTGGGGGAGATTTGGGGCCGCCATCCACGCAGTTGCCTGGTATCACAGGTGTTCCCTGGCAGGGGGAAGTCCGCTAAATAACTCCCCTTTCCAGGGGGAGGAACTGCATATTACCTGCATTTCCAGCCCATCCCCCGCCTTTCCCAGGCAGCCCGCACTAGGAGATTCTCGGGGAAGACACGCCAAATGCTCCTAGGAGATCCCAGGCGCTGCAGACAAAAGACGGAACCTCCCCACTCACACAATTCCGGAAAACGGCTGATTGTGTTGGGGAGGTTTCAGGCAGCCCTCCACGCAGCTGTGTGTTGTCACAGGTGGTCCCTGTCAGGGTGAATTCCGCTAAATACCTCCCCTGTCCTCGGGGTGGCACTATACGCTACCTGCATTTCCAGCCCATCCCCCGCCTTTCCCCAGCAGCCCGCACTATGAGACTCTCGGGGAAGACACGCGAAGGGCTCATAGGATATCCCAGGCGCTGCAGACAGATGGCGGAACCTTCCCACACTCAGAATTCCGGAACATGGCTGACTGTGTGGGGGAGGTTTGGGGCCGCCCTCCACGCAGCTGCCTGGGTTCAGAGGTGTTCCCTGGCAGGGGGAAGTCCGCTAAATACCTACCCTGTCCAGGGGGAGGCACTACATTCTACCTGCATTTCCCCGGCACCCGCACTAGGAGATTCTCGGGGAAGACACGCGAATGGCTCCTAGGCGATCACAGACGCTGCAGACAGAAGACGAAATCTCCCCACACTCAGAATTCCGGAACACGGCTGACTCTGTGTGGGAGGTTTGGGGCTGCCCTCCACGCAGCTGCCTGGTGTCACTGGTGTTCCCTGTCAGGGGGAAGTCCGCTAAATTCCTCCCCTTTCCAGGGGGACACACTACCTGCTACCTGCATTTCCAGCACATCCCCCGACTTTCCCCGGCAACCGCACAAGGATACTCTCGGGGAAGACACGCGAATTGTTCCTTGGAGATCACAGGCGCTGCAGACAGAAGACGGAACCTCCAACCGCTCACAATTTCGGAACACAGCTGACTGTGTGGGGGAGGTTTGGGGCCGCCCCCCACGCAGCTGCCTTGGGTCACAGGTGTTCCGTGGCAGGGGGAAGTCCGCTAAATACCTTCCCTGTCCAGGGGGAGGCACTACATGCTACCTGCATTTCCAGCCTATCCCCTGCCTTTCCCCGGCATTCCGCACTAGGAGATACACGGGGAAGACACGTGAATGGCTCCTAGGAGATCCCAGGCTCTACAGACAGAAGACGGAACTTCCCCACACTCAGAATTCCGGAACACGGCTGACTGTGAGGGGTTTTGGGGCAGCCCTCCACGCAGCTGCCTGGGTTCATAGGTGTTCCCTGGTAGGGGGAATTCCGCTAAATACCTCCCCTCTCCAGTGGGAGGCACTACATGCTACCTGCATTTACAGCACATCCCCGCACTTCCTTGCTGCTCCTACAAGTAGACTTTCTGTGAAGACGCGTGAAGGGATCCTAGGAGATCCCTTGCGCTGCAGACAGAAGACGGAACCTCCCCATGCTCAGAATTCCGGAACACGGCTGAGTGTGTGGGGGAGGTTTGGGGCCGTCCTCCACGTAGCTGCCTGTGGTCACAAGTGTTCCCTGGAAGGGGGATGTCCGCTAAATACCTCCCCTGTCCAGGGAGGGGCACTACATGGTACCTGCATTTCCAGCCAATCCCACGCATTTCTCCTGCCGCCCGAACTAGGAGACACTCGGGAAAGACACGTGAAGGTCTCCTAGGAGATCCAAGTCGCAGCAGACAGAATACGGAACCTCCCAACACTCAGAATTCCGGAAAACGGCTGACTGTGTGGGGGAGGTTTGGGGCCGTCCTCCACGTAGCTGCCTGTGGTCACAAGTGTTCCCTGGCAGGTGGATGTCCGCTAAATACCTCCCCTGTCCAGGGAGGGGCACTACATGGTACCTGCATTTCCAGCCAATCCCACGCATTTCTCCTGCCGCCCGAACTAGGAGACACTCGGGAAAGACACGTGAAGGGCTCCTAGGAGATCCAAGTCGCAGCAGACAGAATACGGAACCTCCCAACACTCAGAATTCCGGAAAACGGCTGACTGTGTGGGGGAGGTTTGGGGCCGGCCTCCACGCAGCTACCTGGTTTCACATGTTTTCCCTGGCAGGGGGAAGTCCGCTAAATACCTCCCCTTTCCAGGGGGCGGCACTACATGCTACCTGCATTTCCAGCACATCCCCCGCCTTTCCCCGGCAGCCCGCACTAGTAGACTCTCGGGGAAGACACGCGAATGGTCCTAGGAGATCCCAGGCGCTGCAGAAAGAAGACGGAACCTCCCCATGCTCAGAATTCCGGAAAACGGCTGACTGTGTTGGGGAGGTTTGAGGCTGCCCTCCACGAAGCTGTGTGTGGTCACAGGTGTTCCCTGGCATGGTGAATTCCGCTAAATACCTCCCCTGTCCTGGGGGAGGCACTACATGCTACCTGCATTTCCAGCCCATCCCCCGAATTTCCCCGGCAGCCCGCACTATGAGACTCTCGGGGAAGACACTCGAAGGGCTCATAGGATAGCCCAGTTGCTGCAGACAGATGACGGAACCTTCCCACACTCAGAATTCCGGAACATGGCTGACTGTGTTTGGAGGATTGGGGCCGCCCTCCACGCAGCTGCCTGGGGTCACAGGTGTTCCCTGGCAGGGGGAAGTACTCTAAATACCTCCTCTGTCCAGGGGTAGGCACTACATGCTATCTACATTTCCAGGCCATCCCCGCCTTTCCTGGCAGCCGGTACAAGTAGACTTTCTGTGAAGACGCGTGAAGGGATCCTAGGAGATCCCATGCGCTGCAGACAGACGACGGAAACTCCCCATGCTCAGAAATCCGGAACATGGCTGAGTGTGTGGGGGAGGTTTTGGGCGGTCCTATACGCAGCTGCCTATGGTCACAGGTGTTCCCTGGCAGGGGGAATTCCGCTAAATACCTCCCCTGTCCAGGGGGAGGCACTACATGCTACCTGCATTTCCAGCCCATCCCCCACATTTTTGCCGCAGCCCGCACTAGGTAACTCTCGGAGAAACACTCGAATGGCTCCTAGGAGATCCCAGGTGCTGCAGAAAGAACACGGAACTTCCCCAAGCTCAGTATTCCGGAACACGGCTGACTGTGTGGGGGAAGTTTGGGGCCTCCTTCCACGCAGCTGCCTGGAGTCACAGATGTTCCCTGGCAGGGGGAAGTCCGCTAAATACCTCCCCTGTCCAGGGTGAGGCTCTACATCCTACCTGCTTTTCCAGCCCATCCCCCGCCTTTCCCCGGCAGCCCGCAATAGGAGAACCTCGAGGAAGACACGCGAATGGTTCCATGAAAATCCCAGGCCGTGCAGACAGAAGACGGAACCTCCAACCGCTCAGAATTCCAGAACACGGCTGACTGTGTGGGGGAGTTTTGGGACCGCCCTCCACGCAGCTGCCTTGGGACACAAGTTTTCCGTGGCAGGGTGAAGTCCGCTAATTACCTCCCCTGGCCAGGGAGAGGCACTACATGGAACCTGCATTTCCAGCCCATCCCCGCCTTTCCTGGCAGCCCGTACAAGTAGACTCTCTGTGAAGACGCGCGAAGGGATCCTAAGAGATCCCATGCGCTGCAGACAGAAGACGGAAACTCCCCATGCTCAGAATTCCGGAACACGGCTGAGTGTGTGGGGGAGTTTTGGGGCCGGCCTCCATGCAGCTGCCTGTGGTCACAGGTGTTCCCTGGCAGGGGGAAGTCAGCTAAATACCTCCCCTGTCCAGGGAGAGGCACTACATGGAAGCTGCATTTCCAGCCCATCCCCCGCCTTTCCCCGGCCGCCCGCACTAGGAGACAGTCGGGGAAGTCACGTGAAGGGCTCCTAGGAGATCCCAGTAGCAGCAGACAGAATACGGAACCTCCCAACACTCAGAGTTCTGGAAAAAGTCTGACTGTGTGGGGGAGGTTTGGGGCCGCCCTATACGCAGCTGCCTGATTTCACAGGTGTTCCCTGGCAGGGGGAATTCCGCTAAATACCACCCCTGTCCGGGGGGAGGCACTGCATGCTACCTGCATTTTCAGACCATCCCCCAGATTTTCACGGCAGTCCGCACTAGGAAAATCTCGGTGAATACACTCGAATGGCTCCTAGGTGATCCCAGGTGCTGCAGAAAGAAGACGGAACCTCCCCACGCTCAGAATTCCGGAACACGTCTGAATATGTGGGGGAGGATTGGGGCAGTCTTCCACGCAGCTGCCTGGAGTCACAAGTGTTCCCTGGCAGGGGGAATTCCGCTAAATACCTCCCCTGTCCAGGGGGAGGCACTAAATGCTACCTGAATTTCCACCCCATCCCCCGCATTTCCCTGGCTGCCCGCACTAGGAGACTCTCGGGGAAGATACGTGAAGGGCTCCTAGGAGATCCCAAGCACAGCAGACAGAAGACGAAACCTCCCAACACTCAGAATTCCGGAACACGGCTGACTGTGTGGGGGAGGTTTGGGGCCGCCATCCACGCAGCTGCCTGTTTTCACAGGTGTTCCCTGGCAGGGGGAAGTCCGCTAAATACCTCCCCTGTCCAGGGGGAGGAACTGCATAGTACCTGCATTTCCAGCCCATCCCCCGCCTTTCCCCGTCAGCCCGCAATAAGAGACTCTCGGGGAAGACACGCGAAATGCTCCTAGGAGATCCCAGGCGCTGCAGACAGAATACGGAACCTCCCCACACTCAGAATTCCGCAACACGGCTGACTGTGTGTGGGAGGTTTGGGGCCGCTCTCCACGCAGCTGCCTGGGGTCACTGGTGTTCCCTGTCAGGGGGAATTCCGCTAAATAAATCCCCTGTGCAGGGGGAGGCAGTACATGATACCTGCATTTCCAGACAATCCCCCGAATTTCACCGGTAGCCCACACTAAGAGATACTTGGGGAAGACATTCGAAGGGCTCCTGGGTGATCCCAGGCGCTGCAGAAGTAAGTCGGAACATACCCATGCTCAGAATACCGGAACACGGCTGACTGTGTAGTGGAGGATTGGGGCCGCCCTCCTCGCAGCTGCCTGTGGTCACAGGAGTTCCCTGGCAGGGGGAATTTCGCTAACTACCTCCCCTGTCCAGGGGGAGGCACTACATGCTACCTGCATTTCCAGCCCATCCCCAGAATTTCCCCGGCTATCCGCACTGTGAGTCTCTCGGGGAAGATATGTGAAGGGCTCCTAGGAGATCCAAAGCGCAGCAGACAGAAGACGAAACCTCCCAACACTCAGAATTCCGGAACACGTCTGACTGTGTGGGGGAGATTTGGGGCCGCCATCCACGCAGTTGCCTGGTATCACAGGTGTTCCCTGGCAGGGGGAAGTCCGCTAAATAACTCCCCTTTCCAGGGGGAGGAACTGCATATTACCTGCATTTCCAGCCCATCCCCCGCCTTTCCCAGGCAGCCCGCACTAGGAGATTCTCGGGGAAGACACGCCAAATGCTCCTAGGAGATCCCAGGCGCTGCAGACAAAAGACGGAACCTCCCCACTCACACAATTCCGGAAAACGGCTGATTGTGTTGGGGAGGTTTCAGGCAGCCCTCCACGCAGCTGTGTGTTGTCACAGGTGGTCCCTGTCAGGGTGAATTCCGCTAAATACCTCCCCTGTCCTCGGGGTGGCACTATACGCTACCTGCATTTCCAGCCCATCCCCCGCCTTTCCCCGGCAGCCCGCACTATGAGACTCTCGGGGAAGACACGCGAAGGGCTCATAGGATATCCCAGGCGCTGCAGACAGATGGCGGAACCTTCCCACACTCAGAATTCCGGAACATGGCTGACTGTGTGGGGGAGGTTTGGGGCCGCCCTCCACGCAGCTGCCTGGGTTCAGAGGTGTTCCCTGGCAGGGGGAAGTCCGCTAAATACCTACCCTGTCCAGGGGGAGGCACTACATTCTACCTGCATTTCCCCGGCACCCGCACTAGGAGATTCTCGGGGAAGACACGCGAATGGCTCCTAGGCGATCACAGACGCTGCAGGCAGAAGACGAAATCTCCCCACACTCAGAATTCCGGAACACGGCTGACTCTGTGTGGGAGGTTTGGGGCTGCCCTCCACGCAGCTGCCTGGTGTCACTGGTGTTCCCTGTCAGGGGGAAGTCCGCTAAATTCCTCCCCTTTCCAGGGGGACACACTACCTGCTACCTGCATTTCCAGCACATCCCCCGACTTTCCCCGGCAACCGCACAAGGATACTCTCGGGGAAGACACGCGAATTGTTCCTTGGAGATCACAGGCGCTGCAGACAGAAGACGGAACCTCCAACCGCTCACAATTTCGGAACACAGCTGACTGTGTGGGGGAGGTTTGGGGCCGCCCCCCACGCAGCTGCCTTGGGTCACAGGTGTTCCGTGGCAGGGGGAAGTCCGCTAAATACCTTCCCTGTCCAGGGGGAGGCACTACATGCTACATGCATTTCCAGCCTATCCCCTGCCTTTCCCCGGCATTCCGCACTAGGAGATACACGGGGAAGACACGTGAATGGCTCCTAGGAGATCCCAGGCTCTACAGACAGAAGACGGAACTTCCCCACACTCAGAATTCCGGAACACGGCTGACTGTGAGGGGTTTTGGGGCAGCCCTCCACGCAGCTGCCTGGGTTCATAGGTGTTCCCTGGTAGGGGGAATTCCGCTAAATACCTCCCCTCTCCAGTGGGAGGCACTACATGCTACCTGCATTTACAGCACATCCCCGCACTTCCTTGCTGCTCCTACAAGTAGACTTTCTGTGAAGACGCGTGAAGGGATCCTAGGAGATCCCTTGCGCTGCAGACAGAAGACGGAACCTCCCCATGCTCAGAATTCCGGAACACGGCTGAGTGTGTGGGGGAGGTTTGGGGCCGTCCTCCACGTAGCTGCCTGTGGTCACAAGTGTTCCCTGGCAGGGGGATGTCCGCTAAATACCTCCCCTGTCCAGGGAGGGGCACTACATGGTACCTGCATTTCCAGCCAATCCCACGCATTTCTCCTGCCGCCCGAACTAGGAGACACTCGGGAAAGACACGTGAAGGGCTCCTAGGAGATCCAAGTCGCAGCAGACAGAATACGGAACCTCCCAACACTCAGAATTCCGGAAAACGGCTGACTGTGTGGGGGAGGTTTGGGGCCGGCCTCCACGCAGCTACCTGGTTTCACATGTTTTTCCTGGCAGGGGGAAGTCCGCTAAATACCTACCCTGTCCAGGGGGAGGCACTACATTCTACCTGCATTTCCCCGGCACCCGCACTAGGAGATTCTCGGGGAAGACACGCGAATGGCTCCTAGGCGATCACAGACGCTGCAGACAGAAGACGAAATCTCCCCACACTCAGAATTCCGGAACACGGCTGACTCTGTGTGGGAGGTTTGGGGCTGCCCTCCACGCAGCTGCCTGGTGTCACTGGTGTTCCCTGTCAGGGGGAAGTCCGCTAAATTCCTCCCCTTTCCAGGGGGACACACTACCTGCTACCTGCATTTCCAGCACATCCCCCGACTTTCCCCGGCAACCGCACAAGGATACTCTCGGGGAAGACACGCGAATTGTTCCTTGGAGATCACAGGCGCTGCAGACAGAAGACGGAACCTCCAACCGCTCACAATTTCGGAACACAGCTGACTGTGTGGGGGAGGTTTGGGGCCGCCCCCCACGCAGCTGCCTTGGGTCACAGGTGTTCCGTGGCAGGGGGAAGTCCGCTAAATACCTTCCCTGTCCAGGGGGAGGCACTACATGCTACCTGCATTTCCAGCCTATCCCCTGCCTTTCCCCGGCATTCCGCACTAGGAGATACACGGGGAAGACACGTGAATGGCTCCTAGGAGATCCCAGGCTCTACAGACAGAAGACGGAACTTCCCCACACTCAGAATTCCGGAACACGGCTGACTGTGAGGGGTTTTGGGGCAGCCCTCCACGCAGCTGCCTGGGTTCATAGGTGTTCCCTGGTAGGGGGAATTCCGCTAAATACCTCCCCTCTCCAGTGGGAGGCACTACATGCTACCTGCATTTACAGCACATCCCCGCACTTCCTTGCTGCTCCTACAAGTAGACTTTCTGTGAAGACGCGTGAAGGGATCCTAGGAGATCCCTTGCGCTGCAGACAGAAGACGGAACCTCCCCATGCTCAGAATTCCGGAACACGGCTGAGTGTGTGGGGGAGGTTTGGGGCCGTCCTCCACGTAGCTGCCTGTGGTCACAAGTGTTCCCTGGCAGGGGGATGTCCGCTAAATACCTCCCCTGTCCAGGGAGGGGCACTACATGGTACCTGCATTTCCAGCCAATCCCACGCATTTCTCCTGCCGCCCGAACTAGGAGACACTCGGGAAAGACACGTGAAGGGCTCCTAGGAGATCCAAGTCGCAGCAGACAGAATACGGAACCTCCCAACACTCAGAATTCCGGAAAACGGCTGACTGTGTGGGGGAGGTTTGGGGCCGGCCTCCACGCAGCTACCTGGTTTCACATGTTTTCCCTGGCAGGGGGAAGTCCGCTAAATACCTCCCCTTTCCAGGGGGCGGCACTACATGCTACCTGCATTTCCAGCACATCCCCCGCCTTTCCCCGGCAGCCCGCACTAGTAGACTCTCGGGGAAGACACGCGAATGGTCCTAGGAGATCCCAGGCGCTGCAGAAAGAAGACGGAACCTCCCCATGCTCAGAATTCCGGAAAACGGCTGACTGTGTTGGGGAGGTTTGAGGCTGCCCTCCACGAAGCTGTGTGTGGTCACAGGTGTTCCCTGGCATGGTGAATTCCGCTAAATACCTCCCCTGTCCTGGGGGAGGCACTACATGCTACCTGCATTTCCAGCCCATCCCCCGAATTTCCCCGGCAGCCCGCACTATGAGACTCTCGGGGAAGACACTCGAAGGGCTCATAGGATATCCCAGTTGCTGCAGACAGATGACGGAACCTTCCCACACTCAGAATTCCGGAACATGGCTGACTGTGTTTGGAGGATTGGGGCCGCCCTCCACGCAGCTGCCTGGGGTCACAGGTGTTCCCTGGCAGGGGGAAGTACTCTAAATACCTCCTCTGTCCAGGGGTAGGCACTACATGCTATCTACATTTCCAGGCCATCCCCGCCTTTCCTGGCAGCCGGTACAAGTAGACTTTCTGTGAAGACGCGTGAAGGGATCCTAGGAGATCCCATGCGCTGCAGACCGACAACGGAAACTCCCCATGCTCAGAAATCCGGAACATGGCTGAGTGTGTGGGGGAGGTTTTGGGCGGTCCTATACGCAGCAGCCTATGGTCACAGGTGTTCCCTGGCAGGGGGAATTCCGCTAAATACCTCCCCTGTCCAGGGGGAGGCACTACATGCTACCTGCATTTCCAGCCCATCCCCCACATTTTTGCCGCAGCCCGCACTAGGAAACTCTCGGAGAAACACTCGAATGGCTCCTAGGAGATCCCAGGTGCTGCAGAAAGAACACGGAACTTCCCCAAGCTCAGAATTCCAGAACACGGCTGACTGTGTGGGGGAAGTTTGGGGCCTCCTTCCACGCAGCTGCCTGGAGTCACAGATGTTCCCTGGCAGGGGGAAGTCCGCTAAATACCTCCCCTGTCCAGGGTGAGGCTCTACATCCTACCTGCTTTTCCAGCCCATCCCCCGCCTTTCCCCGGCAGCCCGCAATAGGAGAACCTCGAGGAAGACACGCGAATGGTTCCATGAAAATCCCAGGCCGTGCAGACAGAAGACGGAACCTCCAACCGCTCAGAATTCCAGAACACGGCTGACTGTGTGGGGGAGTTTTGGGACCGCCCTCCACGCAGCTGCCTTGGGACACAAGTTTTCCGTGGCAGGGTGAAGTCCGCTCATTACCTCCCCTGTCCAGGGAGAGGCACTACATGGAACCTGCATTTCCAGCCCATCCCCGCCTTTCCTGGCAGCCCGTACAAGTAGACTCTCTGTGAAGACGCGCGAAGGGATCCTAAGAGATCCCATGCGCTGCAGACAGAAGACGGAAACTCCCCATGCTCAGAATTCCGGAACACGGCTGAGTGTGTGGGGGAGTTTTGGGGCCGGCCTCCATGCAGCTGCCTGTGGTCACAGGTGTTCCCTGGCAGGGGGAAGTCAGCTAAATACCTCCCCTGTCCAGGGAGAGGCACTACATGGAAGCTGCATTTCCAGCCCATCCCCCGCCTTTCCCCGGCCGCCCGCACTAGGAGACAGTCGGGGAAGTCACGTGAAGGGCTCCTAGGAGATCCCAGTAGCAGCAGACAGAATACGGAACCTCCCAACACTCAGAGTTCTGGAAAATGTCTGACTGTGTGGGGGAGGTTTGGGGCCGCCCTATACGCAGCTGCCTGATTTCACAGGTGTTCCCTGGCAGGGGGAATTCCGCTAAATACCACCCCTGTCCGGGGGGAGGCACTGCATGCTACCTGCATTTTCAGACCATCCCCCAGATTTTCACGGCAGTCCGCACTAGGAAAATCTCGGTGAATACACTCGAATGGCTCCTAGGTGATCCCAGGTGCTGCAGAAAGAAGACGGAACCTCCCCACGCTCAGAATTCCGGAACACGTCTGAATATGTGGGGGAGGATTGGGGCAGTCTTCCACGCAGCTGCCTGGAGTCACAAGTGTTCCCTGGCAGGGGGAATTCCGCTAAATACCTCCCCTGTCCAGGGGTAGGAACTGCATAGTACCTGCATTTCCAGCCCATCCCCCGCCTTTCCCCGTCAGCCCGCAATAAGAGACTCTCGGGGAAGGCACGCGAAATGCTCCTAGGAGATCCCAGGCGCTGCAGACAGAATACGGAACCTCCCCACACTCAGAATTCCGCAACACGGCTGACTGTGTGTGGGAGGTTTGGGGCCGCCCTCCACGCAGCTGCCTGGGGTCACTGGTGTTCCCTGTCAGGGGGAATTCCGCTAAATAAATCCCCTGTGCAGGGGGAGGCAGTACATGATACCTGCATTTCCAGACAATCCCCCGCATTTCACCGGTAGCCCACACTAAGAGATACTTGGGGAAGACATTCGAAGGGCTCCTAGGTGATCCCAGGCGCTGCAGAAGTAAGTCGGAACATCCCCATGCTCAGAATACCGGAACACGGCTGACTGTGTAGTGGAGGATTGGGGCCGCCCTCCTCGCAGCTGCCTGTGGTCACAGGAGTTCCCTGGCAGGGGGAATTTCGCTAACTACCTCCCCTGTCCAGGGGGAGGCACTACATGCTACCTGCATTTCCAGCCCATCCCCCGAATTTCCCCGGCTATCCGCACTGTGAGACTCTCGGGGAAGATATGTGAAGGGCTCCTAGGAGATCCAAAGCGCAGCAGACAGAAGACGAAACCTCCCAACACTCAGAATTCCGGAACACGTCTGACTGTGTGGGGGAGATTTGGGGCCGCCATCCACGCAGTTGCCTGGTATCACAGGTGTTCCCTGGCAGGGGGAAGTCCGCTAAATAACTCCCCTTTCCAGGGGGAGGAACTGCATATTACCTGCATTTCCAGCCCATCCCCCGCCTTTCCCAGGCAGCCCGCACTAGGAGATTCTCGGGGAAGACACGCCAAATGCTCCTAGGAGATCCCAGGCGCTGCAGACAAAAGACGGAACCTCCCCACTCACACAATTCCGGAAAACGGCTGATTGTGTTGGGGAGGTTTCAGGCAGCCCTCCACGCAGCTGTGTGTTGTCACAGGTGGTCCCTGTCAGGGTGAATTCCGCTAAATACCTCCCCTGTCCTCGGGGTGGCACTATACGCTACCTGCATTTCCAGCCCATCCCCCGCCTTTCCCCGGCAGCCCGCACTATGAGACTCTCGGGGAAGACACGCGAAGGGCTCATAGGATATCCCAGGCGCTGCAGACAGATGGCGGAACCTTCCCACACTCAGAATTCCGGAACATGGCTGACTGTGTGGGGGAGGTTTGGGGCCGCCCTCCACGCAGCTGCCTGGGTTCAGAGGTGTTCCCTGGCAGGGGGAAGTCCGCTAAATACCTACCCTGTCCAGGGGGAGGCACTACATTCTACCTGCATTTCCCCGGCACCCGCACTAGGAGATTCTCGGGGAAGACACGCGAATGGCTCCTAGGCGATCACAGACGCTGCAGACAGAAGACGAAATCTCCCCACACTCAGAATTCCGGAACACGGCTGACTCTGTGTGGGAGGTTTGGGGCTGCCCTCCACGCAGCTGCCTGGTGTCACTGGTGTTCCCTGTCAGGGGGAAGTCCGCTAAATTCCTCCCCTTTCCAGGGGGACACACTACCTGCTACCTGCATTTCCAGCACATCCCCCGACTTTCCCCGGCAACCGCACAAGGATACTCTCGGGGAAGACACGCGAATTGTTCCTTGGAGATCACAGGCGCTGCAGACAGAAGACGGAACCTCCAACCGCTCACAATTTCGGAACACAGCTGACTGTGTGGGGGAGGTTTGGGGCCGCCCCCCACGCAGCTGCCTTGGGTCACAGGTGTTCCGTGGCAGGGGGAAGTCCGCTAAATACCTTCCCTGTCCAGGGGGAGGCACTACATGCTACCTGCATTTCCAGCCTATCCCCTGCCTTTCCCCGGCATTCCGCACTAGGAGATACACGGGGAAGACACGTGAATGGCTCCTAGGAGATCCCAGGCTCTACAGACAGAAGACGGAACTTCCCCACACTCAGAATTCCGGAACACGGCTGACTGTGAGGGGTTTTGGGGCAGCCCTCCACGCAGCTGCCTGGGTTCATAGGTGTTCCCTGGTAGGGGGAATTCCGCTAAATACCTCCCCTCTCCAGTGGGAGGCACTACATGCTACCTGCATTTACAGCACATCCCCGCACTTCCTTGCTGCTCCTACAAGTAGACTTTCTGTGAAGACGCGTGAAGGGATCCTAGGAGATCCCTTGCGCTGCAGACAGAAGACGGAACCTCCCCATGCTCAGAATTCCGGAACACGGCTGAGTGTGTGGGGGAGGTTTGGGGCCGTCCTCCACGTAGCTGCCTGTGGTCACAAGTGTTCCCTGGCAGGGGGATGTCCGCTAAATACCTCCCCTGTCCAGGGAGGGGCACTACATGGTACCTGCATTTCCAGCCAATCCCACGCATTTCTCCTGCCGCCCGAACTAGGAGACACTCGGGAAAGACACGTGAAGGGCTCCTAGGAGATCCAAGTCGCAGCAGACAGAATACGGAACCTCCCAACACTCAGAATTCCGGAAAACGGCTGACTGTGTGGGGGAGGTTTGGGGCCGGCCTCCACGCAGCTACCTGGTTTCACATGTTTTCCCTGGCAGGGGGAAGTCCGCTAAATACCTCCCCTTTCCAGGGGGCGGCACTACATGCTACCTGCATTTCCAGCACATCCCCCGCCTTTCCCCGGCAGCCCGCACTAGTAGACTCTCGGGGAAGACACGCGAATGGTCCTAGGAGATCCCAGGCGCTGCAGAAAGAAGACGGAACCTCCCCATGCTCAGAATTCCGGAAAACGGCTGACTGTGTTGGGGAGGTTTGAGGCTGCCCTCCACGAAGCTGTGTGTGGTCACAGGTGTTCCCTGGCATGGTGAATTCCGCTAAATACCTCCCCTGTCCTGGGGGAGGCACTACATGCTACCTGCATTTCCAGCCCATCCCCCGAATTTCCCCGGCAGCCCGCACTATGAGACTCTCGGGGAAGACACTCGAAGGGCTCATAGGATATCCCAGTTGCTGCAGACAGATGACGCAACCTTCCCACACTCAGAATTCCGGAACATGGCTGACTGTGTTTGGAGGAATGGGGCCGCCCTCCACGCAGCTGCCTGGGGTCACAGGTGTTCCCTGGCAGGGGGAAGTACTCTAAATACCTCCTCTGTCCAGGGGTAGGCACTACATGCTATCTACATTTCCAGGCCATCCCCGCCTTTCCTGGCAGCCGGTACAAGTAGACTTTCTGTGAAGACGCGTGAAGGGATCCTAGGAGATCCCATGCGCTGCAGACAGACGACGGAAACTCCCCATGCTCAGAAATCCGGAACATGGCTGAGTGTGTGGGGGAGGTTTTGGGCGGTCCTATACGCAGCTGCCTATGGTCACAGGTGTTCCCTGGCAGGGGGAATTCCGCTAAATACCTCCCCTGTCCAGGGGGAGCCACTACATGCTACCTGCATTTCCAGCCCATCCCCCACATTTTTGCCGCAGCCCGCACTAGGAAACTCTCGGAGAAACACTCGAATGGCTCCTAGGAGATCCCAGGTGCTGCAGAAAGAACACGGAACTTCCCCAAGCTCAGAATTCCAGAACACGGCTGACTGTGTGGGGGAAGTTTGTGGCCTCCTTCCACGCAGCTGCCTGGAGTCACAGATGTTCCCTGGCAGGGGGAAGTCCGCTAAATACCTCCCCTGTCCAGGGTGAGGCTCTACATCCTACCTGCTTTTCCAGCCCATCCCCCGCCTTTCCCCGGCAGCCCGCAATAGGAGAACCTCGAGGAAGACACGCGAATGGTTCCATGAAAATCCCAGGCCGTGCAGACAGAAGACGGAACCTCCAACCGCTCAGAATTCCAGAACACGGCTGACTGTGTGGGGGAGTTTTGGGACCGCCCTCCACGCAGCTGCCTTGGGACACAAGTTTTCCGTGGCAGGGTGAAGTCCGCTAATTACCTCCCCTGTCCAGGGAGAGGCACTACATGGAACCTGCATTTCCAGCCCATCCCCGCCTTTCCTGGCAGCCCGTACAAGTAGACTCTCTGTGAAGACGCGCGAAGGGATCCTAAGAGATCCCATGCGCTGCAGACAGAAGACGGAAACTCCCCATGCTCAGAATTCCGGAACACGGCTGAGTGTGTGGGGGAGGTTTGGGGCCGGCCTCCATGCAGCTGCCTGTGGTCACAGGTGTTCCCTGGCAGGGGGAAGTCAGCTAAATACCTCCCCTGTCCAGGGAGAGGCACTACATGGAAGCTGCATTTCCAGCCCATCCCCCGCCTTTCCCCGGCCGCCCGCACTAGGAGACAGTCGGGGAAGTCACGTGAAGGGCTCCTAGGAGATCCCAGTAGCAGCAGACAGAATACGGAACCTCCCAACACTCAGAGTTCTGGAAAAAGTCTGACTGTGTGGGGGAGGTTTGGGGCCGCCCTATACGCAGCTGCCTGATTTCACAGGTGTTCCCTGGCAGGGGGAATTCCGCTAAATACCACCCCTGTCCGGGGGGAGGCACTGCATGCTACCTGCATTTTCAGACCATCCCCCAGATTTTCACGGCAGTCCGCACTAGGAAAATCTCGGTGAATACACTCGAATGGCTCCTAGGTGATCCCAGGTGCTGCAGAAAGAAGACGGAACCTCCCCACGCTCAGAATTCCGGAACACGTCTGAATATGTGGGGGAGGATTGGGGCAGTCTTCCACGCAGCTGCCTGGAGTCACAAGTGTTCCCTGGCAGGGGGAATTCCGCTAAATACCTCCCCTGTCCAGGGGGAGGCACTAAATGCTACCTGAATTTCCACCCCATCCCCCGCATTTCCCTGGCTGCCCGCACTAGGAGACTCTCGGGGAAGATACGTGAAGGGCTCCTAGGAGATCCCAAGCACAGCAGACAGAAGACGAAACCTCCCAACACTCAGAATTCCGGAACACGGCTGACTGTGTGGGGGAGGTTTGGGGCCGCCATCCACGCAGCTGCCTGTTTTCACAGGTGTTCCCTGGCAGGGGGAAGTCCGCTAAATACCTCCCCTGTCCAGGGGGAGGAACTGCATAGTACCTGCATTTCCAGCCCATCCCCCGCCTTTCCCCGTCAGCCCGCAATAAGAGACTCTCGGGGAAGACACGCGAAATGCTCCTAGGAGATCCCAGGCGCTGCAGACAGAATACGGAACCTCCCCACACTCAGAATTCCGCAACACGGCTGACTGTGTGTGGGAGGTTTGGGGCCGCCCTCCACGCAGCTGCCTGGGGTCACTGGTGTTCCCTGTCAGGGGGAATTCCGCTAAATAAATCCCCTGTGCAGGGGGAGGCAGTACATGATACCTGCATTTCCAGCCCATCCCCCGCCTTTCCCAGGCAGCCCGCACTAGGAGATTCTCGGGGAAGACACGCCAAATGCTCCTAGGAGATCCCAGGCGCTGCAGACAAAAGACGGAACCTCCCCACTCACACAATTCCGGAAAACGGCTGATTGTGTTGGGGAGGTTTCAGGCAGCCCTCCACGCAGCTGTGTGTTGTCACAGGTGGTCTCTGTCAGGGTGAATTCCGCTAAATACCTCCCCTGTCCTCGGGGTGGCACTATACGCTACCTGCATTTCCAGCCCATCCCCCGCCTTTCCCCAGCAGCCCGCACTATGAGACTCTCGGGGAAGACACGCGAAGGGCTCATAGGATATCCCAGGCGCTGCAGACAGATGGCGGAACCTTCCCACACTCAGAATTCCGGAACATGGCTGACTGTGTGGGGGAGGTTTGGGGCCGCCCTCCACGCAGCTGCCTGGGTTCAGAGGTGTTCCCTGGCAGGGGGAAGTCCGCTAAATACCTACCCTGTCCAGGGGGAGGCACTACATTCTACCTGCATTTCCCCGGCACCCGCACTAGGAGATTCTCGGGGAAGACACGCGAATGGCTCCTAGGCGATCACAGACGCTGCAGACAGAAGACGAAATCTCCCCACACTCAGAATTCCGGAACACGGCTGACTCTGTGTGGGAGGTTTGGGGCTGCCCTCCACGCAGCTGCCTGGTGTCACTGGTGTTCCCTGTCAGGGGGAAGTCCGCTAAATTCCTCCCCTTTCCAGGGGGACACACTACCTGCTACCTGCATTTCCAGCACATCCCCCGACTTTCCCCGGCAACCGCACAAGGATACTCTCGGGGAAGACACGCGAATTGTTCCTTGGAGATCACAGGCGCTGCAGACAGAAGACGGAACCTCCAACCGCTCACAATTTCGGAACACAGCTGACTGTGTGGGGGAGGTTTGGGGCCGCCCCCCACGCAGCTGCCTTGGGTCACAGGTGTTCCGTGGCAGGGGGAAGTCCGCTAAATACCTTCCCTGTCCAGGGGGAGGCACTACATGCTACCTGCATTTCCAGCCTACCCCCTGCCTTTCCCCGGCATTCCGCACTAGGAGATACACGGGGAAGACACGTGAATGGCTCCTAGGAGATCCCAGGCTCTACAGACAGAAGACGGAACTTCCCCACACTCAGAATTCCGGAACACGGCTGACTGTGAGGGGTTTTGGGGCAGCCCTCCACGCAGCTGCCTGGGTTCATAGGTGTTCCCTGGTAGGGGGAATTCCGCTAAATACCTCCCCTCTCCAGTGGGAGGCACTACATGCTACCTGCATTTACAGCACATCCCCGCACTTCCTTGCTGCTCCTACAAGTAGACTTTCTGTGAAGACGCGTGAAGGGATCCTAGGAGATCCCTTGCGCTGCAGACAGAAGACGGAACCTCCCCATGCTCAGAATTCCGGAACACGGCTGAGTGTGTGGGGGAGGTTTGGGGCCGTCCTCCACGTAGCTGCCTGTGGTCACAAGTGTTCCCTGGCAGGGGGATGTCCGCTAAATACCTCCCCTGTCCAGGGAGGGGCACTACATGGTACCTGCATTTCCAGCCAATCCCACGCATTTCTCCTGCCGCCCGAACTAGGAGACACTCGGGAAAGACACGTGAAGGGCTCCTAGGAGATCCAAGTCGCAGCAGACAGAATACGGAACCTCCCAACACTCAGAATTCCGGAAAACGGCTGACTGTGTGGGGGAGGTTTGGGGCCGGCCTCCACGCAGCTACCTGGTTTCACATGTTTTCCCTGGCAGGGGGAAGTCCGCTAAATACCTCCCCTTTCCAGGGGGCGGCACTACATGCTACCTGCATTTCCAGCACATCCCCCGCCTTTCCCCGGCAGCCCGCACTAGTAGACTCTCGGGGAAGACACGCGAATGGTCCTAGGAGATCCCAGGCGCTGCAGAAAGAAGACGGAACCTCCCCATGCTCAGAATTCCGGAAAACGGCTGACTGTGTTGGGGAGGTTTGAGGCTGCCCTCCACGAAGCTGTGTGTGGTCACAGGTGTTCCCTGGCATGGTGAATTCCGCTAAATACCTCCCCTGTCCTGGGGGAGGCACTACATGCTACCTGCATTTCCAGCCCATCCCCCGAATTTCCCCGGCAGCCCGCACTATGAGACTCTCGGGGAAGACACTCGAAGGGCTCATAGGATATCCCAGTTGCTGCAGACAGATGACGGAACCTTCCCACACTCAGAATTCCGGAACATGGCTGACTGTGTTTGGAGGATTGGGGCCGCCCTCCACGCAGCTGCCTGGGGTCACAGGTGTTCCCTGGCAGGGGGAAGTACTCTAAATACCTCCTCTGTCCAGGGGTAGGCACTACATGCTATCTACATTTCCAGGCCATCCCCGCCTTTCCTGGCAGCCGGTAAAAGTAGACTTTCTGTGAAGACGCGTGAAGGGATCCTAGGAGAACCCATGCGCTGCAGACAGACGACGGAAACTCCCCATGCTCAGAAATCCGGAACATGGCTGAGTGTGTGGGGGAGGTTTTGGGCGGTCCTATACGCAGCTGCCTATGGTCACAGGTGTTCCCTGGCAGGGGGAATTCCGCTAAATACCTCCCCTGTCCAGGGGGAGGCACTACATGCTACCTGCATTTCCAGCCCATCCCCCACATTTTTGCCGCAGCCCGCACTAGGAAACTCTCGGAGAAACACTCGAATGGCTCCTAGGAGATCCCAGGTGCTGCAGAAAGAACACGGAACTTCCCCAAGCTCAGAATTCCAGAACACGGCTGACTGTGTGGGGGAAGTTTGGGGCCTCCTTCCACGCAGCTGCCTGGAGTCACAGATGTTCCCTGGCAGGGGGAAGTCCGCTAAATACCTCCCCTGTCCAGGGTGAGGCTCTACATCCTACCTGCTTTTCCAGCCCATCCCCCGCCTTTCCCCGGCAGCCCGCAATAGGAGAACCTCGAGGAAGACACGCGAATGGTTCCATGAAAATCCCAGGCCGTGCAGACAGAAGACGGAACCTCCAACCGCTCAGAATTCCAGAACACGGCTGACTGTGTGGGGGAGTTTTGGGACCGCCCTCCACGCAGCTGCCTTGGGACACAAGTTTTCCGTGGCAGGGTGAAATCCGCTAATTACCTCCCCTGTCCAGGGAGAGGCACTACATGGAACCTGCATTTCCAGCCCATCCCCGCCTTTCCTGGCAGCCCGTACAAGTAGACTCTCTGTGAAGACGCGCGAAGGGATCCTAAGAGATCCCATGCGCTGCAGACAGAAGACGGAAACTCCCCATGCTCAGAATTCCGGAACACGGCTGAGTGTGTGGGGGAGTTTTGGGGCCGGCCTCCATGCAGCTGCCTGTGGTCACAGGTGTTCCCTGGCAGGGGGAAGTCAGCTAAATACCTCCCCTGTCCAGGGAGAGGCACTACATGGAAGCTGCATTTCCAGCCCATCCCCCGCCTTTCCCCGGCCGCCCGCACTAGGAGACAGTCGGGGAAGTCACGTGAAGGGCTCCTAGGAGATCCCAGTAGCAGCAGACAGAATACGGAACCTCCCAACACTCAGAGTTCTGGAAAAAGTCTGACTGTGTGGGGGAGGTTTGGGGCCGCCCTATACGCAGCTGCCTGATTTCACAGGTGTTCCCTGGCAGGGGGAATTCCGCTAAATACCACCCCTGTCCGGGGGGAGGCACTGCATGCTACCTGCATTTTCAGACCATCCCCCAGATTTTCACGGCAGTCCGCACTAGGAAAATCTCGGTGAATACACTCGAATGGCTCCTAGGTGATCCCAGGTGCTGCAGAAAGAAGACGGAACCTCCCCACGCTCAGAATTCCGGAACACGTCTGAATATGTGGGGGAGGATTGGGGCAGTCTTCCACGCAGCTGCCTGGAGTCACAAGTGTTCCCTGGCAGGGGGAATTCCGCTAAATACCTCCCCTGTCCAGGGGGAGGCACTAAATGCTACCTGAATTTCCACCCCATCCCCCGCATTTCCCTGGCTGCCCGCACTAGGAGACTCTCGGGGAAGATACGTGACGGGCTCCTAGGAGATCCCAAGCACAGCAGACAGAAGACGAAACCTCCCAACACTCAGAATTCCGGAACACGGCTGACTGTGTGGGGGAGGTTTGGGGCCGCCATCCACGCAGCTGCCTGTTTTCACAGGTGTTCCCTGGCAGGGGGAAGTCCGCTAAATACCTCCCCTGTCCAGGGGGAGGAACTGCATAGTACCTGCATTTCCAGCCCATCCCCCGCCTTTCCCCGTCAGCCCGCAATAAGAGACTCTCGGGGAAGACACGCGAAATGCTCCTAGGAGATCCCAGGCGCTGCAGACAGAATACGGAACCTCCCCACACTCAGAATTCCGCAACACGGCTGACTGTGTGTGGGAGGTTTGGGGCCGCCCTCCACGCAGCTGCCTTGGGTCACTGGTGTTCCCTGTCAGGGGGAATTCCGCTAAATAAATCCCCTGTGCAGGGGGAGGCAGTACATGATACCTGCATTTCCAGACAATCCCCCGAATTTCACCGGTAGCCCACACTAAGAGATACTTGGGGAAGACATTCGAAGGGCTCCTAGGTGATCCCAGGCGCTGCAGAAGTAATTCGGAACATCCCCATGCTCAGAATACCGGAACACGGCTGACTGTGTAGTGGAGGATTGGGGCCGCCCTCCTCGCAGCTGCCTGTGGTCACAGGAGTTCCCTGGCAGGGGGAATTTCGCTAACTACCTCCCCTGTCCAGGGGGAGGCACTACATGCTACCTGCATTTCCAGCCCATCCCCCGAATTTCCCCGGCTATCCGCACTGTGAGACTCTCGGGGAAGATATGTGAAGGGCTCCTAGGAGATCCAAAGCGCAGCAGACAGAAGACGAAACCTCCCAACACTCAGAATTCCGGAACACGTCTGACTGTGTGGGGGAGATTTGGGGCCGCCATCCACGCAGTTGCCTGGTATCACAGGTGTTCCCTGGCAGGGGGAAGTCCGCTAAATAACTCCCCTTTCCAGGGGGAGGAACTGCATATTACCTGCATTTCCAGCCCATCCCCCGCCTTTCCCAGGCAGCCCGCACTAGGAGATTCTCGGGGAAGACACGCCAAATGCTCCTAGGAGATCCCAGGCGCTGCAGACAAAAGACGGAACCTCCCCACTCACACAATTCCGGAAAACGGCTGATTGTGTTGGGGAGGTTTCAGGCAGCCCTCCACGCAGCTGTGTGTTGTCACAGGTGGTCCCTGTCAGGGTGAATTCCGCTAAATACCTCCCCTGTCCTCGGGGTGGCACTATACGCTACCTGCATTTCCAGCCCATCCCCCGCCTTTCCCCGGCAGCCCGCACTATGAGACTCTCGGGGAAGACACGCGAAGGGCTCATAGGATATCCCAGGCGCTGCAGACAGATGGCGGAACCTTCCCACACTCAGAATTGCGGAACATGGCTGACTGTGTGGGGGAGGTTTGGGGCCGCCCTCCACGCAGCTGCCTGGGTTCAGAGGTGTTCCCTGGCAGGGGGAAGTCCGCTAAATACCTACCCTGTCCAGGGGGAGGCACTACATTCTACCTGCATTTCCCCGGCACCCGCACTAGGAGATTCTCGGGGAAGACACGCGAATGGCTCCTAGGCGATCACAGACGCTGCAGACAGAAGACGAAATCTCCCCACACTCAGAATTCCGGAACACGGCTGACTCTGTGTGGGAGGTTTGGGGCTGCCCTCCACGCAGCTGCCTGGTGTCACTGGTGTTCCCTGTCAGGGGGAAGTCCGCTAAATTCCTCCCCTTTCCAGGGGGACACACTACCTGCTACCTGCATTTCCAGCACATCCCCCGACTTTCCCCGGCAACCGCACAAGGATACTCTCGGGGAAGACACGCGAATTGTTCCTTGGAGATCACAGGCGCTGCAGACAGAAGACGGAACCTCCAACCGCTCACAATTTCGGAACACAGCTGACTGTGTGGGGGAGGTTTGGGGCCGCCCCCCACGCAGCTGCCTTGGGTCACAGGTGTTCCGTGGCAGGGGGAAGTCCGCTAAATACCTTCCCTGTCCAGGGGGAGGCACTACATGCTACCTGCATTTCCAGCCTACCCCCTGCCTTTCCCCGGCATTCCGCACTAGGAGATACACGGGGAAGACACGTGAATGGCTCCTAGGAGATCCCAGGCTCTACAGACAGAAGACGGAACTTCCCCACACTCAGAATTCCGGAACACGGCTGACTGTGAGGGGTTTTGGGGCAGCCCTCCACGCAGCTGCCTGGGTTCATAGGTGTTCCCTGGTAGGGGGAATTCCGCTAAATACCTCCCCTCTCCAGTGGGAGGCACTACATGCTACCTGCATTTACAGCACATCCCCGCACTTCCTTGCTGCTCCTACAAGTAGACTTTCTGTGAAGACGCGTGAAGGGATCCTAGGAGATCCCTTGCGCTGCAGACAGAAGACGGAACCTCCCCATGCTCAGAATTCCGGAACACGGCTGAGTGTGTGGGGGAGGTTTGGGGCCGTCCTCCACGTAGCTGCCTGTGGTCACAAGTGTTCCCTGGCAGGGGGATGTCCGCTAAATACCTCCCCTGTCCAGGGAGGGGCACTACATGGTACCTGCATTTCCAGCCAATCCCACGCATTTCTCCTGCCGCCCGAACTAGGAGACACTCGGGAAAGACACGTGAAGGGCTCCTAGGAGATCCAAGTCGCAGCAGACAGAATACGGAACCTCCCAACACTCAGAATTCCGGAAAACGGCTGACTGTGTGGGGGAGGTTTGGGGCCGGCCTCCACGCAGCTACCTGGTTTCACATGTTTTCCCTGGCAGGGGGAAGTCCGCTAAATACCTCCCCTTTCCAGGGGGCGGCACTACATGCTACCTGCATTTCCAGCACATCCCCCGCCTTTCCCCGGCAGCCCGCACTAGTAGACTGTCGGGGAAGACACGCGAATGGTCCTAGGAGATCCCAGGCGCTGCAGAAAGAAGACGGAACCTCCCCATGCTCAGAATTCCGGAAAACGGCTGACTGTGTTGGGGAGGTTTGAGGCTGCCCTCCACGAAGCTGTGTGTGGTCACAGGTGTTCCCTGGCATGGTGAATTCCGCTAAATACCTCCCCTGTCCTGGGGGAGGCACTACATGCTACCTGCATTTCCAGCCCATCCCCCGAATTTCCCCGGCAGCCCGCACTATGAGACTCTCGGGGAAGACACTCGAAGGGCTCATAGGATATCCCAGTTGCTGCAGACAGATGACGGAACCTTCCCACACTCAGAATTCCGGAACATGGCTGACTGTGTTTGGAGGATTGGGGCCGCCCTCCACGCAGCTGCCTGGGGTCACAGGTGTTCCCTGGCAGAGGGAAGTCCGCTAAATACCTCCCCTGTCCAGGGGGAGGCACTACATGCTACCTGCATTTCCAGCCTATCCCCTGCCTTTCCCCGGCATTCCGCACTAGGAGATACACGGGGAAGACACGTGAATGGCTCCTAGGAGATCCCAGGCTCTACAGACAGAAGACGGAACTTCCCCACACTCAGAATTCCGGAACACGGCTGACTGTGAGGGGTTTTGGGGCAGCCCTCCACGCAGCTGCCTGGGTTCATAGGTGTTCCCTGGTAGGGGGAATTCCGCTAAATACCTCCCCTCTCCAGTGGGAGGCACTACATGCTACCTGCATTTACAGCACATCCCCGCACTTCCTTGCTGCTCCTACAAGTAGACTTTCTGTGAAGACGCGTGAAGGGATCCTAGGAGATCCCTTGCGCTGCAGACAGAAGACGGAACCTCCCCATGCTCAGAATTCCGGAACACGGCTGAGTGTGTGGGGGAGGTTTGGGGCCGTCCTCCACGTAGCTGCCTGTGGTCACAAGTGTTCCCTGGCAGGGGGATGTCCGCTAAATACCTCCCCTGTCCAGGGAGGGGCACTACATGGTACCTGCATTTCCAGCCAATCCCACGCATTTCTCCTGCCGCCCGAACTAGGAGACACTCGGGAAAGACACGTGAAGGGCTCCTAGGAGATCCAAGTCGCAGCAGACAGAATACGGAACCTCCCAACACTCAGAATTCCGGAAAACGGCTGACTGTGTTGGGGAGGTTTGAGGCTGCCCTCCACGAAGCTGTGTGTGGTCACAGGTGTTCCCTGGCATGGTGAATTCCGCTAAATACCTCCCCTGTCCTGGGGGAGGCACTACATGCTACCTGCATTTCCAGCCCATCCCCCGAATTTCCCCGGCAGCCCGCACTATGAGACTCTCGGGGAAGACACTCGAAGGGCTCATAGGATATCCCAGTTGCTGCAGACAGATGACGGAACCTTCCCACACTCAGAATTCCGGAACATGGCTGACTGTGTTTGGAGGATTGGGGCCGCCCTCCACGCAGCTGCCTGGGGTCACAGGTGTTCCCTGGCAGAGGGAAGTCTGCTAAATACCTCCCCTGTCCAGGGGGAGGCACTACATGCTATCTACATTTCCAGGCCATCCCCGCCTTTCCTGGCAGCCGGTAAAAGTAGACTTTCTGTGAAGACGTGAGAAGGGATCCTAGGAGATCCCATGAGCTGCAGACAGAAGACGGAAACTCCCCATGCTCAGAAATCCGGAACACGGCTGAGTGTGTGGGGGTGGTTTTGGGCGGCCCTATACGCAGCAGCCTATGGTCACAGGAGTTCCCTGGCAGGGGGAAGTCCGCTAAATACCTCCCCTGCCCAGGGGGAGGCACTAAATGCTACCTGCATTTCCAGCCCATCCCCCGCCTTTCCCCGGCTGCCCGCACTAGGAGACTCTCGGGGAAGATACGTGAAGGGCTCCAAGGGGATCCCAAGCGCAGCAGACAGAAGACGAAACCTCCCAACCCTCAGAATTCCGGAACACGGCTGACTGTGTGGGGGAGGTTAGGGGCCGAGCTCCACGCAGCTTCCTGGGGTCACAGGTGTTCCCTGAAGGGGGAAGTCCGCTAAATACGTCCCCTGTTCAGGGGGTGACACGACATGCTACCTGCATTTCCAGCACATCCCCCGCATTTCCCTGGCAGCCTGCACTAGGAGATTCTCGGGGAAGACAAGTGAAGGGCTCCTAGGAGATCCCAGGCACTGCAGACAGAAGACGGAAACTCTCCATGCTCAGAATTCCGGAACACGGCTGAGGGTGTGGGGGAGGTTTGGGGCCGCCATCACGCATCTGCCAGGGGACAAATGTGTTCCCTGGCAGGGGGAAGTCCGCTAAATACCTCCCCTGTTCAGGGGGTGACACGACATGCTACGTGCATTTCCAGCACATTCCCCGCATTTCCCCTGCAGCCCGCACTAGGAGACCATCGGGGAAGACACGCGAAGGGTTCCTAGGAGATCCCAGGGGCAGCAGACAGAAGACGGAACCTCCCAATATTCAGAAAACCGGAACACGGCTGACAGTGTGGGGGAGGTTTGGGGCCGCACTCCACGCAGCTGCCTGGTTTCACAGGTGTTCCCTGGCAGGGGGAATTCCGCTAAATACCTCCACTGTCCAGGGGGAGTCACTACATGCTACCTGCATGTCCAGCCCATCCCCCAACTTTAACCGGCAGCCCGCACTAAGAGACTCTCGGGGAAGACACGCGAAGTGCTCCTAGTAGATCCCAGGCGCTGCAGAAAGAAGACGGAACCTCCCCACGCTCAGAATTCCGGAACACGTCTGATTGTGTGGGGGAGATTGGGGCCTCCCTCCTCGCAGCTGCCTGGGGTCACTGGTGTTCCCTGGCAGGGGGAATTCCGCTAAATACCTCCCCTGTCCAGGGGGAGGCACTACAACTACCTGCATTTCCAGCCATCCCCCGCCTTTCCCCTGCACCCTCATTAGGAGTCACTCCGGGAAGACACGCTAAGGGCTCCTAGGAGATCCCAGGGGCTGCAGAAATAAGACAGAACCTCCCCACGCTCAGAATTCCGGAACACGTCTGATTGAGTGGGGGAGATTGGGGCCTCCCTCCTCGCAGCTGCCTGGGGTCACAGGTGTTCCCTGGCAGGGGGAAGTCCGCTAAATAACCCCCCTGTCCATGGGGAGGCACTACCTGCTACCTGAATTTCCAGCCCATCCCCCGCCTTTCCCTGGAACCCGCACTCGGATAAACTCGGGGAAGACAGGCGAAGGGCTCCTATGAGATCTCAGGCGCTTCAGACAGAAGACAGAACCTCACCACGCTTAGAATTCCGGAACACGGCTGACTGTGAGGGGTTTTGGGGCAGCCCTCCACGCAGCTGCCTGGGTTCATAGGTGTTTCCTGGTAGGGGGAATTCCGCTAAATACCTCCCCTCTCCAGGGGGAGGCACTACATGCTACCTGCATTTACAGCACATCCCCGCACTTCCTTGCTGCTCGTACAAGTAGACTTTCTGTGAAGATGCGTGAAGGGATCCTAGGAGATCCCTTGCGCTGCAGACAGAAGACGGAACCTCCCCATGCTCAGAATTCCTGAACACGGCTGAGTGTGTGGGGGAGTTTTGGGGCCGGCCTCCATGCAGCTGCCTGTGGTCACAGGTGTTCCCTGGCAGGGGGAAGTCAGCTAAATACCTCCCCTGTCCAGGGAGAGGCACTACATGGAAGCTGCATTTCCAGCCCATCCCCCGCCTTTCCCCGGCCGCCCGCACTAGGAGACAGTCGGGGAAGTCACGTGAAGGGCTCCTAGGAGATCCCAGTAGCAGCAGACAGAATACGGAACCTCCCAACACTCAGAATTCCGGAAAACGGCTGACTGTGTGGGGGAGGTTTGGGGCCGGCCTCCACGCAGCTACCTGGTTTCACATGTTTTCCCTGGCAGGTGGAAGTCCGCTAAATACCTCCCCTTTCCAGGGGGAGGCACTACATGCTACCTGCATTTCCAGCACATCCCCCGCCTTTCCCCGGCAGCCCGCACTAGGAGACTCTCGGGGAAGACACGCGAAGGGCTCCTAGGAGATCCCAGGCGCTGCAGAAAGAAGACGGAACCTCCGCACGCTCAGAATTCCGGAAAACGGCTGACTGTGTTGGGGAGGTTTGAGGCTGCCCTCCACGAAGCTGTGTGTGGTCACAGGTGTTCCCTGGCATGGTGAATTCCGCTAAATACCTCCCCTGTCCTGGGGGTGGCACTACATGCTACCTGCATTTCCAGCCCATCCCCCGAATTTCCCCGGCAGCCCGCACTATGAGACTCTCGGGGAAGACACGCGAATAGCTCATAGGAGGTCCCAGGCGCTGCAGACAGATGACGGAACCTTCCCACACTCAGAATTCCGGAACATGGCTGACTGTGTTTGGAGGATTGGGGCCGCCCTCCACGCAGCTGCCTGGGGTCACAGGTGTTCCCTGGCAGGGGGAAGTACTCTAAATACCTCCTCTGTCCAGGGGTAGGCACTACATGCTATCTACATTTCCAGGCCATCCCCGCCTTTCCTGGCAGCCGGTACAAGTAGACTTTCTGTGAAGACGCGTGAAGGGATCCTAGGAGATCCCATGCGCTGCAGACAGACGACGGAAACTCCCCATGCTCAGAAATCCGGAACATGGCTGAGTGTGTGGGGGAGGTTTTGGGCGGCCCTATACGCAGCAGCCTATGGTCACAGGAGTTCCCTGGCAGGGGGAAGTCCGCTAAATACCTCCCCTGCCCAGGGGGAGGCACTACATGCTACCTGCATTTCCAGCCCATCCCCCGCCTTTCCCCGGCTGCCCGCACTAGGAGACTCTCGGGGAAGATACGTGAAGGGCTCCAAGGGGATCCCAAGCGCAGCAGACAGAAGACGAAACCTCCCAACCCTCAGAATTCCGGAACACGGCTGACTGTGTGGGGGAGGTTAGGGGCCGAGCTCAACGCAGCTTCCTGGGGTCACAGGTGTTCCCTGAAGGGGGAAGTCCGCTAAATACGTCCCCTGTTCAGGGGGTGACACGACATGCTACCTGCATTTCCAGCACATCCCCCGCATTTCCCTGGCAGCCTGCACTAGGAGATTCTCGGGGAAGACAAGTGAAGGGCTCCTAGGAGATCCCAGGCACTGCAGACAGAAGACGGAAACTCTCCATGCTCAGAATTCCGGAACACGGCTGAGTGTGTGGGGGAGGTTTGGGGCCGCCATCACGCATCTGCCAGGGGAGAAAGGTGTTCCCTGGCAGGGGGAAGTCCGCTAAATACCTCCCCTGTTCAGGGGGTGACACGACATGCTACGTGCATTTCCAGCACATCCCCCGCATTTCCCCTGCAGCCCGCACTAGGAGACCATCGGGGAAGACACGCGAAGGGTTCCTAGGAGATCCCAGGCGCAGCAGACAGAAGACGGAACCTCCCAATATTCAGAAAACCGGAACACGGCTGACAGTGTGGGGGAGGTTTGGGGCCGCACTCCACGCAGCTGCCTGGTTTCACAGGTGTTCCCTGGCAGGGGGAATTCCGCTAAATACCTCCACTGTCCAGGGGGAGTCACTACATGCTACCTGCATGTCCAGCCCATCCCCCGACTTTAACCGGCAGCCCGCACTAAGAGACTCTCGGGGAAGACACGCGAAGTGCTCCTAGGAGATCCCAGGCGCTGCAGAAAGAAGACGGAACCTCCCCACGCTCAGAATTCCGGAACACGTCTGATTGTGTGGGGGAGATTGGGGCCTCCCTCCTCGCAGCTGCCTGGGGTCACTGGTGTTCCCTGGCAGGGGGAATTCCGCTAAATACCTCCCCTGTCCAGGGGGAGGCACTACAACTACCTGAATTTCCAGCCCATCCCCCGCCTTTCCCTGGAACCCGCACTCGGATAAACTCGGGGAAGACAGGCGAAGGGCTCCTATGAGATCTCAGGCGCTTCAGACAGAAGACAGAACCTCACCACGCTTAGAATTCCGGAACACGGCTGACTGTGAGGGGTTTTGGGGCAGCCCTCCACGCAGCTGCCTGGGTTCATAGGTGTTTCCTGGTAGGGGGAATTCCGCTAAATACCTCCCCTCTCCAGGGGGAGGCACTACATGCTACCTGCATTTACAGCACATCCCCGCACTTCCTTGCTGCTCGTACAAGTAGACTTTCTGTGAAGACGCGTGAAGGGATCCTAGGAGATCCCTTGCGCTGCAGACAGAAGACGGAACCTCCCCATGCTCAGAATTCCTGAACACGGCTGAGTGTGTGGGGGAGGTTTGGGGCCGTCCTCCACGTAGCTGCCTGTGGTCACAAGTGTTCCCTGGCAGGGGGATGTCCGCTAAATACCTCCCCTGTCCAGGGAGGGGCACTACATGGTACCTGCATTTCCAGCCAATCCCACGCATTTCTCCGGCCGCCCGAACTATGTGACACTCGGGGAAGACACGTGAAGGGCTCCTAGGAGATCCCAGTCGCAGCAGACAGAATACGGAACCTCCCAACACTCAGAATTCCGGAAAACGGCTGACTGTGTGGGGGAGGTTTGGGGCCGGCCTCCACGCAGCTACCTGGTTTCACATGTTTTCCCTGGCAGGTGGAAGTCCGCTAAATACCTCCCCTTTCCAGGGGGAGGCACGACATGCTACCTGCTTTTCCAGCCCATCCCCCGCCTTTCCCCGGCAGCCCGCAATAAGAGAACCTCGGGGAAGACACGAGAATGGTTCCATGAAAATCCCAGGCCGTGCAGACAGAAGACGGAACCTCCAACCGCTCAGAATTCCAGAACACGGCTGACTGTGTGGGGGAGTTTTGGGACCGCCCTCCACGCAGCTGCCTTGGGACACAAGTTTTCCGTGGCAGGGTGAAGTCCGCTAATTACCTCCCCTGTCCAGGGAGAGGCACTACATGGAACCTGCATTTCCAGCCCATCCCCGCCTTTCCTGGCAGCCCGTACAAGTAGACTCTCTGTGAAGACGCGCGAAGGGATCCTAAGAGATCCCATGCGCTGCAGACAGAAGACGGAAACTCCCCATGCTCAGAATTCCGGAACACGGCTGAGTGTGTGGGGGAGTTTTGGGGCCGGCCTCCATGCAGCTGCCTGTGGTCACAGGTGTTCCCTGGCAGGGGGAAGTCAGCTAAATACCTCCCCTGTCCAGGGAGAGGCACTACATGGAAGCTGCATTTCCAGCCCATCCCCCGCCTTTCCCCGGCCGCCCGCACTAGGAGACAGTCGGGGAAGTCACGTGAAGGGCTCCTAGGAGATCCCAGTAGCAGCAGACAGAATACGGAACCTCCCAACACTCAGAATTCCGGAAAACGGCTGACTGTGTGGGGGAGGTTTGGGGCCGGCCTCCACGCAGCTACCTGGTTTCACATGTTTTCCCTGGCAGGTGGAAGTCCGCTAAATACCTCCCCTTTCCAGGGGGAGGCACTACATGCTACCTGCATTTCCAGCACATCCCCCGCCTTTCCCCGGCAGCCCGCACTAGGAGACTCTCGGGGAAGACACGCGAAGGGCTCCTAGGAGATCCCAGGCGCTGCAGAAAGAAGACGGAACCTCCGCACGCTCAGAATTCCGGAAAACGGCTGACTGTGTTGGGGAGGTTTGAGGCTGCCCTCCACGAAGCTGTGTGTGGTCACAGGTGTTCCCTGGCATGGTGAATTCCGCTAAATACCTCCCCTGTCCTGGGGGTGGCACTACATGCTACCTGCATTTCCAGCCCATCCCCCGAATTTCCCCGGCAGCCCGCACTATGAGACTCTCGGGGAAGACACGCGAATAGCTCATAGGAGGTCCCAGGCGCTGCAGACAGATGACGGAACCTTCCCACACTCAGAATTCCGGAACATGGCTGACTGTGTTTGGAGGATTGGGGCCGCCCTCCACGCAGCTGCCTGGGGTCACAGGTGTTCCCTGGCAGGGGGAAGTACTCTAAATACCTCCTCTGTCCAGGGGTAGGCACTACATGCTATCTACATTTCCAGGCCATCCCCGCCTTTCCTGGCAGCCGGTACAAGTAGACTTTCTGTGAAGACGCGTGAAGGGATCCTAGGAGATCCCATGCGCTGCAGACAGACGACGGAAACTCCCCATGCTCAGAAATCCGGAACATGGCTGAGTGTGTGGGGGAGGTTTTGGGCGGTCGTATACGCAGCTGCCTATGGTCACAGGTGTTCCCTGGCAGGGGGAATTCCGCTAAATACCTCCCCTGTCCAGGGGGAGCCACTACATGCTACCTGCATTTCCAGCCCATCCCCCACATTTTTGCCGCAGCCCGCACTAGGAAACTCTCGGAGAAACACTCGAATGGCTCCTAGGAGATCCCAGGTGCTGCAGAAAGAACACGGAACTTCCCCAAGCTCAGAATTCCGGAACACGGCTGACTGTGTGGGGGAAGTTTGGGGCCTCCTTCCACGCAGCTGCCTGGAGTCACAGATGTTCCCTGGCAGGGGGAAGTCCGCTAAATACCTCCCCTGTCCAGGGTGAGGCTCTACATCCTACCTGCTTTTCCAGCCCATCCCCCGCCTTTCCCCGGCAGCCCGCAATAGGAGAACCTCGAGGAAGACACGCGAATGGTTCCATGAAAATCCCAGGCCGTGCAGACAGAAGACGGAACCTCCAACCGCTCAGAATTCCAGAACACGGCTGACTGTGTGGGGGAGTTTTGGGACCGCCCTCCACGCAGCTGCCTTGGGACACAAGTTTTCCGTGGCAGGGTGAAGTCCGCTAATTACCTCCCCTGTCCAGGGAGAGGCACTACATGGAACCTGCATTTCCAGCCCATCCCCGCCTTTCCTGGCAGCCCGTACAAGTAGACTCTCTGTGAAGACGCGCGAAGGGATCCTAAGAGATCCCATGCGCTGCAGACAGAAGACGGAAACTCCCCATGCTCAGAATTCCGGAACACGGCTGAGTGTGTGGGGGAGTTTTGGGGCCGGCCTCCATGCAGCTGCCTGTGGTCACAGGTGTTCCCTGGCAGGGGGAAGTCAGCTAAATACCTCCCCTGTCCAGGGAGAGGCACTACATGGAAGCTGCATTTCCAGCCCATCCCCCGCCTTTCCCCGGCCGCCCGCACTAGGAGACAGTCGGGGAAGTCACGTGAAGGGCTCCTAGGAGATCCCAGTAGCAGCAGACAGAATACGGAACCTCCCAACACTCAGAGTTCTGGAAAACGTCTGACTGTGTGGGGGAGGTTTGGGGCCGCCCTATACGCAGCTGCCTGATTTCACAGGTGTTCCCTGGCAGGGGGAATTCCGCTAAATACCACCCCTGTCCGGGGGGAGGCACTGCATGCTACCTGCATTTTCAGACCATCCCCCAGATTTTCACGGCAGTCCGCACTAGGAAAATCTCGGTGAATACACTCGAATGGCTCCTAGGTGATCCCAGGTGCTGCAGAAAGAAGACGGAACCTCCCCACGCTCAGAATTCCGGAACACGTCTGAATATGTGGGGGAGGATTGGGGCAGTCTTCCACGCAGCTGCCTGGAGTCACAAGTGTTCCCTGGCAGGGGGAATTCCGCTAAATACCTCCCCTGTCCAGGGGGAGGCACTAAATGCTACCTGAATTTCCACCCCATCCCCCGCATTTCCCTGGCTGCCCGCACTAGGAGACTCTCGGGGAAGATACGTGAAGGGCTCCTAGGAGATCCCAAGCACAGCAGACAGAAGACGAAACCTCCCAACACTCAGAATTCCGGAACACGGCTGACTGTGTGGGGGAGGTTTGGGGCCGCCATCCACGCAGCTGCCTGTTTTCACAGGTGTTCCCTGGCAGGGGGAAGTCCGCTAAATACCTCCCCTGTCCAGGGGGAGGAACTGCATAGTACCTGCATTTCCAGCCCATCCCCCGCCTTTCCCCGTCAGCCCGCAATAAGAGACTCTCGGGGAAGGCACGCGAAATGCTCCTAGGAGATCCCAGGCGCTGCAGACAGAATACGGAACCTCCCCACACTCAGAATTCCGCAACACGGCTGACTGTGTGTGGGAGGTTTGGGGCCGCCCTCCACGCAGCTGCCTGGGGTCACTGGTGTTCCCTGTCAGGGGGAATTCCGCTAAATAAATCCCCTGTGCAGGGGGAGGCAGTACATGATACCTGCATTTCCAGACAATCCCCCGCATTTCACCGGTAGCCCACACTAAGAGATACTTGGGGAAGACATTCGAAGGGCTCCTAGGTGATCCCAGGCGCTGCAGAAGTAAGTCGGAACATCCCCATGCTCAGAATACCGGAACACGGCTGACTGTGTAGTGGAGGATTGGGGCCGCCCTCCTCGCAGCTGCCTGTGGTCACAGGAGTTCCCTGGCAGGGGGAATTTCGCTAACTACCTCCCCTGTCCAGGGGGAGGCACTACATGCTACCTGCATTTCCAGCCCATCCCCCGAATTTCCCCGGCTATCCGCACTGTGAGACTCTCGGGGAAGATATGTGAAGGGCTCCTAGGAGATCCAAAGCGCAGCAGACAGAAGACGAAACCTCCCAACACTCAGAATTCCGGAACACGTCTGACTGTGTGGGGGAGATTTGGGGCCGCCATCCACGCAGTTGCCTGGTATCACAGGTGTTCCCTGGCAGGGGGAAGTCCGCTAAATAACTCCCCTTTCCAGGGGGAGGAACTGCATATTACCTGCATTTCCAGCCCATCCCCCGCCTTTCCCAGGCAGCCCGCACTAGGAGATTCTCGGGGAAGACACGCCAAATGCTCCTAGGAGATCCCAGGCGCTGCAGACAAAAGACGGAACCTCCCCACTCACACAATTCCGGAAAACGGCTGATTGTGTTGGGGAGGTTTCAGGCAGCCCTCCACGCAGCTGTGTGTTGTCACAGGTGGTCCCTGTCAGGGTGAATTCCGCTAAATACCTCCCCTGTCCTCGGGGTGGCACTATACGCTACCTGCATTTCCAGCCCATCCCCCGCCTTTCCCCGGCAGCCCGCACTATGAGACTCTCGGGGAAGACACGCGAAGGGCTCATAGGATATCCCAGGCGCTGCAGACAGATGGCGGAACCTTCCCACACTCAGAATTCCGGAACATGGCTGACTGTGTGGGGGAGGTTTGGGGCCGCCCTCCACGCAGCTGCCTGGGTTCAGAGGTGTTCCCTGGCAGGGGGAAGTCCGCTAAATACCTACCCTGTCCAGGGGGAGGCACTACATTCTACCTGCATTTCCCCGGCACCCGCACTAGGAGATTCTCGGGGAAGACACGCGAATGGCTCCTAGGCGATCACAGACGCTGCAGACAGAAGACGAAATCTCCCCACACTCAGAATTCCGGAACACGGCTGACTCTGTGTGGGAGGTTTGGGGCTGCCCTCCACGCAGCTGCCTGGTGTCACTGGTGTTCCCTGTCAGGGGGAAGTCCGCTAAATTCCTCCCCTTTCCAGGGGGACACACTACCTGCTACCTGCATTTCCAGCACATCCCCCGACTTTCCCCGGCAACCGCACAAGGATACTCTCGGGGAAGACACGCGAATTGTTCCTTGGAGATCACAGGCGCTGCAGACAGAAGACGGAACCTCCAACCGCTCACAATTTCGGAACACAGCTGACTGTGTGGGGGAGGTTTGGGGCCGCCCCCCACGCAGCTGCCTTGGGTCACAGGTGTTCCGTGGCAGGGGGAAGTCCGCTAAATACCTTCCCTGTCCAGGGGGAGGCACTACATGCTACCTGCATTTCCAGCCTATCCCCTGCCTTTCCCCGGCATTCCGCACTAGGAGATACACGGGGAAGACACGTGAATGGCTCCTAGGAGATCCCAGGCTCTACAGACAGAAGACGGAACTTCCCCACACTCAGAATTCCGGAACACGGCTGACTGTGAGGGGTTTTGGGGCAGCCCTCCACGCAGCTGCCTGGGTTCATAGGTGTTCCCTGGTAGGGGGAATTCCGCTAAATACCTCCCCTCTCCAGTGGGAGGCACTACATGCTACCTGCATTTACAGCACATCCCCGCACTTCCTTGCTGCTCCTACAAGTAGACTTTCTGTGAAGACGCGTGAAGGGATCCTAGGAGATCCCTTGCGCTGCAGACAGAAGACGGAACCTCCCCATGCTCAGAATTCCGGAACACGGCTGAGTGTGTGGGGGAGGTTTGGGGCCGTCCTCCACGTAGCTGCCTGTGGTCACAAGTGTTCCCTGGCAGGGGGATGTCCGCTAAATACCTCCCCTGTCCAGGGAGGGGCACTACATGGTACCTGCATTTCCAGCCAATCCCACGCATTTCTCCTGCCGCCCGAACTAGGAGACACTCGGGAAAGACACGTGAAGGGCTCCTAGGAGATCCAAGTCGCAGCAGACAGAATACGGAACCTCCCAACACTCAGAATTCCGGAAAACGGCTGACTGTGTGGGGGAGGTTTGGGGCCGGCCTCCACGCAGCTACCTGGTTTCACATGTTTTCCCTGGCAGGGGGAAGTCCGCTAAATACCTCCCCTTTCCAGGGGGCGGCACTACATGCTACCTGCATTTCCAGCACATCCCCCGCCTTTCCCCGGCAGCCCGCACTAGTAGACTCTCGGGGAAGACACGCGAATGGTCCTAGGAGATCCCAGGCGCTGCAGAAAGAAGACGGAACCTCCCCATGCTCAGAATTCCGGAAAACGGCTGACTGTGTTGGGGAGGTTTGAGGCTGCCCTCCACGAAGCTGTGTGTGGTCACAGGTGTTCCCTGGCATGGTGAATTCCGCTAAATACCTCCCCTGTCCTGGGGGAGGCACTACATGCTACCTGCATTTCCAGCCCATCCCCCGAATTTCCCCGGCAGCCCGCACTATGAGACTCTCGGGGAAGACACTCGAAGGGCTCATAGGATATCCCAGTTGCTGCAGACAGATGACGGAACCTTCCCACACTCAGAATTCCGGAACATGGCTGACTGTGTTTGGAGGATTGGGGCCGCCCTCCACGCAGCTGCCTGGGGTCACAGGTGTTCCCTGGCAGGGGGAAGTACTCTAAATACCTCCTCTGTCCAGGGGTAGGCACTACATGCTATCTACATTTCCAGGCCATCCCCGCCTTTCCTGGCAGCCGGTACAAGTAGACTTTCTGTGAAGACGCGTGAAGGGATCCTAGGAGATCCCATGCGCTGCAGACAGACGACGGAAACTCCCCATGCTCAGAAATCCAGAACATGGCTGAGTGTGTGGGGGAGGTTTTGGGCGGTCCTATACGCAGCTGCCTATGGTCACAGGTGTTCCCTGGCAGGGGGAATTCCGCTAAATACCTCCCCTGTCCAGGGGGAGGCACTACATGCTACCTGCATTTCCAGCCCATCCCCCACATTTTTGCCGCAGCCCGCACTAGGAAACTCTCGGAGAAACACTGGAACGGCTCCTAGGAGATCCCAGGTGCTGCAGAAAGAACACGGAACTTCCCCAAGCTCAGAATTCCAGAACACGGCTGACTGTGTGGGGGAAGTTTGGGGCCTCCTTCCACGCAGCTGCCTGGAGTCACAGATGTTCCCTGGCAGGGGGAAGTCCGCTAAATACCTCCCCTGTCCAGGGTGAGGCTCTACATCCTACCTGCTTTTCCAGCCCATCCCCCGCCTTTCCCCGGCAGCCCGCAATAGGAGAACCTCGAGGAAGACACGCGAATGGTTCCATGAAAATCCCAGGCCGTGCAGACAGAAGACGGAACCTCCAACCGCTCAGAATTCCAGAACACGGCTGACTGTGTGGGGGAGTTTTGGGACCGCCCTCCACGCAGCTGCCTTGGGACACAAGTTTTCCGTGGCAGGGTGAAGTCCGCTAATTACCTCCCCTGTCCAGGGAGAGGCACTACATGGAACCTGCATTTCCAGCCCATCCCCGCCTTTCCTGGCAGCCCGTACAAGTAGACTCTCTGTGAAGACGCGCGAAGGGATCCTAAGAGATCCCATGCGCTGCAGACAGAAGACGGAAACTCCCCATGCTCAGAATTCCGGAACACGGCTGAGTGTGTGGGGGAGTTTTGGGGCCGGCCTCCATGCAGCTGCCTGTGGTCACAGGTGTTCCCTGGCAGGGGGAAGTCAGCTAAATACCTCCCCTGTCCAGGGAGAGGCACTACATGGAAGCTGCATTTCCAGCCCATCCCCCGCCTTTCCCCGGCCGCCCGCACTAGGAGACAGTCGGGGAAGTCACGTGAAGGGCTCCTAGGAGATCCCAGTAGCAGCAGACAGAATACGGAACCTCCCAACACTCAGAGTTCTGGAAAAAGTCTGACTGTGTGGGGGAGGTTTGGGGCCGCCCTATACGCAGCTGCCTGATTTCACAGGTGTTCCCTGGCAGGGGGAATTCCGCTAAATACCACCCCTGTCCGGGGGGAGGCACTGCATGCTACCTGCATTTTCAGACCATCCCCCAGATTTTCACGGCAGTCCGCACTAGGAAAATCTCGGTGAATACACTCGAATGGCTCCTAGGTGATCCCAGGTGCTGCAGAAAGAAGACGGAACCTCCCCACGCTCAGAATTCCGGAACACGTCTGAATATGTGGGGGAGGATTGGGGCAGTCTTCCACGCAGCTGCCTGGAGTCACAAGTGTTCCCTGGCAGGGGGAATTCCGCTAAATACCTCCCCTGTCCAGGGGGAGGCACTAAATGCTACCTGAATTTCCACCCCATCCCCCGCATTTCCCTGGCTGCCCGCACTAGGAGACTCTCGGGGAAGATACGTGAAGGGCTCCTAGGAGATCCCAAGCACAGCAGACAGAAGACGAAACCTCCCAACACTCAGAATTCCGGAACACGGCTGACTGTGTGGGGGAGGTTTGGGGCCGCCCTCCACGCAGCTGCCTGGGGTCACTGGTGTTCCCTGTCAGGGGGAATTCCGCTAAATAAATCCCCTGTGCAGGGGGAGGCAGTACATGATACCTGCATTTCCAGACAATCCCCCGAATTTCACCGGTAGCCCACACTAAGAGATACTTGGGGAAGACATTCGAAGGGCTCCTAGGTGATCCCAGGCGCTGCAGAAGTAAGTCGGAACATCCCCATGCTCAGAATACCGGAACACGGCTGACTGTGTAGTGGAGGATTGGGGCCGCCCTCCTCGCAGCTGCCTGTGGTCACAGGAGTTCCCTGGCAGGGGGAATTTCGCTAACTACCTCCCCTGTCCAGGGGGAGGCACTACATGCTACCTGCATTTCCAGCCCATCCCCCGAATTTCCCCGGCTATCCGCACTGTGAGACTCTCGGGGAAGATATGTGAAGGGCTCCTAGGAGATCCAAAGCGCAGCAGACAGAAGACGAAACCTCCCAACACTCAGAATTCCGGAACACGTCTGACTGTGTGGGGGAGATTTGGGGCCGCCATCCACGCAGTTGCCTGGTATCACAGGTGTTCCCTGGCAGGGGGAAGTCCGCTAAATAACTCCCCTTTCCAGGGGGAGGAACTGCATATTACCTGCATTTCCAGCCCATCCCCCGCCTTTCCCAGGCAGCCCGCACTAGGAGATTCTCGGGGAAGACACGCCAAATGCTCCTAGGAGATCCCAGGCGCTGCAGACAAAAGACGGAACCTCCCCACTCACACAATTCCGGAAAACGGCTGATTGTGTTGGGGAGGTTTCAGGCAGCCCTCCACGCAGCTGTGTGTTGTCACAGGTGGTCCCTGTCAGGGTGAATTCCGCTAAATACCTCCCCTGTCCTCGGGGTGGCACTATACGCTACCTGCATTTCCAGCCCATCCCCCGCCTTTCCCCAGCAGCCCGCACTATGAGACTCTCGGGGAAGACACGCGAAGGGCTCATAGGATATCCCAGGCGCTGCAGACAGATGGCGGAACCTTCCCACACTCAGAATTCCGGAACATGGCTGACTGTGTGGGGGAGGTTTGGGGCCGCCCTCCACGCAGCTGCCTGGGTTCAGAGGTGTTCCCTGGCAGGGGGAAGTCCGCTAAATACCTACCCTGTCCAGGGGGAGGCACTACATTCTACCTGCATTTCCCCGGCACCCGCACTAGGAGATTCTCGGGGAAGACACGCGAATGGCTCCTAGGCGATCACAGACGCTGCAGACAGAAGACGAAATCTCCCCACACTCAGAAATCCGGAACACGGCTGACTCTGTGTGGGAGGTTTGGGGCTGCCCTCCACGCAGCTGCCTGGTGTCACTGGTGTTCCCTGTCAGGGGGAAGTCCGCTAAATTCCTCCCCTTTCCAGGGGGACACACTACCTGCTACCTGCATTTCCAGCACATCCCCCGACTTTCCCCGGCAACCGCACAAGGATACTCTCGGGGAAGACACGCGAATTGTTCCTTGGAGATCACAGGCGCTGCAGACAGAAGACGGAACCTCCAACCGCTCACAATTTCGGAACACAGCTGACTGTGTGGGGGAGGTTTGGGGCCGCCCCCCACGCAGCTGCCTTGGGTCACAGGTGTTCCGTGGCAGGGGGAAGTCCGCTAAATACCTTCCCTGTCCAGGGGGAGGCACTACATGCTACCTGCATTTCCAGCCTATCCCCTGCCTTTCCCCGGCATTCCGCACTAGGAGATACACGGGGAAGACACGTGAATGGCTCCTAGGAGATCCCAGGCTCTACAGACAGAAGACGGAACTTCCCCACACTCAGAATTCCGGAACACGGCTGACTGTGAGGGGTTTTGGGGCAGCCCTCCACGCAGCTGCCTGGGTTCATAGGTGTTCCCTGGTAGGGGGAATTCCGCTAAATACCTCCCCTCTCCAGTGGGAGGCACTACATGCTACCTGCATTTACAGCACATCCCCGCACTTCCTTGCTGCTCCTACAAGTAGACTTTCTGTGAAGACGCGTGAAGGGATCCTAGGAGATCCCTTGCGCTGCAGACAGAAGACGGAACCTCCCCATGCTCAGAATTCCGGAACACGGCTGAGTGTGTGGGGGAGGTTTGGGGCCGTCCTCCACGTAGCTGCCTGTGGTCACAAGTGTTCCCTGGAAGGGGGATGTCCGCTAAATACCTCCCCTGTCCAGGGAGGGGCACTACATGGTACCTGCATTTCCAGCCAATCCCACGCATTTCTCCTGCCGCCCGAACTAGGAGACACTCGGGAAAGACACGTGAAGGTCTCCTAGGAGATCCAAGTCGCAGCAGACAGAATACGGAACCTCCCAACACTCAGAATTCCGGAAAACGGCTGACTGTGTGGGGGAGGTTTGGGGCCGTCCTCCACGTAGCTGCCTGTGGTCACAAGTGTTCCCTGGCAGGTGGATGTCCGCTAAATACCTCCCCTGTCCAGGGAGGGGCACTACATGGTACCTGCATTTCCAGCCAATCCCACGCATTTCTCCTGCCGCCCGAACTAGGAGACACTCGGGAAAGACACGTGAAGGGCTCCTAGGAGATCCAAGTCGCAGCAGACAGAATACGGAACCTCCCAACACTCAGAATTCCGGAAAACGGCTGACTGTGTGGGGGAGGTTTGGGGCCGGCCTCCACGCAGCTACCTGGTTTCACATGTTTTCCCTGGCAGGGGGAAGTCCGCTAAATACCTCCCCTTTCCAGGGGGCGGCACTACATGCTACCTGCATTTCCAGCACATCCCCCGCCTTTCCCCGGCAGCCCGCACTAGTAGACTCTCGGGGAAGACACGCGAATGGTCCTAGGAGATCCCAGGCGCTGCAGAAAGAAGACGGAACCTCCCCATGCTCAGAATTCCGGAAAACGGCTGACTGTGTTGGGGAGGTTTGAGGCTGCCCTCCACGAAGCTGTGTGTGGTCACAGGTGTTCCCTGGCATGGTGAATTCCGCTAAATACCTCCCCTGTCCTGGGGGAGGCACTACATGCTACCTGCATTTCCAGCCCATCCCCCGAATTTCCCCGGCAGCCCGCACTATGAGACTCTCGGGGAAGACACTCGAAGGGCTCATAGGATAGCCCAGTTGCTGCAGACAGATGACGGAACCTTCCCACACTCAGAATTCCGGAACATGGCTGACTGTGTTTGGAGGATTGGGGCCGCCCTCCACGCAGCTGCCTGGGGTCACAGGTGTTCCCTGGCAGGGGGAAGTACTCTAAATACCTCCTCTGTCCAGGGGTAGGCACTACATGCTATCTACATTTCCAGGCCATCCCCGCCTTTCCTGGCAGCCGGTACAAGTAGACTTTCTGTGAAGACGCGTGAAGGGATCCTAGGAGATCCCATGCGCTGCAGACAGACGACGGAAACTCCCCATGCTCAGAAATCCGGAACATGGCTGAGTGTGTGGGGGAGGTTTTGGGCGGTCCTATACGCAGCTGCCTATGGTCACAGGTGTTCCCTGGCAGGGGGAATTCCGCTAAATACCTCCCCTGTCCAGGGGGAGGCACTACATGCTACCTGCATTTCCAGCCCATCCCCCACATTTTTGCCGCAGCCCGCACTAGGAAACTCTCGGAGAAACACTCGAATGGCTCCTAGGAGATCCCAGGTGCTGCAGAAAGAACACGGAACTTCCCCAAGCTCAGAATTCCAGAACACGGCTGACTGTGTGGGGGAAGTTTGGGGCCTCCTTCCACGCAGCTGCCTGGAGTCACAGATGTTCCCTGGCAGGGGGAAGTCCGCTAAATACCTCCCCTGTCCAGGGTGAGGCTCTACATCCTACCTGCTTTTCCAGCCCATCCCCCGCCTTTCCCCGGCAGCCCGCAATAGGAGAACCTCGAGGAAGACACGCGAATGGTTCCATGAAAATCCCAGGCCGTGCAGACAGAAGACGGAACCTCCAACCGCTCAGAATTCCAGAACACGGCTGACTGTGTGGGGGAGTTTTGGGACCGCCCTCCACGCAGCTGCCTTGGGACACAAGTTTTCCGTGGCAGGGTGAAGTCCGCTAATTACCTCCCCTGTCCAGGGAGAGGCACTACATGGAACCTGCATTTCCAGCCCATCCCCGCCTTTCCTGGCAGCCCGTACAAGTAGACTCTCTGTGAAGACGCGCGAAGGGATCCTAAGAGATCCCATGCGCTGCAGACAGAAGACGGAAACTCCCCATGCTCAGAATTCCGGAACACGGCTGAGTGTGTGGGGGAGTTTTGGGGCCGGCCTCCATGCAGCTGCCTGTGGTCACAGGTGTTCCCTGGCAGGGGGAAGTCAGCTAAATACCTCCCCTGTCCAGGGAGAGGCACTACATGGAAGCTGCATTTCCAGCCCATCCCCCGCCTTTCCCCGGCCGCCCGCACTAGGAGACAGTCGGGGAAGTCACGTGAAGGGCTCCTAGGAGATCCCAGTAGCAGCAGACAGAATACGGAACCTCCCAACACTCAGAGTTCTGGAAAACGTCTGACTGTGTGGGGGAGGTTTGGGGCCGCCCTATACGCAGCTGCCTGATTTCACAGGTGTTCCCTGGCAGGGGGAATTCCGCTAAATACCACCCCTGTCCGGGGGGAGGCACTGCATGCTACCTGCATTTTCAGACCATCCCCCAGATTTTCACGGCAGTCCGCACTAGGAAAATCTCGGTGAATACACTCGAATGGCTCCTAGGTGATCCCAGGTGCTGCAGAAAGAAGACGGAACCTCCCCACGCTCAGAATTCCGGAACACGTCTGAATATGTGGGGGAGGATTGGGGCAGTCTTCCACGCAGCTGCCTGGAGTCACAAGTGTTCCCTGGCAGGGGGAATTCCGCTAAATACCTCCCCTGTCCAGGGGGAGGCACTAAATGCTACCTGAATTTCCACCCCATCCCCCGCATTTCCCTGGCTGCCCGCACTAGGAGACTCTCGGGGAAGATACGTGAAGGGCTCCTAGGAGATCCCAAGCACAGCAGACAGAAGACGAAACCTCCCAACACTCAGAATTCCGGAACACGGCTGACTGTGTGGGGGAGGTTTGGGGCCGCCATCCACGCAGCTGCCTGTTTTCACAGGTGTTCCCTGGCAGGGGGAAGTCCGCTAAATACCTCCCCTGTCCAGGGGGAGGAACTGCATAGTACCTGCATTTCCAGCCCATCCCCCGCCTTTCCCCGTCAGCCCGCAATAAGAGACTCTCGGGGAAGACACGCGAAATGCTCCTAGGAGATCCCAGGCGCTGCAGACAGAATACGGAACCTCCCCACACTCAGAATTCCGCAACACGGCTGACTGTGTGTGGGAGGTTTGGGGCCGCCCTCCACGCAGCTGCCTGGGGTCACTGGTGTTCCCTGTCAGGGGGAATTCCGCTAAATAAATCCCCTGTGCAGGGGGAGGCAGTACATGATACCTGCATTTCCAGACAATCCCCCGCATTTCACCGGTAGCCCACACTAAGAGATACTTGGGGAAGACATTCGAAGGGCTCCTAGGTGATCCCAGGCGCTGCAGAAGTAAGTCGGAACATCCCCATGCTCAGAATACCGGAACACGGCTGACTGTGTAGTGGAGGATTGGGGCCGCCCTCCTCGCAGCTGCCTGTGGTCACAGGAGTTCCCTGGCAGGGGGAATTTCGCTAACTACCTCCCCTGTCCAGGGGGAGGCACTACATGCTACCTGCATTTCCAGCCCATCCCCCGAATTTCCCCGGCTATCCGCACTGTGAGACTCTCGGGGAAGATATGTGAAGGGCTCCTAGGAGATCCAAAGCGCAGCAGACAGAAGACGAAACCTCCCAACACTCAGAATTCCGGAACACGTCTGACTGTGTGGGGGAGATTTGGGGCCGCCATCCACGCAGTTGCCTGGTATCACAGGTGTTCCCTGGCAGGGGGAAGTCCGCTAAATAACTCCCCTTTCCAGGGGGAGGAACTGCATATTACCTGCATTTCCAGCCCATCCCCCGCCTTTCCCAGGCAGCCCGCACTAGGAGATTCTCGGGGAAGACACGCCAAATGCTCCTAGGAGATCCCAGGCGCTGCAGACAAAAGACGGAACCTCCCCACTCACACAATTCCGGAAAACGGCTGATTGTGTTGGGGAGGTTTCAGGCAGCCCTCCACGCAGCTGTGTGTTGTCACAGGTGGTCCCTGTCAGGGTGAATTCCGCTAAATACCTCCCCTGTCCTCGGGGTGGCACTATACGCTACCTGCATTTCCAGCCCATCCCCCGCCTTTCCCCGGCAGCCCGCACTATGAGACTCTCGGGGAAGACACGCGAAGGGCTCATAGGATATCCCAGGCGCTGCAGACAGATGGCGGAACCTTCCCACACTCAGAATTGCGGAACATGGCTGACTGTGTGGGGGAGGTTTGGGGCCGCCCTCCACGCAGCTGCCTGGGTTCAGAGGTGTTCCCTGGCAGGGGGAAGTCCGCTAAATACCTACCCTGTCCAGGGGGAGGCACTACATTCTACCTGCATTTCCCCGGCACCCGCACTAGGAGATTCTCGGGGAAGACACGCGAATGGCTCCTAGGCGATCACAGACGCTGCAGACAGAAGACGAAATCTCCCCACACTCAGAATTCCGGAACAGGGCTGACTCTGTGTGGGAGGTTTGGGGCTGCCCTCCACGCAGCTGCCTGGTGTCACTGGTGTTCCCTGTCAGGGGGAAGTCCGCTAAATTCCTCCCCTTTCCAGGGGGACACACTACCTGCTACCTGCATTTCCAGCACATCCCCCGACTTTCCCCGGCAACCGCACAAGGATACTCTCGGGGAAGACACGCGAATTGTTCCTTGGAGATCACAGGCGCTGCAGACAGAAGACGGAACCTCCAACCGCTCACAATTTCGGAACACAGCTGACTGTGTGGGGGAGGTTTGGGGCCGCCCCCCACGCAGCTGCCTTGGGTCACAGGTGTTCCGTGGCAGGGGGAAGTCCGCTAAATACCTTCCCTGTCCAGGGGGAGGCACTACATGCTACCTGCATTTCCAGCCTATCCCCTGCCTTTCCCCGGCATTCCGCACTAGGAGATACACGGGGAAGACACGTGAATGGCTCCTAGGAGATCCCAGGCTCTACAGACAGAAGACGGAACTTCCCCACACTCAGAATTCCGGAACACGGCTGACTGTGAGGGGTTTTGGGGCAGCCCTCCACGCAGCTGCCTGGGTTCATAGGTGTTCCCTGGTAGGGGGAATTCCGCTAAATACCTCCCCTCTCCAGTGGGAGGCACTACATGCTACCTGCATTTACAGCACATCCCCGCACTTCCTTGCTGCTCCTACAAGTAGACTTTCTGTGAAGACGCGTGAAGGGATCCTAGGAGATCCCTTGCGCTGCAGACAGAAGACGGAACCTCCCCATGCTCAGAATTCCGGAACACGGCTGAGTGTGTGGGGGAGGTTTGGGGCCGTCCTCCACGTAGCTGCCTGTGGTCACAAGTGTTCCCTGGCAGGGGGATGTCCGCTAAATACCTCCCCTGTCCAGGGAGGGGCACTACATGGTACCTGCATTTCCAGCCAATCCCACGCATTTCTCCTGCCGCCCGAACTAGGAGACACTCGGGAAAGACACGTGAAGGGCTCCTAGGAGATCCAAGTCGCAGCAGACAGAATACGGAACCTCCCAACACTCAGAATTCCGGAAAACGGCTGACTGTGTGGGGGAGGTTTGGGGCCGGCCTCCACGCAGCTACCTGGTTTCACATGTTTTCCCTGGCAGGGGGAAGTCCGCTAAATACCTCCCCTTTCCAGGGGGCGGCACTACATGCTACCTGCATTTCCAGCACATCCCCCGGCTTTTCCCGGCAGCCCGCACTAGTAGACTCTCGGGGAAGACACGCGAATGGTCCTAGGAGATCCCAGGCGCTGCAGAAAGAAGACGGAACCTCCCCATGCTCAGAATTCCGGAAAACGGCTGACTGTGTTGGGGAGGTTTGAGGCTGCCCTCCACGAAGCTGTGTGTGGTCACAGGTGTTCCCTGGCATGGTGAATTCCGCTAAATACCTCCCCTGTCCTGGGGGAGGCACTACATGCTACCTGCATTTCCAGCCCATCCCCCGAATTTCCCCGGCAGCCCGCACTATGAGACTCTCGGGGAAGACACTCGAAGGGCTCATAGGATATCCCAGTTGCTGCAGACAGATGACGGAACCTTCCCACACTCAGAATTCCGGAACATGGCTGACTGTGTTTGGAGGATTGGGGCCGCCCTCCACGCAGCTGCCTGGGGTCACAGGTGTTCCCTGGCAGAGGGAAGTCCGCTAAATACCTCCCCTGTCCAGGGGGAGGCACTACATGCTATCTACATTTCCAGGCCATCCCCGCCTTTCCTGGCAGCCGGTAAAAGTAGACTTTCTGTGAAGACGCGAGAAGGGATCCTAGGAGATCCCATGAGCTGCAGACAGAAGACGGAAACTCCCCATGCTCAGAAATCCGGAACACGGCTGAGTGTGTGGGGGAGGTTTTGGGCGGCCCTATACGCAGCAGCCTATGGTCACAGGAGTTCCCTGGCAGGGGGAAGTCCGCTAAATACCTCCCCTGCCCAGGGGGAGGCACTAAATGCTACCTGCATTTCCAGCCCATCCCCCGCCTTTCCCCGGCTGCCCGCACTAGGAGACTCTCGGGGAAGATACGTGAAGGGCTCCAAGGGGATCCCAAGCGCAGCAGACAGAAGACGAAACCTCCCAACCCTCAGAATTCCGGAACACGGCTGACTGTGTGGGGGAGGTTAGGGGCCAAGCTCCACGCAGCTTCCTGGGGTCACAGGTGTTCCCTGAAGGGGGAAGTCCGCTAAATACGTCCCCTGTTCAGGGGGTGACACGACATGCTACCTGCATTTCCAGCACATCCCCCGCATTTCCCTGGCAGCCTGCACTAGGAGATTCTCGGGGAAGACAAGTGAAGGGCTCCTAGGAGATCCCAGGCACTGCAGACAGAAGACGGAAACTCTCCATGCTCAGAATTCCGGAACACGGCTGAGTGTGTGGGGGAGGTTTGGGGCCGCCATCACGCATCTGCCAGGGGACAAAGGTGTTCCCTGGCAGGGGGAAGTCCGCTAAATACCTCCCCTGTTCAGGGGGTGACACGACATGCTACGTGCATTTCCAGCACATCCCCCGCATTTCCCCTGCAGCCCGCACTAGGAGACCATCGGGGAAGACACGCGAAGGGTTCCTAGGAGATCCCAGGCGCAGCAGACAGAAGACGGAACCTCCCAATATTCAGAAAACCGGAACACGGCTGACTGTGTGGGGGAGGTTTGGGGCCGCCCTCCACGCAGCTGCCTGGGTTCAGAGGTGTTCCCTGGCAGGGGGAAGTCCGCTAAATACCTACCCTGTCCAGGGGGAGGCACTACATTCTACCTGCATTTCCCCGGCACCCGCACTAGGAGATTCTCGGGGAAGACACGCGAATGGCTCCTAGGCGATCACAGACGCTGCAGACAGAAGACGAAATCTCCCCACACTTAGAATTCCGGAACACGGCTGACTCTGTGTGGGAGGTTTGGGGCTGCCCTCCACGCAGCTGCCTGGTGTCACTGGTGTTCCCTGTCAGGGGGAAGTCCGCTAAATTCCTCCCCTTTCCAGGGGGACACACTACCTGCTACCTGCATTTCCAGCACATCCCCCGACTTTCCCCGGCAACCGCACAAGGATACTCTCGGGGAAGACACGCGAATTGTTCCTTGGAGATCACAGGCGCTGCAGACAGAAGACGGAACCTCCAACCGCTCACAATTTCGGAACACAGCTGACTGTGTGGGGGAGGTTTGGGGCCGCCCCCCACGCAGCTGCCTTGTGTCACAGGTGTTCCGTGGCAGGGGGAAGTCCGCTAAATACCTTCCCTGTCCAGGGGGAGGCACTACATGCTACCTGCATTTCCAGCCTATCCCCTGCCTTTCCCCGGCATTCCGCACTAGGAGATACACGGGGAAGACACGTGAATGGCTCCTAGGAGATCCCAGGCTCTACAGACAGAAGACGGAACTTCCCCACACTCAGAATTCCGGAACACGGCTGACTGTGAGGGGTTTTGGGGCAGCCCTCCACGCAGCTGCCTGGGTTCATAGGTGTTCCCTGGTAGGGGGAATTCCGCTAAATACCTCCCCTCTCCAGTGGGAGGCACTACATGCTACCTGCATTTACAGCACATCCCCGCACTTCCTTGCTGCTCCTACAAGTAGACTTTCTGTGAAGACGCGTGAAGGGATCCTAGGAGATCCCTTGCGCTGCAGACAGAAGACGGAACCTCCCCATGCTCAGAATTCCGGAACACGGCTGAGTGTGTGGGGGAGGTTTGGGGCCGTCCTCCACGTAGCTGCCTGTGGTCACAAGTGTTCCCTGGCAGGGGGATGTCCGCTAAATACCTCCCCTGTCCAGGGAGGGGCACTACATGGTACCTGCATTTCCAGCCAATCCCACGCATTTCTCCTGCCGCCCGAACTAGGAGACACTCGGGAAAGACACGTGAAGGGCTCCTAGGAGATCCAAGTCGCAGCAGACAGAATACGGAACCTCCCAACACTCAGAATTCCGGAAAACGGCTGACTGTGTGGGGGAGGTTTGGGGCCGGCCTCCACGCAGCTACCTGGTTTCACATGTTTTCCCTGGCAGGGGGAAGTCCGCTAAATACCTCCCCTTTCCAGGGGGCGGCACTACATGCTACCTGCATTTCCAGCACATCCCCCGGCTTTTCCCGGCAGCCCGCACTAGTAGACTCTCGGGGAAGACACGCGAATGGTCCTAGGAGATCCCAGGCGCTGCAGAAAGAAGACGGAACCTCCCCATGCTCAGAATTCCGGAAAACGGCTGACTGTGTTGGGGAGGTTTGAGGCTGCCCTCCACGAAGCTGTGTGTGGTCACAGCTGTTCCCTGGCATGGTGAATTCCGCTAAATACCTCCCCTGTCCTGGGGGAGGCACTACATGCTACCTGCATTTCCAGCCCATCCCCCGAATTTCCCCGGCAGCCCGCACTATGAGACTCTCGGGGAAGACACTCGAAGGGCTCATAGGATATCCCAGTTGCTGCAGACAGATGACGGAACCTTCCCACACTCAGAATTCCGGAACATGGCTGACTGTGTTTGGAGGATTGGGGCCGCCCTCCACGCAGCTGCCTGGGGTCACAGGTGTTCCCTGGCAGAGGGAAGTCCGCTAAATACCTCCCCTGTCCAGGGGGAGGCACTACATGCTATCTACATTTCCAGGCCATCCCCGCCTTTCCTGGCAGCCGGTAAAAGTAGACTTTCTGTGAAGACGCTCGAAGGGATCCTAGGAGATCCCATGAGCTGCAGACAGAAGACGGAAACTCCCCATGCTCAGAAATCCGGAACACGGCTGAGTGTGTGGGGGAGGTTTTGGGCGGCCCTATACGCAGCAGCCTATGGTCACAGGAGTTCCCTGGCAGGGGGAAGTCCGCTAAATACCTCCCCTGCCCAGGGGGAGGCACTAAATGCTACCTGCATTTCCAGCCCATCCCCCGCCTTTCCCCGGCTGCCCGCACTAGGAGACTCTCGGGGAAGATACGTGAAGGGCTCCAAGGGGATCCCAAGCGCAGCAGACAGAAGACGAAACCTCCCAACCCTCAGAAATCCGGAACACGGCTGACTGTGTGGGGGAGGTTAGGGGCCGAGCTCCACGCAGCTTCCTGGGGTCACAGGTGTTCCCTGAAGGGGGAAGTCCGCTAAATACGTCCCCTGTTCAGGGGGTGACACGACATGCTACCTGCATTTCCAGCACATCCCCCGCATTTCCCTGGCAGCCTGCACTAGGAGATTCTCGGGGAAGACAAGTGAAGGGCTCCTAGGAGATCCCAGGCACTGCAGACAGAAGACGGAAACTCTCCATGCTCAGAATTCCGGAACACGGCTGAGTGTGTGGGGGAGGTTTGGGGCCGCCATCACGCATCTGCCAGGGGACAAAGGTGTTCCCTGGCAGGGGGAAGTCCGCTAAATACCTCCCCTGTTCAGGGGGTGACACGACATGCTACGTGCATTTCCAGCACATCCCCCGCATTTCCCCTGCAGCCCGCACTAGGAGACCATCGGGGAAGACACGCGAAGGGTTCCTAGGAGATCCCAGGCGCAGCAGACAGAAGACGGAACCTCCCAATATTCAGAAAACCGGAACACGGCTGACTGTGTGGGGGAGGTTTGGGGCCGCCCTCCACGCAGCTGCCTGGGTTCAGAGGTGTTCCCTGGCAGGGGGAAGTCCGCTAAATACCTACCCTGTCCAGGGGGAGGCACTACATTCTACCTGCATTTCCCCGGCACCCGCACTAGGAGATTCTCGGGGAAGACACGCGAATGGCTCCTACGCGATCACAGACGCTGCAGACAGAAGACGAAATCTCCCCACACTCAGAATTCCGGAACACGGCTGACTCTGTGTGGGAGGTTTGGGGCTGCCCTCCACGCAGCTGCCTGGTTTCACAGGTGTTCCCTGGCAGGGGGAAGTCCGCTAAATACCTCCACTGTCCAGGGGGAGTCACTACATGCTACCTGCATGTCCAGCCCATCCCCCGACTTTAACCGGCAGCCCGCACTAAGAGACTCTCGGGGAAGACACGCGAAGTGCTCCTAGGAGATCCCAGGCGCTGCAGAAAGAAGACGGAACCTCCCCACGCTCAGAATTCCGGAACACGTCTGATTGTGTGGGGGAGATTGGGGCCTCCCTCCTCGCAGCTGCCTGGGGTCACTGGTGTTCCCTGGCAGGGGGAATTCCGCTAAATACCTCCCCTGTCCAGGGGGAGGCACTACAACTACCTGCATTTCCAGCCATCCCCCGTCTTTCCCCTGCACCCTCATTAGGAGTCACTCCGGGAACACACGCTAAGGGCTCCTAGGAGATCCCAGGGGCTGCAGAAATAAGACAGAACCTCCCCACGCTCAGAATTCCGGAACACGTCTGATTGAGTGGGGGAGATTGGGGCCTCCCTCCTCGCAGCTGCCTGGGGTCACAGGTGTTCCCTGGCAGGGGGAAGTCCGCTAAATAACCCCCCTGTCCATGGGGAGGCACTACCTGCTACCTGAATTTCCAGCCCATCCCCCGCCTTTCCCTGGAACCCGCACTCGGATAAACTCGGGGAAGACAGGCGAAGGGCTCCTATGAGATCTCAGGCGCTTCAGACAGAAGACAGAACCTCACCACGCTTAGAATTCCGGAACACGGCTGACTGTGAGGGGTTTTGGGGCAGCCCTCCACGCAGCTGCCTGGGTTCATAGGTGTTTCCTGGTAGGGGGAATTCCGCTAAATACCTCCCCTCTCCAGGGGGAGGCACTACATGCTACCTGCATTTACAGCACATCCCCGCACTTCCTTGCTGCTCCTACAAGTAGACTTTCTGTGAAGACATGTGAAGGGATCCTAGGAGATCCCTTGCGCTGCAGACAGAAGACGGAACCTCCCCATGCTCAGAATTCCTGAACACGGCTGAGTGTGTGGGGGAGGTTTGGGGCCGTCCTCCACGTAGCTGCCTGTGGTCACAAGTGTTCCCTGGCAGGGGGATGTCCGCTAAATACCTCCCCTGTCCAGGGAGGGGCACTACATGGTACCTGCATTTCCAGCCAATCCCACGCATTTCTCCGGCCGCCCGAACTATGTGACACTCGGGGAAGACAAGTGAAGGGCTCCTAGGAGATCCCAGTCGCAGCAGAGAGAATACGGAACCTCCCAACACTCAGAATTCCGGAAAACGGCTGACTGTGTGGGGGAGGTTTGGGGCCGGCCTCCACGCAGCTACCTGGTTTCACATGTTTTCCCTGGCAGGTGGAAGTCCGCTAAATACCTCCCCTTTCCAGGGGGAGGCACGACATGCTACCTGTTTTCCAGCCCATCCCCCGCCTTTCCCCGGCAGCCCGCAATAAGAGAACCTCGGGGAAGACACGCGAATGGTTCCATGAAAATCCCAGGCCGTGCAGACAGAAGACGGAACCTCCAACCGCTCAGAATTCCAGAACACGGCTGACTGTGTGGGGGAGTTTTGGGACCGCCCTCCACGCAGCTGCCTTGGGACACAAGTTTTCCGTGGCAGGGTGAAGTCCGCTAATTACCTCCCCTGTCCAGGGAGAGGCACTACATGGAACCTGCATTTCCAGCCCATCCCCGCCTTTCCTGGCAGCCCGTACAAGTAGACTCTCTGTGAAGACGCGCGAAGGGATCCTAAGAGATCCCATGCGCTGCAGACAGAAGACGGAAACTCCCCATGCTCAGAATTCCGGAACACGGCTGAGTGTGTGGGGGAGTTTTGGGGCCGGCCTCCATGCAGCTGCCTGTGGTCACAGGTGTTCCCTGGCAGGGGGAAGTCAGCTAAATACCTCCCCTGTCCAGGGAGAGGCACTACATGGAAGCTGCATTTCCAGCCCATCCCCCGCCTTTCCCCGGCCGCCCGCACTAGGAGACAGTCGGGGAAGTCACGTGAAGGGCTCCTAGGAGATCCCAGTAGCAGCAGACAGAATACGGAACCTCCCAACACTCAGAATTCCGGAAAACGGCTGACTGTGTGGGGGGAGGTTTGGGGCCGGCCTCCACGCAGCTACCTGGTTTCACATGTTTTCCCTGGCAGGGGGAAGTCCGCTAAATACCTCCCCTTTCCAGGGGGCGGCACTACATGCTACCTGCATTTCCAGCACATCCCCCGCCTTTTCCCGGCAGCCCGCACTAGTAGACTCTCGGGGAAGACACGCGAATGGTCCTAGGAGATCCCAGGCGCTGCAGAAAGAAGACGGAACCTCCCCATGCTCAGAATTCCGGAAAACGGCTGACTGTGTTGGGGAGGTTTGAGGCTGCCCTCCACGAAGCTGTGTGTGGTCACAGGTGTTCCCTGGCATGGTGAATTCCGCTAAATACCTCCCCTGTCCTGGGGGAGGCACTACATGCTACCTGCATTTCCAGCCCATCCCCCGAATTTCCCCGGCAGCCCGCACTATGAGACTCTCGGGGAAGACACTCGAAGGGCTCATAGGATATCCCAGTTGCTGCAGACAGATGACGGAACCTTCCCACACTCAGAATTCCGGAACATGGCTGACTGTGTTTGGAGGATTGGGGCCGCCTTCCACGCAGCTGCCTGGGGTCACAGGTGTTCCCTGGCAGAGGGAAGTCCGCTAAATACCTCCCCTGTCCAGGGGGAGGCACTACATGCTATCTACATTTCCAGGCCATCCCCGCCTTTCCTGGCAGCCGGTAAAAGTAGACTTTCTGTGAAGACGCGAGAAGGGATCCTAGGAGATCCCATGAGCTGCAGACAGAAGACGGAAACTCCCCATGCTCAGAAATCCGGAACACGGCTGAGTGTGTGGGGGAGGTTTTGGGCGGCCCTATACGCAGCAGCCTATGGTCACAGGAGTTCCCTGGCAGGGGGAAGTCCGCTAAATACCTCCCCTGCCCAGGGGGAGGCACTAAATGCTACCTGCATTTCCAGCCCATCCCCCGCCTTTCCCCGGCTGCCCGCACTAGGAGACTCTCGGGGAAGATACGTGAAGGGCTCCAAGGGGATCCCAAGCGCAGCAGACAGAAGACGAAACCTCCCAACCCTCAGAATTCCGGAACACGGCTGACTGTGTGGGGGAGGTTAGGGGCCGAGCTCCACGCAGCTTCCTGGGGTCACAGGTGTTCCCTGAAGGGGGAAGTCCGCTAAATACGTCCCCTGTTCAGGGGGTGACACGACATGCTACCTGCATTTCCAGCACATCCCCCGCATTTCCCTGGCAGCCTGCACTAGGAGATTCTCGGGGAAGACACGCGAAGGGTTCCTAGGAGATCCCAGGCGCAGCAGACAGAAGACGGAACCTCCCAATATTCAGAAAACCGGAACACGGCTGACTGTGTGGGGGAGGTTTGGGGCCGCCCTCCACGCAGCTGCCTGGGTTCAGAGGTGTTCCCTGGCAGGGGGAAATCCGCTAAATACCTACCCTGTCCAGGGGGAGGCACTACATTCTACCTGCATTTCCCCGGCACCCGCACTAGGAGATTCTCGGGGAAGACACGCGAATGGCTCCTAGGCGATCACAGACGCTGCAGACAGAAGACGAAATCTCCCCACACTTAGAATTCCGGAACACGGCTGACTCTGTGTGGGAGGTTTGGGGCTGCCCTCCACGCAGCTGCCTGGTGTCACTGGTGTTCCCTGTCAGGGGGAAGTCCGCTAAATTCCTCCCCTTTCCAGGGGGACACACTACCTGCTACCTGCATTTCCAGCACATCCCACGACTTTCCCCGGCAACCGCACAAGGATACTCTCGGGGAAGACACGCGAATTGTTCCTTGGAGATCACAGGCGCTGCAGACAGAAGACGGAACCTCCAACCGCTCACAATTTCGGAACACAGCTGACTGTGTGGGGGAGGTTTGGGGCCGCCCCCCACGCAGCTGCCTTGGGTCACAGGTGTTCCGTGGCAGGGGGAAGTCCGCTAAATACCTTCCCTGTCCAGGGGGAGGCACTACATGCTACCTGCATTTCCAGCCTATCCCCTGCCTTTCCCCGGCATTCCGCACTAGGAGATACACGGGGAAGACACGTGAATGGCTCCTAGGAGATCCCAGGCTCTACAGACAGAAGACGGAACTTCCCCACACTCAGAATTCCGGAACACGGCTGACTGTGTGGGGTTTTGGGGCAGCCCTCCACGCAGCTGCCTGGGTTCATAGGTGTTCCCTGGTAGGGGGAATTCCGCTAAATACCTCCCCTCTCCAGTGGGAGGCACTACATGCTACCTGCATTTACAGCACATCCCCGCACTTCCTTGCTGCTCCTACAAGTAGACTTTCTGTGAAGACGCGTGAAGGGATCCTAGGAGATCCCTTGCGCTGCAGACAGAAGACGGAACCTCCCCATGCTCAGAATTCCGGAACACGGCTGAGTGTGTGGGGGAGGTTTGGGGCCGTCCTCCACGTAGCTGCCTGTGGTCACAAGTGTTCCCTGGCAGGGGGATGTCCGCTAAATACCTCCCCTGTCCAGGGAGGGGCACTACATGGTACCTGCATTTCCAGCCAATCCCACGCATTTCTCCTGCCGCCCGAACTAGGAGACACTCGGGAAAGACACGTGAAGGGCTCCTAGGAGATCCAAGTCGCAGCAGACAGAATACGGAACCTCCCAACACTCAGAATTCCGGAAAACGGCTGACTGTGTGGGGGAGGTTTGGGGCCGGCCTCCACGCAGCTACCTGGTTTCACATGTTTTCCCTGGCAGGGGGAAGTCCGCTAAATACCTCCCCTTTCCAGGGGGCGGCACTACATGCTACCTGCATTTCCAGCACATCCCCCGCCTTTTCCCGGCAGCCCGCACTAGTAGACTCTCGGGGAAGACACGCGAATGGTCCTAGGAGATCCCAGGCGCTGCAGAAAGAAGACGGAACCTCCCCATGCTCAGAATTCCGGAAAACGGCTGACTGTGTTGGGGAGGTTTGAGGCTGCCCTCCACGAAGCTGTGTGTGGTCACAGCTGTTCCCTGGCATGGTGAATTCCGCTAAATACCTCCCCTGTCCTGGGGGAGGCACTACATGCTACCTGCATTTCCAGCACATCCCCCGAATTTCCCCGGCAGCCCGCACTATGAGACTCTCGGGGAAGACACTCGAAGGGCTCATAGGATATCCCAGTTGCTGCAGACAGATGACGGAACCTTCCCACACTCAGAATTCCGGAACATGGCTGACTGTGTTTGGAGGATTGGGGCCGCCCTCCACGCAGCTGCCTGGGGTCACAGGTGTTCCCTGGCAGAGGGAAGTCCGCTAAATACCTCCCCTGTCCAGGGGGAGGCACTACATGCTATCTACATTTCCAGGCCATCCCCGCCTTTCCTGGCAGCCGGTAAAAGTAGACTTTCTGTGAAGACGCTCGAAGGGATCCTAGGAGATCCCATGAGCTGCAGACAGAAGACGGAAACTCCCCATGCTCAGAAATCCGGAACACGGCTGAGTGTGTGGGGGAGGTTTTGGGCGGCCCTATACGCAGCAGCCTATGGTCACAGGAGTTCCCTGGCAGGGGGAAGTCCGCTAAATACCTCCCCTGCCCAGGGGGAGGCACTAAATGCTACCTGCATTTCCAGCCCATCCCCCGCCTTTCCCCGGCTGCCCGCACTAGGAGACTCTCGGGGAAGATACGTGAAGGGCTCCAAGGGGATCCCAAGCGCAGCAGACAGAAGACGAAACCTCCCAACCCTCAGAAATCCGGAACACGGCTGACTGTGTGGGGAAGGTTAGGGGCCGAGCTCCACGCAGCTTCCTGGGGTCACAGGTGTTCCCTGAAGGGGAAGTCCGCTAAATACGTCCCCTGTTCAGGGGGTGACACGACATGCTACCTGCATTTCCAGCACATCCCCCGCATTTCCCTGGCAGCCTGCACTAGGAGATTCTCGGGGAAGACAAGTGAAGGGCTCCTAGGAGATCCCAGGCACTGCAGACAGAAGACGGAAACTCTCCATGCTCAGAATTCCGGAACACGGCTGAGTGTGTGGGGGAGGTTTGGGGCCGCCATCACGCATCTGCCAGGGGACAAAGGTGTTCCCTGGCAGGGGGAAGTCCGCTAAATACCTCCCCTGTTCAGGGGGTGACACGACATGCTACGTGCATTTCCAGCACATCCCCCGCATTTCCCCTGCAGCCCGCACTAGGAGACCATCGGGGAAGACACGCGAAGGGTTCCTAGGAGATCCCAGGCGCAGCAGACAGAAGACGGAACCTCCCAATATTCAGAAAACCGGAACACGGCTGACTGTTTGGGGGAGGTTTGGGGCCGCCCTCCACGCAGCTGCCTGGGTTCAGAGGTGTTCCCTGGCAGGGGGAAGTCCGCTAAATACCTACCCTGTCCAGGGGGAGGCACTACATTCTACCTGCATTTCCCCGGCACCCGCACTAGGAGATTCTCGGGGAAGACACGCGAATGGCTCCTACGCGATCACAGACGCTGCAGACAGAAGACGAAATCTCCCCACACTCAGAATTCCGGAACACGGCTGACTCTGTGTGGGAGGTTTGGGGCTGCCCTCCACGCAGCTGCCTGGTTTCACAGGTGTTCCCTGGCAGGGGGAAGTCCGCTAAATACCTCCACTGTCCAGGGTGAGTCACTACATGCTACCTGCATGTCCAGCCCATCCCCCGACTTTAACCTGCAGCCCGCACTAAGAGACTCTCGGGGAAGACACGCGAAGTGCTCCTAGGAGATCCCAGGCGCTGCAGAAAGAAGACGGAACCTCCCCACGCTCAGAATTCCGGAACACGTCTGATTGTGTGGGGGAGATTGGGGCCTCCCTCCTCGCAGCTGCCTGGGGTCACTGGTGTTCCCTGGCAGGGGGAATTCCGCTAAATACCTCCCCTGTCCAGGGGGAGGCACTACAACTACCTGCATTTCCAGCCATCCCCCGTCTTTCCCCTGCACCCTCATTAGGAGTCACTCCGGGAACACACGCTAAGGGCTCCTAGGAGATCCCAGGGGCTGCAGAAATAAGACAGAACCTCCCCACGCTCAGAATTCCGGAACACGTCTGATTGAGTGGGGGAGATTGGGGCCTCCCTCCTCGCAGCTGCCTGGGGTCACAGGTGTTCCCTGGCAGGGGGAAGTCCGCTAAATAACCCCCCTGTCCATGGGGAGGCACTACCTGCTACCTGAATTTCCAGCCCATCCCCCGCCTTTCCCTGGAACCCGCACTCGGATAAACTCGGGGAAGACAGGCGAAGGGCTCCTATGAGATCTCAGGCGCTTCAGACAGAAGACAGAACCTCACCACGCTTAGAATTCCGGAACACGGCTGACTGTGAGGGGTTTTGGGGCAGCCCTCCACGCAGCTGCCTGGGTTCATAGGTGTTTCCTGGTAGGGGGAATTCCGCTAAATACCTCCCCTCTCCAGGGGGAGGCACTACATGCTACCTGCATTTACAGCACATCCCCGCACTTCCTTGCTGCTCCTACAAGTAGACTTTCTGTGAAGACATGTGAAGGGATCCTAGGAGATCCCTTGCGCTGCAGACAGAAGACGGAACCTCCCCATGCTCAGAATTCCTGAACACGGCTGAGTGTGTGGGGGAGGTTTGGGGCCGTCCTCCACGTAGCTGCCTGTGGTCACAAGTGTTCCCTGGCAGGGGGATGTCCGCTAAATACCTCCCCTGTCCAGGGAGGGGCACTACATGGTACCTGCATTTCCAGCCAATCCCACGCATTTCTCCGGCCGCCCGAACTATGTGACACTCGGGGAAGACAAGTGAAGGGCTCCTAGGAGATCCCAGTCGCAGCAGAGAGAATACGGAACCTCCCAACACTCAGAATTCCGGAAAACGGCTGACTGTGTGGGGGAGGTTTGGGGCCGGCCTCCACGCAGCTACCTGGTTTCACATGTTTTCCCTGGCAGGTGGAAGTCCGCTAAATACCTCCCCTTTCCAGGGGGAGGCACGACATGCTACCTGTTTTCCAGCCCATCCCCCGCCTTTCCCCGGCAGCCCGCAATAAGAGAACCTCGGGGAAGACACGCGAATGGCTCCATGAAAATCCCAGGCCGTGCAGACAGAAGACGGAACCTCCAACCGCTCAGAATTCCAGAACACGGCTGACTGTGTGGGGGAGTTTTGGGACCGCCCTCCACGCAGCTGCCTTGGGACACAAGTTTTCCGTGGCAGGGTGAAGTCCGCTAATTACCTCCCCTGTCCAGGGAGAGGCACTACATGGAACCTGCATTTCCAGCCCATCCCCGCATTTCCTGGCAGCCCGTACAAGTAGACTCTCTGTGAAGACGCGCGAAGGGATCCTAAGAGATCCCATGCGCTGCAGACAGAAGACGGAAACTCCCCATGCTCAGAATTCCGGAACACGGCTGAGTGTGTGGGGGAGTTTTGGGGCCGGCCTCCATGCAGCTGCCTGTGGTCACAGGTGTTCCCTGGCAGGGGGAAGTCAGCTAAATACCTCCCTTGTCCAGGGAGAGGCACTACATGGAAGCTGCATTTCCAGCCCATCCCCCGCCTTTCCCCGGCCGCCCGCACTAGGAGACAGTCGGGGAAGTCACGTGAAGGGCTCCTAGGAGATCCCAGTAGCAGCAGACAGAATACGGAACCTCCCAACACTCAGAATTCCGGAAAACGGCTGACTGTGTGGGGGAGGTTTGGGGCCGGCCTCCACGCAGCTACCTGGTTTCACATGTTTTCCCTGGCAGGTGGAAGTCCGCTAAATACCTCCCCTTTCCAGGGGGAGGCACTACATGCTACCTGCATTTCCAGCACATCCCCCGCCTTTCCCCGGCAGCCCGCACTAAGAGACTCTCGGGGAAGACACGCGAAGGGCTCCTAGGAGATCCCAGGCGCTGCAGAAAGAAGACGGAACCTCCGCACGCTCAGAATTCCGGAAAACGGCTGACTGTGTTGGGGAGGTTTGAGGCTGCCCTCCACGAAGCTGTGTGTGGTCACAGGTGTTCCCTGGCATGGTGAATTCCGCTAAATACCTCCCCTGTCCTGGGGGTGGCACTACATGCTACCTGCATTTCCAGCCCATCCCCCGAATTTCCCCGGCAGCCCGCACTATGAGACTCTCGGGGAAGACACGCGAATAGCTCATAGGAGGTCCCAGGCGCTGCAGACAGATGACGGAACCTTCCCACACTCAGAATTCCGGAACATGGCTGACTGTGTTTGGAGGATTGGGGCCGCCCTCCACGCAGCTGCCTGGGGTCACAGGTGTTCCCTGGCAGGGGGAAGTACTCTAAATACCTCCTCTGTCCAGGGGTAGGCACTACATGCTATCTACATTTCCAGGCCATCCCCGCCTTTCCTGGCAGCCGGTACAAGTAGACTTTCTGTGAAGACGCGTGAAGGGATCCTAGGAGATCCCATGCGCTGCAGACAGACGACGGAAACTCCCCATGCTCAGAAATCCGGAACATGGCTGAGTGTGTGGGGGAGGTTTTGGGCGGTCCTATACGCAGCTGCCTATGGTCACAGGTGTTCCCTGGCAGGGGGAATTCCGCTAAATACCTCCCCTGTCCAGGGGGAGGCACTACATGCTACCTGCATTTCCAGCCCATCCCCCACATTTTTGCCGCAGCCCGCACTAGGAAACTCTCGGAGAAACACTCGAATGGCTCCTAGGAGATCCCAGGTGCTGCAGAAAGAACACGGAACTTCCCCAAGCTCAGAATTCCGGAACACGGCTGACTGTGTGGGGGAAGTTTGGGGCCTCCTTCCACGCAGCTGCCTGGAGTCACAGATGTTCCCTGGCAGGGGGAAGTCCGCTAAATACCTCCCCTGTCCAGGGTGAGGCTCTACATCCTACCTGCTTTTCCAGCCCATCCCCCGCCTTTCCCCGGCAGCCCGCAATAGGAGAACCTCGAGGAAGACACGCGAATGGTTCCATGAAAATCCCAGGCCGTGCAGACAGAAGACGGAACCTCCAACCGCTCAGAATTCCAGAACACGGCTGACTGTGTGGGGGAGTTTTGGGACCGCCCTCCACGCAGCTGCCTTGGGACACAAGTTTTCCGTGGCAGGGTGAAGTCCGCTAATTACCTCCCCTGTCCAGGGAGAGGCACTACATGGAACCTGCATTTCCAGCCCATCCCCGCCTTTCCTGGCAGCCCGTACAAGTAGACTCTCTGTGAAGATGCGCGAAGGGATCCTAAGAGATCCCATGCGCTGCAGACAGAAGACGGAAACTCCCCATGCTCAGAATCCCGGAACACGGCTGAGTGTGTGGGGGAGTTTTGGGGCCGGCCTCCATGCAGCTGCCTGTGGTCACAGGTGTTCCCTGGCAGGGGGAAGTCAGCTAAATACCTCCCCTGTCCAGGGAGAGGCACTACATGGAAGCTGCATTTCCAGCCCATCCCCCGCCTTTCCCCGGCCGCCCGCACTAGGAGACAGTCGGGGAAGTCACGTGAAGGGCTCCTAGGAGATCCCAGTAGCAGCAGACAGAATACGGAACCTCCCAACACTCAGAGTTCTGGAAAACGTCTGACTGTGTGGGGGAGGTTTGGGGCCGCCCTATACGCAGCTGCCTGATTTCACAGGTGTTCCCTGGCAGGGGGAATTCCGCTAAATACCTCCCCTGTCCTGGGGGTGGCACTACATGCTACCTGCATTTCCAGCACATCCCCCGAATTTCCCCGGCAGCCCGCACTATGAGACTCTCGGGGAAGACACGCGAATAGCTCATAGGAGGTCCCAGGCGCTGCAGACAGATGACGGAACCTTCCCACACTCAGAATTCCGGAACATGGCTGACTGTGTTTGGAGGATTGGGGCCGCCCTCCACGCAGCTGCCTGGGGTCACAGGTGTTCCCTGGCAGGGGGAAGTACTCTAAATACCTCCTCTGTCCAGGGGTAGGCACTACATGCTATCTACATTTCCAGGCCATCCCCGCCTTTCCTGGCAGCCGGTACAAGTAGACTTTCTGTGAAGACGCGTGAAGGGATCCTAGGAGATCCCATGCGCTGCAGACAGACGACGGAAACTCCCCATGCTCAGAAATCCGGAACATGGCTGAGTGTGTGGGGGAGGTTTTGGGCGGTCCTATACGCAGCTGCCTATGGTCACAGGTGTTCCCTGGCAGGGGGAATTCCGCTAAATACCTCCCCTGTCCAGGGGGAGGCACTACATGCTACCTGCATTTCCAGCCCATCCCCCACATTTTTGCCGCAGCCCGCACTAGGAAACTCTCGGAGAAACACTCGAATGGCTCCTAGGAGATCCCAGGTGCTGCAGAAAGAACACGGAACTTCCCCAAGCTCAGAATTCCGGAACACGGCTGACTGTGTGGGGGAAGTTTGGGGCCTCCTTCCACGCAGCTGCCTGGAGTCACAGATGTTCCCTGGCAGGGGGAAGTCCGCTAAATACCTCCCCTGTCCAGGGTGAGGCTCTACATCCTACCTGCTTTTCCAGCCCATCCCCCGCCTTTCCCCGGCAGCCCGCAATAGGAGAACCTCGAGGAAGACACGCGAATGGTTCCATGAAAATCCCAGGCCGTGCAGACAGAAGACGGAACCTCCAACCGCTCAGAATTCCAGAACACGGCTGACTGTGTGGGGGAGTTTTGGGACCGCCCTCCACGCAGCTGCCTTGGGACACAAGTTTTCCGTGGCAGGGTGAAGTCCGCTAATTACCTCCCCTGTCCAGGGAGAGGCACTACATGGAACCTGCATTTCCAGCCCATCCCCGCCTTTCCTGGCAGCCCGTACAAGTAGACTCTCTGTGAAGATGCGCGAAGGGATCCTAAGAGATCCCATGCGCTGCAGACAGAAGACGGAAACTCCCCATGCTCAGAATTCCGGAACACGGCTGAGTGTGTGGGGGAGGTTTGGGGCCGGCCTCCATGCAGCTGCCTGTGGTCACAGGTGTTCCCTGGCAGGGGGAAGTCAGCTAAATACCTCCCCTGTCCAGGGAGAGGCACTACATGGAAGCTGCATTTCCAGCCCATCCCCCGCCTTTCCCCGGCCGCCCGCACTAGGAGACAGTCGGGGAAGTCACGTGAAGGGCTCCTAGGAGATCCCAGTAGCAGCAGACAGAATACGGAACCTCCCAACACTCAGAGTTCTGGAAAACGTCTGACTGTGTGGGGGAGGTTTGGGGCCGCCCTATACGCAGCTGCCTGATTTCACAGGTGTTCCCTGGCAGGGGGAATTCCGCTAAATACCACCCCTGTCCGGGGGGAGGCACTGCATGCTACCTGCATTTTCAGACCATCCCCCAGATTTTCACGGCAGTCCGCACTAGGAAAATCTCGGTGAATACACTCGAATGGCTCCTAGGTGATCCCAGGTGCTGCAGAAAGAAGACGGAACCTCCCCACGCTCAGAATTCCGGAACACGTCTGAATATGTGGGGGAGGATTGGGGCAGTCTTCCACGCAGCTGCCTGGAGTCACAAGTGTTCCCTGGCAGGGGGAATTCCGCTAAATACCTCCCCTGTCCAGGGGGAGGCACTAAATGCTACCTGAATTTCCACCCCATCCCCCGCATTTCCCTGGCTGCCCGCACTAGGAGACTCTCGGGGAAGATACGTGAAGGGCTCCTAGGAGATCCCAAGCACAGCAGACAGAAGACGAAACCTCCCAACACTCAGAATTCCGGAACACGGCTGACTGTGTGGGGGAGGTTTGGGGCCGCCATCCACGCAGCTGCCTGTTTTCACAGGTGTTCCCTGGCAGGGGGAAGTCCGCTAAATACCTCCCCTGTCCAGGGGGAGGAACTGCATAGTACCTGCATTTCCAGCCCATCCCCCGCCTTTCCCCGTCAGCCCGCAATAAGAGACTCTCGGGGAAGACACGCGAAATGCTCCTAGGAGATCCCAGGCGCTGCAGACAGAATACGGAACCTCCCCACACTCAGAATTCCGCAACACGGCTGACTGTGTGGGGGAGGTTTGGGGCCGCCATCCACGCAGTTGCCTGGTATCACAGGTGTTCCCTGTCAGGGGGAATTCCGCTAAATAACTCCCCTTTCCAGGGGGAGGAACTGCATATTACCTGCATTTCCAGCCCATCCCCCGCCTTTCCCAGGCAGCCCGCACTAGGGGATTCTCGCGGAAGACACGCCAAATGCTCCTAGGAGATCCCAGGCGCTGCAGACAAAAGACGGAACCTCCCCACTCACACAATTCCGGAAAACGGCTGATTGTGTTGGGGAGGTTTCAGGCAGCCCTCCACGCAGCTGTGTGTTGTCACAGGTGGTCCCTGTCAGGGTGAATTCCGCTAAATACCTCCCCTGTCCTCGGGGTGGCACTATATGCTACCTGCATTTCCAGCCCATCCCCCGCCTTTCCCCGGCAGCCCGCACTATGAGACTATCGGGGAAGACACGCGAAGGGCTCATAGGATATCCCAGGCGCTGCAGACAGATGGCGGAACCTTCCCACACTCAGAATTCCGGAACATGGCTGACTGTGTGGGGGAGGTTTGGGGCCGCCCGCCACGCAGCTGCCTGGGTTCAGAGGTGTTCCCTGGCAGGGGGAAGTCCGCTAAATACCTACCCTGTCCAGGGGGAGGCACTACATTCTACCTGCATTTCCCCGGCACCCGCACTAGGAGATTCTCGGGGAAGACACGCGAATGGCTCCTAGGCGATCACAGGCGCTGCAGACAGAAGACGAAATCTCCCCACACTCAGAATTCCGGAACACGGCTGACTCTGTGTGGGAGGTTTGGGGCTGCCCTCCACGCAGCTGCCTGGTGTCACTGGTGTTCCCTGTCAGGGGGAAGTCCGCTAAATTCCTCCCCTTTCCTGGGGGACACACTACCTGCTACCTGCATTTCCAGCACATCCCCCGACTTTCCCCGGCAACCGCACAAGGATACTCTCGGGGAAGACACGCGAATTGTTCCTTGGAGATCACAGGCGCTGCAGACAGAAGACGGAACCTCCAACCGCTCACAATTTCGGAACACAGCTGACTGTGTGGGGGAGGTTTGGGGCCGCCCCCCACGCAGCTGCCTTGGGTCACAGGTGTTCCGTGGCAGGGGGAAGTCCGCTAAATACCTTCCCTGTCCAGGGGGAGGCACTACATGCTACCTGCATTTCCAGCCTATCCCCTGCCTTTCCCCGGCATTCCGCACTAGGAGATACACGGGGAAGACACGTGAATGGCTCCTAGGAGATCCCAGGCTCTACAGACAGAAGACGGAACTTCCCCACACTCAGAATTCTGGAACACGGCTGACTGTGAGGGGTTTTGGGGCAGCCCTCCACGCAGCTGCCTGGGTTCATAGGTGTTCCCTGGTAGGGGGAATTCCGCTAAATACCTCCCCTCTCCAGTGGGAGGCACTACATGCTACCTGCATTTACAGCACATCCCCGCACTTCCTTGCTGCTCCTACAAGTAGACTTTCTGTGAAGACGCGTGAAGGGATCCTAGGAGATCCCTTGCGCTGCAGACAGAAGACGGAACCTCCCCATGCTCAGAATTCCGGAACACGGCTGAGTGTGTGGGGGAGGTTTGGGGCCGTCCTCCACGTAGCTGCCTGTGGTCACAAGTGTTCCCTGGCAGGGGGATGTCCGCTAAATACCTCCCCTGTCCAGGGAGGGGCACTATATGGTACCTGCATTTCCAGCCAATCCCACGCATTTCTCCTGCCGCCCGAACTAGGAGACACTCGGGAAAGACACGTGAAGGGCTCCTAGGAGATCCAAGTCGCAGCAGACAGAATACGGAACCTCCCAACACTCAGAATTCCGGAAAACGGCTGACTGTGTGGGGGAGGTTTGGGGCCGGCCTCCACGCAGCTACCTGGTTTCACATGTTTTCCCTGGCAGGGGGAAGTCCGCTAAATACCTCCCCTTTCCAGGGGGCGGCACTACATGCTACCTGCATTTCCAGCACATCCCCCGCCTTTCCCCGGCAGCCCGCACTAGTAGACTGTCGGGGAAGACACGCGAATGGTCCTAGGAGATCCCAGGCGCTGCAGAAAGAAGACGGAACCTCCCCATGCTCAGAATTCCGGAAAACGGCTGACTGTGTTGGGGAGGTTTGAGGCTGCCCTCCACGAAGCTGTGTGTGGTCACAGGTGTTCCCTGGCATGGTGAATTCCGCTAAATACCTCCCCTGTCCTGGGGGAGGCACTACATGCTACCTGCATTTCCAGCCCATCCCCCGAATTTCCCCGGCAGCCCGCACTATGAGACTCTCGGGGAAGACACTCGAAGGGCTCATAGGATATCCCAGTTGCTGCAGACAGATGACGGAACCTTCCCACACTCAGAATTCCGGAACATGGCTGACTGTGTTTGGAGGATTGGGGCCGCCCTCCACGCAGCTGCCTGGGGTCACAGGTGTTCCCTGGCAGAGGGAAGTCCGCTAAATACCTCCCCTGTCCAGGGGGAGGCACTACATGCTATCTACATTTCCAGGCCATCCCCGCCTTTCCTGGCAGCCGGTAAAAGTAGACTTTCTGTGAAGACGCGAGAAGGGATCCTAGGAGATCCCATGAGCTGCAGACAGAAGACGGAAACTCCCCATGCTCAGAAATCCGGAACACGGCTGAGTGTGTGGGGGAGGTTTTGGGCGGCCCTATACGCAGCAGCCTATGGTCACAGGTGTTCCCTGGCAGGGGGAATTCCGCTAAATACGTCCCCTATCCACGGGGCTGCACTACATTCTACCTACATTTCCAGGTCATCCCCCGCCTTTCCCCGGCAGCCCGCATGAGGAGACTCTCGGGGAAGACACGCGAAGGGCTCCTAGGAGATCCCAGGCGCTGCAGAAAGAAGACAGAACCTCCCCACGATCAGAATTCCGGAACACGGCTGACTGTGTGTTGGAGGTTTGGGGCCGCCCTCCTCGCAGCTGCCTGTGGTCACAGGAGATCCCTGGCAGGGGGAATTCCGCTAAATACCTCCACTGTCCAGGGGGAGTCACTACATGCTACCTGCATGTCCAGCCCATCCCCCGAATTTAACCGGCAGCCCGCACTAAGAGACTCTCGGGGAAGACACGCGAAGTGCTCCTAGGAGATCCCAGGCGCTGCAGAAAGAAGACAGAACCTCCCCACGCTCAGAATACCGGAACACGTCTGATTGTGTGGGGGAGATTGGAGCCTCCCTCCTCGCAGCTGCCTGGGGTCACTGGTGTTCCCTGGCGGGGGGAATTCCGCTAAATACCCCCCCTGTCCAGGGGGAGGCACTACAACTACCTGCATTTCCAGCCATCCCCCGCCTTTCCCCTGCACCCTCATTAGGAGTCACTCCGGGAAGACACGCTAAGGGCTCCTAGGAGATCCCAGGGGCTGCAGAAATAAGACAGAACCTCCCCACGCTCAGAATTCCGGAACACGTCTGATTGAGTGGGGGAGATTGGGGCCTCCCTCCTCGCAGCTGCCTGGGGTCACAGGTGTTCCCTGGCATGGGGAAGTCCGCTAAATACCTCCTCTGTTCAGGGGGAGACACTACATGCTACCTGCATTTCCAGCCCATCCCCCGCCTTTCCCCGGCTGCCCGCACTAGGAGACCCTCGGGGAAGATACGTGAAGGGCTCCTAGGGGATCCCAAGCGCAGCAGACAGAAGACAAAACCTCCAAATACTCAGAAATCCGGAACACGCCTGACTGTTTGGGGGAGTTTTGGGGCCGAGCTCCACGCAACTGCCTGGGGTCACAGGTGCTCCCTGAAGGGGGAAGTCCGCTAAACACCTCCCCTATCCAGGGGGAGGCACTACATTCTACCTGCAATTCCAGGTCATCCCCCGCCTTTCCCCGGCAGCCGCACTAAGAGACTCTCGGGGAAGACACGCGAAGGGCGCCTAGGAGATCCCAGGCGCTGCAGACAGAATACGGAAACTCTCCATGCTCCGAATTCCGGAACACGGCCGAGTGTATGGGGGAGTTTTGGGGCCGCAATCCACGCAGCTACCAGGGGACACATGTGTTCCCTGGCAGGGGGAAGTCCGCTAAATACCTCCCTTGTCCAGGGGAAGGCACTACATGCTACCTGCATTTCCAGCACATCCCCCGCCTTTCCCCTGCAGCCCGCACAAGGAGACCCTCGGGGAAGACACGCGAAAGGTTCCTAGGAGATCCCAGGCGCAGCAGATAGAAGACGGAACCTCCCAACACTCAGAAATCCGGAACACGGCTGACTGTGTGGGGGAGGTTTGGGGCCGCCCTCCACGCAGCTGCCTGGTTTCACAGAAGTTCCCTGGCAGGGGGAATTCCGTTAAATACCTCCCCTGTCCAGGGGGAGGCACTACATGTTACCTGCATTTCCAGCCCATCCCCCGCCTTTAACCGGCAGCCCGCACTAATAGACTCTCGGGGAAGTCACGAGAAGTGCTCCTAGCAGATCCCAGGCGCTGCAGAAAGAAGACGGAACCTCCCCACACTCAGAATTCCGGAACACGTCTGACTGTGGGGGAGGTTTGGGGCCGCCCTCCACGCAGCTGCCTTGGTTCACAGGTGTTCCCTGGCTTGGGGAATTCCACTAAATACCTCCCATGTCCAGGGGGAGGTACTACATTCTACCTGCTTTTCCAGGCCATCCCCGACTTTCCTGGCAGCCCGCACTAGGATACTCTCTGGGAAGACACGCGAATGGCTCCTAGGAAATCCCAGGCGCTGCATAAAGATGATGGAACCTCCCCACACTGAGAAATCCGGAACACGGCTGACTGTGTTGGGGAGGTTTGGGGACGCCCTCTTCGCAGCTGCCTGCTTTCACAGGTGTTCCCTGGCATGGGGAAGTCCGCTAAATACCTCCGCTGTCCAGGGGGAGGCACTACATGCTACCTGCATTTCCAGTCCATTCCCCGTTTTTCTCCGGCAGCACGCACTAGGAGAATCTGGGGAAGTCACTCGAAGGGCTCCTAGGAGATCCCAGGCTCTGCAGACAGATGACGGAACCATCCCAAACTCAGAATTCCGGAACAAGGCTGACTGTCTTGAGAAGGTTTGGGGCCGCACTCCACGAAGCTGCCTGGTGTCACAGGTGTTCCCTGGCAGGGGGAAGTCCGCTAAACACCTCACCTGACCAGGGGGAGGCACTACATGCTACCTGCATTTCCAGCCCATCCCCCGCCTTTCCCCTGCAGCCCGCACTAAGAGACCCTCGGGGAAGACACGCGAAGGGATCCTAGGAGATCCCAGGCGCAGCAGATAGAAGACGGAACCTCCCAACACTCAGAAATCCGGAACAAGGCTGACTGTGTGGGGGAGGTTTGGGCCGCCCTCCATGCAGCTGCCTGGTTTCACAGGAGTTCCCTGGCAGGGGGAATTCCGCTAAATACCTCCTCTGTCCAGGGGGAGGCACTACAAGCTACCTGCATTTCCAGCCAATCCCCCGCCTTTAACCGGCAGCCCGCACTAAGAGACTCTCGGGGAAGTCACGCGAAATGCTCCTAGGAGATCCCAGGTGCTGCAGAAAGAAGACGGACCCTCCCCACGCTCAGAATTCCGGAACACGGCTGACTGTGTGGGGGAGGTTTGGGGCCGACCTCCACGCAGCTGCCAGGGGTCACAGGTGTTCCCTGGCAGGGGGAATTCCGCTAAATTCCTCCCCCGTCCAGGGGGAGGCACGACAAGCTACCTGCATTTCCAGCACATCCCCCGCCTTTCCCCTGCAGCCTGCACTAGGAGACCCTCGGGGAAGATACGTGAAGGGCTCCTAGGTGATCCAAAGCGCAGCAGACAGAAGACGAAATCTCCCAAAACTCAGAATTCCAGAACACGGCTGACTGTGTGGGGAGGTATGGGGCCTAGCTCCACGCAGCTGCCTGGGGTCACAGGTGTTCCCTGGCAGGGGTAATTCCGCTAAATACGTCCCCTATCCAGGGGGCTGCACTAAATCCTACCTACATTTCCAGGTCATCCCCCGCCTTTCCCCGGCAGCCCGCACGAGGATACTCTCGGGGAAGACACGCGAAGGGCTCCTAGGAGATCCCAGGCGCTGCAGACAGAATACGGAAACTCTCCGTGCTTCGAATTCCGAAACACGGCCGAGTGTATGGGGGAGTTTTGGGGCCGCAATCCACGCAGCTGCCAGGGGACACATGTGTTCCCTGGCAGGGGGAAGTCCGCTAAATACCTCCCTTGTCCAGGGGGAGGCACTAAATGCTACCTGCATTTCCAGCACATCCCCCGCCTTTCCCCGGCAGCCCGCACGAGGAGACTCTCGGGGAAGACACGCGAAGGGCTCCTAGGTGATCCCAGGCGCTGCAGAAAGAAGACAGAACCTCCCCACGATCAGAATTCCGGAACACGCCTGACTGTGTGTTGGAGGTTTGGGGCCGCCCTCCTCGCAGCTGCCTGTGGTCACAGGAGTTCCCTGGCAGGGGGAAGTCCGCTAAATACCTCCCCTGCCCAGGGGGAGGCACTGAATGCTACCTGCATTTCCAGCCCATCCCCCGCCTTTCCCCGGCTGCCCGCACTAGGAGACTCTCGGGGAAGATACGTGAAGGGCTCCAAGGGGATCCCAAGCGCAGCAGACAGAAGACGAAACCTCCCAACCCTCAGAATTCCGGAACACGTCTGATTGAGTGGGGGAGATTGGGGCTTCCCTCCTCGCAGCTGCCTGGGGTCACAGGTGTTCCCTGGCATGGGGAATTCCGCTAAATACCTCCTCTGTTCAGGGGGAGACACTACATGCTACCTGCATTTCCAGCCCATCCCCCGCCTTTCCCCGGCTGCCCGCACTAGGAGACTCTCGGGGAAGATACGTGAAGGGCTCCTAGGGGATCCCAAGCGCAGCAGACAGAAGACAAAACCTCCAAATACTCAGAAATCCGGAACACGGCTGACTGTTTGGGGGAGGTTTGGGGCCGAGCTCCACGCAACTGCCTGGGGTCACAGGTGTTCCCTGAAGTGGGAAGTCCGCTAAATACGTCCCCTGTCCAGGGGGAGGCACTACATGCTACCTGCATTTCCAGCACATCCCCAGCCTTTCCCTGGCAGCCTGCACTAGGAGATTCTCGGGGAAGACAAGTGAAGGGCTCCAAGGAGATCCCAGGCACTGCAGACAGAAGACGGAAACTCTCCATGCTCAGAATTCCAGAACACGGCTGAGTGTGTGGGGGAGGTTTGGGGCCGCCATCACGCATCTGCCAGGGGACAAAGGTGTTCCCTGGCAGGGGGAAGTCCGCTAAATACCTCCCCTGTTCAGGGGGTGACACGACATGCTACGTGCATTTCCAGCACATCCCCCGCATTTCCCCTGCAGCCCGCACTAGGAGACCATCGGGGAAGACACGCGAAGGGTTCCTAGGAGATTCCAGGCGCAGCAGACAGAAGACGGAACCTCCCAATATTCAGAAAACCGGAACACGGCTGACTGTGTGGGGGAGGTTTGGGGCCGCACTCCACGCAGCTGCCTGGTTTCACAGGTGTTCCCTGGCAGGGGGAATTCCGCTAAATACCTCCACTGTCCAGAGGGAGTCACTACATGCTACCTGCATGTCCAGCCCATCCCCCGACTTCAACCGGCAGCCCGCATTAAGAGACTCTCGGGGAAGACACGCGAAGTGCTCCTAGGAGATCCCAGGCGCTGCAGAAAGAAGACGGAACCTCCCCACGCTCAGAATTCCGGAACACGTCTGATTGAGTGGGGGAGATTGGGGCCTCCCTCCTCGCAGCTGCCTGGGGTCACTGGTGTTCCCTGACAGGGGGAATTCCGCTAAATACCTCCCCTTTCCAGGGGGAGGCACTACAACTACCTGCATTTCCAGCCATCCCCCGCCTTTCCCCTGCACCCTCATTAGGAGTCACTCGGGGAAGACACGCTAAGGGCTCCTAGGAGATCCCAGGCGCTGCAGAAATAAGACGGAAGGTCCCCAAGCTCAGAATTCCGGAACACGTCTGATTGAGTGGGGGAGATTGGGGCCTCCCTCCTCGCAGCTGCCTGGGGTCACAGGTGTTCCCTGGCATGGGGAAGTCCGCTAAATACCTCCTCTGTTCAGGGGGAGACACTACATGCTACCTGCATTTCCAGCCCATTCCCCGCCTTTCCCCGGCTGCCCGCACTAGGAGACTCTCGGGGAAGATACGTGAAGGGCTCCTAGGGGATCCCAAGCGCAGCAGACAGAAGACAAAACCTCCAAATACTCAGAAATCCGGAACACGGCTGACTGTTTGGGGGAGTTTTGGGGCCGAGCTCCACGCAACTGCCTGGGGTCACAGGTGCTCCCTGAAGGGGGAAGTCCGCTAAACACCTCCCCTATCCAGGGGGAGGCACTACATTCTACCTGCAATTCCAGGTCATCCACCGCCTTTCCCCGGCAGCCCGCACTAAGAGACTCTCGGGGAAGACACGCGAAGGGCTCCTAGGAGATCCCAGGCGCTGCAGACAGAATACGGAAACTCTCCGTGCTCCGAATTCCGGAACACGGCCGAGTGTATGGGAGAGTTTTGGGGCCGCAATCCACGCAGCTGCCAGGGGACACATGTGTTCCCTGGCACGGGGAAGTCCGCTAAATACCTCCCTTGTCCAGGGGGAGGCACTACATGCTACCTGCATTTCCAGCACATCCCCCGCTTTTCCCCTGCAACCCGCACAAGGAGACCCTCGGGGAAGACACGCGAAGGGTTCCTAGGGGATCCCAGGCGCAGCAGATAGAAGACGGAACCTCCCAACACTCAGAAATCCGGAACACGGCTGACTGTGTGGGGGAGGTTTGGGGCCGCCCTCCACGCAGCTGCCTGGTTTCACAGAAGTTCCCTGGCAGGGGGAATTCCGCTAAATACCTCCCCTGTCCAGGGGGAGGCACTACATGTTACCTGCATTTCCAGCCCATCCCCCGCCTTTAACCGGCAGCCCGCACTAATAGACTCTCGGGGAAGTCACGAGAAGTGCTCCTATCAGATCCCAGGCGCTGCAGAAAGAAGACGGAACCTCCCCACACTCAGAATTCGGGAACACGTCTGACTGTGGGGGAGGTTTGGGGCCGCCCTTCACGCAGCTGCCTTGGTTCACAGGTGTTCCCTGGCTTGGGGAATTCCGCTAAATACCTCCCATGTCCAGGGGGAGGTACTACATTCTACCTGCTTTTCCAGGCCATCCCCGACTTTCCTGGCAGCCCGCACTAGGATACTCTCTGGGAAGACACGCGAATGGCTCCTAGGAAATCCCAGGCGCTGCATAAAGATGATGGAACCTCCCCACACTGAGAAATCCGGAACACGGCTGACTGTGTGGGGGAGGTTTGGGGACGCCCTCTTCGCAGCTGCCTGCTTTCACAGGTGTTCCCTGGCATGGGGAAGTCCGCTAAATACCTCCGCTGTCCAGGGGGAGGCACTACATGCTACCTGCATTTCCAGCCCATTTCCCGTTTTTCTCCGGCAGCACGCACTAGGAGAATCTGGGGAAGTCACTCGAAGGGCTCCTAGGAGATCCCAGGCTCTGCAGACAGATGACGGAACCATCCCAAACTCAGAATTCCGGAACACGGCTGACTGTCTTGAGGAGGTTTGGGGCCACACTCCACGAAGCTGCCTGGTGTCACAGGTGTTCCCTGGCAGGGGGAAGTCCGCTAAACACCTCCCCTGTCCAGGGGGAGGCACTACATGCTACCTGCATTTCCAGCCCATCCCCCGCCTTTCCCCTGCAGCCCGCACTAAGAGACCCTCGGGGAAGACACGCGAAGGGTTCCTAGGAGATCCCAGGCGCAGCAGATAGAAGACGGAACCTCCCAACACTCAGAAATCCGGAACAAGGCTGACTGTGTGGGGAAGGTTTGGGGCCGCCCTCCACGCAGTTGCCTGGTTTCACAGGAGTTCCCTGGCAGGGGGAATTCCGCTAAATACCTCCTCTGTCCAGGGGGAGGTACTACAAGCTACCTGCATTTCCAGCCAATCCCCCGCCTTTAACCGGCAGCCTGCACTAAGAGACTCTCGGGGAAGTCACGCGAAATGCTCCTAGGAGATCCCAGGCGCTGCAGAAAGAAGACGGAACCTCCCCACGCTCAGAATTCCGGAACACGGCTGACTGTGTGGAGGAGGCTTGGGGCCGAACTCCACGCAGCTGCCTGGGGTCACAGGTGTTCCCTGGCAGGGGGAATTCCGCTAAATTCCTCCCCCGTCCAGGGGGAGGCACGACAGGCTACCTGCATTTCCAGCCCATCCCCCGCCTTTCCCCTGCAGCCTGCACTAGGAGACCCTCGGGGAAGTTACGTGAAGGGCTCCTAGGTGATCCAAAGCGCAGCAGACAGAAGACGAAATCTCCCAAAACTCAGAATTAAAGAACACGGCTGACTGTGTGGGGGAGGTATGGGGCCTAGCTCCACGCAGCTGCCTGGGGTCACAGTTGTTCCCTGGCAGGGGGAATTCCGCTAAATACGTCCCCTATCCAGGGGGCTGCACTACATTCTACCTACATTTCCAGGTCATCCCCCGCCTTTCCCCGGCAGCCCGCACTAGGAGACTCTCGGGGAAGACACGCGAAGTGCTCCTAGGAGATCCCAGGCGCGGCAGACAGAAGACGGAACCTCCCCACGCTCAGAATTCCGGAACATGGCTGACTGTGTGGGGGAGGTTTGGGACCGAGCTCCACGAAGCTGCCTGGGGTCACAGGTGTTCCCTGGCAGGGGGAAGTCCGCTAAATACGTCCCCTGTCCAGGGGGAGGCACTACATACTACCTGCATTTTCAGCATATCCCCCGCCTTTCCCAGGCAGACCGCACTAGGAAATTCTCGGGGAAGACACGTGAAGGGCTCCTAGGAGATCCAAGGCGCAGCAGACAGATCACGGAACCTCCCCAAGCTCAGAATTCCGGAACACGTCTGACTGTGGGGGAGGTTTGGGTTGCCCTCCACGCAGCTGCCTGGGTTCACAGGTGTTCCCTGGCAGGGGGAAGCCCGCTAAATAACTCCCCTGTCCAGGTGGAGGCACGACATGCTACCTGCATTTCCAGCCAATCCTCCGCTTTTCCCCTGCAGACAGCCCTATGAGACTCTCGGGGAAGACACGCGAAAGGCTCCTAGGAGATCCCAGGCCCTGCAGACAGAAGACGGAAACTCTCCATGCTCAGAATTCCGGAACACGCCTGAGTGTGGTGGGGAGTTTTGGGGCCGCCCTCCACGCAGCTGCCTGATTTCACAGGTGTTCCCTGGCAGGGGGAAGTCCGCTAAATACCTCCCCTGTCCAGGGGGAGGCACTACATGCTACCTGCATTTCCAGCCCATCCCCCGCCATTAACCGGCAGACCGCACTAAGAGACTCTCGGGGAAGACACCCGAAATGCTCCTAGGAGATCCCAGGCGCTGCAGAAAGAAGACAGAACCTCCCCAATCTCAGAATTCCGGAACACGTCTGACTGTGTGGGCGAGGTTTGGGGCCGCCGTCCACTGAGCTGCCTGGGGTCACAGGAGTTTCCTGGCAGGGGGAAGCCCGCTAAATACCTCCCCTGTCCAGGGCGAGGCACTTCTTGCTACCTGCATTTCCAAATAATCCCCCGCATTTCCCCTGCAGCCCGCACTAGGAAACTGTCGGGGAAGATACGCGAAGGGCTCCTAGGAGATCCCAGGCGCTGCAGACAGAAGACGGAAACTCTCGATGCTCAGAATTCCGGAACACGGCTGAGTGTGTGGGGGAAGTTTGGGGCGCCATCCACGCACCTATTTGGGGACACAGTTGTTCCCTGGCAGGGGGAAGTCCGCTAAATACCTTCCCCGTCCAGGGGGAGGCACGACATGCTACCTGCATTTCCAGCCCATCCCCCGCCTTTCCCCTGCAGCCCGCAATAGGAGACCCTCGGGGAAGACACGCGAAGGGATCCTAGGAGATCCCAGGCGCAGCAGATAGAAGACGGAACCTCCCAACACTCAGAAATCCGGAACAAGGCTGACTGTGTGGGGGAGGTTTGGGCCGCCCTCCATGCAGCTGCCTGGTTTCACAGGAGTTCCCTGGCAGGGGGAATTCCGCTAAATACCTCCTCTGTCCAGGGGGAGGCACTACAAGCTACCTGCATTTCCAGCCAATCCCCCGCCTTTAACCGGCAGCCCGCACTAAGAGACTCTCGGGGAAGTCACGCGAAATGCTCCTAGGAGATCCCAGGTGCTGCAGAAAGAAGACGGACCCTCCCCACGCTCAGAATTCCGGAACACGGCTGACTGTGTGGGGGAGGTTTGGGGCCGACCTCCACGCAGCTGCCAGGGGTCACAGGTGTTCCCTGGCAGGGGGAATTCCGCTAAATTCCTCCCCCGTCCAGGGGGAGGCACGACAAGCTACCTGCATTTCCAGCACATCCCCCGCCTTTCCCCTGCAGCCTGCACTAGGAGACCCTCGGGGAAGATACGTGAAGGGCTCCTAGGTGATCCAAAGCGCAGCAGACAGAAGACGAAATCTCCCAAAACTCAGAATTCCAGAACACGGCTGACTGTGTGGGGAGGTATGGGGCCTAGCTCCACGCAGCTGCCTGGGGTCACAGGTGTTCCCTGGCAGGGGTAATTCCGCTAAATACGTCCCCTATCCAGGGGGCTGCACTAAATCCTACCTACATTTCCAGGTCATCCCCCGCCTTTCCCCGGCAGCCCGCACGAGGATACTCTCGGGGAAGACACGCGAAGGGCTCCTAGGAGATCCCAGGCGCTGCAGACAGAATACGGAAACTCTCCGTGCTTCGAATTCCGAAACACGGCCGAGTGTATGGGGGAGTTTTGGGGCCGCAATCCACGCAGCTGCCAGGGGACACATGTGTTCCCTGGCAGGGGGAAGTCCGCTAAATACCTCCCTTGTCCAGGGGGAGGCACTAAATGCTACCTGCATTTCCAGCACATCCCCCGCCTTTCCCCGGCAGCCCGCACGAGGAGACTCTCGGGGAAGACACGCGAAGGGCTCCTAGGTGATCCCAGGCGCTGCAGAAAGAAGACAGAACCTCCCCACGATCAGAATTCCGGAACACGCCTGACTGTGTGTTGGAGGTTTGGGGCCGCCCTCCTCGCAGCTGCCTGTGGTCACAGGAGTTCCCTGGCAGGGGGAAGTCCGCTAAATACCTCCCCTGCCCAGGGGGAGGCACTGAATGCTACCTGCATTTCCAGCCCATCCCCCGCCTTTCCCCGGCTGCCCGCACTAGGAGACTCTCGGGGAAGATACGTGAAGGGCTCCAAGGGGATCCCAAGCGCAGCAGACAGAAGACGAAACCTCCCAACCCTCAGAATTCCGGAACACGTCTGATTGAGTGGGGGAGATTGGGGCTTCCCTCCTCGCAGCTGCCTGGGGTCACAGGTGTTCCCTGGCATGGGGAATTCCGCTAAATACCTCCTCTGTTCAGGGGGAGACACTACATGCTACCTGCATTTCCAGCCCATCCCCCGCCTTTCCCCGGCTGCCCGCACTAGGAGACTCTCGGGGAAGATACGTGAAGGGCTCCTAGGGGATCCCAAGCGCAGCAGACAGAAGACAAAACCTCCAAATACTCAGAAATCCGGAACACGGCTGACTGTTTGGGGGAGGTTTGGGGCCGAGCTCCACGCAACTGCCTGGGGTCACAGGTGTTCCCTGAAGTGGGAAGTCCGCTAAATACGTCCCCTGTCCAGGGGGAGGCACTACATGCTACCTGCATTTCCAGCACATCCCCAGCCTTTCCCTGGCAGCCTGCACTAGGAGATTCTCGGGGAAGACAAGTGAAGGGCTCCAAGGAGATCCCAGGCACTGCAGACAGAAGACGGAAACTCTCCATGCTCAGAATTCCAGAACACGGCTGAGTGTGTGGGGGAGGTTTGGGGCCGCCATCACGCATCTGCCAGGGGACAAAGGTGTTCCCTGGCAGGGGGAAGTCCGCTAAATACCTCCCCTGTTCAGGGGGTGACACGACATGCTACGTGCATTTCCAGCACATCCCCCGCATTTCCCCTGCAGCCCGCACTAGGAGACCATCGGGGAAGACACGCGAAGGGTTCCTAGGAGATTCCAGGCGCAGCAGACAGAAGACGGAACCTCCCAATATTCAGAAAACCGGAACACGGCTGACTGTGTGGGGGAGGTTTGGGGCCGCACTCCACGCAGCTGCCTGGTTTCACAGGTGTTCCCTGGCAGGGGGAATTCCGCTAAATACCTCCACTGTCCAGAGGGAGTCACTACATGCTACCTGCATGTCCAGCCCATCCCCCGACTTCAACCGGCAGCCCGCATTAAGAGACTCTCGGGGAAGACACGCGAAGTGCTCCTAGGAGATCCCAGGCGCTGCAGAAAGAAGACGGAACCTCCCCACGCTCAGAATTCCGGAACACGTCTGATTGAGTGGGGGAGATTGGGGCCTCCCTCCTCGCAGCTGCCTGGGGTCACTGGTGTTCCCTGACAGGGGGAATTCCGCTAAATACCTCCCCTTTCCAGGGGGAGGCACTACAACTACCTGCATTTCCAGCCATCCCCCGCCTTTCCCCTGCACCCTCATTAGGAGTCACTCGGGGAAGACACGCTAAGGGCTCCTAGGAGATCCCAGGCGCTGCAGAAATAAGACGGAAGGTCCCCAAGCTCAGAATTCCGGAACACGTCTGATTGAGTGGGGGAGATTGGGGCCTCCCTCCTCGCAGCTGCCTGGGGTCACAGGTGTTCCCTGGCATGGGGAAGTCCGCTAAATACCTCCTCTGTTCAGGGGGAGACACTACATGCTACCTGCATTTCCAGCCCATTCCCCGCCTTTCCCCGGCTGCCCGCACTAGGAGACTCTCGGGGAAGATACGTGAAGGGCTCCTAGGGGATCCCAAGCGCAGCAGACAGAAGACAAAACCTCCAAATACTCAGAAATCCGGAACACGGCTGACTGTTTGGGGGAGTTTTGGGGCCGAGCTCCACGCAACTGCCTGGGGTCACAGGTGCTCCCTGAAGGGGGAAGTCCGCTAAACACCTCCCCTATCCAGGGGGAGGCACTACATTCTACCTGCAATTCCAGGTCATCCACCGCCTTTCCCCGGCAGCCCGCACTAAGAGACTCTCGGGGAAGACACGCGAAGGGCTCCTAGGAGATCCCAGGCGCTGCAGACAGAATACGGAAACTCTCCGTGCTCCGAATTCCGGAACACGGCCGAGTGTATGGGAGAGTTTTGGGGCCGCAATCCACGCAGCTGCCAGGGGACACATGTGTTCCCTGGCACGGGGAAGTCCGCTAAATACCTCCCTTGTCCAGGGGGAGGCACTACATGCTACCTGCATTTCCAGCACATCCCCCGCTTTTCCCCTGCAACCCGCACAAGGAGACCCTCGGGGAAGACACGCGAAGGGTTCCTAGGGGATCCCAGGCGCAGCAGATAGAAGACGGAACCTCCCAACACTCAGAAATCCGGAACACGGCTGACTGTGTGGGGGAGGTTTGGGGCCGCCCTCCACGCAGCTGCCTGGTTTCACAGAAGTTCCCTGGCAGGGGGAATTCCGCTAAATACCTCCCCTGTCCAGGGGGAGGCACTACATGTTACCTGCATTTCCAGCCCATCCCCCGCCTTTAACCGGCAGCCCGCACTAATAGACTCTCGGGGAAGTCACGAGAAGTGCTCCTATCAGATCCCAGGCGCTGCAGAAAGAAGACGGAACCTCCCCACACTCAGAATTCGGGAACACGTCTGACTGTGGGGGAGGTTTGGGGCCGCCCTTCACGCAGCTGCCTTGGTTCACAGGTGTTCCCTGGCTTGGGGAATTCCGCTAAATACCTCCCATGTCCAGGGGGAGGTACTACATTCTACCTGCTTTTCCAGGCCATCCCCGACTTTCCTGGCAGCCCGCACTAGGATACTCTCTGGGAAGACACGCGAATGGCTCCTAGGAAATCCCAGGCGCTGCATAAAGATGATGGAACCTCCCCACACTGAGAAATCCGGAACACGGCTGACTGTGTGGGGGAGGTTTGGGGACGCCCTCTTCGCAGCTGCCTGCTTTCACAGGTGTTCCCTGGCATGGGGAAGTCCGCTAAATACCTCCGCTGTCCAGGGGGAGGCACTACATGCTACCTGCATTTCCAGCCCATTTCCCGTTTTTCTCCGGCAGCACGCACTAGGAGAATCTGGGGAAGTCACTCGAAGGGCTCCTAGGAGATCCCAGGCTCTGCAGACAGATGACGGAACCATCCCAAACTCAGAATTCCGGAACACGGCTGACTGTCTTGAGGAGGTTTGGGGCCACACTCCACGAAGCTGCCTGGTGTCACAGGTGTTCCCTGGCAGGGGGAAGTCCGCTAAACACCTCCCCTGTCCAGGGGGAGGCACTACATGCTACCTGCATTTCCAGCCCATCCCCCGCCTTTCCCCTGCAGCCCGCACTAAGAGACCCTCGGGGAAGACACGCGAAGGGTTCCTAGGAGATCCCAGGCGCAGCAGATAGAAGACGGAACCTCCCAACACTCAGAAATCCGGAACAAGGCTGACTGTGTGGGGAAGGTTTGGGGCCGCCCTCCACGCAGTTGCCTGGTTTCACAGGAGTTCCCTGGCAGGGGGAATTCCGCTAAATACCTCCTCTGTCCAGGGGGAGGTACTACAAGCTACCTGCATTTCCAGCCAATCCCCCGCCTTTAACCGGCAGCCTGCACTAAGAGACTCTCGGGGAAGTCACGCGAAATGCTCCTAGGAGATCCCAGGCGCTGCAGAAAGAAGACGGAACCTCCCCACGCTCAGAATTCCGGAACACGGCTGACTGTGTGGAGGAGGCTTGGGGCCGAACTCCACGCAGCTGCCTGGGGTCACAGGTGTTCCCTGGCAGGGGGAATTCCGCTAAATTCCTCCCCCGTCCAGGGGGAGGCACGACAGGCTACCTGCATTTCCAGCCCATCCCCCGCCTTTCCCCTGCAGCCTGCACTAGGAGACCCTCGGGGAAGTTACGTGAAGGGCTCCTAGGTGATCCAAAGCGCAGCAGACAGAAGACGAAATCTCCCAAAACTCAGAATTAAAGAACACGGCTGACTGTGTGGGGGAGGTATGGGGCCTAGCTCCACGCAGCTGCCTGGGGTCACAGTTGTTCCCTGGCAGGGGGAATTCCGCTAAATACGTCCCCTATCCAGGGGGCTGCACTACATTCTACCTACATTTCCAGGTCATCCCCCGCCTTTCCCCGGCAGCCCGCACTAGGAGACTCTCGGGGAAGACACGCGAAGTGCTCCTAGGAGATCCCAGGCGCGGCAGACAGAAGACGGAACCTCCCCACGCTCAGAATTCCGGAACATGGCTGACTGTGTGGGGGAGGTTTGGGACCGAGCTCCACGAAGCTGCCTGGGGTCACAGGTGTTCCCTGGCAGGGGGAAGTCCGCTAAATACGTCCCCTGTCCAGGGGGAGGCACTACATACTACCTGCATTTTCAGCATATCCCCCGCCTTTCCCAGGCAGACCGCACTAGGAAATTCTCGGGGAAGACACGTGAAGGGCTCCTAGGAGATCCAAGGCGCAGCAGACAGATCACGGAACCTCCCCAAGCTCAGAATTCCGGAACACGTCTGACTGTGGGGGAGGTTTGGGTTGCCCTCCACGCAGCTGCCTGGGTTCACAGGTGTTCCCTGGCAGGGGGAAGCCCGCTAAATAACTCCCCTGTCCAGGTGGAGGCACGACATGCTACCTGCATTTCCAGCCAATCCTCCGCTTTTCCCCTGCAGACAGCCCTATGAGACTCTCGGGGAAGACACGCGAAAGGCTCCTAGGAGATCCCAGGCCCTGCAGACAGAAGACGGAAACTCTCCATGCTCAGAATTCCGGAACACGCCTGAGTGTGGTGGGGAGTTTTGGGGCCGCCCTCCACGCAGCTGCCTGATTTCACAGGTGTTCCCTGGCAGGGGGAAGTCCGCTAAATACCTCCCCTGTCCAGGGGGAGGCACTACATGCTACCTGCATTTCCAGCCCATCCCCCGCCATTAACCGGCAGACCGCACTAAGAGACTCTCGGGGAAGACACCCGAAATGCTCCTAGGAGATCCCAGGCGCTGCAGAAAGAAGACAGAACCTCCCCAATCTCAGAATTCCGGAACACGTCTGACTGTGTGGGCGAGGTTTGGGGCCGCCGTCCACTGAGCTGCCTGGGGTCACAGGAGTTTCCTGGCAGGGGGAAGCCCGCTAAATACCTCCCCTGTCCAGGGCGAGGCACTTCTTGCTACCTGCATTTCCAAATAATCCCCCGCATTTCCCCTGCAGCCCGCACTAGGAAACTGTCGGGGAAGATACGCGAAGGGCTCCTAGGAGATCCCAGGCGCTGCAGACAGAAGACGGAAACTCTCGATGCTCAGAATTCCGGAACACGGCTGAGTGTGTGGGGGAAGTTTGGGGCGCCATCCACGCACCTATTTGGGGACACAGTTGTTCCCTGGCAGGGGGAAGTCCGCTAAATACCTTCCCCGTCCAGGGGGAGGCACGACATGCTACCTGCATTTCCAGCCCATCCCCCGCCTTTCCCCTGCAGCCCGCAATAGGAGACCCTCGGGGAAGATACGTGAACGGCTCCTAGGGGATCCCAAGCGCAGCAGACCGAAGACGAAACCTCCCAACACTCAGAATTCCGGAACACGGCTGACTGTGTAGGGGAAGTTTGGGGTCGAGCTCCACGCAGCTGCCTGGGGTCACAGGTGTTCCCTGGCAGGGGGAAGTCCACTAAATACGTCCCCTGTCCAGGGGGAGGCACTACATGCTACCTGCATTTCCAGGCCATCCCCCGCCTTTCCCCGGATGCCCGCACTTGAGACACTCCGGGAAGATACGTGAAGTGCTCCTAGGGGATCCCAAACGCAGCAGACCGAAGACGAAACCTCCCAACACTCAGAATTCCGAAACATGGCTGACTGTGTGGGGGAGGTTTGGGGCCGAGCTCCACGCAGCTGCATGGGGTCACAGGTGTTCCCTGGCAGGGGGAATTCCGCCAAATACGTCCCCCGTCTAGGGGGAGGCACTACATGCTGCCTGCATTTCCAGCTAATCCCCCGCTTTTCCACTGCAGCCCGCACTATGAGACTCTCGGGGAAGACACGCGAATGGCTCCTAGGAGATCCCAGGCACTGCAGACAGAAGACGGAAACTCTCCATGCTCAGAATTCCGGAACAAGGCTGAGTGTGTGGGGGAGGTTTGGGGCCGCCATCCACGCAGCTGCCTGGGTTCACAGGTGTTCCCTGGCAGGGGGAAGTCAGCTGTATACCTCCCCTATCCATGGGTAGGCACTACATGCTACCTGCATTTTCAACCCATGCCCCGGCTTTAACCGGCAGCCCGCACTAAGAGACTCTCGGGGGAGATACCCGAAATGCTCCTAGGAGATCCCATGCGCTGCAGAAAGAAGACAGAACCTCCCCAATCTCAGAATTCCGGAACACGTCTGACAGTGTGGGCGAGGTTTGGGGCCGCCCTCCACTGAGCTGCCTGGGGTCACAGGATTTTCCTGGCAGGGGGAAGTCCGCTAAATACCTCCCCTGTCCAGGGCGAGGCACTACTTGCTACCTGCATTTCCAGCCCATCCCACGACTTTCCCTGGCACCCGAACTAGTAGAACCTCGGGGATGACACGCGAAGTGCTCCTAGGGGTTCCCAGGCGTTGCAGCCAGATGACGGAACCTCCCCAAACTCAGAATTCCGGAACACGGCTGATGTGTCGGGTAGGTTGGGGGCCGCCCTCCACGCAGCTACCTGGGGTCACAGGTGTTCCCTGGCAGGGGGAAGTCCGCTAAATACGTCCCCAGTCCAGGGGGAGGCACAAAATGCTACCTGCATTTCCAGCCCATCCCCAACTTTCCCCGGCTGCCCGCACTAGGGAACTCTCGGGGAAGACACGCGAAATGCTCCTAGCAGATCCCAGGCGTTGCAGACAAGAGACGGAACCTCTCCACACACAGAACTCCGGAACACGGCTGACTGTGTGGGGAAGGTTTGGGGCCGCCCTCCACGCAGCTGCCTGTGGTAACAGGTGTTCCCTGGCAGGGGGAAGTCCGCTAAATACCTCCCCTGTACAAGGGGAGGCACTACATGCTACTTGCAATTTCAGCTCATCCCCCGCATTTCTCCGGCAGCCCGCACAAGGATAATCTCGGGGAAGACACGCGAATGGCTCCTAGGAGATCCCAGGCGCAGCAGACAGAAGACGGAACCTCCAAACTCTCAAAAATCCGGAACATGTCTGACTGTGTGGGGGAGGTTGGGGCCGCCTTCCACGCAGCTGCCTGGTTTCAGAGGTGTTCCCAGGCAGGGGGAAGTCCGCTAAACAACTCCCCTGTCTAGGGGGAGGCACTACATGCTACCTGCATTTCCAGTCCATCCCCCGCCTTTATACGGCAGCCCGCATTAGGAGACGTTCGGGGAAGACACGCGAAGGGCTCCTAGGAGATCCCAGGCGCTGCAGACAGAAGACAGAACCTCCCCAAGCTCAGAATTCCGTAACATGGCTGACTGTGTGGGCGAGGTTTGGGGCCGCCCTCCACTAAGCTGCCTGGGGTCACAGGTTTCCCTGGCAGGTGGAAGTCCGCAAAATACCTCCCCTGTCCAGGGGGAGGCACTACATGCTACCTGCATTTCCAACCAATCCCCCGCCATTCCCCTGCAGCCTGCACTATGAGAAACTCGGGGTAGAAACGCCAAAGGCTCCTAGGAGATCCCAGGAGCTGCAGACAGAAGACGGAAACTCTCCATGCTCAGAATTCCGAAACACGGCTGACTGTGTTTTGGAGGTTTGGGGCCGCCCTCGACGCAGCTGCCTTGGTTCACAGGTGTTCCCTGGCAGGGTGAAGTCCGCTAAATACGTCCCCTGTCCAGGGGGATGCACTACATGCTACCTGCATTTCCAGCCAATCCCCAACCTTTCCCCTGCAGCCTGCACTATGAGACTCTCTGGGAAGACACGCGAAAGGCTCCTAGGAGATCCCAGGCACTGCACAGAAGACGGAATCTCTCCAAGCTCAGAAATCCGGAACACGGCTGAGTGTGTGGGGGAAGTTTGGGGCCGCCATCCACGCAGCTGCCAGAGGACAATGGTGTTCCCTGGCAGGGGGAAGTTCGCTAAATACCTCCCCTGTTCAGGGAGAGGCACTACATGCTACCTGCATTTCCAGCCCATCCCCCGCCTTTCCCCTACAGCCCGCACTAGGAGACCCTCGGGGAAGACACGCGAGGGGTTCCTAGGAGATCCCAGGCGCAGCAGACAGAAGACGAAACCTCCCAACGCTCAGAATTCCGGAACACGGCTGACTGTGTGGGGGAGGTTTAGGGCCGCCCTCCACGCAGCGGCCTGCGGTCACATGTGTTCCCTGGCTGGGGGAATTCCGCTAAATACCTCCCCCGTCCAGGGTGAGTCACTACATTCTACCTGCATTTCCAGCCCATTCCCCGCCTTTAACCGGCAGCCCGCATTAAGAGACTCTCGGGGAAGACACGCGAAGTGCTCCTAGGAGATCCCAGGCGCTGGAGACAGAACACGGAAACTCTCCATGCTCAGAATTCCGGAACCCGGCTGAGTGTGTGGGTGATGTTTGTGGCCGCCATCCACGCATCTGCCAGGGGACACAGGTGTTCCCTGACAGGGGGAAGTCCGCTAAATACCTCCCCTGACCTGGGGGAGGCACTATATGCTATCTGAATTTCCAGCCCATCCCCCGAATTTCCCCTGCAGCCCGCAATAGGAGAATCTTGGGGAAGACACTCGAATGGCTCCTAGAAGATCCCAGGCGCTGCAGAAGGAAAACGAAACCTCCCCACGCTCAGAATTCCGGAACACGTCTGTTTGAGTGGGGGAGATTTGGGCCTCCCTACTCGCAGCTGCCTGGGGTCACTGGTGTTCCCTGGCAGGGGGAAGTCCGCTAAATACCTCCACTATCCAGGGTGAGGCACTAAATTCTAGCTACATTTCCAACCCATCCCCCACCTTTACCCGGCAGACCGCACTAGGAGACTCTCGGGGAAGACACGCCAACTGCTCCTAGGAGATTGCAGGCGCTGCAGACAGATGACGGATACTCCCCACACTCAGAATTCCGGATCACGGCCGAGTTCGTGGGGAAGATTTGGGGCCGCACTCCACACAGGTGTATGGTGTCACAGGTTTTGCCTGGCAGGGGGAAGTCCGCTAAATACCTCCCCTGTCCAGGGGGAGGCACTACAATTACCTGCATTTCCAGCCATCCCCCGCCTTTCCCCTGCACCCTCATTAGGAGTCACTCGGGGAAGACACGCGAAGGGCTCCTAGGAGATCCCAGGCGCTGCAGAAAGAAGACGGAAGGTCCCCAAGCTCAGATTTCCGGAACACGGCTGACTGTGTGGGGGAGGTTTGTGGCCGCCCTCCACGCAGCTGCCTGGGGTCACAGTTGATCACTGGCAGGGGGAAGTCCGCTAAATACCTCCCCGGTCCTGGGAGAGGCACTACATGCTACCTGCATTTCCAGCTCATCCCCCGCCTTTCCCTGGCATCCCTGAGTAGGAGACTCTCGGGGAAGACACGTGAAGGGCTCCTAGGAGATCCCAGGCGCAGCAGACAGAAGACGGAAACTCCTTATGGTCAGAATCCTGGAACACGAATGACTGTGTGGGGGAGGTTTTGTGCCGCCGTCCTCGAAGCTGCCTGGGGTCACTGGTTGTCCCTGGCAGGGGGAATTCCGCTAAACACCTCCCCTATCCAGGGGGAGGCACTACATTCTACCTGCATTTCCAGGTCATCCCCCGCATTTCCCCGGCAGCCCGCACTAAGTGACTCTCGGGGAAGACACGCGAAGGGCTCTTAGGAGATCCCAGGCGCTGCAGACAGAAGACGAATCCTCCCAACGCTCAGAATTCCGGAACACGGCTGACTGTGTGGGGGAGTTTTAGGGCCGCCCTCCTCGCAGCGGCCTGCGGTCACATGTGTTCCCTGGCAGGGGGAAGTACGCTAAATAATTCCCATGTCCAGGGGGAGGTACTACATTCTACATGCTTTTCCAGGCCATCCCCGACTTTCCTGAGAGCTCGCACTAGGATAATCTCTGAGAAGACACGCGAATGGCTCCTAGGAAATCCCAGGTCCTGCATAAAATGATGGAACCTCCCCACATTGAGAAATCCGGAACACGGCTGACTCTGTTGGGGAGGTTTGGGTCCGCCCTCCACGAAGCTGCCTGGTTTCACAGGTGTTCCCAGGCAGGGGGAAGTCTGCTAAATACCTCCCCTGTCCTGGGGGAGGCACTACATGCTACCTGCATTTCCAGCCCATCCCCCGTTTTTCCCCGGCAGCACGCACTAGGAGACTCTTGGGGAAGACATGCGAAGGGCTCTTAGGAGATCCCAGGCGCAGCAGAAGATGACAGAACCTCCCCACCTTCAGAATTCCGGAACACGGCTGACTGTGTGTTGGAGCTTTGGGGCCGCCCTCCTCGCAGCTGCCTGTGGTCACAGGAATTCCCTGGCAGGGGGAAGACCGCTAAATACCTCCCCTGTCCAAGGGGAGGCACTACATGCTACCTGCATTTCCAGCCCATCCCCCGAATTTCCCCGGCTGCCCTCAGTAGGAGACTCTCGGGGAAGATACGTGAAGGGCTCCTAGGGGATCCCAAGCGCAGCAGACAGAAGACGAATCCTCCCAACTCTCAGAATTCCGGAACACGTCTGACTGTGTGTGGGAGGTTTGGGGCCGCCCTCCACGCAGCGGCCTGCGGTCACAGGTGTTCCCTGGTAGGGGGAAGTACGCTAAATACCTCCCATGTCCAGGGGGAGGTACAAAATTCTACATGCTTTTCCAGGACATCCCCGACTTTCCTGACAGCCCGCACTAGGAAACTCTCTGGGAAGACAAGCAAATGCATCCTAGAAAATCCCAGGCGCTGCATAAAGATGATGGAACCTCCCCACACTGAGAAATCCGGAACACGGCTGACTGTGTGGGGGAGGTTTGGGGCCGCCCTCTTCGCAGCTGCCTGCTTTCACAGGTGTTCCCTGGCAGGGGGAATTCCGCTAAATACCTCCCCTTTCCAGGGGGAGGCACTACATGCTACCTGCATTTCCAGCCCATCCCCCGTTTTTCCCCGGCAGCACGCACTAGGAGAATCTGGGGAAGTCACTCGAAGGGCTCCTAGGAGATCCCAGGCGCAGCAGACAGAAGACGGAAACTCCTTATGCTAAGAATTCCGGAACACGGCCGAGTGTGTGGGGGATGTTTGGGGACGACCTCCACGCAGCTGCCTGGTTTCAGAGGTGTTCCCTGGCAGGGGGAAGTCCGCTAAATACGTCCCCTGTCCAGGGGGAGGCACTACATGCTACCTGCATTTCCAGCCCATCCCCCGCCTTTCCCCGGCAGACAACAATAGGAGATTCCCGGGGAAGACACGTGAAAGGCTCTTAGGAGATCCCAGGCGCAGCAGACAGAAGACAGAACCTCCCAACGCTCAGAATTCCGGAACACGGCTGACTGTGTGGTGGAGCTTTGGGGCCGCCCACCTCGCAGTTGCCTGTGGTCACAGGAATTCCCTGGCAGGGGGAAGTCCGCTAAATACCTCCCCTGTCCAGGGGGATGCTCTACATGCTACCTGCATATGCAGCCCATCCCCCGCCTTTCCACGGCTGCCCGCACTAGGAGACTCTGGGGGAAGATACGTGAAAGGCTCATAGGGGATCCCAAGCGCAGCAGACAGAAGACGAAACCTCCCAACCCTCAGAATTCCGGAACACGACTGACTGTGTGTGGGAGGTTTGGGGCCGATCTCCACGCAGCTGCCTGGGGTCACAGGTGTTCCCTGGCAGGGGGAATTCCGCTAAATACGTCCCCTGTCCAGGGGGAGGCACTACATGCTACCTGCATTTCCAGCACATCCCCCGCCTTTCCCCGGCAGCCCGCACTAGGAGATTCTCCGGGAAGAAACGTGAAGGGCTCCTTGGAGATCCCAGGCTCAGCAGACAGAAGACGGTAACTCCCAACTCTCAGGAATCCGAAACATGCCTGACTGTGTGGGGGAGGGTTGGGGACGACCTCCAAGCAGCTGCCTGGTTTCAGAGGTGTTCCAGGGCAGGGGGAAGTCCGCTAAATACCTCCCCTGTCCAGGTGGAGGCACTAATGCTGCCTGCATTTCCAGCCTATCCCCCGCATTTAACCGGGAGCCCGCACTAAGAGATTCTCGGGGAAGACACGTGAAGGGCTCCTAGGATATCCCAGGCACTGCAGACAGAAGACGGAATCTCTCCATGCTCAGAATTCCGGAACACGGCTGAGTGTGTGGGGGAGGTTTGGGGACGACATCCACGCAGCTGCCAGGGGACAAAGGTGTTCCCTGGCAGGGGGAAGTCCGCTAAATACCATCCCTGTTCAGGGGGAGACACTACATGCTACCTGCATTTCCAGCCCATCCCCCGCCTTTCCCCTGCAGCCCGCACTAGGAGACCCTCGGGGAAGACACGCGAAGGGTTCCTAGGAGATCCCAGGCGCAGCAGACAGAAAACGGAACTTCCCAACAATCAGAAATCCGGAAAAAGTGTGACTGTGTTGGGGAGGTTTGGGGCCGCCCTCCACGCAGCTGCCTGGTTTCACAGGTGTTCCCTGTCAGGGGGAATTCCGCTAAATACCTCCCCTGTCCAGGGGGAGTCACTACATGCTACCTGCATTTCCAGCCAATCCCTCGCCTTTAACCTGCAGCCCGCACTAAGAGACTCTCGGGGAAGACACGCGAAGTGCTCGTAGGAGATCCCAGATGCTGCAGAAAGGAGACAGAACCTACCCACGCTCAGAATTCCGGTAGTGGGCTGACTGTGTGGGGGAGGATTTGGGCCGAACACCACGAAGCTGCCTGGGGTCACAGGTGTTCCCTGGCAGGGTGAATTCCGCTAAATACCTCCCCCGTCCAGGGGGAGGCACGACATGCTACCTGCATTTCCAGCACATCCCCCGCCTTTCCCCGGCAGCCCGCAAAAGGAGATTCTCGGGGAAGTCACGTGAAGGGCTCCTAGGAGATCCCAGGCGCAGCAGACAGAAGACGGAACCTCCCTACGCTCAGTATTCCGGAACACGTCTGACTGTGGGGGAGGTTTGGGGCTGACCTCCACGCAGCTGCCTGGGTTCACAGATGTTCCCTGGCAGGGGGAAGCCCGCTAAATACCTCCCCTGTCCAGGTGGAGGCACTACATGCTACCTACATTTCCAGCCAATCCCCCGCTTTTCCCCTGCAGCACGCACTATGAGACTCTCGGGGAAGACACGCGAAAGGCTCCTAGGAGATCCCAGGCACTGCAGACAGAAGACGGAAACTCTCCATGCTCAGAATTCCGGAACACGGCTAAGTGTGTGGGTGAGGATTGGGGCCGCCCTCCACGCAGCTGCCTGTGGTCGCAGGTTGTCACTGGCAGGGTGAAGTCCGCTAAATACCTCCCCGGTCCAAGGTGAGGCACTAAATGCTACCTGCATTTCCAGCCCATCCCCCGCATTTCCCCGGCATCCCGCACTAGGAGACTCTCGGGGAAGACACGTGAAGGCTCCTAGGAGATCCCAGGCGCTGCAGACAGAAGACGGAACCTCCCAACGCTCAGAATTCCGGAACACGGCTGACTGTGTGGGGGAGGTTTGGGGCCGTCCTCCACGCAGCGGCCTGCGGTCACAGGTGTTCCCTGGCAGGGGGAAGTACGCTAAATACCTCCCATGTTCAGGGGGAGGTACTACATTCTACATGCTTTTCCAGGCCATCCCCGACTTTCCCCGACAGCCCGCACTAGGACACTCTCTGGGAAGACACGCGAATGGATCCTAGGAAATCCCAGGCGCTACATAAAGATGATGGAACCTCCCCACACTGAGAAATCCGGAACACGGCTGACTGTGTGGGGGAGATTTGGGGCCGCCCTCTTCGCAGCTGCCTGCTTTCACAGGTGTTCCCTGGTAGGGGGAAGTCCGCTAAATACCTCCCCTGTCCAGGGGGAGGCATTATATGCTACCTGCATTTCCAGCCCATCCCCCGTTTTTCCCCAGCAGCACGCACTAGGAGAATCTGGGGAAGTCACTCGAAGGGCTCATAAGAGATCCCAGGCGCAGCAGACAGAAGACGGAAACTCCTTATGCTAGAATTCTGGAACACGGCTGACTGTGTGGGGGAGGTTTTGTGCCTCCGTACTCGAAGCTGCCTGGGCTCACGGGTGTTCCCTGGCAGGGGGAAGTCCGCTTAATGCGTCCCCTGTCCAGGTGGAGGCACTACATGCTACCTGAATTTCCAGCCTATCCCCCGCATTTAACCGGCAGCCCGCACTAAGAGACTCTCGGGGAAGACACGCGAAGTGCTCCTAGGAGATCCCAGGCGCGGCAGACAGAAGACGGAACCTCCCCACGCTCAGAATTCCGGAACATGGCTGACTGTGTGGGGGAGGTTTGGGACCGAGCTCCACGAAGCTGCCTGGGGTCACAGGTGTTCCCTGGCAGGGGGAAGCCCGCTAAATAACTCCCCTGTCCAGGTGGAGGCACGACATGCTACCTGCATTTCCAGCCAATCCTCCGCTTTTCCCCTGCAGACAGCCCTATGAGACTCTCGGGGAAGACACGCGAAAGGCTCCTAGGAGATCCCAGGCCCTGCAGACAGAAGACGGAAACTCTCCATGCTCAGAATTCCGGAACACGCCTGAGTGTGGTGGGGAGTTTTGGGGCCGCCCTCCACGCAGCTGCCTGGTTTCACAGGTGTTCCCTGGCAGGGGGAAGTCCGCTAAATACCTCCCCTGTCCAGGGGGAGGCACTACATGCTACCTGCATTTCCAGCCCATCCCCCGCCATTAACCGGCAGACCGCACTAAGAGACTCTCGGGGAAGACACCCGAAATGCTCCTAGGAGATCCCAGGCGCTGCAGAAAGAAGACAGAACCTCCCCAATCTCAGAATTCCGGAACACGTCTGACTGTGTGGGCGAGGTTTGGGGCCGCCGTCCACTGAGCTGCCTGGGGTCACAGGAGTTTCCTGGCAGGGGGAAGCCCGCTAAATACCTCCCCTGTCCAGGGCGAGGCACTTCTTGCTACCTGCATTTCCAAATAATCCCCCGCATTTCCCCTGCAGCCCGCACTAGGAAACTGTCGGGGAAGATACGCGAAGGGCTCCTAGGAGATCCCAGGCGCTGCAGACAGAAGACGGAAACTCTCGATGCTCAGAATTCCGGAACACGGCTGAGTGTGTGGGGGAAGTTTGGGGCGCCATCCACGCACCTATTTGGGGACACAGTTGTTCCCTGGCAGGGGGAAGTCCGCTAAATACCTTCCCCGTCCAGGGGGAGGCACGACATGCTACCTGCATTTCCAGCCCATCCCCCGCCTTTCCCCTGCAGCCCGCAATAGGAGACCCTCGGGGAAGATACGTGAACGGCTCCTAGGGGATCCCAAGCGCAGCAGACCGAAGACGAAACCTCCCAACACTCAGAATTCCGGAACACGGCTGACTGTGTAGGGGAAGTTTGGGGTCGAGCTCCACGCAGCTGCCTGGGGTCACAGGTGTTCCCTGGCAGGGGGAAGTCCACTAAATACGTCCCCTGTCCAGGGGGAGGCACTACATGCTACCTGCATTTCCAGGCCATCCCCCGCCTTTCCCCGGATGCCCGCACTTGAGACACTCCGGGAAGATACGTGAAGTGCTCCTAGGGGATCCCAAACGCAGCAGACCGAAGACGAAACCTCCCAACACTCAGAATTCTGAAACATGGCTGACTGTGTGGGGGAGGTTTGGGGCCGAGCTCCACGCAGCTGCATGGGGTCACAGGTGTTCCCTGGCAGGGGGAATTCCGCCAAATACGTCCCCCGTCTAGGGGGAGGCACTACATGCTGCCTGCATTTCCAGCTAATCCCCCGCTTTTCCACTGCAGCCCGCACTATGAGACTCTCGGGGAAGACACGCGAATGGCTCCTAGGAGATCCCAGGCACTGCAGACAGAAGACGGAAACTCTCCATGCTCAGAATTCCGGAACAAGGCTGAGTGTGTGGGGGAGGTTTGGGGCCGCCATCCACGCAGCTGCCTGGGTTCACAGGTGTTCCCTGGCAGGGGGAAGTCAGCTGTATACCTCCCCTATCCATGGGTAGGCACTACATGCTACCTGCATTTTCAACCCATGCCCCGGCTTTAACCGGCAGCCCGCACTAAGAGACTCTCGGGGGAGATACCCGAAATGCTCCTAGGAGATCCCATGCGCTGCAGAAAGAAGACAGAACCTCCCCAATCTCAGAATTCCGGAACACGTCTGACAGTGTGGGCGAGGTTTGGGGCCGCCCTCCACTGAGCTGCCTGGGGTCACAGGATTTTCCTGGCAGGGGGAAGTCCGCTAAATACCTCCCCTGTCCAGGGCGAGGCACTACTTGCTACCTGCATTTCCAGCCCATCCCACGACTTTCCCTGGCACCCGAACTAGTAGAACCTCGGGGATGACACGCGAAGTGCTCCTAGGGGTTCCCAGGCGTTGCAGCCAGATGACGGAACCTCCCCAAACTCAGAATTCCGGAACACGGCTGATGTGTCGGGTAGGTTGGGGGCCGCCCTCCACGCAGCTACCTGGGGTCACAGGTGTTCCCTGGCAGGGGGAAGTCCGCTAAATACGTCCCCAGTCCAGGGGGAGGCACAAAATGCTACCTGCATTTCCAGCCCATCCCCAACTTTCCCCGGCTGCCCGCACTAGGGAACTCTCGGGGAAGACACGCGAAATGCTCCTAGCAGATCCCAGGCGTTGCAGACAAGAGACGGAACCTCTCCACACACAGAACTCCGGAACACGGCTGACTGTGTGGGGAAGGTTTGGGGCCGCCCTCCACGCAGCTGCCTGTGGTAACAGGTGTTCCCTGGCAGGGGGAAGTCCGCTAAATACCTCCACTGTACAAGGGGAGGCACTACATGCTACTTGCAATTTCAGCTCATCCCCCGCATTTCTCCGGCAGCCCGCACAAGGATAATCTCGGGGAAGACACGCGAATGGCTCCTAGGAGATCCCAGGCGCAGCAGACAGAAGACGGAACCTCCAAACTCTCAAAAATCCGGAACATGTCTGACTGTGTGGGGGAGGTTGGGGCCGCCTTCCACGCAGCTGCCTGGTTTCAGAGGTGTTCCCAGGCAGGGGGAAGTCCGCTAAACAACTCCCCTGTCTAGGGGGAGGCACTACATGCTACCTGCATTTCCAGTCCATCCCCCGCCTTTATACGGCAGCCCGCATTAGGAGACGTTCGGGGAAGACACGCGAAGGGCTCCTAGGAGATCCCAGGCGCTGCAGACAGAAGACAGAACCTCCCCAAGCTCAGAATTCCGTAACATGGCTGACTGTGTGGGCGAGGTTTGGGGCCGCCCTCCACTAAGCTGCCTGGGGTCACAGGTTTCCCTGGCAGGTGGAAGTCCGCAAAATACCTCCCCTGTCCAGGGGGAGGCACTACATGCTACCTGCATTTCCAACCAATCCCCCGCCATTCCCCTGCAGCCTGCACTATGAGAAACTCGGGGTAGAAACGCCAAAGGCTCCTAGGAGATCCCAGGCACTGCAGACAGAACACGGAAACTCTCCATGCTCAGAATTCCGGAACACGGCTGAGTGTTTGGGGGAGGTTTGTGGCCGCAATCCACGCAGGTGCCTGGGGACACAGGTGTTCCCTGGCAGGGTGAAGTCCGCTAAAAACATCCCCTGTCCAGGTGAGGCACTACAAGCTACCTGCATTTCCAGCCCATCCCCCGACATTACCCGGCAGCCCGCATTAGGAGACTTTCGGGGAAGACACGCGAAGTGCTCCTAGGAAATCCCAGGCGCTGCAGAAAGAAGACAGAACCTCCCCAAGCTCAGAATTCCGTACCACGGCTGACTGTGTGGGCGAGGTTGGGGCCGCCCTCCACTAAGCTGCCTGGGGTCACAGGTTTCCCTGGCAGGTGGAAGTCCGCAAAATACCTCCCCTGTCCAGGGGGAGGCACTACATGCTACCTGCATTTCCAACCAATCCCCCGCCATTCCCCTGCAGCCTGCACTATGAGAAACACGGGGAAGACACGAGAAAGGCTCCTAGGTGATCCCAGGCACTGCAGACAGAACACGGAAACTCTCCATGCTCAGAATTCCGGAACACGGCTGAGTGTGTGGGGGAGGTTTGGGGGTGCACTCCACGCAGCTACCTGGTTTCACAGGTTTTCCCTGGCAGGGGGAATTCCGCTAAATACCTCCCCAGTCCAGGGGGAGGCACCACATGCTACCTGGATTTCCAGCACATCCCCCGCTTTCCCCGGCTGCCCGTACGAGGAGACTCTCGGGGAAGATACATGAACGGCTCCTAGGGGATCCCAAGCGCAGCAGACAGAAGGCGAAACCTCTCAACACTCAGAATTCCTGAACATGACTGACTGTGTGGGGGAGGTTTGGGGCCGAGCTCCACGCAGCTGCCTGGGGTCACAGGTGTTCCCTTGCAGGGGGAAGTCCGCTAAATACCTCCCTTGTCCAGTGGGAGGCACTACATGCTACCTGCTTTTCCAGCCCATCCCCCATCTTTCCCCTGCAGCCCGCACTAGGAGACCCTCGGGGAAGACACGCGAAGGGCTCCTAGGAGATCCCAGGGGCAGAAGATAGAAGACTGAACCTCCCAAATCTCAGAAATCCAGAACAAGGCTGACTGTGTGGGGGAGGTTTTGGGCCGCCCTCCACGCAGCTGCCTGGTTTCACAGGTGTTCCCTGGCAGGGGGAAGTCCGCTAAATACCTCCCCCGTCCAGGGGGAGGCACTACATGCTACCTGCATTTCCAGCCCATCCCCCGCCATTAACCGGCAGACCGCACTAAGAGACTCTCGGGGAAGACACCCGAAATGCTCCTAGGAGATCCCAGGCGCTGCAGAAAGAAGACAGAACCTCCCCAATCTCAGAATTCCGGAACACGTCTGACTGTGTGGGCGAGGTTTGAGGCCGCCGTCCACTGAGCTGCCTGGGGTCACAGGAGTTTCCTGGCAGGGGGAAGCCCGCTAAATACCTCCCCTGTCCAGGGCGAGGCACTTCTTGCTACCTGCATTTCCAAATAATCCCCCGCATTTCCCCTGCAGCCCGCACTAGGAAACTGTCGGGGAAGATACGCGAAGGGCTCCTAGGAGATCCCAGGCGCTGCAGACAGAAGACGGAAACTCTCGATGCTCAGAATTCCGGAACACGGCTGAGTGTGTGGGGGAAGTTTGGGGCGCCATCCACGCACCTATTTGGGGACACAGTTGTTCCCTGGCAGGGGGAAGTCCGCTAAATACCTTCCCCGTCCAGGGGGAGGCACGACATGCTACCTGCATTTCCAGCCCATCCCCCGCCTTTCCCCTGCAGCCCGCAACAGGAGACCCTCGGGGAAGATACGTGAACGGCTCCTAGGGGATCCCAAGCGCAGCAGACCGAAGACGAAACCTCCCAACACTCAGAATTCCGGAACACGGCTGACTGTGTGGGGGAGGTTTGGGGTCGAGCTCCACGCAGCTGCCTGGGGTCACAGGTGTTCCCTGGCAGGGGGAAGTCCGCTAAATACGTCCCCTGTCCAGGGGGAGGCACTACATGCTACCTGCATTTCCAGGCCATCCCCCGCCTTTCCCCGGATGCCCGCACTTGAGACACTCCGGGAAGATACGTGAAGTGCTCCTAGGGGATCCCAAACGCAGCAGACCGAAGACGAAACCTCCCAACACTCAGAATTCCGAAACATGGCTGACTGTGTGGGGGAGGTTTGGGGCCGAGCTCCACGCAGCTGCATGGGGTCACAGGTGTTCCCTGGCAGGGGGAATTCCGCCAAATACGTCCCCCGTCCAGGGGGAGGCACTACATGCTGCCTGCATTTCCAGCTAATCCCCCGCTTTTCCACTGCAGCCCGCACTATGAGACTCTCGGGGAAGACACGCGAATGGCTCCTAGGAGATCCCAGGCACTGCAGACAGAAGACGGAAACTCTCCATGCTCAGAATTCCGGAACAAGGCTGAGTGTGTGGGGGAGGTTTGGGGCCGCCATCCACGCAGCTGCCTGGGTTCACAGGTGTTCCCTGGCAGGGGGAAGTCAGCTGTATACCTCCCCTATCCATGGGTAGGCACTACATGCTACCTGCATTTTCAACCCATGCCCCGGCTTTAACCGGCAGCCCGCACTAAGAGACTCTCGGGGGAGATACCCGAAATGCTCCTAGGAGATCCCATGCGCTGCAGAAAGAAGACAGAACCTCCCCAATCTCAGAATTCCGGAACACGTCTGACAGTGTGGGCGAGGTTTGGGGCCGCCCTCCACTGAGCTGCCTGGGGTCACAGGATTTTCCTGGCAGGGGGAAGTCCGCTAAATACCTCCCCTGTCCAGGGCGAGGCACTACTTGCTACCTGCATTTCCAGCCCATCCCACGACTTTCCCTGGCACCCGAACTAGTAGAACCTCGGGGATGACACGCGAAGTGCTCCTAGGGGTTCCCAGGCGTTGCAGCCAGATGACGGAACCTCCCCAAACTCAGAATTCCGGAACACGGCTGATGTGTCGGGTAGGTTGGGGGCCGCCCTCCACGCAGCTACCTGGGGTCACAGGTGTTCCCTGGCAGGGGGAAGTCCGCTAAATACGTCCCCAGTCCAGGGGGAGGCACAAAATGCTACCTGCATTTCCAGCCCATCCCCAACTTTCCCCGGCTGCCCGCACTAGGGAACTCTCGGGGAAGACACGCGAAATGCTCCTAGCAGATCCCAGGCGTTGCAGACAAGAGACGGAACCTCTCCACACACAGAACTCCGGAACACGGCTGACTGTGTGGGGAAGGTTTGGGGCCGCCCTCCACGCAGCTGCCTGTGGTAACAGGTGTTCCCTGGCAGGGGGAAGTCCGCTAAATACCTCCACTGTACAAGGGGAGGCACTACATGCTACTTGCAATTTCAGCTCATCCCCCGCATTTCTCCGGCAGCCCGCACAAGGATAATCTCGGGGAAGACACGCGAATGGCTCCTAGGAGATCCCAGGCGCAGCAGACAGAAGACGGAACCTCCAAACTCTCAAAAATCCGGAACATGTCTGACTGTGTGGGGGAGGTTGGGGCCGCCTTCCACGCAGCTGCCTGGTTTCAGAGGTGTTCCCAGGCAGGGGGAAGTCCGCTAAACAACTCCCCTGTCTAGGGGGAGGCACTACATGCTACCTGCATTTCCAGTCCATCCCCCGCCTTTATACGGCAGCCCGCATTAGGAGACGTTCGGGGAAGACACGCGAAGGGCTCCTAGGAGATCCCAGGCGCTGCAGACAGAAGACAGAACCTCCCCAAGCTCAGAATTCCGTAACATGGCTGACTGTGTGGGCGAGGTTTGGGGCCGCCCTCCACTAAGCTGCCTGGGGTCACAGGTTTCCCTGGCAGGTGGAAGTCCGCAAAATACCTCCCCTGTCCAGGGGGAGGCACTACATGCTACCTGCATTTCCAACCAATCCCCCGCCATTCCCCTGCAGCCTGCACTATGAGAAACTCGGGGTAGAAACGCCAAAGGCTCCTAGGAGATCCCAGGCACTGCAGACAGAACACGGAAACTCTCCATGCTCAGAATTCCGGAACACGGCTGAGTGTTTGGGGGAGGTTTGTGGCCGCAATCCACGCAGGTGCCTGGGGACACAGGTGTTCCCTGGCAGGGTGAAGTCCGCTAAAAACATCCCCTGTCCAGGTGAGGCACTACAAGCTACCTGCATTTCCAGCCCATCCCCCGACATTACCCGGCAGCCCGCATTAGGAGACTTTCGGGGAAGACACGCGAAGTGCTCCTAGGAAATCCCAGGCGCTGCAGAAAGAAGACAGAACCTCCCCAAGCTCAGAATTCCGTACCACGGCTGACTGTGTGGGCGAGGTTGGGGCCGCCCTCCACTAAGCTGCCTGGGGTCACAGGTTTCCCTGGCAGGTGGAAGTCCGCAAAATACCTCCCCTGTCCAGGGGGAGGCACTACATGCTACCTGCATTTCCAACCAATCCCCCGCCATTCCCCTGCAGCCTGCACTATGAGAAACACGGGGAAGACACGAGAAAGGCTCCTAGGTGATCCCAGGCACTGCAGACAGAACACGGAAACTCTCCATGCTCAGAATTCCGGAACACGGCTGAGTGTGTGGGGGAGGTTTGGGGGTGCACTCCACGCAGCTACCTGGTTTCACAGGTTTTCCCTGGCAGGGGGAATTCCGCTAAATACCTCCCCAGTCCAGGGGGAGGCACCACATGCTACCTGGATTTCCAGCACATCCCCCGCTTTCCCCGGCTGCCCGTACGAGGAGACTCTCGGGGAAGATACATGAACGGCTCCTAGGGGATCCCAAGCGCAGCAGACAGAAGGCGAAACCTCTCAACACTCAGAATTCCTGAACATGACTGACTGTGTGGGGGAGGTTTGGGGCCGAGCTCCACGCAGCTGCCTGGGGTCACAGGTGTTCCCTGGCAGGGGGAAGTCCGCTAAATACGTCCCCTGTCCAGGGGGAGGCACTACATGCTACCTGCATTTCCAGCACATCCCCGGCCTTTCCCCGGCAGCCTGCATTACGAGATTCTCGGGGAAGAAACGTGAAGGGCTCCTAGGAGATCCCAGGCGCTGCAGCCTGAAGATGGAACCTCCCCAGGCTCAGAATTCCGGATCACGTCTGACTGTGGGGGAGGTTTGTGGCTGCACTCCATGCAGCGGCCTGGTTTCACAGGTGTTCCCTTGCAGGGGGAAGCCCGCTAAATACCTCCCCTGTCCAGGTGGAGGCACGAAATGCTACCTGAATTTCCAACCAATCCCCCGCTTTTCCCCTGCAGCCTGCACTATGAGACACTCGGGGAAGACAAGCGAATGGCTCCTACGAGATCCCAAGCACTGCAGACAGAACACGGAAACTCTCCATGCTCAGAATTCCGGAACACGACTGACTGTGTGGGGGAGGGTTTGTTGTGCCCTCCACGCAGCTGCCTGGGGTCACTGGTGTTCTCTGTCAGGGGGAAGTCCGCTAAATACCTCCCCTGTCCAGGGGGAGGCAGTACATGCTACCTGCATTTCCAGCCTTTCCCCCGCTTTTCCCCGGCAGCCCGCACTAGGAGACTCTTTGGTAAGACACGCAAATGGCTCATAGGAAATCCCAGGAACTGCAGAAGGAAGACGGAACCTCCCCACGCTCAGAATTCCGGAACACGGGTGACTGTGTGGGGGAGTTTTGTGGCCACACTCCACGCAGCTGCATGGGGTCACAGGTGGTCCCTGGCAGGTGGAAGTCCGCTAAATACCTCCCCTGTCCAGGGGGAGGCACTACATGCTACCTGTATTTCCAGCCCATCCCCCGCCTTTCCCCGGCACCCGCACTAGGAGACTCTCGGGGAAGACAAGCGAAAGGCTCCTAGGAGATCCCAGGCGCTGCAGACAGATGACGGAACCTACGCACGCTTAGAATTCCGGAACACGGCTGAATATTTGGGGTTTGGGTCCGCCCTCCACGCAGCTGCCTGGGGTCACAGGTGTCCACTGGCAGGGAGAATTCCGCTAAATACCTCCCCTGTCCAGGGGGAGGCACTACAGGCTACCTGAATTTCCAGCCCATCCCAGCCTTTCCTGGCATCCCGAACAAGGTGACTCTCTGGGAAGACACGCGAAGGGCTCCTAGGAGATCCCTGGCGCTGCAGACAGATGATGGAACTTCCCCACACTGAGAAATCCGGAACACGGCTGACTGTGTGTGGGAGGTTTGGGGCTGCATTTCACGCAGCTGCCTGGGTTCACTGGTGTTCCCTGGCAGGGAGATTTCCGCTAAAGACCTCCCCTATCCAGGGGGAGACACTACATGCTACCTGCATTTCCAGCCCATCCCATGCCTTTCCCTGGCAGCCCGCACTAGGAGACTCTCGGGGAAGGCACGTGAAGGGCTCCTAGGAGATCCCAGGCGCAGCAGACAGAAGACGGAAACTCCTTATGCTCAGAATTCTGGAACACGGATGACTGTGTGGGGGAGGTTTTGTGCCGCCGTCCTCGAAGCTGCCTGGGGTCACTGGTGTTCCCTGGCAGGGGGAAGTCCGCTAAATACCTCCCATGTCCAGGGGGAGGCACTACATGCTACCTGCATTTCCAGCCTATCCCCCGCATTTAACCTGCAGCCCGCACTAACAGACTCTCGGGTAAGACACGCGAAGTGCTCCTAGGAGATCCCAGGCGCTGCAGAACGAAGACGGAAACTCTCCATGCGCAGAATTCCGGAACACGACTGAGTGTGTGGGGGAGGTTTGGGGCCGCCATCCACGCACATAACTGGGGACACAGGTGTTCCCTGTCAGGGGGAATTCCGCTAAATACCTCCCCGGTCCAGGGGGAGGCACGACATGCTACCTGCCTTTCTAGCCCATCCCCCGCGTTTCCCCTGCAGCCCGCACTAGGAGACCCTCGCGGAAGACACGCGAAGTGCTCCTAGGAGATCCCAGGCGCTGCAGAAAGAAGACGGAACCTCCACAAGCTCAGAATTCCGGAACAAGGCTGACTGTGTGGGCGAGGTTTGGGGCCGAACTCCACTTATCTGCCTGGGATCACAGGAGTTCCCTGGCAGGTGGAAGTCCGCTAAATTCGTCCCCTGTCCAGGGGAAGGCACTACATGCTACCTGCATTTCCAGCACATCCCCCGCCTTTCCCCACAGCCCGCACTAGGAGATTCTCGGGGAAGACAAGTGAACGGCTTCTAGGAGATCCCAGGCGCAGCAGACAAAAGACGGAACCTCCCCACGCTAAAATTCAGGAACACGTCTGACTGTGGGAGAGGTTTGGGGCTGACTCCACGCACCTGCCTGGGTTCACAGGAGTTCACTGGCAGGAGGAAGTCCGTAAATTACCTCCCCTGTCCAGGGGGAGGCACTACATGCTACCTGCATTTCCAGCCAATCCCCCGCTTTTCCCCTGCAGCCCGAAATATCAGACACTCGGGGAAGACACGCGAAACGCTCCTAGGATATCCCAGGCACTGCAGACAGAACACGGAAACTCTCCATGCTCAGAATTCCGGAACAGGGCTAAGTGTGTGTGGGAGGTTTGTGGCTGCACTCCATGCAGCTGCCTGTGGTCACAGGAGTTTCCTGGCAGGGGGAAATCCGCAAAAAACCTCCCCTGTCCAGGGGGAGGCACTACATGCTACCTGAATTTCCTGCCCATCCCCCGCATTTAACCGGCAGTCCGCACTAAAATACTCTCGGGTAAGACACGCGAAGTGCTCCTAGGAGATCCCAGGCGCTGCAGAAAGAAGACGGAACCTCCCCACGCTCAGATTTCCGGAACACGGCTGACTGTGTTGGAGAGGTTTGGGGCCGAGCTCCACGCAACTGCCTGGGGTCACAGGTGTTCCCTGGCAGGGGGAATTCCGCTAAATACCTCCCCGGTCCAGGGGGAGGCACGACATGCTTCCTGCATTTCCAGCCAATCCCCCGCTTTTCCTCTGCAGCCCGCACTATGAGACTCTCGGGGAAGACACGTAAAGGCTCCTAGGAGATCCAAGGCACTGCAGAGAGAAGACGTAAATTCTCCATGCTCAGAAATCCATAACACGGCTGAGGGTTGGGGGAGGTTTGGGGCCGCCATCCACGCAGCTGCCAGGGGACACAGGTGTTCCCTGGCAGGGGGAAGTCCGCTAAATACCTCCCCTGTCTAGGGGGAGGCACTATATGCTACCTGCATTCCAGCCCATTCCCCGCTTTCCCCTGCAGCCCGCACTAGGAGACCCTCGGGGAAGACACGCGAAGTGCTCCTAGGAGATCCCAGGCGCTGCAGAAAGAAGACGGAACCTCCCAACACTCAGAAATCCCGAACAAGGCTGACTGTGTGGGGAAGGTTTGGGGCCGACCTCCACGCAGCTGCCTGGATTCACAGGTGTTCCCTGGCAGGGGGAAGTCAGCTAAAAACCTCCCCTGTCCAGCGGGAGGCACTACATGCTACCTGCATTTCCAGCCCATCCCCCGCATTTAACCGGCAGCCCGCACAAAGAGACTCTCGTGGAAGATACGTGAAGGGCTCCTAGGGTATCCCAAGAGCAGCAGACAGAAGACGAAACCTCCCAACACTCAGAATTCCGGAACATGGCTGACTGTGTCGGGGAGTTTTGGGGGCGAGCTCCTCGCAGCTGCCTGGGGTCACAGGTGTTCCCTGGTAGGGGGAAGTCCGCTAAATACGTTCCCTGTTCAGGGGGAGGCACTACATGCTACCTGCATTTCCAGCACTTCCCCCGCCTTTCCCTGGCAGACCGCACTAGGGGATTCTCGGGGAAGACACGTGAAGGGCTCCTAGGAGATCCCAGGCGCAGCAGACAGAAGACGGACCCTCTCCACGCTCAGAATTCCGGAACACGTCTGACTGTGTGGGAGGTTTGGGGCTGCCCTTCACGCAGCTGCCTGGGTTCACAGGTGTTCCCTGGCAGGGGGAAGCCCGCTAATTACCTCCCCTGTCCAGGTGGAGGCTCGACATGCTACCTGCATTTCCAGCCAATCCCCCACTTTTCCCCTGCAGCCCGCACTATGAGACTCTCGGGGAAGACACGCGAAAGGCTCCTAGGAGATCCCAGGCGCAGCAGACAGAAGACGGAAACTCCTTATGCTCAGAATTCTGGAACACGGATGACTGTGTGGGGGAGTTTTTGTGCCGCCGTCCTCGAAGCTGCCTGGGGTCACTGTTGTTCCCTGGCAGGGGGAAGTCCGCTAAATACCTCTCCTGTCCAGGGGGAGGCACTATATGCTACCTTGCATTTCCAGCATATCCCCCGCATTTAACTGGCAGCCCGCACTAAGACACCCTCGGGTAAGACACGCGAAGTGCTCCTAGGAGATCCCAGGCGCTGCAAACAGAAGACGGAAACTCTCCATGCTCAGAATTCCGGAACACGGCTGAGTGTGTGGGGGAGGTTAGAGGCCGCCATCCACGCACATAACTGGGGACACAGGTGTTCCCTGTCAGGGGGAATTCCGCTAAATAACTCCCCCGTCCAGGGGGAGGCACGACATGCTAACTGCATTTCTAGCCCATCCCCCGCGTTTCCCCTGCAGCCCGCACTAGGAGACCCTGGTGGAAGATACGTTAAGGGCTCCTAGGGGATCCCAAGCGCAGCAGACAGAAGACGAAACCTCCCAACACTCAGAATCCCGGAACACGGCTGACTGTGTGGGGGAGGTTTGGTGCCGAGCTCCACGAAGCTGCCTGGGGTCACAGGTGTTCCCTGGCAGGGGGAAGTCCGCTAAATTCGTCCCCTGTCCAGGGGGAGGCACTACATGCTACCTGCATTTCCAGCACATTCCCCGACTTTCCCCTGCAGCCCGCACAAGGATATTCTCGGGGAAGACACGTGAACCGCTTCTATGGGATCCAGGCGCAGCAGACAGAAGACGGAACCTCCCCACGCTAGAATTCTGGAACACGTCTGACTGTGGGAGAAGTTTGGGGCTGCCTCCACGGAGCTGCCTGTGTTCACATGTGTTCACTGGCAGGAGGAAGTCCGTAAATTACCTCCCCTGTCCAGGGGGAGTCACTACATGCTACCTGCATTTCCAGCCAATCCCCCGCTTTTCCCCTGCAGCCCGAACTATGAGACACTCGGGGAAGACACGCCAAAGGCTCCTAGGATATCCCAGGCACTGCAGACAGAACACGGAAACTCTCCATGCTCAGAATTCCGGAACACGACTGAGTGTGTGGGGGATGTTTGGGGCTGCACTCCACGCAGCTACCTGGTTTCACATGTTTTCCCTTGCAGGGGGAATTCCGCTAAATACCTCCCCTGTCCAGGGGTAGGCACTAAAGGCTACCTGGATTTCCAGCACATCCCCCGACTCTCCCCAGCAGCCCGCCCTAGGAGACTCTCGGGAAAGACACGAGAAGGGCTCTTAGGAGATCCCAGGCGCAGCAGAAAGAAGACAGAACCTCCCCACGCTCAGAATTCCGGAACCAGGCTGACTGTGTGGTGGAGCTTTGGGGCCGCCCTCCTCGCAGCTGCCTGTGGTCACAGGAGTTTCCTGGCAGGGTGAAGTCCGCTAAATACCTCCCCTGTCCAGGGGGAGGCACTACAAGCTACCTGCATTTCCAGCCCATCCCCCGACATTACCCGGCAGCCCGCATTAGGAGACTTTCGGGGAAGACACGCGAAGTGCTCCTAGGAAATCCCAGGCGCTGCAGAAATAAGACAGAACCTCCCCAAGCTCAGAATTCCGTACCACGGCTGACTGTGTGGGCGAGGTTGGGGCCGCCCTCCACTAAGCTGCCTGGGGTCACAGGTTTCCCTGGCAGGTGGAAGTCCGCAAAATACCTCCCCTGTCCAGGGGGAGGCACTACATGCTACCTGCATTTCCAACCAATCCCCCGCCATTCCCCTGCAGCCTGCACTATGAGAAACACGGGGAAGACACGAGAAAGGCTCCTAGGTGATCCCAGGCACTGCAGACAGAACACGGAAACTCTCCATGCTCAGAATTCCGGAACACGGCTGAGTGTGTGGGGGAGGTTTGGGGGTGCACTCCACGCAGCTACCTGGTTTCACAGGTTTTCCCTGGCAGGGGGAATTCCGCTAAATACCTCCCCAGTCCAGGGGGAGGCACCACATGCTACCTGGATTTCCAGCACATCCCCCGCTTTCCCCGGCTGCCCGTACGAGGAGACTCTCGGGGAAGATACATGAACGGCTCCTAGGGGATCCCAAGCGCAGCAGACAGAAGGCGAAACCTCTCAACACTCAGAATTCCTGAACATGACTGACTGTGTGGGGGAGGTTTGGGGCCGAGCTCCACGCAGCTGCCTGGGGTCACAGGTGTTCCCTGGCAGGGGGAAGTCCGCTAAATACGTCCCCTGTCCAGGGGGAGGCACTACATGCTACCTGCATTTCCAGCACATCCCCGGCCTTTCCCCGGCAGCCTGCATTACGAGATTCTCGGGGAAGAAACGTGAAGGGCTCCTAGGAGATCCCAGGCGCTGCAGACTGAAGATGGAACCTCCCCAGGCTCAGAATTCCGGATCACGTCTGACTGTGGGGGAGGTTTGTGGCTGCACTCCATGCAGCGGCCTGGTTTCACAGGTGTTCCCTTGCAGGGGGAAGCCCGCTAAATACCTCCCCTGTCCAGGTGGAGGCACGAAATGCTACCTGAATTTCCAACCAATCCCCCGCTTTTCCCCTGCAGCCTGCACTATGAGACACTCGGGGAAGACAAGCGAATGGCTCCTACGAGATCCCAAGCACTGCAGACAGAACACGGAAACTCTCCATGCTCAGAATTCCGGAACACGACTGACTGTGTGGGGGAGGGTTTGTTGTGCCCTCCACGCAGCTGCCTGGGGTCACTGGTGTTCTCTGTCAGGGGGAAGTCCGCTAAATACCTCCCCTGTCCAGGGGGAGGCAGTACATGCTACCTGCATTTCCAGCCTTTCCCCCGCTTTTCCCCGGCAGCCCGCACTAGGAGACTCTTTGGTAAGACACGCAAATGGCTCATAGGAAATCCCAGGAACTGCAGAAGGAAGACGGAACCTCCCCACGCTCAGAATTCCGGAACACGGGTGACTGTGTGGGGGAGTTTTGTGGCCACACTCCACGCAGCTGCATGGGGTCACAGGTGGTCCCTGGCAGGTGGAAGTCCGCTAAATACCTCCCCTGTCCAGGGGGAGGCACTACATGCTACCTGTATTTCCAGCCCATCCCCCGCCTTTCCCCGGCACCCGCACTAGGAGACTCTCGGGGAAGACAAGCGAAAGGCTCCTAGGAGATCCCAGGCGCTGCAGACAGATGACGGAACCTACGCACGCTTAGAATTCCGGAACACGGCTGAATATTTGGGGTTTGGGTCCGCCCTCCACGCAGCTGCCTGGGGTCACAGGTGTCCACTGGCAGGGAGAATTCCGCTAAATACCTCCCCTGTCCAGGGGGAGGCACTACAGGCTACCTGAATTTCCAGCCCATCCCAGCCTTTCCTGGCATCCCGAACAAGGTGACTCTCTGGGAAGACACGCGAAGGGCTCCTAGGAGATCCCTGGCGCTGCAGACAGATGATGGAACTTCCCCACACTGAGAAATCCGGAACACGGCTGACTGTGTGTGGGAGGTTTGGGGCTGCATTTCACGCAGCTGCCTGGGTTCACTGGTGTTCCCTGGCAGGGAGATTTCCGCTAAAGACCTCCCCTATCCAGGGGGAGACACTACATGCTACCTGCATTTCCAGCCCATCCCATGCCTTTCCCTGGCAGCCCGCACTAGGAGACTCACGGGGAAGGCACGTGAAGGGCTCCTAGGAGATCCCAGGCGCAGCAGACAGAAGACGGAAACTCCTTATGCTCAGAATTCTGGAACACGGATGACTGTGTGGGGGAGGTTTTGTGCCGCCGTCCTCGAAGCTGCCTGGGGTCACTGGTGTTCCCTGGCAGGGGGAAGTCCGCTAAATACCTCCCATGTCCAGGGGGAGGCACTACATGCTACCTGCATTTCCAGCCTATCCCCCGCATTTAACCTGCAGCCCGCACTAACAGACTCTCGGGTAAGACACGCGAAGTGCTCCTAGGAGATCCCAGGCGCTGCAGAACGAAGACGGAAACTCTCCATGCGCAGAATTCCGGAACACGACTGAGTGTGTGGGGGAGGTTTGGGGCCGCCATCCACGCACATAACTGGGGACACAGGTGTTCCCTGTCAGGGGGAATTCCGCTAAATACCTCCCCGGTCCAGGGGGAGGCACGACATGCTACCTGCCTTTCTAGCCCATCCCCCGCGTTTCCCCTGCAGCCCGCACTAGGAGACCCTCGCGGAAGACACGCGAAGTGCTCCTAGGAGATCCCAGGCGCTGCAGAAAGAAGACGGAACCTCCACAAGCTCAGAATTCCGGAACAAGGCTGACTGTGTGGGCGAGGTTTGGGGCCGAACTCCACTTATCTGCCTGGGATCACAGGAGTTCCCTGGCAGGTGGAAGTCCGCTAAATTCGTCCCCTGTCCAGGGGAAGGCACTACATGCTACCTGCATTTCCAGCACATCCCCCGCCTTTCCCCACAGCCCGCACTAGGAGATTCTCGGGGAAGACAAGTGAACGGCTTCTAGGAGATCCCAGGCGCAGCAGACAAAAGACGGAACCTCCCCACGCTAAAATTCAGGAACACGTCTGACTGTGGGAGAGGTTTGGGGCTGACTCCACGCACCTGCCTGGGTTCACAGGAGTTCACTGGCAGGAGGAAGTCCGTAAATTACCTCCCCTGTCCAGGGGGAGGCACTACATGCTACCTGCATTTCCAGCCAATCCCCCGCTTTTCCCCTGCAGCCCGAAATATCAGACACTCGGGGAAGACACGCGAAACGCTCCTAGGATATCCCAGGCACTGCAGACAGAACACGGAAACTCTCCATGCTCAGAATTCCGGAACAGGGCTAAGTGTGTGTGGGAGGTTTGTGGCTGCACTCCATGCAGCTGCCTGTGGTCACAGGAGTTTCCTGGCAGGGGGAAATCCGCAAAAAACCTCCCCTGTCCAGGGGGAGGCACTACATGCTACCTGAATTTCCTGCCCATCCCCCGCATTTAACCGGCAGTCCGCACTAAAATACTCTCGGGTAAGACACGCGAAGTGCTCCTAGGAGATCCCAGGCGCTGCAGAAAGAAGACGGAACCTCCCCACGCTCAGATTTCCGGAACACGGCTGACTGTGTTGGAGAGGTTTGGGGCCGAGCTCCACGCAACTGCCTGGGGTCACAGGTGTTCCCTGGCAGGGGGAATTCCGCTAAATACCTCCCCGGTCCAGGGGGAGGCACGACATGCTTCCTGCATTTCCAGCCAATCCCCCGCTTTTCCTCTGCAGCCCGCACTATGAGACTCTCGGGGAAGACACGTAAAGGCTCCTAGGAGATCCAAGGCACTGCAGAGAGAAGACGTAAATTCTCCATGCTCAGAAATCCATAACACGGCTGAGGGTTGGGGGAGGTTTGGGGCCGCCATCCACGCAGCTGCCAGGGGACACAGGTGTTCCCTGGCAGGGGGAAGTCCGCTAAATACCTCCCCTGTCTAGGGGGAGGCACTATATGCTACCTGCATTCCAGCCCATTCCCCGCTTTCCCCTGCAGCCCGCACTAGGAGACCCTCGGGGAAGACACGCGAAGTGCTCCTAGGAGATCCCAGGCGCTGCAGAAAGAAGACGGAACCTCCCAACACTCAGAAATCCCGAACAAGGCTGACTGTGTGGGGAAGGTTTGGGGCCGACCTCCACGCAGCTGCCTGGATTCACAGGTGTTCCCTGGCAGGGGGAAGTCAGCTAAAAACCTCCCCTGTCCAGCGGGAGGCACTACATGCTACCTGCATTTCCAGCCCATCCCCCGCATTTAACCGGCAGCCCGCACAAAGAGACTCTCGTGGAAGATACGTGAAGGGCTCCTAGGGTATCCCAAGAGCAGCAGACAGAAGACGAAACCTCCCAACACTCAGAATTCCGGAACATGGCTGACTGTGTCGGGGAGTTTTGGGGGCGAGCTCCTCGCAGCTGCCTGGGGTCACAGGTGTTCCCTGGTAGGGGGAAGTCCGCTAAATACGTTCCCTGTTCAGGGGGAGGCACTACATGCTACCTGCATTTCCAGCACTTCCCCCGCCTTTCCCTGGCAGACCGCACTAGGGGATTCTCGGGGAAGACACGTGAAGGGCTCCTAGGAGATCCCAGGCGCAGCAGACAGAAGACGGACCCTCTCCACGCTCAGAATTCCGGAACACGTCTGACTGTGTGGGAGGTTTGGGGCTGCCCTTCACGCAGCTGCCTGGGTTCACAGGTGTTCCCTGGCAGGGGGAAGCCCGCTAATTACCTCCCCTGTCCAGGTGGAGGCTCGACATGCTACCTGCATTTCCAGCCAATCCCCCACTTTTCCCCTGCAGCCCGCACTATGAGACTCTCGGGGAAGACACGCGAAAGGCTCCTAGGAGATCCCAGGCGCAGCAGACAGAAGACGGAAACTCCTTATGCTCAGAATTCTGGAACACGGATGACTGTGTGGGGGAGTTTTTGTGCCGCCGTCCTCGAAGCTGCCTGGGGTCACTGTTGTTCCCTGGCAGGGGGAAGTCCGCTAAATACCTCTCCTGTCCAGGGGGAGGCACTATATGCTACCTTGCATTTCCAGCATATCCCCCGCATTTAACTGGCAGCCCGCACTAAGACACCCTCGGGTAAGACACGCGAAGTGCTCCTAGGAGATCCCAGGCGCTGCAAACAGAAGACGGAAACTCTCCATGCTCAGAATTCCGGAACACGGCTGAGTGTGTGGGGGAGGTTAGAGGCCGCCATCCACGCACATAACTGGGGACACAGGTGTTCCCTGTCAGGGGGAATTCCGCTAAATAACTCCCCCGTCCAGGGGGAGGCACGACATGCTAACTGCATTTCTAGCCCATCCCCCGCGTTTCCCCTGCAGCCCGCACTAGGAGACCCTGGGGGAAGATACGTTAAGGGCTCCTAGGGGATCCCAAGCGCAGCAGACAGAAGACGAAACCTCCCAACACTCAGAATCCCGGAACACGGCTGACTGTGTGGGGGAGGTTTGGTGCCGAGCTCCACGAAGCTGCCTGGGGTCACAGGTGTTCCCTGGCAGGGGGAAGTCCGCTAAATTCGTCCCCTGTCCAGGGGGAGGCACTACATGCTACCTGCATTTCCAGCACATTCCCCGACTTTCCCCTGCAGCCCGCACAAGGATATTCTCGGGGAAGACACGTGAACCGCTTCTATGGGATCCAGGCGCAGCAGACAGAAGACGGAACCTCCCCACGCTAGAATTCTGGAACACGTCTGACTGTGGGAGAAGTTTGGGGCTGCCTCCACGGAGCTGCCTGTGTTCACATGTGTTCACTGGCAGGAGGAAGTCCGTAAATTACCTCCCCTGTCCAGGGGGAGTCACTACATGCTACCTGCATTTCCAGCCAATCCCCCGCTTTTCCCCTGCAGCCCGAACTATGAGACACTCGGGGAAGACACGCCAAAGGCTCCTAGGATATCCCAGGCACTGCAGACAGAACACGGAAACTCTCCATGCTCAGAATTCCGGAACACGACTGAGTGTGTGGGGGATGTTTGGGGCTGCACTCCACGCAGCTACCTGGTTTCACATGTTTTCCCTTGCAGGGGGAATTCCGCTAAATACCTCCCCTGTCCAGGGGTAGGCACTAAAGGCTACCTGGATTTCCAGCACATCCCCCGACTCTCCCCAGCAGCCCGCCCTAGGAGACTCTCGGGAAAGACACGAGAAGGGCTCTTAGGAGATCCCAGGCGCAGCAGAAAGAAGACAGAACCTCCCCACGCTCAGAATTCCGGAACCAGGCTGACTGTGTGGTGGAGCTTTGGGGCCGCCCTCCTCGCAGCTGCCTGTGGTCACAGGAGTTTCCTGGCAGGGTGAAGTCCGCTAAATACCTCCCCTGTCCAGGGGGAGGCACTACATGCTACCTGCATTTCCAGCCCATCCCCCGCCTTTCCCCGGCTGCCCGCACAAGGAGACTCTCGGGGAAGATACGTGAAGGGCTCCTAGGGGATCCCAAGCGCAGCAGACAGAAGACGAAACCTCCCAACACTCAGAATTCCGGAACAGTACTGAGTGTGTGGGGGAGGTTTGGGGCCGAGCACCACGCAGCTGCCTGGGGTCACAGGAGTTCCCTGGCAGGGGGAAGTCCGCTAAAAACCTCCCCTGTCCAGGGGGAGGCACTACATGCTACCTGCATTTCCAGCCCATCCCCCGCCTTTCCCCGGCTGCCCGCACAAGGAGACTGTCGGGGAAGATACGCGAAGTGCTCCTAGGAGACCCCAGGCGCTGCAGAAAGAAGACGGAACCTCCCCACTCTCAGATATCCGGAACACGGCTGACTGTGTGGGGGGAGGTTTGGGGCCGGGCTCCACGCAACTGCCTGGGGTCACAGGTGTTCCCTGGCAGGGGGAAGTCCGCTAAATACCTCCCCTGTCTAGGTGGAGGCACTACATGCTACCTGCATTCCAGCCAATCCCCTGCTTTTCCCCTGCAGCCCGCACTATGAGACTCTCGGGGAAGACACGCGAAAGGCTCCTAGGAGATCCCAGGCGCTGCAGACAGATGACGGAAGCTAAGCACGCTTAGAATTCCGGAACACGGCTGAACGTTTTTGGGTTTGGGTCCTCCCTCCACGCAGCTGCCTGGGGTCACAGGTGTCCACTGGCAGGGAGAATTCCGCTAAATACCTCCCCTATCCAGGGGGAGGCACTACAGGCTACCTGCATTTCCAGCACATCCCCGCCTTTCCTGGCATCCCGAACAAGGTGATTCTCTGGGGAGACACACGAAGGTCTCCTAGGAGATCCCTGGCGCTGCAGACAGAAGATGGAATCTCCCCACACTGAGAAATCTGGAACACGGCTAACTGTGTGTGGGAGGTTTGGGGCTGCATTTCACGCAGCTGCCTGGGTTCATTGGTGTTCCCTGGCAGGGAGAATTCCGCTAAATACCTCCCTTATCCAGGGGGAGTCACTACATGCTACCTGCATTTCCAGCCCATCCCCTGCCTTTCCCCCGCAAACCGCACTAAGAGACTCTCGGGGAAGACACGCGAAGGGCTCCTAGGAGATCCCATTGCTGCAGACAGAAGACAGAATGTCCCCACACTCAGAATTCCGGAACACGGCCGAGTGTGTGGGGGAGGATTGGGGCCGCCCTCCACACAGATGTCTGGTGTCACAGGTGTTGCCTTGCAAGGGGAAGTCCGCTAAATAACTACCACGTCCAGGGGGAGGCACGACATGCTTCCTGCATTTCCAGCCAATCCCCCGCTTTTCCTCTGCAGCCCGCACTATGCGACTCTCGGGGAAGACACGCGAAAGGCTCCTAGGAGATCCCAGGCACTGCAGAGGGAAGACGTAAATTCTCCATGCTCAGAATTAAAGAACACGGCTGAGTGTTCGGGGAGTTTTGGGGCCGCCATCCACGCAGCTGCCAGGGGACACAGGTGTTCCCTGGCAGGGGGAAGTCCGCTAAATACCTCCCCTGTCTAGGGGGAGGCACTACATGCTACCTGCATTCCAGCCCGTCCCCCGCCTTTCCCCTGCAGCCTGCACTAGGAGACCCTCGGTTAAGACACGTGAAGGGCTCCTAGGAGATCCCAGAAGCAGCAGACAGAAGACGGAACCTCCCAACACACAGAAATCCCGAACAAGGCTGACTGTGTGGGGAAGGTTTGGGGCCGACCTCCACGCAGCTGCCTGGTTTCATAGGTGTTCCCTGGTAGGGGGAAGTCAGCTAAATACCTCTCCTGTCCAGGGGGAGGCACTACATGCTACCTGCATTTCCAGCCCATCCCCCGCATTTAACCGGCAGCCCGCACAAAGAGACTCTCGGGGAAGACACGCGAAGAGCTCCTAGGAGATCCCAGGCACTGCAGAGAGAAGACGGAACCTCCAAAAGCTCAGAATTCCGGAACACGGCTGACTGTGTGGGCGAGCTTTGGGGCCGAACCCCACTGATCTGCCTGGGATCACAGGTGTTCCCTGGCAGGGGGAAATCCGCTAAATAACTCCCCTGTCTAGGGGGAGGCACTATATGCTACCTGCATTTTCAGCCCATCCCCCGCATTTCCCCGGCTTCCCGCACAAGGAGACTCTCGGGGAAGATACGAGAAGGGCTCCTAGGGGATCCTAAGCGCAGCAGACAGAAGACGAATCCTCCCAACACTCAGAATTTCGGAACATGGCTGACTGAGTGGGGGAGGTTTGGGGCCGAGCTCCTCGCAACTGCCTGGGGTCACAGGTGTTCCCTGGTAGCGGGAAGTACGCTAAATACGTTCCCTGTCCAGGGGGAGGCACTACATGCTACCTGAATTTCCAGCACATCCCCCGCATTTCCCCGGCAGCCCGCACTAGGGGATTCTCGGGGAAGACACGTGAAGGGCTCCTAGGAGATCCCAGGCGCAGCAGACAGAAGACGGACCCTCACCACGCTCAGAATTCCGGAACACGTCTGACTGTGGGGGAGGTTTGGGGCTGCCCTCCACGCAGATGCCTGGGTTCACAGGTGTTCCCTGGCAGGGGGAAGCCCGCTAATTACCTCCCCTGTCCAGGTGGAGGCACGACATGCTACCTGCATTTCCAGCCAATCCCCCAATTTTCCCCTGCAGCCCGCACTATGAGACTCTCGGGGAAGACACGCGAAAGGCTCCTAGGAGATCCCAGGCGCTGCAGACAGATGACGGAACCTACGCACGCTTAGAATTCCAGAACACGGCTGAGTTTTGGGGGAGGTTTGGGGCCGCCATCCACGCAGCTGCCAGGGGACACAGGTGTTCCCTGGCAGGGGGAAGTCCGCTAAATACCTCCCCTGTCTAGGGGGAGGCACTACATGCTACCTGCATTCCAGCCCATCCCCCGCCTTTCCCCTGCAGCCCGCACTAGGAGACCCTCGGGGAAGACACGTGAAGGGCTCCTAGGAGATCCCAGGAGCAGCAGACAGAAGACGGAACCTCCCAACACTCAGAAATCCCGAACAATGCTGACTGTGTGGGGAAGGTTTGGGGCCGCCCTCCACGCAGCTGCCTGGTTTCACAGGTGTTCCCTGGCAGGGGGAAGTCAGCTAAATACCTCCCCTGTCCAGGGGGAGGCACTACATGCTACCTGCATTTCCAGCCCATCCCCCGCATTTAACCGGCAGCCCGCACAAAGAGACTCTCGGGGAAGACACGCGAAGTGCTCCTAGGAGATCCCAGGCGCTGCAGAAAGAAGACGGAACCTCCAAAAGCTCAGAATTCCGGAACACGGCTGACTGTGTGGGCGAGGTTTGGGGCCGACCTCCACTGATCTGCCTGGGATCACAGGTGTTCCCTGGCAGGCGGAAGTCCGCTAAATAACTCCCCTGTCTAGGGGGAGGCACTATATGCTACCTGCATTTTCAGCCCATCCCCCGCATTTCCCCGGCTGCCCGCACAAGGAGACTCTCGGGGAAGATACGAGAAGGGCTCCTAGGGGATCCTAAGCGCAGCAGACAGAAGACGAAACCTCCCAACACTCAGAAATCCGGAACATGGCTGACTGAGTGGGGGAGGTTTGGGGCCGAGCTCCTCGCAACTGCCTGGGGTCACAGGTGTTCCCTGGTAGCGGGAAGTCCGCTAAATACTTTCCCTGTCCAGGGGGAGGCACTACATGCTACCTGCATTTCCAGCACATCCCCCGCATTTCCCTGGAAGCCCGCACTAGGGGATTCTCGGGGAAGACACGTGAAGGGCTCCTAGGAGATCCCAGGCGCAGCAGACAGAAGACGGACCCTCACCACGCTCAGAATTCCGGAACACGTCTGACTGTGGGGGAGGTTTGGGGCTGCCCTCCACGCAGCTGCCTGGGTTCACAGGTGTTCCCTGGCAGGGGGAAGCCCGCTAATTACCTCCCCTGTCCAGGTGGAGGCACGACATGCTACCTGCATTTCCAGCCAATCCCCCACTTTTCCCCTGCAGACCGCACTATGAGACTCTCGGGGAAGACACGCGAAAGGCTCCTAGGAGATCCCAGGCGCTGCAGACCGATGACGGAACCTACGCACGCTTAGAATTCCAGAACACGGCTGAGTGTTGGGGGAGGTTTGGGGCCGCCATCCACGCAGCTGCCTGGTTTCACAGGTGTTCCCTGGCAGGGGGAAGTCAGCTAAATACCTCCCCTGTCCAAGGGGAGGCACTACATGCTACCTGCATTTCCAGCCCATCCCCCGCATTTAACCGGCAGCCCGCACAAAGAGACTCTCGGGGAAGACACGCGAAGTGCTCCTAGGAGATCCCAGGCGCTGCAGAAAGAAGACGGAACCTCCAAAAGCTCAGAATTCCGGAACACGGCTGACTGTGTGGGCGAGCTTTGGGGCCGACCTCCACTGATCTGCCTGGGATCACAGGTGTTCCCTGGCAGGCGGAAGTCCGCTAAATAACTCCCCTGTCTAGGGGGAGGCACTATATGCTACCTGCATTTTCAGCCCATCCCCCGCCTTTCCCCGGCCGCCCGCACTAGGAGACTCTCGGGGAAGATACGTGAAGGGCTCCTAGGGTATCCCAAGCGCAGCAGACAGAAGACGAAACCTCCCAACACTCAGAATTCCGGAACATGGCTGACTGTGTGGGGGAGGTTTGGGGCCGAGCTCCTCGCAGCTGCCTGTGGTCACAGGTGTTCCCCGGTAGGGGGAAGTCCGCTAAATACGTTCCCTGTCCAGGGTGAGGCACTACATGCTACCTGCATTTCCAGCACATCCCCCGCCTTTCCCCGGCAGCCGCACTAGGGGATTCTCGGGGAAGACACGTGAAGGGCTCCTAGGAGATCCCAGGCGCAGCACACTGAACACGGACCCTCCCCACGCTCAGAATTCCGGAACACGTCTGACTGTGGGGGAGGTTTGGGGCTGCCTTCCACGCAGCTGCCTGGGTTCACAGGTGTTCCCTGGCAGGGGGAAGCCCGCTAATTACCTCCCCTGTCCAGGTGGAGGCACGACATGCTACCTGCATTTCCAGCCAATCCCCCGCTTTTCCCCTGCAGCCCGCAATATGAGACTCTCGGGGAAGACACGTGAAAGGCTCCTAGGAGATCCCAGGCGCTGCAGACAGATGACGGAACCTACGCACGCTTAGAATTCCGGAACACGGGTGAATGTTTGGGGGTTTGGGTCCGCCCTCCACGCAGCTGCCTTGGGTCACAAGTGTCCACTGGCAGGGAGAATTCCGCTAAATACCTCCCCTGTCCAGGGGGAGGCACTACAGGCTACCTGCATTTCCAGCCCATCCCCGTCTTTCCTGGCATCCCGAACAAGGTGACTCTCTGGGAAGACACGCGAAGGTCTCCTAGGGGATCCCTGGCGCTGCAGACAGAAGATGGAACCTCCCCACACTGAGAAATCCGGAACACGGCTGACTGTGTGTGGGAGGGTTGGGGCTGCATTTCACGCAGCTGCCTGGGTTCACTGTTGTTCCCTGGCAGGGAGATTTCCGCTAAATACCTCCCATATCCAGGGGGAGGCACTACATGCTACCTGCATTTCCAGCCCATCCCCCGCCTTTCCCCCGCAAACTGCACTAGGAAACTCTCGGGGAAGACACGCGAAGGGCTCCTAGGAGATCCCATCGCTGCAGACAGAAGTCAGAAGCTCCCCACACTCAGAATTCCGGAACACGGCCGAGTGTGTGGGGGAGGATTGGGGCCGCCCTCCACACAGATGTCTGGTGTCACAGGTGTTGCCTTGAAGGGGGAAGTCCGCTAAATACCTCCCTTGTCCAGGGGGAGGCACTACATACTACCTGCATTTCCAGCCCATCCCACGCCTTTCCCTGGCAGCCCGCACTAGGAGACTCTCGGGGAAGACACGTGAAGGGCTCCTAGGAGATCCCAGGCGCAGCAGACAGAAGACGGAAACTCCTTATGCTCAGAATTCTGGAACACGGATGACTGTGTGGGGGAGGATTGGGGCCGAGCTCCACGCAACTGCCTGGGGTCACAGGTGTTCCCTGGCAGGGGGAAGTCCGCTAAATACCTCCCCCGTCCAGGGGGAGGCACGACATGCTTCCTGCATTTCCAGCCAATCCCCCGCTTTTCCTCTGCAGCCCGTACTATGAGACTCTCGGGGAAGACACGCGGAAGGCTCCTAGGAGATCCCAGGCACTGCAGAGAGAAGACGTAAATTCTCCATGCTCAGAATTACAGAACACGGCTGAGTGTTGGGGGAGGTTTGGGGCCGCCATCCACGCAGCTGCCAGGGGACACAGGTGTTCCCTGGCAGGGGGAAGTCCGCTAAATACCTCCCCTGTATAGGGGGAGACACTACATGCTACCTGCATTCCAGCCCATCCCCCGCCTTTCCCCTGCAGTCCGCACTAGGAGACCCTCGGGGAAGACACGTGAAGGGCTCCTAGGAGATCCCAGGAGCAGCAGACAGAAGACGGAACCTCCCAACACTCAGAAATCCCGAACAATGCTGACTGTGTGGGGAAGGTTTGGGGCCGCCCTCCACGCAGCTGCCTGGTTTCACAGGTGTTCCCTGGCAGGGGGAAGTCAGCTAAATACCTCCCATGTCCAGGGGGAGGCACTACATGCTACCTGCATTTCCAGCCTATCCCCCGCATTTAACCTGCAGCCCGCACTAACAGACTCTCGGGTAAGACACGCGAAGTGCTCCTAGGAGATCCCAGGCGCTGCAGAACGAAGACGGAAACTCTCCATGCGCAGAATTCCGGAACACGACTGAGTGTGTGGGGGAGGTTTGGGGCCGCCATCCACGCACATAACTGGGGACACAGGTGTTCCCTGTCAGGGGGAATTCCGCTAAATACCTCCCCGGTCCAGGGGGAGGCACGACATGCTACCTGCCTTTCTAGCCCATCCCCCGCGTTTCCCCTGCAGCCCGCACTAGGAGACCCTCGCGGAAGACACGCGAAGTGCTCCTAGGAGATCCCAGGCGCTGCAGAAAGAAGACGGAACCTCCACAAGCTCAGAATTCCGGAACAAGGCTGACTGTGTGGGCGAGGTTTGGGGCCGAACTCCACTTATCTGCCTGGGATCACAGGAGTTCCCTGGCAGGTGGAAGTCCGCTAAATTCGTCCCCTGTCCAGGGGAAGGCACTACATGCTACCTGCATTTCCAGCACATCCCCCGCCTTTCCCCACAGCCCGCACTAGGAGATTCTCGGGGAAGACAAGTGAACGGCTTCTAGGAGATCCCAGGCGCAGCAGACAAAAGACGGAACCTCCCCACGCTAAAATTCAGGAACACGTCTGACTGTGGGAGAGGTTTGGGGCTGACTCCACGCACCTGCCTGGGTTCACAGGAGTTCACTGGCAGGAGGAAGTCCGTAAATTACCTCCCCTGTCCAGGGGGAGGCACTACATGCTACCTGCATTTCCAGCCAATCCCCCGCTTTTCCCCTGCAGCCCGAAATATCAGACACTCGGGGAAGACACGCGAAACGCTCCTAGGATATCCCAGGCACTGCAGACAGAACACGGAAACTCTCCATGCTCAGAATTCCGGAACAGGGCTAAGTGTGTGTGGGAGGTTTGTGGCTGCACTCCATGCAGCTGCCTGTGGTCACAGGAGTTTCCTGGCAGGGGGAAATCCGCAAAAAACCTCCCCTGTCCAGGGGGAGGCACTACATGCTACCTGAATTTCCTGCCCATCCCCCGCATTTAACCGGCAGTCCGCACTAAAATACTCTCGGGTAAGACACGCGAAGTGCTCCTAGGAGATCCCAGGCGCTGCAGAAAGAAGACGGAACCTCCCCACGCTCAGATTTCCGGAACACGGCTGACTGTGTTGGAGAGGTTTGGGGCCGAGCTCCACGCAACTGCCTGGGGTCACAGGTGTTCCCTGGCAGGGGGAATTCCGCTAAATACCTCCCCGGTCCAGGGGGAGGCACGACATGCTTCCTGCATTTCCAGCCAATCCCCCGCTTTTCCTCTGCAGCCCGCACTATGAGACTCTCGGGGAAGACACGTAAAGGCTCCTAGGAGATCCAAGGCACTGCAGAGAGAAGACGTAAATTCTCCATGCTCAGAAATCCATAACACGGCTGAGGGTTGGGGGAGGTTTGGGGCCGCCATCCACGCAGCTGCCAGGGGACACAGGTGTTCCCTGGCAGGGGGAAGTCCGCTAAATACCTCCCCTGTCTAGGGGGAGGCACTATATGCTACCTGCATTCCAGCCCATTCCCCGCTTTCCCCTGCAGCCCGCACTAGGAGACCCTCGGGGAAGACACGCGAAGTGCTCCTAGGAGATCCCAGGCGCTGCAGAAAGAAGACGGAACCTCCCAACACTCAGAAATCCCGAACAAGGCTGACTGTGTGGGGAAGGTTTGGGGCCGACCTCCACGCAGCTGCCTGGATTCACAGGTGTTCCCTGGCAGGGGGAAGTCAGCTAAAAACCTCCCCTGTCCAGCGGGAGGCACTACATGCTACCTGCATTTCCAGCCCATCCCCCGCATTTAACCGGCAGCCCGCACAAAGAGACTCTCGTGGAAGATACGTGAAGGGCTCCTAGGGTATCCCAAGAGCAGCAGACAGAAGACGAAACCTCCCAACACTCAGAATTCCGGAACATGGCTGACTGTGTCGGGGAGTTTTGGGGGCGAGCTCCTCGCAGCTGCCTGGGGTCACAGGTGTTCCCTGGTAGGGGGAAGTCCGCTAAATACGTTCCCTGTTCAGGGGGAGGCACTACATGCTACCTGCATTTCCAGCACTTCCCCCGCCTTTCCCTGGCAGACCGCACTAGGGGATTCTCGGGGAAGACACGTGAAGGGCTCCTAGGAGATCCCAGGCGCAGCAGACAGAAGACGGACCCTCTCCACGCTCAGAATTCCGGAACACGTCTGACTGTGTGGGAGGTTTGGGGCTGCCCTTCACGCAGCTGCCTGGGTTCACAGGTGTTCCCTGGCAGGGGGAAGCCCGCTAATTACCTCCCCTGTCCAGGTGGAGGCTCGACATGCTACCTGCATTTCCAGCCAATCCCCCACTTTTCCCCTGCAGCCCGCACTATGAGACTCTCGGGGAAGACACGCGAAAGGCTCCTAGGAGATCCCAGGCGCAGCAGACAGAAGACGGAAACTCCTTATGCTCAGAATTCTGGAACACGGATGACTGTGTGGGGGAGTTTTTGTGCCGCCGTCCTCGAAGCTGCCTGGGGTCACTGTTGTTCCCTGGCAGGGGGAAGTCCGCTAAATACCTCTCCTGTCAAGGGGGAGGCACTATATGCTACCTTGCATTTCCAGCATATCCCCCGCATTTAACTGGCAGCCCGCACTAAGACACCCTCGGGTAAGACACGCGAAGTGCTCCTAGGAGATCCCAGGCGCTGCAAACAGAAGACGGAAACTCTCCATGCTCAGAATTCCGGAACACGGCTGAGTGTGTGGGGGAGGTTAGAGGCCGCCATCCACGCACATAACTGGGGACACAGGTGTTCCCTGTCAGGGGGAATTCCGCTAAATAACTCCCCCGTCCAGGGGGAGGCACGACATGCTAACTGCATTTCTAGCCCATCCCCCGCGTTTCCCCTGCAGCCCGCACTAGGAGACCCTGGGGGAAGATACGTTAAGGGCTCCTAGGGGATCCCAAGCGCAGCAGACAGAAGACGAAACCTCCCAACACTCAGAATCCCGGAACACGGCTGACTGTGTGGGGGAGGTTTGGTGCCGAGCTCCACGAAGCTGCCTGGGGTCACAGGTGTTCCCTGGCAGGGGGAAGTCCGCTAAATTCGTCCCCTGTCCAGGGGGAGGCACTACATGCTACCTGCATTTCCAGCACATTCCCCGACTTTCCCCTGCAGCCCGCACAAGGATATTCTCGGGGAAGACACGTGAACCGCTTCTATGGGATCCAGGCGCAGCAGACAGAAGACGGAACCTCCCCACGCTAGAATTCTGGAACACGTCTGACTGTGGGAGAAGTTTGGGGCTGCCTCCACGGAGCTGCCTGTGTTCACATGTGTTCACTGGCAGGAGGAAGTCCGTAAATTACCTCCCCTGTCCAGGGGGAGTCACTACATGCTACCTGCATTTCCAGCCAATCCCCCGCTTTTCCCCTGCAGCCCGAACTATGAGACACTCGGGGAAGACACGCCAAAGGCTCCTAGGATATCCCAGGCACTGCAGACAGAACACGGAAACTCTCCATGCTCAGAATTCCGGAACACGACTGAGTGTGTGGGGGATGTTTGGGGCTGCACTCCACGCAGCTACCTGGTTTCACATGTTTTCCCTTGCAGGGGGAATTCCGCTAAATACCTCCCCTGTCCAGGGGTAGGCACTAAAGGCTACCTGGATTTCCAGCACATCCCCCGACTCTCCCCAGCAGCCCGCCCTAGGAGACTCTCGGGAAAGACACGAGAAGGGCTCTTAGGAGATCCCAGGCGCAGCAGAAAGAAGACAGAACCTCCCCACGCTCAGAATTCCGGAACCAGGCTGACTGTGTGGTGGAGCTTTGGGGCCGCCCTCCTCGCAGCTGCCTGTGGTCACAGGAGTTTCCTGGCAGGGTGAAGTCCGCTAAATACCTCCCCTGTCCAGGGGGAGGCACTACATGCTACCTGCATTTCCAGCCCATCCCCCGCCTTTCCCCGGCTGCCCGCACAAGGAGACTCTCGGGGAAGATACGTGAAGGGCTCCTAGGGGATCCCAAGCGCAGCAGACAGAAGACGAAACCTCCCAACACTCAGAATTCCGGAACAGTACTGAGTGTGTGGGGGAGGTTTGGGGCCGAGCACCACGCAGCTGCCTGGGGTCACAGGAGTTCCCTGGCAGGGGGAAGTCCGCTAAAAACCTCCCCTGTCCAGGGGGAGGCACTACATGCTACCTGCATTTCCAGCCCATCCCCCGCCTTTCCCCGGCTGCCCGCACAAGGAGACTGTCGGGGAAGATACGCGAAGTGCTCCTAGGAGACCCCAGGCGCTGCAGAAAGAAGACGGAACCTCCCCACTCTCAGATATCCGGAACACGGCTGACTGTGTGGGGGGAGGTTTGGGGCCGGGCTCCACGCAACTGCCTGGGGTCACAGGTTTTCCCTGGCAGGGGGAAGTCCGCTAAATACCTCCCCTGTCTAGGTGGAGGCACTACATGCTACCTGCATTCCAGCCAATCCCCTGCTTTTCCCCTGCAGCCCGCACTATGAGACTCTCGGGGAAGACACGCGAAAGGCTCCTAGGAGATCCCAGGCGCTGCAGACAGATGACGGAAGCTAAGCACGCTTAGAATTCCGGAACACGGCTGAACGTTTTTGGGTTTGGGTCCTCCCTCCACGCAGCTGCCTGGGGTCACAGGTGTCCACTGGCAGGGAGAATTCCGCTAAATACCTCCCCTATCCAGGGGGAGGCACTACAGGCTACCTGCATTTCCAGCCCATCCCCGCCTTTCCTGGCATCCCGAACAAGGTGATTCTCTGGGGAGACACACGAAGGTCTCCTAGGAGATCCCTGGCGCTGCAGACAGAAGATGGAATCTCCCCACACTGAGAAATCTGGAACACGGCTAACTGTGTGTGGGAGGTTTGGGGCTGCATTTCACGCAGCTGCCTGGGTTCATTGGTGTTCCCTGGCAGGGAGAATTCCGCTAAATACCTCCCTTATCCAGGGGGAGTCACTACATGCTACCTGCATTTCCAGCCCATCCCCTGCCTTTCCCCCGCAAACCGCACTAAGAGACTCTCGGGGAAGACACGCGAAGGGCTCCTAGGAGATCCCAGGCACTGCAGAGGGAAGACGTAAATTCTCCATGCTCAGAATTAAAGAACACGGCTGAGTGTTCGGGGAGTTTTGGGGCCGCCATCCACGCAGCTGCCAGGGGACACAGGTGTTCCCTGGCAGGGGGAAGTCCGCTAAATACCTCCCCTGTCTAGGGGGAGGCACTACATGCTACCTGCATTCCAGCCCGTCCCCCGCCTTTCCCCTGCAGCCTGCACTAGGAGACCCTCGGTTAAGACACGTGAAGGGCTCCTAGGAGATCCCAGAAGCAGCAGACAGAAGACGGAACCTCCCAACACACAGAAATCCCGAACAAGGCTGACTGTGTGGGGAAGGTTTGGGGCCGACCTCCACGCAGCTGCCTGGTTTCATAGGTGTTCCCTGGTAGGGGGAAGTCAGCTAAATACCTCTCCTGTCCAGGGGGAGGCACTACATGCTACCTGCATTTCCAGCCCATCCCCCGCATTTAACCGGCAGCCCGCACAAAGAGACTCTCGGGGAAGACACGCGAAGACCTCCTAGGAGATCCCAGGCACTGCAGAGAGAAGACGGAACCTCCAAAAGCTCAGAATTCCGGAACACGGCTGACTGTGTGGGCGAGCTTTGGGGCCGAACCCCACTGATCTGCCTGGGATCACAGGTGTTCCCTGGCAGGGGGAAATCCGCTAAATAACTCCCCTGTCTAGGGGGAGGCACTATATGCTACCTGCATTTTCAGCCCATCCCCCGCATTTCCCCGGCTTCCCGCACAAGGAGACTCTCGGGGAAGATACGAGAAGGGCTCCTAGGGGATCCTAAGCGCAGCAGACAGAAGACGAATCCTCCCAACACTCAGAATTTCGGAACATGGCTGACTGAGTGGGGGAGGTTTGGGGCCGAGCTCCTCGCAACTGCCTGGGGTCACAGGTGTTCCCTGGTAGCGGGAAGTACGCTAAATACGTTCCCTGTCCAGGGGGAGGCACTACATGCTACCTGAATTTCCAGCACATCCCCCGCATTTCCCCGGCAGCCCGCACTAGGGGATTCTCGGGGAAGACACGTGAAGGGCTCCTAGGAGATCCCAGGCGCAGCAGACAGAAGACGGACCCTCACCACGCTCAGAATTCCGGAACACGTCTGACTGTGGGGGAGGTTTGGGGCTGCCCTCCACGCAGATGCCTGGGTTCACAGGTGTTCCCTGGCAGGGGGAAGCCCGCTAATTACCTCCCCTGTCCAGGTGGAGGCACGACATGCTACCTGCATTTCCAGCCAATCCCCCAATTTTCCCCTGCAGCCCGCACTATGAGACTCTCGGGGAAGACACGCGAAAGGCTCCTAGGAGATCCCAGGCGCTGCAGACAGATGACGGAACCTACGCACGCTTAGAATTCCAGAACACGGCTGAGTTTTGGGGGAGGTTTGGGGCCGCCATCCACGCAGCTGCCAGGGGACACAGGTGTTCCCTGGCAGGGGGAAGTCCGCTAAATACCTCCCCTGTCTAGGGGGAGGCACTACATGCTACCTGCATTCCAGCCCATCCCCCGCCTTTCCCCTGCAGCCCGCACTAGGAGACCCTCGGGGAAGACACGTGAAGGGCTCCTAGGAGATCCCAGGAGCAGCAGACAGAAGACGGAACCTCCCAACACTCAGAAATCCCGAACAATGCTGACTGTGTGGGGAAGGTTTGGGGCCGCCCTCCACGCAGCTGCCTGGTTTCACAGGTGTTCCCTGGCAGGGGGAAGTCAGCTAAATACCTCCCCTGTCCAGGGGGAGGCACTACATGCTACCTGCATTTCCAGCCCATCCCCCGCATTTAACCGGCAGCCCGCACAAAGAGACTCTCGGGGAAGACACGCGAAGTGCTCCTAGGAGATCCCAGGCGCTGCAGAAAGAAGACGGAACCTCCAAAAGCTCAGAATTCCGGAACACGGCTGACTGTGTGGGCGAGGTTTGGGGCCGACCTCCACTGATCTGCCTGGGATCACAGGTGTTCCCTGGCAGGCGGAAGTCCGCTAAATAACTCCCCTGTCTAGGGGGAGGCACTATATGCTACCTGCATTTTCAGCCCATCCCCCGCATTTCCCCGGCTGCCCGCACAAGGAGACTCTCGGGGAAGATACGAGAAGGGCTCCTAGGGGATCCTAAGCGCAGCAGACAGAAGACGAAACCTCCCAACACTCAGAAATCCGGAACATGGCTGACTGAGTGGGGGAGGTTTGGGGCCGAGCTCCTCGCAACTGCCTGGGGTCACAGGTGTTCCCTGGTAGCGGGAAGTCCGCTAAATACTTTCCCTGTCCAGGGGGAGGCACTACATGCTACCTGCATTTCCAGCACATCCCCCGCCTTTCCCCGGCAGCCGCACTAGGGGATTCTCGGGGAAGACACGTGAAGGGCTCCTAGGAGATCCCAGGCGCAGCACACTGAACACGGACCCTCCCCACGCTCAGAATTCCGGAACACGTCTGACTGAGGGGGAGGTTTGGGGCTGCCTTCCACGCAGCTGCCTGGGTTCACAGGTGTTCCCTGGCAGGGGGAAGCCCGCTAATTACCTCCCCTGTCCAGGTGGAGGCACGACATGCTACCTGCATTTCCAGCCAATCCCCCGCTTTTCCCCTGCAGCCCGCAATATGAGACTCTCGGGGAAGACACGTGAAAGGCTCCTAGGAGATCCCAGGCGCTGCAGACAGATGACGGAACCTACGCACGCTTAGAATTCCGGAACACGGGTGAATGTTTGGGGGTTTGGGTCCGCCCTCCACGCAGCTGCCTTGGGTCACAAGTGTCCACTGGCAGGGAGAATTCCGCTAAATACCTCCCCTGTCCAGGGGGAGGCACTACAGGCTACCTGCATTTCCAGCCCATCCCCGTCTTTCCTGGCATCCCGAACAAGGTGACTCTCTGGGAAGACACGCGAAGGTCTCCTAGGGGATCCCTGGCGCTGCAGACAGAAGATGGAACCTCCCCACACTGAGAAATCCGGAACACGGCTGACTGTGTGTGGGAGGGTTGGGGCTGCATTTCACGCAGCTGCCTGGGTTCACTGTTGTTCCCTGGCAGGGAGATTTCCGCTAAATACCTCCCATATCCAGGGGGAGGCACTACATGCTACCTGCATTTCCAGCCCATCCCCCGCCTTTCCCCCGCAAACTGCACTAGGAAACTCTCGGGGAAGACACGCGAAGGGCTCCTAGGAGATCCCATCGCTGCAGACAGAAGTCAGAAGCTCCCCACACTCAGAATTCCGGAACACGGCCGAGTGTGTGGGGGAGGATTGGGGCCGCCCTCCACACAGATGTCTGGTGTCACAGGTGTTGCCTTGAAGGGGGAAGTCCGCTAAATACCTCCCTTGTCCAGGGGGAGGCACTACATACTACCTGCATTTCCAGCCCATCCCACGCCTTTCCCTGGCAGCCCGCACTAGGAGACTCTCGGGGAAGACACGTGAAGGGCTCCTAGGAGATCCCAGGCGCAGCAGACAGAAGACGGAAACTCCTTATGCTCAGAATTCTGGAACACGGATGACTGTGTGGGGGAGGATTGGGGCCGAGCTCCACGCAACTGCCTGGGGTCACAGGTGTTCCCTGGCAGGGGGAAGTCCGCTAAATACCTCCCCCGTCCAGGGGGAGGCACGACATGCTTCCTGCATTTCCAGCCAATCCCCCGCTTTTCCTCTGCAGCCCGTACTATGAGACTCTCGGGGAAGACACGCGGAAGGCTCCTAGGAGATCCCAGGCACTGCAGAGAGAAGACGTAAATTCTCCATGCTCAGAATTACAGAACACGGCTGAGTGTTGGGGGAGGTTTGGGGCCGCCATCCACGCAGCTGCCAGGGGACACAGGTGTTCCCTGGCAGGGGGAAGTCCGCTAAATACCTCCCCTGTATAGGGGGAGACACTACATGCTACCTGCATTCCAGCCCATCCCCCGCCTTTCCCCTGCAGTCCGCACTAGGAGACCCTCGGGGAAGACACGTGAAGGGCTCCTAGGAGATCCCAGGAGCAGCAGACAGAAGACGGAACCTCCCAACACTCAGAAATCCCGAACAATGCTGACTGTGTGGGGAAGGTTTGGGGCCGCCCTCCACGCAGCTGCCTGGTTTCACAGGTGTTCCCTGGCAGGGGGAAGTCAGCTAAATACCTCCCCTGTCCAGGGGGAGGCACTACATGCTACCTGCATTTCCAGCCCATCCCCCGCATTTAACCGGCAGCCCGCACAAAGAGACTCTCGGGGAAGACACGCGAAGAGCTCCTAGGAGATCCCAGGCACTGCAGAGAGAAGACGGAACCTCCAAAAGCTCAGAATTCCGGAATACGGCTGACTGTGTGGGCGAGCTTTGGGGCCGAAACCCACTGATCTGCCTGGGATCACAGGTGTTCCCTGGCAGGGGGAAATCCGCTAAATAACTCCCCTGTCTAGGGGGAGGCACTATATGCTACCTGCATTTTCAGCCCATCCCCCGCATTTCCCCGGCTTCCCGCACAAGGAGACTCTCGGGGAAGATACGAGAAGGGCTCCTAGGGGATCCTAAGCGCAGCAGACAGAAGACGAATCCTCCCAACACTCAGAATTTCGGAACATGGCTGACTGAGTGGGGGAGGTTTGGGGCCGAGCTCCTCGCAACTGCCTGGGGTCACAGGTGTTCCCTGGTAGCGGGAAGTACGCTAAATACGTTCCCTGTCCAGGGGGAGGCACTACATGCTACCTGAATTTCCAGCACATCCCCCGCATTTCCCCGGCAGCCCGCACTAGGGGATTCTCGGGGAAGACACGTGAAGGGCTCCTAGGAGATCCCAGGCGCAGCAGACAGAAGACGGACCCTCACCACGCTCAGAATTCCGGAACACGTCTGACTGTGGGGGAGGTTTGGGGCTGCCCTCCACGCAGATGCCTGGGTTCACAGGTGTTCCCTGGCAGGGGGAAGCCCGCTAATTACCTCCCCTGTCCAGGTGGAGGCACGACATGCTACCTGCATTTCCAGCCAATCCCCCAATTTTCCCCTGCAGCCCGCACTATGAGACTCTCGGGGAAGACACGCGAAAGGCTCCTAGGAGATCCCAGGCGCTGCAGACAGATGACGGAACCTACGCACGCTTAGAATTCCAGAACACGGCTGAGTTTTGGGGGAGGTTTGGGGCCGCCATCCACGCAGCTGCCAGGGGACACAGGTGTTCCCTGGCAGGGGGAAGTCCGCTAAATACCTCCCCTGTCTAGGGGGAGGCACTACATGCTACCTGCATTCCAGCCCATCCCCCGCCTTTCCCCTGCAGCCCGCACTAGGAGACCCTCGGGGAAGACACGTGAAGGGCTCCTAGGAGATCCCAGGAGCAGCAGACAGAAGACGGAACCTCCCAACACTCAGAAATCCCGAACAATGCTGACTGTGTGGGGAAGGTTTGGGGCCGCCCTCCACGCAGCTGCCTGGTTTCACAGGTGTTCCCTGGCAGGGGGAAGTCAGCTAAATACCTCCCCTGTCCAGGGGGAGGCACTACATGCTACCTGCATTTCCAGCCCATCCCCCGCATTTAACCGTCAGCCCGCACAAAGAGACTCTCGGGGAAGACACGCGAAGTGCTCCTAGGAGATCCCAGGCGCTGCAGAAAGAAGACGGAACCTCCAAAAGCTCAGAATTCCGGAACACGGCTGACTGTGTGGGCGAGGTTTGGGGCCGACCTCCACTGATCTGCCTGGGATCACAGGTGTTCCCTGGCAGGCGGAAGTCCGCTAAATAACTCCCCTGTCTAGGGGGAGGCACTATATGCTACCTGCATTTTCAGCCCATCCCCCGCATTTCCCCGGCTGCCCGCACAAGGAGACTCTCGGGGAAGATACGAGAAGGGCTCCTAGGGGATCCTAAGCGCAGCAGACAGAAGACGAAACCTCCCAACACTCAGAAATCCGGAACATGGCTGACTGAGTGGGGGAGGTTTGGGGCCGAGCTCCTCGCAACTGCCTGGGGTCACAGGTGTTCCCTGGTAGCGGGAAGTCCGCTAAATACTTTCCCTGTCCAGGGGGAGGCACTACATGCTACCTGCATTTCCAGCACATCCCCCGCATTTCCCTGGAAGCCCGCACTAGGGGATTCTCGGGGAAGACACGTGAAGGGCTCCTAGGAGATCCCAGGCGCAGCAGACAGAAGACGGACCCTCACCACGCTCAGAATTCCGGAACACGTCTGACTGTGGGGGAGGTTTGGGGCTGCCCTCCACGCAGCTGCCTGGGTTCACAGGTGTTCCCTGGCAGGGGGAAGCCCGCTAATTACCTCCCCTGTCCAGGTGGAGGCACGACATGCTACCTGCATTTCCAGCCAATCCCCCACTTTTCCCCTGCAGACCGCACTATGAGACTCTCGGGGAAGACACGCGAAAGGCTCCTAGGAGATCCCAGGCGCTGCAGACCGATGACGGAACCTACGCACGCTTAGAATTCCAGAACACGGCTGAGTGTTGGGGGAGGTTTGGGGCCGCCATCCACGCAGCTGCCTGGTTTCACAGGTGTTCCCTGGCAGGGGGAAGTCAGCTAAATACCTCCCCTGTCCAAGGGGAGGCACTACATGCTACCTGCATTTCCAGCCCATCCCCCGCATTTAACCGGCAGCCCGCACAAAGAGACTCTCGGGGAAGACACGCGAAGTGCTCCTAGGAGATCCCAGGCGCTGCAGAAAGAAGACGGAACCTCCAAAAGCTCAGAATTCCGGAACACGGCTGACTGTGTGGGCGAGCTTTGGGGCCGACCTCCACTGATCTGCCTGGGATCACAGGTGTTCCCTGGCAGGCGGAAGTCCGCTAAATAACTCCCCTGTCTAGGGGGAGGCACTATATGCTACCTGCATTTTCAGCCCATCCCCCGCCTTTCCCCGGCCGCCCGCACTAGGAGACTCTCGGGGAAGATACGTGAAGGGCTCCTAGGGTATCCCAAGCGCAGCAGACAGAAGACGAAACCTCCCAACACTCAGAATTCCGGAACATGGCTGACTGTGTGGGGGAGGTTTGGGGCCGAGCTCCTCGCAGCTGCCTGTGGTCACAGGTGTTCCCCGGTAGGGGGAAGTCCGCTAAATACGTTCCCTGTCCAGGGTGAGGCACTACATGCTACCTGCATTTCCAGCACATCCCCCGCCTTTCCCCGGCAGCCGCACTAGGGGATTCTCGGGGAAGACACGTGAAGGGCTCCTAGGAGATCCCAGGCGCAGCACACTGAACACGGACCCTCCCCACGCTCAGAATTCCGGAACACGTCTGACTGTGGGGGAGGTTTGGGGCTGCCTTCCACGCAGCTGCCTGGGTTCACAGGTGTTCCCTGGCAGGGGGAAGCCCGCTAATTACCTCCCCTGTCCAGGTGGAGGCACGACATGCTACCTGCATTTCCAGCCAATCCCCCGCTTTTCCCCTGCAGCCCGCAATATGAGACTCTCGGGGAAGACACGTGAAAGGCTCCTAGGAGATCCCAGGCGCTGCAGACAGATGACGGAACCTACGCACGCTTAGAATTCCGGAACACGGGTGAATGTTTGGGGGTTTGGGTCCGCCCTCCACGCAGCTGCCTTGGGTCACAAGTGTCCACTGGCAGGGAGAATTCCGCTAAATACCTCCCCTGTCCAGGGGGAGGCACTACAGGCTACCTGCATTTCCAGCCCATCCCCGTCTTTCCTGGCATCCCGAACAAGGTGACTCTCTGGGAAGACACGCGAAGGTCTCCTAGGGGATCCCTGGCGCTGCAGACAGAAGATGGAACCTCCCCACACTGAGAAATCCGGAACACGGCTGACTGTGTGTGGGAGGGTTGGGGCTGCATTTCACGCAGCTGCCTGGGTTCACTGTTGTTCCCTGGCAGGGAGATTTCCGCTAAATACCTCCCATATCCAGGGGGAGGCACTACATGCTACCTGCATTTCCAGCCCATCCCCCGCCTTTCCCCCGCAAACTGCACTAGGAAACTCTCGGGGAAGACACGCGAAGGGCTCCTAGGAGATCCCATCGCTGCAGACAGAAGTCAGAAGCTCCCCACACTCAGAATTCCGGAACACGGCCGAGTGTGTGGGGGAGGATTGGGGCCGCCCTCCACACAGATGTCTGGTGTCACAGGTGTTGCCTTGAAGGGGGAAGTCCGCTAAATACCTCCCTTGTCCAGGGGGAGGCACTACATACTACCTGCATTTCCAGCCCATCCCACGCCTTTCCCTGGCAGCCCGCACTAGGAGACTCTCGGGGAAGACACGTGAAGGGCTCCTAGGAGATCCCAGGCGCAGCAGACAGAAGACGGAAACTCCTTATGCTCAGAATTCTGGAACACGGATGACTGTGTGGGGGAGGATTGGGGCCGAGCTCCACGCAACTGCCTGGGGTCACAGGTGTTCCCTGGCAGGGGGAAGTCCGCTAAATACCTCCCCCGTCCAGGGGGAGGCACGACATGCTTCCTGCATTTCCAGCCAATCCCCCGCTTTTCCTCTGCAGCCCGTACTATGAGACTCTCGGGGAAGACACGCGGAAGGCTCCTAGGAGATCCCAGGCACTGCAGAGAGAAGACGTAAATTCTCCATGCTCAGAATTCCAGAACACGGCTGAGTGTTGGGGGAGGTTTGGGGCCGCCATCCACGCAGCTGCCAGGGGACACAGGTGTTCCCTGGCAGGGGGAAGTCCGCTAAATACCTCCCCTGTATAGGGGGAGACACTACATGCTACCTGCATTCCAGCCCATCCCCCGCCTTTCCCCTGCAGTCCGCACTAGGAGACCCTCGGGGAAGACACGTGAAGGGCTCCTAGGAGATCCCAGGAGCAGCAGACAGAAGACGGAACCTCCCAACACTCAGAAATCCCGAACAATGCTGACTGTGTGGGGAAGGTTTGGGGCCGCCCTCCACGCAGCTGCCTGGTTTCACAGGTGTTCCCTGGCAGGGGGAAGTCAGCTAAATACCTCCCCTGTCCAGGGGGAGGCACTACATGCTACCTGCATTTCCAGCCCATCCCCCGCATTTAACCGGCAGCCCGCACAAAGAGACTCTCGGGGAAGACACGCGAAGTGCTCCTAGGCGATCCCAGGCGCTGCAGACAGATGACGGAACCTACGCACGCTTAGAATTCCGGAACACGGCTGAAAGTTTGGGGGTTTGGGTCCGCCCTCCACGCAGCTGCCTGGGGTCACAGGTGTCCACTGGCAGGGAGAATTCCGCTAAATACCTCCCCTTTCCATGGGGAGGCACTACAGGCTACCTGCATTTCCAGGCCATCCCCGCCTTTCCTGGCATCCCGAACAAGGTGACTCTCTGGGAAGACACGCGAAGGGCTCCTAGGAGATCCCTGGCGCTGCAGACAGAAGATGGAACCTCCCCACAATGAGAAATCCGAAAAAAGGCTGACTGTGTGTGGGAGGTTTGGGGCCGCCCTCCTCGCAGCTACCTGGATTCACAGGTTTTCCCTGGCAGGGGGAATTCCGCTAAATACCTCCCCTGTCCAGGGGTAGGCACTAAAGGCTACCTGGATTTCCAGCACATTCCCCGCCTTTCCCCGGCAGTCCGCAGTAGGAGACTCTCGGGGAAGACACGAGAAGGGCTCTTAGGAGATCCCAGGCGCAGCAGAAAGAAGACAGAACCTCCCCACGCTCAGAATTCCGGACCCCGGCTGACTGTGTGGTGGAGCTTTGGGGCCGCCCTCCTCGCAGCTGCCTGTGGTCACAGGAGTTTCCTGGCAGGGTGAAGACCGCTAAATACCTCCCCTATCCAGGGGGAGGCACTACATGCTACCTGCATTTCCAGCCCATCCCCCGCATTTAACCGGCAGCCCGCACAAAGAGACTCTCGGGGAAGACACGCGAAGTGCTCCTAGGAGATCCCATCGCTGCAGACAGAAGACAGAAGGTCCCCACACTCAGAATTCCGGAACACGGCCGAGTGTGTGGGGGAGGATTGGGGCCGCCCTCCACACAGATGTCTGGTGTCACAGGTGTTGCCTTGAAGGGGGAAGTCCGCTAAATACCTCCCTTGTCCAGGGGGAGGCACTACATACTACCTGCATTTCCAGCCCATCCCACGCCTTTCCCTGGCAGCCCGCACTAGGAGACTCTCGGGGAAGACACGTGAAGGGCTCCTAGGAGATCCCAGGCGCAGCAGACAGAAGACGGAAACTCCTTATGCTCAGAATTCTGGAACACGGATGACTGTGTGGGGGAGGATTGGGGCCGAGCTCCACGCAACTGCCTGGGGTCACAGGTGTTCCCTGGCAGGGGGAAGTCCGCTAAATACCTCCCCCGTCCAGGGGGAGGCACGACATGCTTCCTGCATTTCCAGCCAATCCCCCGCTTTTCCTCTGCAGCCCGCACTATGAGACTCTCGGGGAAGACACGCGAAAGGCTCCTAGGAGATCCCAGGCACTGCAGAGGGAAGACGTAAATTCTCCATGCTCAGAATTAAAGAACACGGCTGAGTGTTCGGGGAGTTTTGGGGCCGCCATCCACGCAGCTGCCAGGGGACACAGGTGTTCCCTGGCAGGGGGAAGTCCGCTAAATACCTCCCCTGTCTAGGGGGAGGCACTACATGCTACCTGCATTCCAGCCCGTCCCCCGCCTTTCCCCTGCAGCCCGCACTAGGAGACCCTCGGGGAAGACACGTGAAGGGCTCCTAGGAGATCCCAGGAGCAGCAGACAGAAGACGGAACCTCCCAACACTCAGAAATCCCGAACAAGGCTGACTGTGTGGGGAAGGTTTGGGGCCGCCCTCCACGCAGCTGCCTGGTTTCACAGGTGTTCCCTGGCAGGGGGAAGTCAGCTAAATACCTCTTCTGTCCAGGGGGAGGCACTACATGCTACCTGCATTTCCAGCCCATCCCCCGCATTTAACCGGCAGCCCGCACAAAGAGACTCTCGGGGAAGACACGCGAAGTGCTCCTAGGAGATCCCATCGCTGCAGACAGAAGACAGAAGGTCCCCACACTCAGAATTCCGGAACACGGCCGAGTGTGTGGGGGAGGATTGGGGCCGCCCTCCACACAGATGTCTGGTGTCACAGGTGTTGCCTTGAAGGGGGAAGTCCGCTAAATACCTCCCTTGTCCAGGGGGAGGCACTACATACTACCTGCATTTCCAGCCCATCCCACGCCTTTCCCTGGCAGCCCGCACTAGGAGACTCTCGGGGAAGACACGTGAAGGGCTCCTAGGAGATCCCAGGCGCAGCAGACAGAAGACGGAAACTCCTTATGCTCAGAATTCTGGAACACGGATGACTGTGTGGGGGAGGATTGGGGCCGAGCTCCACGCAAATGCCTGGGGTCACAGGTGTTCCCTGGCAGGGGGAAGTCCGCTAAATACCTCCCCCGTCCAGGGGGAGGCACGACATGCTTCCTGCATTTCCAGCCAATCCCCCGCTTTTCCTCTGCAGCCCGCACTATGAGACTCTCGGGGAAGACACGCGAAAGGCTCCTAGGAGATCCCAGGCACTGCAGAGAGAAGACGTAAATTCTCCATGCTCAGAATTCCAGAACACGGCTGAGTGTTGGGGGAGGTTTGGGGCCGCCATCCACGCAGCTGCCAGGGGACACAGGTGTTCCCTGGCAGGGGGAAGTCCGCTAAATACCTCCCCTGTATAGGGGGAGGCACTACATGCTACCTGCATTCCAGCCCATCCCCCGCCTTTCCCCTGCAGCCCGCACTAGGAGACCCTCGGGGAAGACACGTGAAGGGCTCCTAGGAGATCCCAGGAGCAGCAGACAGAAGACGGAACCTCCCAACACTCAGAAATCCCGAACAAGGCTGACTGTGTGGGGAAGGTTTGGGGCTGCCCTCCACGCAGCTGCCTGTGTTCACAGGTGTTCCCCGGCAGGGGGAAGCCCGCTAATTACCTCCCCTGTCCAGGTGGAGGCACGACATGCTACCTGCATTTCCAGCCAATCCCCCGCTTTTCCCCTGCAGCCCGCACTATGAGACTCTCGGGGAAGGCACGCGAAAGGCTCCTAGGAGATCCCAGGCGCTGCAGACAGATGACGGAACCTACACACGCTTAGAATTCCGGAACACGGGTGAATGTTTGGGGGTTTGGGTCCGCCCTCCACGCAGCTGCCTGGGGTCACAAGTGTCCACTGGCAGGGAGAATTCCGCTAAATACCTCCCCTGTCCAGGGGGAGGCACTACAGGCTACCTGCATTTCCAGCCCAACCCCGTCTTTCCTGGCATCCCGAACAAGGTGACTCTCTGGGAAGACACGCGAAGTTCTCCTAGGAGATCCCTGGAGCTGCAGACAGAAGATGGAACCTCCCCACACTGAGAATTCCGGTACACGGCTGACTGTGTGTGGGAGGTTTGGGGCTGCATTTCACGCAGCTGCCTGGGTTCACTGGTGTTCCCTGGCAGGGAGATTTCCGCTAAATACCTCCCCTATCCAGGGGGAGGCACTAAATGCTACCTGCATTTCGAGCCCATCCCCCGCCTTTCCCTCGCAAACCGCACTAGGAAAATCTCGGGGAAGACACGCGAAGGGCTCCTAGAAGATCCCATAGCTGCAGACAGAAGACAGAAGGTCCCCACACTCAGAATTCCGGAACACGGCCGAGTGTGTGGGGGAGGATTGGGGCCGCCCTCCACACAGATGTCTGGTGTCACAGGTTTTGCCTTGAAGGGGGAAGTCCGCTAAATACCTCCCTTGTCCAGGGGGAGGCACTACATACTACCTGCATTTCCAGCCCATCCCACGCCTTTCCCTGGCAACCCGCACTAGGAGACTCTCGGGGAAGACACGTGAAGGGCTCCTAGGAGATCCCAGGCGCAGCAGACAGAAGACGGAAACTCCTTATGCTCAGAATTCTGGAACACGGATGACTGTGTGGAGGAGGTTTGGGGCCGAGCTCCACGCAACTGCCTGGGGTCACAGGTGTTCCCTGGCAGGGGGAAGTCCGCTAAATACCTCCCACGTCCAGGGGGAGGCACGACATGCTTCCTGCATTTCCAGCCAATCATCCGCTTTTCCTCTGCAGTCCGCACTATGAGACTCTCGGGTAAGAAACGCGAAAGGCTCCTAGGAGATCCCAGGCACTGCAGAGAGAAGACGTATATTCTCCATGCTCAGAATTCCAGAACACGGCTGAGTGTTGGGGGAGGTTTGGCGCCGCCATCCACGCAGCTGCCAGGGGACACAGGTGTTCCCTGGCATGGGGAAGTCCGCTAAATACCTCCCATGTCTAGGGGGAGGAACTACATGCTACCTGCATTCCAGCCCATCCCCCGCCTTTCCCCTGCAGCCCGCACTAGGAGACCCTCGGGGAAGACACGTGAAGGGCTCCTAGGAGATCCCAGGAGCAGCAGACAGAAGACGGAACCTCCCAACACTCAGAAATCCCGAACAAGGCTGACTGTGTGGGGAAGGTTTGGGGCCGCCCTCCACGCAGCTGCCTGGTTTCACAGGTGTTCCCTGGCAGGGGGAAGTCAGCTAAATACCTCCCCTGTCCAGGGGGAGGCACTACATGCTACCTGCATTTCCAGCCCATCCCCCGCATTTAACCGGCAGCTCGCACAAAGAGACTCTCGGGGAAGACACGCGAAGTGCTCCTAGAAGATCCCAGGCGCTGCAGAAAGAAGACGGAACCTCCAAAAGCTCAGAATTCCGGAACACGGCTGACTGTGTGGGCGAGGTTTGGGGCCGACCTCCACTGATCTGCCTGGGATCACAGGTGTTCCCTGGCAGGGGGAAGTCCGCTAAATAACTCCCCTGTCTAGGGGGAGGCACTGTATGCTACCTGCATTTTCAGCCCATCCCCCGCCTTTCCCCGGCCCCCCGCACTAGGAGACTCTCGGGGAAGATACGTGAAGGGCTCCTAGGTTATCCCAAGCGCAGCAGACAGAAGACGAAACCTCCCAACACTCAGAATTCCGGAACATGGCTGACTGTGTGGGGGAGGTTTGGGGCCGAGCTCCTCGCAGCTGCCTGTGGTCACAGGTGTTCCCCGGTAGGGGGAAGTCCGCTAAATACGTTCCCTGTCCAGGGTGAGGCACTACATGCTACCTGCATTTCCAGCACATCCCCCGCCTTTCCCCGGCAGCCGCACTAGGGGATTCTCGGGGAAGACACGTGAAGGGCTCCTAGGAGATCCCAGGCGCAGCACACTGAACACGGACCCTCCCCACGCTCAGAATTCCGGAACACGTCTGACTGTGGGGGAGGTTTGGGGCTGCCTTCCACGCAGCTGCCTGGGTTCACAGGTGTTCCCTGGCAGGGGGAAGCCCGCTAATTACCTCCCCTGTCCAGGTGGAGGCACGACATGCTACCTGCATTTCCAGCCAATCCCCCGCTTTTCCCCTGCAGCCCGCACTATGAGACTCTCGGGGAAGGCACGCGAAAGGCTCCTAGGAGATCCCAGGCGCTGCAGACAGATGACGGAACCTACACACGCTTAGAATTCCGGAACACGGGTGAATGTTTGGGGGTTTGGGTCCGCCCTCCACGCAGCTGCCTGGGGTCACAAGTGTCCACTGGCAGGGAGAATTCCGCTAAATACCTCCCCTGTCCAGGGGGAGGCACTACAGGCTACCTGCATTTCCAGCCCAACCCCGTCTTTCCTGGCATCCCGAACAAGGTGACTCTCTGGGAAGACACGCGAAGTTCTCCTAGGAGATCCCTGGAGCTGCAGACAGAAGATGGAACCTCCCCACACTGAGAATTCCGGTACACGGCTGACTGTGTGTGGGAGGTTTGGGGCTGCATTTCACGCAGCTGCCTGGGTTCACTGGTGTTCCCTGGCAGGGAGATTTCCGCTAAATACCTCCCCTATCCAGGGGGAGGCACTAAATGCTACCTGCATTTCGAGCCCATCCCCCGCCTTTCCCTCGCAAACCGCACTAGGAAAATCTCGGGGAAGACACGCGAAGGGCTCCTAGAAGATCCCATAGCTGCAGACAGAAGACAGAAGGTCCCCACACTCAGAATTCCGGAACACGGCCGAGTGTGTGGGGGAGGATTGGGGCCGCCCTCCACACAGATGTCTGGTGTCACAGGTTTTGCCTTGAAGGGGGAAGTCCGCTAAATACCTCCCTTGTCCAGGGGGAGGCACTACATACTACCTGCATTTCCAGCCCATCCCACGCCTTTCCCTGGCAACCCGCACTAGGAGACTCTCGGGGAAGACACGTGAAGGGCTCCTAGGAGATCCCAGGCGCAGCAGACAGAAGACGGAAACTCCTTATGCTCAGAATTCTGGAACACGGATGACTGTGTGGAGGAGGTTTGGGGCCGAGCTCCACGCAACTGCCTGGGGTCACAGGTGTTCCCTGGCAGGGGGAAGTCCGCTAAATACCTCCCACGTCCAGGGGGAGGCACGACATGCTTCCTGCATTTCCAGCCAATCATCCGCTTTTCCTCTGCAGTCCGCACTATGAGACTCTCGGGTAAGAAACGCGAAAGGCTCCTAGGAGATCCCAGGCACTGCAGAGAGAAGACGTATATTCTCCATGCTCAGAATTCCAGAACACGGCTGAGTGTTGGGGGAGGTTTGGCGCCGCCATCCACGCAGCTGCCAGGGGACACAGGTGTTCCCTGGCATGGGGAAGTCCGCTAAATACCTCCCATGTCTAGGGGGAGGAACTACATGCTACCTGCATTCCAGCCCATCCCCCGCCTTTCCCCTGCAGCCCGCACTAGGAGACCCTCGGGGAAGACACGTGAAGGGCTCCTAGGAGATCCCAGGAGCAGCAGACAGAAGACGGAACCTCCCAACACTCAGAAATCCCGAACAAGGCTGACTGTGTGGGGAAGGTTTGGGGCCGCCCTCCACGCAGCTGCCTGGTTTCACAGGTGTTCCCTGGCAGGGGGAAGTCAGCTAAATACCTCCCCTGTCCAGGGGGAGGCACTACATGCTACCTGCATTTCCAGCCCATCCCCCGCATTTAACCGGCAGCTCGCACAAAGAGACTCTCGGGGAAGACACGCGAAGTGCTCCTAGAAGATCCCAGGCGCTGCAGAAAGAAGACGGAACCTCCAAAAGCTCAGAATTCCGGAACACGGCTGACTGTGTGGGCGAGGTTTGGGGCCGACCTCCACTGATCTGCCTGGGATCACAGGTGTTCCCTGGCAGGGGGAAGTCCGCTAAATAACTCCCCTGTCTAGGGGGAGGCACTATATGCTACCTGCATTTTCAGCCCATCCCCCGCCTTTCCCCGGCCCCCCGCACTAGGAGACTCTCGGGGAAGATACGTGAAGGGCTCCTAGGGTATCCCAAGCGCAGCAGACAGAAGACGAAACCTCCCAACACTCAGAATTCCGGAACATGGCTGACTGTGTGGGGGAGGTTTGGGGCCGAGCTCCTCGCAGCTGCCTGTGGTCACAGGTGTTCCCCGGTAGGGGGAAGTCCGCTAAATACGTTCCCTGTCCAGGGTGAGGCACTACATGCTACCTGCATTTCCAGCACATCCCCCGCCTTTCCCCGGCAGCCGCACTAGGGGATTCTCGGGGAAGACACGTGAAGGGCTCCTAGGAGATCCCAGGCGCAGCACACTGAACACGGACCCTCCCCACGCTCAGAATTCCGGAACACGTCTGACTGTGGGGGAGGTTTGGGGCTGCCTTCCACGCAGCTGCCTGGGTTCACAGGTGTTCCCTGGCAGGGGGAAGCCCGCTAATTACCTCCCCTGTCCAGGTGGAGGCACGACATGCTACCTGCATTTCCAGCCAATCCCCCGCTTTTCCCCTGCAGCCCGCAATATGAGACTCTCGGGGAAGACACGTGAAAGGCTCCTAGGAGATCCCAGGCGCTGCAGACAGATGACGGAACCTACGCACGCTTAGAATTCCAGAACACGGCTGAGTTTTGGGGGAGGTTTGGGGCCGCCATCCACGCAGCTGCCAGGGGACACAGGTGTTCCCTGGCAGGGGGAAGTCCGCTAAATACCTCCCCTGTCTAGGGGGAGGCACTACATGCTACCTGCATTCCAGCCCATCCCCCGCCTTTCCCCTGCAGCCCGCACTAGGAGACCCTCGGGGAAGACACGTGAAGGGCTCCTAGGAGATCCCAGGAGCAGCAGACAGAAGACGGAACCTCCCAACACTCAGAAATCCCGAACAATGCTGACTGTGTGGGGAAGGTTTGGGGCCGCCCTCCACGCAGCTGCCTGGTTTCACAGGTGTTCCCTGGCAGGGGGAAGTCAGCTAAATACCTCCCCTGTCCAGGGGGAGGCACTACATGCTACCTGCATTTCCAGCCCATCCCCCGCATTTAACCGTCAGCCCGCACAAAGAGACTCTCGGGGAAGACACGCGAAGTGCTCCTAGGAGATCCCAGGCGCTGCAGAAAGAAGACGGAACCTCCAAAAGCTCAGAATTCCGGAACACGGCTGACTGTGTGGGCGAGGTTTGGGGCCGACCTCCACTGATCTGCCTGGGATCACAGGTGTTCCCTGGCAGGCGGAAGTCCGCTAAATAACTCCCCTGTCTAGGGGGAGGCACTATATGCTACCTGCATTTTCAGCCCATCCCCCGCATTTCCCCGGCTGCCCGCACAAGGAGACTCTCGGGGAAGATACGAGAAGGGCTCCTAGGGGATCCTAAGCGCAGCAGACAGAAGACGAAACCTCCCAACACTCAGAAATCCGGAACATGGCTGACTGAGTGGGGGAGGTTTGGGGCCGAGCTCCTCGCAACTGCCTGGGGTCACAGGTGTTCCCTGGTAGCGGGAAGTCCGCTAAATACTTTCCCTGTCCAGGGGGAGGCACTACATGCTACCTGCATTTCCAGCACATCCCCCGCATTTCCCTGGAAGCCCGCACTAGGGGATTCTCGGGGAAGACACGTGAAGGGCTCCTAGGAGATCCCAGGCGCAGCAGACAGAAGACGGACCCTCACCACGCTCAGAATTCCGGAACACGTCTGACTGTGGGGGAGGTTTGGGGCTGCCCTCCACGCAGCTGCCTGGGTTCACAGGTGTTCCCTGGCAGGGGGAAGCCCGCTAATTACCTCCCCTGTCCAGGTGGAGGCACGACATGCTACCTGCATTTCCAGCCAATCCCCCACTTTTCCCCTGCAGACCGCACTATGAGACTCTCGGGGAAGACACGCGAAAGGCTCCTAGGAGATCCCAGGCGCTGCAGACCGATGACGGAACCTACGCACGCTTAGAATTCCAGAACACGGCTGAGTGTTGGGGGAGGTTTGGGGCCGCCATCCACGCAGCTGCCTGGTTTCACAGGTGTTCCCTGGCAGGGGGAAGTCAGCTAAATACCTCCCCTGTCCAAGGGGAGGCACTACATGCTACCTGCATTTCCAGCCCATCCCCCGCATTTAACCGGCAGCCCGCACAAAGAGACTCTCGGGGAAGACACGCGAATTGCTCCTAGGAGATCCCAGGCGCTGCAGAAAGAAGACGGAACCTCCAAAAGCTCAGAATTCCGGAACACGGCTGACTGTGTGGGCGAGCTTTGGGGCCGACCTCCACTGATCTGCCTGGGATCACAGGTGTTCCCTGGCAGGCGGAAGTCCGCTAAATAACTCCCCTGTCTAGGGGGAGGCACTATATGCTACCTGCATTTTCAGCCCATCCCCCGCCTTTCCCCGGCCGCCCGCACTAGGAGACTCTCGGGGAAGATACGTGAAGGGCTCCTAGGGTATCCCAAGCGCAGCAGACAGAAGACGAAACCTCCCAACACTCAGAATTCCGGAACATGGCTGACTGTGTGGGGGAGGTTTGGGGCCGAGCTCCTCGCAGCTGCCTGTGGTCACAGGTGTTCCCCGGTAGGGGGAAGTCCGCTAAATACGTTCCCTGTCCAGGGTGAGGCACTACATGCTACCTGCATTTCCAGCACATCCCCCGCCTTTCCCCGGCAGCCGCACTAGGGGATTCTCGGGGAAGACACGTGAAGGGCTCCTAGGAGATCCCAGGCGCAGCACACTGAACACGGACCCTCCCCACGCTCAGAATTCCGGAACACGTCTGACTGTGGGGGAGGTTTGGGGCTGCCTTCCACGCAGCTGCCTGGGTTCACAGGTGTTCCCTGGCAGGGGGAAGCCCGCTAATTACCTCCCCTGTCCAGGTGGAGGCACGACATGCTACCTGCATTTCCAGCCAATCCCCCGCTTTTCCCCTGCAGCCCGCAATATGAGACTCTCGGGGAAGACACGTGAAAGGCTCCTAGGAGATCCCAGGCGCTGCAGACAGATGACGGAACCTACGCACGCTTAGAATTCCGGAACACGGGTGAATGTTTGGGGGTTTGGGTCCGCCCTCCACGCAGCTGCCTTGGGTCACAAGTGTCCACTGGCAGGGAGAATTCCGCTAAATACCTCCCCTGTCCAGGGGGAGGCACTACAGGCTACCTGCATTTCCAGCCCATCCCCGTCTTTCCTGGCATCCCGAACAAGGTGACTCTCTGGGAAGACACGCGAAGGTCTCCTAGGGGATCCCTGGCGCTGCAGACAGAAGATGGAACCTCCCCACACTGAGAAATCCGGAACACGGCTGACTGTGTGTGGGAGGGTTGGGGCTGCATTTCACGCAGCTGCCTGGGTTCACTGTTGTTCCCTGGCAGGGAGATTTCCGCTAAATACCTCCCATATCCAGGGGGAGGCACTACATGCTACCTGCATTTCCAGCCCATCCCCCGCCTTTCCCCCGCAAACTGCACTAGGAAACTCTCGGGGAAGACACGCGAAGGGCTCCTAGGAGATCCCATCGCTGCAGACAGAAGTCAGAAGCTCCCCACACTCAGAATTCCGGAACACGGCCGAGTGTGTGGGGGAGGATTGGGGCCGCCCTCCACACAGATGTCTGGTGTCACAGGTGTTGCCTTGAAGGGGGAAGTCCGCTAAATACCTCCCTTGTCCAGGGGGAGGCACTACATACTACCTGCATTTCCAGCCCATCCCACGCCTTTCCCTGGCAGCCCGCACTAGGAGACTCTCGGGGAAGACACGTGAAGGGCTCCTAGGAGATCCCAGGCGCAGCAGACAGAAGACGGAAACTCCTTATGCTCAGAATTCTGGAACACGGATGACTGTGTGGGGGAGGATTGGGGCCGAGCTCCACGCAACTGCCTGGGGTCACAGGTGTTCCCTGGCAGGGGGAAGTCCGCTAAATACCTCCCCCGTCCAGGGGGAGGCACGACATGCTTCCTGCATTTCCAGCCAATCCCCCGCTTTTCCTCTGCAGCCCGTACTATGAGACTCTCGGGGAAGACACGCGGAAGGCTCCTAGGAGATCCCAGGCACTGCAGAGAGAAGACGTAAATTCTCCATGCTCAGAATTCCAGAACACGGCTGAGTGTTGGGGGAGGTTTGGGGCCGCCATCCACGCAGCTGCCAGGGGACACAGGTGTTCCCTGGCAGGGGGAAGTCCGCTAAATACCTCCCCTGTATAGGGGGAGACACTACATGCTACCTGCATTCCAGCCCATCCCCCGCCTTTCCCCTGCAGTCCGCACTAGGAGACCCTCGGGGAAGACACGTGAAGGGCTCCTAGGAGATCCCAGGAGCAGCAGACAGAAGACGGAACCTCCCAACACTCAGAAATCCCGAACAATGCTGACTGTGTGGGGAAGGTTTGGGGCCGCCCTCCACGCAGCTGCCTGGTTTCACAGGTGTTCCCTGGCAGGGGGAAGTCAGCTAAATACCTCCCCTGTCCAGGGGGAGGCACTACATGCTACCTGCATTTCCAGCCCATCCCCCGCATTTAACCGGCAGCCCGCACAAAGAGACTCTCGGGGAAGACACGCGAAGTGCTCCTAGGCGATCCCAGGCGCTGCAGACAGATGACGGAACCTACGCACGCTTAGAATTCCGGAACACGGCTGAAAGTTTGGGGGTTTGGGTCCGCCCTCCACGCAGCTGCCTGGGGTCACAGGTGTCCACTGGCAGGGAGAATTCCGCTAAATACCTCCCCTTTCCATGGGGAGGCACTACAGGCTACCTGCATTTCCAGGCCATCCCCGCCTTTCCTGGCATCCCGAACAAGGTGACTCTCTGGGAAGACACGCGAAGGGCTCCTAGGAGATCCCTGGCGCTGCAGACAGAAGATGGAACCTCCCCACAATGAGAAATCCGAAAAAAGGCTGACTGTGTGTGGGAGGTTTGGGGCCGCCCTCCTCGCAGCTACCTGGATTCACAGGTTTTCCCTGGCAGGGGGAATTCCGCTAAATACCTCCCCTGTCCAGGGGTAGGCACTAAAGGCTACCTGGATTTCCAGCACATTCCCCGCCTTTCCCCGGCAGTCCGCAGTAGGAGACTCTCGGGGAAGACACGAGAAGGGCTCTTAGGAGATCCCAGGCGCAGCAGAAAGAAGACAGAACCTCCCCACGCTCAGAATTCCGGACCCCGGCTGACTGTGTGGTGGAGCTTTGGGGCCGCCCTCCTCGCAGCTGCCTGTGGTCACAGGAGTTTCCTGGCAGGGTGAAGACCGCTAAATACCTCCCCTATCCAGGGGGAGGCACTACATGCTACCTGCATTTCCAGCCCATCCCCCGCATTTAACCGGCAGCCCGCACAAAGAGACTCTCGGGGAAGACACGCGAAGTGCTCCTAGGAGATCCCATCGCTGCAGACAGAAGACAGAAGGTCCCCACACTCAGAATTCCGGAACACGGCCGAGTGTGTGGGGGAGGATTGGGGCCGCCCTCCACACAGATGTCTGGTGTCACAGGTGTTGCCTTGAAGGGGGAAGTCCGCTAAATACCTCCCTTGTCCAGGGGGAGGCACTACATACTACCTGCATTTCCAGCCCATCCCACGCCTTTCCCTGGCAGCCCGCACTAGGAGACTCTCGGGGAAGACACGTGAAGGGCTCCTAGGAGATCCCAGGCGCAGCAGACAGAAGACGGAAACTCCTTATGCTCAGAATTCTGGAACACGGATGACTGTGTGGGGGAGGATTGGGGCCGAGCTCCACGCAACTGCCTGGGGTCACAGGTGTTCCCTGGCAGGGGGAAGTCCGCTAAATACCTCCCCCGTCCAGGGGGAGGCACGACATGCTTCCTGCATTTCCAGCCAATCCCCCGCTTTTCCTCTGCAGCCCGCACTATGAGACTCTCGGGGAAGACACGCGAAAGGCTCCTAGGAGATCCCAGGCACTGCAGAGGGAAGACGTAAATTCTCCATGCTCAGAATTAAAGAACACGGCTGAGTGTTCGGGGAGTTTTGGGGCCGCCATCCACGCAGCTGCCAGGGGACACAGGTGTTCCCTGGCAGGGGGAAGTCCGCTAAATACCTCCCCTGTCTAGGGGGAGGCACTACATGCTACCTGCATTCCAGCCCGTCCCCCGCCTTTCCCCTGCAGCCCGCACTAGGAGACCCTCGGGGAAGACACGTGAAGGGCTCCTAGGAGATCCCAGGAGCAGCAGACAGAAGACGGAACCTCCCAACACTCAGAAATCCCGAACAAGGCTGACTGTGTGGGGAAGGTTTGGGGCCGCCCTCCACGCAGCTGCCTGGTTTCACAGGTGTTCCCTGGCAGGGGGAAGTCAGCTAAATACCTCTTCTGTCCAGGGGGAGGCACTACATGCTACCTGCATTTCCAGCCCATCCCCCGCATTTAACCGGCAGCCCGCACAAAGAGACTCTCGGGGAAGACACGCGAAGTGCTCCTAGGAGATCCCATCGCTGCAGACAGAAGACAGAAGGTCCCCACACTCAGAATTCCGGAACACGGCCGAGTGTGTGGGGGAGGATTGGGGCCGCCCTCCACACAGATGTCTGGTGTCACAGGTGTTGCCTTGAAGGGGGAAGTCCGCTAAATACCTCCCTTGTCCAGGGGGAGGCACTACATACTACCTGCATTTCCAGCCCATCCCACGCCTTTCCCTGGCAGCCCGCACTAGGAGACTCTCGGGGAAGACACGTGAAGGGCTCCTAGGAGATCCCAGGCGCAGCAGACAGAAGACGGAAACTCCTTATGCTCAGAATTCTGGAACACGGATGACTGTGTGGGGGAGGATTGGGGCCGAGCTCCACGCAAATGCCTGGGGTCACAGGTGTTCCCTGGCAGGGGGAAGTCCGCTAAATACCTCCCCCGTCCAGGGGGAGGCACGACATGCTTCCTGCATTTCCAGCCAATCCCCCGCTTTTCCTCTGCAGCCCGCACTATGAGACTCTCGGGGAAGACACGCGAAAGGCTCCTAGGAGATCCCAGGCACTGCAGAGAGAAGACGTAAATTCTCCATGCTCAGAATTCCAGAACACGGCTGAGTGTTGGGGGAGGTTTGGGGCCGCCATCCACGCAGCTGCCAGGGGACACAGGTGTTCCCTGGCAGGGGGAAGTCCGCTAAATACCTCCCCTGTATAGGGGGAGGCACTACATGCTACCTGCATTCCAGCCCATCCCCCGCCTTTCCCCTGCAGCCCGCACTAGGAGACCCTCGGGGAAGACACGTGAAGGGCTCCTAGGAGATCCCAGGAGCAGCAGACAGAAGACGGAACCTCCCAACACTCAGAAATCCCGAACAAGGCTGACTGTGTGGGGAAGGTTTGGGGCTGCCCTCCACGCAGCTGCCTGTGTTCACAGGTGTTCCCCGGCAGGGGGAAGCCCGCTAATTACCTCCCCTGTCCAGGTGGAGGCACGACATGCTACCTGCATTTCCAGCCAATCCCCCGCTTTTCCCCTGCAGCCCGCACTATGAGACTCTCGGGGAAGGCACGCGAAAGGCTCCTAGGAGATCCCAGGCGCTGCAGACAGATGACGGAACCTACACACGCTTAGAATTCCGGAACACGGGTGAATGTTTGGGGGTTTGGGTCCGCCCTCCACGCAGCTGCCTGGGGTCACAAGTGTCCACTGGCAGGGAGAATTCCGCTAAATACCTCCCCTGTCCAGGGGGAGGCACTACAGGCTACCTGCATTTCCAGCCCAACCCCGTCTTTCCTGGCATCCCGAACAAGGTGACTCTCTGGGAAGACACGCGAAGTTCTCCTAGGAGATCCCTGGAGCTGCAGACAGAAGATGGAACCTCCCCACACTGAGAATTCCGGTACACGGCTGACTGTGTGTGGGAGGTTTGGGGCTGCATTTCACGCAGCTGCCTGGGTTCACTGGTGTTCCCTGGCAGGGAGATTTCCGCTAAATACCTCCCCTATCCAGGGGGAGGCACTAAATGCTACCTGCATTTCGAGCCCATCCCCCGCCTTTCCCTCGCAAACCGCACTAGGAAAATCTCGGGGAAGACACGCGAAGGGCTCCTAGAAGATCCCATAGCTGCAGACAGAAGACAGAAGGTCCCCACACTCAGAATTCCGGAACACGGCCGAGTGTGTGGGGGAGGATTGGGGCCGCCCTCCACACAGATGTCTGGTGTCACAGGTTTTGCCTTGAAGGGGGAAGTCCGCTAAATACCTCCCTTGTCCAGGGGGAGGCACTACATACTACCTGCATTTCCAGCCCATCCCACGCCTTTCCCTGGCAACCCGCACTAGGAGACTCTCGGGGAAGACACGTGAAGGGCTCCTAGGAGATCCCAGGCGCAGCAGACAGAAGACGGAAACTCCTTATGCTCAGAATTCTGGAACACGGATGACTGTGTGGAGGAGGTTTGGGGCCGAGCTCCACGCAACTGCCTGGGGTCACAGGTGTTCCCTGGCAGGGGGAAGTCCGCTAAATACCTCCCACGTCCAGGGGGAGGCACGACATGCTTCCTGCATTTCCAGCCAATCATCCGCTTTTCCTCTGCAGTCCGCACTATGAGACTCTCGGGTAAGAAACGCGAAAGGCTCCTAGGAGATCCCAGGCACTGCAGAGAGAAGACGTATATTCTCCATGCTCAGAATTCCAGAACACGGCTGAGTGTTGGGGGAGGTTTGGCGCCGCCATCCACGCAGCTGCCAGGGGACACAGGTGTTCCCTGGCATGGGGAAGTCCGCTAAATACCTCCCATGTCTAGGGGGAGGAACTACATGCTACCTGCATTCCAGCCCATCCCCCGCCTTTCCCCTGCAGCCCGCACTAGGAGACCCTCGGGGAAGACACGTGAAGGGCTCCTAGGAGATCCCAGGAGCAGCAGACAGAAGACGGAACCTCCCAACACTCAGAAATCCCGAACAAGGCTGACTGTGTGGGGAAGGTTTGGGGCCGCCCTCCACGCAGCTGCCTGGTTTCACAGGTGTTCCCTGGCAGGGGGAAGTCAGCTAAATACCTCCCCTGTCCAGGGGGAGGCACTACATGCTACCTGCATTTCCAGCCCATCCCCCGCATTTAACCGGCAGCTCGCACAAAGAGACTCTCGGGGAAGACACGCGAAGTGCTCCTAGAAGATCCCAGGCGCTGCAGAAAGAAGACGGAACCTCCAAAAGCTCAGAATTCCGGAACACGGCTGACTGTGTGGGCGAGGTTTGGGGCCGACCTCCACTGATCTGCCTGGGATCACAGGTGTTCCCTGGCAGGGGGAAGTCCGCTAAATAACTCCCCTGTCTAGGGGGAGGCACTATATGCTACCTGCATTTTCAGCCCATCCCCCGCCTTTCCCCGGCCCCCCGCACTAGGAGACTCTCGGGGAAGATACGTGAAGGGCTCCTAGGGTATCCCAAGCGCAGCAGACAGAAGACGAAACCTCCCAACACTCAGAATTCCGGAACATGGCTGACTGTGTGGGGGAGGTTTGGGGCCGAGCTCCTCGCAGCTGCCTGTGGTCACAGGTGTTCCCCGGTAGGGGGAAGTCCGCTAAATACGTTCCCTGTCCAGGGTGAGGCACTACATGCTACCTGCATTTCCAGCACATCCCCCGCCTTTCCCCGGCAGCCGCACTAGGGGATTCTCGGGGAAGACACGTGAAGGGCTCCTAGGAGATCCCAGGCGCAGCACACTGAACACGGACCCTCCCCACGCTCAGAATTCCGGAACACGTCTGACTGTGGGGGAGGTTTGGGGCTGCCTTCCACGCAGCTGCCTGGGTTCACAGGTGTTCCCTGGCAGGGGGAAGCCCGCTAATTACCTCCCCTGTCCAGGTGGAGGCACGACATGCTACCTGCATTTCCAGCCAATCCCCCGCTTTTCCCCTGCAGCCCGCAATATGAGACTCTCGGGGAAGACACGTGAAAGGCTCCTAGGAGATCCCAGGCGCTGCAGACAGATGACGGAACCTACGCACGCTTAGAATTCCGGAACACGGGTGAATGTTTGGGGGTTTGGGTCCGCCCTCCACGCAGCTGCCTTGGGTCACAAGTGTCCACTGGCAGGGAGAATTCCGCTAAATACCTCCCCTGTCCAGGGGGAGGCACTACAGGCTACCTGCATTTCCAGCCCATCCCCGTCTTTCCTGGCATCCCGAACAAGGTGACGCTCTGGGAAGACACGCGAAGGTCTCATAGGAGATCCCTGGCGCTGCAGACAGAAGATGGAACCTCCCCACACTGAGAAATCCGGAACACGGCTGACTGTGTGTGGGAGGGTTGGGGCTGCATTTCACGCAGCTGCCTGGGTTCACTGTTGTTCCCTGGCAGGGAGATTTCCGCTAAATACCTCCCATATCCAGGGGGAGGCACTACATGCTACCTGCATTTCCAGCCCATCCCCCGCCTTTCCCCCGCAAACTGCACTAGGAAACTCTCGGGGAAGACACGCGAAGGGCTCCTAGGAGATCCCATCGCTGCAGACAGAAGTCAGAAGCTCCCCACACTCAGAATTCCGGAACACGGCCGAGTGTGTGGGGGAGGATTGGGGCCGCCCTCCACACAGATGTCTGGTGTCACAGGTGTTGCCTTGAAGGGGGAAGTCCGCTAAATACCTCCCTTGTCCAGGGGGAGGCACTACATACTACCTGCATTTCCAGCCCATCCCACGCCTTTCCCTGGCAGCCCGCACTAGGAGACTCTCGGGGAAGACACGTGAAGGGCTCCTAGGAGATCCCAGGCGCAGCAGACAGAAGACGGAAACTCCTTATGCTCAGAATTCTGGAACACGGATGACTGTGTGGGGGAGGATTGGGGCCGAGCTCCACGCAACTGCCTGGGGTCACAGGTGTTCCCTGGCAGGGGGAAGTCCGCTAAATACCTCCCCCGTCCAGGGGGAGGCACGACATGCTTCCTGCATTTCCAGCCAATCCCCCGCTTTTCCTCTGCAGCCCGCACTATGAGACTCTCGGGGAAGACACGCGGAAGGCTCCTAGGAGATCCCAGGCACTGCAGAGAGAAGACGTAAATTCTCCATGCTCAGAATTCCAGAACACGGCTGAGTGTTGGGGGAGGTTTGTGGCCGCCATCCACGCAGCTGCCAGGGGACACAGGTGTTCCCTGGCAGGGGGAAGTCCGCTAAATACCTCCCCTGTATAGGGGGAGACACTACATGCTACCTGCATTCCAGCCCATCCCCCGCCTTTCCCCTGCAGTCCGCACTAGGAGACCCTCGGGGAAGACACGTGAAGGGCTCCTAGGAGATCCCAGGAGCAGCAGACAGAAGACGGAACCTCCCAACACTCAGAAATCCCGAACAAGGCTGACTGTGTGGGGAAGGTTTGGGGCCGCCCTCCACGCAGCTGCCTGGTTTCACAGGTGTTCCCTGGCAGGGGGAAGTCAGCTAAATACCTCCCCTGTCCAGGGGGAGGCACTACATGCTACCTGCATTTCCAGCCCATCCCCCGCATTTAACCGGCAGCCCGCACAAAGAGACTCTCGGGGAAGACACGCGAAGTGCTCCTAGGCGATCCCAGGCGCTGCAGACAGATGACGGAACCTACGCACGCTTAGAATTCCGGAACACGGCTGAAAGTTTGGGGGTTTGGGTCCGCCCTCCACGCAGCTGCTTGGGGTCACAGGTGTCCACTGGCAGGGAGAATTCCGCTAAATACCTCCCCTTTCCAGGGGGAGGCACTACAGGCTACCTGCATTTCCAGGCCATCCCCGCCTTTCCTGGCATCCCGAACAAGGTGACTCTCTGGGAAGACACGCGAAGGGCTCCTAGGAGATCCCTGGCGCTGCAGACAGAAGATGGAACCTCCCCACAATGAGAAATCCGAAAAAAGGCTGACTGTGTGTGGGAGGTTTGGGGCCGCCCTCCTCGCAGCTACCTGGATTCACAGGTTTTCCCTGGCAGGGGGAATTCCGCTAAATACCTCCCCTGTCCAGGGGTAGGCACTAAAGGCTACCTGGATTTCCAGCACATTCCCCGCCTTTCCCCGGCAGTCCGCAGTAGGAGACTCTCGGGGAAGACACGAGAAGGGCTCTTAGGAGATCCCAGGCGCAGCAGAAAGAAGACAGAACCTCCCCACGCTCAGAATTCCGGACCCCGGCTGACTGTGTGGTGGAGCTTTGGGGCCGCCCTCCTCGCAGCTGCCTGTGGTCACAGGAGTTTCCTGGCAGGGTGAAGACCGCTAAATACCTCCCCTATCCAGGGGGAGGCACTACATGCTACCTGCATTTCCAGCCCATCCCCCGCCTTTCCCCCGCAAACCGCACTAGGAGACTCTCGGGGAAGACACGCGAAGGGCTCCTAGGAGATCCCATCGCTGCAGACAGAAGACAGAAGGTCCCCACACTCAGAATTCCGGAACACGGCCGAGTGTGTGGGGGAGGATTGGGGCCGCCCTCCACACAGATGTCTGGTGTCACAGGTGTTGCCTTGAAGGGGGAAGTCCGCTAAATACCTCCCTTGTCCAGGGGGAGGCACTACATACTACCTGCATTTCCAGCCCATCCCACGCCTTTCCCTGGCAGCCCGCACTAGGAGACTCTCGGGGAAGACACGTGAAGGGCTCCTAGGAGATCCCAGGCGCAGCAGACAGAAGACGGAAACTCCTTATGCTCAGAATTCTGGAACACGGATGACTGTGTGGGGGAGGATTGGGGCCGAGCTCCACGCAACTGCCTGGGGTCACAGGTGTTCCCTGGCAGGGGGAAGTCCGCTAAATACCTCCCCCGTCAAGGGGGAGGCACGACATGCTTCCTGCATTTCCAGCCAATCCCCCGCTTTTCCTCTGCAGCCCGCACTATGAGACTCTCGGGGAAGACACGCGAAAGGCTCCTAGGAGATCCCAGGCACTGCAGAGGGAAGACGTAAATTCTCCATGCTCAGAATTAAAGAACACGGCTGAGTGTTCGGGGAGTTTTGGGGCCGCCATCCACGCAGCTGCCAGGGGACACAGGTGTTCCCTGGCAGGGGGAAGTCCGCTAAATACCTCCCCTGTCTAGGGGGAGGCACTACATGCTACCTGCATTCCAGCCCGTCCCCCGCCTTTCCCCTGCAGCCCGCACTAGGAGACCCTCGGGGAAGACACGTGAAGGGCTCCTAGGAGATCCCAGGAGCAGCAGACAGAAGACGGAACCTCCCAACACTCAGAAATCCCGAACAAGGCTGACTGTGTGGGGAAGGTTTGGGGCCGCCCTCCACGCAGCTGCCTGCTTTCACAGGTGTTCCCTGGCAGGGGGAAGTCAGCTAAATACCTCTTCTGTCCAGGGGGAGGCACTACATGCTACCTGCATTTCCAGCCCATCCCCCGCATTTAACCGGCAGCCCGCACAAAGAGACTCTCGGGGAAGACACGCGAAGTGCTCCTAGGAGATCCCATCGCTGCAGACAGAAGACAGAAGGTCCCCACACTCAGAATTCCGGAACACGGCCGAGTGTGTGGGGGAGGATTGGGGCCGCCCTCCACACAGATGTCTGGTGTCACAGGTGTTGCCTTGAAGGGGGAAGTCCGCTAAATACCTCCCTTGTCCAGGGGGAGGCACTACATACTACCTGCATTTCCAGCCCATCCCACGCCTTTCCCTGGCAGCCCGCACTAGGAGACTCTCGGGGAAGACACGTGAAGGGCTCCTAGGAGATCCCAGGCGCAGCAGACAGAAGACGGAAACTCCTTATGCTCAGAATTCTGGAACACGGATGACTGTGTGGGGGAGGATTGGGGCCGAGCTCCACGCAAATGCCTGGGGTCACAGGTGTTCCCTGGCAGGGGGAAGTCCGCTAAATACCTCCCCCGTCCAGGGGGAGGCACGACATGCTTCCTGCATTTCCAGCCAATCCCCCGCTTTTCCTCTGCAGCCCGCACTATGAGACTCTCGGGGAAGACACGCGAAAGGCTCCTAGGAGATCCCAGGCACTGCAGAGAGAAGACGTAAATTCTCCATGCTCAGAATTCCAGAACACGGCTGAGTGTTGGGGGAGGTTTGGGGCCGCCATCCACGCAGCTGCCAGGGGACACAGGTGTTCCCTGGCAGGGGGAAGTCCGCTAAATACCTCCCCTGTATAGGGGGAGGCACTACATGCTACCTGCATTCCAGCCCATCCCCCGCCTTTCCCCTGCAGCCCGCACTAGGAGACCCTCGGGGAAGACACGTGAAGGGCTCCTAGGAGATCCCAGGAGCAGCAGACAGAAGACGGAACCTCCCAACACTCAGAAATCCCGAACAAGGCTGACTGTGTGGGGAAGGTTTGGGGCTGCCCTCCACGCAGCTGCCTGTGTTCACAGGTGTTCCCCGGCAGATGGAAGCCCGCTAATTACCTCCCCTGTCCAGGTGGAGGCACGACATGCTACCTGCATTTCCAGCCAATCCCCCGCTTTTCCCCTGCAGCCCGCACTATGAGACTCTCGGGGAAGACACGCGAAAGGCTCCTAGGAGATCCCAGGCGCTGCAGACAGATGACGGAACCTACACACGCTTAGAATTCCGGAACACGGGTGAATGTTTGGGGGTTTGGGTCCGCCCTCCACGCAGCTGCCTGGGGTCACAAGTGTCCACTGGCAGGGAGAATTCCGCTAAATACCTCCCCTGTCCAGGGGGAGGCACTACAGGCTACCTGCATTTCCAGCCCAACCCCGTCTTTCCTGGCATCCCGAACAAGGTGACTCTCTGGGAAGACACGCGAAGTTCTCCTAGGAGATCCCTGGCGCTGCAGACAGAAGATGGAACCTCCCCACACTGAGAATTCCGGTACACGGCTGACTGTGTGTGGGAGGTTTGGGGCTGCATTTCACGCAGCTGCCTGGGTTCACTGGTGTTCCCTGGCAGGGAGATTTCCGCTAAATACCTCCCCTATCCAGGGGGAGGCACTAAATGCTACCTGCATTTCGAGCCCATCCCCCGCCTTTCCCTCGCAAAACGCACTAGGAAAATCTCGGGGAAGACACGCGAAGGGCTCCTAGAAGATCCCATAGCTGCAGACAGAAGACAGAAGGTCCCCACACTCAGAATTCCGGAACACGGCCGAGTGTGTGGGGGAGGATTGGGGCCGCCCTCCACACAGATGTCTGGTGTCACAGGTTTTGCCTTGAAGGGGGAAGTCCGCTAAATACCTCCCTTGTCCAGGGGGAGGCACTACATACTACCTGCATTTCCAGCCCATCCCACGCCTTTCCCTGGCAACCCGCACTAGGAGACTCTCGGGGAAGACACGTGAAGGGCTCCTAGGAGATCCCAGGCGCAGCAGACAGAAGACGGAATCTCCTTATGCTCAGAATTCTGGAACACGGATGACTGTGTGGAGGAGGTTTGGGGCCGAGCTCCACGCAACTGCCTGGGGTCACAGGTGTTCCCTGGCAGGGGGAAGTCCGCTAAATACCTCCCACGTCCAGGGGGAGGCACGACATGCTTCCTGCATTTCCAGCCAATCATCCGCTTTTCCTCTGCAGTCCGCACTATGAGACTCTCGGGTAAGAAACGAGAAAGGCTCCTAGGAGATCCCAGGCACTGCAGAGAGAAGACGTATATTCTCCATGCTCAGAATTCCAGAACACGGCTGAGTGTTGGGGGAGGTTTGGCGCCGCCATCCACGCAGCTGCCAGGGGACACAGGTGTTCCCTGGCATGGGGAAGTCCGCTAAATACCTCCCATGTCTAGGGGGAGGAACTACATGCTACCTGCATTCCAGCCCATCCCCCGCCTTTCCCCTGCAGCCCGCACTAGGAGACCCTCGGGGAAGACACGTGAAGGGCTCCTAGGAGATCCCAGGAGCAGCAGACAGAAGACGGAACCTCCCAACACTCAGAAATCCCGAACAAGGCTGACTGTGTGGGGAAGGTTTGGGGCCGCCCTCCACGCAGCTGCCTGGTTTCACAGGTGTTCCCTGGCAGGGGGAAGTCAGCTAAATACCTCCCCTGTCCAGGGGGAGGCACTACATGCTACCTGCATTTCCAGCCCATCCCCCGCATTTAACCGGCAGCTCGCACAAAGAGACTCTCGGGGAAGACACGCGAAGTGCTCCTAGAAGATCCCAGGCGCTGCAGAAAGAAGACGGAACCTCCAAAAGCTCAGAATTCCGGAACACGGCTGACTGTGTGGGCGAGGTTTGGGGCCGACCTCCACTGATCTGCCTGGGATCACAGGTGTTCCCTGGCAGGGGGAAGTCCGCTAAATAACTCCCCTGTCTAGGGGGAGGCACTATATGCTACCTGCATTTTCAGTCCATCCCCCGCCTTTCCCCGGCCGCCCGCACTAGGAGACTCTCGGGGAAGATACGTGAAGGGCTCCTAGGGTATCCCAAGCGCAGCAGACAGAAGACGAAACCTCCCAACACTCAGAATTCCGGAACATGGCTGACTGTATGGGGGAGGTTTGGGGCCGAGCTCCTCGCAGCTGCCTGTGGTCACAGGTGTTCCCCGGTAGGGGGAAGTCCGCTAAATACGTTCCCTGTCCAGGGTGAGGCACTACATGCTACCTGCATTTCCAGCACATCCCCCGCCTTTCCCCGGCAGCCGCACTAGGGGATTCTCGGGGAAGACACGTGAAGGGCTCCTAGGAGATCCCAGGCGCAGCACACTGAACACGGACCCTCCCCACGCTCAGAATTCCGGAACACGTCTGACTGTGGGGGAGGTTTGGGGCTGCCTTCCACGCAGCTGCCTGGGTTCACAGGTGTTCCCTGGCAGGGGGAAGCCCGCTAATTACCTCCCCTGTCCAGGTGGAGGCACGACATGCTACCTGCATTTCCAGCCAATCCCCCGCTTTTCCCCTGCAGCCCGCAATATGAGACTCTCGGGGAAGACACGTGAAAGGCTCCTAGGAGATCCCAGGCGCTGCAGACAGATGACGGAACCTACGCACGCTTAGAATTCCGGAACACGGGTGAATGTTTGGGGGTTTGGGTCCGCCCTCCACGCAGCTGCCTTGGGTCACAAGTGTCCACTGGCAGGGAGAATTCCGCTAAATACCTCCCCTGTCCAGGGGGAGGCACTACAGGCTACCTGCATTTCCAGCCCATCCCCGTCTTTCCTGGCATCCCGAACAAGGTGACTCTCTGGGAAGACACGCGAAGGTCTCCTAGGAGATCCCTGGCGCTGCAGACAGAAGATGGAACCTCCCCACACTGAGAAATCCGGAACACGGCTGACTGTGTGTGGGAGGGTTGGGGCTGCATTTCACGCAGCTGCCTGGGTTCACTGTTGTTCCCTGGCAGGGAGATTTCCGCTAAATACCTCCCATATCCAGGGGGAGGCACTACATGCTACCTGCATTTCCAGCCCATCCCCCGCCTTTCCCCCGCAAACTGCACTAGGAAACTCTCGGGGAAGACACGCGAAGGGCTCCTAGGAGATCCCATCGCTGCAGACAGAAGTCAGAAGCTCCCCACACTCAGAATTCCGGAACACGGCCGAGTGTGTGGGGGAGGATTGGGGCCGCCCTCCACACAGAATTCTGGTGTCACAGGTGTTGCCTTGAAGGGGGAAGTCCGCTAAATACCTCCCTTGTCCAGGGGGAGGCACTACATACTACCTGCATTTCCAGCACATCCCACGTCTTTCCCTGGCAGCCCGCACTAGGAGACCCTCGGGGAAGACACGTGAAGTTCTCCTAGGAGATCCCAGGCGCAGCAGACAGAAGACGGAAACTCCTTATGCTCAGAATTCTGGAATACGGATGAGTGTGTGGGGGAGGTTTGGGGCCGAGCTCCACGCAACTGCCTGGGGTCACAGGTGTTCCCTGGCAGGGGGAAGTCCGCTAAATACCTCCCCCGTCCAGGGGGAGGCACGACATGCTTCCTGCATTTCCAGCCAATCCCCCGCTTTTCCTCTGCAGCCCGCACTATGAGACTCTCGGGGAAGACACGCGAAAGGCTCCTAGGAGATCCCAGGCACTGCAGAGAGAAGACGTAAATTCTCCATGCTCAGAATTCCAGAACACGGCTGAGTGTTGGGGGAGGTTTGCGGCCGCCATCCACGCAGCTGCCAGGGGACACAGGTGTTCCCTGGCAGGGGGAAGTCCGCTAAATACCTCCCCAGTCTAGGGGGAGGCACTACATGCTACCTGCATTCCAGCCCATCCCCCGCCTTTCCCCTGCAGCCCGCACTAGGTGACCCTCGGGGAAGACACGTGAAGGGCTCCTAGGAGATCCCAGGAGCAGCAGACAGAAGACGGAACCTCCCAACACTCAGAAATCCCGAACAAGGCTGACTGTGTGGGGAAGGTTTGGGGCCGCCCTCCACGCAGCTGCCTGGTTTCACAGGTGTTCCCTGGCAGGGGGAAGTCAGCTAAATACCTCCCCTGTCCAGGGGGAGGCACTACATGCTACCTGCATTTCCAGCCCATCCCCCGCATTTAACCGGCAGCCCGCACAAAAGACTCTCGGGGAAGACACGCGATATGCTCCTAGGAGATCCCAGGCGCTGCAGAAAAAAACGGAACCTCCACAAACTCAGAAATCCGGAACAAGGCTGACTGTGTTGGCGAGGTTTGGGGCCGACCCCCACTGATCTGCCTGGGATCACAGGTGTTCCCTGGCAGGGGGAAGTCCGCTAAATAACTCCCCTGTCTAGGGGGAGGCACTATAAGCTACCTGCATTTTCAGCCCATCCCCCGCCTTTCCCCGGCTGCCCGCACTAAGAGACTCTCGGGGAAGATACGTGAATTGCTCCTACGGGATCCCAAGCGCAGCAGACAGAAGACGAAACCTCCCAACACTCAGAATCCCGGAACATGGCTGACTGAGTTGGGGAGGTTTGGGGCCGAGCTCCTCGCAACTGCCTGGGGTCACAGGTGTTCCCTGGTAGGGGAAAGTCCGCTAAATACGTTCCCTGTCCAGGGGGAGGCACTACATGCTACCTGCATTTCCAGCACATCCCCCGCCTTTCCCCGGCAGCCCGCACTAGGGGATTCTCGGGGAAGACACGTGAAGGGCTCCTAGGAGATCCCAGGTGCAGCAGACAGAAGACGGACCCTCCCCACGCTCAGAATTCCGGAACACGTCTGACTGTGGGGGAGGTTTGGGGCTGCCCTCCACGCAGCTGCCTGGGTTCACAGGTGTTCCCTGGCAGGGGGAAGCCCGCTAATTACCTCCCCTGTCCAGGTGGATTCTCGACATGCTACCTGCATTTCCAGCCAATCCCCCGCTTTTCCCCTGCAGCCCGCACTACGAGACTCTCGGGGAAGACACCCGAAAGGCTCCTAGGATATCCCAGGCACTGCAGACAGAACACGGAAACTCTCCATGCTCAGAATTCCGGAACACGGCTAAGTGTGTTTGGGAGGTTTGGGGCTGCACTCCATGCAGCTACCTGGTTTCACAGGTTTTCCCTGGCAGGGGGAATTCCGCTAAATACCTCCCCTGTCCAGGGGTAGGCACTACATGCTACCTGGATTTCCAGAACATCCCCCGCCTTTCCCCGGGAGCCCGCACTAGGAGACTCTCGGGGCAGACACGAGAAGGGCTCTTAGGAAATCCCAGGCGCAGCAGAAAGAAGACAGAACCTCCCCACGCTCAGAATTCCGGAACCCGGCTGACTGTGTGGTGGAGTTTTGGGGCCGCCCTCCTCGCAGCTGCCTGTGGTCACAGGTGTTTCCTGGCAGGGGGAATTCCGCTAAATACCTCCCCTGTCCAGGGGGAGGCACTACATGCTACCTGCATTTCCAGCCCATCCCCCACCTTTCCCCGGCTGCCCGCACAAGGAGACTCTCGGGGAAGATACCTGAAGGGCTCCTAGGGGATCCCAAGCGCAGCAGACAGAAGACGAAACCTCCCAACACTCAGAATTCTGGAACAGTACTGAGTGTGTGGGGGAGGTTTGGGGCCGAGCTCCACGCAGCTGCCTGGGGTCACAGGAGTTCCCTGGCAGGGGGAAGTCCGCTAAAAACCTCCCCTGTCCAGGGGGAGGCACTACATGCTACCTGCATTTCCAGCCCATCCCCCGCATTTCCCCGGCTTCCCGCACAAGGAGACTCTCGGGGAAGATACGTGAAGGGCTCCTAGGGGATCCCAAGCACAGCAGACAGAAGACGAAACATCCCAACACTCAGAAATCCGGAACACGGCTGAGTGTGTGGGGGAGGTTTGGAGCCGAGCTCCACGCAGCTGCCTGGGGTCACAGGTGTTCCCTGGCAGGGGAAATCCGCTAAATACCTCCCCAGTCCAGGGGGAGGCACTACATGCTACCTAAATTTTCTGCCTATCCCCCGCCTTTAACCGGCAGCCCGCACTAAAATACTCTCGGGTAAGACACGCGAAGTGCTCCTAGGAGATCCCAGGCGCTGCAGACTGAAGACGGAACCTACGCACGCTTAGAATTCCGGAACATGGCTGAATGTTTGGGGGTTTGGGTCAGCCCTCCACGCAGCTGCCTGGGGTCACAGGTGTCCCTTGGCAGGGAGAATTCCGCTAAATACCTCCCCTGTCCAGGGGGAGTCACTACAGGCTACCTGCATTTCCAGCCCATCCCCGCCTTTCCTGGCATCCCGTACAAGTTGACTCTTTGGAAGACACGCGAAGGGCTCCTAGGAGATCCCTGGCGCTGCAGACAGAAGATGGAACCTCCCCACACTGAGAAATCCAGAACACGGCTGACTGTGTGTGGGAGGTTTGGGGCTGCATTTCACGCAGCTGCCTGGGTTCACTGGTGTTCCCTGTCAGGGGGAAGTCCGCTAAATACCTCCCCTGTCCAGGGGGAGGCACTACTTGCTACCTGCTTTTCCAGCCCATCCCCCGCATTTCCTCGGAAGACCGCACTAGAGACTGTCGTGGAAGATACTCGAAGGGCTCCTAGGAGATCCCAGGAGCTGAAGACAGAATACGGAACCTCCCAACGCTCAGAATTCCGGAAAAAGGATGACTGTGTGGGGGAGTTTTGGGGCCGCCCTTTACGCAGCTCCCTGGTTTCACAGGTGTTCCCTGGCAGGGTGAATTCCGCTAAATACCTCCCCTGTCCACGGGGAGGCACTACAGGCTACCAGTATTTCCAGCCCATCCCCCGCATTTCTCCTGCAGCCCGCACTATGAGACTCTCGGGGAAGACACGGGAAGGGCTTCTAGGAGATCCCAGGTGCAGCAACAGAAGACGGATTCTCCCAACGCTCAGAATTCCGGAACACGGCTGACAGTGTGGGGGAGGTTTTGGGCCGCCATCCACGCAGATGCCTGGTTTCACAGGTGTTCCCTGGCAGGGGGAATTCCGCTAAATATCTCCCCTGTCCAGGGGGAGGCACTATAAGCTACCTGCATTTCCAGCCCATCCCCGCCTTTTCTGGCAGCCAGCACTAGGAGACTCTCTGGGAAGACACGAGAATGGCTCCTAGGAGATCCCAGGCGCTGCATAAAGATGATGGAAACTCCCCACACTCAGAATTCCGGAACAGGGCCGAGTGTGTGGGGGAGGATTGCGGCCGCCCTCCACACAGCTGTCTGGTGTCACAGGTGTTGCCTTGCAGGGGGAAGTCCGCTAAATACCTCCCGTGTCCAGGGGGAGGTTCTACAACTACCTGCATTTCCAGCCCATCCCCGCCTTTTCTGGCAGCCAGCACTAGGAGACTCACGGGGAAGACACGCGAAGGGCTCATTGGAGATCCCAGGTGCTGCAGACAGAAGACGGAATCTCCTTATGCTCAGAATTCCGGAACACGTCTGATTGAGTGGGGGAGTTTTGGGGCCTCTCTCCTCGCAGCTGCCTGGTGTCACTGATGTTCCCTGGCAGGGGGAAGTCCGCTAAATACCTCCACTATCCAGGGGGAGGCACTGCATTCTAGCTATATTTTCAGGCCATCCCCCACTTTTACCCGGCAGACCGCACTCGGAGACTCTCGCGGAATACACGCCAAGGCTCCTAGGAGATCCCAGGCGATGTAGACAGATGACGGATACTCCTCGCACTCAGAATTCCGGAACACGGCCGAGTGTGTGGGGAAGGTTTGGGGCCACCCTCCACACAGGTGTCTGGTGTCACAGGTTTTGCCTGGCAGGGGGAATTCAGCTAAATACCTCCCCTATCCAGGGGGAGGCACTACATGCTACCTACATTTCCAGCCCATCCCCAGCATTTCCCCGGCAGCCCACAATAGGAGACTCTCAGGGAAGACACGCGAAGAGCTCCCAGGAGATCCCAGACGCTGAAGAAAGAAGACAGAACCTCCCCAAGCTGAGAATTCCGGAACACGGCTGACTGTGTGGGGGAGGTTTGGGCCGCCCTCCACGCAACTGCCTGCGGTCACAAGTGTTCCCAGGCTGGGGGAAGTCCGCTTAATACCTCCCATGTCCAGGGGGTGGCACTACATGTTACCTGATTTTCCAGACCATCCCCGACTTTCCTGGCAGCCCGCACTAGGATACTCTCAGGGAAGTCACGCGAATGGCTCTTAGGAAATCCCAGGGGCTGCATAAAGATGATGGAACCTCCCCACACTGAGAAATCCGGAACACGGCTGACTGTGTGTGGGAGGTTTGGGGCCGCCCTCTTCGCAGCTGCCTGCTTTCACAGGTGTTCCCTGGAAGGGGGAAGTCTGCTAAATACCTCCCCTGTCCAGGGGAAGCCACTGCATGCTACCTGCATTTCCAGCACATTCCCCGTTTTTCCACGGTAACCCCCACTAGGAGACTCTGGGGAAGTCACTCGAAGGGCTCTTAGGAGATCCCAGGCTCTGCAGACAGATGATGGAACCATCCCACACTCAGAATTCCGGAACACGGCTGACTGTGTGGGGGAGTTTTGGGGCCGCCTTCCTCGCAGCTGCCTCGGGTCACTGGTGTTCCCTAGCAGGGTGAAGTCCGCTAAATACCACCCCTGTCCAGGGGGAGGCACTACATGCTACCTGTATTTCCAGCCCATCCCCCGTCTTTCCCCGGCAGCCCGCACTAGGAGAATCTCGGTGAAGACACGCGAATGGCTCCTAGGAGATCCCAGGCGCTGCAGACAGAAGACGGAACCACCCCATGCTCAGAATTCTGGAACACGGCTGAATGTGTTGGGGTGATTTGTTGCTGCCCTTCACGCAGCTGCATGGGGTCACAGGTGTTCCCTTGCAGGGGGAAGTCCGCTAAATAACTCCCCTGTCCACGGGGAGGTACTAAATGCTACAAGCATTTCTAACACATCCCCCGCCTTTCCCCGGCAGCCCGCACTAGGAGACTCTCGGGGAAGACACGAGAACGGCTCCTAGGAGATCCCAGGCGCTGCAGGCAGAAGGCGGAAACTCCTTATGCTCAGAAATCCGGAACACGGCTGATTGAGTGGGGGAGGTTTGGGGCCTCCATCCACGCAGCTGCCTGGGGACACAGGTGTTCCCTGGCAGGGGGAATTCCGCTAAATACCTCCCCCGTCCAGTGGGAGGCACTACATGCTACCTGCATTTCCAGCCCATCCCCCGACTTTCCCTGCAGCCCGCACTAGGAGACTCTCGGGGAAAACACGCGAAGGGCTCCTGGAGATCCCAGGGGCAGCAGACAGATGACGGAACCTCCCAACACTAAGAATTCCGTAACAAGCCTAAATGTGTGGGGGAGTTTTTTGGCCGCCCTCCACGCAGCTGTCTGGTTTCTCAGGTTTTCCCTGGCAGGGGGAATTCCGCTAAATACCTCCCCTGTCCAGGGGGAGGCACTAAATACTACCTGCATTTCCAGCCCATCCCACGACTTTCCCCGGCACCCTCCCTAGGAGGCCTTCGGGGAAGACACTCGAAGGGCTCCTAGGAGATCCCAGGCGCAGCAGACAGAAGACGGAACCTCCCAACACTCAGAATTCCGGAACACGACTGACTTTGTGGGGGTTTGGGGCCGCCCTCCACACAGGTGTCTGGTGTCACAGGTTTTGCCTGGCTGGGGGAATTCCGCTAAATACCTCCCCTGTCCAGGTGGAGGCACTACATGCTACCTACATTTCCAACACATCCCCAGCATTTCCCCAGCAGCCCACACTAGGAGACTCTCGGGGAAGACACGCGAATAGCTCCCAGGAGATCCCAGACGCTGCAGAAAGAAGACGGAACCTCCCCACACACAGAATTCCAGAACACGGCTTACTGTGTTAGGGTGGTTTGAGGCTACCCTCCACGCAGCTGAGTGTGGTCACAGGTGTTCCCTGGCAGGGGAATTCCGCTAAATACCTCCCCTGTCCTGGGGGAGGCACTACATGCTACCTGCATTTCCAGCCCATCCCCCGCCTTTCCCCGGCAGCCCGCAATAGGAGACTCTCGGGGAAGACACGCGAATGGCTCATAGGAAATCCCTGGCGCTGCAGACAGATGACGGAACCTTCCCACACTCCGAATTCCGGAACACGACTGACTGTGTAGGGGAGGTTTGGGGCCGCACTCCACGCAGCTGCCTGGGGTCACAGGTGTTCTCTGGCAGGGGGAAGACCGCTAAATACCTCCCCTGTCCAGGGGGAGGCACTACATGCTACCTGCATTTCCAGCCCATCCCCAGCCTTTCCCCTGCCGCCCGCACAAGGAGACTCTCGGGGAAGACACGTGAAGGGCTCCTTGGAGATCCCAGGCGCTTCAGACAGAAGACGGAACCTACAAACACTCAGAATTCCGGAAAACGGCTGGCTGTTGGGGAGGTTTGTGGCCGCCCTCCACGCTGCTGCCTGTGGTCACAGGTGTTCCCTGGCAGGTGGAAGTCCGCTAAATACCTCCCCTGTCCAGGGGGAGGCACTACATGCTACCTGCATTTCCAGCCCATCCCCCGACTTTCCCCGGCACCCTCAAATGGAGACACTCGGGGATGATATGCGAAGGGCTCCTAGGAGATCCCAGGCACTGCAGAAAGATGACGGAAGATCCCCACGCTCAGAATTCTGGATCACGGCTGACTGTGTGAGGAAGGATTGGGGCCGCCCTCCACAAAGCTGACTGGGGTCACTAGTGTTCCCTTGCAGGGGGAAGTCGGCTAAATACCTCCCCTGTCCAGGGGGAGGCACAACATGCTACTTGCTTTTCCAGCCCATCCCCCACATTTCCTCGGCAGACCGCACTAGGAGACTTTCGTGGAAGATACTCGAAGGGCTCTTAGGAGATCCCAGGCGCTGAAGGCAAAATACAGAACCTCCCAACGCTCAGAATTCCGGAAAACGGTTGACTGTTTGGGGGAGGTTTGGGGCCGGCCTATACGCAGCTGCCTGGTTTCACAGGTGTTCCCTGCCAGGGGGATTCCGCTAAATACCTCCCCTGTCCAGGGGGAGGCACTACAGGCTACCTGCATTTCCAGCCCATCCCCGCATTTCCTGGCAGCCAGCACTAAGAGACTCTCTGGGAAGACACGCGAATGGCTCCTAAGAGATCACAGGCGCTGCATAAATTTGATGGAACCTCCCCACACTGAGAAATCCGGAACACGTCTGAATGTGTGGGGGAGGATTGGGGCTGCCCCCCACGCAGCTGCCTGGGGTCACTGGTGTTCCCTGGCAGGGGGAATTCTGCTAAATACCTCCCCTGTCCAGGGGGAGGCACTACATGCTACCTGCATTTCCAGCCCATCCCCGCCTTTCCTGGCAGCCAGCACTAGGAGACTCTCTGGGAAGACACGCGAAAGGCTCCTACGAGATCCCAGGCGCTGCATAAAGATGATGGAACCTCCCCACACTGAGAAATACGGAACACGTCTGACTATGTGGGGGAGGATTGGGGCTGCCTTCCACGCAGCTGCCTGGGGTCACTGGTGTTCCCTGGCAGGGGGAAGTCCGCTAAATACCTCCCCTGTCCAGGGGGTGCACTACATGCTACCTGCATTTACAGCCCATCCCCCTCCTTTCTCCGGCAGACCGAACTAGGGGACTCTCGGGTAAGACACGCGAAGGGCTCCTACGAAATCCCAGTTGCTGCAGACAGAAGACGGAATTTCCCCACTCACAGAATTACGGAACACGTCTGACTGTGTGGGAGAATATTGTTTCCGCCCTCCTCGAGGCTGCCTGGGGTCACTGGTGTTCCCTGGCAGGGGGAAGTCCGCTAAATACCTCCCATGTCCAGGGGGAGACACTACATGCTTCCTGCATTTCCAGCACATCCCCCGAATTGCCCCGGCAGCCCCCAATAGGAGACTCTTGGGGAAGACACTCGAATCGCTCCTAGAAGATCCGAGGCGCTGCAAAAAGAAGACGGTACCTCCCCACGCTCAGAATTCTGGAACACGGCTGACTGTGTGGGGGAGATTTGGGGCCGCCCTCCATGGAGCTGCCTGTGGTCACAGGTTTTCCCTGGCAGGGGGAAGTCCTCTAAATACCTCCCCTGTCCAGGGGGAGGCACTACCTGCTACCTGCATTTCCAGCGCTTCCCCCGCCTTTCCCTAGCACCCGCACTAGGAGAAACTCGGGGAAGAGACGCGAAGGGCTCCTAGGAGATCCCAGGCGCTGCAGACAGATGACGACACCTCCTCACGCTTAGAATTCCGGAACACGGCTGACTGTGTGGGGGAGGTTTGGGGCTGCATATCACGCAGCTACCTGGGTTCACTGGTTTTCCCTGTCAGGGGGAATTCCGCTAAATACCTCCCCTGTCCAGGGGGAGGCACTACATGCTACCTGCATTTCCAGCATATCCCCCGCATTTAACCGGCAGCCCGCACTAAGAGACTCTCGGGGAAGACACGCGAAATGCTCCTAGGAGATCCCAGGCGCTGCAGACAGAAGACGGAAACTCTCCATGCTCAGAATTCCGGAACACGGCTGAGTGTGTGGGGGAGGTTTGGGGCCGCCATCCACGCACATAACTGGGGACACAGGTGTTCCCTGTCAGGGGGAATTCCGCTAAATACCTCTCCTCTCCAGGGGGAGGCACGACATGCTACCTGCATTTCTAGCCCATCCCCCGCGTATCCCCTGCAGCCCGCACAAGGAGACACTCGGGGAAGATACGTTAAGGGCTCCTAGGGGATTCCAAGCGCAGCAGACAGAAGATGAAACCTCCCAACACTCAGAAATCCGGAGCACGGCTGACTGTGTGGGGGAGGTTTGGGGCCGAGGTCCACGCAGCTGCCTGGGGTCACAGGTGTTCCCTGGCCGGTGGAAGTCCGCTAAATTCGTCCCCTGTCCAGGGGAAGGCACTACATGCTACCTGCATTTCCAGCACATCCCCCGCCTTTCCCCGGCAGCCCGCACTAGGAGAATCTCGGGGAAGACAAGTGAACGGCTTCTAGGAGATCCCAGGCGCAGCAGACAAAAGACGGAACCTCCCCACGCTAGAATTCCGGAACACGTCTGACTGTGGGAGAGCTTTGGGGCTGACTCCACGCACCTGCCTGGGTTCACAGGAGTTCACTGGCAGGAGGAAGTCCGTAAATTACCTCCCCTGTCCAGGGGGAGGCACTACATGCTACCTGCATTTCCAGCCAATCCCCCGCTTTTCCCCTGCAGCCCGAAATATGAGACACTCGGGGAAGACACGCGAAAGGCTCCTAGGATATCCCAGGCACTGCAGACAGAACACGGAAATTCTCCATGCTCAGAATTCCGGAACAGGGCTAAGTGTGTGTGGGAGGTTTGGGGCTGCACTCCATGCAGCTACCTGGTTTCACAGGTTTTCCCTGGCAGGGGGAATTCCGCTAAATACCTCCCCTGTCCAGAGGAAGGCACTACATGCTACCTGCATTTCCAGCACATCCCCCGCCTATCCCCGGAAGCCCGCACTAGGAGACTCTCGGGGAAGATACGTGAAGGGCTCCTAGGGGATCCCAAGCGCAGCAGGCAGAAGACGAAACCTCCCAACACTCAGAATTCCGGAACACGACTGAGTGTGTGGGGGAGGTTTGGGGCCGAGCTCCACGCAGCTGCCTGTGGTCACAGGTGTTCCCTGGCAGGGGGAAATCCGCTAAATACCTCCCCAGTCCAGGGGGAGGCACTACATGCTACCTGAATTTTCTGCCCATCCCCCGCCTTTAACCGGCAGCCCGCACTAAAATACTCTCGGGTAAGACACGCGAAGTGCTCCTAGGAGATCCCAGGCGCTGCAGACTGAAGACGGAACCTACGCACGCTTAGAATTCCGGAACACGGCTGAATGTTTGGGGGTTTGGGTCAGCCCTCCACGCAGCTGCCTGGGGTCACAGGTGTCCCTTGGCAGGGAGAATTCCGCTAAATACCTCCCCTGTCCAGGGGGAGTCACTACAGGCTACCTGCATTTCCAGCCCATCCCCGCCTTTCCTGGCATCCCGTACAAGTTGACTCTTTGGAAGACACGCGAAGGGCTCCTAGGAGATCCCTGGCGCTGCAGACAGAAGATGGAACCTCCCCACACTGAGAAATCCAGAACACGGCTGACTGTGTGTGGGAGGTTTGGGGCTGCATTTCACGCAGCTGCCTGGGTTCACTGGTGTTCCCTGTCAGGGGGAAGTCCGCTAAATACCTCCCCTGTCCAGGGGGAGGCACTACATGCTACCTGCTTTTCCAGCCCATCCCCCGCATTTCCTCGGAAGACCGCACTAGAGACTGTCGTGGAAGATACTCGAAGGGCTCCTAGGAGATCCCAGGAGCTGAAGACAGAATACAGAACCTCCCAACGCTCAGAATTCCGGAAAAAGGATGACTGTGTGGGGGAGTTTTGGGGCCGCCCTTTACGCAGCTCCCTGGTTTCACAGGTGTTCCCTGGCAGGGTGAATTCCGCTAAATACCTCCCCAGTCCACGGGGAGGCACTACAGGCTACCAGTATTTCCAGCCCATCCCCCGCATTTCCCCTGCAGCCCGCACTAGGAGACTCTCGGGGAAGACACGGGAAGGGCTTCAAGGAGATCCCAGGTGCAGCAACAGAAGATGGATTCTCCCAACGCTCAGAATTCCGGAACACGGCTGATTGTGTTTGGGAGGTTTTGGGCCGCCATCCACGCAGATGCCTGGTTTCACAGGTGTTCCCTGGCAGGGCGAATTCCGCTAAATATCTCCCCTGTCCAGGGGGAGGCACTATAAGCTACCTGCATTTCCAGCCCATCCCCGCCTTTTCTGGCAGCCAGCACTAGGAGACTCTCTGGGAAGACACGAGAATGGCTCCTAGGAGATCCCAGGCGCTGCATAAAGATGATGGAAACTCCCCACACTCAGAATTCCGGAACAGGGCCGAGTGTGTGGGGGAGGATTTCGGCCGCCCTCCACACAGCTGTCTGGTGTCACAGGTGTTGCCTTGCAGGGGGAAGTCCGCTAAATACCTCCCGTGTCCAGGGGGAGGTTCTACAACTACCTGCATTTCCAGCCCATCCCCGCCTTTTTTGGCAGCCAGCACTAGGAGACTCACGGGGAAGACACGCGAAGGGCTCATTGGAGATCCCAGGCGCTGCAGACAGAAGACGGAATCTCCTTATGCTCAGAATTCCGGAACACGTCTGATTGAGTGGGGGAGTTTTGGGGCCTCTCTCCTCGCAGCTGCCTGGTGTCACTGATGTTCCCTGGCAGGGGGAAGTCCGCTAAATACCTCCACTATCCAGGGGGAGGCACTGCATTCTAGCTATATTTTCAGCCCATCCCCCACTTTTACCCGGCAGACCGCACTCGGAGACTCTCGCGGAATACACGCCAAGGCTCCTAGGAGATCCCAGGCGATGTAGACAGATGACGGATACTCCTCACACTCAGAATTCCGGAACACGGCCGAGTGTGTGGGGAAGGTTTGGGGCCACCCTCCACACAGGTGTCTGGTGTCACAGGTTTTGCCTGGCAGGGGGAATTCAGCTAAATACCTCCCCTATCCAGGGGGAGGCACTACATGCTACCTACATTTCCAGCCCATCCCCAGCATTTCCCCGGCAGCCCACAATAGGAGACTCTCAGGGAAGACACGCGAAGAGCTCCCAGGAGATCCCAGACGCTGCAGAAAGAAGACAGAACCTCCCCAAGCTGAGAATTCCGGAACACGGCTGACTGTGTGGGGGAGGTTTTGGGCCGCCCTCCACGCAACTGCCTGCGGTCACAAGTGTTCCCAGGCTGGGGGAAGTCCGCTTAATACCTCCCATGTCCAGGGGGTGGCACTACAGGTTACCTGATTTTCCAGACCATCCCCGACTTTCCTGGCACCCCGCACTAGGATACTCTCAGGGAAGACACGCGAATGGCTCCTAGGAAATCCCAGGCGCTGCATAAAGATGATGGAACCTCCCCACACTGAGAAATCCGGAACACGGCTGACTGTGTGTGGTAGGTTTGGGGCCGCCCTCTTCGCAGCTGTCTGCTTTCACAGGTGTTCCCTGGAAGGGGGAAGTCTGCTAAATACCTCCCCTGTCCAGGGGAAGCCACTACATGCTACCTGCATTTCCAGCCCATCCCCCGCCTTTCCCCGGCAGCCCGCAATAGGAGACTCTCGGGGAAGACACGCGAATGGCTCCTAGGAAATCCCTGGCGCTGCAGACAGATGACGGAACCTTCCCACACTCCGAATTCCGGAATACGACTGACTGTGAAGGGGAGGTTTGGGGCCGCACTCCACGCAGCTGCCTGGGGTCACAGGTGTTCTCTGGCAGGGGGAAGTCCGCTAAATACCTCCCCTGTCCAGGGGGAGGCACTACATGCTACCTGCATTTCCAGCCCATCCCCAGCCTTTCCCCTGCCGCCCGCACAAGGAGACTCTCGGGGAAGACACGTGAAGGGCTCCTTGGAGATCCCAGGCGCTGCAGACAGAAGACGGAACCTACAAACACTCAGAATTCCGGAAAACGGCTGGCTGTTGGGGAGGTTTGTGGCCGCCCTCCACACTGCTGCCTGTGGTCACAGGTGTTCCCTGGCAGGTGGAAATCCGCTAAATACCTCCCCTGTCCATGGGGAGGCACTACATGCTACCTGCATTTCCAGCCCATCCCCCGACTTTCCCCGGCACCCTCAAATGGAGACACTCGGGGATGATATGCGAAGGGCTCCTAGGAGATCCCAGGCACTGCAGAAAGAAGACGGAAGGTCCCCACGCTCAGAATTCTGGATCACGGCTGACTGTGTGAGGAAGGATTGGGGCCGCCCTCCACAAAGCTGACTGGGGTCACTAGTGTTCCCTTGCAGGGGGAAGTCCGCTAAATACCTCCCCTGTCCAGGGGGAGGCACAACATGCTACTTGCTTTTCCAGCCCATCCCCCAAATTTCCTCGGCAGACCGCACTAGGAGACTGTCGTGGAAGATACTCGAAGGGCTCTTAGGAGATCCCAGGCGCTGAAGGCAAAATACAGAACCTCCCAACGCTCAGAATTCCTGAAAACGGCTGACTGTTTGGGGGAGGTTTGGGGCCGGCATATACGCAGCTACCTGGTTTCACAGGTGTTCCCTGCCAGGGGGATTCCGCTAAATACCTCCCCTGTCCAGGGGGAGGCACTACAGGCTACCTGCATTTACAGCCCATCCCCCTCCTTTCTCCGGCAGACCGAACTAGGGGACTCTCGGGTAAGACACGCGAAGGGCTCCTACGAAATCCCAGTTGCTGCAGACAGAAGACGGAATTTCCCCACTCACAGAATTACGGAACACGTCTGACTGTGTGGGAGAATATTGTTTCAGCCCTCCTCGAGGCTGCCTGGGGTCACTGGTGTTCCCTGGAAGGGGGAAGTCCGCTAAATACCTCCCATGTCCAGGGGGAGACACTACATGCTTCCTGCATTTCCAGCACATCCCCCGAATTTCCCCGGCAGCCCGCAATAGGAGACTCTTGGGGAAGACACTCGAATCGCTCCTAGAAGATCCGAGGCGCTGCAGAAGGAAGACGGAACCTCCCCAAGCTCAGAATTCTGGAACACGGCTGACTGTGTGGGGGAGATTTGGGGCCGCCCTCCATGGAGCTGCCTGTGGTCACAGGTTTTCCCTGGCAGGGGGAAGTCCTCTAAATACCTCCCCTGTCCTGGGGGAGGCACTACCTGCTACCTGCATTTCCAGCACTTCCCCCGCCTTTCCCTTGCACCCGCACTAGGAGAAACTCGGGGAAGAGACGCGAAGGGCTCCTAGGAGATCCCAGGCGCTGCAGACAGATGACGACACCTCCTCACGCTTAGAATTCCGGAACACGGCTGACTGTGTGGCGAGGTTTGGGGCCGAGCTCCACGCAGCTGCCTGGGGTCACAGGAGTTCCCTGGCAGGGGGAAGTCCGCTAAAAACCTCCCCTGTCCAGGGGGAGGCACTACATGCTACCTGCATTTCCAGCCCATCCCCCGCCTTTCCCCGGCTTCCCGCACAAGGAGACTCTCGGGGAAGATACGTGAAGGGCTCCTAGGGGATCCCAAGCGCAGCAGACAGAAGACAAAACCTCCCAACAGTCAGAATTCTGGAACACGACTGTGTGTGTGGGGGAGGTTTGGGGCTGCATTTCACGCAGCTGCCTGGGGTCACAGGTGTTCCCTGGCAGGGGGAAATCCGCTAAATACCTCCCCAGTCCAGGGGGAGGCACTACATGCTACCTGAATTTTCTGCCCATCCCCCGCCTTTAACCGGCAGCCCGCACTAAAATACTCTCGGGTAAGACACGCGAAATGCTCCTAGGAGATCCCAGGCGCTGCAGACTGAAGACGGAACCTACGCACGCTTAGAATTCCGGAACACGGCTGAATGTTTGGGGGTTTGGGTCAGCCCTCCACGCAGCTGCCTGGGGTCACAGGTGTCCCTTGGCAGGGAGAATTCCGCTAAATACCTCCCCTGTCCAGGGGGAGTCACTACAGGCTACCTGCATTTCCAGCCCATCCCCGCCTTTCCTGGCATCCCGTACAAGTTGACTCTTTGGAAGACACGCGAAGGGCTCCTAGGAGATCCCTGGCGCTGCAGACAGAAGAAGGAACCTCCCCACACTGAGAAATCCAGGACACGGCTGACTGTGTGTGGGAGGTTTGGGGCTGAATTTCACGCAGCTGCCTGGGTTCACTGGTGTTCCCTGTCAGGGGGAAGTCCGCTAAATAACTCCCCTGTCCAGGGGGAGGCACTACATGCTACCTGCTTTTCCAGCCCATCCCCCGCATTTCCTCGGAAGACCGCACTAGAGACTGTCGTGGAAGATACTCGAAGGGCTCCTAGGAGATCCCAGGAGCTGAAGACAGAATATGGAACCTCCCAACGCTCAGAATTCCGGAAAAAGAATGACTGTGTTGGGGAGTTTTGGGGCCGCCCTATACGCAGCTGCCTGGTATCACAGGTGTTCCCTGGCAGGGTGAATTCCGCTAAATACCTCCCCTGTCCACGGGGAGGCACTAAAGGCTACCAGTATTTCCAGCCCATCCCCCGCATTTCCCCTGCAGCCCGCACTAGGAGACTCTCGGGGAAGACACGGGAAGGGCTTCTAGGAGATCCCAGGTTCAGCAGACAGAAGACGGATTCTCCCAACACTCAGAATTCCGGAACACGGCTGACTGTGTGGGGGAGGTTTTGGGCCGCCATCCACGCAGATGCCTGGTTTCACAGGTGTTCCCTGGCAGGGGGAATTCCGCTAAATATCTCCCCTGTCCAGGGGGAGGCACTATAAGCTACCTGCATTTCCAGCCCATCCCCGCCTTTTCTGGCAGCCAGCACTAGGAGACTCTCTGGGAAGACATGAGAATGGCTCCTAGGAGATCCCAGGCGGTGCATAAAGATGATGGAACTTCCCCACACTGAGAAATCCGGAACACGTCTGACTGTGTGCGGGAGGATAGGGGCTGCCCTCCTCGCAGCTGCCTGGGGTCACTGGTGTTCCCTGGCAGGGGGATTCCGCTAAATACCTCCCCTGTCCAGGGGGTGCCACAACATGCTACTTGCTTTTCCAGCCCATCCCCCATATTTCCTCGGCAGACCGCCCTAGGAGACCCTCGGGGAAGACACGCGAATTGTTCCTAGGAGATCCCAGGCGCAGCAGACAGAAGACGGAACCTCCCAACACTCAGAATTCCGGAACACGACTGACTTTGTGGGGGTTTGGGGCCGCCCTCCACACAGGTGTCTGGTTTCACAGGTGTTCCCTGGCAGGGGGATTCCGCTAAATACCTCCCCTGTCCAGGGGGAGGCACTACAGGCTACCTGCATTTCCAGCCCATCCCCCGCATTTCCCCTGCAGCCCGCACTAGGAGATTCTCGTTGTAGACTCGGGAAGGGCTCCTAGGAGATCCCAGGTGCAGCAGAACGAAGACGAAATCTCCCAACACTCAGAATTCCGGAACACGGCTGACTGTGTGCGGGAGGTTTTGGGCCGACATCCACGCAGCTGCCTGGTTTCACAGGTGTTCCCTGGCAGGGGGAAGTCCGCTAAATACCTCCCCTGTCCAGGGGGAGGCATTACATGCTACCTGCATTTCCAGCCCATCCCCGACTTTCCTGGCAGCCAGCACTAAGAGACTCTCTGGGAAGACACGCGAATGGCTCCTAAGAGATCCCAAGCGCTGCATAATTTTGATGGAACCTCCCCACACTGAGAAATCCAGAACACGTCTGACTGTGTGGGGGAGGATTGGGGCTGCCCCCCACGCAGCTGCCTGGGGTCACTGGTGTTCCCTGGCAGGGGGAACTCCGCTAAATACCTCCCCCGTCCAGGGGGAGACAATACATGCTACCTGCATTTCCAGCCCATCCCCGCCTTTCCTGGCAGCCAGCACTAGGAGACTCTCTGGGAAGACACGCGAAAGGCTCCTAAGAGATCCCAGGCGCTGCATAAAGATGATGGAACCTCCCCACACTGAGAAATACGGAACACGTCTGACTATGTGGGGGAGGATTGGGGCTGCCTTCCACGCAGCTGCCTGGGGTCACTGGTGTTCCCGGGCAGGGGGAAGTCCGCTAAATACCTCTCCTGTCCAGGGGGTGCACTATATGCTACCTGCATTTACAGCCCATCCCCCTCCTTTCTCTGGCAGACCGCACTAGGGGACTCTCGGGTAAGACACGCGAAGGGTTCCTAGGAAATCCCAGTTGCTGCAGACAGAAGACGGAATTTCCCCACTCACAGAATTACGGAACACGTCTGACTGTGTGGGAGAATATTGTGGCCGCCCTCCTCGAGGCTGCCTGGGGTCACTGGTGTTCCCTGGCAGGGGGAAGTCCGCTAAATTCCTCCCATGTCCAGGGGGAGACACTACATGCTTCCTGCATTTCCAGCACATCCCCCGAATTTACCCGGCAGCCCGCAATAGGAGACTCTTGGGGAAGACACTCGAATCGCTCCTAGAAGATCCGAGGCGCGGCAGAATGAAGACGGAACCTCCCCACGCTCAGAATTCTGGAACACGGCTGACTGTGTGGGGGAGATTTGGGGCCGCCCTCCACGGAGCTGCCTGTGGTCACAGGTTTTCCCTGGCAGGGGGAAGTCCTCTAAATACCTCCCCTGTCCAGGGGGAGGCACTACCTGCTACCTGCATTTCCAGCGCTTCCCCCGCCTTTCCCTGGCACCCGCACTAGGAGAAACTCGGGGAAGACACGTGAATGGCTCCTAGGAGATCACAGGTGCAGCAGACTGAAGACGGAACCTAAAAACACTCAGAATTCCGGAAAACGGCTGACTGTGGGAGAGGTTTGGGGCCGCCATCCACGATGCTGCCTGGGGTCAAAGGTGTTCCCTGGCAGGTAGAAGTCCGCTAAATACCTCCCCTGTCAAGTGGGAGGCACTTCATGCTACCTTCATTTCCAGCCCATCCCCCGAATTTCCTGGCAGCCCGCACTAGGAGACCCTCAGGGAAGACACGTGAATTGCTCCAAGGAGATCCCAGGCGCTGCAGACAGAAGACGGAACCTACGCACGCTTAGAATTCCGGAACACGGGTGAATGTTTGGGGGTTTGGGTCCGCCTCCACGCAGCTGCCTGGGGTCACAGGTGTCCCCTGGCAGGGAGAATTCCGCTAAATACCTCCCCTGTCAATGGGGAGGCAATACAGCCTACCTGCATTTCCAGCACAACCCCAGGCTTTCGCCGGCACCCGCACTAGGAGACCCTCGGGGAAGACACGCGAATTGTTCCTAGGAGATTCCAGGCGCTGCAGACAGAAGACGGAACCTCCGAACACCCAGAATTCCGGAACACGGCTGACTGTTTGAAGGAGGTTTAGGGCCGCCCTCCACGCAGCTACCTGGTTTCACAAGTTTTCCCTGGCAGTGGGAAGTCCGCTAAATACCTCCCCTGTCCAGGGGGAGGCACTACATGCTACCTGCTTTTACAGCCCATCCCCTGCATTTCCACGGAAGCCCGCACTAGGAGACTCTGTGGAAGACACGCGAAATGCTCCTAAGAGATCCCAGGCGCTGCAGACAGAAGACGTAACCTCCCCACACACAGAATTCCAGAACACGGCTTACTGTGTTAGGGAGTTTTGAGGCTACCCTCCACGCAGCTATGTGTGGTCACAGGTGTTCCCTGGCAGGGGAATTCCGCTAAATACCTCCCCTGTCCTGGGGGAGACACTACATGCTACCTGCATTTCCAACCCATCCCCCGCCTTTCCCCAGCAGCCCGCAATAGGAGACTCTCGGGGAAGACACGCGAGTGGCTCATACGAAATCCCTGGCGCTGCAGACAGATGACGGAACCTTCCCACAATCCGAATTCCGGAACACGACTGTCTGTGAAGGGGAGGTTTGGGGCCGCACTCCACGCAGCTGCCTGGGGTCACAGGTGTTCTCTGGCAGGGGGAAGTCCGCTAAATACCTCCCCTGTCCAGGGGGAGGCACTACATGCTACCTGCATTTCCAGCCCATCCCCCGACTTTCGCCGGCACCCTCAAATGTAGACACTCGGGGATATATGCGAAGGGCTCCTAGGAGATCCCAGGCACTGCAGAAAGAAGACGGAAGATCCCCACGCTCAGAATCCTGGATCACGGCTGACTGTGTGAGGAAGGATTGGGGCCGCCCTCCACAAAGCTGACTGGGGTCACTGGTGTTCCCTTGCAGGGGGAAGTCCGCTAAATACCTCCCCTGTCCAGGGGGAGGCACAACATGCTACTTGCTTTTCCAGCCCATCCCCCATATTTCCTCGGCAGACCGCACTAGGAGACTGTCGTGGAAGATACTCGAAGTGCTCTTAGGAGATCCCAGGCGCTGAAGACAAAATACAGAACCTCACAACGCTCAGAATTCCTGAAAACGGCTGACTGTTTGGGGGAGGTTTGGGGCCGGCCTATACGCAGCTGCCTGGTTTCACAGGTGTTCCCTGGCATGGGGATTCCGCTAAATACCTCCCCTGTCCAGGGGGAGGCACTACAGGCTACCTGCATTTCCAGCCCATTCCCCGCATTTCCCCTGCAGCCCGCACTAGGAGATTCTCGGGGAAGACTCGGAAGGGCTCCTAGGAGATCCCAGGTGCAGCAGACAGAAGACGAAATCTCCCAACACTCAGAATTCCGGAACACGGTTGACTGTGTGCGGGAGGTTTTGGGCCGCCATCCACGCAGCTGCATGGTTTCACAGTTGTTCCCTGGCAGGGGGAAGTCCGCTAAATACCTCCCCTGTCCAGGGGGAGGCACTACATGCTACCTGCATTTCCAGCCCATCCCCGCCTTTCCTGGCAGCCAGCACTAAGGGACTCTCTGGGAAGACACGCGAAAGGCTTCTAGGAGATCCCAGGCACTGCATAAATTTGATGGAACCTCCCCACACTGAGAAATCCGGAACACGTCTGACTGTGTCGGGGAGGATTGGGGCTGCCCCCCACGCAGATGCCTGGGGTCACTGGTGTTCCCTGGCAGGGGGAATTCCGCTAAATACCTCCCCTGTCCAGGGGGAGGCACTACATGCTACCTGCATTTCCAGCCCATCCCCACCTTTCCTGGCAGCCAGCACTAGTAGACTCTCTGGGAAGACACGCGAAAGTCTTCTAGGAGATCCCAGGCGCTGCACAAAGATGATGGAACCTCCCCACACTGAGAAATACGGAACACGTCTGACTATGTGGGGGAGGATTGGGGCTGCCTTCCACGCAGCTGCCTGGGATCACTGGTGTTCCCTGGCAGGGGGAAGTCCGCTAAATACGTCCCCTGTCCAGGGGGTGCACTACATGCTACCTGCATTTCCAGCCCATCCCCCTCCTTTCTCTGGCAGACCGCACTAGGGGACTCTCGGGTAAGACACGCGAAGGGCTCCTAGGAGATCTCAGTTGCTGCAGACAGAAGACGGAATTTCCCCACTCACAGAATTACGGAACACGTCTGACTGTGTGAGAGAGTATTGTGGCCGCCCTCCTCGAGCCTGCCTGGGGTCACTTGTGTTCCCTGGCATGGCGAAGTCCGCTAAATACGTCCCCTGTCCAGGGGGTGCACTACATGCTACCTGCATTTCCAGCCCATCCCCCGTCTTTCCCCGGCACCCGCAAATGGAGGCACTCGGGGATGATATGCGAAGGGCTCCTAGGAGATCCCAGGCGCTGCAGATAGAAGACGGAATGTCCCCACGCTCAGAATTCTGGAACACGGCTGACTGTGTGAGGAAGGATTGGGGCCGCCCTCCACAAAGCTGTCTGGGGTCAGTGGTGTTCCCTGGAGGGGGGAAGTCCGCTAAATACCTCCCCTGTCCAGGGTGAGGCACTACATGCTACCTGTTTTTCCAGCCCATCCCCCGCATTTCATCGGCAGACCGCACTAGGAGACTGTCGTGGAAGATACTCGAAGGGCTCCTAGGAGATCCCAGGAGCTGAAGACAGAATAAGGAACCTCCCAACGCTCAGAATTCCGGAAAATGGATGACTGTGTGGGGGAGGTTTGGGGCCGCCCTATACGCAGCTACATGGTTTCACAGGTGTTCCCTGGCAGGGGGAATTCCGCTAAATACCTCCCCAGTCCAGAGGTAGGCACTACAGGCTACCTGTATTTCCAGCCCATCCCTCGCATTTCCCCTGCAGCCCGCACTAGGAGACTCTCGGGGAAGACACGGGAAGGGCTTCTAGGAGATCCAAGTCGCTACAGACAGAAGACGGAATCTCCCCACACTCAGAATTCCGGAACACGGCCGAGTGTGTGGGGAAGGTTTGGGGCCGCCCTCCACACAGATGTCTGGTGTCACAGGTTTTGCCTGGCAGGGGGAATTCAGCTAAATACCTCCCCTATCCAGGGGGAGGCACTACAGGCTACCTGCATTTCCAGGCCATCCCCCGCCTTTCCTCTGCAGCCTGCACTAGAAGACTCACGGGGGAGACACGCGAAAGGCTCCTAGGAGATCCCAGGCGCTGCAGACAGATGACGGAAACTCCTTATGCTCAGAATTCCGGAACACGGCTGATTGAGTTGGGGAGGTTTGGGTCCTCCATCCTCGCAGCTGCCTGGATACACAGGTGTTATCTTGCAGGGGGAATTCCGCTAAATACCTCCCCTGTCCAGGGGGAGGCACTACATGCTACCTGCATTTCCAGACCATCCCCAGCATTTCCCCGGCAGCCCGCACTAGGAGACTCTCGGGGAAGACACGCGAAGAGCTCCCAGGAGATCCCAGACGCTGCAGAAAGAAGACAGAACCTCCCCACGCTCAGAATTCCGGAACACGGCTGACTGGGTGGGGGAGGTTTGGGGCCGCCCTCAACGCAGCTGCCTGCGGTCACAAGTGTTCCCAGGCAGGGGGAAGTCCGCTGAATACCTCCCATGTCCTGGGGGAGGCACTAAAGGCTACCTGATTTTCCAGACCATCCCCGACATTCCTGGCAGCCCGCACTAGGATACTCTCAGGGAAGACACGCGAATGGCACCTAGGAAATCCCAGGCGCTGCATAAAATTGATGGAACCTCCCCACACTGAGAAACCCGGAATATGGCTGAATGTGTGTGGTAGGTTTGGGGCCGCCCTCTTCGCAGCTGCCTACTTTCACAGGTGTTCCCTGGCAGGGGGAAGTCCGCTAAATACCTCCCCTGTCCAGGGGAAGGCACTACATGCTACCTGCATTTCCAGCACATCCCCCGTTTTTCCCCGGCAGCCCGCACTAGGAGACTCTGGGGAAGTCACTCGAAGGGATCCTAGAAGATTCCAGGCTCTGTAGACAGATGACGGTACCATCCCACACTCAGAATTCCGGAACACGGCTGACTGTGTGGGGGAGTTTTGGGGCCGCCCTCCCCGCAGCTGCCTCGGGTCACTGGTGTTCCCTAGCAGGGGGAAGTCCGCTAAATACCTCCCCTGTCCACGGGGAGGTACTAAATGCTACCTGCATTTCCAGCTCATCCCCCGCATTTCCCCGGCAGCCCGCACTAGGAGACTATCGGGGAAGAAACGCGAAAGGCTCCTAGGAGATCCCAGGCGCTGCAGGCAGAAGGCGGAATCTCCTTATGCTCAGAAATCCGGAACACGGCTGATTGAGTAGGGGAGGTTTGGGGCCTCCATCCACGCAGCTGCCTGGGGAAACAGGTGTTCCCTGGCAGGGGGAATTCCGCTAAATACCTCCCCCGTCCAGGGGGAGGCACTACATGCTACCTGCATTTCCAGCCCATCCCCCGACTTTCCCCTGCAGCCCGCATTAGGAGACACTCGGGGAAAACACGCGAAGGGCTCCTAGGAGATCCCAGGCGCAGCAGACAGATGACGGAACCTCCCAACACTAAGAATTCCGTAACAAGCCTAAATGTGTAGGGGAGTTTTTTGGCCGCCCTCCACGCAGCTGCCTGGTTTCTCAGGTTTTCCCTGGCAGGGGGAAGTCCGCTAAATACCTCCCCTATCCAGGGGGAGGCACTACATGCTACCTGCATTACCAGCCCATCCCCCGTTTTTCACCCGCAACCCGCACTAGGAGACTCTCGGGGAAGACACGCGAAAGGCTCCTAGGAGATCCCATGGCTTCAGACAAAAGACGGAAGTTCCCCACACTCAGAATTCCGGAACACGGCCGAGTGTGTGGGGGAGGATTGGGGCCGCCCTCCACACAGCTGTCTGGTGTCACAGGTGTTGCCTTGCAGGGGAAGTCCGCTAAATACCTCCCGTGTCCAGGGGGAGGCACTGCATTCTAGCTACATTTCCAGCCCATCCCCCAACTTTACCCGGCAGACCGCACTCGGAGACTCTCAGGGAAGACACGCCAAGGGCTCCTAGGAAATCCCAGGCGCAGCAGACAGAAGACGGAACCTCCCAACGCTCAGAAATCCGGAACACGGCTGAATGTGTTGGGGAGATTTGTTGCTGCCCTTCACGCAGCTGCATGGGGTCACAGGTGTTCCCTTGCAGGGGGAAGTCCGCTAAATACCTCCCCTGTCAACGGGGAGGTACTAAATGCTACCTGCATTTCCAGCTCATCCTCCGCCTTTCCCCGGCAGCCCGCACTAGGAGACTCTCGGGGAAGACACGCGAAGGGCTCCTAGGAGATCCCAAGCGCTGCAGGCAGAAGGCGGAATCTCCTTATGCTCAGAAATCCGGAACACGGCTGATTAAGTAGAGGAGTTTTGGGGCCTACATCCACGCAGCTGCCTGGGGACACAGGTGTTCCCTGGCAGGGGGAATTCCGCTAAAAACCTCCCCCGTCCAGGGGGAGGCACTACATGCTACCTGCATTTCCAGACCATCCCCAGCATTTCCCCGGCAGCCCGCACTAGGAGACTCTCGGGGAAGACACGCGAAGAGCTCCCAGGAGATCCCAGACGCTGCAGAAAGAAGACAGAACCTCCCCACGCTCAGAATTCCGGAACACGGCTGACTGGGTGGGGGAGGTTTGGGGCCGCCCTCAACGCAGCTGCCTGCGGTCACAAGTGTTCCCAGGCAGGGGGAAGTCCGCTTAATACCTCCCATGTCCTGGGGGAGGCACTACAGGCTAACTGATTTTGTAGACCATCCCCGACATTCCTGGCAGCCCGCACTAGGATACTCTCAGGGAAGACACGCGAATGGCACCTAGGAAATCCCAGGCGCTGCATAAAATTGATGGAACCTCCCCACACTGAGAAATCCGGAACACGGCTGAATGTGTGTGGTAGGTTTGGGGCCGCCCTCTTCGCAGCTGCCTACTTTCACAGGTGTTCCCTGGCAGGGGGAAGTCCGCTAAATACCTCCCCTGTCCAGGGGAAGGCACTACATGCTACCTGCATTTCCAGCACATCCCCCGTTTTTCCCCGGCGACCCGCAATAGGAGACTCTGGGGAAGTCACTCGAAGGGATCCTAGAAGATTCCAGGCTCTGTAGACAGATGACGGAACCATCCCACACTCAGAATTCCGGAACACGGCTGACTGTGTGGGGGAGTTTTGGGGCCGCCCTCCCCGCAGCTGCCTCGGGTCACTGGTGTTCCCTAGCAGGGGGAAGTCCGCTAAATACCTCCCCTGTCCAGGGGGAGGCACTACATGCTACCTGCATTTCCAGCCCATCCCCCGAATTTGCCCGGCACCCGCAAATGTAGACACTCGGAGATGATTTGCGAAGGGCTCCTAGGAGATCCCTGGCGCTGCAGACAGAAGATTGAACCTCCCCACACTGAGAAATCCGGAACACGGCTGACTGTGTGTGGGAGGTTTGGGGCTGCATTTCACGCTGCTGCCTGGGTTCACTGGTGTTCCCTGTCAGGGGGAAGTTCCCTAAATACCTCCCCAGTCCATTGGGGGCACTACATGCTACCTGCATTTCCACCCATCCCCTGCCTTTCCTCAGCAGCCCGAACTCGTAGACTCTCAGGGAAGACACGCGAAGGGCTCCAAGATGATCCCAGGGGCGGCAGACAGAAGACGGATTTCCCCACTCTCAGAATTACGGAAAACGTCTGACTCTGTGGGGGAGATTTGTGGCCAAACTCCACACAGCTGCCTGGGGTCACTGGTGTTCCCTGGCAGGGGAAGTCCGCTAAACACCTCCCCTGTCCTGGGGGAGGCACTACATGCTACCTGCTTTTCCAGCCCATCCCCCGCATTTCCACGGCAGCCCGCACAAGGAAACTCTCGTGGAAGATATTCGAAGGGCTCCTAGGAGATCCCAGGCGCTGCAGATAGAAGACGGTAGGTCCCCACGCTCAGAATTCTGGAACACGGCTGACAGTGTGAGGAAGGATTGGGGCCGCCCTCCACAAAGCTGTCTGGGGTCAGTGGTGTTCCCTGGCGGGGGGGAGTCCGCTAAATACCTCCCCTGTCCAGGGGGAGGCACTACCTGCTACCCGCATTTCCAGCCCATCCCCCGCATTTCATCAGCAGACCGCACTAGGAGACTGTCGTGGAAGATAATCGAAGGGCTCCTAGGAGATCCCAGGAGCTGAATACCGAATAAGGAACCTCCCAACGCTCAGAATTCCGGAAAACAGATGACTGTGTGAGGGAGGTTTGGGGCCGCCCTATACGCAGCTGCCTGGTTTCACAGGTGTTCCCTGTCAGGGGGAATTCCGCTAAATACCTCCCCTGTCCAGGGGGAGGCACTACAGGCTACCTGTGTTTCCAGCTCATCCCCCGCATTTCCCCTGCAGCCCGCACTAGGAGACTCTCGGGGAAGACACGGGAAGGGCTTCTAGGAGATCCCAGGTGCAGCAGACAGAAGACGGATTCTCCCAACACTCAGAATACCGGGACACGGCTGACTGTGTGGGGGAGGTTTTGGGCCGCCATCCTCGCAGCTGCCTGGGGTCACTGGTGTTCCCTGGCAGGGGGAAGTCCGCTAAATACCTCCCCTATCCAGGGGGAGGCACTACATGCTACCTGCTTTTCCAGCCAATCCCCCGCCTTTCTCCCGCAACCCGCACTAGGAGACCCTCGGGGAAGACACGCGAAGAGCTCCTAGGAGATCCCAGGCGCAGCAGACAGAAGACGGAAACTCCCCACACTCAGAATTCCGGAACACGGCCGAGTGTGTGGGGGAGGATTGGGGCCGCCCTCCACACAGCTGTCTGGTGTCACAGGTGTTGCCTTGCAGGGGAAGTCCGCTAAATACCTCCCGTGTCCAGGGGGAGGCACTGCATTCTAGCTATATTTCCAGCCCATCCCCCAACTTTACCCGGCAGACCGCACTCGGAGACTCTCAGGGAAGACACGCCAAGGGCTCCTAGGAAATCCCAGGCGCAGCAGACAGAAGACGGAACCTCCCAACGCTCAGAAATCCGGAACACGGCTGAATGTGTTGGGGAGATTTGTTGCTGCCCTTCACGCAGCTGCATGGGGTCACAGGTGTTCCCTTGCAGGGGGAAGTCCGCTAAATACCTCCCCTGTCAACGGGGAGGTACTAAATGCTACCTGCATTTCCAGCTCATCCTCCGCCTTTCCCCGGCAGCCCGCACTAGGAGACTCTCGGGGAAGACACGCGAAGGGCTCCTAGGAGATCCCAAGCGCTGCAGGCAGAAGGCGGAATCTCCTTATGCTCAGAAATCCGGAACACGGCTGATTAAGTAGAGGAGTTTTGGGGCCTACATCCACGCAGCTGCCTGGGGACACAGGTGTTCCCTGGCAGGGGGAATTCCGCTAAAAACCTCCCCCGTCCAGGGGGAGGCACTACATGCTACCTTCATTTCCAGCCCATCCCCCGACTTTCCCCTGCAGCCCGCATTAGGAGACTCTCCGGGAAAACAGGCGAATGGCTCCTAGGATATCCCAGGCGCAGCAGACAGATGACGGAACCTCCCAACACTAAGAATTCCGTAACACGCTTAAATGTGTAGGGGAGTATTTTGGCCGCCCTCCACGCAGCTGCCTGGTTTCTCAGGTTTTCCCTGGGAGGGGGAAGTCCGCTAAATACCTCCCCTATCCAGGGGGAGGCACTACATGCTACCTGCATTTCCAGCCCATCCCCCATCTTTCACCCGCAACCCGCACTAGGAGACTCTCGGGGAAGACACGCGAAGGGCTCCTAGGAGATCCCATGGCTTCAGACAAAAGACGGAAGTTCCCCACACTCAGAATTCCGGAACACGGCCGAGTGTGTGGGGGAGGATTGGGGCCGCCCTCCACACAGCTGTCTGGTGTCACAGGTGTTGCCTTGCAGGGGGAAGTCCGCTAAATAACTCCCTTGTCCAGGGGGAGGCACTACATGCTACCTGCATTTCCAGCTCATCCCACGAATTTCCCCGGCACCCTCACTAGGAGGCCTTCCGGGAAAACACTCGAAGGGCTCCTAGGAGATCCCAGGTGCAGCAGACAGAAGACGGAACCTCCCAACGCTCAGAATTCCGGAACACGGCTGACTGTGTGGGGGAGGTTTGGGGCCGCCCTCCACGCAGCTGCCTGCGGTCACAGGTGGTCCCTGGCAGGGGGAAGTCCGCTAAATACCTCCCCTGTCAGGGGGAGGCACTACATGCTACCTGCATTTCCAGCACATCCCCCGTCTTTCCCCAGCAGCCCGCACTAGGAGACTCTCGGGGAAGACACGCGAAGGGCTCCTAGGAGATCCCAGGCGCTGCAGGCAGAAGACGGAACCTCCCAACACTAAGAATTCCGTAACACGCCTAAATGTGTGGGGGAGATTTTTGGACTCCCTCCACGCAGCTGCCTGGTTTCTCAGGTTTTCCCTTACAGGGGGAAGTCCGCTAAATACCTCCCCTATCCAGGGGAGGCACTACATGCTACCTGCATTTCCAGCTCATCCCCCGCCTTTCCCCGATAGCCCGCACTAGGAGACTCTCGAGGAAGACACGGGAAGGGCTCCTAGGAGATCCCAGGCTCTGCAGGCAGAAGACGGAAACTCTTTATGCTCAGAATTCCGGAACACGGCTGATTGAGTGGGGGAGGTTTGGGGCCTCCATCCACGAAGCTGCCTGGGGAAACAGGTGTTACCTGGCTGGGGGAATTCCGCTAAATACCTTCCCTATCCAGGGGGAGGCACTACATCTCCCTGCATTTCCAGTCAATCCCCCGACTTTCCCCGTCACCCTCAATTGGAGACACTCGGGGAATAAACGCGTAGGGCTCCTAGGAGATCCCAGGTGCTGCAGAAACAAGAAGGAATTTCCCCACTCACAGAATTACGGAACACGTCTGACTGATTCGGGGAGTTTTGGGGCCGCCCTCCTCGCAGCAGCCTGGGGTAACTGGTGTTCCCTGGCAGGGGGAAGTCCGCTAAATTCCTCCCCTGTCCAAGGGGAGGCACTACATGCTACCTGCATTTCCAGCCCATCCCCCGACATTCCCTGGCAGCCCGCACTAGGATACTCTCGTGGAAGACACGCGAAGGGCTCTTAGGAGTTCCCAGGCGCTGCAGACAGAAGACAGAATCTCCCCACACTCAGAATTCCGGAACACGGCTGACTGAGTTGGGGAGATTTGTGGCCGCCCTCCACACAGCTGCCTTGGGTCACTGGTGTTCCCTGGCAGGGGGAATTCCGCTAAATATCTCCCCTGTCCAGGGGGAGGCTCTACATGCTACCTGTTTTCTAGCAAATCCCCCGCATTTCCACGGTAGCACGCACTAGGAGACACTCGTCAAAGATATTCGAAGGGCTCCTAGGAGATCACAGGCGCTGCAGACAGAAGACGGAATTTCCCGACTCACAGAATTACGAAAAACGTCTGACTTTGTGGGGGAGTTTTCTGGCCGCCCTCAACGCAACTGCTGTTGTCACTGGTGTTCCCTGGCAGGGGGAAGTCCGCTAAATACCTCCCCAATCCAGGGGGAGGCACTACAAGCTACCTGCATTTCCAGCCCATCCCCCGCCATTTCCCCAGCAGCCCGCACTAGGAGACACTCGGGGAATACACGCGAAGGGCTCCTAGGAGATCCCAGGCGCTGCAGACAGAAGATGGAACCTCCCCACGCTCAGAATTCTGGAACAGGGCTGACTGTGTGGGGGATGTTTGGGGCTGCCCTCCACACAGCTGCCTGGGGTCACAGGTGTTCCCTGGCAGGGGGAAGTCCGCTAAATACCTCCCCTGTCCAGGGGGAGACACTACATGCTAACTGCATTTCCAGATCTTCCCCCAAATTTCCCCTGAGGCCCGCACTAGGAGACTCTCGGGGAAGTCACGCGAATGGCTCTTAGGAGATCCCAGGCGTTGAAGACATCAGACGGAACCTCCACACACTCAGACTTCCGGAACACGGCTGAATGTGTTGGGGAGTTTTTGGCTGCCCTCCACGCAGATGCCTGGGGTCACTGGTGTTCTCTGGCAGGGGGAATTCCGCTAAAAACCTCCCCTGTCGAGGGGGAGGCACTAAATGCTAACTGCATTTCCAGAACATCCCCCGCCTTTCCCCGGCAGCCCGCACTAGGAGAATCTCGGGGAAGACACGCGAAGGGCTCCTAGGAGATCACAGGCGCTGCAGACAGAATACGGATACTTCCCACACTCAGAATTCCGGAACACGGCCGAGTATGGGGGAGGTTTGGGGCAGACCTCCACGCAGATGCCTGGGTCACAGGTGTTCCTTGGCAGGGGGAATTCCGCTAAAAACCTCCCCTGTCCAGGGGGAAGCACTACATCCTACCTGCATTTCCAGCCCATCCCCCGCAATTCCCCGGCAGCCCGCACTAGGAGACACTCGGGGAAGACCCGCGAATGGCTCCTAGGAGATCCCAGGCGCTGCAGACAGAAGACGGAACATCCCCACGATCAGAATTCCGGAACACGGCTGACTGTGTGTGAGAGGATTGGGGTCGCCCTACACGCAGGTGCCTGGTTTCACAGGTGTTCCCTGGCAGGGGGAAGTCCAGTAAATACCTCCCCTGTCCAGGAGGACGCACTACATGCTACCTGCATTTCCAGCCCATCCCCCGCCTTTCCTGGCAGCCCGCACTAGGAGACCCTCAGGGAAGACACGCGAAGTGCTCCTAGGAGATCCCAGGCGCTGCAGACAGAAGACGGAACCTCCGCACGCTTAGAATACCGGAACACGGGTGAATGTTTGGGGGTTTGGGTCCGCACTCCACGCAGCTGCCTGGGGTCACAGGTGTTCCCTGGCAGGAAGAATTCCGCTAAATACCTCCCCTGTCCAGGGGGAGGCACTAAATGCTTCCTACATTTCCAACCCATCCCCCACCTTTCCCCGGCATCCCACACTAGGAGAATCTCGGGGAAGACACGTGAAGGTCTCCTAGGAGATCCCAGGTGCTGTAGACAGAAGACGGAATTTCCCCACTCACAGAATTACGGAACACGTCTCACTGTGTCGGGGAGATTTGTGGCCACACTCCTCGCAGCTGCCTGGGGTCACAGGTGTCCCCTGGCAGGAAGAATTCCGCTAAATACCTCCCCTGTCCAGGGGGAGGCACTACAGGCTACCTGCATTTCCAAACCATCCCCGCCTTTCCTGGCAGCCCGTAGAAGGAGACTCTCTGGGAAGACACTCAAAGGGTTCGTAGGAGATCCCAGGCGCTGCAGACAGAAGATGGAACTTCCCCACACTGAGAAATCCGGAACACGGCTGACTGAGTGTGGGTGGTTTGGGGTTGCCCTTCACGCAGATGCCTGGGTTCACTGCTGATCCCTGGCAGGGGGAAGTCCGCTAAATACCTCCACTGTCCATTGGGGGCACTACATGCTACCTGCATTTCCAGCACATCCCGCGACTTTCCCCGGCATCCCGCACTAGGAGACTCTCGGGGAAGACAAGTGAAGCGCTCCTAGGAGATCCCAGGCGCAGCAGACAGAAGCCGGAACCTCCCAACACTCAGAAATCCGGAACACGGCCGACAGTGTGGGGGAGGTTTGGGGCCGCACTCCACGCAGCTGCCTGGTTTCACAGGTGTTCCCTGGCAGGGGGAAGTTCGCTAAATACCTCCCCTGTACAGGGGGAGGCACTACATGCTACTTGCATTTCCAGCCCATCCCCCGCCTTTCTCTGGCCCCAGCACTAGGAGAAACATGGGGAAGACAAGCGAAGTGCTCCTAGGAGATCCCAGGCGCTGCAGACAGTAGACGGGACCTCCCCACGCTTAGAATTCGGGAACCCGGCTGAATGTGTGGGGGTTTGGTGCCGCCCTCCCCGCTGCTGCCTGGGGTCACAGGTGTTCTCTGGCAGGGGGAAGTCCGCGAAATACCTCCCATGTCCAGGGGGAGGCACTACATGCTACCTGCTTTTCAAGGCAATCCCCGACTTTCCTGGCAGCCCGCACTAGGATATTCTCTGGGAAGACACGCAAATGGCTACTAGGAAATCCCAGGCGCTGCATAAAAATGATGGAACCTCCCCACACTGAGAAATCCGGAACACGGCTGACAGTGTGGGGGAGGTTTGGGGCTGACATCCACGCAGCTGCCTGGGGACCAGGTGTTCCCTGACAGGGGGAAGTCCACTAAATACCTCCACTGTCCAGGTGAAGGCACTACATGCTACCTGGATTTCCAGCACATGCCCCGCATTACCCCAGCAGCCCTCAGTAGGAGACACCCGGGGTAGACACACGAAGGGCTCCTAGGGGATCCCAGGCGCTGCAGACAGAAGACGGAACCTCCCCACGCTCAGATTTCCGGAACACGGCTGAATGTGTTGGGGAGATTTGTTGCTGCCCTCTACGAAGCTGCATGGTGTCACAGGTGTTCCCTGGCAGGGGGAAGTCCGCTAAATACCTCCCCTATCCACGAGGAGGCACTAATGCTACCTGCATTTCCAGCTCATCCCCCGCCTTTCCCCGGCAGCCCGCACAAAGAGTCTCTCGGGGAAGACACCCGAAGGGCTCCTAGGAGATCCCAGGCTCTGCAGGCAGAAGACGGAAACTCCTTATGCTCAGAATTCCGGAACACGGCTGATTGAGTGGGGGAGTTTTGGGGCCTCCATCCACGAAGCTGCCTGGGGAAACAGGTGTTCCCTGGCTGGGGGAATTCCGCTAAATACCTCCCCTATCCAGGGGGAGGCACTACATCTCCCTGCATTTCCAGTCCATCCCCCGACTTTCCCCGATACCCTCAATTGGAGACACTCGGGGAAGAAACGCGTAGGGCTCCTAGGAGATCCCAGGTGCTGCAGAAACAAGACGGAATTTCCCCACTCACAGAATTACGGAACACGTCTGACTGAGTGGGGGAGTTTTGGGGCAGCCCTCCTCGCAGCAGCCTGGGGTCACTGGTGTTCCCTGGCAGGGGGAAGTACGCTAAATTCCTCCCCTGTCCAGGGGGAGGCACTACATGCTACCTGCATTTCCAGCCCATCCCCCGCCTTTCCCTACAGCCCGCACTCGCAGACTCTCAGGTAAGACACGCGAAGTGCTCCTAGGAGATCCCAGGTGCTGCAGAAACAAGACAGAATTTCCCCACTCACAGAATTACGGAATACGGCCGAGTGTGTGTGGGAGGTTTGGGGCCGCCCTCCACACAGCTGTCTGGTGTCACAGGTGTTGCCTGGCAGGGGGAATTTCGCTAAATACCTCAACTATCCATGGGGAGACACAACAACTACCTGCATATCCAGCCCATCCCCCGCCTTTCCCAGAACCCTCAATAGGAGACTCTCGGGGGAGATACGCGAAGGGCTCCTAGGAGATCCCAGGCACTGCAGAAAGAAGACGGAAGGTCCCCAAGCTCAGAATTCCGGAAAACGGCTGACTGTGTGAGGGAGGTTTCGTGCCGCCCTCCACGCAGCTGCCTGGGGTCACAGGTTTTCCCTTGCAGGGGGAATTCCGCTAAATTCCTCCCCTGTCCAGGGGGAGACACTACAGGCTACCTGCATTACCAGCCCATCCCCCGCCTTTCCCCTTCAGCCCGCACTAGTAGACTCACGGGGAAGACACGCGAAAGGCTCCTAGGTGATCCCAGGCACTGCAGACAGAAGACGGAATCTCCTTATGCTCAGAATTCCAGAACACGGCTGATTGAGTCGGGGAGGTTTGGGGCCTCCAACCACGCAGCTGCCTGGGGACACAGGTGTACCCTGGCAGGGTGAAGTCCGCTAAATACCTCCCCTGTCCAGGTGGAGGCACTACATGCTACCTGTTTTCTAGCAAATCCCCCGCATTTCCACGGTAGCACGCACTAGGAGACACTCGTCGAAGATATTCGAAGGGTTCCTAGGAGATCCCAGGCGCTGCAGAAAGAAGACGGAATTTCCCGACTCACAGTATTACGAAACACGCCTGAATTTGAGGGGGAGTTTTCTGGCCGCCCTCCACGCAACTGCTGTGCTCACTGGTGTTCCCTGGCAGGGGGAAGTCCGCTAAATACCTCCCCTGTCCAGGGGGAGGCACTACATGCTACCTGCATTTCCAGCCCATCCCCCGCCATTTCCCCAGCAGCCCGCACTAGGAGACACTCGGGGAATACACGCGAAGGGCTCCTAGGAGATCCCAGGCGCTGCAGACAGAAGACGGAACCTCCCCACGCTCAGAATTCTGGAACAGGGCTGACTGTGTGGGGGATGTTTGGGGCTGCCCTCCACACAGCTGCCTGGGGTCACAGGTGTTCCCTGGCAGGGGGAAGTCCGCTAAATACCTCCCCTGTCCAGGGGGAGACACTACATGCTAACTGCATTTCCAGATCTTCCCCCAAATTTCCCCTGAGGCCCGCACTAGGAGACTCTCGGGGAAGTCACGCGAATGGCTCTTAGGAGATCCCAGGCGTTGAAGACATCAGACGGAACCTCCACACACTCAGACTTCCGGAACACGGCTGAATGTGTTGGGGAGTTTTTGGCCGCCCTCCACGCAGATGCCTGGGGTCACTGGTGTTCTCTGGCAGGGGGAATTCCGCTAAAAACCTCCCCTGTCGAGGGGGAGGCACTAAATGCTAACTGCATTTCCAGAACATCCCCCGCCTTTCCCCGGCAGCCCGCACTAGGAGAATCTCGGGGAAGACACGCGAAGGGCTCCTAGGAGATCACAGGCGCTGCAGACAGAATACGGATACTTCCCACACTCAGAATTCCGGAACACGGCCGAGTATGGGGGAGGTTTGGGGCAGACCTCCACGCAGATGCCTGGGTCACAGGTGTTCCTTGGCAGGGGGAATTCCGCTAAAAACCTCCCCTGTCCAGGGGGAAGCACTACATCCTACCTGCATTTCCAGCCCATCCCCCGCAATTCCCCGGCAGCCCGCACTAGGAGACACTCGGGGAAGACCCGCGAATGGCTCCTAGGAGATCCCAGGCGCTGCAGACAGAAGACGGAACATCCCCACGATCAGAATTCTGGAACACGGCTGACTGTGTGTGAGAGGATTGGGGTCGCCCTACACGCAGGTGCCTGGTTTCACAGGTGTTCCCTGGCAGGGGGAAGTCCAGTAAATACCTCCCCTGTCCAGGAGGACGCACTACATGCTACCTGCATTTCCAGCCCATCCCCCGCCTTTCCTGGCAGCCCGCACTAGGAGACCCTCAGGGAAGACACGCGAAGTGCTCCTAGGAGATCCCAGGCGCTGCAGACAGAAGACGGAACCTCCGCACGCTTAGAATACCGGAACACGGGTGAATGTTTGGGGGTTTGGGTCCGCACTCCACGCAGCTGCCTGGGGTCACAGGTGTTCCCTGGCAGGAAGAATTCCGCTAAATACCTCCCCTGTCCAGGGGGAGGCACTAAATGCTTCCTACATTTCCAACCCATCCCCCGCCTTTCCCCGGCATCCCACACTAGGAGAATCTCGGGGAAGACACGTGAAGGTCTCCTAGGAGATCCCAGGTGCTGTAGACAGAAGACGGAATTTCCCCACTCACAGAATTACGGAACACGTCTCACTGTGTCGGGGAGATTTGTGGCCACACTCCTCGCAGCTGCCTGGGGTCACAGGTGTCCCCTGGCAGGAAGAATTCCGCTAAATACCTCCCCTGTCCAGGGGGAGGCACTACAGGCTACCTGCATTTCCAAACCATCCCCGCCTTTCCTGGCAGCCCGTAGAAGGAGACTCTCTGGGAAGACACTCAAAGGGTTCGTAGGAGATCCCAGGCGCTGCAGACAGAAGATGGAACTTCCCCACACTGAGAAATCCGGAACACGGCTGACTGAGTGTGGGTGGTTTGGGGTTGCCCTTCACGCAGATGCCTGGGTTCACTGCTGATCCCTGGCAGGGGGAAGTCCGCTAAATACCTCCACTGTCCATTGGGGGCACTACATGCTACCTGCATTTCCAGCACATCCCGCGACTTTCCCCGGCATCCCGCACTAGGAGACTCTCGGGGAAGACAAGTGAAGCGCTCCTAGGAGATCCCAGGCGCAGCAGACAGAAGCCGGAACCTCCCAACACTCAGAAATCCGGAACACGGCCGACAGTGTGGGGGAGGTTTGGGGCCGCACTCCACGCAGCTGCCTGGTTTCACAGGTGTTCCCTGGCAGGGGGAAGTTCGCTAAATACCTCCCCTGTACAGGGGGAGGCACTACATGCTACTTGCATTTCCAGCCCATCCCCCGCCTTTCTCTGGCCCCAGCACTAGGAGAAACATGGGGAAGACAAGCGAAGTGCTCCTAGGAGATCCCAGGCGCTGCAGACAGTAGACGGGACCTCCCTACGCTTAGAATTCGGGAACACGGCTGAATGTGTGGGGGTTTGGTGCCGCCCTCCCCGCTGCTGCCTGGGGTCACAGGTGTTCTCTGGCAGGGGGAAGTCCGCGAAATACCTCCCATGTCCAGGGGGAGGCACTACATGCTACCTGCTTTTCAAGGCAATCCCCGACTTTCCTGGCAGCCCGCACTAGGATATTCTCTGGGAAGACACGCAAATGGCTACTAGGAAATCCCAGGCGCTGCATAAAAATGATGGAACCTCCCCACACTGAGAAATCCGGAACACGGCTGACAGTGTGGGGGAGGTTTGGGGCTGACATCCACGCAGCTGCCTGGGGACCAGGTGTTCCCTGACAGGGGGAAGTCCACTAAATACCTCCACTGTCCAGGTGAAGGCACTACATGCTACCTGGATTTCCAGCACATGCCCCGCATTACCCCAGCAGCCCTCAGTAGGAGACACCCGGGGTAGACACACGAAGGGCTCCTAGGGGATCCCAGGCGCTGCAGACAGAAGACGGAACCTCCCCACGCTCAGATTTCCGGAACACGGCTGAATGTGTTGGGGAGATTTGTTGCTGCCCTCTACGAAGCTGCATGGTGTCACAGGTGTTCCCTGGCAGGGGGAAGTCCGCTAAATACCTCCCCTATCCACGAGGAGGCACTAATGCTACCTGCATTTCCAGCTCATCCCCCGCCTTTCCCCGGCAGCCCGCACAAAGAGTCTCTCGGGGAAGACACCCGAAGGGCTCCTAGGAGATCCCAGGCTCTGCAGGCAGAAGACGGAAACTCCTTATGCTCAGAATTCCGGAACACGGCTGATTGAGTGGGGGAGTTTTGGGGCCTCCATCCACGAAGCTGCCTGGGGAAACAGGTGTTCCCTGGCTGGGGGAATTCCGCTAAATACCTCCCCTATCCAGGGGGAGGCACTACATCTCCCTGCATTTCCAGTCCATCCCCCGACTTTCCCCGATACCCTCAATTGGAGACACTCGGGGAAGAAACGCGTAGGGCTCCTAGGAGATCCCAGGTGCTGCAGAAACAAGACGGAATTTCCCCACTCACAGAATTACGGAACACGTCTGACTGAGTGGGGGAGTTTTGGGGCAGCCCTCCTCGCAGCAGCCTGGGGTCACTGGTGTTCCCTGGCAGGGGGAAGTACGCTAAATTCCTCCCCTGTCCAGGGGGAGGCACTACATGCTACCTGCATTTCCAGCCCATCCCCCGCCTTTCCCTACAGCCCGCACTCGCAGACTCTCAGGTAAGACACGCGAAGTGCTCCTAGGAGATCCCAGGTGCTGCAGAAACAAGACAGAATTTCCCCACTCACAGAATTACGGAATACGGCCGAGTGTGTGTGGGAGGTTTGGGGCCGCCCTCCACACAGCTGTCTGGTGTCACAGGTGTTGCCTGGCAGGGGGAATTTCGCTAAATACCTCAACTATCCATGGGGAGACACAACAACTACCTGCATATCCAGCCCATCCCCCGCCTTTCCCAGAACCCTCAATAGGAGACTCTCGGGGAAGATACGCGAAGGGCTCCTAGGAGATCCCAGGCACTGCAGAAAGAAGACGGAAGGTCCCCAAGCTCAGAATTCCGGAAAACGGCTGACTGTGTGAGGGAGGTTTCGTGCCGCCCTCCACGCAGCTGCCTGGGGTCACAGGTTTTCCCTTGCAGGGGGAATTCCGCTAAATTCCTCCCCTGTCCAGGGGGAGACACTACAGGCTACCTGCATTACCAGCCCATCCCCCGCCTTTCCCCTTCAGCCCGCACTAGTAGACTCACGGGGAAGACACGCGAAAGGCTCCTAGGTGATCCCAGGCACTGCAGACAGAAGACGGAATCTCCTTATGCTCAGAATTCCAGAACACGGCTGATTGAGTCGGGGAGGTTTGGGGCCTCCAACCACGCAGCTGCCTGGGGACACAGGTGTACCCTGGCAGGGTGAAGTCCGCTAAATACCTCCCCTGTCCAGGTGGAGGCACTACATGCTACCTGTTTTCTAGCAAATCCCCCGCATTTCCACGGTAGCACGCACTAGGAGACACTCGTCGAAGATATTCGAAGGGTTCCTAGGAGATCCCAGGCGCTGCAGAAAGAAGACGGAATTTCCCGACTCACAGTATTACGAAACACGCCTGAAATTGAGGGGGAGTTTTCTGGCCGCCCTCCACGCAACTGCTGTGCTCACTGGTGTTCCCTGGCAGGGGGAAGTCCGCTAAATACCTCCCCTGTCCAGGGGGAGGCACTACATGCTACCTGCATTTCCAGCCCATCCCCCGCCATTTCCCCAGCAGCCCGCACTAGGAGACACTCGGGGAATACACGCGAATGGCTACTAGGAGATCCCAGGCGCTGCAGACAGAAGACGGAACCTCCCCACGCTCTGAATTCTGGAACACGGCTGACTGTGTGGGGGATGTTTGGGGCTGCCCTCCACACAGCTGCCTGGGGTCACAGGTGTTCCCTGGCAGGGGGAAGTCCGCTAAATACCTCCCCTTTCCAGGGGGAGACACTACATGCTAGCTGCATTTCCAGCCCATCCCCCGCCTTTTCCCCAGCAGCCCGCACTAGGAGACACTCGGGGAAGACCCGCGAAGGGCTCCTAGGAGATCCCAGGTGCTGCAGACAGAAGACTGAACCTCCCCACGCTCAGAATTCCGGAATAAGGCTGACTGTGGTGGAGGTTTGGGGCTGCCCTCCACGCAGCTTCCTGGGGTCAAAAGGTGTTCCCTGGCAGGGGGAATTCCACTTAATAACTCCCCTGTCCAGGGGGAGGCACTACATGCTACCTGCATTTCCAGATCTTCCCCCAAATTTCCCCTGAGGCCCGCACTAGGAGACTCTCGGGGAAGTCACGCGAAGGGCTCCTAGGAGATCCCAGGCGCTGCAGACATTAGATGGAAACTCCCCATGCTCAAAATTCCGGAACGCGTCTGAGTGTGTGGGGTAGGTTAGGGGCCGCAATCCACGCAGCTGCCTGGGGTCACAGGTGTTCCCTGGCAGAGGGAATTCCGCTAAATACCTCCCCTGTCCAGGGGGAGGCACTACATGCTACCTGCATTTCTAGCACATGCCCCGCATTTCCGGAGCAGCCCGCACTAGGAGACTCTCGGGGAAGACACAGGAAGGGCTCTTAGGAGATCCCAGGCGTTGAAGACATCAGACGGAACCTCCACACACTCAGAATTCCGGAACACGGCTGAATGTGTTGGGGAGTTTTTGGCCGCCCTCCACGCAGCTGCCTGGGGTCACTGGTGTTCTCTGGCAGGGGGAATTCCGCTAAAAACCTCCCCTGTCGAGGGGGAGGCACTAAATGCTAACTGCATTTCCAGAACATCCCCCGCCTTTCCCCGGCAGCCCGCACTAGGAGAATCTCGGGGAAGACACGCGAAGGGCTCCTAGGAGATCACAGGCGCTGCAGACAGAAAATGGAACCTCCCCACACTCAGAAATCCGGAACACGGCCGAGTGTGGGGGAGGTTTGGGGCAGACCTCCACGCAGCTTCCTGGGGTCACAGGTGTTCCTTGGTAAGGGGAAGTCCGCTAAATACCTCCCCTGTCCAGGGGGAGGCAATACATGCTACCTGCATTTTTAGCTAATCCCTCGCATTTCAACTGTAGCCCGCACTAGGAAACTGTCGGGGAAGATACTCGAAGTGCTCCTAGGTGATCCAAGGCACTGCAGACAGAAGACGGAAACTCTCCATTCTCAGAATTCTGGAACACGGCTGAGTGTGTGGGGGAGGTTTGGGGCCGCCCTCCACACAACTGCCTGGGGTCACAGGTGTTCCCTAGCAGGGGAAAGTCCGCTAAATAACTCCCATGTCCAGGGGGAGGCACTACATGCTACCTGCATTTCCAGGCCTTCCCCGACTTTCCTGTCAGCCAGCACTAGGAGACCTTCTGGGAAGACAAGCGAATGACCCCTAGGAGATCTCAGGCGCTGCATACAGAAGATGGAACTTCCCCACACTGAGAAATCCGGAACACGGCTGACTGTGTGGGGGAGGTTTGGGACTGCCCTCCACGCAGATGCCTGAGATCACTTGTGTTTCCTGGCAGGGGGAAGTCCGCTAAATACCTCCCCAGTCCAAGGTTGGCACGACATGCTACCTGCATTTCCAACCCATCCCCCGCCTTTCCCCGGCATCCCGCACTAGGAGACTCTCGGGGAAGACAAGTGAAGCGCTCCTAGGAGATCCCAGGCGCAGCAGACAGAAGCCGGAATCTCCCAACACTCAGAAATTCGGAACATGGCTGACTGTGTGGGGGAGGTTTGGGGCCGCCCTCCACGCACCTGCCTGGTTTCACAGGTGTTCCCTGGCAGGGGGAAGTTCGCTAAATAACTCCCCTGTACAGGGGGAGGCACTAAATGCTACTTGCATTTCCAGCACATCCCCCGCCTTTCCCTGGCCCCAGCGCTAGGAGAAACTCGGGGAAGACACGCAAAGTGCTCCTAGGAGATCCCAGGTGCTGCAGAAAGTAGACGGAACCTCCCCACGCTTAGAATTCGGGAACATGGCTGACTGTGTGGGGGTTTGGGGCCGCCCTCCCCGCTGCTGCCTGGGGTCACAGGTGTTCCCTGGCAGGGGGAACTCCGCTAAAATCCTCCCCTGTCCAGTTGGAGGCACTACATGCTACCTGCATTTCAAGCCCATCCCCGCCTTTCCTGGCAGCCCGCACTAGGAGACCCTCAGCGAAGACAAGCGAAGTGCTCCTAGGAGATCCCAGGCACTGCAGACAGAAGACGGAACCTCCGCACGCTTAGAATACCGGAACACAGGTGAATGTTTGGGGGTTTGGGTCCGCCCTCCACGCAGCTGCCTGGGGTCACAGGTGTTCCCTGGCAGGAAGAATTCCGCTAAATACCTCCCCTGTCCAGGGGGAGGCACTAAATGCTTCCTACATTTCCAACCCATCCCCCGCCTTCCCCGGCATCCCACACTAGGAGAATCTCGGGGAAGACACGTGAAGGTCTCCTAGGAGATCCCAGGTGCTGCAGACAGAAGACGGAACCTCCCCACGCTCAGAATTCTGGAACACGGCTGACTGTGTGGGGGATGTTTGGGGCTGCACTCCACGCAGCTTCTGGGGTCAAAAGGTGTTCCCTGGCAGGGGGAAGTCCGCTAAATACCTCCCCTGTCCAGGGGGAGACACTACATGCTAGCTGCATTTCCAGCCCATCCCCCGCCTTTTCCCCAGCAGCCCGCACTAGGAGACACTCGGGGAAGACCCGCGAAGGGCTCCTAGGAGATCCCAGGCGCTGCAGACAGAAGTCTGAACCTCCCCACGCTCAGAATTCCGGAATAAGGCTGACTGTGGTGGAGGTTTGGGGCTGCCCTCCACGCAGCTTCCTGGGGTCAAAAGGTGTTCCCTGGCAGGGGGAATTCCACTTAATAAGTCCCCTGTCCAGGGGGAGGCACTACATGCTACCTGCATTTCCAGATCTTCCCCCAAATTTCCCCTGAGGCCCGCACTAGGAGACTCTCGGGGAAGACACGCAAAGTGCTCCTAGGAGATCCCAGGTGCTGCAGAAAGTAGACGGAACCTCCCCACGCTTAGAATTCGGGAACATGGCTGACTGTGTGGGGGTTTGGGGCCGCCCTCCCCGCTGCTGCCTGGGGTCACAGGTGTTCCCTGGCAGGGGGAACTCCGCTAAAATCCTCCCCTGTCCAGTTGGAGGCACTACATGCTACCTGCATTTCAAGCCCATCCCCGCCTTTCCTGGCAGCCCGCACTAGGAGACCCTCAGCGAAGACACGCGAAGTGCTCCTAGGAGATCCCAGGCGCTGCAGACAGAAGACGGAACCTCCGCACGCTTAGAATACCGGAACACAGGTGAATGTTTGGGGGTTTGGGTCCGCCCTCCACGCAGCTGCCTGGGGTCACAGGTGTTCCCTGGCAGGAAGAATTCCGCTAAATACCTCCCCTGTCCAGGGGGAGGCACTAAATGCTTCCTACATTTCCAACCCATCCCCCACCTTCCCCGGCATCCCACACTAGGAGAATCTCGGGGAAGACACGTGAAGGTCTCCTAGGAGATCCCGGGTGCTGCAGACAGTACACCGAATTTCCCCACTCACAGCATTACGGAACACGCCTGACTGTGTCGGGGAGTTTTGTGGCCACCCTCCTCGCAGCTTCCTGGGGTCAAAAGGTGCTCCCTGGCAGGAAGAATTCCGCTAAATACCTCCCCTGTCCAGGGGGAGGCAGTACAGGCTACCTGCATTTCCAGCCCATCCCCGCCTTTCCTGGCAGCCCGTACAAGGAGACTCTCTGGGAAGACACTCAAAGGGCTCCTAGGAAATCCCAGGCGCTGCAGATAGAAGATGGAACCTCCCCACACTGAGAAATCCGGAACAAGGCTGACTGAGTGTGGGTGGTTTGGGGCTGCACTTCACGCAGATGCCTGGGTTCACTGGTGTTCCCTGGGAGGGGGAATTCCGCTAAATACCTCCCCTGTACATTGGGGGCACTACATGCTACCTGCATTTCCAGCCCATCCCCTGCCTTTCCTCAGAAGCCCGCACTAGGAGACTCTCAGTGAAGACACGCGAAGGGCTCCTAGGTGATCCCAAGTGCGGCAGACAGAAGACGGAATTTCACCACTCTCAGAATTACGGAAAACGTCTCACTGTGTGGCGGAATTTGTGGCTACCCTCCACAGAGCTGCCTGGTGTCACTGGTGTTCCCTGGCAGGGGAAATTCCGCTAAATACCTCCCCTGTCCAGGGAGAGGCACTACATCCTACCTACATTTCCAGCCCATCCCCGCCGTTCCCGGCAGCCAGCACTAGGAGACTCTTGGGGAAGACACGCGAACGGCTCATAGGAGATCCCAAGTGCTGCAGAAAGAAAACGGAACTTATCCACTCTCAGAATTACGGAACACGTCTGACAGTGTGGGGGAATTTTGTGATCGCCCTCCACGCAGCTGCATGTGGTCACTGGTGTTCTCTGGCAGGGGGAACTCCGCTAAAATCCTCCCCTGTCCATTTGGAGGCACTACATGTTACCTGCATTTCAAGCCCATCCCCCGCCTTTCCTGGCAGCCCGCACTAGAAGACCCTCAGGGAAGACACGCGAAGTGCTCCTAGGTGATCCCTGGCACTGCAGACAGAAGACGGAACCTCCGCACGCTTAGAATACCGGAACACGGCTGAATGTTTGTGGGTTTGGGTCCGCCCTCCACGCAGCTGCCTGGGGTCACAGGTGTTCCCTGGCTGGGGGAAGTCCGCTAAATACCTCCCCTGTCCAGGGGGAGGCACTAAATGCTACCTGCATTTCCAGCCCATCCCCCGACTTTCCCCGGCATCCCGCACTAGGAGACTCTCGGGGAAGACAAGTGAAGCGCTCCTAGGAGATCCCAGGCGCAGCAGACAGAAGCCGGAACCTCCCAACACTCAGAAATCCGGAACACGGCTGACTGTGTGGGGGAGGTTTGGGGCCGCACTCCACGCAGCTGCCTGGTTTCACAGGTGTTCCCTGGCAGGGGGAAGTTCGCTAAATTCCTCCCCTGTACAGGGGGAGGCACTACATGCTACTTGCATTTCCAGCCCATCCCCCGCCTTTCCCTGGCCCCAGCACTAGGAGAAACTCGGGGAAGACAAGCGAATTGCTCCTAGGAGATCCCAGGCGCTGCAGACAGAAGACGGAACCTCCGCACGCTTAGAATACCGGAACACAGGTGAATGTTTGGGGGTTTGGGTCCGCCCTCCACGCAGCTGCCTGGGGTCACAGGTGTTCCCTGGCAGGAAGAATTCCGCTAAATACCTCCCCTGTCCAGGGGGAGGCACTAAATGCTTCCTGAATTTCCAGCCCATCCCCGCCTTTCCTGGCAGCCCGTACAAGGAGACTCTCTGGGAAGACACTCAAAGGGCTCCTAGGAAATCCCAGGCGCTGCAGACAGAAGATGGAAACTCCCCACACTGAGAAATCCGGAACAAGGCTGACTGAGTGTGGGTGGTTTGGGGCTGCACTTCACGCAGATGCCTGGGTTCACTGGTGTTCCCTGGGAGGGGGAATTCCGCTAAATACCTCCCCTGTACATTGGGGGCACTACATGCTACCTGCATTTCCAGCCCATCCCCTGCCTTTCCTCAGAAGCCCGCACTAGGAGACTCTCAGTGAAGACACGCGAAGGGCTCCTAGGTGATCCCAAGTGCGGCAGACAGAAGACGGAATTTCACCACTCTCAGAATTATGGAAAACGTCTCACTGTGTGGCGGAATTTGTGGCCACCCTCCACAGAGCTGCCTGGTGTCACTGGTGTTCCCTGGCAGGGGAAATTCCGCTAAATACCTCCCCTGTCCAGGGAGAGGCACTACATCCTACCTACATTTCCAGCCCATCCCCGCCGTTCCCGGCAGCCAGCACTAGGAGACTCTTGGGGAAGACACGCGAACGGCTCATAGGAGATCCCAAGTGCTGCAGAAAGAAAACGGAACTTATCCACTCTCAGAATTACGGAACACGTCTGACAGTGTGGGGGAATTTTGTGATCGCCCTCCACGCAGCTGCATGTGGTCACTGGTGTTCTCTGGCAGGGGGAACTCCGCTAAAATCCTCCCCTGTCCATTTGGAGGCACTACATGTTACCTGCATTTCAAGCCCATCCCCCGCCTTTCCTGGCAGCCCGCACTAGAAGACCCTCAGGGAAGACACGCGAAGTGCTCCTAGGTGATCCCTGGCACTGCAGACAGAAGACGGAACCTCCGCACGCTTAGAATACCGGAACACGGCTGAATGTTTGTGGGTTTGGGTCCGCCCTCCACGCAGCTGCCTGGGGTCACAGGTGTTCCCTGGCTGGGGGAAGTCCGCTAAATACCTCCCCTGTCCAGGGGGAGGCACTAAATGCTACCTACATTTCCAGCCCATCCCCCGACTTTCCCCGGCATCCCGCACTAGGAGACTCTCGGGGAAGACAAGTGAAGCGCTCCTAGGAGATCCCAGGCGCAGCAGACAGAAGCCGGAACCTCCCAACACTCAGAAATCCGGAACACGGCTGACTGTGTGGGGGAGGTTTGGGGCCGCACTCCACGCAGCTGCCTGGTTTCACAGGTGTTCCCTGGCAGGGGGAAGTTCGCTAAATTCCTCCCCTGTACAGGGGGAGGCACTACATGCTACTTGCATTTCCAGCCCATCCCCCGCCTTTCCCTCGCCCCAGCACTAGGAGAAACTCGGGGAAGACAAGCGAATTGCTCCTAGGAGATCCCAGGCGCTGCAGACAGTAGATGGGACCTCCCCACGCTTAGAATTCGGGAACACGGCTGACTGTGTGGGGGTTTGGGGCCGCCCTCCCCGCTGCTGCCTGGGGTCACAGGTGTTCTCTGGCAGGGGGAAGTCCGCTAAATATCTCCCCTGTCCAGGGGGAGGCACTAAATTCTTCCTACATTTCCAGCCCATCCACCGCCTTTCCCCGTCAGCCCGCACAAGGAGACTCTCGGGGAAGACACGCGAATGGCTCCTAGGAGATCCCAGGCGCTGCAGACAGAAGACTGAACCTCCCCACACTCAGAATTCCGGAACACGACTGACTGTGTTGTGGAGGCTTGAGGCTGCCCTCCACGCAGCTGTGTGTTGTCAAAGGTGTTCCCTGCAGGGGAAATTCCGCTAAATACCTCCCCTGACCTGGGGGATGCACTACATGCTACCTGCATTTCCAGCCCATCCCCCACGTTTCCCCGGCAGCCCGCACTAGTAGACTCTCGGGGAAGACACGCGAATGGCTCCTAGGAGATCCCTGGCGCTGCAGAAAGAAGACGGAAACTCCCCACACTCATAATTCCGGAACACGGACGAGTGTGTGCGAGAAGTTTGGTGCCGCCCTCCACACAGCTGTCTGTTATCACAGGTGTTCCCTGGCAGGGGGAAGTCCGCTAAATACCTCCCCTGTCCAGGGGGAGGCCCTATAGGCTACCTGCATTTCCAGCCCATCCCCCGCCTTTCTCCTTCAGCCCGCACTAGGAGACTCACGATGAAGACACGCGAAAGGCTCCTAGAAGATCCCAGGCGCTGCAGACAGAAGACGGAAACTCCTTATGATCAGAATTCCGGAACACGGCTGATTGAGTGGGGGAGGATTGGGGCCTCCAACCACGCAGCTGCCAGGGGACACAGGTTTTCCCTGGCAGGGGGAAATCCGCTAAATACCTCCCCTGCCCAGGGGGAGGCACTACAGGCTACCTGCATTTCCAGCCCATCCCCCGCCTTTCCATGGCAGCCCGCACTAGGAGAAACTCGGGAAAGACACGCGAATGGCTACTAGGAGATCCCAGGCACTGCAGACAGAAGACGGAACCTCCCCACACTCAGAATTCCGGAACACTGCTGACTGTGTGGGGGAGGATTGGGGCCGCCCACCTCGCAGCAGCCTGGGGTCACTGGTGTTCCCTGGCAGGGGGAATTCCTCTAAATACCTCCCCTATCCAGGGGGAGGCACTATATTCTACCTGCGTTTCCAGCCCATCCCCCGCATTTCTCCGGCAGCCAGCACTAGGATACTCTCGGGGAAGACACTTGAAGGGCTCCTAGGAGATCCCAGTCGCTGCGGACAGAATACGGAAACTCCTTATGCTCAGAATTCCGGAACACGGCTGATTGAGTGGGGGAGTTTTGGGGCCTCCACCCACGCATCTGCCTGGGGACACAGGTGTTCCCTGGCAGGGGGAAGTCCGCTATATACCTCCCCTCTCCAGGGGGAGGCACTACATGCTACCTGCATTTCCAGCCCATCCCACGGCTTTCCCCGGCAGCCAGCACTAGGAGACTCTCGGGGAAGACACGTGAATGGCTCCCAGGAGATCGCAGGTGCTGCAGAAAGAAGACGCCACCTCCCCACGCTCAGAATTCCGGATCACTGCTGACTCTGTGGGTGTGGATTGGGGCCGCCCTCCACGCAGTTGCCTGTGGTCACAGGTGTTCCCTGACAGGGGGAAGTCCGCTAAATACCTCCCATGTCCAGGGGGAGGAACTACATGCTACCTGCATTTCCAGCCCATCCCCGCCTTTCCCCGGCATCCCGCACTAGAAGACACATGGGAAGACATGTGAAGGGCTCCTAGGTGATCCCAGGTGCTGCAGACAGAAGTCTGAACTTCCCCACTCTCAGAATTCCGGAATACGGCTGACTGTGTGGTGGAGGTTTGGGGCTGCCCTCCACGCAGCTGCCTGGGGTCACAGGTGTTCCCTGGCAGGGGGAACTCCGCTAAATACCTCCCCTATGCAGGGGGAGGCACTACATGCTACGTGCATTTCCAGACCATCCCCCAAATTTCCCCTGAGGCCCGCACTAGGAGTCTCTCGGGGAAGACACTCGAAGTGCTCTTAGTATATCCAAGGCGCTGCAGACAGTAGATGGAAACTCCCCATGCTCAAAATTCCGGATCGCGGCTGAGTGTGTGGGGGAGTTTTTGGGCCGACATCCAAGCATCTGCCTGGGGTCACAGGTTTTCCCTGGCAGGGGGAAGTCCTCTAAATACCTACCCTGTCCATGGGGACACTCATACTGATATAGGATTAAGTTTCGTCAGAGACCCTTGTTGATCATGAGCACCTTTTGTGCTCCCGCCTGTTGTGATTCCCTTTCATGCTCCAACCTGTTCGTCCACAGATGCATGAAATCCCAACCCCAAGACGGGTTCACATTTTGGAGGGCACTAGCATGCTGTGAGTCCCCTTTGCCCAGCAAAGCAGTCAATCTGCCTCTTTTCTTCTAAGCTCTAAGACCCTGTCTCTGGGTTATTTTGTTCGTCAGGGACGGGGTGGGGGAGGGCGATCTTTCGACAACACCCGCAGAAGTTTCCCTGAGTGGCAGGAACCAGCGTGGCCCTCAGGCCTCAGCCCCGCAGGCAGGCAGGCAGGCAGGCAGGCAGGCAGGCAGACAGGCAGGCAGGCAGAGTTGGAGCGACCGTTGGTCCCGCCCCCGCCCGCGCACCACCACCCCCCGCCCCCGCCGCTGCTTCCTCCGCCGCCGCCGCCACCGCCGCCGCCGCCGCCTCCCAGGCCTTCTCCACCGATCGGTCCCAAATCGCCTGACTGTCTCCTGGAAGCGGGGGCGGGGACGTCAGGAGGATCCATTCGGCAGGGCCTCGTTCAATCGCTTCATTCAAATGCAGAAAGCTCTGTGCTCAGGTCAGAGCCTTTGACTTGGCCTCCGGCTCCTCTCTGTTGAACGGCTTTTGTTCTTTGGTTTCAATTTCCCCACGCTTAGGCCACCCCGTCCCAACTGCACGGAGGGAGGCGGGAGGGAGGGGGAGAATCTCGCCTGGTCTCAGGCCAAAGGAGTCCCCTCCTATTCCTAATCTGGGTAAACCCCACTACACCGTTTGAGAATCATGGAAGGGCATGGAAGCAGACCTCTGACTTGATAGATTCCTCTGGGATGGGAGACTTTAAAAAAACAAAATTCTTTTTCCCCTGCTTCCAGGGAGGCAGAAAGGAGGGCCAGAGTGTTCCTCTTGCCTCGGGCAGTTCTTTGTTTGTTTGTTTCATTCTTTCTTTCTTTTGTTGAATCATTTTTTTTTTCCTTTTTTTCTTCCAGTTTTATTGAGACAGAGTTGACATACAGCAGTGTATACTTTTGGTGGGGGCGGGGAGAGGAATTCGATTTTATGTATTTATTTTTGACCGGAGGTACTGGGGATTAAACCCAGGACCTTGTGCTTGCTTGCTAAGCACACACTCTACCACTGACCTATACCCTCCCCCTTGGCCAGTTGTGAAGTCCCTTTCATTCAGCATAGTCCATCGGGCACATTTTGGGGCAGCCTACTCTGGACCGCAACATTTCCCTATTCTGTAACTTCCCTGGAAGTTTTACACATTAAAAGCTGGGCTGTTGACTGTGCGTGTGCGTCCATGCGTGCGTGGGTGCGTGCGTGCGTCTGAGCGTGCATGCGTGCGTGTGGTGTGGGGGCAGGAGGGAGGGAATAGTTTCCTAGAGGGCCTGCGTTTCATGGACCCAGTTTCTTAGTTCTGAGAACAGGTCTGTTCAAGGAAACAGTTGTAGTATCTCGTCTCAGGAGGCGGTGGTGTCGATGGGCTTCTGAAGCTAGGCCTAGGGAGCAAGCAGTGAGGTATCGCCGAAGAGGCACTTGTGTGGAAAACCAAAGTACAGCACAAAGGTTAATCATTGGAGCAGATGAGAAACCAGATTCAGGGCCGGGAGTAGGGGGTCAGTCTGGTAGGAGATTTCCACACATCGGGGTCATCGAAACGGCTCGAGCAGTTTCAAATGACTCTGATGATGTCCTAGGGTGTTCGGCTCAACTCTCTGAGCGGCTCCTCCAAAAACAGGCCCTAGGATGGTTTCCACAGGAGCTGTTGTGGCCATTTCTCTGACGTTTACCTCCCGTTGTCCAGCTTCAGTCTGCAGGGCTTCAGGAGACGGAGCATTTTAGTACTCAATGATGCCAAGACAAAAGGGTGAGAGAAAATGGGAAACGTTCGTGGAGATGGTCCTAGGCAGATAGTGGAGGCAACTAGAAGACCTTCAGTCTCCGGGCCGGCTTTCAGGTTGAGACAAAAACCCTAAGGCAAGCGCTTGCTGCCACAGCACATCGACTAACACGGGAACCATCCAGAGAAGATCAGCACGGCCCCTGAACGTGGACGACACACGCACATACGTGAAGCGTTCCGTAGCTTTAGTGATGTCAGTCACCCAGAGGAAGACAGATATCCTATGCCATCACTTCTAGGTGGGATCTGAAAGTAAGTCAAGACACCCATCCATACATAAATAACTCCATTTTAAAAAGACTCCAAGGAACCTATTTACAAACCAGAAACAGACTGGACTCGCAGACATGGAAAAGAAACCGATGGTTAACACAGGGGACAGGGTAGGGTGGAGGAACGGGGGAGGGCAGAGGGATAAATCAGGAGTTTGGGATTAGCAGATATAAACCACCCTATACAAACTAGGTACACAAGTAGGTCCTACTGTCTAGCACAGGGAACTATGTTCAATAGCTTGTAATAACCTATCCTGAAAAAGTATACGTTTGTGTGTGTGTGTGTGTGTGTGTGTGTGTGTGTGTGAATAAGTGAATCACTATGCCGTACGTCATAAATGAACACAACATTGT